>NC_140992.1:39420638-41820638 GCF_052327205.1 Somniosus microcephalus | reverse complement strand
GGAAGTGGGTAAGTTCCTTTGATTCTAACCTTTTTAAAAATGTTACAGCGAGCAAAACAAAGATTGTGGCTCTCACATGGGGAAAAGGCAAACCTGAAATAAAGGTGTACAATTTTTAAAAAAATATTACATTTTTTTTAAGTTTCTTAAAATGTTTAATGGGCCAGAAATTCGGGTCGGAGGCTTCCCACGGGTGCAAGCCCCCGACCTGCACTTACCTATCGTGCCGGCCGTTGTGCTGTGGGCCATGGAGAGCCAATCGTAGCAGGGAATCTGTATTCATAGATTTGACAGGAAGACCTGTCTAAATCTATGAAATACAGATCGGCCCCAAAATATAACTAAAACTTAAAATAAGTTTTTTTTTAAATCACATTTTTAAAATAACTATAAATTACATAAAATAACTATTTTAAACAATAATTTAAATTTTTGAAAAAAATAATTACAGTTTTTAACGGGGCTAAAAATAAACTTCATTTTCTTTAAAGTATTTAAAAATAATAAACCTGTGGAAAAAATGTTTTAATTTTACTTAATTCACCACTTGCCTTGTTAAAAGCAGGCCTTGCGACTGCTTTTTAAAAGCGTAGCTGCTAGAAACTTACCCTCCCGGAGAAATCTGTGAAAAAAACGGAAGTTCCAGGCACACGCGCTGCCTCTCCGGCGCACACATTCGACCAGTAAACCCCTTCCTTCAAGGGAACGGAAGTTCCGGTTTCCCCCGCATGTGCAGTGCATGCATGAAACCGGCACTTTCGTTGGGCCTACGCGTGAGTACCCAGCGCATACTCCCTGTGGGGACCCGAATTTCTGGCCCAATATTTATTAAGTTGGAAAAATTCGGCACTCCACAAAATTAAAATTCGTTTTTCAGTGCCATAACCTTCATTTATCAGTCAATATGCTGTTAAAACCCCAGTTACACCTAATCTAAAAGGGTCTAATTTTTAATGGGGTATTACCGCGGAAGAGCCGATGTTTTTGTCAGTTTGATGTTTTCACAGATTACACAGATTACCGGCTGTTTGGGGGGATGGCGGGCACAGCATAGCCAACGCCGCAGCAGTGAATGACTGACCGCAACTTCAGGATTTCCACGTTAAGATGCGCATGGCCTATAGTCTTTTTTATATCCTGAAGTTGCTGTCTCTTTCAAAGTGGTAATACTATAGTTTTCAATGTCCTTACACAATAGGGATATTTTGAAAGAAGAACATGATAAAACTATTGTGGTAAATCAGTGAGTTACTCGGAAATTTCAAGTTAATTTCACAGTTTCGAATCAGTGGGCTGTGTTTGCAGTTCTGGATTCGCCCTTACTCAATGTTCCTGTTTTTTATAATAAATGGGGGCAGGAACATTATCATTTGGTGAGAGCAGGTGAACAAAGTCACGTGCAATAGTAGCCATACATTAGTAGCGTTCTTTAATGCCAATTTTATATTTTAATGATAAACAACACTAATGATATTGCTGCTGAATGTAAAAAGGAATCTGACATTATATAATGCTTCATGATATGTTGAAAACATGTAATTTAGGTTGACAATGTACAGCCAAATGTCACTCAAACTGAACGAGGATTAATTGGACTTTTTTCTCCAGATATCGATGAATGCGCAACCAACACATCAACCTGTCAACAAATCTGCAAAAATACAATTGGAAACTACACCTGCAGTTGTCGTCCTGGCTTCAATATGAACAAGACCAACACTTCTCTTTGTGATGGTAGGAAATCTAATGATATTGCTACTGAATGTAAAGTGAAATCTGACATTACGTAGTGCATCGTGATGTGTTGAAAATATGTGGACCTGTAATTTGCAGTTAGCGGTGAAGCAAAGGCGTTCGCCCCTTGCCCCCAAGTAAGCTTCCCACAAAGATTTTGTGATCTCTGTGGTGAGAAGTTCGGTTTTTCTGACGCGTAATTGAAATCAATACAACTTCATGGGGATTCCCAGCGAAGAGCTACTGTGATGTGTGCATGCTGTCGAAGAAGCCAATCAAAATGCAGAATTCTCAAAGCAGGAAGTGGGTAAGTTCCTTTGATTCTAACTTTTTTAAAATGTTACAGCGAGCAAAACAAAGATTGTGGCTCTCGCAGGGGGAAAAGGCAAACCTGAAATAAAGATGAACAATATTTTTTTAAATATTAATTTTTTTTTAAAGTTTCTTAAAAATGTTAATTTTTATTTAGATGAATAAATGTGACACTCCGCAAAATTAAAATTAGTTTTTCAGGGCCATAACCTTAGTTTAGCAGTCAATATGCTGTTAATACCCCAGTTTCACCTAATCTAAAATGGTCTAATTTTTAATGGGGTATTTAACAGTGATATTACTGCGGAAGAGCCGAAGTTTTGTCAGTTTGATATTTTCACAGATTACACTGATTACCGGCTGTTTGGGGGGATGGCGGGCACAGCACAGCCAGCGTCGCAACAGTGAATGACTGAACGCAACTTCAGGATTTCCACGTTAGGATGAGCATGACCTATAGGGAAAAATTTGGTTGATTAGCATCTCCCGTTTGTGTCTTAAGAGGGCGCTAACGGGGTGCAAAGCATGTAGCGCCCAGGCGCGGCAATGTTTGCGCCGTTTGCGAAATTGACCAGAGTTTTTGCGGTGGTGCAATACTCTACCGCCACGATCTCCTGCACCTGCAGATCGTGACGTCAGTCGAGTGTGCAACGCCCCAGTAGCGCCCCGAACCGGATATTGAGTGGCGCCCCCTTCCTTTCCGCCAGCCGCTAGCAACGACAGGGAGAGTGGAACGTTTTGCAGTCGGGAAGGGGCTGGGGGAGCACTATTTAAAGGCGGCCTCTTCCTGCTTTTTTTTGTCGGAGACATTTTTGCATCACGCATTCTGAGAGAGAGAGAGAGATTCTGAGAGAGAGAGACTTCTGGAGAGATTCAACGCTGTGTGAAGTAGTTTTGTCTACTGAGCAGCACTTTGCAGGTTCTTTTGGACTTGACCTTCATTGCTTCGATTGTCAATAGACTATGGGGGCTGCACTGATTTGGGGCGTTGTCCTGCGTCTGCAGAACCGGAGGCAGCAGAGATGCAGAGAGAGAGTGGCAAACATGGCCAGAGGGAAAAGGGCCAACAGGCTTCTGCGCAGGAGACCTTACCCTCCCAGGGTATTCCGGGAACAGTTCTCCTACATTCATTTGTCTGAGGAGCAACGTTTGCACAGGCTGCGCTTCAGCAAGGAGGTGGTCACTGAGCGCTGCCACCTGCTGCAACCAGACCTGCAGCCTCAGCTGAAGACCAGGACGTCTCTGTCGATGGCAGTGAAGGTGACAGTGGCTGTGAATTCTTATGCTACCGGCTCCTTTCAAGCAGCTACTGGAGACATCGCCAATATCTCCCAGTTTGCGGTCCATTGCTGTATCCAGGAGGTGACAAATGCCCTCTATAAAAGGAGGCGCCACTACATCTCTTTCCCCATGACCCGGGCCAAACAGCATGAACGTGCATGTGGCTTTGCGAGGATAGCAGGCTTCCCCATGGTGCAGGGCGCCATTGACTGCACACATGAGGCATTGCTGGCCCCACATGAAAATGCAGAGGTTTTCCAAAACCGCAAGGGCTACATTCCTTAAATATCCATCCTGCGCCAGACTGGTGTGCCAGACCTTTTCCAGGCACCGCATCAGCCAAGTGGTTGGCTCCTCGGGGACAAGGGTTATCCACTCTGCACCTGGCTGATGACACCGCTCCGTAACCCCAACACCCCTGCCAAGCTGCATTATAATGAGAGCCATATTGCTACCAGGAACATAATTGAGCAGACGATCGGCATGCTCAAGCAATGGTTCTGCTGTCTGGACCACTCAGGAGGAGCCCTGCAGTACTCTCCTGAGCAAGTCTCCCTCTTCATAATTGTGTGCTGCATGATTCATAATGTGGCAATCCTCAGGATGCAGCCAATGCCACCAGGTGCACCACCGGAGGAGGAAGAGGAGGAGGAAGAGGAGGAGGATGATCAGCAGCAGCACCAAGGCGGGAGGGAGGCCCACAATGTTGAAACTGCGAGGGCCGTCCGTCAATGGCTGATAACAAGCCACTTCTAGACCCCTACTCAGAAGATGGCTTCTGGCATGGAGAACAACATGATGGAAAGCAACCCGCAACCCTTATAGCTGGCCAAGGCAGCAATGATTCCAAAGGCCAAACATGTACATTCTGAATACAACTTTTTTATTTTACAAACTCTGTGTGTGTCATTTATTCATGACAAACTAATAGAAACACACACAACAAATCATTAATTAACATAACTGCTTCTCACAAGCTGGAGGTAATGGCCAAAACACTAAACAAAAGTTATCAGACAAACCTCGGCCTTTAATAAAAACTTTCCCAACATTTCTTGAGACCTCCTATTTTTTGCCCTTCGAGGGTAATCTCCATTCCTTGCGCACTTACCCCCTTCCCACACCACTGCTCCTCCGTAATTGGGCCCCAGAGGCTGCAGCAAGGCTGGTGGAAGATTGCTGAATGTCAGATCCTGAGACAACAGATGCCCTTGAAGGACGCCCTCGACCAGCTCTGGGCCTGGAGGCCCTGGCTGCAGACTGCACCAGCTCTGCATGGGCGGCAGCAGTCTGGGCTGGCTGTGTTGCAGGTGGTGGCAAGTGCAATGGGGAAGTGACAGTGGCGGGAGCAGGAATGCTGTCATCCTGAGAGAGGACAGCACCTCCCTACTCGACTGACAGACTGGCACTCCCATGGGGTAGCACCTCAGCATCTGGAGCAATCTGCTTGAGCACAGATTGCTGGCCTGCTGTGGCACCGTAAGAGCCCCGAGACAATGTGGCCAAACCAGCGACGATGGCAGCAGTCAGTGCTTGCGTTGCCTCAATCTGAGACTGCATAACAGCAGTCTGAGTTTGGATCACGGCAGCTAGTGACTGAATTGCAGCACTAAGCCATTGCGTTGCGTCCGCCTGTGCTACAGTGGAGTGCTCCACACTCCTTACCAGTGATTCAATGCATTTGGGCACCCTTCCCACTGCACCCAGGGAGTGTGCATGTCCACCGCCTGGGTGTTCATTTCAGCGATGAGCTGCTCCTCCTCTGCGTCCAGTGCAGCAGGACTCGCTGGCCTACTCTCCCTCTGAGGAGATGGCCCCTGAGCTTCCCTACCCCCATGGCGTTGCTGCAGCCTGCTGGGTCCTGGAGCTTCACCCACATCAGACCCTTCCCCCTGCTCTCCTCCAGGGAAGACGTAGTCCCAGTGTGGGCATGGGCTCCCTCGGGAGACGCTGGCGCTGAGGCTCCGGCTTCCTCTTCCTCCTTACCTGCAGCTTCACTCCCACTGGCTGGTTGAGGGCCCGTCTCCTCAGCTAGTGGAGCAGGGAGGTACAAGAGTGGCTTTAGCATCAGGACAGAGGGGCAGTGAAGGAGCAAGGATTGGAGAGATTTAGTAAGTTGGATTGAAAGTATAAAATGTTGGTACTGTGAGGGACAAGTGGAATGAGAGAGGAGAGAAAGCTGAGGAACTTACCATTGCTGTCCCGAAGGGGGTCGACCTCTCCAGCGGCCACGGGAGCTATCACCTGGCTTGCGATGATCCTGTGGACGCGCGCCTCAAGATCGCTGAGGGGTTGCAGCTGAGGCGGCCCTCCACCCGTCTGTTGCTGCTGCCACCTATTTGAAATAGCTTGGCCTGCAAGAAAAGGGATGGCGTCTGAGTAAATATGCAGCCATGTGCTTGCCTGATGTGCCTCCCATAGTTGAATAGCCCTTAATGTATGCTGCCATGTGCTTGCCTGATGTGCCTCCCATAGTTGAACAGCCCTTAATGTATGCAAGGTGTGGAATGTGCGTGTGTATTTATGAGTTGGCCATAGGTCTTGGATGAGTGTTGGGCATTGGGGCTTTTACACCTTCTGGCCATAGAGTGAGGTTGAGATGGAGGGATGGAGAGGTATTGATAAGCAGCCACTCACCCTGATCACCCGAGTGAGGTCGTTGAACTTTTTCCGACACTGTGTGTGGGTCCTGGGCTCCATGCTCCTGGAGGAGACGTGCTGAACCATCTCCCTCCACGCTCTTCTATAGTTGTGGGGCAATGGCCTCCTGCCACTCTCTGGGTACAGTATTGATCTTTGGTGCTCCAATGTGCCAACCACAGCCACCAAGGCCTGGTCATTGAAGCGCTGATCTCGTTCCCTGATCCCCTCCATAGCTCTTTGCAGCAGCTTTGTGGTTGAGGTCTGTCCAGGCTGAGATTCAAGGCTGCAATAAGCAGGGTGTGGCTGGAGCGCAACGTCGACCCTCCCCTTTAAGAACTGGCCGGCGCCATTGTGTCTATGTTCCATTGCTAACTGACATCACCTGAGCTTCACCAACGCTCTGAGTTAGCGCCTCGCTCCTCAGCCTTTGCAACTTAAGACAGGTGTGTAGCGCCTGATTTAGCGCTGCAATCATCTCCAGGGGCGATAGAAGCCAAGTTTGCAGTCAGAGGTGATAATTTGCGCCAGGCGCTAAACTTTGCGCCCGGCCGATAATTGTGTCTCAAACAGGGCGACACCGAATTTCTCCCCCATAGTCTTTCTTTTTTATATCCTGAAGTTGCGGTCAGTTTGAAAATGGTAATAACAGCGAACGGTGTTCGTTCGCTATTATAACCCACCGCAAATTCTGGGCTGTGATTTAGGTTGACAGTGTACGGCCAAATGTCACTCAAGCTGAGCGAGGAGTAATTGGACTTTTTTCTCCAGATATCGATGAATGTGCAACCAACACATCAACCTGTCAACAAATCTGCAACAGTACAATTGGAAACTACACCTGCAGTTGTTGTCCTGGCTTCAGCATCAACATAAACAACACTTCTCTTTGTGATGGTAGGAAATCTTCAAATGTACGCATTCTCTGCAATTGATGATTTGGAAATTATCCTCCAACTACCATTTCTCTTTGCTTTTCAGAATCTAGATGTTTTCAAGCAAGATCTTTTGTTTTCCTTAAAAATTAAACAATCAGAATTTCCCGACAATTTTCAGTGTCCATACACAATAGGGATATTTTGTTTGCAGAATATGATAAAACTATTGTGGTAAATCAGTGAGTTACTCGGAAATTTCAAGTTTATTTCACAGTTTCTAATCAATGGGCTGTGTCTGCAGTTCTGGATTCGCCCTTACTCAATGTTCCTGTCATTTATAATCAATGGGGGCGGGAACATTATAGTTTGGTGAGGGCAGGTGATGAAAGTCTGGTCCAATAGTACCCATACATTTAGTAAGGGTTTATAATGCTGATTTTGTAGGAATCAACGGATTCCTATCTAAATCACTGAGGTCGAGTCAGTTCAGTAAATTAACCGAATTTAATTAAACTGGTGAACAAAACAAAAACATGCAGGAGCAACAGCAAACAGGTCTATACAGTAGCTTGTTCCACGAGGTCTGAACTCAGAACCTCCCACCTCTGACGTTATGACGTCATCATGTTTCCCGCCACTCGGGGCACCACGTGACCAACGTGATGACGTCATCGCGTTGTTTCAGGGTTTTTACAGAAAGCTTGTTTACACTCAGCAAACGGACATAGGTGCTGTAACATTGCTTTAAAGACAGTTATTCATTTGTACAGGAGTTCATTGGTGGTTTTACCACATGCGCCCCCCCAGAAGTGTCTTTAATCATCAAAGTCAGTCGCAGAGGAGGTCGGACAATCCTGTCGGAACGACTCCGATATTCCCGGAGAGGAATGGATGGTGCAGGAGAGGAGCTGGGCCGATGGGCCAGGCGTAGCGGCCGCAGGCGGTCACCCACGACGCGGCGGCTGCGCTGTTTCGACTGGCTGGCCGAGGTCCAGGTGTGCAGCCTTGAGGCGGTCCACGGAAATGTAGTCGGGCGTCCCGCCGACGTCTACCAGAAAACTCTTGCTGCCCGCCTTCAGTACCCGGAAGGGGCCCGTGTATGGAGACATGAGGGGACTACGGTGGGCATCGTGCCATACAAAAACGAATTTAGCTCTCATGAGCGTTGGCGGAACATGTGACGCAGGCAGTCCATGCTGTGAAGCCGGAATGGGCCGGAAAGCGTGCGCCACAGCTCGGTGAGCCTCCAGTTGTTCAGTGGCGGACCACGGACACGTCGGCGACGGGAGAAACTCGCCGGGGACCCTGAGCGGCTGGCCATAGACCAGTTCGGCAGCCGACACCTGCAGGTCCTCTTTAGGCGCCGTGCGCAACCCGAGCATTACCCATGGCAACTTATCCATCCACGCGGTCCCTTGGAGGGTAGCCCGCAGCGATGCCTTCAGAGAACGATGGAAGTGTTCGCATAACCCATTGGCCTGTGGGTGGTAAGCCGTGGTGCGATGGAGCTTGGCACCCAATTCTGAAGCCACGGCGTTCCACAAAGCAGAGGAGAACTGCGGCCCGCGGTCCGATGAAATGTCCGACGGCACGCCGAAACGGGCAACCCAGGACGAAAGAAAAGCCCGGGTGACGTCCGCGGAGGTGGTGGACATGAATGGAATGGCCTCCGGCCATCTGGTGGTACGGTCGACGATTGTCAGCAGATGCGTGAACCCTTGTGACGGTGGTAGTGGGCCCACGAGGTCATTATGAACATGATCGAATCGCCGCTCCGGTACCTCGAAAACGGCGACAGGAGCTTTAACGTGACACTGCACCTTCGCTCTCTGGCACACGACACAGGTGTTGGCCCAGTCGCGCACATCTTTTCACATTCCCCTCCAGACAAACTTGGATGCTAACAACTTCTGTGAAGCCTGCACACCCGGGTGGGCGAGGTTGTGCATGATATTGAAGACTTTCCTGCGCCAGGATGACGGAACGATCGG
Organism: Somniosus microcephalus; assembly: GCF_052327205.1. NCBI lineage: Eukaryota > Metazoa > Chordata > Chondrichthyes > Squaliformes > Somniosidae > Somniosus > Somniosus microcephalus. The sequence goes on along the minus strand of NC_140992.1, from coordinate 41,811,802 downwards.
GCGTGGGTCTCCCAGGGAGACATCGCAGAGCAAGGGTGTGCCATCTGAGTGGAAAAGTACGTCCACTGTCCACAGGCCGGACGAATCGGAACGGAAAGCGTGCGTCTCCGGGTCAACCGCTTGGTCGACCGCCATTAGTGAATAGTCGAGACCCAGTTGGACGGCCTGGACGGCCGCACGCGAAAGGCAGTCGGCAAACACGTTGTCCTTGCCGGCCACATGACGGATGTCGGTGGTAAACTCGGAGATGAAAGTGAGTTGCCGTTGCTGTCGGGCCGACCACGGCTCAGTCGTCTTGGCCATGGCAAACGTCAGGGGCTTGTGATCCACGAAAGCGACGAATTGGCGTCCTTCCAATAAAAAATGAAAGTGGCGGATGGCCAGGAACAACACCAACAGCTCTCGGTCAAATGTGCTATAGCTACGTTCGTTACTACATAACTGGCGGCTAAAAAATGCCAGCGGTTGCCATGCCCTGTCGACCCATTGATCTTGCACGGCGCCGACGGCGTAGTCCGACGCATCTGTCGTGAGCGCGATGGTGGCGCCGGGCAGCGGGTGCGTTAACATCGTCGTATTGGCGAGGGCCTCCTTCGTGTCCCCAAATGCGCGGTCCATGACCGACGACCAGATCACCGGTTCTTTCCCCGGTTTCCCTCGGAGTGCCTCGTAGAGCGGCTGCATGAGCTGGGCAGCCCAGGGGACAAAGCGATGGTAAAAGTTTACCATGCCGAGGAATTCTTGGAGCGCCTTGACGGATTGAGGCCGTGGGAACGCAGCGACGGCTGCCACTTTTGCCCTGAGTGGCAGTGCCCCTTCCGCGGTGATGCGGTGGCCCAGAAAATCGATCCGCCTCAGTCCAAATTGGCACTTGTTTGGGTCACCTATAAGGCCATGCTCCTGGAGATGGCGGAAAAGGACACACAGGTGACGTAGGTGTTCTTCCTTTGACGCGCTGGTGACGAAGATGTCATCGAGGTACACGAAAAGGAATTTGAGATCCCGGAGCACCGAATCCATGAGGTGTTGGAACGCCTGCGCCGCTTTTTTAAGCCCGAAAGGCATCCGTAAAAATTCAAAAAGGCCAAATGGGGTAATGACCGCCGTTTTCTGAACGTCCTGAGGGTGGACGGGCACCTGGTGGTACCCGCGGACGAGGTCGATCTTGGAGAACCACGACGTGCCGGCCAAATGGGCAGAAAAATCTTGAATATACGGTATCGGGTATCGATCTGGAGTTGTGACCTCGTTGAGGCGCCGATAATCACCACAGGGCCGCCACCCACCGTCGGGCTTTGGCACGATGTGTAGCGGAGATGACCAGGGACTATCAGATCGGCGAACGATGCCCAACCGCTCCATAGTGGCGAATTCCGCCTTCGCGGCCTCGAGTTTACTGGCCTCTAATCGCCGAGCCCAGGCGTAAGCCGGGGGGTTGGTCGTCGCGATGTGGTGTTCAACACCGTGTTTGGCGGTTGTCGCAGAGAAAGTGGGTCGAGCGAGCTCCGGAAATTCCTTGAGCAAGCGGGCGAACTCGTCGGGTGGCGACTCGGTGCGGGCAACCGCGTGGGTCGCGCCGGAGCCCCGAAAACAGGGGATGGGGGCTCGTGAGGCAGCATGGATCAGGCGGCGATTACATACGTCGACCAGTAGGTCATGCGTGCAGAAAAAATCGGCACCGAGGATTGCCAGTGGTATCGTGGCGGTGATAAACTCCCAGTGGAAGATTTGGCCGCCGAGACACAATCGGATACGCCGCTTCCCGTACATACGGCTGGCACTGCCATTGGTAGCCTGTAGTGGAGGACCGCGCCGCCCGGATCAGACATCGAGAACCGAAGCGGGGAGGATGCTGCACTGAGCGCCCGTGTCGCATAAGAAACGTCGGCCCGAAATGGAGTCGGTGATGTACAACAATTTCCCGGAATCACCAACTGTCATTGTGGAGGCGAAACCGACCTCGGGGCTTCCCTTCCGGTCGCGCAATCGGTGTTGCTGCTTTCTCGGTGCCGGCGGCACGAATTAACACGGGGGTCGGCAGCATCTGGCTTTCTGACCGAAACGGGCGTGGTAGTAGCAAAGGCCGGTCTGTGGAGGTGCCGAGGCGGGGTTCTTGGAGGCGGGGCGCGTCGAGGTGGCACAATACTGTTGCATCACCGCGTAAATGGTGTCAGCTTCGGCCACGAGCGCCACACCGTCCGTAGCCGTCGACCTGGCCAGGGCTGCTTGTACCTGCTCAGGGAGCTGGCTCAGGAACAGTTCACGAAATATAAAACACTGCGGCTCAGACCCGAGGAGGGTGAGCATGTGGCTCATCAACTCAGAAGGCTTAACATCGCCTAACCCGGGGAGTGCGAGCAAGCGTCGTGCGCGCTCCGCCTTTGTGAGACCGAATACTTGCATGAGGCGCGCCTTGAGCGTTTCGTACTTGTTCTCCACGGGCGGGGTCTCCAGCAGGCTCATAATGCAGGAAGCCGTCGAGCTGTCCAGTGCAGAGACCACATAAAGGTAACGGGTCTGATCCAGCACTATGTTTCACAGTTGGAACTGAGCCTCCGCTTGAACGAACCAGGAGGCTGCCTGTTGTTCCCAAAATTGAGGGAGCTTCAAACTCGCTGCATTTACATACATCTTGTTCTCGAGCTTGCCTCCGCGAAAATCGTCCGCGAAGCTTTGGGGTCACCAATGTAGGAATTAACGGATTCCTATCTAAATCACTGAGGTCGAGTCAGTTCAGTAAATTAACCGAATTTAATTAAACTGGTGAACAAAACAAAAACATGCAGGAGCAACAGCAAACAGGTCTATACAGTAGCTTGTTCCACGAGGTCTGAACTCAGAACCTCCCACCTCTGACGTCATCACGTTTCCCGCCACTCGGGGCACCATGTGACCAACGTGATGACGTCATCGCGTTGTTTCAGGGTTTTTACAGAAGGCTTGTTTACACTCAGCAAACGGACATAGGTGCTGTAACATTGCTTTAAAGACAGTTATTCATTTGTACAGGAGTTCATTGGTGGTTTTACCACAATTTTATATTTTGAAGTAAACAACACTAATGAATGTAAAGAGGACTCTGACATTATAAATTGCATCATGATGTGTTGAAAACATGTGATTTAGGATGACAATGTAAGGCCAAAGGTCAGTGAAACTGAATGAGGAGTAATTGGACTTTTTTCTCCAGATATCGATGAATGTGCAACCAACACATCAACCTGTCAACAAATCTGCAACAATACAATTGGAAGCTTTCACTGCAGCTGTCATAATTTCTTCAGCATCAGCAAAGACAATTCATCTTGTGATGGTACTGTTTATTTGCACATTACTTATTAACTGGAACGTTTAATTTGTTGCACAATGCAGCTGTGTGAATAATGTTCTATTTAACATTAATTGAACGGCATTGATATTGCAATACAAAATTTTTGAAGTGACTTTAATGCAGTTATATGAGTTTCCTTTCTCTTTTATTTGAGGCGTTGTTCAGTTTAAAGTAAATGATTTAATGTCTGCTAAAAGAGTGTATATTGCAGTTTCAGATGAGTACATTAGCAGTCACATGTTGGTCCCCTACAGTGTAATTTCAGTGCACAAGTGACTACTGAATCTGCCCACTTTGTCAGTTTACCAGATTGGAGTTCTTTTTGCAGTAAAATTCCTTGTTGCAGTTGCAGACACTGAGAACAATGTATTACAAACATAATTTGTACACTTTCATTTGAAAGCATACATTTTGGGGTAAATTTTATGAGTGCATATGGCATTGCAGGACCTTGGCTGTAGCCAGCGCATTTTGGAAAATCGCAGCCCCCCCCCTCTCCCCAATGTCCAATATGCAAGGCCCTCCTGGCATGGACTAAAGAATATAATGTAGTTAGGACACACTGTAGCCACGGAACGCCGGTGATGGAGTGGGCAGATGTTCAGGCTACTGGATGAGGAGCTGACCAGGCGAACTTCTTTGTCTGGGATGGTGTCGGGCTTCTTGAGTGTTGTTGCTGCTGCACCCATCCAGGTAAATGGAGAGCATTTTATTACACACCTGACATGTGCATTGAAGGTGTGATTAGAAACTTTGAGAAGTCAGGAGGTGAGCTACGTGATACAGAATACCCAGCATCTAACCTGCTATATTAGCCACATCATTTATGAGGCTGGTCCAGTTGAGTTTCCGATCAATGGTGATTCCCAGGATTTTGATGGTGGGGACTCAGTATTGGTAATGCCTTTGATTATCAATGGCAGGTGATTAGGCTCTCTCATGTTGGAGATGTTCATAGATTGGCATGTGTGCTGCGCAAATGTTACTTGCCACTTATCAGCCCAAGCCTGGATGTGGTCCATGCAGGCATGGACTGCTTCATTATCTGAGGTGTTGTGACTGGAGCCGAGCAATATGCGGCCCTCGGTGAACAGCCCCATCTCTGACTTTACGATGGAAGGTCATTGATGAGCAGCTGAAGATAGTTGGGCCTAGGATGATGAGGAGCTCCTGCAGTGATGTCCTGGGGCTGAGATGATTGGCCTCCAACAACCACAATTATTTTCCTTTGTGCCAGGTATGACTTTAGCCATTGAAGAGTTTTCCCCAGTTTCCCATTGATTTCAATTTTACTAGGGCTCCTTGGTGCTACACTCAGTCGAATACTGCCTTGGTGTCAAGGGCAGTCACTCTCACATTACATCTGTAATTCAAGTCTCCTGTCCATGTTTGGACCAAGGCTGTATTGAGGTCTGGTGCCTGGTGGTTCTGGCAGATCCCAAACTGAGCATTGGTGAGCAGGTTATTGTGAGTAAGTACTACTTGAAAGCACCACTGATGACTCCTTCCATCACTTTCCTGATGATTGGGAGTAGGCTGATAGGGTGGTATTGGTCAGGTTGGATTTGTCCTGCTTTTTGAGAACAGAACGTACCTGGGCAATTTTCCACTTTGTCGGGTAGATGCCAACTGCACTGGAACAGCTTGGCTAGAGGTGTGGCTAGTTCTGGAGCACAAGTCTTCAGCACTACAGCTGGGATGTTGTTGGGCCTGTAGCCTTTGCTGTGTCCAGTGCACTCAGCAATTTCTTCATGGCATGTGGATTGAAGCAAATTGGCTGAAGACTGGCTGAAGATGGTGGAGACCTCGGGAGGAAGCCGAGAAGGATCATCCACTCGGTACTTCAGGCTGAAATGGTTGCAAATGCTTCAGCCCCGTCTTTTGCATTCATGTGCTGGGCTCCATCATCATTGAGGATGGGAATATTCATGGAGTCTCCTCCTCCCGTTAGTTACTTAATTGTCCACCACCATACATGACTGGATGTGCCAGGATTGCAGAGCTTTGATTTGATCCATTTGATCTCATCCTTGTTTTCAACTCCCTCCATGGTCTCACCCCTCCCTATCCCTGTAACCTCCTCCAGCCCTACAACCCTCTGAGATATCTGTGATCCTCCAATTCTGGCTTCTTAAGTATCCCCAATTTTAATCACTCCACTATTGGCAGCCGTGCCTTCAGCTGCCAAGGCCCTAAGCTCTGGAATTCCCTCCCTAAACCTCTCCGCTTCTATCTTCCCCATTTCACTCTTTCTTTCCCTGATTTCTCTCATTCCTCTTAATTTTTCCATTGCTTTTTCTCGCTCTTCATTCATGAGTTCACCTGTTTTCTTCCCTTGGCAGTCTGGATTCTATGGATTTAGTGCCGTGGTCCACAGTTCATCAGCTGATTTGCCACCAGGAATAGAGATTGTGACGCAAAGGCTATTGGCCTCTCTGAGCCATCCGAGAATTTGTGTGACAGCACTGCTCCAATGCCGTAGGGTGATGCATCACATGCCAACCGAATTGGTAATGCTGGGTTGTAATGGGCCAATACCTCTTTCGATGTGATTAGTGTTTTGCTCTTCTGGAAAGCTCGTCTACATTCGACTATAGTTGAATACCTACCGGTAACTAAAGCTTGTATCGAAAAGGAAACCCGAAATGACCCGACACTGTCTCGGGTATATGATTTGACGGTGAAGGGATGGCCAGCACATGGCGACTCACTGTTGCCAGCATTCTCGACAAGGAGAGAACAGCTGTTAGTGTGCCTGGAGACCTTGATGTGTGGATCCCGAGTGGTAATTCCACCCAAGTTAAGGGATAGAGTGCTCAATGAGCTTCATGAGGGTCATCTGGGAGGTGTAAAAATGAAAAGCCTAGCCAGGGCTTATGTGTGGTGGCCGGGAATCGATAAACAAATCGAGGACCTGACCAAGAGCTGCTCAGGATGCCAGAAGTCCAAAATGCACCACCACAGGCCCCTCTACACCCATGGGAGTGGCCCTCATCTCCATGGCAACGGGTGCATATTGATTTTGCTGGTCCATTCATGGACACAATGTTTTTAATAGCCGTGGATGCGCACTACAAATGGCCTGAGGTCATCAAAATGTCCTCCACCACCACGGAGAAAACTATTGCAGTCCTACGGACCATTTTTGCCAGGAATGGCTTGCCAGAACAGATTTGCTCCGACAACGGACCACAGTTTGTGTCCGAAGAGTTCCGGAGGTTCTTGAAAAAGAATGGGGTAAGGCATTACACATCCGCCCCGTAGAATCCAGCCACAAATGGATTGGCTGAGAGGTTCGTACAAACCTTTAAGAAGGCAATAAAGGCTATGTGTGGGGGGTTTCTCTTGCTCGTTCTGGTCTCCTGCCAGGTTTCGTGCAATAATTACCCTTGAGTGGTTCGACCCACTCCCCCTACGGTTCTAGACCTTGGACTTAGATGCAGAGAACAGTAGTGCAGAGAAAGAACTCAATAGACCAGGTTGAATAGCATGAAATGGATGCTTTTATTTTTAAACAGTTTGAAGCATTACAAAATACATGTCATAGGCACAGATTAAAGTTACTACAATCATACACAAATTTATGAACTTAACTCTATGGAAATGGGGAACACACGGCACATCGTAAAAGGGGAAACACATTACGAATACCCTTAACTCCCTCCCCTATAACTAAACTAAGTTTCAACCTGGGGAACTTGGGATCATGCTCACCACTCTCGAAATCGCGAAAAAGGGGGTTCGCAGCCTTTTGGCACCGCTTTCCGTCGTCGCGTGGATTTGGAAGCTTCTGGCGCAGTCGATATTTTCTCTCCCTCGAGGCGGTGGGGTAGACACAGCCTCGATGAGTGCTCGTCAAGGTTGAGATCCACTATTTGGGTTCATGGAGCAGACTTAGATGCAGGCTGCTGAAGAAGTGCATGCACATGGGAGAATCATTTGGCCTGGATCGCCGGTCCTCCAGAGGGTTTCTTCTCCGTCGGCCTGGGTCGTCGATGATCTCCCGACCTCAGTACCCGGGCCACCCTCGTCGTCTTCTCGTCGTGGCCGAGCCTTGTTTGGCTGAACACCGACCACGTTGTCTTTTCACCGAAACCGTCCGTCTTTAAAAAGACGAAAACGTTTTCATCGATTCTGCATCTGCCGAAGTGGAAGAGGCGCCGATCCTGGCACCGTCCGTCCTTCGTTCGTTCCTTGTAGGAGAAGTCCTTGAAGAAAAGTCAAGTTCGAAGTCGTCCAAGAAGAAGAAGCAGCCGCCGTCCAGTCAAGTGAAGTTTTTGATGGACTTTCAATCTATAGTTATACTCTTTTGGGACAGTCTTATCTCCCGCCAAATCATAGTCCTGTCTTTGTATTAATTTTGGCGGGCAGAAATCTCTGCAGGGGCGCTTTGTCTTGTAACGGAGCCGGTGATAACTTAAACTGGCCTTCCTGGCCAATAATGTCTTTTAATGTCCTTTTCATTGTCACCGCGGCTCGGTTCGCATATTGATCGGTCCGGAGATTTTCCTTGATGGCTGCTAAACGGTTTTTCCTTTGTACAATAAATGGGTATAAGTGTTTTTGCATTGTCCGCCCATATCTTGATGGGCCCCATCCTGTACTTAGAATCCATTGAATATGTATGCTGTTTCTCTGAGTCTCAGTTCCCAGATACTGGCTTTCGCAGGCTTACTGTCTTCAATCCACAAGCCTGTCTGGCTTGCAGTAACAGAAATAAAATGGTTCAGAAACTGATCACGGGGCCTGGCGGCCATTTTGTATGCCCTTTTATCAAAGGTTTTTCTGTGCAAGCTTACTTTGGTCAATAAACAGTCTTATTTCATCCAGTTTTCTTGCTTGATTTTTGCGGAAAATTTCGAATCTTACAATGTACAATGACAACATTCCGCTGCAGTACAAGGTGGACAATTTCCTGTTCGCCTACCGGAATGCGACACATGCAGTCACCAACCAGGCCCCAGCCATGATGTTCTTTAACCGAAGGTTAAGATCTCGCCTGGATTTGCTCAGACCAAACGTACGAAGAGATGTTGAGAGTAAGCAATTCCAGCACATCCATGAGAAGCCGACAAGGAGCTTCAATGTAGGGCAACCAGTCTTGGCCCGCGACTACCGAACAGAAAAATGGCAGCCAGGAACGATATGCACATGGCAGGGCCCACTAATGTACACAGTGGACGTTGGGGAGAGCATCGTGAGACGCCATGCTGACCAGATCCTAGAGTCACAGGAACAAGTCAACCCCATGCCTCGCCCATACGTACCTGGTGATGAACCCGACGTACAGGTCGCATCTACCCCAGAAACAGTAGCATCGGAAGCTGATGAACCAACCGACGACAGGGGGCCAGAATCGCCTCTGCACCAAGAGCAAGACACTCGGGAAAGGCGCTATCCAGAAAGGATCAGGAAGCCTCCCCAAAGACTGAATATATAAATAGACTATTTTCAGCTAATGTTGCATGTTAAAAGTATTGTAGACAAATTTGGCAAGAACTTATGGTAGTAGTTTACCAGCCCGAGGAACGACCTCAGTTGTGACACATTTTCTGGTGCTGGAGCCTTGACTACTGCCTCAATCTTCTCTGGGGATTTATGTAACCCCTCTTTATCGATAACGTGGCCACAATACGAGATCTGTTTTCTAAAAACTCGCATTTGGGGCGGTTAGCTCGGAGCCCATATTCTTGCAATCTAGTGAGCACCTGCTCCAGGTTGGCAAGGTGATCACTGTCATTTTCGCCCGTTACTAGGATGTCGTCCAAATAACACTGGGTCCCTGGGATCCCTTGCAGGGCTTGTTCCATTGCCCTCTGCCAAATAGCCGGAGCTGATGCTACCCCGAATACCAGCCGGTTGTATTGGTAGAGACCTTTATGGGTGTTGATTGTGAGGTATTTTTTTGATGCTTCTTCTACCTCCATTTGCAGATACACCTGGGCCAGATCAATCTTAGTGAAGCGTTTCCCTCCAGATAGCGAGGCGAAAATATCTTCAATCCGCGGAAGTGGATATTGTACGGTGTGAAGGACCGGGTTCACTGTTACCTTAAAGTCCCCACAGATGCGAACCTTCCTTGGTTCCCCAGGCGTGCTGCTCAACGACTTTTTCATCACAGGGACGATGGGTGTAACCCACTCGCTCCAGTCTACCTTGGACAGTACACCTGAACGTTCCAGACTCTCCAGCTCTGCTTCAACGGCTGGGCGGATTGCATAAGGTACCGGTCTGGCCTTAAAAAATTTTGGGCTTGCGTTTCCTTCAATTTTAATCGTCGCTGTCATGCCTTTTAGTGTTCCGAGTCCTTGCTGGAACACTTCTTTCGCGTCAGTTAGGATCTTTGACAGTCGCCCAGGTGTGACGTCGTCATCCTTTTTGTCAGCCACAGTCAGTGCCTGTATGGAATGCCAATCCAGTTGTATTTTCCGGATCCATTCATGTCCCAGTAATGGTGGTCCTCCATCTTGCAATACATACAGGTCTAGTTTTGGTGTTTCCTTACCGTTAGATATAACGGTCACCCTTATTTTTCCTTTGGGGTAAACTTTTTGCCCCGTGTACGTCTTCAAAATAATTTTTGTGTCTCTCAAGGGTATGTGTGAGAATAGCCGCTCGTAGTGCCGTTGGTTTATGACTGTTAGAGCTGATCCTGTGTCCAATTCCATCTTTACCTGGACTCCTGCTATCTTGAGAGTGACCCAAATGGTTCGGTGATCCTCCGTTGTGATCACATTATGTCATTTCAGACAACTCAGTTCCCTGCTTTCGGAGTCGTTATCACTCTTTTGTTCGTCTGAACTATTCTCCGTTATCTTATGTACCTTCTTGTACTTCCCTTTGGTCGGTTTCTTATTGCTGGTTTTCTTTCCCGACCTGCAGACTCGTGCTATGTGTCCTACTTTTCCACACTGTCTGCACACTTTGGCTTTGAACCAGCAATCATTCTGGTCGTGTGTTGTTCTGCCACAGCGATAGCACTTCTCTGTTCCATATGACATTTCGTTTGTGCCATATTCTTGCGGTCTCTGTTGTATCTCTGCAGCGCCCCGTGCTGCTGCTTCATATGATACCGCAATGCTGAAAGCCTTTTCCAGCATAAGGTCCTTTTCAGATAAAAGCCGTTTCTGGGTCCCTTCACTTTGAAGCCCACACACAAACTTGTCCCTTAAGGTATCTGCCAGTCCTGCTTCAAACTGGCAGTGTTTCGATAGTTTGCGCAGTTCTGTTAAATAATCAGCATTGCTTTCATCCTTATGCTGGTTCCGTTTGTGAAACTTGAATCTTCCTGCTATCAGCAGTGGTGTGGGGTTTAAATATTCCTTTAGTATCGTTACTATATCCTCTTTTCCATTGGCTTCGTTGGGGTTACTAGATTTCGTAATAAACCATACATCTTTGCACCCATTAAATATACAATACCGACGCTTTCTTGTCATCTGACACCTCATTTGCCTCGCAGTACACCTCTATTCGTTCGACATATGTAGTCCAATCTTCGACTTCATTGTCAAATGCGGTGATACTGCCACTCTTCGGCATTTTGGGTGTGGTTTAAAATGGCATCTCCCAATGGCTTAAAATGGCGTCTCCCGTGCTTTCTTTCCTCCCCCGTTGCTGCCGACGCCGCTCCCGGTGGTTCTCGTGGCAATGGCGGCGCCCTGTAGGTTTCACGCGATTCTCCTGCGCTTTTGCCAACACTGCTCTCGGCGGTCCTCGTGGCAATGGCGGCGTCTCACGGGTTTCTGCGCGTCTCTCTCTCCGACGCTGCTCGGCCCCTGAACACCGGCTGCGCCCTGTGCGCTCTGCCCTCTCTCTCCCCGTCGATGCTGCTCGGCCCTTTGCTGTGCCGCTCGGTCGGGCTCTAGCCCGCCGCCGTCCGAGAAGGGTCTGCGCACTACCTGTTGCCAGCCCGTTTCGCTGGACCACCTCGACTGGAAAGCCAAACCTGGCTCTCGACAGCCTCCCCCGCAATTCTCGAGTCTCTGCTGGATGACTGGGCGGTTGCCCGTGGTCGACGCCCGAGTCTCTGGCCTTGACCTCCAATCCACTGATCTCCAGGAAAGAATGCCCGGGAGGTGAAGCAGAGTTGCAGGTAGGTTCGAACCTGCCTCGTCGCCAATGTTACGTCCGTGTATAATAAGAAACGGACTGCGGAGAACGGTACAACAGATGTTTACTCAACGTGGCTCAAACTGCAACTGATCTGTACAGATTACTACTCAGGGTTATATACAGGTGTGGTCACTGCCGGTACTGCAGTATACATGAGCTGTAAAACATAGTCCCCCCCCTTAAAGGTATATACATTACAAGAACTGTGTAATGAAAATGTTTCAGTGTCACCACTGGTGGGAGGGTGCAACTACAGTGTGACACATTTACATAGGCAGTTCCATTATAAATGTGGACAATGGAATTTATATGTCAATAAGTTGACACAAAAGTGTGACAAAAAGTGACAACAGGAAATGTTTGCAGATGTACATTTCTAATAAGATGTAAATTGAGAAAAGCAATGGTCCTAATACTGACATTTGGGATGCACTATTGCATACATCCCATCAGGCTGAAAAACATCCATTAGTCACTGTTGTGTTCTCTGTACTTAAACCAACCTCCTAGCCATTACTTGTAATCCTTTAGTTTTCCTTTCACCTCTAGCTACTGTGGCCAAAACTATCCCACATTGATGGAACCTCTCTGTGGTATCTTGAGGTGGCCATTGATGGAGATGGACACAGGTTAACTCCGTAACATGGTTTAATCAACACTTGCACATAAAAGCTTCTGCCATGAGGCAGCAAAAACAAAGAGTACAACCAGTACAGATCAGACTTAACTCAGGAGACCAATTGCCACAGCACCACCTGGTGGATCAGGTTACTCATAACCTCCCAGGTTACTACACTCCTCCTCCCTTAAGATTGCCGTATGCAATTCTTAAACAATAACCCTTACTAGGTACTACGTTTTAATTAACCAGTATGCTCTAACCATGGTTAACCCCTGACTAATTTAACAGGTTTGTATAAGTCTTTCTGGTTGCTTGCGAATCCTTTGTGAATGTCTTAATTCCACTTGTGGTGGATTCTTAGATTCATTCGCACTTGAGATTGGAGTAGTCTCTGATGGTGGTTTTACTCTGTCCCGCTGTGGCCTGGCAGTACCAGTGTCCACTGGCACCTTATAAGCCGTGCTGGGTCCTGGAACAGCCTCCTCTACTGCCCTTTGTTCCATCTGAGGCAGTTCCCCCTGCTGCCGACTGACAAGCTGATCCACATGCCGACAAACCCCTCGACCATCCCCTAGTAACACGGAGTACGAGGTCCTGCAATGTCCTGGATTAGTCCTGGTATCCATTTAGGTCCATAGCCGAAGTTCTGGGTGTACACAGAGTCCCCTATGGCGAAATGGCAAGCTTTAGTATGTTTGTCATGGTATGCTTTTTGGTTTGTTTGTTTTGTCTCAACCTTGCTTTTGAGATCTGGGTGTATCAGGTCTAATGTGCACTGCAACTTTCTCCCCATCATCAACTCAGCCAGAGAAAGCCCCGTGGTAGCTTGGGGTGTTATACGATAACTAAACAAGGCTCTATTGAGCTTCGTCTCCAGGGTGTCGCCTGAGCTCTTCCTCATGAGCTCCTTAAAAGTCTGCACGGCTCGCTCAGCTAACCCATTTGAGGCTGGGTGATATGGAGCCGAGGTGACATGTGTGATTCCATTCCTTACCATGAATTCTTTGCTCCCTTCATTAACAAAACACTGTGCATTGTCGGATACAATCATTTCTGGAATACCATGCGTGCTGAAGCTGTTCCTGAGACAATTCAGTGTGGCATCAGTCGTTGCAGAGCTCACTGGATAAACGTCGATCCACTTTGAGTGAGCGTCTACCAGCACCAAAAACATTTTGCCCCTAAAAGGTCCCGCATAGTCTGTGTGAATTCTCCTCCAGGGTTTGCTGGGCCACTCCCAGGGTTGGAGTGGTGCCCCGGCAGGTGCTTTCCTCTGTTCCTGACATATAGTGCATGACTTTACCTTTGACTCAATTTCAGCATCCAAGTTAGGCCACCACAGGTAGCTCCTAGCCAGTCCTTTCATTCTAGTCATTCCTGGGTGCGATTGATGCAACTGTTCCATCAAAGTAGAGCGTCCCTGCTCTGGGACTATGATGCGTGCTCCCCATAGTACACATCCATCTTGGACACTGAGCTCGTGCTGTCTCTGTCTGTATGGCATGAACTCCGGTCCCTCACGGTGATCTGGCCAGCCTTTCAACACATACTCACGGACCCTTGACAGCACGGGGTCCTTGGCTGTCCAGCCCTGGATTTGCGCTGAAGTCATCAGGGGACTGATCTCCTGATCCAGCATCAGGACGTGCTCCTCAGGGGAAGTACTGCGAGGAGATTTTGAGAGGGGCAGGTGGCTGAGCGCATCCGCGTTCCCGTTTTCCTTGCCGGCTCTGTACGTGATCACATATTCATAGGCTCTTAGTATTACTGCCCGTCTCATTATTCTCTGTGATGCCATTTGAGGCACTGCTTTCATCTCATTCAGTAAGCTAATAAGAGGCTTGTGGTCAGTACTGATTACAAACTTCCTCCCATATATGTACTTATGGAATTTCTTTACTCCAAATATAATGACTAACCCCTCTTTATCAAGCTGTGAATAGTTCTTTTCCGCAGCTGTGAGCGTGCGTGAAACAAACCCGATGGGCCTTTCCGCTCCATCTGGCATGCGGTGGGCCAACACTGTCCCCACTTCATAGGGTGATGCGTCGCAGGACATTATCAGCTCCTTCTTCTCGTCATAATGCACTAACACCCTGCTGGACTGAAGTAGCTCCTTTGACTGCTGAAACGCTTTCGCTTGCTCTGGCCCCCAACGCCATGGCTCCTCCTTTCTCAGCAGTTTGTGCAGGGGTGCCAGCAGCATCGATAAGTTTGGAAGAAACCAGTTATAATAATTCAGGAGCCCTAGATAGGCTTTCAGTTCAGTCACTGAGGTGGGTGCAGGTGCATCCTGCACTGCCCGCACTTCCCTGGTAATGGATGGAGGCCTGTGGCATCCACCCGATGTCCCAGGAATGTAACTTCCTTCTCCATGAAACTACACTTACTCCGTTTCAGGCATAGCCCCGCCTCTTCCAGCCGCTGTAGCACTTTGTCCAGTGTTTTTAAGTGATCCTGATCGTCACTTCCTGTTAGCAGAATATCATCTAAGTACACAGCCACCTTTGGAATGCCCTGCAGAATGCCCTCCATAGTCCGTTGGAATATTGCTGGGCTAGAACTGACGCCAAATGGTAACCTGGCATACGTGAACAGCCCCTTGTGCGTGTTCACCGTGACAAACTTTTTTGATTCTTCATCTAGCAATATCTGCTGATACGCATGACTCGTGTCCAGTTTGCTGAATCTTTCTCCCCCAGCGAGCGATGTTAACATGTCCTCCATTCTCTGAATGGGGTACTGTTCCAGTGATGATACTCTGTTCACTGTTAACTTATAGTCACCACACACCCTTACGTTACCGTCGGGCTTCAATACCGGGACTATTGTTGCCGCCCAGTCTGAAAATTTCACTGGTTCTATTACTTTGTCCTTTAGCAGGCGATCTAGTTCCACCTCAACCTTGGTTTTCATTGCAAAAGGTACCGACCTTGGTTTAAAGAAACGAGGCGTGGCATCACTGGCTACATGAATCTTGGCTGTGGCTCCCCTTAAGGTGCCCAGTTCGTCCTTGAACACTAACTCATGCTTCATCAGCACTTCTTGCAGCGCCTCTGTACTGTCCTCCATTTTATTCATTGCCTGCCAGTCCACACTCAACTCACTGATCCACCCTCGCCCTAACAGGTTTGGCCCTGACCCTGCTACCACTACCACCGTAAGCTCTTTGGTGACTCCTTTGTGTTCCACTTGTACTTTGGCCGCCCCCAAAATGTCCACCTTCTGTCCTGTGTAGGTTTTGAGACTAATTGGGCATGTACCTAGCTCTGGTACTTTTGCTTCCCCCCATAGCTTGGCGTACTCAGTCTGCGACATTATGGTTACACTACATCCGGTGTCAATCTCAAACTTTACTTGACCTCCGTTCACTATCAAATACTGAGTGAGAGGGGGTACGTTGGGCCTTGAAGTGTCTATACTGTATATAGTGAAAACCTCCTCACTAGACTCTTCCTCCTCTTGTATGTAATTTGCCCGCTTTGTGTACTTCTCCCTCCCCCCTTTAGCATGCTTTGCCCCTTTAGCACTGCTTCTCTCACTCACTGCCCTTTTACAGACTTTCTTTAAGTGCCCTATTTTTCCACAATTGTGGCACTTTGCCTTTGCAAACCTGCAGTCCTTTGCATAATGGCTCATCCCGCCACATTGGTAGCAATCCCCAACCCTGACTGGTGGACTTTTCGCGCCAGCTTCCATCTTGAAAACAGCTCCTCCCACTGGTTTACTCCATTTCTCCTTGCTCATACTGTTTAAGTCCTTAACGTCCTTGTTAGCCATCTCCATGGTTTGTGCTTTTTTAAGTGCCGTCTCAAACGTTAATCCTTCTTCTGACAGCAACCTTTGCTGTATACTGTCGTCGTTAACTCCACATACTAGTCTGTCCCTTAACATGACTGTGAGTGCATTTCCAAAATTACAGTCCTGTGCGAGCTTCCGAAGCTCCTCCACATACTCAGTAATGCTTTCTTCCGGCATCCTAATCCTCGAATTGAATTTCCATCTCTGTACTATTTCACTAGGTTTCGGATTGAAATGATTCTTTAGTAGACTCACCAACTCGTCAAAAGATTTTTCTCCTGGCCGCTTCGGGCTCAGCAGATTCCTCATCCGTGTATAGATTTGCGCTCCCACACAACTCAGTAAAATGGCCCTTTTCTTTTCAGCACTGTCCACCTCGTTTGCCATAAAGAAATGGCTCAGTATTTCACAATACTCCTCCCAAGACTGTGACTTGCTGTCAAAAGGTGCCACAGAGCCTACCGTTCCTGCCATCCTTGGAGTCCGGTCACTTCAGCCAAAAAATCAAACTCCGTTTCAACTCCCGCGGCCTAGCCTCGTGCTTTTCCGACTAGTTTGCTAACCAACCCGAGCACCTCTTCCGAATACTCCCTAACTATGACTGATCCACCAAAACTTTTCCGTCCTTTATTCTCATCGCCATATGTGGTATCTTGAGGTGGCCATAGATGGAGACGGACACAGGTTAACTCCGTAACATGGTTTAATCAACACTTGCACATAAAAGCTTCTGCCATGAGGCAGCAAAAACAAAGAGTACAAACAGTACAGATCAGACTTAACTCAGGAGACCAATTGCCACAGCACCACCTGGTGGATCAGGTTACTCATAACCTCCCAGGTTACAACACTCTCGTAGAACCATAGAAATTTATGGCACAGAAGGAGGCCATTCGGCCCATCGTGTCTGCCGGCCGAAAAAGAGCTATGTAGCCTAATGCCACTTTCCAGCTCTTGGTCAGTAGCCTTGTAGGTTACGACACTTCAAGTGCATTTCCAAGTACTTTTTAAATGCAATGAGGATTTCTGCCTCTACCACCCTTTCAGGCAGTGAGTTCCAGACCCCCACTGCCCTCTGGGTGAAAACATTTCTCCTTAACTCCCCTCTAATCCTTCTACCAATTACTTTAAATCTGTGCCCCCTGGTTATTGACCTCTCTGCTAAGGGAAATAGGTCCTTCCTATCCACTCTATCTAGGCCCCTCATAATTTTATACACCTCAATTAAATTTCCCCTCAGCCTCTTCTCTCCAAAGAAAACAACCACAGTCTATCCAATCTTTTCTCATAGCTAAAATTATCCAGTCCTTTTAACATCTTTGTAAATCTCCTCTGTACCCTCTCTGGTGCATTCTTCCTATAATGTGGTGACCAGAACTGTACACAGTACTCCAGCTGTGGCCTAACTAGTGTTTTATACAGTTCCAGCATAATTTACCTGCTCTTCTATTCTATGCCTCAGCTAATAAAGGAAAATATCCCGTATGCCTTCTTAACTGCCTTATCTACCTGTCCTGCTACCTTCAGGGATCTGTGGACATGCACGCCAAGGACCCTCTGTTCCTCTACACTTCTCAGTATCCTACCATTTATAGTGTATATTCCCTTGCCTTGTTAGCCCTCCCCAAATGCATTACCTCACACCTCTCCGGATTGAATTCCATTTGCCACTTTTCTGCCCACCTGATCAGTCCATTGATACCTTCCTGCAGTCTACAGCTTTCTTCCTCACTATCAACCACACAGCCAATTTTTATGTCATCTGCAAACTTCTTAATCATGCCCCCTACATTTAATTCTAAATCATCGATATATACCATGTAAAGCAAGGGACCTAGTACTGAGCCGTGCAGAACCCCACTGGAAACAGACTTCCAGTTGCAAAAACACCTGTCGGCCAATACCCTTTCCTTCCTTCCACTGAATTTTTAATCCAAGTTGCCACTTTCCCTTGGATCTTTTACTTTTCTGACCAATCTGCCATGTGGGACCTTGTCAAAAGCCTTGCTAAAATCCATGTAGACTACATCGACCCTCCTTGTTACCTCCTCAAAAATTCAATCAAGATAGTCAGACATGACCTTCCCTTAACAAATCCATGTTGACTATCCTTGATTAATCCATGCCTTTATAAATGATGATTAATACTGTCCCTCAGAATTTTTCCAATGATTTGCCCACCACCGAGGTTAGGCTGACTGGCCTGTAATTATTCAGTCTATCCCTTATTCTGTAAAAGGAGGCGCCACTACATCTCTACCCTCCCTGGTATTTCATCTGTGTTCCAACTGTACAACTTTAGCAGACCTCCAGTCCTCTCTTAAACAGCTAAAGAGTCTTACTGAAATCAGTCTGAATAGACTCAACTAAGTATTATGTGGATGTATGCCTAACGTGCAAAACTACCCACAATTTGGGATAAGGAGCTCAATCTTCACCATGTCACTCAAAAAAGTCACAGCAAGGCTGGTGTGAGAAATGGAAAATGTTGCTCTGGTGCAGTGAAAGGTACTGCTCTAAAGTTGGTTTCCTGATGCATTGTTTGGCAGAGCAGAAGGAACTTTATCGTCATCTGCTTGACGCTGACACTGTGTACATAAGGTAGAAAATACCTCTATTCCCCATAACCAGCATCCCAGACCATGGTAAGAATGGAACAGCACAGTACTAGCCTTTCAGAATGGCTCACTTACGCCATTTTTAAAACTTATTCATTCATGGGATTTGGGCATTGCTGGCGAGGCCAGGATTTATTGACCATCCTTAATTGCTCTCGAGAAGGTGGTGGTGAGCCGCCTTCTTGAACTGCTTCAATCTGTGTGGTGAAGCCACTGCCACAGTGCTGTTAGGAGTTCCAGGATTTTCACCCAGCGATGATGAAGGAACAATGATATATTTACAAGTCAGGATGATGTGTGACTTGGAGGGGAACTTGGACGTGATGGTGTTCCCATGCGCCTGCTGCCCTTGCCCTTCTAGGTGATAGAGTTCACGCGTTTTGGAGGTGCCGTCGAAGAAGCCTTGGCGAGTTGCTGCAGTGCACCTTGTAGATGGTACACACTGCAGCCACGGTATGCCGGTGGTGGAATGAGTGAATGTTTAAGGTGGTGGATGGGGTGCCAATCAAGCAGGCTGCTTTGTCCTGGATGGTGTTGAGCTTCTTGAGTGTTGTTGAAGCTGCACTCATCCAGGCAAGTGGAGAGTATTCTATCACACTCCTGACTTGTGCCTTGTAGATGGAGAGTCAGGAGGTGAGACACTCACTGCAGAATACCTAGCCTCTGACCTGCTCTTGTTGCCATAGTATTTATGTGGCTGGTCCAGTTAAATTTCT
Source organism: Somniosus microcephalus (assembly GCF_052327205.1). NCBI lineage: Eukaryota > Metazoa > Chordata > Chondrichthyes > Squaliformes > Somniosidae > Somniosus > Somniosus microcephalus. Next base: position 41,792,599 of record NC_140992.1, on the reverse strand, counting down.
GGTCAATGGTGACACTCAGGATGTTAATGGTGGGAGATTCGATGATGGTAATGCCGTTGAATGTCAAGGAACGGTGGATAGACTCTCTCTTGATGGAGTTAGTCATTGCCTGGCACTTGTGCAACACAAATGTTACCTGCCACTTATCAGCTCAAGCCTGAATGTCATCCAGGCCTTGTTGCATGTGGGCACGGATTGCTTCATTATCTGAGCTGTTGCGAATGGAACTGAACACTGCGCACTCATCAGTGAACATCCCCACTTCTGACTTTATGATGGAGGGAAGGTCATTGATGAAACAACTGCAAATGGCTGGGCCTAGGACACAGCCCTGAGGAACTCCTGTAGCAATGTCCTGGGGCTGAGATGATTGCCCTCCAACAATCACAACCATTTTCCTTTGTGTGAGGTATGACTTCAGCCAGTACAGAGTTTTCCCCCCGAACACAATTGACTTCAATTTTGCTGGGGCTCCTTAGTGTCACACTCTGTCAAATGCTGCCTTGATGTCAAGGGCAGTCACTCTCACCTCAACTCTGGAACTTAGCAGCTTGTTCTGGAGCACAAGTCTTCAGCACGACAACCGCGATTTTGTTGGGGCCCATAGCCTTTGCTGTATCCAGTGCGCTCAGCCGTTTCTTGATAGCACGTGGAATGAATAAAATTGTCTAAAGACTGCCATCTGTGATGGTGGGGACCTCAGGAGGAGGCCGAGATGGATCATCCACTCGTCACTTCTGCCTGAAGAAGGTTGCAAACGCTTCAGCTTTGTCTTTTGCACTCAAGTGCTGGGCTCCACCATCGCAGAGGATGGGGATGTTCATGGAGCCTCCTCCCGTTATTTGTTTAATTGTCCATCACCATTCATGACTGGATGTGGCAGGGCTGCAGAACTTTAATCTGACCCATTGGTTGTGGGATCGCTTAACTCTAACTGTAGCATGCTGCTTCCGGTTTTTAGCATGCATGTAGTCCTGTGTTGCAGCTTCCCCAGGTTGGCACCTCATTTTCAGGTACGCCTGGTGCAGCTCCTGGCATGCTCTTTGACACTCCTCATTGAACCAGGGTTGGTCCCCTGGTTTGATGGTAATCGTAGAGTGAGGGATATACCAGGCCATGAGGTTACAGATTGTGGTGGAATACACAATCTGCTGCTGCTGATGGCCCACAGGGCCTCATGGGTGCCCAGGTTTGAGCTGCTAGATCTTTTCTGAGTCTATCTCATTTAGCACGGTGGTAGTGCCACACAACACGATGGAGGGTGTCCTCAGTGTGAAGATGGGACTTTGTCTCCACAATGATATGGATCATCCACTTGGCACTTCTGGTTGAAGATGGTTGCAAATGCTTCAGCTTTGTCTTTTGTTCTCACGTGCTGGGCTCCACCATCATTGAGGATGGGGATATTCATGGAGCCTCCTCCTCCCGTTAGTTGTTTATTGGTCCACCACCATTCACAACTGGATGTGGCAGGACTGCAGAGCTTTGATCTGATCCGTTGATTGTGGGATTGCTTAGCTCTGTCGATAGCATGCTGCTTCCACTTTTTAGCATGCATGTAGTCCTGTTTTGCAGCTTCCCCAGGTTGGCACCGCATTTTTAGGTATGCCTGGTGCTGCTCCTGGCATGGTCTTCTGCACTCCTTATTGAACCAGGGTTGGTCCCCTGGCATGATGGTAATGGTAGAGTAGGTAGTGCTTTCTAGATCATAACAGCTTTCTGGTTACTGATCCACTTGCCAAAGGAAACAGTTTCTCCGTACTCGCTCTATCAAAACCCCATGTAATTTTGAATATCTCTATTAGGTTTCCCCTTAACCTTCCCTGCTCGAAGGAGAACAATCCCAGCTTCTCCAGCCTCTCTACATAACTGAAGTCCCTCATCCCTGGTATCATCCTGGTAAACCTCCTCTGTACCCTCTCTAAGGTCTTGACATCCTTCCTAAAGTGTGGTGCCCAGAATTGTACTTAATACTCCAGCTGAGGCCTAACCAGTGATTTGTATAGGTTTAGCATGACTTCCTTGTTTTTGTATTCAATGCTCCTATTTACAAAGCCAAGTATTCCATACGCCTTCTTAACTGCCTTATCAACTTGCCCTGCCACCTTCAAGGATTTGTGAATACGCACCCCCAGGTCCCTCTGCTCTTGCACCCCACTCAAAATAGTACCATTTAGATCATACTCCCTCTTCATGTTGTTTCTCCCAAAGTGCATCACTTCACATTTATCCACATTAAATTGCATCTGCCATGTGTCTGCCCATTTCACCAGTTTGCCTAGATCCTCCTGAATCTGCTACTATCCTGCTCACTATTTACTACCTTGCCATGTTTTGTATCATCTGCAAGTTTCGAAATTGTACTTCCTGTACCCAAGTCCAGGTCACTTATATATACACAAGAAAAGCAATGGTCCTAATACCAACCCCTGGGGGACCCCACTGCATACTTCTCTTTAGTCAGAAAAACATCCGTTCACCACTACTCTCTGCCTCCTATCCCTTAGCTAATTACATACCTAAGTTACCACTGTCCCTTTAATCCCATGTGCTTCTATTTTCCAAATAAGTCTGTTGTGAAGTACTTTATCAAATGCCTTCATCAACCCTCCCTGGTATTTCATCAAAGAACTCAATCAGGTTAGTCAGACACGATTTGCCTTTAACAAATCCGCGCCGGCTGTCCCTTATTGACCCATGTTTCTCCAAGTCTCTAGTAGTTTTCCCACCATTGACATTAGCCTGATTGGCCTGTAGTTACCAGGTTTATCCTTCTCCCCTTTTTTGAACAGGGGTAACATTTGCCATCCTCCAATCCTCTAGCATAACTCCCATATCCAAAGAGGATTGAAAGATTTTGGCTAGAGATTCTGCTATCTCCACCCGAGCTTCCTTCACCAACCTAGGATGCATCCCAGTTGGACTGGGTGACTTGTTAACTTTGAGTGATGCCAACTTATTTAGCACCTCCTTTCTATCTATTTTTATCCGATCCAATATCTCTACTCCCCCTCCTCTACTGCAACATTAACTTCATCCTCTTCTTTTGCAAAGACAGATGCAAAGTGCTCATTCAGCGCCTCGGTCATGCCCTCTGTTTCCACAAGAAGATTTCCTGTTGTTGTCCATAATTGGCCCCACCATTCCTTTGGTGAATCATTTTGTTTTTATATGTTTATAAAAGATTTTTGGGTTCCCTTTTATGTTACCCTCTAATCTTTTCTCATACTCTCTCTTTGCCCTTCATGTATCCTTTTTCAATTTCCCCCTGCACTCTCCGTATTCTGCCTGGTTTTCTATTATATTCTGAATCTGAAATTTGTCATTAAGCTACTTTTTCTCTGTTTTATTTTAACCTCTATTTCCTTTGTCATCCAGGAGCTCTAGCTTTGGATGCCCCATCTTTCCTCCTTATAGGAATATGCTTGGTTTGTACCCGAAGTATCTCCGCCCTGAAGGCCTGCCATTGCTCATTTACTGGTTTCCAGTCCACTTGAGCTTTTCTCTCTATGGTTAAACATTCCTAGTTTCCGTGCACCTGCACCTCAGGTAGCTATTTCAAAATTCTACTTGATATTTCAACAATCTTGCCTGATAATATGACATGCTTCCATTCATGTAAGATCAACTGCTTCTTAACAGCCTAAGCCTGGGTAACATGCAACAGTTTAAAAAGGAAATTTCTTCAATAATCAAAAAAGTGACAATATTAATATTAATAAAATAAAATTAAAAGAAAGACTCACATTCATATAGCACCAATGAAGCACTTTTGAAGTATTGTAATGTAGGAAGTGCGGCAGCCAATTTGTACACAGCATGGTCCCACAAACAGCAATGTATTAATGACCAGATAATCTGCTTTCAGTGCTGTTGGTTGAGGGATAAATATTGTCCAGGACACCAGGGCGATTTTCCTTGCCCCTCTTTGAAATTGTGCCATGGGATCTTTTACGTCCACCTGAGAGAGCAGACAGGGCCTTGGTTTAACATCTCTTCTGAAAGCCAGCACCTCTGACAGTTCAGCACTCCCTCAGCACTGCACTGGAAAGTCAGCCTAGATTTTTTGCTCAAGTCTCTGGAGTGGGACTTCAACCCACAACCTGCTGACTCATAGGCGAGAGCACTGAGCCATGGCAAACACTTGACACCAGCTAACACATTAAAAGATTATGATAAAATATTGACACACATTGCCTACTCTTGGAGATTGCTGTTTCACAGCTTATATTATTTACAATATGTATGTTTAAACTAGGACACCTATAATAAGATTGGCATCAGATGCCAAGCAAACAGTAAATATATATCCGAGTCAGCTATTCCTGTATTTCCGTACTTCTCCTAATATCCAGGACCATAAGAATCTATCAAAGCATGGAATGAGAAAAGGTAGTTTGCCTTAAAGGACATTCGTTCCACAAACCAGGTACAACCTGTTTGTTCTGGGACTGGAACCCAGTGTTCTTCAAAAATGTTCCTGCCGCCAGAGATAGCAAACGCAAAACTTGACAATAACTTCAGTATTGTGGCCAATTCTGGGCACCACACTTTAGGAAGGATGTTAAGGCATTAGAGAGGGTGCAGAGGAGATTTACTAGAATGGTATCAGGGATGTGGGACTTCAGTGATGCAGAGAGACTAGAGAAGCTGGGGTTGTTCTCATTAGAGCAGAGAAGGTTAAAGGGTGATTTAATGGAGGTGTTCAAAATTATGAAGGGTTTTGATAGAGTAAATAAGGAGAAACTGTTTCCAGTGGCAGAAGGGTCATAAGAACATAAGAAATAGGAGCAGGAGTAGGCCATTTGGCCCTTCAAACCTGCTCTGCCATTCAATAAGATCATGGCTGATCTTCTACCTCATTTCCACTTTCCTGTACTATCCCCATATCCCTTGATTCACTTAATATTCAAAAATTTATCGATTTTTGTTTTGAATATACTCAACAACTGAGCCTCCACAGCCCTCTGGGGTAGAGAATTCCAAAGATTCTCCACCGTCTGAGTGAAGAAATTTCTCCTCATCTCAGTCCTAAATGGCTGACCCCTTATTCTGAGACTGTGATCCTGGTTCTAGACTCCCCAGCCAGGGGAAACATCCTCCCTGCCTCTATCCTGTCAAGCCCTGAAAGAATTTTGTATGTTTCAATGAGATCACCTCTCATAGAAACATAGAAGATAGGAGCAGGAGTAGACCATTCGGCCCTTCGAGCCTGCTCCGCCATTCAATGAGATCATGGCTGATCATCCAAATTCAGTACCCTGTCCCTGCCTTCTCCCCATATCCCTTGATCCCTTTAGCCTCAAGAAATATATCCAACTCTTTCTTGAATATATTTAATGAACTGGCCTCCACCGCCCTCTGTGGCAGAGAATTCCACAGGTTCACCACTCTCTGGGTGAAGAAATTCCTCCTCATTTCAGTCCTAAATGGCTTACCCCTTATCCTTAGACTATGACCCCTGGTTCTGGACTCCACAGCCATCAGAAACATCCTTTCTGCATCTAGTCTGTCCAGACCTGACAGAATTTTATAGGTTTCGATGAGATCCCCTCTCAATCTTCTAAACTCCAGTGAGTATAAGCCCAATTGACACAATCTCTCCTCGTACGTCATTCCTGCCATCCCAGGTATCAGCCTGGTGAATCTTCGCTGCACTCCCTCCATGGCAAGAACGTCCTTCCTCAGGTAAGGTGACCAAAACTGCACACAATACTCAAGGTGCGGTCTCACAAAGGCCCTTTACAACTGCAGCAAGACATCCTTGTTCTTGTACTCGAACCCTCTTGCTACGAAGGCCAACATACCATTTGCCTTCTTAACCGCCTGCTGCACCTGCATGCTTACCTTCAGCGACTGGTGCACAAGAACACCCAGGTCTCTTTGCACTTCCCCTTCTCCCAATCTATTGCCATTCAAATAATAATCTGCCTTCCTGTTTTTGCCACCAAAGTGGATAACCTCGCATTTATCCACATTATAGTGCATTTGCCATGTTTCTGCCCAATCACCCAACCTGTCCAAATCGTACTGGAGTTTCACAACATCCTCCTCACAGCATACCCTCCCACCCAGCTTTGTGTCGTCTGCAAATTTGGAGATATTACATCCAATTCCCTCGTCCAGATCATTAATATATATTGTGAACAGCTGGGGTCCTAGGACCGATCCTTGCGGTACCCCACTAGTCACTGCCTGCCACTCGGAAAACGACACGTTTATTCCAACTCGTTGCTTTCTGTCCGCCAACCAGTTCTCTATCCAAGTCAATACCTTGCCCCGAATCCCATGTGCCTTAATTTTGCACGCTAACCTCTTATGCGGGACCTTATCGAAAGCCTTCTGAAAGTCCAAATACACCACATCCACTGGTTCTCCCTTATCTATTTTACCAGTTACATCCTCAAAAAATTCCAGTAAATTAGTCAAGCATGATTTACCTTTTGTAAATCCATGTTGACTTTGTCTGATCCTGTCACTGCTTTCCAAGTGCTCTGCTATTACATCTTTTATAATGGACTCTAGCATTTTCCCCACTACCGATGTCAGGCTTACCGGTCTATAATTCCCCACTTTTTCTCTGCCACCTTTTTTGAATAGTGGGGTAACATTAGCTACCCTCCAATCCATGGGCACTGTTCCAGAGTCTATCGAGTTCTGGAAGATGACCAGCAATGCATCTACTATTTCTAGGGCCACTTCCTTAAATACCCTGGGATGTAGATTATCAGGCCCTGGGGATTTATCGGCCTTCAGTCCCATCAATTTTCCTAACACCATTTCCCTACAAATACTGATTTCTTTCAGTTCCACCCTTTCATCAGACCCTATGTTCCGCGGTATTACTGGGAGGTTATTTGTGTCCTCCTTTGTGAAGACAGAACCAAAATATGTATTTAGTTGGTCTGCCATTTCTTTGTTCCCCATTATAAATTCCCCCGATTCTGACTGCAAGGGACCTATGCTTGACTTCACCAATCTTTTTCTCTTTACATATCTATAAAAGCTTTTACAGTCAGTTTTTATGTTCCTTGCAAGCTTACTCTCATATTCTATTTTCCCTTTCTTAATTAATCCCTTTGTCCTCCTTTGTTGAATCCTAAACTGCTCCCAATCCTCAGGATTATTGCTTTTTCTGGCCAATTTATATGTCCTCTCCTTGGATCTTTTGCTATCCCTAATTTCCCTTGTTAGCCACGGTTGAGTCACCTTTTTTGTTTTATTTTTATTCTTCTAAACTCTAGAGAACATAGGGCTAGTCTACTCAATCGCTCCTCATAGGACAATCCCCCCATCCCAGGAACCAGTCTTGTGAACTTCCGTTGCACTCACTCTATGGCAATTGTTTAAAATAGTTATTTATTTGATGTTTTAGTGATGTTTTGGGGCTTATAGTATTTATAGGTTTGACAGGTCTTCCTGTCAAACTTATGAATGAAGCATTCCCTGCTATATTGCCTCTCCATGGCCTACGTGATCCCAGGGGACGCATCGAACTAACTACGCTTCTGGGATACGCAAGCACTGTGCGCCGGCAGTTGGAGGAGGCCCAGGATCGCAATTCCACGCAGGCCCACAGCTCAACGGCCGGCGCGCAAGTGCAGGTTGGGGGCTTGCACCCGGGAACCCCCGACCCGAATTTCTGGGCCATTACTTCAGGTGTGGTCTCACCAGGGCCCTATATAATTACAGTAAGGCGTCTTTACTCTTATACTCAAATCCTCTTGTAGTAAAGGCCAACATACCATTTGCTTTCCTAATTGCTTGCTGTACCTGCTACAGGAAACTTTCGTTTAACCGGAGTTTAAATGTCCGGCAAGCTCTATCCATCGGCAAAATTCAGGAGTCGGTTCAGATAAGTTTTTTTACTTTGCGTTGCTTTTTTCTCCAGTCGTGGCTCTGCAAGGTCTAGCTGAAGCTGTTGCTTAGCTAAAGAGATGCTTGCAAGCTAGCCAACTGTTTTGAAGCTGTTGCTAAGCAACAGGGTTTGTTGCTTCACACGGAGCTCAGAAGCTCCGTATGTTTTAACATTAGCGCTGGTTTCTCCGGCAGTTTTGATGGAACGGCAACAGCTCAGTCCCATCAGTGCCGGATACCAGAAAGTTTCCTGTAGTTAGCTGTCAGTGATTCGTGTACAAGGACACCCAGGTCCCTGTGAACACTAACATTTCCCAATCTCTCACCATTTAAAAAATACTCTGCTTTTCTATTTTCCTACCAATGTGGATAACTTCACATTTCTCCACGTTATATTCCATTTGCTATGTTCTTGCCCACTCACTTAGCCTGTCTATATCCCCTTGAAGCCTCCTTGCATCCTCCTCACAACTTACATTCCCAGCCAGCTTTTGGGACAGTAACCAGACGGCACAGATTTAAGATGATTGGCAAAAAAATCAGAGGTGACATGAGGGAAAAAAATGTACACAGCGTGTTGTTTTAATCTGGGATGCACTGCCTGAAAAGGTGGTGGAAGCAGATTCAATAATAATTTTCAGAAGGGAATTAGATAAAAACTTGAAGTGGAAAATTTTGCAGGGCTACGGGGAAAGAGCAGGGGAGTGGGACGAATTGGTTAGCTCTACCAAAGAGCCGGCACAGGCACGATGGGCCGAATGACCTCCTTTTGTGCTGTATCATTCTATAATTCGATGATTTTATGAAGGGTTATACACCTCAAATGTGAATAACCTATCGTTTCTCTTTACAGATGGCATTGTGTATTTCTAGCATTTTCTGTTTTTATTACAGGATTCCAGCATGTGCAGTTTTATTTTTCTTTCAGTTGACATTTATATGCATGACCTCCAGTTTTACACTCACCAGTCAATTAACCAGATTACCATCATGTTTGATAGAGCATTTGGTTATCTTGTCTATATCTATACAATTATCCATAGTCAGAGAAATAAAATGAACATACTGGCTACAACTTGCAATCATTAATCACTTCTTTACATTATGTGCAGCACAACGTAAAGTTATCCTAAGGTTTACTGTCACAAGTGAGGATCTGAATTTGACTGATCAACAAATAAGAGAGAAAGTTTTGCAAACTCTTCAAAATCATCAAGATCAACTTCTTAGCAGTCTTCTTGTTCCTGACAGGTATGTTGTGGAAAATAACCATCAAGTGTGTACATTCTGTGTTATTAACTGACCCTCCCACAACTGAATGGCTGAGTGCTTTGTGAAAAAATATTTGACCTCAACCTTATTTTGTGAATGGCTTTCTGCCTAAACTCGATGCTAAATACTGGGAACAACTGAGATCAACCACAACCTTCAAGCAGAATACTTTCATTATAAAGGCACCATATTGAAATAGTAAAGGGTAATTATTAAGATGAAAAAAGTGCCTTTTTGGCTTTACATATAATTTGACAGCAATTATCATAGAAAAATAGAAATAGCACAGAAAAATTCCATTAAACCTATTGGGCAGGATTTTCATCGGGCCGTTGAGGCGGGATTGGAGGCGTGCAGGGGGTTAAAATTGCAAAAACTAGCGGGCAGGCCCAACCCCGCCTCCATCCTGCCTCCAAGCAATTTTCATTAATTCGTGTCTAATGGTCCCGTCTCCATCCCGCCTCCATGGGATAGGCCGTTAAGGGCCTTAACAAGCTCCAAATTGCCTCTATAATGCCATTTTGAAAGGCCTTTGTGATTTTAACCCGTTTCCCACGTGAAACACGCCTGTTCTGAAACACGACGGAGAAACCTGGTGGGAGCACAATTGGATTGCTGACTATCAGCTGCAGGTCAACCATTAAACAGGAGATTTGATCAGCCATCATTTGCAGGTGGCAGGACTTTGTTGTCTCAGGTCTGGGGGAACTTTTAGAAGGCATAACCACAGCTGTGGAAGTTTGGAGCCTGACACCCATCTCCAGTGTGACCTCCTGGGAAACCCCTCTCGCCACCTTCACTGAGCGCTTCCTCAACTGAGGCATATACCAGAAGCATGGGAGCCATTTATTTCCTTCCCTTCTGGACATTAGATGAGGATGAAGACCAGCCGCGGCACCAGCAGAACCAGGACCAACAGCAGCACCAACAGCAGCAGCAGCAACAACAGGAGTGCCAAGCTGCTGCTCACCCACCTGAAGCTACACAGGCCAGAAGGGGCCAGCGCATGGAAGCCCATCAGTGCAGGAGATACCCCCAAACAGGGTCTACAGACACAGGGTCAGCTACCTCAACATGCCTGAGCAGCAGTGCCAAAGGCGGCTCCGACTTTTGTGAAAGGTAGTGGGTGACATCTGCGCAATGCTGCAACAAGACCTGCAGCTCAGAGGACCAGGTGGACAACCCTTACCAGTGACCGTCAAAGTCACCACCGCACTCAACATTTTTGCCTCAGACTCATTCCAGGGATCAGCAGCAGACATCAGTGGCCGCACACACTTGCATCACGCAGGTAACCGATGCCCTCTTTGCCATCACGCACAATCACATCCATTTCACCAAGGCTCCAGCAAGTGTCACGGTGCGTGCGGATGGATTAGCTAATCTGGCCGGCTTTCCAAGGGTGCAGGGCGTCGTTGACTGCACACATGTGGCACTTAAGGCACCCCATCGCAATCCAGGTATTTTTGTCAAACGCAAGGGCTTCCACTCCCGTAACGTTCAGCTAGTGTGTGACCACAAGAAGGAAATTTTGCATGTTTGTGCCAAGTACCCTAGCAGTTGCCATGACTCCTTCATACTGGGCCAGTCTAGTGTGCCTCCGCTATTCAGTCCGCCAGACCAACTTAACGGATGGATACTTGGAGACAAGGGCTATCCCCATAAGACGTGGCTAATGACGCAGTTGAGGAGGTCATCCAACGAAGCTGAGGAGAGCTACAACTCCAGCTACATGTCCACCAGAGCCATAATCGAGCAAACCATCAGTTTCCTGAAGATGCGTTTCAGATGCCTGGATAGATCAGGTGGAGCCCTGCAGTACTCAGCAGCCAGGGTCTCCAGAATCGTTGTGGTTTGCTGTGCACTTCACCACATGGCACAGCATCATGGCTTGCAGATTCCTGAGGACCAAGTGGCTCCTCACATATCCTCCACAAATGAGGAGGAGCAGGAGGAGGAGGAAGAGGAGAGTGAAAACGAACATCTTGTAGAGGCCCATCAACCAGCGGCAGCAGTACGCGAGAATATTGCTGCCCGGGATGCAAGGAATGCACTCACCTTGGCCAGATTTGCTTAGCCTAGCCAATCAAGCACTTCTGCCTTACAGCTTCTTACCTGAGCATCGACAATGGCCAAGAACCAGCGGATTCCTAGCAATTTGATCACCATACTGACAATTGCAAGTAATCCTAAGCCCGCCATGTGAAAGTCCCAATCGCGAAATGACACACGCCACAACTACAGCAGTAGCCATCAGATTTTTTATTTACATTATTCATCTGATGGCTTTTTCACAGAAAACATAAAATTTCACCAAAGTGACTACACTTGTGACTATTTGTGCAGTATCTTTCTCTTACTCGTGCTCCTACATGGTGGTTCCCCTGTGGCTTCAGCAGATGTGGAGGCCCCTTGCTCACTTTCCTGCTGCTCCTGTCTCGACACCTTTGGCGGGGCTCCTCTGGGATTGCGAACCTGTGAGGGCTCGTCAACAGTCTGCTGCTCCTGCGGCTGTGCAGGGGTTGAGACGCCGATCTCAAATGGGTGCGGACTCTGGTGGGGCTCTGACCAAGGGCTCTGCAGTGGCATGGAAGTGTGAGTGCTTGGAGAGGAGACCCCACTTCCTTGATGTCTGCCACCAACTTCCCTCTCATGGGTCAGGTCCCCCTCAGCGCTTGCAAGTGGCTTGAGAGCACCTTGCTGCACATCAGGGGGGCCATGGGGACCCGTATCTGCACTGGCAGTCCTACTCAGCATGACTTCCATGAAGGTCTGGTTTCTCTGTTCAATAGATGACCATCGCTCCTCCAGAGATGTCATTCTATTCTGAACAGTCACCATGTTTTCTGCACTCTGGCAACTTATCACCTCCATGGAGGTTGCCAACCTTTCCACGGTGATGCGTTCATGCGCCAATGACTCCACAAAGGCTTCGCTCATGTTCGCAATGGACTCCTCCATTCACTCCACACTCACAGCGACCCTGGAGACAAAACCTGCCAGAGACTCCTGTATCTGTTCCTGGAGTTCCAGCACCACTGATCTTATGGATGGACCCAGAGGCAGAGGGTCGACATGCAGCTGAGCCGAGCTGGCAGAGTCCTACGCCCTCTGACTAGGACTCTCCACTGCTGTCCCTGTCTCCACAATCTGCTGATGCTCACTTGTGAGCTGTGATACACCAGGTGACAACACTACTGTATGTCCTGAAGGTCCAACCGAAGTGTGAGTGTCTGCGCTGGTGGTGGGTGTGCTGAATTCTGGTGACGCGCCCTCAGAGGTTGCAGCTTCCTCTGAGGAGTCTGGAGGCTCAGGCTCTTCGTCCTGACTAGTAGGGACAGGTGCTTGCGATGGTCCTGCGAGGGAGTAAAGGAAAGAGTCAGAGATGTGATGCCAAGGTTACATGCACATTGCATATTGCAGATGATCATAAGTCCATCTGTTAGAGTTCAGAATCATTATCAGCGACTCATGCAATGTCAATGAGAGAGATGGAAAACTATTCTGTCACCAGCTTGCTGTGATGCACCCGTCTGTCCGTCCCCCACTTGCGCATCTTCCTCCACTCCTACGATCTCCAGGACCGCCTCCTCCCAGGGGGTGAGGTGGGCTACTGAGGGTGGCCCTCCTCCTGTCCTCGCTCTTTCTCGCTTATGGTGAGCTCTCTTTTCCCACAATGAGGGAGACAAGTGGAGGTTGAGTGAGAATGAAGGAGTGAGTGTAGAGATTCCATAGCATAGATACTTAGAAGGAGACAAAGATGGAGTGAGGTGGCAAGACCAAGGCCCTCCCTGTGTGTTGTCAGTTGTTTTCATAGCATCACAGTGATAGGGAGTGTGAGGGCTGCATAGTCAAATAGTTAGGTGAATGTGCCCATAGAGAGAAAGGGAATGGGTAAGGGTGCATGGATGTCAGTGTCAAGTGGGATGTGGAGGAAGAGATTGCTAAAGCTGAGTGCTGGTGAGGAAAGGCAATTGGGATCAGATTGAGGGTAATGAGAAATTCATAATCACTTTTCCAGTGCGCAGAAGGTCATGAAATCTCTTCTTGCACTGAATCCAGGTTCTGCGGCTTACTGATAATGAGTTGACCTCCTCTGCCACCTGGTTCCACACAGCCTTGGTCTGCTGGGGAGGCTTCTTCCTCCCTGAAGAAGGGAAGAGCACCTCTTTATGAGCTCTTGCTCCCTCAACTAAAGCCTGCAGGGCAACATCATCAAACCTTGGAGCAGACCTAGGTCTTTCACTGGCCATTCTACCTCCAGGTCCCTCTAGCATGAAAGGCCAAAACGTTGGCAGTCTGCAGAAGAAGCAAGGCTTGTTGCAGACCTTAAATGCAGCAGCAATGATGATATCGGAGGCGACTTTCAGACTGGAAATACTCATTTGCCATGGGTTCCCACACGTTGGAACTCAATTGTCCAATTAAGTTAAATTCGCATCAATCTCCCACACTGATTTAGATTCAGGTGGATAACACAAAATGCAGATTACATGACCCCAGCCCGCCCCCTGAATCAAAATCCAGCCCATTGTGTCTGAGCTGGTGATTATTAGCCCAATATTATACTGGAAGCTAGTACCTCCCAAATGCAGGCACACTTCGTCCCAACAATACACTTGAGATGATACTTCACAAGACACAATGGGGGCGATTTTGCCAATGGAGGCGCATTGGAGGCAGGACTGCTGCTTGGCGGGTCGTTGTCGCACCTCCATCGACTTGTGGCCAACCCTCGCCATTTTCCCTTGATTGACCTTGTTAAGCCTGCCCAGCGGGCTTAGCAGGGCAATTAAGGGGAAGCCGGTTACAGAGAACGTCAGCGTATGACATTTCATCTGTCAAAACTTCTTGACAAATGAATTGTCATTGTTTGACAGCTCTCTGAAGCTGTCAAACACTTGACATTCTCTGTTGTTTGATTAGTCCTTGTAGTCAAGGCTCATCAAACCTCTTTCTTTAGCAGAAATGAGATGGTTGTTGCATCGGAGAATGCAGCAGCCATCTGTCATCTCTGCCGGTAAGATGCGAGACTCTCCGCATCCCCAACTGTTGAAGCCTGCAGGAAGAAACAACGGTAAGTAAGCATTTTCTATCACTTTCCACTCACCTCACATACTTACCTCTCCACACTTGCACCCATCACTTACCTTCACAGCGTACCTTTGCACCCCTCCGACCCCCGCAGAGCCACTGCTCGCCTTGGTGACCCTGGCGGGGTTTCCCAACGTCGGGAAGCCCGCGCTTCTGTTGGAAAAATGGGGATAATCCTCTTAACTGCCTGTTAACAGGCAGTTAAGTGGCTGTAATCCCCTTCCCGCCACCAGGAGATGGGACCCGGCGCAGGTTGGCTACCCGGAGGCGGGTTGGGGGCAGGATGGGCACCCGCCCCCAGATTCTGCCATTTTCCCAGCAGTCCCGTCTCCATACCCGCCTCCCCAGGGCTGGCAAGATCGTGCCCAATCTGTTTGAATCATTTCATTTACCAGACCCTGCCTCTTTGAAGAAGAATATTAAAATAATATTGTTTGCTATACATTTTTGTATAAACTATAGAAGCAGGACCACTAGATACTAAATTAATACTTTAAAGGTATATATTTCAGTTAATATTTGTAATAGAAATTTCATTTGTTCTTAAGTAAAAACATCACTTTTTGTAAACTACACTCAGTCTACTGTATTGTACTAACATTGTGATATTGAATCTTTTCAGCAGTTAATTGTAAACAGAAGGAACATTGGACAAGGAGAGAATTTCAGCTAAGAGAAATCGCTAATATATACAATAATGCACTTTACGTCTTAACCTGAATAACAGTGTGTGACCTTCATTATTCTTAAAGTGGAACAAGAATGCCTCATTGTTGTACAGTTTAACTTAATATTAACTTTATGTTGAACTCCTTTCCTATGACCTCTACTACCTATACTCTAATTGTATAATCGTTAATTTATCAATAGGAATGGAAATTTTATTTTACCAGTAGATTGATGTTTCCACTAGTTAGGTATATAAAACTGCTTAAAACTGGCACACTTTTAAATTAAACATAACTAGTTCTAGAATTTTTGAAAGGCGACTCCAAACAATTTTAGCAGTTACTCAAAGACCTGGAGGTAGATTTTTTACTTGCTGCCCGGGTGTGAAACTGCCACTGCATTTAATGAGAAACCACCTCATTTCCATTTCCATTGAAACCAGCCAATCTGCAACACAGATTTACGCACGGGCAGCACATTGAAAATCTACCTGCTGAGATTACACAATAGGAATTTAAAGTGGTATTAATTTAGGCAATGACAGTGAGAAATGCTCAATGAATTCTTACAAAATTCCTTTTCCCTACTATCTTGGTGGAGGTGCTATGGCCTCTGCTAGAATAGTGGACAAAGGCATTAAGCATTCGCCTGCGAATATTTGCACAGTTTAAATTCAAGGCCTAAGTAAAATTTTTCTGATTGTCTATGCAAATTGTATTTTTAAAAGTATTTTCTATAACATTGCTACATCCATTCATAAAGGCTGTAATATAATTGGCAAATGAAGTTCAACAAAGATAAATGTGAGGTACTACATTTTGGTAGGGAGAATAGGGAGATCACTTATCACTTGGAGGGTGCGAGTCTGGGTGGGGTAGAGGAACAAAGGGATCTGAGTACAAATACACAAATCACTAAAAATTGCGACACAGGCCATAAAAAAAGCAAGCCAAGCACTAGGGTTTATTTCTAGAGGTATAGAATTGAAAAGTAGGGAAGTTATGCTAAACCTGTATCGAACCTTGTTTAGGCCACACTTAGAGTCCTGCGTACAGTTCTGGTCACCATATTATAAAAAGAATATAGAGGCACTGGAGAGGGTGCAGAGAAGATTTACAAGGATGCGAGGGTATACATATCAGGAAAGGATGAACAGGCTGGGTCTCTTTTCACTTGAAAAAAGAAGGCTGAGGGGTGACCTAATAGAGGTCTTTAAAATTATGAAAGGTTTTGATAGAGTGGATACAGAGAGAATGTTTCCACTTGTGGGAAGAGCATAACTAGAGACCATCAATATAAGATAATCACCAAGAAATCCAATAGGGAATTCAGAAGAAACTCCTTTACCCAAAGAGTGGTGAGAATGTGGAACTCACTACCACAGGGAGTGATTGAAGTGAATAGTATAGATGCATTTAAGGGGAGGTTGGACAAGTATATGAGGGAAAAGGGAATAGAGGGTTATGCTGATAGATTTAGATGAGGAAAGACAGGAGGAGGCTCTTGTGGAGCATAAACGCCGACATGGACTGGTTGGGCCGAATGGCCTGTTTCTGTGCTGTATATCCTATGCAATCCTATGCAATCATTGATTGCAGTCAATTTGTTGACGTTACAGAGATACTTTTCTGAATTCACGCTCCCAGTGCATATGGAAATTCGATTGTGTGGTAAATGCCCTAATTTTCAATATGTACTCCTGGCATGCAAGGCTCCCTGCTGTGAGCACTGTCAGAAAATTATCCCATATTAGATATGTATAAATAGTTATTCCTGATTCTGAAAATAAATGGACAAAGGTTGGCCATGCAAGATGATGTAGTGAATATTGTTCACGTGACATTGGGTTCTCCTGTGCTCAGTGAGTTCTGGGGGAGAGTGAACCAAATCGTACCAAAATCTTTGAGATTCACTGGCTAACTTAGATGCAGCTAGTGATTCTCAAAGCATTGCTTGTGTGGTAGTGCAACCGGAAAACAAAACATAAGCAACTCTCACTTACGCTGATGCTCCGGAGTAGAAAGACATTCAAAATGACAATGGTAAGTGATCAGGGGGTGGGCGGTTCTGCAGTAGGAAGGCATATAAAAAGAATTACATGTACAGGTTGTGGAATAAAATGAATTTGGAAAGATTCTGTTTATTATGTAAAAAAACAAGATGAATGATGATCTGACTATGTATAATTGTAATGACTGTATTACAAAACCAATTAAAGTCTTTAATTTGAAGAATTGTGAAGAGCCTGTGTTTTTAAAGAAAATTAATCCATTTTGCTGCATTTTTTCATAACACAACTGCTTGATCTTGATAAGTTGCAGTTTCTGCTGTCATTGTGCTTCTGTTTGTCTGTCTCCTTTTCTGCTTCTGTCGCTCACTTATTTTTTTCTACGGCTTCTTTCTTCCTAACTCTGATTTATGCTTCTCTGTCCACTTCTGCTTCAGTGCCTGTCGTTTATTAATTTTTTATTTCTTTTTTGAGTGGAGGATGGTGGGTGACATGAGGTGGTGTGGCACGCAACAAGCCAGCAGTAGCTTCACGCTGCATTTGGGGTGGGTGTTGGAAGGAAAATTTGGCTCCCATCAACTTCCTTCTCATCCCCTCCCCCAGTCACTCATTGACATAAATCGTGCCATTCATGTAGAAAGGACTTATGAAATATACTGGGCGGCCTGCTGGTGACGCTGTCCAGGGAGAGTATAAATACTCGGGCACGGGCCCAGCTTGCTCAGGGACATTTTGTAAACAGGAACTAGTGAAGGATAACTAGACTTCATGTTGTGAAACAGTCGATTAAAGCCTTGTTTAATACTCTGACCAAGTGCCTAGTAGTTTTCTTACATCAATTTAATTGACTGTTTGCTGCTCCACGCTCTGAGTGGTTTTGGGAACAGACGGCTACAACTCAAATGGTAGCAGGGAACCAGAGGTAGTAATCAATCCATCATAGAGAAACTACTCCGACTTGCCTGTCTTGACCTGGACCCAAATTCACCTACAACGGCTAAGGTATGGAAACACTGGTATCGTACCTTCAGCAACTTCCTCAGGGTGTATGGTGAGAATGTTCCTGATAAGTTAGAGATACTTGCCAATTAAGTATCCACTCATGTGTTTGACTATATCGAAGACTGTGTAGACTATGACTCCGCTATCCAAATACTACAGCAACTATATGTTAAGGCCCCAAACGAAATTTTTGCTTGGCATCTACTGGCCACAACTCGACAACAACCTGGGGTATCACTTGACGAATTCCTTCAAAAGCTTCGCAGGCTCAGCAGGGATTGTAATCTCAAAGCTGTCGCAGCTGAGTAGTACTAGGAGGAGTTAATTTGTGATTCCTTAATTAACGGAATTGCATCTCCTTTCATATGCCAGTGTCTGTTGGAGAATAAAACCCTCAAGTTACAAGCTGCCTATGACCAGGCATGTTCTCTGGACTTAGCAAAAAAAAATGCAGATGCCTATCTTTTACCGCGTGCACGGAGTGCTGCTATCACTTTTGGTGACTCCTCCAATGGGCCTCGGGCGGAAGCCCTCACTGATGACTACTCTATCTTAGCCGATGATGACCCTACTCTAGAAGCCCTCACTGATTACGACCCTGCCCTAGCGGCATCTCGGCAATCTGGAAGGAAGTGTTTCTTCTGTGGAGGTGCATTCCACTATAGGAAATTTTGTCCTGCTCGTAACGCAACCTGCAGCCATTGCAGTAAGAATGGTCACTTTTCTAAGGTATGTCAGTCAAGAGCCTCTTAGTAAGAAAGGTCACTTTTCTAAGGTATACCGGTCAAGAGCCCCTGTTAGTTTTGCAGTCTATAAAACTGCTCCTCCCCCAAGAGCCACTACTAAGGTTACAATTGTTAAGGGTAAAACTGCTCCTCCTCCCATCACAGTTGTTTTCCCCAAAGCCTGTCCCATGTGGCCACGGAGGTTTTGGTAAATGGACACATTTTGAGTGCACGAATCGACTCATGCAGCTCTGACAGCTTCATCAGTGAGCAGGCTGTCAGTAAGTTAAAACTGCGTATTTACCCCTCGGACAGGGAAATTGCAATGGCTCTGACGACACTGACCACCAACTCTTCCGGCTTTTGACTTGTCGACCTTATTCTCAATGGCCGCACTTATTCCTCCACCCGGCTCGGGGTGCTCAACAACCTATGCAGTGATGTGCTCCTGGGACAGGATTTCCAGAAACAACACAAAAGACTCACTTTTGAGTTTGGACGGTCAAAGCCAGAGCTTACTATTTCCAAAGTACCGTTTTGTGCGCTTTCGGCGGCTTCGCTCGACGAGCCCTCCTTGTTTGCCAATTTTTCCCCCCGATGTAAGCCCATAGTCACTAAATCACGACGTTTCAGCCAAGATGCTCTATCCTTTATCGAGGCAGAGATCCCTCGCCTTCTAGCTGTGCCATGTTCAACTTCCTGGCGGGCTCAAGTCGTCGTTGTTAAAAATCCTCTGAAGCAACACAAGAAACGTCTTTGCATCGATTACTCGCAAACTATTAACCAGTATACCGACCTGGATGCCTACCCACTACCACGCATCGATGACATGGTCAATAACCTTGCCAACTACAAGGTATTTTCAACTTTTGACTTAAAGAGCGCATACCATCAAGTACTGTTAAAGAACTCTGACAAAAAGTATACGGCCTTTGAGGCCAATGGTTGACTTTACCAGTTTCGTCGCCTTCCATTTAGGGTCACCAATGGGGTGGCCGTCTTCCAATGGGCAATGGATAGCCTACTCAAACAGGAGAACTTAATGGACACTTTTCCATATCTGGATAATATCACCATTGCTGGTCATGACCAGAAGGAGCACGATGCCAACCTCCAGAAATTTCTTGACGTTCTCCGTCATCGTAACTTAACCTTAAATGAATCCAAATCTGTGAAATCAGTACCATCAGTCAACATCCTTGGCTACTGGGTGGGCAATGGTGTCATCAAACCGGATCCGGAACAACTTCGTCTGCTTCGGGAGCTCCTTCCTCCTACAAATCTCAGCTCTCTTTGTCGGGCCCTCGGCATGTTCACCTATTATGCGAAGTGGATACCCCACTTTTCCGACAAGATCCAGCCCCTGCTTCACGTGAAGTAATTTCTGTTGAAGGCAACGGCTATTTCAGCTTTCGACCCCCTCAAGCAACAACTGGAAAAAGCCACACTTCGTTCCGTCGATGAAAATCTCCCTTTCGTGGTCGAGTGCGATGCATCGGATGTGGCGATCTCGGCTACCTTGAATCAAGGTGGTCGACCCGTTGCATTTCTATCCAGAACTTTGCAGGGTAGCGAGCTCCATTATCCTCCTGTCGAGAAGGAGGCTACGGCCATCATCGAAGCAGTACGTAAATGGAGTAATTTTCTCGCTCGTCGCCATTTCATGCTTATAACCGATCAGCGCTCTGTGGCCTTTATGCTGGATAACCAGAAACGCACTAAGATCAAGAATAACAAAATACAGCTCTGGAGGGTGGAATTGGCCGCCTTTGGCTACACCATACATTATCGACCCGGGAAAGAGAATGTGGCCCCGGATACCCTCATGCGGGCATTCTGCTCTTCTATGTCAACTTCGACTCTTGCGGATCTTCATACTGACTTATGCCATCCTGGCGTTACCCAAATGTTACACTTTGTGCAATCTAAAAATCTCCCATTTTCTACGGAAGACGTGAGAAAAACATGCTCCACTTGTAGAATTTGCACAGAATTAAAACCACAATTCTTCTGTCCGTCGGATGGCTCGCTCATACACGCTACACAGCCTATGCAGCAACTCAGCATTGACTTTAAAGGGCCACTGCCTTCTTCAACATGAAACACCTACTTGCTTCCTATGGTGGACGAATATTCACGCTTTCTCTTTGCTTTCCCCTGTCCCAATATGCTTACTTCCACAGTGATCAAATGCCTCGATCAGGTCTTTTCCCTTTGCGGTACGGCCAATTTCATCCACTCTGATCGGGGTCCCTCCTTCATGTCAAGCAAACTCAAAAGTTATCTTTCCCAACGGGAAATCGCCATAAGTGGAATGACACCGTATCATCCTATTGGAAACGGACAGGTTGAGAGATACAATGCTATCATTTGGAACGCTGTTCGTCTTGCACTGAGGCGACACAACAGACCAGCAGTGGGAAACTATGCTCCCTGATGCATTGCATTCCATCAGGTCTCTTCTTTCTACATCCACCAACGCTACTCCTCACGAACGATTCTTCGGGTTCCAGCATCGCTCCACTCATGGGACGTTCCTACCATCATGGTTGGCAGCTCCTGGCCCTGTGCTACTCTGAAGATTCGTCCGATCCTCTAAGAGTGATCCCCTCGTCGGCAAAGTGGAACTGACGGATGTCAATCCCACGTACGCATACGTGCGGTACCCTGATGGCCGGGAATCCGCAGTGTCACTCCGGGATCTGGCTCCCTGTCCAACCGGTCACACGGACCCAATCGATAGTGGGACCCGTATCAATGACGCCGATACCCTGCGCTCCTCTGAGGATGACACCCTACCCGGGACGTCAAGGGATCTGCCAGCTATTCCACCGGATCAACCCGGGGAACAGAGCGCTCCCCACGGGATGGCCACCCGAAGCCAGGACGCCGGTCAGTCACCGACTACTGGGCAGGGTGAAGCAAGCTCTGCGCCTGTGGGGGCCCGCACCTGGAGCCACGATCTCCCCGGTCACCCTCCGGTCGATCAAGGCAACACGTACTCTGCCAGCCCGCTGGTACGAATTAAGCGACCCAGGGACCAAAACACGGTCCGAAGAGATATGCCTTCCGGCCACCAACAGATATCCAAACACACCCGGAGCCATGATCTCCCCAGTCCCCCTCGGGTCGATCAAAGTGACACGGACTCTGCCAGCCCACTGGTACGAACTAAGCGACCCAGGGACCAAAACACGGTCCGAGGAGACGTGCCTTCCGGCCACCGACGGAGATCCAAATGGCTGCGTCTATTCTTAGTCCGACTAGTTCGGTAGAAAGAAGCCGCCGGACTTCCAATCTTTCAGGCGGGAAGAATGACATAAATCGTGCCATTCATGTAGAATGGACTTATGAAATATACTGGGCAGCCTGCTGATGGTGCTGTCCAGGGAGAGTATAAATACTCAGGCACGGGCCCAGCTTGCTCAGGGACATTTTGTAAACGGGAACTAGTGAAGGATAACTCGACTTCCATGTTGTGAAACAGTCGATTAAAGCCTTGTTTAATACTCTGACCAAGTGCCTAGTAGTTTTCTTACATCACTCATTATTGCCCCCGACCCACTCAGTCCCATCATGGTCCCTACCCTTCCAACTTCCCATTACCTCTTTCTCCTTCCACCACCCCATCACTACTTCTGCCTCTTCCCCTTTGAACAACAACTCAACTGCTGTACCCTCCCCTCCCCCTTGCTGTACTGTCTCTCACTTCACCATGAATCCTCTAACCACTCGCACTGGCCTGCAGCATCTCCACTCAGGTGAAGTGTATTTACAGTATGCAAAATATTCTATTTTTAATGCTGTTATAGGAATTTATAATGCAGAAAATTGACAGGAGGTAGATGAAAATGTATGATTTTTGAGATCTATTATATATTAAATTCAGGATGTGGGGCATGCAACCCATTGCAAACTCCTAGGTCAACCTCCTCTAACAGAAAATCCTATTTTAAATGTTTCTACATTTATCTGCAATACCTGTTATGCATGTAGGTGGCGCTGCGATAGGACTTTCAATGTTAAATGTGTAACTTCCCTGTCACACAATACCTGGGGCCATCTTGCAGTAGACTTAGCGGGAATGGAAGCATAAGTGGTTATGTTACTGGACTAGTAATCCTGAGACCTGGACTAATGATCCGGAGACCTGAGTTCCAATTCCACAGCAGCTGGGGAATTTAAATTCAGTTAATTAAATAAATCTGGAATAAAAAGCTAGTATCAGCAATGGTGACCATGAAACTATCAGATTGTAGTTAAAAACCCATCGAGTTCACTAATGTCCTTTAGGGAAGGAAATCTGCCATCCTTACCTGGTCTGGCCAAAATGTGACTCCAGACCCACAGCAATGTGGTTGACTCTTAACTGCCCCATGAAATGGCCTCAGTTGTAAAAAACCACGATGAGAAACAAAAACTGGACGGACCGCCCGGCATCGACCTCGGTACTGGCTACGGACATGGCAACGGCAAATCCAGCCCAGTCAACCCTGCAAATTCCTCCTCACCAACATCTGGGGACATGTGCCAAAACTGGGAGAGCTGTCCCACAGACTAGTCAAGCAACAGCCTAACATAGTCATACTCACAGAATCATAACTTTCAGCCTATGTCCCAAACTCCTCCATCACCATCCCTGGGTATGTCCTCTCCCACCAGCAGGACAGACCCACCAGGGGTGGCAGCACAGTGGTATACAGTCAGGAAGGAGTGGCCCTGGGAGTCCTCAACATTGACTCCGGACCCCATGAAGTCTCAGGGCTTCAGGTGAAGCATGGGCAAGGAAACCTCCTGCTGATTACCACCTACCACCCTCCTTCAGCAGATGAATAAATACTCCTCCATGTTGAACACCACTTGGAAGAAGCACTGAGAGTAGCAAGGGCACAGAATGTACTCTGGGTAGGGAACTTCAATGTCCATCACCAAGAGTGGCTGGTTAGCACCACTACTGACCGAGCTGGCCGGGTCCTGAAGGATATAGCTGCCAGTCTGAGCCTGCGACAGGTAGTGAGGGAATCAACACGAGTGAAAAACCTACTTGACCTCGTCCTCGCCAATCTACCTGTCACAGATGCAACTGTCCATGACCGCGTTGGTAGCAGTGACTTTGTGGAGACAAAGTCCCATCTTCACACTGAGGACACCCTCCATTGTGTTGTGTGGCACTACCACCATGCTAAATGGGATAGATTCCGAACAAAGCTAGCAGCTCAAAACTGGGCATCCATGAGGTGCTGTGGGCCATCAGCAGCAGCATAATTGTATTCCACCACAATGTGTAACCTCATGGCCCGGCATATCCCTCACTCTACCAGTACCATCAAGCCAGGGGACCAACCCTGGTTAAATAAGGAGTGTAGAAGAGCATGCCAGGAGCAGCACCAGGTGTACCTAAAAATGCGGTGCCAACCTGGGGAAGCTGCAACACAGGACTACATGCATGCTAAAAAGTGGAAGCAGCATGCTATAGACAGAGCTAAGCGATCCCACAATCAACGGATCAGATCCACGCTCTGCAGTCCTGCCACATCCATTCGTGAATGGTGGTGGACCAATAAACAACTAACGGGAGGAGGAGGCTCCATGAATATCCCCATCCTCAATGATGGTGGAGCCCAGCACGTGAGTGCAGAAGACAAAGTTGGAGCATTTGCAACCATCTTCAGCCAGAAGGGCCGAGTGGATGATCCATATCGGCCTCCTCCTAAGGTCCCCACCACCACAGAAGCCAGTCTTCAGACAATTTGATTCACTCCATGTGCTATCAAGAAACGGCTGAGTGCACTGTATACAGCAAAAGCTGTGGGCCCCAACAACATCCTGACTGTCGTGTTGAAGACTTATGCTCCAGAACAAGCTGTGCCTCTAGCCAAGCTGTTCCAGTACTGCTATAACACTGGCATCTATCTGACAATGTGGAAAACTGCCCAGGTATGTCCTGTCCACAAAAAGCAGGACAAATCTAATCCAGCCAATTACCACCCCATCAGTCTACTCTGAATCATCAGCAAAGTGATGGAAGGTGTCATCAACAGTGCTATCAAGCAGCACTTACTCACCAATAACCTGCTCACTGATGCTCAGTTTAGGCTTCCGTCAGGACCACTCAGCCCCAGACCTCAGTACAGCCTTTGTCCAAACATGCACAACAGAGCTGCATTCCAGAGGTGAAGTGAGAGTGGCTCCCCTTGACATCAAGGCAGCATTTGACCGAGTGTAGCATCGAGGAGCCCTGGTAAAACTGAAGTCAATGGGAATAGGGGGGAAAACTCTCCACTGGCTGGAATCATACCTAGCACAAAGAAAGATGGTTGTGGTGGTTGGAGATCAATCATCACAGCCCCAGGACATCACTGCAGGAGTTCCTCAGGGCAGTGTCCTCGGCCCAACCATCTTTAGCTGCTTCATCGATGACCTTCCCTCCATCATAAGGTCAGAAGTGGGGATGTTTGCTGATGATTGTACAGTGTTCAGTGCCATTCACAACTCCTCAGATAATGAAGCAGCCCATGTCCGCATGCAGCAAGACCTGGATGACATAAGACTTGGGCTAATAAGTGGCAGGTAACATTCGCACCACACAAGTGCCAGGCATTGACTATCTCCACCAAGTGAGAGTCTAACCACCGCCCCTTGACATTCAATGACATTACCATCGCCAAATCCACCACCATCAACATCCTGGGTGTCACCATTGACCAAAAACTTAACTGGACCAGCCACATAAATACTGTGGCAGCAAGAGCAGGTTAGAGGCTAGGTATTCTGCGGCGAGTGTCTCACCTCCTGACTCCCCAAAGCCTTTCCACCATCTACAAGGCACAACTTAGGAGTCTGATGGAATACTCTCCACTTGCCTGGATGAGTGCAGCTCCAGCAACACTCAAGAAGCTCGACACTATCCAAGACAAAGCAGCCCATTTGATTGGCACCCCATCCACCACCTTGAACATTTACTTGCTCCACCACTTAATCAAGGCTTGCACTTTAATGCAGTACTGAGTGAGTGCTACACTGTTGAATGTGAATCCATCCGTCAGTCAATCCGTCAGTCAATCCGTCAGTCAATCCATCAGTCAATCAATCCGTCAGTCAGTCAGTCAGTCCGTTAGTTAGTCCGTCTGCCAGTCCACCCATTGACCAGTCTGCCCACCCAGTTCTTTGATTGCCATGTATGATATACTCCAGCAGGATGTAAATTCAAGTGGCAACTTCCAACTGATGCTCCTGATACAATCACAATTTCAAGAGCTTCACACATAAAATCACTGTAACACAACCTACCTGGATAATGTATGATTACTCACTGACTCACAAGATGGACTACAGGACAGTCATATGGCTGCCAGCAAAAGAAAAAAATCAATCATCCTTCTATTTAGGGTAATACAACAGTGTGGCAACATTGGACAACTACGGTCATGAACTTCCTCAGAGCTGCTCTCACTCCGCTGCCGAAGTTTCACCAGAAGTGTCGAGGAAACCCCGTTTGTAGAGTTTCCACTACACCTCTGGGGAAGTTACAGTACGGGTGCAGGAACAGCTCCAAGGAAATTCCTGGCCCATATCATTCTGCTGTTCCTTCCATGGGAAAAGAGATGAAAGTGCATGCCACAGTGATCGTTTGATTGATACACGTGTGGGCAGCACTTTGGCTGATACTGCACAGGATCCCTGTGCTAGTCTGCAAGGAGGTGGAGGCAAAAGGCTGAGGAATGTATTGATTGGCAGGTTAGCTGCACATGTCCTTATTGATAATCACAAAGAACTGCTGTGGGGGGAGGGTTTTAAATGAATTTTGTAGGCAGGTGGTGTGGGGAACAGGGTGAAGCATTAGAGAGGAGATACAAGGTGCACAGAGGATTGGGAGAGACAAACAGCATTAGAATAGACAGGGGGAAATGTGAGGCAGGCCAAGATGGGTTTAGGGAGCATCTGTGTAAATGGACCCGAGCGTGGTAAATAAGGTTGGTGAGTTACAGGTAAAGGTAGCCACATGGGATTAGGATATGATGGCAATGACGGAGACCTGGCTCAAACAAGGGGAGGAATGGACACTTAATATTCCTGGCTACAATCTATTCAGGAAAGATAAAGAAGGAAAAAAAGATAGGGGATGACATTATTGATCAAAGATATTGTTACAGCACTAGAAAGGGATGATGCCCCTAAGGGTGCAAAACCAGAATCTATTTGGTTAGAATTAAGAAAAATTTGAGGAGCTATTATACTGCTGAGTGTATAGTATAATGGGAAGGAGTGTAGAGGTTCACGTATCTCTGGTAAACAGCTGAATCACCTCAATCTTATGCTGGTCAGGGCTGAGTCCCTTTTGTCCCACAGAAACCCCTAAAAATGTCACTTTTGGCTGTAACAGTGTATATTTTGGGGTTAATAATAGCTCTTCCATTAATTTAATATGAGTCTTTTTGTCAGGCGTTGCAAGCAAAAGGTCATCAACATACTGCAGCAGGCAGTCGGGTCTCGAAAAAGGTTTCAGTGCCTGAACCATCCGTTTGTGGAATATAGTTGGGGCGTTGTGAAAGCCTTGAGGTAAACATGTCCAAGTATAACTTTGATCTTCAAAAGTGAAGGCAAACTTGTGCTGATCCTCTGACTTAACAGGGATACTCCAGAAGCCATTTGAAATGTCAAAGGTGGAGAAGTAGCAGCTACCTGATGGAATCTGAGACAGGAGAGTGGGGGTCTCCTGAACAACAGGGGCGCAAGCTGGGGTTACCGAATTAAGCTTGCTATAATCAATTGTTAGACGCCAGCCATCATCTGGTTTCTTAACTGGCCAGGTTGGAGAATTAGTGGTAAAAGTGCCAGTGCGGATAACACCCTGCTTTAACAATGAATCGATAGCAGACCGAACGTAAGCAGTATTCCATTCCAACTGAGAGTAAAACTTAACAGGAGGGTGGAAGGGTCCATTAATCTCCTCATCCCCTGACATTCTACCACAATCATGTTTGGACTTAGCAAAAACCTCTGAAAATTTATGAATTAATGTATTGACCATGGGCTCTTCAGTACTGAGAAGGGCGAAATCCTCAGGTTTTTTAATTGCATATACTGAATGGGCATCTGAAATAGGTGTCGGTGGTCCCTCATTAAAGTGCCACCAAAGACAATCATTAGCATAGTCGAGGACAGCACAGTGTTTAATGCAGCGTGTCACTTCCAAGGATACCTTTCTGGTCATGGGTGGCCATATATATAGGAGAGGGTACATCGACGGAATTCCCATCGACGGACAAGACTGTGGAGCTCAATCCCTGATTAGCTAACTGAGTAGAAGCATTAAAGCCAGAAAGGTTTAGAGCGGTGCCAAAATGGGAAAAGCGAGCGGGGTCATGTAAAATAGTCACGGCAGAACCGGAATCCACAAGCATAACATGGTGGCAGCCTCCATGATCAGTGGCCCAGACAAAGGGTCGTCCGTCCTCCCCGTACCAGGACAGGGGAAGACATGGTCACCGTGGAGGCCTTTAACCATCACTGCGGCCGTGAGTCTGAGAGCACATCTCCGCTACGAGAAACAGACAAAACGTTGTACAAATCATCCAATCGATTTGCAAAGGCTACGGGATGCTCGTTGGCCTCTTCCTGGACGTCCCCAGCAATGTGGGTGAAATTAACCGAGTCCATACCCAAACGGGAACAAACTGAATCTATAACATCCAACCACCCCTTACTTTTATCATAGATTTCCCGTGAAAGTGATAACTTGAGTTTCCATGAAATGCATGACAACAGAACTTGTTTTAAGTCCGTCAACTCTAACTCAGGGTGACAGTGACGGAATGTACCCCAAGCACTTGTTAGGGTGACTGGGTTCGTCCCTCAGTTTATTGGCCCCATTTCTTCAGCTAGTGCTTTGCACTCCGCCGGGGTCAAACTTCTACTGGTAGTAGTAATTCCTTCCATATTTGGGGGCAGGTTGTAGGCTACAGAAGAGGTATCATTATCGAATTCATCATCCGAGGGTGTAGGGTCACCAAATTGGGTGGTAGTAGTGACTATATTAACCTGCTTGGTTTCTACCAGGGCAGTTTGTCCTGGATAGGGAGGCAGAGGCGCAGAGGGTGAGGGACTATTTTGGCAGATGGGGTTATTATTGCACTGGGCTTTTCTTGTTAGATCATCCCAGTTAATAGCGGGATCCCCTGGTTTAAGGCGACTAATGGCCGCAACAGCAGCTGTTTGTCTCCCCGGCTTTCCCTTCAATTCCATAATTTTTAATTCGCAATGAGCATGGTCAGTGCTCACCAGAGGAGGTTTTTCCAAGTAATTCTCTCAAGGCTCCCCTGGCGTCCTCAAGTTGTGAGATCAGGGATTCATTTTTTATTTTTAAAGCCTTGTTATCCTCAAACACCTGATGGTGGTGTCTTGAGGCAAGTCGTGCCTCATCTGCCAAGGCTTGCTCTTGATGGAGAAGGGCACGGACTGTGGTATGTTGGCCTTGTCAGTCCTGTAGGTCTCTTTCAAGTTGTGCATTTTTCTCTTTCAGGAGAACAACTTCACCTCCTAAGCGAACAGCAGACAGGTGGGCCGCGTAAGCCAGCCTATTTCTGGCTTCCTTAACTTTACATTTCTTCACACCCACCTGGGATGCTATCTCGCCCCAAATCTCAGAGTAATTCTTCTCACTCTTCTCATCACCCTGCACTATTCCAATTAATGCTTGGGCCCCCAGAGCCCCTAACTTATCCGAAAGACTGTTCGCAATCTTTTCTCTAAAATACGCATCTGCCATTTCATTTTTACTTTACAACCCGATAAGAATGCCTAGTACCATTATAGACCAAACCTGTCCTCAACTCATTTCAATCACAACAACCCTGTTGCACTCCTGGCTGGTTCGCCAATTTGTAGAGATTCACGTATCTCTGGTAAACAGGATCGAGTGCAAAACAATATGGTGGGCATATTGTGTTTAATCAGAGTTTAGGATGGAATATAACACACTAACAGCAAAAACATCTGACCATGACAAGCAGCTGGTACCGGACCCGGTCAGACAGACGGCTGGCATGCGTGAACAGTTCTCTGGCTTCCGGCCTCTCTCTCTCTCTCTCTCTAGAACCTACAATGGTGAGCGCGGGTTCACTCTCAAAAGAGTGTTCGACCAGCCCAACTTCTCTTTGCAACTTTTGTTCGGCTCTCCCCTCCACCATCTCTGTGGGCAAGCCCTTGGGGTGTCACTTTTTATTCTCTTTTTAGGGGTTGTCTGAGGCCAAGTTATTGACAAGACCATTTAACCTGTAGATGTTCCTCTAAAACTTCATCAACCAATGACAGCTCAAGTTCTTTGTCTTGGTTCTTGGATGAAAGCCCTCCCCAAAAGAGAGTCTCATTACTTCATCCAATTTATCTTTCCTGTTTTTACATTTTGAAGATTCTTCCATATCTCTCTTGACTCTATCCTCCTTAACCCAGCAAGTACAAGGCCCGGCCCTGTCCCTCTTAATCATGGCCCCAGCCAGAGCTGTCATACATTAGCCAGTCGCTATCTCACCTTCATCTAGCAAATGGCCCATTCTAAGATGGATATCTTAGCCTCCTCAAAATCCATTCATTCTATGTCTTTTCCTAATTAACTTTTAATTATCTTCACAAGCAGTTCTGCTAAACAAACTCCAAATTCTATCTGCAGAGATTATAATATGGTTATTAGTAATAATGGAAGAAACATAGGTTGGGCCTTCACTGGCCAAATTAAAGTTACATTAACAAAGGCAAAACCCAACTTACAAACAACAGATAACTAGCCTGGCAGGGCCATCCTATGGGCCCCCGTGTGGAATGTTTATGTTTCACCTAATCTAATTGATTAAAAAGACTGTCTCAAATTCTAATGCAAGCTTTCCAGGAAAACAAAACTTATCATTTAAACATAGTAATATTCATGTAGCCATATACATTTTTAGGCACCCCTAGTTTCTAACAACCCTATCGAACCCCTTCATCATTCTAAAGACCTCCACCAGGTCACCTCTCAGCCTTCTCTTTTCTAGAGAAAAGAGCCCCAGCCTGTTCTGTATTTCCTGAAAGTTATAACCTCTCAGTGCTGGTATTATCCTTGTAAATCGTTTTTGTTCCTTCGCCAAAGCCTCTACATCTTTTTTATAATATGGAGACCAGAACTGTGCACAGTATTCCAAGTGTAGTCTAATCAAAGTTCTATTCAAGTTTAACATGACTTCCCCGCTTTTTAATTCTATCCCTCTAGAAATGAACCCCAGTGCTTGGCTTGCATTTTTTATGGCCTTATTAACCTCCATCGCTACTTTTAGTGATTTATGTATCTGTACCTCTGGATCCCTTTGCACCTCTACTCCATTCAGACTCTTATTATCCAAGCAGTATGTGGTTTCCTTATTCTTATTCCAAAATGCACCCCCTCACACTTATCTATATTGAAATTAATTTGCCAATTAAATGACCATTCTGCAAGTTTATTAATGTCTTCCTGTATTTTGTCATAATCTTCTTTTGTATTAACTACACCCCCCAATTTGGTGTCGTCGTAAATTTAGAAATTGTACTTCCGATTCCCAAGTCCAAATCATTAATGCAAATTGTGAACAACAGTGGTTTCCATGGAACACCACTTTTGCCATCTGAGTAGCTGCCCTTAACCCCAACTCTTTGTTCTGGACGTTATGGACATTTTACATGCAGATAGCACCCTCTGGTGGTGGTTATGTGTTAGCAGTGTTTGTGTGTGAGAGGTCATTTGACCTTTCTACCTTTCTTCCTGTGTGAGAGGTCATTTGACCTTTCTACCTTTCTTCCTGTGCGACCCAGGAAGTAGAATCCCAGGAAGTGGAATTCCAGGAAGAACTTGGCTTGAGTAATGGAGAATTCCATGAGGGATTTGCAATCCAATGTAATCTGATCTTCTATGTTAGGCCAGGTGCAATATCTGTGAGTATCTTTGTCTATTAGCATGATAGTAACTTTGTCAGTGTAGTATTTTGATAACACTATGTTTATAAAAGGTTAATATTTGATAGTTACAGAGGTTAGTCCAAATGTTAGTTAGTTATACAATTAATCTATTCTACTGTTGTAAATATGTTATATCTTATGTAATATCGAATGTATAGTACTTAGTTTTATGTACAAAACATACTTTGTCTTTGTTTACAGTTTCACAAATTTGTTCAAGTAAAGCTTCAAAACAGCAAACGGCTTCACGAGGAATTATTTTGAATAAGTGTTTAACTTGCTGGATAACTAGATAGGAGCACGTCTAGCGAGGCCAGTACAGTGAAAAGATAGCAATATGGCTAGCTGTGAAGAGCGGAGCAGGAGGAACCCAGTGTGAGCCTTAATCTCATAGAGCACACCCACCTCACATCAACATGTCAGAAGATGATAACGAAAGTGCTTTACAGTGAGTAGAAGGCCTTAAACAGGCAGACGAAATTGTAGAAGGTGACAATCGGTCTATAAGCTCCGGTTACGTCAGATCGCAAGCTGGTTCACGGTCATCAGGTGGTTCTAGAGTAAGCGTGGCCATCGCTAGAGCAGGGGCTAAGCTAGTAGCAGCTCAAGCCAGAGCTGCGCATGCGAAGAGTGAAATAGAAATAAAAGAAAGACAGGCCCGTCTCCAAGCTGAACCCCAAGCTGAGCAGGCCCGACTCCAAGCTGAGCAGGCTCAATTCCAAGCTGAACAGGCCGGACTCCAAGCCGAACAGGCCCGTCACCAACTTGAACGCCAAGCTGAACAGGCCCGACACCAAGCTGACCTGGCCAGTCACCAGGTTGAACGACAGGCTGAACAGGCCCGTCTCCAAGCCACATTAGACGCTCTGCAGCAACAAAAAGAGATAGATGCTGCAGTAGCTGAGACACAAGTATTCAAGGCAATTTTGGAGAGAGCTGATCCCGAGACAGCTTACAAACCTTTAATTCCCGTTTCGTGGCAGAGTCCACGACAGCGCACCATAGATTACGTGAGTGACCATGCCGACATACAGTTTACAAGAGAAAGGGATGAAGGCCCACAGATCTCTACAGGCGCAAGCACTTCATATAACATGCCCCAAGTTGCCAACCAAGGTCAAAGCAGACGGCGTGCCTCAAGCCGTAGAGTCTCCCCCAGCAGAACGGAAGACACGATGCAGAGGAATAGAACGTTGAATAGAGAAAGTCAGCAGCAAACCCCCTCTCGGTTCCTTGAGATCCCCAACAGAGCTCCTAGCCAAGGCAACCCTGGCACAGGTCCCAGCACCTACGACCTTGCCAAATACCTGGCACGCACCCAGCTGGTGACTACAGGGTTAACCAAGTTTGATGACAGGCCGGAGAATTATCGGGCTTGGAAGTCCTGCTTCCACGATGCCATATCAGGCTTAGACCTGTCGGCAGGAGAAGAGCTCAGCCTCCTTATGAAATGGCTCGGCCCAGAGTCCGCCGGACAGGCATGCAGGATAAAAGCGGCCAGTGTGGGACGTCTGCCAGAGGGGTTGAAGATGGCTTGGGCGAGGCTGGAAGAAAGCTATGGCTCGCCCGAAGCCATTGAAAGGGCTCTCTTTGACAGGTTGGAGAACTTTCCGAGGTTGATGAGTAAGGAACCCCAGAAGCTCCGCGACCTTGGAGATCTGCTGTCGGAACTCGAAGCCGCAAAGCAGGACGGCTACCTACCCAGTCTATCGTACTTAAACACTTCCAGAGGGGTAAGTCCCATCGTTGAGAAGCTTCCATCTAACCTGCAGGAGAAGTGGATAACGTTTGGATCAGAGGTCAAGCTAAAGCACAATGTGGCCTTCCCACCATTCTCTGCGTTCGCCAAATTCATCCGTAAAGAAGCCAAAGCCAGGAACGACCCCAGCTTCAACCTCTTCTCCTCCCACCCAGCACTTGCCAGAAGAGACAAGTTTGACAGACATGGAAAGACACCAATATCTGTCCACAAAATGCAAGTGTCCTCAACTGAGAAAATAAAGATTGAGAAGAAACCTGAGGATATAAGCAAACAATGCCCTATCCACAACAAGCCCCATCCTTTAAAGAAGTGCAGAGGCTTCAGGGAGATGTCCCTGGAAGATCGGAAACAATATCTTAAAGAGAACTTGATATGTTTCAAGTGCTGCTCTTCCACGAGCCATCTCGCCAAGAACTGCAAGGTAGATGCAAAATGCACAGATTGCGAAAGTGATCGGCACATTTCAGCACTCCACCCAGGCCCAGCTCCTCGGAAGTCAGAGTCGCCTCCTCCCGCGTCAGAGCACGGTGGGGAGAGAGAGGGAGCTGCCGGTCCGGAGATTACATCCAGGTGCACCGAGATTTGTGGAGAAGGAGTGAGCGCAAGAGCATGCTCCAAGATATGCCTCGTTTATGTGTACCCTGTAGGACATCGCACACTAGAGAAGAAACCAAAGATGAAAGCGCACCTCCTAGAATTTGTAAAGAAAATGCTTGTCAACAATCATGCAGAGATAGCTCCTCCACTTCAGGAAGGCCAAGAGTGTTGGTACCTCCCTTCCTTCGGAGTCTATCACCCCAAAAAGCCGGAACAGATCCGCGTGGTGTTTGACTCCAGTGCACCATGTCAGGGAGTCTCTCTCAACGACGTACTCCTCACAGGGCCCGATCTTAACAACAGCCTCTTGGGAGTACTCATGAGGTTCAGGAAAGAGCCCGTCACCATCACTGCCGTAATCCAGCACATGTTTCATTGCTTTGTGGTGAGATAAGACCACAGAGACTTCCTCCGCTTCCTGTGGTATTGGGACAATAACCCCAATAGAGACATTGTGGACTACAGAATGCGTGCCCATGTCTTCGGGAATAGCCCGTCCCCTGCTGTCGCCATATATGGACTGAGGAGGGCTGCCAAGGAAGGAGACGACGACTTTGGCAGTGATGTGAGAGGGTTCCTCGAATGAGAGTTCTATGTCGACGACGCACTGAAATCATTCCCGACCAGAGCAGAAGCCATCAGTGCCCTCGGATGAGCCCAGGAACTACTTGCACTATCCAACCTCAGGCTGCACAAGATAGCCTCTAACAGACCAGCAGTGATGGAGGCATTCCCCCCTGAAGATCGTGCTAAGGACGTCAAGGACCTAGACCTCTTCACTGATGACCTCCCCCTGCAGTGTAGCATAGGAGTGTCTTGGAACATAGCAACAGACACGTTCACGTTCCAAGTCTTAGATGACAAGAAACCCTTCACATGTAGAGGAGTGCTCTCTACAGTCAACAGCCTATATGACCCTCTCGGCTTCTTAGCCCCTGTCACCATACAAGGCAGGCTGCTCCTCAGGGAACTCTCCACACGCGCTGAAGAGTGGGATTCACCTCTCCCTGAAGAGATGGAAGCAGAGTGGGGCAGATGGAGAGACTCACTCCAAGACTTACAGGAGATCCAAATACCTCGCTGCTATATGTCTTTCTCTCTCTTAAATGCCCAATTCAAAGAGCTTTGTGTCTTTGCAGACGCATCCACTAAGGCCATTGCAAGTGTGGCTTGTCTGAAGGTCA
Organism: Somniosus microcephalus; assembly: GCF_052327205.1. Classification (NCBI taxonomy): domain Eukaryota; kingdom Metazoa; phylum Chordata; class Chondrichthyes; order Squaliformes; family Somniosidae; genus Somniosus; species Somniosus microcephalus. Next base: position 41,757,463 of record NC_140992.1, on the reverse strand, counting down.
CCACTCAAGATGGACAAAGCAAAATCAGCTTCATCTTTGATAGGGGCAAGTTGGCGCCCCAGCCAGACCTCACCATACCCAGATTGGAACTATGCATAGCAGCAGAATGCAACCTACCCCCTCACAGCAGTCTATGGAAGGTGCATCCTATCATCGACACCGACGGACCGTCTTTGAGGTGGTTCTTCTTTTGTCGCCAGAGGACTCTAGTGACAAGTAGTGTTCGGACTATGTGGAGTTATTAACGACCCCAGACGGGGAGTGTTCTGGACATTATGGATATTTTCCATGCAGATAGCACCATCTGGTGGTGGTTATGTGTTAGCAGTGTTTGTGTGTGAGAGGTCATTTGACCTTTCTACCTTTCTTCCTGTGTGAGAGGTCATTTGACCTTTCTACCTTTCTTCCTGTGCGACCCAAGAAGTAGAATCCCAGGAAGTAGAATCCCAGGAAGTGGAATTCCAGGAAGAACCTGGCTTGAGTAATGGAGAACTCCATGAGGGATTTGCAATCCAATGTAATCTGATCTTCTATGTTAGGCCAGGCACAATATCTGTGAGTATCTTTGTCTATTAGCATGATAGTAACTTTGTCAGTGTAGTGTTTTGATAACACTATGGGGGAGAAATTGGGTGAGTAGCGCCACCTGTTAGCGCCTAAAGAGGCAGTCAGTGGCTGTAGCACCACTGGCTGTGTCTCCAGCGATATTCAGTAGGGGTGCTAATGGTGGCGTTAGGCATTTGCGCTGCGCTGCCACCGATGATGTCATCGGTGTGCGCAGCGCCCCATTCATGCCCCGTTCGCGATATTTGTTAGCAAATGCCGCAGTTGCGCCACTCGCTACCCGTGCCCGGTCCACGGGGCCTTACTGTGCCGGCAGCGGCGCAAGTTAAGGTGGAGGTGCGGGGCGGCCGCTTTTTCGACGGCCGCCTGCCAGCACCTCCGTCCCCGGCCTCCAACCCCCCCCCCACGGCATTGCCGGCTGTTTCCCGAGAGCCCAGCACTTCTCCTTGGTGCCGGGCTCAATTGCCGGCACTCGCGATCGGGGATCGCGCTGTTGCAGGCACCTCCCCCTTAACAGTGGGAGGAAGGCCTGCAGTACCGCAGCATGCCGTGCTGCAGCATGTGGCGCTGCGGCACGTTGCGCTGCGATAATCAGTTTCAGCACCCTAAGAGGGATGTGGAGTGCTTCGAGCGTCGCCCCGTCTCCCTCGAGGGGCAATGAAACTGAATGTCTGGCGATCGGTATCACTCCGATCGCTGCGCTAAATCCTGCGCTCAGGCGACTTTTGCGCCACTTTGGCGCCCCAACCCAATTTCTAGGCCTATGTTTATAAAAGGTTAATATTTGATAGTTACAGAAGTTAGTTCAAATGTTAGTTAGTTATACAATTAGTCTATTCTGGTGTTGTAAATATGTTATATCTTATGTAATATCGAATGTATAGCACTTAGTTTTATGTACAAAACATACTTTGTCTTTGTTTACAGTTTCACAAATTTGTTCAAGTAAAGCTTCAAAACAGCAAACGGCTTCATGAGGAATTATTTTGAATAAGTGTTTAACTTGCTGGATAACTAGATAGGAGCACATCTAGCGAGGCCAGCACACTCTCTGTTATCTGTTTCGGGCCCAGCTTACTATCCATTCTGCTACTTGTTTCCTGACTCCACATTCTCTGACCTTAGTCATGAGTCTATGAAGCCCTTTTGAAAATCCAAATATATTACGCCATCTACATTACCCTCATCTACTCTTTCTGTTCCTCTTCTAAGAATTCAATAAGTTTGGTCAAGCATGACGTTCCCTTTTGAAATCTGTGCTGACTACTCTTTATTATATTTTTGATTTCTAGATGTTTTTCTATTGCATCTTTGAGTAAAGATTCCAATTATCTTTCCTACCATCGATGTTAAGCTAACTGATCTATAGTTCCCTTGACTTGTTGTATCTCCCCTTTTAAATATAGGAATAACATTAGCTGTCCGCTAATCTTCTGACAATTGTTAGGCAAGGGTATTAAGGGTTATGGAACCAAGCCGGGTAGATGGAGTTAAGATACAGATCAGCCATGATCTAACTGAATGGCAGAACCGACTCGAGGGGCTGAATCCCGTCCCTATATTCCTAGAAGGCATATCATTCACACTGCATATGCAGTTATAGTTAGATTGCCACAACAATATTTTTTTCAAAAAGTATAATTCCACCTATTTATCACTCACATTGATAATTTAAAGTCATCCTATAAATAGTGAAGAAAAGTTTCAGTTGCTTGAAAAGCAAAGTAGAATTAGTCAGACTGAAAGAAGCCTCACTGTTAATATAATATTTCTGTTGTAACTCCACACTTGTGCTAGTTAAAGGTGTTTTATTTAGAAAGGTAGGGAGAGGTAGAGTGTAGCAATAAAGAGTAGACCTCGAGTAGCTACCTAATATCCAAGATGTACAGCTTGTCAGTATCTCCTAATATTTCTCTCTGGTATAGGTTAGAGCAGAACCAGTTCACAACAAACGGACAGATGGCGATAAAGAAGCTGCGCCTGGAGAAATCGGGAGTTCAGATTGTTGTAGAAAGAAGAAAAAATGTTGCATAATATTCTTTAAATTATAATCTTTTGGTGTCCTTTGCAATTGATTCTATAATTCCTCTGATAGCAAAAACATATTTTGAATATATATATTGTTATGTCTATTAATAAATAGATATAAAAGCTAAGGTGACTTCCTCTGCTTCCTTGTTACATTACATGTCTCGTTATATTAAGTGCCATGCCACTTTACGATTAATGATTTTTATTGTTTGTAAAATTTTCCATATTATAATTCTTGGAAAGAAATTGGATTTATGTATTTAGCATATAATGTATCTTGATTTTAGTGCAACAAAAAGGGCCTAGAATTTCACTCGTGCCGGAAAACAGGCGTTCAGGGGCAACGGGACGCAAGCTGCACGTACTGGTTCACATGGTCATGGGAACTTACTGTTATGAGGCAGGCGTGCAGCCAGCGCTACCCATGCTGCTTGTTGGTTGTGCACCTGTTTGGGGGGATGGACGTGAAATTGGGCATCACTGATGCCACTTAAATCCAGCCTGCACTTCTTAAAGGGGAGATGCACCGTGGCTACAGGCAGCAGTAAAGGCATAAAACTAGGGAAAATGGCTGGAAGAGCTGCAGATAGGTCTCCCCGAGTCTCAGACACAGAATTGAAGGTCTTTGTTCAGGCAGTGAGCAGGAAGAGGGAGACCCTGATCCCTGAGGGAGAGCAAGCTCCCTCGCCACCCACTCCATCAGTGCCCTTATCAGTGCCACAAAATCAGCCAGTGGCGACTCTTATTGCAAGCCAGCACTGCACCTCTGCCCACAGGAGTCATGAGCCATGTCTGGAGGGGATAGCCCTTGTCACCAAGTAGCCAACGTCTGACCTGATGGTTAGGTTGGAATAAGGTAGGATAGAGAACTGGCACAAGATGAAGGCATCGTGGCTGCTGGCATGATGAAATCGGGCACAGACCTGCACGATCCGCTGCTGCTTGTGGTTGCAAATGAGCTGGATGTTGAGGGGCTGGCATTCCTTTCTGTTGAGAAAAATGCCAGGCTGCTGTGAGTGCAGCCTATGGTCCATTGCACCTTTGGGAAGCCTACAATGTGGGCAAAACTGAGTGCTCTCTCGTCGTGCTATGTTTGGTCTATCAGGAAAGAATGGCAGCTCTTCCTGCTCGGGTAGAGAGCCTCAGTCACCACCCTGATGCAGCAGTGAAGAGTGAACTACCAGATGTCGCTATTGTCACCTGCTGCAGCCTGGAATAACCCTGTGGCATAGAAATTCAGGGCCACGGTGACCTTAACAGGCAATGCTGTCAATGCCCTGGTTTGTGGCTCCAGTTGTTGCTGCAGCCTCATTCCTCCTGAATCAGGTGGAGGTATGGAAAGTGTTACCTGAAGACCCTTTGTGGGTAGAGCCACCTGTGCAGTGCAGTGCAGTGCATACCCTCCCCGCCCACCTCCTCCTCCCTCTTCCAGCTCCAATGTTCTTTGGTGCTCTCCCTCCTTGTCCAGCCCCAAAGACAGACCTAACAGACCAACTATGAGGGAATTAAAATATTTGGAAAGTAGACAAGGAGTCTAGCAGCTGCAAAACATTCTTCCCAGAACCCCCAATCAGTTGTGCAAATGAGAATTGCCAAAAAAAAGTTCAGAAGTTGACCAACAGCCTAATAGGATAAACCAGCCCTTTAAATAGTGCTCCCACAGAGTCCTTTTTGACAGTTTGCACCATGATTTGCTACACAAGTTTATCATATGTCGTGTCAGGCACTCGGGCAGCTCAATTTCACAAAATGGTCCTACAACCAGCATAAGACCCTTATTTAAATGCACTAATGAAATTTCTGCCCTAGGTCCCTACGGGACAATGTTTCAATATGGTGGGCAGTGCGCTTCCGGCATGTGCCGAGTTCAGTGCAGCACCCGCCATATTGGACCCCTAGCGGCCCATTTCACGCCTGAGAAACGGGAACGGTGCAATCGAATTTCTAGGCCACTATCTCTAACCTGTAAAGTAAAAGAATCTTTGGTTTGTTAATAATGGTCCACCTGATGATATTGTCATATTGATTTCTTAATTTGTTTAAATATAGATGCATATTGGTAATATTCTTTCAATTCCTGAATCAATGTTTAAAAAACAATCAGCAAAGGTCACACTATAAATTGAATATGGTGATGTTGTGTATAATGGTAACATCTATGACATTTATAATGTAAGGCTTTTGTTGTTTCAGCACATTTCTCCTTCATTACGATACCTTATGCTGCTAAAAATAGCCCTGTGATTTTTGTACAACTGGACAGTGATATTCTGCTTTGCTATTTATGAATGGGTGGATTTTGTTAGTGCTGTTGGGAAGGATTTAAACTAGTTTGTCAGGGGGCTGGGAACCTAAGTGCGGGCCCAGAACAGAGAGAAATAAAGCTGGAAGTGCAAATTAGAAAAGTAGTCAGCAAAACTACAGTAGTAGGAAGCAGAAACAAAGGTCAATAGTAAAGAGGGTCAAAGTGCAGAAAAATATTAAACAGGCAAAGTTGAAGGCATTTTATCTAAATGCATGTAGCATTCACAACAAGGTGGATGAATTAATGGCACTAATAGAAATAAATGGGTATGATGTAACTGCCATTACAGAGACATGGTTGCAGGGTAACCAAAGCTGGGAACTGAATGTTCCAGGGTACTCAACATTTAGGAAGGACAGACAAAAAGGAAAAGGAGGTGGCATAGCGCTGTTAATAAGGGATGAGATCGGTACGGTAGAGATAAAAGATCTTGGCTTGGCAGATCGTGATGTAGAACTGGAATCAGTTTGGGTGGAGCTAAGGAACAGCAAAGGGCGGAAAACATTGGTGGGAGTTGTGTATAGGCCACCAAACAGTAGTGGTAATGTAGGGCACAGTATCAATCAAGAGATTAGAAGTGCATGTAACAAGGGCAATAATTTAAACATGGGGGACTTTAATCTACATATTGACTGGGCAAATCAAATTACCACTAATGATGTGGAGGATGAATTCTTGGAAGGCATGCGAGATGGTTTCTTGGATCAGTATGTGGAGAAACTAACCAGGGAACAGGCTATTCTGGATCTAGTACTGTGTAATGAGAAAGGGTTAATCAATAATCTTGTGGTAAAGGGGTCTTTAGGGGCAAGTGACCATAATATGATTGAATTTTACATTAAGTTTGAGAGTGAGGTAGTCCAATCTGAAACTAAGGTCTTCAATCTAAACAGAGGAAACTACAAGGGTATGAGGGACAAGTTGGCCATGGAAGATTGGGAGACTACACTAAAAGGTATGAAGGTGGACATACAATGGCTACCATTCAAGGAAATAATGCAAAATTTGCAACAAACATATTCCTCTCGGGCATAAAAACCCAAAAGCAAAAGTGATCCAACCATGGCTAACAAGAGAAATTTAAAATAGTATTAAGTCAAAGGAGGAAGCTTATAAAGTTGCCAGAAAAAGCGATCAGCCTGAGGATTGGGATCTTTTTAGAAATCAGCAAACGGGGACCAAGAAATTCACGAAGAAAGGGAAAATGGAATATGAGCACAAACTAGCAAAAAATATAAAAACGGATTGTAAAAGCTTCTATAGGTATGTGAAAAGGAAAAGACTGGCGAAGGTAAATGTAAGTCCTTTACAGTCAGAGATGAGAGAATTTATAATGGGGAATGAGGAAATGGCAGAGAAATGAAATAAATACTTTGTTTCTGTCTTCACGGAGGAAGACACAAAAAACCTCCCAGAAATATGAAAAAACTAAGGGTGTGATGAGAATGAGGAACTTAAAGAGATTATTATTAGTAAAAAAACAGTACTAGCAAAATTAATGGGACTAAAAGTTAATAAATCCCAAGGACCGGATGACCTACATCCTCGGGTTTTGAAAGAGGTGGCCATTGGAATAGTGGGCGCATTGGTTGTCATCTTCCAAAATTCTATAGATTCTGGAATGGTTCCTGCAGATTGGAGGATAGCAAATGTAACCCCGCTATTTAAGAAAGGAGGGAGAGAGTAAACGGAAAACTACAGACCTGTTAGCCTCACATCAGTAGTTGGGAAAATGCTGGAATCTATTATAAAGGATGCAATAACTGGGCACTTAGAAACTAATAGTAAGATTGGGCAGAGTCAACATGGATTTATGAAAGGGAAATCCTGTTTGACAAGCCTATTGGAGTTCTTTGAGGATGTAACTAATGGAGTAGACAAAGGAGAACCGGTAGATGTGGTGTATCTGGATTTTCAGAAGGCCTTCGATAAGGTCCCACACAAGAGATTGGTGAACAAAATTAGGGCACATGGAATTGGGGGTAATATACTAGCATGGATTGAGAATTGGTTAACAGACAGAAAACAAAGAGTAGGGTTAAACGGGTCTTTTTCAGGATGGCAGGCTGTGACTATTGGGGTACCGCAAGGATCGGTGCTTGGGCCCCAGCTATTCACAAGCTATATCAATAATTTGGATGAGGAGAATAAATGTAATATTTCCAAATTTGCTGATGATACAAAGCTAGGTGGCAGTGTCAGTTGCAAAGAGAATGTGAAGAGGCTTCAAGGGGATCTCGACAGGCTCAGTGAGTGGGTGAGAACATGGCAGATGGAATATAATGTGGATAAATGTGAAGTTATACACTTTGGTAGAAAAAACAGAAGTGCATGGTATTTCCTAAATGGTGAAAGATTGGGGAATGCAGATGGTCAAAGGGACCTGGGTGTCCTTGTACATGAGTCACTGAAAGTGAATGTGCAGGTGCAGCAAGCCATTAGGAAGGCAAATGGTATGCTGGCCTTCCTTACAAGAGGATTTGAGCACAGGAGTAAAGAAGTCTTAATCCAATTATATAGGGCCATGGTGAGACCACACCTGGAGTACTGTGTACAATTTTGGTCTACTTACCTAAGGAAGGATATACTTGCCATAGAGGGAGTGCAATGAAGGTTCACGAGATTGATTTCTGGGATGGCGGGACTGTTGTATGAGAAGAGATTAGAGTCAAAGGGCTCGATTTTCATTGAGGAGGCAGGTAGGAGGCGGGACTACAACTTTCGGGGTTGTAGTCCCGCCTCCATCGAGTTGTAGCCAACCCACGCGATTTTGACTTGAGTGACCTTGTTGAGCAGGCTCAGCAGGCCGATTAAGGGCCACCCGGCAGCAGGTGACGTCACAGATTGACATTTCATCTGTCAAGAACTTTTGAAGCTGTCAAATACTGAGAATCTGTACTCTAAGTTAATTCCTTCCTCTTAGGATGATTTAGAGATCTCCCTGGAACAGTAAGCTGAATGCTGCAATTTTTGACAGATCGCGGCCATTCTGCTTTCTGTGCCGGTGAGATGAGGGACTCCCGAGACCTGAAGGAAGGAAGGCTGTAAAGGTAAGTAAAACTTCTTTCAACACTTTAAACACACCATACACACTTACCTCTGCACTCATGCACCCATCACTCACCTGAACACTGGACATCTCGACCCCTCCAAGCCCTTCAGCCCAACGGCCCGCCTCGCTAACTTGCCGTGGTTTGGAGCCATCGGGAATCCCACACTTCAAGAATGAAAATAGGGATTAGACTAAAAACTGCCTGTTAACTACCTGTTAACAGGCAGTTAATTGGCACTAATCCCCTTCCCGCCTCGGGGAGGCGGGTCCCAGTGCGGGTCAGGTACCCGCCTCATTTAAAACTGGCATGGAAGCGGGTTGGGGGCGGGATGGATTCGAGCCCCCCGATTTCGGGATTTTAACCCCCCACACACCTCCACTTCCGCCTCCACGGCCCAATGAAAATCCTGCCCATAGAGTCATAGGGCTAGATTTTCGGGGAGCCGTCAGGCGGGGTTTCAGGCGTGTGGGGGGGAAAATCCCGACTTTGGGGGTCCCACCACCATCCCGCCCAAAACCCCGCCCCACGTAAGTTTCAGGGGCGGCGGGTACCCGCCCCGCACTGGGACCCGCCGAAACCAGGCGGGAAGGGATTAGTGCCAATTAACTGCCTGTTAACAGGCAGTTAACAGGCAGTTTTTAGCCAAATCCCCATTTTGAGGGGTTTCGTGTGGGTTTCCCGACAGCTCCAAACCACGCCATGTTAGAGCAGGCGGGTCGTCGGGTTGAATGAGTTGGCGGGGTCGCGATGTCGGCGCTCAGGTGAGTGATGGGTGCATGAGTGTAAAGGTAAGTGTGTTTGGTGTGTCTAAAGTGTGTAAAGAACTTTTACTTACCTTTACTTACCTTCACAGCCTTTCTTCCTCTAGGCGTCGGGAGCGCATCAGTCAGCCGGAACTTAAAGCTGAACGGCTGCGATCTGTCAAAAGTGACAGCCTGCAGCTTTTAGTGCTGCTGAGTTTCTAACTGAGTCTGCGTAGAAGGACTCAGCTTAGAAATCAGACTGTCAGTGTTTCACAGCTTCAAACAGCTGTGAGACACTGATATTTCATCTGTCAAAAATCTTGACAGATGAAATTGCAGTCTGTGACGTCACCTGTTGCCGGGTGGCCCTTAATTGGCCTGCTGAGCCCGCTGGGCGGGCTCAACTAGGTCAATCAAGGGAAAATCACACGGATTGGCCGGACGTCGAAGTAGGCGGGTCAGAAACCCGAAAGGGGAAGTCCCGCCTTCTTCCCGACAGGTTCCACAAAATCGACCCCATAGAGTTATACAACACAGAAAGAGGCCCTTCAGCCCATCGTGTCCACGCCGGCCATCAAGTGCTGCCTATTCTAGTCCCATTTTCCAGCACTTGTTCCCTAGCCTTGTATGCTATGGCATTTCCTAAATGCTTCTTGAATGTTGTGAGGATTCCTGCCTCTACCACCCTTTCAGGCAGTGAGTTCCAGATTCCAACCACCCTCTGGGTGAAAAAGATTTTCCTCAAATCCCCTCTAAACCTCCTGCCCCTTAGCTTGAAACTATGCCCCTGGTTATTGACACCTCTACTAAGGGGAAAAGTTCCTTTCTATCTACCCTATCTATGCCCCTCATAATTTTGTACACCTCAATCAGCTCCTCCCTCAGCCTTCTCTACTCTAAGGAAAACAGCCCCAGCCTGTCCAGTCTCTCTTCATAGCTGAAGCGCTCCAGCCCAGGTAACATCCTGGTGAATCTCCTCTGCACCCCCTCCAATGCAAGCACATCCTTCCTACAGTGTGGCAACCAGAACTGCACACAGTATTCCAGCTGTGGTCTAACTAGCATTTTGTGCAGCTCCATCATAACCTCCCTGCTCATATTCTATGCCTCAGCTAATGAAGGCAAGTATCCCATATGCCTTCTTAACCACCTTATCTACCTGTCCTGCTGCCTTCAGGGATCTATGTACATGCACACCAAGGTCCCTCTGATCCTCTGTCCTTCCTAGGGCCCTACCATTCATTGTGTGTTCCCTTGCCTTGTTAGTCCTCTCAAAATGCATCATCTCATACTTTTCAGGGTTAAATTCCATTTGCCACTGTTCTGCCCATCTAACCAATCCATCTACATTGTCCTGTAGCCTGAGGCTTCCCTCCTTGCTATTTACCACTCCACCAATTTTCGTGTCATCTGTGAACTTACTCATCACACCTCCTACATTCATATCTAAATCATTAATGTACACTACAAACAGCAAAGGACCCAGCACCGATCCCTGCAGTACACCAACTGACACAGGCTTCCAGTCACAAAAGCAACCTTCGACCATCACCCTCTGCCTCCTGCCACTAAGCCAATTTTGGATCCAATGTGCCAAATTGCCCTGGATCCCATTGGCTCTTATCTTCTTGACCAGTCTCCCATGCGGGACTTTGTCAAAAGTCTTACTGAAGTCCATGTAGACTACATCAACTGCACTACCCTCATCCATACACCTAGTCACCCCCTCAAAAAATTAAATCAAATTGGTTAGACATGATCTCCCCCTGACAAAGCCATGCTGGCTATCCTTGATTAATCCTTGCCTCTCCAAGTGGAGATGAATTCTGTCCCTCAGAATTTTTTCCAATAATTTCCCTACCACTGATGTTAGGCTCACTGGCCTGTAATTCCCTGGTTTGTCCCTAATACCCTTCTTGAATAATTGTTCTACGTTAGCTGTCCTCCAGTCCTCTGGCACCTCCCCTGTGGCCAGAGAGGTTCTGAAAATTTGTATCAGAGCCCCTGCAATCTCCTCCCTTGCCTAACACAGCAGCCTGGGATACATCTCGTCTGGGCCTGGGGATTTATCCACTTTTAAGCCCACTAAAACCGCTAGTACCCTCTCCCTCTCAATACTAATTTGTTCAAGTATATCACAATCCACCTGCCTGATTTCTATGCCTACATCGTCCTTCTCCATAGTGAACACAGATGCAAAATATTCATTTAAAACCTAACCTACATATTCGTCCCTACACACAGATTATCACTTTGGTTCCTAATGGGCCCTACTCTTTCCCTGGTTATCCTCTTGCCCTTAATATACTTAAAAAACACTTTGGGATTTTCCTTTATTTTGCCCGCCAGTGTTTTTTCATGCCCCCTCTTAACTCTCCTAATTTCTTTTTTAAGTACCCCCCTGCACTTTCTATACTCCTCTAGAGCTTCCACTGTTTTTAGTCCTTTGTATCTGCCAAAAGCCTCCCTTTTTTCCTAATCCATTCTTGTATATCCCTTGACATCCAGGGTTCCCTGGGCTTGTTGGTCCCACCCTTGACCTTTATGGGAACAAGTTGTTGTTGTACTCTCTCTATTTCCTTTCTGAAAGACTTCCACTGCTCTGATGTGGATTTTCCTACAAGTAGCTGATCCCAGTCCACTTTGGCCAGATCCTGCCTTACTGTATTAAAATCGGCCTTCCCCCAATTTAGAACCTTTATTTCCAGTCCATCTTTGTCCTTTTCCATTAAATCTCACCGAATTATGGTCACTGTCACCAAAGTGCTCTCCTACTGACACTTCTACCACTTGCCCGGTGACATTCCCTAGGATTAGGTCCAGAACCGCCCCCTCTCTTGTAGGACTTTCTACATGCTGGCTCAAAATGCTCTCCTGGATGCACTTTAAGAATTCTGCACCCTCTAAGCCTTTCACACTCTGACTATCCCAGTTAATATTGGGGAAGTTGAAATCCCCTACGATTATTACCCTATTATTTCTACACTTCTCTGAGATTTGCCGACATATCTGTTCCTCTATCTCCCCCTGACTGTTTGGGGGCCTATAGTACACTCCCAGCAAAGTGCTTGCCCCCTTTTTGTTTTTAAGTTCAACCCATATCGCCTCATTGGAGGAACCTGCTAAGAGTAGTTGACTTAGAGACTAGGGTCCTGAATTTAAATAAAGGAAACTACGATGGTCTGAGGCGCGAATTGGGTAGGATTGATTGGGGAATGTCACTCAAAGGGTTAACTGTGGATAGGCAATGGCAAACATTCAAAGACCGCATGGATGAACTACAGAATTTGTTCATCCCAGTTTGGCATAAAAATAAAACAAAAAAGGTGACTCAACCGTGGCTAACGAGGGAAATTAGGGATAGCATAAGATCCACGGAGAGGACATATAAATTGGCCAAAAAAAGCAGTACTCCAGAGGATTGGGAGCAGTTTAGGATTCAACAAAGGAGGACAAAGGGATTAATTAAGAAAGGGAAAATAGAATATGAGAGTAAGCTTGCAGGGAACATAAAAACTGACTGTAAAAGCTTTTATAGATATGTGAAGAGAGAAAAATTGGTGAAGTCAAGCGTAGGTCCCTTGCAGTCAGAATCAGGGGAATTTATAATGGGGAACAAAGAAATGGCATACCAATTAAATACATATTTTGGTTCTGTCTTCACAAAGGAGGACACAAATAACCTCCCGGAAATGTCGGGGAACATAGGGTCTGATGAAAGGGAGGAACTGAAAGGTATCAGTATTTGTAGGGAAATGGTGTTAGAGAAATTGATGGGATTGAAGGCCGATAAATCCCCAGGGCCCGATAATCTACATCCTAGGGTACTTAAGGAAGTGGCCCTAGAAATAGTACATGCATTGCTGATCATCTTCCAACATTCAATGGAATCTGGAAGAGTACCCATGGATTGGAGGGTAGCTAATGTTACCCCACTATTCAAAAAAGGTGGTAGAGAGAAAACACGGAATTACAGGCCAGTAAGCTTGACATCGGTAGTGGGGAAAATGCTAGAGTCCATTATAAAAGATGTAATAGCAGATAACTTGGAAAACAGTGACAGGATCGGACAAAGTCAACATGGATTTACAAAAGGTAAATCGTGCTTGACTAATCTACTGGAATTTTTTGAGGATGTAACTAGTAAAATAGATAAGGGAGAACCAGTGGATGTGGTGTATTTGGACTTTCAGAAGGCTTTCGATAAGGTCCCACATAAGAGATTAGCGTGTAAAGTTAAGGCACATGGGATTGGGGGCAAGGTATTGACTTGGATAGAGAACTGGTTGACAGATAGAAAGCAAAGAGTTGGTATAAACGGGTCTTTTTCCAAGTGGCAGGCAGTGACTAGTGGGGTACCGCAGGGATCGGCCCTTGGACCCCAGCTATTCACAATATATGTTAATGATCTAGACAAGGGAACTAGATGTAATATCTCCAAATTTGCAGATGACACAAAGCTGGTTGGGCGTGTGTGCTGTGAGGAGGATGCTGAGAAACTACAGGATGATTTGGACAGGTTGGGTGATTGGGCAGAAGCATGGCAGATGCAATATAACGTGGATAAATGTGAGGTTATCCACTTTGGTGTCAAAAACAGGAAGGCAGATTATTATCTGAATGGCAATAGATTGGGAGAAGGGGAATTGCAACGAGACCTGGGTGTAGGATTCGCAAAATTGAACATTGTCCTATAAGGGTCTATTGGCAGAAAGGGCCTTAATTTTTAAAGACTGTTTTGAAAGAAGTCCAGAAAAAGGGGCACACAAAATGGCCACCAGACCCCGTGACCAGCTTTTTGGGACATTTTAAATGGTTCCTGCAGTCCACAGACAGCTTTTGTGGATTCAGCCCACAGTAAGTTCTGGAATGCAATTTTGGAGAATGCGAAACCAGACAGAACCCCATACATATGGATTGGATGCAGATCCAATCAGATCGGCCTGTAGATAAAGGCCATCAAAATGTTTACCCAGACAAAGGGAAACAGCTTCAAATTCAAAGGGGAACATCAAGACCCATTAAAGACAATACAAGGTCATTCCAGTCCAGATATGGCAGTTACCGGCCATCCCGAAAGTACTTTAAACACAATGACTACCCCTCTGTGCTACAAGCCCGCCAAAATTTAAACAAAGACTAACCTTGATATGGCGGGAGATAAGGGCCTCAATGAGAAGTATAATTGGTGACCCGGGGTAACTATCGGGAGAAGATCGAGTTGGATGTTCGAGAGGGAGGTTGAAGAGAGGTTCGAGAGGGAAGATCGAGTCAGCGCCCAGACCCGGGGTAGCTATCGGGAGATCATCGACAAACCCCGGGCCATTTGACGAGATGAAAAGACGGCGACCCTCCAAGAAGAAACCTATATGAAAATGGTCAAACAGTTGGTCTCTCTCCACGCCGACGTCCAGGCCTGCTAACATCCAGCCTGTCCGTGTCCATCACCTCGAGGGAGAAAGAGTGTGTCACAGCTCGCTGGGTTCCGCTGACCACGTGGAGACAGGACGCCTGAGAGGACCAAAACGCAGACTTCAAAACCTCTATTTTCTAACTGGGACTGGTGAGCATGTTTAAGAACATAAGAACATAAGAAATAGGAGCAGGAGTAGGCCAATCGGCCCCTCGAGCCTGCTCCGCCATTCAATAAGATCATGGCTGATCTGATCCTAACCGCCAATCCACTAACACAGAACCATCTCCTGAATCTAACAGAATTAGACACACGAAATAGGAGCAGGATCAGGCTACACGGCCGCTGGGCCCGCTCCGCTACCCACAGGGCCATGACCGATCTGAACCTAGACTCATGTCCAAATTCCTGCCCGCTCCCCGTAACCCTTAATTCCCTTTACTTCTAGGAAACTGTCTATTTCTGTTTTAAATTTATGTAATGATGTAGCTTCTACAGCTTTTTGGGGCAGCATATTCCATGGACCTACCACCCTCTGAGTGAAGTAGTTCCTCCTCATCTCAGTTTTGAAAGAGCAGCCCCTTATTCTAAGACTATGCCCCCTAGTTCTAGTTTCTGGCCCCTCATAATCTAATCTAGCTAGGTTTAGGGGGTGGGCATTTTTAGGGGATAATTAACAATGAGTTGTTGTCCCTCGATGTTCCGTGTGTTTCCCTATTTCATGATGAACCTTGTAAAGTATAATGGCCTAGAAATTCACTATGGCCCCGCCAGCTGGCTAGCGCCCAAAAGTTAGCGCTGGGCGCGGAGCCAGTTGCGACCGTCAGATATTCAGTTTTTGCGCCCCAAGTCGGAACCGGGCGCTATTCCAGGGTGTGCCCGCCCCCGCTTGGGGCGCTGAAACTGAATTTCAGCGCTCTAGGTGCCGCTGCGACACCCGATGCGGTGCGGCAGGCTGCGGTACTGCAGGCCTCCTCCTTCTCTTAAGGTGGAGGTGCCTGCAACGGGGAGATCGCCGCTGGATTGTGCCGGCAAATGAGCCCGGCACCACGGAGAAGTGCCGGGCTCGCGGAAAGCAGCCGGCAATGCCGCGGGGGGGGGTAGTGCAGGAGGCCGGGGAAGGAGGTGCGGGCATGCGGCCGCCGAAAAAGCGGCCGGCCGCACCTCCACCTTTATGCGCCCCACTAAGGCTGCAGTAAGGCCCTGGTCTCCGGATGTTAGTAGCGGCCACCACGGAGGAGGCGGCGGCATCGGGGCGGAAACGGGGTACTGCGCACACCGATGACGTCATCGGTGCCGGCGCAGCGCTACCGGCTACCGCCGCCATTACCGCCGAGCTCAATATCAGCGCAACCTCCTCTATTGGCGCAGAAGCCCTCTTTGGGCGGTAACTGGCCGCAAAGCTGGCAGCGCCTTACTGAATTTCTAGGCCAATATGCCTGTGGATATATTGGTTAGTACTGTATTGGCCCTGAAATTAGGATCGGGGGCTTGCCGCGTGTGCAAGCCCCCGATCTGCACTCACCCAGCGCGCTGACATCTGAAACCCGGGCCTGCTTGCATTTCCTGTCCCTGGCCCGGTTCAGATGTCAGCGCGCAGTGCTTACCTGATCTAGCGGCGTAGTTAGTGCGATGTGCCGGCTGGGATCAGGTGAGCACTGTACAACCAGTCAGGGGAGGGGAAGGTTCATTCATGAGTTTGAGAGTAATAGCTGTCAAACTCATGAAAACTACGGGGGCCCAAAACACTATTTAAACTTTAAATAAAAATTTAAAAAACATCCCAATCATTAAATTAAGTATAAATAAGTTTAAAAAAATAATTTAAACAATAATTTTTTTTTTGAAAGAAATAAATTTTTAATAAAAAGGGTCTAAAACTAAACTTACCTTATTGTAGATTCTTTAAAATAATAAACCTGTGGAAAAAAAATTCCTAAATTGCACTAAAACACCACTTACCTGTAAAAATAAATACTTACGTGTGCTTTTTACAAGCGTAAAGACCGGAGGCCTTTACACATGCGCAAATCCCCCAAAACAGAGGAAATCCAAGATGCATGCACTGCCCCCTACAGCGCACGCGCTAGCCTCTTCACCTCTTCGGTTAGAGGAGAGGAAATGCCGGTTTTCAGCGCATGCGCTGTGCATGCTGAAAACCGGCATTTCCTCCGGCCAGACGCGTGAGTACCCCTTCCGTACTCGCGCGTTTGGGGAGGAATTACTGCCCCATTATGATTTGTTTTTCCCTCCCATGTACCTTATTTTGGCTTACATTCAATTTTTCCTTTATGCAATAAAATTTCACGTTGTTTCATTAAACTTGGTCTACAGAGTATTCTCTGCATTGTAGTTCCTGCCTCAAAGTCCAGTGTACAGAACCTAAGGGTTGAGTGGGTCGAACCACTCGGTAAATTACTGTGCAAAAGAGAGAGAGGTCTCACCAGAGAGATAGACCTAGCAAGAGAAAACCCCTTACTTGGGTGTCCTTGTGCACCAGTCGCTGAAGGTAAGTATGCAGGTACAGCAGGCGGTTAAGAAGGCAAATGGTATGTTGGCCTTCATAGCGAGAGGGTTTGAGTACAAGAACAAGGATGTCTTGCTGCAGTTGTACAGAGCTTTGGTGAGACCACACCTTGAGTATTGTGTGCAGTTTTGGTCGCCTTATCTGAGGAAGGATATTCTTGCCATGGAAGGAGTTCAGCGAAGATTCACCAGGCTGATACCTGGGATGGCAGGAATGACAAATGAGGAGAGATTGGGTCGATTGGGCTTGTACTTGCTGGAGTTTAGAAGAATGAGAGGGGATCTCATTGAAACTTATAAAATTCTGGCAGGACTGGACAGACTAGATGCAGGGAGGATGTTCCTGATGGTCGGGGTATCCAGAACCAGGGGTCACAGTCTAAGGATAAGGGGTAGGCCTTTTAGGACAGAAATGAGGAGGAATTTCTTCACCCAGAGAATGGTGAACCTGTGGAATTCTCTACCACAGAAGGCAGTAGAGGCCAATTTATTAAATATATTCAAGAAGGAGTTGGATATATTTCTTAAGGCTAAAGGGATCAAGGGGTATGGGGAGAAAGCAGGGACCGGGTACTGAACTTGGATGATCAGCCATGATCGCATTGAATGGTGGAGCAGGCTAGAGGGGCTGAATGGCCTACTCCTGCTCCTATCTTCTATGTTTCTAGATCATCCCTCCTTACAGCAGTAATTGACCCCTTGATTAATACTGTGACAACCCCCTCCTCCTTTACATCCCCCTCTGTCTCGCCTGAAGATTCTATACCCTTGAATATTGAGCTGCCAGACCTGCCCCTCCCTCAAATATGTCTCTGTGATAGCAACAATATCATACTCCCATGTGTTCATTAGCACCTTCAATTCATCTGCCTTACTCGCAATACGCCTTGCATTAAAATAACTGCCATTCAGCCTTGCCATACTCCCTTGTGCCATTACATATTTGCTCTGCCTTCCAGGCTGACTTGTTTTTTCCTCTATATTTGGCTGTGCATCACCCCCTGCTATAGCTCCATTCCATATCCCATCCCCCTGCCAAGTTAGTTTAAACCCCCCCGAACAGTACTAGCAAACCTCCCCGCAAGGATGTTGGTCCCATTCCGGTTCAGGTGCAACCTGTCTGACTTGTACAGGTCCCACCTTCCCCAGAAGCAGACCCAGTGATCCAGGAAACTAAAGCCTTCCCTCCTGCACCAACTCTTTAGCCACGCATTCATCTGCTCTCTCCTCCTATTCCTATACTCACTAGCACGTGGCACTGGGAGTAATCCAGAGATTACAACCTTTGAGGTCCTGCTTTTTAATCTGCTACCTAGCTCCCTAAATTCTTGTTGCAGGACCTCATCCCTCTTTCTACCCATGTCGTTGGTACCAATGTGAACCACGACCTCTGACTGTTCCCCCTCCTCTTTCAGAATGCCCTTCAGCTGTTCAGTGGCATCTTTGACCCTGGCACCAGGGAGGCAACATACCATCCTGGAGATTGAGTAAACTAGGCCTGTATTCTCTTGAATTCAGAAGAATGAGAGGGGATCTCATTGAAGCATACAAAATTATTACAGGGCTTGATAGGATGGAGGCTGGGAGAATGTTTCCCTTAGCTGGGGTGTCTAGAACCAGGGGCCACAGCCTCAAGATAAAGGGTAGGCTATTCAGGACTGAGATGAGAAGAAATTTCTTCACACAGAGGGTGGTGAACCTTTGGAATTCTCTACCTCAGAGGGCTGTGGAGGCTCAGTCATTGGGTATATTCAAAACAGAAGTCGATAGATTTCTGACTAGTAAGGGCATCAAGGGATATGGCGATAGGGCCGGTGAATGGAGTTGAGGCAGAAGATCAGCCATGATCTCATTGAATGGCAGAGCAGGCTCGAAGGGACAAATGGCCTACTCCTGCTCCTATTTCTTATGTTCTTATGTTCTTATTTTACTGTGAGCTCCAATCAAATTTTATGAAATTCTTACACTCCATTTGTTTAATTGTCACTTCTTCACATAGTCTAGCAAGAGATTAGGACAGGATAAATGGTAATGTAGCTTGAATATTTGAAAGTGTTCTGATTGTTAGCACCAATGAATGTTGTTAATCACTCCGTTTAATGAAAAATCGAATCTGTAAAATTTTCTCAGTCCGAAGTTCTCCATTTCCCATTTGATGTTCCTGGGTGCAGATTGATGCTCTGGTGGATAGTTTCACGTAACAATTATTTTGGTGTGAATTCCTGCTGTACCTAGGATGGAAGTGTGGCAGAAATCCCGTTGTGTGTGCGTGAGAGGAAGATGGTGGGAGTGCATGCCTGCGCTGGCTTGTATACTGGGGTGTGTGCATGTGCAGTGACGATATTACATTGTATTGAATTTACTAATAAAAGGAAAAAAATCCTTTTTTAAATTAGAGATGACACTGCTGCCTGCCAGGCACAGGCACGCTTCTCTTCATTTAAAAATTAAAAACAAACATGTTCCTGCTTGAAGGATTTCATCTTAATATCGTCACTGTACCTGAATTGATCACAGGCAGAAGGCAGCCCATTAATCCTTTGATGACAGTTGTAGAATTTCCTTGGCTTCTGAGGATTGAAAAACCTCCCAGGCCAGTCAAAATCATAGCATCTCCGACTTACTATTGGACTGCTCTGGGATGCTCCCTATAATTGATGCCACTGCAGCAGGCAAGCAGAGAGAGAAACCCTACTCAGGGTGACCATGTTGACAAGAACATTTATGGTGAGACTATAAAAAGGGAGGAGCAGACAAATGTTCTTCCTACACTTTCCTTCTGTGTTATGCAACAGCTAACTTGCATGCTTTATTTATAAGTAGCCAATAGCTCATACATTAACTGTCAGCGTGAATTACCCTGGCACTGATTGACTTCCTTGCTCTCAGTTGATAAGGCTTTACAACTGACTAATGTATCTGCATTTTTTATCTATATTGTAACAGGATCTTCTTATAATCTTGTTAAAAAATATTTTAAAGCTGGTGCATTTTGATTTTTTACACCTAAATTCACTGGTAATAAACAACATAACAAATGACTCAGAATGAGATGCCTGCCATGTCTCTTAAATAGCATGTATGGCTATGTAGTGAGTCAGATAAATTTCTGGGCTAATTTGTCAGGCCCTACTGCATTATTCTGTTGATCCTCTTAGGCTGGGGAACACATTTCCTGGATGTTACTATCATATCCACAAGCATCCATGCGTGCAAAGATGCTGGTTGGAACAATGACCCATGTGGATAATGCACGGTGACTCCCATCTTAGTCTTCTCTGTTCATTCTCCATTATCATCACTATTGCCACACATGAAATGTATTCAAGTTAGGCTGGTGGGCCTAGGATACTTGTTTTGGATTTGACTAACAGGAACTGTGAAACCTTGGTAAAGTAGTTCATGAAGTTCACACAGACTACATATTCCATCTGTTGTCAGATCAAACTTGAGACTTACTGTATATTGCCTAGCTATTTTCCTAGCTGATAAGGGAATTAAGGGTTATGGGGAGCGGGCAGGGAAGTGGACGTGAGTCTAGGTTTGGACCAGCCATGATCCTATTGAATGGCGGAGCAGGCCCGAGGGGCCGTATGGCCTACTCCTGCTCCTACTTCTTATGTTCTTATGTTCTTATGCTGTGGTCACACACCCTCCCGCCACTGGCCAACTATAGGGATGACCCACTGTAGGAGATCAGTTGAAACTTATTTTGATGCAAGCAGCTGATCCCACGTCAATATAGTACTGCAGTCTTCACATACATGAAGGCGTTAGCTTCTACTTCTTATCATTGCCAGTCAGTTTTCAACCCCTTCCCCAACAATTTTATGCTTGATAGGTAGCTACCTGCTGGTACTTATGCATTGAAACCCTAGACTTTCAGATCAGAAGTTAAGGGCCCAGAGTTTCCACATTGGGTGCAATTGACGATCCGGGCACAAATTGCTCTCAAAATTGCATTAGTTTTGAGAAGTGTTTTTTTTTCCCCAAAGTTTCTGCTCAAGCTCATTTGCATATCACCAAATGAACCAGTGCATCGGGTAACGTTTTAGATTGTCATTTAAAAGAAAATTTTGCATTAAAAAATATTCCTTGTGTAGGATTTGCAAAATTGAACTTTACATTATAAAGGGTCAAATGGCAGAAGAGGCCATGATTTTAAAGACTGTTTTAAAAGAAGCCCAGAAAAAGGGGCATACAAAATGGCCACCATACCACGTGACCGGCTTAAGGGGACATTTTAAAATGGCTCCTGCGAAACCTCAGACAGCTTTGTGGATTCAACCCACAGTAAGTTCTGGAAGCCGTTTCTGAGAGAACGAAACCAGACCCACACATATACATATGGATTAGATGCAGATCCAGTCAAGATCGGCTTGGAGACAGAGGCCATCTAAATGTTGACCCAGACAAAAGGGGACAATTTCATATTCATGAGAACAACACCAAGGACTAGATAACGAGATCAGCAGGACATTAAAAACAATGAAGGTCATTCCAGACCAGAGATGGGCTTTTACCGGCCATCTAAAACATTTTAAAATATAATAACTACCCTGCTGTGCTCCCAGCCCACCAAAAGTTAAACAAAGACTAACCTGATTTTGGGCGGGAAGTGGAGGCTCCTGAAGGAAAAGTATAATTGGAGGAGTTGCAGTTGTACAGACACCGCAGACACACATGACCGAGTGGCAGTGGAACAAGAGGAGTTGGTTTGGGAGAAGATCAACGAACTCCTCTCCACCATCGGAGGAGGAAGAAGAATTAAGCCAACATCAAGAAGGTCGTTTGAAGCCGGCGTCCCGCCCCGAGGAAAATCATCGGGAGATCATCGACCATCCCCGGGCCGTTGCCGAAACGAGAGGCCATCAAGCCAACTTGGGAGAAGAGACAAAAAAATAAAACCCCGAGAGAAGAAGCCTTCCAGCCACTCCGGCTCGGGAAGAGACGAAAATTAAACTGAAGAAACCTATATGAAGACCAGCCCAAGGCTCCTCTGACCAGGGTCGAGCCGACGATCCTCGACCCCGCCGATGTCCAGGCCTGCCGGTGTCCAGCCGCCCCGACCCCCACCTAAGGAGAGAGGTGTGGCACAGCTCACAGGGGTTCCACGATCCACGAGGAGATGGGGTGCCTGAAGGGATCAAAACACAGACTTGTTTTCAAAACCTGGTACTTCCTAGTTGGATTGGTGAGCATGTTTCTGGCCCTTCACAATCAGATCTAGATAGGTTTAATAAGGGGGTGGATTTAAGGGTACAATTAACATGAGTTGTTGTCCCTCGATGTTCCGTGTGTTTCTTTATTTCATGATGATCTTTGTAGAGTATAGGATGCCTGTATTTGCCTTAGTTAGTATTGTGTCGTTATGATTTGTTTGTGTTTTTCCCTCCCATGTACTCTCTTATCTGCTTGCATTTGATTTATTTGTCCTTATGCAATAAAACTTCATTTCATTTCATCAAACTTGGTCTATAAGAGTTTTCTCTACATTGTAGTTCCTGCCCCAAAGTCCAGAGTATAGAATCTAAGGGGCGAGTGGGTCGAACCACTCAAGGTTTTACTGTGCAAGAGAGAGAGGCCTCGAGAGAGAGAAACCTCTGCAATCTAAAACCCCTTACACTTGTTATATTTAAGAGTGGAAACCTGGTGCAGCATTAGTAATCCAGCTGGTACAGGAAACTCTTTGGTATCCGGGACCGGCGTGTTGCCGGTTTATCAAAATTTCCGGATGACGGAGAGGGTTATCTACCGAGGCTATTTTTAACAAAGAAAAATTAAAAAATCAAGAAATGTGCAGTATACAGTAATTGGGTACTCACCCGCAGAATGTTGTGTTAAATGGATGGTGGAAGATGCTTGATTAAGTACAGTACTGCCAGTTGAGGGTAATCCATAACTCTTTAATTACTTAACAGTAAAACAAAACTTATAAATGACTGTACATTTGTGGTAAACCACTGTTATTGTTGTTCACCGTTGTTGTTGTTGTTGCACACTGTTGTACCTATGCATGCCTCAGCATGTCTCTGCTGGCTCCGCCCCTGGCTCCACCCACAGGCCCAAGTATAAAGGTGATTGCTCTGCAGCCCCCTGCCTTCTTGGAACCCAGTCAACCACGAGAGGCATGCTCTGTTCTTTGCTAATAAAAGCCTTTAGTTACTCTCCTAACTCTCCGTCTTTTATGAGTAATTGATAGCGCATCAACATTACAGTATAAAGTACTGTGGTTGACTGTACACTTATTCCAAGTCAACTGTTCATCAGGAATATCCATGTCAGCTGGGTCATCAGGATCATGCACTTCAACAGATTCTTCAGGCACTTTCACTGCTTCAACTCTTTTGGAAGCTTTCCTAAACATGTCCCGGATGTCTGCTTGCTTAGTGGACTCTTGCCTTCTTTGTAGAAAGATGGAATGCAGAATATGGAGGTGCATAACTTCTTGGGCAGAATAGCAAGTATGGCTTTCAGCAAACTTGAGTAATGAAACAAAATCTTCTGCTGCTTTAGCCCAAGAAATCTTCTTCTCTTCAGAAATCTCATCCTCTTCACTTTCCATCTCACTTTCCTTTTCTTTCTTTGGATTCAAAACATTCTCCATTATTTCATCATCACTTAGCATATGCACAACAGCAACTTCTCTATCTGCATCAACCCACTGCTCAATATCACTTTCACTGAGGTGATGTAGAGGGTTTGCTGGGCCTACATTTTTCACCATGCCAGCCATTTCCATTACTGTAGTCCTCTTGGGACGAACATTGAACCCATGAAATTCCTCCTCTGAAGAAGAACCTTCAACAAACAATACAGAAGGCCACAAATTGCACCAGGCTTGTCTCAAAGTATGACCTTTCACCAAGTTCCAGGAACATGCAACATTACAGATGGCATCTTGAAGATTGTATTCCTTCTGAAATGTGTGAATATTGTCATCTTGGCTTATCAGTTTACGTAGGAAGTCTTTCTTGTAATGACACTTGAGATTTTGGATAATGCCCTGGTCCATGGGTTGTATGAGAGAAGTTACATTTGGTGGCAAATAAATGGTGAAAATATTTCCCAAAACCAACACGGATTCATGTGGATGGGCTCTACAATTATCAAGCATAAAATGCATTTGCTATCTTCAGGTTTCCCTATTCTACGGAAATGTTCCCTCACAGATGGAACAAAAATATGATGGAACCAATTCGAAAAGATTTCCTTATCCATCCAAGCATTTCTTTGAGCTTTGTAATCAACAGGTAAGTGCCTCACATTTTTAAATGCACGGGGATTTTTATACTTCCCAATGACAAGAAGTTTAACCCGGTGTGATCCAGCAGCGTTCGCACATGTTAGCATGGTTACACGATCTTTATTTTTCTTGTAACCTGAAGCATTAGCCTCACTAGCCCCAGCAAGCGTTGATTCTGGCAAAAACCTCCAAAATAAGCCAGTTTCATCGGCATTGTATAGCTGTGCTGGCGACAAATCATGTTGCTGCACAATCCGATTGAAATAAATGCAGTATTCTTCTGCGGCGTCGTGGCCAGCTGATTTCTTCTCCTCGGAAATATCGAGTCGTTGTATCCCGTGCCGTACCTTGAAGCACGTTAGCCATCCCTCAAAGAAAGCACACTTGTCAGTGAGCTCCATCTTTGCGTAGAAATCCTTCGCTTTTTCGATTAGCATGGGTCCGGAAATCGGAACACCCTCTGAACTCTTAAGAGAAAACCACTAATAAAGCACGGTATCCAGCTCTTCAAGCTTAGGCTTACAAAGCGTATGCCGTTTCTCTACATTCTTAGATGTCTCCGAGCTTGAATAAAACTTGAGCAGCTTATCCTTCTGCGATTTGATGTCGTAGATTGTTGACGAACCGATTTTGAATTCATTCATAATGTTGATACGCTTCTCTCTCCTTTCTAGTCATTGGCATATCCCGATTTTCTGTTTTAAAGTTAACACCACTCTCTTCCTTTTGCTTGGACCAACTTTTTGGGGTTTCCATAATGCAATCCAATGACTACCAGCAGCGTAGGAGACACACAGTACCCCTGTAAAATGGCGGATCAGAAGAGACTATCGGCAGCGCGGGAGAGTCAGACTCCTGATACAGGGTTTTTGAGATGCTCCGACTTCCGATAGCGCCAAGAGGCCGAGTAGTGGCAGTTTGGAGAACTACCCCCACTGACTAACTCGGCCACCGCGGGAGACTCGGACTCGGATTCAGCAACATTGCCGGTTATTGAGGTGTTGTTTTCGGAGGGAGAATTTTGCCGGTCAATAGAGAATTCTGGATATTTAGGTGCCGTTTAAATGAGAGTTTCCTATAATGGGTTTATCACAAAAAATAAGCATTGTTTATCAGAGTGTCTAGTCCACCACCTGTGAGTAACCCGATTTCAAATCACTGAAAATAACTTCAAAAAACCATACAGAATGATTTACTAGTTACGCTGGAGTACAGTAGTCAGTTTCTTAGTGTAATGTATGTACCTTTAAGGGGGAGAACTACTTTTTACAGCTCCTGTATCCTGTAGTACCGGAAGTGACCACACCTGTATATAAAACCTGAGTAGTGATCTGTACAGTCAGTTGCAGTTTGAACCCTCATTCAGTAAACACCTGTTGATCATTCCCTGCAGTCTTTTGTCTGATTATTGAAGGACAAACATTAAGATACATGGATCTAACATTGGCGACGACGCAGATTCGAACCTACCTGCAACTCTGCATCACCTCCCAGGGATTCCCTCCTGGAGAACAGTGGAAGGAGGTCGAGTCCAGAAGCACGGGCGTCGACCACGGGCAACCGCCCAGTCATCCAGCAGAGATTTGAGCATCGCAAGGGAGGCTGTCGAGAGCCAGGCTTGGCTTTCCAGTAACGGTGGTCCAGCGAAACGGGCTGGCAACAGGTACTGCGCAGACCCTTCCCGGACAGCGGCGGCTAGAGCCGACCGAGCGGCACAGAAAAAGGCCGAGCAGCGTCATCGGGGGAGAGAGAGAGGGCAGAGCGCACAGGGCGCAACCAGTGTTCAGGACCAAGCGGCATCAACGGGGAGAGAGACGCCAGAGAGCATAACGCAGCCGGTGTTCAAGGGCCGAGCAGCGTCAACGGGGGAGAGAGGCGCGCAGAAAAACGCAAGGCGCTGCCATTGCCATGAGGACCACAGAGAGCGGCATTGGCAGCAGCGCAGGAGCAGCGCATGAAACCCACAGGGCATCGCCATTTGCCACGAGGACCGCCGAGAGCGACGTTGGCAGCAGCGCGGGAGACGCCATTTTAAGCCGCAGCGGGGAAGAAAGGAAAGCGCGGGAGACGCCATTTTAAGCCGCAGCGGGGAAGAAAGGAAAGCGCGGGAGATGCCGTTTAAAGCCAGTCTAACCACACCCAAAAATGCCGAAGAGTGGCAGTATCACAGCGTTCGACAATGAAGTCGAAGATTGGATGACATATGTCGAACGCATACAAGTATACTGCAAGGCGAATGAAGTGCCAGATGACAAGAAAGCGCTGGTATTGTTGAATTCAATGGGTTCAAAAACGTATGGCTTACTATGAAACCTAGTAACCCCAGAGAAGCCAGTAGAAAAGGATTTTGAAAACATAGTGTCAATCCTACAGGACCACTTAAACCCCACACCGCTGCTGATAGCAGAAAGATTTAAGTTTCACAAAAGGAACCAGCATAAAGATGAAAGTAATGCTGAGTATTTAACGGAACTGCGCAAGCTATCGAAACACTGCCTGTTTGGAACGGGACTAGCAGATACTTTAAGGGACAAGTTTGTGTGTGGGCTTCAAAGTGAAGGAACCCAGAAACGGCTTCTATCAGAAAAGGATCTTACGCTGGACAAGGCTTTCAGCATTGCAGTATCACACGAAGCAGCAGCACAGGGTGCTGCAGAGATACAATGGAGACCGCAAGAATATGGCACAAATGAAATGTCATACGGAACAGTGAAGGGCTATCGCTGCGGCAGAACAACACACGACCATAATGATTGCTGGTTCAAGGACAAAGTGTGCAGACAGTGTGGAAAAGTAGGGCACATAGCAAGAGTCTGCAGGTCGGGAAAGAAAACCAGCAGCAAGAAATCTCCACAGGAGAAGTACAAGAAGGTACATAAGGTGACGGAGAGTAGTTCAGATGAACAGAAGAATGATACAGACTCCGGAAGCAAAGAGCTGGGTTGTCTGAAACTACATAATGTGATCAAAACGGAGGATCAGCAAACTATCTGGGTCACGCTCAAGATAGCAGGAGTCCAAGTGAAAATGGAATTCGACACAGGATCAGCCCTAACAGTCATAAACCGAAGGGACTACAAGCGGCTATTCTCACATATACCCTTGAGAGATACAAAGATTGTCTTGAAGGCGTACACGGGGCAAAAAGCCTACCCCATTATGTTATTGATAAAGAGGGGTTACATAAGTCCCCTGAAAAGATTGAGGCAGTAGTCAAGGCTCCAGCGCCGGAAAATGTGTCACAACTGAGGTCGTTCCTCGGGCTGGTGAACTACTACCATAAGTTCTTGCCGAATTTGTCTACCGTACTACACCCACTGAACACCCTACTGCAAATGGGGGTACCATGGAAGTGGAGTGACGAATGTAAACGAGCTTTCCAGAAGAGCAAAGCATTGATCACATCAAAAGAGGTGTTGGCTCATTTCAACCCAGCACTACCAATTCGGTTGGCGTGTGATGCATCACCCTATGGCATTGGAGCTGTGCTGTCGCACAAATTCCCGGACGGCTAGGCGAGGCCAGTAGCCTTTGCGTCTCGGTCACTAACCTCAGCCGAGCGTAACTATGCCCAGATTGACAGGGAGGCCCTCAGCCTAGTGTGGGGAGTGAAAAAGTTCAATCACTATCTGCACGGGCAGAAGTTCACCTTGCTGACTGACCACCAACCACTTGTCTCCATCTTTAATCCAAAGAAGGGCGTTCCGGTGATGACTGCATAACAGCTACAAAGATGGTCCCTTTTTCTAGGGGTGCACCAATATGAAATCGAATATAAGGGCACGAAACAGCATGGAAACGCTGATGGGCTATCACGCCTGCCACTGCCTACTGCAGAGGAAGCACCAGCAGTGGATCCTGTCGAAATATTTCATTCGACTATAATTGAATGCTTGCCAGTAACTAACACTGGTATAGAGAAGGAGACCCGAAATGACCCAACACTGTCTCGGGTATATGATTTGACGGTGAAGGGATGGCCAGCACATGGCGACTCACTGTTGCCAGCATTCTCATCCAGAAGAGAACAGCTGTCAGTATGCCAGGTGGTGTGTGGATCCCGAGTGGTAATTCCACCCAAGTTAAGGGAGAGAGTGCTCAATGAGCTTCACGAAGGTCATCTGGGAGGGGTGAAAATGAAAAGCCTTGCTAGGGCTCATGTGTGGTGGCCGGGGATCGATCAGCAAATCGAGGACCTGACAAAGAGCTGCTCAGGATGCCAGAAGGTCCAAAATGCACCACCACATGCCCCTCTACACCCATGGGAGTGGCCCTCATCTCCATGGCAACGGGTGCATATTGATTTTGTTGGTCCATTCATGGACTCAATGTTTTTAATAGCCGTGGATGCGCACTCGAAATGGCCTGCGGTGATCAAAATGTCCTCCACCACCACGGAGAAAATTATTGCAGTCCTACGGACTATTTTTGCTAGGAACGGCTTGCCAGAGCAGATTTGCTCTGATAACGGACCACAGTTTGTGTCCGAAGAGTTTAGAAGATTTATGAAAAGGAATGGGGTAAGGCATTACACATCCGCCCCGTATCATCCAGCCACAAATGGATTGGCTGAGAGGGTCGTACAAACCTTTAAAAAAGCAGTAAAGGCCATGTGCGATGACGACATTCCACTGCAGCATAAGGAGGACAATTTCCTGTTAGCCTACAGAAATGCGACCCATGCAGTCACCAACCAGGCCCCGGCCATGATGTTCTTTAACCGAAGGTTGAGATCTCGTCTGGATTTGCTCAGACCAAATGTACGAAGAGATGTTGAGAGTAAGCAATTCCAGCACATCAATGAGAAGCCGACAAGGAGCTTCAATGTAGGGCAACCAGTCTTTGCCCGCGACTACCGAACAGAGAAATGGCAACCAGGAACGCTATGCACACGGCAGGGGCCACTAATGTACACAGTGGATGTTGGGGAGAACATTGTGAGACGCCATGTTGACCAGATCCTAGAGTCACAGGAACGAGTCAACCCCATGTCTCGGCCATACGTACCTGGTGAGGAACCCAATGTACAGGTCGCATCTACCTCAGAAACAATAGCATTGGAAGCTGATGAATCAACTGACGACAGGGTGTTAGAATCGCCTCCGCACCAAGAGCGAGACACTCGGGAAAGGCGTTATCCAGAAAGAATCAGGAAGCCTCCCCAAAGACTGAATTTATAAATAGACTATTTTCAGTTAAAAGTGTTAATTGTTATTAGTTTGATATTTAATTGTTAAACGAGTGTTATGGTACTGTTAATCTAAAAGGGGAGGAATTGTAATGTATGTACCTTTAAGGGGGAGAACTACTTTTTACAGCTCCTGTATCCTGTAGTACCGGCAGTCACCACACCTATATATAAACCCTGAGTAGTGATCTGTACAGTCAGTTGCAGTTTGAACCCTCATTCAGTAAACACCTGTTGATCGTTCCCTGCAGTCTTTTGTCTGATTATTGAAGGACAAACATTAAGACACACGGATCTAACACTTAGTAAAGTAAAAAAAAAGTTTAAAAGCTTTTAAATTGTGTCCTTACGCTGAAAAATACTCAGCTTAATTTTAAAAGCCCCCTCGAAGGACCGCAAACAGGCACAATTAGCAGAAACTCGCCAAGGTGATTCATTCGATTGGGGGGGTGGTCAGTTTTGTGGGCGGGGCCGGCTTCTAGCGTGATGTTTTTTAAACTAGCGTAAAAGATCGCGGAACTCGATTTGTAAAGAAAGTAACTTGTGCCTAAACTTCCTCAATCAGATACGCTGGTTTAGCCGATTTCAGGCAAATTACGCTGAAATAACCAGCACAACCTGGTGGAAAATCCTGCCCAAGGTGCTTATTTTGCTGCATGTATTTAGAAGTGAAGGGGTTAAAAGTTTGATTAGCGGCTTAACTGACTCCCTGGCTGATGTAATAAAGGAGAAGTCTGGCAGAACAAAGACAGTTGGAAAAAGCATATTACACGATGATTGGGGGAGTAAAAGAAGGCAAGGGGGCCATACATTGATCAATGGGCCGCCAAGATGTGACTTGCGAAGATATGGTTAAGCGTATGTAAATTGGATGGAGCAATGACAGATGTGAAAACAAGGCAAATGAGATATGGTTATGTGGAGATGTGATTAAATGTACGTGACGTGGACAATTAATTGGCCAAGTCCCGAAGATGTGAAGGAAACAAGATGTAAGATTGTATATAAGCCAAATGCTCGAATGTAAAAATTAGACTCCCGTCTCAGCTCAGACTGAGAGGGCCTCTCCCTGCACGTGCTTGAATAAAATTCGCTTGGAACCAGTACACGCTCGTCTCCATCTGCTTTGGGGCAGAGAGAAATCCCACAACAACTTGGTGCAGTCGGCAGGATTCCCAGGACGTAGTCAAACGACCAACCATAATGGGACCGCAAGTCAGGTGAATACCTTATATTACCACCCATAGTTAGGTGCGGAACCCCAGAAGGCTGGATGTGAGACTGTAGGGAATCAGAACAGGAGACTAGCGGGTACTGGAGTGATCTCTGTGCAGTAGAACCACGAACCGCCGTAGGTAGCCAGAACCGCGTTGTAGCAGGAAGGTCCGAGTTACCGCTTGCGCAAGCCAGAGGAATAAAACAAAAAAAATGACCACAGGAGGGGAAGACTGGGGACCGGAAGGGTCCATAACCAAAGTTATAGCAGGAAAAAATAAGAAACTAATCGAGAAAATGAAAAAGAAAGACTGGTGTCTGAACGACAGTCCGGACAGGCAAAGGGAATGGTGAGGCGCCAAGTGTAAGGGTAAGGAAGAGAAGGGAATACTTATAATTATTAGCAGCTACTTAGGACTCAGTAAACATGTACAAAGTTATATAGAAAAGAAAAAGGTTAAGGTCAGTGCGGTGCGGGCACCGGGACCAAGGTTTAGGGTGACAGAGGATAATGACGACATTGACTGGGGAGAATTAGAGAAGGAAGCTGCAGATTATGACAGACAGGATGATGAGGGGGGTTTGGAGCCCCCACCTAAATATGACGCAGAGGGACCATCGGCCCCGCCACTGCCCGAAACCGGGACGAAGGTCATAATGGCCATGGCCCCTATTACAACGGAGATTAAACAAGTGGGAAATGGGCAGGCTCAGACTACAGTACGATATGTCCCGTTCACCCCAGCTGAGAACCAGATGATGACCTCCCGACACCTAAAACAAACCATGCAAACACCGACTTTTGGAATAAGTTGGAGGAGACGATAGATGTGCACTCACTTCACCCGGAAGATATACACATCCTCATAAAGTCCAAGGTACCCTGGCAAACCTGGCTACGGATGCCCAACTTAATCCTTAGTGGAAATTGGAAGGATGCACGGGGATTGAATAAGCTAGGAAGATACAACTGTTTTAAACAATTGTTAAAGGGAGGACTAGGGGAAGGCCGATCTAACTGGTCAGCGGTGGTGGGACTAACCCAGAATAAAGGCAAAAGGGCCCATGAGTACGCGGAGCGAAAATACACCATGTATTGTGACTTCTCGGGAACAGATAACCCAGGCAGAGATGATCCAGTGTTTCTAAAAATGTTGAAGGAAGGACTCAGTGCAGAACACCAGAAGATCCTTGAATTAGGAATACCGGTGGGAACTGACTTTGAGGAAGTTGTGGAGTGGGCCACCGAGGTAGATACAAGAAGCAGAAAGGGTAAGGAAGCACATGGCGGGAGGGTAGCGGCGGTGACCTGTTCTGGGAATTGTTACAACTGCGGCAAACCCGGACACAGGGCCCGCGAATGTAAAATGGAGAAAGGTAACAAGGACCAGAGGTGTGGTAACTGCCATAAGATGGGTCACAGCCGAGCAGATTGCTGGGCCAGAGGAGGGGGCAAAGAGGGCCAGGGACCTAGACAGGGGATAGTACAGTCTAGCACCCCCCCTGACCCGAGAGAAGTCAGGGAAATGATAAAATTTGCCGCAGAGAAATAGGTTGTACCAGCCACCAGAACGACTAGAGTGGGGGGTGCCACTGCAAATAGACTCAGAGCAGGGAACACACTTCACTGGCAAAGTCATCAAGCAGACATGTGCCCTATTAGGAGTAAAATAGAAGTTACACATGTAGGGTTCTCAAAATTCCCACATTCCCCAAAGTTATTAATAAAGGGACCCTGAAGGACAAGTTATTAATAAGGGTACCCTAAAGGAAATGGCTTCTGGACCTTGTGGCAGAAACCTGCAAGATTGAAAGCAGGACCCTGCAAAACAGCAGGTCAAGTTCAAAAAGGCTTTAAATAACCTGACATGCCTGGGCATGTGGGAGACTTGTTATTTCTGAAGCCAGACAACTAGATAATACAGAATACGCATTCTTCATTTTGAAACAAATCAACTCAGGAAAGACTTAATCTTGAACCCATCAAACCTTTGCATAAATAATCGCTTACAGTTTAAACTGGCTACCAAGCCAGGAAGATACCGATTCACATTATGCATAACAAACACTGAGATATTAAAGACCATTTAGCAACGGGGCAACCACCCAAAAAGCAGTTAAGGTGAATGATTATAATCACCTTAGACAAGCCCGCCAAAATTAAACAAAACTAGCCCTGATTTGGCGCGCAGATAACAAACCTCCAAAAGAGTATAATTGTAGGCCCACCGGTACCCGAAAAAAGCGGAGACACAACTGCTACGGAGACGAGCAAGCAGAGAAGGGCAGTGTGGTGAAGCATTGGGGACAAGCAGGCACATGCTTAGGTGCAGGTTACTCGAAACGCAAAGAAGCAGCATGGAACATCACGGCGAGGGGGCACGGTGGGGCAGGCTCGACCGAAGACGACTAGGCCGCAACCGCAGCCATACACGAGGAATGACCACGAGCACCGCGGTAACAAAGGGCCGGGTAAACCATACCTTCAGATCATTACCACTGCACAGGTAACGATCTAGGCCACCGCGACCGAGCTGACACCGAAGACCGCCAACCGAACCCCAACCGCAACAAAACTTCGATGACCAGACCACCACCAGAAGAACAAAACCCAAAGTTTTCCACTCTACAAGATAACATACCCAACAAAGGCTTTACTCCCTATCTCTAACAGAGAAAGGAGGGTATTTTACTCAGACAAATCCACCACCGCACCCTGGGACCACGTGGTGACGGCAGGCCCCAAAGGACACAAAAAGCGAACCCCAAAACCGCAACCGGCTTAATCAACAGGATTCAACCTGTCAAGAAACCCTTATTGGTGAGCATAATCCCTAGTCCCTTATAGCACAATTTAGTTAGATATTTGGAGTGGGGCAAGGGTAGTGGGATTATTAATGTGATTTTTCCCTCGTTGTGCCGTGTGTTCCCTGTAGTGTATGTACCTTTAAGGGGAGAACTACTTGTTACAGCTCCTGTATACTGTAGTACCGGCAGTGACCACACCTGTATATAAACCCTGAGTAGGGATCTGTACAATTAGTTTTAGAGTAACCCTCATCCAGTAAACACCTGTTGATTAGTCCCTGCAGTCTCGTGTCTCATTATTGAAGGAAATACAACATCAAGATACACGGATCTAACTGTGGCGACGAGGCGATTCAAACCTACCTGCAACTCTGCATCACCTCCCAGGGATTCGCTCCTGGAGAACAGTGAAAGAAGAAGGCCAAGTCCAGAAGCACGGGCGTCGACCATCCAGCGGAGATTTGAGCATCGCAGGGGAGGCTGTTGCGAGCTGAGCTTGATTCTCCAGTCACGGTGGTCCAGCTAAATGGGCTGGCAGCAGGTACGGCGCAGACCCTTCCCGGACAGCGGCGGCTAGAGCCGACCGACGGCACAGAAAAGGCCGAGCAGCGTCGACGGGAGAAGAGAGAGGGTAGAGCGCACAGGGCGCAGCTGGTGTTCAGGACCGAGCGGCGTCGATGGGAGAAGAGAGAGGGTAGAGCGCATGGAGCGCAGCCGGTGTTCAAGGGCCGAGCAGCGGCAAAGAGAGAGAGGCGCGCAGGAAAACGCACAGAGCGCAGCCGGTGCTCAAGTGCCGAGCCGCTGCAGAGAAGAAGGGAGAGTGTGGAAGACGCCATTAAGAAGGGAGAGCGCGGGAGACGCAATTTTGAGCCGCAGTGGAGAAGATAGGAGAGCGCGGGAGACGCCATTTTGAGCTGCAGCGGAGAAGGGAGAGCGCAGGAGATGCCATTTTGAGCCAGTCTAACCACACACAGAAATGCCGAAGAGTGGCAGTATCACTGCGTTCGACAATGAAGTCGAAGATTGGACGACATATGTCGAACGCATTGAAGTATACTGCAAGGCGAATGAAGTGCCAGATGACAAGAAAGCGCTGGTATTGTTGAATTCAATGGGTGCAAAAACGTATGGCTTACTGCGAAACCTAGTAACCCCAGAGAAACCAGCGGAAAAGAATTTTGAAAACATAATGTCAATCCTACGGGACCAATTAAACCCCACACCGCTGCTGATAGCAGAAAGATTTAAGTTTCACAAAAGGAACCAGCATAAAGATGAAAGTAATGCTGAGTATTTAATGGAACTGCGCAAGCTATCAAAACACTGCCAGTTTGGAACGGAACTAGCAGATACTTTAAGGGGCAAGTTCATGTGTGGGCTTCAAAGTGAAGGAACCCAGAAACGGCTTCTATCAGAAAAGGATCTTACGCTGGACAAGGCTTTCAGTATTGCAGTATCACATGAAGCAGCACCACGGGGCGCGGCTGAGATACAATGGAGACCGCAAGAATATGGCACAAATGAAATGTCATAAGGATCAGTGAAGTGCTATCGCTGCGGCAGAACAACACACGACCATAAGGATTGCTGGTTCAAGGACCAAGTGTGCAGACAGTGTGGAAAAGTAGGACACATAGCAAGAGTCTTCAGGTCGGAAAAGAAAACCAGCAGCAAGAAATCTCCACAGGAGAAGTACAAGAAGGTACATAAGGTGACGGAGAGTAGTTCAGACGAACAGAAAAGGGATACAGACTCCGGAAGCAAGGAGCTGGGTTGTCTGAAACTACATAATGTGATCAAAACGGAGGATCAGCAAACTATCTGGGTCACGCTCAAGATAGCTGGAGTCCAAGTGAAAATGGAATTGGACACAGGATCAGCCCTAACAGTCATAAACCGAAGGGACTACAAGCGGCTATTCTCAAATATACCCTTGAGAGATACAGAGATCGTCTTGAAGACGTACACGGGGCAAAAAGTCTACCCCAAAGGAAAAATAAGGGTGAACGTTATATATAACGGCAAGGAAACACCAAAAATGGACCTATATGTATTGCCAGAGGGAGGACCACCACTACTAGGACGTGAATGGATCCGGAAGATACAGCTAGATTGGCATTTCATACAAGCACTGACTGTAGCGGCCAAAAAGGATGATGATGTCACACCTGGACGACTGTCAAAAATGCTAACTGACACACAAGAAGTGTTCCAGGAGGAACTCGGAACACTAAAAGGCATAATAGCGATGATCAAAATAGAGGAAAATGCAAGCCCAAAGTTTTTTAAGGCCAGACCGGTGCCTTATGCGATCCGCCCAGCCGTCGAAGCAGAGCTGGAAGGTTTGGAACGTTCAGGAGTACTGTCCAAAGTGGACTGGAGTGAGTGGGCTACACCCATCGTTCCTGTAATGAAGAGGTCATTGAGCAATACGCCGGGGGAACCAAAGAAGGTTCGCATCTGTGGGGACTTTAAGGTGACAGTGAACCCAGCCCTTCACACGGTACAATATCCGCTTCCGTGGATTGAGGATATTTTCGCCTCGCTATCTGGAGGGAAACGCTTCACTAAGATTGATCTGGCCCAGGCGTACCTGCAAATGGAGGTAGAAGAAGCCTCGAAACAGTACCTCACGATCAACACTCATAAAGGACTCTACCAATACAACCGGCTGGTGTTCGGGATAGCATCAGCTCCGGCTATTTGGCAAAGGGCAATGGATCAAGTCCTGCAAGGGATTCCAGGGACCCTGTGTTATTTGGATGACATCCTGGTCACGGGCGAAAATGACAGTGATCACCTCGCCAACCTGGAGCAGGTGCTCACTAGATTGAAGGAGTATGGGCTCCGAGCTAATCGCCACAAATGCGAGTTTTTCCAGAAGCAGATCTCGTATTGTGGCCATGTTATTGATGAAGAGGGATTACATAAGTCCCCTGAAAAGATTGAGGCAGTGGTCAAGGCTCCAGCACCGCAAAATGTGTCACAACTGAGGTCCTTCCTTGGGCTGGTGAACTGCTACCATAAGTTCTTGCCAAATTTGTCTACCGTACTACACCCACTGAACACCCTACTGCAAACGGGGGTACCATGGAAGTGGAATGACGAATGTAAACGAGCTTTCCAGAAGAGCAAAGAATTGATCACATCAAAAGAGGTGTTGGCTCATTTCAACCCAGCACTACCAATTCGGTTGGCGTGTGATGCATCACGCTATGGCATTGGAGAGGTGCTGTCGCACAAATTCCCGGATGGCTCAGAGAGGCCAATAACCTTTGCGTCACGATCACTAACCTCAGCCGAGCGTAACTACGCCCAGATTGACAGGGAGGCTCTCAGCCTAGTGTGGGGAGTGACAAAGTTCAACCACTATCTGCACGGGCAGAAGTTCACCTTGCTGACTGACCACCAACCACTTGTCTCCATCTTTAATCCAAAGAAGGGCGTTCCGTTGATGACTGCGCAACGGCTACAAAGATGGTCCCTTTTTCTAGGGGCGAACCAGTATGAAATCGAGTATAAGGGCACGAAACAGCATGGAAACGCTGATGGGCTATCACGCCTGCCACTGCCTACTGCGGAGGAAGCACCAGCAGTGGACCCTGTCTAAATATTTCATTCGACTATAATTGAACGCTTGCCTGTAACTAACGCTGAGATAGAGAAGGAGACCCGAAATGACCCGACACTGTCTCGGGTATATGACTTGACGGTGAAGGGATGGCCAAAACATGGCGACTCACTGTTGCCAGCATTCTCATCCAGAAGAGAACAGCTGTCAGTATGCCAGGGGACCTTGATGTGTGGATCCCGAGTGGTAATTCCACCCAAGTTAAGGGAGAGAGCGCTCAATGAGCTTCACGAAGGCCATCTGGGAGGGGTGGAAATGAAAAGCCTTGCTAGGGCTTATGTGTGGTGGCCGGGGATCGATCAGCAAATCGAGGACCTGACAAAGAGCTGCTCAGGATGCCAGAAGGTCCAAAATGCACCACCACATGCCCCTCTACACCCATGGGAGTGGCCCTCCTCTCCATGGCAACCAGGAACGATATGCACACGGCAGGGGCCACTAATGTACACAGTGGATGTTTGGGGAGAACATTGTGAGGCGCCATGTCGACCAGATCCTAGAGTCACAGGAACGAGTCAACCCCATGTCTCGCGTACCTGGTGATGAACCAACCGACGACAGAGGGCCAGAATCGCCCCCGCACCAAGAGCAAGACACTCAGGAAAGGCGCTATCCAGAAAGGATCAGGAAGCCGCCCCAAGGACTGAATTTATAAATGGACTATTTTCAGTTAATGTTGCATGTTAAAAGTGTTAATTGTAACTAGTTGATATTTAATTGTTAAATGAATGTTATGGTACTGTTAATCTAAAAGGGGAGGAATTGTAGTGTATGTACCTTTAAGAGGAGAACTACTTTTTACAGCTCCTGTATACTGTATTACCGGCAGTGACCACATCTGTATATAAACCCTGAGTAGGGATCTGTACAGTTAGTTTTAGAGTAACCCTCATCCAGTAAACACCTGTTGATTATTCCCTGCAGTCTCGTGTCTCATTATTGAAGGAAATACATCATCAAGATACACGGATCTAACATTCCCCATTCTTAATTAAGTGTACTTTTATATGCCTGTAACTATTCCAGTAATTTTCAGTGTTGTAATTTTATTGTGCCTTTAATAAAATACAGTTATCTTGCACCAAACCAGTTGTCTACTCCAATTTGTTTCGCAGCCTGTACCTAAGTCCGGAGTCTAGAACCACAGGGGTGTGGGAGCGATTCGAACCGCTCAAAACAGTCAGAGGCAAGCTGACTGCGCGCACCAAAAACCCCTACAGAAATGACGACCGCGGCAGGACTTCGGCAACAGGGGTACGATACAGTAGACACTGATTCGGAAGAGCAAACTGTAATGGAAGAGAGGATTTCTAATTATGTATTCAGTAAAGTGAATATCACTAAGAAGTGGATCACTAATCTGTTAAAAGCTGGGCGTCCGGTAGATGCTGCAGCTAAATGGACAGAAGGGAAGGATCATAGAAAATCCCTAGAAAAGGCAGTCTGGCTGATGTGCTTTTGGACAGGCTCATTGAAGCACAGGCAGCTGAGATACGGGAGTCAGCCCTGGAAGTCCAAGACAGGACTCTAGCAGGGGAGAAGTTGCTGGTAGCATTGCAGGCTCTGAACCAGGAAAGGGTACAGTTAATGGGGGAGCATAAGGCCAGGCTGGATTATCTACAGTGTCAGGTCACCGAGGCCAATAGCAATGAGATGAGGTTGTGGGAAAAGAATGCCCGCCTAGCAAAACAAGTAAGAGAGCAGGAGGAGAAAGTAAAAGACATAAAGACAGCATACAAGATAACGAGCGCACAGGGGTTTGAAAATGCAGATCACGGCCCCTGCAAGGAACAGATAGAGAATCTGAGTCTTGCCCTAAGAAAGGCAAAGGGCATGGTGTGCCTCATAAGCCTGAAGGCAGCCCAGGCTGACTTTGCAGGGAACGAGGGGAGAACGGTTCAGACACCTCGGGTAGTGCCAAGGGACGACCCAGTTGAGGAGCAGGAGGACCCACGACCACCACCCGTAGCACCAGGTTTCAGCAAGGTCTGGCAACAAGGGGGTGTGGAAAAACCCCCGCAAGAGAGGCTGGGACCGGGGCCGATGTGCCCGGCTCGGCAGCGAAGGTTTGGCCCGCTAATGACGGGGAAGAGGGATCCCTCCAAAACCAGTTCATAGTTCCCTACGGCACCCAACAGCTTAGGGCCATGGTAAGCCATATACCAAAGCTCACAGAAAAAGGGGACCCCTCGGTCCACTTCAGGGAAGTGGAACAGGCAGCCAGCATCAACGAGTGCGATGATGCCGAACAGGCCAAAATGCTGCTGTTCTCCCTGGAGGGTAAGCTCCTCCAGTCCCTCTCGGACCAGTGTAAGAATGGACAGTGCGAGTATGGGGAACTCAAGGAGGAAGTTCTTGAGGCCATGGGGATGAATGAGGGAAGTCCTTTCTCCCGAGTGGAGAAGACAGTGCAGCTCGCAGGGGAAACCCCGCAGGCTTTCGCAGACAGGTTGTGGCCGGTGTATAGGGGTGCCTGTACAGGGGCACCTAACCGGGCTCACCTGGACCAGGATCAGCTGGCCCACTGGCTCTGTTGCCTGGTGGCAAACAGCTTGCCACAGGTCAGGGCCAAGGCGGAAGTCTGGTTTGACCCTAAGAATCCCCTGACTATCGAACTGACGGTGATCAGGCAATTGACCCTAGCTTACAGGAATGGTAGGGGAACCAATGCACACCCACCTAAGGGGAAGGTGCATGAAGTAAAACCCAGACAGGGTAGGAAGGAGTTGCATCAGGAAGGGAATAACCCCTCCAACACGAAGCTTAACTGTTACGGGTGTGGGAAGGATGGACACTGGAAGAAGGAGTGCAAAAACCATTGGAAGGATAACAAGGGAAAGAATTCCTCAGCCCCAGCCCAAAAGACAGAGTTAGGAATCCCTCCCGCCATGGTCGAGTCATTTTTGGACACGATCAGATTCCTATTGACTGGCCAAGGGAAGGTAGCAGCCGCCACTGGTGCTCTGACCCCATCAGCCCCATCCAACCCACAGCCCTGACTAGAACCAGCGCAGCCTGTCGACCTGTGTCCCCTTGAAAACGATGAGGGGAGCAGGCCCTGTGTTAAGATGCGGGTGGAGACGGTGCAGGGGAGATATCTGGTGGACACTGGAGCTTCCAGCATGGTGGTCCATTCGGAAGACCTGACCAATTCACCCAGGCCTAATGAGGTCCCATTTAGCCTAATGGGATTCACAGGGAACGAGCAGGCTGAGGAAATGTCCAAACCTTTGCTGTAGATTTAGGATCCCTCCATACCACGTGGGAGGGTAACCAAAAGACCAACGAGGTGGCCAAGCAGAGGGCTAGGGAAGGAAAGTTTTGGGACCCCTATCGGACAGGTTCAGTGGCCGCAATCCAGGACAAGGGAGGCACACATGGGGCAGCTTTAGCCCCGGACCTTACGATGGTCCAAACCCAAGACCCTGTCTTCAAGGCAGTCCTCAGTGCAGTGACTGAGGGAAAAAATGGTAGAGGGCTCTTACGGCACAGCAGCCCTCTCTGTGAAGGAAGGCATGCTGTTTAGGGGAGAAAAATGGGTGGTACCACAGCAGCACCGGAGGGAATTCCTTCAACTGGCCCATGAGGGTCCAGGAGCGGGGCATCCCGGGCCTGAGACCACCTGGCAGCGGGTGGAACAGGCAGGATGATGGCCAGGACTCAGGGAAGATGTCCGCGAGTTCTGCGCCAGCTGTCTGGTGTGTGCTGCTAACAACCCTGACCCCCACAAAAGGAAGGTACCTATGGGACACATCAGGAGGGTAGAGGGACCATGGCAGTCGATACAGGTCGACTACATCGGGCCCCTACCCACCGCCCAGGGAGGCTATAAGTACTGCCTAGTCCTGGAGGATGTGTTCACAAAGTGGGTAGAAGCCTTCCCCTGCAGAACAGCCACAGCTCTGGGTACAGCCAGGATCCTGGTCAGGGAGGTGTTCTCGCGATGGGGGCTACCACAGTATGTGGAGTCCGACCAAGGGAATCACTTTACCGGGCAGGTCATGCAGAATATCTTTATGGTACTCGGCATTGAGGGGAAATGGCATGTTGCACACAACCCACAGTCCTCAGGGATTGTGGAGAGGATGAACAGGACCTTGAAAGAAAGGCTGAGGAAAGAGACGGTGGACTCACCTAGAAAATGGGCCGAGGTCCTACCGTTGGTCTTGATGGGGACCCGAGCAAGCCAGTCAAAAAGCACGGGGTACTGCTCGCACGAGCTGATGACTGGCAGAGTTATGCGGACCCCCACCCATGTACCAGCCCCGGTACTCACGGAAGGTCAGCTCAGGGAGGTAAACCGGGACAGGTTCACCAGGAACCTATTCGAGCACCTTAAACAGGTCCACGGGCAGGCGGCTGGGAGCATGGGAAAGCAGCATCGGAGTAACCGATTGCTGTTAGAACCCCGAAAACACCACGAGTGGGAGATAGGGGATCAGGTTATGGTGAGGAATTTTGCTCGAGTATAAAGTCTAGAACCGTTATACATGGGGCCCTACAGCATTGTAGACAAGGCCAGCCCCATGGTATATGCCATAAAGATGCCTCGGCGCATCAAATGGTTCCATATTAACCAATGCAAATTGTTTAAGCCTGAGAAAAGAGAACAGCCAGCTGGGGCAAGGTCTGAGGATAGAAATCCTCAGCCTGCAGCAGGGGAGAACTCACAGACTGCACAGGCAGGTGAAGTGGCTTGTTTTAGGGGAGGGGCCATCCCACCCACCATCTGGGATTTAGATGAGGTGGGATGTGAGGGCGAAGACCCTGCCCCTGACCCAGATTTCAATGAGTGGGACCTGAGGGCGAGGACCCTCAGCCTGCAGCATCAGGCTGCGAAGAGTTACCTGCCCCTAGCACAGGTGTAGGAGAGGTAAAGCCTGAGGATGAAAATCCCCAGCCAGCAGCAGTGGAAAGTTCACAGACCGCACAGGATGGGGCAGTGGCTCGTGTTAAAGACCCACCAGCCAGAAAACCCCCACCAGCCAAAGTCCCTAGAAGCTCCCCACGAATGCCACGGCCAAAGAAACCATGGTCACCGGCTCCCCAGTTTAAAAGGGCAGCCTCTCGAGTCAGGTTCCCAGCCAGCATCGCAGGGACCAAAGGAACAGGACAGAGCAGCCACACCGAAGGGAGTAGTGTGCTGCAGCCCCAACAGGGATTAGGCTGGCAGCCCGGAGACGGGCACCGGATGTACATAGTTTCTGTAATGTAATTTTGGGATTGTTAAGTTTGGGTTTTAGTTTAATTTTAAATAAGGTGATTGGTAGTTTAAATGATATTGTTTTAAGAGTGTTTGTATTGAGTCGAGGTCGCAAGACTCGACTATGCTTTACCCAAGCCAGAGAATCTTCTCAGGACCTGGCTATATGCTCTTGTGTCTCTTTACAGAAGGGATTTTGAGATGAAGGGGGGCATACTCCTACTCACCCTGATAGGAATGAGCCCTGTTAAAAGAAATGTTCAGGAAGTTCTACGAGTTCGATTTTGCCGACGTAGACAAAACAGAACTATACACGACACACACTGAGTACTTCAGCAACACGGGAAGGCAAAGAAGGGGAACCTGTAATGATGTTTTCACTGCATATAACACAGGGTCCTCTGTCATCAACAGCCTGGATGACATGGAATTGCAGACACAGATAAACGGTTTGAAAACACAATTGCGAAAAATCTTAATGGATGAAAATACAGTAGTAGGCTCAGGGTTACACGAGGACCAAGCTATGATGGTCCATTTAAAAGAGATCATTACTGAGCTGGAGAAGCATGCAAAAACTGTAAATGCCCTTATAAGAGAGGACAGGAATGCTTCAGATCAGGCTGCACAGAACGAGGTGTGCGTACTGTACGGGGCATGGTTGCTAGGCGAGGGCTGCAGTAATCTGGAGGATTTAAAACAGGGTTTAGTCCCCTCCTGGATCAGCAACAAGCACCTCGCAGCCCTCCACCCATTCGAGAATGCATTAAGCCCATGTCAACTCCGGCTAGCTTCTGAGGCCTACCCTGTCCCAGTAGATTGTGGACATTCCAACCACACTATCATGGGGATAGTAGTGATGATGCCAGTCATGGGTGGGACAGCCCGACCCACGCGGTATACAGGGTAGAGAACATTGGAGTCATTCAAGGGGGTGCACACATCCGTTTCACAGCGGTCCCACCTTACATCATAAAGTGGGAGCACACTATGACAGGTACTGACCGCTCGGGGTGCCGGAGCCGGGGAGCACACATAATACTGTGTCCCCAGCACTTGAACGCCTATTCAAAGCCACAGTGCGGGTTTAAAGCTGCTGGCGCAAAACCTATAAACTGTACCATGGAGATAATGGCAAAAGACCATGTTCCCCCACAGGTAGCATATATAGGAGGTGGGACATATTGTGTCACCACAGGTGCGCCCAACTACCAGCATGGACAGCATAGCTGGTGTCCGGTAAGTGACAGCAGTTTCTGCTTTAAACCCGAGGCAGAAGTTCAAGTGGCCCAGGAACTAATTGTCCCCATTCCTGAACCCTCCACTGTTCACCTCACTGTAACAGACAATTTTAGCAACCTGCAAAAATATGTGGCACATTTCAGCTACGAAATCCCCCCTCTACCAGAACATCTTACCAAGTTACTAAAAGCAGTAATCGTCTCACAAAAACATTTCTACATATTAAAGCAGAATGTTAATAAAGGAAGGAATCACTGTAATACAGAGAAATGATATTGGGTCAAAAGATCAGGATAATGAAACAGTTTGGGTGAAGGTAAGGAATAATAAGGGGAAAAAAACACTAGTGGGCATAGTCTATAGGCCTCCGAACAGTTGCAACTCTGTTGGATGGAGTATCAATCAGGAAATAGTTGAGGCTTGTAATAAGGGAACGTCTATAATTATGGGGGATTTTAACTATCATATTAATTGGACAAATCAAATTGGGCAGGGCTGCCTTGAGGATGAGTTCATTGAGTGTATTAGGAATGGGTTTCTTGAGCAGTATGTAACTGAACCGACCAGGGGGCAAGCAACCTTAGATCTGGTCCTGTGTAACGAGACAGGATTAATTAAAAATGTCCTAGTAAAGGATCCCCTTGGAATGAGTGACCATAACATGGTTGAATTCCATATTCAATTAGAGGGTGAGAAGGTTGGATCTCAAACAAGCGTGCTAAGCTTGAATAAAGGAGTCTATGAAGGTATGAGAGCGGAATTGAGTAGAGTGGATTGGGAAAATAGATTAAAGGGTAAGACGATACATGATCAGTGGTGTACATTTAAGGAGTTATTTTACAACTTCCAAAAAAAATATATTCCACTGAGAAGAAAAGGGTGTAAAAGAAAAGACAGCCATCCGTGGCTAAGTAAAGAAATTAAGGATAGTATTCAACTAAAAACAAGGGCATATAAGGTAGCCAAATCTAGTGGGAGTATAGAGGATTGGGAAAACTTTAAAAGACAGCAAAAAATAACAAAAAGAACGATTAAGAAAGGGAAGATAGATTATGAAAGTAAATTAGCAAAAAATATAAAAACAGATAATAAGAGTTTTTATAGTTATATAAAAAGAAAAAGGGTGGCTAAAGTAAATGTTGGTCCCTTAGAGGATGAGACCGGGAAATTAATGGTGGGAAATATGGAGATGGCAAAAACACTGAATGAATATTTTGTATCAGTCTTTACAGTAGAGGACACTAAGAATATCCCAACACTGGACAAACAGGGGGCTATAGGGGGGGAGGAGTTAAACACGATCACAATCACTAAGGAAGTGGTACTCGGCAAAATAATGGGACTCAAGGCGAATAAATCACCTGGACCTGATGGCTTACATCCTAGGGTCTTGAGGGAAGTGGCGGTAGGGATTGTGGATGCATTGGTAATAATTTTCCAAAACTCCCTGGACTCAGCAAAGGTCCCGGCAGACTGGAAAACTACTAATGCAACACCCTTATTTAAAAAGGGCAGTAGACAGAAGGCTGGAAACTATAGACCGGTTAGCCTAACATCTGTGGTAGGTAAAATTTTGGAGTCCATTATTAAGGAGACAGTAACAGGACATTTGGATAATCATAATTTAGTAGGACAAAGTCAGCATGGTTTTATGAAGGGGAAGTCATGTTTGACAAATTTGCTGGAGTTCTTTGAGGAAGTAACATATAGGGTGGATAAAGGTGAACCAGTGGACGTAGTGTATTTAGACTTCCAAAAG
Source organism: Somniosus microcephalus (assembly GCF_052327205.1). NCBI lineage: Eukaryota > Metazoa > Chordata > Chondrichthyes > Squaliformes > Somniosidae > Somniosus > Somniosus microcephalus. The sequence continues at coordinate 41,712,536 of NC_140992.1, read as the reverse complement.
GCATTTGACAAGGTGCCACACAAAAGATTATTGCTTAAGATAAAAAATCACAGGATTGGGGGTAATACTCTGGCATGGATAGAGGATTTGCTATCTAACAGAAGGCAGAGAGTTGGGATAAATGGTTCATTCTCAGACTGGCAATCAGTAACTAGTGGTGTTCCGCAGGGGTCAGTGCTGGGTCCCCAACTCTTTACAACCTATATTAACGATTTGGAGGAGGGGACCGAGTGTAACATATCAAAGTTTGCAGATGATACTAAGATGGGAGGGAAAGTAGTGAGTGAGGAGGACATAAAAAACCTGCAAGGGGACATAGACAGGCTAAATAAGTGGGCAGGGATTTGGCACATGGAATACAATACTGGAAAGTGTGAGGTTATGCACTTTGGCAGGAAAAATCGTAGAGCAAGTTATTATCTTAATGGCAAGAAACTGGAAAGTACTGAAGTACAAAGGGATCTGTGGGTCCTGGTGCACGAAACTCAAAAGATTAGTATGCAGGTGCAGCAAGTGATTAAGAAGGCCAATGGAATGTTGGCTTTCATTGCTAGGGGGATAGAATATAAAAATAGGGAGGTATTGCTTCAGTTGTACAAGGTATTGGTGAGAACGCACCTGGAATACTGCATACAGTTTTGGTGTCCATACTTAAGAAAAGACATACTTGCTCTCGAGTCAGTCCAAAGAAGGTTCACTCAGTTAATCCCGGGGATGAGGGGATGGACATATGAGGAGAGGTTGAATAGATTGGGACTCTACTCATTGGAGTTCAGAAGAATGAGAGGCGATCTTATTGAAACATATAAGATTGTGAAGGGGTTGGATCGGGTGGATGCGGGGAGGATGTTCCCGATGATGGGTGAAACTAGAACTAGGGGGCATAGTCTTAGAATAAGGGGCTGCTCTTTCAAAACTGAGATGAGGAAGAACTACTTCACTCAGAGGGTGGTAGGTCCATGGAATATGCTGCCCCAAAAAGTTGTAGAAGCTACATCATTACATAAATTTAAATCAGAAATAGACCGTTTCCTAGAAGTAAAGGGAATTAAGGGTTACGGGGAGCGGGCAGGAATTTGGACATGAGTCTAGGTTCGGATCGGATATGGCCCTGTGTGTAGCGGAGCGGGCCCAGGGGCAGTGTAGCCTGATCCTACTCCTATTTCGTGTGTCTAATTCTGTTAGATTCAGGAGATGGTTCTGTGATAGTAGATTGGCGGTTAGAATCAGATCAGCCATGATCTTATTGAATGGCGCAGCAGGCTCGAGGGGCCGATTGGCCTACTCCTGCCCCTATTTCTTATGTTCTTATGTTCTAAGACAGTAGAGATAGGGGCCAAGATATTGGACATTGTGGTTCCACCCTGGTGGGACATTTTTGAAAATATTGAGGTCCCTTCATGGGTTAGAATGGCTTCCCACATCCTTGTGGTTTGCCAGCTGGGAATAGAATTGTAGCTAGTGTGCACTCAGTGCAAGGGAAAAGGTCAAATACTAGAATTCCGAAACCAAAGGACTTGGAAGGAGCATTATGTTAAGGTGGAGGGAGATACACCTGTTTGAATCTTTTTATTTTATATTTCTGAATAAAGATTGTAGTTTTTTTTGTGTTTTTGTTATTTTTAATAAAGACTTTGACGTGTTATTTTTAATAAAGATGTGTGTGTACCAAGTGGAGCAGGGGTGTTGGACCCCCTCCATGCTTGGATGCGTGTAAACAACTGTATTCTGCCTATGTATGCTTATGTACACTACATTATTTTTAAAGAATGGGAAAGTGTGTGTCATGGGATTCTAGATAGGTAATTGCAGGGAAGATTGGCTATGGAGGGTCAGGAATTTTGCTCACTGTAATGTCCGTGTGTAATTGAGACACGGACTGCAGAAGTTGGTTATAACAGGTGTTTACTGAATGGAGACAAAACTGGAACTACTATACAAAGTTACTGCACAGGCTTATATACAGGGGTGGTCACTACTGGTACTGCAGTATACAGGGGCTGCAGAATATAGTTCCTTCTTCAAGGTACATACACTACAATTCCTCCCCTTTTAGCAAAACAGTACATAACATTCGATTAATAATTAAATAACATATTTACAATTACAGTTGCTATATACATTCGCTGAAATTAATCAATTATAAATTCAGTCTTTGAGGAGGCTTCCTGATTCTGTCCGGATAACGCCTCTTTGGGGTATCAGGTTCTTCTGGCAAAGTTGATTCGGGATCAACGTCGTTGTTTGGTTCGTCTGCTTCCAATATCACAGATTCTGAGGTAGATGCAATTGGTACTTCGGTTTCATCACCAGGTGTATAGGATCGTGGTGTAGATTTGACGTTCTCCAGTGACTCTAGAATCTGGTCAGCATGGCGTCTTACAATTCTCTCTCCAACGTCCACGGTATATGTGATAATAATGATAACTTCCGGGAAGTTGTGTCACTTCCTGTGAACTGTGAACTGTGAAACTATGAACTGTGAACTTTGTACATACATCACTTCCTGTCATACATCACTTCCTGTTGGACTGGTACAAATACTGAACCTATTCAGTATTGTAAGGGGCTTCTACCAGAGGCATGGTGAAGACCTCTCCTGTATATAGTGTGATTATAAGTTGCTTAAAGCTTACTTTAAAGTTACTTAATGTGTGAGACTTCTTTTTCTTACATCAATTTAAGCAACTTAGTATTTACACTCACAAATACTAGACCTTCGGACAAACTCGGAGTTAAGGATCCAGGGAACCACCCATCATGGAAAACATCCTTAAACCTACTCGTCTGGACTTGGACCCAAACACACCAGCAGCTGGCAAGGTATGGAAGCATTGGTACTGTACTTTTGAGAATTTCCTTGATGAATGTAAAGCGACTGCTCCTACTAAACTGAGGATGCTTATCAACTATGTGACCCCAACAGTGTTTGAATATGTTGATGAATGGGATAATTACGATGAGGTGATTCGGGCACTTAAGAAACTGTATGCCAAGACTCCAAATGAGGTCTATGCTAGACATCTACTGGCCACAGCCCGACAAGGGCCAGGGGAATCGATTAACGAATTCCTTCAAGAACTTTGCAGGCTCAGCATAGATTGTAACTTTCAGGCAGCCTCAGCTGAGCTGTACCGCGAAGAAATGATTCGTGATGCTTTCATCTGCAGGATTGCCTCTCCATTTATACGCCAGCGTCTACTCGAAAGTAAAACACTTGAGCTACAAAAAGCTTTTGACCTAGTTGTTCTCTGGATTTGGCAAAGAAAAATGCAGACCTCTATCAGCTGCCCAGATCTCGATCTGCTGCTGTAACTGCAACCAGACAATTCAAGTGGTCTCAGGTGAACCCTATCATGGAGGAATCTAATTCTGATAATTCTGATGAAGAAGAGGAGGATGACCCCACTTTAGCAGCCTCTTGGCAATCTAGGAAGGAATGCTTCTTTTGTGGAGATGCTTTTCACCCTAGGAAATTCTGCCCTGCTCGCAATGCAATCTGCAGTTATTGCAAAAAAAAAGGACACTTTGCTAAAGTTTGCCAATCAAAAGCCTCTACGAGGGCCTATCCAGCTGAGGCCTACCGAACTGCCCCAATTAGGGCCTATCGAGATGCTCCAGCTAGGACCTATCAAGCTTCCCCTCGAGCTCTCTCCCGAAGAAGCACACCGAGAGTTTCAGCCACTCTCTGTGCAACGACACCAATTACAGCTGCTTGCCCACAGAACCTGTTTCATGCAGCTACAAAAGTTTCAATTAAAGGGCATACCTTAGATGCCTTAATTGACTCAGGAAGTACTGATAGTTTCATTAAAGAACAGATTGTTGCGAAATTGAAACTACATGTCTTCCCATCGGACCAGGCAATTGCGATGGCTCAATCATCACTTAATACCAGAACCTCCGGCTTTTGTGTTGTTGATATGACACTTAATGGTCGCCTGTATCCCTCCACTCGACTTTCGGTGCTCAAGGACTTATGTAGTGATCTCCTCTTAGGGCTGGATTTCCAAAAACAGCATAAGAAACTCACCATTGAGTTCGGCGGATCCAAACCTGGACTTACTATTTCTAATATACCGTCTAAATTACCGTTTTGTGCATTGCCAGCAGCTTCACTTGATGAACCCTCATTATTTGCCAGTATTCCGCCTCGATGCAAGCCAATAATAATGAAATCGCGGTGCTTTCATCAGGAAGACCAATCTTTTATTGAGGCTGAAATCTCTCGACTTCTAGCAGAGGATATCCTTGAACCATGTTCGTCGCCCTGGCGGGCTCAAGTCGTCATTGTCAAGAACCCTCTAAAACCTCACAAACAACGACTATGCATTGATTATTCGCAAACCATCAATCAATATACTGACTTGGACGCCTACCCATTGCCACGCATTGATGATATGGTTAATAAACTGGCCGAATACAAAGTGTTCTCAACTTACGATTTAAAAAGTGCCTATCATCAGGTACCCTTGAAGGTCTCAGATAAGCAGTACACGGCCTTTGAGGCTAATGGACGGCTGTACCAATTTCGTCGCCTCCCATTCGGGGTTACTAATGGAGTGGCTGTCTTCCAATGGGCAATGGATGGCCTGGTTAAATAGGAAAACCTAAGGGACACTTTTCCCTATCTTGATAACATTACTATTGCAGGTCACGATCAACAGGAACACGACGCCAACCTCCAAAAATTTTGGGATGCCCTCCATCGCCGTAACTTAACCTTGAATGAATCTAAGTCTGTTGAGTCGCAACCGACCATCAACATCCTTGGCTACTGCGTAGGCAATGGTATCATTAAGCCAGACCCAGAAAGACTTCGCCCGCTCCAAGAGCTCCCGTCACCTAAGAATCCGACTTCTTTACGTCGGGCTCTCGGTCTGTTTGCATACTACGCTAAATGGATTCCTCATTTTTCGGACAAAATCCAACCCTTGCTGCATGCTAGATCCTTTCCATTGGAAACAGCGGCTGTTGCAGCCTTTAACCTTCTCAAAAAACAGTTGGAGAAAGCGGCTCTTCACTCCATCGATGAGAATCTCCCTTTCATAGTCGAATGTGATGCCTCGGAGGTGGCGATCTCGGCTACTCTAAATCAGGAAGGTCGTCCTGTAGCATTTATGTCCAGGACCTTACAAGGTGCCGAGCTACATTATCCTCCGGTTGAGAAGGAAGCCACAGCCATCATAGAGGCAGTACGGAAGTGGAACCATTTTCTAGCTCGCCAGCACTTTACATTAATCACGGACCAGCGATCAGTCGCCTTCATGCTCGATAATCGAAAATGAACCAAAATTAAGAATAATAAAATACAACTTTGGAGGATGGAACTGGCCTCTTTTGGTTATACCATTCACTATCGACCTGGCAAGGAGAATGTGGCCCCGGACACCCTCACACGGGCATTCTGCTCCGCTATGTCATCCTCTACTCTCATAGATGTCCATAATGGATTGTGTCATCCTGGCGTTACGCACATGCTACATTTCGTACGATCACGGAATCTCCCTTTTTCTACTGGAGATGTAAAGAAAATATGCTCAGAATGCCGGCTTTGTGCGGAATTAAAACCTCAGTTCTTCCGCCCCTCAGATGGTATGCTCATACATGCAACCCAACCGATGCAACGACTTAGCATCGATTTTAAGGGCCCAGTGCCCTCTTCCACTCGGAACACATATTTGCTCACCATGATTGATGAATATTCACGTTTTCTGTTTGCCTTCCCCTGCTCCAATATGCTGGCGTCCACAGTAATCTGCTGCCTTGAGCAGGTATTTTCTCTTTGTGGCATGCTGGCTTATATTCACTCAGATCGGGGTCCATCCTTTCTGTCAAAGGAACTCAAGGACTACCTCTCAGAACGGGGAGTTGCTACAAGCAAAACAACACCATACCATCCCATCGGAAATGGGCAGGTAGAGAGGTATAACGGTATCATCTGGAATTCCGTATGTCTTGCTTTAAGATCTCGGGGCCTACCAGACCAGCAATGGGAAGCAGTGCTTCCAGATGCATTGCATTCTATACGGTCCCTTCTTTCTACAGCCACAAATACTACACCTCATGAGCGGTTCTTTGGATTCCAGCGTCGCTCATCTCATGGGACATCACTCCCGTCATGGCTAACTACTCCTGGACCTGTTCTACTCCGAAGATACGTTCGGACGTCTAAAAATGATCCTCTCGTAGACGAGGTCGAACTAACCGATGCCAACCCCACCTATGCAAACATACGATATCCCGACGGCCGAGAATCTACCGTATCATTATGGGATCTGGCTCCCTGCCCACCAGGACCTAGTGGGACATCGGGTGATGGTATTTCACCAGGAAACTCTTGGAACCTATCGGGTACCCCTCTCCAGGATCCTGATCGGACACCAACTAGCTTGGTGCCGGTAGAACCACGTACTCAAAGTTGCGATCCTCCCAGTACCGCGCACGAAAGTACTGATCCGCCACAGACCAGCTCTGCACCTCCCTCTGAACAGAAGCAGACCGACTTTGAACCTATTGGGGCTCGTACACAAAGCCATGACCTCCCTGACCCTTCACAGGGTAATCCAGGCCACACAGACTCTGACCAATGGCCAACCGCATGTAAGCGGACCAGCGACCCTTTACGACGGGAATCCAAACGGGTGCGACTCTTCCTCGTTCGGCGGCTGCGGAACAAAAGGAAGACCACAGCCTTCTAATCCTGCAGGAGGGAAGAATGTGATAATAATGATAACTTCCGGGAAGTTGTGTCACTTCCTGTGAACTGTGAACTTGTGAAACTATGAACTGTGAACTTTGTACATACATCACTTCCTGTCATACATCACTTCCTGTTGGACTGGTATAAATACTGAACCTATTCAGAATTGTAAGGGGCTTCTACAAGAGGCATGGTGAAGACCTCTCCTGTATATAGTGTGATTATAAGTTGCTTAAAGCTTACTTTAAAGTTACTTAATGTGTGAGACTCCTTTTTCTTACATCAGTATACATTAGAGGTCCTTGCCGTGTGCAGCTCGTTCCTGGCTGCCATTTCTCTGTGCGGTAGTCCCGGGCCAAAACTGGTTGACCTATTTTGAAACTCCTGGTTGGCCTTTCATTCATATTCTGAAACTGCCTGTTCTCCACATCTCTTCTGATGTTTGGCTTAACCAAATCCAAGCGGCATCTTAGTCTTCGATTGAAGAACATCATGGCTGGAGTTTGGCTGGTAACCACATGTGTCGCATTCCGGTAAACAAGAAGTTATCCACCTTGTGTTGTAGGGGTATGTCTTCATTACACATTGCCTTGATAGCCTTCTTGAATGTTTGAACGAACCTCTCAGCCAATCCATTGGTGGCTGGATGATATGGGGCGGATGTGTAATGCTTAACACCATTGTTCTTTAAGAACCTCCGTAACTCTTCAGACACAAACTGTGGTCCATTGTCGGAGCAAATCTGTTCAGGCAGCCCATTTCTGGCAAATATGGTTCGTAAGACTGTGATAGTTTTTTCTGTGGTGGTTGAGGACATTTTTATTACCTCTGGCCACTTGAATGTGCATCCACCGCAATTAAAAACATCGAGTCCATAAATGGACCAGCAAAATCAATGTGTACCCTTTGCCATGGAGATGAGGGCCACTCCCATGGATGTAGAGGGGCTTGTGGTGGGGTGTTTTGGACCTTCTGGCATCCTGAAAAGCTCTTGGTCATCTCTTCAATTTCTCTATCGATTCCCGGCCACCACACAAATGCTCTGGCTAAGTTCTTCATTTTTACCCCTCCCAGATGACCTCATGAAGCTCATTGAGCACTCTATCCTTCAATTTGGGTGGAATTACTACTCTGGATCCACACATCAAGGTTCCTCGGCACACTGACAGCTGTTCTCTTCTCGGCGAGAATGCTGGCAACAGTGGTTCGCCATGTGCTGGCCATCCCTTCACTGTTAAATCATAGACCCTGGAGAGGGTCGGGTGATTTCGTGTTTCCTTTTCTATGTTTGCATTCGTCACAGGTAGACATTCGACTATGGTCAAGTGGAATATCTCCACAGGATCCACTGCAGGTGCTTCTTCCACCATCGGCAACGGTAGGCGCGACAATCCATCAGCATTCCCATGCTGTTTAGTTCCTTTGTACTCGATGTCATATTGGTGTGCCCCTAGGAAAAGGGACCACCTCTGTAGCCATTGTGCTGTCATTATCGGGACGCCCTTCTTAGGGTTGAAAATGGAGACAAGAGGTTGATGATCAGTTAGTAGAGTAAATTTCTGTCCGTGCAGGTAGTGATTGAACTTCTTCACCCCCCACACCAGGCTGAGGGCCTCTGTCAATCTGGGCGTAGTTACGCTCGGCTGCAGTTAACGAGCGTGACACAAAAGCTATCGGCCTCTCTGAACCATCAAGGGATTTATGTGGCAGTACCGCTCCAATGCCGTAGGGAGATGCATCACACGCCAGTCTTATCGGTAGTGATGGGTTGTAGTGAGCCAATATTTCTCTTGAAGTGATCAGGCCTTTACACTTCTGAAAGGCCTGCTTACATTCATCGCTCCATTTCCATGCTACTCCAGTTTGTAGCAGGGCGTTCAGTGGGTGCAGAATTGTGGACATATTCGGCAAAAACTTTTGGTAGTAATTCACCAAGCCGAGGAATGACCTCAGTTGCGACACATTTTCAGGCGCTGGAGCCTTAACTACCGCTTCAATTTTGTCAGGGGACTTATGTAACCCCTCTTCATCAATCACGTGGCCACAATACGATATTTGTTTCTTAAAAAACTCGCACTTGGGGCGATTGGCTCGTAGCCCATGTTCTCTTAGTCTAGTGAGCACCTGTTCTAGGTTGGCAAGGTGTTCACTGTCATTTTCACCTGTCACTAGGATGTCGTCCAAGTAACACTGAGTCCCCGGAATCCCTTCCAGGACTTGTTCCATCGCTCTTTGCCATATAGCCGGAGCTTATGCTACTCCGAATACCAGTCGATTATACTGGTAAAGACCTTTGTGAGTGTTTATCGTGAGATATTTCCTAGAGGATTCTTCAACCTCCATCTGCAAATATGCTTGCGCTAGGTAAATTTTTGTAAAACGTTTCCCTCCAGATAGTGAGGCGAAAATATCTTCTATCCTCGGAAGAACTGGGTTCACAGTCACCTTGAAGTCCCCACAGATGCGAACCTTCCTTGGCTCCTCAGACTTATTGTTTAACATTTTCTTTATGACAGGAACGATGGGTGTCGCCCACTCGCTCCACTCTACCTTAGATAACATGCCTGCATTCTCCAGATTCTCCAGCTCTGCCTCGACGGCTGGGCGAATTGCATATGGTACCGGTCTTGCTTTGAAAAACTTGGGAATTGCATTCTCTTCTATTTTTATTGAGGCGGTTATGCCTTTAAGAGTTCCCAGTCCTTGTTGAAATACCTCTTTAGCGTTAGCTAAGGTTTTTGACAATCATCCAGGTGTGACGTCGTCATCCTTTTTACCAGCCACAGTCAGTGCCTGAATGGAGTGCCAGTCTAAACTTATCTTTCTGATCCATTCACGTCCCAATAACGGTGGTCCACCATCTTGCAGTATGTACAGATACAATTTCTGTATTTCCTTGCCGTTGTATTCGACAGGCACCCTTATTTTCCCTCTGGGGTATACTTTCTGCCCCGTATATGTCTTCAAGACAATGGATGTGTCTTTCAAGGGTATGTGTGAGAATAGCCGCTCGTAGTCTCGTCGATTCATGACGGTCAGGGCTGATCCTGTATCCAATTCCATTTTGACTTGGGACCCTGCTATCGTGAGGGTGACCCAAATGGTTTGGTGATCCTCTTTTGCGATTACGTTGTGTAGTTTGAGACAGCTTAGTCTCTTGTTCCCGGATTCACTATCGCTCTTCTGGTCTTCGGAACTACTGTCCGTCATCTTTTGTACTTTCCTGTACTTTTCCTTAGTAGTCTTTTTGTTGTCGTTAGTCTTCTTCCCGGACCTGCAAACTCGTGCAATGTGTCCCATCTTTCCACATGGCCTGCATGTTTTGTCCTTGGACCAGCAGTCCTTCTGGTCATGGGTTGTTCTGCCGCAGCGATAACATTTTTCAAATCCCCATGTCATTTCATGGGTGCCCTATTCCTGTGGCTTTTGCTGTATTTCCGCAGCTCCCCTTGCTGCTGCTTCGTACGATACTGCCACGCTGAAAGCCTTATCTAGCGTCAGCTCTTTCTCTGAGAGGAACCTCTTCTGGGTTCCTTCACTCAGGAGTCCACAGACAAATTTGTCCCGTAGGGTATCTGCCAGTCCTGCTCCGAACTGGCAGTGCTTTGATAGCTTGCGTAGTTCCGTAAGGTAATCAGCATTGCTCTCATCTTTATGCTGATTTCTCTTATGGAATTTAAATCTTTCTGCTATCAGCAGCGGTGTAGGATTTAGGTGTTCCTGTAGGATATCAACAATTTCGTTCAAACTCTTCTCCATCGGTTTGACTGGAGTGATCAGGTTCCGCAATCGGCCGTACGTTCTTGCGCCCATTAAGTTTCGTAGTACCGATGCCTTTTTCTCATCGGCTACTTCATTTGCCTTGCAATATACTTCAACTCTTTCCACATATGTGGTCCAGTCTTCTATTGCATTATCGAAGGCAGTGATACTGCCAGTCTTCGGCATCTTGGAGATCTAAGATGGCGCCTCCCACTCTTTGCCTTCTTCCCCGATTGAACAAAATGGCGCCTCCCACGCTTTGCCTTCTTCAGCGCTGGATTAAGATGGCGCCTCCCGCGCTTTCTGCCTTTTCCGCTGCTGCCAGCGCTGTTGCTGGCGTTTTTATGCCTTGATGGCGACGCCCTATGGTCTTCGCGCGCTTCCCCCCGCGCTGCTGCCAACGCCGCCCTCCGCGGTCCCCGTGGCAAACTGCAGCTCCTCGCGGCTTTCTGCGCTTCTAATTTATTTTGCTTTTATTTTAATTACTGTTCCCGTCGTCAGAGCAGACCCTATGGGACACTTCCCTCCCTCTTCTCGGGTCTGTACGCTGCCCGGCTTTGTAGCACCGGCCGCGCCCTGTGTGCTCCACCCTCTCTCACTCTCTCCTCTTCCCGACAACGCTGCTCGGCCCCATTGAAAAGCCACCCGATCGAGCTCTAGCCCGCCGCAGCCCAGGAAGGATCAGTGTACTACCTGCCACCAGCCCGATTAGCTGGAACACCATAGACTGGATAACCAAGCCCAGCTCTCGACAGCCTCTCCTGCAAATCTTTGAATTCGATGAATCAGAGGGCGTTTGCCCACGGTCGACACCCATTTCTTCTGTTTGTTTTTTTTTGTTCTTTTTGGATTTCTTCCTTCTGGCTTCGACCTCTAATAACTTCGCTTCAGGGATGGATCCCCGTGAGGTGGTGCAGAACTGTAGGTAAGTTCGGATCTGTTCGTCGCCAATGTAATGTCCGTGTGTAATTGAGACACGGACTGCAGAAGTTGGTTATAACAGGTGTTTACTGAATGGAGGCAAAACTGGAACTACTATACAAAGTTACTACACAGGCTTATATACAGGGGTGGTCACTACTGGTACTGCAGTATACAGGGGCTGCAGAATATTGTTCCTTCTTCAAGGTACATACACTACACTCACCTTTGTAAGTATGATACTTAAAGCGAGTTTTAGTATCAACAGGGGGGAGTGTCAGGTTCTCAAAATTCCCACATTCCCCAAAGTTATTAATAAAGGGACCCTGAAGAACAAGTTATTAATAAGGGTACCCTAAAGGAAATGGCTTCTGGACCTTGTAGCAGAAATCTGCAAGATTGAAGGCAGGACCCTGCAAAACAGCAGGTCAAGTTCAAAAAGGCTTTGAAAAACCTGACATGCCTGGGCCTGTGGGAGACTTGTTATTTCTGAAGCCAGACAAGTAGATAATACAGAATACGCATTCTTCATTTTGAAACAAATCAACTCAGGAAAGACTTAATCTTGAACCCATCAAACCTTTGCATAAATAATCGCTTACAGTTTAAACTTGTAAGGGTTTTTTTGTGGTTTTGGTTTGGGGTTTTTGCCTGGTCAGTCAGCCGTGTGTCTGAGCTGTTCCAGCCCCGTGTGGTTCAAATCGCTTCCCCTTTGGTGCTGACCGCCAGACTTATTGCAATAGTGATATAGACAAAACGAGACCAGTGGTTTGGTGCAAAGAAAACCAATGTTTTATTGAAATGAAGAATAAATTGCTACACAGTGAAAATAATTATGAATACAGCACACTTTTACTTAACGGGGAGGAGAAAAGACAGACACATCGAGGGAAAACTGACTAAAATTACAATTTAACAAAATTCCCCCTTTAGTTCCCACCCCTTATACCTATCTGGGTTGCCTTGTAATGAGCTAGAAAGTTTATGCTCACCAGTCAATGATGTTGAAATGCCTGCTCCGTGCCCTGCGGTCTGCCTTGGATTTTTCACTGCCCAAAGTAGAGCTACCCCAGTAATTCAAAAGTAAGTACGGGTATTCCACTTCTATTGGGCGGGCTGTTATGATCTTCTTGAAGGCAGGGCACCGGCGGCGAGGCGGTAGAGAGAGAGAGAGAGAATGGCTTCCTGAGGGGCTACCTTTATACCCCATTGGGAGCCCTTATCTTCGCGCCCAAATCTGGACATATCTGGGTTACACAAAAGGGACCGATCTGTCCCCATTGACCGTAATGGGTTTGAATGCATTTCCCATTCATTTAACTGGTTTGTGAATGGAGCTGTCCCAGTTTGAAAAATGTCCCGCTGGTTTCTTGAGTGCTCGGTAAACAGTACTTGAATGTTAGTGTAAACAATCCTTTGTCTTGTGGTTACCGCCCAACCGCAACTTGATTGACAGCAATCACTTAAGCCCTTGAGTCAACAATGCTGAGGGCTTGTGCAAACAAACAATCCTTTGTTCCGTGTTGAAACTTCCTAACCGCAGTTGATTGACAGTTTCAAGTGCTTAAGTACTCAGAGGCTGGGTTTTTTTCAATCCTTACATCAACCAGTGCTGGGAGATCTTTCTTTCATATTCATAGGCTGTCTTTCTCTTTTGCCACGGGGCCGGCTACAGCCATCTTTGATGTCCTGGGTTTTAAAGTTCATTCCAAACAGGTTTTCTTTAATCAAATAATCTTCGGGGGCTGCCGAAATTTTGCGAACCTTACAGTCCACCCTTAGATACTAAAACTTGCTTGCAGTACCCTATTAAAGGTGAGCAAAAATTTCTGAGCCCCCCACAAACAACCTTCCCTTATACTTATCTATATCTATCTCTGATCCCTCAACACCTCCATCCCCCTTACCCAGAGAGAATCGCAGTGCACTGTAGGCATCTATCGATAGAAAAACATGATTATTTACAATAATGCAAGCACGGAGGGGGTCCGATACCCCTGCACCACTTGTGACATCATAGAGCTTTATCACGATACAACATCTTTAATGAAATTAACACCAAGCCAAAACATATTTGTTGAAAATACAAATGGAAGAAAACGAGCTTTCCCTTTTATTTACAAGGGAAAAAAAATGAACCTGCCATCACTCATGATTAGTTACAATTCGGTCTTATTGACCTCCAAAAAGTCAAATTTACAGAATTTCCGAAACATCTTTACCTTGGGGTGACGATTCGTATCCTCGGGCACTGGAGGGAGGCCTCCCCAAATGTGAAGCCGGTCTCACTAGAATACTGGGTTGAATTGGATCCCAGTCATCCTGGCCAGTTCCCCTCATGGGCATCTGCCTCCCACAGACTCCTCCCGTTGTGGGCTAGGGGTGCTCCCTTCCCCGAGCACCCAAAAACACGATGGTCCTCCGCACCTTTCGAAACTCTGAAAAAGAATTAAAAAAACATCTAGCCAGGTTCCCTGGCTCGGGGGAATGTGATCGGGTCCCGCAGCCGCGGCTCACATAGACAACACTCTGGAATGGTTCCATACTTAAAACTTATACTTTAATACTTAAAACTACCGATTGCAATATAACATTAAAATTAACACACTCTAACTTACTTGTACACATTATTAAACTTAAACAAAGCTATATACAAGCGCTGCCCATCTCCGGACTGTTAGGACTGTTGCAGGCTACTGCCTGCTGCGAAGCTGGACTGATCCCAACTTCTTGTCCCTCGCAGCTTATGGCTGCTGGTTGGGGACCTCTGTCTTTTGGCTTCTCCCTGACTCGGGAGGCCGCCCTTTTTAACTGCAAAGCTGGTGACCATACTTTCCTGGGCTGGGGTACCCAAAGAGACCTCCTAGGGAGTGTCACTGGTGGGGCTACCCTGGCGAGCAGACCCTTAGCTCGGGTCACAGTCCTTGCTGGCTGGGGACCTTCTCCCTCGGGTCCCTCCCTTCCCAAACCTGGGCTGGGGACAGGCAATCCCTCGCCACCGGCTGCTGGTGGCTGAGAGTCTTCCCCTTCAGATTTAAAACCTGGTTCAGGCTCCTCCCCCGGAGTCCCATAAGAGAGGGGGAATCGCTCGGGCCAAGTTCTGGGGAACTTCTCCTTTCACGCACACGACTGCGCCTGCGTGTGCAGTCTGTGTGAGTGTACCTGCTGCAGGCTGAGGATTTGTAACCTCAGGTTTGATCCCAGCTGCCCATTTCCCTGCCTCCGGCTTAAACAATTTACATTGTTTAATATAACTAGCAGCCTGCCAGTAACCCTGTTCTAAATTCTTTCTCCTTACCAGGGCGGCCTTAAAGGTGGAATCTTGGGCATGGACCTGCTTTTGGTCCGGGGCCAAAGCTATCCCCTGTGTGCCTCCCTTGTCCCAGATTGCTGCTACCGGGCCTGCTCTACAGGGGTCCCAGAACTCTCCTTCCCTGTCCCCCTGCTTGGCCACCTCATCGGTCTTGTGGTTACCCTCCTGATGGGCCTTCAATAACCACAAAACTAGAAGTTATAGACTTAAACAAGTTGGCTTTTAATCACTAAGATCAGAGCTAACATCTCAACATGCCGACTGGTTCACAGGAATGAGTCATACAGATCCTGGGATCTTTATGTAAGAGAAGTCAGGGGCGGAGCCAAGAGCCAAGACCTGGAACCTCCCAGGTTAGTCGGGAAAGAGGAAGTGAAACTATACACAGTGGGGGAGGGTAATATACATGAGTGCAAAACGAATACAGGATCAAGACAAACAGATTTCATTACATTCACCCCTTCTATAGATTTAGTCCATCGGGGTGATGTTTCTTAAAGTTGGTATAAGTAAGTCTGTCAGGACGTTTTGCAGTTCTCAGTGATCGGCGCAAAGCCGGTTGGGGTGCCTCTAGGGGAGTGGATTCTGGTTCCTCCGCTGTCCAGGCCTCCGCAGTGTCTTCCAGGTTATCTGCAGTGTCCTCCAGGTTAAAGTTGGGTATTGATACCTCTGGGCGTCCTGTCTCTTTGTAGTGTAGGTCTTCATCGGGCAGTCTCCCATCGTTCTCTCCGCTCCCCGAGGAAGCGAGGTCTTTTATGGAAACAGTGTCCTCTCGCCCGTCAGAGTATTCGATATAGGCGTACTGAGGGTTTGCATGGAGGAGCTGTACCTTTTCCACAAGGGGGTCCATTTTATGGCCTCTCACGTGCTTCCGCAATAGTACTGTCCCCGGAGACGTCAGCCACGCAGGTAAAGATATGCCCGAGGTGGATTTCCGGGGGAAAACGAACATCTTTTCGTGAGGGGTAGCGTTAGCGGCAGTACATAACAGAGACCTTATGGAGTGGAGCACGTCTGGGAGGACTTCCTGCCAGCGGGAGGTCGGAAGGCCTTTTGACTTTAAGGCTAACGTGACAGCCTTCCAAACAGTAGCATTCTCCCTTTCCACTTGCCCATTACCCCGGGGGTTGTTGCTAGTGGTTCTGCTAGTGGCTATCCCCTTCGAGAGCAAGAATGGCGCAGCTCGTCACTCATGAATGACGTCCCCCTATCGCTGTGTGTGTAGTTCGGCATGCCAAACATGCAGAATAGATTACAGAGACACTTGATGACCGTGGCACTGGTCATGTCTGGGCAGGGAATGGTGAAGGGGAAGCGGGAATATTCATCAATGATATTGAGGAAGTATACGTTACGGTCGGCAGAGGGAAGGGGTCCCTTGAAGTCCAGACTTAGGCGCTCGAATGGCCGTGTGGCTTTGATAAGGTGTGCACGGTCAGGCCTGTAGAAACGAGGCTTGCATTCCACACAGATGCGGCAGGCTCTGGTCATTGCCCTGACCTCCTCGATGGAGTGGGGCAGATTGTGGGACTTTATAAAATGGTATCGTCGGGTGACCCCTGGGTGACAGAGGCCGTTGTGGAGACCCTGTAATTTGTCCGTATGAATGCTGGCACACATTCCCCGCGATAGGGCATCTGGGGGTTCATTAAGGGCTCCCGGCCTGTACATAATATCATACTCGAACGTGGATAGTTCGATCCTGCACCTGAATATTTTGTCATTCTTGATTTTCCCCCTTTGTTTGTTATTAAACATGAAAGCCACCGACCGCTGGTCGGTGAGCAGGGTGAAACGTTTGCCGGCTAGGTAGTGTCTCCAGTGCCGCACTGCCTCCACTATAGCCTGTGCCTCCTTCTCGACAGAAGAGTGCCTGATTTCAGGTCCCTGAAGGGTTCGGGAGAAGAAGGCCACAGGTCTCCCAGCCTGATTGAGGGTCGCAGCTAAGGCAAAGTCTGACGCATCGCTTTCGACTTGAAAGGGAATGCATTCGTCCACTGCACACACTGCAGCCCTTTCAATGTCCTGTTTAATACTGGTGAAAGCCTCCCGAGCTTCAGCTGATAGTGGGAAGGACGTCGATTTAATGAGGGGTCGGGCCTTATCAGAGTAATTGGGCACCCATTGGGCATAATACGAAAAAAATCCCAGGCATCTTTTTAAAGCTTTGGGATTGTGTGGCAGGGGCAGTTCCTATAGGGGGTGTAATCGGTCAGGGTCCAGTCCAATTACCCCATCTTCCACCACACAGCCGAGGATACAGAGACGGGTTGTGTTGAAGACACATTTGTCTTCGTTGTAGGTTAGATTCAGCTTTAGGGCAGTTTTTAAAAATCTCGCAAGATTTAGATCGTGGTCTTGCTGGTTGTGCCCGCAGATAGTGACATTGTCCAGATAGGGGTAGGTAGCTTGTAGTTTATTCTCGTCAACCATGCGGTCCATCTCACGTTGGAAGACCGAGACCCCATTTGTTACCCCGAAGGGCACTCTAAGAAAATGGTAGAGGCGCCCGTTCGCCTCGAAGACGGTGTATGGGCGGTCCTCCGTTCTAATGGGGAGCTGGTGATACGCGGATTTGAGGTCGATAGTTGAGAAGACTCGGTATTGCGCAATCTGGTTGACCATTTCTGATATGCGGGGTAAAGGGTAGGCGTCCAGCTGGGTATAAATATTAACAGTCTGGCTGTAGTCAATTATCATCCATTTCTTTTCGCTATTTTTAACTATGACTACTTGGGCACGCCACGGGCTGCTACTGCATTCAATAATGCCTTCCCGCAGGAGTCTGTCCACTTCCGCCTTGATAAAGTGTCTGTCTTCCAGACTGTACCGTCTACTTTTGGTCGCTATGGGCCTACAGTTCGGAGCGAGATTAGCGAATAAAGAGGGCGGGCTGATTTTTAAGGTTGATAGGCCGCAGACTGTGAGTGGCGGCTGGGACCCGCCATATGCTAGCGTGACACTTTCGTGGTGGCACTGGAAGTCCAGGCCCAAGATTACATTAACACAGAGTTCTGGCATCACGAGGAGTTTAAAATCCTTGTAGTCTGTGCCTTTTGCAGTCAGTGTTACCACACAGTAGCCCAAAATGTCCGAAGTGTGGGGCTTAGCAGCCATAGCAATTCTGCTCCGTGTAGGGGTTACCGTTAATGAGTGCCACCGTACCAGGCTAGGGTGGATAAAACTCTCGGTACTCCCACAGTCAATTAAACATTTCGTTAAATTCCTGTTTACCTGTATGTCCATCATGGATTTTGTCAACGGGTGTGGCCTGGATTGATCCACTGTGATCGAAGCCACTGTTGGGCCCTGGGCGGCCGTTGAGTCGGGAAAAGATGGCGGATCCCAAGATGGCGGCCCGCACGGCACGCACGAGGCGGTGACGGAGTTGGAAATCGGATTCCCCCTGCAGACTTTGCTAAAATGCCCCTTTTTCTTACATTTGAAGCATGTAGCGTCCTTCGCTGGGCATCGTTGTCTGGGGTGCTTGGCCTGGCCGCAGAAGTAGCATTTCGGGCCTCGAGACATTGCCGCTGTAGTAGGACTCCTGGGTGAACTTCTGTGTGGGGACTCCAGCGGCGTAGAGCTGGCCTGAGACCTGGATGGGGAAGATGGCTGATTCCAAGATGGCGGCCCCCTCGGCGCGCACGAGGCGGTGAGGGCTGCATGGCCGGAAGAATAAGAGTCAGAGTTTTTCTGGGCCACGTCCAGCAATCGCGCAGTGGCCACTGCTTTTTTTAAGTCCAGGACCTCCTTCTCCTGCAGTCTCTGCCGGATATAATTCGATTTGAAGCCCGTGATGAAGGAATCGCGGACCAATTTGTCAGAGTACGCGTTGGCCGTCACGGCCTTGCAGTTACAGTCCCGGACCAGGTCCTTTAGGCCCTGTAAGAAATCGTCCATTGATTCCTCTGGTCACTGCCTGCGTGTAGCCAGCAGATGTCTGGCGTACACTTCGTTTACCGGCCTCTGGTATTGGGCCTTCAGGATAGGATGGCCTCCGTGTAAGAGGTGGCGTCCCGGATGAACGAATAAATCCGATGACTTACGCGAGTAGTCAGTAGACTCAGTTTATCTACCTCGCGAGCGGATGAGGCCCCCGCGAAGAGTTCGAAGCATTTGAGCCAGTGTCCAAATTGATTTGATGCTTCAGCAGAATGTGGATCCAAGTCCAGACGCTCTGGTTTTAGGAGTCGATCCATCCTAGTATTCTTTAGTGATTAAAATTGATGGGCCTTCAATAACCACAAAACTAGAAGTTATAGACTTAAACAAGTTGGCTTTTAATCACTAAGATCAGAGCTAACATCTCAACACGCCGACTGGTTCACAGGAATGAGTCATACAGATCCTGG
Organism: Somniosus microcephalus; assembly: GCF_052327205.1. Lineage (NCBI taxonomy): Eukaryota > Metazoa > Chordata > Chondrichthyes > Squaliformes > Somniosidae > Somniosus > Somniosus microcephalus. The sequence continues at coordinate 41,693,482 of NC_140992.1, read as the reverse complement.
GATCTTTATGTAAGAGAAGTCAGGGGCGGAGCCAAGAGTCAAGTCCTGGAACCTCCCAGGTTAGTCGGGAAAGAGGAAGTGAAACTATTCACAGTGGGGGAGGGTAATATACATGAGTGCAAAACGAATACAGGATCAAGACAAACAGATTTCATTACACCTCCCACATGGTATGGAGGGATCCTAAACCTATGGTCAAAGGTTTTGACCTTTCCCCAGCCTGCTCGTTCCCTGTGGGTCCCATTAAGCTAAATGGGACCTTGTTAGACCAGGGTGAATTGGTCGGGTCTTCCAAATGGACCACCGTGCTGGAAGCTCCAGTGTCCACCGAATATCTCCCCTGCACCGTCTTCACCCCCATCTTAACATAGGGCCTGCTCCCCTCAGCATTTTTGCGGGAACACAGGTCGACAGGCTGCGCTGGCTCTAGTCATTGCTGGGAGTGGGATGGGGCAGACGGGGCCAAAGCACCGGTGGTGGCTGCTACTCTCCCCTGGCCAGTCAGAAGAGACCGCATTGCCCCCAATAGTGACTCGACCGAGGCGGGAGGAATTCCTGTCTCTACCTTTTGGACTGGGGCTGTGGGATTCTTTGCTTCATTGTCCTTCCAAGGATTTCTACAATCCTTGCGCCAGTGGCCGTCCTTCCCGCACCTGTAACAGTTTAACTTATTCTGGGAAGGACGGTTCCCCTCCTGGTGCCACTCTTTCTTATTCAGGCCCCCAGGTTTAACCTCATGGACTTTTCCCTTGGGTTGGTGCGTCTTGGTACCCCTCATGTTTCAAAATGCTACTGTGAGCCGGCGGATCACCGCTTCTTCGGTGGTCTGTGTAGTGTATGTACCTTGAAGAAGGAACTATATTCTGCAGCCCCTGTATACTGCAGTACCAGTAGTGACCACCCCTGTATATAAGCCTGTGTAGTAACTTTATATAGTAGTTCCAGTTTTGCCTCCATTCAGTAAACACCTGTTATAACCAACTTCTGCAGTCCGTGTCTCAATTACACACGGACATTACATTGGCGACGAACAGATCCGAACTTACCTACAGTTCTGCACCACCTCACGGGGATCCATCCCTGAAGCAAAGTTATTAGAGGTCGAAGCCAGAAGGAAGAAAAAAAAACAAACAGAAGAAACGGGCGTCGACCGTGGGCAACCGCCCTCTGATTCATCGAATTCAAAGATTTGCAGGAGAGGCTGTCGAGAGCTGGGCTTGGTTATCCAGTCTATGGTGTTCCAGCTAATCAGGCAAGTGGCAGGTAGTACACTGATCCCTCCTGGGCTGCGGCGGGCTAGAGTTCGATCGGGTGGCTTTTCAACAGGGCCGAGCAGCGTTGTCGGGAAGAGGAGGGAGAGAGAGAGGGTGGAGCACACAGGGCGCAGCTGGTGCTACGAAGCCGGGCAGCGTACAGACCCAAGAAGAGGGAGGGAAGTGTACCATAGGGTCTGCTCTGACGACGGGAACAGTAATTAAAATAAAAGTAAAAGAAATTAGAAGCGCAGAAAGCCATGAGGAGCTGCAGTTTGCCATGGGGACCGCGGAGAGCGGCGTTGGCAGCAGCGCGGGGGGAAGCGCGCGAAGACCATAGGGCATCACCATCAAGGCATAAAAACACCAGCAACAGCGCTGGCAGCAGCGGAAAAGGCAAAGCGCGGGAGGCGCCATCTTAGATCTCCAAGATGCCGAAGACTGGCAATATCACTGCCTTCGATAATGCAATAGAAGACTGGACCACCTATGTGGAAAGAGTCGAAGTATATTGCAAGGCAAATGAAGTAGCCGATGAGAAAAAGGCATCGGTACTACTAAACTTAATGGGCGCAAGAACGTACGGCCGATTGCGGAACCTGATCACTCCAGTCAAACCGATGGCGAAGAGTTTTAACGAAATTGTTGATATCCTACAGGAACACCTAAATCCTACACCACTGCTGATAGCAGAAAGATTTAAATTCCATAAGAGAAATCAGCATAAAGATGAGAGCAATGCTGATTACCTTACGGAACTACGCAAGCTATCAAAGCACTGCCAGTTCGGAGCAGGACTGGCAGATACCCTACGGGACAAATTTGTCTGTGGCCTCCTGAGTGAAGGAACCCAGAAGAGGTTCCTCTCAGAGAAAGAGCTGACGCTAGATAAGGCTTTCAGCATGGCAGTATCGTACGAAGCAGCAGCAAGGGGAGCTGCGGAAATACAGCAAAAGCCACAGGAATACGGCACCCATGAAATGACATGGGGATTTGAAAAATGTTATCGCTGCGGCAGAACAACCCATGACCAGAAGGACTGCTGGTCCAAGGACAAAACATGCAGGCAATGCTGAAAGATGGGACACATTGCATGAGTTTGCAGGTCCGGGAAGAAGACTAACGACAACAAAAAGACTACTAAGGAACAGTACAGGAACGTACAAAAGATGATGGACAGTAGTTCCGAAGGCCAGAAGAGCGATAGTGAATCCGGGAACAAGAGACTAAGCTGTCTCAAACTACACAACGTAATCGCAAAAGAGGATCACCGAACCATTTGGGTCACCCTCACGATAGCAGGGTCCCAAGTCAAAATGGAATTGGATACAGGATCAGCCCTGACCATCATGAATCGACGAGACTATGAGCGGCTATTCTCACACATACCCTTGAAAGACACATCCATTGTCTTGAAGACATATACGGGGCAGAAAGTATACCCCAGAGGGAAAATAAGGGTGCCTGTCGAATACAACGGCAAGGAAATACAGAAATTGTATCTGTACATACTGCAAGATGGTGGACCACCGTTATTGGGACGTGAATGGATCAGAAAGATAAGTTTAGACTGGCACTCCATTCAGGCACTGACTGTGGCTGGTAAAAAGGATGAAGACGTCACACCTGGACGATTGTCAAAAATCTTAGCTAACGCTAAAGAGGTATTTCAACAAGGACTGGGAACTCTTAAAGGCGTAACCACCTCGATAAAAATAGAGGAGAATGCAATTCCCAAGTTTTTCAAAGCAAGACCGGTACCGTATGCAATTCGCCCAGCTGTCGAGGCAAAGCTGGAGAATCTGGAGAATGCAGGCGTGTTACCTAAGGTAGACTGGAGCGAGTGGGCGACACCCATCGTTCCTGTCATGAAGAAAACGTTAAACAATAAGTCTGAGGAGCCAAGGAAGGTTCGCATCTGTGGGGACTTCAAGGTGACTGTGAACCCAGTCCATCACACAGTACAGTATCCTCTCCCGAGGATAGAAGATATTTTTGCCTCACGATCTGGAGGGAAACGTTTTACAAAAATTTACCTAGCGCAAGCATATTTGCAGATGGAGGTTGAAGAATCCTCTAGGAAATATCTCACGATAAACACTCACAAAGGTCTTTACCAGTATAATCGACTGGTATTCGGAGTAGCATCAGCTCTGGCGATATGGCAAAGAGCGATGGAACAAGTCCTGGAAGGGATTCCGGGGACTCAGTGTTACTTGGACGACATCCTAGTGACAGGTGAAAATGACAGTGAACACCTTGCCAACCTAGAGCAGGTGCTCACTAGACTAAGAGAACATGGGCTACGAGCCAATCGCCCCAAGTGCGAGTTTTTAAAGAAACAAATATCGTATTGTGGCCACGTGATTGATGAAGAGGGGTTACATAAATCCCCTGACAAAATTGAAGCGGTAGTTAAGGCTCCAGCGCCTGAAAATGTGTCGCAACTGAGGTCATTCCTCGGATTGGTGAATTACTACCTTAAGTTTTTGCTGAATTTGTCCACAATTCTGCACCCACTGAACGCCCTGCTACAAACTGGAATAGCATGGAAATGGAGCGATGAATGTAAGCGGGCCTTTCAGAAGTGTAAAGGCCTGATCACTTCAAGAGAAGTATTGGCTCACTACAACCCATCACTACCGATAAGACTGGCGTGTGATGCATCTCCCTACGGCGTTGGAGCGGTACTGTCACATAAATCCCTTGATGGTTCAGAGAGGCCGATAGCTTTTGCGTCACGCTCGTTAACTGCAGCCGAGCGTAACTACGCCCAGATTGACAGAGAGGCCCTCAGCCTGGTGTGGGGGGTGAAGAAGTTCAATCACTACCTGCACGGACTGAAATTTACTCTACCTCTTGTCTCCATTTTCAACCCTAAGAAGGGCGTCCCGATAATGACAGCACAACGGCTACAGAGGTGGTCCCTTTTCCTAGGGGCACACCAATATGACATCGAGTACAAAGGAACTAAACAGCATGGGATTGCTGATGGATTGTCGCGCCTACCATTGCCGATGGTGGAAGAAGCACCTGCAGTGGAACCTGTGGAGATATTCCACTCGACCATAGTCGAATGTCTACCTGTGATGAATGCAAATATAGAAAAGGAAACACGAAATGACCCGACACTCTCCAGGGTCTATGATTTAACGGTGAAGGGATGGCCAGCACATGGCGAACCACTGTTGCCAGCATTTTCGCCAAGAAGAGAACAGCTGTCAGTGTGCCGAGGAACCTTGATGTGTGGATCCAGAGTAGTAATTCCACCCAAATTGAAGGATAGAGTGCTCAATGAGCTTCATGAGGGTCATCTGGGAGGGGTAAAAATGAAGAGCTTAGCCAGAGCATTTGTGAGGTGGCCGGGAATCGATAGAGAAATCGAAGAGATGACCAAGAGCTGTACAGGATGCCAGAAGGTCCAAAACGCCTCACCACAAGTCCCTCTACATCCATGGGCGTGGCCCTCATCTCCATGGCAAAGGGTACACATTGATTTTGCTGGTCCATTTATGGACTCGATGTTTTTAATTGCGGTGGATGCACATTCAAAGTGGTCAGAGGTAATAAAAATGTCCTCAACCACCACAGAAAAAACTATCACGGTCTTACGAACCATATTTGCCAGAAATGGGCTGCCTGAACAGATTTGCTCCGACAATGGACCACAGTTTGTGTCTGAAGATTTCCGGAGGTTCTTAAAGAACAATGGTGTTAAGCATTACACATCCGCCCCATATCATCCAGCCCCCAATGGATTGGCTGAGAGGTTCGTTCAAACATTCAAGAAGGCTATCAAGGCAATGTGTAATGAAGACATACCCCTACAACACAAGATGGACCACTTCTTGTTTGCCTACCGGAATGCGACACATGCGGTTACCAGCCAAGCTCCAGCCATGATGTTCTTCAATCGAAGACTAAGATGCTGCTTGGATTTGGTTAAGCCAAACATGAGAAGAGATGTGGAGAACAGACAGTTTCAGAATATGAATGAAAGGCCAACCAGAAGTTTCAAGATAGGTCAACCAGTTTATGCCCGGGACTACCGCACAGAGAAATGGCAGCCAGGAACAATCTGCACACGGCAAGGACCTCTAATGTATACCGTGGACGTTGGAGAGAGCATTGTAAGACGCCATGCTGACCAGTTTCTAGAGTCACTGGAAAACGTCAAATCTACACCACGATCCTATACACCTGGTGATGAAACCGAAGTACCAATTGCATCTACCTCAGAATCTGTGATATTGGAAGCAGACGAACCAAACAACGACATTGATCCCAAATCAACTTTGCCAGAAGAACCTGATACCCCAAAGAGGCGTTATCCGGACAGAATCAGGAAGCCTCCTCAACGACTGAATTTATAATTGATTAACTTCAGCTAATGTATATAGCAACTGTAATTGTAAATATGTTATTTAATTATTAATCGAATGTTATGTACTGTTTAGCTAAAAGGGGAGGAATTGTATTGTATGTAACTTGAAGAAGGAACTATATTCTGCAGCCCCTGTATACTGCAGTACCAGTAGTGACCACCCCTGTATATAAGCCTGTGTAGTAACTTTGTATAGTAGTTCCAGTTTTTTCTCCATTCAGTAAACACCTGTTATAACCAACTTCTGCAGTCCGTGTCTCAATTACACACGGACATTACAGTCTGGGGGTTTCAGGGGTCAAACCAAGCCATGGCCTGGGCTTGGATCTGGGGTTGGCTGTTTGTCATAAGACAACGGAGTCAGTGAGTCAATTGGGCTGGGTTCAGTGCTGCCCGCGCTGGCATTCCCGGGCATGCGCTCCAGTAGACTGGCCACAGCCTGTCTGCGAACTCCTGCGGGGTCTCCCCTGGGAGCTGTACCGTTCTTTCTACCCGGACGAACGGACTGCCATCATTGAGTCCCATGGCCTCCAATATTTCGTTCCTCAAATCCTCGTATTCTTTCTGCCCCCTTTTGCATTCGCCAGATAGGGTCTGGAGGAGATCACCTCCCAGGGAAAACAGCAGCATTTTAGCTTGCTCTGCGTCATCGCAGTCATTAACTCAAGCTGCTTGTTCTAGCTCCCTGAACTGCAGAGAGGGGTCTCCCTTTTTAGTGAGCTTGGGGATGTGGCTAACCATGGCCCTGAGCTGTTGGGTGCAATACGGCACCACAAACTGATTCTGGATTACCCCTGGGTCATCATCATCAACGGGCAGACCGTACCTCCGTTGTCGGAGGGGGTACACTGGTCCTGGTCCCAGCCTATCTAGCGGGGCCTGCTGTGCTTCCTCTACCACCTCATCCTCCACCCCCCCTTGTTGCCAGAGCTCCTGAAAGCTCGGAGCTATGGGTGGCGGTCGTGGGACCTCTGATTCCCTAACCATCTTTGTTCTGGGTGTTGCCTGTGGGACGGTTCTATTTGGGTTGCCGGTAAAGTCCAACTGGCCTATCTTCGGGATGATAAGACATATCATCCCCTTTGCCCTCTTTAAAGCCATATTCAAGCTTTCTATCTCTTCCCTACAGGGGCCATGATCTGCTTCCTCGAACCCTTGGTCGCAGGCCAGCTTATGCGCTGCCTTTACCTCCCTAACCTTTTCCTCCTGCTCTCTTACTTCTTTTATGAGGCGGGCATTCTACTCCTACACCATGATCTCATTACTCTTAGAAACATAGAAACACAGAAGATAGGAGCAGGAGTAGGCCATTCGGCCCCTCGAGCCTGCTCCGCCATTCAATGAGATCATGGCTGATCATCCAAATTCAGTACCCTGTCCCTGCCTTCTCCCCATATCCCTTGATCCCTTTAGCCTTAAGAAATATATCCAACTCTTTCTTGAATATATTTAATGAACTGGCCTCCACCGCCCTCTGTGGCAGAGAATTCCACAGGTTCACCACTCTCTGGGTGAAGAAGTTCCTCCTCATTTCAGTTATAAATGGCTTACCCCTTATCCTTAGACTATGACCCCTGGTTCTGGACACCCCGGCCATCAGAAACATCCTTCCTGCATCTAGTCTGTCCAGGCCTGACAGAATTTTATAGGTTTCGATGAGATCCCCTCTCAATCTTCTAAACTCCAGTGAGTATAAGCCCAATCGACACAATCTCTCCTCATACGTCATTCCTGCCATCCCAGGTATCAGCCTGGTGAATCTTCGCTGCACTCCTTCCATGGCAAGAAAGTCCTTCCTCAGGTAAGGCGACCAAAACTGCACACAATACTCAAGGTGCGGTCTCACCAAGGCCCTGTACAACTGTAGCAAGACATCCTTGTTCCTGTACTCGAACCCTCTTGCTACGAAGGCCAACATACCATTTGCCTTCTTAAGTGTGAGGGTGCCGGTTAGTTCCCTCAGTAACCCCTAGATGGCACCTTCACTTTTTTTTTTCCCTTTGCTAATTGTTACTAGTTTCTCCTGTGTTTATTACTTAACTGCCTTTCATCTGGTTTATTGGTTTCACCTGTTCTTGCTTGTATTTAAGTTTCTGTGGTTTCTTCCCTTTGTGCTCAGTCTTGACAAGCCATTTGCCTAGTGGTAGCTTGTCTTGAGCTCCTATGTTTGTAACTGTTTACCTGTGTGATTCTAGTAAAGTACTTTGATTTAAGACTGCATACCTGCTTCTCGCCTCGTCTGTCTGCACTTGGGTCCAGAACCAGCCTCGCCCTGACAGCAAGACTGATCCAGTATGGACCCAGCAGTGATGGAGGAATTTCGTTCTATTCTCTCCCATCAAGGTGCTTTCCTCAGCCGCCTTGAGCAACTTCTCCAAAGCATTTCGAACAAGGTAGATACATGGACTCAGACCATTCAACACCCAGCCGCTGTGACTTATGCTCAGGATGTTCCTCCTCAGTCAGTTCCTTTGGGTGCTACCCCACCGGTTGCCGATCTCCAGACTCACCGAGAGCATCGCCTACCCGCGCCAGAGCGCTATGATGGTCATCCGGGCAAGTGTCGCGGCTTCTTGACCCAGTGCTTCCTAGTTTTTGAACTCCAACCCTCCATGTTCCTATCACCCCACTCTAAGGTAGCGTTCATCATATCACTACTCTCGGGAAAAGCTCTCGCCTGGGCTACCGCTATCTGGGAGCAGCAAACGTTCGTCTGCTCGGACATTCTCCTTTTCGCCGAAGAGATGAGCAAAGTCTTTGACCAACCTGTGAGTGGACGGGAGGCAGATAAGAGACTTTTGAATCTCCGCCAGGGCAACTGCAGCGTAGCTGACTTCGCCATTGAGTTCCGCACACTTGCTGCGGAAAGCCGCTGGAACACCGAGGCCCTTCTCTCCACATTTCTTCATGGCCTCTCCGAATCTATCAAAGATGAACTGGCGTCCAGAGAGGTTCTGGAGGACCTTGACACGCTCATCTCCCTTGCCATCAGAGTGGATAACTGCCTCCGGGAGCATGGTAGAGAGAGGAGATTCACTACTTCCACAGAGGTGAAAACTTCCGGTGTTTCGAATCTGACCAAGAGTTTCCAAGTACCCCCGAGTCCACCTGTTAGCGTCGAAGAGGAACCTATGCAACTCGGCAGAACTCGGCTCTCCCAGTTTGAGAGACAGAGGAGATTGAGAGAGGGGCGTTGTCTTTACTGTGGCCTGTCTGGCCATCTCAGAGCCACATGCCCTGAGCTTCAGGAAAAATCCAGGAGGATTGGGAAAATACTGACAGATCAAATCTCTTCTCCTACCCCTTCTGTCTTCCAAACCCTGCTTCCCGCTCAACTCTCTTGGGAGGGACAACAGTACAACCTCCAGGCGTTTGTTGACTCCAGGGCCGCTGGCTGTTTTATCGATGCCACCCTTGTGCGCAGCCTGAAAATTCCTTTCTCCCGCCTTGACAAGCCTTTACAAGTCACCGCCCTCGATGGCAGGTCCCTTGGTTCTGGGCGTATTCATCATATCACCGGAGTATTACATGTCCAAGTAGGGGAGAGACATCAAGAGTTGCTGTCAGGGCGAGGCTGGTTCTGGACCCAAGTGCAGACAGACGAGGCGAGAAGCAGGTATGCAGCCTTAAATAAAAGAACTTTAATAGAATCACAGAGGTAAACAGTTACAAATATAGGAGCTCAAGACAGACAAGCTACCACTAGACAAACGGCTTGTCAAGACTGAGCACAGAGGGAAGAAACCACTGAACTTAAATACAAGCAAGAACAGGCGAAACCAATAAACCAGATGAAAGGCAGTTAAGTAATCAACACAGGAGAAACTAGTAACAATTAGCAAAGGGAAAAAAAACAAGTGAAGGTGCCACCTAGCGGTTACTGAGGGAACTAACCGGCACCCTCACACTTAACCGCCTGCTGCACCTGCATGCTTACCTTCAGCGACTGGTGCACAAGAACACCCAGGTCTCTTTGCACTTCCCCTTCTCCCGATCTATTGCTATTCAAATAATAATCTGCCTTCCTGTTTTGCCACCAAAGTGGATAACCTCACATATATCCACATTATAGTGCATTTGCCATGTTTCTGCCCAATCACCCAACCTGTCCAAATCGTACTGGAGTTTCACGACATCCTCCTCACAGCATACCCTCCCACCCAGCTTTGTGTCATCTGCAAATTTGGAGATATTATATCCAATTCCCTCATCCAGATCATTAATATATATTGTGAACAGCTGGGGTCCTAGGACCGATCCTTGCGGTACCCCACTAGTCACTGCCTGCCACTCAGAAAATGACTCATTTATTCCAACTCTTTGCTTTCTGTCCGCCAACCAGTTCTCTATCCAAGTCAATGCCTTGCCCCCAATCCCATGTGCCTTAATTTTGCACGCTTGTGCCTTAATTTTGCATGCTAATCTCTTATGTGGGACCTTATCGAAAGCCTTCTGAAAGTCCAAATACACCACATCCACTGGTTCTCCCTTATCTATTTTACTAGTTACATCCTCAAAAAATTCCAGTAGATTAGTCAAGCATGATTTACCTTTTGTAAATCCATGTTGACTTTGTCCGATCCTGTCACTGCTTTCCAAGTGCTCTGCTATTACATCTTTTATAATGGACTCTAGCATTTTCCCCACTACCGATGTCAGGCTTACCGGTCTATAATTCCCCGCTTTTTCTCTACCACCTTTTTTGAATAGTGGGCTAACATTAGCTACCCTCCAATCCATGGGTACTGTTCCAGAGTCTAACGAGTTCTGGAAGATGACCAGCAATGCATCTACTATTTCTAGGGCCACTTCCTTAAGTACCCTGGGATGTAGATTATCAGTCTCTGGGGATTTATCGGCCTTCAGTCCCATCAATTTTCCTAACACCATTTCCATACAAATACTGATTTCTTTCAGTTCCACCCTTTCATCAGACCCTATGATCCCTGGCATCTCTGGGAGGTTATTTGTGTCCTCCTTTGTGAAGACAGAACCAAAATATGCATTTAGTTGGTCTGCCATTTCTTTGTTCCCCATTATAAATTCCCCTGATTCTGACTGTAAGGGACCTACGCTTGACTTCACCAATCTTTTTCTCTTCACATATCTATAAAAGCTTTTACAGTCAGTTTTTATGTTCCCTGCAAGCTTACTCTCATATTCTATTTTCCCTTTCTTAATTAATCCCTTTGTCCTCCTTTGTTGAATCCTAAACTGCTCCCAATCCTCAGGATTATTGCTTTTTCTGGCCAATTTATATGTCCTCTCTTTGGATCTTATACTATCCCTAATTTCCCTTGTTAGCCACGGTTGAGTCACCATTTTTGTTCTATTTTTATGCCAAACTGCGATGAAAAAATTCTGTAGCTAATCCATTCGGTCTTTGAATGTTTGCGATTGCCTATCCACCGTCAGCCCTTTGAGTGCCATTCCCCAATCAATCCTACCCAACTCGCTCATCAGACCATCGTAGTTTCCTTTATTTAAATTGAGGACCCTAGTCTGTTCACCCTCCTGCCATCTGGGAGACGCTACAGATGCATTCGCACCCGTACGACCAGATTTAGGAACAGCTTCTTTCCCAGGGCTGTCATCCTACTGAACTCCACAAATAAACTCTAAAGCCTGCACATCTGCCAATGCACTTTATTATGGTTATGTTTATGTTAATGTATTACAAGCCAAATGTATGTTGAATGTTTAAATGTCTTAATCTAAATGTACACTTTCGGGAGCCGCAAGCCTACATTTCGTTGTGCTGCACTTGTGCACTAACAATGACAATAAATGTTGATTTGATTTGATTTGATTTCTGATTCAACTACTTCATTCTCCATCTTAATGAAGAATTCAATCATATTATGATCGCTCCAAACCAAGGGGCCTCGTACAACAAGATTGCTAATTAATCCTTTCTCGTTACATAATACCCAGTCTAAGATGGCCTGATCTCTGGTTGGTTCCTAGACATATTGGTCCAGGAAACCATCCCGTAAACACTCCAGGAATTCCTCCTCCACAGCATTGTTACTAATTTCGTTGGCCCAATCTATATGTAGATTAAAGTCACCCATGATGACTGCTGTGCCCTTATTGCACGCTTCTTTAATTTCCCTTTTAATGCCATCCCCAACCTCCGCCTTACTGTTTGGAGGTCTATATACCATTCCCACTAATGTTTTTTTCCCCTTAGTATTCCTCAATTCTACCCATACAGATTCCACATCATCAGAGCTAATATCCTTCATTACAATTGTGTTAATCCCTTCTTTAACCAGTAATGCTACCCCACCTCCCTTTCCTTTTTGCCTATCTTTCCTGAATATTGAATACCCCTGAATGTTGAGTTCCCAGTCTTGGCCATCCTTGAGCCACGTTTCCGTAATCCCAACCAAATCATATTCATTTACCTCTATTTGCGCAACCAATTCATCCACCTTATTGCAAATGCTACTCGCATTAAGACACAAAGCCTTCAGGCTTGTTTTTTTAACGCTCTTAGACCTATTAGAATTATTATTTACTGTGGCCATGTTTGATTTAAACCGTTGATTTCTCTGACTGCCACTTTTGTTTTTCTCCTTCCTATCTTTTGCTTTTATCCTTGTTTCCCTTTCCTCTGTCTCCCTGCTCAGATTCCCAACCCCCTGCCATTTTAGTCCGGTTTGAACTGGTCCCACCTCCCCCAGAACTGGTTCCAATGTCCCAGGAACTTGAATCCCTCCCCCTGGCACCATTCCTCTAGCCATGTATTCACCTGAAGTATCCTTCTATTTCGACTCTGACTAGCACGTGGCACTGGTAGCAATCCTGAGATTACTACCTTTGAGGTCCTGTTTTTTAATTTATCTCCTAACTCCCTATATTCCGTTTTTAGGACCTCATCCCGCTTTTTGCCTATATCGTTGGTGCCTATATGCACCACGACAACTGGCTGTTCACCCTCCCCTTCCAAGATGTTCTGCAGCCGCTTGGAGACATCCTTGACCCTTGCACCAGGGAGGCAACACACCATCCTGGAGTCTCATTTGCGGCCGCAGAAACGCCTATCTATTCCCCTTACAATTGAATCCCCTATTACTTTTGCTCTACCCCTCTTTTTCCTCCCATTCTGTGCAGCAGAGCCACCCCTGGTGCCAGGTAGTTGGCTGCTGCTGCCTTTCACTGATAAGCCATCCCCCCCAACAGTACTCAAAGTGGTGTAGCTGTTGGAGAGGGGGATGACCACAGGGGACCCCTGCACTACCTGCCTGCGCCTAGTACTCAGCCTGTTGGTCACCCGTTCCCTTTCTTCCTGTCCAACCTCTACCTGTGGTGTGCCTCTGTAACTAGGCACTTCATGTACTCTAACTCGTGCCTCATGTGGCTTTTGTCCTCACTAAACTGGACCACCAGGCGCTCTATCTTCGCCTGGTATTCTTCAATCTCCATTTCCTTATCCCAAATCTCTGCTTTAACTTCCCTAAGCTTGCCGGTACCTAACCACAAACAGATCAGTGGTGTTATAAAAAGAAAACCAATAACTGCTACTCTCTCCAGGCCCAGACCACTGTCTGCTACATTGCATACTGTCGCTGACGGTCCTGCCGTGGTCGCCATTTTGTAAGGGTTTTTTGGTGGTTTTGGTTTGGGGTTTTTGCCTGGTCAGTCAGCTGTGTGTCTGAGCTGATCCAGCCCCATGCGGTTCGAATCGCTTCCCCTTTGGTTCTGACTGCCGGACTTATCTCATTAGCAATATAGACAAAATGAGACCAGTGGTTTGGTGCAAAGAAAACCAATGTTTTATTGAAATGAAGAATAAATTGCTATACAGTGAAAATAATTATGGATACAGCACACTTTTACTTAACGGGGAGGAGAAAAGATGGACACATCGAGGGAAAATTGACTAAAATTACAATTTAACAAAATTCCGCCTTTAGTTCCCACCCCTTATACCTATCTAGGTTGCCTTGTAATGGGCCAGAAAGTTTATGCTCACCAGTCCATGATGTTGAAACGCCTGCTCCGTGCCCTGCGGCCTGCCTTGGATTTTTCACCGCCTGAAGTAGAGATACCCCAGTAATTCAAAAGTAACTTTGGGTATTCCACTTCTATTGGGCGGGCTGTTATGGTCTTCATGAAGGCAGGGCACTGGAGGTGAGGTGGTAGAGAGAGAGAGAATGTCTTCCTGAGGGGCTACCTTTATACCCCATTGGGAGCCCTTATCTTTGCGCCCAAATCTGGACGTATCTGGGTTACACAAAAGGGACTGATCTGTCCCCATTGACCGTAATGGGTTTGAATGCGTTTCCCATTCATTTAACTGGTTTGTGAATGGAGCTGTCCCAGTTTGAAAAATGTCCCGCTGGTTTCTTGAGTGCTCGGTAAACAGTACTTGAATGTTAGTGTAAACAATCCTTTGTCCTGTGGTTACCGCCCAACTGCAACTTGATTGACAGCAATCACTTGAGCCCTTGAGTCAACACTGCTGAGGGCTTGTGCAAACAAACAAGCCTTTGTTCCGTGTTGAAACTTCCTAACCGCAGTTGATTGACAGTTTCAAGTGCTTAAGTACTCAGAGGCTGGGTTTTTTTCAATCCTTATGTCAGCCAGTGCTGGGAGAACCTTCTTTCATATTCATAGGCTGTCTTTCTCTGTTGCCATGGGGCCGGCTACAGCCATCTTTGATGTCCTGGATTTTAAAGTACATTCCAACCAGGTTTTCTTTAATCAAATAATCTTCGGGGGCTGCCAAAATTTTGTGAACCTTACAAACTGGCTACCAAGCCAGGAAGATACTGATTCACATTATGCATAACAAACACCGAGACATTAAAGACCATTTAGCAACGGGGCAACCACCCAAAAAGCAGTTAAGGTGAACGAGTATAATCACCTTAGACAAGCCCGCCAAAATTAGACAAAGAACTAGCCCTGATTTGGTGCGCAGATAACAAACCTCCAAAAGAGTGTTATTGTAGGCCCACCAGTAACCGGAAAAAGCGGATACACAACTGCTATGGAGACGAGCAAGCAGAGAAGGGCAGTGTGGTGAAGCGTTGGGGACAATCAGGCACACGCTCAGGTCCAGGTTACTCGAAACGCAAAGAAGCAGCACGGAACATCGTGGCGAGGGGGCGCGGTGGGGCAGGCTTGACCGAAGATGACTAGGCCGCAACCGCAGCCTTACACGAGGAACGACCACGAGCACCGCGGTAACAAAGGGCCGGGTAAACCATACCTTCAGATCATTACCACTGCACAGGTAACGATCTAGGCCACCGCGACTGAGCCGACACCGAAGACCGCCAACCGAACCCCAACCGCAACAAAACCTGGATGACCAGACCATCACCAGAGGAACAAAACCCGAAGTTTTCCACTCTACAAGATAAAGTACCCAACAAAGACTTTACTCCCTATATCTAACGGAGAAAAGAGGGTATTTTACTCAGACAAATCCACCACTGCGCCCTGGGACCACGTGGCGATGGCAGGCCCCAAAGGACACAAAGAGCGAACCCCAAAACCGCAACCGGCTTAATCGACAGGATTCGACCTGTCAAGAAACCCTTATTGGTGAGCATAATCCCTGGCCCCTTATAGCACAATTTAGTTAGATATTGGGGGTGGGACAAGGGTAGGGGGATTATTAATGTGATTTTTCCCTCATTGTGCCGTGTGTTCCCCATTCTTAATTAAGTGTACTTTTATATGCCTCTAACTATTCCAGTAATTTTCAGTGTTGTAATTTTATTGTGCCTTTAATAAAATACAGTTTTCTTGCACCAAACCAGTTGTCTACTCTAATTTGTATCGCAGCCTGTATCTAAGTCCGGAGTCTAGAACCACAGGGGTGTGGGAGCAATTCGAACCGCTCAAAACCAGTCAGGAGCAAGCTGACTGCGGACACCAAAAACCCCTACAGACATTCCATACCACCCACAGAGCTCGGGAATGGTTGAGAAAATGAATAGAATCTTAAAGGCGTCACTCACAAAGGCCATTGCCAAGACCGGCGGCAGGGGATGGGTGGACCTACTACCTAGCATCCTAATGAGGTTGAGGGCTACACCCAATCGCCCAACCGGACTAACCCCGTTTGAACGAATTACTGGGTGGGCCCTGAGACTGCCCGAGGGCACAATCACGGGTAGTGAAGATGTGGGACGAGCCCAGGTCAGGATTAGACAGTTTATTAAGGAACTATGCAAACATCTGAGACAGGAAGTCAGGGACCAACAAATAGTCAGGGATACGGAATTGGAGGAAATGTAGGAAGAACAAAATTTACCAGTAGTAGGGGACAGGGTGATGGTAAGAGTCTTACCCGCCAGACCTGGATGGGCACCTCGCTGGCAGGGATGCTACGAGGTCCTAATAACCAGCGCATGTATAAATATGAAAGGAAAAGGCTGGATGCAACTTAAGAAATTCAAAAGCACAGTAAATAACAAGGACTAAACCGGTGAAGACTGGTGTCCACTGTTTATCTCCCTTTACAGGACTCAGATACGGATGACCTTACTGATATGCCTGGCCACGGCGACCACAGAAGGAGCCACATCAGTCGACCGAAGGAAGCAATGAGGCCTGTATTACAAGAACTCGAGCAACGTCAGTTGCGATTGGGAACGTGGGGCGTTAACTGTTACGGTTGATAAAACAGTGTATTTAAATTGTAGCTCCGGGTTAACGGGCGTAAGCATATTTGACAACAATACAAGGGATAGGGGTAACACAGGGATGGCTGTTAAATGGACAAACATGAGCATGGTATGCTTCGGGAAGAAGAGTGATGATATATTAACATGCGTACAGGGAGTAACTATGCAAGTAATATGTGGGAGGGATTGCACTCAGATGTCCAGGGTAGCCCAGCAGGAAGAAGGAGGGTGGGAACTATGCCCAACCTCCAAGTGCACCAACTTTGATGATTGGTGTTGGAAGCTGATCCCCCAGGATACTCCCACCACCACAACCACACTGACCACCCCAGCAACAGGAGCCCTGAAGCCCACCACTTTGACTAACGGAGGAACGCTTGAGGTCTCCTTAGCCTAGCTCGGGACCCAAAGGGGAGCTCGTGATCTGGGATTCTGATAGGTGCTTATTTAAGAATGTACACAATGAGATAGTTTCGGTTGTCCTCAATATTAGCCAGATGGGGTTACCCAAATGGTGCGAGTGGCGTACAAGCTCATTTTACCATCGGCTCCTCGACATGACAATTACTGATGCCCTCCGGGCCTCTGCGGGATGCGTGCGGTTGAGCCTATCTCGCCGCAAGAGGAACCTGGCAAATGACGTAGCCACTGCTTACAGGGCAGGGACATTCACAGCTAATTCCCTGGATATAGCGGAAATCGATAGCAAGGTGAATCAGCTAACATCCAAACTAAGGGACCTCATGTTAAAGGCAAATAAGTTGGAGGGACAACAGGGACAGACCGGAAAAGACTTGACTAAAACCCTATTAGAGTCTGTGCAAGTTTTGGAAAAGCCATGCCCATACAGTTAAACAGGTCACCGCCACCCTGCATAACATAACTAATCAGGTCTCTAGGGAACTAATGTGCATGGCCTACGGTGCATGGCTAGTGGGGGAGGTGCGACATAATCTAGCACAGCTCCACAATGGAGAAGTGCCGGATTGGATTACGGATAGTGCACTGCAAGACTGGGTGCCAGAGAGCGGCAATTGCTCGTCGCGCACCCGACGAGGACTTATAAGGGTCTACCCGACAACTAACCATTGTGTTACCACTCACCTGAGGCTGATAGGAATGGTATAAGCTGTATCCAGTCTGCAGGAAAGGGAATCCAAGCCCCTCTATGAGGTAGAGAACGTCGGGATCATAAGAGATGGCAATTGGCTCAGATACCACCACGCACCCAGTTATGCAGCCCAGAAAGGTTGCTTCTTGACAGGGATCTCGCTACAGGGATACAGAGAAAGGGTGAGTAACGTAGTCTGCCCACATCCCATGTAAGTGCAGGGTTCTCAAAATTCCCGCACTCCCCAAATTATGGATCAAGGGACCCTGTTTGGACAAGTTATTAAGAACAGGGTACCCAAAATAGCTTCTTTGTGGCCAAACCGACAGGATTTTTAAAACAGGGCTCTGCAGACAGGCAGGCCCGGAGACGAAACTTAAAATGCAGGAATCTGTGAGAAGGACTCTGTGGAGCCAGCCAGACAAAGTAAACACAGAATACGCATTCATTCGACTTGAAATAAATCAAGCTAGAATGGGCCTAAAATCGTGGCCATTAGATTTCTGCATATTTAATCGGTAACAGCTCACAGTAGCCATCAAGTCAGGATGGGGACAATTAAGTCTTATCCATGACAAACAACCAGGACATCGGGGCCATTAGACACAGAGACAACCACTCCAAAAGTCATTAAAGTAAATGGTTGTAATCATTTAAACAAGCCCGTCAAAAAGTTAAACAAAGGACTGACCTGATTTTGGCACGCAGATAAGGAGTTGAAGAACGGGTATAATTGTAGGCCCATCAGTGGTAATCGCTCTCTTAGCTCTTGCTCTGGCCTCTCCTCATTTGGCTTTTGGCCTGCTGCCGCTCGTTCTCGTGCCCTGGCCTCATGGTGGGCTCTCTTCTCGCTCCCCGCACCGCTCAACAACCAAGGATGCCCATTACACCGGGGCCAAACGCGGGAGGAGAATGAGACCCGAGTTCAAAACCACACAGGACACACAGGCCACAAACGGGCAGACGAGACGAGACGAGACGAAGAAGATGGTAAACCGATAAAAGCAGAGATGGGCAGCGAAAGACGCATTAGGAAAAACCAAACGCCTAGTTATAAGCTGGCGTTTGGTGAATAAGTTGGCGTTGCATGCGTGGACAGTACGAATAAGCTGGCGTTCGAAGAGTGGGTGGCAGCGCCCGTGACAAATAAACTAGTGTTTGAAGCATGTGTAGTAAAATCTTTTAAACGGTAAAAACTGCCAATCGACCCCCGACCGTGACGTTACCGCCGATGACTGCCCGAGGGAGAAGAAGAAGAAAACCCATCGCGACTCAATGACGAGGATAGCTGAGGAAAAGAAGGGTGCTTCGCATCAACAACTTCAGCGCCGCGCCCTGAGACCACGTGGCGACAGGGTACCCCAAAGGACAGTGGGAGCAGACCTCAAAACTCACAACCGTTTAAGCAACAGGTTTTGGATTGGTGAGCATGAATTCCAGGCCCCTCATAGCTTAATCTAGTTAGGTATAGGGGGTGGGATAAGGATAAGGGGATTGTTTAATGTGGTTGTCTTCCCTTGATGTGCCATGTGTACCCCATTCCCATATAAGTGTAATTGTTTATGCCTGTATTTTTCATACCAGTAATTTTCATAAGATTGTTTTATTCTGCTTTTAATAAAATTTTGCTTTTCTTACACCAAACCACTTGTCTACTCAATTTTCTGTATCGCCGCCTGTACCTAAGTCCGGTGTCTAGAACCCAGGGGTGTGGGAGCGATTCGAACCGCTCAAAGGACAGTCAGAGGCGAAGCTGACTGGGCGCACACACCACCCCCTACACCCATGGGGACAGGGACAGGAGCCATGTGCGGCTTCAACACCCTAAACTGTACCCTTGAAATTTCCAGTGCCCGCCATGAGCCAATGCGAACAGCACAGCGGGGAAAAGGAGAATACTGTGTGACCACCAGTGAATCCCAATACCAGTATGGTAACATCCAGTGCCCAGTGACCAGCTCAAGTTTCTGCTCCCACCCCCGGGCCCCAACAACGATTGGACATGCATCCATAACCTACTTATGGTCGCCCCACGAGGAACGGATGAGTCCAACTGAGGACCTAAAGGACAGCATGATCAAATATGTACTCCCTGAGGGGAAGGACATCCCAAAACTACCAGAACACCTACTGCAACTGAGGAAAGAGGCCAGGGCGATAATTAAGCAGTATCACCGAATTGAGCAAGAGGTCAAACAACTGGGGAAGGATGTGGAGGCCAAGCTGGAAGATGCCTCACGGTGGCAGACACTTTGGGACTGGGGTATTAGGGTGGACATACACCCCTGGATCAGAATTGCATCTCATGTATTGGTGGTGGTGCAGTTGCTAATTGTTATTATTATACTTATGTTTGAGTATTGTACTCGATGTAAATGACCCCGTAACCGAACCATTGCTAAAACTGTTGTTATAACATAGTATAGATTGATAGAGAAGCAGGGAATGTTAGAGGCAGTTTAAGTAACCACATCCATGCAAATCCAACCACCTGCATGGCCAGCAGTGATGGGGCGAGGAGCACGGGTGGGTGAAGTTAGTTGGCCATCTTGGGCTATCACCATGGGGCAAAAGGGGGGACTGAAGGGGTTAAAAGTTTGATTAGCGGCTTAACTGACTAGCTGGCTGATGTAATAAAGGAGAAGTCTGGCAGAACAAAGACAGTTGGAAGAAGCATAATACACGATGATTGGGGGAGTGAAAGAAGGCAAGGAGGTCATACATTAAACAATGGGTCGCCAAGATGTGATTTGCAAAGATGTGGTTAAGCGTATGTAAATTGGATAGAACAATGACAGATGTGGAAACAGGGCAAATGAGATAAACAAGATGTGTTTTATGGAGATGTGATTAAGTGTACGTGACTTGGACAATTAATTGGCCAAGTCCCGAAGATGTGAAGGAAACAAGATGTAAGATTGTATATCAGCCAACTGCTCGAATGTAAAAATTAGACTCCCATCTCAGCTCAGACTGAGAGGGCCTCTCCCTGCACGTGCTTGAATAAAGATCACTTGGAACCAGTACACGCTCGTCTCCATCTGCTTTGGGGCAGAGAGAAATCCCACAACAGAAGCTTACATGTTCCATTGTGATTTATAGCGTCCAATAATTTCAATGGTCAATGCTTCTAACAAGCTGGAGTCCTGCTTATTGCTAATTGGAAGCTCCAAACTGCAGTTAATTAAAGTGCGGGTGTATTTGGTGCCAAAAATATGTTATTACTTCAATCTCCATGTGTTCATGACAATGGGAAAAGCCAGTTCTGCAAATGTATTTATCCAAACTCCCTGCACTACACATTTGTTCTCCTTTGCAGACATCTCAAGAAAGTTGCCATTACATATTTTCCAGTTTAGAGGAATACTCAGTGCTGGTTATGCAGCCTGCAAAAAAAATATATGTAATTTATTTACATACAGACAGTGAACAAAATGAACTGTCAACCAGGAGTAATCTGGGCTATAGCGATTCTGTTCAAAAATGAGAATATAATATTTTTAAGTGTAGATCTATTTCTGTATGTAATTCATTTATTCAAACATAACAACACATCTACACAGCCCAAATTGTTTGCTATAGCCATAGTGGATCTAGATCATAATTATGTACCTTAGACAGGAACCAATTACAAAACAACTCTAGCCTGCCAATAGGGAAATTGAAATCTGAGTCTAATTATTTAATACTATTAAAATGTTTCTATTCTATCATCAGAGTATTATAGCATGCTTTCAGAAGCAACGCACATACTTTAGTTTGTAGAAATTAGACCAAAAATCAGCAAAAAACTATTTTTGGC
This sequence comes from Somniosus microcephalus, assembly GCF_052327205.1. Taxonomy (NCBI): domain Eukaryota; kingdom Metazoa; phylum Chordata; class Chondrichthyes; order Squaliformes; family Somniosidae; genus Somniosus; species Somniosus microcephalus. The sequence goes on along the minus strand of NC_140992.1, from coordinate 41,672,283 downwards.
ACTTCTATAGCTAACAATGCACAGACTCCAGAGAGGAATGTGGTACACACAAAAAATAATTTACCAGGTACGGAAAAATGGTCTGAATCTTGCTGGAAAAATAACAGCATATTAACAACACACAACGTTAGTAATGCACAAAGCGGCTAGCAGGTTCAGGGGATTAAGAGCAACGCTGTGAGTTGTGAATCTCCAGAACTTGCTGGTCGATTTATGCCGCTCCATCATTTGCCATGCAAAGACGGCATCTCGTTCTTAGCCTCCCCGTTATTTTTAAGAACTTGCTGGATATGCACATTAATTCCCCATTAAACTTGCTGCCGAAATTTAGGGCTAGAGCTAATAGCGTAAGTACCTGTTTAATGACGTGCTAATTGTTAATGCAATGCCAATCAACCTCTTTGGCCCAGAAAGGCAACATTTCCAACTATTCAATTTAACTTCTGCATATAGTAAATTGTTGTTAGAGATGTAAAAAAAGTCAATTTTAATATGATTACTTTTTTTTTCCTTTTCCTTTCTGTCTCTTTTTTCTCTCTCTTTTAATCCAATCTTTCGTTCCCTCTCTTTATTGCTCTTTCTGTACATGATTGGACTCTATTTCATCCTTCTTCTCTGGTGTCCCTCTGTTTCTTTCTCAATCCTTAAATCTCATTGGTTGGTCCCATCGTTCACTCAGGTCCCAGATGCCCCGTTGCTCTGGCCACAATGTTATCAGCTCGCAATTCCAGCAAGTCATGGCGCAAAAATCTTTCGAGCTGAAGGGTGCTGGTAATGGTCTAATGAACGGCATACACCGCGGGATGACTCGCTCCAGCAAAATCTGGTCCAATATATTTGTCTCTTTCTCAAGTGTTATGCCAAAAATGTTAGCCCCAGCAAGCATGAGCAACGTGAAGAATCAATTACCATCTTCATTTATAATTTCATCACTGCTGAAGTTCTTCAGGGCAGCATCCTCAACCCAACTGTCTTCAGCTGCTTAATCAATGATCTTTCCTTCATCATAAGATGAGGAGTGGGGTTTGTTGTATCCGTGTGTTAATGGAGACACGGAATGCAGGATTTGGTTTAACAGGTGTTTACTGAACAAAGTCTGGAGGTGAACTAAAAGATACGAGACACTATACAGGCTTATATACCCGAGTGGTCACTACCGGTATTACAGTACACAGGGGTTCTTAAAGGTACATACACTACAATTCCTCCCCTTTTAGATAATTGGTACATAACATTTTAAGTAATCATTAATTAACATGTTTACAAGAACAATAATCTACACATTTGCTGCAGTTAATCAATTATAAGTCAGTCTCTCTGGGGGCTTCCTGACTCGGTCCGGATAACGCCTCGGTGGTGTAGTAGTTTTCGGTGGTGTAGTAGGTTCTTTTGGCAAGGACAATTCGGCTTGAATGCCAGTGTCGGGTTCATCTGGTTCCAGTATCACCGGATCGGAGGTAGATACTATGGGTATCTCTGCTTCATCATTAGGCGTATAGAGTTGTGGTGTAGGTTGTCCCTTTTCAGATGACTCTATGATCTGGTCAGCATGGCGCCTTATTATACTTTCGCCAATGTCCACGGTATACATCAGCGGTCCTAGTCGTGTGCAAATAGTTCCAGGCTGCCATTTCTCGGTACGGTAGTCCCGGGCCAAAACTTGTTGACCTATCTGGAAAGTTCTAGTTGGCCATTCATTCATGCCTTGAAATTGTCGGTTCTCTACGTCCCTTCTAATGTTTGGTTTGATCAAATCCAGCCGGCATCTTAGTCTTCTATTGAAAAACATCATGGCAGGAGTTTGGTTTGTAACCACATGTGTTGCATTCCTGTACGCAAACAAGAAGTTATCTACATAATGTTGTAGATTTATGTCTTCATTACCCATGGCCTTTATGGCCTTCTTGAAGGTCTGGACAAACATTTCAGCTAATCCATTGGTGGCGGGATGGTATGGGGCGGACGTGTAGTGTTTAACCCCATTGTTTTTTAAGAACTTCCTGAATTCTTCGGCACAAATTGCGGTCCATTATCAGAACAGATCTGTTCAGGCAGCCCATTCCTGGCAAATATGGTCCTTAATACTGTGATGGTTTTTTCCGTGGTGGTGGAGGACATCTTTATTACCTCCGGCCACTTGGAGTGTGCATCAACCGTGATTAAGAACATTGAGTCCATAAATGGACGAGCAAAGTCGATACGTACCCTTTGCCATGAAGATGAGGGCCACTCCCATGGATGTAGAGGGGCTTGTGGTGGGGCGTTTTGGACCTTCTGGCATCCTAGACAGCTCTTGGTCATTTCTTCAATGTCTCCATCGATACCTGGCCACCACACAAACGCTCTGGCTAGGTTCTTCATTTTCACTCCACCCAGATGCCCCTCGTGAAGCTCCTTTAGCACTTTATCCTGGAGTTTGGGTGGAATCACCACTCTGGATCCACACATCAAGGTTCCTCGGCACACTGACAGCTGTTCTCTTCTTTGCGAGAATGCTGGCAACAGTGGTTCGACATGTGCTGGCCATCCCTTCACCGTTAAATCGTAGACTCGTGAGAGAGTCGGGTCATTTCTCGTTTCCTTTTCAATGGTAGAATTTGTTACTGGTAGACATTCCACTATGGTTGAGTGGAACATCGCCACTGGGTCCACTGTAGGTGCCTCTTCTACCGTTGGCAATGGTAGGCACGATAAACCATCAGCACTCCCATGCTGTTTTGATCCTTTGTATTCTATGTCATATTGGTGTGCCCCTAGGAAAAGGGACCACCTCTGTAGCCTTTGCGCTGTCATAATGGGAACGCCCTTTTTAGGGTTGAATATGGAGACAAGGGGTTGATGGTCAGTCAACAAAGTAAATTTTTGTCCGTGTAGGTAATGGTTGAATTTCTTCATTCCCCACACCAGGCTGAGTGCTTCCCTGTCGATCTGGGCATAGTTACGCTCAGCTGAGTTCAATGAGCGTGACGCAAAAGCTATCGGCTGCTCCGAGCCATCAGGGAATCTATGCAATAATACCGCTCCTATGCCGTAAGGGGATGCATCGCACGCCAGTCTGATTGGCAGTGATGGGTTGTAATGAGCCAACACTTCCTTGGACGTGATCAAGCCTTTGCATTTATGGAAGGCACGTTTACAGTCTTCGCTCCATTTCCAAAATACTCCCGTTTGTAGCAGTGCATTAAGAGGGTGCAGAGCAGTTGACAAGTTCGGTAAAAATTTATGATAGTATTTTATCAATCCCAGGAACGACCTTAATTGTGAGACATTTTCAGGTGCTGGGGCTTTTATGACCGCTTCAATTTTTTCAGGTGACTTATGCAACCCTTCTTCGTTAATTATATGGCCACAATATGATATTTGTTTCTGGAAAAACTTGCACTTGGGGCGATTTGCTCGTAGGCCCCGTTCTCTCAGCATAGTGAGCACCTGCTCCAAATTGGCAAGGTGCTCGTTGTCATTTTCTCCTGTTACAAGGATGTCATCTAGGTAGCATTGAGTCCCCGGAATCCCTTGCAGGACTTGCTCCATAGCTCTTTGCCAGATAGCTGGAGCTGATGCTACTCCGAAAACCAGTCGATTGTACTGGTACAGGCCTTTGTGTGTGTTTATCGTGAGATACTTTTTAGAGGCCTCCTCAACCTCCATCTGTAGATATGCCTGTGCCAAGTCAATTTTGGTGAAACGTTTCCCTCCGGATAGTGAGGCGAAAATATCTTCTATCCTCGGAAGAGCATACTGTACCATGTGAAGGATCGGGTTTACAGTCACCTTGAAGTCCCCACAGATGCGAATTTTTCTCTGTTCTTCAGATTTATCATTATTCAACATTTTCTTCATGACCGGGACGATGGGTGTTGCCCAATTGCTCCAATCTACCTTGGATAACACGCCTGCCTTTTCCAAATTCTCCAGCTCTGCCTCGACTGCTGGACGAATTGCGTATGGCACCGGCCTTGCCTTAAAAAACTTGGGAATTGCCGCATCTTCCACTTTTATTGAGGCGGTGACGCCTTTCAAGGTTCCTAGTTCCTGTTGAAACACTTCTTTGGCGTTGGCCAAGATGTCTTTTAATCGTTCAGGTATGATGTCATCATCATTTTTTTTCTTACTGGTCACCGTCAGTGCCTGAATGGAGTGCCAGCCTAAACGTATCTTCCTGATCCATTCACGTCCCAACAGCAGTGGACCACCATCTTGCAGAACGTATAAATACAACTTCTGTATTTCCTTGCCGTTGTATACAACAGGCACCCTTATTTTCCCTCTGGGGTATACGTTCTGTCCCGTTAATGTCTTCAAGATAATGGATGTGTCTTTCAAAGGTATATGCGGAAATAGCCGCTCTTAATCCCGTCGACTTATGACGGTCAGAGCTGATCCTGTATCTAGCTCCATTTTAACTGGGGACCCCGCTATCGTGAGGGTAACCCAAATGGTCTGGTAATCTTCTTTGGCAATTACATTATTTAATTTGAGACAGCTTAGTCTCTTGTTTCCGGAGTCGCTATCGCTCTTCTGGTCTTCGGAGCTACTGTCCGTCATCATTTGTACCTTTCTGTACTTTTCCTTATTGATTTTTTTTCTGTCAGTGGATTTTTTGTTTCCAGATCGGCATACACGTGCAATGTATCCCATCTTTCCGCATTGCCTGCATGCTTTGTCCTTGAACCAGCAGTCCCTCTGGTCATGGGTGGATCTGCCACGGCGATAACATCTCTCGAAACCCCATGTCATTTCATGGGTGCCGAAGTCCTGTGGCTTTTGCTGTATCTCTGCAGCTCCTCTTGCTGCTGCTTCGTATGATACATCCACACTGAAAGCCTTGTCCAGTGTCAAATCTTTCTCAGAAAGTAGCTTTTTCTGTGTTCCTTCACTTAGGAGACTGCAGACGAATTTGTCTCGTAGAGAATCTGCCAGTCCTGTCCCGAATTGGCAGTGCTTTGACAGCATTCTTAATTCGGTGAGGTAATTAGCGTTACTTTCATTCTTGTGCTGATTCCTCCTGAAGAATTTGAATCGTTCCGCTATCAGCAGCGGTGTTGGGTTTAAGTGCTCCTGTAGGGTATCAACAATCTCCTTAAAATTCTTGTCCATCGGTTTGGCTGGAGTGATTAAGTTTCGTAACAGCCCGTATGTCATTGCGCCCATCAGATTTAGAAGTACCGATGCCTTTTTATCATCCTCTACTTCATTCGCTATGCAATATACCTCCACTCTTTCCACATATGTGGTCCAATCCTCTATATCACTATCGAAAGCAGTAATATTGCCAGTCTTAGGCATCCTGAAAATCAAAAATGGCGCCTCCCGCGCTTTCCTTTCTTCACTGCCGAGAAAAAAATGGCGCCTCCCGCGCTTTCCCGCCGCTGCCGCTGCTGACAACGCTGTTCTCCGTGGTTTTTATTTAAACAGATATTTTTAATGGTTGGAGACTCGGACTCTCTGGGACTTTTCCCTCCCTCTGCTTGGTCCGAACGCCGACCTGCTTTGCAGCGCCGGCCGTCTCCCGAGTGCTCCACCCTCCGTCTCTGTTTGCCTCCGCCTTCCGACTCGCTGCTCGGCCCCGCTGCAGAGCCACCCGATCGAGCCCCAGCCCGCCGACCAGGAAGGATTAGTGCAGTACCTGCCACCAGCCCGTCTAGCTGGTGAAACCACAGTTTTGTTTTGTTTTTCTTGTTTTTTTTCTTCGACCTTCATCTGAGGAATCGATCTGCTTGAGGTGCTGCCGAATTGAAGGTAAGTCCGTTTCCAATTCGTCGCCACTGTTGTATCCGTGTGTTAATGGAGACATGGAATGCAGGAGTTGGTTTAACAGGTATTTACTGAACAAAGTCTGGAGGTGAACTAAAAGATACAAGACACTATACAGGCTTATATACCCGAGTGCTCACTACCGGTATTACAGTACACAGGGGTTCTTAAAGGTACATACACTACAGGGTTGTTCACTGACATTTCCACAATTTTCAGTTCCATTCACAACTTCTCCGACAATGGAGCAGCTCATGGCAGTTTATAGCAGAATCTGAGCAACATCTAAACAGGGGCTGACATGTGGGAGGTAACATTTGTGCAATAGAAGTGCGAGTAAACGATCATCTCCAACAAGAAAAAGCCCAGTTGCTGCCTCCTGACCTTTAATGGCACCACCATCAATGACTCCTCTACCATTGAAGTAGTTTAAAATAGTTTAAAACTCACAGGTAATGACAGCGAAATGGCAGAAATATTGAATAATGATTTCGCTTCATTATTTACCAGGGAGACTAACAAGGTGGGCATGACATTAGAAGAAGAGAACACAAAAGATAGAAAGACATTAAAGATACAAAGGGGGAGATGATTGATAAACTAATCAAACGTAGAGAGGATAAAACCCTGGATGGGGACTAATAGGAACACCATCACCTTCAAATTCCTCTTTAAGTCACACGCCATTCAGACTCAGACATATTGGCATGGGTTCCCTGATCTCCAGCTGTAACTTTGGCATAAGATTGACAAAAACTCCAGAGAGATCGAGTAAATAGCTGGTTAAAATTGGAAATCGGAAGTACCTCTGCAGAAATTGCAGGAGTTACTGCAATTTCTTCATCGCTGGATTAAAATCCTAGAATTCCCTACCTAACAACATCATAAGAAACATAAGAAATAGGAGCAGGAGTAAGCCGCTTGGCCCCTCGAGCCTGCTCCACCACTCAATAAGATCATGGCTAATCTTCTACCTCAACTCCACTTTCCTGCCCTATTCCCATATCCCTCGATTCCCTTAATATCATGGGGTGCATCCCAGTGTAAGTGCCGGAATGCACCCCACCTAAGGCCTCTGCCCCACTAAAGTTCACGGTTCTAGGTCCCCCCCTCAAAAAGGTGATGAAGTTACACCCTGCAACCCCTTGTGTCAGTGGGTTCCTTGTAATTTTAGCAGAATTATATGCCTCTGTTGTGCGGGTCCAGACCCTGACCTTGGCTTGGACCCCCAGGTGGGTCCCTCTTCCCCACTGCCATTTCGCTGTCATTACCATCGGGTAGGTATGCCTATTAAGACCAAGCATATCTTCTCCAATGCTAAGCTGGGTTCCGACTTAGGGACTCCATGCACCAGCCCTGCCCACCGCCCACCAACCTCCCTTTACGGTGATGACCTTTTAGGAGCTGGTAGAGACTCCGCCCCCAAAAGGCCTTACAGAAACCAGTGAACATAAGGCTGGGACCTGGCAATACTCGAGTACTGGCCAAACTTGCAGGTTTTCAGCAGACCCCTGCTGAGATTGTAGGAGTCCAGTGAAGTGGCTGCAGATTTTCAGTCCCTTTATACTTTGGACTTTCTAAGGATTGTCCAATGCTGCATCAAGAAGAAAAATGGCAATTATTTTGTTTTCTTAGCAACCATTTACAAGATAGAAATGTCTCTTTTCTAGGGAATTGAGCACATATAGCTAGGCTGACACTCCAGTGCAGTACTGAGGGAGTCTGTTGGAATGTGCCGTCTTTCGGATGAGGTGTTAAATCGAGGCCCTGTTGCTCTGTCAGGTGGACGTAAAAGATCCCATGGCACTATTTCGAAGAAGAGTAGGGGTGTTATCCCCGGTGTCCTGGCCAATATTTATCCCTCAACCAACATAACAAAAACAGATTATCTGGTCATTATCACATTGCTGTTTGTGGGACCTTGCTGTGCGTAGATTGGCTGCCGTGTTTCCCACATTATAACAGCGACTTTACTTCAAAAGTACTTCATTGACTGTAAAGCGCTTTGAGACGTCCAGTGGTCATGAAAGGCGCTGAATAAATGCAAGTCATTCTTCTTTCTTTCTTGCTCACTGAAAGTAGCTCCAACACAATACGTGGTAAGTATGAGTCAGTGTTATGCAGAATTATTTCAGTGTCTTAGTTACCATTGTCTCTGATTCTATGTTCACACCCATTTACGGGAACAGAGGTACTTCTTGTAAAACCTGACCAACAAGAGTTATCTACACTCTATCATTTTTATCTATATTGTAACATGAAATTCTTATAATCTTGTTAAAAGTATGTTAAAGCTGATGCCTTTTGATTTGTTACATGCAAATTCTAGATCTTGACTTCTATTTGATATGCTCATCGAAATTATGTTAATATATGAAGAATATAAATGTGGATCACCCAAGATTAATAATGAGAGGGATGCATGATAAAAATTACCCTCCAGCTCAGGGGGAAGAACAGATATACACTCAAAAGAATTATAATAAAAAGGAATATTACCCGCAATTTGTGGGTCTGTTGGCATTTCTACATTGTACTTACTGAAAATATTTTACTGATATTGTCCTTTACTTGTTATGAATAAGGCTACAACCACATTTATCACAGTTAATTCCTAAAGTGAATATTATCCTCCATGTACATATTTCCCGCCATTTTCCAATGTTTGACTTTTTGATATAGAATTCTTTTATCTTATCATTTAATGTTGCGTCGCCGCTGAAATTAGGTGGGCCTTTAAATCGGCGTAAGCCGGTAGCGCTGCGCCGGCACTGATGACGTCATCGGTGTGCGCAGCGCCCCGGTACCGCCCGAAACCACGCCGATCCCCATCTTCAGTAGCGGCCGCCTCTTCCCTGGCGGCCGCTAACAACGTTTTGAAAACCTGGCCGTGCTGCAGCCTTAGAGGCGCTATTTAAAGCGGAGGTGCGGCCGGCCGCTTTTTCGGCGGCCGCCTGCCCGCACCTCCTTCCCCGGCCTCCTCCACCCCCCCCTGCGGCATTGCCGGCTGGTTTCCGTGGAGCCCGGCACTTCGCCGTTGTGCCGGGCTCTTTTGCCGGCACTTTCAACGGGGCTCCGGCCGTTGCAGGCACCTCCCCCTTAAGAGAAGGGGGAGGCCTGCAGTACAGCAGCCTGCCGCTCCGCATCGGGTGGCGCAGCGGGACCGGCAGCGCTGAAATTCACTTTCAGCGCCCCAAGCGGGGCGGGCACACCCTGTACCAGCGCCCGCTTCCGCTTTGGGGCGCTGAAAGTGAATTTGGGGCGGGCACAACTGGCTCGGCGGCGGGCGCTAAATTTCCGGCGCAAACGTGCTGGCGGGGCGTCACCGAATTTATAGGCCATTCTCTTCCCATCTGCACTATAGGTTGCCTGTATGGAATAAAACCTCAGGACTAGTCCAAGGCTAAGGCTCTTACACTGCCTGTAAGACTCCAGTGAGAAAAACTACTAAAAGGAAGACGACAGCCCCTCCAAATTGCCCCCGTTACATTGTCAAAGAATGGTGACATTCTAAATACTTCTTGGTGTTCATTAACTGCAACTACACAGGTGATATTGCTGATGTAAATTTTGGGGAAATTCCAGGGCTCCTCTATTATGGTGGCAAACAAAAGAATGCCCATTGGAAATCCCATACCTGTCCTCAACAGCAGCAGTAATTCTGAGTTCTGACGAAGGGTCATCGACCTGAAACGTTAACTCTGTTTCTCTCTCCACAGATGCTGCCTGACCTGCTGAGTATTTCCAGCATTTTCTGTTTTTATTTCAGATTTCCAGCATCTGCTGCATTTTGCTTTTGTATTGTTGCAGCAGTAATTAATTGGACGCAAATTGCTTTGGGATATCCTGAGGATGTGATTACAGGGAGGCCCAAGTAACCGTGACAAAGTGGAACACATTGATTTAGGAGAGAAAACTGGTGGAACTTAAATTTTAATTTTTTGTTGCCAATTCTATTCTAAAAACGAATCTGAAAACTTTCCATCTCCTCTCTCTTCATTCTCCATTCACTTGGGAGGCAGAAGCAACTTTAAACAAAGTGGATTTTAGATTGGCCTTCAAGGTACAGTTTTCAACCTACCATAAGTCCGTAATAATATGCTATGTAAATGCAATTTTACTTTGTTTCTTAGCAACCAAGGCACCTGCTGTGTTCAGGTTCTCCTCAAAGAGTATGGGTGAGATCAGAAACTTAGGAATGTGCTGTGGAGGGTGGGTCACAAGATGTATCCTACTAATACTTCCTTATACGGGAGTTAATGTGTAATGTTCTCTCTGTCAGTGATTAACATAACAGGTCCGATAATATTTCTGCACTAAAATTAATACATTCCCATCTCCCTCTTCATAATGAAAAATACATGTTTTTCAGAAAGCCGGTGATATAAATTTTATGCACTTCACTGTTGTTCTTAAACACGTCGGGCTCGATTTTAACAGCCCTGAGGAGGTGGGTTTGGAGGCGGGTCAGCTGCGAAAATCGGAAAAAATGGCTTCAGGCACCCAACCCGCTTCCATCCCACCCCCACATGATTTTCGTAAGTGTCTGTTCAGCTGCTCCCAAACTGATCTGACTCCAACCGGTGGGAGAGGTAGTTAAGGCAGTTAAGAGCCTGTTAACTGCCTTGATAATCCTATTTTGACAGAGGTTTCCCATTTTCGTGCCTCTGGCTCCTGTTTCCCATCTTGTCAGAAACAGTCCTGCTGCAAGGAGACGAGTTGGTGGAGGACATGATCTGTAGTCATTATTGGTGCAGAACTTTAAAAGCACTTCTGTAACATGGCTGGCATTCAAATGCAACAAATTTGTTGTTGGAGGTTTGGGATAAGATTTTGCAAATCTACTGACCTTGTGACTGGTCAAGCTGACACACATCTGCAGTTTGAACTGATTGGAATAATTTCAGGCCACTTTGAGCGTGCGCTTGCAAGCTTTTAACCTCAACTGAAATCTATAACAACGGGATGGGAACCATTTACATTCTCTCATCCTGGTTGTCAGATTCGGAGGAAGAGCAGCGTGGCTTAGTGCTGCCGGATGAACAAATGGCTCAGCACACAGCCTCCTTGGAGGAAGATGAAGAGGATGAGGAAGAGGACGAGGAGGAGGATGAGGAGGAGGACGGGGAGTGACGACTTGCAGGGTTGGATGTGGCCAATCCAACAGCAGGCTACCACATTGATGGCCGTCAGGCAAGGTATGCACCCAGCCATGCCAGATTTGCGTAAGTTAATGCTTCAAGCACAGGTGGCTGGCACATGAAGATGAATATAAGTCCGACAGTCTCAAACCCCAGGCATCATCTGTCCAATAAACAGTGGTTTGCGCTCAGTGTCACCGCCATCATTCTACATGGAAATCACCCTGAGCCCTCACTCTTGAACTTCCATTTCCCAGAACACAGAGGCCACACTTTAGGTGATCTCAGCAGATCATTAAACCTTTTTCAACACTGAACCCATGTGAGTCTGTACATAGACCTCGAGCTGCTTTGGTTTGCTGAGGAGGCCTCCTCCTTCCATTTTCAGGGAAGAGGAGCTCCTGACGTCCTCTAACTCCCTCAACAAGAGCATGGAGACAGTTCTCATTGAACCTGGGTGCAGCCTTAGTTTTTGGGGCTGTTATTCCTGCAGCTCCCAGCACCTTTACGAGAAAAAAGCATTAATATTACTAAGCAAATAAGTGAAACACATGTGGCATCTTTTTCATTTCATAGTCGGATAATAAAGTCATATATCAAAAAATCATGATACTCTTTCTGGAATAAAATGACCAGAAATATAGAAACATAGAAAAATAGGAGCAGAAGTAGGCTATTTGGTCCTTCGAGACTGCTCCGCCATTCAATATGATCATGGCTGATCCTCTGGGCTCAATTTTGCCAGTATGGGCGGGCTGGGGTGTGTCAGGTGGGATTTGTGTCAGGACCCCGACTCCGAAGTGAAGTGTTGAAAAAATTGCGATTTTCCCCTAATTGGGCAGTTGATTTCCAGCGTGTGGGAACCCCTGGCCCAATGAGTCTTTTCATACAGAAAATCGCCTCCGATGACGTCATCAATGCTGCTGGATTTAAGGCCTGCAAGCAGCCTTGCTTCTTCTGGAGACTGGAAACGCTTCGGAAATTGTATGAAGGACTTCATTTACCGACCATGTCCACCAGCAAGCAAAAGTGTGCACCTCGCTTTGATGAGCCCTCCCTCCAAGCTCTGGTGCAGGGAGCAAGATCTAATAAAGAGGTGCTCTTCCCTTCCTCAGGGAGAAAAAAGCCACCCCAGCAGACTAAAGCTGTGTGGCTTCAAGTGGACGAGGAGGTCAACTCTGTATCAATGAGCCACAGAACCTGGCTGCAATCCAGGAAAAGGTTTCATGACCTTCTCTGCGCAGGAAAAGTGAGTATGACTTTCCCATCACCTCTCCTCATCAGCACTCTGCTTTGCCAAACTCTTCCTCCACATCCGAATTGACACTTATATCCATGCACCCTTACCCATTCCCTCTCTCTCTCTATGGTCACATTCACTTAACTATTCGACCATGCAGCCCTCACACTCTCTATCACTGTGATGCAATGACAACAACTTACAAAGACAGCGAGGGCCCTTTGTCTACTTCTAAGCATCTATGCTATGGATTCTCTACACTCACTCCTTCATTCTCATTCAAACTCCACTTGTGTCTCTCATTGCAGGAAAAGAGAGCCCATAATAAAAGGGAAAGAGCCATGACAGGAGGAGGGCCACCCTCAGTAGCCCAGCTCACCGCCTGGGAGGAGGCGGCCCTGGAAATTGCCGAGATCGAGGAGGATTCTCAAGTTGGGGACGAACAGGCGGGCACATCACAGCAAGCTGGTGACAGAATAGTTTGGCATCTCTCTCATTGACATTGCATGAGTCACTGATAATGAATCTGATGCTCTAACAGATTGACTTATGATCATCTGCACAATTCAATGTGCATGCAACCTTTACCTCACATCTCTAACTCTTTCCTTTACTCCTCCACAGGACCATCGAAAGCCCCCATCCCCACTGTCCAGGAGGAAGAGCCTGAGCTTCCAGACTCCTCAGAGGAAGCTGCAACCTCTGAGGGCGCAGCAGCAGCAGAATTCAGCGCACCCAGCACCAGCGCAGACACTCACACCTCGGTGGGACCTTCACGAGAGAGTAGTGTTGGCAACTGGTGTATCACAGCTCACAAGTGAGCATCAGCAGATCGTGGAGACAGGGTCAGCAATGGAGAGTCCTCGTCGGAGAGCACAGGAATCTGCCAGCTCGGCTCAGCTGCATGTCGACCCTGTGCCTCCGGGTCCATCCAGAAGGAGAGCGGTGCTTGAACTCCAGGAACAGGTGCAGGAGTCTCTGGCAGGTTTTGTCTCCAAGGTCACTGTGAGTGTGGAGCGAATGGAGGGGTCCATCACGAACATGAGCAGAGCTTTTGTGGAGGCATTGGCGCATGAACGCATCACCGCGGAAAGGATGGCAACCTCTATGGAAAGGATGGCTAACTCCGTGGTAAGGCTGGCTACCCTAGAGGAGAGGATGGCTACTGCCATGGAGGAGCTTAGTCGCCAGGGTATGGAAAACATGATAATTGTTCAGAATAGAATGACATCTCTTGAGGAGCGATGGTCAGCTATTGAGCATACAAACCAGACCTTCATGAAAGTGCAGAAATGGGTCCTCATGGCCCCCCTAAAGTGCAGCAAGATGCTGTCAAGCCACTTGCTAGCTCTGAAGTGGGGCTGACCCATGAGAGGGATGTTGGTGGCAGACAACAAGGAAGTGGGTGCTCCTCTCCAAGCGCTCACACAACCATGCCACTGCAGAGCCCTCGGTCAGAGCCCCACCAGTGTCCTCACCCAACTGAGATGGGCGTCTCAGCCCCTGCACAGCTGCAGGAGCAGCAGACTGTTGACGAGCCCTCACAGGCTCGCAACCTCAGAGGATGGCCGCCAAAGGCGTTGAGACAGGAGCAGCAAGAAAGTGAGCAAGGGGCCTCCACATCTGCTGAAGACACAGGGTAAGCACCACATAGGAGCACGTGTAAGAGGAAGATAAAGCACAAGTAGTCACAAGGGTAGTCACTTGTGTGCTGTGATGTTTAGTATTTGGACCAGCCATCATTGTAATTGTATTATAAACAGATTTGATGGCAAACTGTTGAAGTTGTGGCCTGTGTCATTTCGCAAATGGGACTTCCACATTGACGGCTTAGGGCGCCTTGCAATTGTCAGTATGGTGGTCAGAGAGATAGGAATCCGCAAGTTCCTGTCCATTGTCGATGCTCTGGTAAGAAGGTGCAAGACAAAAGTGTTTGATTTTGCAGGCTAACCAAATCTGGCCAAGATGAGTGCGTCCCTTGCATCCTGGACAGCAATGTTGTCGTGCGCTGGCGCCTTCTGGCCTGTGCAGCTTCAGGTGGGTGACTAGCAGCTTGGCGCTCCTATTGTTGCTCCTGCTGTTGGTGCTGCTATTGTTCATGGTTCTGCTGCTGCCGTGGCTGTCCTTCATCCAAATCTGATGTCCAGGAGGAAAGGAATTAAATTGTTGCCATGCTCCTGGTATATACCTCAGTTGAGGAAGCGCTCAAGGTGGGGAGAGGGGTTTCCCAGGAGGTCACATTGGAGATAGGTGTCAGGCTCAAAACTTCTACAACAATGAGTAGGCCTGCTAAAGGCTCGTCCAGACCTGAGACAACAAAGTTCTGCCACCTGCAAATGATCATCAGTGAAAACTCCTTTGTAGTGGTGGAGCTGCAGCTGTTAGTAAGCAATCCAATTGTGAGGCCACCAGGATTAACTGGCGTGTTCCAGAGGAGGTGTGTAGGATGGGGGAAACGTCTAAAAATCGGAAAGGCCTCTCAAAATGGGATAATAGAGGCAATTAAGTTGTTGTTAAGGGCTTTAAGAGCCTATCCTGCCTCTTGGAGGCGGCATGGAAACGGGGTCAGAAAACACGCATGTGGTAAAATTACTCAGAGGTGGGATGGAGGTGGGATCGGGCCCGCCCGCCATTTTTTGTGATTTTACCACCTCGCACGCCTCCAAACCAGCCTCCTCGTGCTTGGCAAAATTGAGCCCTCTATCTCAATACTATATTCCCGCTCTCTCCCCGTACCCCTTGACGCCTTTTGCGTCTAGAAACCTATCTATCTCCTTCTTAAATATATTCAGTGACTTGGCCTCCACAGCCTTCTGTGGTAAACAATTCCACAGGTTCACCACCTTCTGAGTGAAAACATTTCTCCTCATCTCAGTCCTAAATGTCCTACCCCGTATCCTGAGACTGTGACCCCTCGTTCTAGACCCCCCAGCCTCCCTGCATCCAGTCTGTCTAGCCCTGTCAGAATTTAATGCATTTCAATGAGATCCCCTCTCATTCTTCTAAACTCTAGTGAATACAGGCCTAGTCAGCCCAATCTCTCCTCATACGACAGTCCTGCCATCCCAGGAATCAGTCTGGTGAACCTTCGCTGCACTCCCTCTATGGCAAGTATAGCCTTTCTGTATAAACAGCAATATTATTCATTAAATTTTGCTCAAAACAGATGCTGTCAACTCCCCTTTCAAGATAATAAAGCACCAAGCCATCCCAATTGTAGTGTATGTAACTGTTCTACCTTTAAGAGAACTATTGTATGTAACCGTTCACCTTTAAGAGAACTATTTTAGGTGTGGCACTACTTTATCTTGGCTGCTGTATACTGTAATACCGACGGTGACCACACCGGTATATAAGTGCTGTGTCAGGATTTATTGGGCAGATTCGCCCTGACCTTCGAATAGTAAAGTCCTGTTAAAGTTACTCTTGTAGTCTGTGTATTAATTCGCCATAATACCTACAGACTTTACACCAATGATATCTGTATGCAAAGGAGACATGGCCCCTTTAAATTTTCAAACAAACAACACGTCATCAGATGTGAGAAACTGACATCCTCCAAGCAATTGCCTGGAGGGACCCGCACGTCGGCCGTAACGAGGCCAATGAAGCCAAAGTCGGAAGTGCTGGGAGGTGGAATCCGGGTGTGGGTCCGAAAGTTGCCGAGCAGAAGGCCCGCTCTCAACCCGCCTCCGTTATTAAAATCAAGCTCTTCATGCCTGCAGTACAAACAGGTACAAAATTGGGTTTACTCAAAAAAGAATGGGCTATTTGTGGCATGATAGGAACCATCCTATTCATGGTGTGCCTTCGGACATATTGTAAAAGATATTGAGGAAGGATTGATAGTTTTCAGAAAATAAACTAACAGTCAGAGGTAGGAGACAGAGAGTAGGGATAAAGGGAATGTTCTCTGATTGGCGGGATGTGACAAGTGGAGTTCCCCAGGAATCTGCATTGGGTCCTCAGCATTTCACCATAACATTGATGCACTGGCCACTGCCATTTTTAAAGGGACCTTCCTTTGGGCAGCTGAAATACCTTTTGACAGGGCAGGGTATCAAGGGGTATGGAGCAAAGGCGTGAGAATGGATTTTAGGTGCAGATCAGCCATGATATTACTGAATGGCAGAGCAGGCTCAAGGAGCTGAATGGCCTTCTCCTGTTCATAATGTTCCTAAAGTGGCTTCAGTTAGATGTAGACACCAGCTCAAATGCACAAAGAAGTCATTCCAATAAGCGAAATCCTGCCAATTTGCCACCATCAATTCATACAATAACACCAAAAAAAGCCACAGATTAGCTGGTGATTCACATCATTGCTGTTTACAGGATGTTTCTGGCGTTTCGAGCGGTAGGCCTCGTGATATAGTTAGGAAACAGATTTTCAGGGTGGAATTTGTGCCGAGCATCTTTGTCTATGTGTCATGGCATTGAGTGGCCTAACCAGTGATCCTTAAAGAGATATTTCTGTTGGCGGCTCCAAAAATGGTCCAGAAAAGAGCTCCTCCTGGCTCTACAAAGATACTGCAGATTGCTGCCAGCCCAGTCTTGCCCCCTTCCAGGGCGTCCCCTGGGATCATGTAGGCCATGGAGAGCCAATGGTAGCAGGGAATGCTTCATTCATAAGTTTGACAGGAAGGGCTGTCAAACCTGTTATATCCGTGTATATTAATGTTGTGTCCTTCAATAATCAGACAACAGACTGCAGGGAATGATTCAACAGGTGTTTACTGAATGAGGGTTCCTCTAGAACTAACTGTACAGATCACTACTCAGGGTTTATATACAGGTGTGGTCACTGCCGGTACTACAGTATACAGGAGCTGTAAAAAGTAGTTCTCTCCCTTAAGGTTACATTACAATTCCTCCCCTTTTAGATTAACAGTACTGTAGTGTATGTGCCTTTAAGTCAGAACTACTTTTTACAGCTCCTGTATACTGTAGTACCGGCAGTGACCACACCGGTATATAAGCTTTGCGCATGCCTCTGTACCCCAGTCTAGAGATTACCCTCCTCCAGTAAAGACCTGTTATTTGTTAATGTACAGCATCCGTGTGATTATTTATCCACTGAACCACGGATCTAACAGTGGCGATGAGTGTCGATTCGAATCTACCTGCAACATAAAAAAAAAAATAGTCGAGTCCAGGAACACGGGCGTCGACCGTGAGCAACCGCCCAGCAGTCAGGCAGAGATCCAACTTCGCTGGGGAGGCTGTGGAGAGCCGGGCTTGGTTCCCCAGCCACAACGAGCAGTAAGAGACCGACGACAGGTCCAGAGCAGACCCTTCTCGAGCAGCGGCGGCTGGAGCCGACCGATGGCAGAGAGAGAGCCGAGCAGCGTCGACGGGGTAAAAAAGAGGGTGAAGAGTGCAGGGCGCAGCCGGGGGTTGACCACCGAGCGGCGGCGAGGAAAAATACTGCAAACCGGAGAGAGAGAGGGTAAGAAACAGCCGGGTTCTAGACTGAGCGGCGTCGACAAATATCAAGAGAAGAATGCGCAGAGCACAGCCAGGGATCACGGGCTGATCAGGGTCCGTGGGCGAAGCAAGGGGAGACGCCATTGAGCCGCGGAGAAGCAGGGAGAGCGCGGGAGACGCCATTGAGCCGCGGAGAAGCAGGGAGAGCGCGGGAGGCGCCATTGAGCCGCGGAGAAGAAGGAAGAGCATGGGAGATGCCATTTTGCAAAGCCGCAGCGGAGAAGAAGGGCGAGCGCGGGAAGGAATGAAAGCGCGGGAGACATCATTTTGTGCCAGCGGAGAAGGGGAAGCGCGGGAGGCGCCATTGGTGATAGTTAACGCACAACCAAGGATGCCGAAGAGTGGCAGTATCTCTATGTTCGACAATGAAGTCGAAGATTGGGCGACATATGTGGAATGTATTGAGGTGTACTGCAGGGTGAATGAAGTGCCAGATGCTAATAAAGCACTGGTTCTGTTAAATTCCATGGGTGCAAAAACTTATGGGTTACTGCGAAATCTAATAACCCCAGAGAAGCCGGTAAACAAGAATTTTGAAAGCATAGTAGAAATCCTACAGGACCACTTAAACCCCACACTGCTGCTGATAGCAGAACGATTTAAGTTCCATAAAAGGAACCAACACGAAGACGAAAGCAATGCTGAGTACCTAATGGAACTGCGCAAGCTATCGAAATACTGCCAGTTTGGAGCGGGACTAGCAGACACGTTAAGGGACAAGTTTGTGTGTGGGCTACAAAGTGAAGGAACCCAGAAATGGCTTCTATCAGAAAAGGACCTTATGCTGGACAAAGCTTTCAGTATGGCAGTATCACACGAAGCAGCCGCAAGGGGCGCTGCAGAGATACAACGGAAACCGCAAGAATATGGCACCAACGAAATGACCTATGGAACAGGGAAGTGCTATCGCTGCGGCAGAACAACACATGACCAGAAAGATTGTTGGTTCAAGGACCAAGTGTGCAGACAATGTGGGAAAGCAGGACACATAGCAAGAGTTTGCAGGTCTGGGAAGAAAGCCAACAGTAAGAAATCTCCACAGGAGAAGTACAAAAAGGTACACCAGGTGATGGACAGTGGTTCAGACGAACAGAAAAGTGACACAGACTCCGGAAGCAAGGAGCTGGGTTGTCTGAAACTACATAATGTAACCGAAATGGAGGATCACCAGACTATCTGGGTTACACTCAAGATAGACGGAGTCCAAGTGGAAATGGAATTGGACACAGGGTCAGGTCTAACAGTCATAAATCAAAGAGACTACAAGCGGCTATTTTCACACATACCCTTGAAAGCTACAGAGATTGTCTTGAAGACGTATACGGGGCAAAAAGTCTACCCCAAAGGAAAAATAAGGGTGAAAGTGACATATAAAGGCCAGGAAATACCTAAAATGGATATATATGTATTGCCAAATGGAGGACCACCACTGCTAGGACGTGAATGGATCCGGAAGATACAATTAGATTGGCATTCCATACAGGCACTGAAGGTTGAGGCCAAAAAGGATGACGATGTCACACCTGGACGACTGTCAAAAATACTACCTGACGCAAAAGAAGTGTTCCAGGAGGGACTAGGAATACTAAAAGGAATAACAGCAACAATTAAAATAGAGGAAAATGCAAGCCCAAAGTTTCTGAAGGCCAGACCAGTGCCTTATGCGATCAGACCAGGGTTGAAGCAGAGCTGGAAGGGTTGGAACGTTCAGGAGTACTGTCCAAAGTGGACTGGAGCGAGTGGGCTACACCCATCGTTCCTGTAATGAAGAGGTCGTTGAGTAATACGCCTGGGGAACCAAAGAAGGTCTGCATCTGTGGGGATTTTAAGGTGACAGTGAACCCAGCCCTTCACACGGTGCAATATCCGCTTCCACGAATTGAGGATATTTTCGCCTCGCTATCTGGTGGTAAACACTTCACCAAAATTGATCTAGCCCAGGCGTACTTGCAAATGGAGGTAGAAGAAGCTTCAAAACATTACCTTACGATCAACACTCATAAAGGTCTCTATCAATACAACCGTCTGGTGTTTGGAGTAGCCTCGGCTCCAGCTATCTGGCAAAGGGCGATGGATCAGGTCCTGCAAGGGATTCCAGGGACCCAGTGTTATTTGGACGACATCTTGGTCACGGGCGAAAATGACGGTGATCACCTCGCTAACTTGGAGAAGGTGCTCGCCAGATTAAAGGTGTATGGGCTACGAGCTAATTGCCACAAGTGCGAGTTTTTCCAGAAACAGATCTCGTATTGCGGCCACGTCATCGATGAAGAGGGGTTACATAAGTCCCCTGACAAGATTGAGGCAGTAGTCAAGGCTCCAGCACCGGAAAATGTGTCACAACTGAGGTCGTTCCTCGGGCTGGTAAACTATTACCACAAGTTCTTACCAAATTTGTCTACGGTATTACACCCGCTGGACACCCTACTGCAAACAGGGGTACCATGGAAGTGGGATGACAAATGTAGACGAGCTTTCCAGAAGTGCAAAGAATTGGTCACATCAAAAGAGGTGTTTGCCCATTTCAACCCAGCACTACCAATTCGTTTGGCATGTGATGCATCACCCTATGGCATTGGAGCAGTGCTGTCGCACAAATTCCCAGATGGGTTGGAGAGGCCAGTAGCCTTTGCGTCTCGGTCACTAACCTCAGCCGAGCGCAACTACGCCCAGATTGACAGGGAGGCCCTCAGCCTAGTATGGGGAGTAAAAAAATTCAACCACTATCTGCATGGGCAGAAGTTCACCTTGCTGACTGACCACCGACCACTTGTCTCCATCTTTAATCCTAAGAAGGGCATGCCAGTAATGACTGCACAGCAGTTACAAAGATGGTCCCTGTTTTTAGGGGCGAATCAATATGAAATAGAATATAAAGGCACGAAACAGCATGGGAACGCTGATGGGCTATCGCGCCTGCCACTGCCTACGGTGGAGGAAGCACCAGCAGTGGACCCTATCGAGATATTTTATTCGTCGATAATTGAACGATTGCCAGTAACAAACGCAGATATAGAGAAGGAGACCCGCAATGATCCGACGCTGTCACGGGTATATGAATTGATGGTGAGGGGATGGCCAACACATGGTGACTCACTGTTGCCAGCATTCTCATCCAGAAGAGAACAGCTGTCAGTATGCCAGGGGAAAGTGATGTGTGGATCCAGAGTGGTGATTCCACCCAAGTTAAGGGAGAGACTGCTAAATGAGCTACATGAAGGTCATCTGGGGGGAGTGAAAATGAAAAGCCTTGCTAGGGCTTATGTGTGGTGGCCGGGAATCGATCAACAAATCGAAGACCTAACTAAGAGCTGCTTAGGATGCCAGAAGGTCCAAAATGCACCACCACATGCCCCTCTACACCCATGGGAGTGGCCCTCCTCTCCATGGCAATGGGTGCACATTGATTTCGCTGGTCCATTCATGGACTCAATGTTCTTAATAGCAGTGGATGCTCATTCAAAGTGGCCTGAGGTGATAAAGATGTCTTCAACCACTACAGAGAAAATGATTGCAGTCCTACGGACCATATTTGCCAGAAACGGTTTGCCAGAGCAGATCTGCTCTGATAATGGACCACAGTTTGTGTCCGACGAGTTCCAAAAATTCACGAAAAGGAATGGGGTAAGGCATTACACATCCGCCCCGTATCATCCAGCCACCAATGGATTGGCTGAGAGGTTCGTACAAACCTTTAAGAAGGCGATAAAGGCCATGTGCGACGAGGAAATTCCACTACAGCATAAGATGGACAATTTCTTATTAGCCTACCGAAACGCGACACATGCAGTTACCAACCAGACCCCGGCCATGATGTTCTTTAACCGAAGGTTGAGATCTCGTCTGGACTTGCTCAGACCAAATGTGCGAAGAAATGTTGAGGACAAACAATTCCAGCACATCAACGAGAAGCCGACAAGGAGCTTCAATGTAGGGCAACCAGTCTTGGCCCGTGACTATCAAGCAGAGAAGTGGCAACCCGGAACGATATGTACAAGGCGGGGCCATTAATGTACACAGTGGATGTCGGGGAGAACATTGTGAGACGTCACGTCGATCAGATCTTAGTGTCACAGGAATGCGTCAACCCCATGTCTCGAGTACCTGGGAATGAACCCAACATACCGGTAGCATCTACTTCAGACCCAGTAGCAGTAGAACCCAATGAACTACCCGATGAAAAGGGGTCAGAATCGCCTCTGCACCAAGAACAAGAACCTCTGGAAAGGCGCTATCCCGAAAGGGTCAGGAAGCCGCCCCAAAGACTGAATCTATAAATGGACTTTTGTTATTCAATGTACATGTAAAAATGTAATTATTATTTGAATATTAAGGGGGTGTTATTAATCTAAAAAGGGAGGAATTGTAGTGTATGTGCCTTTAAGTCAGAACTATCTTTTTACAGCTCCTGTATACTGTAGTACCGGCAGTGACCACACCGGTATATAAGCTTTGCGCATGCCTCTGTACCCCAGTCTAGAGATTACCCTCCTCCAGTAAAGACCTGTTATTTGTTAATGTACAGCATCCACGTGATTATTTATCCACTGAACCACGGATCTAACAAGTACCATAATACTCATTTAACAATTAACATTTTTAATATACAATGTTATATGAAAATAGCCCATTCATATATTCAGTCTCTGGGGAGGCTTCCTGATTCTTTCTGGATAACGCATTTCCCGAGTGTCTCGCTCTTGGTGCGCAGGCGATTCCAGCACCCTGTCGTCAGTTGATTTATCAGCTTCCAATGCTATTGTTTCTGAGGTAGATGCGACCTGTATGTTGGGTTCCTCACCAGGTACGTGTGGCCGAGACATGGGGTTGACTCGTTCCTGTGACTCTAGGATCTGGGCAGCATGGCGTCTCACAATGTTCTCCCCAACATCCACTGTGTACATTAGTGGCTCCTGCTGTGTGCATATCGTTCCTGGTTGCCATTACTCTGTTCGGTAGTCGTGGGCCAAGACTGGTTGCCCTACATTGAAGCTCCTTGTCAGCTTCTCATTGATGTGCTGGAATTGCTTACTCTCAACATCTCTTCGTACATTTGGTCTGAGCAAATTCAGACGAGATCTCAACCTTCGGTTAAAGAACATCATGGCTGGGGCCTGGTTGGTGACTGCATGTGTCGCATTTCTGTAGGCTAACAGGAAATTATCCACCTTATGCTGCAGTGGAATGTCGTCATCGCACATGGCCTTTACTGCTTTTTTAAAGGTTTGTACGAACCTCTCAGCCAATCCATTTGTGGCTGGATGATACGGGGCGGATGTGTAATGCCGTGCCCCATTCCTTTTCATAAATCTTCGAAACTCTTCGGACACAAACTGTGGTCCGTTATCAGAGCAAATCTGCTCTGGCAAGCTGTTCCTGGCAAAAATGGTCCGTAGGACTGCAATAGTTTTCTCCGTGGTGGTGGAGGACATTTTGATCACCTCAGGCCATTTTGAGTGCGCATCCGCGGCTATTAAAAACATTGAGTCCATGAATGGACCAGCAAAATCAATATGCACCCATTGCCATGGAGATGAGGGCCACTCCCATGGGTGTAGAGGGGCATGTGGTGGTGCATTTTGGACCTTCTGGCATCCTGAGCAGCTCTTTGTCAGGTCCTCGATTTGCTGATCGATCCCCGGCCACCACACATATGCCCTTGCAAGGCTTTTCATTTTCACCCCTCCCAGATGACCTTCGTGAAGCTTGTGATGAAATATTCCATTCATCACTGCCTGTGACTGTGGTCGGTTTCAGTGTCATTTCCCTTCCCCCAGTCCTCATTGTATTGTTTATTGGAATGTGCTGGAATGTGCTGTGTGTGTAGGGCTCCGCCCATACCTGGCCCCTTTTGTAAGCTAGCTCAGTCTGGCCTCAGTCTCCAGAAGGAAGATACCTCTCTCTCTTACGTGTTACTTTCTAAGTTAATAAAAGCCTTGTTTTGTTTCGCTAACATCGAGTCTCGGAATTATTGAGGCACATCAAAGCTCATTGAGCACTCTCTCCCTTAACTTGGGTGGAATTACCACTCGGGATCCACACATCAAGGTTCCCTGGCATACTGACAGCTGTTCTCTTCTGGATGAGAATGCTGGCAACAGTGAGTCGCCATGTGCTGGTAATCCCTTCACCGTCAAATCATACACCCGAGACAGTGTTGGGTCATTTCGGGTCTCCTTCTCTATACCAGCGTTAGTTACTGGCAAGCATTCAATTATAGTTGAATGAAATATTTCGACAGGATCCACTGCTGGTGCTTCCTCCGCAGTAGGCGGTGGCAGGCGTGATAGCCCATCAGCGTCTCCATGCTGTTTCGTGGCCTTATACTCGATTTCATATTGGTGCGCCCCTATTAAAAGGGACCCTCTTCGTAGCCGTTGCGCAGTCATCACCGGAATGCCCTTCTTTGGATTAAAGATGGAGACAAGTGGTTGGTGGTCAGTCAGCAAGGTGAACTTCTGCCTGTGCAGATAGTGATTGAACTTTTTCACTCCCCACACTAGGCTGAGGGCCTCCCTGTCAATCTGGGCATAGTTACGCTCGGCTGAGTTTAGTGACCGAGACGCAAAGGCTACTGGCCTCTCCAAGCCGTCCGGGAATTTGTGCGACAGCACCGCTCCAATGCCATAGGGTGATGCATCACACGCCAACCGAATTGGTAGTGCTGGGTTGAAATGAGCCAAAACCTCTTTTGATGTGGTCAATGCTTTGCTCTTCTGGAAAGCTCGTTTACATTCGTCACTCCACTTCCATGGTACCCCCGTTTGCAGTAGGGTGTTCAGTGGGTGTAGTACGGTAGACAAATTCGGCAAGAACTTATGGTAGTAGTTCACCAGCCCGAGGAACGACCTCAGTTGTGACACATTTTCCGGCGCTGGAGCCTTGACTACTGCCTCAATCTTTTCAGGGGACTTATGTAACCCCTCTTTATCAATAACGTGGCCACAATACGAGATCTGCTTCAGGAAAAACTCGCATTTGTGGCGATTAGCTCGGAGCCCATATTCCTTCAATCTAGTGAGCACCTGCTCCAGGTTGGCGAGGTGATCACTGTCATTTTCGCCCATGACCAGGATGTCGTCCAAATAACACTGGGACCCTGGAATCCCTTGCAGGACTTGTTCCATTGCCCTTTGCCAAATAGCCGGAGCTGACGCTATCCCGAACACCAGCCGGTTGTATTGGTAGAGACCTTTATGAGTGTTGATCGTGGGGTACTGTTTCGAGGCTTCTTCTACCTCCATTTGCAGGTATGCCTGGGCCAGATCAATCTTAGTGAAGCGTTTCCCTCCAGATAGCGAGGCGAAAATTTCTTCAATCCATGGAAGCGGATATTGTACAGTGTGAAGGATTGGGTTCACTGTCACCTTAAAGTCCCCACAGATGCAAACCTTCTTTGGTTCCCCAGGCATATTACTCAACGACCTCTTCATTACAGGAACGATGGGTGTAGCCCACTCGCTCCAGTCCACTTTGGACAGTACTCCTGAATGTTCCAAACCTTCCAGCTCTGCTTCGACGGCTGGGCGGATCGCATAAGGTACCGGCCTGGCCTTAAAAAACTTGGGCTTGCATTTTCCTCTATTTTGATTGTCACTGTTATGCCTTTTAGTGTTCTGAGTCCCTGCTGGAACACTTCTTGTGCGTCAGTTAGCATTTTTGACTGTCGTCCAGGTGTGACGTCGTCATCCTTTTTGGCATCTACAGTCAGTGCTTGTATGGAATGCCAATCTAGCTGTATCTTCCGGATCCATTCACGTCCTAGTAGTGGTGGTCCTCCATCTGGCAATACATATAGGTCCATTTTTGGTGTTTCCTTGCCGTTATATATAACGTTCACCCTTATTTTTCCTTTGGGGTAGACTTTTTGACCCGTGTACGTCTTCAAGACAATCTTTGTATCTCTCAAGGGTATATGTGAGAATAGCCGCTTGTAGTCCCTTCGGTTTATGACTGTTAGGGCTGATCCTGTGTCCAATTCCATTTTCACTTGGACTCCTGCTATCTTGAGCGTGACCCAGATAGTTTGGTGCTCCTCCGTTTTGATCACATTATGTAGTTTCAGACAACCCAGCTCCTTGCTTCCGGAGTTTGTATCACTTTTCTGTTCGTCTGAACTACTCTCCGTCACCTTATGTACCTTCTTGTTCTTCTCCTGTGGAGATGTCTTGCTGCTGGTTTTCTTTCCCGACCTGCAGACTCTTGCTATGTGTCCTACTTTTCCACACTGTCTGCACACTTTGTCCTTGAACCAGCAATCATTATGGTCATGTGTTGTTCCGCCACAGCGATAGCACTTCACTGTTCCGTATGACATTTCATTTGTGCCATATTCTTGCGGTCTCCGTTGTATCTCTGCAGCGCCCCGTGCTGCTGCTTCGTGTGATACTGCAATGCTGAAAGCCTTGTCCAGCGTAAGATTCTTTTCTGATAGAAGCCGTTTCTGGGTTCCTTCACTTTGAAGCCCACACACAAACTTATCCCTTAAAGTATCTGCTAGTCCCGTTCCAAACTGGCAGTGTTTCGATAGCTTGCGCAGTTCCATTAAATACTCAGCATTACTTTCATCTTTATGCTGGTTCCTTTTGTGAAACTTAAATCTTTCTGCTATCAGCAGCAGTGTGGGGTTTAAGTGATCCTGTAGGATTGACACTATGTTTTCAAAATCCTTTTCTACTGGCTTCTCTGGGGTTACTAGGTTTCGTAGTAAGCCATACGTTTTTGCACCCATTGAATTCAACAATACCAGCGCTTTCTTGTCATCTGGCACTTCATTCGCCTTGCAGTATACTTCTATGCGTTCGACATATGTCGTCCAATCTTCGACTTCATTGTCGAACGCTGTGATACTGCCACTCTTCGGCATTTTTTTGGGTGTGGTTAGACTGGCTTAAAATGGCGTCTCCCGCGCTTTCCTTTCTTCCCCGCTGCGGCTTAAAATGGCATCTCCCGCGCTTTCCTTTCTTCCCCGCTGCGGCTTAAAATGGCGTCTCTCGCGCTGCTGCCAACGCCGCTCTCAGCGGTCCTCGTGGCAAATGGCGACGCCCTGTGGGTTTCGTGCGCTGCTCCTGCGCTGCTGCCAATGCCGCTCACTGCGGTCCTCGTGGCAATGGCAGCGCCTCGCAGTTTCCTGTGCGCCTCTCTCCCCCGTTGGCGCTGCTCGGCCCTTGAACACCGGCTGCGCTCTGCTCTCTCTCGTCTCTCTCCCCGTTGACGCCGCTCGGTCCTGAACACCAGCTGCGCCCTGTGTGCTCTGCCCTCTCTCTCTCCCCCGTCGACGCTGCTCGGCCTTTTTCTGTGCCGCTCGGTCGGGCTCTAGCCGCCGCTGTCCGGGAAGGGTCTGCGCAGTACCTGTTGCCAGCCCGTTTTGCTGGACCACCGTGACTGGAAAGCTAAGCCTGGCTCTCGACAGCCTCCCCTGTGACGCTCAAATCTCCGCTGGATGACTGGGCGGTTGCCCGTGGTCGACGCCCGTGCTTCTGGACTCGACCTCCTCCCACTGTTCTCCAGGAGCAAATCCCTGGGAGGTGATGCAGAGTTGCAGGTAGGTTCGAATCTGCGTCGTCGCCAATGTTATATCCGTGTATCTTAATGTTGTGTCCTTCAATAATCAGACAACAGACTGCAGGGAACGATTCAACAGGTGTTTACTGAATGAGGGCTCCTCTAGAACTATCTGTACAGATCACTACTCAGGGTTTATATACAGGTGTGGTCACTGCCGGTACTACAGTATACAGGAGCTGTAAAAAGTAGTTCTCTCCCTTAAGGTATATATATACATTACATACATTACAAAACCTATAAATAGCATAAGCCCCAAAACATCACTAAAACCTCAAATAAAATTTTTAAAAATCACATTTTTTAAATAAACTATAAATTACATGAAATAACTATTTTAAACAATAATTTAAATTTTTGAAAAACATTTTCTGATGGGGCTAAAAATAAACTTACCTTTCTTTAAAGTATTTAAAAATAATAAATCTGTGGAAAAAATGTTTTAATTTTAATTAATTCACCACTTACCTTGTTAAAAGCAGGCCTTGCGAATGCTTTTTACATGTCTAACTTCTGGAGACTTACCTTCCCGGAGAAACCTGGAAAAAAACGTAAGTTCAATGCGCACGTGCTGCCTCTCCCGCGCACGCGTTCCACCTCTTAACCCCATTCTTTCAGGGGAATGGAAGTGCCGGTTTCCCGCGCATGCGCAGTGCAAGCACGAAACCGGCACTTCCATTGGTCTTACGGGTGAGTACCCCGTGCATACTCACCTGTGGAGACCCGAATTTCTGGGCCAATATCCCTGAAGTAATCTACTGTGAGTGTAGAGAATAAAAATAAAATAAAAACATTTGAAGGTCGTGATATTTGCCAGAGATTAAACAGTGCCCCATTATGCAACATAACTTAGGTATTCACTGGCTTTGGTGACAGCACTGGATGTCATTTTGATTCCAGGCTTGGCCGGTTTTCTCAGCTGACAGAAGTGAGAATAGAATATCGTCTTCATTACCTGGGTGATAATCTGGCGGGGCAGATCACCCATCCTTTATAGCAGGGGCTCTCAATAGGGGCCCGCGAGAAGGTTGCAAGGCGTCCGCCAGTTGGGTTGTCCCAAAAACATCAGTGGCCTCCCCTGTATATTGAGACGAGTGGAATAGTCTCAGCGATACAAAGACCGCGTGCGCAGTCGATTCAGGTTCTTACTGTTGGACACCATTTGTATGATAAGACCCTTTGCATGTCACTGACTTTTACAGCAGTATTTATCTCGGTAAGATTTTTTTATGATCCAGCCCTATTTGCTTCCATGAATCACTCATCCCTTTTTACTATTAAATAAAATAACTGCTCTCCCGGGTGAGTGAAACCTGAGCTCAGGGCGGGGAAATCCGCGAGTTAGTCCAGCGTTGCGTGAGGTAGTGCAAGCCTTCCTTTCAACCCTTTCCTTTCCCCTCGTGAGGAGCCGTCCTGTGTCGGTTGGAAGCTGCGCGTGCATTTGAAAAGAGACCTTTCTTTCCCTGTTTAAACTGGCATTTGAGACAGGGAGGGGGCACCATCAATGGAGAGAGTGTGCGCGTGTGATGTGGCCTTGGAGGGGTGGAAAGGAGGGCGGAAAGAAAGAAACTTTCCAGTCTCTGGGCCTGTGGCAAGGCTGTAATAATCAGGATCGGGTGTGACTCTCTCTTTCAAGGTCTTCAGTCTGAGTTAATAAAATAGCTGAAGGCGTTCTCACACTTTCCCTCATACCTCAGACTTGGAGCTTTATATTCATGGCCATGTGCTTCTCTGAGGCTGGATAGGTCTGCTCTGGGTGCTCGTGTCCTTTGAGATACCGCTGGCTATTTGTGAAAGGGTTCGGGAGGAGGAAAGAGGGGGCTGCCTTTGTCACTGAAGGATTTATGGCGATGAGGTCGGGTGGGTAAAGTTGCTCAGGCCCCTGTTTATTTCTCTCGTGTGCCATCCGCGTCCGCCATTACTGGTGCTCTTAATTCAAGTCGCTGGCTTTCACCGGTATCAAAATAAGAGGGAAGTTTTGTTTCCAAAATGGAGGGCACGGGCCTGGAATTTTAGTCCAGTCCGGAAAAGTGTGCACAAAACGAGCCTGTAGAGAACAATCTGCATGTTCAACCTGTTTTAAAATGTAAATGATCCCTTGTTGCTCCTGATCCATTTCCTGTTAAGCAAATGATTGATGGGGTGGATCAGGCCTTGGGCAGCAAATGGGCACATAATGTAAATTTAGGACATAATAAATTCTTCTTTACGTAAGGTGTAACACAGCTATTTCAGTGGGAGCAAGATAAATTGCAAAGAATAGGAAAAATCATAGTAAATGTACACAATACATACCAGATGTGGATAAATTTTTAATTCGACCGTCAGCTTCGAAACAATAAAACCCACAGAGCGGTGATACAGAACTTCCTTCATCAAGTTCAACTGTAAAGGCTGAAGAACACCGAGGAGGTGGAGGTGTGAGTAAAAAACATAAAGCCATCATTAAAAAGGGAGTTGGATAAGTACCTGAAGGAAAAAAATTTGCAGGGCGAAGGGGAAAGGGCGGGGGGAGTGGGACCAGCTGACGTGCTCTTGCAGAGAGCTGGCACGGGCTCGACAGGCCAAATGGCCTTCCATGCTGTAACCATTCTATGATTCTATGACTCTATGATTAGCCCTGCAAAATTAAGCAAATACGGAGACAGTTTGAATTTTGGTTTTATTTATACTGGACGTGGAGAAATACCTCAATCGCAGTGTGTAATTTGTGTACAAGTACTGTCCAATGAATCTTTGAAACCCTCCAAGTTACAGAGACATTTAATCACCAAGCATGAAATATATAAATACAAGTTACGCACTAAATTCTCGGTACTAAAGCAGTGATGAAATCCACAACTACCACTGATAAAAAGTTTGTAGTCTCATCCAACTTAGCGGTGCAGAAAATTGCTAAAGCAAAAAAATCATATACGATTGCTGAGGAGTTGATAATACCGTGTGCCATTGAAATCATAAGGGAAATGTTTGGATAGCAGAAGGTCAAGGAATTGGAAAAAAGTACCGATATCAAATGACACTGTCAAATGATGGATTGATTTAATGTCAGAAAACAGAGTTTTACAGTGCATTGATCGGCTGCGTGACAATGACTTTGTGATATACAACTTGATGAATCCACAGACATTTCTAAAAGGCCCCATTGTTCAGTATGTGTGGAATAAGGAAATAAAAGAAGACTTTTTACGGCTCGAAATTCGTTATAGCCAAGGAATGGGCCGCGTCAGCAGAAAAGTTAGAGAATTCGCGCCAGTTGCTAATGTTTTAGACTGCACGTAAAATTCGTGCTCACTGCTCAAAAAATGATTGGAGTCCTAATTCAAGTCTTAAAGCCCAAGCTCATTGGCGTTACACTCAAAGGGTGGATCAATATCAGGTGCAGTCTAATCACAAGTCATGATTACCACAGGCTTTTTTCAGTACTTAAAGGAGAATTTTACATCCAGGGCAATAACGGGGCTCTGCACACCGGATGATGTCACAATCTCCGGGCTGCAGGAGGTTGAGGCGGTAAGTTTCAGCGCCAGCGCTATCCCA
This sequence comes from Somniosus microcephalus, assembly GCF_052327205.1. Taxonomy (NCBI): domain Eukaryota; kingdom Metazoa; phylum Chordata; class Chondrichthyes; order Squaliformes; family Somniosidae; genus Somniosus; species Somniosus microcephalus. The sequence goes on along the minus strand of NC_140992.1, from coordinate 41,641,560 downwards.
CCATGGAGATGCGTGGGTGTTGGTAATTTCGCCGCGCCTGGTCGGTGAGTCCTTAGCCCCCCGTTATCGCCCCCCAGAGGCACTATCGGGAGGTGCAAAGGAGGCCAATTTCTCCCCTGAGGTTCATTGATGCTGCAGCACCTCATTCTCAGCATTGCTGGCTGTGCAGCTGCCTCAGCAAGCAGAAGCAGGCCAAGGAGAAGGAGCCGGAGGACTGAAGCAGCTGTACTCATGGCAGAACCACGCCCCAGGGAGAGAGCTCGCAGATTCTGCGATCAAGCATTGGAGTTGTTGGTGTTCGCTGTGGAGAGACGGAGGGCGGTGCTCTACCCAGCAAGTGGCAGGAGGCCCTCACCACAAGTCTTCCACACCATGTGGAGGGAAGTAGTGCAGTATGTCTCAGGCAGCATTGTGGTCCCCAGGACCCACACACAGTGCAGGAAGACATTTAACGACCTCACTCAGGTGGTCAGGGCGAGTCAATGCTTCAACAAATGCTACATACCACAATCTGAGCCACAGTCTGCACAAGTTTGCCAAAGCGCCACATCCCCAACACTCACCCACCAACAATCTCTACCTACCAACACTCACACCCACATCTCACACCTTGCACACAATGATAGCTATTCAACTATGGCAGGCACGTCACCCAAACACATCACCTCCCACTCACTCACACACTTTCCTTTCTCTTGCAGGCCAAGGTGGCTCACAACAGGAGGGAGCAGGAGCGCACAGGCGGGGGACAAGCCGAAACCCAACCACTCACTGCGCTGGAGAATCGAGTGCTACAGATTATTGGGTGCCAAGTGGTGGGCACCGTGGCCACTGGCGATGTTGACCCCCCTTCGGGACAATAACGGTATGTTCATCCCTACTCCTTCTTCTCACATCCCACTTCCCCCTCACTCCACAAGCGGTTTGCACTTTCCAGCTAATCATACTGTATGCATGCATTTCTCCCTTTCTGCCCTCCCCTCACCTTAACCCGACTCTTGTGCCTTTATGCTTTCAGATAATGAGCAAGCAGCTGTCCCTGAGGGCACCGTAGAGAGCGAGGTGGGAGAAGAGGAGGAGGAAGAACACACTGCGTCACTGCTTGTCTCACCCGCAGGCACCAGCTCAGATACTGGCACTACGCATTCTTTAGAGGCTAGTATATTAACAGAATATGCACAGGGTGAGGTACTGGGGACGAGTGGGCTGCAGCAAGGCCAGGGTAGCTCGGGGGCCAGCTCCCCAGAGGGTGAGTTCGAGTGCGAATTCTGCTGCACAGGACTCAGATGAGGACCTCGATGGGGAGGCCTTTAGAAGAAGGGTGATGGGCAATCATGCAGAGATGATAGGTGCAATGGCAAGGGTGCCCGAAAGCCTCTCGGCAATGGTAAAGAACGTGGAGGAGTCCGCCTCCAACATTGCACAAGGCTCTGCGCACACCATGGAGTCCATCATTTCCAGTCTGCAAAGGATGGTAGACTCCCAGAGAGATCATGGCGACCCAGACCTGATGCCGCGTTTGATGGGTGATCTGGCAGCTTCCACTGGAACACAGGCGGAAGCGATGCAACGTATTAGTGCAGTAATGCAGTCTATGCTTGGCGGCATTCAATCTCAGACTGCTATAATGCAGTCTCAGCTTGATACCACGCAAGCTCTGACTGCTGCCATCGTGGCTGGGCCTACCATCATCGACCAGGGCTTTCACAGTGTTGCAGCAGGCCAGCAATCTGTGTGGCAATAGATTGCTAGGGATGCTGAGGTGCTGCCCTGGGGGAGTGGTAGTGGGTCAGTGGAGCAGGAAGCTGCTGTCCTCTCTCAGGATAACAGCATTCCTGCTCCCACCACTGCCACTCCGCCATTGCCCTTGTCGCTGAGGTGGTGCAGTCTACAGCTGGGCCTTCCAGGACCAGAGCTGGTCGAAGGCATCCTGCAAGGCCAACTGAAGCCTCCCGCACGGACACTCAGCAGTCTTCCACGAGCCCTGCTGCAGCCAGTGGGCCAACACTTTGTAGTAATACTAGAGTAGGCAAAGGCACAGTAACGACAGGCACTAAGGGATTGCACAAGGGTGAATAGGTAATATTTTTGGTGTAAATATGTGTTTACTGATATTTGATAAATTTATTAATTCAGTTTGGATTCTTTTGTGTTGTGTCTCATTTAAGTCTTGCGCTGTGATATGGCCTGCGACAAGAATAGAATGATGGGAATGTGGTGAGCGTTGGGGATCTGGGGTTTAATTCATTCGAACTGCAGTCTGATGAGGCAGTCATGGACCACCCTTCCAGAAGGCCAATTGAGTGGCTGCCTCCTCCCTCGCTCCTGTTCCTCCTCCTCCTCCTTATCCTCCTCATCTTCCTCTTCTTCCTCATCTTCCTCCTCCTCTCCCTCTTCCTCCTCCTGAAGTGGTCCCGCAGTCCCTGGTGGCAAGGGCTGGGCCCTCATGATGGCCAAGTTGTGGAGCATGCAGCAGACCACCACAAAATGGGACACCCGCTCAACCAAATACTGGAGGGCTCCTCCAGAGCAGTCAAGGCAGCAGAAGCATTGCTTCAGCAGGCCAATGGTCTGCTTGATGATGTTCCTGGTGGCAGCATGGCTCTCATTATATATGAGTGCTGGGCAGGAGTGTTGGGCTTGCGGTGTGGAGTCATGAGCCAGGTAGAGGGCGGATAGCCCTTGTCTCCAAGCAGCCAGCTGCGAGCTTGATGTGGTGGCTGGAAGAGTGCTGGCACTCCGGTCTGGCACAGGATGAAGGCATCGTGGCTGTTGCCAGGATAGCGCTGTTTGTGGTCGCACACCATCTGCACATTAAGTGAAAGGTATCCTTTGCGGTTATGGAAGACCTCAGGATTGTTATGCGGTGCCCTCAATGCCATGTGGGTGCAGTCAATAGTGCGCTACACCATGGGCTATCCTGGCAAAGCCACATGCACGCTCATCCTGCTTCTCTACGGTGATGGGGAAGGAAATGTAGTCCCTTCTCCTACTGTAGAGAGCCTCTGTGATCTCCCAGATGCGGCGATGGATGGCGAACTGCGAGATGTTAGCTATGTTTCCTGTTGCGGACTGGATGTATCACTGGCGAAGAAATTGAGGACAACGGTGACCTTAACTGCCACTGGCAGAGCTGTGGTCACCCTGGTCTGATGCTGGAGGTCTGGTTGCAGGAGATGGCAGAGTTTTGTGTCCACCTCCTTGGTGAAGTGGAGCCTTTTAATACACTGCTCCTCGCTTAATTGGAGGTTGGAGAAGTGCTCTCGGAATTCCCTTGGAGGGTAAGGCCTCCTGTTGAGAGCCCTGATGGCCCTCCTCCTCCCTCTGGGCACATGCTCCAGTCTTTCTCGCTGCCTCTGCTCCCTCTGCTGTAGATCCTGGAGGGCGAGGTCGACTGCCAGTGCAGTGCCCATTAATATTACCAAGTATAGTAATTTGATTCTTTGAAGAATAAATGTAGCTACCTTTTAGCTGCCACAACATGCCTGCTATAAAAGAACCCTGAAATTACTGAATGAAACTGTTGGAGTATGTGAAACTGACAAGAAACCACTGAAACTACACTAACCTGACAGCTGCAAGTCATTACTGATATTCCCTTTAAATAATGTCCCTGGAGCCAGTTTCTTGGTGCTTCATGCCAGCTCTCCCTGTCGGTGTTGCCTCCAGGCGCTAAGGTAGGTATCGACAATCAATTTAGCAGATCGGGTGGTTAGTGAGCGTTGCACACTCACTGAAATCACGATACACCTGGCGTTGACATTCCCGGCGATAACTCTTACCGGCGGCGCCACGGCGGGGGGAGGGGGGTGTGGTGGGGGTGTGGGATTTGGTGTGCGGCGCTGGATTCGGCTTGTGGTACAGCTATAGCGTCCTGTTAGCGCCATCTGCCGGCGCTAATGAGAGGCGCTAAGGGGGCAAATTTTCCCCCCTTTGTTTTGCAAAGAGCTCAAGACAACAAGAAAGTCAGACAATATTTTCAAATTGTTAGATTATTTCATGACTTCAGCAGAAATCAGCTGGACAAATTGCATTGGAGTCTGCAGTGATGAGGCTGCAGCAATGAATCGAAAGCATTCTGGTGTTATGCAAAAAATAAAAGCCACTGCACCTCACGCGATTGGGACACATTGCTTTTTACACCGAGAGGCGCTTGCTGCGAAAGATATTGAACCAGGTTTTCACGGTGTTCTCAACACAGCAGTGACGCCCGTTAATTTTATTAAATCCAGAGCTACAAACTTCAGGTGTTTTGCTGCACTTTGTGAAGAAGTGGGTGCAAAGCACAATTCCTAGCTCATGCATACAGAGGTGAGAGGCAGAATGCTTACCTGTATATTTAATCCCAAGGAAGAGGTGTATACTTTCTTCACTGATAAGAAACCTCAACTTGCCGAGAGGCTGAACTGGATAAACTGGATTGCCTCACAGGCATAGTCAGTGAAATGAATAAGCTGTTTGTTAGAAACTAGGGGTGCCTAAAAATGTATATGGCTACACGAATAATACCTGGAAAGCTTGCATTAGAATTTGAGACAGTCTTTTTAATCAGTTAGATTAGGTGAAACATCAACATTCCACATAGGGGCCCATAGGGGCCCTGCCATCTGTTGTTTGTAAGTTAGGGTTTTGACTTTGTTAATGTATCTTTAATTTGGCCAGTGAAGGCCCAACCTATGTTTCTTCCATTATTACTAATAACCATAATATAATCTCCACAGATAGAATTTGGAGTTTGTTTAGCAGAACTGCTTGTGAAGATAATTTAAAGTAAATTAGGAAAAGACAGAGAATGAAAGGAATTTGAGGAGGCTAAGATATCCATCTTGGAATGGGCCATTTGCTAGATAAAGGTGAGATAGCGACTGGCTAATGTGCGACAGCTCTGGCTGGGGCCATGATTAAGAGGAACAGGGCCGGGCCTTGTACTTGCTGGGTTAAGGAGGATAGAATCAAGAGAGATAAGATGGATTCCAATGGAGGAACTTTCAAAATGTAAAAACAAGATAGATAAATTAGATGAAGTAATGAGACCCTCTTTTGGGGAGGGCTTTCATCCAAGAGCCAAGACAAAGAACTTGAGCTGCCATTGGTTGATGAAGTTTTAGAGGGACCTCTATAGGTTAAATGGTCTTGTCAATAACTTGGCTTCAGGCCCACTCCTCAAAAGAGAATTTAAAAAAAATGACAGCCCAAGAGCTTGCCCACAGAGATGGTGGAGGGGAGAGCCGAACAGAAGTTGCAAAGAGAAGTTGGGCTGGTCCAACTTTCTTTTGAGAGTGATCCCACGCTCACCATCGGAGGCTCTAGAGTGAAAGAGAGAGAGAGGGGCCAGAAGCTAGAGAACTGTTCACGCCTGCCAGCCGTCTGTCCGATCGGGTCTGGTACCAGCTGCTTGTCACGATCGTACGTTTTTGCTGTATTACTAGTGTGTTATATTCCATCCTAAACTCCGAGTAAACACAATATACCCACCATATTGGTTTGCACTCGATCCTGTTTACCAGAGATGCGAGAATCTCTACATGTTTCAAACTATGCAACGTGGGAGAACTCATTTTTTTGCCCAGCGTGAAAGAATTAACGCATTCAAAAGAAAACTGCAAGTCTGGAATGTTCTTGTCTGTGGGGGGGACTATGGATATGTTTGAGCTGTAACATTCTTTCATTCAAGAAAGAAATGTTGACTTTGACCTAATCAAACCATAAACTGGCGGCGCATCTTTCTGATCTACTCAGCAAACTTAATACTTATTTTCCAGAACTCATGACGGAACAATCTGCTACACACCTGTGAGCTACAAACCCCTTTAGTGGGAATATTGAAGCTAAACTGCTAGCCTCTGTCCTGGTGAGGTGCGGCACTGATGATTCCACTGTGTTCAGCTCCATTCACAATTAATCTGACAATGAGACAGCTCATGCTAGCCTACAGCAGGACTTGGACAACATACAGGCTTGGGTTGGCAAGTGGCAGGTAAAATTCACATCACCCAAGTGCCAGACGATGAACATTTAGTTTAGGGCTAAGGAAAAAAGTAAACCACGTCTCCTTATTCTTCAAGGGCACGAACATCGCTGAGCTGCACGCCATCAACATCTTGGGAGTTGCCATTGACCAGTAGCTTAACTGGACCATCCATATCAACACAATGGAAGTCACATACCCTAAACCCTCCCTCCCAGAACCACGATAGGGTTCCCCTTGTCCTCACCTTTCACCCCACCAGCCTCCACATTCAACGGATCATCCTCCGCCATTTCCGCCACCTCCAGCGTGATCCCACCACCAAACACATCTTCCCCTCACCTCCCCTTTCAGCATTCCGAAGGGACCGCTCCCTCCGCGACACCCTGGTCCACTCCTCAATCACCCCCAACAGCCCTTCTCCTTCACCTGGCACCTTCCCGTGCAAGCGCAGGAGATGCAACACATGCCCTTTTACCTCCTCCCTTCCCACTGTCCAGGGCCCCAAACACCCCTTCCAGGTGAAACAGCGATTTACTTGTACTTCTTGCAATTTAATATACTGTATTCGCTGCTCATGATGTGGTCTCCTCTACATTGGGGAGACCAAACGCAGATTGGGCGACCGCTTTGCAGAACACTTCCGTTCAGTCCGTAAGGGTGACCCTGAGCTTCCGGTCGCCTGTCACATTAATTCACAGCTTCACTCCCGCTCTGATCTCTCTGTCCTCGGCCTATTACATTGTTCCAATGAAGCTCAACGTAAGCTCGAGGAACAGCACCTCATCTTTCGATTAGGCACTTTACAGCCTGCCGGACTCAACATTGAGTTTAACAATTTCAGATAATTATCCCTGCCCCCATTTTTCATGCAGTATGATTTTTGCCACTCTCTTTTGCAACATTTTATCTTTCCTGCCTCTTACAAAAGTACAGGATGTTCTTTCAATTCCTTCCTCCCCTCCTAACCGCCCCCCCACCCCCCATCTCTGCACCTGCTTAATGTCTGTTACATCTCCAGTTTTTTCCAGTTCTGATGAAGGGTCACAGACCTGAAACGTTGGGGCCGATTTTCCCGCAGGTGCGGGAAATTGTCGGATTCCCTGAATGTCGGGTTCCGACATGAATCTAAATGGGTCTGCCAGCTGGATGCAATTTTCGCACAATTGGCCAATTAATTTCCAACGTTTGGGCACCCTTGCTAATTGTCTATTTCCAGTCAGAAAGCCCCACAGTATGATGGCATCATTCATGGTGCTTTTAAAGTCTACAGCAAGCTTTTCAACCTCTGCAGGCTTCCCAACGAGCCATCCAGTATGGCAGAGGAGCCTGCAGCAGCTGTTGCCAGTGGCAGACCCCATGCTGCCGCCAAATTTGACGAAACCTCACTACAGACATTAGTGGATGGGGTTTGGGCCCACAAGGAGGTCCTCTTCCCTAGCTCAGGGAGAAAGAGACCTCCCAATGAGACCAGGGCTGCTTGGATGGAGGTGGCAGCAGAGGTGAACGCTCAGGGAGATACCAGAAGGACCTGGATGCAGTGCAGGAAGCGATTCCATGGTCTTCACCATACAGGAAAAGTAAGTATGAAGTTTTCATCACCCTCAACCTGATCCCCATTGCCTTTCCCCAACAGCACTCAGCTTCAGCACTCTCTTCCTCCACATCCCACTTCACAGTCACATCCATCCACCCTTACCCATTTCCTCTCTCTATGCTCACATTCACATAACTATTCCACCATGCAGCCCTCACACTGCCTCTCACTCTGATGCTTGGAACACAACTGACAACACACAGGGAGGGCCCTTGGTCTTGCAGCCTCACACCATCTTTGTCTCCTTCTAAGTATCTATGCTATGCAATCTCTACACTCACTCCTGCACTCTCACTCAAACTCCACTTGTCTCCCTCATTGCAGAAAAAGAGAGCTCACAACAGGAGAGAGCGAGCCAGGACTGGAGGAGGCCCACCTTCAATCGCCCACCTGACCCCCTGGAAGGAAGGAGTGATGGAGATTGTCGGGGCTGACGTGGCTGCGGAAGCTGGGGAAGGAGAGACAGGAGCAAGCCCGCAAGCTGGTGACAGAATAGTTTTCCATCTCTCTCATTGACATAGCATGAGTCGCTGTTATGATTCTGAAGCTATATCATTTGGACTTATAAGCATCTACAAAATCCAATGTGCATGCAGCCTTGGCATCACATCTCTAACTCTTTCCTTTATTCCCCCACAGGACCATCCGGAGCCCCTGTCCGCACTGTCAAGGAGGAAGAGGCTGTGCAGCCAGACTCCTCAGAGGAAGCTCCAACCTCTGAGGGCGTAGCATCAGCAGAAGTAAGCGCACCCAGCACCAGCGCAGACACTCACACCTCGGGGGGGCCTTCGGGACATAGAGTAGTGTTGTCACCTGGTGTTTCACAGCTCACAAGTGAGCATCAGCAGATTGTGGAGACAGGGACAGCAGTGGAGAGTCCTTGTCGGAGGGCGCAGGCCTCTGCCAGCTCAGCTCAGCTGCATGTCGCCCCTATGCCTCTGGGTCCATCCGCAAGAGAGGAGGTGATGGATCTCCATGCACAGATGCAGGAGTCTCTGGCAGGTTTTGCCTCCAGGGTCGCTGTGAGTGTGGAGCGAATGGAGGAGGCCATGACGAACATGAGCAGAGCCTTATTGGAGTCATTGGCACATGAAAGCATCACCACGGAAAGGATGGCTACCTCCGTGGTAAGGCTGGCTACCGCTGAGGAGAGGAAGGCTGCGGCCAAGGAGAGGAGGGCTGCGGCCGAGGAGAGGAGGGCTACGGCCAAGGAGAGGAGGGTTGCGGCCATGGAGGAGTTTAGTCGCCAGGGTATGGAAAACATGGTGAGTGCTCAGAATAGAATGACATCTCTTGAGGAGCGATGAGCATCTATTGAGCACTGAAACCAGACCTTCATGGAAGTCCTTCTGAGCAGGACTTCCAGTGCAGATACGGGTCCCCATGACCCCCCTGATGTGCAGCAAGGTGCTCTCCAGCCACTTGCAGGTGCTGAGGGGGAGCTGACCCATGAGAGGGAGGTTGTTGGCACACCTCAAGGAAGTGGGGGTTCCTCTCCATGCACTCACACTTCCATGCCACTTCAGAGCCCTCGGTCAGAGCCCCGCCAGAGTCCACGCCCAAGTGAGATAGGTGTCTCAACCCCTGCACAGCCGCAGGAGCAGCAGACTGCTGGCGAGCCCTCAGAGGCTCGCCACCCCAGAGGATGCCCACCAAAGGTGTCGAGACAGGAGCAGCAGGAAAGTGAGCAAGGGGCCTCCACATCTGCTGAAGCCACAGGGGTACCACTATGTAGGAGCATGCATAAGAGAAAAATAAAGCACCACTAATCACAAGGGTAGACACTTGGGTGAAAAGTTCTGTATATAGTTTTAATGCCATCAGTTTCTTGTACATATAAAATCTGATGGCAACTGCTGCAGTTGTGGCAGTTGTCATTTGGCGAATGGGGAATTCACATTGAGGCCTTAGGATTACTTGCAGATGTCAGCAAGCTGGCCAAATAGGTAGAAATGTGCAGGGATGGGACACTGTCCATGGTCAGGAGCGAGGCTACAGTGCTTGATGCACCAGGCTAAGCAAATCTGGCCAGGATGAGTACGTCCCTTGCATTCCGGCCAGCAATGTTCTCGCGTTTGGTGCTGCTGGTTGATGGGCCTCTGCAGGATGCTCATTTCTGGCCTCCTCCTCCTCCTCCTCCTCCTCCTCAGCATCATCCTCAGCATCATCTTCATCCGAGGCGGCTCTGTGAGGAGCCACTTGGTCCTGCGGAATCTGCAAGCCGCGACGCTGTGCCATGTTGTGAAGCACACAGCAAACCACAATGATTTTGGAGACCCTGGCTGCTGAGTACTGCAGGGCTCCACCTGATCTATCGAGGCATCTGAAGCGCAACTTCAGCAATCCGATGGTTTGCTCGATAATGCATCTGGTGGAAATGTGGCTGGAGTTGTAGCGCTCCTCAGCTTCGCTGGCTGGTCTCCTCAATGGCGTCATTAGCCAAGTCCGCAGGGGATATCCCTTGTCTCCAAGTAGCCATCCCTGAAGTTCATTTGGCGGACTGAATAGCAGAGGTACAGTAGACTGGTGCAGTATGAGGGAGTCATGACAGCTGCCAGGGTACTTGGCACAAACATGCAAAATCTCCTCCTTGTTGTCACACACCAGCTGAGCTTGCGGTGGACAAAAACTCCTGGATTGCAATGGGGTGCCCTAAGGGCCACATGTGTGCAGTCAATGACGCCCTGCACCCTTGGAAAGTCTGCCAGCTGAGCTAATCCAAGCGCTCGCGCCCTCACACTTGCGCGATCCCTGGTGAAATGGATGTGATTGTGCGCGAGGGCAAAGACGGCATCAGTTACCTGAGTGATGCAAGTGTGTGCGGCCGCCTGGGAGATGCCACTGATGTCTGCTGCTGAATCCTGGAAGGAGCCTGAGGCAAAAAAGTTGAGTGCGGTGGTGACTTTGATGGCCACTGGTAAGGAGTGTCGACCTGGTGCTCTGGGCTCCAGGTCTTGCTGCAGCATTGCGCAGATGTCAGTCACTACCTCTCGTGAAAATCGGAGCCGCCTTTGGCACGGCTACTCAGTCATGTTGAGGTAGCTCACCCTGTGTCTATAGACCCTGTTTGGGGGGTATCTCCTGCGCCGACGGCCTTCCATGCGCTGGCCCCTTCTGGCCTGTGTTGTCTCAGGTGGCTGAGCCGCAGCCTGTCGCTCCTGCTGGTGCTGATTTTGCTGGTGCTGCTGTTGTTGCTGGGTCTGCTGCAGCCTCCTCTGCTGTTGGAGATCCTCTAATGCCAAGAAGGGAAGGAACAAAAGCCCTCCCATGCTTCTGGCAGATGCCTCCGTTGAGGAAGCGCTGAGTGAGGGTGGTGAGGCGGGCTTCCCAGGAGCTCACACTGGAGAAGTGTGTGAGGCTCCAACCTTCCACAGCTGTGCCTAAGCCTTCAACAAGTTGCCCCAAGCCTGAAACAACAAGGTCCTGCAACCTACAAATGCTGTCTGATTAAATCTCTTCTTTCCTGATTGACCTGCTGCTGAAAGTAAGCAAGCTGACATTGTTCACGCCAGGTTTCATCAGCGGTGTTCCCACCAGGCGTGGTTTACATGGGGAAAGGCTGAAAATTGCAAAGGGCTCCTTAAAATGGCATTATAGATGCCAATTATTGCTGATTAGGCTCCCGATGACCAGTCCCGCCTGCTGTGGGCGGGACTGATTCGGGTCGCTTGGAAACGCCGGGGCGAAAGTCGGACGGGGCGGGGAACCAGGCGGGGGTGGAGTCGCAACCCCCTATTTCTGCGATTTCCCCCCCCACATGCCTGAAACCCTGCCTGATGGCTCCAGGAAAATCGAGGCCGTTAACTCTGTTTCTCTCTCCACGGATGCTGCCTGGCCTGCTGAGTATTTCCAGCATTTTCTGTTGTTATTTCAACAATTCAGAATTATGTGATTAATGGTGGGAAAATATGCACTACTCTATACTCCTACTATTAATGCTTATTAATCCCCAAACAATACAGCCATTTCAACTAACAGTAACAGTACTTTCCATGCTACAGTTTCAAAGAGTAATTATCCCCAAGACCTTCAGCTCTATTCTACTCTCTCTGGGTGGGTGGGGTGGGGGGGGGGGGGAGTGGGGGGGAAAGGAAAGCTACATTTCAGTAGGCAGTTCTACAATGTTCAAAATCAGTCCATTAATTAATCATTCACTCCCTAGTTATTTAAGTTGTGTATTACTTCCTCACAATGCCATTATCGATGGTTTTGAGCATTAGAAAAAACCTTGATCATGTGGAATTCTCCACTTGTAATTGCTATTCTGTCAGCTAACCATATAACAGCATTGTGAGGCCTGATCATATTACTGTCATAGTTCTTCAAACTCTCTCTGATGTTACAATGTCATTCTAAAATTAAGGTAAGGTACAAACAATATTTTAAAATGTGTTACCAAATAGAAACAGCTAAAATAACCAGCTTCATCCTGAGGCATAGCTAACCAATTGACAATAGCCTTTTGATACTTTCAGTGAATGGTCTTTCTTTGTTTTCATTTTTCTCCCTTCCTCTCCTGAATGCGCTGACTTATACTGGTGTAGAATTCCACCAGCACTGGCAGCCCACCAGTACTTTATCCAAGTTATCATTTTTCATGTGTGAACCTTGACAGTGAGGGCTACCAGAAACAAGCCTGACCACCTCCTCATCCATCACCCACATAAATGCAATTTTCAGCATGAGGTCACTGAATAATGATCGGAATAAAAACTACAGCTGATTTTCCCATTCCCTAGCTCCTGGCATGCTGAGGTCAATGAAGTAGCATGCCTACTGCAATCCAGCGGAGTTAAATTAGCTCAGCATAGACAATGAATTGAACCTGGGCCCTTCCTGGCATTTACATCCTTCTTGCCTATCCAATCATAGCCAGAGCATCTTCAGCAATGGCATCTCTCCCTGCCCCGCACCGTCAACTCTGGAGTTGTAAGATTTGCAAAATTGATATTGTATTAATAAGGGTCGAATGGCAGAAGAGGCCATGATTTTAAAGACTGTTTGAAAAGAAGCCCAGGAAAAAGGGGCATTCAAAATGGCCGCCAGACCCCCATGACCAACTTATTGGGACATTTTAAAATGGTTCCTGCAGTCCTCAGACAGCTTTGTGGATTCAACCCACAGTAGGTTCTGGAAGCCGTTCCTGAGAGAATGAAACCAGACACCCACACATACATAAAGATTGGATGCAGATCCAGTCAGATCGGCCTGTAGATAAAGGCCATCTAAATGTTTACCCAGACAAAGGGGAACAGTTCCATATTCATAAAGAACGCATCAAGGACCCGTTAAAGACATCAAGAAGACATTAAAAACAATGAAGGTCATTCCAGACCAGAGATGGCCCGTTACCAGCCATCCAAGAACAGTTTAAAATATAATAACTACCCCGTTGTGCAACCAGCCCGCCAAAATTAAAACAAAAGACTAACCTGATTTGGCGCGAGATAAGGGCTTCTGCTGAGAAGTATAATTGGGAGACACTGGGGGTAATGAAAAAGGAGGCTTCAGGTTAGATATTGGAAGAGAGAGGTTCCTTTCTTCATCATCTTCGTGGGATCTTCGTAATAGCCGTTACCTTCGCTAGCAGCTGGAGTTCGGAGAAGAAGACGGTTCGAGCCGGCATCCTGCCCCGGGGTAAAACATTGGGAGATCATCGACCAACCCCGAGCCGTTGACGAAATGGGAGGTAGTAAAAAAATACTGAAGAAACCTATATGAAAGCCGGCTAGGGGCTTCCAACCGTGGTCAAGCAGATGATCTCCGCCGACATCCAGGCCCGTCAGTGTCCAGCCTGTCCGTGACCTTCACCGCGAGAAAGAGAGTGAGGTATGGCGCAGCCCGCTGACCACGAGGAAACAGGACGCCTGAGGGGATCAAAATGCAGACCTGTTTCAAAACTCTATACTTTTCCAACTGGATTGGTGAGCATGTTTCTGGCCCTTCATAATCGGATCTAGATAGGTTTAAGGGGGTGGTCATTTTGGGTATAATTAACATGAGTTGTCCCTTGATGTTCCGTGTGTTTCCCCATTTTATGATGATCTTTGTAAGGTATAATATGCCTGTATCCATTTTAGTTAGTACTGTATTGTTATGATTTGTTTTTCCCTCCCATGTACCCTCTTATTTGCTTGCATTTGATTTGTTTTTCCTTATGCAATAAAATATCATTTCGTTTCATTAAACCTGGTCTATAAGAGTATTCTCTACATTGTAGTTCCTGCACCTAAGTCCAGTGTCTAGAATCTAAGGGGTGAGTGGGTCGAACCACTCAAGGTTTTTCTGTGCAAAAGAGATAGAGAGAGAGAGAGAGGCCTCTGAGAGAGAGTAACCTCTGCGATCTGCGAATCTCGAGAGAGAGAGAGAGAGAGAGAGAGAGAGAGAGAGAGAGAGAGCAAAACCCCTTACAGAGTTACCCAAAAAACTATCCTTGGTTCCCTCCTCTTCCTCATTTACATACTGCCCCTTGGTGACATCATCCGAAGACATGGGCCTGGATTTTAACTCCCCCCCCCCGTCCGGCTGAAACCAGGCTGGGCAGCAGTTAAAATGGAAGGGGTTACTTACCCATTCCTTTCCCACCTTGATCGGACCAACTGAAATTTTAGAATTGCAGATGGCAAGGACACCTGCCACAAGCCGGCAAGTTCTTCTTTAAATGTGCAGATCTGCGATTTTAACCTGAGGCCCGAGTGGGGAAGCATTGGTGGTTTCTCTGCCGGACCAAGCCTGCTGAGAACAGGAGCCAGGGGAAAAAGAGGCCCAGTAAGGTAAGTCTTTAAAAATATTTTTCTCTTTCCTTGTGGGCCAGGTGGAGCAGGTGCTCCTCCGGGCCGCACAAGGAAACCTTGGGACTTGCCCTCCCCTCCCTGAAACTTAAATGCCGGAGACGATTCCCACTGGTTTCTGGCAGCGGCCTCCAGCCACCCAAATTGCTGCTCCTTCCCGCGAGCCAGGCAGTGATTCCCACCAGGTTTGGGCAGGAGGCCGATTCTGAATATGGAAATGAAACCCTGGAGCTGTGAATTCCTATTCCACGTTCCTTCAACAGTTCGTCGTCGTTCACCCTCCAGGTGCTCGCTGTTGCATCTTCTACACTGAGAGTGATTCGAAGCCCCCGGTTATACTCCAATCACGGTTTCTCCCATTCTCCCCCCAACCTACCCAATCACATGGATGATACATACAGGCACAGACAGTGCTTGGGCCCTTCCTATCTCTGCTTCCAGCCTCATCAGAAACTTCTGTCTCTGGATTAATGGCCAATCCTGCAGACCTTGAAACTAATGGCCTTACTGACTGTAATCGAATCTCAAAACATTATCCTCGTCACTATTATGTCTGTGTATAATTGAGACACGGACTGCAGGAGTTGATTATAACAAGTCTTTACTGAATGGAGACAACCTGGGAACTGAAAACTACAGAAGCCTGCTAGGGCCTTTTATACAGGGGTGGTCACTGCCGGTACTGCAGTCTGAGACCAGTTATTCCCTTAAAGGTACATACACAACAGTCACTATTTTAATTAGAGGAATGAATGTAACCTGTGGCCTGTCTAAGCTAAGAAATTAAAAGTAGTCTACCAAGGCCCAATATTATAAACTAATCAAAGTGGTTTGTAGATTGGACAAAGGAATAAACAGCATACTCGTTAGACTGCGAGAACCTATTATCAATTGTAGTGGTTTAAGGTGAATTCACTGCTAAAAGGAAGCTGCAACTTTTTTATTCTTTCAGACCCGTTTCTCCAAATACCTTTTAAACCCATATTTGTTTACAGATAACATCCAGTTCTATCTTGCCATCACCTCTCTCGACCCCTCCACTGCCTTTGTGCTGTCAGACTTCTTGTCTGACATGCAGCCTTGGATGAGCCTCAATTTTTCCCGGTTAAACATTGGGAAGACTGAAACCATCCACAACAAACTCCAGACCTTTGTCACTGATTCCATCGCCCTACCCAGTCACTGTCTCAGGTTGAAACAGACTGTTTGCAACCTCGGCATTAATGTTCCCCCTGAGGTGCATGGCCACAATCACAAAGTCCTGCACAGGCCGCTCACCAGCGCTGCCGCTGGAAGAGATACTGCGTATGTGCGGCCTCACAACAAATTTAAAGGGCCTGTGCAGGAAAATAAATTAGAGGGAACATTGCTCGGCATCCTACTCAACCGTGAGCGGAGCTTCCAACACTATATCCTCTCCATCACAAAGACTGTGCATGAAACACAAAAAGTTAGCATGCAGGTACAGCAAGTAATCAAAAAGGCAAATGGAATGTTGGCCTTTATTGCAAAGGGATTGGAGTATAAAAGCAGAGAAATCCTGCTACAACTGTACAGGGTATTGGTGAGATCACACCTTGAGTACTGTGTAAAGTTTTGGTCTCTTTATTTAAGGAAGGATATACTTGCATTGGAGACAGTTCAGAGACGATTCACTAGGTTAATTCCAGAGATGAGGGGGTTGACTTATGAAGAAAGGTTGAGCAGGTTGGGCCTATACTCATTGGAATTTAAAGAATGAGAGGTGGTCTTATTGAAACATATAAGATACTGAGGGGGCTCGACAAGGTAATTGCAGAGAGGATGTTTCCTCTCGTGGGGAAATCTATAACTTGGGGGCATAGTTTCAGAATAAAGGGTCGCCCTTTTTGAACTGAGGTGAGGAGGAATTTCTTCTCAGAGGGTCGTAAATCTGTGGAATTCTCAGCCCCAGAGAGCCCTGGAGGCTGGGTCATTAAATACATTGTGGAGCTAGACAGATTTTTGCAAGATAAGGGAGTGAAGAGTGATGGGGAGGTGGCAGGGAAGTGGCTTTGAGCCCAAGATCAGCCATGATCTTATTGAATGGCGGAGCAGGCTCGAGGGGCCAAATGGCCTATTCCTGCTCCTATTTCTTATGTAAGACTGCCTACTTCCACCTCCATAAAATCTCCACCTCAATTCAATTCAATTCAATTTTATTTGTCATATATGCAGCAGACGTGTGTACTGCACAATGAAATGTTGATTTTTACGAATCCTCCCAACATTGGAATAAATATGGCATAACAATGATAAAATACTAATAGAAATACAGTAATAATAAATAAAACAACAGTAATAAATAATAATAAATTATACGTTCATGAGTCTTATGGCCTGGGGGTAGAAGCTGTTTCGAAACCTGCTGGTACGAGACCGTATGCTTCGGTATCTCTTACCGGACGGGAGCAGGGTGAAGAGGTTGTGGCTGGGGTGGCTCGCGTCTTTAATGATTCTCAGGGCCTTCCCCCGGCACCTCTCAGGGTAGATATCCTGGACAGCAGGCAGTTTAATTCCTATAGTATGTTGTGCAGTTTTCACCACCATCTGTAAAGCCTTGCGGTCTGTGGCGGTGCAGTTGCCATACCAGGTAGTGATGCAGCCGGACAGGATACTCTCGATGGTGCACCGGTAGAAGTTGGAGAGAATCTGGGGGGCCATTCCAAATTTCTTCAGTCTCCTGAGGAAGAACAGGCATTGGCATGCCTTCTTCGTTATGACATCGATGTGATGTGACCACGTTAAGTCCTCCATAATGAATACACCCAGGAATTTGAAGCTGCTGACCCTCTCCACCTCAGCCCCTTTGATGTAGATTGGGGTGTGTCCCTCCCGCTGCCACTTCCTGTAGTCCACGATCATCTCCTTTGTTTTGCTGATGTTGAGGGAAAGGTTGTTGTACTTGCACCATTCTGCTAGAGCTCTTACCTCCTCCCTGTAGCCTGTCTCGTCGCCATCTGTGATCAGGCCTACAACGATAGTGTCATCAGCAAACTTGATGATGGTGTTGGAGTTGTGCGTGGCCATGCAGTCGTGAGTAAACAAGGAGTACAGAAGGGGGCTGAGCACACAACCCTGGGGAGCTCCCGTGTTCAGGATCAGTGTTGAGGAGGTGTTACTGCCTATTTTCACCACCTGGGGTCTGCCCGTCAGGAAGTCCAGGATCCAGTTGCATAGGGAGGTGTTAAGTCCTAGCTCACTGAGCTTGTTGACAAGCTTGGAGGGGATAATGGTATTGAATGCTGAACTATAATCAATGAACAACATTCTCACATAGGTGTTCCTCTTGTCCAGGTGTGATAAGGCAGTGTGCAGTGTAAGGGGTTTTTCCTTCCGAGGTCGCAGAGGTTTCTCTCGCCAGAGGCCTCTCTCTCTCTTTTGCACAGTAAAACCTTGAGTGGTTCGAACCACTCACCCCTTAGGTTCTAGACACTGGACTTAGGTGCAGGAACTACAATGCAGAGAATACTCTTATAGACCAAGTTTAATGAAACAAAATAAAATTTTATTGCATAAGGAAAAACAAATCAAATGCAAGCAAATAAGAGGGTACATGGGAGGGAAAAACAAATCATAACAATACAGTACTAGCTAAAATAGATACAGTCATGTTATACTTTACAAAAGTCATCAAGAAATGGGGAAACACACGGAACATCGAGGGACAACAACTCATGTTAATTATACCCAAAATGCCCACCCCCTTAAACTTATCTAGATCCGATTATGAAGGGCCAGAAACATGCTCACCAATCCAGCTAGGAATTGTAAGGTTTTGAAACAGGTCTGCGTTTTGATCCTTTCAGGCGTCCTGTCTCCTCGTGGTCAGCGCTGCGGGCTGCGAGCTGCGGCACGCCTTCTCTTCCTCGAGGTGAAGGTCATGGACAGGCTGGATCTCAGCGGGCCTGGGTGTCGATATGAAGGAAAGCCAACTGTTTGACCACTTTCAAGAGGTCTCTTCTAGCCAGTTACCATTTTCACATAGGTTTCCTCTGTAGGGCTGCTGCCCTCTTGTCTCGTCAACGGCCCGGGGTTGGTCGACGACCTCCCAATGGTTACCCCGGGGCGGGATGCAGGCTCAAATTGCCTTCTTGATGGCTGCTTCGTCTTCTTCAATCCTTCCGAGCTGGTGATCGTTTCTTCCTTAAAACGCTTAATCACTGATCTCTCTCATCGCTCTGTGATGGCTCTGATGGCTACGATGGCTACGATGGCTACGATGGCTACCGATCGCTACCCCGGGTGTCTCCAATTATACTGCTCAGATGAAGCCTTTATCTCCCGCCAAATCAAGGTTAGTCTTTGTTTAACTTTTGGCGGGCTTGTAGCACAGCGGGGTAGTTATTATATTTAAACTGCTTTTGGGATGGCCGGTGATAGCCATCTCTGGTCTGGAATGACCCTACATTGTTGTGAATGTTTTCTTAATGTCTTTAATGCGTCTTTGATGCTCCCCTTATGAATAAGAAACTGTTTCCCTTTGTCTGGGTAAACATTTAGATGGCCTTTATCTACAGGCCGATCTGACTGGATCTGCATCCAATCTTTATGTATGTGTTAATGTCTGGTTTCGTTTTCTCAGAAACGGCTTCCAGAACTTACTGTGGGTTGAATCCACAAACGCTGTCTGGGGACTGCAGGAACCATGTTAAAGTGTCCCAATAAGTCGGTCACGGGGTCTGGCGGCCATTTTATACGCCCCTTTTTCTGGGCTTCTTTTAAAACAGTCTTTTAAAATCAAGGCCTCTTCTGCCAAAGGACTCTTATAGTACAATATTAATTTTGCAGATCTTACAGCAGTACAGTGGCGATGGCATCATCCCTAGATCTTTTTGGGCGGTAAGCAAATTGGAGTGGGTCCAGTGTGTCAGTTAGTAAGGAGTTGATGTGGGTTTTGACCAGCCTCTCAAAGCACTTCATGATGACAGAAGTGAGTGCTATGGGGCGGTAGTCGTTTAAACAGGTTACTTTTGTTTTTTGGGGGACTGGAATAACCGATGTCATCTTGAAGCAGGTGGGGACTATAGACTGGTACAGTGAACGGTTGAATATACCCATAAACACGGCTGCCAGCTGGTCAGCGCATGCTCTAAGGACATGCCCAGGGATTCCATCTGGACCGGGTGCTTTGTGGGTGTTCACTTTCTTAAAAGTCTTGCTCACGTCAGCCACGGAGATTGAGAAGACCCGGTCGTCCTGAGCCGCGGGCGTCCTCGTAACAGGCCAGTTGTTGTTGGCCTCAAACCGGGCGTAAAAAGTATTAAGCTCATCCGAGAGAGAGGCATTGCTGGGCATGACACAGCTGGGTTTCCCTTTGTAGTCCATAATAGATTGTAGTCCACTCCACATCCTTCGCGAATCTGAGCTATGATAGTGTGACTCCACTTTATCCGTGTATTTTTTTTTGCATTTTTGATGGTTTTTCTTAGCTCGTACTTTGATTTCTTGTAGTCATCTATGTCCCCAGAGTTGAATGCGATGGACCGTGCTTTTAGCATAGCACGGATATCGCCATTTACCCATGGTTTCTGGTTGGGAAATGTTCGTACAACAATTCTCGGAACAATGTCATCTATGCACTTATTTATTAAACTAATGACTGAATCTGTATATGTGTTGATGTCATTGTCCGAGGCATTCCGGAACATATCCCAGTCAGTGGAATCAAAACAGTCTTGTAACATAGCATCTGATTGATCCGACCACCGTTGTAGAGATCTCATCACAGGCTTTTCCTGTTTCAGTTTCTGCCGATAGGTGGGTAGCAGCAGGATGAAGTCGTGATCTGATTTGCCGAAGGGAGGGCGGGGGAGGGCCTTGTATCCATCCCAGAACGGAGTGTAAATGTGATCTAGTGTGTTCTTGGCTCGCGTTGGGCAGGTGATATGCTGATGGTATTTAGGGAGTACTTTCTTCAGATTGGCTTTGTTGAAATCACCAGCCACGATGAATGCAGCCTCTGGATGGGAAGTTTCAAGCCTGCTAATGATCCCATACAGCTCGTTTAATGCCCTATTTGCGTTGGCCTGTGGTGGAATATACACCGCTGTAATGATCTCGGATGAGAACTCTCTTGGGAGGTAGAAGGGTCGGCATTTGATCATCAGGTGTTCAAGATCGGGTGAACAAGAAGATGTAAGTAGTTCCACGTCGGAACACCAAGAATTGTTGATCATAAAGCATACTCCACCCCCTCTATTCTTCCCCGAGTCCTTTGTTCGGCCTAGCCGGTGAATGTTGAATCCCTCTGGTTGAATGGCCGAAGCCGGTATCGATGGATCAAGCCAAGTCTCAGTGAAAATCAAGACGTTGCAGTTCTTAATGTCTCGCTGGAAGGTGAGCCTCCCCCTGAGTTCGTCCAGCTTATTGTCCAGTGACTGCACATTCGCCAGGAGAATACTCGGAAGGGCGGGGTGGTGTTCACATCGCCTCAGCTTCACTAATGCACCTGCTCGTCTGCCCCGCTTGCGCCGTCGTCGCTTCCTGATCACAGGAATAAAGTCAGGTAAGTAGGTGGGAGGGTAGATGGTAGTAGTAGCAGAATCCCAGTTCGAAAAATCAGGGGTAGGTCCTATATCTCCGGACGAGCTTATGTCCAGAAGTGATTGACAGTCGTAGCGGATAAGCGAAGAAACAGTACTTTAAAAATTGTTTAATAATAACAATAAAAATAATAAATAAAGTGGAAAGTTGTGGACGAGCTCGTAAAACAGCGGCTACCCTCATGACCCATACAGGTCGGTTAAACAGTAGAATATTTTTTTTTAAAACAACTAAACTACTAATACTAAAACTAGAATGCTAAATACTAAACAGTAGAATACTAAAAACTAACAGTACGATATATTAAAATACAACATTAAATACATTAATACATTAAATACAACATTAAAATACCAGTTGGGGAGGAGCTCATAAAACAGCAGCCATACAGGTCGGTTAAACAGTAGAATTTTTTTTTTAAAACAACTAAATTACTAATACTAAAACTAGAGTGCTAAAAACTAAACAGTAGAATACTAAAAACTAAAAGTACGATATATTAAAATACAATATTAAATACATTAAATACATGAAATACATTAAATACATTAAATACAACATTAAAATACCAGTTGGGGAGGAGCTCGTAAAACAGCAGCCATACAGGTCGGTGCTGATGTCACCTCTGCCTTGCGTCAGTGCATCTGCTGCTGAAACTCCCTCCCATGTCTTTGTTAGTTCTAGACTCGACTATTCTAATGCTCTCCTGGTCAATCTCTCATTTATCGTGCTCTGTAAACTTCAGCTCATCTAAAACTCTGCTGCCCGTATCATATCCCGCACTGCTCCGCTCATCCATCACTCCTGTCCTTGCTGACCTACATTGGCTCCCAGTTATCCTCTGACTCCAATGTAAAAATCTCATCCTTGTGTTTAAATGACTACGTGGCCTTCACAGTTCCTATCTCTGTAACCTCCTCCAGCCCTTCACCCCTCCAGAATTCTCTGCAGCCCCTTTTGCATATCCCCACTTCCCTTAGCCCACCATTGACGGCCATGCCTTTAAACTTCTAGCTCCCATGAACTGTAACTCAGTCCCTAAACTCCTCTGCCTTTCTACCTTGCTCGCACATTCAGGTGCCATCCCAATCTCCTGTCCCTTTAGCAAAAACTGCCACCAATGTGCCTTCTCAGCCCAGAAATTTCAGGGCTGGAGATTTCTGGGAACATTTTTATTGACTTAGAAGTGACATTATTGAGGTATTATAAGACCTTCAACAGAATAGATAAACAGGATCCAGCACGATATTTATCATAACAAAAGCTCCAGATCAAGGCGACATGGATTAGAATTTAGGCAAGTAAAGGTGAATATACAATAAAGATTTAACTTTTTCATGGAGTAGTTAGTGAACAAATTGAACAGCCTATCCAAGAAATTAGTGGAAGCAGAGGATGTTATGCATTTTACAAGAGTGATGGATATATTTTTGGGTGATGGAGCCATTGAAAGGTATCTGAGATAATGTGGGGTAGAAATGACCCTGGGACTGGCCTGTTGGATGGAGATGGTAGTTTCCAGTCTTGTATAATCCTATGTTCCTAAGAAAATTGGGAGGAATGAGTGATGTGTGAAGGGGTGGGGAGAAGTAGATTAATTACATCTAATGATCTGTCATGGATAAACTATGCTTTCCTGGAGTTTTATTGATTGGTAAATTTCTCCCTGACTCCCTAAGGCAAAGTTTTTCCTGAAATCTGCCACAGGTTTTTTCTCTGTCTTTTTCCCTCCACTAGGAATGAGGATTACTAGCAACTAGGAAGGTGGTGCACAAGGTCACGCTGTCTAATAGACAGGGTGCGCCATTAATGGACTTCATTGTATTTTCTCACCTTTTTGTATGTCCATGTAATTTTCTTCACAACGCAATTTTTCATTTCACTTTTCCTCGAGCCAAATTTCTCAATGAGTTCTCCCAGCATATAGCCTCATCTCAGAGAGAAGGGAAATCACAAGCATGATTTTCAATGGTGAACATAGCAGATTCTTCACACCAGGGTCATGTATTCTCCCAACATCCATCCTTTTCTAAAGGTCCTGAGAGTCCTATGGAGCAGAGATTTTTTCTTCTTTGATTTATGTGCCTTTAATGAGCTTGCACTAAACCTCCCCAGGACCACAAGATATTGCCATGGGAAATCACCCAATTTCCTTTTTTTAAATTTCAGATGATGCTCTGTATTTTCTTATATTTTTTTATATTAACTAATCTTAAAATTAGCTAAAAAATATTAAATCTAAATCCTTGTCTCTAATGTGACTAGGGGGCCAGACAACCTTTATGTTAACTTAATTTAACATTAGTGTGGTGTGCTATCTTTCCTCTTTTGCATTCAGCAAATAAACAGACAGCTCACAACCTCTTCAAAGATCATTTAAATCATACTTTAAAATTCTTTCCTATCGCCATTGTAAAGTTTCGCAAGAATTTCGAAAATTTCTACAGCTCCGAAGATTATTTTTTTTGATTAAAGAAAACCTGGGTGGAATATACCTTAAAAATCCAGGGCATCAAAAAATGGCTGTCAGACCTCGTGGCAGGAGACAAAAGACAGCCTGCTTGTGTATCTGCAAAGGATTTGAAAAAAAAACACCAGCCTGTGCGAAATGCATGAAGTACTTGAAACTGTCAATCAACTGCAGTTTAGGAAGTTTCAAACCGCAGGACAAAGGGGTTGTTTGTTTACAGAACTCTCTACAATGTTGACACAAAGGCTTAATTACTTAAAGCTGTCAATCAATTGCGGTTGGACTGACCACAGGACAATGGGTTTGTTTACAAACCATTTGAGTGCTGTTGACTGAAATTCAGTAAGACATTTAAACTGAGCGAATACCAGTCAAATGAATGGGGTAATACATTCAAACCCATTACAGTCAATGGGGACAGTTCAACCCCTTTTGTATAGCCCAGATACATCCGGATTTGGGCGCGAAGATTATGGCTCCCAGTGGGTATAAAATAGCCTCTCAGGAAGCCATCTCTCTCTCTCTCTCTCACCTCGCCTCTGTGCTCTGCCTGCAAGAAGAGCAACTCAATAGCCCGCCCAAAGAAGTGGAATACCAGCAGTTACTTTTAAATACTGGGGTATCTCTACTTCGGGCAGTGAAGAATAAGACTGCAGGAGCACGGAGCAGGCGTTCACTGGTGAGCATAGATTTTTCTGGCCCATTACAAGGCAACCTAGATAGGTATTAGGGGTGGGAATAAAGGGGAATTTTTGTTAAATTGTAATTTTAGTCAATTTTCCCTCGATGTGTCCGTTTTCTCCTCCCCTATTAAGTTAACGTGTGCTGCATTAAGTAAAAGTCTGCTGTATTAAGCAATAGAGTGCTGTACTAAGCAAAGGTGTGCTGTAGTAAGCAAAGGTGTGCTGCATTAAGTAAATGTGTGCTGCATTAAGTAAAAGTCTGCTGTATTAGGCAAAAGAGTGCTGTACTAAGCAAAGGTGTGCTGTAGTAAACAAAAGAGTGCTGTATTGAGTAAACGTGTGCTGTATTAAGTAAAAGTCTGCTGTACTAAGCAAAAGGTGTGCTGTAGTAAGCAAAGGTGTACTGTATTAAGTAAATGTGCTGTATTAAGCATAGGTGTGCTGTATTGATTATTTTCAATTTATTTCTTTTATCTCAATAAATACTGGTCTTCTTTGCACCCAACCACGAGTCTCGTTTTGTCTACATCACTACTGAATAAGTCCAGCGGTCAGAACCAGAAAAGGGGAGCGATTCAAAACTGCACGGGGCTCTGGAGCAGCTCAGATACTTCTGACTGGCCAGAGACAATAACCCCAATACCCCCCCTATAATTTCTACACCATCTAAAAATAGGACTCCTTTTTGCATAACGCATTACTCTTAGCATTGGTGCTCACCTGAACATTGATGCTGAATAGATGTCTCTGTGCTTTTATTTTTGTAGTCTAAGTTTAAATCTAGCACGGGCAGATGAATGAAGACTTCTTTCAGATGACGGACTGGATAGTACAAAATTTAATACGTCCTTTCATCACTCTGACCTATCGGAGGAAATAATGGTCATCTATGTTTGTTAAATGGGGAACTGGGAGTGTACTGTTTCATTTCTAGGAATCCTGGGCTTAAGTCCAGCACAGATAAAGATAATGAGCATGTCCTCTGTGGCAAAGAAAACTGCTAGTGTTTTTCAGGCTGTGCTAACAACCAGTGCAAGTCTCAAACCTTCAAAAATTATGACAACTGGTGGGACAAAGCAGATTCTGTTGGCAAGTGATAGAGCAGTGCAGCATCCAACCCCCTCTTTGTTGGATGGCCAAACCAACATGCAGGTGTGAAGTTGGTCATCCTCTTTGGCACTTTAGGGCACCCTATCCAGAGAATACCAGTGCATCATACTTGGAAGCAGCTGGTAACCAGGCTCAATGGTGTATATACAACCTAACGGACCTGGTAACAGATGCATAAGAGGGTGGCCCACTTAGGAAATCTAGTAAGGAAACCATCCAGGCTGCAACAGGGGATATCACCCACATCTCCCAGCCTGCAGTGCACAGCTGCATCAAACAGGTCACCAATACTCTCCATGCCAGAGCAAATCAGTACATTACCTTCACAATGGATGCCAACAGCCAGAATGAGAGCACTCTGGGATTTCCTCATGTCCAGAGCATAACAGAGAGCATTTATGTAACTATCAGGGCACCCCAGAAGGCAAGCTAGCACATTATGTGAACAGCAAGGTCTTCCACTCCATCAACTGGTGTGTGATCACCGCAGAAAGATAATGCACATCTGTGTAAATTTCGCTGGCAGCTGCCTCAGCCTTCACTCTGCAACACTCATCGTTCCCCTCAACTTTCCAGCCATCCAGGAACGTCAAAGAGAAGGGATACCCTCTCCAAACCTGGCTGATGACACCCTTCTGCAACCCCACTATGCCTGAGCAACAGCGGTACAATTAGAGCCATGGGACCACCAGGAACATCATAGAGCATCCCATTTACATATTAAAACAAAGGTTCAGGTGCCTTGATTGCTCGGGGAGCTCCCTACAATATGGCCCAGATAAAGTGGTCCACATCATTGTAGTTTGCTGCATTTTGTACAACCTGGCAATGCAAAGGCGATTAAAGTTGGAGGAGACACAGCAACAAGACGAGGCATCATCTGAGGAGGAAGAATTGGATAAAGGTGAGGGAGAACTGCAAGGAGGAGAGGAAGCACAATGCATTGCAGCTAGAGGTCAGGAAGCAGTTCATAGAGCAACTCATTGGTGACCTCCTCAACCCCTTACCTAAAAGGTCAGAAAAAGCACCTCAACATTAACAGTCCTTGTTGTCCCTTCACCACTCCCTTAATTCTACATTAAAGAATGTTGAAACCATCCAGCCAACTTCTATGTCAATGACTTCTGACAATGCCGATAAGAAGCTGTAATAAGAAACAAAGTTGTAAATGTAATAAAGGTGTTGATTTTAATTCCAAACACAATATGAATTATTTTGTCACCCATGTGATCAATCGATAGTGCTTTTCTTAAAATCAGCTTCCCTAACTCTACTACTCCTATGAGGTGCTCCCCAATGGTTTCAGTGGAGCTGGTGGAAGGCTCATGTGGGGACCCTTAAGATTCTCGTGGTTGGTGACTTCTGGGAGCTCGAGGATCTGCGGGGTCAGCTGTAGACCAGCACTTCGGCTGCTGTCAGGGCAATCTGGCCCAGCTGGCTTTCTGGCACCCTGGTTGGTATTGGTTGAGGCAGGTGGTGAGGGAGCAGACATGCTGACGTCCTGAGAGAGGGAAACACGTGCGGCACTCGCTGCGCCACTTCCACTCCCATGGGGCTGGAGCTCAGCACTTCCATTGGTCTGTGGGAGAGCTGAAAGCAGAAGATGAGTAATGCCTTCAAAGCACCTCTCCAAGGTGGACATCTGCCTCTTCAAGGTTTGCACAGTTTTGAGGCCAGAGTCTTGCATGGCAGCTGTTTGAGCGCCCACCAAAACTGCAAAGGCTGTGAGCATTGACTCCAGGTGTGAGGGCCTGGCTGCAGCATCCCTGGAGGTGACCACACTCTTCAAGGTCGACGGCAGAGTGCTGATGCCCTAGGAAATGACACCACAGAGACCTTTAATCATCGTGGCTCAACTACCTGGGCCTTCCATTACCGGATATAACTGCGAGTGTAAAGCAAGCAGCTATCTTCTCATTGCTGGTCTCCCTGAAGTCTGTGCATTAGCTTTGGCGAGCTCTCTCCCAGGCTGTCCCTGTCACCAGTACCTGCAGCTGCTCACTAGTGCTGGGTGTCTCATCACGTGCACATCTCTCTAACTTACTGTCTAACCCAGCCAGGGTGCCAATCTCTGTGCTGGTGCTTGGGAGTGATGCAGCACATGACAGCGCCTTCTCAGAAGGATTCCCCATCTCTGATGTGTCTGATTCTGTGGGATGTTGGGATGGACCTAGAGGAAAGAGAAAATGGACAAGAGATCGCATGGCACTGAGAGGTTGGACAGTAGCAGATGAGAGGTAAGCTGTGTGTTTGTGTGTTCATGAAGGGCTGCAAGTAATAGTCAGAGACCATGTTCATAGAAGCCTCCAGCCTTGAAATCTCCTATCCTGACAACTCTGGAGTGGCTTGATTAGCGTGTGTTTTTAATAAGAATGAGAAGTGGTATAGTGCACCCTTGTGCTGAGTAGTGAAGGATGTGACGGAGAGGAGGGAATTGTTGAGAGTGGTGGGGGAGAGGGGAAAGGAATGTTGTCAGGTGCTGTTGAGAGAGATGGAGAAATTAAGAGCTGGAGTCACCTGCTTCCTGCACTGCTTTCAGTTCCTGGGGTGATGCTCCTGGACCTGACTATCTCTGCAATGTCTCTCTATACCTGGTGACTTGGTGTTTATGGATCCTTTTCTCACTGGCTGGAAATACAACTTCCTTTCTGGCTTGGATCTCTTCCAGCAAGACCTTCAGGGAGGTTTCAGAGGCTTGTCTGTGACTCATGTTGATGCACTTATGTTGATGAAACTTAATACAAACTTATCTAGACAAGGGAACTAGATGTAATATCTCCAAATTTGCAGACGACACAAAGCTGGGTGGGCATGTGTGCTGTGAGGAGGATGCCGAGAAACTCCAGGATGATTTGGACAGGTTGGGTGATTGGGCAGAAGCATGGCAGATGCAATATAACGTGGATAAATGTGAGGTTATCCACTTTGGTGGCAAAAACAGGAAGGCAGATTATTATCTGAATGGCAATAGATTGGGAGAAGGGGAAGTGCAATGAGACCTGGGTGTCCTTGTGCACCAGTCACTGAAGGTAAGCATGCAGGTGCAGCAGGCGGTTAAGAAAGCAAATGGTATGTTGGCCTTCGTAGCGAGAGGGTTTGAGTACAGGAACAAGGATGTCTTGCTGCAGTTGTACAGGGCCTTGGTGAGACCACACCTTGAGTATTGTGTGCAGTTTTGGCCGCCTTATCTGAGGAAGGATGTTCTTGCC
This sequence comes from Somniosus microcephalus, assembly GCF_052327205.1. Classification (NCBI taxonomy): domain Eukaryota; kingdom Metazoa; phylum Chordata; class Chondrichthyes; order Squaliformes; family Somniosidae; genus Somniosus; species Somniosus microcephalus. The sequence goes on along the minus strand of NC_140992.1, from coordinate 41,613,168 downwards.
ATGGAAGGAGTTCAGCAAAGATTCACCAGGCTGATACCTGGGATGGCAGGAATGACGTATGAGGAGAGATTGGGTCGATTGAGCTTGTACTCGCTGGAGTTTAGAAGAATGAGAGGGGATCATTGAAACTTATAAAATTCTGACAGGACTGGACAGACTAGATGCAGGAAGGATGTTCCCGATGGTTGTGGAGTCCAGAACCAGGGGTCACAGTCTAAGGATAAGGGGTAGGCCATTTACGACAGAAATGAGGAGGAATTTCTTCACCCAGAGAGTGGTGAACCTGTGGAATTTTCTACCACAGAAGGCCGTAGAGGCCAATTCATTAAATATATTCAAGAAGGAGTTGGATATATTGCTTAAGGCTAAAGGGATCAAGGGGTATGGGGATAAAGCAGGGACCGGGTACTGAATTTGGATGATCAGCCATGATCGCATTGAATGGCGGAGCAGGCTCGAGGGGCCGAATGGCCTACTCCTGCTCCTTTCTTCTATGTTTCTATGTAATACAGTAGTGGGATGGCCTTATCCTTCCTTGATGCTGTCTTACTCTCCTTTGCTCCCTGATGTTCATCGCCTCCTTCTTTATCAAGCCATTAACGTCCTCTTTAGCATATACATAGTGGGGCCTGATTATATCATTGGGACACAACTGCATTTTTTACTTGGAGGCTTGAGCAGGAAATGGCAGTCAGTTAGCTAGGCTAACCCAGATCAAGACTGGATCAGGGCCAGATGAGAACATAAGAACATAAGAAATAGGAGCAGGAGTAGGCCATTCGGCCCTTCAAGCCTGCTCCGCCATTCAATGAGATCATGGCTGTTCTTCTGCCTCAACTGCATTCACCGGCCCTATCGCAATATCCCTTGATGCCCTTACTAGTCAGAAATCTATCGACTTCTGTTTTGAATATACCCAATGACTGAGCATCCACAGCCCTCTGGGGTAGAGAATTTCAAAGATTCACCACCCTCTGTGTGAAGAAATTTCTTCTCATCTCAGTCCTGAATGGCTTACCCTTTATCCTGAGGCTGTGGCCCCTGGTTCTAGACTCCCCAGCCAAGGGAAACATTCTCCCAGCATAAGAACATAAGAACATAAGAAATAGGAGCAGTAGTAGGCCAATCGGCCCCTCGAGCCTGCTCCGCCATTCAATAAGATCATGGCAGCACGGTGGCATAGTGGTTAGCACTGTTGCCTCACAGCGCCAGCGACCCGGGTTCGAATCCGGCCTCGGGTGACTGTCTGTGTGGAGTTTGCACATTCTCCCCGTGTTTGCGTGGGTTTCCTCCGGGTGCTCCGGTTTCCTCCCACAGTCCAAAGATGTGCAGGTTAGGTTGATTGGCTATGATAAATTGACCCTTAGTGTTAGGGGGTTTAAATACGTGGGGTTATGGGGATAGGGTGGGATATGTGTTGGTGTATGGGTTACGGGGATCGGGTGGGATATGTGTCGGTGCAGGCTCGATGGGCCGAAATGGCCTCTATCTGCACTGTGGGGTTTCTGTGATTCTGTGATCTGTGATCTGACCCTAACCACCAATCTACTATCACAGAACCATCTCCTGAATCTAACAGAATTAGACACACGAAATAGGAGCAGGATCAGGCTACACGGCCCCTGGGCCCGCTCCGCTACCCACAGGGCCATGACCGATCCGAACCTAGACTCATGTCCAAATTCCTGCCCGCTCCCCATAACCCTTTATTCCCTTTACTTCTAGGAAACTGTCTATTTCTGTTTTAAATTTATGTAATGATGTAGCTTCTACAGCTTTTTGGGGCAGCATATTCCATGGACCTACCACGCTCTGAGTGAAGTAGTTCCTCCTCATCTCAGTTTTGAAAGAGCAGCCCCTTATTCTAAGACTACGCCCCCTAGTTCTAGTTTCACCCATCATCGGGAACATCCTGCCCGCTTCCACCCGATCCAACCCCTTCACAACCTTATATGTTTCAATAAGATCGCCTCTCATTCTTCTGAACTCCAATGAGTAGAGTCCCAACCTACTCAACCTCTCCTCATATGTCCATCCCCTCATCCCCGGGATTAACCGAGTGAACCTTCTTTGTACTGACTCGAGAGCAAGTATGTCTTTTCTTAAGTATGGACACCAAAACTGTATGCAGTATTCCAGGTGCGATCTCACCAATACCTTGTACAACTGAAGCAATACCTCCCTATTTTTATATTCTATCCCCCTAGCAATGAAAGCCAACATTCCATTGGCCTTCTTAATCACTTGCTGCACCTGCATACTAACCTTTTGAGTTTCGTGCACCAGGACCCCCAGGTCCCTTTGTACTTCAGTACTTTCCAGTTTCTTGCCATTAAGATAATAACTTGCTCTACGATTTTTCCTGCCAAAGTGCATAACCTCACACTTTCCAGTATTGTATTCCATCTGCCAAATCTCTGCCCACTTACTTAGCCTGTCTATGTCCCCTTGCAGGTTTTTTATGTCCTCCTCACTCACTACTTTCCCTCCCATCTTAGTATCATCTGCAAACTTTGATATGTTACACTCGGTCCCCTCCTCCAAATCGTTAATATAGATTGTAAAGAGTTGGGGACCCAGCACTGACCCCTGTGGAACACCACTAGTTACTGATTGCCAGTCCGAGAATGAACCATTTATCCCAACTCTCTGCCTTCTGTTAGATAGCCAATCCTCTATCCATGCCAGAATATTACCCCCAATCCCGTGATTTTTTATCTTAAGAAATAATCTTTTGTGTGGCACCTTGTCAAATGCCTTTTGGAAGTCTAAATACACTACGTCCACTGGTTCCTCTTTATCCACCCTATATGTTACTTCCTCAAAGAACTCCAGCAAATTTGTCAAACATGACTTCCCCTTCATAAAACCATGCTGACTTTGTCCTATTAAATTATGATTATCCAAATGTCCTGTTGCTGTCTCCTTAATAATGGACTCCAATATTTTACCTACCACAGATGTTAGGCTAACCGGTCTATAGTTTCCAGCCTTCTGTCTACTGCCCTTTTTAAATAAGGGCGTTACATTAGCAGTTTTCCAGTCTGCCGGGACCTTTGCTGAGTCCAGGGAGTTTTGGAAAATTATTACCAATGCAGCCACCATCCCTACCGCCACTTCCCTCAAGACCCTAGGATGTAAGCCATCAGGTCCAGGTGATTTATCCGCCTTGAGTCCCATTATTTTACCGAGTACCACTTCCTTAGTGATTTTGATCGTGTTTAGCTCCTCCCCCCTATAGCCCCCTGTTTGTCCAGTGTAGGGATATTCTTAGTGTCTTCTACTGTAAAGACTGATACAAAATATTCATTCAGTGTTTTTGCCAACTCCATATTTCCCACCATTAATTTCCCGGTCTCATCCTCTAAGGGACCAACATTTACTTTAGCCACCCTTTTTCTTTTTATATAACTATAAAAACTCTTACTATCTGTTTTTATATTTTTTGCTAATCCACCCTATCAAGCCCTGTAATAATTTTGTTTGCTTCTATGAGATCCCCTCTCATTCTTCTGAATTCAAGAGAATACAGGTCTAATTTACTCAACCTCTTCTCATACGACAGTCCCGCCATCCCAGGAATAAATCTCATGAACCTTCGTTGCACTCCCTCTATGGCAAGTATATCCTTCCTTAGGTAAGGAGACCAAAATTGTACACAGTACTCCAGGGGTGGTCTCACCAAGGCCCTATATAATTGGAGTAAGACTTCTTTACTCCTGTACTCAAATCCTCTTGTAATGAAGGCCAGTGTACCATTTGCCTTCCTAATGGCTTGCTGCATGTGCACATTCACTTTCAGTGACTCATGTACAAGGAGGCACGTAAAGGCATGTTTACAAATATCTTTTATTTTGTTGTGGGGCCAGGAGGAACTGGAGCGCTCCTCCTGGCCCCACAAGATAATCAGAGGCCGCCCCTGCCACAATTCTGACCCTGTCCTAATCACGGAATGGGGGGAAAGTCAGCCTGTGGCTGTATATTGGACTCCAAGGTCTTTACAACCCCACTCAATACACCATAAAATGATTAAAATAAAATGTGGTGCTGTACATTACTGTAAAACATTGTAAATTCTCTCGATATAAATTGCTAGCTGGACAACAAAATATCTGGAATTCTTGAGACTTTACTACAATCGTGTACCGTTTGTTCATTTAATGCCAACGTTTTGAAAAGTTCACCCACATATTTTATTTTATGTCTATATAAAAAAAAATTACAAAACATTTCAGAAATGAGAGCAAATCAGTGCCATTCATACAACTAATGGTACAAAAAATTACACACAGCACTGCAAGAGTTATTGGAAAATACAAATCAAAGATTAAAGAGGATATCTAATTTTTTTAGTTTATCTACTCTGAAGTCCTGTGTTTCTTGACAGTTTCAAAATTTTTTAGTGATGCTGTTTTTAGATTTCACATTTCAATGTGGAAAGTCTTTATTGATTCAGATAGTTAATAGAATGACCTAAGCTCTCCCGAGTCAGTTCACTGATGGCTGGAATTCAGCTTGTTCATCATTTCCCTGATATATTTACATTCTTTTATAAAGTTTTCTTTGAACAATTGTATTCAATTGAAACAGGAAGATGAATGATTTAATAGTTTCAATATCTGCACTATCCTATAATCTCTGTAGACTTTCAGTGTAAATACCTAAGCATAAACATCAGAAATCTATCTATGTGTTTGAAGACCTGAGTTTACAAGGATCTCATACGATAGATGAACTCGCCTCTGAAATGTGAGAAGTTAATTTAACCCGGAAAAAAGTGTCTGAAAAATCACAGCTGGCAAAGTTCCCAAGGAGGGAGGAGTGTTAGCCAACACCTCAGGGTGAAAGCTGACTGCAACTGAGTCATTTGCTTTAAGAAACTTAACGTAGACTGCAATAACATTGTGTACAAGGGTACAAGGAAGAATATAGCAACATGGGGAGAGCAGCAGTGTGGATATATCCCTTTCTTTTACTGGTTATTAGTGACTTAATTCATGGACAGGATACAACAGGTAAACAAATCTGGTGTCTTTATTGTCTGTGATCATTATGGCTGTAAGATGCACGAAATGGAATTCCTTATGGAACAATAAACACCAAGGGAAGATTTTCCCTGGGCATTAGCTGTAGATAAATCAGAAAGGTGTTCTTTATATTTTAGTGCACTTTTCTGGTAAGCTGTGTGATTTTAGCTGGTTAAACTTCTGCACATTTAGGGGTCTCTAAGGTTTTCTGTTTCTGACCTGTGTCTAAAAACCCTAGACTTATATATGTCTCTATGGGATTGTGCCTCTATGGGATAGAACTATGTGGATTTCATAATAGCTTGATTTGGAAACTCGTAAGCATGCCAGACACTTAGCTGACCAGAAAAAAAACTTTGCGACACAGAACGTTCTCCTTATTTATTAGGTTACGGGTGATATTTTTGAGATTCCACTTGATTTTTCATCCGCAATGGATTTAAGGGGGCGAAATCGTGCATGTGGCCAAAACAGGCGGCAAGTTGACAGAGCGATTGCTCCGTGTGCTGGTGGGTGCCAGCCTGAGGCTCGAGCCAAATTTGACATCAAGCTTCATTTAAATGGAAGCCATGAGCCGCGGGCAACAAACAGGCACCCCAATGTGGCTGGCTGGTCGGGGCCTGACAAATTCTGCTGGGTTTCAACGTCGAGCCGACGCACAGGTAGGTCCTGGATGGGGCTCCCGGGGAGGGGTGGGGGAAGGTGAAGCCGAGGGTTGTAAGCAATGTTCCCTCTAAGATGTCCAATCTGCAAGGTCCCGCGCAGGCTGCTCACCGGCTTTTCCATTGTAAATACCGCACAGGCGCAGTAATTTAAAGGGACTGCGCATTAAAAGATACAGGCCGCACAGAACAAAGCACAGCTTACAGGCATCTTTGGTTGTGAGCCCGGGTCGGCGGCAGTAAACTGTATTTTTGTGGAGCCAGAAGGAGCACAACAAAACCATAACTTTGACCAGGTTTTGTGGTTGTTTTTTAAGCGGCCTCCAGCAGTCCCATCTGTACCTGACTGTACGACCCCGGTTTGCATCGTAAAGCAACCTTATGCCTGTTTCAGGCAAGTGGGCTGCTCTCCCATTTACAGGCCTGCCTGAAAATGGCATTAGGCGGGCCTTGAGCATCAATGGGGCAGACAAGGTGGGCCCCCATCCCCAAATTGTCAACTCCTCCCTTTTGTCAGGTGCAAAACGGATGGCCGCGAGTTGAATTTCTCCTCCGTGGTTTTCAGATTAGCTGCCTGGCCTGTGTGAGACCCCTCCATTAACACCAGATCTCAGGAAATGGCAGCATAGTTGTACTCAAATATAATTTACACGTGTCGATGGAATATAATGTGGGAAAGTGTGAGGTTATCCACTTTGGCAGGAAAAATAAAAAAGCAAATTATTATTTAAATGGAGAGAGATTACAAAATGCTACAATTCAGAGGGACCTGGGGGTCCTTGTGTATGAAACACAAAAAGTTAGCATGCAGGAACAGCAAATAATCAAAAAGGCAAATGGAATGTTGGCCTTTATTGCAGGGGGGTTGGAGTATAAAAGTAGGGAAGTCCTGCTACAACTGTACAGGGTATTGGCGAGGCCACACCTTGAGTACTGGTACAGTTTTGGTCTCCTTATTTAAGGAAGGATATACTTGCAATGGAGGCAGTTCAGAGATGATTCACTAGATTAATTCTAGAGATGAGGGCATTGATTTATGAAGAAAAGTTGAGCAGGCTGGGCCTATAGTCTTTGGAATTTAGAAGAATGAGAGGTGATCTGATTGAAACATATAAGCTACTGAGGGGGCTCAACAAGGTAAATGCAGAGAGGATGTTTCCCCTCGTGGGGAAATCTAGAACTCGGGAGCATAGTTTCAGAATAAAGGGTCACCCTTTTAGAACTGAGATGAGGAGGAATTTCTTCTCTCAGAGGGTCTTAAATCTGTGGAATTTTCTGCCCCAGAGAGCCGTGGAGGCTGGGTCATTAAATACATTTAAAGTGTAGACAGATTTTTGCAAGATAACGGAGTGAAGGGTTATGGGTGCGGGCAGGGAAGTGGCTTTGAGCCCAAGATCAGCCATGATCTTATTGAATGGTGGCCTATTCCTGCTCCTATTTCTTATGTTCTTGTTCTTATATAATAATGGGTTTACGTGGCTGTGTGGGGTGGGGGATAGGAAGTTTCTAGTTATGATGCTCCAGGCATCATGAGTGTGGGGCTGGCTTGAGGGACCAGCTGGCCTTGCTGAATTTTCAAGATTTTTAACAACACTTTTTAAGGTGCAGGAACTTTGTAATTAAGAAATTTACATAGCTTAATGAAGCGTAATAAGTTAGCAACTAAACCAGATACTGGGGGAATAATTCTTGTCCGCCAGCAAAGTTGACGGTGTCACCGGCAATTGCAGTTAACGGCCGCTGGAAATGTCCGCAACACTAATCGAGTGTAATTGGTCTTGGGGCATGGAGATAGGTGGCGCAGCGCTCACCTTCCATGCAATGCCGTCCTGGTGGCGTTGCTGGAGGGATCTGCGATGAAGTTCCTGTCCAAGTCCAGCATTGCAGCTTCCCACAGCCTCTGTGAGTGAAGCTGTAGAGCTTGCAAGGAATTGTGGGCAATAAAGAGGTCTGGAATTTAAAGGGGCCATGCACACTGAAGCAATTCAAAATAAAATGAAGTAAATCAATACATTTTTCAGCGCTTTCTGCCTTTTAAGAAACATTCAATATTTAAAAGAAATTCCAAATGTGAATATTCAGCTTTTAAAGCTGAATTATCTTCCCAACCTCAACAAATGGGAAAACTGCCTCAGCACTAACACAAGTGGCCCGGCAAGCCAGGGAAGGGGCACCCAGGGTCTCACACACAGTACTCCAGTTCTGTGCAGGGGGTCAACACTGCAAGAGAGGCCCTCTACCCACAGGGGCCAGGAGGCCTTCCAGAGAGAACGATGTGGGAGTACATCACTGAGGCCGTCACTGCCAGCAGTGTCACCCCCACCATCTGGCTCCAGTGCCCAAAGAAGCTTCATGACCTCAGACCACTGGTCAAGGTCAGTGAATGCATCTTCAAAAGCCATCTCCTACCAACTGCACCACTAGCGTCACACACTGCTCAATGCACGACCCTCAATCACTCACCTACCAACAATCTGCACCAGTGACGAGACACGTCTCCCATTCTTAGCCTTATCTCACCCCCTTGGAGGAGACGGTGCAGGCCATTCTTGGAAGGAGCATGGCTGAGCCCTTGGCCAGCGGCAGGGCTGAAAAGATACAAGATGCTGGTATCCTCGTACGTTATCCTCCTTCTTTCCCATCCTCCCATCAGCACAACTCGACACTTTTGCCTTCCTCATTTCACACACTCAAGAAATGCAGCCTGCCCAGCCAGTGAGTCAAGAAGAAGAGGGAGAGAAGAGTGAAGAAGAACAAGAACAGAAGAAGATTGTATTGACACTCCCAGCCACCAGCTCCTCAAGTTCCCCACTGAAAGTCAGCAGCCTTCCACCAGCCGTGCTGTCGCCACTGGGGTAGCACTGCGTGACATCAGTAGGATCGGCAAAGGCACACACAAGACAGTCACTAGGAGAATGCATACGGGTGATGAGTTGATCTCTTGATGTCACATTGGATGGATAGAGGTATATAGATGGATTGGAAAGTTTGCTTTGTGGTGGCTTTTATTTCAGCATCGTGGCCAATAGGACATTGTGATGGTCCGTAACAGATGGAAGGTAAGATGTGGGAGTAATTTTGAAAGGGAAATTAGGGTTGTGGTCACTGGGACCGCAGGTGAATGATTCCATCCCGGATATCCCGGCCAAAAAGGGGCTGTCTGTGTTGCATTCTTCCGTCTGATTCCTCCTCTTCTGATTCCTCCTCTTCAGCTTCCTCCTCTGTGGCTTCCTGCTCTTCTGCATCTTGCTCTTCCCTCTGCAAGCGGATGCTGTAAATGTGAAATGACAGCATAAAATGCTGGAAATACTCAGTTGCTCAGGCAGCATGTCGATCTGAGACGAGAACTCTGTTTTTCTCTCCACGGATGGTGCATGACCTGCTGAGTATTTGCAGCATGTTCTGTCTTCCTAAAGGCCTTCATTTACCATCCGAGCCCTTGCAAGCATCCAGCAGCACTCCCTACACACTTTAAAAAAAATTCACATCTATTGCAGCAAGCCATCACTTCAATAAAATCAAAAAACCCAGTCCAAACTCTTAAATTCAAACTTACCTGAATGATGTGTGTGTCCCTTTAAGAGGTTCAGCCATCACCACTGTCAGCCTGCTTGCAAGCCAGGTTAACCTGGCATGTTTAGGAAACAGTGCTGAATTCAGCGCTAGGGTCGAAGTTCGCGCTTGTGACGTAAAGTTGGCGTTGCACGCCAATTTATGTCACTACTCCACCATTTTGTCCAGCATGGTGCTGCCAGTTACCGGCAGCGCAAAGGTAAGGACAAAAACGATGGCTGCTACGGCCTGGTGCTAAGGCCACGAGTTTCTAGCCCACAGTGATTTGTTTTGTTGATAAACAGCACTGATTTTGTTTGTTGTTAATTGCTTTGTCCAGATATTGACATTCTGACATTTATTAAAATTTCATTTTTTTTATTCATTCATGAGATTTGGGCGTCCCTGGGAAGGCCAGTATTTATTGCCCATCCCTAAATGCCCTTGAGAAGATGGTGGTCAGCCGCCTTCTTGAACCGCTGCAGTCCGTGTGGTGAAGGTACTCCCACAGTGCTGTTAGGGAGGGAGTTCCAGGATTTCGATCCAGCGGCGATGAAGGAACGGCGGTATATTTCCAAGTCAGGACGATGTGTAACTTGAAGGGGAACTTGCAGATGATGCTGTTCCCATGCGCCTGCTGCTCAATGCACGACCCTCAATCACTCACCCACCAACAATCTGCACCAGTGACGAGACACGTCTCCCATTCTTAGCCTTATCTCACCCCCTTGGAGGAGACGGTGCAGGCCATTCTTGGAAGGGGCATGGCTGAGCCCTTGGCCAGCGGCAAGGCTGAAAGGATAAAAGATGCTGGTGTCCTCGTATGTTATCCTCCTTCTTTCCCATCCTCCCATCAGCACAACTCGACACTTTTGCCTTCCTCATTTCACACACCCAAGAAATGCAGCCTGCCCAGCCAGTGAGTCAACAAGAAGAGGGAGAGAAGAGTGAAGAAGAACAAGAACAGAAGATTGATTTGACACTCCCAGCCACCAACTCCTTAAGTTCCCCACTGAAAGTCAACAGTCTTCCACCAGCCGTGCTGTAGCCACTGGGGTAGCACTGCGTGACATCAGTAGGATCGGCAAAGGCACACACAAGACAGTCACTAGGAGAATGCATACGGGTGATGAGTTGATTTCTTGATGTCACATTGGATGGATAGAGTAACCTCTTCTGGGTTCCTTCACTCAGGAGTCCACAGACAAATTTGTCCCGTAGAGTATCTGTCAGTCCTGCTCCGAACTGGCAGTGCTTTGATAGCTTGCGTAGTTCCGTAAGGTAATCAGCATTGCTCTCATCTTTATGCTGATTTCTCCTGTGGAATTTAAATCTTTCTGCTATCAGCAGTGGTGTAGGATTTAGGTGTTCCTGTAGGATATCAACAATTTCGTTAAAACTCTTCGCCATCGGTTTGGCTGGAGTGATCAGGTTCCGCAATAGGCCATACGTTCTTGCGCCCATTAAGTTTAGTAGTACCGATGCCTTTTTCTCATCGGCTACTTCGTTTGCCTTGCAATATACTTCGACTCTTTCCACATACGTGGTCCAGTCTTCTATTGCAATATCGAAGGCAGTGATATTGCCAGTCTTCGGCATCTTGGAAATCTAAGATGGCGCCTTCTTCCCCGATTTAACAAAATGGCGCCTCCCGCGCTTTCCGTCTTCTTCGCTGCTGCTAGCGCTGTTGCTGGCGTTTTATGCCTTGATGGCGACGCCCTATGGTCTTCGCGCACTTCCCCCCCGCGCTGCTGCTAACGTCGCTCTCCGCGGTTCCCGTGGCAAACTGCAGCTCCTCGCGGCTTTCTGCGCTTCTAATTTCTTTTATTTTCCCGTCGTCAGAGCAACCCTACGGGACACTTTCCTCCCTCTTCTCGGGTCTGTACGCTGCCCGGCTTCGTAGCACCGGCCGCGCCCTGTGTGCTCCACCCTCTCTCTCTCTCTCCTCTTCCCGACAACGCTGCTTGGCCCCGTTGAAAAGCCACCCGATCGAGCTCTAGCCCGCCGCAGCCCAGGAAGAATCAGTGTACTGCCTGCCACCAGCCTGATTAGCTGGAACACCATAGACAGGATAACCAAGCCCCGCTCTCGACAGCCTCTCCTGCAAATCTTCAACTCCGATGAATCAGAGGCGGTTGCCCACGGTCGACGCCCGTTTCTTCTGTTTGTTTTTTTTTCTTTCTTCCTTCTGGCCTCGACCTCTAACAACTTCACTTCAGGGATGGATCCCCATGAGGTGGTGCAGAACTGTAGGTAAGTTCGGATCTGCTCATCGCCAGTATTATGTCCATGTGTAATTGAGACACGGACTGCAGGAGTTGATTACAACAGGTCTTTACTGAGTGGAGACAAACTGGAACTACTATGCAAAGTTACTACACAGGCTTATATACAGGGGTGGTCACTACTGGTACTGCAGTATATAGGGGCTGCAGAATATAGTTCCTTCTGCAAAGTACATACACTACAGCTTTTATTTCAGCATCGTGGCCAATAGGACATTGTCCTTCTAGGTGGTGGTGGAGGTCATGGGTTTGGGAGGTGCTTTTGTTAGAAATGTGTTTTTTAAAGTATTTTTCAAATATACAGGAAACTCTCGATTTACCGGCAAAATCCAGGAGTAGGTTCAGGTAAGTTTTACTTCATATTAGTGGCCGTTTCTGGATCTGTGGCTGTGTAACCGGGGTTCCTGCACCTGTTGCTAAGCAACAGGGACGCCTGGATCTTGTGGCCGGGGTTCCTGCACCTGTTGCTAAGCAACAGGGAAGCCTGGATTTGTTGCTGTGTACGGAGCTCTCGTACCTTTTACTATACCTCTCTGTAATCCGGACTTTTTGATAAACCGGCACCACGCCGGTCCCGTCGGTGCCGGATAAAAAAGAGTTTCCTGTATTTCTAATTTTCATTTAATGATTACACGCAAAATAAAGGCCTAAAGTTAGAGATAAGTTGACACATGTAGAGGTGCGATGGAGGTCCTTGTCTGTAATCCCCACATGGTGAGCTCCTAAAATTTTCTAGTCCATCAGAGGAAAATATTGAGGAAAGCAAATGAGGGAACAGTCAGAAAAGTCATCGTGGACCTCAGTCCCATCTTCTAATGTCTGGTTACAGGTTACAAGAAAACAGAAAGCTTGTGTTCTGGATGGATGGGTATGCATTACCAAATGTGGAAAAGGGAATGGATTTGGATATAATTATTGGCTATTCACTGAAATTGTCCGGTCAATGTGAAACTGTTATTAACAAATCGAATCCAATACTAGGATAATGACATTTCACAACAAGTTTAAAGAATTTATTCTAACTTTGTCTAGGCCACTTTTGGTACTAAACTGATATTAGGACTGATTTTGCAGTGCTGGTGGGAAGCCTTGCCTGCTGGCTGCATATATCAATAAATTGTGGGTGTGCTGCCCATGCTTTTCCTTTAATCTTAATGGATCGAAAATTGAGGGAAACATGCCTGTGGTTTCCTATTGTACATGGTCAGTGGGTAATGCTCCCTACTGGTAGAATGGACACAGAAAATTGACCCTATTGCATGCAAATTTGGGCACTTATCTTCAAAAGGGATATTGATGCATTGGAGGTTATTCAGAGAAGAGTGACTAGGGTGATTCTAGGAATTGGGGCTCCAAATTACGAGGCGAGATATTAGAGCTTGATTTGCTTTTGTTGCATAAAAAAACAATCGACGACATGATCCAGGCTTTTGTGTTAGAGTATGGTAGTGAAGTGGTTAAGGTACTGGACTACCAATCCAGAAGTTATGAATTCATAATCCCACCATAGAAATGATAAAACTGATTTCAATAAATCTGAGAATTTACAGGCTGATGAAACTGCTGGATTGTCATAACACACCAAATGGTTTAGGGATGCTCTCCAAGGAAGGGAACTTACCACCCTAATGGAAAATAACTCAAGTCGCACACTATGTGGTTGACCCAGCAAGAAGGCCCATGACCTTCTCAGAGCAATGAGGGATGGACAATGAATTTGACCTTGCCAATATCACTCATACCTAGAAACGTATTAAAAAATGTACCAGTGAGTCACATGCAATTTAATGGACTGTGAGCACAGGCTGGAGAACAGGGGTTGAAAATTAACAAATCTTATTAGAGACTAAAGATTAGAAGGCATATTTTGCCACAGAGTAGGCAATATGTGGAACAGCAAAATCAGCTGATGATGTGTCAGCTGCCTCTTTTAAAAAGGACAAAAGCAAAATACTGCGGATGCTGGAAATCTGAAATAAAAACAGAAAATACGAGAAATACTCAGCAGGTCAGGCAACATCTGTGGAGAGAGAAACAATTTCCTGACAGCTGCCTGACCTTCTGAGTATTTCCGGCATTTTCTGTTTTTATTTCTTTTAAAAAGGAGTTGGATAACTGTCTGTTTGGGAATGGGATGGTAGATTATAGAAAAACAAGTGGACTCAAATAATCAGGACACAATGGGGCTGATTTTCATCTTACAACTGCTCCATTTTTCCCTGTAGACAGGGCCGTAGTGAGATGAAAATCGGAAAAAAAGCACTGCCCTTTCTGATTGTTGGGCAGTCAGTGCTCCCACTGGAAACAGGTGGGGCCTAATTAAAATAATTAAACAGTTGTCAGGACCTCCCAATGCCATTTTTGTGTCAATCAGTGCTGCCATACCTACTTCATCAGCCTGCTTGCAAAGCAAAGGAAGTCTCAGAGCGGCTGCAGAGCATTCTGGAGGGGGAGGGTGAACAGCCAGTTGTCGTGGTGTATATAGGTACCAACGATATAGGTAAAAACCAGGATGAGGTCCTAAAAGCTGAACATAGGGAGTTAGGAGGTAAATTTAAAAATAGGACCTCAAAGGTAGTAATCTCAGGATTGCTACCAGTGCCATGTGCTAGTCAGAGTAGAAATAGAAGGATATTTCAGATGAATACGTGGCTAGAGGAATGGTGCAAGGGGGAGGGGTTCAAATTCCTGGGACATTGGAACCGGTTCTGGGGGAGGTGGGACCAGTACAAACAGGACGGTTTACACCTGGGCAGGAACGGGACCGATGTCCTGGGGGAGTGTTAGCTAGTGCTGTGGGGGAGGGTTTAAACTAAAATGGCAGGGGTTTGGGAACCTGTGCAGGGAGACAGAGGAAAGGGAAAGAACGATAGAAGCAAAAGACAGGAAGGAGAAAAGCAAAAGTGGCAGTCAGAGCAATCAACGGTTTAAATCAAACATGGCCACAGTAAATAATAATTCTAAAAGGTTTAAGTGTGTTAAAAAAACAAGCCTGAAGGCTTTGTGCCTTAATGCGAGGAGCATTCGTAATAAGGTGGATGAATTAGCTGCGCAAATAAATGTAAACGAAGATGATATGATTGGGATTACGGAAACATGGCTCCAGGGTGACCAAGGCTGGGAACTCAACATCCAGGGGTATTCAATATTCAGGAAAGACAGGCAAAAAGTAAGAGGAGTGGGGTAGCATTACTGGTTAAATAGGAGATTAACACAATTGTAAGGAAGGATATTAGCTCTGATGATGTGGAATCTGTATGGGTAGAGCTAAGAAATACCAAGGGGCAGAAAACGTTAGTGGGAGTCGTATACAGACCCACAAACAGTAATGCAGAGGTTGGGGATGGCATTAAATGGGAGATTAGAGATGCGTGCAATAAGGACACAGCAGTTATCATGGGTGACTTTAATCTACATATAGATTGGGCTAACCAAATTCGCAACAATACTGTGGAGGAGGATTTCCTGGAGTGTATACGGGATGGTTTCCTGGACCAATATGTCGATGAACCAACTAGAGATCAGGCCATCTTAGTCTGGGTATTATGTAATGAGAAAACAATAATTAGCAATCTTGTGGCGCGAGGCCCCTTGGGGGAGGGCGATCATAATATGATAAAATTCTTCATTAAGATGGAGAGTGAAGTAGTTGATTCAGAGACTAGGGTCCTGAATTTAAATAAAGGAAACTACGATGGTATGAGGCGCGAGTTGATTAGGATTGATTGGGGAATGTTACTCAAAGGGTGGACGGTGGATAGGCAATGGCAAACATTTAAAGATTGCATGGATGAACTACAGAATTTGTTCATCCCTGTTTGGCATAAAAATAAAACAAAAAAGGTGACTCAACCATGGCTAACAAGGGAAATTAGGGACAGCATAAGATCCAAGGAGAGGACATATAAATTGGCCAGAAAAAGCAGCAAACCTGAGGATTGGGAGCAGTTTAGGATTCAGCAAAGGAGGACAAAGGGATTAATTATGAAAGGGGAAAAATAGAGTATGAGAGTAAGCTTTTAGGGAACATAAAAGCTGACTGTAAGAGCTTCAATAGATATGTGAAGAAAAAAAGATTGGTAAAGTCAAGCGTAGATCCCTTGCAGTCAGAATCAGGGGAATTTATAATGAGGAACAAAGAAATGGCTGACCAATTAAATACATACTTTGGTTCTGTCTTCACAAAGGAGGACACAAATAACCTCCAAGAGATATCGGGGAACATAGGGTCTAATGAGAGGGAGGAACTGAATGAAATCAGTATTTGTAGGGAAATGGTTTTAGGGAAATTGATGGCACTGAAGGCCAATAAATCCCCAGAGCCTGATAACCTACACCCTAGGGTACTTAAGGAAGTGGCCCTAGAAATAGTAGATGCATTGCTGGTCGTCTTCCAAAATTCGATAGATTCTGGAACAGTTCCCATGGATTGGAGGGTAGCTAATGTTACCCCACTATTCAAAAAAGGTGGTAGAGAGAAAACAGGGAATTATAGACTGGTAAGCCTGACATCGGTAGTGGGGAAAATGCTAGAGTCCATTATAAAAGATGTAATAGCAGAGCACTTGGAAAACAGTGACAGGATCAGACAAAGTCAACATGGATTTACAAAAGGTAAATCGTGCTTGACTAATCTACTGGAATTTTTTGAGGATATAACTGGTAGAATAGATAAGGGAGAACCAGTGGATGTGGTGTATTTGGACTTTCAGAAGGCTTTCGATAAGGTCCCGCTTAAGAGATTAGCATGTAAAGTTAAGGCACATGGGATTGGGGGCAAGGTATTGACTTGGATAGAGAACTGGTTGGCAGACAGGAAGCAAAGAGTTGGAATAAACGGGTCTTTTTCCGAGTGGCAGGCAGTGACTAATGGGGTACCACAGGGATCGGTCCTAGGACCCCAGATATTCAGAAATATATATTAATGATCTGGACATGGGAACTAGATGTAATAGCTCCAAGTTTGCAGATGACACAAAGCTGGGTGGGCGTGTGTGCTGTGAGGAGGATGCCGAGAAACTCCATTATGATTTGGATAGGTTGGGTGAATGGGCAGATGCATGGCAGATGCAGTATAATGTGGATAAATGTGAGGTTATTCACTTTGGTGGCAAAAACAGGAAGGCAGATTATTTTCTGAACGGCAACAGATTGGGAGAAAGGGAAGTGCAACGAGACCTGATGTCCTTGTGCACCAGTCGCTGAAGGTAAGCAGGCAGGTGCAGCAGGCGGTTAAGAAGGCAAATCGTATGTTGGCCTTCGTAGCGAGAGGTTTTGAGTACAGGAACAAGGATGTCTTGCTGCAGTTATACAGGGCCTTGGTGAGACCACACCTTGAGTATTGTGTGCAGTTTTGGTCGCCTTATCTGAGGAAGGATGTTCTTGCCATGGAGGGAGTGCAGCGGAGACTCACCAGACTGATACCTGGGACGGCAGGAATGGCGTATGAGGAGAGATTGGGTCGATTGGGCTTATACTCGCTGGAGTTTAGAAGAATGAAAGGGGATCTCATTGATACTTACAAAATTCTAACAGGACTAGACAGACTAGGTGCAGGAAGGGTGTTCCCATTGTCAGGGGAGTCCAGAACCAGGGGCCACAGTCTAAGGATAAGGGGTAAGCCATTTAGGACTGAGACGAGGAGGAATTTCTTCACCCAGAGAGTGGTGAAAATGTGGAATTCTGTACCACAGAAGGCAGTTGAGGCCAATTCATTAAATATATTCAAGAAGGAGTTAGATATATTTCTTAAGGCTAAAGGGATCAAGAGGTATGGGGAGAAGGCAGGGACAGGGTACTGAGTTTGGATGATCAGCCATGATCTCATTGAATGCCGGAGCAGGCTCGAGGGGCCGAATGGCCTACTCCTGCTCCTATCTTCTATTCTTCTATGCTTCTGTGCTGCTCGGGAGGCACACATTGCAGCAATAGCTACCTGGTTTCATTAAAATGCTGCAAAGATTTGGAATATGTTTTGCTGGTAGTTTATAGTGGTTTTTGGCTACTTACATGATTTTGAAGTGTTTGTAATGGCTGTACAAACTTCTGAAACCTTAAGGGGCTTCTAGCGACACACCATTTTCTACAGAGGGATCCCTCTGGCCACTGCATTCTGAGCAGAGGAAGGGGCAACTGGTGCTTCAGTTGCAGGGAGACCAAATAGGAGGAGGCTTGGCCGCAGGAGTCCTTACCCTCCCAGTAGAGAGTAGAGGCCCAGGACAACACACCTGCACTTATCTGAGAGGCAGTGCATTAGGAGGCTGTGCTTCTCTATAGCAACTAACACAAAGTTGTGTCACCTCCGGCAACAAGACCTGTAACCAACTGCCACTGCTAGCACAGCATTGCCTGTTGTAGCTCTGAACTTCTTTGTCTTTTCTTTCTCTGGGGTGGTGGACTTCTCCACAGTTTGTGACATGTTTCAGTAGCTCCCTGGCAGGCAGTCCATTACATTTAGCAATTGCTGGAGCACAGAAAATAATTTTATTTTGAAGGCCGGGCCACTAAAGCCTGCATCTCCATCCTCTTCAGCAGAGATAGGACCCAAGGTTGTCCTCTGGTGAGCCATTGCTTGGGCTGTTCTTTCCACTTGCACCTGCACCTGTTCACTTTTGCTCTGTGACTCTCCCTTGAAGACCCCTGTAACTTACTATCTATACAGCCGGATGCCGATATCTATGCCAGTCCTTGGTAAGGCAAGAGTAAGCGATTGTGCATCTTCAGGCGTTGTTCCCTTCTTTCAGTGTGGGTGCAGAAATTGAGTCCTCAGAAGAGTCTAGAAAAGGGGCAAAGGTACAAGTGTTCACACGTAATGGCAAGTGTAAGCAGTAGCAGATGAATGGCAGCACAATGCAGCCCCAAGTTGTCATGCTGTGTGTGTGCACGTGAGTGAGCTGGAGAACAACATTTAAAGAGAAAAGGAGAGAAAGATGCCCAAACACTCTGCTATGCATGGCCTCCAGCCTCACCATCTCCAATATTGCAAGTCATTCCTCTGCTAATGATGTTGGTGATGAGTGTCCTCTATTGGCAAGAGAGGGAAGTTGTTGTCAGGACAGTAGTGTGAGTGCAATGAGAAAGAGGTGTATTGAAGAGTCCCATTGGGTTTAGAGGATAGACTTGTGAAGTGGAGGAGGGAAGGATTGCTGGTGCTAGGGATAAAGTCAAGGATTGCAGGATTGTGTAGTAAGAGAGATGTGAAGATGAGCCTTACCTTGGTAATCCTGGTAAGTTCATTACATTTCTTCCTGAGCTGCAGCCAGGTTGTAGGATCTATGCTCCTTGCATTTACCTTCTAAGCCACCTCTTTCCATTGTTACTGGCTAATTTGATGGTGCACCCATCACCCATTTGAAGGAAAGAAGGCCTCCTTCCTATTCCACAGTTGCTCTATGAGGACCATCATGGTTGCATTAGAGTATCGGGGTGCTCTGGTCGATGTCATGCTTCCTGCTTCCTCAGTATTGCGCAGTCCACTGACCACCTTTGAAAAGTGCATCTTTAAGAACATAAGAAATAAGAGCAGGAGTAGGCCATTCGGCCCTTCAAGCCTGCTCCGCCACTCAATGAGATCATGGCTGATCTTCTGCCTCAACTCCATTCACCGGCCCTATCGCCATATCCCTTGATGCCTTTACTAGTCAGAAATCTATCGACTTCTGTTTTGAATATACCCAATGACTGAGACTCCACCGCCCTCTGGGATAGAGAATTCCAAAGATTCACCACCCTCTGTGTGAAGACATTTCTTCTCATCTCAGTCCTGAATGGCCTACCCTTTATCCTGAGGCTGTGGCCCCTGGTTCTAGACTCCCCAGCCAAGGGAAATATTCTCCCAGCATCCACCCTATCAAGCCCTGTAATCATTTTGTATGCTTCAATGAGATCCCCTCTCATTCTTCTGAATTCAAGAGAACACAGGCCTAATTTACTCAATCTCTTCTCATACGACAGTCCCGCCAGCCCAGGAATAAATCTCGTGAACCTTCGTTGCACTCCCTCTATGGCAAGTATATCCTTCCTTAGGTAAGGAGACCAAAATTGTACACAGTACTCCAGGTGTGGTCTCACCAAGGCCCTATATAATTGGGGTAAGACTTCTTTACTCCTGTACTCAAACCCTCTTGTGATGAAGGCCAGCTTACCATTTGCCTTCCTAATGGCTTGCTGCACCTGCACATTCACTTTCAGTGACTCATGTACAAGGACACCCAGGTCCCTTTGAGCATCTGCATTCCCCAGTCTTTCACCATTTAGGAAATACTCTGCCTTTCTGTTTTTTCTACCAAAGTGGATAACTTCACTTTTATCAACGTTATATTCTATCTGCCATGTTCTCGCCCACTCACTGAGCCTGACGAGATCCTCTTGAAGCCACTTCATGTCCTCTTCGCAACTGACACTGCCACCTAGCTTTGTAACATCAGCAAATTTGGAAATGTTACATTTAGTCCCCTCATCCAAATCATTGATACAGATTGTGAATAGCTGGGACCCAAGCACCGATCCTTGCGGTACCCCACTAGTCACAGCCTGCCATCCTGAAAAAGACCCGTTTATCCCTACTCTTTGTTTTCTGTCTGTTAACCAATTCTCAATCCTTGCTAGTATATTACCCCCAATTCCATGTGCCTTAGTTCTGTTCACCAACCTCTTGTGTGGGACCTTATCGAAGGCCTTCTGAAAATCCAAATACACCACATCTACCAGTTCCCCTTTGTCTACTCCACTAGTTGCATCCTCAAAGAACTCCAATAGGTTTGTTAAACAGGATTTCCCTTTCATAAATCCATGTTGACTGTGCCCAATCTTACTATTTGTTTCTAAGTGCCCAGTTATTGCATCCTTTATAATAGATTCCAGCATTTTCCCAACTACTGATGTGAGGCTAACAGGTCTGTAGTTCCCCGTTTTCTCTCTCCCTCCTTTCTTAAATAGCGGGGTTACATTTGCTATCCTCCAATCTGCATGAACCATTCCAGAATTTATAGAATTTTGGAAGATGACAACCAATGCATCCACTATCCCATTGGCCACCTCTTTCAAAACCCTATGATGTAGGTCATCTGGTCCTTGGGATTTATTGACTTTTAGTCCCATTAATTTTGCTCGTACTGTTTTTTACTAATAATAATTTCTTTAAGTTCCTCATTCTCACCACACCCTTGGTTTTCTCGTATTTCTGGGAGTTTTTTTGTCTTCCTCCGTGAAGACAGAAACAAAGTATTTATTTAATTTCTCAGCCATTTCCTCATTCCCCATTATAAATTCTCCCATCTCTGACTGTAAAGGACCTACATTTACCTTCGCCAGTCTTTTCCTTTTCACATACCTATAGAAGCTTTTACCACCCGTTTTTATATTTTTCACTAGTTTGTGCTCATATTCCATTTTCCCTTTCTTTATCAATTTCTTGGTCCCCCTCTGCTGATTTCTAAAAAGAACCCAATCCTCAGGCTGACCGCATTTTCTGGCAACTTTATAAGCTTCCTTCTTTGACTTAATACTAGCTTTAATTTCTTTTGTTAGCCATGGTTGGATCACTTTTCCTTTTGGGTGTTTATGCCCTAGAGGAATATATGTTTGTTGCAAATTATGCATTATTTCCTTGAATGTTAGCCATTGTATGTCTACCTTCATACCTTTTAGTGTAGTCTCCCAAATATCATGGCCAACTTGTCCCTCATACCCTTGTAGTTTCCTCTATTTAGATTGAAGACCTTAGTTTCAGATTGGACGGCATCACTCTCAAACTTAATGTAAAATTCAATCATATTATGGTCACTTGTCCCTAAAGGCCCCTTTACCACAAGATTATTGATTAGCCCTTTCTCATTACACAGTACTAGATCCAGAATAGCCTGTTCCCTGGTTGGTTCCTCCACATACTGATCCAGAAAACCATCTTGCATGCATTCCAAGAATTCGTCCTCCACACCATTAGTGGTAATTTGATTTGCCCAGTCAATATGTAGATTAAAGTCCTGCATGATTACCGTATTGCCCTCGTTACATGCACTTCTAATTTCTTGATTGATACTGTGCCCTACATTACCATTACTGTTTGCTGGCCTATACACAACTCCCGCCCAAGTTTTCTGCTCCTTGCTGTTTCTTAGCTCCACCCAAACTGGTTCCAGTTCTACATCACGATCTGCCAAGCCAAGATCTTTTATCTCTACCGTACCGATCTCATCCCTTATTAACAGCTCCACGCCACCTCCTTTTCCTTTTTGTCTGTCCTTCCTAAATGTTGAGTACCCTGGAGCATTCAGTTCCCAACTTTGGTTACCATGCAACCATGTCTCTGTAGTGGCAATTACATCATACCCATTTACTTCTATTAGTGCCATTAATTCATCCACCTTGTTGCGAATGCTACGTGCATTTAGATAAAGTGCCTTCAACTTTGCCTGTTTAATATTTTTCTGCACTTTGACCCTCTTTACTGTTGGCTTTTGTTTTTGCTCCCTACTAGTTTTGCTGACTACTTTTCTAACTTGCACTTCCAGCTTTGTTTCTTTCCATTCTGGGCCCACACTTAGGTTCCCAGCCCCCTGACAAACTAGTTTAAATCCTTCGCAACAGCACTAGCAAACACCCCTGCGAGGATATTGGTCCCGGTTCTGCCGAGATGTAATCCGTCCAGCTTATACAGGTCCCACCTTCCCCAGAATCAGTCCCAATGCCTCAGGAAGTTAAATCCCTCCCTCCTACACCATCTCTCCAGCCATGCATTAATCTGGTCTGTTCTCCTATTTCTGCTCTCGCTAACACGTGGCACTGGAAGTAATCCTGAGATTACTACCTTTGAGGGCCTGCTTTTTAATTTATTTCCTAGCTCCCTATATTCTGCTTGCAGGACCTCGTCCCTCTTTCTACCCATGTCGTTGGTACCGATATGGACCACGACCTCTGACTGTTCACCCTCCCCCTTCAGAATGCCCTGCAGCCGCTCAGTGACATCTTTGATCCTGGCACCAGGGAGGCAACATACCATCCTGGAGTCACATCTGTGGCCACAGAAATGTCTATCTGTTCCCCTTACGATAGAATCCCCTATCACTATTGCTCTCCCACTCTTTGTCCTCCCCTCCTGTGCAGCTGAGCCACACGGACTTGGCTCTTGCTGCATTCCCCTGAGAAACCATCTCCCCCAGCAGTATCCAAAATGGAAAATCTGTTGGAAAGGGAGATGGACCCAGGGGACTCCTGCACTATCTTTCTAGTTCTTTTACTCTGTCTCTCAGTCACCCATTCCCTTTCTGTCTGTGCACTCTTTACCTGCAGTCTGACTACCTTGTTAAATGTGCTATCTATGTAGATCTCAGCCTCATGGATGCTCCACAGTGACTCCAGCCACAGCTCCAGATTCGAAATGCGGATTTCGAGTAGCTGATGCTGGAGACACTTCCTGCACACGTGTTCGCCCTGGACACCGAAAGTGTCCCTGACTTCCCACATGGCACAGGAGGAGCACTCCACACTGCTGAGCTGCTCTGTCATGTCCTACCCTTAATTTACTCCCTTTGCTTCCTCTAAATTAAGGAATATTAAATACACTAGGGACCTTACTTCACTTTACAAACTACTTATTCTAAACTAGAGACCTTACTTTTACTTTAACGACTGGACTGTAGAAATACTCACCAGTTCCTACTTACCAATCAGCTCCTTCCTTGGTTGTGACATCAGTTTAGTGGTTTTCCAGTTGCTGTTGTTGTTTGACTGCTCCCGCTCTCGGACTCTTTCCAATTCGACCAATTCCTAAAGGGTGAAAAGTTAGGGAAAGCAAAGGTGAAGCAAGGGAGCTCCGCCTTCCACTCCTCACCCACCCAACTCCTTCACTCACCCAACTCCCTCACTCACCCAACTCCCAGCACACTGTGTGGGAGCAGTGAGCAGCGGCGGAGCTTAAAACCGGCAGCGAAGCCCGACCAGAGCATTGGACCTCTGTGGGAGCAGTGAGCAGCAGCAAAGCTTAAAACCGGCAGCGAGGCCCGACCAGAGCATCGGACCTGTGTGGGAGCAGTGAGCAGCGGCGGAGCTTAAAACCGGTAGCGAGGCCCGACCAGAGCATCGGACCTGTGTGGGAGCAGTGAGCAGCGGCAGAGCTTAAAACCGGCAGCGAGGCCCGACCAGAGCATCGGACCTGTGTGGGAGCAGTGAGCAGCGGCGGAGCTTAAAACCGGCAGCGAGGCCCGACCAGAGCATCGGACCTGTGTGGGAGCAGTGAGCAGCGGCGGAGCTTAAAACCGGCAGCGAGGCCCGACCAGAGCATCGGACCTGTGTGGGAGCAGTGAGCAGCGGCGGAGCTTAAAACCGGCAGTGAGGCCCGACCAGAGCATCGGACCTGTGTGGGAGCAGTGAGCAGCGGCGGAGCTTAAAACCGGCAGCGAGGCCCGACCAGAGCATCGGACCTGTGTGGGAGCAGTGAGCAGCGGCGGAGCTTAAAACCGGCAGCGAGGCCCGACCAGAGCATCGGACCTGTGTGGGAGCAGTGAGCAGCGGCGGAGCTTAAAACCGGCAGTGAGGCCCGACCAGAGCATCGGACCTGTGTGGGAGCAGTGAGCAGCGGCGGAGCTTAAAACCGGCAGCGAGGCCCGACCAGAGCATCGGACCTGTGTGGGAGCAGTGAGCAGCAGCGGAGCTTAAAACTGGCAGTGAGGCTTACCAATTCAACAGCGGGGAGAGAGGTAAAAAGTAATGAAAGTGTGACGTCACCAGGAAGCAGGTAAGTGATTGGATGGTGAGTATTTCTCTCTTTTTTTTTAAACTTTAACTCTGGTTTATAGTTGCTAAGGTCTCTCTGGTGTAGCGGGGACTGTTGGTAAACCAGTTAACTGTAGCGTAATTAGTGGGATTGATTGATTTAATTTAAAGTCAATTAATTAAAGGGTAAGTCATGGCAGGACAGCCCGGCCCCGTGATATGCTCCTCCTGCGATATGTGGGAACTCAGGGACACTTCCTGTGTCCCTGACAACTAAATGTGCCAGAAGTGCATCCAGATGCAGCTACTGACAGACCGCATTGCAGCACTGGAGCTGCGATTGGATGCATACTGGAGCATTCACGATGCTCAGGACATCGTGAATAGCACGTTTAGGGAGTTGGACACACCGCAGGTAGAGGTTGGACAGGAAGAAAGGGAACAGGTGACCAACAGGCAGAGTACTAGGCACAGGCAGGCAGTGCAGGGGTCCCCTGTGGCCATCCCCCTCTCCAACAGATACACCACTTTGAGTACTGTTGGGGGGGATGGCTTATCAGAGGAAGGCAGCAGCAGCCAACTTCCTGGCACCAGGGGTGGCTCTGCTGCACAGAATGGGAGGAAAAAGAGGGGTAGAGCTATAGTAATAGGGGATTCTTTTGTAAGGGGAATAGATAGGCGTTTCTGCGGCCGCAAACGAGACTCCAGGATGGTGTGTTGCCTCCCTGGTGCAAGGGTCAAGGATGTCTCCGAGCGGCTGCAAAACATCTTGGAAGGGAAGGGTGAACAGCCAGTTGTCATGGTGCATATAGGCACCAACGGTATAGGTAAAAAGCGGGATGAGGTCCTAAAAGCTGAATATAGGGAGTTAGGAGATAAATTAAAAAACAGGACCTCAAAGGTAGTAATCTCAGGATTGCTACCAGTGCCACGTGCTAGTCAGAGTAGAAATAGAAGGATACTTCAGATGAATACATGGCTAGAGGAATGGTGCCAGGGGGAGGGATTCAAGTTCCTGGGACATTGGAACCAGTTCTGGGAGAGGTGGGACCAGTTCAAACCGGATGGTTTGCACCTGGGCAGGGCTGGAACCAATGTCCTAGGGGGAGTGTTTGCTAGTGCTGTGGGGGAGGGTTTAAACTAAAATGGCAGGGGGTTGGGAACCTGAGCAGGGAGACAAAGGAAAGGGAAACAAGGATAAAAGCAAAAGATAGGAAGGAGAAAAACAAAAGTGTCAGTCAGAGAAATCAATGGTTTAAATCAAACGTGGCCACAGTAAATAATAATTCTAATAGGTCTAAGAGCGTTAAAAAAACAAGCCTGAAAGCTTTGGCCTAGAAATTGGGTTGAGGTGCCAAACTGGCGCCAAGTTCGCCTGGGCGCTGGTTTTGCGCAGCGTTCGAAGCTGTAGCGATCGTCAGAAATTCAGTTGAAGTGCCCCTAGAGGGAGACGGGGCGAGGCTCGAGGTGCTCCACGTCCCTCTTAGGGCGCTGAAACTGAATATCGCAGCGCAACGTGCCGCAGCGCCACACGCTGCGGCACGGCACGCTGTGGTACTGCAGGCCTTCCTCCCACTGTTAAGGGGGAGGGGCCTGCAACAGCATGAACCCCGATCGCGAGTGCCGGCAAAAGAGCCCGGCACCAAGGAGAAGTGCCGGGCTCTCGGGAAACAGCCGGCAATGCCGCGGGGGGGGAACCAGGAGGCCGGGGACGGAGGTGCTGGCAGGCGGCTGCCGAAAAAGCGCCCGCCCCGCACCTCCACCTTAACTTGCGCCTCTGCCGGCGCAGCAAGGCCCCGTGAACCGGGCGCGGGTAGCGAACGGCGCTACAGCGGCGTTCGCTACCAAATATCGCGTTTGGGGCGCGAATGGGGCGCTGTGCACACCGATGACATCATCGGTGGTGGTGCAGTGCAAATGGCTAATGCCACCATTAGCGCCCCTGCTGAATATCACGGTAGGCGCAGCAAGTGGCGCTACAGCCACTGACTGCCTATTTAGGCGCTAAAAGGTGGCGCTACTCACCCAATTTTTCCCCCTTTGTGTCTTAATGCGAGGAGCATTTGTAATAAGGTGGATGAATTGGCTGCGCAAATAGAGGTAAATGAATATGATTTGGTTGGGATTACAGAAACGTGGCTCAAGGATGGCCAAGACTGGGAACTCAACATCCAGGGGTATTCGATATTCAGAAATGATAGGCAAAAAGGAAAGGGAGGTGGGGTAGCATTAGTGGTTAAAGAAGGGATTAACACAATTGTAATGAAGGATATTAGCTCTGATGATGTGGAATCTGTATGGGTAGAATTGAGAAATACAAAGGGGAAAAAAACGTTAGTGGGGGTGGTATATAGACCTCCAAACAGTTAGGCGGAGGTTGGGAATTGCATTAAAAGGGAAATTAAAGAAGCGTGCAATAAGGCCACAGTAGTCATCATGGGTGACTTTAATCTACATATAGATTGGGCCAACCAAATTAGTAACAACACTGTGGAGGAAGAATTCCTGGAGTGTTTGTGGGATGGTTTCCTGGACCAATATGTCGAGGCACCAACCAGAGATCAGGTCTTCTTAGACTGGGTATTATGTAACGAGAAAGGATTAATTAGCAATCTTGTGGTACGAGGCCCCTTGGGTCGGAGCGATCATAATATGATCGATTTCTTCATTAAGATGGAGAATGAAGCAGTTGACTCAGAGATGAGGGTCCTCAATTTAAATAAAGGGAACTACGATGGTCTGAGTAGCGAGTTCGGTAGGATTGATTGGGGAATGGCACTCAAAGGGTTGACGGTGGATAGGCAATGGCAAGCATTCAAAGACCGAATGGATGAGCTACAGAATTTGTTCATCCCAGTTTGGCATAAAAATAAAACAAAAAAGGTGACTCAACCATGGCTAACAAGGGAAATTAGGGATAGCATATGATCCAAGGAGAGGACATATAAATTGGCCGGAAAAAGCAATAATCCTGAGGATTGGGAGCAGTTTAGGATTCAACAAAGGAGGACAAAAGGGATTAATTAAGAAAGGGAAAATAGAATATGAGAGTAAGCTAGCAGGGAACATAAAAACTGACTAAAAGCTTTTATAGATATGTGAAGAGAAAAAGCGTAGGTCCCTTGCAGTCAGAATCAGGGGAATTTATAATGGGGAGCAAAGAAATGGCAGACCAAATAAATACATATTTTGGTTCTGTCTTCACAAAGGAGGACACAAATAACCTCCCAGAGATGCCAGGGAACATAGGGTCTGACGAAAGGGTGGAACTGAAAGAAATCAGTATTTGTAGGGAAATGGTGTTAGGAAAATTGATGGGACTGAAGGCCGATAAATCTCCAGGGCCTGATAATCCACATCCCAGGGTACTTAAGGAAGTGGCCTTAGAAATAGTAGATGCATTGCTGGTCATCTTCCAGAACTCGATAGACTCTGGAACAGTACCCATGGATTGGAGGGTAGCTAATGTTACCCCACTATTCAAAAAAGGTGGTAGAGAAAAAGCCGAGAATTATAGACCGGTAAGCCTGACATCGGTAGTGAGGAAAATGCTAGAGTCCATTATAAAAGATGTAATAGCAGAGCACTTGGAAAGCAGTGACAGGATCGGACAAAGTCAACATGGATTTACAAAAGGTAAATCGTGCTTGACTAATCTACTGGAATTTTTTGAGGATGTAACTGGTAAAATAGTTAAGGGCGAACCAATGGATGTGGTGTATTTGGACTTTCAGAAGGCTTTCGATAAGGTCCCGCATAAGAGATTAGCGTGCAAAATTAAGGCACATGAGATTGGGGGCAAGGTATTGACTTGGATAGAGAACTGGTTGGCGGACAGAAAGCAAAGAGTTGGAATAAATGAGTTGTTTTCCGAGTGGCAGGCAGTGACTAGTGGGGTACCGCAAGGATCAGTCCTAGGACCCCAGCTGTTCACAATATATATTAATGATCTGGACCAGGGAATTGGATGTAATATCTCCAAATTTGCAGACGACACAAAGCTGGGTGGGAGGGTATGCTGTGAGGAGGATGTCGTGAAACTCCAATACGACTTGGACAGGTTGGGTGATTGGGCAGAAACATGGCAAATGCACTATAATGTGGATAAATGTGAGGTTATCCACTTTGGTGGCAAAAACAGGAAGGCAGATTATTATTTGAATGGCAATAGATTGGGAGAAGGGGAAGTGCAAAGAGACCTGGGTGTTCTTGTGCACCAGTCGCTGAAGGTAAGCATGCAGGTGCAGCAGGCGGTTAAGAAGGCAAATGGTATGTTGGCCTTCGTAGCAAGAGGGTTCGAGTACAGGAACAAGGATGTCTTGCTACAGTTGTACAGGGCCTTGGTGAGACCGCACCTTGAGTATTGTGTGCAGTTTTGGTCGCCTTACCTGAGGAAGGACGTTCTTGCCATGGAAGGAGTGCAGCGAAGATTCACCAAGCTGATACCTGGGATGGCAGGAATGACGTATGAGGAGAGATTGTGTCGATTGGGCTTATACTCACTGGAGTTTAGAAGATTGAGAGGGGATCTCATCGAAACCTATAAAATTCTGTCAGGCCTGGACAGACTAGATGCAGGAAGGATGTTTCTGATGGCCGGGGAGTCCAGAACCAGGGGTCATAGTCTAAGGATAAGGGGTAAGCCATTTAGGACTGAAATGAGGAGGAATTTCTTCACCCAGAGAGTGGTGAACCTGTGGAATTCTCCACCACACAAGGCAGTTGAGGCCAATTCATTAAATATATTCAAGAAGGAGTTAGACATATCTCTTAAGGCTAAAGGGATCAAGGGATATGGGGAGAAAGCAGGGACAGGGTACTGAATTTGGATGATCAGCCATGATCTCATTGAATGGCGGAGCAGGCTCGAAGGGCCGAATGGCCTACTCCTGCTCCTATCTTCTATGTTTCTATGTTTCTATGTTTCTAATCAAACCGCACTCAGTGCAAATCGCACTGCAAATCCTGTTTTTATAGGCCCTGCTCTGAATTATTCTCTGCCTTCTCCAGTGCTGCTGACTCCTGTCAGGTCCGCTGTCCTCGGCCTCCCGTGCTCTTTATCCTCTTAAGAGCTGCAGACTACCTTTAAGTGGTGGCAGGACCACCAGATTTCCTGTCCTCCTAAATGGTGAGCTGCCTATAAGCAATGAGCTTAGAGCTGACAGCTTGCCAATCATTGCAGAAGAAACCTAATCATTAAAATCATTTAGGCCTGCTGCTGTCTTCTTTGTGTGAGAGGAGCAGAGCACTGCCTGCCTCATCTAGATCACATACCACAAGCATCCTCAATGGCTCTTTTGCTGTTTAGGTGGGGAGGTGCTGTGGTGACGAAAGGTCATCGACCTGAAACGTTAAATCTGTTTCTCTCTTCACAGATGCTGCCTGACCTGCTGAGTATCTCCAGCATTTTCTGTTTTTATTTCAGATTTCCAGCATCTGCAGAGGCCCATCAAGTTCTTTCTTTCTATATATCAGAGTTGTTGGCATACTTGCACATTGGAATGGAAAAATACAGTTGTAGATTGCATTGCTTTCTGAATGTTTTTACAAGTTTCTCTGCTTTCTCCTCTTCTCTTTTGAAGGCATCAACATCCACTAGGGTACAGTCCCATGGACACAAGTCACCTCGTGGTAACTTGACTAAATAGCCATTCTTTGTATATGAGCGTAAGTAATGATTGGTAGTAGGCCATTCATTATGGGGGCTTCAAAACAAAAACTTAACACTTTCCAGCATTTGTCAATAAATAGAAATTAGGAGCCAATGGGTACTATTTGCAGCATCCAAACTCAGCACAGATTGGGCAGCAAACCTCGAACCTTTTGGTCTACACCTTGTCTTTGCCCACTGACCTATCAGGATAGCTGATTTCTAAATGTTATGGCATATTTGGGAGCAAAGGTATTTTTCAACTTTGCATACAGTGTGATATTTAAAGCATGCATCCATTAATTAACTATGTATGGAAATGCTGAAATTATGATGGATCATTGTGTTGCATCTAAAGTAATATGGATCTGCTGTAAATTATTATCTCAACTGATGTTACAAATGTGCAATATTGGCAAGGAGTCTCATCTGCCTGTTGTTCATATTGGGAAATGATGAGCATGCTGCATGGACAGTGTGCCCATGATTTCTGATATGCCCAGTCAGCTAGCAGTAGTGCACATTCATAAAATCAGCCCTATTGTGTCTGTGTAAAAAAATTCTTTGGGATGACATAAAATGGAAAAAGTTGACAAAAATCTAAACTTCTGCCCAAATCTCAAATTTGTGCCTGGACAGAGAATTTATCATCAGGTAAATAATTCCAAACTTGACCTCTTTAATCTGCTTACAGGATGCATTGTGTAGAGCAATCAATCCACTCCCTTGTCTTATTTTTAATCTTCTGTTGAATTCTGCTTTGCTTTACTGTGTTTGCTTTTCACAAGATCACAAGGTAAATTACAGATGACGAAGGCCACTTGGCCTATTTTAATTTATCTAGCCAGAGAAATTCTAACAGACCCCTACTGTTACATCCAATTCTTTCTTCAATGATTCCAAGGGTTTTACTTCCATTACTCTATCTGGAAGTCTATTTCAGACTTGGATCACTCTTTGACTGAAGATGAATTTCCAAATATCTGTCTTCAAATTACTTAGTTTGAACCCGTCTCCCAAGTTCAACATCCACGGTTGAATTTAAAGTAATATTCTGCATTAACTATTTTATATTCTTGACAATCCTAAATACCTTTATAAGTTCATCTCGCAGAGGCCTCCTTTCTAGGGTGAATAGCCCAAGTTTCCCCAGTGTTTCCTCATAACTCAGACCCCGGACACTGGGAATCAGCCTCATGGCTCTTCCTCGCATGGCTTCTGTAATGTATATACCTTTAAGGGGGGAACTACTTTTTCCAGATCATGTATACTGTAGTACCGGCAGTGACCACACCTGTATATAGCACTGAGTAGTAATCTGTACAGTTAAGTTCCAGAGTGAGCCACGTTGAGTAAACACCTGTTGTACCGTTCTCCTGCAGTCTGTGTCTTACTACTGATGGACACAACAGCTTCAATGTTTCACCTGTTGCTTGGTGACCAGAATTGGATACAATATTCAAGGTGCATTCTGAGCAGAGCGCTATAAAGTTTCATCACTACTTCCTCTAAGTTATATTCTACTATTTTGACTGTGTAGTTCAACGTTCTATTGACTTTGTTGATTGCTACTCTGCATTGTTTGAATATGTTTAGCGCCAAGTCTGCTTAGACTCCTAGGTTTCTTTTAACTTCATTCTCAGATATTT
Source organism: Somniosus microcephalus (assembly GCF_052327205.1). Classification (NCBI taxonomy): domain Eukaryota; kingdom Metazoa; phylum Chordata; class Chondrichthyes; order Squaliformes; family Somniosidae; genus Somniosus; species Somniosus microcephalus. The sequence continues at coordinate 41,581,632 of NC_140992.1, read as the reverse complement.
TACCAACATTCATGAAGTACAGGTCTCATCTATTTTTTCTGTTGTATCGGCTTTACACTTGTCTGCAATGAATTTGATCTGCTATTGCACTGCCCACTTACATATTTTGTTCAACTTATTCTGTTGTCACTGAGCCCCTCCTAGTTTGGTACCATCTGCAAATTTGACCACTTTGGATTAAGCTTCTGAATCCAGGTCATTTATGTAAATTAAAAACAGAAGTGGTTTCAACAGTACTTCCACCACTCTTATATTACTCCTTTAATGAGTACTCCCTTCCAGCTGTTTACCTTGAATCCCCATAGCTTTGAATATAATTAATAGTCTTTTGTGTAAAACTTTATCAAAACCTTTTGGAAGTCAAGGTACACCATTGTAAAGTCTGTGGGTTGTATAGCGAAGTAATACACAGACTACAAGAGTAACTTAAACAGGACTTTACTATTCGAAGGTCAGGGCGAATCTGCCCAATAAGTTCTGCCACAGCACTTATATACCGGTGTGGTCACCGTCGGTATTACAATATACAGCAGCCAGGATAAAGTAGTGCCACACCTAAAATAGTTCTCTTAAAGGTGGACGGTTACATACAATAGTTCTCTTAAAGGTAGAACAGTTACATACACTACAATCCTCCCTTTTTAGCTTACAGCATACTTATTCCCCATTAACATAACATCATAACATATCCAACCTCATGTTACAACAGTTCACAGAGGTAGTCTCTGCGGAAACAGTTCACAGATTCAGTCTCTGCGGGAAACAGTTCACAGATTCATTCTCTGATCTTCTTGACTCGGTCCGGACCACGCCTCTGTGGTGTAGTCGGGTCACCTTGTGAGAGGGACTCATCCCCTAGTCCTTCCCTAGACTTAACAGCTTTACTTCCATCACTTCTGAACCAGCATTGCTGACTTTTTAAAACAAACAAAAAACAGTTGGATTGCCTTGGGAAATTTTCCTACTTTCCAACTGATTTGGCTCCGTTCGGGGGACCACGTGTGTGATCTGGTAGAGGTAATAATGGTTCAGCTGGTTATCATCTTCTGCTTCGTCTTTTCCTTTTTTGCTTCTTGGAGACTCTCGGGGCTCCATTGTCAGCTGCCAGCTGTAACGCCACCATTTCCCTATGTTCCTTAGACTTTAAGTGATTCATCCTGATTTCAGCACTTTGGGAGTTCTCAGCACAAGCTGGGCAGACCAGGTCCTCGTAATATTCAGTGTCACTCAACAGATCATGGTAATATTCGGTGTCGTCCTGAGCTAGGCCAGTGAGAGGGTCTTCTATTTCCTCCTTACCCAGCTGGACGTTAGCCGACTTTTGTTCCAAATCCCGACACCTGTCCTGAAGAGACTTCATCATGCGTTCAGATTCATCCCGCTTTTTCTGGGCTTCCTGCAAGTCTTTTACTAATGACCTCATTTGTGATTTCAATACTTCAACTTCATTCGGAGGTTGATTGATCGGACTATTCAATCCCTCTACTGAAGTAGCTGTTTCAGTATTCTGTTGTCCTACATTGCCGTGCGTCAGCGTACGTTTGGCATCCAAGGGCTGTTCTGCTGCAGACTTCTCAGTCTGGGTTGCCACCTCAGCTCTTCCAATGACTTTTGAGAGCTCCGGCTGTTCTGCTGCAGACTTCTCAGTCTGGGTTGCCACCTCAGCTCTTCCAATGACTTTTGAGAGCTCCCTTCCCTTTGAAGATTGAGGCTCGTATTTAAGTTTTTCCCATTTTAGAGTTTTATCCCTCAGCATATGAATGAGTTGGTTGACTGTTAACTCTTCTGCCATCATCCCTTTTCCATTAACTACAGGGCTGTTTATAACCTTTCCCTGGAGGAGTTGGCTGACTGTTAACTCTCCTGTCCTCATCCCTTTTCCATTAGCTGCAGGGCTGTTTAGAACCTTGTCCTGGGGCTCCTTTGCTGCTTCTACTTTGCCATCATCCGCAGGCCCCATCCTTCGAATTTCCACAAATGAATCGTCTGGTGATGCTGCACCCAACTTCAGTAGGAGCTCGGAAGTCATGTCGACCAACTCAGCTTTTTCTGCCTGCAACCTGCTAACCAGCGCCTTCAGTTGCGGCACATCTTGTTCCACCGGATTGGAGCACGCCCCTTCAGAAGCCAAATCCGCTTTGATTCGTTTGGCCTCCTCGTGCAGACGGTTTGTGTGCTCCTGCTCCCTTTTCTTCCCCAGCTGCTTCTGTTGTCTTTCCAGATTCTCCCATTCGGTATCATAGAACTTTTTCATTGCTTTCATCTCTTGCTCGAGACGGCAATTCAATTGTTCTAATTGCTGTCGTAATCTGAAATAAGTTTGCGTTCGAGCTCGATGTTCCTCAGTAATATATATCTCTGTAACTTGAACAGACTCAGAATTCTCTGTCGAGCTATGTTGTTGTTGCTCAGAGGAATTCTGTTCTGAAACTTTGTTCTCCCCTGGAGCATAAGCCTTTAGGCCCACATTCGTTCTACCAACCTTAGTCAGCAAGTTCATTTTAGACTTGTCTTTCATGCTTGGGCTGATCTTATCGTCATCCGTTTCAGAGTCTGAGCTGATTGTCTGCCCCGAGTCCTCACTCGTTATTGCTTTGAGGTAGTGCCATTCCATGTCTATTTTCTTGATCCACTCCCGTCCTAGAAGTGGTGGTCCTCCCTCAGGTAGTACGTATAAGTCCATTCCGGGGTGTTCTTTGCCCCTGTCTCTCACCTTGACTCTTATCTTTCCCATGGGGTATACTTTATGCCCCGTGTATGTCTGCAATACGAACTTGGTATCTCTCAAGGGTATATGTGAGAATAGCCGGTTGTAATCCCTTCGATTTATGATGGATAGGGCTGATCCAGTGTCCAATTCCATTCTCACTTGGACTCCGGCTATTTTTAGCATGACCCAGATAGTTTGTAGGTCAGCTTCCTTACTCACATTATGAATTCTCAGACTACCCAGTTCCTGGCCGCTTGGGTCTGAGTCTGAATTCTGTTCATCTGAACTCTTCTCAACCACCTTGTGTACTTTGTTGTACCTTTCCTGTGATGGCTTTTTTTTTTGGTTGTTGGTCTTCTACCCTGACCAGCATACTTTGGCTATGTGACCCAGTTTGCCACATTTCCTACAGTCCTGGTTTTTAAACCAGCATTGGTTCTGGTCGTGTGTTGTCTTCCCACAACGATAACATTTCGTTGCACCTGAAGTAATTTGATCCACACTGAGGACCGCTGCCTTCAGCTGCATTTCCGCAGTTCCTTTCGCTGCGGCTTCGTGTGATGCTGCAATAAGGACAGCCCTATCCAGTGTAAGGTCGTTCTCTTCGAGCAGTCGCTTTTGCGTTCCTTCCTTCGACAACCCGCACACGAACTTGTCTCGCAATGCCTCTGTCAGGTTTCCTCCAAACTGGCAGTATTTCGCTAGCCTGCGCAGTTCGACCAAGTATTCCACGTTGCTTTCCTCTTTCCGTTGCGTTCTCGCATAAAATTTGAATTGTTCCGCCAACATCAGCGGTGTGGGGTTCAAGTGATCCTTCAGAACAGCAACAATATTATCGAAGGTTTGATCCGCCGGTTTAACTGGTGCTAGAAGATGCTTTAATAGCCCGTATGTCTTCGCCCCCATCGAGTTTAGCAAGGTTATAGCTTTATCATCATCTTCTATTTTATTGGCCTCACAATATATCTCGATACGTTCTACGTACGTGGCCCAATCTTCCACCTCGGCATCGAAGTTGTTGATGTTACCATGCTTAGGCATCTTCACTATCTCCCACTATCTTTCTGCGAAACAACAGGATTTCTCTTTAACTTTTTAACTTTTTCTTTTTTTTTCCAAAAATGGCGGGTCCCGCGCTTGTCTTCTTCCCCGCCTACTGGCAAAATGCCGGTTTCCCGCGCTTGTCTTCTTCCCCCCTACTGGCAAAATGGCGGTTTCCCGCTCCTGACTTCTTCCTCTGGTGGGAGCGGTAAGCTTTGCCCTCGGGCGACGACCGCTGGTTTACGGGGTTTGTAGCCTGTGCGCCGGCTTCAGTTTATTCTGAAGCGCGCGCTAGAAAAGCTGATCGCGTTCCTTGTTCCCCCCCCCCTTCTTCTTTTCGGCAGGGGCAACCGGCGCTGGGGACAACCAGTTGGCGTCGGACAGATCCAGCTCCTGGTCCTTCACGGCAGCTGCTGCAAGCCGCTGGCCGGACCCTCGCTCGGTCTCTCTCTCGGGCTCTGTCTCTCCCGCTCGCGCGGCTCTCGCTCGCTCTCTCTCGGGCTCTGTCTCTCCCGCTCGCTCGGCTCTCGCTCGCTCTCTCTCGGCTCTGTCTCTCCCGCTCGCGCGGCTCTCCCTCAGCGGCTTTAAACGCCTCTCCCAGACCTCCCGCAGTCCGGTCCTTTCCTCCCCGGCTGCGGCTGATTCTTCGCGGGTTATTTAGTTATTTATTTATTTATTGCCTCCGCGCCTTATGATCCCGGTCGCAGCGCCTCGCGGCCTCGGTAGGTGCCCGGCCTTTTTCGCTCCAATCGCGCCTCCCAGCCCTCTCGCAGTCCGGTGCTTTCCTCCCCGGCTGCGGCTGAGTTCTCCGTGGCTTATTTATGTTTATATCTTCCCGCGCCTTACGATCCCGGTCGCAGCGCCTCGTGGCCGCGGTAGTTGTCCGGCCTTTTTCGCCGTCGCGGTCTAGCCGTCTCACGACGCACCCTCGCCCGCTTGTACCGCGGCTTCTGCTCCACGCTGCCCCAGTCTCAGCGCCTCTGGGCCCGACTTCTGTCCGGCTCCTTTCCCCCTCGACCGTGGTCGAGTGCACCGCCCTTATCCTCCGTTTATTTGTTTCTATTTTCCCTTTACTCACAGTCACCGTGGCCGACTTGCTTCTCGTGTTGATCGGCTCACTCACCACCGTGGCAGAAGGGACAATCCGTGCCTGTTGCTGATGGAAGACTTCGTGTTTGAAATCTTCCTCCTTTCTTGGTCTGCAGACTCGAGTTTTCTCTCAGCAAAACGACGAGGGCGGGTGCCTCTTCTTGACGCTCGTTTACTTCTTCAGAAGTATTGTTGCCGCAGGGTAAGATCGAACTCGTCGCCACTGTAAAGTCTGTGGGTTGTATAGCGAAGTAATACACAGACTACAAGAGTAACTTAAACAGGACTTTACTATTCGAAGGTCAGGGTGAATCTGCCCAATAAGTTCTGCCACAGCACTTATATACCGGTGTGGTCACCGTCGGTATTACAGTATACAGCAGCCAGGATAAAGTAGTGCCACACCTAAAATAGTTCTCTTAAAGGTGGACGGTTACATACAATAGTTCTCTTAAAGGTAGAACAGTTACATACACTACAACCATGTCATAGGGCTATCCACAGTCCACTTGGGTTGTCACTTCCTCAAAGAGGTCAAGAAGGTTAGTGAGACAGATCTTTCCCTACTGAATCCATGTTGACTGCTGTTTACTAGATTGTTATTATTTAGATGACCCTTAAGCTTACTCTTAATAATGGATTCTTTTATTTTATATTTTCCAGTAAGTCTAATAGGTCTGTAATTGTCTGTCTGTTTTGTTACCCTTTTTGAACATGGCATCACAATACACTGTTTACATAAGAACATAAGAAATAGGAGTAGGAGTAGGCCATTCGGCTCCTCGAACCTGCTCCGCCATTCAATAAGATCATGGCTGATCTTCTACCTCATCTCCCCTTTCCTGCACTATTCCCATAGCTCTTGATTCCCTTAATATTCAAAAATCTATCGATCTCTGTCTTGAATATACTCAACGACTGAGCCTCCACAGCGCTTTGGGGTAGAGAATTCCAAAGCTTCACCACCCTCTGATTGAAGAAATTTCTCCTCATCTCAGTCCTAAATGGCCGACCCCTTATTCTGAGCCTGTGACCCCTGGTTCTAGACTCCCCAGCCAAGGGAAATATCCTCCTTGCATCTAACCTGTGAAGCCCTGTAAGAATTTTATATGTTTCAATGAGATCACCTCTCATTCTTCTAAACTTTAGAGAATATTGGCCTAGTCTACTCAATCTGTCCTCATAGGACAACCCTCCCATTCCAGGAACCAGTCTGGTGAACCTTCGTTGCACTCCCTCTATGGCAAGTATATCCTTCCTTATGTAAGGAGACCAAAACTGTACACAATACTCCAGGTGTGGCCTCACCAGGGCCCTATATAATTACAGTAAGATGTCTTTATTCTTATACTCAAATCCTCTTGTAATACAGGCCAACATACCATTTGCTTTCCTAATTGTTTGCTGTACCTGCATGTTAACTTTCAGTGATTCATGTAGAAGGACACCCAGGTCCCTCTGAACACCAACATTTCCCAATCTCTCACCATTTTACAATCTACTGGATCCTCCCCAGTGTCAATTAGCTCCCTTTCAGTAATTGAGTCCTATCTAGGACTTCCATCATGTTTATAACAAAGTCATTGGTTTTACTTGGGATAACTTTGGAGAGAGCATATTACTTATTTCTTCCCTTGTGAACATTTGGAGGAAATAGTCATTTAGAATAGGGGGCAAAATTCGGTTGCTTTGTGCCTCCCAAGGGGGTGCTAATGGGGCGCAAAGCAACTAGCACCTGGGCACAGCGCCGCTAACACCTCCCGCGAAATTTAGCGGGAGGTTAGCGGCAGTGGTAGCCAGTAGCGTCCTGCGGCGCTGTGCCTCCGGCGATGACATCATCACCGTGAAAAGCGCCCCGCTCACGCCCCAGCTGCAAACTTGGGTCGCACCCCTTGACGTACCGCCAGACGCTATGTCTGACAGGGTCAGGGGGGCATACTTGCAGCTGGGGTGGCGATATTTAAAGGGGATGTGCCGGGCGGCCAATTTTTTGTGGGCCGCCTGCCAGCACCTGCCCCTTCTGCCCTCCTCCTGTGGGGTGCCAGCTGCGATCTATCAGCCTGGCACTTCTCTTGAGCGCCGGGCTCTTTGACTGGCACCTCGCTCCCTGGTTGCCCAGCAGGGCCCCGGTTCATGCTGCACAAGGGCCCTCCCCTTTAATAAGGGGAGGAAGGCCTGCAGTACCACGGCGCGACGTGCCGGTGCAAGTGGCGCTGCGGCACATAGCACCGTGATATTGAACTGGAGTGCCCCGAGAGGGAGGGGCAGCGCTTCCAGTAGTGCCCCGCCTCCTGCTTGAGGCGCTTCCACTCAATTTCGGGTACAGGGGTGCCAACTTTTTCGGGGCGCTAAAAATAGAGCCCTGGCGAAGTTAATGCCCCAAAGGTGGCGCAAACCAATCTTTCCGCTTCTTTGTGCTCATCCTCAGATTTGAGCCATAATTTTGCATCTTTTACGGCTTTTACCTTTTTTCTGAGCCCTCTTGTAGGACTGATTTTTTTACTATTCTGTTTAGCTATGTTATGCTTTTTTCCAAGTCTCTCTTTGGCCCTATGATCACCCTTCTAATGTGTTCAGACATTTTTTGTATGAATCCCCGTGAGCCTCTTCTCCTTTCTCCAAGAGGATTTGTTTTTGTTTTTCATCTCACTTTTAATTTGTTTGTTAATACATTTAGAGTCACTTTTGTTTAGTTTGAACTTGTTGGTTTTCCTAAACCAGTTATCATGCATGTTCAGTATTATACTTTTAAACGTGTTCTACACATTCGATATGTGACTCCAGTCCCACACTACATGCTTGACTCTTAATGTCCTCTGAAGTGACCTAGCAAGCCATCCAGTTTTAAATAATGGCCCAGAAATTCGGGTCAGAGGCTTCCCGTGGGTGCAAGCCCCCGACCTGCACTTACCTAGCGCGCCGGCCGTTGTGCTGTGGGCCCGCGTGGGATTCCGATCCTGGGCCTCCTCCAACTGCCGGCGCGCAGTGCTTGCATATCCCAGGGGCGCAGTTAGTTCGTAGCGTCCCCTGGGATCATGTGGGCCATGGAGAGCCAATGGTAGCAGGGAAATGCCCATTCATAAAATTGACAGGAAGAGCTGTCAAAACCATAAACACTATCAGCCCCAAAACATAACTAAAACTTCAAATAATTTTTTTTAAAAACCTCACATTTTTAAAATACAGGTAACTATAAATTACATAAAATAACTATTTTAAACAATAATTTAAATTTTTGAAAAAATTAATTCCTTTTCTAACGGGGCTAAAAATAAACTTACCTTTCTTTAAAGTATTTAAAAATAATAAACCTGTGGAAATTTTTTTAAAATTTTAATTAATTCACCACTTACCTTGTTAAAAGTAAGCTTTGCGCCTGCTTTTTAAAAGTGTAACTGCTGGAGACTTACCCTCCCGGAGAAACATGGAAAAAAAACATAAGTTCCAGGCGCACGCGCTGCCTCTCCGGCGCACGCGTTCGACCTCTGAACCACTTCCATTAAGGGAACGGAAGTTCCGGTTTCCAGCACGGTTTCATTGGGCCTACGGGTGCGTACACAGCGCGTACTCACCCGTGGAGACCCGAATTTCTGGGCCAATGACTATAAGTTGAATTAGTAATTAGATGGACTTATCAGAATTCCTTATATATAACACACGAAGGAAATCTTGATCAATCTCCCTTTTCCCCCATTCTAGAATTCTTCTTAACTTTCTCTTCTAATTATATTATTTTGTTTTTTTCCACTGAATTTATTTGTTCTAACTCCTTGGGGGTGATTCTAACATTTGGTGATAGTGTAAAATGTTCAATATTGAGTTAGCCACCCACCATACACCATGCCAATCTTACTTTCCATTGACTTCAATGCATAGGGACATCAAGATATTGCCCATTTTACACTATCACCAAAAGTTAGAATTAACCCCCTTTTCTCTGAAACTCTTTCTCACCTGTCTTTTTCTGCTAACTCATTGGGAGGACTTTTAACCTGAAGGAGCACGTGGGTTTGGGTGCGTGTCAGGGGAGGCGGAGTTTCAATCCAACCTGCCAGCTTCCGTGTTTAAATTGAGCACGTTAGGCTTCTTGCACAGAATCCCTTGGGAGAGGCGGCTTGACTATTACAATATGCTAATCACTCAATTGGACCGATACTTCAACTCACTTTCAAAATCAGCGGCGCATCCACGGGTTTCCCAGGCTTCCTGAAACTCGCCGGTGAAAGCAAGGTGAGAACACAATGGCAATTGAGGGAGCTGAATCAATACTCAATAAATACTCAGTATCAATGTTCCCTTTAATTTCTTTTGTGTGCGCGGCCCCTTTAATGAGCTGCAGCCCATTCAAACTATTGCGCATGCGTGGTTTTTTCTATTTAAAAACCAGGGAGCCAGGGAGCCGGCTGCGCGGGAGACCTGAGGGCAGCAGCAGCAAGCGGAGCAGCAGTGAACGGAGCAACAGAGAGGGGAGCAGAGCAGCAGAGAGGGGAGCAGCAGAGAGGGGAGCAGCAGAGAGGGGAGCAGCAGAGAGGGGAGCAGAGCAGCAGAGAGGGGAGCAGAGCAGCAGAGAGGGGAGCAGAGCAGCAGAGAGGGGAGCAGCAGAGAGGGGAGCAGCAGAGAGGGGAGCAGCAGAGAGGGGAGCAGAGCAGCAGAGAGGGGAGCAGAGCAGCAGAGAGGGGAGCAGAGCAGCAGAGAGGGGAGCAGAGCAGCAGAGAGGGGAGCAGCAGAGAGGGGAGCAGCAGAGAGGGGAGCAGCACACAAAAGGCACTACCTCTGACCCAGGGAGCACAGGCAGAGTTTCCTTGACATGTCCGAACAGCAGTGTTGCAGGAGGCTCAGGTTGTCCCATCAGGTGGTGATAGACAACTTCAGTCTACTGGAAGAAGACCTGCTGCCTGCTGGATCTGGTGGCTATATGTTACCAGTGGTTGTCAAAGTTACCAACGCTCTCAACATTTTAGCCTCCGGATCCTTCCAGGGCACTGCCAGAGACATATCCAGGATCTCCCAGTCAGCGGGCCACAAATACATAAGACAGGTGACTAATGGGTTCTTTGTCGCGTCCGACAATTATGTGAACTTCGCCTGCGATAACGCCAGTCAGAATGAGTGGGCACTCGGATTTGCGTCTCTGGCTGGCTTCCCACAGGTTCAGGGCTTCATTGACTGCACATACGTGGCAATCCGGGCACCCCCAGATCAACCAGCAATATTTGTGAACCGCAAGGGCTTCCACTCCATCAATGTGCAGCAGGTGTGCAACCACAAAAAGATATTTATGCAGGTGTGCGCCAGATTCCCGGGGAGCTGCCATGATGCTTTCGTGCAGCAGTCCAAGCTCTGTCGTCTTCATATCTGCAAGCTTAAGGGGTGGCGGCTAGGAGACAAGGGATACCCATTTCAAACTTGACTGATGACACCCATCAGAAACTCGACCAATGAAGCCCAACAGTGCTACAATGAATGCCATATGACCACCAAATGTGTGATCTAACAAGCCATCGGCATGCTGAAGATGCACTTCAGGTACCTAGGCAGATCTGGAGACTCCCTTCAGTACGCACCAGCCAGGGTCTCCAGAATAGTTGTGGTGTGCTGCGCTCTGCACAACATTGCGCAGCAGCAAGGTTTTGAACTTGCAGGAGGAATAAGGCGAAGAGCTCAGATCCTCCTTGGATGATTCCGAGGAGGCAGAGGAGGAAGATGAGAAGGAGGAAGGTGAGTTAAACAAGTTAAAAGGTGACTTGCCACCCAGTAACCAAGAATGGGCAAGACGGGAAAGTGGTGCAAAAGAATAAAATTTATGTGATTGAACTAAACAACAGAAACTTCACAACATCACATTTCTCAAACACCCTTGTGCATACCTTTGTGCAACTACAAAGCTTTCCTCTTCCTTTTCTTTCCGCTCCTAAGTGGTACAAACCCTGTGGTTTCAGAGGTAGAGGTAGGCTGCTCAGATCCCTGTTCTGACTGCTGAGATGCCCTTGGCCAAGGTCCTCTGGGTTTTGGAGCCTGTGAGGGCCCCACCGAAGTTTGCTCCACCTGCACCTGTGCAGGGGCAAACTTGGCCATCGGGAGATGAGGCAGCTTGTTGGGCAAAGACTGGGGTCGGCGGGAGGGTGGAATGGCTGAGAAGTGAAAGCGCTTTCAGTGGAGTTCCCACTTCCATGTCGGACTTTGCCATCATCCCTCTCGTGGCCCAGCCACATTTCACTGCTATCGCTATGCTGGAGAGCACTTTGGTGCAGATCAGTGCAGCACCGTAAGGCGGCAGACATGTTGTCATCCAGAGTGTGCACGGCTGTGGTCAAGGCGGCATGGACTCATTTGATTGCTGCGTTTGATGTTTCACGAAGCTGGCCACTCTATCCATGGAAGAACACATCATCGCAATACCCTGTGACATCAACCCACTCACGCTTGAGGTGGACTCCTCCATTCTCTCTGCAGTCATGGTCAGTGTGCTTGGAAGGCCTGTCAGTGCATCGCACACATTCTCTGTTGCTGCTCAATGATTCTCCTTTTCATCGACGGCCCCCAGGGTACAGAATCTGTTTCAATCTGAGCAGAGCTTGGAGAGGGCTGTGCCTTCCGACTTGGACTCTCCACTGCTGTACCTGTCACTACCACCTGCTCTTGCTCACTTGTGAAGTGTGAGTCACCAGATGGCAACCCAACTATCTGTCTAACTGGTCCCACTGAAGTGCAAGTACCTGAGCTGGTGCATGGTCTACATGAGTCCTGTGATGGTGCAGCTTCAGAAGCACTCAGCTCCTCTGAGGAATCATCATCCATGACCTCCACTGACTGCTGCTGCTCGCGTGAAGGGCCTGTCGGAGATAAAAAAACATGAATTAGTCCTGGTGAGGTAAGAATGTTGCTATTTATCATTATGAAGATGATCATATTTCACTTGCTGTTGAAATCAAGTCAACATCACTGAGTGCCGTATGCCATGTGGGTTGCTGTCATCAGATAGCTGGGTGGCCCGCGTCTCTCCATCTCTGATGGCCAGGAATGTCAAAACTCCACTTACCTCCAGCGCATCCTCCTCTGCACTTCTGAGTTGGGAAATCTGTGGGGGACCACCTCCAGTTCTCTCCTTCTCCCTAGTATTCTGTGCTCTCTTCTGCAACGAGGGGAAGAACAGACCTATGAGTGAATGTAATGGCATGTGTTCACCCGATGGATGCATTGTATTTGGTGAGGGTGACAATCAGAGAGAAGCTGAAATTGCATAAGGAGCAGGGGGAGTGGCAGATGGATAGATAGGGATGCGAGGAAGTGTGTCGGCGGGAATTTCAGCGGCAGCAGCGGGGCTATGAAACAGAGACCAGGTAAGGTCTCAGTGCGTCGGCGGGAACTCAGCGGCAGCAGCGGGGCTATAAAAGTCCCAGAGACCAGGTAAGGCCTCAGTGCGTCGGCGGGCGTTTCAGCGGCAGCAGCGGGGCTATAAAAGTCCCAGAGACCAGGTAAGGCCTCAGTGCGTCGGCGGGAACTCAGCGGCACCAGCGGGGCTATAAAAGTCCCAGAGACCAGGTAAGGCCTCACAGCATCGGCGGGAATCTCGAGCGGCAGAGCGAGGCTATAAAAGTCCCAGAGACCAGGTAAGGCCTACCAGTCTCCAGTCTGGACATTTGGATAATCATAATTTAATAGGACAAAGTCAGCATGGTTTTATGAAGGGGAAGTTATGTTTGACAAATTTGCTGGAGTTCTTTGAGGAAGTAACATATAGGGTGGATAAAGGGGAACCAGTGGATGTTGTGTATTTAGACTTCCAAAAGGCATTTGACAAGGTGCCACACAAAAGATTATTGCTTAAGATAAAAAATCACGGGATTGGGGGTAATATTCTGGCATGGATAGAGGATTGGCTATCTAACAGAAGGCAGAGAGTTGGGATAAATGGTTCATTCTCAGACTGGCAATCAGTAACTAGTGGTGTTCCGCAGGGGTCAGTGCTGGGTCCCCAACTCTTTACAATCTATATTAACGATTTGGAGGAGGGGACCGAGTGTAACATATCAAAGTTTGCAGATGATACTAAGATGGGAGGGAAAGTAGTGAGTGAGGAGGACATAAAAAACCTGCAAGGGAACATAGACAGGCTAAGTAAGTGGGCAGAGATTTGGCAGATGGAATACAATACTGGAAAGTGTGAGGTTATGCACTTTGGCAGGAAAAATCGTCGAGCAAGTTATTATCTTAATGGCAAGAAACTGGAAAGTACTGAAGTACAAAGGGATCTGGGGGTCCTGGTGCACGAAACTCAAAAGGTTAGTACATAGGTGCAGCAAGTGATTAAGAAGGCCAATGGAATGTTGGCTTTCATTGCTAGGGGGATAGAATATAAAAATAGGGAGGTATTGCTTCAGTTGTACAAGGTATTGGTGAGACCGCACCTGGAATACTGCGTACAGTTTTGGTGTCCATACTTAAGGACATACTTGCTCTCGAGTCAGTACAAAGAAGGTTCACTCGGTTAATCCCGGGGATGAGGGGATGGACATATGAGGAGAGGTTGAGTAGATTGGGACTCTACTCATTGGAGTTCAGAAGAATGAGAGGCGATCTTATTGCAACATATAAGGTTGTGAAGGGGTTGGATCGGGTGGATGCAGGGAAGATGTTCCCGATGATGGGTGAAACTAGAACTAGGGGGCGTAGTCTTAGAATAAGGGGCTGCTCTTTCAAAACTGAGATGAGGAGGAACTACTTCACTCAGAGGGTGGTAGGTCCATGGAATATGCTGCCCCAAAAAGCTGTAGAAGCTACATCATTACATAAATTTAAAACAGAAATAGACAGTTTCCTAGAAGTAAAGGGAATTAAGGGTTACGGGGAGCGGGCAGGAATTTGGACATGAGTCTAGGTTCGGATCGGTCATGGCCCTGTGAGTAGCGGAGCGGGCCCAGGGGCCGTGTTGCCTGATCCTGCTCCTATTTTGTGTGTCTAATTCTGTTAGATTCAGGAGATGGTTCTGTGATAGTGGATTGGCAGTTAGGATCAGATCAGCCATGATCTTATTGAATGGCGGAGCAGGCTCGAGGGGCCGATTGGCCTACTCCTGCTCCTATTTCTTATGTTCTTATGTTCTTATGTAAAAAGTTGGGTGCGCATGCCATATAAGTGGGTGTGAGGAGTGAAACGATTGAGTAGGCTTGACAAGGCAGAGTGAGGGTGTGGGGTGATGCGCACAGCAGGGTGTAGGTGAATGTGCAACTGCACTCCTTTCCTGACCTGGTAACGTTGTTAAAGCACTTCTTACATTGAATCCAGGAGAGTGGCACTAGGCTCCTGCAGCTGACCTCCTGCATCACCTCCAGCCATGCCTTCTTGGTGTCAGCAGCAGGTTTCTTGCTCCCATTGATGGGGAAGAGTATCTCTCTCCGTCTCCTCATTGACCCCAGCAGCACATCAAGCGAGGCATCATTGAAACGCGGCGCAGCCTTTGCCTGTCTGGAATCCATTCTCACAGTTCCTATTCTCTTCTTGCCAGCTCCAAACTCCTCCAATTTCCATCTTCAGATTGGCCCTTTAAATACACCCTCTGCCGTACACTGGACGCCAAACCCAGAAGTAAAATGCTGATGAGTTGGCCGAGTTAAAAATCCTTTTCACTCTTCTCATTTCCACAGGATTGACGCTTGTCCCTCGGACTGGCAATCTGATCATGCCTGGATGAAATAAAATGGTATATGAAGCAGGAAGGATTAAACGCTAAACTGTAATTGTTTTGAATGGTTCTACCAGAGGCATATTGTGTAATAAGTTTCAGCTTTGAGCAACCTCTACCAGTTTCATTTTTAAGATGCGCTGAACTTTCTTCTGAGTTTCCCGCGCAATATCAGACTCCCGCTCCCAATGCCGAGTTAATATCGGGGCTTTACTGACCATTTTGGAAATTGGGTTACTTCCAACAATTGAGCTTTCATTGGCAGAAAAACAGGGTGCACTGCAGCAACTCGCCAAGGCTTCTTCGGCAGTATCTCCCAAACCCGCCACCTCTGCCACCCAGAAGGACAAGGGCAGCAGATGCATGGGAACACCAACACCTCCAAGTTCCCCTCCAAGCCACACACCATCCTGACTTGGAAATATATCGCTGATCCTTCATCGTCGCTGGGCCAAAAGCTTGGAACTCCCTCCCTAACAGCACTGTGGGAGTACCTTCACCACACGGACTGCAGTGGTTCAAGTAGGAGGCTCACCACCACCTTCTCATGGGCAATTAGGGATGGGCAATAAATGCTGTCCTTGCCACGATGCCCAGATTCCATGAATGAATAAATGTACAAAAAAATTAAAATATTAAATTTTACTACACCATCCTGGTGCCGTGTTGCTGCAGAGATCTCCTGGATTGTCATTCCCGCTGTAGTGAAACTTTCTATAAAGTGTTGGAGATGTATGTATTGGACTCTTTCCACTTCTTCATCATCTCAACCATATGCATGGAAACTGTTCGACCAGCTGCACATGCAAATGTTGCTCTTTAATCAGTGATTTTGAAAACTGGGATCCTGCAATCTGGATCCCTAGTTTCCTCAGTTGAGTGCAGTCATTCTCCAACCACCGTGGAGGAACTGGACTCTCCATCTCTTGCACTTCCAGGTCCTCATGCTTGCTATTGCTCAGTGCTTCATACAATAAAATCCCCTCTGGCTCACTAACTACTTCCTCCTGAGTCTGTGGGCAGGATTTTCATTGGGCTGTGGAGGCAGATTGGAGGCATGTGGGAGGTTAAAATTGCAAAAACTGGTGCCCCGCCTCCATCCCACCTCCAAGCAATTTTCATTAATTCGTGTTTAATGGTTCCGTCTCTGTCCCGCCTCCATGGGATAGGCCGTTAAGGCCCTTAACAAGCACTAAATTGCCTCTATAATGCCATTTTGAAAGGCCTTTGCGATTTTAACCCTTTTCCCACGAGAAACACACCTGTTCTGAAACACGACGGTGAAACCTGGCGGGAGCACAATTGGATTGCTGACTATTAGCTGCAGCTCAACCATTAAATAGGAGATTTGATCAGCCATCATTTGCACGTGGCAGGACTTTGTTGTCTCAGGTCTGGGGGAACTTTTAGAAGGCATAACCACAGCTGTGGAAGTTTGGAGCCTGACACCCATCTCCAGTGTGACCTCCTGTGAAACTCCTCTCGCCACCTTCACTGAGCGCTTCTTCAATGGAGGCATATACTAGAAGCATGGGAGCCATTTATTTCCTTCCCTTCTGGATATTATATGAGGACGAAGACCAGCCGCGGCACCAGCAGAACCAGGAACAACAGCAGCACCAACAGCAGCAGCACCAGCAGGAGCGCCAAGCTGCTGCTCACCTACGTGAAGCTGCACAGGCCAGAAGGGGCCAACGCATGGAAGCCCCTCAGTGCAGTAGATACCCCACAAACAGGGTCTACAGACACAGGGTCAGCTATCTCAATATGTCTGAGCAGCAGTGCCAAAGGTGGCTCTGACTTTCGCGAGAGGTAGTGGGTGACATCTGCGCAATGCTGCAACAAGACCTGCAGCCCAGAGGACCAGGTGGACAACCCTTACCAGTGGCCATCAAAGTCACCACCGCACTCAACTTTTTTGCCTCCGGCTCATTCCAGGGATCAGCAGCAGACATCAGCAGCATCTCCCAGGCGACCGCACACACTTGCATCATGCAGGTAACTGATGCCCTCTTTGACATCATGCACAATCACATCCATTTCACCAAGGATCAAGCAAGTGTCATGGCATGTGCGGTTGGATTAGCTAATCTGGTAGGCTTTCCAAGGGTGCAGGGTGTCGTTGACTGCATACATGTGGCCCTTAAGGCACCCCATCGCAATCCAGGTATTTTTGTCAACCGCAAGGGCTTCCACTCCCTTAACATTCAGCTGGTGTGTGACCACAAGAAGGAAATTTTGCATGTTTGTGCCAAGTACTCTGGCAGTTGCCATGACTCCTTCATACTGGGCCAGTCCAATGTGCCTCCGCTATTCAGTCCACCAGACCAACTTAACGGATGGTTAATTGGAGACAAGGGCTATCCCCTGAAGATATGGCTAATGACGCCATTGAGGAGCCCATCCAATGAAGCTGAGGAGTGCTACAACTCCAGCCACATGTCCACCAGAGCCATAATCGAGCAAACCATCGGTTTGCTGAAGATGCACTTCAGATGCCTGGATAGATCAGGTGGAGCCCTGCAATACTCAGCAGCCAGGGTCTCCAGAATCATCGTGGTTTGCTGTGCACTTCACAACATGGCACAGCCTCATGGCTTGCAGATTCCTGAGGACCAAGTGGCCTGTCAGATATCCTCCTCAGATGAGGAGGAGGAGGCGGAGGAGGTGGAGCAGGAGGAGAGCGAAAATGAACATCTTGCAGAGTCCCATCAACCAGCGGCAGCAGTACGTTAGAACATTGCTGCCCGGGATGCAAGGAACGCACTCATCTTGGCCAGATTTGCTTAGCCTAGCCAATCAAGCACTTTTGCCTCGCAGCTTCTTACCTGAGCATCGACAATGGCCAACAGATTCCTAGCAATTTGACCACCATACTGATAATTGCAAGTAATCCTAAACCCTCAACGTGAAAGTCCCATTCGTGAAATGACACACGCCAGAACTACAGCAGTAGCCATCAGATTTTTTATTTACATTATTCATCTGATGGCTTTTTCACATAAAACACCAAATTTCACCCAAGTGACTACCCTTGTGACTATTTGTGCAGTATCTCTCTCTTACGCGTGCTCCTAAGTGGTGCTTCCCCTGTGGCTTCAGCAGATGTGGAGGCCCCTTGCTCACTTTCCTGCTGCTCCTGTCTCGACACCTTTGGCGGGGCTCCTCTGGGATTGCGAACCTGTGAGGGCTCGTCAACAGTCTGCTGCTCCTGCGGCTGTGCAGGGGTTGAGATGCCGATCTCAGTTGGGTGTGTACTCTTGTGGGGCTCTGACCGAGGGCTCTGCAGTGGCATGGAAGTGTGAGCGGTTGGAGAGGAACCCCCACTTCCTTGATGTCTGCCACCAACTTCCCTCTCATGGGTCAAGTCCCCCTCAGTGCTTGCAAGTGGCTTGAGAGCACCTTGCTGCACATCAGGGGGGCCATGGGGACCCATATCTGCACTGGCAGTCCGACTCAGAAGGACTTCCATGAAGGTCTGGTTTCTCTGTTCAATAGATGACCATCGCTCCTCCAGAGATGTCATTCTATTCTGAACACTCACCAGGTTTTCTGCACTCTGGCGACTTATCACCTCCATGGAGTTTGCCAACCTTTCCATGGTGATGCGTTCATGCGCCAATGACTCCACAAAGTCTCTGCTCATGTTTGCAATGGGCTCCTCCATTCACTCCACAGTCGCAGTGACCCCGGAGACAAAACCTGTCCAAGACTCCTGCATCTGTTCCTGCAGTTCCAGCACCGCTGATCTTATGGATGGAGCCAGAGGCAAAGGGTCGACATGCAGCTGAGCCGAGCTGGCAGAGTCCTGCGCCCTCGGACTAGGACTCTCCACTGCTGTCCCTGTCTCCACAATCTGCTGATGCTCACTTGTGAGCTGTGATACACCAGGTGACAACACTACTCTATGTCCGAAGGCCCCACCGAGGTGTGAGTGTCTGTGCTGGTGTTGGGTGCGCTGAATTCTGCTGACGTTGCGCCCTCAGAGATTGCAGCTTCCTCTGAGGAGTCTGGAGGCTCAGGCTATTCCTCCTGGCTACTGGCGACGGGTGCTTGCGATGGTCCTGTGGGGGAGTAAAGGAAAGAGTCAGAGATGTGATGCCAAGGTTACATGCACATTCCATATTGCAGATGATCATAAGTCCATCTGTTAGAGCTTCAGAATCATTAACAGTGACTCATGCAACGTCAATGAGAGAGATGGAAAACTATTCTGTCACCAGCTTGCTGTGATGCACCCGTCTGTCCGTCCCCCACTTGCGCATCTTCTTCCACTCCTACGATCTCCAGGGCCGCCTCCTCCCACGGGGTGAGGTGGGCTACTGAGGGTGGCCCTCCTCCTATCCTCGCTCTTTCTCGCTTATTGTGAGCTCTCTTTTCCTGCAATGAGGGTGACAAGTAGAGGTTGAGTGAGAATGAAGGAGTGAGTGTAGAGATTGCATAGCATAGATACTTAGAAGGAGACAAAGATGGAGTGAGGTGGCACGACCAAGGGCCCTCCCTGTGTGTTGTCAGTTGTTTTCATAGCATCACAGTGATAGGGAGTGTGAGGGCTGCACAGTCGAATAGTTAGGTGAATGTGACCATAGAGAGAGAGGGAATGGGTAAAGGTGCATGGATGTCAGTGTCAAGTGGGATGTGGAGGAAGAGATTGCTAAAGCTGAGTGCTGGTGAGGAGAGGCAATGGGGATCAGATTGAGGCTGATGGGAAATTCATACTCACTTTTCCAGTGTGCAGAAGGTCATGAAATCTCTTCCTGCATTGAATCCAGGTGCTTCGGGTTGCTGATAATGGATTGACCTCCTGGGCCATGTAGTGTATGTACCCGTCTACCTTTAAGGAAACTATTGCATGTAACCGTTCACCTTTAAGAGAACTACTTTAGGTGTGGCACTACTTGTTTGGCTTCTGTATACTGTAATACTGACAGTGACCACACCAGTATATAAGCGTTGTGGTAGGATTCCTTGGGCAGATTCGCCCTGACCTTCGAATAGTAAAGTCCTGTTTGTTTGTTACTCCTGAAGTCTGTGTCGTTATTAACTGCACAACCCACAGGCTTTACAGGTCACCTGGATCCACACAGCCTTGGTCTGCTGGGGAGGCTTATTCCTCCTTGAAGAAGGGAAGACCACCTCTTTATGAGCTCTTGCTCCCTCAACTAAAGCCTGCAGGGCAACGTCATCAAACCTGGGAGCAGACCTAGGTCTCTCGCTGGTCATTCTGCCACCAGGTCCCTCTAGCATGAAAGGCCAAAATGTTGTCAGTCTCCCACATTGATTTAGATTCGGGTGGATAACACGAAATGCAGATTACACGACCCCAGCCCGCCCCTGAATCAAAATCCAGCCCTGTGTCTCTGAGTTAGTGAAGATGAGTCGGCAGTTGTAGCTCAGGAAGTGTCAGCAGTTGTATATTTAGAAGTGCCCAGGTAGTCAACGGAGTGGCTGGCCTCTTTCTCCCAGGGAACCCTTATGATGTAAAACACAGAAGAGCTTGTTTAGTTGTGCAGCCTATTACTGTACCTCTTGAAACAATAGCAACTGAGCGTAAGGGCATTTGTAACACTTTGAGAAAGCGCATGAAGCTGACAGTATCATGAGTCTTGCCCTCCCTTTACCAAGCTTCTCTTGCCGCTTTGCCTACAACCTATCCATCTCCCACAGCCTCTCTTGTCTCTGTCTGTTATCTGCAGAGCTTCCTTTTTGTGTGGGCACAGGATTTGCAGTACTGATGCTCCTCTTCCAGTTGCAGTTCTCTGTTGTTGGTTATGGGTGACCTTTTCCTTTTGCGGGGAGAGAGCACAATGTTAAAGGAATATGGGACCAATTTTGACTTTTCGGCAACTGATTGGCGGAGTGCTGGTGAAGAGACACCGTGATTTTGAGAGCCCGGCCTCATTTAAATTTGGCAAATGAGCTGCTGGGCACTAAAGAGATGCCCCAATGCAGCTTGCCGCATTGAAGCCTTAAGATCGGGCTGGGGCAGCTGCCAGCAAGGAATTGTGGGAGTGGGGGTCGCAAATGTAACCCCGCTATGCAAATGTAACCCCGCTATGCAAATGTAACCCCGCTATGCAAATGTAACACCGCTATTCAAGAAAGGAGGGAGAGAGAAAACAGGCCAGTTAGCCTGACATCAGTTGTCGGGAAATTGCTGGAATTCATTATTAAGGAAGTGGTAACAGGGCACTTAGAAAATCATAATATGATTTAGGCAGAGTCAACATGGTTTTATGAAAGGGAAATCGTGTTTGACAAATTTATTAGAGTTTTTTGAGGTTGTAACTAGCGGGGTAGATAAAGGGGAACAGTGGATGTAATATATTTGGATTTCCAAAAGGCATTCGATAAGGTGCCACATAAAAGTTTGCTGGGAAAGATAGTTGCTCATGGGGTTGGGGGTAATATATTAGCATGGATAGAGGGTTGGTTAATTGACTGAAAAGACAGAGTTGAGATAAAGTGGTCATTTTCAGGTTGGCAGGCTGTAACTAGTGGGGTGCCGCAAGGATCAGTGCTTGGGCCTCAAGAGTGTAATGTATCCAAGTTTGCTGACGATACAAATTTAGGTGGGAAAGTAAGCTGTGATGAGGACACAAAGAGCCTGCAAAGGGATACAGACAGGTTAAGTGAGTGTGCAATAAGGTGGCAGATAAAGTACAATGTGGGGAAATGTGAGGTTATTCACTTTGGTAGGAAGAATAGAAAAACAGAGGCCTAGAAATTGGCCTGAGGCACCCAAGCGGTGCAAAGTTCGCCTGGGCGCTGGAATTTGTGCCACGATCGCCGCATTAGCGATCGCCGCAAATTCAGTTGAGGTGCCCCTAGAGGGAGACGGGGCGCGGCTCGAGGCGCTCCGCGTCCCTCTTAGGGCGCTGAAAGTGAGTTTCGCAGCGATACGTGCTGCAGCGCCACACGCTGCGGCACGGCACGCTGCGGTACTGCAGGACTTCCTCCCACTGTTAAGGGGGAGGGGCCTGCAACAGCGCGAGCCCCGATCGCGAGTGCCGGCAAAAGAGCCCGGCACCAAGGAGAAGTGCCGGGCTCTCGGGAAACAGCCTGCAATGCCGCGGGGTGGGGGGGGGACCAGGAGGCCGGGGACGGAGGTGCTGGCAGGCGGCCGCTGAAAAAGCGGCCGCCCCGCACCTCCACCTTAACTTGCGCCTCTGCCGGCGCAGCAAGGCCCCGTGAACCGGGCACGGGTAGTGAACGGCGTCGTTCGCTACCAAATATCGCGATCGGGGCGTGAATGGGGCGCTGCGCACACAGATGACATCATCGGTGGCGGCGCAGCACAAAAGGCTAATGCCACCATTAGCGCCCCTGCTGAATATCGCGGGAGGCGCAGCCAGTGGCACTACAGCCACTGACTGCCTCTTTAGGCGCTAACAGCTGGCGCTACTCACCCAATTTTTCCCCCAGAGTGTTTTTTAAATGGTGATAAACTATTAAATGTTGGTGTTCAGAGAGATTTGGGTGTCCTCATACAGGAAACACAGAAAGTTAGCATGCAGGTACAGCAAGCAATTAGGAAGGCAAATGGCATGTTGGCCTTTATTGCAAGGGGGTTGAAGTACAAGAGTAAAGAAGTCTTGCTATGATTGTACATGGTTTTGGTGAGGTCACACCTGGAGTCCAATGTTCCTATTAAGCTGCACGACCACGCAGCGGTCTGGAGGCCCCATGCAGGCCACTCACCGGCTTAACAATGGAAATAACTGCATATACATGAAAAATTGAATGGGCTGCACAGTCAGTTAAAGGGCCCGCACACCAAAACAAAAATGACAGGGAACATTGTCGGGGTCCTATTTACATCATAGGGCCATGGGTTCCATATTAAAAGGGCCTATCGACTGAAACAGGTAGGGGCTTTAGACACCCATTGATAGGCCTCTTTCAAAATGGAGTCGGCTGCGTCACCAGTGTTAATGGGGCGGTAAGGCTCCCGACTCCATTTTGAGACTGTTACTACCTCGTTAAAGCCAGGTGAAGTTAGTGAAACTCAACCCCAATGAGGGGCATGGAACCTTGTTTCCCCCCCACATGAGTACATGCATCTCAGGATGATGAAAGATGCAGATGCATTTTCCCATTAAATAAAACGTCCTTGAAGACTATCAAAACTTCTTGTGTGAGGCTATGTGAGTTGACAGAGTAGTTATGATTTAAGATGCCGTTTGAGTGTTGCAGAGGTTCCCTTTGCATAAGCAAGTTTCCCTGACATTCAACACCAACAACAACAGTTTGCATTTATATATCACTTTGAATGTAGTAAAACATCTCAATGCACTTCAGAGGAGTATTATCAGACAAAATTTGACACTGAGCTACATAACAAGATACTAGGACAGGTGACCAAAAAAGCTTGGTCATACCAATAGGTTTTAAGAAGTGACTTAAAAGAGGAGAGAGAGGCACAGAGGTGGAGAGGATTAGGGAGGGAATTCGAGAGCTTATGGCCTAGGCAGCTAAAGTCACGGCCGCCAATGGCGGAGCAAAGTATGTCGCGGATACGCAAGAGGCCAGAATTGGAGGAGCCAATTCAGGCGATGACAGAGAAATGTTTATGTAGCGAGTTGTTATGATCTGGAATGCACTGCCTGAAAGGGTAGTGGAAGCAGATTCAATAATAACTTTTAAAAGGGAACTGGATAAATACTTGAAGGGAGAAAATTTGCAGGGATATGGGGAAACAGCAGGATAGTGGGACTAATTGGATAGCTCTTTCAAAGAGCCAGCACAGCCAAATGGCCTCCTTCTAAGCTATCTGATTCTATTTTAATCGAACTGTGGCCTAACCAATGTGTACTAGTTTAATTTTGCACTCTTTGTCCCTATTTACTTGAAATGCCGTAACCTACAAGGCTACGGACCAAGAGCTGGAAAATGGGATTTTGCTGGATCGCTCTTTTTTGGCTGGCACAGACAGAATGTGCTGAATAGCTCTCTTCTGTGCCATAAATTTCTATGATTTCATAATTCTAAGATTGGAAGGTGACTTCCCTGACTCGTGTGAGGTCATTAAATTTCTTCCTGCACTGTATTCAGATACTCAGGCTACACTGCATGCATTGACAGCGATGGCTTTCTTCTCCCAGTCCCTTCTCAGCATCTGTTTGGAGGGCCTCCGGGCCCCCTGTGGTACAGGACATCTCTCCTCCTGTTCACCTCCTGCACCAGGGCCTCGAGTGCTGCATCCAAAAATCTGGGTGCCCTCTCTCTGCAATCTTGCGACATCTTCACTCTTCCTGTAGGTCACACACTCCTCTACAATAACTTCCAGTATCTGCTACAGCTGGATTGCACCTCCCCTTTCAGAGGTGCAGGCTGGCTTTAATAACTGCAGGCTAGCTTTAATTGGTGCCAGCCTCGCATGAAGTTGGTCCCCCTGCTGAGCATGCAGACACACATCAGCACATTTAGCACTAGGCTGCATGCCGCTATCATTGTAATTAGCCAGCTCGTTTGCGCCGAAAATTTTGCGCTAGCTGCGGAGCCAGTTGCGCCCGTCCCATATTCACTTTTAGCGCCCCAAGCCGGAACCGGGCGCTGTTCCAGGGTGTGCCCGCCCCCGCTTGGGGCGCTGAAAGTGAATTTCAGCGCTCCCGGTGCCGCTGCGCCACCCGATGCGGTGCGGCAGGCTGCTGTACTGCAGGCCTCCTCCTTCTCTTAAGGAGGAGGTGCCTGCAATGGCCGGAGCCCCGATCGCGAGTGCCAGCAAAAGAGCCCGGCACAACGGAGAAGTGGCGGGCTCCACGGAAACCAGCCGGCAATGCCGCGGGGGGGGGGTGGAGGAGGCCGGGGAAGGAGGTGCGGGCAGGCGGCCGCTGAAAAAGCGGCCGGCCGCACCTCCACCTTAAAGCGCCCCGCTAAGGCTGCAGTAAGGACCCGGTCTCCCGATGTTGTTAGCGGCCGCCACGGAAGAGGCGGCCGCTACTGAAGATGGGGGTCGGGGCGGTAGCGGGGCGGAACCGGGGCACTGCGCACACCGATGACGTCATCGGTGCCGGCGCAGCGCTACCGGCTACCGCCGCCATTACCGCGGCCCTCAAAATCAGCGCTACCACCCCTACTGGCGCAGAAGCCCTCTTTGGGCTGTAACTGGGCGCAAAGCCCACCGAATTTCTAGGCCATTGAGTCCATAAATGGACCAGCAAAGTCGATGTGTACCCTTTGCCATGGACATGAGGGCCACTCCCATGGATGTAGAGGGGCTTGTGGTGGGGCGTTTTGGACCTTCTGGCATCCTAGACAGCTCTTGGTCATTTCTTCGATGTCTCCATCGATACCTGGCCACCACACAAACGCTCTGGCTAGGTTCTTCATTTTCACTCCACCCAGATGCCCCTCGTGAAGCTCCTTTAGCACTTTATCCTGGGGTTTGGGTGGAATCACCACTTTGGATCCACACATCAAGGTTCCTCGGCACACTGACAGCTGTTCTCTTCTTTGCGAGAATGCTGGCAACAGTGGTTCGCCATGTGCTGGCCATCCCTTCACCGTTAAATCGTAGACTCGTGAGAGAGTCGGGTCATTTCTCGTTTCCTTTTCAATAGCAGAATTTGTTACTGGTAGACATTCCACTATGGCTGAGTGGAACATCTCCACTGGGTCCACTGTAGGTGCCTCTTCTACCGTTGGCAACGGTAGGCGCGATAAACCGTCAGCATTCCCATGCTGTTTTGATCCTTTGTATTCTATGTCATATTGGTGTGCCCCTAGGAAAAGGGATCACCTCTGTAGCCTTTGCGCTGTCATAATGGGAACACCCTTTTTAGGGTTGAATATGGAGACGAGGGGTTGATGGTCAGTCAACATGGTAAATTTTTGTCCGTGTAGGTAATGGTTGAATTTCTTCACTCCCCATACCAGGCTGAGTGCTTCCCTGTCGATCTGGGCATAGTTATCTCAGCTGAGTTCAATGAGCATGACGCAAAAGCTACCGGCCGCTCCGAGCCATCAGGGAATCTATGCGATAATACCGCTCCTACGCCGTAAGGGGATGCATCGCACGCCAGTCTGATTGGCAGTGATGGGTTGTAATGAGCCAAAACTTCCTTGGACGTGATCAAGCCTTTGCATTTATGGAAGGCACATTTACAGTCTTCGCTCCATTTCCAAATTACTCCCGTTTGTAGCAGTTCGTTAAGAGGGTGCAGGACAGTTGACAAGTTCAGTAAAAATTTATGATAGTAATTTATCAATCCCAGGAACGACCTTAATTGTGAGACATTTTCAGGTGCTGGGGCTTTTATGACCGCTTCAATTTTTTCAGGTGACTTATGCAACCCTTCCTCGTTAATTATGTGGCCACAATATGATATTTGTTTCTGGAAAAATTCGCACTTGGGGTGATTTGCTCGTAGGCCCCGTTCTCTCAGCCTAGTGAGCACCTGCTCCAAATTGGCAAGGTGCTCGTTGTCGTTTTCTCCTGTTACAAGGATGTCGTCTAGGTAGCATTGAGTCCCCGGAATCCCTTGGAGGACTTGCTCCATAGCTCTTTGCCAGATAGCTGGAGCTGATGCTACTCCGAAAACCAGTCGATTGTACAGGTACAGGCCTTTGTGTGTGTTTATCGTGAGATACTTTTTAGAGGCCTCCTCAACCTCCATCTGTAGATATGCCTGTGCCAAGTCAATTTTGGTGAAACATTTCCCTCCGGTTAGTAAGGCGAAAATATCTTCTATCCTCGGAAGAGGATACTGTACCGTGTGAAGGACCGGGTTTACAGTCACCTTGAAGTCCCCACAGATGCGAACTTTTCTCTGTTCTTCAGATTTATCATTATTCAACGTTTTCTTCATGACCGGGACGATGGGTGTTGCCCACTCGCTCCAATCTATTCTGGATAATACGCCTGCCTTTTCCAAATTCAGTGCCTGAATGGAGTGCCAGTCTAAACGTATCTTCCTGATCCATTCACGTCCCAACAGCGGTGGACCACCATCTTGCAGAACGTATAAATACAACTTCTGTATTTCCTTGCCATTGTATACAACAGGCACCCTTATTTTCCCTTTGGGGTATACTTTCTGCCCCGTATATGTTTTCAAGATAATGGATGTGTCTTTCAGAGGTATATGCGGAAATAGCCGCTCGTAATCCCGTCGACTTATGACGGTCAGAGCTGATCCTGTATCTAGCTCCATTTTAACTGGGGACCCCGCTATCATGAGGGTAACCCAAATGGTCTGGTAATCTTCTTTGGCAATTACATTATGTAATTTGAGACAGCTTAGTCTCTTTCCGGAGTCGTTATCGCTCTTCTGGTCTTCGGAGCTACTGTCCGTCATCATTTGTACCTTTCTGTACTTTTTCTTATTGATTTTTTTCCTGTCCGTGGATTTTTTGTTTCCAAATCGGCATACACGTGCAATGTGTCCAATCTTTCCGCATTGCCTGCATGCTTTGTCCTTGAACCAGCAGTCCCTCTGGTCATGGGTGGATCTGCCACAGCGATAACATCTCTCGAAACCCCGTGTCATTTCATGGGTGCCGAAGTCCTGTGGCTTTTGCTGTATCTCTGCAGCTCCTCTTGCGGCTGCTTCGTATAATACAGCCACACTGAAAGCCTTGTCCAGTGTCAAATCTTTCTCAGAAAGTAGCCTTTTCTGTGTTCCTTCACTTAGGAGACCGCAGACGAATTTGTCTCGAAGAGAATCTGCCAGTCCTGCCCCGAATTGGCAGTGCTTTGACAGCTTCCTTAATTCGGTGAGGTAATCAGCGTTACTTTCATTCTTGTGCTGATTCCTCCTGAAGAATTTGAATCATTCTGCTATCAGTAGCGGTGTTGGGTTTAAGTGCTCCTGTAGGGTATCAACAATCTCTTAAAATTCTTGTCCTTCGGTTTGGCTGGAGTGATTAAGTTTCGTAACAGCCCGTATGTCCTTGCGCCCATTAGATTTAGAAGTACTGATGCCTTTTTATCATCCTCTATTTCATTTGCTGTGCAATATTCCTCCACTCTTTCCACATATGTGGTCCAATCCTCTATATCGCTATCGAAAGCAGTAATATTGCCAGTCTTAGGCATCCTGAAAAAGAAATGGCACCTCCTGCGCTTTCCTTTCTTCCCCGCAGAAAAAAAATGGCACCTCCCGCACTTTCCCACCGCTGCCGCTGCTGACAACGCTGTTCTCCGCGGTTTTTATTTACATAGGTATTTTTAATAGGTGGAGACTCGTTCCCGCCGGACTCTCTGGGACTTCTCCGTCCCTTTGCTTGGTCCGAACGCCGACCTGCTTTGCAGCGCCGGCCATCTCCCGAGTGCTCCACCCTCTGTCTCTGTTTGCCTCCGCCTTAGCTGCTCGGCCCCGCTGCAGAGCCAGCCGATGGAGCCCCAGCCCGCCGCCCAGGAAGGATTATTGCAGTACCTGCCACCAGCTCGGCTAGCTGGTGAAACCACAGTTTTTTTTTCTTTCTTGTTTTTCTTCGACTTTCGTCTGAGGAATCGATCTCCTTGAGGTGCTGCCGAATGGCAGGTAAGTCCATTTCCAATTCGTCGCCGCTGTTCTATCCGTGTGTTAATGGAGACACGGAATGCAGGAGTTGGTTTCACAGGTGTTTACTGAACAAAGTCTGGAGGTGAACTAACAGATACAAGACACTATACAGGCTTATATAGCCCGAGTGGCCATTACCGGCATTACAGTACACAGGGGGCTCTTAAAGGCACATACACCACAGAAGTGCTGTAACCTACAAGGCTATGGACTAAGAGCTGGAAAATGGGATTTTGCTGGATAGCTCTTTTTCGGCTGGCACAGACACAGTGGGCCGAATGGCCCTCTTCTGTGCCATAAATTTCTATCATTTCATGATTCTATGATTGGAAGGTGGATTCCCGGACTCGTGTGAGGTCATTAAATTTCTTCCTGATCTGCATTCAGGTAGTCGAGCTACACTGCTTGCATTGACAGCGATGGCTATCTTCTCCCAGTCCCTTCTCAGCATCTGTCTGGAGGGCCTCCGGGCCCCCTGTGGTGCAGGACATCTCTCGTCCTGTTCACCTCCTGCACCAGGACCTCGAGTGCTGCATCCAAAAATCTGGGTGCCCTCTCTCTGCCGTGTTGCGCCATCTTCACACTTCCTGTAGGTCACACGCTCCTCTACAATAACTTCTTGTACCTGCTACAGCAGGATTGCACCTCCCCTTTAAGAGTTCCAGGCTGGCTTTAAAAACTGCACGCTAGCTTTAATTGGTGCTAGACTCAATTGAAGTTGGTCCCCATGCTGAGCGTGCAGACACACAGCAGCATATTTAGCACTAGGCTGCACGCCACTATCATTGTACTTAGCAGGCAGCAAACGGTTTCTGCTGCCTGCAATACATTGAAAGGGCGTGGGTTATTCGCGCATTGTGATCCCCGCACCAGTTTCGCTGGCTATCTAATTTTCAGCCGGTTATATATTGTTGCTTTATAATCACAGCTTGAGTGACAACATGGAACAACATAAGTATAGAAAGATGTCATGGTTGGTCATTGCAATATTATATTTCTCAGATGTTACATAACGCAATGTTAATAGAACAAGATTGAGTCTCATGTTACATTCTAAGGCTGAATTTCCATTTTGTTTATACAGCTACATCAACTGCTCCTACTGCAACTACTGGGACATCTTCTACATCTGTACTATCAACAACTACAACACCAATCGTTACATTCACTGCTGGACCAACAAGCACAACAGTACCAACATCTCCAGAGAGCACCACCCTACCATCAACAACCCAATTAATAACAACCTCAACAACAGGGATCAGTCCAACAACAACAGCAAGTTGTAAGGATCAGACCTCATCTTTAATAGTTATTTCATACTGATGGTGTTGAAAAGAATGCAACTCTTCATAATGCGAAGAATTCTTCTGCTGTACTAAGCTTGTACTGAATTAGCAAAGACAGTACAGTCCATAATGTTGAAGTGTTTGGTGCATTATAGATTTCTTTAAAGTTACTTGAAGTCTACAAGGAGTGGTGTGGCACATGCTCAATGACTTGGTACTGACTTGCAATGGGCCTGCTCAGACCAGTTGCTCCCAGACATGGGTGCAGTAGTTTGTATCCCCCTTGGCCTGCACCATGCAAGGGAGAATGAGCAGAGGCGACACAGAGCTGGATAAGCTGCTAGAAGAGGCAGGAAGAGGAGGCGGTGAAAGGCTCTCAACAGGAGGTCATATCCACGCAGGAGGTGCATGCTTACACCATCTGCACCTTCAGAGTCGATAGAGATTGTGGGTTGAGGGGGAAGTGGGATGTGAGAGGGAGGAGTTGGTATGAGCATACGGTAATGTCTGTGTGTAATTGAGACACGGACTGCAGCAATTGGTTATAACAGGTGTTTACTGAATGGAGACAAAACTGGAACTACTATACAAAGTTACTTCACAGGCTTATATACAGGGGTGGTCACTACTGGTACTACAGTACACAGGGGCTGCAGAATATAGTTCCTTCTTCAAGGTACATATACTACACATACCGTCATCTTCAATGCTTTCAGCGGCACTGCTGGCCACGGCCTCACTTACAGCTGCTCCAATTATGGCTAGCACCGTCTCCTCAGGATATGGAGGTGCGCCAATCTCCCTCCAGCTGCCTACAATTGTGCGCCACATTGTCCTGCAAGAGAGAGTGACTGTGATTCACTGTGTTTGCCTGATGTGGCTGTCATGGTTGAATACCTGGCAGTGTGCAAGCTGTGAGATGTGGGTGTGAGGCTTGCAGCAGTGGTAAGTGTGTGAAGGTGAGATAGAGCATACGAATGTGAGATTTGAGTCGTGATTGAAAAAGGTTGTCAGTAGGTGATTATTGGGTGTGTGGTGAATTGAGCGGGATGTGTGGTAAATTGAGCAGTGTGTGAGTCGAGGGGTGCAGGTTGTGGGATTTGGCATTTCTCTAGCTCTGCTCACTACATTACAGGAAAGATGTGATTGCACTAGAGAGGGTACAGAAGAGAATTACAAGGATGATGCCAGGACTGGGGAATTTTATCTATGAGGAAAGATTGGATAGACTGGGTTGTTTTGTTTGGAACAGAGGAGGCTGAGTTGAGATTTAATTTAGGTATATAAAATTAAGACGGGGCTGGATAGAGTGCATAAGAAGGACCTATTTCCTTTAGCAGAGGGGTCAATAACTAGGGGTCATAGATGTAAAGTAATTGTTGGAAGGATTAGCAGGGAATTGATGAAAACTTTTTTCACCCCGAGGGTGGTGCGGGTCTGGAACTCACTGCCTGAAAGGGTTGTAGAGGTAGAAACACTCATTTCATTTAAAAAGTGCTTAGATAAGCACTTGAAGTGCTGTAACCTACAAGGCTTTGGACCAAGAGCTAGAAAATGGGATTTTGCTGGATAGATCTTTCTCGGCTGGCACAGACACAATGGGCCGAATGGCCCTCTTCTGTGCCATAAATTTCTATGATTTCATGATTCTATGATTGGAAGGTGGATTCCCGGACTCGTGTGAGATCATTAAATTTCTTCCTGAACTGCATTCAGGTACTCAAGCTACACTGCTTACATTGACAGCGATGGCTATCTTCTCCCAGTCCCTTCTCAGCATCTGTCTGGAGGGCCTCCGGGCCCCCTGTGGTGCAGGACATCTCTCGTCCTGTTCACCTCCTGCACCAGGACCTCGAGTGCTGCATCCAAAAATCTGGGTCTCCTCTCTCTGCCGTTTTGCACCATCTTCACTCTTCCTGTAGGTCACACACTCCTCTACAATAACTTCCAGTACCTGCTACAGCTGGATTGCACCTTTAAGAGGTCCAGGCTCGCTTTAATAACTGCAGGCTAGCTTTAATTGGTGCTAGACTCAATTGAAGTTGGTCCCCATGCTGAGCGTGCAGACACACAGCAGCACATTTAGCGCTAAGCTGCACGCAACTATCATTGCAATTATCGGGCAGCAAAAGGTTTCGTGCTGCCTGCCATAAATTAAAAGGGTGTGGGTTATTCGCGCATCGTGATCCCCGCACCAGTTTCGGTGGCGATCTAATTTTCAGCCGGTTATATTTTGTTGCTTTACAATCACAGCTTGAGTGATAACATGTAACAACAAAAGTATAGAAAGATGTCATGGTTGGTCATTGCAATATTATATTTCTGAGATGTTACATAACGTAATTTTAATAGAACAAGACTGTGTCTCATGTTATATGCTGAGGCTGAATTTCCAATTTGTTTACACAGCTACATCAACTGCTCCTGCTACAACTTCTGAGACATCTTCTACATCTGTACTATCTACAACTACAACGCCAAACATTACATCCACTGCAGGACCTACAAGCACAACAGTACCAACATTTCCAGAGAGCACCACCCTACCATCAACAACCCAATTAACAACAACCTCAACAACAGGGATCAGTCCAACAACAACAGCAAGTCGTAAGGATCAGACTTCATCTTTAATAGTTATTTCATACTGATGGTGTTGAAAAGAATGCAACTCTTCATAATACGAAGAATTCTTCTCCTATACTAAGCTTGTATTGAATTAGCAAAGACAGTACTGTCTATAATGTTGAAGTGTTTGGTACATTCTAGGCTTCTTTAAAGCTAGCTGAAGTCTAAAAGGAGTGATGTAGCACATGTTCCAGGACTTCGTACTGACTTGCAATGGGCCTGCTCAGACCAGTTGCTCCCAGATATGGGTGCAGCAGTTTGTATCCCCATTGGCCTGCACCATGCTAGGGAGAATGAGCAGAGGCGATACAGAGCAGGATAAGCTGCTAGGAGAGGCAGGAAGAGGAGGCGATGAAAGGCTCTCAGCAGGAGGTCATATCCACGCAGAGGGTGCATGCTTATACCATCTGCAGCTTGAAAGTCGATAGAGATTGTTATTATGTCCATGTATAATTGAGACACAGACGGCAGGAGTTGATTCTAACAAGTCTTTACTGAATGGAGACAACCTGGAACTGAAACTACAGAAGGTTGCTAGTGCCTTTTATACAGGGGTGGTCACTGCCGCTACTGCAGTCTGAGACCAGTTATTCCCTTAAAGGTACATACACAACAATTCCTCCCCTTTTAGATAAGCAGTACATAACATTCATTTAACAACTAAATAATAACTAATTACAATTACAATTACAGTTGCTAGATACATTGGTTGAGGTTAAGCAATTATAATTTCAGTCTTTGAGGAGGTTTCCTGATTCTGTCTGGATAACGCCTCTTTGGGGTATCAGGTTCTTCTGGTAATGTTGAGTCGGGATCAAGGTCGTTGTTTGGTTCGTCTGCTTCCAATATCACCGATTCTGCGGTAGATGCAATTGTTACTTCGGTTTCATCGCCAGGTGTATCAGATCGTGGTGTGGAGTTGACGTTTTCCAGTGACTCTAGAATCTGGTCAGCATGGCATCTCACAATGCTCTCTCCAATGTCCACGGTATACATTAGAGGTCCTTGCCATGTACAGATCATTCCTGGCTGCCATTTCTCTGTGCGGTAGTCCCGGGCCAAAACTGGTTGACCTATCTTAAAACTCCTGGTCGGCCTTTCATTCATATTCTGAAACTGCCTGTTCTCCACATCTCTTCGGACGTTTGGCTTAACCAAATCCAAGCGGCATCTTAGTCTTCGATTGAAGAACATCATGGCTGGAGTTTGGTTGGTAACCGCATGTGTCGCATTCCGGTAGGCAAACAAGAAGTTATCCAACTTGTGTTGTAGGGTATATTTTCATTACACATTGCCTTGATAGCCTTCTTGAATGTTTGAACAAACCTCTCAGCCAATCCATTAGTGGCTGGATGATATGGGGCGGATGTGTAATGCTTAACAGCATTGTTCTTTAAGAACCTCCGGAACTCTTCAGACACAAACTGTGGTCCATTGTCAGAGCAAATCTGTTCAGGCAGCCCATTCCTGGCGAATATGGTTCGTAAGACTGTGATAGTTTTTTCTGTGGTGGTTGAGGACATTTTTATTACCTCTGGCCACTTTGAATGTGCATCCACCGCAATTAAAAACATCGAATCCATAAAGGGACCAGCAAAATCAATGTGCACCCTTTGCCATGGAGATGAGGGCCACTCCCATGGATGTAGAGGAGCTTATGGTGGGGTGTTTTGGACCTTCTGGCATCCTGTACAGCTCTTGGTCATCTCTTCGATTTCTTTATCGATTCCCGGCCACCACACAAATGCTCTGGCTAAGTTCTTCATTTTTACCCCACCCAGAGGACCCTCATGAAGCTCATTCAGCACTCTATCCGTCAATTTGGGTGGAATTACTACTCTGGATCCACACATCAAGGTCCCTCTGCACACTGACAGCTGTTCTCTTCTCGGCGAGAATGCTGGCAGCAGTGGTTCACCATGTGCTGGCCATCCCTTCACCGTTAAATCATAGACCCAGGAGAGTGCCGGGTCATTTCGTGTTTCCTTTTCTATGTTTGCATTCGTCACAGGGAGACATTCGACTATAGTCGAGTGGAATAACTCCACTGGATCCACTGCCAGTTCTTCTTCCACCGTCGGCAATGGTAGGCGCGACAATCCATCAGCATTCCCATGCTGTTTAGTTCCCTTGTACTCGATGTCGTATTGGTGTGCCCCTAGGAAAAGGGACCACCTCTGCAGCCGTTGTGCCGTCATTATCGGTACGCCCTTCTGAGGGTTGAAAATGGAGACGAGAGGTTGATGATCAGTTAGTAGAGTAAATTTCTGACCGTGCAGGTAGTGATTGAACTTCTTCACCCCCCACACCAGGCTGAGGGCCTCTCTGTCAATCTGGGCGTAGTTACGCTCGGCTGAAGTTAACGAGCGTGACGCAAAAGCTATCGGCCTCTCTGAACCATCAAGGAATTTATGTGACAGTACCGCCCCAATGCCGTAGGGAGACGCATCACACGCCAGTCTTATCGGTAGTGATGGGTTGTAGTGAACCAATACTTCTCTTGAAGTGATTAGGTCCTTACTCTTCTGAAAGGCCCGCTTACATTCATCGCTCCATTTCCATGCTACTCCCGTTCGTAGTAGGGCGTTCAGTGGATGCAGAATTGTGGACAAATTCGGCAAAAACTTATGGTAGTAATTCACCAATCCGAGGAATGACCTCAGTTGTGACACATTTTCAGTCGCCGGAGCCATAACTACCGCTTCAATTTTGTCAGGGGACTTATGCAACCCCTCTTCATCAATCACGTGGCCACAATACGATATCTGTTTCTTAAAAAGCTCGCACTTGGGGCGATTGGCTCGTAGCCCATGTTCACGTAGTCTAGTGAGCACCTGCTCTAGGTTGGCAAGGTGTTCACTGTCATCTTCACCTGTCACTAGGATGTCGTCCAAGTAACACTGAGTCCCCGTAATCCCTTGCAGGACTTGTTCCATCGCTCTTTGCCATATCGCCGGAGCTGATGCTACTCCGAATACCAGTCGATTATACTGGTAAAGACCTTTGTGAGTGTTTATCGTGAGATACTTCCTAGAGGATTCTTCAACCTCCATCTGCAAATATGCTTGTGCTAGGTCAATTTTTGTAAAACGCTTCCCTCCAGATAGTGAGGCGAAGATATCTTCTATCCTTGGAAGAGGATATTGTACTGTGTGAACGATTGGGTTCACTGTCACCTTGAAGTCCCCACAGATGCGAACCTTCCTTGGCTCCTCAGACTTATTGTTTAACGTTTTCTTCATGACAGGAACAGTGGGTGTCGCCCACTCACTCCAGTCTATCTCAGATAACACGCCTGCATTCTCCAGATTCTCCAGCTCTGCCTCGACGGCTGGGCGAATTGCACATTGCTTTGAAAAACTTGGGAATTGCATTCTCCTCTATTTTTATTGAGGCGGTTACGCCTTTAAGATTGCCCAGTTCTCGTTGAAATATCCTCTTTGGCGTCAGCTAAGATTGTTGACAATCGTCCAGGAGTGACGTCATCATCCTTTTTACCAGCCACCGTCAGTGCCTGAATGGAGTGCCAGTCTAAACTTATCTTTCTGATCTATTCACGTCCCAATAACGGTGGTCCACCATCTTGCAGAATGCAGAGATACAATTTCCGTATTTTCTTGCCGTTGTATTTGACAGGCACCCTTATTTTTCCTCTGGGGTATACTTTTTGCCCCGCATACGTCCTCAAGACAATGGATGTCTCTCTCAAGGGTATGTGTGAGAATAGCCGCTCGTAGTCTCATCGATTCATGACGGTTAGAGCTGATCCTGTATCCAATTCCATTTTGACTTGGGACCCTGCTATGGTGAGGGTGACCCAAATGGTTCGGTGATCCTCTTTTGCGATTACGTTGTGAAGTTTGAGACAGCTTAGTCTCTTGTTCCCGGATTCACTATCGCTCATCTGGTCTTCGGAACTACTGTCCGTCATCTTTTGTACTTTCCTGTACGGTTCCTTAGTAGCCTTTTTGTTGTCGTTGGTCTTTTTCCCAGACCTGCAAACTCGTGCAATGTGTCCCATCTTTCCGCATTGCCTGCATATTTTGTCCTTGGACCAGCAGTCCTTCTGGTCATGGTTTCTTCTGCCGCAGCGATAACATTTTGCAAATCCCCGTGTCATTTCATGGGTGCCGTATTCTTGTGGCTTTTGTTGTATTTCCGCAGCTCCCCTGGCTGCTGCTTCGTATGATACTGCCACGCTGAAAGCCTTATCTCGCATCAGCTCTTTCTCTGAGAGTAACTTCTTCTGTATTCCTTCACTCAGGAGTCCACAGACAAATTTGTCCCGTAGGGTATCTGCCAGTCCTGCTCCAAACTGGCAGTGCTTTGATAGCTTGTGTAGTTCCGTGAGGTACTCAGCATTGCTCTCATCTTTATGCTGAGTTCTCCTGTGGAATTTAAATCTTTCTGCTATCAGCAGCGGTGCAGGGTTTAGGTGTTCCTGTAGGATAGCAACAATTTCGTTAAAACTCTTCGCCTTTGGTTTGGCTGGAGTAATCAGGTCCCGCAATAGGCCGTACGTTCTTGCGCACATTAAGTTTAGCAGTACCAATGCCTTTTTCTCATCGGCTATTTCGTTTGCCTTGCAATATACCTCGACTCTTTCCACATACGTGGTCCAGTCTTCTATTGCATTATCAAAGGCAGTGATACAGCCAGTCTTCAGCATCTTGGAAATCTAAAATGGCGCCTCCCGCGCTTTGCCTTCTTCCCCGATTTAACAAAATGGCACCTCCCGCGCTTTGCCTTCTTCCCCGCTGGATTAAGATGGCGCCTTCCGCGCTTTGCCTTCTTCCCCGCTGTTGCTAGCGCTGCTTTCCACGGTTACCATTGTAACTGCAGCTCCTCGCGGCTTTCTGCGCGTTTAATTTTTAATTTTTTTTTATTATTTTCCCGTCGTCGGAACAACCCTGCGGGAGATTTGCCTCCCTCTTCTCGGGTCTGTACGCTGCGCGGCTTCGTAGCACCGGCCGCGCCCTGTGCGCTCCACACTCTCTCTCTCTCCTCTTCCCGACAACGCTGCTCGGCCCCGTTGCAAGCCACCCGCTCGAGTTCTATACCGCCACAGCCCAGGAAGGATCAGTGTACTACCTGCCACCAGCCCGATTAGCTGAAGCACCTTCGACAGGAACCAAGCTCCACTCTCGACAGCCTCTCCTGCAAATCTTCAACTCCGCTGACTCAGAGGCGGATGCCCACGGTCGACGCCCGTTTCTACTGTTTCATTCTTCTTTCTGGCTTCGACCTCTGCTCACTTCACTTCAGGGATGGATCCCATGAGGTGGTGCAGACTGTAGGTAAGTTCGTATCTGCTCATCGCCAATATTATGTCCGTGTATAATTGAGACACGGACGGCAGGAGTTGATTATAACAAGTCTTTACTGAATGGAGACAACCTGGAACTGAAACTACAGAAGGCTGCTAGTGCCTTTTATACAGGGGTGGTCACTGCCGGTACTGCAGTCTGAGACCAGTTATTCCCTTAAAGGTACATACACAACAATTGTGGGGTGAGGGGGAAGTGGGATGTGAGAGGGAGGAGTAGGTATGAGCATACTGTCACCTTCAATGCTTTCAGCGGCACTGCTGGCCGCGGCCTCAGTTACAGCTGCCCCAATTATGGCGAGCACCGTCTCCTCAGGATATGGAGGTGCGCCAATCTCCCTCCAGCTGCCTACAATTGTGCGGCACATTGACCTGCAAGAGAGAGTGACTGTGGTTCAATGTGTTTGCCTGATCTGGCTGCCATGGTTGAATACCTGGCAGTGTGCAAGCTGTGAGATGTGGGTGTGAGGCTTGCAGCAGTGGTAAGTGTGTGAAAGTGAGATAGAGCATACGAATGCGAGGTTTGAGTCGTGATTGACAAACGTTGTTGGTAAGTGAGTAGTGGGCGTGTGGTGAATTGAGCGGGGTGTGTGGTGAATTGAGCAGTGTGTGAGTCGAGGGCTGCAGTTTGTGGGATTTGGCATTTCTATAGTTCTGGTCACCACATTACAGGAAAGATGTGATTGCACTAGAGAGGGTACAGAAGAGAATTACAAGGATGTTGCCAGGACTGGAGAATTTTATCTATGAGGAAAGGTTGGATAGGCTGGGGTGTTTTATTTGGAAGAGAGGAGGCTGAGTTGAGATTTAATTTAGGTATATAAAATTATGACGGGTCTCGATAGAGTGCATAGGAAGGACCTGCTTGCTTTAGCAAAGCGGTCAATAACTAGGGGTCATAGATTTAAAGTAATTGTTGGAAGGATTAGCAGGGAATTGATGAGAAATTTTTTCACCCCGAGGGTGGTGCGAGTCTGGAACTCTCTGCCTGAAAGGGTTGTAGAGGTAGAAACACGCAGTTCATTTAAAAATTACTTGGATAAGCACTTGAAGTGTGGTAACCTACAACTCTTTGGACTACGAGCTGGAAAATGGGATTTTGCTGGATAGCTCTTTTTCAGCTGGCACAGACACAATGATCCAAATGTCCCTCTTCTGTGCCATAAGTCTCTATGATTTCATGATTCTATGATTGGAAGGTGAATTTCCTTACTCATGTGAGGTCATTAAATTTCTTCCTGAACTGCATTCAGGTACTCGGGCTATACTGCTTGCATTGACAGCGATGGCTATCTTCTCCCAGTCCCTTCTCAGCATCTGTCTGGAGGGCCTCCGGGCCCCCTATGGTGCAGGACATCTCTTGTCCTGTGCACCTCCTGTACCAGGACCTCGAGTGCTGCATCCAAAAATCTGGGTGACCTCTCTCTGCCGTTTTGCACCATCTTCACTCTTCCTGTAGGTCACACAATCCTCTACAATAACTTCCAATACGTGCTACAGCAGGATTGCACCTTTAAGAGGTCCAGGCTTGCTTTAATAACTGCAGGCTAGCTTTAATTGGTGCTAGACTCAATTGAAGTTGGTCCCCATGCTGAGCGTGCAGACACACAGCAGCACATTTAGCGCTAAGCTGCACGCCACTATCATTGGAATTAGCCGGCAGCAAAAGGTTTCGTGCTGCCTGCAATACATTGAAAGGGTGTGGGTTATTCGCGCATCGTGATCCCCGCACCAGCTTCGGTGGCGATCTAATTTTCAGCCGGTTATATTTTGTTGCTTTATAATCACAGCTTAAGTGATAACATGTAACAACATAAGGATAGAAAGATGTCATGGTTGGTCATTGCAATATTATATTTCTCAGATGTTACATAACGTAATTTTAATAGAACAAGATTGTGTCTCATGTTATATGCTAAGGCTGAATTTCCAATTTGTTTACATAGCTACATCAACTGCTCCTGCTACAACTACTGAGACATCTTCTACATCTGTACTATCTACAACTACAACACCAAACATTACATCCACTGCAGGAACTACAAGCACAACAGTACCAACATCTCCAGAGAGCACCACCCTACCATCAACAACCCAAGTAACAACAACCTCAACAACAGGGATCAGTCCAACAACAACAGCAAGTCGTAAGGATCAGACTTCATCTTTAATAGTTATTTCATACTGATGGTGTTGAAGAGAATGCAACTCTTCATAATACGAAGAATTGTTCTACTGTACTAAGCTTGTACTGAATTAGCAAAGACAGTACAGTCCATAATGTTGAAGTGTTTGGTGCATTGTGCATGCTTACACCATCTGCACCTTCAGAGTCGATAGAGATTGTGGGTTGAGGGGGAAGTGGGATGTGAGAGAGAGGAGTAGGTATGAGCATACCGTCATCTTCAATGCTTTCAGCGGCGCTGCTGGCCACGGCCTCAGTTACAGCTGCTTCAATTATGGCGAGCACCGTCTCCTCAGGATATGGAGGTGCGCCAATCTCCCTCCAGCTGCCTGAAATTGTGCGCCACATTGTCCTGCAAGAGAGAGTGACTGTGATTCACTGTGTTTGCCTGATGTGGCTGTCATGCTTGAATACCTGGCAGTGTGCAAGCTGTGAGATGTGGGTGTGAGGCTTGCAGCAGTGGTAAGTGTGCGAAGGTGAGATAGAGAATACGAATGTGACATTTGAGTCGTGATTGACAAAGGTTGTTAGTAGGTGATTAGTGGGTGTGTGGTGAATTGAGCGGGTGTGTGGTAAATTGAGCAGTGTGTGAGTCGAGGGGTGCAGGTTGTGTGATTTGGCATTTCTATAGTTCTGGTCACCACATTACAGGAAAGATGTGATTGCACTACAGAGGGTACAGAAGAGAATTACAAGGATGTTGCCAGGACTGGAGAATTTTATCTATGAGGAAAGATTGGATAGGCTGGGTTGTTTTGTTTGGAACAGAGGAGGCTGAGTTGAGATTTAATTTATGTATATAAAATTATGACAGGGCTAGTTAGAGTGCATAGGAAGGACCTATTTGCTTTAGCAGAGGGGTCAATAACTAGGGGTCATAGATGTAAAGTAATTGTTGGAAGGATTAGCAGGGAATTGATGAAAACCTTTTTTCACCCCGAGGGTGGTGCGGGTCTGGAACTCACTGCCTGAAAGGGTTGTAGAGGTAGAAACACACAATACATTTAAAAGGTGCTTAGGTAAGCAATTGAAGTGC
This sequence comes from Somniosus microcephalus, assembly GCF_052327205.1. Classification (NCBI taxonomy): domain Eukaryota; kingdom Metazoa; phylum Chordata; class Chondrichthyes; order Squaliformes; family Somniosidae; genus Somniosus; species Somniosus microcephalus. Next base: position 41,541,138 of record NC_140992.1, on the reverse strand, counting down.
TGTAACCTACAAGGCTATGGACTAAGAGCTGGAAAATGGGATTTTGCTGGATAGCTCTTTTTTGGCTGGCACAGACACAATGGGCCGAACGGCCCTCTTCTATGCCATAAACTTCTATGATTTCATGATTCTATGATTGGAAGGTGGATTCCCGGACTCGTGTGAGGTCATTAAATTTCTTCCTGATCTGCATTCAGGTACTCGAGCTACACTGCTTGCATTGACAGCGATGGCTATCTTCTCCCAGTCCCTTCTCAGCATCTGTCTGGAGGGCCTCCGGGCCCTCTGTGGTGCAGGACATCTCTCGTCCTGTTCACCTCCTGCACCAGGACCTCGAGTGCTGCATCCAAAAATCTGGGTGTCCTCTCTCTGCCGTGTTGCGCCATCTTCACACTTCCTGTAGGTCACACACTCCTCTACAATAACTTCTTGTACCTGCTACAGCTGGATTGCACCTCCCCTTTAAGAGGTCCAGGCTGGCTTTAATAACTGCAGGCTAGCTTTAATTGGTGCTAGACCCAATTGATGTTGGTCCCCATGCTTAGCGTGCAGACACACAGCAGCACATTTAGCGGTAGGCTGCACGCCACTATCATTGTAATTAGCAAAGACAGTACAGTCTATAATGTTGAAGTATTTGGTGCATTCTAGGCTTCTTTAAAGTTAGCTGAAGTCTAAAAGGAGTGATGTGGCACATGCTCAAGGATTTGGTACTGACTTGCAATGTGCCTGCTCAGACCAGTTGCTCCCAGATATGGGTGCAGCAGTTTGTATCCCCGTTGGCCTGCACCATGCTAGGGAGAATGCTCAGAGGCGACACAGAGCAGGATAAGCTGCTAGGAGAGGCAGGAAGAGGAGGCGGTGAAAGGCGCTCAGCAGGAGGTCATATCCACGCAGAAGGTGAATGCTTACACCATCTGCAGCTTGAAAGTTGATAGAGAGTGTGGATTGAGTGGGAAGTGGGATGTGAGAGGGAGGAGTAGGTACGAGCATACCGTCATCTTCAATGCTTTCAGCGGCGCTGCTGGCCATGGCCTCAGTTACAGCTGTTCCAATTATGGCGAGCACCGTCTCCTCAGGATATGGATGTGCGCCAATCTCCCTCCAGCTGCGTACAATTGTGTGCCACATTGTCCTACAAGAGAGATTGACTGTGGTTCACTGTGTTTGCCTGATGTGGCTGCCATGGTTGAATACCTGGCAGTGTGCAAGCTGTGAGGTGTGGGTGTGAGGCTTGCAGCAGTGGTAAGTGTGTGAAGGTGAGATAGAGCATACGAATGTGAGGTTTGAGTCGTGATTGACAAAGGTTGTTGGTAAGTGAGTAGTGGGTGTGTGGTGAACTGTGCGGTGTGTGTGGTGAATTGAGCAGTGTGTGAGTCGAGGGGTGCAGTTTGTGGGATGTGGCATTTCTATAGTTCTGGTCACCACATTACAGGAAAGATGTGATTGCACTACAGAGGGTACAGAAGAGAATTACAAGGATGTTGCCAGGACTGGAGAATTTTATCTATGAGGAAAGATTGGATAGGCTGGGTTATTTTGTTTGGAACAGAGGAGGATGAGTTGAGATTAAATTTAGGTGTATAAAATTATGACGGGGCTAGATAGAGTGCATAGGAAGGATCTATTTCCTTTAGCAGAGGGGTCAATAACTAGGGGGTCATAGGTGTAAAGTAATTGTTGGAAGCATTAGCAGGGAGTTGATGAAAACCTTTTTCACCCCGAGGGTGGTGCGGGTCTGAAACTCACTGCCTGAAAGGGTTGTAGAGGTAGAAACACACATTTCATTAAAAAAGTGCTTAGATAAGCAGTTGAAGTGCTGTAACCTACAAGACTATGGACAAAGAGCTGGAAAATGGGATTTTGCTGGATAGCTTTTTTTCGGCTGGCACAGACACAATGAGCCAAATGGCCCTCTTCTGAGCCATAAATTTCGATGATTTCATGATTCTATGATTGGAAGGTGGATTCCCGGACTCGTGTGAGGTCATTAAATGTCTTCCTGAACTGCATTCAGGTACTCGAGCTACACTGCTTGCATTGACAGTGATGGCTATCTTCTCCCAGTCCCTTCTCAGCATCTGTCTGGAGGGCCACCGGGCCCCCTGTGGTGCAGGACATCTCTCGTCCTGTTCACCTCCTGCACCAGTACCTCGAGTGCTGTATCCAAAAAATCTGGGTGGCCTCTCTGCCGTTTTGCGCCATCTTCACTCTTCCTGTAGTGTAATGATCATTAACCTGTCATTCTAGAATGGTACACTAGGTGGAGCTGTAGAGCTGTATGTTTAAAAGCAGTGGACTACCCACAAGGCAAGAGTCAAGATGGAAGCTGTAAAAGTCCACATGGCATGAATAAAGTGACTAGCTAGAAGCTAGCTGTTCATAATGAAAACGACTAGTTATTAATGAACATAACATGGTACCAGGATTGGTAAAATCTGCTGAACATTGTGAAACGCGACATGGAGACTTTGAAGCCACCGGAGGTTTGAAACTCACGGGGAATGTCGACTGCAATTGGTGGACTTTCAAACAACAATTCGAACTCTACATTGCTGCCATCGGTTTCAGTACGAAGCCAGACGCAAGGAAAATAGCATTACTGCTCACGGTTGCAGGCCCGCAGGTGATAGAGGTATTTAATACATTTGTATTTGATCATGAGGGGAACAGAGAAAAATTGGAAGATGTGCTAAAGAAATTTGATACACATTATTTTCCCAAAAAGGGTGAGACATATGAGAGGTACGTGTTCTGTTCACGGACGCAGCAGCAAAATGAGACTATTGATAGCTTTGTGACTGATCTAAAACTGAAAGCACAGACATGTAATTTCTCTGATCTGAAATTATCCATGATTTGTGACCAAATTATGTTTGGTATTCATGATAAAAAGGTCAGGGAACGTCTGTTGAGAGAAACCGAACTAACATTGGAAAATGCTGTGAAAATATGCCAAGCCAGTGAGCTAGCTCAAAAGCACGCGAAGACTTTCAGTTAAATTAATAATGATGCGATTGTAGTAAGTGATAGTGCTGCTGTCGGTGCTGTGTCCTACAAGGGGAACAAACGTGGGCAGAACAGAAATGAAAAGCAATCGGAGGAAGGAATTTTTAATTGTAAACGCTGTGGTTACAAACACCAGTCAAAACAATGCCCAGCATTTGGAAAAATGTGCACAAAATGTCATGGAAAGAATCACTTTGCCAAACAATGCTTTTCAAAAGTAAAAACAAAGAAAGGGCAACAAGTCCAAGTCAATGTGATTGAGGACACTGATTTAAGTGAGACATTTTTTGTACGAATGGTGTCATGTGACAATATCAAAAAGGATACAGAAAATGTGCAGCCCTCGGGAATGGACAATGCTGAACATAAAGTTAATGCAGTAAAAGAGGACAAATGGATGATGCCACTGCAGGTAAATGGAGCATTAGTTACATTGAAACTAGACACTGGGGCAAAAGCAAACTTAATCAGTATGAGTGACATTAAAAATATGAAAGAAATGCCCAAAATACAGAAAAAGTCAGTACTACTGAAGAACTATAATAGACAGAAAATAGATAGCTTAGGTGTATGCAGAGTTAAAGTGACAGTCAAAGACAAAGTGCATCATCTCATGTTTTCTGTTGTGGCTGAAGGACTTGATTCACTGCTAGGTGACAAAGCTTGTGAGGACTTAAAACTGGTCAAGAGAGTCTACCATATAAACTGTGCCATAAGCAGACCAGATGACTCGGTGGATTCTGTAGTGAGTAATTTCCAGGATGTGTTCAAAGGATTTGGAGTTCTACCATTCACATACAAGATCCAGCTAAAGGAGGATGCTCAGCCAGTGGTACATGCTCCACGGAGAGTTCCAGCACCCCTGCGTGACCGGCTCAAGAAAGAACTGGACAGAATGACCACACTAGGAGTCATCAGGAAAGTCGAAGAGCCAATAGACTGGGTTAACTCCATGGTATGTGTAAAGAAAAAGAACAATGATCTAAGAATATGCATAGATCCAAAGGACTTAAATGCAAACATAAAACGTGAACACTACCAGATTCCCAAGCGAGAAGAAATCACCAGTGAAATGTCAAGTGCCAGATACTTCATAAAGCTCGATGCCTCACAAGGATTTTGGCAACTAAAACTGGATGAAGAGAGCACCAAATACTGTACCTTCAACACACCATTTGGCAGGTATTGTTTCCTCAGAATGCCTTTCGGGATAATATCTGCATCTGAAACCTTTCATAGAGTGATGGAACACATAATTGAAGGTCTGGAAGGAGTTTGGGTCTATGTTGATGATATCATCATCTGGGGCTCCACACTGAAAGAACACAATGAGAGGCTGACTAAAGTGCTACAGAGCATACGCTGGAATGGACTGAAGCTCAACAAAGCCAAGTGTCAGTTTGGCGTCCAGGAAGTCACTTTCCTAGGAGATAATCTATTTCTTAAAGGAATAGAGCCAGGTATGGAAAAAGTAAACGCCATACTCAACATGCCCCGATCCACTGACAAAAAAGGAGTGCTACGCATCATGGGGATGATAAACTTCAATGGAAAGTTCATTCCTAACTTGTCAGCCAAGACAGCCTGTCTGCGAGACCTGCTACATAAAACAAATGAGTTCGCATGGACAGAAAGACATGAACAAGAGTGGATGAATCTCAAAAGAGTGCTAACAACCACACCTGTACTCACCTTCTTTGACCCAACAAAGAGAACCAAAGTGTCAACGGATGCATCAAAAGATGGCCTAGGCGCGGTCTTGCTACAAGCAGAGGGTGAAGATTGGAAGCCTGTTGCCTATGCCTCCAGGTCTATGACTGATTCTGAGTGTCGATACGCCCAGATTGAAAAGGAGTGTCTAGGCTTGGTAGTTGGAATAGAAAAGTTCCATGGCTACATATATGGACTTCCCACCTTCACAGTTGAGACAGACCACAGCCCACTGGTTGCCATCATAAAAAAGAACCTGAATTGTTGTGTATGTACCTTTAAGAGAGAACTGACTTTATACTGTAATACCGGCAGTGACCACACCTGTATATAACACCATAGCAGGCTTCTGTACTTTCAGTTTAAGCTTACCCTCTGTTCAGTAAATACCTGTTATTATTGTTCTCCTGCAGTCCGTGTATTATTGATACACAGACACTACACTGGCGATGAGCAGGTTCGAACTCACCTGCAGTACTGCATCACCTCACGGGGATCTTTCCCTGAAAAGAAGCTTCTTGGAGGTCGAAGTCAGAGCAACGGGCGTCGACCGCGGGCAATCGCCCAGGGATCCATCGGAGTTCGGAGAATTGCAGGGGAGGCTGTGGGGAGCTGGGCTTGGCTCCCCAGTCAAGGTGTTCCAGCAAATCATGCTGGTAGCAGGTAGTGCGCTGACCCTTCCGGACTGCGGCGGGCTTGAGCTCGAGCGAGCGGCTCTGCAAAGGGGAGAGAGAGAGGGTGGAGCACACAGGGCGCGGTCGGTGCTCAAGAACCGGGCAGCGTAGAGAAAATAAAATGAGGGGAAGGAAAAGTGAGATGCGCCAAAGCTGCGGGTCACCACCATTACCCTGTAGAATGCTAGGAGCAGCGTGGCAGCAAGGGAAAGAAGGAAAAGCGCGGGAGGTGCCATTTTATTCCATTGGGGAAGAAGGAAAAGCGCAGGAGGCGCCATTTTAATCCATTGGGGAAGAAGAAAAAGCGCGGGAGGCGCCATTTTAAACCACCCAAGATGCCGAAGAGTGGCAGTATCACTCCTTTCGACAACGAGGTAGAAGACTGGACCACGCATGTGGAAAGAATTGAAGTGTACTGCAAGGCAAATGAGGTGGCCGATGGAAAGAAGGCGTCGGTATTATTAAATTTGATGGGCGCGAGAACGTACGGCCTGTTGCGGAATTTAATTACCCTTGCTAAACCAATGGAGAAAAGTTTTGAAGAGATTGTTAATATCTTACAGGAACACCTAAACCCTACGCCGCTGCTGATAGCAGAAAGATTCAAGTTCCATAAAAGAAACCAGCACAAAGATGAGAGCAATGCTGACTATCTTACGGAACTACGCAAGTTATCGAAGCACTGCCAGTTCGGAGCAGGACTGGCAGACACCTTAAGGGATAAGTTTGTCTGCGGGCTCCAGAGTGAAGGAACCCAGAAACGACTACTTTCGGAAAAGGACCTGACGCTAGAACAGGCTTTCAGAGTGGCAGTATCCTACGAAGCAGCAGCACGGGGAGCTGTGGAAATACAACAGAAACCACAAGAATACAGTGCTAACGAAATGGCGTATGGAGCAGATAAGTGCTATCGCTGCAGCAGAACAACCCATGATCAGAAGGACTGCTGGTTTAAGGACAAAGTATGCAGGCAATGTGGGAAAATGGGACACATAGCAAGAGTCTGCAGGTCGGGAAAGAAAACCAACACTAAAAGAACTACTAAGGAAAAGTACAAGAAAGTAAAAAAAATGACAGACAGTAGTTCAGAAGGTCAGGAGAGTGATAATGACTCCGGGAGCAGGAGACTAAATTGTCTAAAGTTACACAACATGATCGCAAAGGAGGATCACCGAACCATTTGGGTCACCCTCATGATAGCAGGGTCCCAAGTAAAGATGGAATTGGACACAGGATCAGCCCTAACTGTCATGAATCGACGAGACTATGAGCGGCTATTCTCATACATACCCCAGAGGAAAAATAAGGGTGCCAGTTAAATACAACGGCAAGGAAACACAGAAACTGTATCTATATATACTACAAGATGGAGGACCACCATTATTGGGCCGTGAATGGATCCGAAAAATACAATTGGATTGGCATTTCATTCAGGCGCTAACTGTGACTGACAAAAAGGATGACGACGTCACACCTGGACGACTGTCAAAAATTCTAACTGACGCGAAAGAGGTGTTCCAACAAGGACTTGGGGCTCTAAAAGGAGTAACGGCAACTATAAAAATCGAAGATAACGCAAACCCAAAATTTTTTACGGCCAGACCGGTACCGTACATGATCCACCCAGCCGTTGAAGCAGAGCTGGAGAGTCTGGAGCATTCGGATGTGCTGTCCAAGGTGGACTGGAGCGAGTGGGCCACACCCATCGTCCCTGTAATGAAGAAATCATTGAGCAGCACGCCTGGGGAGCCGAAGGTTCGCATCTGTGGGGACTTCAAGGTAACTGTGAACCCAGTCCTGCACACAGTACAATATCCACTTCCACGGATAGAAGATATTTTCGCCTCACTATCTGGAGGGAAACACTTTACGAAGATTGATCTGGCCCAAGCGTATCGACAAATGGAGGTGGAAGAAGCATTTAGGAAATACCTCATGATAAACACTCACAAAGGTCTTTACCAGTACAACCGACTGGTATTCGGGGTAGCATCAGCCCCGGCTATTTGGCAGAGGGCGATGGAACAAGTCCTGCAAGGGATCCCGGGGACCCAGTGTTATTTGGACGACATCCTGGTTACGGGCGAAAATGACAGTGAACACCTTGCCAACCTGGAGCAGGTGCTCACTAGATTACAAGAATATGGGCTACGAGCCAACCGCCCCAAATGCGAGTTCTTCAGGAGACAAATCTCGTATTGTGGCCATATGATTGATGAGGAAGGGTTGCATAAGTCCCCAGACAAGATTGAGGCAGTAGTCAAGGCTCCAGCACCGGAAAATGTGTCGCAACTGAGGTCGTTCCTCGGGTTGGTGAACTACTACCATAAGTTCTTGCCGAATTTATCTACAATTCTGCACCCACTGAACGCCCTGCTGCAAACTGGAGTAACATGGAAATGGAGCGATGAGTGTAAGCGTGCCTTTCAGAAATGTAAATGCCTAATCACTTCAAAAGAAGCATTGGCCCACTACAATCCAACACTACCGATTCGGTTGGCATGTGATGCGTCTCCCTATGGCATTGGAGCGGTGCTGTCACACAAATTCGTTGATGGTTCAGAGAGGCCAATAGCCTTTGCGTCGCGCTCGTTAACCTCAGCCGAGTGTAACTACGCCCAGATTGACAGGGAGGCCCTCAGCCTGGTGTGGGGGGTGAAGAAGTTCCATCACTATCGGCATGGGCAGAAATTCACCCTACTGACTGACCATCAGCCTCTGGTCTCCACTTTTAACCCAAAGAAGGGCGTTCCGGTGATGACGGCGCAACGGCTGCAAAGATGGTCACTTTTTCTAGGGGCACATCAGTACGACATAGAGTACAAGGGTACGAAACAGCATGGAAACGCTGATGGGCTGTCGCGCCTACCGTTGCCTACGGTGGAGGAAGCACCTGCAGTGGACCCTGTTGAGATATTCCATTCGACCATAGTCGAATGTCTACCTGTTACAAACTCAAGTATAGAGAAGGAAACCCGAAATGACCCAACACTCTCTCGGGTCTATGATTTGACGGTGAAGGGATGGCCAGCACATGGCGACTCACTGTTGCCAGCATTGTCGCCAAGGAGAGAACAGCTGTCAGTGTGCTGGGGGACCTTGATGTGTGGATCCCGAGTGGTAATTCCACCCAAGTTGAGAGATTGAGTGCTCAATGAGCTTCATGAGGGTCATCTGGGAGGGGTAAAAATGAAGAGCCTAGCCAGGGCGTTTGTGTGGTGGCTGGGAATCGATAAAGAAATCGAGGATATGACCAAGAGATGCACAGGATGCCAGAAGGTCCAAAACGCTCCACCATAGGCCCTGCTACACCCATGGGAGTGGCCCTCATCTCCATGGCAACGGGTACACATTGATTTTGCTGGTCCATTTATGGACTCAATGTTTCTAATCGCCGTGGATGCCCATTCGAAATGGCCAGAGGTCATCAAAATGTCCTCCACCACCACAGAGAAAACTATTGCAGTCCTACGGACCATCTTCACTAGGAATGGCTTGCCAGAACAGATTTGCTCCGACAATGGGCCACAGTTTGTGTCCGAGGATTTCCGGAGGATTCTGAGGAATAATGGGGTGAAACATTACACATCTGCCCCATATCATCCAGCCACAAATGGATTGGCTGAGAGGTTTGTTCAAACCTTTAAAAAGGCAATAAAGGCGATGTATAATGATGACATACCACTACAACACAAGGTGGATAATTTCTTGTTTGCTTACCGGAATGCGACACATGCAGTCACCAACCAAGCTCCAGCCATAATGTTCTTCAACCGAAGGCTAAGATGTCACCTGGATTTGCTCAAACCAAACATAAGACGAGATGTTGAGGATAAGCAATTCCAGCACATCAATGAGAAGCCAACCAGGAGCTTCAAGATAGGGCAACCAGTCTTGGCCCGCGACTACCGAACAGAAAAATGGCAGCCAGGAACGATATGCACACAGCAGGGACCACTAATGTACACAGTGGACGTTGGAGAGAGCATCGTGAGACGCCATGCTGACCAGATTCTAGAGTCACAGGGACAAGCCAAACCCATACCACGAGCATGTGCACCTGGTAATGAACCCGAAGTACAGATTGCGTCGACCTCAGAATCAGTGGTATTGGAAGCTGACGAACCAACCAATGACAATGAGCCAGAATCGACTCCGCCGCAAGAACAGGATACTCGAGAAAGGATCAGGAAGCCTCCTCAAAGACTGAACTTATAAATGATTATTTCAGTTGATGTATATAGTACAGAGAAAATTGTAATTGTAATTAGTTATTATTTAATTGTTAAATGAATGTTATGTACTGTTTATCTAATAGGGGAGGAATTGTTGTGTATGTACCTTTAAGAGAGAACTGACTTTATACTGTAGTACCGGCAGTGACCACACCTGTATATAAAGCCATAGCAGGCTTCTGTACTTCAGTTTAAGCTTACCTTCTGTTCAGTAAATACCTGTTATTATTGTTCTCCTGCAGTCCGTGTATTATTGATACGCGGACACTACATGAATGAGATGTCTCCAAGGATTCAACAACTCATGATGAAGCTGCAAAGATATGACTTTGAACTGATCTACACACCAGGCAAATACATAGGCCTAGAAATTGGGTTTTGGCTTAGCCAGGGCTTTAGCGCCGGAAATTAGTGCCGGCACTAAGTCCCCTGCGCGCGCCAAAAATTCAGTGGCGCCGCGCCCAAACGGCTGCCGGCGCTACTGAAGGGTCTTAGCGCCTGGAAAAGGGCGCTAACTGCCGTTTCGCGCCGCAATTCCGGCGCTGCGGCACCCGATGCGGTGCGGCAGGCTGGGGAAGTGCAGGCCTCCTCCATCCGTTAAGGAGGAGCTGCCTGCACCCGGCCGCGGCCCGCGCAAATCTGCTTAAAAATGAGCCCGGCACCTCGGACAAGTGCCGGGCTTGCATCTGTTCCGGGGGGGGGGGGAGAGAAGTCCGGGGAGGGAGCTGCGGGCAGGCGGCCGGCGGGAAAGCGTCCGGCCGCCGCGGGGCCTTTAATGCGCCGGCGCTAACTGCAGTAAGGCACCTCTGACAAAACGCTGGTTGCGGCTGCCACGGGCGAGGCGGCCGCAACTCAATTTTGGAGTTCGGGCGGGTTACCACGGCAACCGGGACGCTGCGCACACCGATGACGTCATCGGTGCCGGCGCAGCACTACCGGAGCAACGGCGATTTAGGGCCCCAGGGAATTTCACTACTGGCCATAACTCCGGCGCAAGGCCCTCTAGCGCCTCAAATGAGGCGCTAAGGCTACTGAATTTTCAGCCGTCAGTGTTAGCAGATGCACTATCCCGAGCACCCACAATGAGTCATGTGAGCTCCACTGACGAAGACGTGGATGTTCATGTGAGTATGGTCACTGCTGCGCTGCCTGTGTCAGACACAAAATCAAAGCAAAGAGCAGAAGAAACAGTAAAAGATACAGTGTTGCAAACAGTAATGGAGAACATTCATCATGGTTGGCCAAAAGGTTCCTGTCCAAAGTACTATCACATCAGGTCAGAATTGAGTGTCGCAAGTGGACTATTACTAAAACAGAACAGAATAGTCATTCCACAGGCTCTACGTCAAGACATGCTCAAAAGGATTCACGAGGGACACCTCGGAATTGAAAAATGCAAAAGGAGAGCAAGAGACACTGTTTATTGGCCTGGCATAAATAAGGACATTGAGAACATGATAGGCAAATGTGAAATATGTCAGAAACACCAAAACAAACAAACAAAGGAACCAATGATAGTAGCTGACTTACCAACAGCTCCATGGCAAGAGGTTGGTATGGACCTTTTTCATTTGGAATGGTAAAGACTATCTAATAGTGATTGACTACTATTCTAACTATCCTGAGATGGCGCTGCTCTCAAGCACCACAGCAAGCAGTGTCATAATGCATGCTAAATCCATCTTCGCCAGACATGGAATTCCCAGGATTGCCGTTAGCGACAATGGTCCGTGCTTCAACTGTAAGGAGTGGCAACAGTTTGCAGCACATTATGACTTTCAACACATCACATCCAGTCCTCTGTATGCTCAGTCAAATGGTAAGGCAGAGAAAGGTCTTCAAGTTCTCAAACAGCTACTAAAGAAAGCAACAGAACGCAAGTCTGATCCTTATCTCGCCCTGCTGAGCTACCGAGCCTCACCTTTAGACTCTGGTTCTTCACCTGCTGAACTCCTAATGGGTCACAAGTTGCGTACCACGATACCCTGCTGTGCAAAAGAAAAGCAGAGTAAGGAACGGAGACAGAGACTTCAACTGTTAAAGCTGAAACAGAAATCATACTATGACAAGTCATTCAAAACTCTGAAACCATTGACAAGGGATGATGTTGTCAGGATTGAGGATCGAGATGCATGGAACAGGAAAGCTACAGTTCTTGAGGAAGTAGGACCAAGGTCATACACTGTTAGAACTGAGGAAGGACAGATTCTCAGGAGGAACCGCCGTTCCCTCCGAAAAACATAAGAAACTATCCAAGAGCAAATCGATGACAATGCCGCAACTGAATCTTGTCAATCACCACCAGAACAATCTAACACAAACACACATACAGGCTCTCATGAAAACACATCAGACTTACCTGTGCTGAGAAGATCCACACGTGAAGTAAAAAAGCCTGACAGACTTAATCTTTGAGTATAAAGTAAAGCTTTGAAAATGTGTTGACTGTTGTGAAAATGTTTATGTTTATAGAGCACTAACAAAAGTGTTACTGATATCATCTTTATCGTTTTTCTTGAAAGTTGATTGATATTGATTTTGTTTAACCTCAAAGAAAGGGGGATGAAATGATCAGTAACCTGTCATTCTAGAATGGAACACTAGGTGGAGCTGTAGAGCTGTATGTTTAAAAGCAGTGGACTACCCACAAGGCAAGAGTCAAGATGGAAGCTGTACAAGTCCACATGGCATGAATAAAGTGACTAGCTAGAAGCTAGCTGTTCATAATGAAAACGACTAGTTATGAATGAACATAACATGTAGGTCACACACTCCTTTACAATAACTTCCAGTACCTGCTACAGCTGGATTGCACCTCCCCTTTAAGAGGTCCAGGCTCACTTTAATAACTGCAGGCTAGCTTTAATTAGTGCTAGACTCAATTGAAGTTGGTCCCCATGCTGAGCATGCAGACACACAGCAGCACATTTAGCACGAGGCAGCACGACACTATCATTGTAATTAGCAGGCAGCAAAATGTTTTGTGCTGCCTGCAATACATTGAAAGGGTGTGGGTTATTTGCGCATTGTGATCCCCGCACCAGCTTCAGAGGCTATCTAATTTTCAGCCGGTTATATTTTGTTGCTTTATAATCACAGCTTGAGTGACAACATGGAACAACATAAGTATAGAAAGATGTCATGGTTTGTCATTGCAATATTATATTTCTCAGATGTAACAAAACGTAATTTTATTGGAACAAGATTGAGTCTCATGTTACATTCTATGGCTGAATTTCCATTTTGTTTACACAGCTACATCAACTGCTCCTGCTGCAACTACTGACACATCTTCTACATCTGTACTATCAACAACTACAACACCAATCGTTACATCCACTGCAGGACCAACAAGCACAACAGTACCAACATCTCCAGAGAGCACCATCCAACCATCAACAACCCAATTAACAACAACCTCAACAACAGGGATCAGTCCAACAACAACAGCAAGTCGTAAGAATCGGACCTCACCTTTAATAGCTATTGCATACTGATGGCGTTGAAAAGAATGCAACACTTCATAATATGTAGAATTCTTCTCATGTACTAAGCTTATATTGTATTATCAAAGACAGCACAGTTCGTAATATATAAGTGTTTGGTGCATTCTAGACTACTTTAAAGTTACTTGAAGTCTACAAGGAGTGGTGTGGCACATGCTCAAGGATTTGGTACTGACTTGCAATGGACCTGCTCAGACCAGTTGCTCCCAGACATGGATGCAGTAGTTTGTATCCCCTTTGGCCTGCACAATGCTAGGGAGAATGAGCAGAGGCGACACAGAGCAGGATAAGCTGCTAGAAGAGGCAGGAAGAGGAGGCGATGAAAGGCTCTCAGCAGGAGGTCATATCCACGCAGGAGGTGCATGCTTACACGATCTGCAGCTTCAGAGTCGATATAGATTGTGGGTTGAGGGGGAAGTGGGATGTGAGAGGGAGGAGTAGGTATGAACATACCGCGATCTTCAATGCTTTCAGCGGCGCTGCTGGCCATGGCCTCAGTTGCAGCTGCTCCAATTATGGCGAGCACCGTCGCCTCAGGATATGGAGGCGTGCCACTCTCCCTCCAGCTGCCTACAATTGTGCGCCACATTGCCCTGCAAGAGAGAGTGAATGTGGTTCACTGTGTTTGCCTGATGTGGCTGTCATGGTTGAATGCCTGGCAGTGTGCAAGCTGTGAGATGTGGGTGTGAGGCTTGCAGCAGTGGTAAGTGTGTGAAGGTGAGATGGAGCATGTGAATGTGACGTTTGAGTCGTGATTGACAGAGGTTGTTGGTAGGTGAGTAGTGAGTGTGTGGCGAACTGAGCCGGTTGTGTGGTGAGTTGAGCAATGCATGAGTCAAGGGGTGCAGTTTGTGTGATTTGGCATTTCTATAGTTGTGCTCACCACATTACAGGAAAGATGTGATTGCACAAGAAAGGGTACAGATGAGAATTACAAGGATGTTGCCAGGACTGGAGAATTTTAGCTATGAGGAAGGATTGAATAGGCTGGTTTGTTTTGTTTGAAACAGAGGAGGCTGAGGGGAGATTAAATTTAGGTATATAAAGTTATGACGGGCCTAGATAGAGTGCATAGGAAGGACCTATTTCCTTTAGCAGTGCAGTCAATAACTAGGGGTCATAGATTTAAAGTAATTCTTGGAAAGATTAGCAGGGAATTGATGAGAACTTTTTTCACCGCGAGGGTGCTGCGGGTCTGGAACTCACTGCCTGAAAGGGTTGCAGAGGTAGAAACACTCAGTTCATTTAAAAATTGCTTAGATAAGCACTTGAAGTGCTGTAACCTACAAGGCTATGGACCAAGAGTTGGAAAATGGGATTTTGCTGGATAGCTCTTTTTCAGCTGGCACAGTCACAATGGGCCAAATGGCCCCGTTCTGTGCCATCAATTTGTATGATTTCATGATTCTATGATTGGAAGGTGACTTTGACCTCTCACGTGAGGTCATTAAATTTCTTCCTGCACTGCATCCAGGTACTCGGGCTACACTGCTTGCATTGACAGCGATGGCTATCTTCTCCCAGTCCCTTCTCAGCATCTGTCTGGAGTGCCTCCCGGCCCCCTGTGGTGCAGGACATCTCTTGTCCTGTTCACCTCCTGCACCAGGACCTCGAGTGCTGCATCCAAAAATCTGGGTGTCCTCCCTCAGCCGTGTTGCGCCATCTTCACTCTTCCCGTAGGTCACACACTCCTCTACAATAACTTCCAGTACCTGCTACAGCTGGATTGCATCTCCTCTTATGGAGGTGCAGGCTGGCTTTAATAACTGCAGGCTAGCTGTAATTGGTGCTAGCCTCGCATGAAGTTGGTCCCCCTGCTGAGCATGCAGTCACACATCAGCCTATTTAGTGCTAGGCTGTGTATTGATTTGTATGTGGGTTCAATGATGACACAGACATGAAAGAGATGTCTTTTTATCTAAAGTATGTTCAACTCTGTTAACAGCATTACAGGAGACACCATCTTAGAGATCCATCTAAAACAAAAACAAAACTAAACTCCTTGTCTCTCACATGCCCTCTGCTGGTCAGGCATAAATAATCAATCAGGCAAATATGCTGGTAAGGCATAAATAATCAAACAGGCAAATACCATCACTATTTGCTGATATCATTACATCTCCCTTTCTTAAAACAAAAGTATTTTACTTTTATCTAACAACATGTTTTCTTTGTATTACTCTGCATTTTAACTGTAACACTTAATGAACTTACATTATCATTATCATGATCAAGGTTTTTTAACTTTGTTTTGTGTGTTCACATGAAATATGTAAATACCTAGAACTTGAAGAAAGAATAAGATAACATTACTTCCTTCTATAACAAGAGTCCTTAAATTTGCTCAATGAGTCTCTCAGGAGGCTTCACGTGTCTTGAGGATTTTCTGATTGATTGTCCTTGAATCTGAGTTGTTGCCTCCGATGATGGTTTCTCAGCTGTGTGATCAGGTTGTTCAACAATATCAGTCTTTTGACCTGCTGTGTGATCAGGTTGTTCAACAGTATCAGTCTTTTGACCTGCTGTGGCTGGTCCCATGAGAAGATCTCGACGATTTCTTCTCAGAACAGCACCCTCATCTGTCTGAGTGGTGTATGATCTTGGTTGAACTTCACTCAGGACAGTTCCCTTCTGAGTCCATATGTTTGTTTTGTCTTTGAACCTTACTTGGTCACCAGTGTGGAGTTCAAGTAGGTTTTGTGTTCCTCTGTCATAGTAGTACTTTTGCTTTTCTTTCTGTTGTTCTTTGAACTTCCTCACTTTCTCCCCCTCTTTTGTTTTCAGGAGGTTCTCCGGGATGGGTAGGTTTGACCTTAGCTGACGTCCCATAAGGAGTTGGGCTGGTGACATACCACACTCGAGCGGCGTTGTGCGGTATACAAGCATGCTTTGGTAGAAGTCAGTTCCACTGTCTTTTGCCTTGTACATCAGTCTTTTCACTGTCTGGACCGATTTTTCCACTAGTCCATCGGACTGTGGAAAGTGAGGACTTGACGTTGTGTGGACAAAATCCCACTCTTTGGCAAAGTGTCGGAAACTTGCGTTGTAAAACTGGGGTCCGTTGTCTGTGAAGACCTCGCTTGCCACGCCATGTCTGGAGAATATGGCTTTCATACATGTTACCACAGCATCTGCAGTGGTGGTGTACAGTCTACAAACCTCTGGATACAGGGAGTAATAGTCTGTGACTACAAGATAGTCCTTCCCTTGACATACGAATAGGTCAGCGCCTACCTTCTGGTAAGGTCTGTCTGGCGCTGGGTGTGGTTTTAGTGGTTCTACCGGATTGCTTGCTTGATATTTCAGGCATATTGTGCAGTTTGACACCTCATTTGTCACATCTTGGTTGATTCATGGCCAGTACACCACCTCTCGTGCTCTTTTCTTACACTTTTCGATTCCCAGATGTCCTCCATGGATCCTTTTTAGCATCTCTTTTCTCAGACTCTTTGGGATAACTATTTTACTTCCTTTGTAGATGATGTCTTCGACCACTGATAGTTCCGCCCTGCAGTTCCAGTACTCTGCCATGTCAGGTGAGCAGTCTTGCTTCATGTTGGGCCATCCATCCAAGATGCTTTTCCTCAGTCGTCTCATTGTTTCATCTTTGTTTGTCTCAGTCTTTATGAGCTCCATTTTTGCATCTACTATGGGCAGTGCACTTGTGATCATGTCCACGTAGGCGTTCACTTTTTCATCCATTTTGGTGTTTGCGGGCTCACTTGGGTCTACAGCTCTGGACAACGTGTCTGCTGTATACATCAGCTTACCCGGTGTGTACACAACATTCAGTGTATAGCGTTGCAGCCTGATCATCATTCTTTATATTCTAAGTGGACACCGATTTAGTGGCTTTTGGAACAATGCAATCAAGGGCTTATGGTCAGTCTCTACACTGATTGCTTGTCCTGCCACAAACTGGTGAAATCTTTCACAGGCGTATGTGATGCTGAGCAGCTCCTTTTCTATTTGAGCATATTGCGTCTCCGCGTCTGTCATTGAGCGCGATGCATATGCAATAGGTTGCCAGTAGTCATATTTTTGCAGAAGAACGGCACCGAGCCCACTCTGTGATGCATCTGATGATATCTTGGTGGGTCTCGCTGGGTCATAAAACCTCAGAACTGGTTCCTCTGTGAGCAGTTTCCTTAGATCGCTCCATGACTTCTCATGCTCATGATTCCATTCCCATTCTATGTTCTTTTCAGTTAGTCGTCTCAGTGGCGCCATCTTTTCTGAGAGGTTGGATATGAATTTACCCATGTAGTTGATCATTCCATTAAACCTCTGCACGTCCTTTTTGCATTGTGGCTTTGGCATATTCTCAATGGCGGACACCTTTCTGGGATCTGGTCTGATGCCCTCACTGCTAAGGATATCTCCCACGAATGTCAGTTCTGTCACCCCGAGCTGGCATTTCTCTCTATTCAGCTTCAGGTTTGTTTTCCTTGTTGCTTCCAGCACTTTTTTCAGTCTCTCGTCATGCTCAGTTCTCGTGGTTCCCCATACTATGATGTCATCCATTGATGTATCAACTCCCTCCAGATGCTCATAGATCATATGGATAGTTTTGTGATACACTTCAGGAGCTGAGGCAATGCCAAATGGTAACCTTAGGAATCTGTATCTGCCAAATGGACTGTTGAACGTGCACAGTCTTGAACTTCCCTCGTCCAATTTCATCTGCCAAAATCCTGATGATGCATCTAACTTGCTGAAATACTTTGCATTTGCAAACTGTGACATGATTTCCTCACGTGTAGGAAGCTTGAAGTGCTCTCTCTTTATTGCTCTGTTTAGATCTCTTGGATCCAGGCAAATTCTGAGCTTTCCATTCTTTTTGTCCACAACGACGAGGGAACTCACCCACTCAGTTGGCTCATCTATCTTCTGAATCACGTTCAGGCTTTCCATCCTGTCCAACTCTGCCTTCAGTTGCTTTTGAAGAGCAAACGGAACTTTTCTGCATGGATGTATGACCGTTGGCATACTTTTATCTACACTGATCGTGTGTTCTCCTGGAATGCAGCCTAGACCCTGAAATAGGTCATTGTACTCTTTCATGAGTTCATCATAGACTGTCTCTCCTTCGCTTTCCACAATGAGGAGTCTCTTTACCAGGTTCAGTCTCTCACAGGCTATTAAACCTAGTATGGCTTGCACATCCTTTGGCACCACGATTAATGCTAGCGTGTGCTCTCTGTCCTTGTGTGTTACTTTGACAATGCATCTTCCTTTCACTGGTATATCAGTACCTGAGTATCCTGTCACTTTCACTTTTATTCCATGTATCTTTGATCTGGGTCTAATTTTCTTAAAATCAGTCTCTGATATCACATTAACTTGTGCTCCAGTATCCAATTTAAATGGAATGTGTATGTCATTCACTTTTAGTGTCAACATCCAGTCTCTTTTTTCTTTTTTGTTTTCAGACACAACATCTACATAGAACTCCTCTATCTCGCTTTCATCTACTGCATGGACCTTGCTTTGCTGCGCTTGGTTCTTACAGCAACGGGCATAATGGTTGTTTTTGTTGCAACTATTGCATGTTTTACCATATGCTGGACACTTTTTTGGTGTATGCTGTGTACCGCATCGACTACATGACTTTTGATTGCCCCTTTCATTTTTGTTCGCTGGCCATGCCTCTTTTTTCACATTGGCGCTCTTTTTGTTAAACGGTTTGTATCCGTTCTTTCTCACTGCATCCACGTTGCATCTACTGTCACTGAACAGCTCCTTTGCCTGCAACTTCACAGTCTCTGTAGCCCTACACAGTGCTATGGCTTTTCCCAGGTCTAGATTTTGCTCTCTTAGCAGTCTTTCCCTTAGACCATTATCTGGAATACCACACACCAGTCTGTCTTTTATCAGCGAGTCTGTCAGTCCCCCAAATTCACATGTTTTGCTTCGGTTTCTCAGTTCAGTCACATACTGATCAATATTCTCTCCCGTTTTCTGTACACATGTGAAAAATCTGTGCCTCTCAAACGTCACGTTACTTTTAGGTATGCAGTAGGCCTCAAACTGTTCCATTATTTTATCCAACTTCATTTTGTCTCCATCAGCAGCGAATGTGAAGTTATTATACACCTCCAGCGCTTCATCACCCACGACATGTAAGAACACTGACGCTTTCATTTTATCACTTTTCTCGTCAGCTCCGATTGCTGATAAATACAATTCCAAACGTTGTTTGAATCTCCTCCAATTTTCAGCCACATTACCTGTCAACTGAAGCTTCGCTGGTGGGTGTAAACCTTCCATTTTTCACTTCGTTAGCTATTCTCCAATGGTAGGTAACGATGTTCTCTTTTGGCTTGCTAATATGTGGAGAGCTGATTTAACTTCAGATTTTTCCTCTTCATCTCTTTCAATCACTTCTGACACCATGTATCGATTTGTATGTGGGTTCAATGACGACACAGACATGAAAGAGATGTCTTTTTATCTAAAGTATGTTCAACTCTGTTAACAGCATTACAGGAGACGCCATCTTAGAGATCCATCTAAAACGAAACCAAAACTAAACTCCTTGGGCTGGATTTTGCTAGTGCCGGGGAGGCGGGATTGGAGGCATGTGGGGGATAAAAATCGCAAAACTGGCGTGCGGGCCCAAACCCGCCTCCATCCCGCCTCCACGCAATTTTCCTAAATTCGTGTCTGCTGGTCCCGACTCCGTCCCGCCTCCAGGAGGTGGGATAGGTCCTTAAGGCCCTTAACAAGCCCTCAATTGGCTCTATAATCCCATTTTCCTAACCACTTGCAAGTTTACTCGTTTTCCCACGTGAAACACGCCTGGTGGGAAACACACATCTGAAACCTGGCGGGAGCACAACTGGCTTGCGGAGTAGCAGCTGCAGCTCAACCATTAAATGGCAGATTTGAACAGGCTTTAATTGCAGGTGGCATAACTTTGCTCTCTCAGGTCTGGGGGATCTTTCAGAAGGCATACCCACAGCTCTGGAGGTTTGCAGCCTGACAACCATCTCCAGTGTGACCTCCTGGGAAACCCCTCTCGCCACCTTCACTGAGCGCTTCCTCAACTGAGGCATCTACCAGAAGCATGGGAGCCATTTTTGTCCTGCCCTTCTGGATATTACATGAGGCCGCCCAACAGCAGCAGCAACAACAGTTGCGCCAAGCTGCTGCTGCCCCACCTGTGGATGCACAGGCCAGAAGGGGCCAGCGCATGGAAGGCCATCGGCGCAGGAGAGACCCCCCAAACAGGGTCTACAGACGCAGGGTCAGCTACCTCAACATGTCTGAGCAGCAGTGCCAAAGGCGGCTCCGACTTTCGCGAGAGATAGTGGCTCACATCTGCGCAATGCTGCAGCAAGACCTGGAGCCCAGAGGAGCAGCTGGACACCCCTTATCAGTGGCCGTCAAAGTCACCATCGCGCTCAACTTTTTTGCCTCAGGCTCATTCCAGGGATCAGCAGCAGACATCAGCGGCATCTCCCAGGCGGCCGCACACACCTGCATCAAGCGGGTAACCGCTGCCCTCTTTGCCATCGCGCACAATCACATCCATTTCACCAAGGATCGAGCAAGTGTCATGGCGAGAGCGGTTGGATTTGCTAATCTTGCAGGCTTTCCAAGGGTGCAGGGCATCGTTGATTGCACACATGTGGCCCTTAAGGCTCCCCATCGCAATCCTGGTATTTTTGTCAACCGCAAGGGCTTCCACTCCCTCAACGTTCAGCTGGTGTGTGGCCACAAGAAGGAAATTTTGCATGTTTGTGCCAAGTACCCTGGCAGTTGCCATGACTCCTTCATACTGCGCCAGTCTACTGTGCCTCCGCTATTCAGTCCGCCACACCAACTTAACGGATGGCTACTTGGAGACAAGGGCTATCCCTTGAGGACGTGGCTATTGACGCCGCTGAGAAGCCCATCCAACGCAGCTGAGGAGAACTACAACTCCAGCCACCTTTCCACCAGAGCCATGATCGAGCAGACCATTGGTCTGCTGAAGATGCGCTTCAGATGCCTGGATAGATCAGGTGGAGCCCTGCAATACTCAGCAGCCAGGGTCTCCAGAATCGTTGTGGTTTGCTGTGTGCTTCACAACATGGCACAGCGTCGTGGCTTGCAGGTGGCCAAGGACCAAATGGCTCCTGGCATATCCTCCTCAGATGAGGAGGAGGAGGAGGGGGAGGAGGAGAGCGAAGACGAACATCTTGCAGAGGCTCATCAACCAGCGGCAGCAGTGCGCGAGAACATTGGTGGCCGGCATGCAAGGAACGCGCTCATATTGGGCAGGTTTGCTGAGCCTCGCCCATGAGGGACTATTGCCTTGCATCCTTTTACCTGAGCACTGACAATAGCCAGGAACCAGCTGACTTCTAGCGATGTGACCACCATACTGACCTCAAAGTGAAAGTCCCATTCGTGAAATGACACACGCCACAACTACAGCAGTAGCCAACAGATGATTTATTACCATTATTCTGATGGCTTTCAACCATAACACATTAAATTCCACCCAAGTGACTACCCTTGTGACTATTTGTGCAGTTTCTTTCTCTTATGCGTGCTCCTACGTAGTGGTTCCCCAGTGGCATCAGCAGATGTGGAGGCCCCTTGCTCACTTCCTTGCTGCTCCTGTCTGGACACCTTTGGCGGGCGTCCTCTGGGGTTGCAAGCCTGTAAGGGCTGCGCAACAGTCTGCTGCTCCTGCGGCTGTGCAGAGGTTGAGACGCCGATCTCACTTGGGTGCTGACTCAGGTGGGGCTCTGACCGAGGACTTGTCAGTGGCATGGAAGTTTGAGCGCTTGGAGAGGAGGCCCCCACCTCCTTGTTCTCTGCCACCATCATCCCTCTCATGGGTCAGGTCCCCCTCAGCGCTTGCAAGTGGCGAGAGAGCACCTTGCTGCACATCAGGGGAGCCATGGGGACCCGTGTCGGGACTGGCAGTCCTTCTCAGAGGGACTGCCATGAAGGTCTGGTTTCTCTGTTCAATAGCTGCCCATCGCTCCTCCAGAGATGTCAGTCTAGTCTGAACACTCACCATGTTTTCAACACTCGCGTGACTTATCTCCTCCATGGCCGTAGCCAGCCTTTCCACGGAGGTTGCCATCCTTTCCGTGGTAATGCGTTGATGCGCCAATGACTCCACAAAGGCTCTGCTCATGTTAGCGACGGACTCCTCCATTCGCTCCACACTCGCAGCAACCCTGGAGACAAAACCTGCCAGAGACTCCTGCATATTTTCCTGGAGTGCCATCACCGCTGATACTGTGGATGGACCCAGAGGCAGAGGGTCGACATGCAGCTGAGCCGAGCTGGGAGAGTGCTGCGCCCTCCGACTAGGACTCTCCACTGCTGTCCCTGTCTCCACCATCTGCTGAGGCTCACTTGTGAGCTGTGATACACCAGGTGACAACACTACTCTATGTCCCGAAGGTCCCACCGAGGTGTGAGTGTCTGCGCTGGTGCTGGGTGCATTGCCTTCTGCTGACGCTGCACCCTCAGAGGTTGCAGCTTCCTCTGAGGAGTCTGGATGCTGACGCTGAACCTCCTCCTGCATCCTGGAGACGGGAGCTTGCGATGGTCCTGTGGGGGAGTATAGGAAAGTGTCAGAGATGAGAGGCCAGGGTTACCTGCACAGTGCTTATTGCAGATGATCAGAGGTCCATCTGCTAGAGCTTCCAAGTCATTATCAGTGAGTCATGCAATGCAATTGAGAGAGTTGGAAAACTCTTCTGTCACCAGCTTGCTCTGCTGCACCGGTCTCTCCGTCCCCCACTTGTGTGTCGTCCTGGATGCCGACGATCTCCAGGATCGCCTCCTCCCATGGGGTCAGCTGGGCTAAGGAGGCTGCCCCTCCCCCTGTCCTGGCTCGCTCTCTTTGGTTGTGAGCTCTCTTTTCCTGCAATGGGGGAGACAAGTGGAGTTGGAGTGAGTGTAGAGAATCGATGGCATAGATGCTTAGAAGGAGAGAAAGATGGAGTGAGATGGCAAGACCAAGGGCCCTCCCTATGTGATGTAAGTTGTTTTCATAGCATGACAGTGATAGGGAGTGTGAGGGCTGCATAGTCCATTAGTTAGGTGAATGTGACCATAGAGAGAGAGGGAGTGGGAAAGGGTGCATGGATGTCAGTGTCAAGTGGGATGTGGATGAAGAGATTGGTAAAGCTGAGAGCTGGCGAGGAAAGGCAATGGGGATCAGATTAAGAGTGATGGGAACATCATACTCACTTTTCCAGTGCGCAGAAGGTCATGGAAGCGTTTCCGACACTGGATCCATGTTCTGCTGGTATTCGAGCTGGCGTTCACCTGCTCTGCCACCCTCAGCCACACAGCCTTGGTTTGCTGGGGTGGCTTCTTCCTCCCCGAGGAGGGGAAGAGCACCTCCCTGCTCTCTGTCGCTCCCTCCACCAATGCCTGGAGGGCTGCCTCGTCAAATCTGGGGGATGCCTTACTCCGATGTGTCGCCATGATTGATGATGGTAGCAGCAGCTGCCAGGGCCAGAAGCTTGGCAGTCTGCTGAAGTGAGCAAGGCTTGTGGAAGCCCTTAAATGAAGCAGCAGTGATGATGTCATCAGAGGCGAGCTTCCCACCTGAAAAGCTCTCCGGCTAGGGGTTCCCACACGTGGGGAATCAATTGGGCTATAAAATCAAAATTGCATCAATTTCCCACATCGTTCAGGATTCGTGTGGGAAACACGAAATGTGAGGAACACGACCCCAACCCGCCCCCGTAGCAAAATCCAGCCCCTTGTCTCTCACATGCCCTCTGCTGGTCAGGCATAAATAATCAATCAGGCAAATATGCCGGTAAGGCATAAATAATCAAACAGGCAAATACCATCACTATTTGCTAATATCATTACAGGCTGCACGCCACTATCATTGTAAGTAGCAAGCAGCAAAAGGATTCGTGCTGCCTGCCATACATTGAAAGGGCGTGGGTAATTCTCGCATCGTGATCCCCGCACCAGTTTCGGAGGATATCTAATTTTCAGCCGGTTATATTTTGTTGCATTATAATCACAGCTTGAGTGACAACATGTAACAACATAAGTATAGAAAGATGTCATGGTTGGTCATTGCAATATTGTATTTCTCCGATATTACATAACGTAATTTAAATAGAACAAGATTGAGTCTCATGTTACATTCCAAGGTAAAATTTCCATTTTGTTTACACAGCTACATCAACTGCTCCTGCTGCAACTACTGAGACATCTTCTACATCTGTACTATCAACAACTACAACACCAATCGTTACATCCACTGCAGGACCACCAAGCACAACAGTACCAACATCTACAGAGAGCACCACCCTACCATCAACAACCCAATTAACAACAACAGGGATCAGTCCAACAACAACAGCAAGTCGTAAGGATCAGACCTCATCCTTAATAGTTATTTCATACTGATGGTGTTGAAAAGAATGCAACTCCTCATAAGACGAAGAATTCTTCTTCTGTACTAAGCCGGTACTGAATTAGCAAAGACAGTACAGTCCATAATGTTGAACTGTTTGGTGCATTCCAGACTTCTTTAAAGTTACTTGAAGTCTACAAGGAGTGGTGTGGCACATGCTCAAGGACTTGGTACTGACTTGCAATGGGCCTGCTCAGACCAGTTGCTCCTAGACATGGGTGCAGTAGTTTGTATCCCCCTTGGCCTGCACCATGCTAGGGAGAATGAGTGGAGGCAACACAGAGCAGGATAAGCTGCTAGAAGAGGCAGGAAGAGGGGGCAATGAAAAGCTCTCTTCAGGAGGTCATATCCACGCAGGAGGTGCATGCTTACAGCATCTGCAGCTTGAAAGTCGATAGAGATTGTGGGTTGAGGGGGAAGTGGGATGTGAGAGGGAGGAGTAGGTATGAACATACCGTCATCTTCAATGCTTTCAGCGGCACTGTTGGCCACGGCCTCAGTTACAGCTGCTCCAATTATGGCGAGCAACGTCTCCTCAGGATATGGAGGTGCGCCAATCTCCCTCCAGCTGCCTACAATTGTGTGCCAAATTGTCCTGCAGGAGAGAGTGATTGAGGTTCACTGTGTTTGCCTGATGTGGCTGTCATGGTTGAATACCTGGCAGTGTGCAAGCTGTGAGATGTGGGTGTGAGGCTTGCAGCAGTGGTAAGTGTGTGAAGGTGAGATAGAGCATACGAATGTGACGTTTGAGTCGTGATTGGCAAAGTTTGTTAGTAGGTGATTAGTGGGTGTGTGGTGAATTGAGCGTGTGTGTGGTAAATTGAGCAGTGTGTGAGTCGAGGGGTGCAGGTTGTGGGATTTGGCATTTCTATAGTTCTGGTCACCACATTACAGGAAAGATGTGATTGCACTACAGAGGGTACAGAAGAGAATTACAAGGATGTTGCCAGGACTGGAGAATTTTATCTATGAGGAAAGATTGGATAGGCTGGGTTGTTTTGTTTGGAACAGAGGAGGCTGAGTTGAGATTTAATTTATGTGTATAAAATTATGACAGGGATAGTTAGAGTGCATAGGAAGGACCTATTTCCTTTAGCAGAGGGGTCAATAACTAAGGGTCATAGATGTAAAGTAATTGTTGGAAGGATTAGCAGGGAATTGATGAAAACTTTTTTCACCCTGAGGGTGGTGTGGGTCTGGAACTCACTGCCTGAAAGGGTTGTAGAGGTAGAAACACACATTTCATTTAAAAAGTGCTTAGGTAAGCACTTGCAGTGCTGTTATCTACAAGGCTTTGGACTAAGAGCTGGAAAATGGGATTTTGCTGGATAGCTCTTTTTCGGCTGGCACAGACACAGTGGGCCAAATGGCCCTCTTCTATGCCATAAATTTCTATGATTTCATGATTCAATGATTGGAAGGTGGATTCCCGGACTCGTGTGACGTCATTAAATTTCTTCCTGATCTGCATTCAGGTACTCGAGCTACACTGCTTGCATTGACAGAGATGGCTATCTTCTCCCAGTCCCTTCTCAGCATCTGTCTGGAGGGCCTCCGGGCCCCCTGTGGTGCAGGACATCTCTCGTCCTGTTCACCTCCTGCACCAGGACCTCGAGTGCTGCATCCAAAAATCTGCGTGCCCTCTCGCTGCCGTGTTGCGCCACCTTAACACTTCCTGTATGTCACACACTCCTCTACAATAACTTCTTGTACCTGCTACAGCAGGATTGTACCTCCCGTTTAAGAGGTCCAGGCTGGCTTTAATAACTGCAGGCTGGCTTTAATTGGTGCTAGACTCAATTGAAGTTGGTCCCCATGCTGAGCGTGCAGACACACAGCAGCACATTTAGCACTAGGCTGCACGCCACTATCATTGTAATTAGCAGGCAGCAAACGGATTCTGCTGCCTGCAATACATTGAAAGGGCATGGGTTATTCGCGCATCGTGATCCCCGCACCAGTTTCGGAGGCTATCTAATTTTCAGCCGGTTATATAGTGCTGCTTTATTATCACAGCTTGAGTGACAACATGGAACAACATAAGTATAGAAAGATGTCATGGTTGGTCATTGGAATATTATATTTCTCAGATGTTACATAACGTAATTTTAATAGAACAAGATTGAGTCTCATGTTACATTCTAAGGCTGAATTTCCATTTTGTTTACACAGCTACATCAACTGCTCCTGCTGCAACTACTGAGACATCTTCTACATCTGTACTATCAACAACTACAACACCAATCGTTACATCCACTGCAGGACCACCAAGCACAACAGTACCAACATCTCCAGAGAGCACCACCCTACCATCAACAACCCAATTAACAACAACCTCAACAACAGGGATCAGTCCAACAACAACAGCAAGTCGTAAGGATCAGACCTCGTCTTTAATAGTTATTTCATACTGATGGTGTTGAAAAGAATGCAACTCTTCATAATACGAAGAATTCTTCTCCTGTACTAAGCTTGTACTGAATTAGCAAAGACAGTACACTCCATAATGTTGAAGTGTTTGGTGCATTCTAGACTTCTTTAAAGTTACTTGAAGTCTACAAGGAGTGGTGTGGCACATGCTCAATGACTTGGTACTGACTTGCAATGGGCCTGCTCAGACCAGTTGCTCTAAGACATGGGTGCAGTAGTTTGTATCCCCCTTGGCCTGCATCATGCAAGGGAGAATGAGTAGAGGCAACACAGAGCAGGATAAGCTGCTAGAAGAGGCAGGAAGAGGAGGTGGTGAAAGGCTCTCAGCAGGAGGTCATATCCACCCAGGAGGTGCATGCTTACAGCATCTGCAGCTTGAAAGTCGATAGAGATTGTGGGTTGAGGGGGAAGTGGGATGTGAGAGGGAGGAGTAGGTACGAGCATACCGTCATCTTCAACGCTTTCAGCGGTGCTGCTGGCCACGGCCTCAGTTACAGCTGCTCCAATTATGGCGAGCACCATCTCCTCAGGATATGGAGGCGCGCCACTCTCCCTCCAGCTGCCTACAATTGTGCACCAGATTGTCCTGCAAGAGAGAGTGAATGTGGTTCATTGTGTTTGGCTGATGTAGCTATCATGGTTGAATACCTGACAGTGTGCAAGCTGTGAGATGTTGGTGTGAGGCTTGCAGCAGTGGTAAGTGTGTGAAGGTAAGATGGAGCATACGAATGTGACGTTTGAGTCGTGATTGACAAAGGTTGTTGGTAGGTGAGTAGTGGGTGTGTGGTGAATTGAGCAGTGTGTGTGGTGAATTGAGCAGTGTGTGAGTCGATGTGTGCATGTTGTGGGGTTTGGCATTTCGATAGTTCTGCTCACCACATTACAGGAAAGATGTGATTGCACTACAGAGGGTACAGAAGAGAATTACAAGGATGTTGCCAGGACTGGAGAATTTTAACTATGAGGAAAGATTGGATAGGCTGGGTTGTTTTGTTTGGAGCAGAGGAGGCTGAGTTGAGATTTAATTTAGGTATATAAAATAATTACAGGCCTAGATAGAGTGCATAGGAAGGACCTATTTGCTTTAGCAAAGCTGTCAATAACTAGGGGTCATAGATTTAAAGTAATTGTTGGAAGGATTAGCAGGGACTTGATGAGAAATTTTTTCAACCCGAGGGTGGTGCGAGTCTGGAACACACTGCCTAAAAGGGTTGTAGAGGTAGAAACACGCAGTTCATTTAAAAATTTCTTGGATAAGTACTTGAACTGTGGTAACCTACAACTCTTTGGGCTACGAGCTGGAAAATGGGATTTTGCTGGATAGCTCTTTTTCAGCTGGCACAGACACAATGATCCAAATGTCCCTCTTCTGTGCCATAAGTCTCTATGATTTCATGATTCTATGATTGGAAGGTGAATTTCCTTACTCATTTGAGGTCATTAAATTTCTTCCTGAACTGCATTCAGGTACTCGAGCTGCACTGCTTGCATTGACAGCGATGGCTATCTTCTCCCAGTCCCTTCTCAGCATCTGTCTGGAGGGCCTCCGGCCCCCCCTGTGGTGCAGGACATCTCTCGTCCTGTTCACCTCCTGCACCAGGACCTCGAGTGCTGCATCCAAAAATCTGGGTGTCCTCTCTCTGCCGTTTTGCACCATCTTCACTCTTCCTGTAGGTCACACACTCCTCTACAATAACTTCCAGTACCTGCTACAGCAGGATTGCACCTTTAAGAGGCCCAGGCTCGCTTTAATAACTGCAGGCTAGCTTTAATTGGTGCTAGACTCAATTGAAGTTGGTCCCCATGCTGAGCGTGCAGACACACAGCAGCACATTTAGCGCTAAGCTGTACGCAACTATCATTGTAATTACCAGGCAGCAAAAGTTTTCGTGCTGCCTGCCATAAATTGAAAGGGTGTGGGTTATTCGCGCATCGTGATCCCCGCACCAGTTTCGTTGGCGATCTAATTTTCAGCCGGTTGTATTTTGTTGCTTTATAATCACAGCTTGAGTGATAACATGTAACAGCATAAGTATAGAAAGATGTCACGGTTGGTCATTGCAATATTATATTTCTCAGATGTTACATAACGAAATTTTAATAGAACAAGATTGTGTCTCATGTTATATGATAATGCTGAATTTCCAATTTGTTTACATAGCTACATCAACTGCTCCTGCTACAACTACTGAGACATCTTCTACATCTGTACTATCTACAACTACAGCACCAAACATTACATCCACTGCAGGACCTACAAGCACAACAGTACCAACATCTCCAGAGAGCACCACCCTACCATCAACAACTCAATTAACAACAACCTCAACAACAGGGATCAGTCCAACAACAACAGCAAGTCGTAAGGATCAGACTTCATCTTTAATAGTTATTTCATACTGATGGTGTTGAAAAGAATGCAACTCTTCATTATACGAAGAATTCTTCTCCTATACCAGACTTGTACTGAATTAGCAAAGACAGTACAGTCTATAATGTTGAAGTGTTTGGTACATTCTAGGCTTCTTTAAAGTTAGCTGAAGTCTAAAAGGAGTGATGTGGCACATGCTCAAGGACTTGGTACTGACTTGCAATGGGCCTGCTCAGACCAGTTGCTCCCAGATATGGGTGCAGCAGTTTGTATCCCCGTTGCCTGCACCATGCTCGGGAGAATGAGCAGAGCTGACACAGAGCAGGATAAGCTGCTAGGAGAGGCAGGAAGAGGAGCCGATGAAAGGTGCTCAGCAGGAGGTCATATCCACGCAGAAGGTGCATGCTTACACCATCTGCATCTTGAAAGTCGATAGAGATTGTGGGTTGAGGGGGAAGTGGGATGTGAGAGGGAGGAGTAGGTATGAGCATACCGTCACCTTCAATGATTTCAGTGGCGCTGCTGGCCATGGCCTCAGTTACAGCTGTTTCAATTATGGCGAGCACCATCTCCTCAGGATATGGATGTGCGCCAATCTCCCTCCAGCTGCCTACAATTGTGCGCCACATTGTCCTGCAAGAGAGAGTGACTGTGGTTCACTGTGTTTGCCTGATGTGGCTGTCATGGTTGAAAACCTGGCAGTGTACAAGCTGTGAGATGTAGGTTTGAGGCTTGCAGCAGTGGTAAGTGTGTGAAGGTGAGTTATCATACGAATGTGAGGTTTGAGTCGTGATTGACAAAGGTTGTTGGTAAGTGAGTAGTGGGTGTGTGGTAAATTGAGCGGGGTGTGTGGTGAATTGAGAAGTGTGTGAGTCGAGGGCTGCAGTTTGTGGGATTTGGGATTTCTATAGTTCTGCTCACCACATTACAGGAAAGATGTGATTGCACTAGAGAGGGTACAGAAGAGAATTACAAGGATGTTGCCAGGACTGGAGAATTTTATCTATGAGGAAAGATTGGATAGGCTGGGTTGTTTTGTTTGGAACAGAGGAGGATGAGTTGAGATTAAATTTAGGTATATAAAATTATGATGGGCTAGATAGAGTGCATAGGAAGGACCTATTTCCTTTAGCAGAGGGGTCAATAACTAAGGGTCATAGATGTAAAGTAATTGTTGGAAGGATTAGCAGGGAATTGATGAAAACTTTTTTCACCCTGAGGGTGGTGCGGGTCTGGAACTCACTGCCTGAAAGGGTTGTAGAGGTAGAAACACACATTTCATTTTAAAAGTGCTTAGGTAAGCACTTGCAGTGCTGTTATCTACAAGGCTTTGGACTAAGAGCTGGAAAATGGGATTTTGCTGGATAGCTCTTTTTCGGCTGGCACAGACACAGTGGGCCAAATGGCCCTCTTCTATGCCATAAATTTCTATGATTTCATGATTCAATGATTGGAAGGTGGATTCCCGGACTCGTGTGACGTCATTAAATTTCTTCCTGATCTGCATTCAGGTACTCGAACTACACTGCTTGCAGTGACAGCGATGGCTATCTTCTCCCAGTCCCTTCTCAGCATCTGTCTGGAGGGCCTCCGGGCCCCCTGTGGTGCAGGACATCTCTCGTCCTGTTCACCTCCTGCACCAGGACCTCGAGTGCTGCATCCAAAAATCTGCGTGCCCTCTCGCTGCCGTGTTGCGCCACCTTAACACTTCCTGTATGTCACACACTCCTCTACAATAACTTCTTGTACCTGCTACAGCAGGATTGCACCTCCCGTTTAAGAGGTCCAGGCTGGCTTTAATAACTGCAGGCTGGCTTTAATTGGTGCTAGACTCAATT
The DNA here is from genome assembly GCF_052327205.1 of Somniosus microcephalus. Lineage (NCBI taxonomy): Eukaryota > Metazoa > Chordata > Chondrichthyes > Squaliformes > Somniosidae > Somniosus > Somniosus microcephalus. The sequence continues at coordinate 41,509,964 of NC_140992.1, read as the reverse complement.
GAAGTTGGTCCCCATGCTGAGCGTGCAGACACACAGCAGCACATTTAGCACTAGGCTGCACGCCACTATCATTGTAATTAGCAGGCAGCAAACGGATTCTGCTGCCTGCAATACATTGAAAGGGCGTGGGTTATTCGCGCATCGTGATCCCCGCACCAGTTTCGGAGGCTATCTAATTTTCAGCCGGTTATATAGTGCTGCTTTATTATCACAGCTTGAGTGACAACATGGAACAACATAAGTATAGAAAGATGTCATGGTTGGTCATTGGAATATTATATTTCTCAGATGTTACATAACGTAATTTTAATAGAACAAGATTGGGTCTCATGTTACATTCTAAGGCTGAATTTCCATTTTGTTTACACAGCTACATCAACTGCTCCTGCTGCAACTACTGAGACATCTTCTACATCTGTACTATCAACAACTACAACACCAATCGTTACATCCACTGCAGGACCACCAAGCACAACAGTACCAACATCTCCAGAGAGCACCACCCTACCATCAACAACCCAATTAACAACAACCTCAACAACAGGGATCAGTCCAACAACAACAGCAAGTCGTAAGGATCAGACCTCGTCTTTAATAGTTATTTCATACTGATGGTGTTGAAAAGAATGCAACTCTTCATAATACGAAGAATTCTTCTCCTGTACTAAGCTTGTACTGAATTAGCAAAGACAGTACACTCCATAATGTTGAAGTGTTTGGTGCATTCTAGACTTCTTTAAAGTTACTTGAAGTCTACAAGGAGTGGTGTGGCACATGCTCAATGACTTGGTACTGACTTGCAATGGGCCTGCTCAGACCAGTTGCTCTAAGACATGGGTGCAGTAGTTTGTATCCCCCTTGGCCTGCATCATGCAAGGGAGAATGAGTAGAGGCAACACAGAGCAGGATAAGCTGCTAGAAGAGGCAGGAAGAGGAGGTGGTGAAAGGCTCTCAGCAGGAGGTCATATCCACCCAGGAGGTGCATGCTTACAGCATCTGCAGCTTGAAAGTCGATAGAGATTGTGGGTTGAGGGGGAAGTGGGATGTGAGAGGGAGGAGTAGGTACGAGCATACCGTCATCTTCAACGCTTTCAGCGGCGCTGCTGGCCACGGCCTCAGTTACAGCTGCTCCAATTATGGCGAGCACCATCTCCTCAGGATATGGAGGCGCGCCACTCTCCCTCCAGCTGCCTACAATTGTGCACCAGATTGTCCTGCAAGAGAGAGTGAATGTGGTTCACTGTGTTTGGCTGATGTAGCTATCATGGTTGAATACCTGACAGTGTGCAAGCTGTGAGATGTTGGTGTGAGGCTTGCAGCAGTGGTAAGTGTGTGAAGGTAAGATGGAGCATACGAATGTGACGTTTGAGTCGTGATTGACAAAGGTTGTTGGTAGGTGAGTAGTGGGTGTGTGGTGAATTGAGCAGTGTGTGAGTCAATGTGTGCATGTTGTGGGGTTTGGCATTTCTATAGTTCTGCTCACCACATTACAGGAAAGATGTGATTGCACTACAGAGGGTACAGAAGAGAATTACAAGGATGTTGCCAGGACTGGAGAATTTTAACTATGAGGAAAGATTGGATAGGCTGGGTTGTTTTGTTTGGAGCAGAGGAGGCTGAGTTGAGATTTAATTTAGGTATATAAAATAATTACAGGCCTAGATAGAGTGCATAGGAAGGACCTATTTGCTTTAGCAAAGCGGTCAATAACTAGGGGTCATAGATTTAAAGTAATTGTTGGAAGGATTAGCAGGGACTTGATGAGAAATTTTTTCAACCCAAGGGTGGTGCAAGTCTGGAACACACTGCCTAAAAGGGTTGTAGAGGTAGAAACACACATTTCATTTAAAAAGTGCTTAGGTAAGCACTTGCAGTGCTGTTATCTACAAGGCTTTGGACTAAGAGCTGGAAAATGGGATTTTGCTGGATAGCTCTTTTTCGGCTGGCACAGACACAGTGGGCCAAATGGCCCTCTTCTATGCCATAAATTTCTATGATTTCATGATTCAATGATTGGAAGGTGGATTCCCGGACTCGTGTGACGTCATTAAATTTCTTCCTGATCTGCATTCAGGTACTCGAGCTACACTGCTTGCATTGACAGAGATGGCTATCTTCTCCCAGTCCCTTCTCAGCATCTGTCTGGAGGGCCTCCGGGCCCCCTATGGTGCAGGACATCTCTCGTCCTGTTCACCTCCTGCACCAGGACCTCGAGTGCTGCATCCAAAAATCTGCGTGCCCTCTCGCTGCCGTGTTGCGCCACCTTAACACTTCCTGTATGTCACACACTCCTCTACAATAACTTCTTGTACCTGCTACAGCAGGATTGCACCTCCCGTTTAAGAGGTCCAGGCTGGCTTTAATAACTGCAGGCTGGCTTTAATTGGTGCTAGACTCAATTGAAGTTGGTCCCCATGCTGAGCGTGCAGACACACAGCAGCACATTTAGCACTAGGCTGCACGCCACTATCATTGTAATTAGCAGGCAGCAAACGGATTCTGCTGCCTGCAATACATTAAAAGGGCGTGGGTTATTCGCGCATCGTGATCCCCGCACCAGTTTCGGAGGCTATCTAATTTTCAGCCGGTTATATAGTGCTGCTTTATTATCACAGCTTGAGTGACAACATGGAACAACATAAGTATAGAAAGATGTCATGGTTGGTCATTGGAATATTATATTTCTCAGATGTTACATAACGTAATTTTAACAGAACAAGATTGAGTCTCATGTTACATTCTAAGGCTGAATTTCCATTTTGTTTACACAGCTACATCAACTGCTCCTGCTACAACTACTGACACATCTTCTACATCTGTACTATCAACAACTACAACACCAATCATTACATCCACTGCAGGACCTACAAGCACAACGGTACCAACAACTCCAGAGAGCACCACCCTACCATCAACAACCCAATTAACAACAACCTCAACAACAGGGATTAGTCCAACAACAACAGCAAGTCGTAAGGATCAGACCTCGTCTTTAATAGTTATTTCATACTGATGGTGTTGAAAAGAATGCAACTCTTCATAATACGAAGAATTCTTCTCCTGTACTAAGCTTGTACTGAATTAGCAAAGACAGTACACTCCATAATGTTGAAGTGTTTGGTGCATTCTAGACTTCTTTAAAGTTACTTGAAGTCTACAAGGAGTGGTGTGGCACATGCTCAATGACTTGGTACTGACTTGCAATGGGCCTGCTCAGACCAGTTGCTCTAAGACATGGGTGCAGTAGTTTGTATCCCCCTTGGCCTGCATCATGCAAGGGAGAATGAGTAGAGGCAACACAGAGCAGGATAAGCTGCTAGAAGAGGCAGGAAGAGGAGGTGGTGAAAGGCTCTCAGCAGGAGGTCATATCCACCCAGGAGGTGCATGCTTACACCATCTGCAGCTTGAAAGTCGATAGAGATTGTGGGTTGAGGGGGAAGTGGGATGTGAGAGGGAGGAGTAGGTACGAGCATACCGTCATCTTCAACGCTTTCAGCGGCGCTGCTGGCCACGGCCTCAGTTACAGCTGCTCCAATTATGGCGAGCACCATCTCCTCAGGATATGGAGGCGCGCCACTCTCCCTCCAGCTGCCTACAATTGTGCACCAGATTGTCCTGCAAGAGAGAGTGAATGTGGTTCACTGTGTTTGGCTGATGTAGCTATCATGGTTGAATACCTGACAGTGTGCAAGCTGTGAGATGTTGGTGTGAGGCTTGCAGCAGTGGTAAGTGTGTGAAGGTAAGATGGAGCATACGAATGTGACGTTTGAGTCGTGATTGACAAAGGTTGTTGGTAGGTGAGTAGTGGGTGTGTGGTGAATTGAGCAGTGTGTGTGGTGAATTGAGCAGTGTGTGAGTCGATGTGTGCATGTTGTGGGGTTTGGCATTTCTATAGTTCTGCTCACCACATTACAGGAAAGATGTGATTGCACTACAGAGGGTACAGAAGAGAATTACAAGGATGTTGCCAGGACTGGAGAATTTTAACTATGAGGAAAGATTGGATAGGCTGGGTTGTTTTGTTTGGAGCAGAGGAGGCTGAGTTGAGATTTAATTTAGGTATATAAAATAATTACAGGCCTAGATAGAGTGCATAGGAAGGACCTATTTGCTTTAGCAAAGCGGTCAATAACTAGGGGTCATAGATTTAAAGTAATTGTTGGAAGGATTAGCAGGGACTTGATGAGAAATTTTTTCAACCCGAGGGTGGTGCGAGTCTGGAACACACTGCCTAAAAGGGTTGTAGAGGTAGAAACACGCAGTTCATTTAAAAATTTCTTGGATAAGCACTTGAACTGTGGTAACCTACAACTCTTTGGACTACGAGCTGGAAAATGGGAGTTTGCTGGATAGCTCTTTTTCAGCTGGCACAGACACAATGATCCAAATGTCCCTCTTCTGTGCCATAAGTCTCTATGATTTCATGATTCTATGATTGGAAGGTGAATTTCCTTACTCATGTGAGGTCATTAAATTTCTTCCTGAACTTCATTCAAGTACTCGAGCTGCACTGCTTGCATTGACAGCGATGGCTATCTTCTCCCAGTCCCTTCTCAGCATCTGTCTGGAGGGCCTCCGGCCCCCCCTGTGGTGCAGGACATCTCTCGTCCTGTTCACCTCCTGCACCAGGACCTCGAGTGCTGCATCCAAAAATCTGGGTGTCCTCTCTCTGCCGTTTTGCACCATCTTCACTCTTCCTGTAGGTCACACACTCCTCTACAATAACTTCCAGTACCTGCTACAGCAGGATTGCACCTTTAAGAGGCCCAGGCTCGCTTTAATAACTGCAGGCTAGCTTTAATTGGTGCTAGACTCAATTGAAGTTGGTCCCCATGCTGAGCGTGCAGACACACAGCAGCACATTTAGCGCTAAGCTGTACGCAACTATCATTGTAATTACCAGGCAGCAAAAGTTTTCGTGCTGCCTGCCATAAATTGAAAGGGTGTGGGTTATTCGCGCATCGTGATCCCCGCACCAGTTTCGTTGGCGATCTAATTTTCAGCCGGTTGTATTTTGTTGCTTTATAATCACAGCTTGAGTGATAACATGCAACAGCATAAGTATAGAAAGATGTCACGGTTGGTCATTGCAATATTATATTTCTCAGATGTTACATAACGAAATTTTAATAGAACAAGATTGTGTCTCATGTTATATGATAATGCTGAATTTCCAATTTGTTTACATAGCTACATCAACTGCTCCTGCTACAACTACTGAGACATCTTCTACATCTGTACTATCTACAACTACAGCACCAAACATTACATCCACTGCAGGACCTACAAGCACAACAGTACCAACATCTCCAGAGAGCACCACCCTACCATCAACAACTCAATTAACAACAACCTCAACAACAGGGATCAGTCCAACAACAACAGCAAGTCGTAAGGATCAGACTTCATCTTTAATAGTTATTTCATACTGATGGTGTTGAAAAGAATGCAACTCTTCATTATACGAAGAATTCTTCTCCTATACCAGACTTGTACTGAATTAGCAAAGACAGTACAGTCTATAATGTTGAAGTGTTTGGTACATTCTAGGCTTCTTTAAAGTTAGCTGAAGTCTAAAAGGAGTGATGTGGCACATGCTCAAGGACTTGGTACTGACTTGCAATGGGCCTGCTCAGACCAGTTGCTCCCAGATATGGGTGCAGCAGTTTGTATCCCCGTTGCCTGCACCATGCTCGGGAGAATGAGCAGAGCTGACACAGAGCAGGATAAGCTGCTAGGAGAGGCAGGAAGAGGAGCCGATGAAAGGTGCTCAGCAGGAGGTCATATCCACGCAGAAGGTGCATGCTTACACCATCTGCATCTTGAAAGTCGATAGAGATTGTGGGTTGAGGGGGAAGTGGGATGTGAGAGGGAGGAGTAGGTATGAGCATACCGTCACCTTCAATGATTTCAGTGGCGCTGCTGGCCATGGCCTCAGTTACAGCTGTTTCAATTATGGCGAGCACCGTCTCCTCAGGATATGGATGTGCGCCAATCTCCCTCCAGCTGCCTACAATTGTGCGCCACATTGTCCTGCAAGAGAGAGTGACTGTGGTTCACTGTGTTTGCCTGATGTGGCTGTCATGGTTGAAAACCTGGCAGTGTACAAGCTGTGAGATGTAGGTTTGAGGCTTGCAGCAGTGGTAAGTGTGTGAAGGTGAGTTATCATACGAATGTGAGGTTTGAGTCGTGATTGACAAAGGTTGTTGGTAAGTGAGTAGTGGGTGTGTGGTAAATTGAGCGGGGTGTGTGGTGAATTGAGAAGTGTGTGAGTCGAGGGCTGCAGTTTGTGGGATTTGGGATTTCTATAGTTCTGCTCACCACATTACAGGAAAGATGTGATTGCACTAGAGAGGGTACAGAAGAGAATTACAAGGATGTTGCCAGGACTGGAGAATTTTATCTATGAGGAAAGATTGGATAGGCTGGGTTGTTTTGTTTGGAACAGAGGAGGATGAGTTGAGATTAAATTTAGGTATATAAAATTATGATGGGCTAGATAGAGTGCATAGGAAGGACCTATTTCCTTTAGCAGAGGGGTCAATAACTAAGGGTCATAGATGTAAAGTAATTGTTGGAAGGATTAGCAGGGAATTGATGAAAACTTTTTTCACCCTGAGGGTGGTGCGGGTCTGGAACTCACTGCCTGAAAGGGTTGTAGAGGTAGAAACACACATTTCATTTTAAAAGTGCTTAGGTAAGCACTTGCAGTGCTGTTATCTACAAGGCTTTGGACTAAGAGCTGGAAAATGGGATTTTGCTGGATAGCTCTTTTTCGGCTGGCACAGACACAGTGGGCCAAATGGCCCTCTTCTATGCCATAAATTTCTATGATTTCATGATTCAATGATTGGAAGGTGGATTCCCGGACTCGTGTGACGTCATTAAATTTCTTCCTGATCTGCATTCAGGTACTCGAGCTACACTGCTTGCATTGACAGCGATGGCTATCTTCTCCCAGTCCCTTCTCAGCATCTGTCTGGAGGGCCTCCGGGCCCCCTGTGGTGCAGGACATCTCTCGTCCTGTTCACCTCCTGCACCAGGACCTCGAGTGCTGCATCCAAAAATCTGCGTGCCCTCTCGCTGCCGTGTTGCGCCACCTTAACACTTCCTGTATGTCACACACTCCTCTACAATAACTTCTTGTACCTGCTACAGCAGGATTGTACCTCCCGTTTAAGAGGTCCAGGCTGGCTTTAATAACTGCAGGCTGGCTTTAATTGGTGCTAGACTCAATTGAAGTTGGTCCCCATGCTGAGCGTGCAGACACACAGCAGCACATTTAGCACTAGGCTGCACGCCACTATCATTGTAATTAGCAGGCAGCAAACGGATTCTGCTGCCTGCAATACATTGAAAGGGCGTGGGTTATTCGCGCATCGTGATCCCCGCACCAGTTTCGGAGGCTATCTAATTTTCAGCCGGTTATATTTTGTTGCTTTATAATCACAGCTTGAGTGACAACATGGAACAACATAAGTATAGAAAGATGTCATGGTTTGTCATTGCAATATTATATTTCTCAGATGTAACAAAACGTAATTTTATTGGAACAAGATTGAGTCTCATGTTACATTCTATGGCTGAATTTCCATTTTGTTTACACAGCTACATCAACTGCTCCTGCTGCAACTACTGAGACATCTTCTACATCTGTACTATCAACAACTACAACACCAATCGTTACATCCACTGCAGGACCAACAAGCACAACAGTACCAACATCTCCAGAGAGCACCACCCTACCATCAACAACCCAATTAACAACAACCTCAACAACAGGGATCAGTCCAACAACAACAGCAAGTCGTAAGGATCAGACCTCGTCTTTAATAGTTATTTCATACTGATGGTGTTGAAAAGAATGCAACTCTTCATAATACGAAGAATTCTTCTCCTGTACTAAGCTTGTACTGAATTAGCAAAGACAGTACACTCCATAATGTTGAAGTGTTTGGTGCATTCTAGACTTCTTTAAAGTTACTTGAAGTCTACAAGGAGTGGTGTGGCACATGCTCAATGACTTGGTACTGACTTGCAATGGGCCTGCTCAGACCAGTTGCTCTAAGACATGGGTGCAGTAGTTTGTATCCCCCTTGGCCTGCATCATGCAAGGGAGAATGAGTAGAGGCAACACAGAGCAGGATAAGCTGCTAGAAGAGGCAGGAAGAGGAGGTGGTGAAAGGCTCTCAGCAGGAGGTCATATCCACCCAGGAGGTGCATGCTTACACCATCTGCAGCTTGAAAGTCGATAGAGATTGTGGGTTGAGGGGGAAGTGGGATGTGAGAGGGAGGAGTAGGTACGAGCATACCGTCATCTTCAACGCTTTCAGCGGCGCTGCTGGCCATGGCCTCAGTTACAGCTGCTCCAATTATGGCGAGCACCATCTCCTCAGGATATGGAGGCGCGCCACTCTCCCTCCAGCTGCCTACAATTGTGCACCAGATTGTCCTGCAAGAGAGAGTGAATGTGGTTCACTGTGTTTGGCTGATGTAGCTATCATGGTTGAATACCTGACAGTGTGCAAGCTGTGAGATGTTGGTGTGAGGCTTGCAGCAGTGGTAAGTGTGTGAAGGTAAGATGGAGCATACGAATGTGACGTTTGAGTCGTGATTGACAAAGGTTGTTGGTAGGTGAGTAGTGGGTGTGTGGTGAATTGAGCAGTGTGTGTGGTGAATTGAGCAGTGTGTGAGTCGATGTGTGCATGTTGTGGGGTTTGGCATTTCTATAGTTCTGCTCACCACATTACAGGAAAGATGTGATTGCACTACAGAGGGTACAGAAGAGAATTACAAGGATGTTGCCAGGACTGGAGAATTTTAACTATGAGGAAAGATTGGATAGGCTGGGTTGTTTTGTTTGGAGCAGAGGAGGCTGAGTTGAGATTTAATTTAGGTATATAAAATAATTACAGGCCTAGATAGAGTGCATAGGAAGGACCTATTTGCTTTAGCAAAGCGGTCAATAACTAGGGGTCATAGATTTAAAGTAATTGTTGGAAGGATTAGCAGGGACTTGATGAGAAATTTTTTCAACCCGAGGGTGGTGCGAGTCTGGAACACACTGCCTAAAAGGGTTGTAGAGGTAGAAACACGCAGTTCATTTAAAAATTTCTTGGATAAGCACTTGAACTGTGGTAACCTACAACTCTTTGGACTACGAGCTGGAAAATGGGATTTTGCTGGATAGCTCTTTTTCAGCTGGCACAGACACAATGATCCAAATGTCCCTCTTCTGTGCCATAAGTCTCTATGATTTCATGATTCTATGATTGGAAGGTGAATTTCCTTACTCATGTGAGGTCATTAAATTTCTTCCTGAACTGCATTCAGGTACTCGGGCTATACTGCTTGCATTGACAGCGATGGCTATCTTCTCCCAGTCCCTTCTCAGCATCTGTCTGGAGGGCCTCCGGGCCCCCTGTGGTGCAGGACATCTCTCGTCCTGTTCACCTCCTGCACCAGGACATCGAGTGCTGCATCCAAAAAATCTGGGTGTCCTCTCTCTGCCGTTTTGCGCCATCTTCACTCTTCCTGTAGGTCACACACTCCTCTGCAATAACTTCCAGTACCTGCTACAGCTGGATTGCACCTCCCCTTGAAGAGGTCCAGGCTGGCTTTAATAACTGCAGGCTAGCTTAAAATGGTGCTAGACCCAATTGAAGTTGGTCCCCATGCTGAGCGTGCAGACACACAGCAGCACATTTAGCGCTAAGCTGTACGCAACTATCATTGTAATTACCAGGCAGCAAAAGTTTTCGTGCTGCCTGCCATAAATTGAAAGGGTGTGGGTTATTCGCGCATCGTGATCCCCGCACCAGTTTCGTTGGCGATCTAATTTTCAGCCGGTTGTATTTTGTTGCTTTATAATCACAGCTTGAGTGATAACATGCAACAGCATAAGTATAGAAAGATGTCACGGTTGGTCATTGCAATATTATATTTCTCAGATGTTACATAACGAAATTTTAATAGAACAAGATTGTGTCTCATGTTATATGATAATGCTGAATTTCCAATTTGTTTACATAGCTACATCAACTGCTCCTGCTACAACTACTGAGACATCTTCTACATCTGTACTATCTACAACTACAGCACCAAACATTACATCCACTGCAGGACCTACAAGCACAACAGTACCAACATCTCCAGAGAGCACCACCCTACCATCAACAACTCAATTAACAACAACCTCAACAACAGGGATCAGTCCAACAACAACAGCAAGTCGTAAGGATCAGACTTCATCTTTAATAGTTATTTCATACTGATGGTGTTGAAAAGAATGCAACTCTTCATTATACGAAGAATTCTTCTCCTATACCAGACTTGTACTGAATTAGCAAAGACAGTACAGTCTATAATGTTGAAGTGTTTGGTACATTCTAGGCTTCTTTAAAGTTAGCTGAAGTCTAAAAGGAGTGATGTGGCACATGCTCAAGGACTTGGTACTGACTTGCAATGGGCCTGCTCAGACCAGTTGCTCCCAGATATGGGTGCAGCAGTTTGTATCCCCGTTGCCTGCACCATGCTCGGGAGAATGAGCAGAGCTGACACAGAGCAGGATAAGCTGCTAGGAGAGGCAGGAAGAGGAGCCGATGAAAGGTGCTCAGCAGGAGGTCATATCCACGCAGAAGGTGCATGCTTACACCATCTGCATCTTGAAAGTCGATAGAGATTGTGGGTTGAGGGGGAAGTGGGATGTGAGAGGGAGGAGTAGGTATGAGCATACCGTCACCTTCAATGATTTCAGTGGCGCTGCTGGCCATGGCCTCAGTTACAGCTGTTTCAATTATGGCGAGCACCGTCTCCTCAGGATATGGATGTGCGCCAATCTCCCTCCAGCTGCCTACAATTGTGCGCCACATTGTCCTGCAAGAGAGAGTGACTGTGGTTCACTGTGTTTGCCTGATGTGGCTGTCATGGTTGAAAACCTGGCAGTGTACTAGCTGTGAGATGTAGGTTTGAGGCTTGCAGCAGTGGTAAGTGTGTGAAGGTGAGTTATCATACGAATGTGAGGTTTGAGTCGTGATTGACAAAGGTTGTTGGTAAGTGAGTAGTGGGTGTGTGGTAAATTGAGCGGGGTGTGTGGTGAATTGAGAAGTGTGTGAGTCGAGGGCTGCAGTTTGTGGGATTTGGGATTTCTATAGTTCTGCTCACCACATTACAGGAAAGATGTGATTGCACTAGAGAGGGTACAGAAGAGAATTACAAGGATGTTGCCAGGACTGGAGAATTTTATCTATGAGGAAAGATTGGATAGGCTGGGTTGTTTTGTTTGGAACAGAGGAGGATGAGTTGAGATTAAATTTAGGTATATAAAATTATGATGGGCTAGATAGAGTGCATAGGAAGGACCTATTTCCTTTAGCAGAGGGGTCAATAACTAAGGGTCATAGATGTAAAGTAATTGTTGGAAGGATTAGCAGGGAATTGATGAAAACTTTTTTCACCCTGAGGGTGGTGCGGGTCTGGAACTCACTGCCTGAAAGGGTTGTAGAGGTAGAAACACACATTTCATTTTAAAAGTGCTTAGGTAAGCACTTGCAGTGCTGTTATCTACAAGGCTTTGGACTAAGAGCTGGAAAATGGGATTTTGCTGGATAGCTCTTTTTCGGCTGGCACAGACACAGTGGGCCAAATGGCCCTCTTCTATGCCATAAATTTCTATGATTTCATGATTCAATGATTGGAAGGTGGATTCCCGGACTCGTGTGACGTCATTAAATTTCTTCCTGATCTGCATTCAGGTACTCGAGCTACACTGCTTGCATTGACAGCGATGGCTATCTTCTCCCAGTCCCTTCTCAGCATCTGTCTGGAGGGCCTCCGGGCCCCCTGTGGTGCAGGACATCTCTCGTCCTGTTCACCTCCTGCACCAGGACCTCGAGTGCTGCATCCAAAAATCTGCGTGCCCTCTCGCTGCCGTGTTGCGCCACCTTAACACTTCCTGTATGTCACACACTCCTCTACAATAACTTCTTGTACCTGCTACAGCAGGATTGTACCTCCCGTTTAAGAGGTCCAGGCTGGCTTTAATAACTGCAGGCTGGCTTTAATTGGTGCTAGACTCAATTGAAGTTGGTCCCCATGCTGAGCGTGCAGACACACAGCAGCACATTTAGCACTAGGCTGCACGCCACTATCATTGTAATTAGCAGGCAGCAAACGGATTCTGCTGCCTGCAATACATTGAAAGGGCGTGGGTTATTCGCGCATCGTGATCCCCGCACCAGTTTCGGAGGCTATCTAATTTTCAGCCGGTTATATTTTGTTGCTTTATAATCACAGCTTGAGTGACAACATGGAACAACATAAGTATAGAAAGATGTCATGGTTTGTCATTGCAATATTATATTTCTCAGATGTAACAAAACGTAATTTTATTGGAACAAGATTGAGTCTCATGTTACATTCTATGGCTGAATTTCCATTTTGTTTACACAGCTACATCAACTGCTCCTGCTGCAACTACTGAGACATCTTCTACATCTGTACTATCAACAACTACAACACCAATCGTTACATCCACTGCAGGACCAACAAGCACAACAGTACCAACATCTCCAGAGAGCACCACCCTACCATCAACAACCCAATTAACAACAGCCTCAACAACAGGGATCAGTCCAACAACAACAGCAAGTCGTAAGGATCAGACCTCGTCTTTAATAGTTATTTCATACTGATGGTGTTGAAAAGAATGCAACTCTTCATAATACGAAGAATTCTTCTCCTGTACTAAGCTTGTACTGAATTAGCAAAGACAGTACACTCCATAATGTTGAAGTGTTTGGTGCATTCTAGACTTCTTTAAAGTTACTTGAAGTCTACAAGGAGTGGTGTGGCACATGCTCAATGACTTGGTACTGACTTGCAATGGGCCTGCTCAGACCAGTTGCTCTAAGACATGGGTGCAGTAGTTTGTATCCCCCTTGGCCTGCATCATGCAAGGGAGAATGAGTAGAGGCAACACAGAGCAGGATAAGCTGCTAGAAGAGGCAGGAAGAGGAGGTGGTGAAAGGCTCTCAGCAGGAGGTCATATCCACCCAGGAGGTGCATGCTTACACCATCTGCAGCTTGAAAGTCGATAGAGATTGTGGGTTGAGGGGGAAGTGGGATGTGAGAGGGAGGAGTAGGTACGAGCATACTGTCATCTTCAACGCTTTCAGCGGCGCTGCTGGCCACGGCCTCAGTTACAGCTGCTCCAATTATGGCGAGCACCATCTCCTCAGGATATGGAGGCGCGCCACTCTCCCTCCAGCTGCCTACAATTGTGCACCAGATTGTCCTGCAAGAGAGAGTGAATGTGGTTCACTGTGTTTGGCTGATGTAGCTATCATGGTTGAATACCTGACAGTGTGCAAGCTGTGAGATGTTGGTGTGAGGCTTGCAGCAGTGGTAAGTGTGTGAAGGTAAGATGGAGCATACGAATGTGACGTTTGAGTCGTGATTGACAAAGGTTGTTGGTAGGTGAGTAGTGGGTGTGTGGTGAATTGAGCAGTGTGTGTGGTGAATTGAGCAGTGTGTGAGTCGATGTGTGCATGTTGTGGGGTTTGGCATTTCTATAGTTCTGCTCACCACATTACAGGAAAGATGTGATTGCACTACAGAGGGTACAGAAGAGAATTACAAGGATGTTGCCAGGACTGGAGAATTTTAACTATGAGGAAAGATTGGATAGGCTGGGTTGTTTTGTTTGGAGCAGAGGAGGCTGAGTTGAGATTTAATTTAGGTATATAAAATAATTACAGGCCTAGATAGAGTGCATAGGAAGGACCTATTTGCTTTAGCAAAGCGGTCAATAACTAGGGGTCATAGATTTAAAGTAATTGTTGGAAGGATTAGCAGGGACTTGATGAGAAATTTTTTCAACCCGAGGGTGGTGCGAGTCTGGAACACACTGCCTAAAAGGGTTGTAGAGGTAGAAACACGCAGTTCATTTAAAAATTTCTTGGATAAGCACTTGAACTGTGGTAACCTACAACTCTTTGGACTACGAGCTGGAAAATGGGATTTTGCTGGATAGCTCTTTTTCAGCTGGCACAGACACAATGATCCAAATGTCCCTCTTCTGTGCCATAAGTCTCTATGATTTCATGATTCTATGATTGGAAGGTGAATTTCCTTACTCATGTGAGGTCATTAAATTTCTTCCTGAACTGCATTCAGGTACTCGGGCTATACTGCTTGCATTGACAGCGATGGCTATCTTCTCCCAGTCCCTTCTCAGCATCTGTCTGGAGGGCCTCCGGGCCCCCTGTGGTGCAGGACATCTCTCGTCCTGTTCACCTCCTGCACCAGGACCTCGAGTGCTGCATCCAAAAATCTGGGTGTCCTCTCTCTGCCGTTTTGCACCATCTTCACTCTTCCTGTAGGTCACACACTCCTCTACAATAACTTCCAGTACCTGCTACAGCAGGATTGCACCTTTAAGAGGCCCAGGCTCGCTTTAATAACTGCAGGCTAGCTTTAATTGGTGCTAGACTCAATTGAAGTTGGTCCCCATGCTGAGCGTGCAGACACACAGCAGCACATTTAGCGCTAAGCTGTACGCAACTATCATTGTAATTACCAGGCAGCAAAAGTTTTCGTGCTGCCTGCCATAAATTGAAAGGGTGTGGGTTATTCGCGCATCGTGATCCCCGCACCAGTTTCGTTGGCGATCTAATTTTCAGCCGGTTGTATTTTGTTGCTTTATAATCACAGCTTGAGTGATAACATGTAACAGCATAAGTATAGAAAGATGTCACGGTTGGTCATTGCAATATTATATTTCTCAGATGTTACATAACGAAATTTTAATAGAACAAGATTGTGTCTCATGTTATATGATAATGCTGAATTTCCAATTTGTTTACATAGCTACATCAACTGCTCCTGCTACAACTACTGAGACATCTTCTACATCTGTACTATCTACAACTACAGCACCAAACATTACACCCACTGCAGGACCTACAAGCACAACAGTACCAACATCTCCAGAGAGCACCACCCTACCATCAACAACTCAATTAACAACAACCTCAACAACAGGGATCAGTCCAACAACAACAGCAAGTCGTAAGGATCAGACTTCATCTTTAATAGTTATTTCATACTGATGGTGTTGAAAAGAATGCAACTCTTCATTATACGAAGAATTCTTCTCCTATACCAGACTTGTACTGAATTAGCAAAGACAGTACAGTCTATAATGTTGAAGTGTTTGGTACATTCTAGGCTTCTTTAAAGTTAGCTGAAGTCTAAAAGGAGTGATGTGGCACATGCTCAAGGACTTGGTACTGACTTGCAATGGGCCTGCTCAGACCAGTTGCTCCCAGATATGGGTGCAGCAGTTTGTATCCCCGTTGCCTGCACCATGCTCGGGAGAATGAGCAGAGCTGACACAGAGCAGGATAAGCTGCTAGGAGAGGCAGGAAGAGGAGCCGATGAAAGGTGCTCAGCAGGAGGTCATATCCACGCAGAAGGTGCATGCTTACACCATCTGCATCTTGAAAGTCGATAGAGATTGTGGGTTGAGGGGGAAGTGGGATGTGAGAGGGAGGAGTAGGTATGAGCATACCGTCACCTTCAATGATTTCAGTGGCGCTGCTGGCCATGGCCTCAGTTACAGCTGTTTCAATTATGGCGAGCACCGTCTCCTCAGGATATGGATGTGTGCCAATCTCCCTCCAGCTGCCTACAATTGTGCGCCACATTGTCCTGCAAGAGAGAGTGACTGTGGTTCACTGTGTTTGCCTGATGTGGCTGTCATGGTTGAAAACCTGGCAGTGTACAAGCTGTGAGATGTAGGTTTGAGGCTTGCAGCAGTGGTAAGTGTGTGAAGGTGAGTTATCATACGAATGTGAGGTTTGAGTCGTGATTGACAAAGGTTGTTGGTAAGTGAGTAGTGGGTGTGTGGTAAATTGAGCGGGGTGTGTGGTGAATTGAGAAGTGTGTGAGTCGAGGGCTGCAGTTTGTGGGATTTGGGATTTCTATAGTTCTGCTCACCACATTACAGGAAAGATGTGATTGCACTAGAGAGGGTACAGAAGAGAATTACAAGGATGTTGCCAGGACTGGAGAATTTTATCTATGAGGAAAGATTGGATAGGCTGGGTTGTTTTGTTTGGAACAGAGGAGGATGAGTTGAGATTAAATTTAGGTATATAAAATTATGATGGGCTAGATAGAGTGCATAGGAAGGACCTATTTCCTTTAGCAGAGGGGTCAATAACTAAGGGTCATAGATGTAAAGTAATTGTTGGAAGGATTAGCAGGGAATTGATGAAAACTTTTTTCACCCTGAGGGTGGTGCGGGTCTGGAACTCACTGCCTGAAAGGGTTGTAGAGGTAGAAACACACATTTCATTTTAAAAGTGCTTAGGTAAGCACTTGCAGTGCTGTTATCTACAAGGCTTTGGACTAAGAGCTGGAAAATGGGATTTTGCTGGATAGCTCTTTTTCGGCTGGCACAGACACAGTGGGCCAAATGGCCCTCTTCTATGCCATAAATTTCTATGATTTCATGATTCAATGATTGGAAGGTGGATTCCCGGACTCGTGTGACGTCATTAAATTTCTTCCTGATCTGCATTCAGGTACTCGAACTACACTGCTTGCAGTGACAGCGATGGCTATCTTCTCCCAGTCCCTTCTCAGCATCTGTCTGGAGGGCCTCCGGGCCCCCTGTGGTGCAGGACATCTCTCGTCCTGTTCACCTCCTGCACCAGGACCTCGAGTGCTGCATCCAAAAATCTGCGTGCCCTCTCGCTGCCGTGTTGCGCCACCTTAACACTTCCTGTATGTCACACACTCCTCTACAATAACTTCTTGTACCTGCTACAGCAGGATTGTACCTCCCGTTTAAGAGGTCCAGGCTGGCTTTAATAACTGCAGGCTGGCTTTAATTGGTGCTAGACTCAATTGAAGTTGGTCCCCATGCTGAGCGTGCAGACACACAGCAGCACATTTAGCACTAGGCTGCACGCCACTATCATTGTAATTAGCAGGCAGCAAACGGATTCTGCTGCCTGCAATACATTGAAAGGGCGTGGGTTATTCGCGCATCGTGATCCCCGCACCAGTTTCGGAGGCTATCTAATTTTCAGCCGGTTATATAGTGCTGCTTTATTATCACAGCTTGAGTGACAACATGGAACAACATAAGTATAGAAAGATGTCATGGTTGGTCATTGGAATATTATATTTCTCAGATGTTACATAACGTAATTTTAATAGAACAAGATTGAGTCTCATGTTACATTCTAAGGCTGAATTTCCATTTTGTTTACACAGCTACATCAACTGCTCCTGCTGCAACTACTGAGACATCTTCTACATCTGTACTATCAACAACTACAACACCAATCGTTACATCCACTGCAGGACCAACAAGCACAACAGTACCAACATCTCCAGAGAGCACCACCCTACCATCAACAACCCAATTAACAACAACCTCAACAACAGGGATCAGTCCAACAACAACAGCAAGTCGTAAGGATCAGACCTTGTCTTTAATAGTTATTTCATACTGATGGTGTTGAAAAGAATGCAACTCTTCATAATACGAAGAATTCTTCTCCTGTACTAAGCTTGTACTGAATTAGCAAAGACAGTACACTCCATAATGTTGAAGTGTTTGGTGCATTCTAGACTTCTTTAAAGTTACTTGAAGTCTACAAGGAGTGGTGTGGCACATGCTCAATGACTTGGTACTGACTTGCAATGGGCCTGCTCAGACCAGTTGCTCTAAGACATGGGTGCAGTAGTTTGTATCCCCCTTGGCCTGCATCATGCAAGGGAGAATGAGTAGAGGCAACACAGAGCAGGATAAGCTGCTAGAAGAGGCAGGAAGAGGAGGTGGTGAAAGGCTCTCAGCAGGAGGTCATATCCACCCAGGAGGTGCATGCTTACACCATCTGCAGCTTGAAAGTCGATAGAGATTGTGGGTTGAGGGGGAAGTGGGATGTGAGAGGGAGGAGTAGGTACGAGCATACCGTCATCTTCAACGCTTTCAGCGGCGCTGCTGGCCATGGCCTCAGTTACAGCTGCTCCAATTATGGCGAGCACCATCTCCTCAGGATATGGAGGCGCGCCACTCTCCCTCCAGCTGCCTACAATTGTGCACCAGATTGTCCTGCAAGAGAGAGTGAATGTGGTTCACTGTGTTTGGCTGATGTAGCTATCATGGTTGAATACCTGACAGTGTGCAAGCTGTGAGATGTTGGTGTGAGGCTTGCAGCAGTGGTAAGTGTGTGAAGGTAAGATGGAGCATACGAATGTGACGTTTGAGTCGTGATTGACAAAGGTTGTTGGTAGGTGAGTAGTGGGTGTGTGGTGAATTGAGCAGTGTGTGTGGTGAATTGAGCAGTGTGTGAGTCGATGTGTGCATGTTGTGGGGTTTGGCATTTCTATAGTTCTGCTCACCACATTACAGGAAAGATGTGATTGCACTACAGAGGGTACAGAAGAGAATTACAAGGATGTTGCCAGGACTGGAGAATTTTAACTATGAGGAAAGATTGGATAGGCTGGGTTGTTTTGTTTGGAGCAGAGGAGGCTGAGTTGAGATTTAATTTAGGTATATAAAATAATTACAGGCCTAGATAGAGTGCATAGGAAGGACCTATTTGCTTTAGCAAAGCGGTCAATAACTAGGGGTCATAGATTTAAAGTAATTGTTGGAAGGATTAGCAGGGACTTGATGAGAAATTTTTTCAACCCGAGGGTGGTGCGAGTCTGGAACACACTGCCTAAAAGGGTTGTAGAGGTAGAAACACGCAGTTCATTTAAAAATTTCTTGGATAAGCACTTGAACTGTGGTAACCTACAACTCTTTGGACTACGAGCTGGAAAATGGGATTTTGCTGGATAGCTCTTTTTCAGCTGGCACAGACACAATGATCCAAATGTCCCTCTTCTGTGCCATAAGTCTCTATGATTTCATGATTCTATGATTGGAAGGTGAATTTCCTTACTCATGTGAGGTCATTAAATTTCTTCCTGAACTGCATTCAGGTACTCGGGCTATACTGCTTGCATTGACAGCGATGGCTATCTTCTCCCAGTCCCTTCTCAGCATCTGTCTGGAGGGCCTCCGGGCCCCCTGTGGTGCAGGACATCTCTCGTCCTGTTCACCTCCTGCACCAGGACATCGAGTGCTGCATCCAAAAAATCTGGGTGTCCTCTCTCTGCCGTTTTGCGCCATCTTCACTCTTCCTGTAGGTCACACACTCCTCTGCAATAACTTCCAGTACCTGCTACAGCTGGATTGCACCTCCCCTTGAAGAGGTCCAGGCTGGCTTTAATAACTGCAGGCTAGCTTTAAATGGTGCTAGACCCAATTGAAGTTGGTCCCCATGCTGAGCTTGCAGACACACAGCAGCACATTTAGCGCTAGGCTGCAAGCAACTATCATTGTAATTAGCAGGCAGCACAAGGTTTCGTGCTGCCTGCCATAAATTGAAAGGGCGTGGGTTATTCGCGCATCGTGATCCCCGCACCAGTTTCGGAGGCAATCTAATTTTCAGCTGGTTATATTTTGTTGCTTTATAATCACAGCTTGAGTGATAACATGTAACAACATAAGTATAGAAAGATGTCATGGTTGGTCATTGCAATAATATATTTCTCAGATGTTACATAACATAATTTTAATAGAACAAGATTGAGTCTCATGTTATATGCTAAGGCTGAATTTCCAATTTGTTTACATAGCTGCATCAACTGCTCCTGCTACAACTACTGAGACATCTTCGACATCTGTACTATCTACAACTACAACACCAAACATTACATCCACTGCAGGACCAACAAGCACAACAGTACCAACATCTCCAGAGAGCACCACCCTACCATCAACAACCCAATTAACAACAACCTCAACAACAGGGATCAGTCCAACAACAACCGCAAGTCGTAAGGATCAGACCTCATCTTTAATAGTTATTTCATACTGATGGTGTTGAAAAGAATGCAACTCTTCATAATACGAAGAATTCTTCTCCTGTACTAAGCTTGTACTGAATTAGCAAAGACAGGACAGTCCATAATGTTGAAGTGTTTGGTGCATTCTAGAATTCTTTAAAGTTACTTGAAGTCTACAAGGAGTTCTGTGGCACATGCTCAAGGACTTGGTACTTACTTGCAATGGGCCTGCTCAGCCCAGTTGCTCCCAGATATGGGTGCAGTAGTTTGTATCCCCGTTGGCCTGCACCATGCTAGGGAGAATGAGCAGAGGCGACACAGAGCAGGATAAGCTGCTAGGAGAGGCAGGAAGAGGAGGCGATGAAAGGCTCTCAGCAGCAGGTCATATCTACGCAGAAGGTGCATGCTTATACCATCCGCAGCTTGAAAGTCGATAGAGATTGTGGGTTGAGGGGGAGTGGGATGTGAGAGGGAGGAGTAGGTATGAGCATCCCGTCATCTTCAATGCTTTCAGCGGCGCTGCTGGCCACGGCCTCAGTTACACATGCTCCAATTATGGCGAGCACCGTCTCCTCAGGATATGGAGGCGCGCCTTTGCCCCTCCAACTGCCTACAATTGTCCACCACATTGTCCTGCAAGAGAAAGTGATTGTGGTTCACTGTTTTTAGCTGATGTGGCTGTCATGGTTGAATACCTGCCAGTGTGCAACTAAGAGATGTGGGTGTGAGGCTTGCAGCAGTGGTAAGTATGTGAAGGTGAGATGGAGCATACAAATGTGATGTTTGAGTCGTTATTGACAAAGGTTGTTGGTAGGTGAGTAGTGGGTGTGGTGAATTGACCAGGGTGTGTGGTGAATTGAGCAGTGTGTGAGTCTCGGGCTGCAGTTTGTGGGATTTGGCATTTCTACATTTCTGGTCACCACATTACAGGAAAGATGTGATTGCACTGGAGAGGGTACAGAAGGAAATTACAAGGATGTTGCCAGGATGGAGAATTTTAGCTATGAGGAAAGATTGGAGAGGATGGGTTGCATTTTTTGGAACAGAGGAGGCTGAGGGGAGATTTAATTTAGGTATATAAAATTATGATGGGCCTAGATAGAGTGCATAGGAAGGACCTATTACTCCTAGCAGAGAGGCCAATAACTAGGGGCATAGATTAAAATAATTGGTAGAAAGATTAGTAGGGAATTGATGAGAACTTTTTTCACCCCGAGGGTGATGAGGGTCTGAAACTCACTGCCTGAAAGGGTCGTAGATGTTGAAACACGCAGTTCATTTAAAAAATACTTGGATAAGCACTTGAAGTGCCATAACATACAAGTCTATGGACCAAGAGCTGGAAAATGGGATTTTGCTGGACAGCTCTTCTTCCGCTGGCACAGACACAATGGGCCGAATGGCCCTCTTCTGTGCCATAAATTTCTATGATTTCATGATTCTATGATTGGAAGGTGGATTCCCGGACTTGTGTGAGGTCATTAAATTTCTTCCTGAACTGCATTCAGGTACTCGAGCTGCACTGCTTGCATTGACAGCGATGGCTATCTTCTCCCAGTCCCTTCTCAGCATCTGTCTGGAGGGCCTCCAGGCCCCCTGTGGTGCTAGACATCTCTCGTCCTGTTCACCTCCTGCACCAGGACCTCGAGTGCTGCATCCAAAAATCTGGGTGTCCTCTCTCTCCCGTGGTGTGCCATCTTAACTTTTCCTGTAGGTCACACACTCCTCTGCAATAATTTCCAGTACCTGCTACAGCTGGATTGCACCTCCCCTTTAAGAGGTCCAGGCTGGCTTTAATAACTGCAGGCTAGCTTTAATGGGTGATAGACTCCATTGAAGTTGGTCCCCATGCTGAGCGTGCAGACACACTGCAGCACATTAGCACTAGGCTGCACGACACTATCATTGTAATTAGCAGGTAGCACAATACATTGAAAGGGCGTGGGTTATTTGCGCATCATGAGCCCCGCACCAGTTTCGGGGTTTATCCAATTTTCAGCCGGTTATATTTTGTTGCTTTATAGTCATAGCTGAAGTGACAAAAGATAACAACATAAGTATAGAAAGATGTCATGGTTAGTCATTGCAATATTATATTTCTCAGATGTAACAAAACGTAATTTATATAGAACAAGATTGAGTCTCATGTTACATTCTAAGGCTGTATTTCCATTTTGTTTACACAGCTACATCAACTCCTCCTGCTACAACTACTGACACATCTTCTACATCTGTACTATCAACAACTACAACACCAATCGTTACAACCCTTTTCGGACTACCAAGCACAACAATACCAACATCTCCAGAGAGCACCACCCTACCATCAACAACCCAATTAACAACAACCTCAACAATAGGGATCAATCCAACAACAACAGCAAGTCGTAAGAATCGGACCTCATCTTTAATACTTATTTCATACTGATGGTGTTGAAAAGAATGCAACTCTTCATAATACGAAGACTTCTTCTCCTGTACTAAGCTTGTACTGATTTAGCAAAGACAGTACAGGCCATAATGTTGAAGTGTTGGGTGCATTCTAGAATTCTTTAAAGTTACTTGAAGTCTACAAGGTGTGGTGTGGCATATGCTCAAGGACTTGGGAATGACTTGCAATGGGACTGCTCAGGCCAGTTGCTCCCAGACATCGGTGCAGTAGTTTGTAACCCCCTTGGCTTGCACCATGCAAGGGAGAATGAGCAGAGATGACAAAGAGCAGGATAAGCTGCTAGAAGAGGCAGGAAGAGGAGGCGGTGAATGGCTCTCAGCAGGAGGTCATATCCACGCAGGAGGTGCATGCTTAAAACATCTGCAGCTTGAAAGTCGATAGAGATTGTGGGTTGAGGGGGAAGTGGGATGTGAGAGGGAGGAGTAGGTACGAGCATACCGTCATCTTCAACGCTTTCAGCGGCGCTGCTGGCCACGGCCTCAGTTACAGCTGCTCCAATTATGGCGAGCACCATCTCCTCAGGATATGCAGGCGCGCCACTCTCCCTCCAGCTGCCTACAATTGTGCACCAGATTGCCCTGCAAGAGAGAGTGAATGTGGTTCACTGTGTTTGGCTGATGTAGCTATCATGGTTGAATACCTGACAGTGTGCAAGCTGTGAGATGTTGGTGTGAGGCTTGCAGCAGTGGTAAGTGTGTGAAGGTAAGATGGAGCATACGAATGTGACGTTTGAGTCGTGATTGACAAAGGTTGTTGGTAGGTGAGTAGTGGCTGTGTGGTGAATTGAGCAGTGTGTGTGGTGAATTGAGCAGTGTGTGAGTCGATGTGTGCATGTTGTGGGGTTTGGCATTTCTATAGTTCTGCTCACCACATTACAGGAAAGATGTGATTGCACTACAGAGGGTACAGAAGAGAATTACAAGGATGTTGCCAGGACTGGAGAATTTTAAGTATGAGGAAAGATTGGATAGGCTGGGTTGTTTTGTTTGGAGCAGAGGAGGCTGAGTTGAGATTTAATTTAGGTATATAAAATAATTACAGGCCTAGATAGAGTGCATAGGAAGGACCTATTTGCTTTAGCAAAGCGGTCAATAACTAGGGGTCATAGATTTAAAGTAATTGTTGGAAGGATTAGCAGGGACTTGATGAGAAATTTTTTCAACCCGAGGGTGGTGCGAGTCTGGAACACACTGCCTAAAAGGGTTGTAGAGGTAGAAACACGCAGTTCATTTAAAAATTTCTTGGATAAGCACTTGAACTGTGGTAACCTACAACTCTTTGGACTACGAGCTGGAAAATGGGTTTTGCTGGATAGCTCTTTTTCAGCTGGCACAGACACAATGATCCAAATGTCCCTCTTCTGTGCCATAAGTCTCTATGATTTCATGATTCTATGATTGGAAGGTGAATTTCCTTACTCATGTGAGGTCATTAAATTTCTTCCTGAACTGCATTCAGGTACTCGAGCTGCACTGCTTGCATTGACAGCGATGGCTATCTTCTCCCAGTCCCTTCTCAGCATCTGTCTGGAGGGCCTCCGGGCCCCCTGTGGCGCAGGACATCTCTCGTCCTGTTCACCTCCTGCACCAGGACCTCGAGTGCTGCATCCAAAAATCTGGGTGTCCTCTCTCTGCCGTTTTGCACCATCTTCACTCTTCCTGTAGGTCACACACTCCTCTACAATAACTTCCAGTACCTGCTACAGCAGGATTGCACCTTTAAGAGGCCCAGGCTCGCTTTAATAACTGCAGGCTAGCTTTAATTGGTGCTAGACTCAATTGAAGTTGGTCCCCATGCTGAGCGTGCAGACACACAGCAGCACATTTAGCGCTAAGCTGTACGCAACTATCATTGTAATTACCAGGCAGCAAAAGTTTTCGTGCTGCCTGCCATAAATTGAAAGGGTGTGGGTTATTCACGCATCGTGATCCCCGCACCAGTTTCGTTGGCGATCTAATTTTCAGCCGGTTGTATTTTGTTGCTTTATAATCACAGCTTGAGTGATAACATGTAACAGCATAAGTATAGAAAGATGTCACGGTTGGTCATTGCAATATTATATTTCTCAGATGTTACATAACGAAATTTTAATAGAACAAGATTGTGTCTCATGTTATATGATAATGCTGAATTTCCAATTTGTTTACATAGCTACATCAACTGCTCCTGCTACAACTACTGAGACATCTTCTACATCTGTACTATCTACAACTACAGCACCAAACATTACACCCACTGCAGGACCTACAAGCACAACAGTACCAACATCTCCAGAGAGCACCACCCTACCATCAACAACTCAATTAACAACAACCTCAACAACAGGGATCAGTCCAACAACAACAGCAAGTCGTAAGGATCAGACTTCATCTTTAATAGTTATTTCATACTGATGGTGTTGAAAAGAATGCAACTCTTCATTATACGAAGAATTCTTCTCCTATACCAGACTTGTACTGAATTAGCAAAGACAGTACAGTCTATAATGTTGAAGTGTTTGGTACATTCTAGGCTTCTTTAAAGTTAGCTGAAGTCTAAAAGGAGTGATGTGGCACATGCTCAAGGACTTGGTACTGACTTGCAATGGGCCTGCTCAGACCAGTTGCTCCCAGATATGGGTGCAGCAGTTTGTATCCCCGTTGCCTGCACCATGCTCGGGAGAATGAGCAGAGCTGACACAGAGCAGGATAAGCTGCTAGGAGAGGCAGGAAGAGGAGCCGATGAAAGGTGCTCAGCAGGAGGTCATATCCACGCAGAAGGTGCATGCTTACACCATCTGCATCTTGAAAGTCGATAGAGATTGTGGGTTGAGGGGGAAGTGGGATGTGAGAGGGAGGAGTAGGTATGAGCATACCGTCACCTTCAATGATTTCAGTGGCGCTGCTGGCCATGGCCTCAGTTACAGCTGTTTCAATTATGGCGAGCACCGTCTCCTCAGGATATGGATGTGTGCCAATCTCCCTCCAGCTGCCTACAATTGTGCGCCACATTGTCCTGCAAGAGAGAGTGACTGTGGTTCACTGTGTTTGCCTGATGTGGCTGTCATGGTTGAAAACCTGGCAGTGTACAAGCTGTGAGATGTAGGTTTGAGGCTTGCAGCAGTGGTAAGTGTGTGAAGGTGAGTTATCATACGAATGTGAGGTTTGAGTCGTGATTGACAAAGGTTGTTGGTAAGTGAGTAGTGGGTGTGTGGTAAATTGAGCGGGGTGTGTGGTGAATTGAGAAGTGTGTGAGTCGAGGGCTGCAGTTTGTGGGATTTGGGATTTCTATAGTTCTGCTCACCACATTACAGGAAAGATGTGATTGCACTAGAGAGGGTACAGAAGAGAATTACAAGGATGTTGCCAGGACTGGAGAATTTTATCTATGAGGAAAGATTGGATAGGCTGGGTTGTTTTGTTTGGAACAGAGGAGGATGAGTTGAGATTAAATTTAGGTATATAAAATTATGATGGGCTAGATAGAGTGCATAGGAAGGACCTATTTCCTTT
This sequence comes from Somniosus microcephalus, assembly GCF_052327205.1. Classification (NCBI taxonomy): domain Eukaryota; kingdom Metazoa; phylum Chordata; class Chondrichthyes; order Squaliformes; family Somniosidae; genus Somniosus; species Somniosus microcephalus. The sequence continues at coordinate 41,484,101 of NC_140992.1, read as the reverse complement.
AGCAGAGGGGTCAATAACTAAGGGTCATAGATGTAAAGTAATTGTTGGAAGGATTAGCAGGGAATTGATGAAAACTTTTTTCACCCTGAGGGTGGTGCGGGTCTGGAACTCACTGCCTGAAAGGGTTGTAGAGGTAGAAACACACATTTCATTTTAAAAGTGCTTAGGTAAGCACTTGCAGTGCTGTTATCTACAAGGCTTTGGACTAAGAGCTGGAAAATGGGATTTTGCTGGATAGCTCTTTTTCGGCTGGCACAGACACAGTGGGCCAAATGGCCCTCTTCTATGCCATAAATTTCTATGATTTCATGATTCAATGATTGGAAGGTGGATTCCCGGACTCGTGTGACGTCATTAAATTTCTTCCTGATCTGCATTCAGGTACTCGAGCTACACTGCTTGCATTGACAGCGATGGCTATCTTCTCCCAGTCCCTTCTCAGCATCTGTCTGGAGGGCCTCTGGGCCCCCTGTGGTGCAGGACATCTCTCGTCCTGTTCACCTCCTGCACCAGGACCTCGAGTGCTGCATCCAAAAATCTGCGTGCCCTCTCGCTGCCGTGTTGCGCCACCTTAACACTTCCTGTAGGTCACACACTCCTCTACAATAACTTCTTGTACCTGCTACAGCAGGATTGCACCTCCCGTTTAAGAGGTCCAGGCTGGCTTTAATAACTGCAGGCTGGCTTTAATTGGTGCTAGACTCAATTGAAGTTGGTCCCCATGCTGAGCGTGCAGACACACAGCAGCACATTTAGCACTAGGCTGCACGCCACTATCATTGTAATTAGCAGGCAGCAAACGGATTCTACTGCCTGCAATACATTGAAAGGGCGTGGGTTATTCGCGCATCGTGATCCCCGCACCAGTTTCGGAGGCTATCTAATTTTCAGCCGGTTATATAGTGCTGCTTTATTATCACAGCTTGAGTGACAACATGGAACAACATAAGTATAGAAAGATGTCATGGTTGGTCATTGGAATATTATATTTCTCAGATGTTACATAACGTAATTTTAATAGAACAAGATTGAGTCTCATGTTACATTCTAAGGCTGAATTTCCATTTTGTTTACACAGCTACATCAACTGCTCCTGCTGCAACTACTGAGACATCTTCTACATCTGTACTATCAACAACTACAACACCAATCGTTACATCCACTGCAGGACCAACAAGCACAACAGTACCAACATCTCCAGAGAGCACCACCCTACCATCAACAACCCAATTAACAACAACCTCAACAACAGGGATCAGTCCAACAACAACAGCAAGTCGTAAGGATCAGACCTCGTCTTTAATAGTTATTTCATACTGATGGTGTTGAAAAGAATGCAACTCTTCATAATACGAAGAATTCTTCTCCTGTACTAAGCTTGTACTGAATTAGCAAAGACAGTACACTCCATAATGTTGAAGTGTTTGGTGCATTCTAGACTTCTTTAAAGTTACTTGAAGTCTACAAGGAGTGGTGTGGCACATGCTCAATGACTTGGTACTGACTTGCAATGGGCCTGCTCAGACCAGTTGCTCTAAGACATGGGTGCAGTAGTTTGTATCCCCCTTGGCCTGCATCATGCAAGGGAGAATGAGTAGAGGCAACACAGAGCAGGATAAGCTGCTAGAAGAGGCAGGAAGAGGAGGTGGTGAAAGGCTCTCAGCAGGAGGTCATATCCACCCAGGAGGTGCATGCTTACACCATCTGCAGCTTGAAAGTCGATAGAGATTGTGGGTTGAGGGGGAAGTGGGATGTGAGAGGGAGGAGTAGGTATGAGCATACCGCCATCTTCAACGCTTTCAGCGGCGCTGCTGGCCACGGCCTCAGTTACAGCTGCTCCAATTATGGCGAGCACCATCTCCTCAGGATATGGAGGCGCGCCACTCTCCCTCCAGCTGCCTACAATTGTGCACCAGATTGCCCTGCAAGAGAGAGTGAATGTGGTTCACTGTGTTTGGCTGATGTAGCTATCATGGTTGAATACCTGACAGTGTGCAAGCTGTGAGATGTTGGTGTGAGGCTTGCAGCAGTGGTAAGTGTGTGAAGGTAAGATGGAGCATACGAATGTGACGTTTGAGTCGTGATTGACAAAGGTTGTTGGTAGGTGAGTAGTGGCTGTGTGGTGAATTGAGCAGTGTGTGTGGTGAATTGAGCAGTGTGTGAGTCGATGTGTGCATGTTGTGGGGTTTGGCATTTCTATAGTTCTGCTCACCACATTACAGGAAAGATGTGATTGCACTACAGAGGGTACAGAAGAGAATTACAAGGATGTTGCCAGGACTGGAGAATTTTAAGTATGAGGAAAGATTGGATAGGCTGGGTTGTTTTGTTTGGAGCAGAGGAGGCTGAGTTGAGATTTAATTTAGGTATATAAAATAATTACAGGCCTAGATAGAGTGCATAGGAAGGACCTATTTGCTTTAGCAAAGCGGTCAATAACTAGGGGTCATAGATTTAAAGTAATTGTTGGAAGGATTAGCAGGGACTTGATGAGAAATTTTTTCAACCCGAGGGTGGTGCGAGTCTGGAACACACTGCCTAAAAGGGTTGTAGAGGTAGAAACACGCAGTTCATTTAAAAATTTCTTGGATAAGCACTTGAACTGTGGTAACCTACAACTCTTTGGACTACGAGCTGGAAAATGGGATTTTGCTGGATAGCTCTTTTTCAGCTGGCACAGACACAATGATCCAAATGTCCCTCTTCTGTGCCATAAGTCTCTATGATTTCATGATTCTATGATTGGAAGGTGAATTTCCTTACTCATGTGAGGTCATTAAATTTCTTCCTGAACTGCATTCAGGTACTCGAGCTGCACTGCTTGCATTGACAGCGATGGCTATCTTCTCCCAGTCCCTTCTCAGCATCTGTCTGGAGGGCCTCCGGGCCCCCTGTGGCGCAGGACATCTCTCGTCCTGTTCACCTCCTGCACCAGGACCTCGAGTGCTGCATCCAAAAATCTGGGTGTCCTCTCTCTGCCGTTTTGCACCATCTTCACTCTTCCTGTAGGTCACACACTCCTCTACAATAACTTCCAGTACCTGCTACAGCAGGATTGCACCTTTAAGAGGCCCAGGCTCGCTTTAATAACTGCAGGCTAGCTTTAATTGGTGCTAGACTCAATTGAAGTTGGTCCCCATGCTGAGCGTGCAGACACACAGCAGCACATTTAGCGCTAAGCTGTACGCAACTATCATTGTAATTACCAGGCAGCAAAAGTTTTCGTGCTGCCTGCCATAAATTGAAAGGGTGTGGGTTATTCACGCATCGTGATCCCCGCACCAGTTTCGTTGGCGATCTAATTTTCAGCCGGTTGTATTTTGTTGCTTTATAATCACAGCTTGAGTGATAACATGTAACAGCATAAGTATAGAAAGATGTCACGGTTGGTCATTGCAATATTATATTTCTCAGATGTTACATAACGAAATTTTAATAGAACAAGATTGTGTCTCATGTTATATGATAATGCTGAATTTCCAATTTGTTTACATAGCTACATCAACTGCTCCTGCTACAACTACTGAGACATCTTCTACATCTGTACTATCTACAACTACAGCACCAAACATTACACCCACTGCAGGACCTACAAGCACAACAGTACCAACATCTCCAGAGAGCACCACCCTACCATCAACAACTCAATTAACAACAACCTCAACAACAGGGATCAGTCCAACAACAACAGCAAGTCGTAAGGATCAGACTTCATCTTTAATAGTTATTTCATACTGATGGTGTTGAAAAGAATGCAACTCTTCATTATACGAAGAATTCTTCTCCTATACCAGACTTGTACTGAATTAGCAAAGACAGTACAGTCTATAATGTTGAAGTGTTTGGTACATTCTAGGCTTCTTTAAAGTTAGCTGAAGTCTAAAAGGAGTGATGTGGCACATGCTCAAGGACTTGGTACTGACTTGCAATGGGCCTGCTCAGACCAGTTGCTCCCAGATATGGGTGCAGCAGTTTGTATCCCCGTTGCCTGCACCATGCTCGGGAGAATGAGCAGAGCTGACACAGAGCAGGATAAGCTGCTAGGAGAGGCAGGAAGAGGAGCCGATGAAAGGTGCTCAGCAGGAGGTCATATCCACGCAGAAGGTGCATGCTTACACCATCTGCATCTTGAAAGTCGATAGAGATTGTGGGTTGAGGGGGAAGTGGGATGTGAGAGGGAGGAGTAGGTATGAGCATACCGTCACCTTCAATGATTTCAGTGGCGCTGCTGGCCATGGCCTCAGTTACAGCTGTTTCAATTATGGCGAGCACCGTCTCCTCAGGATATGGATGTGTGCCAATCTCCCTCCAGCTGCCTACAATTGTGCGCCACATTGTCCTGCAAGAGAGAGTGACTGTGGTTCACTGTGTTTGCCTGATGTGGCTGTCATGGTTGAAAACCTGGCAGTGTACAAGCTGTGAGATGTAGGTTTGAGGCTTGCAGCAGTGGTAAGTGTGTGAAGGTGAGTTATCATACGAATGTGAGGTTTGAGTCGTGATTGACAAAGGTTGTTGGTAAGTGAGTAGTGGGTGTGTGGTAAATTGAGCGGGGTGTGTGGTGAATTGAGAAGTGTGTGAGTCGAGGGCTGCAGTTTGTGGGATTTGGGATTTCTATAGTTCTGCTCACCACATTACAGGAAAGATGTGATTGCACTAGAGAGGGTACAGAAGAGAATTACAAGGATGTTGCCAGGACTGGAGAATTTTATCTATGAGGAAAGATTGGATAGGCTGGGTTGTTTTGTTTGGAACAGAGGAGGATGAGTTGAGATTAAATTTAGGTATATAAAATTATGATGGGCTAGATAGAGTGCATAGGAAGGACCTATTTCCTTTAGCAGAGGGGTCAATAACTAAGGGTCATAGATGTAAAGTAATTGTTGGAAGGATTAGCAGGGAATTGATGAAAACTTTTTTCACCCTGAGGGTGGTGCGGGTCTGGAACTCACTGCCTGAAAGGGTTGTAGAGGTAGAAACACACATTTCATTTTAAAAGTGCTTAGGTAAGCACTTGCAGTGCTGTTATCTACAAGGCTTTGGACTAAGAGCTGGAAAATGGGATTTTGCTGGATAGCTCTTTTTCGGCTGGCACAGACACAGTGGGCCAAATGGCCCTCTTCTATGCCATAAATTTCTATGATTTCATGATTCAATGATTGGAAGGTGGATTCCCGGACTCGTGTGACGTCATTAAATTTCTTCCTGATCTGCATTCAGGTACTCGAGCTACACTGCTTGCATTGACAGCGATGGCTATCTTCTCCCAGTCCCTTCTCAGCATCTGTCTGGAGGGCCTCTGGGCCCCCTGTGGTGCAGGACATCTCTCGTCCTGTTCACCTCCTGCACCAGGACCTCGAGTGCTGCATCCAAAAATCTGCGTGCCCTCTCGCTGCCGTGTTGCGCCACCTTAACACTTCCTGTAGGTCACACACTCCTCTACAATAACTTCTTGTACCTGCTACAGCAGGATTGCACCTCCCGTTTAAGAGGTCCAGGCTGGCTTTAATAACTGCAGGCTGGCTTTAATTGGTGCTAGACTCAATTGAAGTTGGTCCCCATGCTGAGCGTGCAGACACACAGCAGCACATTTAGCACTAGGCTGCACGCCACTATCATTGTAATTAGCAGGCAGCAAACGGATTCTACTGCCTGCAATACATTGAAAGGGCGTGGGTTATTCGCGCATCGTGATCCCCGCACCAGTTTCGGAGGCTATCTAATTTTCAGCCGGTTATATAGTGCTGCTTTATTATCACAGCTTGAGTGACAACATGGAACAACATAAGTATAGAAAGATGTCATGGTTGGTCATTGGAATATTATATTTCTCAGATGTTACATAACGTAATTTTAATAGAACAAGATTGAGTCTCATGTTACATTCTAAGGCTGAATTTCCATTTTGTTTACACAGCTACATCAACTGCTCCTGCTGCAACTACTGAGACATCTTCTACATCTGTACTATCAACAACTACAACACCAATCGTTACATCCACTGCAGGACCAACAAGCACAACAGTACCAACATCTCCAGAGAGCACCACCCTACCATCAACAACCCAATTAACAACAACCTCAACAACAGGGATCAGTCCAACAACAACAGCAAGTCGTAAGGATCAGACCTCGTCTTTAATAGTTATTTCATACTGATGTTGTTGAAAAGAATGCAACTCTTCATAATACGAAGAATTCTTCTCCTGTACTAAGCTTGTACTGAATTAGCAAAGACAGTACACTCCATAATGTTGAAGTGTTTGGTGCATTCTAGACTTCTTTAAAGTTACTTGAAGTCTACAAGGAGTGGTGTGGCACATGCTCAATGACTTGGTACTGACTTGCAATGGGCCTGCTCAGACCAGTTGCTCTAAGACATGGGTGCAGTAGTTTGTATCCCCCTTGGCCTGCATCATGCAAGGGAGAATGAGTAGAGGCAACACAGAGCAGGATAAGCTGCTAGAAGAGGCAGGAAGAGGAGGTGGTGAAAGGCTCTCAGCAGGAGGTCATATCCACCCAGGAGGTGCATGCTTACACCATCTGCAGCTTGAAAGTCGATAGAGATTGTGGGTTGAGGGGGAAGTGGGATGTGAGAGGGAGGAGTAGGTATGAGCATACCGCCATCTTCAACGCTTTCAGCGGCGCTGCTGGCCACGGCCTCAGTTACAGCTGCTCCAATTATGGCGAGCACCATCTCCTCAGGATATGGAGGCGCGCCACTCTCCCTCCAGCTGCCTACAATTGTGCACCAGATTGTCCTGCAAGAGAGAGTGAATGTGGTTCACTGTGTTTGGCTGATGTAGCTATCATGGTTGAATACCTGACAGTGTGCAAGCTGTGAGATGTTGGTGTGAGGCTTGCAGCAGTGGTAAGTGTGTGAAGGTAAGATGGAGCATACGAATGTGACGTTTGAGTCGTGATTGACAAAGGTTGTTGGTAGGTGAGTAGTGGCTGTGTGGTGAATTGAGCAGTGTGTGTGGTGAATTGAGCAGTGTGTGAGTCGATGTGTGCATGTTGTGGGGTTTGGCATTTCTATAGTTCTGCTCACCACATTACAGGAAAGATGTGATTGCACTACAGAGGGTACAGAAGAGAATTACAAGGATGTTGCCAGGACTGGAGAATTTTAAGTATGAGGAAAGATTGGATAGGCTGGGTTGTTTTGTTTGGAGCAGAGGAGGCTGAGTTGAGATTTAATTTAGGTATATAAAATAATTACAGGCCTAGATAGAGTGCATAGGAAGGACCTATTTGCTTTAGCAAAGCGGTCAATAACTAGGGGTCATAGATTTAAAGTAATTGTTGGAAGGATTAGCAGGGACTTGATGAGAAATTTTTTCAACCCGAGGGTGGTGCGAGTCTGGAACACACTGCCTAAAAGGGTTGTAGAGGTAGAAACACGCAGTTCATTTAAAAATTTCTTGGATAAGCACTTGAACTGTGGTAACCTACAACTCTTTGGACTACGAGCTGGAAAATGGGATTTTGCTGGATAGCTCTTTTTCAGCTGGCACAGACACAATGATCCAAATGTCCCTCTTCTGTGCCATAAGTCTCTATGATTTCATGATTCTATGATTGGAAGGTGAATTTCCTTACTCATGTGAGGTCATTAAATTTCTTCCTGAACTGCATTCAGGTACTCGAGCTGCACTGCTTGCATTGACAGCGATGGCTATCTTCTCCCAGTCCCTTCTCAGCATCTGTCTGGAGGGCCTCCGGGCCCCCTGTGGCGCAGGACATCTCTCGTCCTGTTCACCTCCTGCACCAGGACCTCGAGTGCTGCATCCAAAAATCTGGGTGTCCTCTCTCTGCCGTTTTGCACCATCTTCACTCTTCCTGTAGGTCACACACTCCTCTACAATAACTTCCAGTACCTGCTACAGCAGGATTGCACCTTTAAGAGGCCCAGGCTCGCTTTAATAACTGCAGGCTAGCTTTAATTGGTGCTAGACTCAATTGAAGTTGGTCCCCATGCTGAGCGTGCAGACACACAGCAGCACATTTAGCGCTAAGCTGTACGCAACTATCATTGTAATTACCAGGCAGCAAAAGTTTTCGTGCTGCCTGCCATAAATTGAAAGGGTGTGGGTTATTCGCGCATCGTGATCCCCGCACCAGTTTCGTTGGCGATCTAATTTTCAGCCGGTTGTATTTTGTTGCTTTATAATCACAGCTTGAGTGATAACATGTAACAGCATAAGTATAGAAAGATGTCACGGTTGGTCATTGCAATATTATATTTCTCAGATGTTACATAACGAAATTTTAATAGAACAAGATTGTGTCTCATGTTATATGATAATGCTGAATTTCCAATTTGTTTACATAGCTACATCAACTGCTCCTGCTACAACTACTGAGACATCTTCTACATCTGTACTATCTACAACTACAGCACCAAACATTACACCCACTGCAGGACCTACAAGCACAACAGTACCAACATCTCCAGAGAGCACCACCCTACCATCAACAACTCAATTAACAACAACCTCAACAACAGGGATCAGTCCAACAACAACAGCAAGTCGTAAGGATCAGACTTCATCTTTAATAGTTATTTCATACTGATGGTGTTGAAAAGAATGCAACTCTTCATTATACGAAGAATTCTTCTCCTATACCAGACTTGTACTGAATTAGCAAAGACAGTACAGTCTATAATGTTGAAGTGTTTGGTACATTCTAGGCTTCTTTAAAGTTAGCTGAAGTCTAAAAGGAGTGATGTGGCACATGCTCAAGGACTTGGTACTGACTTGCAATGGGCCTGCTCAGACCAGTTGCTCCCAGATATGGGTGCAGCAGTTTGTATCCCCGTTGCCTGCACCATGCTCGGGAGAATGAGCAGAGCTGACACAGAGCAGGATAAGCTGCTAGGAGAGGCAGGAAGAGGAGCCGATGAAAGGTGCTCAGCAGGAGGTCATATCCACGCAGAAGGTGCATGCTTACACCATCTGCATCTTGAAAGTCGATAGAGATTGTGGGTTGAGGGGGAAGTGGGATGTGAGAGGGAGGAGTAGGTATGAGCATACCGTCACCTTCAATGATTTCAGTGGCGCTGCTGGCCATGGCCTCAGTTACAGCTGTTTCAATTATGGCGAGCACCGTCTCCTCAGGATATGGATGTGTGCCAATCTCCCTCCAGCTGCCTACAATTGTGCGCCACATTGTCCTGCAAGAGAGAGTGACTGTGGTTCACTGTGTTTGCCTGATGTGGCTGTCATGGTTGAAAACCTGGCAGTGTACAAGCTGTGAGATGTAGGTTTGAGGCTTGCAGCAGTGGTAAGTGTGTGAAGGTGAGTTATCATACGAATGTGAGGTTTGAGTCGTGATTGACAAAGGTTGTTGGTAAGTGAGTAGTGGGTGTGTGGTAAATTGAGCGGGGTGTGTGGTGAATTGAGAAGTGTGTGAGTCGAGGGCTGCAGTTTGTGGGATTTGGGATTTCTATAGTTCTGCTCACCACATTACAGGAAAGATGTGATTGCACTAGAGAGGGTACAGAAGAGAATTACAAGGATGTTGCCAGGACTGGAGAATTTTATCTATGAGGAAAGATTGGATAGGCTGGGTTGTTTTGTTTGGAACAGAGGAGGATGAGTTGAGATTAAATTTAGGTATATAAAATTATGATGGGCTAGATAGAGTGCATAGGAAGGACCTATTTCCTTTAGCAGAGGGGTCAATAACTAAGGGTCATAGATGTAAAGTAATTGTTGGAAGGATTAGCAGGGAATTGATGAAAACTTTTTTCACCCTGAGGGTGGTGCGGGTCTGGAACTCACTGCCTGAAAGGGTTGTAGAGGTAGAAACACACATTTCATTTTAAAAGTGCTTAGGTAAGCACTTGCAGTGCTGTTATCTACAAGGCTTTGGACTAAGAGCTGGAAAATGGGATTTTGCTGGATAGCTCTTTTTCGGCTGGCACAGACACAGTGGGCCAAATGGCCCTCTTCTATGCCATAAATTTCTATGATTTCATGATTCAATGATTGGAAGGTGGATTCCCGGACTCGTGTGACGTCATTAAATTTCTTCCTGATCTGCATTCAGGTACTCGAGCTACACTGCTTGCATTGACAGCGATGGCTATCTTCTCCCAGTCCCTTCTCAGCATCTGTCTGGAGGGCCTCTGGGCCCCCTGTGGTGCAGGACATCTCTCGTCCTGTTCACCTCCTGCACCAGGACCTCGAGTGCTGCATCCAAAAATCTGCGTGCCCTCTCGCTGCCGTGTTGCGCCACCTTAACACTTCCTGTAGGTCACACACTCCTCTACAATAACTTCTTGTACCTGCTACAGCAGGATTGCACCTCCCGTTTAAGAGGTCCAGGCTGGCTTTAATAACTGCAGGCTGGCTTTAATTGGTGCTAGACTCAATTGAAGTTGGTCCCCATGCTGAGCGTGCAGACACACAGCAGCACATTTAGCACTAGGCTGCACGCCACTATCATTGTAATTAGCAGGCAGCAAACGGATTCTACTGCCTGCAATACATTGAAAGGGCGTGGGTTATTCGCGCATCGTGATCCCCGCACCAGTTTCGGAGGCTATCTAATTTTCAGCCGGTTATATAGTGCTGCTTTATTATCACAGCTTGAGTGACAACATGGAACAACATAAGTATAGAAAGATGTCATGGTTGGTCATTGGAATATTATATTTCTCAGATGTTACATAACGTAATTTTAATAGAACAAGATTGAGTCTCATGTTACATTCTAAGGCTGAATTTCCATTTTGTTTACACAGCTACATCAACTGCTCCTGCTGCAACTACTGAGACATCTTCTACATCTGTACTATCAACAACTACAACACCAATCGTTACATCCACTGCAGGACCAACAAGCACAACAGTACCAACATCTCCAGAGAGCACCACCCTACCATCAACAACCCAATTAACAACAACCTCAACAACAGGGATCAGTCCAACAACAACAGCAAGTCGTAAGGATCAGACCTCGTCTTTAATAGTTATTTCATACTGATGGTGTTGAAAAGAATGCAACTCTTCATAATACGAAGAATTCTTCTCCTGTACTAAGCTTGTACTGAATTAGCAAAGACAGTACACTCCATAATGTTGAAGTGTTTGGTGCATTCTAGACTTCTTTAAAGTTACTTGAAGTCTACAAGGAGTGGTGTGGCACATGCTCAATGACTTGGTACTGACTTGCAATGGGCCTGCTCAGACCAGTTGCTCTAAGACATGGGTGCAGTAGTTTGTATCCCCCTTGGCCTGCATCATGCAAGGGAGAATGAGTAGAGGCAACACAGAGCAGGATAAGCTGCTAGAAGAGGCAGGAAGAGGAGGTGGTGAAAGGCTCTCAGCAGGAGGTCATATCCACCCAGGAGGTGCATGCTTACACCATCTGCAGCTTGAAAGTCGATAGAGATTGTGGGTTGAGGGGGAAGTGGGATGTGAGAGGGAGGAGTAGGTATGAGCATACCGCCATCTTCAACGCTTTCAGCGGCGCTGCTGGCCACGGCCTCAGTTACAGCTGCTCCAATTATGGCGAGCACCATCTCCTCAGGATATGGAGGCGCGCCACTCTCCCTCCAGCTGCCTACAATTGTGCACCAGATTGCCCTGCAAGAGAGAGTGAATGTGGTTCACTGTGTTTGGCTGATGTAGCTATCATGGTTGAATACCTGACAGTGTGCAAGCTGTGAGATGTTGGTGTGAGGCTTGCAGCAGTGGTAAGTGTGTGAAGGTAAGATGGAGCATACGAATGTGACGTTTGAGTCGTGATTGACAAAGGTTGTTGGTAGGTGAGTAGTGGCTGTGTGGTGAATTGAGCAGTGTGTGTGGTGAATTGAGCAGTGTGTGAGTCGATGTGTGCATGTTGTGGGGTTTGGCATTTCTATAGTTCTGCTCACCACATTACAGGAAAGATGTGATTGCACTACAGAGGGTACAGAAGAGAATTACAAGGATGTTGCCAGGACTGGAGAATTTTAAGTATGAGGAAAGATTGGATAGGCTGGGTTGTTTTGTTTGGAGCAGAGGAGGCTGAGTTGAGATTTAATTTAGGTATATAAAATAATTACAGGCCTAGATAGAGTGCATAGGAAGGACCTATTTGCTTTAGCAAAGCGGTCAATAACTAGGGGTCATAGATTTAAAGTAATTGTTGGAAGGATTAGCAGGGACTTGATGAGAAATTTTTTCAACCCGAGGGTGGTGCGAGTCTGGAACACACTGCCTAAAAGGGTTGTAGAGGTAGAAACACGCAGTTCATTTAAAAATTTCTTGGATAAGCACTTGAACTGTGGTAACCTACAACTCTTTGGACTACGAGCTGGAAAATGGGATTTTGCTGGATAGCTCTTTTTCAGCTGGCACAGACACAATGATCCAAATGTCCCTCTTCTGTGCCATAAGTCTCTATGATTTCATGATTCTATGATTGGAAGGTGAATTTCCTTACTCATGTGAGGTCATTAAATTTCTTCCTGAACTGCATTCAGGTACTCGAGCTGCACTGCTTGCATTGACAGCGATGGCTATCTTCTCCCAGTCCCTTCTCAGCATCTGTCTGGAGGGCCTCCGGGCCCCCTGTGGCGCAGGACATCTCTCGTCCTGTTCACCTCCTGCACCAGGACCTCGAGTGCTGCATCCAAAAATCTGGGTGTCCTCTCTCTGCCGTTTTGCACCATCTTCACTCTTCCTGTAGGTCACACACTCCTCTACAATAACTTCCAGTACCTGCTACAGCAGGATTGCACCTTTAAGAGGCCCAGGCTCGCTTTAATAACTGCAGGCTAGCTTTAATTGGTGCTAGACTCAATTGAAGTTGGTCCCCATGCTGAGCGTGCAGACACACAGCAGCACATTTAGCGCTAAGCTGTACGCAACTATCATTGTAATTACCAGGCAGCAAAAGTTTTCGTGCTGCCTGCCATAAATTGAAAGGGTGTGGGTTATTCACGCATCGTGATCCCCGCACCAGTTTCGTTGGCGATCTAATTTTCAGCCGGTTGTATTTTGTTGCTTTATAATCACAGCTTGAGTGATAACATGTAACAGCATAAGTATAGAAAGATGTCACGGTTGGTCATTGCAATATTATATTTCTCAGATGTTACATAACGAAATTTTAATAGAACAAGATTGTGTCTCATGTTATATGATAATGCTGAATTTCCAATTTGTTTACATAGCTACATCAACTGCTCCTGCTACAACTACTGAGACATCTTCTACATCTGTACTATCTACAACTACAGCACCAAACATTACACCCACTGCAGGACCTACAAGCACAACAGTACCAACATCTCCAGAGAGCACCACCCTACCATCAACAACTCAATTAACAACAACCTCAACAACAGGGATCAGTCCAACAACAACAGCAAGTCGTAAGGATCAGACTTCATCTTTAATAGTTATTTCATACTGATGGTGTTGAAAAGAATGCAACTCTTCATTATACGAAGAATTCTTCTCCTATACCAGACTTGTACTGAATTAGCAAAGACAGTACAGTCTATAATGTTGAAGTGTTTGGTACATTCTAGGCTTCTTTAAAGTTAGCTGAAGTCTAAAAGGAGTGATGTGGCACATGCTCAAGGACTTGGTACTGACTTGCAATGGGCCTGCTCAGACCAGTTGCTCCCAGATATGGGTGCAGCAGTTTGTATCCCCGTTGCCTGCACCATGCTCGGGAGAATGAGCAGAGCTGACACAGAGCAGGATAAGCTGCTAGGAGAGGCAGGAAGAGGAGCCGATGAAAGGTGCTCAGCAGGAGGTCATATCCACGCAGAAGGTGCATGCTTACACCATCTGCATCTTGAAAGTCGATAGAGATTGTGGGTTGAGGGGGAAGTGGGATGTGAGAGGGAGGAGTAGGTATGAGCATACCGTCACCTTCAATGATTTCAGTGGCGCTGCTGGCCATGGCCTCAGTTACAGCTGTTTCAATTATGGCGAGCACCGTCTCCTCAGGATATGGATGTGTGCCAATCTCCCTCCAGCTGCCTACAATTGTGCGCCACATTGTCCTGCAAGAGAGAGTGACTGTGGTTCACTGTGTTTGCCTGATGTGGCTGTCATGGTTGAAAACCTGGCAGTGTACAAGCTGTGAGATGTAGGTTTGAGGCTTGCAGCAGTGGTAAGTGTGTGAAGGTGAGTTATCATACGAATGTGAGGTTTGAGTCGTGATTGACAAAGGTTGTTGGTAAGTGAGTAGTGGGTGTGTGGTAAATTGAGCGGGGTGTGTGGTGAATTGAGAAGTGTGTGAGTCGAGGGCTGCAGTTTGTGGGATTTGGGATTTCTATAGTTCTGCTCACCACATTACAGGAAAGATGTGATTGCACTAGAGAGGGTACAGAAGAGAATTACAAGGATGTTGCCAGGACTGGAGAATTTTATCTATGAGGAAAGATTGGATAGGCTGGGTTGTTTTGTTTGGAACAGAGGAGGATGAGTTGAGATTAAATTTAGGTATATAAAATTATGATGGGCTAGATAGAGTGCATAGGAAGGACCTATTTCCTTTAGCAGAGGGGTCAATAACTAAGGGTCATAGATGTAAAGTAATTGTTGGAAGGATTAGCAGGGAATTGATGAAAACTTTTTTCACCCTGAGGGTGGTGCGGGTCTGGAACTCACTGCCTGAAAGGGTTGTAGAGGTAGAAACACACATTTCATTTTAAAAGTGCTTAGGTAAGCACTTGCAGTGCTGTTATCTACAAGGCTTTGGACTAAGAGCTGGAAAATGGGATTTTGCTGGATAGCTCTTTTTCGGCTGGCACAGACACAGTGGGCCAAATGGCCCTCTTCTATGCCATAAATTTCTATGATTTCATGATTCAATGATTGGAAGGTGGATTCCCGGACTCGTGTGACGTCATTAAATTTCTTCCTGATCTGCATTCAGGTACTCGAGCTACACTGCTTGCATTGACAGCGATGGCTATCTTCTCCCAGTCCCTTCTCAGCATCTGTCTGGAGGGCCTCTGGGCCCCCTGTGGTGCAGGACATCTCTCGTCCTGTTCACCTCCTGCACCAGGACCTCGAGTGCTGCATCCAAAAATCTGCGTGCCCTCTCGCTGCCGTGTTGCGCCACCTTAACACTTCCTGTAGGTCACACACTCCTCTACAATAACTTCTTGTACCTGCTACAGCAGGATTGCACCTCCCGTTTAAGAGGTCCAGGCTGGCTTTAATAACTGCAGGCTGGCTTTAATTGGTGCTAGACTCAATTGAAGTTGGTCCCCATGCTGAGCGTGCAGACACACAGCAGCACATTTAGCACTAGGCTGCACGCCACTATCATTGTAATTAGCAGGCAGCAAACGGATTCTACTGCCTGCAATACATTGAAAGGGCGTGGGTTATTCGCGCATCGTGATCCCCGCACCAGTTTCGGAGGCTATCTAATTTTCAGCCGGTTATATAGTGCTGCTTTATTATCACAGCTTGAGTGACAACATGGAACAACATAAGTATAGAAAGATGTCATGGTTGGTCATTGGAATATTATATTTCTCAGATGTTACATAACGTAATTTTAATAGAACAAGATTGAGTCTCATGTTACATTCTAAGGCTGAATTTCCATTTTGTTTACACAGCTACATCAACTGCTCCTGCTGCAACTACTGAGACATCTTCTACATCTGTACTATCAACAACTACAACACCAATCGTTACATCCACTGCAGGACCAACAAGCACAACAGTATCAACATCTCCAGAGAGCACCACCCTACCATCAACAACCCAATTAACAACAACCTCAACAACAGGGATCAGTCCAACAACAACAGCAAGTCGTAAGGATCAGACCTCGTCTTTAATAGTTATTTCATACTGATGTTGTTGAAAAGAATGCAACTCTTCATAATACGAAGAATTCTTCTCCTGTACTAAGCTTGTACTGAATTAGCAAAGACAGTACACTCCATAATGTTGAAGTGTTTGGTGCATTCTAGACTTCTTTAAAGTTACTTGAAGTCTACAAGGAGTGGTGTGGCACATGCTCAATGACTTGGTACTGACTTGCAATGGGCCTGCTCAGACCAGTTGCTCTAAGACATGGGTGCAGTAGTTTGTATCCCCCTTGGCCTGCATCATGCAAGGGAGAATGAGTAGAGGCAACACAGAGCAGGATAAGCTGCTAGAAGAGGCAGGAAGAGGAGGTGGTGAAAGGCTCTCAGCAGGAGGTCATATCCACCCAGGAGGTGCATGCTTACACCATCTGCAGCTTGAAAGTCGATAGAGATTGTGGGTTGAGGGGGAAGTGGGATGTGAGAGGGAGGAGTAGGTATGAGCATACCGCCATCTTCAACGCTTTCAGCGGCGCTGCTGGCCACGGCCTCAGTTACAGCTGCTCCAATTATGGCGAGCACCATCTCCTCAGGATATGGAGGCGCGCCACTCTCCCTCCAGCTGCCTACAATTGTGCACCAGATTGTCCTGCAAGAGAGAGTGAATGTGGTTCACTGTGTTTGGCTGATGTAGCTATCATGGTTGAATACCTGACAGTGTGCAAGCTGTGAGATGTTGGTGTGAGGCTTGCAGCAGTGGTAAGTGTGTGAAGGTAAGATGGAGCATACGAATGTGACGTTTGAGTCGTGATTGACAAAGGTTGTTGGTAGGTGAGTAGTGGCTGTGTGGTGAATTGAGCAGTGTGTGTGGTGAATTGAGCAGTGTGTGAGTCGATGTGTGCATGTTGTGGGGTTTGGCATTTCTATAGTTCTGCTCACCACATTACAGGAAAGATGTGATTGCACTACAGAGGGTACAGAAGAGAATTACAAGGATGTTGCCAGGACTGGAGAATTTTAAGTATGAGGAAAGATTGGATAGGCTGGGTTGTTTTGTTTGGAGCAGAGGAGGCTGAGTTGAGATTTAATTTAGGTATATAAAATAATTACAGGCCTAGATAGAGTGCATAGGAAGGACCTATTTGCTTTAGCAAAGCGGTCAATAACTAGGGGTCATAGATTTAAAGTAATTGTTGGAAGGATTAGCAGGGACTTGATGAGAAATTTTTTCAACCCGAGGGTGGTGCGAGTCTGGAACACACTGCCTAAAAGGGTTGTAGAGGTAGAAACACGCAGTTCATTTAAAAATTTCTTGGATAAGCACTTGAACTGTGGTAACCTACAACTCTTTGGACTACGAGCTGGAAAATGGGATTTTGCTGGATAGCTCTTTTTCAGCTGGCACAGACACAATGATCCAAATGTCCCTCTTCTGTGCCATAAGTCTCTATGATTTCATGATTCTATGATTGGAAGGTGAATTTCCTTACTCATGTGAGGTCATTAAATTTCTTCCTGAACTGCATTCAGGTACTCGAGCTGCACTGCTTGCATTGACAGCGATGGCTATCTTCTCCCAGTCCCTTCTCAGCATCTGTCTGGAGGGCCTCCGGGCCCCCTGTGGCGCAGGACATCTCTCGTCCTGTTCACCTCCTGCACCAGGACCTCGAGTGCTGCATCCAAAAATCTGGGTGTCCTCTCTCTGCCGTTTTGCACCATCTTCACTCTTCCTGTAGGTCACACACTCCTCTACAATAACTTCCAGTACCTGCTACAGCAGGATTGCACCTTTAAGAGGCCCAGGCTCGCTTTAATAACTGCAGGCTAGCTTTAATTGGTGCTAGACTCAATTGAAGTTGGTCCCCATGCTGAGCGTGCAGACACACAGCAGCACATTTAGCGCTAAGCTGTACGCAACTATCATTGTAATTACCAGGCAGCAAAAGTTTTCGTGCTGCCTGCCATAAATTGAAAGGGTGTGGGTTATTCACGCATCGTGATCCCCGCACCAGTTTCGTTGGCGATCTAATTTTCAGCCGGTTGTATTTTGTTGCTTTATAATCACAGCTTGAGTGATAACATGTAACAGCATAAGTATAGAAAGATGTCACGGTTGGTCATTGCAATATTATATTTCTCAGATGTTACATAACGAAATTTTAATAGAACAAGATTGTGTCTCATGTTATATGATAATGCTGAATTTCCAATTTGTTTACATAGCTACATCAACTGCTCCTGCTACAACTACTGAGACATCTTCTACATCTGTACTATCTACAACTACAGCACCAAACATTACACCCACTGCAGGACCTACAAGCACAACAGTACCAACATCTCCAGAGAGCACCACCCTACCATCAACAACTCAATTAACAACAACCTCAACAACAGGGATCAGTCCAACAACAACAGCAAGTCGTAAGGATCAGACTTCATCTTTAATAGTTATTTCATACTGATGGTGTTGAAAAGAATGCAACTCTTCATTATACGAAGAATTCTTCTCCTATACCAGACTTGTACTGAATTAGCAAAGACAGTACAGTCTATAATGTTGAAGTGTTTGGTACATTCTAGGCTTCTTTAAAGTTAGCTGAAGTCTAAAAGGAGTGATGTGGCACATGCTCAAGGACTTGGTACTGACTTGCAATGGGCCTGCTCAGACCAGTTGCTCCCAGATATGGGTGCAGCAGTTTGTATCCCCGTTGCCTGCACCATGCTCGGGAGAATGAGCAGAGCTGACACAGAGCAGGATAAGCTGCTAGGAGAGGCAGGAAGAGGAGCCGATGAAAGGTGCTCAGCAGGAGGTCATATCCACGCAGAAGGTGCATGCTTACACCATCTGCATCTTGAAAGTCGATAGAGATTGTGGGTTGAGGGGGAAGTGGGATGTGAGAGGGAGGAGTAGGTATGAGCATACCGTCACCTTCAATGATTTCAGTGGCGCTGCTGGCCATGGCCTCAGTTACAGCTGTTTCAATTATGGCGAGCACCGTCTCCTCAGGATATGGATGTGTGCCAATCTCCCTCCAGCTGCCTACAATTGTGCGCCACATTGTCCTGCAAGAGAGAGTGACTGTGGTTCACTGTGTTTGCCTGATGTGGCTGTCATGGTTGAAAACCTGGCAGTGTACAAGCTGTGAGATGTAGGTTTGAGGCTTGCAGCAGTGGTAAGTGTGTGAAGGTGAGTTATCATACGAATGTGAGGTTTGAGTCGTGATTGACAAAGGTTGTTGGTAAGTGAGTAGTGGGTGTGTGGTAAATTGAGCGGGGTGTGTGGTGAATTGAGAAGTGTGTGAGTCGAGGGCTGCAGTTTGTGGGATTTGGGATTTCTATAGTTCTGCTCACCACATTACAGGAAAGATGTGATTGCACTAGAGAGGGTACAGAAGAGAATTACAAGGATGTTGCCAGGACTGGAGAATTTTATCTATGAGGAAAGATTGGATAGGCTGGGTTGTTTTGTTTGGAACAGAGGAGGATGAGTTGAGATTAAATTTAGGTATATAAAATTATGATGGGCTAGATAGAGTGCATAGGAAGGACCTATTTCCTTTAGCAGAGGGGTCAATAACTAAGGGTCATAGATGTAAAGTAATTGTTGGAAGGATTAGCAGGGAATTGATGAAAACTTTTTTCACCCTGAGGGTGGTGCGGGTCTGGAACTCACTGCCTGAAAGGGTTGTAGAGGTAGAAACACACATTTCATTTTAAAAGTGCTTAGGTAAGCACTTGCAGTGCTGTTATCTACAAGGCTTTGGACTAAGAGCTGGAAAATGGGATTTTGCTGGATAGCTCTTTTTCGGCTGGCACAGACACAGTGGGCCAAATGGCCCTCTTCTATGCCATAAATTTCTATGATTTCATGATTCAATGATTGGAAGGTGGATTCCCGGACTCGTGTGACGTCATTAAATTTCTTCCTGATCTGCATTCAGGTACTCGAGCTACACTGCTTGCATTGACAGCGATGGCTATCTTCTCCCAGTCCCTTCTCAGCATCTGTCTGGAGGGCCTCTGGGCCCCCTGTGGTGCAGGACATCTCTCGTCCTGTTCACCTCCTGCACCAGGACCTCGAGTGCTGCATCCAAAAATCTGCGTGCCCTCTCGCTGCCGTGTTGCGCCACCTTAACACTTCCTGTAGGTCACACACTCCTCTACAATAACTTCTTGTACCTGCTACAGCAGGATTGCACCTCCCGTTTAAGAGGTCCAGGCTGGCTTTAATAACTGCAGGCTGGCTTTAATTGGTGCTAGACTCAATTGAAGTTGGTCCCCATGCTGAGCGTGCAGACACACAGCAGCACATTTAGCACTAGGCTGCACGCCACTATCATTGTAATTAGCAGGCAGCAAACGGATTCTACTGCCTGCAATACATTGAAAGGGCGTGGGTTATTCGCGCATCGTGATCCCCGCACCAGTTTCGGAGGCTATCTAATTTTCAGCCGGTTATATAGTGCTGCTTTATTATCACAGCTTGAGTGACAACATGGAACAACATAAGTATAGAAAGATGTCATGGTTGGTCATTGGAATATTATATTTCTCAGATGTTACATAACGTAATTTTAATAGAACAAGATTGAGTCTCATGTTACATTCTAAGGCTGAATTTCCATTTTGTTTACACAGCTACATCAACTGCTCCTGCTGCAACTACTGAGACATCTTCTACATCTGTACTATCAACAACTACAACACCAATCGTTACATCCACTGCAGGACCAACAAGCACAACAGTACCAACATCTCCAGAGAGCACCACCCTACCATCAACAACCCAATTAACAACAACCTCAACAACAGGGATCAGTCCAACAACAACAGCAAGTCGTAAGGATCAGACCTCGTCTTTAATAGTTATTTCATACTGATGTTGTTGAAAAGAATGCAACTCTTCATAATACGAAGAATTCTTCTCCTGTACTAAGCTTGTACTGAATTAGCAAAGACAGTACACTCCATAATGTTGAAGTGTTTGGTGCATTCTAGACTTCTTTAAAGTTACTTGAAGTCTACAAGGAGTGGTGTGGCACATGCTCAATGACTTGGTACTGACTTGCAATGGGCCTGCTCAGACCAGTTGCTCTAAGACATGGGTGCAGTAGTTTGTATCCCCCTTGGCCTGCATCATGCAAGGGAGAATGAGTAGAGGCAACACAGAGCAGGATAAGCTGCTAGAAGAGGCAGGAAGAGGAGGTGGTGAAAGGCTCTCAGCAGGAGGTCATATCCACCCAGGAGGTGCATGCTTACACCATCTGCAGCTTGAAAGTCGATAGAGATTGTGGGTTGAGGGGGAAGTGGGATGTGAGAGGGAGGAGTAGGTATGAGCATACCGCCATCTTCAACGCTTTCAGCGGCGCTGCTGGCCACGGCCTCAGTTACAGCTGCTCCAATTATGGCGAGCACCATCTCCTCAGGATATGGAGGCGCGCCACTCTCCCTCCAGCTGCCTACAATTGTGCACCAGATTGTCCTGCAAGAGAGAGTGAATGTGGTTCACTGTGTTTGGCTGATGTAGCTATCATGGTTGAATACCTGACAGTGTGCAAGCTGTGAGATGTTGGTGTGAGGCTTGCAGCAGTGGTAAGTGTGTGAAGGTAAGATGGAGCATACGAATGTGACGTTTGAGTCGTGATTGACAAAGGTTGTTGGTAGGTGAGTAGTGGCTGTGTGGTGAATTGAGCAGTGTGTGTGGTGAATTGAGCAGTGTGTGAGTCGATGTGTGCATGTTGTGGGGTTTGGCATTTCTATAGTTCTGCTCACCACATTACAGGAAAGATGTGATTGCACTACAGAGGGTACAGAAGAGAATTACAAGGATGTTGCCAGGACTGGAGAATTTTAAGTATGAGGAAAGATTGGATAGGCTGGGTTGTTTTGTTTGGAGCAGAGGAGGCTGAGTTGAGATTTAATTTAGGTATATAAAATAATTACAGGCCTAGATAGAGTGCATAGGAAGGACCTATTTGCTTTAGCAAAGCGGTCAATAACTAGGGGTCATAGATTTAAAGTAATTGTTGGAAGGATTAGCAGGGACTTGATGAGAAATTTTTTCAACCCGAGGGTGGTGCGAGTCTGGAACACACTGCCTAAAAGGGTTGTAGAGGTAGAAACACGCAGTTCATTTAAAAATTTCTTGGATAAGCACTTGAACTGTGGTAACCTACAACTCTTTGGACTACGAGCTGGAAAATGGGATTTTGCTGGATAGCTCTTTTTCAGCTGGCACAGACACAATGATCCAAATGTCCCTCTTCTGTGCCATAAGTCTCTATGATTTCATGATTCTATGATTGGAAGGTGAATTTCCTTACTCATGTGAGGTCATTAAATTTCTTCCTGAACTGCATTCAGGTACTCGAGCTGCACTGCTTGCATTGACAGCGATGGCTATCTTCTCCCAGTCCCTTCTCAGCATCTGTCTGGAGGGCCTCCGGGCCCCCTGTGGCGCAGGACATCTCTCGTCCTGTTCACCTCCTGCACCAGGACCTCGAGTGCTGCATCCAAAAATCTGGGTGTCCTCTCTCTGCCGTTTTGCACCATCTTCACTCTTCCTGTAGGTCACACACTCCTCTACAATAACTTCCAGTACCTGCTACAGCAGGATTGCACCTTTAAGAGGCCCAGGCTCGCTTTAATAACTGCAGGCTAGCTTTAATTGGTGCTAGACTCAATTGAAGTTGGTCCCCATGCTGAGCGTGCAGACACACAGCAGCACATTTAGCGCTAAGCTGTACGCAACTATCATTGTAATTACCAGGCAGCAAAAGTTTTCGTGCTGCCTGCCATAAATTGAAAGGGTGTGGGTTATTCACGCATCGTGATCCCCGCACCAGTTTCGTTGGCGATCTAATTTTCAGCCGGTTGTATTTTGTTGCTTTATAATCACAGCTTGAGTGATAACATGTAACAGCATAAGTATAGAAAGATGTCACGGTTGGTCATTGCAATATTATATTTCTCAGATGTTACATAACGAAATTTTAATAGAACAAGATTGTGTCTCATGTTATATGATAATGCTGAATTTCCAATTTGTTTACATAGCTACATCAACTGCTCCTGCTACAACTACTGAGACATCTTCTACATCTGTACTATCTACAACTACAGCACCAAACATTACACCCACTGCAGGACCTACAAGCACAACAGTACCAACATCTCCAGAGAGCACCACCCTACCATCAACAACTCAATTAACAACAACCTCAACAACAGGGATCAGTCCAACAACAACAGCAAGTCGTAAGGATCAGACTTCATCTTTAATAGTTATTTCATACTGATGGTGTTGAAAAGAATGCAACTCTTCATTATACGAAGAATTCTTCTCCTATACCAGACTTGTACTGAATTAGCAAAGACAGTACAGTCTATAATGTTGAAGTGTTTGGTACATTCTAGGCTTCTTTAAAGTTAGCTGAAGTCTAAAAGGAGTGATGTGGCACATGCTCAAGGACTTGGTACTGACTTGCAATGGGCCTGCTCAGACCAGTTGCTCCCAGATATGGGTGCAGCAGTTTGTATCCCCGTTGCCTGCACCATGCTCGGGAGAATGAGCAGAGCTGACACAGAGCAGGATAAGCTGCTAGGAGAGGCAGGAAGAGGAGCCGATGAAAGGTGCTCAGCAGGAGGTCATATCCACGCAGAAGGTGCATGCTTACACCATCTGCATCTTGAAAGTCGATAGAGATTGTGGGTTGAGGGGGAAGTGGGATGTGAGAGGGAGGAGTAGGTATGAGCATACCGTCACCTTCAATGATTTCAGTGGCGCTGCTGGCCATGGCCTCAGTTACAGCTGTTTCAATTATGGCGAGCACCGTCTCCTCAGGATATGGATGTGTGCCAATCTCCCTCCAGCTGCCTACAATTGTGCGCCACATTGTCCTGCAAGAGAGAGTGACTGTGGTTCACTGTGTTTGCCTGATGTGGCTGTCATGGTTGAAAACCTGGCAGTGTACAAGCTGTGAGATGTAGGTTTGAGGCTTGCAGCAGTGGTAAGTGTGTGAAGGTGAGTTATCATACGAATGTGAGGTTTGAGTCGTGATTGACAAAGGTTGTTGGTAAGTGAGTAGTGGGTGTGTGGTAAATTGAGCGGGGTGTGTGGTGAATTGAGAAGTGTGTGAGTCGAGGGCTGCAGTTTGTGGGATTTGGGATTTCTATAGTTCTGCTCACCACATTACAGGAAAGATGTGATTGCACTAGAGAGGGTACAGAAGAGAATTACAAGGATGTTGCCAGGACTGGAGAATTTTATCTATGAGGAAAGATTGGATAGGCTGGGTTGTTTTGTTTGGAACAGAGGAGGATGAGTTGAGATTAAATTTAGGTATATAAAATTATGATGGGCTAGATAGAGTGCATAGGAAGGACCTATTTCCTTTAGCAGAGGGGTCAATAACTAAGGGTCATAGATGTAAAGTAATTGTTGGAAGGATTAGCAGGGAATTGATGAAAACTTTTTTCACCCTGAGGGTGGTGCGGGTCTGGAACTCACTGCCTGAAAGGGTTGTAGAGGTAGAAACACACATTTCATTTTAAAAGTGCTTAGGTAAGCACTTGCAGTGCTGTTATCTACAAGGCTTTGGACTAAGAGCTGGAAAATGGGATTTTGCTGGATAGCTCTTTTTCGGCTGGCACAGACACAGTGGGCCAAATGGCCCTCTTCTATGCCATAAATTTCTATGATTTCATGATTCAATGATTGGAAGGTGGATTCCCGGACTCGTGTGACGTCATTAAATTTCTTCCTGATCTGCATTCAGGTACTCGAGCTACACTGCTTGCATTGACAGCGATGGCTATCTTCTCCCAGTCCCTTCTCAGCATCTGTCTGGAGGGCCTCTGGGCCCCCTGTGGTGCAGGACATCTCTCGTCCTGTTCACCTCCTGCACCAGGACCTCGAGTGCTGCATCCAAAAATCTGCGTGCCCTCTCGCTGCCGTGTTGTGCCACCTTAACACTTCCTGTAGGTCACACACTCCTCTACAATAACTTCTTGTACCTGCTACAGCAGGATTGCACCTCCCGTTTAAGAGGTCCAGGCTGGCTTTAATAACTGCAGGCTGGCTTTAATTGGTGCTAGACTCAATTGAAGTTGGTCCCCATGCTGAGCGTGCAGACACACAGCAGCACATTTAGCACTAGGCTGCACGCCACTATCATTGTAATTAGCAGGCAGCAAACGGATTCTACTGCCTGCAATACATTGAAAGGGCGTGGGTTATTCGCGCATCGTGATCCCCGCACCAGTTTCGGAGGCTATCTAATTTTCAGCCGGTTATATAGTGCTGCTTTATTATCACAGCTTGAGTGACAACATGGAACAACATAAGTATAGAAAGATGTCATGGTTGGTCATTGGAATATTATATTTCTCAGATGTTACATAACGTAATTTTAATAGAACAAGATTGAGTCTCATGTTACATTCTAAGGCTGAATTTCCATTTTGTTTACACAGCTACATCAACTGCTCCTGCTGCAACTACTGAGACATCTTCTACATCTGTACTATCAACAACTACAACACCAATCGTTACATCCACTGCAGGACCAACAAGCACAACAGTACCAACATCTCCAGAGAGCACCACCCTACCATCAACAACCCAATTAACAACAACCTCAACAACAGGGATCAGTCCAACAACAACAGCAAGTCGTAAGGATCAGACCTCGTCTTTAATAGTTATTTCATACTGATGTTGTTGAAAAGAATGCAACTCTTCATAATACGAAGAATTCTTCTCCTGTACTAAGCTTGTACTGAATTAGCAAAGACAGTACACTCCATAATGTTGAAGTGTTTGGTGCATTCTAGACTTCTTTAAAGTTACTTGAAGTCTACAAGGAGTGGTGTGGCACATGCTCAATGACTTGGTACTGACTTGCAATGGGCCTGCTCAGACCAGTTGCTCTAAGACATGGGTGCAGTAGTTTGTATCCCCCTTGGCCTGCATCATGCAAGGGAGAATGAGTAGAGGCAACACAGAGCAGGATAAGCTGCTAGAAGAGGCAGGAAGAGGAGGTGGTGAAAGGCTCTCAGCAGGAGGTCATATCCACCCAGGAGGTGCATGCTTACACCATCTGCAGCTTGAAAGTCGATAGAGATTGTGGGTTGAGGGGGAAGTGGGATGTGAGAGGGAGGAGTAGGTATGAGCATACCGCCATCTTCAACGCTTTCAGCGGCGCTGCTGGCCACGGCCTCAGTTACAGCTGCTCCAATTATGGCGAGCACCATCTCCTCAGGATATGGAGGCGCGCCACTCTCCCTCCAGCTGCCTACAATTGTGCACCAGATTGTCCTGCAAGAGAGAGTGAATGTGGTTCACTGTGTTTGGCTGATGTAGCTATCATGGTTGAATACCTGACAGTGTGCAAGCTGTGAGATGTTGGTGTGAGGCTTGCAGCAGTGGTAAGTGTGTGAAGGTAAGATGGAGCATACGAATGTGACGTTTGAGTCGTGATTGACAAAGGTTGTTGGTAGGTGAGTAGTGGCTGTGTGGTGAATTGAGCAGTGTGTGTGGTGAATTGAGCAGTGTGTGAGTCGATGTGTGCATGTTGTGGGGTTTGGCATTTCTATAGTTCTGCTCACCACATTACAGGAAAGATGTGATTGCACTACAGAGGGTACAGAAGAGAATTACAAGGATGTTGCCAGGACTGGAGAATTTTAAGTATGAGGAAAGATTGGATAGGCTGGGTTGTTTTGTTTGGAGCAGAGGAGGCTGAGTTGAGATTTAATTTAGGTATATAAAATAATTACAGGCCTAGATAGAGTGCATAGGAAGGACCTATTTGCTTTAGCAAAGCGGTCAATAACTAGGGGTCATAGATTTAAAGTAATTGTTGGAAGGATTAGCAGGGACTTGATGAGAAATTTTTTCAACCCGAGGGTGGTGCGAGTCTGGAACACACTGCCTAAAAGGGTTGTAGAGGTAGAAACACGCAGTTCATTTAAAAATTTCTTGGATAAGCACTTGAACTGTGGTAACCTACAACTCTTTGGACTACGAGCTGGAAAATGGGATTTTGCTGGATAGCTCTTTTTCAGCTGGCACAGACACAATGATCCAAATGTCCCTCTTCTGTGCCATAAGTCTCTATGATTTCATGATTCTATGATTGGAAGGTGAATTTCCTTACTCATGTGAGGTCATTAAATTTCTTCCTGAACTGCATTCAGGTACTCGAGCTGCACTGCTTGCATTGACAGCGATGGCTATCTTCTCCCAGTCCCTTCTCAGCATCTGTCTGGAGGGCCTCCGGGCCCCCTGTGGCGCAGGACATCTCTCGTCCTGTTCACCTCCTGCACCAGGACCTCGAGTGCTGCATCCAAAAATCTGGGTGTCCTCTCTCTGCCGTTTTGCACCATCTTCACTCTTCCTGTAGGTCACACACTCCTCTACAATAACTTCCAGTACCTGCTACAGCAGGATTGCACCTTTAAGAGGCCCAGGCTCGCTTTAATAACTGCAGGCTAGCTTTAATTGGTGCTAGACTCAATTGAAGTTGGTCCCCATGCTGAGCGTGCAGACACACAGCAGCACATTTAGCGCTAAGCTGTACGCAACTATCATTGTAATTACCAGGCAGCAAAAGTTTTCGTGCTGCCTGCCATAAATTGAAAGGGTGTGGGTTATTCGCGCATCGTGATCCCCGCACCAGTTTCGTTGGCGATCTAATTTTCAGCCGGTTGTATTTTGTTGCTTTATAATCACAGCTTGAGTGATAACATGTAACAGCATAAGTATAGAAAGATGTCACGGTTGGTCATTGCAATATTATATTTCTCAGATGTTACATAACGAAATTTTAATAGAACAAGATTGTGTCTCATGTTATATGATAATGCTGAATTTCCAATTTGTTTACATAGCTACATCAACTGCTCCTGCTACAACTACTGAGACATCTTCTACATCTGTACTATCTACAACTACAGCACCAAACATTACACCCACTGCAGGACCTACAAGCACAACAGTACCAACATCTCCAGAGAGCACCACCCTACCATCAACAACTCAATTAACAACAACCTCAACAACAGGGATCAGTCCAACAACAACAGCAAGTCGTAAGGATCAGACTTCATCTTTAATAGTTATTTCATACTGATGGTGTTGAAAAGAATGCAACTCTTCATTATACGAAGAATTCTTCTCCTATACCAGACTTGTACTGAATTAGCAAAGACAGTACAGTCTATAATGTTGAAGTGTTTGGTACATTCTAGGCTTCTTTAAAGTTAGCTGAAGTCTAAAAGGAGTGATGTGGCACATGCTCAAGGACTTGGTACTGACTTGCAATGGGCCTGCTCAGACCAGTTGCTCCCAGATATGGGTGCAGCAGTTTGTATCCCCGTTGCCTGCACCATGCTCGGGAGAATGAGCAGAGCTGACACAGAGCAGGATAAGCTGCTAGGAGAGGCAGGAAGAGGAGCCGATGAAAGGTGCTCAGCAGGAGGTCATATCCACGCAGAAGGTGCATGCTTACACCATCTGCATCTTGAAAGTCGATAGAGATTGTGGGTTGAGGGGGAAGTGGGATGTGAGAGGGAGGAGTAGGTATGAGCATACCGTCACCTTCAATGATTTCAGTGGCGCTGCTGGCCATGGCCTCAGTTACAGCTGTTTCAATTATGGCGAGCACCGTCTCCTCAGGATATGGATGTGTGCCAATCTCCCTCCAGCTGCCTACAATTGTGCGCCACATTGTCCTGCAAGAGAGAGTGACTGTGGTTCACTGTGTTTGCCTGATGTGGCTGTCATGGTTGAAAACCTGGCAGTGTACAAGCTGTGAGATGTAGGTTTGAGGCTTGCAGCAGTGGTAAGTGTGTGAAGGTGAGTTATCATACGAATGTGAGGTTTGAGTCGTGATTGACAAAGGTTGTTGGTAAGTGAGTAGTGGGTGTGTGGTAAATTGAGCGGGGTGTGTGGTGAATTGAGAAGTGTGTGAGTCGAGGGCTGCAGTTTGTGGGATTTGGGATTTCTATAGTTCTGCTCACCACATTACAGGAAAGATGTGATTGCACTAGAGAGGGTACAGAAGAGAATTACAAGGATGTTGCCAGGACTGGAGAATTTTATCTATGAGGAAAGATTGGATAGGCTGGGTTGTTTTGTTTGGAACAGAGGAGGATGAGTTGAGATTAAATTTAGGTATATAAAATTATGATGGGCTAGATAGAGTGCATAGGAAGGACCTATTTCCTTTAGCAGAGGGGTCAATAACTAAGGGTCATAGATGTAAAGTAATTGTTGGAAGGATTAGCAGGGAATTGATGAAAACTTTTTTCACCCTGAGGGTGGTGCGGGTCTGGAACTCACTGCCTGAAAGGGTTGTAGAGGTAGAAACACACATTTCATTTTAAAAGTGCTTAGGTAAGCACTTGCAGTGCTGTTATCTACAAGGCTTTGGACTAAGAGCTGGAAAATGGGATTTTGCTGGATAGCTCTTTTTCGGCTGGCACAGACACAGTGGGCCAAATGGCCCTCTTCTATGCCATAAATTTCTATGATTTCATGATTCAATGATTGGAAGGTGGATTCCCGGACTCGTGTGACGTCATTAAATTTCTTCCTGATCTGCATTCAGGTACTCGAGCTACACTGCTTGCATTGACAGCGATGGCTATCTTCTCCCAGTCCCTTCTCAGCATCTGTCTGGAGGGCCTCTGGGCCCCCTGTGGTGCAGGACATCTCTCGTCCTGTTCACCTCCTGCACCAGGACCTCGAGTGCTGCATCCAAAAATCTGCGTGCCCTCTCGCTGCCGTGTTGCGCCACCTTAACACTTCCTGTAGGTCACACACTCCTCTACAATAACTTCTTGTACCTGCTACAGCAGGATTGCACCTCCCGTTTAAGAGGTCCAGGCTGGCTTTAATAACTGCAGGCTGGCTTTAATTGGTGCTAGACTCAATTGAAGTTGGTCCCCATGCTGAGCGTGCAGACACACAGCAGCACATTTAGCACTAGGCTGCACGCCACTATCATTGTAATTAGCAGGCAGCAAACGGATTCTACTGCCTGCAATACATTGAAAGGGCGTGGGTTATTCGCGCATCGTGATCCCCGCACCAGTTTCGGAGGCTATCTAATTTTCAGCCGGTTATATAGTGCTGCTTTATTATCACAGCTTGAGTGACAACATGGAACAACATAAGTATAGAAAGATGTCATGGTTGGTCATTGGAATATTATATTTCTCAGATGTTACATAACGTAATTTTAATAGAACAAGATTGAGTCTCATGTTACATTCTAAGGCTGAATTTCCATTTTGTTTACACAGCTACATCAACTGCTCCTGCTGCAACTACTGAGACATCTTCTACATCTGTACTATCAACAACTACAACACCAATCGTTACATCCACTGCAGGACCAACAAGCACAACAGTACCAACATCTCCAGAGAGCACCACCCTACCATCAACAACCCAATTAACAACAACCTCAACAACAGGGATCAGTCCAACAACAACAGCAAGTCGTAAGGATCAGACCTCGTCTTTAATAGTTATTTCATACTGATGTTGTTGAAAAGAATGCAACTCTTCATAATACGAAGAATTCTTCTCCTGTACTAAGCTTGTACTGAATTAGCAAAGACAGTACACTCCATAATGTTGAAGTGTTTGGTGCATTCTAGACTTCTTTAAAGTTACTTGAAGTCTACAAGGAGTGGTGTGGCACATGCTCAATGACTTGGTACTGACTTGCAATGGGCCTGCTCAGACCAGTTGCTCTAAGACATGGGTGCAGTAGTTTGTATCCCCCTTGGCCTGCATCATGCAAGGGAGAATGAGTAGAGGCAACACAGAGCAGGATAAGCTGCTAGAAGAGGCAGGAAGAGGAGGTGGTGAAAGGCTCTCAGCAGGAGGTCATATCCACCCAGGAGGTGCATGCTTACACCATCTGCAGCTTGAAAGTCGATAGAGATTGTGGGTTGAGGGGGAAGTGGGATGTGAGAGGGAGGAGTAGGTATGAGCATACCGCCATCTTCAACGCTTTCAGCGGCGCTGCTGGCCACGGCCTCAGTTACAGCTGCTCCAATTATGGCGAGCACCATCTCCTCAGGATATGGAGGCGCGCCACTCTCCCTCCAGCTGCCTACAATTGTGCACCAGATTGTCCTGCAAGAGAGAGTGAATGTGGTTCACTGTGTTTGGCTGATGTAGCTATCATGGTTGAATACCTGACAGTGTGCAAGCTGTGAGATGTTGGTGTGAGGCTTGCAGCAGTGGTAAGTGTGTGAAGGTAAGATGGAGCATACGAATGTGACGTTTGAGTCGTGATTGACAAAGGTTGTTGGTAGGTGAGTAGTGGGTGTGTGGTGAATTGAGCAGTGTGTGTGGTGAATTGAGCAGTGTGTGAGTCGATGTGTGCATGTTGTGGGGTTTGGCATTTCTATAGTTCTGCTCACCACATTACAGGAAAGATGTGATTGCACTACAGAGGGTACAGAAGAGAATTACAAGGATGTTGCCAGGACTGGAGAATTTTAAGTATGAGGAAAGATTGGATAGGCTGGGTTGTTTTGTTTGGAGCAGAGGAGGCTGAGTTGAGATTTAATTTAGGTATATAAAATAATTACAGGCCTAGATAGAGTGCATAGGAAGGACCTATTTGCTTTAGCAAAGCGGTCAATAACTAGGGGTCATAGATTTAAAGTAATTGTTGGAAGGATTAGCAGGGACTTGATGAGAAATTTTTTCAACCCGAGGGTGGTGCGAGTCTGGAACACACTGCCTAAAAGGGTTGTAGAGGTAGAAACACGCAGTTCATTTAAAAATTTCTTGGATAAGCACTTGAACTGTGGTAACCTACAACTCTTTGGACTACGAGCTGGAAAATGGGATTTTGCTGGATAGCTCTTTTTCAGCTGGCACAGACACAATGATCCAAATGTCCCTCTTCTGTGCCATAAGTCTCTATGATTTCATGATTCTATGATTGGAAGGTGAATTTCCTTACTCATGTGAGGTCATTAAATTTCTTCCTGAACTGCATTCAGGTACTCGAGCTGCACTGCTTGCATTGACAGCGATGGCTATCTTCTCCCAGTCCCTTCTCAGCATCTGTCTGGAGGGCCTCCGGGCCCCCTGTGGCGCAGGACATCTCTCGTCCTGTTCACCTCCTGCACCAGGACCTCGAGTGCTGCATCCAAAAATCTGGGTGTCCTCTCTCTGCCGTTTTGCACCATCTTCACTCTTCCTGTAGGTCACACACTCCTCTACAATAACTTCCAGTACCTGCTACAGCAGGATTGCACCTTTAAGAGGCCCAGGCTCGCTTTAATAACTGCAGGCTAGCTTTAATTGGTGCTAGACTCAATTGAAGTTGGTCCCCATGCTGAGCGTGCAGACACACAGCAGCACATTTAGCGCTAAGCTGTACGCAACTATCATTGTAATTACCAGGCAGCAAAAGTTTTCGTGCTGCCTGCCATAAATTGAAAGGGTGTGGGTTATTCGCGCATCGTGATCCCCGCACCAGTTTCGTTGGCGATCTAATTTTCAGCCGGTTGTATTTTGTTGCTTTATAATCACAGCTTGAGTGATAACATGTAACAGCATAAGTATAGAAAGATGTCACGGTTGGTCATTGCAATATTATATTTCTCAGATGTTACATAACGAAATTTTAATAGAACAAGATTGTGTCTCATGTTATATGATAATGCTGAATTTCCAATTTGTTTACATAGCTACATCAACTGCTCCTGCTACAACTACTGAGACATCTTCTACATCTGTACTATCTACAACTACAGCACCAAACATTACACCCACTGCAGGACCTACAAGCACAACAGTACCAACATCTCCAGAGAGCACCACCCTACCATCAACAACTCAATTAACAACAACCTCAACAACAGGGATCAGTCCAACAACAACAGCAAGTCGTAAGGATCAGACTTCATCTTTAATAGTTATTTCATACTGATGGTGTTGAAAAGAATGCAACTCTTCATTATACGAAGAATTCTTCTCCTATACCAGACTTGTACTGAATTAGCAAAGACAGTACAGTCTATAATGTTGAAGTGTTTGGTACATTCTAGGCTTCTTTAAAGTTAGCTGAAGTCTAAAAGGAGTGATGTGGCACATGCTCAAGGACTTGGTACTGACTTGCAATGGGCCTGCTCAGACCAGTTGCTCCCAGATATGGGTGCAGCAGTTTGTATCCCCGTTGCCTGCACCATGCTCGGGAGAATGAGCAGAGCTGACACAGAGCAGGATAAGCTGCTAGGAGAGGCAGGAAGAGGAGCCGATGAAAGGTGCTCAGCAGGAGGTCATATCCACGCAGAAGGTGCATGCTTACACCATCTGCATCTTGAAAGTCGATAGAGATTGTGGGTTGAGGGGGAAGTGGGATGTGAGAGGGAGGAGTAGGTATGAGCATACCGTCACCTTCAATGATTTCAGTGGCGCTGCTGGCCATGGCCTCAGTTACAGCTGTTTCAATTATGGCGAGCACCGTCTCCTCAGGATATGGATGTGTGCCAATCTCCCTCCAGCTGCCTACAATTGTGCGCCACATTGTCCTGCAAGAGAGAGTGACTGTGGTTCACTGTGTTTGCCTGATGTGGCTGTCATGGTTGAAAACCTGGCAGTGTACAAGCTGTGAGATGTAGGTTTGAGGCTTGCAGCAGTGGTAAGTGTGTGAAGGTGAGTTATCATACGAATGTGAGGTTTGAGTCGTGATTGACAAAGGTTGTTGGTAAGTGAGTAGTGGGTGTGTGGTAAATTGAGCGGGGTGTGTGGTGAATTGAGAAGTGTGTGAGTCGAGGGCTGCAGTTTGTGGGATTTGGGATTTCTATAGTTCTGCTCACCACATTACAGGAAAGATGTGATTGCACTAGAGAGGGTACAGAAGAGAATTACAAGGATGTTGCCAGGACTGGAGAATTTTATCTATGAGGAAAGATTGGATAGGCTGGGTTGTTTTGTTTGGAACAGAGGAGGATGAGTTGAGATTAAATTTAGGTATATAAAATTATGATGGGCTAGATAGAGTGCATAGGAAGGACCTATTTCCTTTAGCAGAGGGGTCAATAACTAAGGGTCATAGATGTAAAGTAATTGTTGGAAGGATTAGCAGGGAATTGATGAAAACTTTTTTCACCCTGAGGGTGGTGCGGGTCTGGAACTCACTGCCTGAAAGGGTTGTAGAGGTAGAAACACACATTTCATTTTAAAAGTGCTTAGGTAAGCACTTGCAGTGCTGTTATCTACAAGGCTTTGGACTAAGAGCTGGAAAATGGGATTTTGCTGGATAGCTCTTTTTCGGCTGGCACAGACACAGTGGGCCAAATGGCCCTCTTCTATGCCATAAATTTCTATGATTTCATGATTCAATGATTGGAAGGTGGATTCCCGGACTCGTGTGACGTCATTAAATTTCTTCCTGATCTGCATTCAGGTACTCGAGCTACACTGCTTGCATTGACAGCGATGGCTATCTTCTCCCAGTCCCTTCTCAGCATCTGTCTGGAGGGCCTCTGGGCCCCCTGTGGTGCAGGACATCTCTCGTCCTGTTCACCTCCTGCACCAGGACCTCGAGTGCTGCATCCAAAAATCTGCGTGCCCTCTCGCTGCCGTGTTGCGCCACCTTAACACTTCCTGTAGGTCACACACTCCTCTACAATAACTTCTTGTACCTGCTACAGCAGGATTGCACCTCCCGATTAAGAGGTCCAGGCTGGCTTTAATAACTGCAGGCTGGCTTTAATTGGTGCTAGACTCAATTGAAGTTGGTCCCCATGCTGAGCGTGCAGACACACAGCAGCACATTTAGCACTAGGCTGCACGCCACTATCATTGTAATTAGCAGGCAGCAAACGGATTCTACTGCCTGCAATACATTGAAAGGGCGTGGGTTATTCGCGCATCGTGATCCCCGCACCAGTTTCGGAGGCTATCTAATTTTCAGCCGGTTATATAGTGCTGCTTTATTATCACAGCTTGAGTGACAACATGGAACAACATAAGTATAGAAAGATGTCATGGTTGGTCATTGGAATATTATATTTCTCAGATGTTACATAACGTAATTTTAATAGAACAAGATTGAGTCTCATGTTACATTCTAAGGCTGAATTTCCATTTTGTTTACACAGCTACATCAACTGCTCCTGCTGCAACTACTGAGACATCTTCTACATCTGTACTATCAACAACTACAACACCAATCGTTACATCCACTGCAGGACCAACAAGCACAACAGTACCAACATCTCCAGAGAGCACCACCCTACCATCAACAACCCAATTAACAACAACCTCAACAACAGGGATCAGTCCAACAACAACAGCAAGTCGTAAGGATCAGACCTCGTCTTTAATAGTTATTTCATACTGATGGTGTTGAAAAGAATGCAACTCTTCATAATACGAAGAATTCTTCTCCTGTACTAAGCTTGTACTGAATTAGCAAAGACAGTACACTCCATAATGTTGAAGTGTTTGGTGCATTCTAGACTTCTTTAAAGTTACTTGAAGTCTACAAGGAGTGGTGTGGCACATGCTCAATGACTTGGTACTGACTTGCAATGGGCCTGCTCAGACCAGTTGCTCTAAGACATGGGTGCAGTAGTTTGTATCCCCCTTGGCCTGCATCATGCAAGGGAGAATGAGTAGAGGCAACACAGAGCAGGATAAGCTGCTAGAAGAGGCAGGAAGAGGAGGTGGTGAAAGGCTCTCAGCAGGAGGTCATATCCACCCAGGAGGTGCATGCTTACACCATCTGCAGCTTGAAAGTCGATAGAGATTGTGGGTTGAGGGGGAAGTGGGATGTGAGAGGGAGGAGTAGGTACGAGCATACCGTCATCTTCAACGCTTTCAGCGGCGCTGCTGGCCACGGCCTCAGTTACAGCTGCTCCAATTATGGCGAGCACCATCTCCTCAGGATATGGAGGCGCGCCACTCTCCCTCCAGCTGCCTACAATTGTGCACCAGATTGTCCTGCAAGAGAGAGTGAATGTGGTTCACTGTGTTTGGCTGATGTAGCTATCATGGTTGAATACCTGACAGTGTGCAAGCTGTGAGATGTTGGTGTGAGGCTTGCAGCAGTGGTAAGTGTGTGAAGGTAAGATGGAGCATACGAATGTGACGTTTGAGTCGTGATTGACAAAGGTTGTTGGTAGGTGAGTAGTGGGTGTGTGGTGAATTGAGCAGTGTGTGTGGTGAATTGAGCAGTGTGTGAGTCGATGTGTGCATGTTGTGGGGTTTGGCATTTCTATAGTTCTGCTCACCACATTACAGGAAAGATGTGATTGCACTACAGAGGGTACAGAAGAGAATTACAAGGATGTTGCCAGGACTGGAGAATTTTAAGTATGAGGAAAGATTGGATAGGCTGGGTTGTTTTGTTTGGAGCAGAGGAGGCTGAGTTGAGATTTAATTTAGGTATATAAAATAATTACAGGCCTAGATAGAGTGCATAGGAAGGACCTATTTGCTTTAGCAAAGCGGTCAATAACTAGGGGTCATAGATTTAAAGTAATTGTTGGAAGGATTAGCAGGGACTTGATGAGAAATTTTTTCAACCCGAGGGTGGTGCGAGTCTGGAACACACTGCCTAAAAGGGTTGTAGAGGTAGAAACACGCAGTTCATTAAAAAATTTCTTGGATAAGCACTTGAACTGTGGTAACCTACAACTCTTTGGACTACGAGCTGGAAAATGGGATTTTGCTGGATAGCTCTTTTTCAGCTGGCACAGACACAATGATCCAAATGTCCCTCTTCTGTGCCATAAGTCTCTATGATTTCATGATTCTATGATTGGAAGGTGAATTTCCTTACTCATGTGAGGTCATTAAATTTCTTCCTGAACTGCATTCAGGTACTCGAGCTGCACTGCTTGCATTGACAGCGATGGCTATCTTCTCCCAGTCCCTTCTCAGCATCTGTCTGGAGGGCCTCCGGGCCCCCTGTGGCGCAGGACATCTCTCGTCCTGTTCACCTCCTGCACCAGGACCTCGAGTGCTGCATCCAAAAATCTGGGTGTCCTCTCTCTGCCGTTTTGCACCATCTTCACTCTTCCTGTAGGTCACACACTCCTCTACAATAACTTCCAGTACCTGCTACAGCAGGATTGCACCTTTAAGAGGCCCAGGCTCGCTTTAATAACTGCAGGCTAGCTTTAATTGGTGCTAGACTCAATTGAAGTTGGTCCCCATGCTGAGCGTGCAGACACACAGCAGCACATTTAGCGCTAAGCTGTACGCAACTATCATTGTAATTACCAGGCAGCAAAAGTTTTCGTGCTGCCTGCCATAAATTGAAAGGGTGTGGGTTATTCGCGCATCGTGATCCCCGCACCAGTTTCGTTGGCGATCTAATTTTCAGCCGGTTGTATTTTGTTGCTTTATAATCACAGCTTGAGTGATAACATGTAACAGCATAAGTATAGAAAGATGTCACGGTTGGTCATTGCAATATTATATTTCTCAGATGTTACATAACGAAATTTTAATAGAACAAGATTGTGTCTCATGTTATATGATAATGCTGAATTTCCAATTTGTTTACATAGCTACATCAACTGCTCCTGCTACAACTACTGAGACATCTTCTACATCTGTACTATCTACAACTACAGCACCAAACATTACATCCACTGCAGGACCTACAAGCACAACAGTACCAACATCTCCAGAGAGCACCACCCTACCATCAACAACTCAATTAACAACAACCTCAACAACAGGGATCAGTCCAACAACAACAGCAAGTCGTAAGGATCAGACTTCATCTTTAATAGTTATTTCATACTGATGGTGTTGAAAAGAATGCAACTCTTCATTATACGAAGAATTCTTCTCCTATACCAGACTTGTACTGAATTAGCAAAGACAGTACAGTCTATAATGTTGAAGTGTTTGGTACATTCTAGGCTTCTTTAAAGTTAGCTGAAGTCTAAAAGGAGTGATGTGGCACATGCTCAAGGACTTGGTACGGACTTGCAATGGGCCTGCTCAGACCAGTTGCTCCCAGATATGGGTGCAGCAGTTTGTATCCCCGTTGCCTGCACCATGCTCGGGAGAATGAGCAGAGCTGACACAGAGCAGGATAAGCTGCTAGGAGAGGCAGGAAGAGGAGCCGATGAAAGGTGCTCAGCAGGAGGTCATATCCACGCAGAAGGTGCATGCTTACACCATCTGCATCTTGAAAGTCGATAGAGATTGTGGGTTGAGGGGGAAGTGGGATGTGAGAGGGAGGAGTAGGTATGAGCATACCGTCACCTTCAATGATTTCAGTGGCGCTGCTGGCCATGGCCTCAGTTACAGCTGTTTCAATTATGGCGAGCACCGTCTCCTCAGGATATGGATGTGTGCCAATCTCCCTCCAGCTGCCTACAATTGTGCGCCACATTGTCCTGCAAGAGAGAGTGACTGTGGTTCACTGTGTTTGCCTGATGTGGCTGTCATGGTTGAAAACCTGGCAGTGTACAAGCTGTGAGATGTAGGTTTGAGGCTTGCAGCAGTGGTAAGTGTGTGAAGGTGAGTTATCATACGAATGTGAGGTTTGAGTCGTGATTGACAAAGGTTGTTGGTAAGTGAGTAGTGGGTGTGTGGTAAATTGAGCGGGGTGTGTGGTGAATTGAGAAGTGTGTGAGTCGAGGGCTGCAGTTTGTGGGATTTGGGATTTCTATAGTTCTGCTCACCACATTACAGGAAAGATGTGATTGCACTAGAGAGGGTACAGAAGAGAATTACAAGGATGTTGCCAGGACTGGAGAATTTTATCTATGAGGAAAGATTGGATAGGCTGGGTTGTTTTGTTTGGAACAGAGGAGGATGAGTTGAGATTAAATTTAGGTATATAAAATTATGATGGGCTAGATAGAGTGCATAGGAAGGACCTATTTCCTTTAGCAGAG
Source organism: Somniosus microcephalus (assembly GCF_052327205.1). Classification (NCBI taxonomy): domain Eukaryota; kingdom Metazoa; phylum Chordata; class Chondrichthyes; order Squaliformes; family Somniosidae; genus Somniosus; species Somniosus microcephalus. The sequence continues at coordinate 41,445,406 of NC_140992.1, read as the reverse complement.
GGGTCAATAACTACGGGGTCATAGATGTAAAGTAATTGTTGGAAGGATTAGCAGGGAATTGATGAAAACTTTTTTTATCCCGAGGGTGGTGCGGGTCTGAAACTCACTGCCTGAAAGGGTTGTACAGGTAGAAACACTCATTTCATTTCAAAAGTGCATAGATAAGCAATTGAAGTGCTGTAGCCTACAAGGCTATGGACAAAGAGCTGGAAAATGGGATTTTGCTGGACATCTTTTTTTCGGCTGGCACAGATACAATTGGCTGAATGGCCCTCTTCTGTGCCATAAATTTCTATGATTTCATGATTCTATGATTGGAAGGTGGATTCCTGGACTCGTGTGAGGTCATTAAATTTCTTCCTGAACTGCATTCAGGTACTCGGGCTATACTGCTTGCATTGACAGCGATGGCTATCTTCTCCCAGTCCCTTCTCAGCATCTGTCTGGAGGGCCTCCGGGCCCCCTGTGGTGCAGGACATCTCTCGTCCTGTTCACCTCCTGCACCAGGACCTCGAGTGCTGCATCCAAAAAATCTGGGTGTCCTCTCTCTGCCGTTTTGCGCCATCTTCACTCTTCCTGTAGGTCACACACTCCTCTGCAATAACTTCCAGTACCTGCTACAGCTGGATTGCACCTCCCCTTGAAGAGGTCCAGGCTGGCTTTAATAACTGCAGGCTAGCTTTAAATGGTGCTAGACCCAATTGAAGTTGGTCCCCATGCTGAGCTTGCAGACACACAGCAGCACATTTAGCGCTCGGCTGCAAGCAACTATCATTGTAATTAGCAGGCAGCAAAAGGTTTCGTGCTGCCTGCCATAAATTGAAAGGGCGTGGGTTATTCGCGCATCGTGATCCCCGCACCAGTTTCGGAGGCAATCTAATTTTCAGCTGGTTATATTTTGTTGCTTTATAATCACAGCTTGAGTGATAACATGTAACAACATAAGTATAGAAAGATGTCATGGTTGGTCATTGCAATAATATATTTCTCAGATGTTACATAACATAATTTTAATAGAACAAGATTGAGTCTCATGTTATATGCTAAGGCTGAATTTCCAATTTGTTTACATAGCTGCATCAACTGCTCCTGCTACAACTACTGAGACATCTTCGACATCTGTACTATCTACAACTACAACACCAAACATTACATCCACTGCAGGACCAACAAGCACAACAGTACCAACATCTCCAGAGAGCACCACTCTACCATCAACAACCCAATTAACAACAACCTCAACAACAGGGATCAGTCCAACAACAACTGCAAGTCGTAAGGATCAGACCTCATCTTTAATAGTTATTTCATACTGATGGTGTTGAAAAGAATGCAACTCTTCATAATACGAAGAATTCTTCTCCTGTACTAAGCTTGTACTGAATTAGCAAAGACAGGACAGTCCATAATGTTGAAGTGTTTGGTGCATTCTAGAATTCTTTAAAGTTACTTGAAGTCTACAAGGAGTTCTGTGGCACATGCTCAAGGACTTGGTACTTACTTGCAATGGGCCTGCTCAGCCCAGTTGCTCCCAGATATGGGTGCAGTAGTTTGTATCCCCGTTGGCCTGCACCATGCTAGGGAGAATGAGCAGAGGCGACACAGAGCAGGATAAGCTGCTAGGAGAGGCAGGAAGAGGAGGCGATGAAAGGCTCTCAGCAGCAGGTCATATCTACGCAGAAGGTGCATGCTTACACCATCCGCAGCTTGAAAGTCGATAGAGATTGTGGGTTGAGGGGGAGTGGGATGTGAGAGGGAGGAGTAGGTATGAGCATCCCGTCATCTTCAATGCTTTCAGCGGCGCTGCTGGCCACGGCCTCAGTTACAGCTGCTCCAATTATGGCGAGCACCGTCTCCTCAGGATATGGAGGCGCGCCTTTGCCCCTCCAACTGCCTACAATTGTCCACCACATTGTCCTGCAAGAGAAAGTGATTGTGGTTCACTGTTTTTAGCTGATGTGGCTGTCATGGTTGAATACCTGCCAGTGTGCAACTAAGAGATGTGGGTGTGAGGCTTGCAGCAGTGGTAAGTATGTGAAGGTGAGATGGAGCATACAAATGTGATGTTTGAGTCGTTATTGACAAAGGTTGTTGGTAGGTGAGTAGTGGGTGTGGTGAATTGACCAGGGTGTGTGGTGAATTGAGCAGTGTGTGAGTCTCGGGCTGCAGTTTGTGGGATTTGGCATTTCTACAGTTCTGGTCACCACATTACAGGAAAGATGTGATTGCACTGGAGAGGGTACAGAAGGAAATTACAAGGATGTTGCCAGGATGGAGAATTTTAGCTATGAGGAAAGATTGGAGAGGATGGGTTGCATTTTTTGGAACAGAGGAGGCTGAGGGGAGATTTAATTTAGGTATATAAAATTATGATGGGCCTAGATAGAGTGCATAGGAAGGACCTATTACTCCTAGCAGAGAGGCCAATAACTAGGGGCATAGATTAAAATAATTGGTAGAAAGATTAGTAGGGAATTGATGAGAACTTTTTTCACCCCGAGGGTGATGAGGGTCTGAAACTCACTGCCTGAAAGGGTCGTAGATGTTGAAACACGCAGTTCATTTAAAAAATACTTGGATAAGCATTTGAAGTGCCATAACATACAAGTCTATGGACCAAGAGCTGGAAAATGGGATTTTGCTGGACAGCTCTTCTTCCGCTGGCACAGACACAATGGGCCGAATGGCCCTCTTCTGTGCCATAAATTTCTATGATTTCATGATTCTATGATTGGAAGGTGGATTCCCGGACTTGTGTGAGGTCATTAAATTTCTTCCTGAACTGCATTCAGGTACTCGAGCTGCACTGCTTGCATTGACAGCGATGGCTATCTTCTCCCAGTCCCTTCTCAGCATCTGTCTGGAGGGCCTCCAGGCCCCCTTTGGTGCTAGACATCTCTCGTCCTGTTCACCTCCTGCACCAGGACCTCGAGTGCTGCATCCAAAAATCTGGGTGTCCTCTCTCTCCCGTGGTGTGCCATCTTAACTTTTCCTGTAGGTCACACACTCCTCTGCAATAATTTCCAGTACCTGCTACAGCTGGATTGCACCTCCCCTTTAAGAGGTCCAGGCTGGCTTTAATAACTGCAGGCTAGCTTTAATGGGTGATAGACTCCATTGAAGTTGGTCCCCATGCTGAGCGTGCAGACACACTGCAGCACATTAGCACTAGGCTGCACGACACTATCATTGTAATTAGCAGGTAGCACAATACATTGAAAGGGCGTGGGTTATTTGCGCATCATGAGCCCCGCACCAGTTTCGGGGTTTATCCAATTTTCAGCCGGTTATATTTTGTTGCTTTATAGTCATAGCTGAAGTGACAAAAGTTAACAACATAAGTATAGAAAGATGTCATGGTTAGTCATTGCAATATTATATTTCTCAGATGTAACAAAACGTAATTTATATAGAACAAGATTGAGTCTCATGTTACATTCTAAGGCTGAATTTCCATTTTGTTTACACAGCTACATCAACTCCTCCTGCTACAACTACTGACACATCTTCTACATCTGTACTATCAACAACTACAACACCAATCGTTACAACCCTTTTCGGACTACCAAGCACAACAATACCAACATCTCCAGAGAGCACCACCCTACCATCAACAACCCAATTAACAACAACCTCAACAATAGGGATCAATCCAACAACAACAGCAAGTCGTAAGAATCGGACCTCATCTTTAATAGTTATTTCATACTGATGGTGTTGAAAAGAATGCAACTCTTCATAATACGAAGACTTCTTCTCCTGTACTAAGCTTGTACTGATTTAGCAAAGACAGTACAGGCCATAATGTTGAAGTGTTGGGTGCTTTCTAGAATTCTTTAAAGTTACTTGAAGTCTACAAGGTCTGGTGTGGCATATGCTCAAGGACTTGGGAATGACTTGCAATGGGACTGCTCAGACCAGTTGCTCCCAGACATCGGTGCAGTAGTTTGTAACCCCCTTGGCTTGCACCATGCAAGGGAGAATGAGCAGAGATGACAAAGAGCAGGATAAGCTGCTAGAAGAGGCAGGAAGAGGAGGCGGTGAATGGCTCTCAGCAGGAGGTCATATCCACGCAGGAGGTGCATGCTTACACCATCTGCAGCTTGAAAGTCGATAGAGATTGTGGGTTGAGGGGGAAGTGGGATGTGAGAGGGAGGAGTAGGTACGAGCATACCGTCATCTTCAACGCTTTCAGCGGCGCTGCTGGCCACGGCATCAGTTACAGCTGCTCCAATTATGGCGAGCACCGTCTCCTCAGGATATGGAGGTGCGCCTGTGCCCCTCTAGCTGCCTACAATTGTGCGCCACATTGTCCTGCAAGAGAGAGTGAATGTGGTTCACTGTGTTTGCCTGATGTGGCTGTCATGTTTGAATACCTGGCAGTGTGCAAGCTGTGAGATGTGGGTGTGAACGTTGCAGCTGTGGTAAGTGTGTGAAAGTGAGATAGAGCATACTAATGTGACGTTTGAGTCGTGATTGACAAAGGTTGTTGGAATGGTGAGTAGTGGGTGTGGTGAATTGAGCAGTGAGTAAGTCGAAGTGTGCATGTTGTGGTATTTGGCATTTCTATAGTTCTGCTCACCACCTTACAGGAAAGATGTGATTGCACTAGAGAGGGTACAGAAGAGAATTACAAGGATGTTGCCAGGACTGGAGAATTTTATCTATGAGTATAGATTGGATAGGCTGGGTTGTTTTGTTTGCAACAGAGGAGGCTGAGGGGAGATTAATTTAGGTACATAAAATTATGACGGACCTAGATAGAGTGTAGACAAAGGACTTATTTCCTTTAGCAGAGCGGTCAATAACTAAGGGTCATAGATTTAAAGTAATTGTTGGAAGGATTAGCAGGGAATTGACGAGAAGTTTATTCGCCCCGAGGGTGGTGCGGGTCTGGAACTCACTGCCTGAAAGGGTTGTAGAGGTAGAAACACGCATTTCATTTAAAAAGTGCTTGGCTATGCATTTGGGGTGCCGTAACCTACAAAGCGATAGACCAAGAGCTGGAAAGTGGGATTTTGCTGGATAGCTCTTTATCGGCTGGCACAGACACAATGGGCCAAATGGCCGCCTTCTGTGCCATCAATTTCCATAATTTCATGATTCTATGATTGGACGGTGAATTCACTGACTTTGAACTCTCGTGTGAGGTCATTAAATTTCTTCTTGCACTGCATCCAGGTACTCGGGCTACACTGCTTGCATTGACTGCGGTGGCAATCCTTACCCAGTCCCTTCTCAGCATCTGTCTGGAGGGCTTCCAGGCCCCCTGTGGTGCAGGACATCTCTCCTCCTGTTCACCTCCTGCACGCGGGCCTCGACTGCTGCATCCAAACATCTGGGTGCCCTCACTCTGCCGTGTTGCGCCATCTTCACACTTCCTGTAGGTCACACACTCCTCTACAATAACTTCCAGTTCCTGCTACAGCTGGATAGCACCTCCCCTTTAAGAGGTGCAGGCTGGCTTTAATAACTGCAGGCTAGCTCTAATTGGTGCTAACCTTGCATGAAGTTGGTCCCCCTGCTGAGCGTGCAGACACACAGCAGCACATTCAGTGCTAGGCTGCACGCAACTATCATTGTAATTAGCAGGCAGCAAAAGGTTTCATGCTGCATGCAATACATTGAAAGGGCGTGGGTTATTCGCGCATCGTATTCCCCGCACCAGTTTCAGAGGCTATCTAATTTTCAGCCAGTTATATTTTGTTGCTTTATAATCACAGCTTGAGTGAAAACATTTAACAACATAAGTATGGAAAGATGTCATGGTTGGGCATTGTAATATTATATTCTCAGATGTTACATAACGTAGTTTTAATAGAACAAGATTGAGTCTCATGTTACATTCTAAGGCTGAATTTCCATTTTGTTTACACAGCTACATCAACTGCTCCTGTTACAACTACTGACACATCTTCTACATCTGTACTATCAACAACTACAACACCAATCATTACATCCACTGCAGGACCTACAAGCACAACAGTACCAACAACTCCAGAGAGCACCACCCTACCATCAACAACCCAATTAACAACAAACTTAACAACAGGGATCAGTCCAACAACAACAGCAAGTCGTAAGAATCAGACCTTATCTTTAATAGTTATTTTATACTGATGGCGTTGAAAAGAATGCAACTCTTCATAATTCAAAGAATTCTTCTCCTGTACTAAGCTTGTACTGAATTAGCAAAGACAGTACAGTCCATAATGTTGAAGTGTTTGGTGCATTCTAGACTTCTTTCAAGTTACTTGAAGTCTATAAGGATTGGTGTGGCACATGCTCAAGGACTTGGTACTGACTTGCAATGGGCCTGCTCAGACCAGTTGCTCCCAGACATGGGTGCAGTAGTTTGTATCCCCCTTGGCCTCCACCATGCTAGGGAGAATGAGCAGAGGCGACACAGAGTAGGATAAGCTGCTAGAAGAGGCAGGAAGAGGAGGCGATGAAAGGCTCTCAGCAGGAGGTCATATCCACACAGAAGGTGCATGCTTACACAATCCGCAGCTTGAAAGTCAATAGAGATTGTGGGTTGAGGGGGAAGTGGGATGTGAGAGGGAGGAGTAGGTATGAACATACCGCTATCTTCAATGCTTTCAGCGGCGCTGCTGGCCACGGCCTCAGTTACAGCTGCTCCAATTATGGCGAGCACCGTCTCCTCAGGATATGGAGGCACGCCTGTGCCCCTCCAGCTGCCTACAATTCTGCGCCACATTGTCCTGCAAGAGAGAGTGATTGTGGTTCACTGTGTTTGCCTGATGTGGCTGTCATGGTTGAATACCTGGCAGTATGCAAGCTGTGCGATGTGGGTGTGAGGCTTGCAGCAGTGGTAAGTGTGTGAAGGAGAGTTGGAGCATATGAATGTGACGTTTGAGTCGTGATTGACAAATGTTGTTGGTAGGTGAGTAGTGGGTTTGTTGTGAATTGAGCGGCGTGTAATGAACTGAGCAATGTGTGAGTCGAGGGGTGTAGTTTGTGGCATTTGGCATTTCTATAGTTCTGCTCACCACATTACAGGAAAGATGTGATTGCACGAGAGAGGGTACAGAAGGGAATTACCAGGATGTTGCCAGGACTGGAGAATTTTATCTATGAGAAAAGATTGGATAGGCTGAGTTGTTTTGTTTAGAACAGAGGAGGCTGAGGGGAGATTTAATTTAGGTAAACAAAATTATGACGTGCCTAGATAGAGTGCATAGGAAGGACCTATTTCCTTTAGCAGAGCGATCAATAAGTAGGGGTCATAGATTTAAAGTAATTTTTGGAACGATTAGCAGGGAACTGATGAGAAATTGTTTCGCCCCGGGTGTAGAGCAGGTCTGGAACTCCCTGCCTGAAAGGGTTGTAGAGGTAGAAACACTCAGTTCATTTAAAAAGTGCTTAGATAAGGACTTGAAGTGCCGTAACCTACAAGGCTATGGACCAAGAGGTGGAAAATGGGATTTTGCTGGAAAGCTTTTCTGTGGCTGGCACAGTCACAATTGGCCGAATGGCCCTCTTCTGTTCCATTAATTTCTATGATTTCATGATTCTATGATGGGAAGGTGAATTCACTGACTTTGACCTCTCATGTGAGGTCATTAAATTTCTTCCTCCACTGCATCCTGGTACTCGGGCTACACTGCTTGCATTGACAGCGATGGCTATCTTCTCCCAGTCCCTTCTCAGCATCTGTCTGGAAAGCCTCTGTGCCCCCTGTGGTGTAGGACATCTCTCGTCCTGTTCACCTCCTGCACCAGGGCTTCGAGTGCTGCATCCATAAACCGGGGTGCCCTCTCTCTGGCATGTTGCGCCATCTTCACACTTCCTGTAGGTCACAAACTCCTCTACAATAACTTCCAGTACCTGCTACAGCTGGATAGCACCTCCCCTTTAAGAGATGCAGGCTGACTTTAATAACTGCAGTCTAGCTCCAATTGGTGCTAGCCTCGCATGAAGATGGTCCCCCTGCTGAGCGTGTACATCAGCACATTTAGCGCTAGGCTGCACGCAAATATCATTGTAATTAGCAGGCAGCAACAGTTTTCGTGCTGCCTGCAATACATTGAAAGGGCATGGGTTATTCGCGCATCATGATCCCCGCACCAGTTTCGGAGGCTATCTAATTTTCAGCCAGTTATATTTTGTTGCTTTATAATCACAGCTTGAGTGACAACATGGAACAACATAAGTATAGAATGATGTCATGGTTGGTCATTGCAATATTATATTTCTCAGATGTTACATAATGTAATTTCAATAGAACAAGATTGAGTCTCATGTTACATTGTAAGGCTGAATTTCCATTTTTTTTTACACAGCTAGAACAACTGCTCCTGCTACAACTACTGAGGCATCTTCTACATCTGTACTATCAACAACTACAACACCAATCGTTGCATCCACTGCAGGACCTACAAGCACAACAGTACCAACAACTCCAGAGAGCACCACCCTACCATCAACAACCCAATTAACAACAACCTCAACAACAGGGTTCAGTCCAACAACAACAGCAAGTCGTAAGAATCAGACCTCATCTTTAATAGTTATTTCATACTGATGGTGTTGAAAAGAATGCAACTCTTCATAATATGTAGAATTCTTCTGCTGTACTACGCTTGTACTGAATTAGAAAAGACTGCACTGTCTGTAATATATAAGTGTTTGGTGCATTCTGGATTTCTTTAAAGTTACTTGAAATCTACAAGGAGTGGTGTGGCACATGCTCAAGGACTTGGTACTGACTTGCAATGGACCTGCTCTGACCAGTTGCACCCAGACATGTGTGCAGTAGTTTGTATCCCCCTTGGCCTGCACCATGATAGGGAGAATGAGCAGAGGCGACACAGAGCAGGATAAGCTGCTAGAAGAGGCAGGAAGAGGAGGCGGTGAAAGGCTCTCAGCAGGAGGTCGTATCCACGCAGGAGGTGCATGCTTACAGCATCTGCAGCTTGAAAGTCGATAGAGATTGTGGATTGAGGGGGCAGTGTGATGTGAGAGGGAGGAATAGGTATGAGGATACCGTTATCTTCAATGCTTTCACCGGCGCTGCTGGCCATGGCCTCAGTTACAGCTGCTCCAATTATGGCGAGCACCGTCTCCTCAGGATATGGTGGTGCGCCAATCTCCCTCCAGCTGCCTACAATTGTGCGCCTGTAGAAAAGGGAGTGGAGGGGGTGTTTTTGGTTGCCCCTGGGGTTTATGTCTGGCCAGTCAGGCGTATCTGAGCTGCTCCAATCTCCGTGCGGTTTCAAATCGCTTCCCTTTTCTGGTTCTGACCGCCGGACTTATTTCAGTAGCGATATAGACAAAACGAGACTCGTGGTTGGGTGCAAAGAAGACCAACGTTTATTAATAGTAAAGAATAAATTGCTATACAGTGAACATAATTATGAATACAGCACACTTTTACTTAACGGGGAGGGGAAACGGACACATCGAGGGAAAATTGACTAAAATTACAATTTAACAAGATTCCCCTTTAATTCCCACCCCTTGTACCTATCTAGGTTGCCTTGTAATGGGCCAGAAAGTTTATGCTCACCAGTAAATGCCTGCTCCGTGCCCCTGCAGCCTGCCTTGGATTCTTCACTGCCCGAAGTAGAGATACCCCAGTAATTCAAAAGTAACTGCTGGTATTCCACTTCTTTGGGTGGGCTGCTGAGCTGTTCCTCTTGTAGGCAGGACACCAGAGGCAAGGCGGTAGTAGAGAGAGAATGGCTTCCTGAGGGGCTATTTTTATACCCCATTGGGAGCCCTTAACTTCACGCCCAAATCTGGACGTATCTGAGTTACACAAAAGGGACCAATCTGTCCCCATTGACTGTAATGGGTTTGAATGCATTTCCCATTTGTTTAACTGGTTTGAATGGAGCTGACCAGTTTTAAAATGTCCCACTGATTTCTCGAGTGCTGGAGAAACAAATCCTTAAGTGTCAGTCAACAGTGCTTGAGAACAAGTGTAAACAATCGTTTGTCTTGTGGTTGCAGTCCAGCTGCAATTGATTGACAGCTTTAAGTACTTAAGCCCTTGAGTCAACACTGTAGAGAGCTCGTGTAAACAAAGTCCTTTGTTCTGTATTGAAAACTTCCTAAACCGCAGTTAATTGACAGTTTCAAGTACTTCAACATATTCACACAGGCTGGCATTTTTTTCAATCCTATTGTCAGCCAGTGATGGGAGATATTCAGACAGGCTGTCTTTCTCCTTTGCCACGAGGCCTGACAGCCATCTTTGATGCCCTGGATTTTTAAGGTACATTCCAACCAGCTTTTCTTTAATCAAGTAATCTTCGGGGGCTGCCGAAATTTTCCAAAATTTTGCGAACCTTACAGTCTACCCTTGGATACTAAAACTTGCTTGCAGTATCCTGTTTAAAGGTGAGCAAGAATTTCTGAACCCCCCACAAACAACCTTCCCTTATACTTATCTATATCTATCTCTGATCCCTTGACACCTCCATCCCCCTTCCTCAGAGAGAATCGCAGTGCACGGTAGGCATCTATCGATAGAAAAACATGATTATTTATAATAATTCAAGCACGGAGGGGGTCCAATGCCCCTGCACCACTTGTGACATAGTTTTAACATGATACAACATCTTTAATGAGATTAACACCAAGCCAGAACATATCTGTTAAAAATACAAACGGAAGAAAATGAGCTTCCTTTTTGTTTAAAAGAGCCAAGCCAAAACATTTGTTAAAAATCTGCCATCACTCGTGATTAGTTACAATTCGGTCTTATTGACCTCCGAAAAGTCAAAATTACAGAATTTCCGAAACATCTTTTCTTGGGGTGACGGTTCGCATCCTCGGGCACTGGGGGGAGGCCTCCCCATATGTGAAGCCGGTCCCACTAGAATTCTGGGTTGACTTGGATCCCAGTCATCCTGGCCAGCTCCCCTCATGGGCATCTGCCTCCTGCAGACCCCTCCCTTCGTGGGCTAGGGGTGCTCCCTTCCCCGAGCATCCAAAGAAACGATGGTCCTCCGCAACTTCCGAAACTGTGAAAAAGACTTAAAAAAACATCTAGCCAGGTTCCCTGGCTCGGGGGAATGTGATAAGGTCCCGTGACCTCGGCTCACAGAGACAACACTCTGGAACGGTTTCATACTTAAAAGTTATACTTTAATACTTAACCTACCGAATTGCAATAGAAAATTAAAATTAACACACTCTAACTTAATCCTCTATACACGTTACTTAAAATTGAACAAAGCTATATACAAGCGCCGCCCGTCTCCGGGTGGCCAGCCTAATCCCTGTTTGGACTGTTGCAGGCTACTGCCTGCAGCAAAGCTGGACTGATCCCAACTACTGATCCCTCGCAGCTTATGGCTGCTGGTTGGGGACTTCTGTCTTTTGGCTTCTCCCTGACTCGGGAGTCCACCCTTTTCCACTGGAAAATTGGTGACCATACTTTCTTGGGCTGGGGTTCCTGAAGAGACCTCCTAGGGAGTGTCGCTGGTGGGGCTACCCTGGCAAGCGGACCCTTAGCTTGGGTCAAAGTCCTCGCTGGCTGGGGACCTTCTCCCTCGGGTCCCTCCCTTCCCAAACCTGGGCTGGGGACGGGCAATCCTTCGCCACCAGCTGCCGGTGGCTGAGAGTCTTCCCCTTCAGGTCTAAAACCTGGTTCAGGCTCCTCCCCGGAGTCCCATAAGAGAGGGGGAATCGCTCGGGCCAAGTGCTGGGGAACTTCTCCCTTCACACACGCGACTGCACCTGCGTGTGCCGTCTGTGTGAGTGTTCGCGCTGCAGGCTGAGGATTTCTAATCTCAGGTTCAATCCCAGCTGCCTGTTTCCCTGCCTCCGGCTTAAACAACTTAATCTGTTTAATATAACTAGCAGCCTGCCAGTAACCCCGTTCTAAATTCTTTCTCCTTACCAGGGCGGCCTTAAAGGCGGAATCTTGGGCTTGGACCTGCTTTTGGTCTGGGGCCAAAACTATCCCCTGTGTGCCTCCCTTGTCCTGGATTGCTGCTACTGGACCTGCTCTACAGGGGTCCCAGAACTCTCCTTCCCTGTCCCCCTGCTTGGCCACCTCGTTGGTCTTTTGGTTACCCTCCCATGTGGTATGGAGGGATCCTAAACCTATGGCCAAAGGTTTTGACCTTTCCCCAGCCTGCTCGTTCCCTGTGGGTCCCATTAAGCTAAGACCGGGGTGAATTGGTCAGGTCTTCCGAATGGACCACCGTGCTGGAAGCTCCAGTGTCCACCGAATATCTCCCGTGCACCGTCTTCACCCCCATCTTAACATAGGGCCTGCTCCCCTCAGCATTTTCGCGGGGACACAGGTCAACAGGCTGCACTGGCTCTAGTCATTGCTGGGACTGGGATGGGGCAGATGGGGTCAAAGCACCGGTGGTGGCTGCTACTCTCCCCTGGCCAGTCAGAAGAGACCGTAGGGACTGTAATAATGACTCGATCGCAGCGGGAGGGATATCTGGCCCTGCCTTTTTGGCTGGGGCTGTGGGATCCTTTCCCTTGTTATCTTTGCAGGGATTCTTACAGTCTTTTCTCCAGTGACCATCTTTCCCGCACCCATAACAATTTAACTTAGCCTGGGGGGGACGGTTCCCCTCCTGCTGCCACTCTTTCTTACTCTGGCTCCCAGTTTAACCTCATGGACTTTTCCCTTGGGTTGGAGCGTCTCGATACACCTCATGTTTCTAAATGCTACTGTGAGCCAGTGGATCACCGCTTCTTCGGTGGTCTGGGGGTTTCGGGGGTCAAACCAAGCCGCGACCTGGGCTTGGATCTGGAGTAGGCTGTTCGTCATGAGACACTGGAGCCAGTGAGTCAATTGGACTGGGTTCAGTGCTGCCCGCCCTGGCATTCCCGGGCATGCGCTCCGGTAGACTGGCCACGGCCTGTCTGCGAACGCCTGCGGGGACTCCCCTGGGAGCTGCACCGTTCTTTCTACCTGAGCGAACGGACTACCATCATTGAGTCCCATGGCCTCCAATATCTCATTCCTCAGACCCTCATAATCCTTCTGCCCCCTTTTGCGCTCGCCAGATAGGGCCTGGAGGAGATCACCTCCCAGGGAAAACAGCAGCAGTTTTGCTTGCTCTGCGTCATCGCAGTCATTAACATAAGCTGCTTGTTCTATCTCCCTGAAGTGCAGTGAGGGGTCTCCCTTTTTAGTGAGCTTGGGGATGTGGCTAACCATGTCCCTGAGCTGGTGGGTGCCATACGGTACCACCACAAACTGATTCTGGATGGCCCCTGGGTCATCTTCATCAACGGGCGGACTGTACCTCCATTGTCGGAGGGGGTACACTGGTCCTGGTCCTGGCCTATCTAACGGGGCCTGCTGTGCTTCCTCTACCACCTCATCCTCTACCCACCTTTGCTGCCAGAGCTCCTGAAAGCTCAGAGCTGTGGGTGGCGGTCGTGGGACCTCTGATTCCCTAACCAACTTTGTTCTGGGTGTTGCCTGTGGGACGGTTCTATTTGAGTTGCCGGTAAAGTCCGACTGGCCTATCTTCGGGCTGATAAGACATATCATCCCCTTTGCCCTCTTTAAAGCCATATTCAAGCTTTCTATCTCTTCCCTACAGGGGCCATGATCTACTTCCTCGAACCCTTGGTCGCAGGCCAGCTTATACGCTGCCTTTACCCCCCTAACCTTTTCCTCCTGCTCCCTTACTTCTTGTATGAGGCGGGCGTTCTCCTCCCGCACCCTCATCTCATTACTCTTGGCCTCTGTAACTTGGCACTTCAGGTTCTCTAACTCGTGCCTCGTGTGGCTTTTGCCCTCACTAAACTGGTCCACCAGGTGCTCTATCTTGGCCTGGTATTCTTCAATCTCCACTTCCTTATCCCAACTCTCTGCTTTAGCTTCCCTAAGCTTGCGGGTATCTTCCCCAAGCTTGCGGGCACCTAACCACAAACTGATCACTGGTGTGATAAAAAGGAAACCAATAACTGCTGCTCTCTCCAGACCCAGACCACTGTCTGCTACATCGCATACTGTTGCCGACTGTCCTGCCGCGGTCGTCATTTTGTAGAAAAGGGAGTGGAATAGGGGTTTTTTGGTTGCCCCTGGGGTTTATGTCTGACCAGTCAGGCGTATCTGAGCTGCTCCAGGCCCTGTGCTGTTTCGAATCGCTTCCCTTTTCTGGTTCTGACCGCCGGACTTATTTCAGTAGCGATATAGACAAAACAAGACTCGTGGTTGGGTGCAAAGAAGACCAACGTTTAGGATAAATTGCTATACAGTGAAAATAATTATGAATACAGCACACTTTTACTTAACGGGGAGGAGAAACGGACACAGTGCTTGAGAACAAATGTAAACAATCATTTGTCTTGTGGTTGCAGTCCAACCGCAATTGATTGACAGCTTTAAGTACTTAAGCCCTTGAGTCAACACTGCAGAGAGCTCGTGTAAACAAAGTCCTTTGTTCCGTATTGAAAACTTCCTAAACCGCAGTTGATTGACAGTTTCAAGTACTTCAACATATTCACACAGGCTGGTATTTTTTTCAATCCTATTGTCAGCCAGTGATGGGAGATATTCAGACAGGCTGTCTTTCTCCATTGCCACGAGGCCTGACAGCCATCTTTGATGCCCTGGGTTTTTAAAGGTACATTCCAACCAGGTTTTCTTTAATCAAATAATCTTCGGGGGCTGCCGAAATTTTCCGAGATTTTGCGAACCTTAACAGCCACATTGTCCTGCAAGAGAGAGTGACTGTGGTTCACTGTGTTTGCCTGATGTGGCTGTCATGGTTGAATGCCTGGCAGTGTGTGCAAGCTGTGAGATGTGTTGTGAGGCTTGCAGCAGTGGTATGTGTGTGAAGGTGAGATGGAGCAAACGAATGTGAAGTTTGAGTCTAGATTGACAGAGGTTGTTGGTAGGTGAGTAGTGGGTGTGTGGTGATTTGAGCGGTGTGTGAGGCCAGGGGTGCAGTTTGTGGGATTTGGCATTTCTACAATTCTGGTCACCACATTACAGGAAAGATGTGATTGCACTAGAGAGGGTACAGAATAGAATTACAAGGATGATGCCAGGGCTGGAGAACTTTAGTTATGACAAAAGATTGGATAGGCTGGGTGGTTTTCTTTGGAACAAAGGAGGCTGAGGGGAGATTTAATTTAGGTATATTAAATTATGACAGGCCTAGATAGAGTGGATAGGAAGTTCCTATTTCGCCTAGCAGAGCAGTCAATAACTTGGGGGATAGATTTAAAATAATTGATAGAAAGATTAGCAGGGAATTGATGAGCACTTTTTTCACCCAGAAAGTGGTGCGGGTCTGGAACTCACTGCCTGAAAGGGTTGTATAGGTAGAAACACTCATTTCATTAAAAAAATTCTCAGATAAGCACTTGAAGTGCCGTAACCTACAAGGCTATGGACCAAGAGCTGGAAAATGAGATTTTGCTGGATAGCTCTTTCTCAGCTGACACAGACACAATGGGCCGAATGGCCCTTTTCTGTGCCATAAATTTCTATGACTTCATGATTCTATGATTGGAAGGTGAATTCCCTGACTCATGTGAGGTCATTAAATTTCTTCCTGAACTGCATTCAGGTACTCAAGCTACTCGGCTTGCATTGTCAGCGATGGCTATCTTCTCCCAGTCCCTTCTCAGCATCTGTCTAGAGGGGCTTCAGGTCCCCTGTGGTGCAGGACATCTCTCCTCCTGTTCACCTCCTGCAGCAGGACCTTGAGTGCTGCATTCAAATTTCTGGATGTCCTCTCTCAGCCGTGTTGTGCCATCTTCACTCTTCCTGTAGGTCACACACTCCTTTACAATAACTTCCAGTACCTGCTGCAGCTGGATTGCACCTCCCCTTTAAGAGGTGCAGGCTGGCTTTAATTGTTGCTAGCCTCGCATGAAGTTGGTCCCCCTGCTGAGCGTGTAGACACACATCAGCACATTTAGCACTAAGCTGCACACCACTATCATTGTAATTAGCAGGCAGCACAAAGTGTCGTGCTGCCTGCAATACATTGAAAGGGCGTGGGTTATTTGCGCATCGTGATCCCCGCACCAATTTCTGGGGGCTATCCAATATTCAGGTGGTTACATTTTGTTGCTTTATAATCACGGCAGGAGTGACAACACTTATAAACATCAGTATAGAAAGATGTCATGGTTGGTCATTGCAATATTATATTTCTCAGATGTTACACAACGTAATTTAAATAGAACAATATTGAGTCTCATGTTACATTCTAAGGCTGATTTTCCATTTTGTTTACACAGCTACATCAACTGCTCCTGCTACAACTACTGAGACATCTTCTACATCTGTACTATCAACAACTACAACACCAATCGTTACAACCACTTTCGGACCAACAATCACATTATTACCAACAACTACAGAGAGCACGACCCAACCTTCAACAACCGAATTAACAACAAGCTCAACAACAGGGATCAGTCCAACAGCAACAGCAAGCCGTAAGAATCAGACCTCATCTTTAATAATTATTTCATATTGATGGTGTTAAAAGAATGCAGCTCTTCATAATATGTAGAATTCTTCTCATGTCCTAAGCTTGTACTAAATTAGAAAAGACAGCACAGTCCGTAATGTATAAGTGTTTGGTGCATCCTAGACTTCTTTACAGTTGCTTGAAGTCTACAAGGAGTGGTGTGGCACATGCTCAAGGACTTGGTACTGACTTGCAATGGGCCTGCTCAGACCAGTTGCTCCCAGATATGGGTGCAGTAGTTTGTATCCCCCTTGGCCTGCACCATGTTAGGGAGAATGAGCAGAGGCGACACCGAGCAGGATAAGCTGCTAGAAGAGGCAGGAAGAGAAGGCGGTGAAAGGTTCTCTTCAGGAGGTCATATCCACGCAGGAGGTGCATGCTTACACCATCCGCAGCTTGAAAGTCGATAGAGATTGTGGGTTGAGGGGGAAGTGGGATGTGAGAGGGAGGAGTAGGTATGAGTATACCATCATCTTCAATGCTTTCAGCGGCGCTGCTGGCCACGGCCTCAGTTACAGCTGCTCCAATTATGGCGAGCACTGTCTCCTCAGGATATGGAGGTGCGTCTGTCCCCCTCCAGCTGCCTACAATTGACATCAACTGCTCCTACTACAACTACTGAGACATCTTCTGTATCTGTACTATCAACAACTACAACACCAATCATTACATCCGCTTCAGGACCAACAACAATACAGTACCAACAACTAAAGTGAGCGCCACCCAAACATCAACAACAACCTCAACAACAGGGATCAGTCCAACAACAACAGCAAGCAGTAAGCAAGAGAAATGTTCTTCATCCGGCATTTTACAGTGCATGTTCTGGAAGGAAGGCAATGGCACAATTATTTTTTTAATATCAGATAATGAAAAGAAACATCTGTTTTTTGTTATATACCCATGCACATATTTAATGAGCGTGAGCCTGCAACATTACTGTGTGAGGAAATTATTGTTGAACCTGCCTAAATGATAATATGTAGAATTGTTCTCTCGTACTAAACTTCTACTGAATCAGAAGAGGCACCACAGCCCGTAATGCACTGATTATAGTATCCCACACTGATTTTACTGTTTTGTTCAAGCAGCTACATCAAGCACTGCAATGACAACAGAAACCTCTTTTTCATCAACAACTACATCAAAGATCACTTCACCCACCTCAGAGACAACAGTACCAACAAATGCAGAGAGCAGCAGTCAACCATTGACAACCCAAACCACAACAATCTCAACAACCGCTGTCAGTTCCACAACAGGAAGTAATAAGGATCAGACCTGCTCTTTAACATCGATTTCGTACTGGTGCTGCTAAAATAGATACTGAAGTTAAATTTCTGAGCAATATCAAAACCTCTAATTTTATGTTGTTTTATAATTAGAACTGTAGCTGCTACAATTTGCAATATTGATTCATACAGAGGTCCTTGTTGAGCAAATACAACTTTGTATTTCTCAGAATTTCACTGATGTCGAGCCCTACCTCTACTGTATGGGCAACAGGCACTTCTACAGAACAATCTCACAAACACCACTCAGTTCCTCAACAACAAAAGGTAGTAATCATCAGATCTTACCTTTACCAGCTCTCTTGTACTGATGATGTTGAAAATAATGTAACTCATGCAGGATAGATGAGCAATTTCAAACCTGTCATCCTGGTGTGCCAAAACATGCTGAAGGGTAGGGTAATCAAAGCAATAGTCCCTGGAACCTCTTAAAGGTAAAAACAGTTCCTGGTGAAGAAGTGGTGGCAGATTATAAGTCACAATTTCCATCTTTGAGGGTCGGGAAATTGTGACAGGGCCGAGTCACGCCGTGGTTCTACTGCAGAAGCGCCCTGACTTAAATTCAGTTTCAGTTTTCAGGGCAGGCTGAAGGAGCCCCTGTCCACAGTGGCAGCAACAGGCAAATGGAAACGATAGGATGGGGTGACATCACCTATCCTAAATTTCATGCATTCCAACTTCCTATGTGCTACTGAGAATGTCCTCCACTGCTGAAAATGTGACATTTTCCAGGACCTTTTCATCCTGACGGAAGTGCTTGGTTAAAGGGACACTGCTGAACTGAAACTGTTTATACGGACTTTTGGCCATATTTTGGAACTCACCACATGAATTGGGAAAAAAGTGCTCTCCTAAGTTGAGGTAGCGTTCACTTACAAGAGCATTTTATTTCAAGAGAATTACTGAGCTAGGAACTGAAGGCTGCTCAATGGACTTACCAATAGGAATCCCACTTTACATGACCAAATACTGGGGGAGAAGGAACTGCAGGAGGCTGTAAAGGAAGCCAGATTAGTCAGGCAGCACCAGTGGAGAGCCAAGGCATCCCAGCACTACCTACTCAGCAGGATGTATAGACCCAGGTCCTCTGCCCAAGACATTTCTCAGGAGGCTTCAGTCACGAAGCTATAGAAGAGCTCTGATTGCTGCTGCAGCCGTATCTGGAACCAAGATCCACAGCACGCACGACTCCCACTGTTGCAGAGAAACTTTTATGCCATAGGCTCATTCCAGAGAGCCATGAAGAACTTTTGTCAGATCAGCCAATTTGCTCTCTACTCCCCTCTATGGCAAATCGCCAATGCCCTTTTTGCCAAGGCAGTTCATTTTTTACAATTTGATAATGCTCCCAACACAGATGCTCTGAAGAACCATCAGATTTGTTAGAATTGCTAGATTCCCCAGGGTTATTGATTGCAATCGTGTGGCATTGTGCGCCCCAAATGCAACTGTCATATTTATATGAACTGCAAAGGCTTCTATTCTCTAAATGTGCAGCTCATTTGTGACGACAGGCACAGCTTCTTGTACGCGAGTTCTCAACATCCTGGAGCTGTCATGATGCTTTTATACTTATCAGACCTGTGTCTTGGGTCTAATTCAACAGCAGGAGCAAGAGTTAGGATGGCTGCTGACTGACAAGGGATACTTTGTACTCTAGCTCATAACAACTCTTTGTCGGACCACTAGTGCAGTAGAGGAGCACAACAATGCTGCACACATGAAGGCAAGAATGATAATTAAATAATCAACTGGGATGCTCAAAGGGAGTGCCTGGTGTCTGGATAAGTCCAGGGATGCCTTGCAGGATACTCCCGGCACTATCCTGTAAATTGTGGTAGCAAGTTGTGTGCGTCACAAGTTTGCAATTAGGAAAGGACTGTCCCAGAGGATGCCACAGAGCTGATGATGCTGATGCTGTAGAACCTGGCCTATGAAGTACAGGAAGCAGGTGCAGTGGCAACAGCTGCTAGACACCCAAGAGACAGGCTCATTCAGCTCACCTTCACAGATGAATAGAGCACTACTTTCTAAAAGTCTCAGCCCATCAGAGATCTGCCTCCTCTCATCAAACACTCCATGGTCTATGTAGAATCCTTGATCCTCATCGCTAGCCATCATATTCTAATCCTGAGCCCCAACATCAACATATTACCTGTTCCCCAATGTCATAACAGTAAATCAAACATCAAGCAATCCTTGCATCAAATATCACAATCATTTATTATAACTACTTATAAAGACATTATTTGGTTCTGTTACTATGCACACCCGCTGTGATCACACGGGTTTTTCTCTGCCCTATTGTAACATTTCATCTACGTGCCACCTTATGACCTGGCTTCTAAGATGTAGTTGACTGCTGAAAAGTAGCATGTGATGGAGGTAGCCCTTCTTTCAAGGCCCCCAAGTCCTGGGATGGACACAGGACAGGTTGACTCTTTGTCACAGGCTCCTTGGCAGCCTAGTCCTGCAAAGATGTGTGCAGATGCATATTAAAAGAGCTGCAGCAAGGAGCTGATGGAGTGATGCTGCTATTAGGGGAAGTCGCTTCTGAGGCACGCACACAGGCTTCTCCACTGCTTCAGGCAACAGGATTCTGGTTATCAATGTTCAGTGGGAGAATGGACCTCATGGAATCAAATTGGTATTAAAAGTTTGTTTTCCATGTTAAGTTCTTATTAATAAGAATTAAAGGGAAATGTGAGCATTTGCTCAAGGTTTATGTAATTCTCACATTGCCTTAAATTCCCACAATTGAAGCTAGCATAAAAGCAGCAAAGGAAGCCAGCAGAGTTCAAGAAGGAAGTAGAATAGTAGATAGCCTACAGAATTAGATAAGGAGTTCTTCAATATGCACAGCAATATAGGCACAGTGACAAGTCTGTCTTTAGTGAACATTCTGGAGGAGGAGAAGCATAAACAAAAGGAGAGGATTGGCTGTCATTTTTACAAGCACAGGGAGCAGATAATAATGATTTATTACTCCCAATGCAATGTGAGTAAAATATATGCTCAAACGCCTGCATCAGACAGAGGAACAGTTTTACCGAGGCAGCGCCTCATAAAAGAACAATCAATCACGTGTCTATTCCTGAAAGAAGACTTGCAGACAACAAGGAACATCTGGTTGATATTCTCAGTAGAAGTGAAAGTTACCACTGAACTAAACTTCTACAGCAACAACAGGAGACATCAGTTAAATCAACCAGAATACAATTCAGTGCTGCCCCACAGAGGCATCTGCACACACAAAGTTCTACACTAGTATTCAACAGTACCCGGGCAGGCAGACCCAATTTTCTGAATTGTAGGTACAGGGTGCATTTATTGCAATCATGTCACCGTGTGTGCCTGTAGGCAATGGTCTCTCTTTAATCAACAGGAAGGTTCATTGCTCCATTAAGGTCTAGACGGTATGTGGCAACCAGTAAAATATATGCAAGTTAATGCTCGTTTACCTGCGAATGTTCACTGCACTGTCGGAGGTGCTGTCTTTCGGATGAGACGTTAAACCGACGTCTGCTCTCTCAGTGGACATAAAAGATCGCATGGCACTATTTCAAAGAAGAGCGGGGAAGTTATCCCCGGTGTCCTGGCCAAAACTTATCCCTCAATCAACATAACAAAAACAGATTATCTGGTCATTATCACATTGCTGTTTATGGGACCTTGCTGTGCGCAAATTGGCTGCAGCGTTGCCCACGTTACAACAATGACTCCACTTCAAAAGTACTTAATTGGCTGTAAAGTGCTTTGAGATGTCTGGTGGTCATGAAAGGCGCTATATAAATGCAGTCTTTTTTCTTTTTCATGCCTACCAATTGTAATACAATTAATCATTCTCCAACCAGTTGGAGGTGAAAACAGAATGCAAGCAGTTGTTGATACCTGTGCAGAACCCCCATATCCTTCAAAAAGGGCTTATAATGATGCACATTTATGAAGCAGTCTATAGATAATAGTCTATAGTCTAAAGATAATATTCTATAGACCCTTGAATCAATTCATCTAAAGAATGCAGTAATCCAGGGGTAACATATAGAATGATCTAGAATGAGTTGGGTGAATAATTATAGGATGTACAAGGTGCTATATAAATGCAAGTTCTTTCTTTCATTTCTTTCTGGACAAAAGTCAGAAGTTTGTAATTATACATTACTACCAAAGATCTTGCGATTTCTGTTATACATGTTTTATCACAATTTTAAGTTTAATATTTTGGAATTAGGCAAAAAGTAATGATTGCAATATTTATACTGTTGAACATTTACCAACTTATAATCCATTCTTCGCCTGGATGTAAAATGCTAATTAGTGTGCATTTCAAATTACTGCTAGAAATGAATTGAGGAATTCCCCAGTAGTTGCCACTTTTCCACAGCTGGAATCTTTTTTGCACTCAGAACATATATACAGTAATTGGAGACATTATTTATCTATATAATTACAAACTGATCATTGTTACAAATCATTTAAACATATTGGTGTGTTTCAAGTAAAGTTGATTGTTTTCAATCTTGTGAGCTGAAAATTTAATTTTTTTCTAGTGCCAGTTCAATATATCCAAATTTAAATTAACAGTTTAATAGGAAATGGCTTGCTGGACAAAATATCATTGGCGTTGGTCAGAATAAATCATATCAGTTGGATTTACAAAACTTTCTGTCACAACTGATTGAGGAATCATTTAACGTCAGATACTGATGAATGTGCGGCAAACAGTAAGGCCGAGGTTGGTGATGGCATTAAAAGGGAAATTAAAGAAGCGTGCAATAA
The DNA here is from genome assembly GCF_052327205.1 of Somniosus microcephalus. NCBI lineage: Eukaryota > Metazoa > Chordata > Chondrichthyes > Squaliformes > Somniosidae > Somniosus > Somniosus microcephalus. Next base: position 41,422,890 of record NC_140992.1, on the reverse strand, counting down.
GGGCACAGCAGTCATCAAGGGCGACTTTAATCTACATATAGATTGGGCCAACCAAATTAGTAACAATACTGTGGAGGAGGAATTCCTGGAGTGTTTACGGGATGGTTTCCTGGACCAATATGTCGAGGAACCAACCAGAGATCAGGCCATCTTAGACTGGGTATTATGTAACGAGAAAGGATTAATTAGCAATCTTGTTGTACGAGGCCCCTTGGGTCGGAGCGATAATAATATGATCGAATTCTTCATTAAGATGGAGAATGAAGTAGTTGACTCAGAGACAAGGGTCCTCAATTTAAATAAAGGAAACTACGATGGTCTGAGGAGCGAGTTGGGTAGGATTGATTGGGGAATGTCACTCAAAGGGTTGACGGTGGATAGGCAATGGCAAACATTCAAAGACCGAATGGATGAGCTACAGAATTTGTTCATCCCAGTTTGGCATAAAAATAAAACAAAAAAGGTGACTCAACCGTGGCTAACAAGGGAAATTAGGGATAGCATAAGATCCAAGGAGAGGACATATAAATTGGCTAGAAAAAACAATAATCCTGAGGATTGGGAGCAGTTTAGGAGTCAACAAAGGAGGACAAAGGGATTAATTAAGAAAGGGAAATTATAATATGAGAGTAAGCTAGCAGGGAACATAAAAACTGACTGTAAAAGCTTTTATAGATATGTGAAGAGAAAAAGATTGGTGAAGTCAAGCGTAGGTCCCTTACAGTCAGAATCAGGGGAATCTATAATGGGAATCAAGGAAATGGCAGACCAACTAAATGCATACTTTGGTTCTGTCTTCACAAAGGAGGACACAAATAACCTCCCAGAGATGCCGGGGAACATAGGGTCTGATGAAAGTGAGGAACTGAAAGAAATCAGTATTTGTAGGAAAATGGTGTTAGGAAAATTGATGGGACTGAAGGCCGATAAATCCCCAGGGCCTGATGGTCTACATCCCAGGGTACTTAAGGAAGTGGCCCTAGAGATAGTAGATGCATTGCTGGTCATCTTCCAGAACTCGATAGACTCTGGAACGGTACCCATGGATTGGAGGGTAGCTAATGTTACCCCACTATTCAAAAAAGGTGGTAGAGAAAAAGCGGGGAATTATAGACCGGTAAGCCTGATATCGATAGTGGGGAAAATGCTAGAGTTTATTATAAAAGATGTAATAGCAGAGCACTTGGAAAGCAGTGACAGGATCGGACAAAGTCAACATGGATTTACAAAAGGTAAATCATGCTTGACTAATCTACTGGAATTTTTTGAGGATGTAACTGGTAAAATAGATAAGGGAGAACCAGTGGATGTGGTGTATTTAGACATTCAGAAAGCTTTCGATAAGGTCCCACATAAAAGATTAGCGTGCAAAATTAAGGCACATGGGATTGGGGGCAAGGTATTTGTTAGATCCGTGTGTTAATGGAGACACGGAATGCAGGAGTTGATTTAACAAGTGTTTACTGAACAAAGTCTGGCGGTGAACTAACAACACAAGACGCTACACAGGCTTATATACCCGAGTGGTCACTACTGGTACGACAGTATACAGGGGCTTCAAAAACATAGTTCCTCTTAAAGGTACATACACTACAATTCCTCCCCTTTTAGATAAATAGTACATAACATTTTAAGTAATCATTAAATAACATTTTTACAAGAACAATAATATACACATTTGCTGAAGTTAATCAATTACAAATTCAGTCTCTCTGGAGGCTTCCTGACTCGGCCCGGATAATGCCTCGGTGGTGTAGTAGGTTCTTTTGGCAAGGTCGATTCGGCTTCAATGCCAGTGTCGGGTTCATCTGGTTCCAGTATCACCGGATCGGAGGTAGATACTATGGGTATCTCTGCTTCATCACTAGGCGTATAGAGTTGTGGTGTAGGTTGTCCTTTTTCGGATGACTCTATGATCTGGTCAGCATGGCGCCTTATTATGCTTTCTCCAATGTCCACGGTATACATCAGCGGTCCTAGTCGTGTGCAAATAGTTCCAGGCTGCCATTTCTCGGTACGGTAGTCCCGGGCCAAAACTGGTTGACCTATCTGGAAGGTTCTAGTTGGCCTTTCATTCATGCTTTGAAATTGCCGGTTCTCTACGTCCCTTCTGACGTTTGGCTTGACCAAATCCAGCCGGCATCTTAGTCTTCTAATGAAAAACATCATGGCGGGGGTTTGGTTTGTAACCACATGTGTTGCATTCCTGTACGCAAACAAGAAGTTATCTACCTTATGTTGTAGATTTATGTCTTCATTACCCATGGCCTTTATGGCCTTCTTGAAGGTCTGGACAAACCTTTCAGCCAATCCATTGGTGGCGGGATGGTATGGGGCAGACGTGTAGTGCTTAACCCCATTGTTTTTTAAGAACTTCCTGAATTCTTCGGATACAAATTGCGGTCCATTATCAGAACAGATCTGTTCAGGCAGCTCATTCCTGGCGAATATGGTCCTTAATACTGTGATGGTTTTTTCTGTGGTGGTGGAGGACATCTTTATTACCTCTGGCCACTTGGAGTGTGCGTCCACCACGATTAAGAACATTGGCCTAGAAATTCAGTTGCGTGCGCCAGCCGTTAGCGCCTTAGGAGGAGTAGATCTCGAGCGCTAGGCGCTTAGCGCCCGGGCGCAGCGCGATCTGCGCCTCGCCCCAACTTCAGTAGACATTTAGCGACGGCGCAAAGTGTTTGCGCGCGCTCAGATGCGCGCGCAGCTTATGACATCATTTCATCGTGCAACGCCCTTTGTGCGCCCCAAACCGGAACTTCAGTCACGCCCGCCCAATGTGGGTGTGGCGGTGCTAAGAACTGTGAAGTGGAACGCAGCAGAGGCCCTGCGGGCCTCAGGGAGCGCTAATTAAAGGGCACTTACACTGAACTATAAAGGCCAGCCATTTTGCTGCAATGACTTTTGTGCAACGAATTTCTGGACAGAGACCAAGGAAGAGACCTTACTGATTTGGCCCAACATAGGAGAGGTATTTTTGGCTTCTGGCCAGAGCTTGGAAATTTGCCTCATTGTGATTTCATTGTTTGCAAGTATATTATGGGGGCTGCATGGGGTTCCAACCCTCAGTTCCAGCATTATGTGCGAAGGGCTCGCAGACGCTGTGTGAGAGGGGCAGCCATGCCTAGACGCAGAGGGGGCATCAGGCGTCGGCAACGTAGGCCTTACCCACTCAGGGAATACCGCCAGCAGGTGTCCTATCTCACCATGACTGCCGCGCAGTGTGTTAAGAGGCTGCACTTCATAAGGGAGGTGGTTGCAGAGATCTGCGTCCACAGCTGATGTGCAGGACGTCTCTGTCGGTGGAAGTGAAGGTCACGGAGGCTCTGAACTTCTATGCAAGCGGCTCCTTCCAAGCCGCTGCTGGGGACATAGCGAACATATCCCAGTTCGCCGTGCATCGCTGCATCCGGCAGGTCACCGATGCCCTTTTCACAAGGAGACACCAATTCACCTCCTTCCCCATGACCCTGGAGAGGCAGGAGCAGCGTGCAGTCGGATTTGCGAGGATCGCGGACTTCCCCATGGTGCAGGGCGCCATTGACTGCATGCATGTGGCTTTGCGGGCACCTATCGACAATGCCGAGGATTACCGCAACCGGAAGGGCTACCATTCCCTCAATGTACAGCTGGTGTGTGACCACAGGCAGCGCATCCTAGCTGTCAATGCCCGCTTTCCAGGCAGCAGCCACGATGCATTTATCCTGCGCCAGACTACTGTGGCTGACATGTTCCAGGCACAGCCTCCCCCAAGAGGATGGCTTATCGGGGACAAAGGCTATCCTTTGTGTACATGGCTCATGACCCCGCTCCGCGCGCCCAGGACCCCTGCTGAGGAGGCATACAACGAAAGCCATCAAGCCACAAGGAACATCATAGAGCAAACGATTGGCGTCCTCAAGCAACGGTTCCGCTGCCTGGATCGCTCCGGCGGATCTCTGCAGTATTCGCCGGATAGAGTGTCCCAGTTCGTCGTCGTTTGCTGCATGCTGCACAACCTGGCTATCCGCAGGACTCAGGCACTGCCACCTCACGTTGGACCACCACCTCAGGAGGACGAGCAGGAGGACCATGAGGAGGAGGAGGAGGAGGAGGAGGAGTACCAGCCCAGGAGGGAGCCACAAGGTCCAAGGGCCGTCCGTCGGTGGCTTATTGAACGACACTTCTAGGCCCCCTGTCAGGGAATGGCTTGTGGCACTGAAGGGACATGAATGCAGCCGCTCCGCAAGCCCTCAGCCGGTTAACGCAACAACCACTTGAAACATCACACATGGACAAGCTGAATAAAGAAAAAGCTTTATTGAACAAACTCAGGGCCCTTCCCACATGAAACCCAAAAACAGACAACACCCCCAAAAAAGTCAAAAACATATCTCACTCCCACAACCTGGGGAGGGATAACAAAACTTGTCCATCCAAATGGCCTTCATCCTCGGCCTTACCAAAAGAACCCCCCCCATAGACAACACAACCACCCCCATATAAAAAAACATTTGCCAACACACTCTACTTTGTGTGCCGAGAGGGCGAGTCCTTGTCCAGCCTTTTCCGGCCCCTGGCCGACCTGCTGCTCCGCCTCAACCTGGGCCCTGTGGGTGCTGCAAGGCTGGGGGAAGGCTCCTGAGGGGCACATTGCGTGACGGCAGATGCCCTTGGGGGTCGGCCTAGACGAGCTCTGGCCCTCGAGGGGCCGGCTGCTGACTGCTGCAACTGTGGCTGGGCAGCATCAGTCTCTCCAGCAGCTCGTGGCAGCTTCGCTGGGGGAGTGGCAGTGGCGGCTGCAGCAATGGCGGCAAGCTGGCTGATGCCAGGCACTCGCTGCTCGCCTGAGACACTGGCGCTCGGCCGGGCTGGCACTGCAGCAAGCGCAGCAATCTGCTGAAGGCCAGACTGCTGTGCTGATGCAGCACGGCGGGTGCCCTGTCGATGCCTGGCTGAGACAGCGAGTGTGGCAGCAGTGAGTGCCCGTAGTGCCCTGGTCTGTGCCCACATCAGACCAGCCAGTGACTGCACGGCACCACTGATCAACTGGCCACTCGCTGCCTGTGCTGCCCTGAAGTCGTCCCGACTCGCGTCCTGTGCTGCCCCGAATTGTTCGATACCCCTGGCCTGTGCTGCCCCGAGTTGTTCGAAACCCCTGGCCTGTGAGGCCCCGAAATCGGACACACTATGAGCCAGGGACTCGATGGCCTCAGGCAATCGTGCCACAACCCCCATGAACTCGGTGTGCCGGCGATCCGAGTCCGCGGACATTTGATCGAGGAGGCGCACCTCCTGGGCGAGGACCGTCTCCGGACTGGAGGCCGGACTCTCCCTCTGGGGAGAAGGCCGCCGACCTGGCCGACCCTTCCCGCGTGGCTGGACGCCACTGGGCCCAGCAACTACACTCCCCTGCAACACTTCCCCCCTCTGGGGAGAAGGCAGCCGAGCTGGCTGACCCTTCCCACGTGGCTCGACGCCACTGGGCAGAGGAGCTACACCGCCCTGCAACACTTCCCCCTGGCTCTCCTCCAGGGAAGACGTGTCCCCTCCATTGCCATCCCCTGGCGCGGATGAGGGTTCCCCCGATGGGCCGCCTTCCTCTTGCTCCTCCTCGTCCTCCTCTTCCGAGGGACTGGCACTGGCAGCTTCAGGTACCTCCTCCTCACCAGCTGAAAGCAGGAAGGCACAAGAGTAGCTTTAGAGTGAGGACAGGGCGTCAGCAAGGGAGGCATGAGTGGTGGCATTCAGCGCATTGGTCGGACAGTGGCAAAGGATGTAGATCTGAAGCGCAAGGGGAACGAGAGAGGTCCAAAAGGTCATGTCCTTACCATTGGGGCCCAGCACAGGGTCAGCATCTCCACATGCAACGGGGCCAATCAGCCGGCCACCCATGAGTCGACCCACGCGCTCCTCCAGGTCACTGAGCTGCTGGAACTGGGGACGGCCTCCCCCGGTGACAGTCCGGCTCTTCAGATTCTGGGCCAGCTTGGCCTGCAAGAGAAAGGACGGCCTCTAAGTACAGTGTGGTGCCCTGTTGTTGTGTGCACTGCCTCACATGGTCAAATAGCTTGGCCAGTGTGGTGCCCTGTTGTTGTGTGCACTGCCTCCCATGGTCGAATAGCTTGGCCAGTGCGGTACCCTGTTGTTGTGTGCACTGCCTCCCATGGTCGAATAGCTTGGCCAGTGCGGTGCCCTGTTGCTGTATGCACTGCCTCCCATGGTGGAATAGCTTGGCCAGTGTGTAAAGTGCAGAAAGTGCAATGGATGTTCATGCCAATGCCATAGCTGCTGGATGAGGGCTGGCCATTAGGGCTTTGAGGTCCCTTTGCCCATAATGTGAGGTGCATATGCAAGGATGAGGAGGACACTGGAAAGGGTACTCACCCTGACAATCCGAGTGAGGTCGTTAAACTTTTTCCGGCATTGGACACCAGTCCTGGGGACATCGCAGGTGGCTGTGACCCTCTGGGTGATATCCCTCCAGGCTCTCCTGTACACCCTGGTGGCAGGCTTCTTGCCACTGTCCGGGAACAAGATATGGCGTCTCCTCTCCAAAGCCCTAACCAGCACCTTTAAATCATGGGCAGAGAAGCGCTGCGCTCGCTCACGGGCCCTCTGCATCCTTCCTGGCGCTATTTCTCTCCAGCAGCAGTGTTTAGGCCTAGCTGGAGGGCTGCAGTATCCAGGGCGTGGCAGCAGACCAAGTCGACCCTTCCCCCTTTAAGAGCTGGCCGGCGCCAGGGCGTCTGCTGTCAATCAAGATATGACCGCACCTGCGCTGCGCCCGGCCTCGGCGGTATCAGTCTGCACCGCCGGCTTAGCGCCTAAAGATAGCCCTGCATCGCCAGTTTTAGCGCTCGAGCAAACTCCTTGGCCAAAGCTACTGAATTTCGGCGAAGTGGCCTCCACTTTCCGGCGGGCGCAAACTTTAGCGGCCGCCCGACTTTACCGCCCCAAAAGTGACTATACTGAATTTCTAGGCCATTGAGTCCATAAATGGACCAGCAAAGTCGATATGTACCCTTTGCCATGGAGATGAGGGCCACTCCCATGGATGTAGAGGGGCTTGTGGTGGGGCGTTTTGGACCTTCTGGCATCCTAGACAGCTCTTGGTCATTTCTTCGATGTCTCCATCGATACCTGGCCACCACACAAGCGCTCTGGCTAAGTTCTTCATTTTCACTCCACCCAGATGCCCCTCGTGAAGCTCCTTTAGCACTTTATCCTGGAGTTTGGGTGGAATCACCACTCTGGATCCACACATCAAGGTTCCTCGGCACACTGACAGCTGTTCTCTTCTTTGCGAGAATGCTGGCAACAGTGGTTCGCCATGTGCTGGCCATCCCTTCACCGTTAAATTGTAGACTCGTGAGAGAGTTGGGTCATTTCGCGTTTCCTTTTCAATAGTAGAATTTGTCACCGGTAGACATTCCACTATGGTCGAGTGGAATATCTCCACTGGGTCCACTGTAGGCGCCTCTTCCACCGTTGGCAATGGTAGGCGCGATAACCCGTCAGCATTCCCATGCTGTTTTGTTCCTTTGTATTCTATGTCATATTGGTGTGCCCCTAGGAAAAGGGACCACCTCTGTAGCCTTTGCGCTGTCACAATGGGAACGCCCTTTTTAGGGTTGAATATGGAGACGAGGGGTTGATGGTCAGTCAACAAGGTAAATTTTTGTCCGTGTAGGTAATGGTTGAATTTCTTCACCCCCCACACCAGGCTGAGTGCCTCCCTGTCGATCTGGGCATAGTTACGCTCAGCTGAGTTCAATGAGCGTGACACAAAAGCTATCGGCTGCTCTGAGCCATCAGGGAATCTATGCGATAATATCGCTCCCACGCCGTAAGGGGATGCATCGCACGCCAGTCTGATTGGCAGTGATGGGTTGTAATGAGCCAACACTTCCCTGGACGTGATCAAGCCTTTGCATTTATGGAAGGCACGTTTACAGTCTTCGCTCCATTTCCAAACTACTGTTTGTAGCAGTGCATTAAGCAGGCGCAGAACCGTCGACAAGTTTGGTAAAAATTTATGAGAGTAATTTACTAATCCCAGGAACGACCTTAATTGTGAGGCACTTTCAGGCGCTGGGGCCTTTACGACCGCTTCAATTTTTTCAGGTGACTTATGCAACCCTTCTTCGTTAATGACATGGCCACAATATGATATTTGTTTCTGGAAAAATTCGCACTTGGGGCGATTTGCTCGTAGGCCCCGTTCTCTCAGCCTCGTGAGCACCTGCTCCAAGTTGGCAAGGTGCTCGTTGTCGTTTTCTCCTGTTACAAGGATGTCGTCTAGGTAGCATTGAGTCCCCGGAATCCCTTGCAGGGCTTGCTCCATAGCTCTTTGCCAGATAGCCGGAGCTGATGCCACTCTGAAAACCAGTCGATTGGACTGGTACAGGCCTTTGTGTGTGTTTATCGTGAGATACTTTTTAGAGGCCTCCTCAACCTCCATCTGTAGATATGCCTGTGGTAAGTCAATTTTGGTGAAACGTTTCCCTCCGGATAGTGAGGCGAAAATATCTTCTATCCTCGGAAAAGGATACTGTACCATGTGCAGAACCGGGTTTACAGTCACCTTGAAGTCCCCACAGATGCAAACTTTTCTCTGTTCTTCAGATTTATCATTATTCAATGTTTTCTTCATGACCGGGACAATGGGTGTTGCCCACTCGCTCCAATCTACCTTGGATAACATGCCTGCTTTTTCCAAATTCTCCAGCTCTGCCTCGACGGCTGGACGAATTGCGTATGGCACCGGCCTTGCCTTAAAAAACTTGGGAATTGCCGCATCTTCCACTTTTATTGAGGCGGTGGCGCCTTTCAGGGTTCCTAGTTCCTGTTGTAACACTTTTTTGGCGTTAGCCAAGATTTCTGTTAATCGTCCAGGTATGACGTCATCATCGTTTTTTTTCTTACTGGTCACCGTCAGTGCCTGAATGGAGTGCCAGTCTAAACGTATCTTTCTAATCCATTCACGTCCCAACAACGGTGGACCAGCATCTTGCAGAACGTATAAATACAACTTCTGTATTTCCTTGCCATTGTATACAACAGGCACCCTTATTTTCCCTCTGGGGTATACTTTCTGCCCCGTACATGTCTTCAAGACAATGGATGTGTCTTTCAAAGGTATATGCGGAAATAGCCGCTCGGAATCCCATCGACTCATGACGGTCAGAGCTGATCCTGTATCTAGCTCCATTTTGACTGGGGACCCCGCTATTGTGAGGGTAACCCAAATGGTCTGGTAATCTTCTTTGGCAATGACATTATGTAATTTGAGACAGCTTAGTCTCTTGTTTCCGGAGTCGCTATCGCTCTTCTGGTCTGCGGAGCTACTGTCCGTCATCATTTGTGCCTTTCTGTACTTTTCCTTATTGACCTTTTTACTGTCAGCGGATTTCTTTCCAGATCTGCATACACGTGCAATGTGTCCCATCTTTCCGCATTGCCTGCATGCTTTGTCCTTGAACCAGCAGTCCTTCTGGTCATGGGTGGATCTGCCGCAACAATAACATCTCTCGAAACCCCGTGTCATTTCATGGGTGCCGAAGTCCTGTGGCTTTTGCTGTATCTCTGCAGCTCCTCTTGCTGCTGCTTCGTATGATACAGCCACACTGAAAGCCTTGTCCAGTGTCAAATCTTTCTCAGAAAGTAGTCTTTTCTGTGTTCCTTCGCTTAGGAGACCGCAGACGAATTTGTCTCGTAGAGAATCTGCCAGTCCTGCCCCGAATTGGCAGTGCTTTGACAGCTTTCGTAATTCGGTGAGGTAATCAGCGTTACTTTCATTCTTGTGCTGATTCCTCCTGAAGAATTTGAATCGTTCCGCTATCAGCAGCGGTGTTGGGTTTAAGTGCTCCTGTAGGGTATCAACAATCTCCTTAAAATTCTTGTCCATCGGTTTTGGCTGGAGTGATAAAGTTTCGTAACAGCCCGTATGTCCTTGCGCCCATCAGATTTAGAAGTACCGATGCCTTTTTATCATCCGCTACTTCATTCGCCTTGCAATATACCTCCACTCTTTCCACATATGTGGTCCAATCTTCTATAACACTATCGAAAGCAGTAATATTGCCAGTCTTCGGCATCTTGAAAATCTAAAATGGCGCTTCCCACGCTTTTTCTCCGTCCCCGATGGATCAAAATGGTGCCTCCCGCACTTTTCTTTATTCCCCGCCGAGTTAAGATGGTGCCTCTCACGCTTTCCCGCCGCTGCCGCCAACGCTGTTCTCCGCGGTTCCCGTTGCGACCTGCAGCTTTTCGCGGTATTTCTATTTTTTTTTATATATCGCTTCAATATTCTCTCCGTAATTGAAGAACCGTTCCCGTCGTGGAGCGGACCCTTTTTTGTTTAAATAGCGCTTCAATAGTTTCTCCGTTACTTGGAGAACCGCTCCCGTCGTGGAGCGGACCCTCTGGGACTTTCCCCTCCCTCTGCTTGGTCCGAACGCCGACCTGCTTCACAGCACCGGCCACGCCCTGAGTGCTCCACCCTTTCTCTCTCTTTCCTTCTGCTTCCCGACTCGCTGCCCGGCCCCGTTGCAGAGCCACCCGATCAAGCTCTAGCCCGCCACAGCCCAGGAAGGATCAGTGCACTACCTGCCACCAGCCCGTTTAGCTGGGGAAACCACAGACTGGAGACCAAGCCTGGCCCTCGTTTTTGAGTTTCTTCGAGTTATTTTTTTTTCTTGCTTCTGGCTTCGACCTTCGTCTGAGGAATCGATCCCCTTGAGGTGCTGCCGAATTGCAGGTAAGTTCGTTTGTAACTCGTCGCCACTGTTAGATCCGTGTGTTAATGGAGACACCGAATGCAGGTGTTGATTTAACAAGTGTTTACTGAACAAAGTCTGGAGGTGAACTAACAACACAAGACGCTACACAGGCTTATATACCCGAGTGGTCACTACTGGTACTACAGTATACAGGGGCTTCAAAAACATAGTTCCTCTTAAAGGTACATACACTACAGTATTGATTTGGATAGAGAACTGGTTGGCGGACAGAAAGCAAAGAGTTGGAATAAACGGGTCGTTTTCCGAGTGGCAGGCAGTGACTAGTGGGGTACTGCAAGGATCAGTCCTAGGACCCCAGCTGTTCACAATATATATTAATGATCTGGAGGAGGGAATTGGATGTAATATCTCCAAATTAGCAGACGACACAAAGCTGGGTGAGAGGGTAAGCTGTGAGAAGGATGTCGTGAAACTCCAGTGCGATTTGGACAGGTTGGGTGATTGGGCAGAAACATGGCAAATGCACTATAATGTGGATAAATGTGAGGTTATCCACTTTGGTGGCAAAAACAGGAAGGCAGATTATTATTTGAATGGCAATAGATTGAGAGAAGGGGAAGTGCAAAGAGACCTGGGTTTTATTGTGCACCAGTCGCTGAAGGTAAGCATGCAGGTGCAGCAGGTGGTTAAGAAGGCAAATGGTATGTTGGCCTTCGTAGCAAGAGTGTTCGAGTACAGGAACAAGGATGACTTGCTACAGTTGTACAGGGCCTTGGTGAGACCGCACCTTGAGTATTGTGTGCAGTTTTGGTCACCTTACCTGAGGAAGGACGTTCTTACCATGGAGGGAGTGCAGCGAAGATTCACCAGGCTGATACCTGGGATGGCAAGAATGACGTATGAGGAGAGATTGTGTCGATTGGGCTTATACTCACTGGAGTTTAGAAGATTGAGAGGGGATCTCATCGAAACCTATAAAATTCTGTCAGGTCTGGACAGACTAGATGCTGGAAGGATGTTTCTGATGGCCGGGGAGTCCAGAACCAGGGGTCATAGTCTAAGGATAAGGGGTAAGCCATTTAGGACTGAAATGAGGAGGAATTTCTTCACCCAGAGAGTGGTGAACCTGTGGAATTCTCTGCCACAGAGGGCCAGTTCATTAAATATATTCAAAAAAGAGTTGGATATATTTCTTGAGGCTAAAGGGATCAAGGGATATGGGGAGAAGGCAGGGACAGGGTACTGAAATTGGATGATCAGCCATGATCTCATTGAATGGCGGAGCAGGCTCGAAGGGCCGAATGGCCTACTCCTCCTCCTATCTTCTATGTTTCTATGTAAACACATTGGGTGCAATTTTCAACTGTGGCGGGGGAGGAAAACTGGCAGTTTCAAGCGGTCGCCCCACCTGAGATTCCTTTCCATTGAAGCCAATGGAAAGGAAAATGGATGGGCGTATAACAGGCAGCCGATCTGCTATGGCATGTTTTTCGACCCTGTCAAAGTTCAAAGTTACCTCATCATCCTGTCAGTAAATCTGCAACAATACAATTGGAAGCTTTAACTGCAGGTGTCACAGTGGCTACAGGATCAAACTTACCAACACTTCCCTTTGTGATGGTAAAAATGCTTTATGCTTAGATTCATTGACAATTTATCGAGTGCCACATTTGTGTATCAACAAGATGCAAAATCTGATATCTAGAACCATAGAATCACAGTCAATGTAAAGGAAAATGAGGCTGGGTGCATAATGGATGGCTGATGCACGACCACTCATTTTATGTGTCTGCAGATCTTAAAATTTACCCACATTGTATACATAAATTCAGCAAGTTCTTCGATCGCAATTTTATATTTTGAAGAAAAACAAAACTCGAGATATTACTATTGAATGTAAATAGCAATCTGGCACATTATCGTGCATCGGGATCTGTTGAAAACACATCATTTAATTTGACACAATATGCCGAAGGAATGATGTAACTTACTAAAGAGTTGAACTTTTTTCTCCAGATATCGATGAATGTGCAACCAACACATCAACATGTCAACAAATCTGCAACAATACAATTGGAAACTACACCTGCAGTTGCCATCCTGGCTTTAGCATCAACATGAACAACACTTCTCTTTGTGATGGTAGGAAATCTTCAAATATACGGATTCTCTGCAATTGATGATTTGAACATTATCCTCCAACTACCAGATCTCATTGCCCTGCACATTCTAGATGGTTTCAAGCAAAATCTTTTGTTCTTCTTAATTACGAAGCAATCAGGGATTCACTACAATTTTCTGTGTCCCTACGCAATAGGGATATATTGATTGCGGAATATATTAAAATTATTGTAGTAAATCAGTGAGTTACCATGAAATTTCAAGTACCTTTCACAGTTTCTAATCAATGGGCTGTGTTTTGCAGATAAGGACTCGCCATTGCTCAATGGCCCTGAATCTGTGGTCGGTGTGATGGTGTACTCTAAGAGTGCGTCGTCATACTGGCTTTGAAAATGACTGCAAGTTCAAGATTTCCTCATGTGCTATAAACAGAAGTTGTGATCTGTAAAGATCCGACTGTGCGTCAACTTCGCTGCACGTTTCACCTACCCATTCAAATCAACGTACGGGCAAAAAGTTGGGCTAATTGCCCACCTACTGTGCATTAATTACTCCGAATTTTTTTTTTGTTTGGTGCAATGAGGCGCAGGAGCCTGTTGCACAGCGTCAGGGGGAGGGGGCGGGGGCTAGTTGAGAAAATTGCATTAGTTTATGCTGCAGCCCATAACAATGAGGCACTGGTTCGTGTCTGAGTGGAAAACAACTTTGTAAGAAACTTTCATTTGTTTGAGCTTGAAAACAAGGACTTTTTTGTCAATGTCTTTGCTGCCTAAAAGACTTTTGTGGTTTCGGTTTAATTTCCAACTTCAATATTGATAGGATTTAATTCACTTTCATGATTTTCTCATGTTATCGGAGATTTAACTGCTCGATTTTAGATTGTGTCAATTGATCAAAAGTTGGTTAGTGTAATAGAGATGAAACAAATTTGCTAGGACTATAAGGCTGTAATTATAGGTTTGTGTGTTATAATCTAGGTTTGGGTATTAAATACTATTACAATGATCGCAATTAATTAATAAAATAACATTTCTGGCTGCTACATTATTAAAATGAGTTGTGGGCAAATCAGCAATCTCCTCTGTTTCCTGATTGGCCAAGAGCCAGGAAGTGAAAGGAGCCCCGCCCCGCGTGATCCCAGGTTCACATACGCACAATGGTGCGCCCCTGGGATCCGTGGGCCTCTATGTTACGCACAACTCTGCAGCGTTTGCAAGGACATTTTTGAAGGGGAGTTCAGCCACAAAAGAGCCTCCAATGCCTGGTCACTAAACCAGCATGCTCTCTCCCTGGGCCACGAGAATTGCACCTTCTTGCAGGCCCAGGTCACAAGCAGCAATGATCAGGGTGAGGCTGTGCAGTATGATTGAACCTCCCCTTTAAGTACTGGAAGGTGCCGGTCTGTCTGAGTACTAGGTAACTGACAGCACCTGAGCTTGAGTAGCGCTCTGAGGTAGCGCACCATTCCCCAATGTTAGTGCCTTAAGAGACGTGTGAAGCCCCTGGTGCTCCAATCACCTCTAGTGGAGCTGGAGACTAATTTTACAGTCGCCGGCGCTAATTTGCACCTCAGACCTACGTAGTTTGCTTTGTTTAGATATAAGGCCCTAGTTTCGGATTTAACTAAGTCACTTTCAAAGTCAATGGCCCAGAAATTCGGGTCAGAGGCTTCCCACGGGTGCAAGCCTCCGACCTGCACTTAGCCTGCATGCCGGCATTGAGCTGTGGGCCCGCATGGTATTCCAATCCTGGGCCTCCTCCAACCTCTGGCGCGCAGTGCTTGTGTATCCCAGGGGCGCAGTTAGTTCGAAGCATCCCCTGGGATCACGTGGACTATGGAGAGCCAATGGTAACAGGGAATGCTTCATTCATAAATTTGACAGGAAGAGCTGTCAAACCTATAAATACTATAAGCCCCAAAACATAACTGAAACTTCAAATACATTTTTAAAAAAACATCACATTTTTAAAATAACTATAAATTACATGAAATAACTATTTTAAACAATAATTTAAAATTTTGAAAAAAATTAATTACATTTTCTAACGGGGCTAAAAATAAACTTACCCGTCTTTAAAGTATTTAAAAACAATAAACCTGTAGAAAAAATGTTTTAATTTTAATTAATTCACCACTTACCTTGTTAAAAGCAGGCCTTGCACCTGCTTTTTACAAGCGTAACTGTTGGAGACTTACCCTCCCAGAGAAACCTGCAATAAAAACGAAGTTCGATGCGCACGCGCTGCCTCTCCAGCGCATGCGTTCCACCTGTCAACCCCTTCTTTTAAGGGAACGGAAGTTCCGGTTTCCCGTGCATGCGCAGTGCATGCATGAAACCGGCACTTTCATTAGGCCTACGTGTGAGTACCCAGCGCATACTCACGCATGGGGACCCGAATTTCTGGGCCATTATAAAATTCTACCATATTATGGTCACTCTTCCCTAAATTTAGTAAGGTTTTATAATGCTGATTTTAAATTTTAAAGAGAAACAACATGAATTATATTGCGCTTGAATGTCAAGAGGAATCTGACATTATACAGTGCATCATGATGTGTTAAAAACATATGAATTAGGTTGACAATGTACGGCCAAATGTCACTCAAACTGAGTGAGGAGTAATTGGACTTTTTTCTCCAGATATCGATGAATGCACAACCAACACATCAACCTGTCAACAAATCTGCAACAATACAATTGGAAACTACACCTGCAGTTGCCGTCCTGGCTTTAGCATCAACATGAACAACTCTTCTCTTTGTGATGGTAGGAATTCCTCAAATATACGGATTCTCTGCAATTGATGATTTGAAAATTATCCTCCAACTACCAGATCTCATTGCCCTGCACATTCTAGATGGTTTCAAGCAATATCTTTTGTTCTCCTTAATTACTAAGCAATCAGAGATTCACTACAATTTTCTGTGTCCCTACGCAATAGGGATATATTGATTGCAGAATATGTTAACAATGTTGTAGCAAATCAGTTAGTTACCATGAAATTTCAAGTACCTTTCACAGTTTCTAATCAATGGGTTGTGTTTTGCAGTTCCGGCCTTGCCATTACTCAATGGCCCTGCATTTGCGGTCGGTATGATGATGTACTCTAAGAGTGCGTCGTCATACCGGCTTTGAAACTAACTGCAAGTTCGGGATTTCTACATGTGCTAAATTCCGAAGTTGTGATCTGTCAAGTTCTGACTGTGCGTCGATATCACTGCACGTTTCACCTACCCTAATGAATGCACTGGCGAAAAGTTGGGCTAATTGTCCACCTACTGCGCATTAATTACCCTGAAAATGTTTTCGTCTGGTGGAAAGAGGCGCAGGAGCCTGTTTCACAGCATAAGGGGAGGGGGGTGGGGCGGGAGTTGAGAATATTGCATTGGATTATTCTACAGCCCATTACAATGAGGCACTGGTTCGTGTAAGAACATAAGAACATAAGAAATAGATACAGGAATAGGCCACTTGGCCCCTCAAGCCTGCTTCTCCATTCAATAAGATCATGGCTGATCTTGGGCTCAAAACCACTTCCCTGCCCGTTCCCCATAACCCTTCACTCTCTTATCTTGCAAAAATCTGTCTATCTCCACCTCAAATGTATTTAATGACCTAGCCTCCACAGCTCTCTGCGGCAGAGAATTCCACAGATTTACAACCCTCTGAGAGAGGGGGACCCTTTATTCTGAAACTATGCACCCGAGTTATAGATTTCCCCACGAGGGGAAACATCCTCTCTGCATCTACTTTTTTGAGCCCCCTCAGTATCTTATATGTTTCAACTAGCTGGAGTGCCCGGCGGTGCCGAGGCTTTTTTCGAGGGCATGTTGTTGTTGGAAGAGAGAGAGAGAGGAGAGCAACTGGGGGGGGGGGGAGAGGAGAGAGAGAGAGCGACTGGGGGAGGGGAAAGAGAGAGAGCGACTGGGGGGGCGGAAGAGAGAGAGCGACTGGGGGGGCGGAAGAGAGAGAGCGACTGGGGGGGGGAAGAGAGAGCGCGACTGGGGGGGGAAGAGAGAGCGCGACGGGGGGGAAGAGTGGGGGGAAGAGGGGGAGGTGGGGGGAAGAGGGGGGGAAGGGGAGGTGAGGAGGAGGGGAGGGGAGGGAGGGGGAGGGGGAGGGGAGGGGGAGGAGGAGGGGAGGGGAGGTGAGGGGAGGAGGGGAGGGGGAGGGGGAGGAGGGGAGGGGAGGGGGAGGAGGGGAGGGGGAGGGGGAGGAGGAGGGGAGGGGGAGGAGGAGGGGAGGGGGAGGAGGAGGGGGAGGGGGAGGAGGAGGGGAGGGGGGAGGGAGGTGACGGGAAGGGGTGAGGGGAAGGGGGGAGGGGGAGAGAGAGAGGGAGGGGGGAGGGGGGAGAGAGAGAGGGGGGGAGGGAGGGAGAGAGAGGGGGGGAGGGAGGGAGAGAGAGGGGGGAGGGAGGGAGAGAGAGGGGGGGAGGGAGGGAGAGAGAGGGGGGGAGGGAGGGAGAGAGAGGGGGGGAGGGAGGGAGCGAGAGGGGGGGAGGAGAGGGAGAGGGGGGAAGGGAGAGGGGGGAAGGGAGAGGGGGGAAGGGAGAGGGGGGGAGGGAGAGGGGGGAGGGAGAGGGGGGAGGGAGAGGGGGGGAGGGAGAGGGGGGGAGGGAGAGGGGGGGAGGGAGAGGGGGGGGAGGGAGAGGGGGGGGGAGGGAGAGGGGGGAGGGAGAGGGGGGAGGGAGAGGGGGGAGGGAGAGAGAGTGGGGGGAGGGAGAGAGAGTGGGAGGGAGAGAGTGGGGGGGAGGGAGGGAGAGAGAGAGGGGGGAGAGAGAGAGGGGGGGAGGAAGTGAGGGGGGGAGGGAGAGAGAGGGGGAGGGAGAGTGGGGGGAGGGAGAGAGAGGGGGAGGGAGAGAGAGTGGGGGGGAGGGAGAGAGAGTGGGGGGGGAGGGAGGGAGAGAGAGAGGGGGGGAGAGAGAGAGAGGGGGGGAGGAAGTGAGGGGGGGAGGGAGAGAGAGGGGGAGGGAGAGTGGGGGGGAGGGAGAGAGAGGGGGAGGGAGAGTGGGGGTGAGGGAGAGAGAGGGGGGAGGGAGAGGGGGGAGGGAGAGAGAGGGGGGGAGGGAGAGGGGGGGAGGGAGAGAGAGAGGGGGGGGAGGGAGGGAGAGAGGGGGAGGGAGAGAGAGTGGGGGAAGGGAGGGAGAGATGGGGGGAGGGAGAGAGGGGGAGGGAGAGAGGAGGGGAGGGAGAGGGTGGGGGCAGGGAGAGAGGGTGGGGGAAGGGAGAGAGGGTGGGGGAAGGGAGAGAGGGTGGGGGCAGGGAAGAGGGGGGCAGGGAGAGGGGGGAAGGGAGAGGGGGGAAGGGAGAGAGGGGGAAGGGAGAGAGGGGGAAGGGAGAGAGGGGGAAGGGAGAGAGGGGGACAGGGAGAGGGAGGGGAGAGAGAGAGGGAGGGAGGGGGAAGGAGAGAGGGAAGGAGGAAGAAACCGGGTAGCCCAGACTAAAGATGGCGCTGTTCAGGCCCACATTGAAGTTCTGCCATGATCAAAGATGGCGTCACGAGGAAAGTGTCGTACTGCCAGGATCAAATATGGCGCTGTGGTGTCACTGCATTGAACTGCTGCCAGGATGAAAGATGGCCGGGCCCAGTTGCCGGGGTAACCCTCCTCGGCTCCCGATCTCCAGAGCGGGTTGCCGGGTTAACCCTTGAGAGGGGGGGGTGGTGGCTGAGGAGAGGGGATAGGGGGCGGGGACAGAAAGATAAAAAAGCTGTCTGCCAGCCTTCAGGGCGGGTGCAGCCAGCCTTGAAGGTGCATGAAGAAGCCGGCGGCCATTTTCTCATGTCGGTTGGAAGCTTGGAAAAAAAAAAATTCTTAATAAAAACTGCAAAATTTCTTTACTTTTAAAAAAAGTACCTGCAAAGTACAAAATCGGAAATCTTCTAACTTTATATGTTCTTTCCTTAAAAAACTTTCGCCTTTTTGAAAATCGAAAGTTTTTTAAGGAAAGAAGATATAAAGTTAGAAGATATACAAAAGCCGAAAGTTTTTAAGGAAAGAAGATATAAAGTTAGAAGATATAAAAACTGAATTATTTATTCTCTATCTCTTCACTTACGTTGCAATAGTTGCTGCAGTCACTCCAGTGCTCGCGAAGACTGAAGTAACTTTTATTTATTCTGTCTTATTAAGCATCAGGCCCCGCCCACACACGCCATAGGATTGGTCAACCATCACGTGATGGGGGAGACCGAAGGGTGGGGGGTGAGGGGTGGGAGGAGCTTGCCACAAAACAATTGCCTAGGGTCCAGCATGGCTGGCAACAGACGCCCAGGCTTAGAGGCCTACCTGCAAAAACGGGGAAAGGTAGGAAAATTAATGAGATTAGATGAAAGACTTAGAAAGTAATTAACTTTTTTTTAAAACAATTTCTGAAAGTAATTAACTTTTTTTTAAAAGAATTTCTGTTTTAAAAGGAACTTTTTTTTTAAAGACGCAGAAAGCGGGAAAAAGAAAGGAAAAGTTTGGAATCAAGATGGCGGCGACTCACCTCGGTTCAGAACGATAAGGCCCGCCCACACAGGCACCGATTGGTGGACTGTCAGGTCACCGAAGCGTAGGATTGGTCAATCGTCCCGTCACTCGACCGTAGGAGGGCCCGGCCGCACGCACCAGCAACCCGCCGTACGATTGGTTGACCTCGACGTCACTCGATGCTAATGAGCGGATAATGAGCGGAATGTTGAACGTTTTTTGGATACCGCGGGCGCAATTTTTGTCCGGCCGAAACGTAAATACGCTTAGGACAGTTCTGGAATCGTCAGCTTTCTTTCGACGTAACACACGTGTAGGCACGCTCTATAACTTTCGAGTTTATTCAATACAGACAGACGGCATGACAGACAGACAGAAGAACCGCTTTATATATATAGATAAAATCACCTCTCATTCTTCTAAATTCCAATGAGTATCAGCCCAGCCTGCTCAACCTTTCCTCATAAGTCAACCCCCTCATCTCTGGAATTAACCTAGTGAATCGTCACTGAACTACCTCCAATGGTGTATATCCTTCCTTAAATAAGGAGACCAAGGGGGAGAAATTGGGTGGAGCTGCAAACGAGGCGCCAAGGTCGCCTGGGCGCCGGATTTAGCGCAGCGTTTAGAGCATTAGCGACCGCCGGAAATTCAGCTTGAGGGCCCCAAGAGGGACACGGGGCGAGGCTCGAGGCACTCCGCGTCCCTCTTAGGGTGCTGAAACTGAATATCGCAATGCAACGTGCTGCAGCGACGGCGCGCTGCCGTACTGCAGGCCTTCCTCCCATTCTTAAGGGGGAGTGGCCTGCACCAGCGCGATCGGAGATCGCGAGTGCCGGCAAAAGAGCCCGGCACCGAGGAGAAGAGCCGGGCTCTCAGAAAACATCCGGCAATGCCGCGGGGGGCGATCAGGAGGCCGGGGACGGAGGTGCTGGCAGGCGGCCGCCGAAGAAAATGGCCGCCCACACCTCCACCTTAATTTGCGCCACTGCCGCCACAGGTAGGCCCCGTGAACCGGGCGCCATTTGCGAACGGCGCTACAGAGGCGGTGGCTGCCATATATCATGATCAGGGTGGTAGCGGGGCGCTGCGCACACTGATGACGTCATCGGTGGCGGCGCAGCGCAACAGGCTAACGCCACCATTAGCGCCCCAGCTAAATATCGCGTGAAGTGCGGCCAGTGGCGCTAAAGCCACTGAGTGCCCTCTTTAGGCGCTAACTGGTGGCGCAGCCCACCAAATTTCTCGGCCCAAAACTGTACGCAGTAATCAAGGTGTGGCCTCACCAATACCCTGTAAAGTTGTAGCAAGGCTTCCCTGCTTTTATACTCCAACCCCCTTGAAATAAAGGCCAACATTCCATTTGCCTTTTTGATTATTTGCTGTACCTGCATGCTAACTTTTTGTGTTTCATGCATAAGGGGCCCCAGGTCCCTCTGAACTGTAGCATTTTGTAATCTCTCTCCATTTAAATAATGGCCCAGAAATTCGAGTCGGAGGCTTCCCGCAGGTGCAAGCCTCCGACCTGCACTTACCTAGCGCGCCGGCCGTTGTGCTGTGGGCACACGTGGGATTCTGATCCTGGGCCTGCTGCAACTGCTGGCGTGCAGTGCTTGCATATCCCAGGGGCGCAGTTAGTTCGAAGCGTCCCCTGGGATCACGTGGGCCATGGAGCGCCAATGGTTGCAGGGAACCTGTATTCATAGATTTGACAGGAAGACCTTATGCAGTAACCTTTTATGTGGCACCTTACCAAATGCCTTCTGGAAATCCAAATACACCACATCCACTGGCTCAACTTTGTCCACCATGCTCGTTACATCCTCAAAGAACTCCAGCAAATTTGTTAAACATGATTTCCCTTTCATAAAACCATGCTGACTCTGCTTGATTTTCTGCATTATGATTTTCCAAATGCCCTGCTACTGCTTCCTTAATGAAGGACTCCAGCATTTTCCCAACGACAGATGTTAGGCTAACTGGCCTATAGTTTCCTGCTTTCTGTCTCCCTTCTTTCTTATATAGGGGTGTTACATTTGCGGTTTTCCAATTCGCTGGGACCTCTCCAGAGTCCAGGGAATTTTGGTATATTGCAACCAATGCATCCACTATCTCTGTAGCCACTTTTTTAAGACCCTGCGATGCAGGCCATCTGGTCCAGGGGATTGTCGTCTTTTAGTTCCATTATTTTACCAAGTACTTTTTCCTTAGTGATAATGATTGTCTTTAGTTCCCCCCTCCCTGTGGCCCCTTGATTATCCATTATTGGGATGTTGTTAGTGTATTCTACCATGAAGACAGATACAAAATATTTGTTGAGAGTCTCTGCCATTTCCCCGTTCCCCATTATTAATTCCCCATTTTCATCCTCTAAGGGACCAATGCTTACTTGAGCTACTCTCTTCCCTTTTAGATACCTGTAGAAGCTCTTACTATCTGTTTTAATATTTCCTGCCAGTTTACTCTCATAATTCATCTTCTCTCTCTTTACTATTTTTTTCGTCAGCCTTTGCTGGCTTTTAAAAATTTCCCAATCCTCTGGTCTCCCACCAATCTTGGAAACATTGTATGCCTTCATTTTCAATTTGGTACCATCCTTTACTTCCTTAGTGAGCCACGGATGGTGTTCCCTTCTCTTAAAATCTTTCTTTCTCACTGGAATATATTTTTGTTGAGTGTTATGAAATATCTCCTTAAATGTCCGCCACTGCATTTCAAATGTCTTACCCTTTAAGTTCTTTTTCCAGTCCACTTTAATGTTTGAATGGAAAGAAACGTTGAAAGAAATTTTCATTCGATTGAGCTTGAAAACAAGGACTTTTTGTGTCACCGTCTTTGCTGCCTAAAAGACTTTTGTAGTTTCGGTTTAATTCCCAACTTTTATATTGATACGATTTAATTCAGCTTCATGATTTCCTCATGTTATCAGACATTTAAACTCTCGATTTTAGATTATGTCAATTATACAAATATTACTTAGTCTAATAGAGGAGAAACAAATTTGCTTGGACTATAAGATTGTAATTATAGGTTTGTGTATTATAATCTTAGTTTGGGTGTTAAATACTATTACAATTTATTAATAAAACAGCACTCTCAAAGCTGTCAAACGCTGACAATTCATCTGTCAAAAATTTTTGAGAGATGAAACGTGATACCTTGACGTCCTCTGTCACCGGCTTTCCCTTAATTGGCGGGTTTAACCAGGTCAATCAAGGGAAAATAGCGTGGATTGGCCAGACGTCGTTGGGGGCGGGACTGAAACCCAACAACCAGCAGTCCCACCCCCAACACGCCCCCTTTGACAAAATCCAGCCCTAAGAGTGCAACATCACACCGGCTTTGAAAATGACTGCAAGTTCGGGATTTCCGCATGTGCTAAATTCCGAAGTTGCGATCTGTCACGATCCGACTGTCCTTCGGCTTTACTAAACGTTTCACCTATCCATTCAAATCAACGTACTGGTGAAAAGTTGGGCTAATTGCCCACCTGCTGCGCATTATTATAGCTTTATTTAATATAATCTTGGTTTGGGTATTAAATACTATTACAATGATTGTAATTTATTAATAAAATAGCATTTTTGGCTGCTAAATTATTAAAATGAGTTGTGGGCAAATCAGCAATCTCCTCTGTTTCCTGATTGGCTAAGAGCCAGGCAGTGAAAGGAGCACCGCCCCACGTGATCCCAGGTTCACATACGCACAGTGGTGCGCCCCTGGGATCCGTGGGCCTCTATGCTGTGCACAACTCTGCAGCGTTTGCAAGGACATTTTTGATGGCGGGTTCGCATGAGGTAAGTGTGACTTTCATTCGGATGTTGGCGCCGTTCTCATTAGCTACGCCGCCGACCACGAATTCAGAAACAATGTTCCTGTCATTTATAATCAATGGGGGCGGGATCATTTTATTTTGGTGAGAGCAGGTGACGAAACTCACACCCAATAGTATCCATACATTTAGTAAGGTTTTATAATGCTGATTTTATACTTTAACGATAAACAACACTAATGATATTGCTGCTGAATGTAAAGAGGAATCTGACATTATACAGTGCATCATGATATGTTGAAAACATGTGATTTAGGTTGACAATGTACAGCCAAATGTCACTCAAGCTGAGTGAGGAGTAATTGGACTTTTTTCTCCAGATATCGATGAATGCGCAACCAACACATCAACCTGTCAACAAATCTGCAACAATACAGTTGGAAACTACACCTGCAGTTGCGGTCCTGGCTTCAGCACCAACATTAACAACACTTCTCTTTGTGATGGTAGGAAATCTTCAAATATACAGATTCTCTGTAAATGATAATTTGAGAATGATCCTTCAACTAGCATTTCCCGTTGCCCTGCATATTCTAGATGTATTCAAGCAAAGTTTTTTTGTTCTTCTTAATAATTAAATAATGAGAGACTCACGACAATTAACTGTGTCCCTACACAATAGGCATATATTGACTGCAGAATATGTTAAAACTATTGTAGCAAATCAGTGAGTTACAATGATTCTTCACGTACCTTTCACAATTTCTGATCAATGGTCTGTGGTAAGCAGTTCTGGACTCGCCATTACTCAATGGCCCTGAATCTGCGGTCGGTATGATGGTGTCCTCTAAGAGTGCATCGTCATACCGGCTTTGAAAATGACCGCAAGTTTGGGATTTCTCTATGTGCTAAATTCCGAAGTTGCGATCTGTCAAGACCGGACTTTGCGTCGACTTCACAGCACATTTAACCTACCCATTCAAATCAACGTACAGGAGAAAAGTTGGGCTAATTGCTCACTCATTGCGCATTGATTAACCAGAATGTTTTTCGCCTGGTGCAAAGAGGCGCAGGAGCCTGTTGCACAGCATCAGGGGAAGGGGATGTGGGGTAGTTGAGAAAATTGCATTCGTTTATGCTACAGCCCATAACAATGAGGTGCTGGTTCATGTCTGAGTGGAAAGAAATTTTGAAAGAAACTTTCATTTCTTTTGAGTTTGAAAACACAGCCTTTTTATGTCACCATCTTTGCTGCCTGAAAGATTGTTGTAGTTTTGGTTTAATTCCCAAATTCTTTATTGATAGGATTCAATTCACTTTCATGATTTCCTCATGCTATCAGACATTTAAACTCACTTAAACAAGTAGTTAACAGGCAGTTAAGAAGCGGTACAAAGTTGAGTGCTTGCAACCAGGCTCTCCAGTGATTCTCTGCTTAGGATGAAACAGATGGCAGCTGCAGGAGAGGGTACAGAAGCGATCTGTCACTTCTCCCATTGAGGCGATGCCACACAAACACTTCAAAGCTTGCCACCTACAGAAAAATCTAAACACATTAAAAATGACCTTCCAAACATTTCCTTACATCTGATACTCACCAGTGTCCCATTGGATCCTTCACATCACTTCTGCAGCTGTCATCTACACACAAACATTACAACAGACCCACAGCACCCCTCATTTACCCGGGCGGGGTTCCCCGATATCAAGAAGCCGGCAACAGAAGTCTGAAAATTGAAAAAAGTCTCTTAACTGCATGTTACCTACCTGTTAACTACCTGTTAACTGGCAGTTAAGTGGCTATAATTCTCTTCCCGCCGCTAGGAGTCGGGTCCCTGCACAAATCAGGGACCTGACTTTCAGCAAGATTGGTTGGAGGTGGGTTGGGAGCGGGTTCAGGACGCGCTCCCATTCTTTTTCATTTTCCCAGCAGTTCCACCTCCAAACCCGCCTCCTCAGGGCTGGTAAAATCCAGCCCTCAGTTTTAGATTGTTTAAATTAATCAAAAGTTACTTAGCCTGATAGAGGAGAATCAAATTCGATAGGACGCTAAGACAATAAATATAGGTTTGTGTATTATCATCTTGGTTTGGGTGTTATATACTAATACAATGATCGGAATTTATTAATAAAATAACATTTCTGGCTGCGAAATTAGTAAAATGAGTTGTGAGCAAATCAGCAATCTCCTCTATTTCCTGATTGGCTAAGAGTCAGGAATGGAGCCCCGCCCCACATGATCCCAGGTTCACGTACACACAATGGTGCGCCCCTGGGATCCGTAGGTCTCTATGCTGCGCACATCTCTGCTGCGTTTACAAGGACATTTTTGATGGGAGTGTTTGTATGTGGTAATACAGCTTTCATTCGGATATTGGCAGCGTCCTCATTAGCTACGCCACCGACCGCGAATTCAGAGCCAAGGTTCTTGTCATTTATAATCAATAGGGGCGGGAACATTATCATTTGGTGAGGGCAGGTGACGAAAGTCACACCCAATAGCATCCATACATTTAGTATTGTAGGATTCGCAAAAATCAAAAACCGATCTCGCACACCACAAGCTCGTTAAAACGACCCCTTACAGTATGGTTTTGTGATGCTGATTTTATATTTTAAAGGGAAACAACACGAATGATGTATCTGCTGAATGTAAAGAGGGATCTGACATTATATAGTGCATCGTGATGTGTTGAAAACATGTGATTTAGGTTAACAATGTACAGCCAAATGTCATTCAAACTGAGCGAGGAGTAATTGGACTTTTTTCCCCAGATATCAATGAATGCGCAACCAACACATCAACCTGTCAACAAATCTGCAACAATACAATTGGAAACTACACCTGCAGTTGTCGTCCTGGCTTCCGCATCAACATAAACAACACTTCTCTTTGTGATGGTAGGAAATCTTCAAATATACGGATTCTCTGCAATTGCTGATTGGAAAATTACCCTTCAACTACCAGTTCTCATTGCCCTGCACACTCTAGATTGTTCTTTGCAAAATGGTTGGTTCTCCTTAATTACTAAGCAATCAGAGATTCACTACAATTTTCTGTGTCCCTACGCAATCGGGATTTATTGATTGCAGAATATGTTAAAACTATTGTAGTAAATCAGTGAGTTACCATGAAATTTCAAGTACCTTTCACAGTTTCTAAACAATGGGCTGTGTTTTGCAGTTCTGGACTCGCCATTGCTCAATGGCCCTGAATTTATGGTCATTATGATGGTGCACTCTAATAGTGCATCGCCATACCGCCTTTGAAAATGACTGCAAGTTCAGGATTTCCGCATGTGTTAAATTCCAAAGTTACGAACTGTGAAGTTCCGACTGTGCGTCGGCTTCGCTGCATGTTTCACCTACCCATTCAAATCAACGAACGGGTGAAAAGTTGGCTTACTTGCCCACCTACTGCACATTAATTACCCTGAAATATTTTTCTCTGGTGCAAAGAGGCGCAGGAGCCTGTTGCACAGTGTCAGGGGAGGATGGTGGTGGGGGTGGTGTTGTGAAATTTGCATTAGTTTATGTTACATCCCAAAACAGTGAGGCACTGGTTCATGTCTGAATGGAAAGAAACTTTGAAAGAAACTTTCATTTGTTTGTGTTCGAAAACAAAGCCTTTTTGTGTCACCATCTTTGCTGCCTGAAAGACTGTTGTAGTTTTGGTTTAATTCCCATCTTCTATATTGGTAGGATTTAATTCACTTTCATGATTTCCTCATGTTGTCAGACATTTAAACTCGCGGGGCTGGATTTTACTCAACGAGACGAGTTCGGGGCGGGGCTGCTGCCTTTCGGGTTCTAATCCCGCCCCCAGCGACGTCCAATGCAAAGACTCTATTATCACCTGATTGGCCTTGTTTAGCCCACCCTGCGGGCTTGCTGGCCAATTAAGGGAAAGCTGGTGTCAGATGACGTCAGTTGATGATGCTTCATCTGCCGGTTTTCCTAAAGGCACATGAACCATCTATGTTTGACAGATGATTGACTGTGTTTGACAGCATTGAGGTGCTGTCAAAGACTGACAATCACTGTACAAAGGTGAGCCCTTGCACCCTGGCTCTCCAGTGACTGTCTCCTTAGGATGAAACAGATGGCAGCTGCAGGTGAAGGTACAGAATCGATCTGTCACATCTCCCATTGAGGTGAGGCCACACAAACACTTCAAAACTTGTCACCTACAGAAAAATCTAAACATATTAAAAATGACTTTCACAACATTTCCTTACCTCTGATACTCACCAGTGTCCCATTGGATCCTTCACACCACTTCTGCAGTGGTCATCTATGCACAAACATTACAACAGACCCACAGCTCCACTCATTTACCCGGGCGGGGTTTCCCGACATTGAGAAGCCAGCAGCAGAAGTCTAAAAGTTGGAAAAATCCTCTTAACTGCCTGTTAACTACCTGTTAACAGGCAGTTAAGTGGCTATAATCCTCTTCCTGCCGCTATGAGTCAGGTCCCTGTGCAAGTCGGGGACCAGACTCCCAGCAAGATTGGTTGGAGGTGGGTTGGGAGCGGGGTACCCGCTCCCATTCTTTTTGATTTTCCCAGCAGTCCTGCCTCCAAACCAACCTCCTCAGTGCTGGTAAAATCCAGCCCTCAATTTCAGATTGTTTAAATTAATCAAAAGTTACTTAGCCTGATAGAGGAGAATCAAATTCGATAGGACTATAAGACAATAAATATAGGTTTGTTTATTATCATCTTAGTTTGGGTGTTATATACTAATACAATGATCGGAATTTATTAATAAAATAACATTTCTGGCTGCTAAATTAGTAAAGTGAGTTATGCGCAAATCAGCAATCTCCTCTGTTTCCTGATTGGCTAAGAGCCAGGAAGTGAATGGAGCCCCGCCCCCACATGATCCCAGGTTCACATACACACAATGGTGCGCCCCTGGGATCCGTGGGTCACTATGCTGCGCACAACTCTGCAGCGTTTACAAGGACATTTTTGATGGAGTGTTTGCATGTGGTAAGTGCGGCTTTCATTCGGATATTGGCAGCGTCCTCATTAGCTACGCCACCGACCGCGATTTCAGAGCCAATGTTCCTATCATTTTTAAATCAATAGGGGCGGGAACATTATCATTTGGTGAGGGCAGGTGACGAAAGTCACAC
Source organism: Somniosus microcephalus (assembly GCF_052327205.1). NCBI lineage: Eukaryota > Metazoa > Chordata > Chondrichthyes > Squaliformes > Somniosidae > Somniosus > Somniosus microcephalus. The sequence goes on along the minus strand of NC_140992.1, from coordinate 41,394,650 downwards.
CCAATAGTAACCATACATTTAGTAAGGTTTTATAATGCTGATTTTATATTTTAAAGGGAAACAACACTAATGATATTGCTGCTGAATGTAAAGAGGAATCTGACATTATACAGTGCATCGTGATGTGTTGAAAACATGTGATTTAGGTTGACAATGTATGGCCAAATGTCACTGAAACTGAGCGAGGTGTAATTGGACTTTTTTCTCCAGATATCGATGAATGCGCAACCAACACATCAACCTGTCAACAAATCTGCAACAATACAGTTGGAAACTACACCTGCAGTTGCGGTCCTGGCTTCAGCACCAACATTAACAACACTTCTCTTTGTGATGGTAGGAAATCTTCAAATATACAGATTCTCTGTAAATGATAATTTGAGAATGATCCTTCAACTAGCATTTCCCGTTGCCCTGCATATTCTAGATGTATTCAAGCAAAGTTTTTTTGTTCTTCTTAATAATTAAATAATGAGAGACTCACGACAATTAACTGTGTCCCTACACAATAGGCATATATTGACTGCAGAATATGTTAAAACTATTGTAGCAAATCAGTGAGTTACAATGATTCTTCATGTACCTTTCACAATTTCTGATCAATGGTCTGTGGTAAGCAGTTCTGGACTCGCCATTACTCAATGGCCCTGAATCTGCGGTCGGTATGATGGTGTCCTCTAAGAGTGCATCGTCATACCGGCTTTGAAAATGACCGCAAGTTTGGGATTTCTCTATGTGCTAAATTCCGAAGTTGCGATCTGTCAAGACCGGACTTTGCGTCGACTTCACAGCACATTTAACCTACCCATTCAAATCAACGTACAGGAGAAAAGTTGGGCTAATTGCTCACTCATTGCGCATTGATTAACCAGAATGTTTTTCGCCTGGTGCAAAGAGGCGCAGGAGCCTGTTGCACAGCATCAGGGGAAGGGGATGTGGGGTAGTTGAGAAAATTGCATTCGTTTATGCTACAGCCCATAACAATGAGGTGCTGGTTCATGTCTGAGTGGAAAGAAATTTTGAAAGAAACTTTCATTTCTTTTGAGTTTGAAAACACAGCCTTTTTATGTCACCATCTTTGCTGCCTGAAAGATTGTTGTAGTTTTGGTTTAATTCCCAAATTCTTTATTGATAGGATTCAATTCACTTTCATGATTTCCTCATGCTATCAGACATTTAAACTCACTTAAACAAGTAGTTAACAGGCAGTTAAGAAGCGGTACAAAGTTGAGTGCTTGCAACCAGGCTCTCCAGTGATTCTCTGCTTAGGATGAAACAGATGGCAGCTGCAGGAGAGGGTACAGAAGCGATCTGTCACTTCTCCCATTGAGGCGATGCCACACAAACACTTCAAAGCTTGCCACCTACAGAAAAATCTAAACACATTAAAAATGACCTTCCAAACATTTCCTTACATCTGATACTCACCAGTGTCCCATTGGATCCTTCACATCACTTCTGCAGCTGTCATCTACACACAAACATTACAACAGACCCACAGCACCCCTCATTTACCCGGGCGGGGTTCCCCGATATCAAGAAGCCGGCAACAGAAGTCTGAAAATTGAAAAAAGTCTCTTAACTGCATGTTACCTACCTGTTAACTACCTGTTAACTGGCAGTTAAGTGGCTATAATTCTCTTCCCGCCGCTAGGAGTCGGGTCCCTGCACAAATCAGGGACCTGACTTTCAGCAAGATTGGTTGGAGGTGGGTTGGGAGCGGGTTCAGGACGCGCTCCCATTCTTTTTCATTTTCCCAGCAGTTCCACCTCCAAACCCGCCTCCTCAGGGCTGGTAAAATCCAGCCCTCAGTTTTAGATTGTTTAAATTAATCAAAAGTTACTTAGCCTGATAGAGGAGAATCAAATTCGATAGGACTCTAAGACAATAAATATAGGTTTGTGTATTATCATCTTGGTTTGGGTGTTATATACTAATACAATGATCGGAATTTATTAATAAAATAACATTTCTGGCTGCGAAATTAGTAAAATGAGTTGTGAGCAAATCAGCAATCTCCTCTATTTCCTGATTGGCTAAGAGTCAGGAATGGAGCCCCGCCCCACATGATCCCAGGTTCACGTACACACAATGGTGCGCCCCTGGGATCCGTAGGTCTCTATGCTGCGCACATCTCTGCTGCGTTTACAAGGACATTTTTGATGGGAGTGTTTGTATGTGGTAATACAGCTTTCATTCGGATATTGGCAGCGTCCTCATTAGCTACGCCACCGACCGCGAATTCAGAGCCAAGGTTCTTGTCATTTATAATCAATAGGGGCGGGAACATTATCATTTGGTGAGGGCAGGTGACGAAAGTCACACCCAATAGCATCCATACATTTAGTATTGTAGGATTCGCAAAAATCAAAAACCGATCTCGCACACCACAAGCTCGTTAAAACGACCCCTTACAGTATGGTTTTGTGATGCTGATTTTATATTTTAAAGGGAAACAACACGAATGATGTATCTGCTGAATGTAAAGAGGGATCTGACATTATATAGTGCATCGTGATGTGTTGAAAACATGTGATTTAGGTTAACAATGTACAGCCAAATGTCATTCAAACTGAGCGAGGAGTAATTGGACTTTTTTCCCCAGATATCAATGAATGCGCAACCAACACATCAACCTGTCAACAAATCTGCAACAATACAATTGGAAACTACACCTGCAGTTGTCGTCCTGGCTTCCGCATCAACATAAACAACACTTCTCTTTGTGATGGTAGGAAATCTTCAAATATACGGATTCTCTGCAATTGCTGATTGGAAAATTACCCTTCAACTACCAGTTCTCATTGCCCTGCACACTCTAGATTGTTCTTTGCAAAATGGTTGGTTCTCCTTAATTACTAAGCAATCAGAGATTCACTACAATTTTCTGTGTCCCTACGCAATCGGGATTTATTGATTGCAGAATATGTTAAAACTATTGTAGTAAATCAGTGAGTTACCATGAAATTTCAAGTACCTTTCACAGTTTCTAAACAATGGGCTGTGTTTTGCAGTTCTGGACTCGCCATTGCTCAATGGCCCTGAATTTATGGTCATTATGATGGTGCACTCTAATAGTGCATCGCCATACCGCCTTTGAAAATGACTGCAAGTTCAGGATTTCCGCATGTGTTAAATTCCAAAGTTACGAACTGTGAAGTTCCGACTGTGCGTCGGCTTCGCTGCATGTTTCACCTACCCATTCAAATCAACGAACGGGTGAAAAGTTGGCTTACTTGCCCACCTACTGCACATTAATTACCCTGAAATATTTTTCTCTGGTGCAAAGAGGCGCAGGAGCCTGTTGCACAGTGTCAGGGGAGGATGGTGGTGGGGGTGGTGTTGTGAAATTTGCATTAGTTTATGTTACATCCCAAAACAGTGAGGCACTGGTTCATGTCTGAATGGAAAGAAACTTTGAAAGAAACTTTCATTTGTTTGTGTTCGAAAACAAAGCCTTTTTGTGTCACCATCTTTGCTGCCTGAAAGACTGTTGTAGTTTTGGTTTAATTCCCATCTTCTATATTGGTAGGATTTAATTCACTTTCATGATTTCCTCATGTTGTCAGACATTTAAACTCGCGGGGCTGGATTTTACTCAACGAGACGAGTTCGGGGCGGGGCTGCTGCCTTTCGGGTTCTAATCCCGCCCCCAGCGACGTCCAATGCAAAGACTCTATTATCACCTGATTGGCCTTGTTTAGCCCACCCTGCGGGCTTGCTGGCCAATTAAGGGAAAGCTGGTGTCAGATGACGTCAGTTGATGATGCTTCATCTGCCGGTTTTCCTAAAGGCACATGAACCATCTATGTTTGACAGATGATTGACTGTGTTTGACAGCATTGAGGTGCTGTCAAAGACTGACAATCACTGTACAAAGGTGAGCCCTTGCACCCTGGCTCTCCAGTGACTGTCTCCTTAGGATGAAACAGATGGCAGCTGCAGGTGAAGGTACAGAATCGATCTGTCACATCTCCCATTGAGGTGAGGCCACACAAACACTTCAAAACTTGTCACCTACAGAAAAATCTAAACATATTAAAAATGACTTTCACAACATTTCCTTACCTCTGATACTCACCAGTGTCCCATTGGATCCTTCACACCACTTCTGCAGTGGTCATCTATGCACAAACATTACAACAGACCCACAGCTCCACTCATTTACCCGGGCGGGGTTTCCCGACATTGAGAAGCCAGCAGCAGAAGTCTAAAAGTTGGAAAAATCCTCTTAACTGCCTGTTAACTACCTGTTAACAGGCAGTTAAGTGGCTATAATCCTCTTCCTGCCGCTATGAGTCAGGTCCCTGTGCAAGTCGGGGACCAGACTCCCAGCAAGATTGGTTGGAGGTGGGTTGGGAGCGGGGTACCCGCTCCCATTCTTTTTGATTTTCCCAGCAGTCCTGCCTCCAAACCAACCTCCTCAGTGCTGGTAAAATCCAGCCCTCAATTTCAGATTGTTTAAATTAATCAAAAGTTACTTAGCCTGATAGAGGAGAATCAAATTCGATAGGACTATAAGACAATAAATATAGGTTTGTTTATTATCATCTTAGTTTGGGTGTTATATACTAATACAATGATCGGAATTTATTAATAAAATAACATTTCTGGCTGCTAAATTAGTAAAGTGAGTTATGCGCAAATCAGCAATCTCCTCTGTTTCCTGATTGGCTAAGAGCCAGGAAGTGAATGGAGCCCCGCCCCCACATGATCCCAGGTTCACATACACACAATGGTGCGCCCCTGGGATCCGTGGGTCACTATGCTGCGCACAACTCTGCAGCGTTTACAAGGACATTTTTGATGGAGTGTTTGCATGTGGTAAGTGCGGCTTTCATTCGGATATTGGCAGCGTCCTCATTAGCTACGCCACCGACCGCGATTTCAGAGCCAATGTTCCTATCATTTTTAAATCAATAGGGGCGGGAACATTATCATTTGGTGAGGGCAGGTGACGAAAGTCACACCCAATAGTAACCATACATTTAGTAAGGTTTTATAATGCTGATTTTATATTTTAAAGGGAAACAACACTAATGATATTGCTGCTGAATGTAAAGAGGAATCTGACATTATACAGTGCATCGTGATGTGTTGAAAACATGTGATTTAGGTTGACAATGTATGGCCAAATGTCACTGAAACTGAGCGAGGTGTAATTGGACTTTTTTCTCCAGATATCGATGAATGCGCAACCAACACATCAACCTGTCAACAAATCTGCAACAATACAGTTGGAAACTACACCTGCAGTTGCGGTCCTGGCTTCAGCACCAACATTAACAACACTTCTCTTTGTGATGGTAGGAAATCTTCAAATATACAGATTCTCTGTAAATGATAATTTGAGAATGATCCTTCAACTAGCATTTCCCGTTGCCCTGCATATTCTAGATGTATTCAAGCAAAGTTTTTTTGTTCTTCTTAATAATTAAATAATGAGAGACTCACGACAATTAACTGTGTCCCTACACAATAGGCATATATTGACTGCAGAATATGTTAAAACTATTGTAGCAAATCAGTGAGTTACAATGATTCTTCACGTACCTTTCACAATTTCTGATCAATGGTCTGTGGTAAGCAGTTCTGGACTCGCCATTACTCAATGGCCCTGAATCTGCGGTCGGTATGATGGTGTCCTCTAAGAGTGCATCGTCATACCGGCTTTGAAAATGACCGCAAGTTTGGGATTTCTCTATGTGCTAAATTCCGAAGTTGCGATCTGTCAAGACCGGACTTTGCGTCGACTTCACAGCACATTTAACCTACCCATTCAAATCAACGTACAGGAGAAAAGTTGGGCTAATTGCTCACTCATTGCGCATTGATTAACCAGAATGTTTTTCGCCTGGTGCAAAGAGGCGCAGGAGCCTGTTGCACAGCATCAGGGGAAGGGGATGTGGGGTAGTTGAGAAAATTGCATTCGTTTATGCTACAGCCCATAACAATGAGGTGCTGGTTCATGTCTGAGTGGAAAGAAATTTTGAAAGAAACTTTCATTTCTTTTGAGTTTGAAAACACAGCCTTTTTATGTCACCATCTTTGCTGCCTGAAAGATTGTTGTAGTTTTGGTTTAATTCCCAAATTCTTTATTGATAGGATTCAATTCACTTTCATGATTTCCTCATGCTATCAGACATTTAAACTCACTTAAACAAGTAGTTAACAGGCAGTTAAGAAGCGGTACAAAGTTGAGTGCTTGCAACCAGGCTCTCCAGTGATTCTCTGCTTAGGATGAAACAGATGGCAGCTGCAGGAGAGGGTACAGAAGCGATCTGTCACTTCTCCCATTGAGGCGATGCCACACAAACACTTCAAAGCTTGCCACCTACAGAAAAATCTAAACACATTAAAAATGACCTTCCAAACATTTCCTTACATCTGATACTCACCAGTGTCCCATTGGATCCTTCACATCACTTCTGCAGCTGTCATCTACACACAAACATTACAACAGACCCACAGCACCCCTCATTTACCCGGGCGGGGTTCCCCGATATCAAGAAGCCGGCAACAGAAGTCTGAAAATTGAAAAAAGTCTCTTAACTGCATGTTACCTACCTGTTAACTACCTGTTAACTGGCAGTTAAGTGGCTATAATTCTCTTCCCGCCGCTAGGAGTCGGGTCCCTGCACAAATCAGGGACCTGACTTTCAGCAAGATTGGTTGGAGGTGGGTTGGGAGCGGGTTCAGGACGCGCTCCCATTCTTTTTCATTTTCCCAGCAGTTCCACCTCCAAACCCGCCTCCTCAGGGCTGGTAAAATCCAGCCCTCAGTTTTAGATTGTTTAAATTAATCAAAAGTTACTTAGCCTGATAGAGGAGAATCAAATTCGATAGGACTCTAAGACAATAAATATAGGTTTGTGTATTATCATCTTGGTTTGGGTGTTATATACTAATACAATGATCGGAATTTATTAATAAAATAACATTTCTGGCTGCGAAATTAGTAAAATGAGTTGTGAGCAAATCAGCAATCTCCTCTATTTCCTGATTGGCTAAGAGTCAGGAATGGAGCCCCGCCCCACATGATCCCAGGTTCACGTACACACAATGGTGCGCCCCTGGGATCCGTAGGTCTCTATGCTGCGCACATCTCTGCTGCGTTTACAAGGACATTTTTGATGGGAGTGTTTGTATGTGGTAATACAGCTTTCATTCGGATATTGGCAGCGTCCTCATTAGCTACGCCACCGACCGCGAATTCAGAGCCAAGGTTCTTGTCATTTATAATCAATAGGGGCGGGAACATTATCATTTGGTGAGGGCAGGTGACGAAAGTCACACCCAATAGCATCCATACATTTAGTATTGTAGGATTCGCAAAAATCAAAAACCGATCTCGCACACCACAAGCTCGTTAAAACGACCCCTTACAGTATGGTTTTGTGATGCTGATTTTATATTTTAAAGGGAAACAACACGAATGATGTATCTGCTGAATGTAAAGAGGGATCTGACATTATATAGTGCATCGTGATGTGTTGAAAACATGTGATTTAGGTTAACAATGTACAGCCAAATGTCATTCAAACTGAGCGAGGAGTAATTGGACTTTTTTCCCCAGATATCAATGAATGCGCAACCAACACATCAACCTGTCAACAAATCTGCAACAATACAATTGGAAACTACACCTGCAGTTGTCGTCCTGGCTTCCGCATCAACATAAACAACACTTCTCTTTGTGATGGTAGGAAATCTTCAAATATACGGATTCTCTGCAATTGCTGATTGGAAAATTACCCTTCAACTACCAGTTCTCATTGCCCTGCACACTCTAGATTGTTCTTTGCAAAATGGTTGGTTCTCCTTAATTACTAAGCAATCAGAGATTCACTACAATTTTCTGTGTCCCTACGCAATCGGGATTTATTGATTGCAGAATATGTTAAAACTATTGTAGTAAATCAGTGAGTTACCATGAAATTTCAAGTACCTTTCACAGTTTCTAAACAATGGGCTGTGTTTTGCAGTTCTGGACTCGCCATTGCTCAATGGCCCTGAATTTATGGTCATTATGATGGTGCACTCTAATAGTGCATCGCCATACCGCCTTTGAAAATGACTGCAAGTTCAGGATTTCCGCATGTGTTAAATTCCAAAGTTACGAACTGTGAAGTTCCGACTGTGCGTCGGCTTCGCTGCATGTTTCACCTACCCATTCAAATCAACGAACGGGTGAAAAGTTGGCTTACTTGCCCACCTACTGCACATTAATTACCCTGAAATATTTTTCTCTGGTGCAAAGAGGCGCAGGAGCCTGTTGCACAGTGTCAGGGGAGGATGGTGGTGGGGGTGGTGTTGTGAAATTTGCATTAGTTTATGTTACATCCCAAAACAGTGAGGCACTGGTTCATGTCTGAATGGAAAGAAACTTTGAAAGAAACTTTCATTTGTTTGTGTTCGAAAACAAAGCCTTTTTGTGTCACCATCTTTGCTGCCTGAAAGACTGTTGTAGTTTTGGTTTAATTCCCATCTTCTATATTGGTAGGATTTAATTCACTTTCATGATTTCCTCATGTTGTCAGACATTTAAACTCGCGGGGCTGGATTTTACTCAACGAGACGAGTTCGGGGCGGGGCTGCTGCCTTTCGGGTTCTAATCCCGCCCCCAGCGACGTCCAATGCAAAGACTCTATTATCACCTGATTGGCCTTGTTTAGCCCACCCTGCGGGCTTGCTGGCCAATTAAGGGAAAGCTGGTGTCAGATGACGTCAGTTGATGATGCTTCATCTGCCGGTTTTCCTAAAGGCACATGAACCATCTATGTTTGACAGATGATTGACTGTGTTTGACAGCATTGAGGTGCTGTCAAAGACTGACAATCACTGTACAAAGGTGAGCCCTTGCACCCTGGCTCTCCAGTGACTGTCTCCTTAGGATGAAACAGATGGCAGCTGCAGGTGAAGGTACAGAATCGATCTGTCACATCTCCCATTGAGGTGAGGCCACACAAACACTTCAAAACTTGTCACCTACAGAAAAATCTAAACATATTAAAAATGACTTTCACAACATTTCCTTACCTCTGATACTCACCAGTGTCCCATTGGATCCTTCACACCACTTCTGCAGTGGTCATCTATGCACAAACATTACAACAGACCCACAGCTCCACTCATTTACCCGGGCGGGGTTTCCCGACATTGAGAAGCCAGCAGCAGAAGTCTAAAAGTTGGAAAAATCCTCTTAACTGCCTGTTAACTACCTGTTAACAGGCAGTTAAGTGGCTATAATCCTCTTCCTGCCGCTATGAGTCAGGTCCCTGTGCAAGTCGGGGACCAGACTCCCAGCAAGATTGGTTGGAGGTGGGTTGGGAGCGGGGTACCCGCTCCCATTCTTTTTGATTTTCCCAGCAGTCCTGCCTCCAAACCAACCTCCTCAGTGCTGGTAAAATCCAGCCCTCAATTTCAGATTGTTTAAATTAATCAAAAGTTACTTAGCCTGATAGAGGAGAATCAAATTCGATAGGACTATAAGACAATAAATATAGGTTTGTTTATTATCATCTTAGTTTGGGTGTTATATACTAATACAATGATCGGAATTTATTAATAAAATAACATTTCTGGCTGCTAAATTAGTAAAGTGAGTTATGCGCAAATCAGCAATCTCCTCTGTTTCCTGATTGGCTAAGAGCCAGGAAGTGAATGGAGCCCCGCCCCCACATGATCCCAGGTTCACATACACACAATGGTGCGCCCCTGGGATCCGTGGGTCACTATGCTGCGCACAACTCTGCAGCGTTTACAAGGACATTTTTGATGGAGTGTTTGCATGTGGTAAGTGCGGCTTTCATTCGGATATTGGCAGCGTCCTCATTAGCTACGCCACCGACCGCGATTTCAGAGCCAATGTTCCTATCATTTTTAAATCAATAGGGGCGGGAACATTATCATTTGGTGAGGGCAGGTGACGAAAGTCACACCCAATAGTAACCATACATTTAGTAAGGTTTTATAATGCTGATTTTATATTTTAAAGGGAAACAACACTAATGATATTGCTGCTGAATGTAAAGAGGAATCTGACATTATACAGTGCATCGTGATGTGTTGAAAACATGTGATTTAGGTTGACAATGTATGGCCAAATGTCACTGAAACTGAGCGAGGTGTAATTGGACTTTTTTCTCCAGATATCGATGAATGCGCAACCAACACATCAACCTGTCAACAAATCTGCAACAATACAGTTGGAAACTACACCTGCAGTTGCGGTCCTGGCTTCAGCACCAACATTAACAACACTTCTCTTTGTGATGGTAGGAAATCTTCAAATATACAGATTCTCTGTAAATGATAATTTGAGAATGATCCTTCAACTAGCATTTCCCGTTGCCCTGCATATTCTAGATGTATTCAAGCAAAGTTTTTTTGTTCTTCTTAATAATTAAATAATGAGAGACTCACGACAATTAACTGTGTCCCTACACAATAGGCATATATTGACTGCAGAATATGTTAAAACTATTGTAGCAAATCAGTGAGTTACAATGATTCTTCACGTACCTTTCACAATTTCTGATCAATGGTCTGTGGTAAGCAGTTCTGGACTCGCCATTACTCAATGGCCCTGAATCTGCGGTCGGTATGATGGTGTCCTCTAAGAGTGCATCGTCATACCGGCTTTGAAAATGACCGCAAGTTTGGGATTTCTCTATGTGCTAAATTCCGAAGTTGCGATCTGTCAAGACCGGACTTTGCGTCGACTTCACAGCACATTTAACCTACCCATTCAAATCAACGTACAGGAGAAAAGTTGGGCTAATTGCTCACTCATTGCGCATTGATTAACCAGAATGTTTTTCGCCTGGTGCAAAGAGGCGCAGGAGCCTGTTGCACAGCATCAGGGGAAGGGGATGTGGGGTAGTTGAGAAAATTGCATTCGTTTATGCTACAGCCCATAACAATGAGGTGCTGGTTCATGTCTGAGTGGAAAGAAATTTTGAAAGAAACTTTCATTTCTTTTGAGTTTGAAAACACAGCCTTTTTATGTCACCATCTTTGCTGCCTGAAAGATTGTTGTAGTTTTGGTTTAATTCCCAAATTCTTTATTGATAGGATTCAATTCACTTTCATGATTTCCTCATGCTATCAGACATTTAAACTCACTTAAACAAGTAGTTAACAGGCAGTTAAGAAGCGGTACAAAGTTGAGTGCTTGCAACCAGGCTCTCCAGTGATTCTCTGCTTAGGATGAAACAGATGGCAGCTGCAGGAGAGGGTACAGAAGCGATCTGTCACTTCTCCCATTGAGGCGATGCCACACAAACACTTCAAAGCTTGCCACCTACAGAAAAATCTAAACACATTAAAAATGACCTTCCAAACATTTCCTTACATCTGATACTCACCAGTGTCCCATTGGATCCTTCACATCACTTCTGCAGCTGTCATCTACACACAAACATTACAACAGACCCACAGCACCCCTCATTTACCCGGGCGGGGTTCCCCGATATCAAGAAGCCGGCAACAGAAGTCTGAAAATTGAAAAAAGTCTCTTAACTGCATGTTACCTACCTGTTAACTACCTGTTAACTGGCAGTTAAGTGGCTATAATTCTCTTCCCGCCGCTAGGAGTCGGGTCCCTGCACAAATCAGGGACCTGACTTTCAGCAAGATTGGTTGGAGGTGGGTTGGGAGCGGGTTCAGGACGCGCTCCCATTCTTTTTCATTTTCCCAGCAGTTCCACCTCCAAACCCGCCTCCTCAGGGCTGGTAAAATCCAGCCCTCAGTTTTAGATTGTTTAAATTAATCAAAAGTTACTTAGCCTGATAGAGGAGAATCAAATTCGATAGGACTCTAAGACAATAAATATAGGTTTGTGTATTATCATCTTGGTTTGGGTGTTATATACTAATACAATGATCGGAATTTATTAATAAAATAACATTTCTGGCTGCGAAATTAGTAAAATGAGTTGTGAGCAAATCAGCAATCTCCTCTATTTCCTGATTGGCTAAGAGTCAGGAATGGAGCCCCGCCCCACATGATCCCAGGTTCACGTACACACAATGGTGCGCCCCTGGGATCCGTAGGTCTCTATGCTGCGCACATCTCTGCTGCGTTTACAAGGACATTTTTGATGGGAGTGTTTGTATGTGGTAATACAGCTTTCATTCGGATATTGGCAGCGTCCTCATTAGCTACGCCACCGACCGCGAATTCAGAGCCAAGGTTCTTGTCATTTATAATCAATAGGGGCGGGAACATTATCATTTGGTGAGGGCAGGTGACGAAAGTCACACCCAATAGCATCCATACATTTAGTATTGTAGGATTCGCAAAAATCAAAAACCGATCTCGCACACCACAAGCTCGTTAAAACGACCCCTTACAGTATGGTTTTGTGATGCTGATTTTATATTTTAAAGGGAAACAACACGAATGATGTATCTGCTGAATGTAAAGAGGGATCTGACATTATATAGTGCATCGTGATGTGTTGAAAACATGTGATTTAGGTTAACAATGTACAGCCAAATGTCATTCAAACTGAGCGAGGAGTAATTGGACTTTTTTCCCCAGATATCAATGAATGCGCAACCAACACATCAACCTGTCAACAAATCTGCAACAATACAATTGGAAACTACACCTGCAGTTGTCGTCCTGGCTTCCGCATCAACATAAACAACACTTCTCTTTGTGATGGTAGGAAATCTTCAAATATACGGATTCTCTGCAATTGCTGATTGGAAAATTACCCTTCAACTACCAGTTCTCATTGCCCTGCACACTCTAGATTGTTCTTTGCAAAATGGTTGGTTCTCCTTAATTACTAAGCAATCAGAGATTCACTACAATTTTCTGTGTCCCTACGCAATCGGGATTTATTGATTGCAGAATATGTTAAAACTATTGTAGTAAATCAGTGAGTTACCATGAAATTTCAAGTACCTTTCACAGTTTCTAAACAATGGGCTGTGTTTTGCAGTTCTGGACTCGCCATTGCTCAATGGCCCTGAATTTATGGTCATTATGATGGTGCACTCTAATAGTGCATCGCCATACCGCCTTTGAAAATGACTGCAAGTTCAGGATTTCCGCATGTGTTAAATTCCAAAGTTACGAACTGTGAAGTTCCGACTGTGCGTCGGCTTCGCTGCATGTTTCACCTACCCATTCAAATCAACGAACGGGTGAAAAGTTGGCTTACTTGCCCACCTACTGCACATTAATTACCCTGAAATATTTTTCTCTGGTGCAAAGAGGCGCAGGAGCCTGTTGCACAGTGTCAGGGGAGGATGGTGGTGGGGGTGGTGTTGTGAAATTTGCATTAGTTTATGTTACATCCCAAAACAGTGAGGCACTGGTTCATGTCTGAATGGAAAGAAACTTTGAAAGAAACTTTCATTTGTTTGTGTTCGAAAACAAAGCCTTTTTGTGTCACCATCTTTGCTGCCTGAAAGACTGTTGTAGTTTTGGTTTAATTCCCATCTTCTATATTGGTAGGATTTAATTCACTTTCATGATTTCCTCATGTTGTCAGACATTTAAACTCGCGGGGCTGGATTTTACTCAACGAGACGAGTTCGGGGCGGGGCTGCTGCCTTTCGGGTTCTAATCCCGCCCCCAGCGACGTCCAATGCAAAGACTCTATTATCACCTGATTGGCCTTGTTTAGCCCACCCTGCGGGCTTGCTGGCCAATTAAGGGAAAGCTGGTGTCAGATGACGTCAGTTGATGATGCTTCATCTGCCGGTTTTCCTAAAGGCACATGAACCATCTATGTTTGACAGATGATTGACTGTGTTTGACAGCATTGAGGTGCTGTCAAAGACTGACAATCACTGTACAAAGGTGAGCCCTTGCACCCTGGCTCTCCAGTGACTGTCTCCTTAGGATGAAACAGATGGCAGCTGCAGGTGAAGGTACAGAATCGATCTGTCACATCTCCCATTGAGGTGAGGCCACACAAACACTTCAAAACTTGTCACCTACAGAAAAATCTAAACATATTAAAAATGACTTTCACAACATTTCCTTACCTCTGATACTCACCAGTGTCCCATTGGATCCTTCACACCACTTCTGCAGTGGTCATCTATGCACAAACATTACAACAGACCCACAGCTCCACTCATTTACCCGGGCGGGGTTTCCCGACATTGAGAAGCCAGCAGCAGAAGTCTAAAAGTTGGAAAAATCCTCTTAACTGCCTGTTAACTACCTGTTAACAGGCAGTTAAGTGGCTATAATCCTCTTCCTGCCGCTATGAGTCAGGTCCCTGTGCAAGTCGGGGACCAGACTCCCAGCAAGATTGGTTGGAGGTGGGTTGGGAGCGGGGTACCCGCTCCCATTCTTTTTGATTTTCCCAGCAGTCCTGCCTCCAAACCAACCTCCTCAGTGCTGGTAAAATCCAGCCCTCAATTTCAGATTGTTTAAATTAATCAAAAGTTACTTAGCCTGATAGAGGAGAATCAAATTCGATAGGACTATAAGACAATAAATATAGGTTTGTTTATTATCATCTTAGTTTGGGTGTTATATACTAATACAATGATCGGAATTTATTAATAAAATAACATTTCTGGCTGCTAAATTAGTAAAGTGAGTTATGCGCAAATCAGCAATCTCCTCTGTTTCCTGATTGGCTAAGAGCCAGGAAGTGAATGGAGCCCCGCCCCCACATGATCCCAGGTTCACATACACACAATGGTGCGCCCCTGGGATCCGTGGGTCACTATGCTGCGCACAACTCTGCAGCGTTTACAAGGACATTTTTGATGGAGTGTTTGCATGTGGTAAGTGCGGCTTTCATTCGGATATTGGCAGCGTCCTCATTAGCTACGCCACCGACCGCGATTTCAGAGCCAATGTTCCTATCATTTTTAAATCAATAGGGGCGGGAACATTATCATTTGGTGAGGGCAGGTGACGAAAGTCACACCCAATAGTAACCATACATTTAGTAAGGTTTTATAATGCTGATTTTATATTTTAAAGGGAAACAACACTAATGATATTGCTGCTGAATGTAAAGAGGAATCTGACATTATACAGTGCATCGTGATGTGTTGAAAACATGTGATTTAGGTTGACAATGTATGGCCAAATGTCACTGAAACTGAGCGAGGTGTAATTGGACTTTTTTCTCCAGATATCGATGAATGCGCAACCAACACATCAACCTGTCAACAAATCTGCAACAATACAATTGGAAACTACACCTGCAGTTGTCATCCTGGCTTCCGCATCAACATAAACAACACTTCTCTTTGTAATGGTAGGAAATCTTCAAATATACGGATTCTCTGCAATTGCTGATTGGAAAATTATCCTTCAACTAGCAGTTCACATTGCCCTGCACACTCTAGATTGTTTTATGCAAAATGTTTGGTTCTCCTTAATTACTAAGCAATCAGAGATTCACTACAATTCTCTGTGACCCGATGCAATAGGGATTTATTGATTGCAGAATATATTAAAACTATTGTAGTAAATCAGTGAGTTACTATGAAATTTCAAGTACCTTTCACAGTTTCTAATCAATGGGCTGCATTTTGCAGTTCTGGACTCGCCATTACTCAATGGTCCTGAATCTGCGGTCGGTATGATGGTGTTCTCTAAGAGTGCATCTTCATACCGGCTTTGAAAATTACTGCATGTTCTGAATTTGCGCATGTGCTAAATTCCGAAGTTGTGATCCGTCAAGTACTCTGCAATTGATGGTTTGGAAATTATACTCCAACGATCATTTCTCATTGCCATTCCCAATCGAGATGGTTTGAAGCAAAGTCATTTGTTCTCCTTAATAATGAAAGAATCAGAGACTCACTGCAATTTCCTGTGTCCCTACACAAGAAAAATATTGTGATTGCAGGCAATAATAAATCAAGCATCCTTGGAAATTTCAAGTAACTTTCACGGTTTATAATCAATGGACTGCGTTTGCAGTTCCAGACTCGCCCTTACTAAATGTTCCTGTATTTTATAATCAATGGGGGTGGGAATATTATCATTTGGTGAGGGCAGGTGATGAAAGACACGCCCAATATTATCCATACATATAGTAAGGTTTTATAATGCTGATTTTATATTTTAACGGGAAACAACACAAATGATATTGCTGCTGATGTAAAGAGGAATCTGACATTATATAACACTTCATGATCTGTTGAAAACATGTGATTTAGTTTGACAATGTATGGCCAAATGTCACTAAAACTGAGCGAGGAGTAATTGGACTTTTTTCTCCAGATATCGATGAATGCGCAACCAACACATCAACCTGTCAACAAATCTGCAACAATACAATTGGAAACTACACCTGCAGTTGCCGTCCTGGCTTTAGCATCAACATGAACAACACTTCTCTTTGTGATGGTAAGAAGTCTTCAAATATACGGATTCTCTGCAATTGATGATTTGAAAATTATCCTCCAACTATCAGATATCATTGCCCTGCACATTCTAGGTTGTTTTAGCAAAATATTTGGTTCTCCTTAATTACTAAGCAATCAGCGATTCACTACAATTTTCTGTGTCCCTACTCACTAGGGATATATTGATTGCAGAATATGTTAAAACTGCTGTCGTAAATCAGTGAGTTACCATGAAATTTCAAGTACCTTTCACAGTTTCTAATCAATGGGCTATGTTTTGCAATTCTGGACTCACCATTACTCAAAGGTCCTGAATCTGTGGTCGGTATGATGGTGTACTCTAAGTGTACGTTGTCATACCGACTTTGAAAATGACTGCAAGTTCAGGGTTTCCACATGTGCTAAATTCCAAAGTTGCGATCTGTGAAGTTCCGACTGCGCGGCAGCTTAGTTGTGAAGGGATAATTACAAGTCCTAGCTCTGCTTGGGCTACCCCAGATCAGGCGTCCTTCCCAGACGTTCACCTTCAACTAAAGTTAGAGATAGCCGAATTCTATAAGACGCTTCATTGGGCCTAAAGGTCCAGGCTAACTCTCCCTAAAGAAATGGAACTGTGACGAGTGGCACTGGGTGAACCCAACTGCAGGAAGGCAAACTCAGGCAGAGGATAGGTTGCAAACACAAAGATAGACTTTACTAGAAACAAACAAAATAACAACAGCACAGATACAGGCTAGCAGGCTGGCAAGAGGATCACAAGGCAGTGTGAAACTCAAGACTGAGCACCGGACATAAAACTAAGCACCACTTAAATAGCAGGCATATAACAATGCACAGGTGAGTATGATTAGGAAGAAAGAAGGAAACAATTACGAGTTCATGGTTCCCTCTGGTGGCGAGGCGAGGCAGAACCTGGGTCATTCCTAGGAACGGCCCCCGACGTGCCCCCAGAAGGTCCATGGCGACGACGAAGAAAGTCCTGCACCAAGTCGCGATCCAGGATGTTCCAGTCCGGGACCCAGGAGCGTTCCTCCGGACCATATCCCTCCCAGTCCACCAGGAACTGGAGGCCCCCGTGAACCCGGCGAGAGTCCATCAGGTGACGGACCGTGTAGGCAGGCTGGCCGTCGATGATGCGGGGAGCAGGGGGGAGGCCTCGTGGTGGGCGCCAGGGAACTGATGGCCACTGGCCGGAGCCGGGAGACGTGGAAGTTGGGATGAATCCGCATGGAGCGAGGCAGCTGGAGATGGTAGGACACCGGGTTGACCTTCCTCAACACCATGAAGGGACCGATGAAACGGGGCGCCAGCTTGTGGGACTCCACCCACAGCGGGAGATCCTGAGTAGAAAGCCAGACCCTCTGACCAGGACGGAATGAAGGAGCCGGTCTGTGCCTCTTGTTGGCCTGGATCCGTCGTTGCCGAGAAGCTCGTTGAAAAGCCAGCCACGCTCTCCTCCAGGTCCGTCGACAGCGCTGGACAAACTTCTCCGTGGAGGGAACCCCCACCTCGAGCTCCTGCTCCTGGAACAGTGGAGGCTGAAACCCGAACTGGCACTCGAATGGCGACATTCCTGTGGAGGAGCAGCGCAAGGTGTTGTGCGCATACTCAGCCCAGACGATGTGACGGCTCCAGGTCGCAGGGTTAGCAGACACAAGACACCTCAGGGTCGTCTCCAGGTCTTGATTGATCCATTCCGTTTGACCGTTAGACTGAGGGTGGAAACCTAAAGAAAGGCTGACAGTAGCTCCAATGAGCTTATAGAAAGCTCTCCAAAACCGAGAGGCGAATTGTGAACCACGGTCAGAGACGATGTCAAGAGGCAAACCGAACAACCTGAAAACATGCTGGACCATGAGCTCGGCTGTCTCTTGGGCTGAGCGAAGCTTGGGCAAGGGCAGAAAGCGACAGGCTTTGGAGAAGCGATCCACGATGACCAGAATGACAGTGTTGCCTTGAGATGGTGGAAGGCCTGTGATGAAATCCACAGAGAGGTGTGACCAGGGGCGGGTGGGAATGGGGAGAGGATGCAGCAAACCCTGGGGGCGGGATCGAGGGTTCTTGTTTCGTGCACAAGTGGCACAAGCTGCCACGAACGCCTTTACGTCCCTCTCCATGGTGGGCCACCAGAACCTTCTGCGAAGAAACTCCAGCGTCCTGGATGTGCCTGGATGACCGGTGAGTCGAGACGAATGCCCCCACTGCAGAACTTGTGAGCTTGCCGTGTTGGGAACAAAAAGGCGACCTGGTGCGCCGTTGCCAGGGTCTGCCTCCCTCTGTTGCGCCTTTCTGACCAGCATCTCGATCCCCCAGCGAACCGGTGCTACAATTTGAGAAGTTGGAAGAATAGGTTCTGGTTGTCTCGCCCGCTCAGGTGGATCAAATTGCCTGGAGAGAGCATCAGGCTTGAGATTCTTGGATCCTGGACGATATGACAGGACAAAGTCGAAATGATTGAAAAACAGTGCCCAGCGAGCTTGACGGGAGTTAAGCCGTTTGGCCTCCTGGATATAGGCCAGATTCTTATGGTCTGTCCAGACAATGAACAGGTGTTTAGACCCCTCCAACCAATGTCTCCACTCCTCCAGTGCCAACTTAACTGCTAGTAGTTCCCTGTTTCCAATATCATAGTTTCGCTCTGCAGGAGTGAGTTGGCGAGAAAAGAAGGCGCAAGGGTGCAGTTTGTTGTCGTTAGACCGCTGGGACAAAACGGCACCCACTCCTATATCAGAGGCATCCACCTCGACAATGAAGGGGAGTGAGGGATCCGGAATCACGAGGACAGGAGCAGACGTGAAGCGCCACTTGAGATCCTCGAAAGCCTGAGCAGCCTCAGCGGACCAACTAAACCGGGTGGAAGCGGTTTTGGTGAGGGCGTTGAGAGGGGCAGCAATGGTGCCGAAGTTCCTGATGAATCTCCGATAGAAATTAGCAAACCCCAAGAAGCGTTGCACCTGTTTGAGAGAGGTTGGTGGTGGCGAATCTCGGACAGCTTGGGTCTTGCCAGGGTCCATTTGGATATTGCCGCTGGAGATGATGAAGCCCAGGAATGAAACCGTGGAAATGTGAAACTCACACTTCTCACCCTTGACAAACAAGAGGTTGTTAAGCAGACGTTGTAGGACTTGCCTTACATGCTGGACATGATTGAAAAGAGTTTTGGAGAAAATGAGAATGTCATCCAGGTAGACAAAGACAAAGCGATTCAGCATGTCTCGGAGGACATCGTTGATGAGTGCCTGGAACACAGCAGGGGCATTGGTCAATCCAAAGGGCATGACCAGGTTCTCATAGTGCCAAGTAGGTGTGTTGAATGCCGTCTTCCACTCGTCCCCTTCGCGGACACAGATGAGGTTGTAGGCATTGCGGAGATCCAATTTTGTGAAGACTGTGGCTCCCTGTAGTAGCTCGAAGGCCGTCGACATGAGCGGAAGAGGATAACGGTTCTTTATAGTAATCTTGTTAAGGCCACGGTAGTCGATGCAGGGGTGGAGACCTCCATCTTTCTTGCTCATGAAGAAAAAACCGGCACCAGCAGGAGAGGTGGACGGACGGATGAAGCCAGCGGCGAGGGCGTCACGGATGTAATCCTCCACGGCGGCGGTCTCTGGAGCAGAAAGAGAGAAGATCCTACCCCTAGGTGGGCATGTCCCAGGCAGGAGGTCAATGGCACAGTCATATGGCCTATGAGGGGGAAGTGATGTGGCTCGAACCTTACTAAAAACCTCTCTTAAATCCTCATACTCGGGAGGCACTCGGGACAATTCAGAGTGAGATGGGGGCTCCTGGGACTGGGAAGGAGGCTCGGAGCGAAGACAGGTGGTGTGGCAGGCGGAGCCCCATTCCGTAAGCTGGCCAGCAGCCCAATCCATGCGTGGATTATGGCAGGCCAACCAAGGGTAACCCAGAACTAATGGAAACTCGGGAGAGTGGATAAGGGAGAATTGGATGGTCTCAATGTTGTCCTTCCACGCCCAAACACACGGGGGCAGTAAGATGGTGAATAGTTCTGGAGCCCAGGGGTCTTCCATCCAGGGCTATAACAGTGAGGGGGCGATCTGGATGGGTCAGGGGAATCTTGAGCTGTTTAGCTAAACCCAGATCCATGAAGTTACCATCGGCCCCAGAATCCACCAGGGCCTTAAGATCATGTTGTTGATTGCCCCAGAAAAGGGAAGATGCCAGCAGGACCCTAGAAACAGTGGGACCGGGAGGGATGGCTACGCTCATCTCAGGGCCCTCCGTCTTGGATGAGCCCTGGCTTTTCCCACCAACTCTGAACAAGAAGAGCGAAAGTGGCCCGGTTCCCCACAATAGAGGCAAGATCCCTCTCTCATTCGGCGATCACGTTCAGGCTGCGAGAGATGAGCTACTCCCAACTGCATGGGCTCCTCTGGAGCAGTCAAAGATGGACTCGGGATGGCTCGGAGGCTCTCGGATGGCTTCGAAGCAGGGAAGGCTCTTATTTCCGGAAGTGGGGTGAAAAAGGAGCGGCGTTCTCTTCGCCTCTCACGGAGACGATTATCCACTCGAATGGAGATATCAAAGAGAGACTCCAAATCACTCACCGAATCTCTGGAAGCCAGTTCGTCCTTGATTTCATCCGTGAGACCGTGGCGAAAAGTGGCGATGAGCGTCTCCGAATTCCATTGGCTCTCCGCCGCGAGAGTGTGAAACTCAATGGCGAAGTCCGCAACGCTACAAGCCCCCTGGCGAAGCCGAAGCAGTTTGTTAGATGTCTCTCTCCCACTGACAGGATGATCAAAGACCTTTCTCATTTCCTCAGTGAAAAGTTGGTAGTTTGAACATGCAGGAGTTTGCTGTTCCCAGATGGCCGTAGCCCAGGTAAGTGCTTTGCCGGTGCGTAGCGAAACGATGTAGGCTACTTGGGAACGGTCAGTGGGAAACAATGAACCTTGCAGCTCGAAAGCCAGGGAACACTGGGTTAGAAAGCCTCGACATCCTCCCGGGTTACCGTCATAGCGCTCGGGTGCAGGTAATTGGGGTTCTTTCAGAGGGGGAAGCGAAACCGAAGGAGCGGGTAATGGTGCTGGAATAGCTTGCATCGCCTGACTCTGGCTCTGATGGAAAGCAATGACAAGGGCTTCCAGCTGTTTCTGGCTTCGGGAGAACGACGTGGCGAAGCACCGCAGATCATCCAAGATCAGTTGTAGATGTTCAAAGACTCGTCGTGGCCATTGGTCCCTCTCTGCTGGGTCCATGTTTGGCTCAGTCTTGCTGTGACGAGTGGCACTGGGTGTACCCAACTGCAGGAAGGCAAACTCAGGCAGAGGATAGGTTGCAAACACAAAGATAGACTTTACTAGAAACAAACAAAATAACAACAGCACAGATACAGACTAGCAGGCCGGCAAGAGGATCACAAGGCAGTGTGAAACTCAAGACTGAGCACCAGACATAAAACTAAGCACCACTTAAATAGCAGGCATATAACCATGCACAGGTGAGTACGATTAAGAAGAAAGAAGGAAACAATTAAGAGTTCATGGTGCCCTCTGGTGGCGAGGCGAGGCAGACCCTGGGTCATTCCTGACAGGAATGACCTGAAGATATTACCATCCTCCAGATAGCACTTTTAATAAGTTTAACTGGACTGTAACCTTCTGGATATTATGAGGGTCCGGAATACCCCCCAGAACTCTGCAATTTTTCACCAAAGAATGTACAGAGATTTGAGTTCGAGTTTATACAGAAATACTTTGTGAGACAATTCTAAAAATGTTGTATCCGTGTGTTAATGGAGACACGGAATGCAGGAGTTGGTTTAACAGGTGTTTACTGAACAAAGTCTGGAGGTGAACTAAAAGATACAAGACACTATGCAGGATTATACACCTGAGTGGTCACTACTGCTATTACAGTACACAGGGGCTCTTAAAGGTACATACACTACAATTCCTCCCCTTTTAGATAATTGGTACATAACATTTTAAGTAATCATTAATTAACATGTCTACAAGAACAATAATCTACACATTTGCTGCAGTTAATCAATTATAAGTCAGTCTCTCTGGAGGCTTCCTGACTCGGTCCGGATAACGCCTCGGTGGTATAGTAGTTTACGGTGGTGTAGTAGGTTCTTTTGGCAAGGTCGATTCGGCTTGAATGCCAGTGTCGGGTTCATCTGGTTCCAGTATCACCGGATCGGAGGTAGATACTATGGGTATCTCTGCTTCATCATTAGGCGTATAGAGTTGTGGTGTATGTTGTCCCTTTTCGGATGACACTACGATCTGGTCAGCATGGCGCCTTATTATACTTTCTCCAATGTCCACGGTATACATCAGCGGTCCTAGTCGTGCGCAAATAGTTCCAGGCTGACATTTCTCGGTACGGTAGTCCCGGGCCAAAACTTGTTGACCTATCTGGAAGGTTCTAGTTGGCCTTTCATTCATGCCTTGAAATTGCCGGTTCTCTATGTCCCTTCTGATGTTTGGCTTGATCAAATCCAGCCGGCATCTTAGTCTTCTATTAAAAGACATCATGGCGGGAGTTTGGTTTGTAACCACATGTGTTGCATTCCTGTACGCAAACAAGAAGTTATCTACCTTATGTTGTAGATTTATGTCTTCATTACCCATGGCCTTTAGGGCCTTCTTGAAGGTCTGGACAAACCTTTCAGCTAATCCATTGGTGGCGGGATGGTATGGGGTGGACGTGTAGTGCTTAACCCCATTGTTTTTTAAGAACTTCCTGAATTCTTCGGACACAAATTGCGGTCCATTATCAGAACAGATCTGTTCAGGCAGCCCATTCCTGGCAAATATGGTCCTTAATACTGTGATGGTTTTTTCCGTGGTGGTGGAGGACATCTTTATTACCTCCAGCCACTTGGAGTGTGCATCAACCGCGATTAAGAACATTGAGTCCATAAATGGACCAGCAAAGTCGATATGTACCCTTTGCCATGGAGATGAGATCCACTCCCATGGATGTAGAGGGGCTTGTGGTGGGGCGTTTTGGACCTTCTGGCATCCTAGACAGCTCTTGGTCATTTCTTCGATGTCTCCATCGATACCTGGCCACCACACAAACGCTCTGGCTAGGTTCTTCATTTTCACTCCACCCAGATGCCCCTCGTGAAGCTCCTTTAGCACTTTATCCTGGAGTTTGGGTGGAATCACCACTCTGGATCCACACATCAAGGTTCCTCGGCACACTGACAGCTGTTCTCTTCTTTGCGAGAATGCTGGCAACAGTGGTTCGCCATGTGCTGGCCATCCCTTCACCGTTAAATCGTAGACTCGTGAGAGAGTCGGGTCATTTCTCGTTTCCTTTTCAATGGTAGAATTTGTTACTGGTAGACATTCCACTATGGTTGAGTGGAACATCTCCACTGGGTCCACTGTAGGTGCCTCTTCTACCATTGGCAATGGTAGGCACGATAAACCGTCAGCATTCCCATGCTGTTTTGATCCTTTGTATTCTATGTCATATTGGTGTGCCCCTAGGAAAAGGGACCACCTCTGTAGCCTTTGCGCTGTCATAATGGGAACGCCCTTTTTAGGGTTGAATATGGAGACGAGGGGTTGATGGTCAGTCAACAAGGTAAATTTTTGTCCCTGTAGGTAATGGTTGAATTTCTTCACTCCCCACACCAGGCTGAGTGCTTCTCTGTCGATCTGGGCATAGTTACGCTCAGCTGAGTTCAATGAGCGTGACGCAAAAGCTATCGGCCAATCCGAGCCATCAGGGAATCTATGCGATAATACCGCTCCTATGCCGTAAGGGGATGCATCGCACGCCAGTCTGATTGGCAGTGATGAGTTGTAATGAGCCAACACTTCCTTGGACGTGATCAAGCCTTTGCATTTATGGAAGGCACGTTTACAGTCTTCGCTCCATTTCCAAATTACTCCCGTTTGTAGCAGTGCATTAAGAGGGTGCAGAACAGTTGACAAGTTCGGTAAAAATTTATGATAGTAATTTATCAATCCCAGGAACGACCTTAATTGTGAGACATTTTCAGGTGCTGGGGCTTTTATGACCGCTTCAATTTTTTCAGGTGACTTATGCAACCCTTCTTCGTTAATTATATGGCCACAATATGATATTTGTTTCTGGAAAAATTCGCACTTGGGGCGATTTGCTCGTAGGCCCCGTTCTCTCAGCCTAGTGAGCACCTGCTCCAAATTGGCAAGGTGCTCGTTGTCGTTTTCTCCTGTTACAAGGATGTCGTCTAGGTAGCATTGAGTCCCCGGAATCCCTTGCAGGACTTGCTCCATAGCTCTTTGCCAGATAGCTGGAGCTGATGCTACTCCGAAAACCAGTCGATTGTACTGGTACAGGCCTTTGTGTGTGTTTATTGTCAGATACTTTTTAGAGGCCTCCTCAACCTCCATCTGTAGATATGCCTGTGCCAAGTCAATTTTGGTGAAACGTTTCCCTCCGGATAGTGAGGCGAAAATATCTTCTATCCTCGGAAGAGGATACTGTACCGTGTGAAGGATTGGGTTTACAGTCACCTTGAAGTCCCCACAGATGCGAATTTTTCTCTGTTCTTCAGATTTATCATTATTCAACGTTTTCTTCATGACCGGGATGATGGGTGTTGCCCACTCGCTCCAATCTACCTTGGATAACACGCCTGCCTTTTCCAAATTCTCCAGCTCTGCCTCGACTGCTGGACGAATTGCGTATGGCACCGGCCTTGCCTTAAAAAACTTGGGAATTGCCGCATCTTCTAATTTTATTGAGGCGGTGACGCCTTTCAAGGTTCCTAGTTCCTGTTGAAACACTTCTTTGGCGTTGGCCAAGATGTCTTTTAATCGTTCAGGTATGACGTCATCATCATTTTTTTTCTTACTGGTCACCGTCAGTGCCTGAATGGAGTGCCAGTCTAAACGCATCTTCCTGATCCATTCACGTCCCAACAGCGGTGGACCACCATCTTGCAGAATGTATAAATACAACTTCTGTACTTCCTTGCCGTTGTATACAACAGGCACCCTTATTTTCCCTCTGGGGTACACTTTCTGCCCCGTATATGTCTTCAAGATAATTGATGTGTCTTTCAAAGGTATATGCGGAAATAGCCGCTCATAATCCCGTCGACTTATGACGGTCAGAGCTGATCCTGTATCTAGCTCCATTTTAACTGGGGACCCCGCTATCGTGAGGGTAACCCAAATGGTCTGGTAATCTTCATTGGCAATTACATTATGTAATTTGAGACAGCTTAGTCTCTTGTTTCCGGAGTCGCTATCGCTCTTCTGGTCTTCGGAGCTACTGTCCGTCATCATTTGTACCTTTCTGTACTTTTCCTTATTGATTTTTTTTCTGTCAGCGGATTTTTTGTTTCCAGATCGGCATACACGTGCAATGTGTTCCATCTTTCCGCATTGCCTGCATGCTTTGTCCTTGAACCAGCAGTCCCTCTGGTCATGGGTAGATCTGCCGCAGCGATAACATCTCTCGAAACCCCGTGTCATTTCATGGGTGCCGAAGTCCTGTGGCTTTTGCTGAATCTCTGCAGCTCCTCTTGCTGTTGCTTCGTATGATACAGCCACACTGAAAGCCTTGTCCAGTGTCAAATCTTTCTCAGAAGGTAGCCTTTTCTGTGTTCCTTCACTTAGGAGACCGCAGACGAATTTGTCTCGTAGAGAATCTGCCAGTCCTGCCCCGAATTGGCAGTGCTTTGACAGCTTTCTTAATTCGGTGAGGTAATCAGCGCTACTTTCATTCTTGTGCTGATTCCTCCTGAAGAATTTGAATCGTCCCGCTATCAGCAGCGGTGTTGGGTTTAAGTGCTCCTGTAGGGTATCAACAATCTCCTTAAAATTCTTGTCCATCGGTTTGGCTGGAGTGATTAAGTTTCGTAACAGCCCGTATGTCCTTGCGCCCATCAGATTTAGAAGTACCGATGCCTTTTTATCATCCTCTACTTCATTCACTGTGCAATATACCTCCACTCTTTCCACATATGTGGTCCAATCCTCTATATCACTATCGAAAGCAGTAATATTGCCAGTCTTAGGCATCCTGAAAATCAAAAATGGCGCCTCCCGCGCTTTCCTTTCTTCCCTGCCGAGAAAAAAAAGGCGCCTCCCGCGCTTTCCCGCTGCTGCCGCTGCTGACAACACTGTTCTCCGCGGCTTTTATTTACACAGATATTTTTAATAGTTGGAGACTCGTTCCCGTCGGACTCTCTGGGACTTTTCCGTCCCTCTGCTTGGTCCAAACGCCGACCTGCTTTGCAGCGCCGGCCGTCTCCCGAGTGCTCCACCCTCCATCTCTGTTTGCCTCCGCCTTCCGACTCGCTGCTCGGCCCCGCTGCAGAGCCACCCGATCGAGCCCCAGCCCGCCGACCAGGAAGGATTAGTGCAGTACCTGCCACCAGCCCGGCTAGCTGATGAAACCACAGTTTTCTTTTTTCTTTTTTTTTTCTTCGACCTTCATCTGAGGAATCGATCTCCTTGAGGTGCTGCCGAATTGCAGGTAAGTCCGTTTCCAATTTGTCGCCACTGTTGTATCCGTGTGTTAATGGAGACACGGAATGCAGGAGTTGGTTTAACAGGTGTTTACTGAACAAAGTCTGGAGGTGAACTAAAAGATACAAGACACTATACAGGCTTATACACCCGAGTGGTCACTACCGGTATTACAGTACACAGGGGCTCTTAAAGTTACATACACTGCAAAAAATATATAAATTTATTAAAGCACCGACATGTAGGTAACAGCTGGTGAGTCCATCGCAACATTACAGTTCAAAAACAAATGGCTTACATTTCTTATTTCTCAGAGATCCTTATTTTCAAATCTTAACTTTGTTACATTTCTACATTTCTTACTTATTGCTAAATCCAGATTATCCACCAAAATCAAATTATAGTACCGTTTGATCCCCAAGACTCAAAGTTAAAAACTTACAGATGGTGCCTGTAAAGTTGAGACATGCTTGGCCCGTTCAGCGACTTCTGACTTTCTGTTTGAAAAGGTCTATCTTTTATACTCTTTTTGCAGTGGTTTATTCTTTGAAGTTCTCTGCTGATGTAAGCTAATTGACTTATTCATTCTCACCATTGAATGCTTTCTATTCTTACTGTCATTTCAGCTGCTGCATGCATAATTATGTCTCTACCTTTAGGTGTTTCAAAAACCATCATAAAAACAATATGACAGCAATGTTTCTGTTTGATGCCATTCTTATCGAAGATTTTCCATTCAATTCTAGCAATAAGTATCACTTGTAGCTGGTTTAACAGACTTTGAGTCTCCTAACTGCTCCAAGTTGAATACAAACACAATGTAATTGCTTGCTATATCTATTGAAGTCATATCTACAAAGTGTTCTTGTTGGTATCATATTTACTATGTATAAATTAAAGACACTTTGACTGAGTGTTTATTGTTTTCTAGATATCTCAATTGGTTGCATATTTAATCTTATGTTTCCTGTCTTCCAAGTTTAACGTAAAAACTATTTGACCAGCAGGTGTTTCTTTTACTTGATGTCATGTTTTCAAAGGCACATGCCTCTTTTAATGTTTGTGTTTCTGTTCAACGTGTTGGTTTCCAACACATCACTTGGGTCTTTTCATTGTGTTTTCACGTACCCATTCAAATCAGTGTACTGGCGAAAAGTTGAGCTAATTGCGCCTTAATTACCCTGAAAAAAGTTTATGTCTGGTGCAAACAGGTGCAGGAGCCTGTTGCACAGCATAAGGGGAGGAGGGAGATGAGAACATGGTCTTAATTTATGCTGCAGCCCATAATAATGAGGCACTGGTACATGTCTGAGTGGAAAGAACCTTTGAAAGAAACTTTCATTTGTTTGAGTTTGGAAACAAAGCCTTTTTGTGTCAACGTCTTTGCTGCTTAAAAGACATTTGTGGTTTTGGTTTATTTCCCAACTTCTATATTGATAAGATTTAATTCACTTCTATGATTTCCTCATCTAATCAGACAATTAAACTCTCGATTTTAGATTGCCTCAATTAATCAAAAGTCTAATAGAGGAGAAAGAAATTAGCTACGACTATAAGACTGTAATTATAGGTTTGTGTATTATAATCTTGGCTTGTGTATTTTATATTATTACAGTGTTCATAAACTATTAATAAAATAGCATTTCTGGTTCTAAGTTACTAAAATGAGTTGTGGGCAAATCAGCAATCTCCTCTGTTTCCTGATTGGCTAAGAGCCAGGAAGTGAAAGGAGCTCCGCATTTGCGAGGAAATTTTTGATGGCGGGTTCAAAATGCACGAAGTAAGTGCAGATTTTATTCGGGTGTTAGCGGCGCTCTCAGTAGCTAGGCCGCTGACCGCGAATTCAGGGCCAATGTTCCTGTCATTTATAATCAATGGGGGTGGGAACATTTTAGTTTGGTGAGGGCAGGTACCGAAAGTCACACCCAATAGTATCCATACAATTAGTAAGTTTTTATAATGCTGAATTTATATTATAAAGAGAAACAACACTAATGATATTGCTGCTGGCGGTAAAGAGGAATCTGACATTATACAGTGAATCATGATGTTCAGAAAACATGTGATTTAGGTTGACAATGTACAGCCAAATGTCACTCAAGCTGAACAAGGAGTAATTAGACTATTTTCTCCAGATGTCGATGAATGCGCAACCAACACATCAACCTGTCAACAAATCTGCAACAATACAACTGGAAACTACACCTGCAGTTGCCGTCCTGGCTTTAGCATCAAAATGAACAACATTTCTCTTTGTGATGGTAGGAAATCTTCAAATATACGGATTCTCTGCAACTGATGATTTGAAAATTATCCTCCAACTACCAGTTCTCATTGCCCTGCACATTCTAGATGATTTCAAGCAAAGTCTTTTTTTCTCCTTAAATACTAAGCAATTACAGATTCACTAGAATTTAAATCAGTGGGATACCTTGAAATTTCAAGTACCTTTCACAGTTTCTAATGAATGGGCTGTGTTATGCCATTCTGGACTCACCAGTACTCAATGGCCCTGAATCTGCAGTCAGTAAGATGGTGTTCTCTAAGAGTGCGTCGTCATACCACTTTTAAAAATGACTGCAAGTTCGGGATTTCCGCATGTGCTAAATTCCGAAGTTACGAACTGTGAAGTTGCGACTGTACGTCAGCTTCACTGCACATTTCACCTACCCATTCAAATCAATGTACTGGCGAAAAGTTGGGCTATTTGCCCACCTACTGTGCATTAATTACCCTGAAATTATTTTTGTCTGGTGCAAACAGGTACAGGAGCTTGTTGCACAGGGTCGGGGGATGGGGGGGAAGTTGAGAAAATTGCATTAGCTTATGCTACAGCCCATAACAATGAGGCACTGGTTCATGTCTGAGTGGAAAGAAACTTGGAAAGAAACTTTCATTTGTTTGTGTTCGAAAACAAAGTCTTTTTTGTGTCAACGTCTTTGCTGCCTGAAAGACTGTTGTAGTTTTGGTTTAATTCCCAACTTCTATATTGATAGGATTGAATTCACTTTCATGATTTCCTCATGTTATCAGACATTTAAACTCTCGGGGCTGGATTTTACTCACCGAGATGAATTGGGGGCGGGACTTCTGCTCTCCGGGTTCTAGTCCCGCCCCCAGCGACGTCCGACGCACCAACGCTATTTTCCCCTGATTGGCCTTGTTAAGCCCGCCCTGCGGGCTTGTTGGCCAATTAAGGGAAAGCCGGTGTCAGATGACGTCAGTTGATGATGCTTCATCTGCCGGTTTTTTTAAAGGCACATGAACCATCTATGTTTGACAAATGATTCGACAGTGTTTGACAGCATTGAGGTGCTGTCAAACACTGACAATCACTCTACAAAGGTGAGCCCTTGTACCCTGGCTCTCCAGTGACTCTCTGCTTAGGATGAAACAGATGGCAGCTGCAGGGGAGGGTACAGAAGCGATCTGTCACTTCTCCCATTGAGGTGAGGCCACACAAAAACTTCAAAGCTTGCCACCTACAGAAAAATCTAAACACATTAAAAATTATTTTTCCGACATTTCCTTACCTCTGATACTCACCAGTGCCCCAATGCATCCTTCAAACCACTTCTGCAGCTGTCATCTATACACTAACATTACAATAGACCCGCAGCACCCCTCATTTACCCGGGCAAGGTTTCCTGACATCGAGAAGCCGGCAGCAGAAGTCTAAAAATTGGAAAAAGCCACTTAACTGCCTGTTAACTACCTGTTAACAGGCAGTTAAGTGGTTATAACCCTCTTCCCGCCGCTAGGAGTTGGGTCCCTGCGCAAATCGGGGACCCGACTCCCAGCAAGATTGTTTGGAGGTGGGTTGGGAGCGGGTTCAGGACCCGCTCCCATTCTTTTTGATTTTCCCAGCAGTCCCGCCTCCTCAGGGTTGGTAAAATCCAGCCCCTCGATTTTAGATTGTTAGATTAAGTAACTTTTGATTAATTAATTCAAATAGAGGAGAAACAAAATCGCTAGGACTATAAGACTGTAATTATAGTTTTGTGTATTATAATCTTAGTTTGGGTGTTAATTACTATTATAGTGATCATAATTTATTAATAAATTAGCATTTCTGGCTGCTAACTTATTAAATAGAATTGTGGGCAAATTCGCAGTTTCCTCTGTTTCCTGATTGGCTAAGAGCCAGGTAGTTAACAGGCAGTTAAGAAGCTGATCCCCATTTTATGCACACTTGTGCGAGCTTCGCGACGGCTGCGAACCTCGCCAGGGTCAGCGAGGTGAGCAGTGGGTCTGCGGGGGTGAGAGGGATCAAAAAGTCTGCTGTGGAGGTGAGTGATGGTTGCAAGTGTGGATTGGTAAGTATGAGAGGTGATTGTAAAGTGTTACTAAAAGTTTACTTACCTTTGCTTCTTCCTGCAGGCTTCAAACCTTGGGGATCCGGAGGTTCCTCATCTCAATGGCAGAGATGACAGAATGGCTGCTGCATTCTCTGAGGCTGCAGCCATCTAATTTCTGCTGAGGAAAGAGGTTTTGTGAGTCTTCAGTACAAGGACTCACCATAGAACAGAGATTGTCAGCGTTTGACAGCTTCTCAAAGCTGTCAAACGCTGACAATACATGTGTCAAAAGTTTTTGAGAGATGAAACATGATACCCTGACGTCCTCAGTCACCGGCTTTCCCTTAATTGGCGGGCTTAACCAGGTCAATCAAGGGAAAATAGCGCGAGTTAGCCGTACGTCATTGGGGGCATGACTGAAACCCGACAACCAGCAGTCCCGCCCCCAACGCATCCCCATTGACAAAATCCAGCCCTAAGAGTGCAACGTCACACCGGCTTTGAAAATGACTGCAAGTTCAGGATTTCCGCATGCGCTAAATTCCGAAGTTGCAATCTATCAAGATTCGACTGTCCTTCGGCTTTATTACACGTTTCACCTACCCAGTCAAATCAACGTGCTGGCGAAAAGTTGAGCGAATTGCTCACCTACTGCGCATTAATTACCCTGAAATTTTTTGGTCTGGTGCAAAGAGGTGCAGGAGCCTGTTGCACAGCGTCAGGGGAAGGGGGTGGGGTGGGAGTTGCGAAATTTGCATTAGTTTATGCTGCAGCCCATAACAATGAGGCACTGGTTCGTGTCTGATTGGAAAGAAACATCGAAAGAAACTTTCATTTGTTTGAGCTTGAAAACAAGGACTTTTTGTGTCACCGTCTTTGCTGCCTAAAAGACTTATGTATTTTCGGTTTAATTCCCAACTTCTATATTGATAGGATTTAATTCACTTTCATGATTTCCTCATGTTATCAGACATTTAAACTCTCGATTTTAGATTGTGTCAATTAATCAAAAGTTACTTAGTCCAATAGAGGAGACATATTCGATAGGACTATAGGACGGTAATTATAGGTTTGTGTATTATAATCATGGTTTGGGTGTTAAATACTAATACAATGATCGTAATTTATTTATAAAATAACATTTCTGGCTGCTAAATTATTAAAATGAGTTGTGGGTGAATCAGCAATCTCCTCTGTTTCCTGATTGGCTAAGAGCCAGGAAGTGAAAGGAGCCCCGCCCCACGTGATCCCAGGTTCACATACGCACAATGGTGCGCCCCTGGGATCCGTGGGCCTCTATGCTGCGCACAACTCTGCAGCATTTGCAAGGAAATTTTTGAAGGAGGGTTCGCACGAGGTAAGTGCAGATTTAATTCGGATGTTGGCGGCTGTAGGGGGTGGCGTGTGCCCAGTCAGCTCTGCCCCTGACTGTCTCTGAGCGGTTCGAATCGCTCCCACACCCCTGGATTCTAGACACCGGACTTAGGTACAGGCGGCGATACAGAAATAGAGTAGACAATTGGTTTGGTACAAGAAAACCGTAATTTTATTAAAAGCACAACAATAATACAATACTGGAAATATCACTAGAATAATTACAGGCATACAAAGTTACACTTAATTGGGAATGGGGAACACACAGCACATCGAGGGAAGAAACACATTAAAAATCCCCCTACCCTTGTCCCACCCCCAATACCTAACTAGATTAAGCTATGAGGGGCCAGGGATTTATGCTCACCAATGGGGTTTCCTTGACCATTCAAAACCTGTTGATCGAGCCGGTTGTGGTGTTGGGGTTCGCTCTTGTTGTCCTTTGGAGCCTGCCGTCGTCATGTGGTCACAGGGCGCGGCGATGGAGTCGTTTGTGCAAATTACCCTCGTTTTCCTCCGGTAAAGTCTTTGTTGTGTACTTTACTTTGCAGTGATGGTTCTTCTTCCGGTGGCGGTTTGGTCGCCGATGGTTTTGTTGCGGTTGGGGCTCGGTTGGCGGTTTATATTTTTCTACCCATGCTTCAAACGCCAGCTTATAACTAGGCCGAGGTGTGTACCCGCTCGTCCCCAATGCTTCTTATTTGCTGCCCTTCTCTGCCTTATCGGTTTTACCGTTTGTCTCATCTCGTCTGCCCATTTGTGGCCCCGTGTGTCCTGTGTGTATTCGAATTCGGGTCCCGTTCTCCTCCCGCGTATGACCCCCGGTGTAGTAATGGGCGTCCGCAGTGTCGAGCAGCGCGGGGAGGGAGAAGCGAGCCCGCGATGAGGCACGAGGCAAAAGCGAGAGGTAAGAGAGCGAGAGAGAGAGCCCTGGCTACCGGTGGGCCTACAGTTATACCCGGTTCTTCACCCCTCATCTGCACGCCAAATCAGATCAGTTCTTTGTCTAAATTTTGGCGGGCTCGTCTAAAGTGTTTACAGTCATCCACTTTAACGGCTTTTGGGGCTGTTGTCTCCTGGTTTAATGGCTTCCATATCCTGGCTGTTTGTTATTTATGAAATTTAATCGTCTTTTCCTGGCTTGGTGGCTGCGTTGAGCGTTTACCGATTATTTATGCAAAAAGTTAATGGCCTCAAGATTAGGTCCATCCTGACTTGATCTGTTCCAAGATGAAGAATGCATATTCTGTGTTTACCTAGCTGGCTTCGCAAAGTCTTTCACAGATCCATGCATGTTAGGTTTCGTTTCAGGTTTTGAAAGGGCCTACCTTTTGCAGGGTCTTGCTTTTAAAATCCTGTACGTTTTGGTCACGAGGTTTCAGAAGCCATTTTGGGTACCCTTTTTAATAACTTGTCCAAACAGGGTCCCTTTGTCCATAACTTTTGGGGAATGTGGGAATTTTGAGAACCCTACACGGCGTCCTCATTAGCTACGCCGCCAACCGTGAATTCAGAGCCAATGTTCCTGTCATTTATAATCGAGGGGGGCGGGAACATTATAGTTTGGTGAGGGCAGGTGACGAAAGTCACGCCCAATAGTATCCATACATTTAGTAAAGTTTTATAATGCTGAATTTATATTTTAAAGAGAAACAACACTAATGATATTGCTGCTGAATGTAAAGAGAAATATGACATCATACAGTTCATCATGATGTGTTGAAAACATGTGATTTAGTTTGACAATGTACAGCCAAATGTCATCTGCTCCATGGCCCTGAATTTCCTTGCGTTGGGATCCTACCATTTACTTCTGCAGCTTCTCCCATTTCGGCATCCACTGCTGCAGAACAGAGGTGACAGGCGCTCTTTAAGCCAGGAGAGGATAGTTCAGTGTCTTCTCTCTGACCAGAAAGAAGTTGGTGATATGTGCAAGTAGCTTTACCAGGATAGCAGGCTTCCCCAGTGTGTGAGGTGCCATGGACTGCACACACATGGCCTTGCAGGCGCTGTATCTACATGCTGAGATGTACCACAATCACAAAGGTTACCACTCGCTGAATGTGCAGTTAGTGTGCGACCGTGTTCAGTACATCATGATAGTGAATGCCTGGTATCCTGGCAGCAGTCATGATGCTTTTATTCTGCGCCAGTCCATTGTTCC
The DNA here is from genome assembly GCF_052327205.1 of Somniosus microcephalus. Lineage (NCBI taxonomy): Eukaryota > Metazoa > Chordata > Chondrichthyes > Squaliformes > Somniosidae > Somniosus > Somniosus microcephalus. Next base: position 41,360,018 of record NC_140992.1, on the reverse strand, counting down.
CTCAGTCTTTGAGTCACCATGGCAAACTAAACGGTGGCTACTGAACGACAAGGGCTATCCACTCACCTCCTGGCTCATTACTCCGCTATGTAACCCTCGCACACGAGAGCAGCATGCATATAACGAAAGCCATGCTGCCACACGGAATCTGTGAAAGCCGACCATTGGAGTCCTTAAACAATGCTTCTGCTGCCTGGACCGCTCTGGAGAAGCCCTGCAGTACTCACTAGATCGCGTCTCAAGATTCGTCATGGTCTGCTGCATGCTCCACACCCACACCATCATGAGGGCACAGCTCTTGCCACCAGGCATACGGTGACCAGCTGATGAGAAGGAGGAGGAGGAGGAGAAGGAAGAATCACAGAATCACAGAATCACAGAAACCCCACAGTGCAGATAGAGGCCATTTCGGCCCATCAAGCCTGCACCGACACATATCCCACCCGATCCCCGTAACCCCTACACCAACACATGTCCCACCCTATCCCCGTAACCCCATGTATTTAATCCCCCTAACACTAAGGGTCAATTTATCATAGCCAATCAACCTAACCCGCACATCTTTGGACTGTGGGAGGAAACCGGAGCACCCGGAGGAAACCCACGCAAACACGGGGAGAATGTGCAAACTCCACACAGACAGTCACCCGAGGCCGGATTCGAACCCGGGTCCCTGGCGTTGTGAGGCAACAGTGCTAACCACTGTGCCACAGGAGGAGAAAGAAAGCAGAAGAGGAGGAAGAGGAAGAGGAGGAAGCGGAAGGGAGAAAACAACCCAAACAGCCCATTTCTGCCTAGGCTGTCCATGATCGACTTATCCGACTGCGGTACCAGTGACCACAACCCCAATTTCCCATTCAACAATCATTCTACACCTTACCTTCCCTCTGTTGCTTAGCATCACAGCATCCACGTGGCCACAATGCTGAAATAAAAGCCACCACAAACGAAACATTCCAATCCAACTTTGTACATCAATTCATCCAATATTACATGATAAAGTCAACTAATCATCCTTGTGCACTCTCTTAGTGCCTGTCTTCAGTGTGCCTTTGCCTATCCTAGTGCTCCTACAAAGTGCTATGCCAATGGCTGGTGAAAGGCTGCTGATGTTCAGTGGGGGAGACTGCAGATGGCCTTGCATGATGACCTTGAACAGCTCTGGGCCGAGTAGGCCCAGCGTGGACACATACCATCTCGGCATGGGTGGCAGTAGTCTGAGCTAGCTGGCTATAAGGCAAAAGCAAGTGAACGGGCGGAGTGCAGCGCTGGGAGGACGAATGCTTTCAGTCTGAGAGAGGACAGCAGGTTTGTGCTCCACAGAGCCACTGCCACTCCCCCGGGATGGCACCTCAGCAATCCTAGTAATCTGTTGGAGGACAGGTTGCTGGACTGCTGTGACACCCTGCAAGCCCCTCTCCACACTGGTAAATGCAGTCACGGTGACAGCAGTCTGAGCTTGCATGACTTCAGTCTGAGCTTCCACTGCAGCACCCAGACATTGTGTGGCTTCTGCTTGTGTTGCAGTGGAAGCTGAGACATCGGCCATCAGACGCTGCATCATGGTTGGGTCCACAGGCGTGGTAATGAAGTTGCCCATCACAACCATGCTGGAAATCATGGGTTTCACATCTGAGCAAAGCCCTGTGCAAAGTTGGTGCCGGATTCCTCTGTGCTCCTTGATATTCTGCCTGTTAATGCACCAAGCATTTCATTGTGCATACCCATCAGCCTTCTTCTGTAGACCATGCAATCGAAGTTCTCATCTGAGTCCTCTGCAGCAGAACTCATGTGCGACCTCACCCTCCAGGGAGCTGGCACCTGCGCTACCCCTTTGCCCTGCCCTGGCTGCAGGCCACTCCTGCCCAGTGTCTCACCACGTGCAGATCCTGCTTCTAACCTATCCTCTAAACTACGCGGAGTGTCAGTATCTGAGCTGGTGGTTGTGAGTGTGAAATCGAGTGATGGTGCTTTGTCTTCATCATCAGTGCCTTGGTGTTCTTTTATTTCTAGCTCCTCCACCTGGCCAGGTGTTAGTTCTTGGCTAGCTGAAAGGAGAAAGGCACAAGGGTAAAGTTGTGGTGAGGGGAGGGCATTCTTAAACCATGTGCAGCTTGCAAATCAGAAGAGATTGTGGGATGAGGGGGAAGTGGGGTGTCCGAAGGAGGATAACATAAGAACATAAGAACGTAAGAAATAGGAGCAGGAGTAGGCCCCTCGAGTCTGCTCTGCCATTTAATAATATCATGGCTGATCATCGACCTCAACTCCACTTTCCTGCCTGATCTCCATATCCCTTGATTCCCCCAGAGTCCAAAAATCTATTTATCTCAGCCTTGAATATACTCAATGACTCAGCATTCACAGCCCTCAGGGGCAGTGAATTCCAAATATTCACAACCCTCTGAGTGAAGAAATTTCTCCTCATCTCGGTTTTAAATGGTCTACCCCTTATCCTGAGACTATGTCCCCTAGTTCTAGACACTCCAGCCAGAGGAAGCGACCTCTCAGCATCTACCCTGTCAATCCCCTTCAGAATCTTGTATGTTTCAATCCTCATTATATACGAGGATACTGGCATTTTGCATTCTTTCAGCCCTACTGCTGGCCACGGGCTCAGCGAGGCCCCTCCCAATAATAGCCAGCACCGTCTCCTCCATCGGGGTCAGGTTATGCAAGCGCGCCTGTCCCCCGCCGGTTATGCCTTTCTGGTGCCATCTTTTCCTGCAAGAGAAAGGGAAATGTGTCAGTGAGTGTGGTGCAACCTGTTTTGGTGATGTGCCTGTCATGCTTAAATATCTGACACTGTGCACAAGCTGTGAGATGTGGGTGTGAGCCTTGCAGCAGTGGTAAGTGTGTGAGGGTGAGGTGAAGCTATGAATGTGTGGTATAAGTCATGTTTGGTAGAGATTGTTGGTAGGTGAGTGATGGGGCTGTGGTGCATTAAGCAGTGTGTGAGGCTAGTGGTGCAGATGGTGGGATATAACATTTGAAGATACATTCAGTGAGTTTGACCAGTCATGTGAGGTCATTAAACTTCTTCCTGCACTTCATCCTGGTCCTCAGGGCTAAACTGCTGGCATTCACCACAGAGGCTATCTGCTCCCTTTGGATTTTGGAAACTTGCCTGCAAGGCCTCCTGGTCCCCTGTGGAAATAGGACCTCTCTACTAGAGTTGACCTCATGCACTAAGGCCTCCAATACTGCAGCGGAGAACTTTGGTGCATGCTCTCTCCCTTTTTGTGACATGGTTGTTTTTTCCTCCTCTCACTCTCTTCTCCAGCCAGTTGAATCAGCTGCTGCAGGCAGAACGCACCTCCCTTTTAAGAGTTGCAGACTGCCTTTAAGAAGTGCAGCCAAGCTTTAATTGGTGCTAGCCTCACACGAACTGGGGACCCCTGCTGAGCGTTCAGCCATTTGGCAGTGTGTTCAATGCTGGGCTAAATGCCAAAATTATGCGAATCAGCAGGCAGCACAAAGATAGCGTGCCTGCATTGCTTCAAACGGGCGCATGGTAATCGTGCATCATGATCCCCGTGTGTGTTTTCAGGGGTGTAACAAATTTTTAGCCAACAGATTCTCTGTAATTGTTGATTTGGAAATTATACTCCATCAGGCCTTTCTCATTGCTCTGCATAATCCAAATGGCTTCAAGCAAAGTATTTTGTTCTCCTCAATAATGAAACAATCAGAGACTCACTATAGTTTTCACTGTCCATACACAATAGGGATATTTTGAAAGAAGAATATGATAAAACTATTGTGGCAAATCAGTGAGTTACTCAGAAATTTCAAGTTAATTTCACAGTTTCTAATCAATGGGCTGTGTTTGCCATTCTGGATTCGCCCTTACTCAATGTTCCTGTCTTTTATAATAAATGGGGGCAGGAACATTATCATTTGGTGAGGGCAGGTGAACAAAGTCATGTGCAATAGTATCCATACATTTAGTAAGGTTTTATAATGCTGATTTTATATTTTAAAGAGAAACAACACTAATGATATTGCTGCTGAATGTAAAGAGGAATCTGACATTATATAATGCATCAGGATGTGCTGAAAACATGTGATTTAGGTTGACAATGTACGGCCAAAGGTCATTCAAACTGAGTGAGGAGTAATTGGACTTTTTTCTCCAGATATCGATGAATGCGCAACCAACACATCAACCTGTCAACAAATCTGCAACAATACAATTGGAAACTACACCTGCAGTTGTCGTCCTGGCTTCAGTATGAACAAGACCAACACTTCTCTTTGTAATGGTAGGAAATGTAATGATATTGCTGCTGAATGTAAAGTGAAATCTGACATTACATAGTGCATCATGATGTGTTGAAAACATGTGGACCTGTAATTTGCAGTCAGTGGCGAAGCAAAGGCATTTGCCGATTGCCCCGAAGTAAGCTTCCCACAAAGATTTTGTGATCTCTGTGGGTTTGCTGTTTTGATGTTTTGACAGATTATACTGATAACTGGCTGTGGGAGGGGAAGTGTGGGGGAGCACAGCGCAGCCTCTGTTGGAGCAGTGAATGACTGACCGTAACGTCAGGATTTCCGCGTTATGATGCGCATGAGCTATATCCTGAAGTTGCGGTCAGTTTTAAAGTGGTAATAACAGCGAACTCTGTTTGTTCCCTGTTATTTCCCACCACAAATTCCAGCCCGTGGTTTAGGATGACAATGTATGGCCTCTGTGGAAACAGGGCCTCTCTACTAGTGTTGAAATCATGCACTAAGGCCTCCAGTGCTGCTTCAGAGATCTTTGGCACACATTCTCTCCCTTGTTGTTACATGATTTTTTTCCTCCTCTCACTCTCTTCCCCAGCCAATTGAATCAGCTGCTGCACGTAGAATGCACCTCCCCTTTAAGAGTTGCAGACTGCCTTTAAGAAGTGCAGGCAAACTTTAGTTGGTGCTTGCTTCGCATGAACTGAGGACCCCTGCTGAACGTTCAGTCACTTAGTGCGTTCAACGCTGGGCTGAACGCCAAAATCATGCTAATCAGCAGGCAGCACATTGTAACCGTGCCTGCGTTCCTTTGAGCGGGCGTGTGATAATCGCGCATCATGATCCCTGTGAAAGTTTTCAGGGGGCTAACAAATTTTTAGTCGACAGATTGTCTGCAATTGATGATTTAGAAATTATACTCCATCAGGCCTTTCTCATTGCTCTGCATAATCCAAATGGCTTCAAGCAAAGTATTTTGTTCTCCTCAATATTGAAACAATCAGACACTCACTATAGTTTTCAGTGTCCATACACAATAGGGATATTTTGAAAGAAGAATATGATAAAACTATTGTGGTAAATCAGTGAGTTACTCGGAAATTTCAAGTTTATTTCACAGTTTCTAATCAATGGGCTGTGTTTGCAGTTCTGGACTCGCCCTTATTCAGTGTTCCTGTCTTTTATAATAAATGGGGGCAGGAATATTATCATTTGGTGAGGGCAGGTGAACAAAGTCACGTGCAATAGTATCCATACATTTAGTAAGGTTCTTTAATGCCAATTTCATATTTTAAACAGAAACATCATTGATGATATTGCTGCTAAATGTAAAGAGGAATCTGACATTATACAATGCATCATGATGTGTTGAAAACATGTGATTTAGGTTGACAATGTACGGCCAAAGGTCAATCAAACTGAGCGAGGAGTAATTGGACTTTTTTCTCCAGATATCGATGAATGCGCAACCAACACATCAACCTGTCAACAAATCTGCAAAAATACAATTGGAAACTACACCTGCAGTTGCCATCCTGGCTTTAGCATCAACATGAACAACACTTCTCTTTGTGATGGTAGGAAATATTATGATATTGCTTCTGAATGTAAAGTGAAATCTGACATTACATAATGCACGATGATGTTTTGAAAACATGTGGACCTGTAAGTTGCAGTCAGTGTGAAGCAAAGGCGTTCGCCGCTTGCCGCCAAATAAGCTTCCCAGAAAAATTTTGTGTTTTATGTGGCGAGAAGTTCGGTTTTTCTGACGCGTAATTGAAATCAATACAAGTTAATGGGGATTCCCAGTGAAGAGCTAATATGATGTGGGCATGCTGTCGAAACAGCCAATCAAAATGCAGAATTCTCACAGGCAGCGAAGCAGGAAGTGGGTAAGTTCCTTTGATTCTAACTTTTTAAAAATGTTACAGCGAGCAAAACAAAGATTGTGGCTCTCACATGGGGAAAAGGCAAACCTGAAATAAAGATGAACAATTTAAAAAAAAGTATATTACCTTTTTTTTTTAAGTTTCTTAAAATTTTTAATGGGCCAGAAATTCGGGTCGGAGGCTTCCCGCGGGTGCAAGCCCCGGACCTGCACTTGCCTTGCACGCCGGCCATTGTGCTGTTGGCCCGCATGGGATTCCGATCCTGGGCCTCCTCCAATTGCTGGTGCGCAGTGCTTGCATATCCCAGGGGCACAGTTAGTTCGAAGCGTCCCCTGGGATCACATAGAAACACAGAAACTAGGAGCAGGAGTAGGCCATTCGGCCCTTCGAGCCTGCTCCGCCATTCAATGAGATCATGGCTGATCACCCAAACCCTAGCACCCGGTCCCTACACCGACAGCCATCCCACCCAAGCCCTATCCCCGTAACCCCACATATTTAATCCCCCCTAACACTAAGGGCCAATTTTTATCATGGCCAATCAACCTAACCCGCACATCTTTGGACTGTGGGAGGAAACCGGAGCACCCGGAGGAAACCCACGCAAACACAGGGAGAATGTGCAAACTCCACACAGACAGTCGCCCGAGGCCGGATTTGAACCCGGGTCCCTGGCGCTGTGAGGCAACAGTGCTAACCACTATGCCACCGTGCTGCCATGGAGCCATGGAGAGCCAATCGTAGCAAGGAATCTCTATTCATAGATTTGACAGGATGACCTGTCAAATCTATGAAATAGAGATCGGCCCCAAAACATAACTAAAACTTCAAATAATTTTTTTTTTTTAATCACATTTTTAAAATAACTATAAATGACATAAAATAACTATTTTAAACAATAATTTAAATTTTTGAAAAAATTAATTACAGTTTTTAACGGGGCTAAAAATAAACTTACCTTTCTTTAAAGTATTTAAAAATAATAAACCTGTGGAAAAAATGTTTTAATTTTACTTAATTCACCACTTACCTTGTTAAAAGCAGGCCTTGCGACTGCTTTTTAAAAGCGTAGCTGCTGGAGACTTACCCTCCCGGAGAAACCTGTAAAAAAAAACGTAAGTTCCAGGCGTACGCGCTGCCTCTCCAGTGCACGCGTTCGACCAGTGAACCCCTTCCTTCAAGGGAATGGAAGTTCCGGTTTCCCCCGCATGCGCAGTGCATGCACGAAACTGGCACTTTCGTTGGCCCTACGCGTGAGTACCCAGCGCGTACTCCCCGTGGGGACCCGAATTTCTGGCCCATTTATTAAGTTGGATAAATTTGGCACTCCACAAATTTAAAATTAGTTTTTCAGTGCCATAACCTTTGTTTAGCAGTCAATATGCTGTTAAAACCCCAGTTACACCTAATCTAAAAGGGTCTAATTTTTCATGGGGTATTACCGCGGAAGAGCCGATGTTTTCGTCAGTTTGATGTTTTCACACATTACACTGATTACCGGCTGTTTGGGGGGATGGCGGGCACAGCATAGCCAACGTCGCAGCAGTGAATGACTGACCGCAACTTCAGGATTTCCACGTTAGGATGCGCATGACCTATAGTCTTTTTTATAACCTGAAGTTGCAGTCTGTTTCAAAGTGGTAATAACAGCAAACATAAGAACATAAGAAATAGGAGCAGGAGTAGGCCATTCCACCCTTCGAACCTGCTCCACCATTCAATGAGATCATGGCTGATCTTCTGCCTCAACTGCATTCACCGGCCCTATCGCCATATCCTTTGATGCCTTTACTAGTCAGAAATCTATCGACTTCTATTTTGAATATACCCAATGACTGAGCCTCCGCAGCCCTCTAGAGTAGAGAATTCCAAAGATTCACCACCCTCTGTGTGAAGAAATTTCTTCTCATCTCCGTCCTGAATGGCCTACCTTTTATCCTGAGGCTGTGGCCCCTGGTTCTAGACTTGGCAGCCAAGGAAAACATTCTCCCAGCATCCACCCTATTAAGCCCTGTAATAATTTTGTATGCTTCAATGAGATACCCTCTCATTCTTCTGAATTCAAGAGAATACAGGCCTAGTTTACTCAATCTCTTCTCATACGACAGTCCCGCCATCCCAGGAATCAATCTCGTTAACATTCGTTGCACTCCCTCTATGGAAAGTATATCCTTCCTTAGGTAAGGAGACCATAATTGTACACAGTACTCTAGGTGTGGTCTCACCAAGGCCCTATACAGAGTAAGACTTCTTTACTCCTGGACACAAATCCTCTTATAATGAAGGCCAGCATACCATTTGCCTTACTAATGGCTTGCTGCACCTGCACATTCACTTTCAGTGACTCATGTACAAGGACACCCAGGTCCCTTTGAGCATCTGCATTCCCCAATCTTTCACCATTTAGGAAATACTCTGCCTTTCTGTTTTTTCTGCCAAAGTGGATAACTTCACTTTTATCCACGTTATATTCCATCTGCCATGTTCTCGCCCACTCACTGAGCCTGTCAAGATCCCCTTGAAGCCTCTTCACATCCTCTTCACAACTGACACTGTTTGTTCACTGTTATTACCCACCACAAATTCCGGGCCATGATTTAGTTGACAATGTACGGCCCCTGTGGAAACAGGACCTCTCTACTAGTTTTGACATCATGCACTAAGGCCTCTAGTGCTTCATCAGAGAACTTTGGCACAAGCTCTCTCCCCTGTTGTGACATGATTGTTTTTTCCTCCTCTCACTCTCTTCCCCAGCCAATTGAATCAGCTGCTGCACGCAGAATGCACCTCCCCATTAAAAGTTGCAGACTGCCTTTAAGAAGTGCAGACAAACTTTAATTGGTGCTAGCCTCACACAAACTGAGGACCCCTGCTGAGCATTCAACCACTTAGTGCATTCAACACTGGGCTGAACGCCAAAATCATGCTAATCAGCAGGCAGCACATAGTAAGCGTGCCTGCGTTCCTTTGAATGGGCGCATGGTAATCGCGCATGACGATCCCCGCGTGTGTTTTCGGGGGGGCGATCCAATTTTTAGCTGACAGATTCTCTGCAATTGATGATTTGGAGATTATACTCCATCCAGCATTTCTCATTGCCCTGCATAATCCAGATGGCTTCAAAGAATTTTGTTCTCCTCAATAATGAAACAATCAGAGACTCACTATAGTTTTCAGTGTCCATACGCAATAGGGTTATTTTGAAAGAAGAATATGATAAAACTATTGTGGTAAATCAGTGAGTTACTCAAAGTTCAAGTTTATTTCACAGTTTCTAATCAATGGGCTGTGTTTGCAGTTCTGGATTTGCCCTTACTCAAAGTTCCTGTCATTTATAATAAATGGGGGCCGGAACATTATCATTTGGTGAGGGCAGGTGAACAAAATCACGTGCAATAGTATCTATACATTAGTAACGTTCTTTAATGCCAATTTTATATTTTAAAGAGAAACAGCATTAATGATTTTGCTGCTGAATGTAAAAAGGAATCTGACATTATATAATGCATCATGATGTGTTGAAAACATGTGATTTAGGTTGACATTGGGGCAGTAATTCCTCCCCAAATGCGTGAGTACGGAAGGGGTACTCACGCGTCTGGCCGGAGGAAATGCCGATTTTCAGCATGCACAGCGCATGCGCTGAAAACCGGCATTTCCTCTCCTCTAACCCAAGAGGTGAAGAGGCTAGTGCGTGCGCTGTAGGGGGCAGCGCATGCATCTTGGATTTCCTCTGTTTTGGGGGATTTGCGCATGTGTAAAGGCCTCCGGTCTTTACGCTTGTAAAAAGCACACGTACGTATTTATTTTTACAGGTAAGTGGTGTTTTAGTGCAATTTAGAAAAATTTTCCCCACAGGTTTATTATTTTAAAGAATCTACAATAAGGTAAGTTTAGTTTTTGACCCTTTTTATTAAAAATTTATTTTTTTCAAAAAAAAAATTATTGTTTAAATTATTTTTTTTAACTTATTTATACTTAATTTAATGATTGGGATTTTTTTTAAATGTTATTTAAAGTTTAAGTAGTGTTTTGGGGTGCAGTACTTTTCATGAGTTTGACAGTTCTTACTCTCAAACTTATGAATGAAGTTTCCCCTCCCCTGATTGGCTGAACAGTGCTCACCTGATCCCAGCTGGCACATCGCACTAACTACGCCGTTGGGTCAGGTTAGCACAGCGCGCCGACATCAGAACCGGGCCACTGACAGGAAATTCACTGCGGGCCAGGTTTCAGATGTCGGCGCGCCGGGTAAGTGCACATCGGGGGCTTGCACGCGCGGCAAGCCCCCAACACCAAGTTCTGGGCCAATGTATGGCCAAATGTCAATGAAACTGAGCGAGGAGTAATTGGACTTTTTTTTCCAGATATCGATGAATGTGCAACCAACACATCAACCTGTCAACAAAACTGCACCAATACAATTGGAAACTACACCTGCAGTTGCCGTCCTGGCTTCAGTATGAACAAGACCAACACTTCTCTTTGTGATGGTAGGAAATCTAATGATATTGCTTCCGAATGTAAAGTGAAATCTGATGTGTTGAAAACATGTGGACCTGTAATTTGCAGTCAGTAGGTAGCAAAGGCGTTCGCCGCTTGCCCCCAAGTAAGCTTCCCACAAAGAGTTTGTGATCTCTGTGGTGAGAAGTTCGGTTTTTCTGACACGTAATTGGAATCAATACAAGTTAATGGGGATTCCCAGCGAAGAGCTAATGTGGTGTGGGCATGCTGTTGAAGCAGCCAATCAAAATGCAGAATTCTCACAGACAGCGAAGCAGGAAGTGGGTAAGTTCCTTTGATTCTAACTTTTTAAAAATGTTACAGCGAGAAAAACAAAGATTGTGGCTCTCACATGGGGAAAAGGCAAACCTGAAATAAACATGAACAATATTTTTTAAAATATTAAATTTTTTTTAAAGTGTCTTAAAAATGTGAATTTTTATTTAGGTGGATAAATGTGACACTCCACAAAATTAAAATTAGTTTTTCAGGGCCATAACCTTTGTTTAACATTCAATATGCTGTTGAAACCCCAGTTTCACCTAATCTAAAATGGTCTAATTTTTAATGGGGTATTTAACAGTGATATTGGCCCAGAAATTCGGGTCGGAGGCTTCCCGCGGGTGTAAGCCTCCAACCTGCACTTTTCTTGCACGCCGGCCGTTGAGCTGTGGGCCCGCGTGGGATTCTGATCCTGGGCCTCCTCCAACTGCCGGCGCGCAGTGCTTGCGTATCCCAGGGGCGCAGTGAGTTCGATGCATCCCCTGGGATCACATGGGCCATGGAGAGCCAATGTTAGCAGTTCAGACCAGGGAGCAGCGAGGCGAGGAGCGCGGTATAAAAACCGGCGTGACCAGCGAGGCCCAACCAGTTCAGACCAGGGAGCAGCGAGGCGAGGAGCGCGGTATAAAAACCGGCGTGACCAGCGAGGCCCGACCAGTTTGGACCAGGGAGCAGCGAGGCGAGGAGCGCGGTATAAAAACCGGTACGACCAGCGAGGCCTGACCAGTTCGGACCAGGGAGCAGCGAGGCGAGGAGCGCGGTATAAAAACCGGCGTGACCAGTGAGGCCCGACCAGTTCAGACCAGGGAGCAGCGAGGCGAGGAGCGCGGTATAAAAACCAGCGCGACCAGCGAGGCCCGACCAGTTCGGACCAAGGAGCAGCGAGGCGAGGAGCGCGATATAAAAACCGGCGTGACCAGCGAGGCCCGACCAGTTCGGACCAGGGAGCAGCGAGGCGAGGAGCGCGGTATAAAAACCGGTGCGAGCAGCGAGGCCCGACCAGTTTGGTCCAGGGAGCAGCGAGGCGAGGAGCACGGTATAAAAACTGGCGCGAGCAGCGAGGCCTGACCAGTTCGGACCAGGGAGCAGCGAGGCGAGGAGCGCGGTATAAAAACTGGCGCGATCAGCGAGGCCCGACCAGTTCGGACCAGGGAACAGCGAGGCTTGCCAACTCAGCAGTGGGGAGAGAGGTAAAAAGTAATCAGAGTGTGCTGTCACCAGGGAGCAGGTAAGTGATTCCTGGTGAGTATTTCTCTTTTTTAAACTTTAACTCTGTGGTTTATAGTTGCTAAGGTCTTTCTGGTGTAGCGGGGACTGTTGGTAAACCATACCAGTGCCTTAGAGTTTATCTTTAATTGGTGGTAGTGAATTAATTTAAATTAATTAAAGGGTAAGTCATGTCAGGACAGCCCAGCCCCGTGTTATGCTCCTCTTGCTGTATGTGGGAATTCAGGGACGCTGCCTGTGTCCCTGATGACCATGTGTGCCAGAAATGCATCCAGCTGCAGCTGCTAGCAGACCGCATTGCAGCGCTGGAGCTGCGGATGGATGGGCTTTGGAGCATTCACGATGCTGAGAGGGTCGTGGAAAACACGTTTACTGAGTTGGTCACACCGCAGGTAAGGGCTGCACAGGCAGAAGGGAAATGGGTGACCATCAGGCAGAGCAGTAGAGGCAGGCAGGTAGTGCAGGGGACCCCTGTGGCCATTCCCCTCTCAAACAGGTATACCGATTTGGATACTGTTGGGGGGGATGACTTACCAGAGGAAGGCAGCAGCAGCCAACTTCCTGGCACCAGGGGTGCTTCTGCTGCTCAAGAAGGGAGGAAAAAGAGTGGGAGAGCAATAGTGGTAGGGGATTCTATCATAAGGCGAACAGATAGGCATTTCTGTGGCCGTAGACGTGACTCCAGAATGGTTTGTTGCCTCCCTGGTGCCAGGGTCACGGATGTCACTGAACGGCTGCAGGGCATTCTGAAGGGGGAGGGTGAACAGTCAGAGGTCGTGGTTCACATTGGGACCAATGACATGGGTAGGAAGAAGGATGAGGTCCTGCAGCAAGAATTTAGGGAGCTAGGTAGCAGATTAAAGAGCAGGACCTCAAAGGTTGTAATCTCTGGATTACTCCCGGTGCCACGTGCTAGTGAGTATAGGAATAGGCGGATAGAGCAGATGAATGTGTGGCTAAAGAGTTGGTGCAGGAGGGAGGGCTTTAGTTTCCTGGATCACTGGGCCTACTTCTGGGGAAGGTGGGACTTGTACAAGTCGGACGGGTTGCATCTGAACCAGAACGGGACAAATATCCTTGCAGGGAGGTTTGCTAGCACTGTTCGGGGGGGATTTAAACTAAAATGGCAGGGGGTTGGGAACCTGAGCAGGGAGACAGAGGAAAGGGAAACAGGGATAAAAGCAAAAGATAGGAAGGAGAAAATCAAAAGTGGCAGTCAGAGAAATCAACGATTTAAATCAAACATGGCCACAGTAAATAATAATTCTAATAGGTCTAAGAGCATTAAAAAAACAAGCCTGAAGGCTTTCTGTCTTAATGCGAGGAGCATTTGTAATAAGGTGGACGAATTGGCTGCGCAAATAGAGGTAAACAAATATGATTTGATTGGGATTACGGAAACGTGGCTCAAGGATGGCCAAGACTGGGAACTCAACATCCAGGGGTATTTGATATTCAGGAAAGATAGGCAAAAAGGAAAGGGAGGTGGGGTAGCATTACTGGTTAAAGAAGGGATTAATACAATTGTAATGAAGGATATTAGCTCTGATGATGTGGAATCTGTATGGGTAGAATTGAGAAATACTAAGGGGAAAAAAACATTAGTGGCAGTGGTATATAGACCTCAAAACAGTAAGGCGGAGGTTGGGGATGGCATTAAAAGGGAAATTAAAGAAGCATGCAATAAGGGCACAGCAGTCATCATGGGTGACTTTAATCTACATATATATTGGGCCAACCAAATTAGTAACAATACTGCGGAGGAGGAATTCCTGGAGTGTTTACGGGATGGTTTCCTGGACCAATATGTCGAGGAACCAACCAGAGCTCAGGCCATCTTAGACTGGGTATTATGTAATGAGAAAGGATTAATTAGCAATCTTGTTGTACGAGGCCCCTTGGGTCGGAGCGATCATAATATGATCGAATTCTTCATTAAGATGGAGAATGAAGTAGTTGACTCAGAGACTAGGGTCTTCAATTTAAATAAAGGAAACTACGATGGTCTGAGGAGTGAGTTGGGTAGGATTGATTGGGGAATGTCACTCAAAGGGTTGACGGTGGATAGGCAATTGCAAACATTCAAAGACCGAATGGATGAGCTACAGAATTTGTTCATCCCAGTTTGGCATAAAAATAAAACAAAAATGGTGACTCAACCGTGGCTAACAAGGGAAATTACGGATAGCATAAGGTCCAAGGAGAGGACATATAAATTTGCCAGAAAAAGCAATAATCCTGAGGATTGGGAGCAGTTTAGGATTCAACAAAGGAGGACAAAGGGATTAATTAAGAAAGGGAAAATGGAATATGAGAGTAAGCTAGCAGGGAACATAAAAACTGACTGTAAAAGCTTTTATAGATATGTGAAGAGAAAAAGATTGGTGAAGTCAAGCGTAGGTCCCTTGCAGTCAGAATCAGGGGAATTTATAATGGGAAACAAAGAAATGGCAGACCAATTAAATACATACTTTGGTTCTGTCTTCACAAAGGAGGACACAAATAACCTCCCAGAGATGCCGGGGAACATAGGGTCTAATGAAAGGGTGGAACTGAAAGAAATCAGTATTTGTAGGGAAATGGTGTTAGGAAAATTGATGGGACTGAAGGCCGATAAATCCCCAGGGCCTGAGAATCTACATCCCAGGGTACTTAAGGAAGTGGCCCTAGAAATAATAGATGCATTGCTGGTCATCTTCCAGAACTCGTTAGACTCTGGAACAGTACCCATGGATTGGAGGGTAGCTAATGTTACCCCACTATTCAAAAAAGGTGGTAGAGAAAAAGCGGGAATTATAGACAGGTGAGCCTGACATCGGTAGTGGGGAAAATGCTAGAGTCTATTATAAAAGATGTAATAGCAGAGCACTTGGAAAGCAGTGACAGGATCGGACAAAGTCAACATGGATTTACAAAAGGTAAATCATGCTTGACTAATCTACTGGAATTTTTTGAGGATGTAACTGGTAAAATAGATAAGGGAGAAGCAGTGGATGTGGTGTATTTGGACTTTCAGAAGGCTTTCGATAAGGTCCCACATAAGAGATTAGTGTGCAAAATTATGGCACATGGGATTGGGGGCAAGGTATTGACTTGGATAGAGAACTGGTTGGCGGACAGAAAGCAAAGAGTTGGAATAAACGGGTCGTTTTCCGAGTGGCAGGCGGTGACTAGTGGGGTACCGCAAGGATCAGTCCTGGGACCCCAGCTGTTCACGATATATATTAATGATCTGGACGAGGGAATTAGATGTAATATCTCCAAATTTGCAGACGACACAAAGTTGGGTGGAGGGTAAGCTGTGAGGAGGATGTCGTGAAACTCCAGTACGATTTGGACAGGTTGGGTGATTGGGAAGAAACATGGCAAATGCACTATAATGTGGATAAATGTGAGGTTATCCACTTTGGTGGCAAAAACAGGAAGGCAGATTATTATTTGAAAGGCAATAGATTGGGAGAAGGGGAAGTGCAAAGAGACCTGTCGCCGAAGGTAAGCATGCAGGTGCAGCAGGCGGTTAAGAAGGCAAATGGTATGTTGGCCTTCGTAGCAAGAGGGTTCGAGTACAGGAACAAGGATGTCTTGCTGCAGTTGTACAGGGCCTTGGTGAGACCACACCTTGAGTACTGTGTGCAGTTTTGGTCGCCTTACCTGAGGAAGGACGTTCTTGCCATGGAGGGAGTGCAGCGAAGATTCACCAGGCCGATACCTGGGATGGTAGGAATGACGTATGAGGAGAGATTGTGTCGATTGGGCTTATACTCACTGGAGTTAGATGATTGAGAGGGGATCTCATCGAAATCTATAAAATTCTGTCAGGCCTGGACAGGCTAGATGCAGGAAGGATGTTTCTGATGGCCGGGGCGTCCAGAACCAGGGGTCATAGTCTAAGGATAAGGGGTAAGCCATTTAGGACTGAAATGAGGAGGAATTTCTTCACCCAGAGAGTGGTGAACCTGTGGAATTCTCTGCCACAGAGGGCGGTGGAGGCCAGTTCATTAAGTATATTCAAGAAAGAGTTGGATATATTTCTTAAGGCTAAAGGGATCAAGGGATATGGGGAGAAGGCAGGGACAGGGTACTGAATTTGGATGATCAGCCGTGATCTCAATGAATGGCGGAGCAGGCTCGAAGGGCCGAATGGGCTACTCCTGCTCCTATCTTCTATGTTTCTATGTATTCATATGTTTGACAGGAAGGGCTGTCAAACCTATAAATACTATAAGCCCCAAAACATCACTAAAACCTAAAATAATTTTTTTTTAAACATCACATTTTTTAAATAATCTATAAATTACATGAAATAACTATTTTAAACAATATTTTAAATTTTTGAAAAAAATAACATTTTCTAACAGGGCTCAAAATAAACTTACCTTTCTTTAAAGTATTTAAAAATTATAAACCTGTGGAAAAAATGTTTTAATTTTAATTAATTCACCACTTACCTTATTAATAGCAAGCCTTGCGGCTGCTTTTTACATGTCTAACTTCTGGAGGCTTACCCTCCCGGAGAAACCTGGACAAAAACATAAGTTCAATGCGCACGCGCAGCCTCTCCCGTGCATTTGTTCGACTTGTTAACCCCTTCTTTCAGGGGAACGGAAGTGCCGGTTTCCCACGCATGCGCAGTGCATGCACAAAACCGGCACTTCCATTGGGCTTACGGGTGAGTACCCCATGTGTACTCACCCGTGGAGACTCGAATTTCTGGGCCGTCGGTTGATTAGCATCTCCCGTTTGCGCCCTAAGAGGGCGCTAACGGGGTGCAAAGCAAGTAGCGACCAGGCACGGCGATGTTTGCGCCGCTTGCGAAATTGACCCGAGATTTTGCGGCAGCGCTATACTCTACCGCCACAATCTCCTGTGCCCACAGATCATGACGTCAGTCGAGCGTGCAACGCCCCGGCAGCGCCCCAAACCGGATATTGAGTGGCGCCCCCTAACTTTCCGCCTGCCACTAGCAACGACGGGGAGAGTGGAACGTTTTGCAGTCGGGAAGGGGCTGGGGGAGCGCTATTTAAAGGCGGCCTCTTCCTGCCTTTTTTTGTTTGAGACATTTTTGCACCACGCATTCTGAGAGAGAGAGAGAGATTCTGAGCGCGAGTGAGAGACTTCTGGAGAGATTCAACGCTGTGTGAAGTAGTTTTGGCTATTGAGCAGCATTTTGCAGGTTCCTTTGGATTTGACTTTCATTGCTTCGAATGCCAATAGACTATGGGGGCTGCACTGATTCGGGGCGTTGTCCTGTGCCTGCAGAATCGGAGGCTTCAGAGATGCAGAGAGAGAGTGGCAAACATGGCCAGAGGGAGAAGGGCCAACAGGTTTGATGTGCCTCAATAATTCCGAGACTCGAAGTTAGCAGAACAAAAACAAGGCTTTTATTAACTTAGAATGTAACACGTAAGAGAGAGAGATGTCTTCCTTCTGGAGACTGAGGCCAGACTGAACTAGCTTACAAGCAGGGCCAGGTATGGGCGGAGCCCTACACACAGCACATTCCAGCACATTCCAGTATACAATACAGCACATTCCAGTACACAATACAATGAGGTCTGGGGGAAGGGAAATGACACTGAAACCGATCTCAGTCACAGGCAGTGGTGAATGGAATATTTCATCACAAGGTTGCTGCACAGGAGACCTTACCCTCCCAGGGTATTCCGGGAACAATTCTCCTACATTCATTTGTCTGAGGAGCAGTGTTTGCACAGGCTGCGCTTCAGCAAGGAGGTGGTCACTGAGCTCTGCCATCTGCTGCAACCAGATCTGCAGCCTCAACTGAAGACCAGGACGTCTCTGTCGGTGGCAGTGAAGATGACAGTGGCTGTGAATTTTTATGCCACCGGCTCCTTTCAAGCAGCTACTGGGGACATCGCCAATAGCTCCCAGTTCGCGGTCCATTGCTGTATCCGGGAGGTGACAAATGCCCTCTATAAAAGGAGGCGCCACTACATCTCTTTCCCCATGACTCGGGCCAAACAGCATGAACGCGCATGTGGCTTTGCGAGGATAGCAGGCTTCCCCATGGTGCAGGGCGCCATTGACTGCACACATGAGGCATTGCCGGCCCCACATGAAAATGCAGAGGTTTTCCAAAACCGCAAGGGCTTCCACTCCTTAAATGTCCACGATGCTTTCATCCTGTGCCAGACCTTTTCCAGGCACCGCATCAGCCAAGTGGTTGGCTCCTCGGGAACAAGGGTTATCCACTCTGCACTTGGCCGATGACACCGCTCCGTGACCCCAACACCCCTGCCAAGCTGCATTATAATGAGGGCCATATCGCTACCAGGAACATAATTGAGCAGGCGATCAGTGTGCTCAAGCAATGGCTCCACTGTCTGGACCACTCAGGAGGAGCCCTGCAGTACTCTCCTGAGCGAGTCTCCCTCTTCATAATTGTGTGCTGCATGATTTATAACCTGGCAATCCTCCGGACCCAGCCAATGCCACCAGGTGCACCACTGGAGGAGGAGAAGAGGAGGAGGAAGAGGAGGAGGAGGAGGAGGAGGATGATCAGCAGCAGCACCAAGGTGGGAGGGAGGCCCACAATGTTGAAACTGCAAGGGCCGTCCGTCAATGGCTGATAACAAGCCGCTTCTAGACCCCTACTCAGAAGATGGCTTCTGGCATGGAGAACAACATGATGGAAAGCAACCCGTAACCCCTATAGCTGGCCAAGGCAGCAATGATTCCAACGGCCAAACATGTACATTCTGAATACAACAACTTTTTTATTTTACAAACTCTGTGTGTCATTTATTCATGACCAACTAATAGAAACACACACAACAAATCATTAATTAATATAACTGGTTCTCACAAGCTGGAGATAATGGCCAAAACACGAAACAAAAGTTATCAGATGAACCTCGGCCTTTAATAAAAACATTCCCAACATTTCTTGAAACCTCCTACTTTTTGCCCTTCGAGGGTAACCTTCATCCCTTGCGCACTTACCCCCTTCCTACCCTACTGCTCCTCCGTAATGGGGCCCCAGTGGCTGCAGCAAGGCTGGTGGAAGGCTGCTGAATGTCAGATCCTGAGACTACAGATGCCCTTGAAGGACGCCCTCGACCAGCTCTGGGCCTGGAGGCCCCGGCTGCAGACTGCACCAACTCTGCATGGGCGGCAGCAGTCTGGGCTGGCTGTGTTGCAGGCGGTGGCAAGTGCAATGGGGAAGTGACAGTGGTGGGAGCAGGAATGCTGTCATCCTGAAAGAGGACAACATCTCCCTGCTTGACTGACACACTGGCACTCCCACGGGCCAGCACATCAGCATCCGGAGCAATCTGCTCAAGCACAGGTTGCTGGCCTGCTGTGGCACCGTAAGAGCCCTGGGGCAATGTGGCTGAACCAGCGACGATGGCAGCAGTCAGTGCTTGCGTTGCCTCAATCTGAGACTGCATGAAAGCAGTCTGAGATTGGATCACGGCAGCCAGTGACTGAATTGCAGCACTAAGCCATTGCGTTGCGTCCGCCTGTGCTGCAGCGGAGTGCTCCACACTCCTTACCAGTCCATCAATGCTTTCGGGCACCCTTCCCATTGCACCCATGAGCTGAGTGTGCATGTCCACCGCCTGGATGTTCATTTCAGCGATGAGCCGCTCCTCCTCTGTGTCCAGTGCAGCAGGACTCGCTGGCCTGCTCTCCCTCCGGGGAGATGGCCCCCGAGCTTCCCTACCCCCATCGCGTTGCTGCTGCCAACTGGGTCCTGGAGCTTCACCCTCATCAGACCCTTCCCCCCTGCTCCCCTCCAGGGAAGACGTGGTCCCAGTGTGGGCATGGGTTCCCTCGGGAGACGCTGGTGCTGAGGCTCCGGCTTCCTCTTCCACCTCGCCTGTGGCGTCGCTTCCATTGGCTGGTTGAGGGCCCGCCTCCTCAGCTGGTGGTTCACCATCTGAAAGCAGGGAGGTACAAGAGTGGCTTTAGCATCAGGACAGAGGGGCAGTGAGAGAGCAAGGACTGGAGAGATTTAGTAAGTTGGACTGAAAGTGTAAAATGCTGGTGCTGTGGGGGACAAGTGGAATGAGAGAGGAGAGAAAGCTGATGAACTTACCATTGCTGTCCCGAAGGGGGTCGACCTCTCCAGCAGCCACGGGAGCTAACACCTGGCTTGCAACGATCCTGTGGACGCACGCCTCAAGATCGCTGAGGGGTTGCAGCTGAGGCGGCCCTCCACCCATCCGTTGCTGCTGCCACCTATTATGAGATAGCTTGGCCTGCAAGAAAAAGGACGGCGTCTGAGTAAATATGCAGCCATGTGCTTGCCTGATGTGCTTCCCATAGTTGAACAACCCTTAATGTATGCAAGGTGTGGAATGTGCGTGTGTGTTTTATGAGATGGCCATAGGTCTTGGATGAGTGTTGGGCATTGGGGTTTTTACACCTTCTGGCCATAGAGTGAGGTTGAGATGGAGGGATGGAGAGGTATTCAAAAGCAGCCACTCACCCTTGTAATGTATATACCTTTAAGGGGGGAACTATGTTTTACAGCTCATGTATACTGCAGTACCTGCAGTGACCACATCTGTATGTAGCACTGAGTAGTAATCTGTACAGATCAGTTCCACTGTGAGCCACGTTGAGTAAATACCTGTTGTACCGTTCTCCGCAGTCTGTATTATTATACACGGACGCAACATTGGCGACGAGGCAAGTTCAAACCTACCTGCAACTCTGCATCACCTCCCGGGGATTCGTTCCTGGAGATCAGTGGATTGGAGGTCAAGGCCAGAGACTCGGGCGTCGACCACGGGCAACCGGCCAGTCATCCAGCAGAGACTCGAGAATTGTGGGGGAGGTTGTCGAGAGCCAGGCTTGGCTTTCCAGTCGAGGTGGTCCAGCGAAACGGGCTGGCAACAGGTAGTGCGCAGACCCTTCCCAGACAGCGGCGGGCTAGAGCCCGACCGAGCGGCACAGCAAAGGGCCGAGCAGCGTCGACGGGGAGAGAAAGAGAGGGCAGAGCGCACGGGGCGCAGCCGGTGTTCAGGGGCCGAGTAGCGTCGGAGAGAGGGAGAGAGAGACGTGCAGAAACCCGTGAGGCGCCGCCATTGCCACGAGGACCGCCGAGAGTGGCGTTGGCAGCAGCGCAGGAGAAGCGCGCGAGACCTACAGGGCGCCGCCATTGCCACGAAAACCGCAGGGAGCGGCGTTGGCAGCAGCGGGGGAGGAAGGAAAGCACGGGAGACGCCATTTTAAGTCATTGGGAAACGCCATTTTAAACCACACCCAAAATGCCGAAGAGTGGCAGTATCACCGCATTTGACAATGAAGTCGAAGATTGGACGACATATGTCGAATGAATAGAGGTGTACTGCAAGGCAAATGAGGTGTCAGATGACAAGAAAGCGCCGGTATTATTAAATTTAATGGGTGCAAAGACGTATGGTTTATTACGAAATCTAGTAACCCCAACGAAGCCAATGGAAAAGAGTTTTGAAGACATAGTAATGATACTAAAGGAACATTTAAACCCCACACCACTGCTGATAGCAGAAAGATTCAAGTTTCACAAACGGAACCAGCATAAGGATGAAAGCAATGCTGATTATTTAACAGAACTGCGCAAACTATCGAAACACTGCCAGTTTGGAGCGGGACTGGCAGATACCTTAAGGGACAAGTTTGTGTGTGGGCTTCAAAGTGAAGGAACCCAGAAACGGCTTTTATCTGAAAAGGACCTTACGCTGGAAAAGGCTTTCAGCATTGCGGTATCATATGAAGCAGCAGCACGGGGCGCTGCAGAGATACAACAGAGACCGCAAGAATATGGCACAAACAAAATGTCATACAGAACAGAGAAGTGCTATCGCTGCGGCAGAACAACACACGACCAGAATGATTGCTGGTTCAAAGACAAAGTGTGCAGACAGTGTGGAAAAGTAGGACACATAGCACGAGTCTGCAGGTCGGGAAAGAAAACCAGCAATAAGAAACCGACCAAAGGAAAGTACAAGAAGGTACATAAGATAACGGAGAATAGTTCAGACGAACAAAAGAGTGATAACGACTCCGAAAGCAGGGAACTGAGTTGTCTGAAACTACATAATGTGATCACAACGGAGGATCACCGAACCATTTGGGTCACTCTCAAGATAGCAGGAGTCCAGGTAAAGATGGAATTGGACACAGGATCAGCCCTAACAGTCATAAACCGACGGGACTACGAGTGGCTATTCTCACACATACCCTTGAGAGACACAAAAATTATTTTGAAGACGTACACAGGGCAAAAAGTCTACCCAAAAGGAAAAATAAGGGTGACCGTTATATATAACGGTAAGGAAACACCAAAACTAGACCTGTATGTATTGCAAGATGGAGGACCACCATTACTGGGACGTGAATGGATCCGGAAAATACAACTGGATTGGCATTCCATACAGGCACTGACTGTGGCTGACAAAAAGGATGACGACGTCACACCTGGGCGACTGTCAAAGATCCTAACTGACGCGAAAGAAGTGTTCCAGCAAGGACTCAGAACACTAAAAGGCATGACAGCGACGATTAAAATTGAAGAATACGCAAGCCCGTCGAAGCAGAGCTGGAGAGTCTGGAACGTTCAGGTGTACTGTCCAAGGTAGACTGGAGCGAGTGGGCTACACCCATCGTCCCTGTGATGAAAAAGTCGTTGAGCAGCACGCCTGGGGAACCAAGGAAGGTTCGCATCTGTGGGGACTTTAAGGTAACAGTGAACCCGGTCCTTCACACTGTACAATATCCATTTCCGCGGATTGAAGATATTTTCGCCTCGCTACCTGGAGGGAAACGCTTCACTAAGATTGATCTGGCCCAGGCGTATCTGCAAATGGAGGTAGAAGAAGCATCAAAAAAATACCTCACAATCAACACCCATAAAGGTCTCTACCAATACAACTGGCTGGTATTCGGGGTAGCATCAGCTCCGGCTATTTGGCAGAGGGCAATGGAACAAGTCCTGCAAGGGATCCCAGGGACCCAGTGTTATTTGGACGACATCCTGGTCACGGGCGAAAATGACAATGATCACCTTGCCAACCTGGAGCAGGTGCTCACCAGATTGCAGGAATATGGGCTCCGAGCTAACCACCCCAAATGCGAGTTTTTTAGAAAACAGATCTCGTATTGTGGCCACGTTATCGATAAAGAGGGGTTACATAAGTCCCCAGAGAAGATTGAGGCAGTAGTCAAGGCTCCAGCACCGGAAAATGTGTCACAACTGAGGTCGTTCCTCGGGCTGGTAAACTACTACCATAAGTTCTTGCCAAATTTGTCTACAATACTACACCCACTGAACACCCTACTGCAAACTGGGGTGCCATGGAAGTGGAGTGACGAATGTAGACGAGCTTTCCAGAAGAGCAAAACACTAATCACATCGAAAGAGGTATTGGCCCATTACAACCCAGCATTACCAATTCGCTTGGCATGTGATGTGTCACCCTATGGCATTGGAGCGGTGCTGTCGCACAAATTCTCGGACGGCTCAGAGAGGCCAATAGCCTTTGCGTCACGATCACTAACCTCAGCCGAGTTTAACTACGCCCAGATTGACAGGGAGGCCCTCAGCCTAGTGTGGGGAGTGAAAAAGTTCAATCACTATCTGCACGGGCAGAAATTCACCTTGCTGACTGATCACCAGCCTCTTGTCTCCATTTTTAATCTGAAGAAGGGTGTTCCGGTGATGACTGCGCAACGACTACAAAGATGGTCACTTTTTCTAGGGGCGCACCACTATGAGATTGAATATAAGGGCACAAAATAGCATGGAAATGCTGATGGGCTATCACGCCTGCCACTGCCTACTGCGGAGGAAGCACCAGCAGTGGATCCTGTTGAAATATTCCATTCGACTATAGTTGAATACCTACCGGTAACTAACACTTGTATCGAAAAGGAAACCCGAAATGACCCGACACTGTCTCGGGTATATGATTTGACGGTGAAGGGATGGCCAGCACATGGCGACTCACTGTTGCCAGCATTCTCGACAAGGAGAGAACAGCTGTCAGTGTGCCGGGGGACCTTGATGTGTGGATCCCGAGTGGTAATTCCACCCAAGTTAAGGGATAGAGTGCTCAATGAGCTTCATGAGGGTCATCTGGGAGGGGTAAAAATGAAAAGCCTAGCCAGGGCTTATGTGTGGTGGCCGGGAATCGATAAACAAATCGAGGACCTGACCAAGAGCTGCTCAGGATGCCAGAATGTCCAAAATGCACCACCACATGCCCCTCTACACCCATGGGAGTGGCCCTCATCTCCATGGCAACGGGTGCATATTGATTTTGCTGGTCCATTCATGGACTCAATGTTTTTAATAGCCGTGGATGCGCACTCAAAATGGCCTGAGGTCATCAAAATGTCCTCCACCACCACGGAGAAAACTATTGCAGTCCTACGGACCATTTTTGCCAGGAATGGCTTGCCAGAACAGATTTGTTCCGACAACGGACCACAGCTTGTGTCCGAAGAGTTCCGGAGGTTCTTGAAAAAGAATGGGGTAAGGCATTACACATCCGCCCCGTATCATCCAGCCACAAATGGATTGGCTGAGAGGTTCGTACAAACCTTTAAGAAGGCAATAAAGGCTATGTACAATGACAACATTCCGCTGCAGCACAAGGTGGACAATTTCCTGTTCGCCTACTGGAATGCGACACATGCAGTCACCAACCAGGCCCCAGCCATGATGTTCTTTAACCGAAGGTTAAGATCTCGCCTGGATTTGCTCAGATCAAACGTACGAAGAGATGTTGAGAGTAAGCAATTCCAGCACATCCATGAGAAGCCAACAAGGAGCTTCAATGTAGGGCAACCAGTCTTGGCCCGCGACTACCGAACAGAAAAATGGCAGCCAGGAACGATATGCACACGGCAGGGCCCACTAATGTACACAGTGGACATTGGGGAGAGCATCGTGAGACGCCATGCTGACCAGATCCTAGAGTCACAGGAACAAGTCAACCCCATGCCTCGCCCATACGTACCTGGTGATGAACCCGACGTACAGGTCGCATCTACCCCAGAAGCAGTAGCATCGGAAGCTGATGAACCAACCGACGACAGGGGGCCAGAATCGCCTCCGCACCAAGAGCAAGACACTCGGGAAAGGCGCTATCCAGAAAGGATCAGGAAGCCTCCCCAAAGATTGAATATATAAATAGACTATTTTCAGCTAATGTTGCATGTTAAAAGTGTTAATTGTAATTAGTTTGATTTTTAATTGTTAAATGAGTGTTATGGTACTGTTAATCTAAAAGGGGAGGAATTGTAATGTATATACCTTTAAGGGGGGAACTATGTTTTACAGCTCATGTATACTGCAGTACCGGCAGTGACCACACCTGTATATAGCACTGAGTTGTAATCTGTACAGATCAGTTCCACTGTGAGCCACGTTGAGTAAATACCTGTTGTACCGTTCTCCGCAGTCTGTGTCTTATACACGGACGCAACAACCCTGGCCACCCGAGTGATGTCGTTGAACTTTTTCCGACATTGTGTGTGGGTCCTGGACACCATGCTCCTGGAGGAGACGTGCTGAGCCACCTCCCTCCAGACTCTTCTATAGTTGTGGGGCAATGGCCTCCTGCCACTCTCTGCGTATAGTATTGATCTTCGGTGCTCCAATGTGCCAACCACAGCCACCAAGGCCTGGTCGTTGAAGCGCTGAGCTCGTTCCCTGGTCCTCTCCATAGCTCTTTGCAGCAGCTTTGTGGTTGAGGTCTGTCCAGGCCGAGATTCAAGGCTGCAATGAGCAGGGTGTGGCTGGAGAGCAACGTTGACCCTTCCCTTTAAGAACTGGCCGGCGCCATTGTGTCTGTGTTCCATTGCTAACTGACATCACCTGAGCTTCACCAGCGCTCTGAGTTAGCGCCTCGCTCCTCGGCCTTTGCACCTTAAGACAGGTGTGTAGCATCTGATATAGCGCTGCAATCACCTCCAGGGGTGATAGAAGCCAAGTTTGCAGTCGGAGGTGATAATTTGCGCCAGGCGCTAAACTTTGCGCCCGGCCGATAATTGCGCCTCAAACAGAGCGACACCGAATTTCTCCCCCATAGTCTTTTTTATATCTTGAAGTTGCGGTCAGTTTGAAAATGGTAATAACAGCGAACGGTGTTCGTTTGCTATTATAACCCACCGCAAACTCTGGGCCGTGATTTAGGTTGACAATGTACGGCCAAATGTCACTCAAGCTGAGCGAGGAGTAATTGGACTTTTTTCTCCAGATATTGATGAATGTGCAACCAACACATCAACCTGTCAACAAATCTGCAACAATACAATTGGAAACTACACCTGCAGTTGCCGTCCTGGCTTCAGCATCAACATGAACAACACTTCTCTTTGTGATGGTAGGAAATCTTCAAATATAAGGATTCTCTGCAACAGATGATTTGAAAATTATCCTCCAACTAGCATTTCTCTTTGCCTTTCAAAATCTAGATGTTTTCAAGCAACATCTTTTGTCATTTGGCCAGAAAAAGCAGTAAACCTGAGGATTGGGAGCAGTTTAGGATCCAACAAAGGAGGACAAAGGGATTATTTAAGAGGGGGGAAAAAAGAGTATGAGAGTAAGCTTGCAGGAAACATAAAAACTGACTGTAAAAGCTTTTATAGATATGTGAAGAGAAAAAGATTGGTGAAGTCAAGCGTAGGACCCTTGCAGCCAGAATCAGGGGAATTTATAATGGGGAACAAAGAAATGGCTGATCAATTAAATACATACTTTGGTTCTGTCTTCACAAAGGACGACACAAATAACCTCCCAAAGATGTCAGGGAACATAGGGTCTAATGAAAGGGAGGAACTGATAGAAATCAGTATTTGTAGGGAAATGGTGTTAGGGAAATTGATGGGATTGAGGGCCGATAAATCCCCTGGGCCTGATAATCTACATCCTAGGGTACTTAAGGAAGTGGCCCTAGAAATAGTAGATGCATTGCTGGTCATCTTCCAAAATTCGATAGACTCTGGAACAGTACCCATGGATTGGTGGGTAGCTAATGTTACCCCACTGTTCAAAAAGGGTGGTAGAGAGAAAACGGAGAATTACAGACCGGTAAGCCTGACATCGGTAGTGGGGAAAATGCTAGAGTCCATTATAAAGGATTTAATAGCAGAGCACTTAGAAAAAAGTGACCGGATCGGACAAAGTCAACATGGATTTACAAAAGGTAAATCGTGCTTGACTAATCTACTGGAATTTTTTGAGGATGTAACTGGTAAAATAGATAAGGGAGAACCAGTGGATGTGGTGTATTTGGATTTTCAAAAGGCTTTCGATAAGGTCCCGCATAAGAGATTAGCATGTAAAATTAAGGCACGTGGGATTGGGGGCAAGGTATTGACTTGGATAGAGAACTGGTTGGCAGATAGAAAGCAAAGAGTTGGAATAAACGGCTCTTTTTCCGAGTGGCAGGCAGTGACTAGTGGGGTACCGCAGGGATCAGTCCTTGGACCCCAGCTATTCACAATATATATTAATGATCTGGACGAGGGAACTACATGTAATATCTCCAAGTTTGCAGACGACACAAAGCTGGGTGGACGTGTGTGCTGTGAGGAGGATGCCGAGAAACTCCAGGATGATTTGGACAGGTTGGGTGATTGGGCAGAAGCATAGCAGATGCAATATAATGTGGATAAATGCGAGGTTATCCACATTGGTGTCAAAAACAGGAAGGCAGATTATTATCTGAATGGCAATAGATTGGGAGAAGGGGAAGTGCAACGAGACCTGGGCGTCCTTGTGCACCAGTCGCTGAAAGTAAGCATGCAGGTGCAGCAGGCGGTTAAGAAGGGAAATGGTATATTGGCCTTCATAGCGAGAGGGTTTGAGTTCAGGAACAAGGATGTCTTGCTGCAGTTGTACAGGACCTTCGTGAGGCCACACCTTGGGTATTGTGTGCAGTTTTGGTCGCCTTATCTGAGGAAGGATGTTCTTGCCATGGAAGGAGTACAGCGAAGATTCACCAGGCTGATACCTGGGATGGCAGGAATGACGTATGAGGAGAGATTGGGTCGATTGGGCTTGTACTCGCTGGAGTTTAGAAGAATGAAAGGGGATCTCATCGAAACTTATAAAATTCTAACAGGACTAGACAGACTAGATGCAGGAAGGATGTTCCTGATGGTGGGGGAGTCCAGAACCAGGGGTCACAGTCTAAGGATAAGGGGTAAGCCATTTAGGACAGAGATGAGGAGGAATTTCTTCACCCAGAGAGTGGTGAACCTGTGGAATTCTCTGCCACAGAGGGCGGTGGAGGCCAATTCATTCAATATATTGAAGAAGGAGTTGGATATATTTCTTAAGGCTAAAGGGATCAAGGGATATGGAGAGAAGGCAGGGACAGGGTACTGAATTTGGATGATCAGCCATGATCTCATTGAATGGCGGAGCAGGCTCGAGGGGCCAAATGGCCTACTCCTGCTCCTATCTTCTATGTTTCTATGTTTTCCTTAAAAATTAAACAATCAGAATTTCCCTACAATTTTCACTGTCCATACACAATAGGGATATTTTGTTTGCAGAATATGATAAAACTATTGTGGTAAATCAGTGAGTTACTTGGAAATTTCAAGTTTATTTCACAGTTTCTAATCAATGGGCTGTGTCTGCAGTTCTGGATTCGCCCTTACTCAATGTTCCTGTCATTTATAATCAATGGGGGCGGGAACATTATAGTTTGGTGAGGGCAGGTCCAATAGTACCCATGATGAAAGTCAGATCCAATAGTATCCATACATTTAGTAAGGTTTTATAATGCTGATTTTATATTTTGTAGAAAACAACACTAATGAATGTAAAGAGGAATCTGACATTATAAATTGCAAAATGATGTGTTGAAAACATGTGATTTAGGTTGACAATGTACAGTCAAAAGTCAGTCAAACTGAACGAGGAGTAATTGGACTTTTTCTCCAGATATCGATGAATGCGCAACCAACACATCAACCTGTCAACAAATCTGCAACAATACAATTGGAAGCTTTCACTGCAGCTGTCATAATTTCTTCAGCATCAGCAAAGACAATTCATCTTGTGATGGTACTGTTTATTTGCACATTACTTATTAACTGTAACATTTAATTCATTGCACAATGTAGCTGTGTGAATAATGTTCTATTTAACATTAATTGAACAGCATTAATATTGGAATACAAAATTTCTGAAGTGACTTCAATGCAGTTATTTGAGTTTCCTTTCTCTTTTATTTGAGGCGTTGTTCAGTTTAAAGTAAATGATTTAATGTCTGCTAAAAGAGTGTATATTGTATAAGAGTGTATACGAGAGTGTTTGAAGACCAGGACCTCAAACCCGGCACTAAGCTCATTGTCTACAGGGCAGCAGTGATACCTGCCCTGCTGTATGCCTCAGAGACATGACCATGTACAGCAGGCACCTCAAAGCACTGGAGAGGTACCACCAACGCTGCCTCCGCAAGATCCTGCAAATCCATTGGCAGGATATAGGCGCACCAACATCAGTGTTCTTGCTCAGGCCAACATCCCCAGCATCGAAGCTCTGACCACGCTCAATCAGCTCCGATGGACAGGTCACATTGTCCGTATGCCCGATACGAGACTCCCAAAACAAGCGCTCTACTCGGAGCTCCGTCATGGCAAGAGAGCCCCAGGTGGGCAGAGGAAACGCTTCAAGGACACCTTCAAAGCCTCCTTGAAAAAGTGCAACATCCCCACCGACACCTGGGAACCCCTGGCCCAAGACCGCACAAAGTGGAGGAGAAGCATCCGGGAAGGCGCCGAACACCTCGAGTCTCTTCGCCGGGAGCAAGCAGAAGCCAAGCGCAAGCAGTGCAAGGAGCACACGTCAGCCCAAGCACCCCACCCACACGGCCCTTCAACCACCATCTGTCCCACCTGTGACAGAGACTGTAGGTCCCGCATTGGACTAATCAGCCACCTGCGAGCTCATTTTTAATGTGGAAGCAAGTCATCCTCAGTTCCGAGGGACTGCCTAAGAAGAAGAAGAAGAAGAAGAAGAAGGGATTGCCATTTCAGATGAGTACATTAGCAGTCACATGTTGGTCCCCTACAGTGTAATTTCAGTGCACAAGTGACTACTGAATCTGCCCACTTTGTCAGTTTACCAGATTGGATTTCTTTTTGCAATAAAATTCCTTGTTGCAGTTGCAGATACCGAAAACAATGTATTACAAACATAATTTGTACACTTTCATTTGAAAGCATACATTTTGGGGTAAATTTTATGAGTGCATATGGCATTGCAGGACCTTGGCTCTAGCCAGCGCATTTTGGAAAATCGCAGCCACTGTGCCCCCTCCCCCAACCCCCCCTCTCCCCAATGTCCAATATGCAAGGCCCTGCTGGCATGGACTAAAGAATATAATGGCCCAGAAATTCGGGTCGGAGGCTTCCCGCGGGTGCAAGACTCCGACCTGCACTTACCTAGCGTGCCGGCCTTTGAGCTGTGGGCCCGTGTGGGATTCCAATCCTGGGCCTCCTCCAACTGCCGCCACACAGGGCTTGCGTATCCCAGGGGCGCAGTTAGTTCGATGCGTCCTCTGGGATCACATGGGCCATGGAGAGCCAATGGTAGCAGGGAATGCTTCATTCTTAAGTTTGACAGGAAGACTATAAGCCCCAAAACATCACTAAAACATCAAATAAATTTTTTAAAACATCACATTTTTAAAATAACTATAAATTACATGAAATAACTATTTTAAACAATATTTTAAATTTTTGAAAAAATTGATTACATTTTCTAACCGGGCTAAAAATAAACTTACCTTTCTTTAAAGTATTTAAAAATAATAAACCTGGAGACTTACCCTCCCGGAGATCCCTGCAAAAAAACGTAAGTTCGAGGCGCACGCGCTGCCTCTCCGGCGCACGCATTCCACCTGTCAACCCCTTCTTTCAGGGGAACGGAAGTGCCAGTTTCCCGCGCATGCGCAGTGCATGCATGAAACCGACACTTTCGTTGGCCCTACCCGTGAGTACCCCGTGCGTACTCACGCATTGGGACCCGAATTTCTGGGCCATTGTAGCTAGGACACACTGTAGCCACGGAACGCCGGTGATGGAGCGGGCAGATGTTCAGGCTACTGGATGAGGAGCTGACCAAGCGAACTTCTTTGTCTGGGATGGTGTCGGGCTCCTTGAGTGTTGTTGCTGCTGCACCCATCCAGGCAAATGGAGAGTATTTTATTACACACCTAACATGTGCATTGAAGGTGTGATTAGAAACTTTGAGAAGTCAGGAGGTGAGCTACGTGATACAGAATACCCAGCATCGAATCTGCTATATTAGCCACATCATTTATGAGGCTGGTCCAGTTGAGTTTCCAATCAGTGGTGATTCCCAGGATGTTGATGGTGGGGACTCAGTATTGGTAATGCCTTTGATTGGCAATGGGAGGTGATTAGGCTCTCTCATGTTGGAGATGTTCATAGATTGGCATGTGTGCTGCGCGAATGTTACTTGCCACTTATCAGCCCAAGCCTGGATGTGGTCCATGCAGGCATGGACTGCTTCATTATCTGAGGAGTTGCGACTGGAGCTGAGCAATATGCAGCCCTCAGTGAACAGCCCCATCTCTGACTTTATGATGGAACGTCATTGATGAGCAGCTGAAGATATTGGGCCTAGGATGATGAGGAGCTCCTGCAGTGACGTCCTGGGGCTGAGATGATTGGCCTCCAACAACCACAATTATCTTCCTTTGTGCCAGGTATGACTCTAGCCATTGAAGAGTTTTCCCCAGTTTCCCATTGATTTCAATTTTACTAGGGCTCCTTGGTGCTACACTCAGTCGAATACTGCCTTGGTGTCAAGGACAGTCACTCTCTCATTACATCTGTAATTCAAGTCTCGTGTCCATGTTTGGACCAAGGCTGTATTGAGGTCTGGTGCCTGGTGGTTCTGGCAGATCCCAAACTGAGCATTGGTGAGCAGGTTATTGTGAGTAAGTACTACTTGAAAGCACCACTGATGACTCCCTCCATCAATTTGCTGATGATTGGGAGTAGGCTGATAGGGTGGTATTGGTTGGGTTGGATTTGTCCTGCTTTTTGTAGACAGGACGTACCTGGGCAATTTTCCACTTTGTCGGGTAGATGCCAACTGCAATGGAACAGCTTGGCTAGAGGTGTGGCTAGTTCTGGAGCACAAGTCTTCAGCACTACAGCTGGGATGTTGTTGGGCCTGTAGCCTTTGCTGTGTCCGGTGCACTCAGCAATTTCTTGATGACATGTGGAGTGAAGCGAATTGGCTGAAGACTGGCTGAAGATGGTGGAGGCCTAGGGAGGAAGCTGAGAAGGATCATCCACTCGGTACTTCAGGCTGAAATGGTTGCAAATGCTTCAGCCCCGTCTTTTGCATTCATGTGCTGGGCTCCATCATCATTGAGGATGGGAATGTTCATGGAGTCTCCTCCTCCCGTTAGTTGCTTAATTGTCCACCACCATACATGACTGGATGTGCCAGGATTGCAGAGCTTTGATTTGATCCATTTGATCTCATCCTTGTTTTCAACTCCCTCCATGGCCTCGCCCCTCCCTATCCCTGTATCCTCCTCCAGCCCTACAATCCTCCAAGATATCTGTGATCCTCCAATTCTGGCTTTTTGAGTATCCCCGATTTTAATCACTCCACTATTGGCGGCCGTGCTTTCAGCTGCCAAGGCCCTAAGCTCTGGAATTCGCTCCCTAAACCTCTCCGCTTCTATCTTCCCCATTTCACTCTTTCTTTCCCTGATTTCTCTCATTTCTCTTAATTTTTCCATTGCTTTTTCTCGCTCTTCATTCATGAGTTCACCTGTTTTCTTCCCTTGGCAGTCTGGAATCTATGGATTTAGTGCCGTGGTCCACAGTTCTTCAGCTGATTTGCCACCAGGAAGAGAGATTGCCACCTGGAATAGAGATTGTGCTCTTTGTGACCATGGAGTGGCTGAAATTCCTATTTCAGGAGATGGAGGTCTGCAAGCAGGGGTGTGGGCCAGAACAGTCAAGAGTAGGCAATTTAATTACAAAGGGTATAGTCCTTCCTGTGATGAGAAATGTAACATGAAGATTTTAAACATAATTTTTTTTAAACTTGGAGCACAGAGCTCTGCCAGAATGCTGGGGCCAACATTCCAAGAAAATGGTGTTTCTCAGAATGGGGCCTGGAGCAGTATGACTGGCTTTTTACACCATTGAGAGGCGTACAATGAAATGAGGTCACCAGGGAAGCTGCAAATTTAGGAGCTAGGAAAAGGTGACAACTGTTACAGAGACACCCCTGGAAACAGAACTGGGCAATGAAAATGTTTCAGTGTCACCACTGGTGGGAGGGTGCAACTACAGTGTGACACATTTACATTGGCAGTTCCATTATAAATGCGGACAACAAAACTTATATGTAAATAAGTTGACACAAAAGTGTGACAAAAAGTGACAACAGGAAATGTTTGCAGGTGTACATTTCTAATAAGATGTAAATTGAGAAAAGCAATGGTCCTAATACGGATATCTGGGATGCACTATTGTATACATCCCATCAGGCTGAAAAACATCCATTAGCCACTATTGTGTTTTCTGTACTTAAACCAACCTCCTAGCCATTCCTTGTAATCCTTTAGTTTTCCTTTTACCTCTAGCTACTGTGGCCAAAACTATCCCACATTGATGGAACCTCTCATAGAACCATAGAAATTTATGGCACAGAGGGAGGCCATTCGGCCCATTGTGTCTGCCGGCCGAAAAAGAGCTATGTAGCCTAATGCCATTTTCCAGCTCTTGGTCCATAGCCTTGTAGGTTACGACACTTCAAGTACATTTCCAAGTACTTTTTAAATGCAATGAGGATTTCTGCCTCTACCACCCTTTCAGGCAGTGAGTTCCAGACCCCCACCGCCCTCTGGGTGAAAACATTTCTCCTTAACTCCCCTCTAATCCTTCTACCAATTACTTTAAATCTGTGCCCCCTGGTTATTGACCTCTCTGCTAAGGGAAATAGATCCTTCCGATCCACTCTATCTTGGCCCCTCATAATTTTATACACCTCAATTAAATTTGCCCTCAGCCTCTTCTGTCCAAAGAATTCAACCACAGTCTATCCAATCTTTCCTCATAGCTAAAATTGTCCAGTCCTTTTAACATCTTCGTAAATCTCCTCTGTACCCTCTCTGGTGCATTCTTCCTATAATGTAGTGCCCAGAACTGTACACAGTACTCCAGCTGTGGCCTAACTAGTGTTTTATACAGTTCCAGCATAATTTACCTGCTCTTCTATTCTATGCTTTGGCTAATAAAGGAAAATATCCCATATGTCTTCTTAACTGCCTTATCTACCTGTCCTGCTACCTTCAGGGATCTGTGGACATGCACTCCAAGTGTAGTGTCCGTGTGTAGATAAAGACACTGAAGACGGGAGTTGGTTCATAGGTATTTACTAAGCAAGTCTGGGGGGGGGGTTCTAAAGGATATACACAATACACAGGCTTATATAGCCCAAGTGGCAATTACCGGCATTACGCACACCTGGGGCTCTAAAGGCACATACACCATAATTGCTCTTAAAGGCACATACACCACAATTCCTCCCCTTCTAGCTAACTAGTACATCATATTTTTGTCCGTGTAGGTAATGGTTGAATTTCTTCACTCCCCATACCAGGCTGAGTGCTTCCCTGTCTATCTGGGCATAGTTACGCTCAGCTGAGTTCAATGAGTGTGACGCAAAAGCTATCGGCCGTTCCGAGCCATCAGGGAATCTATGGGACAATACCGCTCCTATGCCGTAAGGGGATGCATCGCACGCCAGTCTGATTGGTAGTGATGGGTTGTAATGAGCCAAAATTTTCTCGGATGTGATTAAGTCTTTACATTTATGGAAGGCACGTTTACAGTCTTCGTCCCATTTCCAAATCACTCCTGTCTGCAGAAGATCAGTAAGAGGGTGTAGAATAGTTGATAAGTTCGGTAAAAATTTATGATAGTAATTTATTAATCCCAGGAATGACCTTAATTGTGAAACATTTTCAGGTGCTGGGGCTTTTATAACTGCTTCAATTTTTTCAGGTGACTTATGCAACCCTTCCTTATTAATTATGTGGCCACAATATGATATCTGATTTTGGAAAAATTCGCACTTGGGGCGATTTGCTCGTAGGCCCCGTTCTTTCAGCCTAGTGAGCACCTGCTCCAAATTGGCAAGGTGCTCGTTGTCGTTTTCTCCTGTTGTAAGGATGTCGTCTAGGTAGCATTGAGTCCCCGGAATCCCTTGCAGGACTTGCTCCATAGCTCTTTGCCAGATAGCTGGAGCTGATGCTATTCCAAAAACCAGTCGATTGTACTGGTACAGGCCTTTGTGTGTGTTTATTGTGAGATACTTTTTAGAGGTCTCCTCAACCTCCATCTGTAGATATGCCTGTGCCAAGTCAATTTTTGTGAAACGTTTCCCTCCGGATAGTGAGGCGAAAATATCTTCTATCCTCGGAAGAGGATACTGTACCGTGTGAAGGACCGGGCTTACAGTCACCTTAAAGTCCCCACAGATGCGAATTTTTTTCTGTTCCTCAGAGTTATTTTTCAATGTTTTTTTCATGACTGGAATGATGGGTGTTGCCCATTCGCTCCAATCTATTTTGGATAATACGCCTGCCTTTTCCAAATTCTTCAGCTCTGCCTCGACTGCCGGACGTATTGCGTATGGCACCGGTCTTGCCTTAAAAAATTTTGGAATTGCTGTATCTTCCACTTTTATTGAGGCGGTGATGCCTTTCAAGGTTCCTAGTTTCTCTTGAAACACTTCTTTGGCGTTGGCCAAGATGTCTTTTAATCGTTCAGGTATGATGTCATCATTGTTTTTTTCCTTACTGGTTACCGTCAGTGCCTGAATGGAGTGCCAGTCTAAACGTATCTTCCTTATCCATTCATGTCCCAACAACGGTGGACCACCATCTTGTAGAATGTATAAATACAACTTCTGTATTTCTTTGCCGTTGTATACCACAGGCACCCTTATTTTTCCTTTGGGGTAGACTTTCTGCCCCGTATATGTTTTTAAGATAATGGATGTGTCTTTTAGAGGTATATGCGAAAATAGCCTCTCGTAATCTCATCGATTTATTACGGTTAGAGCTGATCCTGTATCTAGCTCCATTTTAACTGGGGACCCTGCTATTGTGAGGGTAACCCAAATGGTTTGGTAATCCTCTTTGGCAAGTACATTATGTAATTTGAGACAGCTTAGTCTCTTGTTTCCGGAGTCGCTATCACTATTCTGGTCTTCGGAGCTATTGTCCGTCATCATTTGTACCTTCCTGTACTTTTCTTTATTGATTTTTTGTTTTCTGTCAGTGGATTTATTTTGTCCAGATTGGCATACCCGTGCAATGTGTCCAATCTTACCACATTGCCTGCATGCTTTGCCCTTGAACCAGCAGTCCCTCTGGTTATGGGTGGATCTGCCGCAGCGATAACATCTTCCGAACTCCTGTGTCATTTTATGGGTGCCGAAGTCCTGTGTCTCTTGTTGTATCTCTGCAGCTCCTTTTGCTGCTGCTTCGTATGATACAGCCATACTGAAAGCTTTGTCCAATGTTAAATCTTTTTCAGAAAGCAGTCTTTTGTGTGTTCCTTCACTTAAGAGACCGCAAACAAATTTGTCTCGAAGATAATCCGATAGTCCTGCTCCGAATTGGCAGTACTTTGATAGCTTTCTTAATTCGGTTAGGTAATCAGCGTTACTTTCATTCTTGTGTTGATTTCTCTTGAAGAACTTGAATCGTTCCACTATCAGTAGCGGTGTTGGGTTTAAATGCTCCTGCAGGGTATCAACAATTTCTTTAAAAGTCTTGTCCTTTGGTTTGGCTGGAGTGATTAAATTTTGTAACAGCCCGTATGTCTTCGCGCCCATTAAGTTCAGAAGTACTGAAGCTTTTTTTTCATCTGTTATTCCATTTGTAGTGCAATAAACCTCTACTCTTTCCACGTATGTGGTCCAATCTTCTATTTCGCCATCAAAAGCCTCAATATTACCAGATTTAGGCATTTCAGAAAAGATATGGCGCTTCCCGCGCTTTTTTTTTCACTCTGTAGCAATGATATGGCGCTTCCCGCGCTTTCCCGCCGCTGCTACAGATAACAACGCTGTTTTACTGTGGTTTCCGTTTATTCACTGTTGGAGACTCGTTCCCGACGGAGGTCTAAACGCTGACCTGCTTGCCGCGCCGGCCGTGTCTCGAGTGCACCCTCCCAGTCCGTTATTGCTTGCCTTCGATTTCGCTGCCTGTCTCAGCTGTAGAGCCCGCCGCTGGAGCTCCAGCCTGATGCCCAGGAAGGATTAGCGCAGTACCTGTCACCAGCTTGGCCAGCTGGTGAAACCACAGTTTCTCTTACTTCCTTGAGTCTTCTGGACGCTGGAGGAATCGATGTCCTTGAGGTGCTGCCGAATTGCAGGTAAGTCCGTTTCCACTTCGTCGCCACTGTAGTGTCCGTGTGTAGATAAAGACACTGAAGACAGGAGTTGGTTCATAGGTATTTACTAAGCAAGTCTGGGAGGGGGGGTTCCTAAAGGATATACACAATACACAGGCTTATATAGCCCAAGTGGCAATTACCGGCATTACGCACACCTGGGGCTCTTAAAGGCACATACACCATAATTGCTCTTAAAGGCACATACACCACACCAAGGACCCTCTGTTCCTCTACACTTCTCAGTATCCTACCATTATAGTGTATTCCCTTGCCTTGTTGGCCCTCCCCAAATGCATTACCTCACACCTCTCCGGATTGAATTCCATTTGCCACTTTTCTGCCCACCTGATCAGTCCATTGATACCTTCCTGCAGTCTACAGCTTTTTTCCTCACTATCAACCACACAGCCAATTGTTGTGTCATCTGCAAACTTCTTAATCATGCCCCCTACATTTAATTCTAAATCATTGATATATACGAAAGCAAGGGACCTAGTACTGAGCCGTGCTTAACCCCACTGGAAACAGACTTCCAGTTACAAAAACACCCGTCGGCCAATAGCCTTTGCTTCCTTCCACTGAGCCAATTTTGAATCCAAGTTGCCACTTTCCCTTGGATCTTTTACTTTTCTGACCAATCTGCCATGTGGGACCTTGTCAAAAGCCTTGCTAAAATCCATGTAGACTACATCGACCCTCCTTGTTACCTCCTCAAAAATTCAATCAAGATAGTCAGACACGACCTTCCCTTACCAAATCCATGTTGACTGTCCTTGATTAATCCATGCCTTTATAAATGATGATTAATACTGTCCCTCAGAATTTTTCCAATGATTTGCCCACCACTGAGGTTAGGCTGACTGGCCTGTAATTACTCAGTCTATCCCTTATTCTCTTTTTAAACAACTGTCCAACTTTAGCAGACCTCCAGTCCTCTCTTAAACAGCTAAAGAGTCTTACTGAAATCAGTCTGAATAGACTTAACTAAGTATTATGTGGATGTATGCCTAACGTGCAAAACTACCCACAATTTGGGATAAGGAGCTCAATATTCGCCACGTCACTCAAAAAAGTCATAGCAAGGCTAGTGTGAGAAATGGAAAATGTTGCTCTGGTGCAGTGAAGGGTACTGCTCTAAAGTTGGTTTCATGATGCATTGTTTGGCAGAGCAGAAGGACTTTATCGTCATCTGCTTGACGCTGACACTGTGTACCTAAGGTAGAAAAGACCTCTATTCCCCATAACCGGCATCCCAGACCATGGTAAGAATGGAACAGCACAGTACTAGCCTTTCAGAATGGCTCACTTATGCCATTTTTAAAACTTATTCATTCATGGGATGTGGGCATTGCTGGCGAAGCCAGGATTTATTGACCATCCTTAATTGCCCTCGAGAAGGTGGTGGTGAGCCGCCTTCTTGAACCGCTTCAGTCTGTGTGGTGAAGCCACTCCCACAGAACTGTTAGGAGTTCCAGGATTTTCACCCAGCGATGATGAAGGAACAATGATATATTTACAAGTCAGGATGATGTGTGACTTGGAGGGGAACTTGGACGTGATGGTGTTCCCATGCGCCTGCTGCCCTTGCCCTTCTAGGTGATAGAGTTCACGCGTTTTGGAGGTGCCGTCGAAGAAGCCTTGGCGAGTTGCTGCAGTGCACCTTGTAGATGGTACACACTGCAGCCACGGTATGCCGGTGGTGGAGTGAGTGAATGTTTAAGGTGGTGGATGGGGTGCCAATCAAGCAGGCTGCTTTGTCCTGGATGGTGTTGAGCTTCTTGAGTGTTGTTGAAGCTGCAGTCATCCAGGCAAGTGGAGAGTATTCCATCACACTCCTGACTTGTGCCTTGTAGATGGCGGAAAGGCTTTGGAGAGTCAGGAGGTGAGACACTCACTGCAGAATACCTAGCCTCTGACCTGCTCTTGTTGCCACAGTATTTATGTGGCTGGTCCAGTTAAGTTTCTGGTCAATGGTGACCCCAGGATGTTAATGGTGGGGGATTCAATGATGGTAATGCCGTTGAATGTCAAGGAACGGTGGATAGGCTCTCTTGATGGAGTTAGTCATTGCCTGGCACTTGTGCAACACAAATTTTACCTGCCACTTACCAGCCCAAGCCTGAATGTCATCCAGGCCTTGTTGCATGTGGGCACGGACTGCTTCATTATCTGAGCTGTTGCGAATGGAACTGAACATCCCCACTTCTGACTTTATGATGGAGGGAAGGTCATTGATGAAACAACTGCAAATGGCTGCGCCTAGGACACAGCCCTGAGGAACTCCTGTAGCAATGTCCTGGGGCTGAGATGATTGCCCTCCAACAACCAGAACCATTTTCCTTTGTGTGAGGTATGACTTCAACCAGTACAGAGTTTTCCCCCCGAACACAATTGACTTCAATTTTGCTGGGGCTCCTTAGTGTCACACTCGGTCAAATGCTGCCTTGATGACAACGGCAGCCTCTCTCACCTCAACTCTGGAATTCAGCAGCTTGTTCTGGAGCACAAGTCTTCAGCACGACAGCTGGGATTTTGTTGGGGCCCATAGCCTTTGCTGTATCCAGTGCGCTCAGCCGTTTCTTGATAGCACGTGGAGTGAATAAAATTGTCTGAAGACTGCCATCTGTGATGGTGGGGACCTCAGGAGGAGGCCGAGTTGGATCATCCACTCGTCACTTCTGCCTGAAGAAGGTTGCGAACGCTTCAGCTTTGTCTTTTGCACTCAAGTGCTGGGCTCCGCCATCGCAGAGGATGGGGATGTTCATGGAGCCTCCTCCTCCCGTTATTTGTTTAATGGTCCACCACCATTCGTGACTGGATGTGGCAGGGCTGCAGAACTTTAATCTGACCCACTGGTTGTGGGATCACTTAACTCTGACTAGCATGCTGCTTCTGCTTTTTAGCATGCATGTAGTCCTGTGTTGCAGCTTCCCCAGGTTGGCACCTCATTTTCAGGTATGCCTGGTGCAGCTCCTGGCATGCTCTTTGACACTCCTCATTGAACCAGGGTTGGTCCCCTGGTTTGATGGTAATCGTAGAGTGAGGGATATACCAGGCCATAAGGTTACAGATTGTGGTGGAATACACAATCTGCTGCTGCTGATGGCCCACAGGGCCTCATGGGTGCCCAGGTTTGAGCTGCTAGATCTTTTCTGAGTCTATCTCATTTAGCACGGTGGTAGTGCCACACAACACGATGGAGGGTGT
This sequence comes from Somniosus microcephalus, assembly GCF_052327205.1. NCBI lineage: Eukaryota > Metazoa > Chordata > Chondrichthyes > Squaliformes > Somniosidae > Somniosus > Somniosus microcephalus. Next base: position 41,319,237 of record NC_140992.1, on the reverse strand, counting down.
CCTCAGTGTGAAGATGGGACTTTGTCTCCACAATGACTGTGCGGTGGTCATGGCTACCAATGCTGTCATGGACAGATGCATCTGCGACAGGTAGATTGGTGAGGACGAGGTCAAGTAGCTTTATCTCTCATGTTGGTTCTCTCACTACCTGTCGCAGGCCCAGTCTGGCAGCTATGTCCTTCAGGACTCGGCCAGCTTGGTCAATAATGGTGCTACCGAGCCACTCTTGGTGATGGACATTGAAGTCCCCCAACCAGAGTACATTCTGTGCCCTTGCTACTCTCAGTGCTTCTTCCAAGTGGTGTACAACATGGAGGAGTACTGATTCATCAGCTGAGGGAGGACGGAAGATGATAATCAGCAGCAGGTTTCCTTCACCATATTTGACCTGATGCCATGAGACTTTATGGGGTCTGGAGTCAATGTTGAGAACTCCCAGGGCCACTCCCTCTCGACAGTATACCACTGTGTTGTCACTTCTGGTAGGTCTGTCCTATTGGTGGAGCAGGATATACTCAGAAATGTTGATGGAGGATTCTGAGACGTTGGCGGATAGGTATGTTTCTGTGAGTATGACTATGTCAAGCTGTTGCTTGATTAGTCTGTGGGACAGCTCTCCCAATTTTGGCACAAGTCCCCAGATGTTATTGAGGAGGTCTTTGCAGGGTTAACTAGGCTGGGTGTGCCTTTGTCATGTCCAAATTTGATGCCTAGGTCTATGCCGGGTGGTCCGTCTGGTTTTATTCTTGTTGTACCTTTTTGTAGTGGTTTGAAGCAACTTTCAGAGGGCAGTTAGTAGTCAACCAAATTACTGTGGGTCTGGAATCACATATAGGCCAGACCAGGTAAGGAAAGCAGATTTCCTTCCCTAAAGGCCATTAGTGAACCAGTTGGGTTTTTATGAAAATCCAATTGCTGCATGGCCACTATTACTGATACGAGCTTTCTATTCCAGATGTATTTAATTAACTAAATTCACAAACTGCCATGGTGGGGTTTGAAATCAAAATGTTAACGGTGGTAGTGCCACATAACACGATGGAGGGTGTTTTCAGAGAAAATTCAAGATTTGCCATGAGAAACATAGTCCAAATGTAGTATAAAAGAGACATTTAAAAAAATTCATTCCTGGGATGTGGGCGTCATTGGAAAGGCCAGCATTTATTGCCCATCTCTAATTGCCCTTGAGAAGGTGGTGGTGAGCCGCCTTCTTGAACCGCTGCAGTCCTTGTGGTGAAGGTACTCCCACAGTGCCGTTAGAGGGAGTTCCAGGATTTTAACTCAGCGACGATGAAGGAAGGGCGATATACTTCTAAGTGAGGATGGTGTGTGACTTGGAGGGGAACTTGAAGGTGGTGGTGTTCCCATGCGCCTGCTGCCCTTGTCCTTCTAGGTAGTAGAGATCACTGGTTTGGGAATTGCTGCCGAAGAAGCCTTGGTGAGTTGCTGCAGTGCATTTTGTACTTCTAAGTCAGGATGGTGTGTGACTTGGAGAACTTGGAGGTGGTGGTGCTCCCATGCGCCTGCTGCCCTTGTCCTTCTAGGTGGTAGAGGTCGGGGGTTTGGGAGGTGCTGCCGAAGAAGCCTTGGTGAGTTGCTGCAGTGCATTTTGTAGATGGTACACACTGCAGCCACAGTACGCCGGTGGTGGAGGGAGTGAATGTTTAAGGTTGTGGATCAGGTGCCAATCGCCTGCTTGAACCGCTGCAGTCCGTGTGGTGAAGGTACTCCCACAGTGCTGTTAGAGAGGGAGTTCCAGGATTTTGACCCAGCGACGATGATGGAACGGCGATATACTTCTAAGTGAGGATGGTGTGTGACTTGGAGGGGAACTTGAAGGTGGTGGTGTTCCCATGCGCCTGCTGCCCTTGTCCTTCTAGGTAGTAGAGATCACGGGTTTGGGAATTGCTGCCGAAGAAGCCTTGGTGAGTTGCTGCAGTGCATTTTGTAGATGGTACACACTGCAGCCACAGTACCCCGGTGGCAGAGGGAGTGAATGTTTAAGGTGGTGGATGGGGTGCCAATCAAGCGGGCTGCTTTGTCTTGGATGGTGTTGAGCTTCTTGAGTGTTGTTGGAGCTGCACTCATCCAGGCAATTGGAGAGTATTCCATCACACTCCTGAATTGTGCCTTGTAAATGGTGGAAAGGCTTTGAGGAATCAGGAGGTGAGACACTTACCGCAGAATACCTAGCCTCTGACCTGCTCTTGTTGCCACAGTATTTATGTGGCTGGCCCAGTTAAGTTTCCGGTCAATGGTGAGCCTCAGGATATTGATGGTGATGGATTTGGCGATGGTAGTGTCCTTGAATGTCAAGCGGCGGTGGTTAGATGTTCGCTTCTTGGAGATAGTCATTGCCTGGCACTTGTGTGGTGTGAATGTTAACTGTCACTTATCAGCCCAAGCCTGAATATTGTCCAGGTCTTGCTGCATCTGGCATGGACTGCTTCATTATCTCAGGAGTTGTGAATGGCACTGAACACTGTGCAGTCATCAGCGAACATCCCCACTTCTGACCTTATGATGGAGGGAAGGTCATTGATGAAGCAACTAAAGATGTTTGGGCCTAGGACAATGCCCCGAGGAGCTCCTGCAGTGATGTCCTGAGGCTGTGATGATTGATCTCCAACCACCACAACCACCTTTCTTTGTGTTAGGTATGATTCCAGTCAGTGGAGAGTTTTCCTCCGATTCCCATTGACTTCAGTTTTACTAGGGCTCCTTGATGCCACTCGTGGTCAAATGCTGCCTTGATGTCAAGGACAGTCACTCTCACCTCAGCTCTGGAATTCAGCTCTTTTGTCCATGTTTGGACCAAGGCTTTAATGAGGTCTGGAGCCGAGTGGTCCTGGCGGAAACCAAACAGGGCATCAGTGAGCAGGTTATTGGTGAGTAAGTGCTGCTTGATAGCACTGTCAATGACAGCTTTCATCACTTTGCTGACAGTTCAGCACTCCCTCAGCACTGCACTGGAAAGTCAGCCTAGATTTTTGGTTCAAGTCTCTGGAGTGGGACTTGAACCCACAACCTGCTGACTCATAGGCGAGAGCACTGAGCCATGGCAAACACTTGACACCAGCTAACACATTAAAAGATTATGATAAAATATTCACATACACACACACACGTTGCCTACTCTTGGAGATTGCTGTTTCACAGCTTATTATTTACAATATGTATGTTTAAATTAGGACACCTATAATAAGATTGGCATCAGATGCCAAGCAAACAGTAAATATACATCCGAGTCAGCTATTCCTGTATTTCCGTACTTCTAATATCCAGGACCATAAGAATCTATCAAAGCATGGAATGAGAAAAGGTAGTTTGCCTTAAAGGACATTCGTTCCACAAACCAGGTACAACCTGTTCGTTCTGGGACTGGAACCCAGTGTTCTTCAAAAATGTTCCTGCCGCCAGAGATAGCAAACACAAAACTTGACAATAACTTCAGTATTGTGGCCAATTCTGGGCACCACACTTTAGGAAGGATGTTAAGGCATTAGAGAGAGTGCAGAGGAGATTTACTAGAATGGTATTAGGGATGCGGGACTTCAGTGATGTAGAGAGACTAGAGAAGCTGGGGTTGTTCTCATTAGAGCAGAGAAGGTTAAGGGGTGATTTAATAGAGGTGTTCAAAATCATGAAGGGTTTTGATAGAGTAAATAAGGAGAAACTGTTTCCAGTGGCAGAAGGGTCATAAGAACATAAGAAATAGGAGCAGGAGTAGGCCATTTGGCCCTTCGAACCTGCTCCACCATTCAATAAGATCATGGCTGATCTTCTACCTCATCTCCACTTCCTGCACTATTCCCATATCCCTTGATTCACTTAATATTCAAAAAATTATCGATCAATCTCTTGAATATACTCAACAACTGAGGCTCCACAGCCCTCTGGGGTAAAGAATTCCAAGGATTCTCCACCGCCTGAGTGAAGAAATTTCTCCTCATCTCAGTCCTAAATGGCTGACCCCTTATTTTGAGACTGTGACCCCTGGTTCTAGGCTCCCCAGCCAGAGGTAAGATCCTCCCTGCCTCTATCCTGTCAAGCCCTGGAAGTATTTGTATGTTTCAATGAGATCAACTCTCATTCTTCTAAATTCTAGAGAATATAGGCCTAGTCTACTCAATCTCTCCTCATAGGACAATCCCCCCATCCCAGGAACCAGTCTGGTGAACCTTTGTTGCAGTCCCTCTATGGCAAGTAAATCCTTCCTTAGGTAAGGAGACCAAAACTGTACACAATACTTCAGGTGTGGTCTCACCAGGGCCCTATATAATTGCAGAAAGGCATCTTTACTCTTATACTCAAATCCTCTTGTAGTAAAGGCCAACATACCATTTGCTTTCCTAATTGCTTGCTGTACCTGCTAGTTAGCTGTCAGTGATTTGTGTACAAGGACACCCAGGTCCCTCTGAACATCAACATTTCCCAATCTCTCACCATTTAAAAAATACCCTGCTTTTCTATTTTTCCTACCAAAGTGGATAACTTCACATTTCTCCACATTATATTCCATTTGCTATGTTCTTGCCCACTCACTTAGCCTGTCTGTATCCCCTTGAAGCCTCCTTGCATCCTCCTCACAACTTACATTCCCAGCCAGCTTTTGGGTCGGTAACCAGATGGCACAGATTTAAGATGATTGGCAAAAAAAACAGAGGTGACATGAGGGAAAAAAATGTATGCAGCGTGTTGTTGTAATCTGGGATGCACTGCCTGAAAAGGTGGTGGAAGCAGATGTAATAATAATTTTCAAAAGGGAATTAGATAAATACTTGAAGTGGAAAATTTTGCAGGGCTACGGGGAAAGAGCAGGGGAGTGGGACTAATTGGTTAGCTCTACCAAAGAGCCGGCACAGGCATGATGGGCCGAATGACCTCCTTTTGTGCTGTATCATTCTATAATTCTATGATTTTATGAAGGGTTATACACCTCAAATGTGAATAACCTATCATTTCTCTTTACCGATGGCATTGTGTATTTCTGGCATTTTCTGTTTTTATTACAGGATTCCAGCATATGCAGTTTTCTTTTTCTTTCAGTTGACATTTATATGCATGACCTCCAGTTTTACACTCACCAGTCAATTAACCAGATTACCATCATGTTTGATAGAGCATTTGGTTATCTTGTCTATATCTATACAATTATCCATAGTCAGAGAAATAAAATGAACATACTGGCTACAACTTGCAATCATTAATCACTTCTTTATATTATGTGCAGCACAACGTAAAGTTATCCTAAGGTTTACTGTCACAAGTGAGGATCTGAATTTGACTGATCAACAAATAAGAGAGAAAGTTTTGCAAACTCTTCAAAATCATCAAGATCAACTTCTTAGCAGTCTTCTTGTTCCTGACAGGTATGTTGTGGAAAATAACCATCAAATGTGTACATTCTGTGTTATTAACTGACCCTCCCACAACTGAATGGCTGAGTGCTTTGAGAAAAAATATTTGACCTCACCTTATTTTGTGAATGGTTTTCTGCCTAAACTCGATGCTAAATACTGGGAACAACTGAGATCAACCACAACCTTCAAGCAGAATACTTTCATTATAAAGGCACCATATTGATTTAGTAAAGGGTAATTATTAAGATGAAGAAAGTGCCTTTTTGGCTTTACATATAATTTGACAGCAATTATCATAGAAAAATAGAAATAGCACAGAAAAATTCCATTAAACCTATTGGGCAGGATTTTCATTGGGCCATGGAGGCGGGATTGGAGGCGTGCGGGGGGTTAAAATTGAAAAAACTGGCGGGCGGGCCCAACCCCGCCTCCATCCTGCCTCTAAGCAATTTTCATTAATTTGTGTCTATGTCCCGTCTTCGACCCGCCTCCAAGAGGCGGGAGAGGCCTTAGCATGCACTAAATTGCCTCTATAATACCAATTTGAAAGGCCTTTGCGATTTTAACCCTTTTCCCACGTGAACCTGTTCTGTAACACGACGGTGAATCCTGGTGGGAGCACAATTGGATTGCTGACTATCAGCTGCAGGTCAACCATTAAATAGGAGATTTGATCAGCCATCATTTGCAGGTGGCAGGACTTTGTTGTCTCAGGTCTGGGGGAACTTTTAGAAGGCATAACCACAGCTGTGGAAGTTTGAAGCTTGACACCCATCTCCAGTGTGACCTCCTGGGAAACCCCTCTCGCCACTTTCACTGAGCGCTTCCTCAACTGAGGCATATACCAGAAGCATGGGAGCCATTTATTTCCTTCCCTTCTGGACATTAGATGAGGACGAAGACCAGCGGCAGCACCAGCAGAACCAGGAACAACAGTAGCACCAACAGCAGCAGCAGCAGCAACAACAGGAGCGCCAAGCTGCTGCTCACCCACCTGAAGCTGCACAGGCCAGAAGGGGCCAGCGCATGGAAGCCCGTCAGCGCAGGAGATACCCCCAAAACAGGGTCTACAGACACAGGGTCAGCTACCTCAACATGTCTGAGCAAGAGTGCCAAAGGCGGCTCCGACTTTTGCGAGAGGTAGTGGGTGGTGTTAAGTCTGTGTGTTCCAGTTGTATTAAGATTAATTACTGACACAGACTACAAGAATAAAGTTCAACAGGTCTTTACTAGTTGGAAGTCAGGACTATACTAAATACAATATCACTACACAGTACTTATATACCGGTGGTCACCACCGGTATTGCGTATACAGCAGCCAGAGAAAGTAGTACATCTCTTAAGGTGGAACAGGCTTAAGTTCTCTTAAGGTGGAACAGGTTACATACACCACAATCCTCCCTTTTTAGCTTAACAGTCATATCCCCATTTAACATAACATCATAACATATATACATATATAACTTCAGGTATAAACAGTTCAAAGGTTCAGTCTCTCAGGAGGCCTTCTGATTCGGTTTGGATAACGCCTTTCAGTGGTCTCTGATTCTTGTTGCTGAGGTGACTCTTCTTGTTGGTTTCCTATGTATTGGACGTCATCATCAGGTACAGTCCCTGCCGAGGTAGATGCTTCAGGTTCATTAACGTCTTCCACAGTTGTCTCTGTCGCAACCATGGGTTCGACCCTTGCTCTTGATTCTACCAGTTGATCCGCATGACGCCTTATCACATTGTTACCAATATCTACTGTGTACATCAGAGGTCCTTGTCTGGCCCGAATTGTTCCGGACTGCCATTTTTCGTTTCCATAGCCCCTTGCCAACACTGGTTGTCCTACGTCGAAACTTCGAGTGGACTTGTTATTAATATGCCAGAACTGTTTGTTTTCCACTTCCCTCCGCACATTTGGTTTTAACAAGTCCAACCTGGACCGCAACCTCCTGTTATAAAACATCATGGCAGGACTTTGGTTAGTCACTGCATGAGCGGCGTTTCAATATGCCATTAGGAAATTGTCCACCTTGTGTTGTAACGGAATCTGATCATCGTTCATGGCCTTTATTGCCTTTTTGAATGTTTGGACAAATCTCTCGGCCAACCCGTTTGTCACCGGATGATATGGGGCAGAGGTATAATGTTTCACCCCATTCTTCTTTAAGAATTTTTGGAATTCTTCCGACACGGACTGTGGTCCGTTGTCCGAACATATCTCTTCTGGCAATCCGTTCCTTGCGAATATTGTTCTTAACACCGCAATTGTCTTTTCTGAAGTAGTGGTATTCATCTTGATCACTTCTGGCCATTTGGAATGTGCGTCCACCGCAATTAGGAACATGGAGTCCATGAATGGACCAGCAAAGTCAATATGTACGCGTTGCCATGGGGCTGAAGGCCATTCCCATGGGTGTAGCGGTGCGATCGGAGGTGCATTTTGCACTTTTTGGCACCCAGCGCAGCTTTTTGTCAACTCCTCTATCTGTTGGTCAATGCCCGGCCACCATACATAAGCCCTAGCAAGACTTTTCATCTTAACTCCCCCCAGATGACCTTCATGCAGTTCCTTTAGAACTCTTTCCCGTAACTTGGGAGGAATAATCACTCTTGTCCCGTACATCAAAGTACCATGGCAGACGGACAGCTGGTCTCGCCTTGCCGAGAATGCCGGTAACAGAGGATCACCATGTGTTGGCCATCCCTTCACTGTCACCTCGTAAACTCGGGACAGTGTCGGGTCGTTCCTGGTTTCTCTTTCAATACTTGCATTGGTGACTGGTAAACACTCGATGATGGTCGAATGAAATAACTCAACAGGGTCAACTTTCGTCGTCTCTTCTGCTTCAGGTAGTGGCAGGCGCGACAACCCATCAGCATTGCCATGCTGCTTTGTACCTTTGAATTCTATTTGATATTGATGTGCCCCTAGGAAAAGGGACCATCTCTGGAGTCGCTGTGCTGTCATCACCGAAACACCCTTCTTAGGGTTAAAAATGGATACCAACGGCTGATGGTCTGTCAGAAGTGTGAATTTTTGGCCCTGCAGGTAATGATTAAACTTCTTCACTCCCCATACAAGGCTGAGAGCCTCCCTATCGATCTGCACATAGTTGCGCTCAGCGGAGGTCAATGATCTGGATGCAAATGCGACTGGCCTTTCCGTGCCATTTGGCAACTTGTGTGAGAGTACTGCCCCAATACCATATGGAGAAGCATCACAAGCCAACCGAATAGGCAGTGTCGGGTTGAAGTGAGCCAACACTTCCTCTGAGGTGATCAATTCTTTGCTTTTGCGAAATGCCTTCTTACAGTTTTCGCTCCATTCCCATGGTACCCCCTTCTGTAAAAGAGCGTTCAGTGGATGCAGTACCGTGCATAGATTCGGTAGAAACTTATGGTAATAGTTAATCAATCCCAGAAACGACCTCAACTGAGAGACATTTTCCGGAGCGGGAGCCTTTACAACTGCCTCTATCTTGTCAGGAGACTTATGAAGCCCCTCCCGGTCAATGACATGACCACAGTACGAGATCCGCTTCTGAAAGAACTCACATTTCTGCCGATTAACTCTAAGTCCATACTCTTTCAGTCTGTTGAGCACCAGTTCCAAGTTTGCGAGGTGTTCTTCATCACCATCACCTGTAATCAGAATATCGTCCAGGTAACATTGTGTGCCTGGAATTCCCTGTAATACCTGCTCCATGGCCCTCTGCCAAATTGCCGGAGCCGATGCCACTCCAAAAACCAGCCTAATATACCGGTACAAACCTCTATGCGTGTTGATCGTGAGGTACTGGCGTGACTCTTCTTCAACCTCCATCTGCAAGTACGCCTGCGCCAGGTCTATCTTGGTGAAGTGTTTCCCGCCAGACAACGAAGCAAAAATATCCTCAATCCGCGGAAGCGGATACTGCACCGTGTGAAGCACCGGATTAACGGTGATCTTGAAACCTCCACAGATGCGAACATTCCCTGGTTCTCCTGGCTTGTTGCTCGAAGGGCGTTTCATAACGGGAACAATGGGTGTAGCCCACTCACTCCAATCTACCTTAGACAGTACACCTGAACGTTCTAGTGCTTCCAGTTCCGCTTCTACAGTAGGTCGTATTGCATAGGGTACCGGTCTGGCTTTGAAAAATTTTGGTTGTGCATGTTCATCAATCTTGATGTTTGCCGTAATTCCTTTCAGTGTTCCCAGTCCTTGCTGGAACACCTCTTTAGCATCATCCAATATTTTGGACAATCGTTTAGGTTTGACATCTGTTTCCCCAGAATCTACCGTTAGTGCTTTTAAGGAGTGCCAGTCCATATTCATTTTCCTAATCCACTCCCGTCCCAGTAGTGGTGGACCTCCTTCAGGTAGCACATATAAGTCCATTACTTGGCTTTCTTCGCCCTTGTGGACCACTTTTACCTCTATCTTTCCGATGGGGTACACTCTTTGCCCCGTGTATGTTTTCAATATAATCTCCATATCCCGTAGGGGAATATGTTGGAATAACCTTTTGTAATCTTTCTTATTCATGACCGTCAATGCTGATCCAGTGTCCAATTCCATCTTTACTTGGACTCCTGCTATCTGAAGAGTGACCCAAATTGTCTGGAGATCTGCATCCTTACCAACGTTGTGTACTCTTAAGCTATCCAGTTCATTACTGCTAGCGTCTGAATCTGACTTCTGTTCGTTCGAACTGGTCTTTGTCACCTTGTGCACCTTTATGTATTTTCCTTGCGGTGACTTTTTGTTGCTGGTCTTCTTTCCTGACCGGCATACTTTAGCTATGTGGCCAAGCCTGCCACACGTTCTGCATTCTTGGTTTTTAAACCAACACTGGTTCTGATCGTGTGTTGTCTTTCCACAACGATAACATTTTACAGTACTCAAACCCAATTTATTTGTACTGAGTTCCGGTGACCGTAGCTGCATTACTGCCGTGCCTCTCGCTGCGGCTTCGTGTGCTGCTGCCATAGTGACCGCTTTCTCAAGCGTCAGCTCATTCTCCTCGAGCAGTCGCTTTTGTGTATCTTCTTTTAATAATCCACACACAAATTTATCTCTTAGCGCATCTGTCAGTCCTGTTCCAAACTGACAGCACCTTGCTAGCTTACGCAATTCCATTAAATATTCAGCATTGCTTTCATCCTTCAGCTGCCTTCTGCTGTAAAATTTAAATCATTCCGCTAGCATCAGCGGCGTGGGGTTTAGATGATTTTTCAGGACAGCAACAATCTCCTCGAACGTCTTATCCGCCGGTTCATCTGGTGATAAAAGGTGTTTCAATTGCCCGTATGTCTTTGCACCCATTAAGTTCAATAAAGTTAGTGCTCTCTCTGCATCTGGGATTTTATTTGCTTTACAATAATTTTGTATGCGTTCTACATACATGGCCCAATCTTCGACGTCGCCATCAAAGGCATTAATGTTCCCATGTTTAGGCATCGTTGCAATTTATTTTATCCCAAGATGGCGGCTTCCCGCTCTTGTCTTCATCCTCCGCCTACAAAATGGCAGTTTTCCCGCGCTTGCCGGTCTTCACCCACTGGCTGCAATGGCGTTTGGCGTGCCGCTGCTGCTCCCCTTTCCCAGCGGTTAGTAACTCCCCCGACACTGTCTCCGCTTCACCGCGGCTCCCTCGGGCATTCGCGCTTCCCTGATGCCGTGCCTCGCAGCCCTTCTTGCAGCCCGGTTATTAGCACCGGCTGCTTTCGCCTTCACCGCAGCTCTCGCGCCTTCAGTCGCCCCAGACGCTGCGCCTTTTTGGCCCGAAAGCGGCCCGGCCCTTATCACCAGCCGCGATCGATGTCCCCGCGCTTATTCCTCCGTCTTCCTCCCCCCGTCTGTACAGCCAACGCGGCCGACTTTCTGCTCGCGTCGCTGACCGGCTTACCCACCACCGAGGTAGAAAGAAGATAGCTGACTGCCGCTGATGGAGGCTTCGAGTTCAGGATGTCTTCTGCACTCCGGGTTCTCGATGCCTGCCGCGCGACGTGTCTTCCAGCAGGGTGATGAGGGTGGATGCCTCTCTTCGACGCTCATTCTGTGGACGAAGCCTCCGTGGATATAAACTGCCGCAGGGTAAGAATCGGACTCGTCGCCACTGTTAAGTCTGTGTGTTCCAGTTGTATTAAGATTAATTACTGACACAGACTACAAGAATAAAGTTCAACAGGTCTTTACTAGTTGGAAGTCAGGACTATACTAAATACAATATCACTACACAGTACTTATATACCGGTGGTCACCACCAGTATTACGTATACAGCAGCCAGAGAAAGTAGTACATCTCTTAAGGTGGAACAGGCTTAAGTTCTCTTAAGGTGGAACAGGTTACATACACCACAGGTGGCATCTGCGCAATGCTGCAACAAGACCTGCAGCCCAGAGGACCAGATGGATAACCCTTACCAGTGGCCGTCAAAGTCACCACCGCACTCAACTTTTTTGCCTCAGGCTCGTTCCAGGGATCAGCAGCAGACATCAGCGGCCACACACACTTGCATCACGTGGGTAACCGATGTCCTCTTTGCCCTCGCGCACAATCACATCCATTTCACCAAGGATCAAGCAATGTCATGGCGCGTGCGGTTGGATTAGCTAATCTGGCAGGCTTTCCAAGGGTGCAGGGTGTCGTTGACTGCACACATGTGGCCCTTAAGGCACCCCATCACAATCCAGGCATTTTTGTCAACCACAAGGGCTTCCACTCCCTTAACATTCAGCTGGTATGTGACCACAAGAAGGAAATTTTGCATGTTTGTGCCAAGTACCCTGGCAGTTGCCATGACTCCTTCATACTGCACCAGTCTAGTGTGCCTCCGCTATTCAGTCCACCAGACCAATTTAACGGATGGCTACTTGGAGACAAGGGCTATCCCCTGAAGACGTGGCTAATGACGCCGTTGAGGAGGCCATCCAACGAAGCTGAGGAGAGCTACAACTCCAGCCACATGTCCACCAGAGCCATAATCGAGCAAACCATCGGTTTCCTGAAGATGCGCTTCAGATGCCTGGATAGATCAGGTGGAGGCCTGCAGTACTCAGCAGCCACGGTCTCCAGAATCGTTGTGGTTTGCTGTGCACTTCACAACATGGCATAGTGTCGTGGCTTGCATATTCCTGAGGACCAAGTGGCTCCTCACATATCCTCCTCAGATGAGGAGGAGGAGAAGAGCGAAAATGAACATCTTGCAGAGGCCCATCAATCAGTGGCAGCAGTATGCGAGAACATTGCTGCCCGGGATGTAAGGAACGCACTTATCTTGGCCAGATTTGCTTAGCCTAGCCAATCAAGTACTTTTGCCTCGCAGCTTCTTACCTGAGCATCGACAATGGCCAAGAACCAGCGGATTCCTAGCAATTTGACCACCATACTAACAATTGCAAGTAATCCTAAGCCCTCAATGTGGAAGTCCCATTCGCGAAATGACACGCACCACAACTACAGCAGTAGTCATCAGATTTTTTATTTACATTATTCATCTGATGGCTTTTTCACAGAAAACATCAAATTTCACCCAAGTGACTACCCTTGTGACTATTTGTGCAGTATCTTTCTCTTACTCATGCTCCTACGTGGTGCTTCCCCTGTGGCTTCAGCAGATGTGGAGGCCCATTGCTCACTTAGCTGCTGCTCCTGTCTCGACACCTTTGGCGGGCGTCCTCTGGGGTTGTGAAACTGTGAGGGCTCGTCAACAGTCTGCTGCTCCTGTGGCTGTACAGGTGTTGAGACGCCGATCTCAATTGGGTGTGGACTCTGGTGGGGCTCTGACCGAGGGCTCTGCAGTGGCATGGAAGTGTGAGCGCTTGGAGAGGAGCACCCACTTCCTTGATGTCTGCCATCAACTTCCCTCTCATGGGTCAGGTCCCCCTCAGTGCTTGCAAGTGGCTTGAGAGCACCTTGCTGCACATCAGGGGGGCCATGGGGACCCGTATTTGCACTGGCAGTCCTACTCAGAAGGACTTCCATGAAGGTCTGGTTTCTCTGTTCAATAGATGACCATCGCTCCTCCAGAGATGTCATTCTATTCTTAACACTCACCATGTTTTCTGCACTCTGGCGACTTATCACCTCCATGGAGGTTGCCAACCTTTCCATGGTGATGCGTTCATGCGCCAATGACTCCACAAAGGCTCTGTTCATGTTCGCAATGGACTCCTCCATTCACTCCACACTCGCAGCGACCCTGGAGACAAAACCTGCCAGAGACTCCGGCATCTGTTCCTGGAGTTCCAGGACCGCTGATCTTATGAATGGACCCAGAGGCAGAGGGTCGACATGCAGCTGAGCCGAGCTGGCAGAGTCCTGCGCCCTCCGACTAGGATTCTCCACTGCTGTCCCTGTCTCCACAATCTGCTGATGCTCACTTGTGAGCTGTGATACACCAGGTGACAACACTACTCTATGTCCCGAAGGTCCCACCGAGGTGCGAGTGTCTGTGCTGGTGCTGGGTGCGCTGAATTCTGGTGATGCTGTGCCCTCTGAGGTTGCAGCTTCCTCTGAGGCGTCTGGAGGCTCAGGCTCTTCCTCCTGGCTAGTGGGGACAGGTGCTTGCGATGGTCCTGCGGTGGAGTAAAGGAAAGAGTCAGAGATGTGATGCCAAGGTTACATGCACATTGCATATTGCAGATGATCATAAGTCCATCTGTTAGAGCTTTAGAATCATTATCAGCGACTCATGCAATGTCAATGAGAGAGATGGAAAACTATTCTGTCACCAGCTTGCTGTGATGCACCCGTCTGTCCGTCCCCCACTTGCGCATCTTCCTCCACTCCTACGATCTCCAGGACCGCCTCCTCCCAGGGGGTGAGGTGGGCTACTGAGGTTGGCCCTCCTCCTGTCCTCGCTCTTTCTCGCTTATTGTGAGCTCTCTTTTCCTGCAATGAGGGTGACAGGTGGAGGTTGAGTGAGAATGAAGGAGTGAGTGTAGAGATTCCATAGCATGGATACGTAGAAGGAGACAAAGACGGAGTGAGGTGGCAAGACCAAGGCCCTCCCTGTGTGTTGTCAGTTGTTTTCATAGCATCACAGTGATAGGGAGTGTGAGAGCTGCATAGTCGAATAGTTAGGTGAATGTGACCATAGAGAGAAAGGGAATGGGTAAGGGTGCATGGATGTCAGTGTCAAGTGGGATGGGGAGGAAGAGATTGCTAAAGCTGAGTGCTGGTGAGGAAAGGCAATTGGGATCAGATTGAGGGTGATGGGAAATTCATACTCAGTTTTCCAGTGCGCAGAAGGTCATGAAATCACTTCCTGCACTGAATCCAGGTTCTGCGGCTTACTGATAATGAGTTGATCTCCTCTGCCACCTGGATCCACACAGCCTTGGTCTGCTGGGGAGGCTTCTTCCTCCCTGAAGAAGGGAAGAGCACCTCTTCATCTGTTCTTGCTCCCTCAACTAAAGCCTGCAGGGCAACGCTGCCAAACCTAGGAGCAGACCTAGGTCTTTCACTGGCCATTCTGCCTCCAGGTCCCTCTAGCATGAAAGGCCAAAAGGTTGGCAGTCTGCAGAAGAAGCAAGGCTTGTTGCAGACCTTAAATGCAGCAGCAATGATGACATAATCGGAGGCGACTTTCAGACTGGGAAAACTCATTTGCCATGGGTTCCCACACGTTGGAACTCAATTGTACAATTAAGTTAAATTCGCATCAATCTCCCACACTGATTTAGATTCGGGTGGATAACACGAAATGCGGATTACATGACCCCAGCCCGCCCCTGAATCAAAATCCAGCCCATTGTTTCTGAGCTGGTGATTATTAGCCCAATATTGTACTAGAGGCTAGTGCCTCCCAAATGCAGGCACACTTCGTCCCAACAATACACTTGAGATGATACTTCACGAGACACAATGGGGGCGATTTTGCCAATGGGGGTGCGTTGGAGGCGGGACTGCTGCTTGCCGGATCATTGTCGCACCTCCATCGACTTGTGGCCAACCCTCGCCATTTTCCCTTGATTGACCTTGTTAAGCCTGCCCAGTGGGCTTAGCAGGCCAATTAAGGGGAAGCCGGTTACAGAGAACGTCAGCGTATGACATTTCATCTGTCAAACATTTTTGACAAATGAATTGTCATCGTTTGACAGCTCTCTGAGTTCTTGTATTCAAGGCTCATCAAACCTCTTTCTTTAGCAGAAATGAGATGGTTGTTGCATCGGAGAATGCAGCAGCCATCTGTCATCTCTGCTGGTGAGACGCGAGACTCTCCGCATCCCCAACTGTTGAAGCCTGCAGGAAGAAACAAAGGTAAGTAAGCATTTTCTATCACTTTCCACTCACCTCACATACTTACCTCTCCACACGTGCACCCATCACTTACCTTCACAGTGCACTTTTGCACCCCTCCGACCCCCGCAGACCCACTGCTCGCCTTGGTGACCCTGGCGGGGTTTCCCAACGTTGGGAAGCCCACGCCTCTGTTGGAAAAATGGGGATAATCCTCTTAACTGCCTGTTAACTACCTGTTAACAGGCAGTTAAGTGGCTGTAATCCCCTTCCCGCCACCAGGAGATGGGACCCGGCGCGGGTCAGCTACCCACCTCCTGGCAAGATGGCACGGAGGCGGGTTGGGGGCAGGATGGGCACCCGCCCCCAGATTCTGCCATTTTCCCAGCAGTCCCGTCTCCATACCCACCTCCCCAGGGCTGGCAAGATCGTGCCCAATCTGTTTGAATCATTTCATTTACCAGACCCTGCCTCTCTGAAGAAGACTAAAATAATATTGTTTGCTATACATTTTTGTATAAACTATAGAAGCAGGACCACTAGACACTAAATTAATACTATAAAGGTATATATTTCAGTTAATATTCGTAATAGAAATTTCATTTGTTCTTAAGTATAAACATCACTTTTTGTAAACTACACTCAGTCTACTGTATTGTACTAACGTTGTGATATTGAATCTTTTCAGCAGTTAATTGTAAACAGAAGGAACATTGGACAAGGAGAGAATTTCAGCTAAGAGAAATCTCTAATATATACAATAATAATGCACTTTACGTCTTAAGCTGAATAACAGTGTGTGACCTTCATTATTCTTAAAGTGGAACAAGAATGCCTCATTGTTGTACAGTTTAACTTAATATTAACTTTATGTTGGACTCCTTTCCTATGACCTCTACTACCTATAATCTAATTGTATAATCGTTAATTTATCAATAGGAATGGAAATTTTATTATACTAGGTAGATTGATGTTTTGAAAAAGGGTTTCAACCCGAAACATCGACTCTAATTTCTCTCCACGGATGTTGCCTGGCCTGCTGAGTTTTTCCAGCATTTTCTGTTGTTATTTTTGATGTTTTCACTAGTTAGGTACATAAAACTGCTTAAAACTGGCACACTTTTAAATTAAACAAAACTAGTGCTAGAATTTTTGAAAGGCGACTCCAAACAATTTTAGCAGTTACTCAAAGACCTGGAGGTAGATTTTTAACTTGCTGCCCGGGTGTGAAACTGCCACTGCATTTAATGAGAAACCACCTCATTTCCATTTCCATTGAAACCAGCCAATCTGCAACACAGATTTACACACGGGCAGCACATTGAAAATCTACCTGCTGAGATTACACAATAGGAATTTAAAGTGGTATTAATTTAGGCAATGACAGTGAGAAATGCTCAATGAATTCTTACAAAATTCTTTTTCTCTACTATCTTGGTGGAGGTGCTATGGCCTCTGCTAGAATAGTGGACAAAGGCATTAAGCATTCGCCTGCGAATATTTGCACAGTTTAAATTCAAGGCCTAAGTAAATTTTTTCTGATTGTCTATGCAAATTGTATTTTTTATAAGTATTTTCTATAACATTGCTATGTCCATTCATAAAGGCTGTAATATAATTGGCAAATGAAGTTCAACAAAGATAAATGTGAGGCAGCACGGTGGCATAGTGGTTAGCACTGTTGCCTCACAGCGCCAGGGACCCGGGTTCGAATCCGGCCTCGGGTGACTGTCTGTGTGGAGTTTGCACATTCTCCCCGTGTTTGCGTGGGTTTCCTCCGGGTGCTCCGGTTTCCTCCCACAGTCCAAAGATGTGCGGGTTAGGTTGATTGGCTATGATAAATTGACCCTTAGTGTTAGGGGGATTAAATACTTGGGTTTACGGGGATAGGGTGGGATATGTGTTGGTGTAGGGGTTACGGGGATTGGGTGGGATATGTGTCGGTGCAGGCTCGATGGGCCGAAATGGCCTTTATCTGCACTGTGGGGTTTCTGTGATTCTGTGATTCTGTATTATATTTTGGTAGGGAGAATAGGGAGATCACTTATCACTTGGAGGGTGCGAGTCTGGGTGGGGTAGAGGAACAAAGGGATCTCGGAGTACAAATACACAAATCACTAAAAGTTGCGACACAGGTTAGCAAGGCCATAAAAAAAGTAAGCCAAGCACTAGGGTTTATTTCTAGAGGTATAGAATTGAAAAGTAGGGAAGTTATGCTAAACCTGTATCGAACCTTGTTTAGGCCACACTTAGAGTCCTGCGTACAGTTCTGGTCACCATATTATAAAAAGAATATAGAGGCACTGGAGAGGGTGCAGAGAAGATTTACAAGGATGCGAGGGTATACATATCAGCAAAGGATGAACAGGCTGGGTCTCTTTTCACTTGAAAAAAGAAGGCTGAGGGGTGACCTAATAGAGATCTTTAAAATTATGAAAGGTTTTGATAGAGTGGATACAGAGAGAATGTTTCCACTTGTGGGGAAGAGCATAACTAGAGACCATCAATATAAGATAATCACCAAGAAATCCAATAGGGAATTCAGAAGAAACTCCTTTACCCAAAGAGTGGTGAGAATGTGGAACTCGCTACCACAGGGAGTGGTTGAAGCGAATAGTATAGATGCATTTAAGGGGAGGCTGGACAAGTATATGAGGGAAAAGGGAATAGAGGATTATGCTGATAGATTTAGATGAGGAAAGACAGGAGGAGGCTCGTGTGGAGCATAAACGCCGACATGGACTGGTTGGGCCGAATGGCCTGTTTCTGTGCTGTATATCCTATGCAATCCTATGTAATCAATGATTGCAGTCAATTTGTTGACATTACAGAGATACTTTTTTGAATTCACGCTCCCAGTGCATATGGAAATTCAATTGTGTGGTAAATGCCCTAATTTTCAATATGTACTCCTGGCATGCAAGGCTCCCTGCTGTGAGCACTGTCAGAAAATGATCCCATATTAGATATGTATAAATAGTTATTCCTGATTCTGAAAATAAATGGACAAAAGTTGGACATGAAAGATGATGTAGTGAATATTGTTCACGTGACAATGGGTTCCCCTGTGCTCAGTGAGTTCTGGAGGAGAGTGAACCAAAGCCTACCAAAATCTTTGAGATTCACTGGCTAACTTAGATGCAGCTAGTGATTCTCAAAGCATTGCTTGTGTGGTGGTGCAACCGGAAAACAAAACATAAGCAACTCTCACTTACATTGATGCTCCGGAGTAGAATGACATTCAAAATGACAATGGTAAGTGATCAGGAGGCGGGCGGTTCTGCAGTAGGAAGGCATATAAAAAAAATTACATGTACAGGTTGTGGAATAAAATGAATTTGGAAAGATTCTGTTTATTATGTAAAAAAACAAGATGAATGATGATCTGACTGTGTATAATTGTAATTACTGTATTACAAAACCAATTAAAGTCTTTAATTTAAAGAATTGTGAAGAGCCTGTGTTTTTTGAGAAAATTAATCCATTTTGCTGCATTTTTTCATAACACAACTGCTTGATCTTGATAAGTTGCTGTTTCTGCTGTCTTTGTGCTTCTGTTTGTCTGTCTCTCCTTTTCTGCTTCTGTCGCTCACTTATTTTTTTCTACGGCTTCTTTCTTCCTAACTCTGTATGCTTCTCTCTCTGTCCACTTCTGCTTCAATGCCTGTCGTTTATTAATTTTAATTAATTTTTGAGTGGGGGATGGTGGGTGACATGAGGTGGTGTGGCACGCAACAAGCCAGCAGTAGCTTCACGCTGCAATTGGGGTGGGTGTTGGAAGGAAAATTTGGCTCCCATCAACTTCCTTCTCATCCCCTCCCCCAGTCACTCATTATTGCCCCCGACCCACTCAGTCCCATCATGGTCCCTACCCTTCCAACTTCCCATTACCTCTTCCTCCTTCCACCACCCCATCACTACCTCTGCCTCTTCCCCTTTGAACAACAACTCAACTGCTGTACCCTCCCCTCCCCCTTGCTGTGCTGTCTCTCACTTCATCATGAATCCTCTAACCACTTGCACTGGCCTGCAGCATCTCCACTCAGGTGAAGTGTATTTACAGTATGCAAAGCTTACTTTGGCATATTCCATTTTTAATGCTGTTATAGGAATTTATAATGCAGAAAATTGACAGGAGGTAGATGAAAATGTAAGATTTTTGAGATCAATTATATATTAAATTCAGGATGTGGGGCATGCAACCCATTGCAAACTCCTGTCAACCTCCTCTAATAGAAAATCCTATTTTAAAAGTTTCAACATTTATCTGCAATACCTTTTATGCATGTAGGTGGCGCTGCAATAGGACTTTCAATGTTAAAGGTGTAAATTCCCTGTCACACAAGACCTGGGGCCATCTTGTAGTAGACTTAGCGGTAATGGAAGCATAGTGGTTATGTTACTGGACTAGTAATCCAGAGACCTGGACTAATGATCCGGAGACGTGAGTTCAAATACCACAGCAGCTGGGGAATTTAAATTCAGTTAATTAAATAAATCTGGAATAAAAAGCTAGTATCAGCAATGGTGGCCATGAAACTATCGGATTGTCGTTAAAAACCCATCAAGTTCACTAATGTCCCTTAGGGAAGGAAATCTGCCATCATTACCTGGTCTGGCTGAAATGTGACTCCAGACCCACAGCAATGTGGTTGACTCTTAACTGCCCTCTGAAATGGTCTCAGTTGTAAAAAACTATTATGTCCATGTGTAATTGAGACACGGACTGCAGGAGTTGGTTACAACAGGTCTTTACTGAGTGGAGACAAACTGGAACTACTATGCAAAGTTACTACACAGGCTTATATACAGGGGTGGTCACTACTGGTACTGCAGTATACAGGGGCTGCAGAATATAGTTCCTTCTGCAAAGTACATACACTACAATTCCTCCCCTTTTAGCTAAACAGTACATAACATTTGATTAATAATTAAATAACATATTTACAATTACAGTTGCTAGATACATTAGCTGAAGTTAAGCAATTATAAGTTCAGTCTTTGAGGAGGCTTCCTGATTCTGTCTGGATAACGCCTCTTTGGGGTATCAGGTTCTTCTGGCAAAGTTGATTCGGGATCAACGTCGTTGTTTGGTTCGTCTGCTTCCACTATCACCGATTCTGAGGTAGATGCAATTGGTACCTCAGTTTCATCACCAGGTGTATCGGATCGTGGTGTGGAATTGACGTTTTCCAGTGACTCTAGAATCTGGTCAGCATGGCGTCTTACAATGTTCTCTCCAACATCCACGGTATACATTAGGGGTCCTTGCCGTGTGCAGATCGTTCCTGGCTGCCATTTCTCTGTGCGGTAGTCCCGGGCCAAAACTGGTTGACCTATCTTAAAATTCCTGGTCGGCCTTTCATTCATATTCTGAAACTGCCTGTTCTCCACATCTCTTCTGATGTTTGGCTTAACCAAATCCAAGCGGCATCGTAGTCTTCGATTAAAGAACATCATGGCTGGAGTTTGGTTGGTAACCGCATGTGTCACATTCCGGTAGGCAAACAAGAAGTTATCCACCTTGTGTTGTAGGGGTATGTCTTCATTACACATTGCCTTGATAGCCTTCTTGAATGTTTGAACGAACCTCTCAGCCAATCCATTGGTGGCTGGATGATATGGGGCGGATGTGTAATGCTTAACACTATTGTTCTTTAAGAACCTCCGGAACTCTTCAGACACAAACTGTGGTCCATTGTCGGAGCAAATCTGTTCAGGCAGCCCATTTCTGGCGAATATGGTTCGTAAGACTGTGATAGTTTTTTCTGTGGTGGTTGAGGATATTTTTATTACCTCTGGTTACTTTGAATGCGCATCCACCGCAATTAAAAACATCGAGTCCATAAATGGACCAGCAAAATCAATGTGCACCCTTTGCCATGGAGATGAGGGCCACTCCCATGGATGTAGAGGGGCTTGTGGTGGGGCGTTTTGGACCTTCTGGCATCCTGTACAGCTCTTGGTCATCTCTTCGATTTCTCTATCGATTCCCGGCCACCACACAAACGCTCTGGCTAAGTTCTTCATTTTTACCCCTCCCAGATGACCCTCATGAAGCTCATTGAGCACTCTATCCTTCAATTTGGGTGGAATTACTACTCTGGATCCACACATCAAGGTTCCTCTGCACACTGACAGCTGTTCTCTTCTCGGCGAGAATGCTGGCAACAGTGGTTCGCCATGTGCTGGCCATCCCTTCACCGTTAAATCATAGACCCAGGAGAGTGTCGGGTCATTTCGTGTTTCCTTTTCTATGTTTGCATTCATCACAGGTAGACATTCGACTATGGTCGAGTGGAATATCTCCACAGGATCCACTGCAGGTGCTTCTTCCACCGTCGGCAACGGTAGGCGCGACAATCCATCATCATTCCCATGCTGTTTAGTTCCTTTGTACTTGATGTCATATTGGTGTGCCCCTAGGAAAAGGGACCACCTCTGTAGCCGTTGTGCTGTCATTATCGGGACGCCCTTCTGAGGGTTGAAAATGGAGACAAGAGGTTGATGATCAGTTAGTAGAATACATTTCTGACCGTGCAGGTAGTGATTGAACTTCTTCACCCCCCACACCAGGCTGAGGACCTCTCTGTCAATCTGGGCGTAGTTACGCTCGGCTGAAGTTAACGAGCGTGACGCAAAAGCTATCGGCCTCTCTGAACCATCAAGGAATTTATGTGACAGTACCGCTCCAATGCCATAGGGAGACGCATCACACGCTAGTCTTATCGGTAGTGATGGGTTGTAGTGAGCCAATACTTCTCTTGAAGTGATTAGGTCTTTACTCTTCTGAAAAGCCCGCTTACATTCATCGCTCCATTTCCATGCTACTCCAGTTTGTAGTAGGGCGTTCAGTGGTTGCAGAATTGTGGACAAATTCGGCAAAAACTTATGGTAGTAATTCACCAATCCGAGGAATGACCTCAGTTGCGACACATTTTCAGGCGCTGGAGCCCTAACTACCGCTTCAATTTTGTCAGGGGACTTATGTAACCCCTCTTCATCAATCACGCGGCCACAATACGATATCTGTTTCTTAAAAAACTCGCACTTGGGGCGATTGGCTCGTAGCCCATGTTCTCTTAGTCTAGTGAGCACCTGCTCTAGGTTGGCAAGGTGTTCACTGTCATCTTCACCTGTCACTAGGACGTCGTCCAAGTAACACTGAGTCCCCGAAATACCTTGCAGGACTTGTTCCATCGCTCTTTGCCATATCGCCGGAGCTGATGCTACTCCGAATACCAGTCGATTATACTGGTAAAGACCTTTGTGAGTGTTTATCGTGAGATACTTCCAAGAGGATTCTTCAACCTCCATCTGCAAATATGCTTGTGTTAGGTCAATTTTTGTAAAACGCTTCCCTCCAGATAGTGAGGGGAAAATATCTTCTATCCTCGGGAGAGGATACTGTACTGTGTGAAGGACTGGGTTCACCATCACCTTGAAGTCCCCACAGATGCGAACCTTCCTTGGCTCCTCAGACTTATTGTTTAATGTTTTCTTCATGACAGGAACGATGGGTGTTGCCCACTCGCTCCAGTCTACCTTAGATAACATGCCTGCATTCTCCAGATTCTCCAGCTCTGCCTTGACGGCTGGGCGAATTGCATACGGTACCAGTCTTGCTTTGAAAAACTTGGGAATTGCATTCTCTTCTATTTTTATTGAGGCGGTTACGCCTTTAAGGGTTCCCAGTTCTTGTTGAAATACCTCTTTGGCGTTAGCTAAGATTTTTGACAATCGTCCAGGTGTGACGTCGTCATCCTTTTTACCAGCCACCGTCAGTGCCTGAATGGAGTGCCAGTCTAAACTTATCTTTCTGATCCATTCACGTCCCAATAACGGTGGTCCACCATGTTGCAGTATGTATAGATACAATTTCTGTATTTCCTTGCCGTTGTATTCGACAGGCACCCTTATTTTCCCTCTGGGGTATACTTTCTGCCCCGTATACGTCTTCAAGACAATGGATGTCTCTTTCAAGGGCATGTGTGAGAATAGCCGCTCATAGTCTCGTCGATTCATGACGGTCAGGGCTGATCCTGTATCCAATTCCATTTTGACTTGGGACCCTGCTATCGTGAGGGTGACCCAAATGGTTCGGTGATCCTCTTTTGTGATTACGTTGTGAAGTTTGAGACAACTTAGTCTCTTGTTCCCGGATTCACTATCGCTCTTCTGGTCTTCGGAACTACTGTCCGTCATCTTTTGTACTTTCCTGTAGTGTTCCTTAGTAGCCTTTTTGTTGTCATTAGTCTTCTTCCCAGACCTGCAAACTCGTGCAATGTGTCCCATCTTTCCACAATGCCTGCATATTTTGTCCTTGGACCAGCAGTCCTTCTGGTCATGGGTTGTTCTGCCACAGCGATAACATTTTTCAAATCCCTGTGTCATTTCGTGGGTGCCGTATTCCTGTGGCTTTTGCTGTATTTCCGCAGCTCCCCTTGCTGCTGCTTCGTATGATACTGCCATGCTGAAAGCCTTATCTAGCATCAGCTCTTTCTCTGAGAGTAACCTCTTCTGGGTTCCTTCACTCAGGAGTCCACAGACAAATTTGTCCCGTAGAGTATCTGTCAGTCCTGCTCCGAACTGGCAGTGCTTTGATAGCTTGCGTAGTTCCGTAAGGTAATCAGCATTGCTCTCATCTTTATGCTGATTTCTCCTGTGGAATTTAAATCTTTCTGCTATCAGCAGCGGTGTAGGATTTAGGTGTTCCTGTAGGATATCAACAATTTCGTTAAAACTCTTCGCCATCGGTTTGGCTGGAGTGATCAGGTTCCGCAATACGCCGTACGTTCTTGCGCCCATTAAGTTTAGTAGTACTGATGCCTTTTTCTCATCGGCTACTTCGTTTGCTTTGCAATATACTTCGACTCTTTCCACATACGTGGTCCAGTCTTCTATTGCATTATCGAAGGCAGTGATAATGCTAGTCTTCGGCATCT
Source organism: Somniosus microcephalus (assembly GCF_052327205.1). NCBI lineage: Eukaryota > Metazoa > Chordata > Chondrichthyes > Squaliformes > Somniosidae > Somniosus > Somniosus microcephalus. Next base: position 41,294,709 of record NC_140992.1, on the reverse strand, counting down.
TGGAAATCTAAGATGGCGCCTCCTGCGCTTTGCCTTCTTCCCCGATTTAACAAAATGGCGCCTCCCGCGCTTTCCGTCTTCTCCGCTGCTGCTAGCGCTGTTGCTGCCGTTTTATGCTTTGATGGCGACGCCCTATGGTCTTCGCGCACTTCCCCCCGCGCTGCTGCTAATGCCGCTCTCCGCGGTTCCCGTGGCAACTGCAGCTCCTCGCGGCTTTCTGCGCTTCTAATTTCTTTTATTTCCCCGTCGTCGGTGCAACCCTATGGGACACTTTCCTCCCTCTTCTTGGGTTGTTACGCTGCCCGGCTTCGTAGCACCAGCCGCGCCCTGTGTGCTCCACCCTCTCTCCTCTTCCCGACAACGCTGCTCGGCCCCGTTGAAAAGCCACCCGATCGAGCTCTAGCCCGCCGCAGCCCAGGAAGGATCAGTGTACTACCTGCCACCAGCCCGATTAGCTGGAACACCATCGACAGGATAACCAAGCCCCGCTCTTGACAGCCTCTCCTGCAAATCTTCAACTCCGATGAATCAGAGGCGGTTGCCCACAGTCGACGCTCGCTTCTTCTGTTTGTTTTATTTTTTTTTTCTCTTTCTTCCTTCTGACCTCGACCTCTGACAACTTCGCTTCAGGGATGGATCCCCATGAGGTGGTGCAGACTGTAGGTAAGTTCGGATCTGCTCGTCACCAGTATTATGTCCGTGTGTAATTGAGACACGGACTGCAGGAGTTGGTTACAACAGGCCTTTACTGAGTGGAGACAAACTGGAACTACTATGCAAAGTTACTACACAGGCTTATATACAGGGGTGGTCACTACTGGTACTGCAGTATACAGGGGCTGCAGAATATAGTTCATTCTGCAAAGTACATACACTACAAAAACCACTATGAGAAACAATAAGACAGAAACCAGACGGACCACCCGGCATCGACCTCGGCACTGGCTACGGACATGGCAACGGCAAATCCAGCCCAGTCAACCCTGCAAATTCCTCCTCACCAACATCTGGGTACTTGTGCCAAAACTGGGAGAGCTGTCCCACAGACTAGTCAAGCAACAGCCTGACATAGTCATACTCACAGAATCATAACTTTCAGCCTATGTCCCAAACTCCTTCATCACCATCCCTGGGTATGTCCTCTCCCACCAGCAGGACAGACCCACCAGGGGTGGCGGCACAGTGGTATACAGTCGGGAAGGAGTGGCCCTGGGAGTCCTCAACATTGACTCCAGACCCCATGAAGCCTCATGGCTTCAGGTCAAGCATGGGCAAGGAAACCTCCTGCTGATTACCACCTACCACCCTCCTTCAGCAGATGAATAAATACTCCTCCATGTTGAACACCACTTGGAAGAAGCACTGAGAGTAGCAAGGGCACAGAATGTACTCTGGGTAGGGGACTTCAATGTCCATCACCAAGAGTGGATGGTTAGCACCACTACTGACTGAGCTGGCCGGGTCCTGAAGGACATAGCTGCCAGTCTGGGCCTGCGGCAGGTGATGAGGCAATCAACACGAGGGAAAAAGCTACTTGACCTCGTCATCACCAATCTACCTATCACAGATGCAACTGTCCATGACAGCGTTGGTAGCAGTGACTTTGTGGAGACAAAGCCCCGTCTTCACACTGAGGACATCCTCCATCGTGTTGTGTGGCACTACCACCGTGCTAAATGGGATAAATTCAGAATAGATCTAGCAGCTCAAAATTGGGCATCCATGAGGTGCTGTGGGCCATCAGCAGCAGCAGAATTATATTCCACTACAATCTGTAACCTCATGGCCCGGCATATCCCTCACTCTACCATTACCATCAAGCCAGGGGACCAGCCCTGGTTAAATAAGGAGCGTAGAAGAGCAAGCAAGGAGCAGCACCAGGCGTACCTAAAAATGCAGTGTTAACCTGGGGAAGCTGCAACACAGGACTACATGCATGCTAAAAAGTGGAAGCAGCATGCTTTAGACAGAGCTAAGCGATCCCACAATCAACGGATCAGATCCACGCTCTGCAGTCCTGCCACATCCAGTCGTGAATGGTGGTGGACCATTAAACAACTAACGGGAGGAGGAGGCTCCATGAATATCCCCATCCTCAATGATGGTGGAGCCCAGCACGTGAGTGCAGAAGACAAAGTTGGAGCATTTGCAACCATCTTCAGCCAGAAGGGCTGAGTGGATGATCCATATCGGCCTCCTCCTAAGGTCCCCACCACCACAGAAGCCAGTCTTCAGACAATTTGATTCACTCCATGTGCTATCAAGAAACGGCTGAGTGCACTGTATACAGCAAAGGCTGTGGGCCCCAACAACATCCTGGTTGTCGTGCTGAAGACTTATGCTCCGGAAAAAGCTGTGCCTCTAGCCAAGCTGTTCCAGTACAGCTATAACACTGGCATCTATCTGACAATGTGGAAAACTGCCCAGGTATGTCCTGTCCACAAAAAGCAGGACAAATCTAATCCGGCCAATTACCGCCCCATCAGTCTACTCTCAATCATCAGCAAAGTGACGGAAGGTGTCATCGACAGTGCTATCAAGCAGCACTTACTCACTAATAACCTGCTCACTGATGCCCAGTTTGGGTTTTTGTCAGGACCACTCAGCCCCAGACCTCAGTACAGCTTTTGTCCAAACATGCACAACAGAGGTGAGGTGAAAGTGGCTGCCCTTGACATCAAGGCAGCATTTGACCGAGTGTAGCATCAAGGAGCCCGAGTAAAACTGAAGTCAATGGGAATCGGGGGGAAAACTCTCCACTGGCTGGAATCATACCTAGCACAAAGAAAGATGGTTGTGGTGGTTGGAGATCAATCATCACAGCCCCAGGACATCACTGCAGGAGTTCCTCAGGGCAGTGTCCTAGGCCCAACCATCTTTAGCTGCTTCATCGATGACCTTCCCTCCATCATAAGGTCAGATGTGGGGATGTTTGCTGATGACTGCACAGTGTTCAGTGCCATTCACAACTCCTCAGATAATGAAGCAGTCCATGTCCGCATGCAGCAAGACCTGGACGACATAAGGCTTGGGCTAATAAGTGGCAGGTAACATTCGCGCCACACAAGTGGCAGGCAATGACTATCTCTAACAAGTGAGAGTCTAACCACCGCCCCTTGACATTCAATGACATTACCATCGCCGAATCCACCACCATCAACATCCTGGGTGTCACCATTGACCAAAAACTTAACTGGACCAGACACATAAATACTGTGGCAGCAAGAGCAGGTTAGAGGCTAGGTAGTCTGCGGCGAGTGTCTCACCTCCTGACTCCCCAAAGCCTTTCCATCATCTACAAGGCACAACTTAGGAGTCTGATGGAATACGCTCCACTTGCCTGGATGAGTGCAGCTCCAGCAACACTCAAGAAGCTCGACACTATCCAAGACAAAGCAGCCCATTTGATTGGCACCCCATCCACCACCTTAAACATTCACTCCCTCCACCACCGGCATACCGTGGCTGCAATGTGTACCATCTACAAGACGCATTGCAGCAACTCACCAAGGCTTCTTTGGCAGCACCTCCCAAACCCCCGACCTCTACCACCTAGAATGACAAGGGCAGCAGACGCATGGGAACACCATCACCTCCAAGTTCCCCTCCAAGTCACACACCATCCTGACTTGGAAACATATCGCTGTTCCTTCATCGCCGCTGGGTCAAAATCCTGGCACTCCCTACCTAACAGCACTGTGGGAGTACCTTCAGGTAAGAGCGATTGGCCAGGGCTACAACAGTCAAAATCAACCTGTGCCACCAAAGCCCTACAAGCTTGGTGCCTGTGAAGCCCTCAGCTACAGGAGATAGAAGGGAGCGGGGAGGAGTAAAGAAAACGTAGTATTTTAATCAATCATCCCTTCAGTCAAGGGGGCTGCCATCACCAGCCATCGAGGCCTGGCACCAACACACAAACAGCAGGGTGCCTAGTCGCACTGTCATAGAAACATAGAAGATAGGAGCAAGAGTAGGCCATTCGGCCCCTCGAGCCTGCTCCGCCATTTAATGAGATCATGGGTGATCATCCAAATTCAGTACTCTCGCTATGAAGACCAACATACCATTTGCCTTCTTAACCGCCTGCTGCACCTGCACGCTTACCTTCAGCGACTGGTGCACAAGGACACCCAGGTCTCGTTGCACTTCCCCTTCTCCCAATCTATTGCTGTTTAGATAATCTGCCTTCCTGTTTTTGCCACCAAAGTGGATAACCTCGCATTTATCCACATTATACTGCATCTGCCATGCATCTGCCCAATCACCCAACCTGTCCAAATCATACTGGAGTTTCTCGGCATCCTCCTCACAGCACACACGCCCACCCAGCTTTGTGTCATCTGCAAACTTGCAGATATTACATCTAGTTCCCTTGTCTAGACCATTAATATATATTGTGAATAGCTGGGGTCCTAGCTCCGATCCCTGCGGTACCCCACTAGTCACTGCCCGCCACTTGAAAAAAGACCTGTGTATTACAACTCTTTGCTCCCTGTCTGCCAACCAGTTCTCTATCCAAGCCAGTACCTTGCCCCCAATCCCATGTGCTTTAACTTTACACAACCAACACCAGTTTACATAGAAACATAGAAGATAGGAACAGGAGTAGGCCATTCGGCCCTTCGAGCCTGCTCTGCCATTCAACGAGATCATGGCTGATCATCCAAACCCTAGCACCCGGTCCCTACACCGACAGCCATCCCACCCAAGCTCTATCCCCGTAACCCCATAACCCCACGTATTTAATCCCCCCTAACACTAAGGGCCAATTTTTATCATGGCCAATCAACCTAACCCACACATCTTTGGACTGTGGGAGGAAACCGGAGCACTCAGAGGAAACCCACGCAAACACGGGGAGAATGTGCAAACTCCACACAGACAGTCACCCGAGGCCGGATTTGAACCCGGGTCCCTGGCGCTGTGAGGCAACAGTGCTAACCACTATGCCACTGTGCTGCCTATCGTGCAAACAGATCAACGGAGGATGCAATCAGAACTGCTCTACACTCGGCACTGAATCACTTAGATGGTAAAGAGACCTACATCAGAATGCTGTTCATAGACTACAGCTCAGCATTCAACACTATCGTCCCCAACAAGCTGGCCACCAAACTCCAAACTCTTGGCCTGAACACTTCCCTCTGCAACTGGACCCTGGACTTCCTAACAAACAGACCCCAGTCTGTCAAATTAGGTAACCACACCTCCCCCCCCCCGACCCTGAACACAGGGGCCCCACAAGGATGTGTGCTGAGCCCCCTCCTCTACTCCCTCTTCACCCACGACTGTGTGGCTGTTCGTGGTTCCAACACCATCATCAAGTTTGCGGATGATACCACGGTAGTAGGCCAGATCACCAACAATGATGAGTCAGCCTACAGGGAGGAGGTCCAGCATCTCGTGAAGTGGTGCGCCGATAACAACCTGGCCCTTAACATCAAGAAAACCAAAGAAATCATTGTGGACTTCAGGAAGTCTAAAGGCAGAAGTCACACCCCCATCCACATCAATGGGGCTGTGGTGGAAAGGGTGGACAGCTTTAAGTTCCTCGGAGTCCACATCACGGAAGACCTCTCCTGGTCCCTCAATACCTCCTCTCTGGTGAAGGCGGCCCAGCAGCGCCTATATTTTCTAAGGAGGCTGAAGGGATGTAACCTGTCACCCCTGATCCTCTCTAACTTTTACCGCTGCACAATAGAGAGCATCCTGACGAACTGTATCACAGTATGGTATGGCAGCTGTAGCTACTATGACCGGAAAGCCCTGCAGTAGGTAGTCAAAACTGCCCAACGCATTACCGGCACCCGGCTACCGACCATAGAGCACATATACCAGAAACGCTGTTTGCGGAGGTCACGGTCCATCATCAAAGACCCTACCCACCCCAGCCACAGTCTGTTCGCCCTCCTGCCATCTGGGAGACGCTACAGATGCATTCGCACCCGTACGACCAGATTTAGGAACAGCTTCTTTCCCAGGGCTGTCATCCTACTGAACTCCACAAATAAACTCTAAAGCCTGCACATCTGCCAATGCACTTTATTATGGTTATGTTTATGTTAATGTATTACAAGCCAAATGTATGTTGAATGTTTAAATGTCTTAATCTAAATGTACATTCTCGGGAGCCGCAAGCCTACATTTCATTGTACTGCACTTGTGCACTAACAATGACAATAAAAGATGATTTGATTTGATTTGATTTGACTTATGCGGGACCTTATCGAAAGCCTTCTGAAAGTCCAAATACACCACATCCACTGGTTCTCCCTTATCTATTTTACCAGTTACATCCTCAAAAAATTCCAGTAGATTAGTCAAGCACGATTTACCTTTTGTAAATCCATGTTGACTTTGTCTGATCCTGTCACTCTTTTCCAGGTGCTCTGCTTTTACATCTTTTATAATGGACTCTAGCATTTTCCCCACTATCGATGTCAGACTTACTGGTCTATAATTCCCCGTTTTCTCTCTGCCACCTTTATTGAACATGGTGTGGAGATGCCGGAGTTGGACTGGGGTGGACAAATGTAAGAAGTCACACAACACCAGGTTATAGTCCAACAGCTTTATTTGAAATCACAAGCTTTCGGAGCGCTGCTCCTTCGTCAGGTGAAGTGGAGAAATGTATAAAGACACAGCTTATATAGTCAGAGAATCATGATTCTCTACCATTTCTTTGTTCCTCATTATAAATTCCCCTGATTCTGACTGCAAGGGACCTACACTTGACTTCACCAATCTTTTTCTCTTCACATATCTATAGAAGCTTTTACAGTCAGTTATTATGTTCCCTGAAAGCTTACTCTCATACTCTATTTCCCCCCCTCTTAATTAATCCCTTTGTCCTCTTTTGCTGAATCTTAAACTGATCCCAATCCTCAGCTTTGCTGCTTTTTCTGGCCAATTTTTATGTCCTCTCCTTGGATCTTATGCTATCCCTAATTTCCCTTGTTAGCCACGGTTGAGTCACCCTTTGTTTTATTTTTATGCCAACAGGGATGAACAAATTCTGTAGTTCATCCATGCGATCTTTACATGTTTGCCATTGCCTATCCACCGTGAACCCTTTAAGTAACGTTCCCCAATCCATCCTAGACAACTCGCGCCTCATACCATCGTAGTTTCCTTTATTTAAATTCCAGACCCTAGTCTCTGAGTCAACTAATTCACTCTCCATCTTAATGAAGAATTCTATCATATTATGATCGCTCTTCCCCAAGGGGCCTCACACAACAAGATTGCTAATTAATCCTTTCTCATTACATAATACCCAGTCTAACATGGCCTGATCTCTAGTTGGGTCCTCGACATATTGGTCCAGGAAACCATCCCGTATGCACTCCAGGAATTCCTCCTCCACAGTATTGTTACTAATTTGGTTAGCCCATTCTATATGTAGATTAAAGCCACCCATGATAACTGCTGTGCCCTTATTGCACGTGTCTCTAATTTCCCATTTAATGCCATCCCCAACCTCAGCATTACTGTTTGGGAGTCTGTATACAACTCCCACTAACATTTTCTGCCCCTTGGTATTTCTCAGCTCTACCCATACAGATTCCACATCATCAGAGATAATATCCTTCCTTACTATTGTGTTAATCTCCTCTTTATCCAGCAATGCTACCTCACCTCCTTTTCCTTTTTGCCTATCTTTCCTTAATATTGAATACCCCTGGATGTTGAATTCCCAGACTTGGTTACCCTGGAGCCATGTCTCCATAATTCCAATTACATCATATCCGTTTACATCTACTTGCACAGCTAATTCATCCACCTTATTACGAATACTCCTCGCATTAAGACACAAAGCCTTCAGGCTAGTTTTTTAACACTCTTACACATTTTAGAATTATTATTTACTGTGGCCATGTTTGATTTAAAGTCTTGATTTCTCTGACTGCCATTTTAGCTTTTCTCCCTCCTGACTTTTGCTTCTATCCTTACTTCCCTTTCCTCTGTCTCCCTGTACAGGTTCCCAACCCCCTGCTATTTTAGTTGAAACCCTCCCCAACAGCACTAGCATACACTCCCCCTAGGACATCGGTCCCGGTCCTGCCCAGGTGCAAACCGTCCAGTTTGTACTGGTCCCACCTCCCCCAGAACCGGTTCCAATGACCCAGGAATTTGAATCCCTCCCCCTTGCACCATTCCTCTAGCCACGTATTCATCTGAAATATCCTTCTATTTCTACTCTGACTAGCACGTGGTACTGGTAGCAATCCTGAGATTACTAACTTTGTGGTCCTATTTTTTAATTTACCTCCTAACTCCCTATTTTCAGCTTTTAGGACCTCATCCCAGTTTTTACCTATATCGTGCACCACAACAACTGACTGTTCACCCTCCCCCTCCAGCATGCCCTGCAGCCGCTCTGTGACATCCTTGACCCTTGCACCAGGAAGGCAACATACCATCCTGGAGTCTCGTTTGCGGCCGCAGAAACGCCTATCTATTCCCCTTACAATAGAATCCCCTATCACTATAGCTCTCCCACTCTTTTTCCTCCCGTCCTGTGCAGCAGAACCACCCATGGTGCCAGGAAGTTGGCTGCTGCTGCCTTCTCCTGATAAGCCATCTCCCTCAACAATATTCAAATTGGTATATCTGTTTGAGAGGGGGATGGCCACAGGGGACTCCTGCACTACCTGCCTGCACCTACTACTCTGCCTGGTGGTCACCAGTTTCCTTCCTGCCTTTGCAGACTTTACCTGCGGTGTGACCAACTGATTAAACGTGATATCCACGACATCCTCAGCATCGCAAATGCTCCAGTATGTATCCATTCGCAGCTCCAGCACCACAATGCGGTCTGCCAGTAGCTGCGGCTGGATACACTTCCCACACAAATGGTCGTCAGGGACACAGGAAGAGTCCCTGATTTCCCACATAGTGCAGAAGGAGCATGCCACGGGGCCGAGCTGTGCTGTCATGACTTACCCTTCAATTAGTTTAAATTAACTTAAATCAAATCAATACCACCAATTACACTACAATTATATGATATACTCAAGGGCCCTTGGTTACTAGCACTCCCAAATACACAACAGAGACCTTAGAAACTATAACCACAAAAATTAAGACCTTCTAAACTTTATAAACTATTAACTTTAGCTGTCAAACTATAGAGTAGTATAAATACCCACCTGGCCGTACGCACCCAATCGGTTGCTTCCTCTTGCCCGTGTCACTTTTTGAATCGTGGCATGGCTCTGGAACGCTGCCGCCGGTCTGCAAGATTGACAGGCCTTTGAGAAAAAGCCCACGAATGTGAGTTTAAATACTCACTGCTCTCCTGCTGCTCCCGACACCGGCCTCTTCCTACAGGCTGAAAAGTTAGGAAAACCAAAGGTGAAGCAAGGGAGCTCCTCCTACCACTCCTCACCTAATTCCCTGACTCACCCAACTCGCAGCACTTTGTTGAAACCGCACTCAGTGCAAAATCGCACTTCAAAGCCTGTTTTATAGGCCATGAAAGAAGGGAGACTTGCTGAGCTCAGCTACAGGAAAACCAGCTTAATCTAGTTTCCCTAATTAACTGCCTTCAGCTGCTCTGAATTGTAGGCCTTGTATATCCCTGCTTAAAACTGGGAAATTTAGATTTTAAACTTTAAACAGTAACAGTAAATGTGAAACAAACAAAAGTTTGATTTTAGCAACCAGTTAAGCCTCTCTGAATCATGCACGCGGGTGAGGGGGCGCGGCGGTGTCAAGCTCCCACGACTGACGGGCTGCCCACATGCCCACGTCGTGCACTCAATTTAGGCGTGATTCCCGATTCCTACTTAAAGCCGGGTTGCACGATTTCAAGGTTGTTTCCCCTACTTGGACTTTTCATTGCGCAACTGTGGAACGCATTTTTAGGTGACAGGTCCTCATGGAAAGAAAGAAAGACTTGCATTTATATAGCGCCTTTCACTACCACCGGACGTCTCAAAGCACTTTACAGCCAATTAAGTATTGTTGGAGTGGAGTCACTGTTGTAATGTGCGAACCGCGGCAGCTAATTTATGCACAGCAAGCTCCCACAAACATCAATGTGATAATGACCAGATCATCTGTTTTAGTGATGTTGATTGAGGGATAAATATTTGCCAAGACACTGGGGATAACTCCCTTGCTCTTCTTTGAAATAGTGCCATGAGGATCTTTTATGTCCACCTGAGAGAGCAGATGGGGCCTCGGTTTGATGTCTCATCCGAAAGACGGCACCTCTGACAGTGCAGCGCTCCCTCAGCACTGTACTGGATTGTCAGTCTAGATTTATGTGCTCAAGTTCCTGGAGTGGGATTTGAATCCACAACCTTCTGACTCAGAGGCAAATGTGCTACCCACTGAGCCACAGCTGACAATGGAGGAAGTGAGGACAAGAAGGGAGCAAGGGTGTACCCAAGACCGCCATGAAGCAGGCTTGGACAGAGGCATCTGAAAGGGTAAGTGCCACCCACATCAACCCCAGGATCTGGGTACAATGCAGAAAGAGATTCAATAACCTCATAAGAGCAGCAAGGATAAGTAATGCTCTTCATCTCTCACCTGCAAATGTCCAGCTTTTATCTGCCATCTTAATTCTTGCCTCTTTCGCCTAGCTCCTTCTCAGCATGCATCTGTACATGAAGACACCTCAAAGGAAGACAATCCTCCTGAGGATACACCGCAATGCACTCCATCCCACCCAGGCACCAGCGCAAACTGGGGGTATCCCTTGTCCCCCAGCAGCATCCTGTCACGTTTGAGACTTGAGCACTTAATCAAGGCTTGCACTTTAGTGCAGTACTGAGTGAGTGCTGCACTGTTGGATGTGAATCCGTCAGTCAGTCAATCAGTTAGTCAGTCAATCCGTCAGTCAGTCAATCCGTCAATCAATCTGTCAGTCAATCCGTCAGTCAATCCGTCAGTCAGTCAATCCGTCAATCAATCTGTCAGTCAATCCGTCAGTCAATCAGCCAGTCAGTCAATCCGTCAGTCAGTCAATCCTTGAGTCAATCAGTCAGTCAATCAGTCAGTCATTCAATCAGTCAGTCAGTCTGTTAGTTGGTCTGTCTGCCAGTCCACCCATTGACCAGTCTGCCCACCCAGTTCTTTGATTGCCATGTATGATATACTCCAGCAGGATGTAAATTCAAGTGGCAACTTCCAACTGATGCTCCTGATACAATCACAATTTCAAGAGCTTCACACATAAAATCACTGTAACACAACCTACCTGGATAATGTATGATTACTCACTGACTCACAAGATGGACGACAGGACAGTCATATGGCTGCCAGCAAAAGAAAAAAATCAATCATCCTTCTATTTAGGGTAATACAACAGTGTGGCAACATTGGACAACTACGGTCATGAACTTCCTCAGAGCTGCTCTCACTCCGCTGCCGAAGTTTCACCAGAAGTGTCGAGGAAACCCCATTTGTAGAGTTTCCACTACACCTCTGGGGAAGTTACAGTACGGGTGTGGGAACAGCTCCAAGGAAATTCCTGGCACATATCATTCTGCTGTTCCTTCCATGGGAAAAGAGGTGAAAGTGCATGCCACAGTGATCGTTTGATTGATACACGTGTGGGCAGCACTTTGGCTGATACTGCACAGGATCCCTGTGCTAGTCTGCAAGGAGGTGGAGGCAAAAGGCTGAGGAACGTATTGATTGGCAGGTTAGCTGCACATGTCCTTATAGATAATCACAAAGAATTGCTGTGGGTGGAGGGTTTTAAATGAATTTTGTAGGCAGGTGGCGTGGGGAACAGGATGAAGCATTAGAGAGGAGATACAAGGTGCACAGAGGACTGGGAGAGACAAACAGCACTAGAATAGACAGGGGGAAATGTGAGGCAGGCCAAGATGGGTTTAGAGAGCATCTGTGTAAATGGACCCGAGCGTGGTAAATAAGGTTGGTGAGTTACAGGCAAAGGTAGCCACATGGGATTAGGATATGATAGCAATGACGGAGACCTGGCTCAAACAAGGGGAGGAATGGACACTTAATATTCCTGGCCACAATCTATTCAGGAAAGATAAAGAAGGAAAAAAAGATAGGGGATGACATTATTAATCAAAGATATTGTTACAGCACTAGAAAGGGATGATGCACTTGAGGGTGCAAAACCAGAATCTATTTGGTTAGAATTAAGAAAAATTTGAGGAGCTATTATACTGCTGAGTGTATAGTATAATGGGAAGGAGTGTAGAGGTTCACGTATCTCTGGTAAACAGGATCGAGTGCAAACCATTATGGTGGGTATATTGGCCCAGAAATTCGAGTCGGGGGCTTCCCGCAGGTGCAAGCCCCCGACCTGCACTTACCTAGCGCGCCGGCCGTTGAGCTTTGGGCCCGCGTGGGATTCCGATCCTGGGCCTCTTCCAACTGCCGGCGCGCAGTGCTTGCGTATCCCAGGGGCGCAGTTAGTTCGATGCATCCCCTGGGATCACGTGGGCCATGGAGAGCCAATGGTAGCAGGGAATGCTTCATTTATAAGTTTGACAGGAAGAGCTATCAAACCTATAAATACTATAAGCCCCAAAACATCACTAACACTTCAAATAAATTTTTAAAAACCATCACATTTTTAAAATAACTATAAATTATATGAAATAACTATTTTAAACAATAATTTAAATTTTTGAAAAAATTAATTACATTTTCTAATGGGGCTAAAAATAAACGTCGACTAAGTACATATATACAGTACGACAATGATGCAAAACAAAGAATACAGAAATTGTAAAGAAAGCTACAGTTTAACATCTAACAAGGAATATTTATTCTTTCACAATTTTGAACTGATTGATATGGTACCATTTAGCCATCTTGGCTCTTCCTTTTTCCCAGGGAATTGCATCAGATTAACCAAAGGACTGGCCCTGTCAATAATCGGGAAGGGGCCATTCCACTTTGGTTCAAAGCAATGTTGCTTCTTCCCATAGTTTAGTACCATTACAACATCCCCCACTTGATACTCAAATGTTCGGACCTTCTTGTCGAAGTATTTCTTTGTCTGGTTTTTTGATTTGCCTGTTTGTGCGGCTACAAACATGTTAGTGTGTTCTGTGTTCTCTACCACCATTTCAAGTCATTTTTGGTTTGCAATTCCCTGTACTAAGGGTGTGCTGAAGGGGTTAACAGATGGGTTGGCATTCGCATTAGTCGCCCGGTCATAGCCTGGTAGGGTGAGATACCCGTTGTGCTTTGTGGGTGGATCTGATCCATCGGTCCGATGGACGAATCACATTGTCCGCATGCCTGATACGAGACTCCCAAAACAAGCGCTCTACTCAGAGCTCCGGCACGGCAAGAGAGCCCCAGGTGGGCAGAGGAAATGCTTCAAGGACACCCTCAAAGCCTCCTTGAAAAACTGTAACATCCACATCGACACCTGGGAATCCCTGGCCCAAGACCGCACAAAGTGGAGGAGAAGCGTCCGGGAAGGCGCCGAACACCTCGAGTCTCTTCGCCGGGAGCAAGCGGAAGCCAAGCGCAGGCAGTGCAAGGAGCACACGTCAGCCCAAGCACCCCAGCCAACCGTCCCTCCAACCACCGTCTGCCCCACTTGTGACAGAGACTGTAGGTCCCGCATTGGACTAATCAGTCACCTGCAAATTCATTTTTAATGTGGAAGCAAGCCCTCCTTGGTTCCGAGGGACTGCCTAAGAACAGAAGGACCTAATCGCCATTAGGCACATTGGCAACATACTGGACTATTTGGTGGGGTGATCTGCACAAAATGTGTTTAACATAGTTTTCAGAGTTCAGTTTCCTCTTTCCACCACTCCAGAGGATTGTGGGTTATGGGAGATGTGAAGTTTATGCGAGATACCCATTATCCGTTGTAGTTCGGTAAAAATTTGGGCGATAAAGTGTGATTCCTGATCACTATCAACTTGAATTGGCACTCCCCACCTGTAGATCACCTCAACCAATAAAAGGCAAGCTGCTGTCAATGCGGTGTTTGTTTTACATGGAAAAGCCTCCATCCATTTAGTAAATTTATCAACTATAACCAGACAATACCACAAACCAGAAGGTCCTGTAGGCAGAGGCCCTGTGAAGTCAATTTGAAGGTGGGTCCACGGTTCATCAGGAGGTGGGGGACTGCGCAACAGTGCCCAATTAGTGTAGGCACTTGGATTGTGCTGTAAACAAGGCAGACAATGATTCGCCCTATGAGTGACATCTGTGATGCAATCGGGAACCATGCAAATTTGCATAGTTTCTGAACAGTTGCATCAGCTGAATAGTGCCCTCCTACCGGGTGTGAGTGCAGGAGATCAAAAATTTCGGATGCCATGGATGGGGGAACACAGACAACCGGGAGATCAGATGATAGCCACCGCATACGGGGGTTGTACATTAACAAGGGGGCAGCTTCCCCAGACTGATCCGGAGCCAATTGTGTGTCCGCAGCCCATGGAGTGGGCTGAGGTAACGGACATCCATTCTGATGCCATGCAATAACAACTGCATAGGGGGAATAACTGGACTGGAGGGAGGGGCGGTCGATGCCCCCACCTTGGATACTCGAGACTGATCTTAAGGGAGGGGTAGGGGCTTGCCAGAGGTCACCGTTAATGGCAGCATCCTTGGCAGCACGATCTGCCTGTGAGTTACCCTGGGTATGTACATCTGAAGAACGTGAATGGGACCTTACCTTACCAACATAGACAGGGGCTGATTGTGAATTTAAAGAGTCCTAAAGGGAAGCAAAGAGGTCTGCATGGAGTTGGGTCTTACCATCGACAGTACAAAAATTATTCCGAGCATACAGCAGTAAAGATAACAAAGTGTTAATCGCATAGGCACTATCTGACCAGACATTAACCAGTATGTCATGAGTAATTTGGATCGCTGTCACCAGGGCTGCAACTTTAGCATATTGAGCAGAGTGTGGAATGCATTTATACTTAAGTTCTCGGTCAGGCATGACTACTGCAAATCCAGTAAGGGGCTTTCTGTCCCTGTGATAGGATGACCAATCAATGTAGATGTTCTGGGCGTCACTTAGCGGAGTAGGAGGGACGGGATGACGGTCGAACTCCAGTGGTGGAAGGGGGCACTCAAGGCTTCCCCCCTCATACAGTAGGAGCTGAGGTAGTAGAGTTGTCTGCCTTGGCATTATTTCCAAATCTCTCTGAGTTAACAGAAGTGTCCAGTGACTGAGTCGGGCAGAGGAGACCAAAGTGTCCCCTGGTTTAAGTAGAAGATTCAAAGGGGTGTGGGGGCTATGTATGATCGTTTTGTTCAGCCCGGTAATAAACGTAAAGTGTTTGACTGCCCAAAAAGTGGCTAGCAGATGCCGCTCACAGACAGTGAAATTCTTTTCCACGCCAGTCAAAATATGGGAGCCGAATGCGATTGGCATAAGTTTACCCTGTGCCTCTTGGCACAGAACAGCAGCAAGACTCTGATCGCTGGATCCCACCTCCAGGTGGAAAGGCTTATCTTGGTCAGGGCTTGTCAGGCATGTGGCTTGCATAACAGCAGTTTTAAGGAGGGACACAGCCATTGTATGTTCGGTGGTCCAGTCACGGGCCACAGCGTCCTCTTCACCCTTTAACAGTTCATATAATGGTTTGGCTAGCTCCGCAAATCTGGGAATAAATGAGCGCTGGCATCCCACTAGGCCCAGGAAGGAATGAAGTGCGGTTTTCGATGCGGGCAATGGTAAACGCTGAATCACCTCAATCTTAGGCTGGTCAGGGCTGAGTCCCTTTTGCCCCACAGAAACCCCTAAAAATGTCACTTCTGGCTGTAACAGTTGTACCTTTTTGGGGTTAATTTTCAGCCCAGCTTTTAGAAGAAGGCCTAATAGCTCTTCCATTAATTTAATATGAGTCTTTTTGTTAGGCATTGCAAGCAAAAGGTCATCAACATACTGCAGCAGGCAGTCGGGTCTCGAAAAAGGTTTCAGTGCCTGAACCATCCGTTTGTGGAATGTAGTTGGGGCGTTGTGAAAGCCTTGAGGTAAACATGTCCATGTATAACTTTGATCTTCAAAAGTGAAGGCAAACTTGTACTGATCCTCTGACTTAACAGGGATACTCCAGAAGTCATTTGCAATGTCAAAGGTGGAGGAGTAGCAGCTACCTGGTGAAATGTGGGACAGGAGCGTGGGGGTCTCCCGAACAACAGGGGCGCAAGCTGGGGTTACCGAATTAAGCTTGTGATAATCAATTGTTAGACGCCAGCTATCACCTGGTTTCGTAACTGGCCAAGTTGGAGAATTAGTGGTAAAAGTGCCAGTGCGGATAACACCCTGCTTTAACAGTGAATCGATAGTAGACCGAACATAAGGTTTACTCTCAGCCGGAATGGAATACTGCTTAACAGGAGGGTGGGAGGGTCCATTAATCTCCTCATCCCCCTGTAATGTATGTACCTTTAAGGGGGAGAACTACTTTTTACAGCTCCTGTATCCTGTAGTACCGGCAGTGACCACACCTGTATATAAACCCTGAGTAGTGATCTGTACAGTTGGTTGCAGTTTAAACCCTCATTCAGTAAACACCTGTTGATCGTTCCCTGCAGTCTTTTGTCTGATTATTGAAGGACACAACATTAAGATGCACGGATCTAACATTGGCGACGAGCAGATTCGAACCAACCTGCAACTCTGCATCACCTCCCAGGGATTCGCTCCTGGAGAACAGTGGAAGGAGGTCGAGTCCAGAAGCACGGGCGTCGACCGCGGGCAACCGCCCAGTCATCCAGCGGAGATTTGAGCATCGCAGGGGAGGCTGTCGAGAGCCAGGCTTGGCTTTCCAGTCACGGTGGTCCAGCGAAATGGGCTGGCAACAGGTACTGCGCAGACCCTTCCCGGACAGCGGCGGCTAGAGCCGACCGAGCGGCACAGAAAAAGGCCGAGCAGCGTCGACGGGGGAGAGAGAGAGGGCAGAGCGCACAGGGCGCAGCCAGTGTTCAGGACCGAGCGGCGTCAACGGGGGAGAGAGACGAGAGAGAGCAGAGCGCAGCCGGTGTTCAAGGGCCGAGCAGCGTCAACGGGGGAGAGAGGCGCGCAGGAAAACGCGAGGCGCTGCCATTGCCACGAGGACCGCAGAGAGTGGCATTGGCAGCAGCGCAGGAGCAGCGCACGAAACCCACAGGGCATCACCATTTGCCATGAGGACCGCCGAGAGCGGCGTTGGCAGCAGCGCGGGAGACGCCATTCTAAGCCGCAGCGGGGAAGAAAGGAAAGCGTGGGAGACGCCATTTTAAGCCAGTCTAACCACACCCAAAAATGCCGAAGAGTGGCAGTATCACAGCATTCGACAATGAAGTCGAAGATTGGACGACATATGTCGAACGCGTAGAAGTATACTGCAAGGCGAATGAAGTGCCAGATGACAAGAAAGCGCTGGTATTGTTGAATTCAATGGGTGCAAAAACGTATGGCTTACTACGAAATCTAGTAACCCCAGAGAAGCCAGTAGAAAAGGATTTTGAAAACATAGCGTCAATCCTACAGGACCACTTAAACCCCACACTGCTGCTGATAGCAGAGAGATTTAAGTTTCACAAAAGGAACCAGCATAAAGATGAAAGTAATGCTGAGTATTTAACGGAACTGCGCAAGCTATCGAAACACTGCCAGTTTGGAACGGGACTAGCAGATACTTTAAGGGACAAGTTTGTGTGTGGGCTTCAAGGTGAAGGAACCCAGAAACGGCTTCTATCAGAAAAGGATCTTACGCTGGACAAGGCTTTCAGCATTGCAGTATCACATGAAGCAGCAGCACGGGCGCTGCAGAGATACAATGGAGACCACAAGAATATGGCACAAATTAAATGTCATATGAACAGTGAAGTGCTATCGCTGCGGCAGAATAACACATGACCATAATGATTGCTGGTTCAAGGACAAAGGCCTAGAAATTCAGTGGCCTGCGCCACCAGTTTGCGCCCAAAGAGGGCTTTTGCGCCACTGTGCATACCTACCGCGATATTTAGCGGGGCGGTAATGGCGGCGATAGCCAGTAGCGCTGCGCCGCCACCGATGATGTCATCGGTGTGCGCAGCGCCCCGCTATCGCCCCGCTGGCCATATTTGGTCGCTGCCGCCTCCCCCGCGCCGGCCGCAAACAGCGACCGGTACACGGGGCCTACCTGTGCCGGTAGTGGGGCGAGTTAAGGTGGCGGTGCGGCCGGCCGCTTTGTCGGCGGCCGCCTGCCCGTACCTCCGTCCCCGGCCTCCTACACCACCCCCTCGCGGCATTGCTGGCTGTTTCCAGAGAGCCCGGCACTTCTCCTTGGTGCCGGGCTCATTTGCCGGCACTCGCGAGCGGGGATCGCGCTGTTGCAGGCACCTCCCCCTTAAGAGTGAGAGGAAGGCCTGCAGTACCACAGGCTGCCGTGCCGCAGCGGGTGGCGCTGCGGTACTTTGCACGCCGATATTCAGTTTCAGCGCCCCAAGCGGGGCGCCGAAACCCTTGTTTAGCGGCCGGCTTCCACTTGGGGCGCTGAAACTGAATATCCCGCTGGCGCAAGTGGCTCCGCGCGCAGTGGTAATTCCGCCGCCCAGGCGAGCTGGGCGCCCCTAACTGAATTTCTAGGCCAAAGTGTGCAGACAGTGTGGAAAAGTAGGACACATAGCAAGAGTCTGCAGGTCAGGAAAGAAAACCAGCAGCAAGAAATCTCCACAGGATAAGTACAAGAAGGTGCATAAGGTGACGGAGAGTAGTGCAGACGAACAAAAGAGTGATGCAGACTCCGGAAGCAAGGAGCTGGGTTGTCTGAAACTACATAATGTGATCAAAACGGAGGATCACCAAACTATCTGGGTCACGCTCAAGATAGCAGGAGTCCAAGTGAAAATGGAATTGGACACAGGATCAGCCCTAACAGTCATAAACCGAAGGGACTACAAGCGGCTATTTTCACATATACCCTTGAGAGATACAAAGATTGTTTTGAAGACGTACACGGGGCAAAAAGTCTACCCCAAAGGAAAAATAAGGGTGAACGTTATATATAACGGCAAGGAAACACCAAAAATGGACATATATGTATTGCCAGATGGAGGACCACCACTACTAGGACGTGAATGGATCCGGAAGGTACAGCTAGATTGGCATTCCATACAAGCACTGACTGTAGATGCCAAAAAGGATGATGACGTCACACCTGGACGACTGTCAAAAATGCTAACTGATGCACAAGAAGTGTTCCAGCAGGGACTCGGAACACTAAAAGGCATAACAGCGACGATCAAAATAGAGGAAAATGCAAGCCCAATTTTTTAAGGCCAGACCGGTACCTTATGCGATCTGCCCAGCCGTCGAAGCAGAGCTGGAAGGTTTGGAACATTCAGGAGTACTGTCCAAAGTGGACTGGAGCGAGTGGGCTACACCCATCGTTCCTGTAATGAAGAGGTCGTTGAGTAATAGGCCTGGGGAACCAAAGAAGGTTCGCATCTGTGGGGACTTTAAGGTGACAGTGAACCCAGTCCTTCACACTGTACAATATCCGATTCCACGGATTGAAGATATTTTCACCTCGCTATCTGGAGGGAAACGCTTCACTAAGATTGATCTGGCCCAGGCGTACCTCCAAATGGAGGTAGAAGAAGCCTCGAAACAGTATCTCACGATCAACACTCATAAAGGTCTCTACCAATACAACCGGCTGGTGTTCGGGGTAGCATCAGCTCCGGCTATTTAGCAAAGGGGAATGGAACAAGTCCTGCAAGGGATTCCAGGGACCCAGTGTTATTTGGATGACACCCTAGTCACGGGTGAAAATGACAGTGATCACCTCGCCAACCTGGAGCAGGTGCTCACTAGATTGAAGGAATATGGGCTCCAAGCTAATCGCCACAAATGCGAGTTTTTCCAGAAGCAGATCTCATATTGTGGCCACGTTATTGATAAAGAGGGGTTACATAAATCCCCTGAAAAGATTGAGGCAGTAGTCAAGGCTCCAGCACCGGAAAATGTGTCACAACTGAGGTCGTTCCTCGGGCTGGTGAACTACTACCATAAGTTCTTGCCGAATTTGTCTACCGTACTACACCCACTGAACACCCTACTGCAAACAGGGGTACCATGGAAGTGGAGTGACGAATGTAAACGAGCTTTCCAGAAGAGCAAAGCATTGATCACATCAAAAGAGGTGTTGGCTCATTTCAACCCAGCACTACCAATTCAGTTGGCGTGTGATGCATCACCCTATGGCATTGGAGCGGTGCTGTCGCACAGATTCCCGGACAGCTCGGAGAGGCCAGTAGCTTTTGCGTCTCGGTCACTAACCTCAGCCGAGCGTAACTACGTCCAGATTGACAGGGAGGCCCTCAGCCTAGTGTGGGGAGTGAAAAAGTTCAAACACTATCTGCACGGGCAGAAGTTCACCTTGCTGACTGACCACCAGCCACTTGTCTCCATCTTTAATCCAAAGAAAGGCGTTCCGGTTGTTGTGTATGTACCTTTAAGGGGAGAACTACTTTTACAGCTCCTGTATACTGTAGTACCGGCAGTGACCACACCTGTATATAAACCCTGAGTAGGGATCTGTACTGTTAGTTTTCGAGCAACCTTCATCCAGTAAACACCTGTTGATTGTTCCTCTGCAGTCTCTGTCTATTTACTAACGGACACCATACCTCAAGATTCACAGATTTAACAGTGGCGACGACGAGTGGATTCAACCCTACCTGCAACTCTGTAGAAGAAGGCCGATTCCTGGAATACGGGCGTCGGCCATCCGGAGAAGACTTCAACATCGCAGAGGAGGCTGTGGAGAGCTGGGCTTGGGAAAAAGGCCAAACAGCGTTGACGGGGTAAGAAAGAGGGTGAAGCGCACAGCGCGCGGCCGGGGTTGAGGACCGAGCGGCCGGGAAAAAAAAAAGAAAGAAGAAAAAGGGAGAAAAGAAGAGAGAGAGAGGGTGGAGCGCACAGCGCGCAGCCGGTGTTCAGGCCCGACGGTGTAGGTTTTTTTTTCCTGCTCTCTTGCCCGTTCTGGCCCCCTGCCAGGCTTCGTGCAAGAATTACCCTTGAGTGGTTCGACCCACCCCCCCCCCTACGGTTCTAGACCTTGGACTTAGATGCAGAGAACAGTAGTGCAGAGAAGAGGACTCAATAGACCAGGCTGAATAGCACGAAATGGATGCTTTTATTTTTGAACAGTTTGAAGCATTACAAAATACATGTCATAGGCACAGATTAAAGTAACTACAATCATGCACAAATTTATGAACTTGACTCTATGGAAATGGGGAACACACGGCACATCGTAAAAGGGGAAACACATTACGATTTCCCTTAACTCCCTCCCCTATACCTAAACTAAGTTTCGACCTGGGGAACTTGGGATCATGCTCACCACTCTCGAAATCGCGAAAAGGGGTTCGCAGCCTTTTTGACACCGCTTCCCGTCGTCACGTGGATTGGAAGCTTCTGGCGCAGTCGATATTCTCTCCTCCCTCGAGGTGGTGGGGTAGGCCCAGCCTCGATGAGCGCTCGTCAAGGTTGAGATCCACTAGGCCTGTCGTGGATTTTTGTTCGTGGAGTAGACCTAGATGCAGGTTATGCACATGGGAGAATCTTGTGGCATCGATCGCCGGTTCTCCAGAGGGTTTCTTCTCCGTCGGCCTGGGTCGTCGATGATCTCCCGACCCCAGTACCCGGGCCACCCTTGTCGTCTTCTCGTCGTGGCCGAGCCTTGTTTGGCTGAACACCGGCCACGTTGTCCTTTTTCCGAAACCGTCCGTCTTTAAAAAGACGAAAACGTTTTCATCGATCTGCCGAAGTGGAAGAGGCGCCGATCCGGGCACCGTCCGCCCTTCGTTCGTTCCTCGTAGAAGAAAGTTCTTGAAGAAATGGAAGCCTGAAGTCGCCCAACAAGAAGCCGTAGCAGTGAAGAAGTAACTTAGATGGACTTTCAATCCATAGTTATACTCTTTTGGGACAGTCTTATCTCCCGCCAAATCATAGTCCTGTCTTTGTATTAATTTTGGCGGGCAGAGATCTCTGCAGGGGCGCTTTGTCTTGTAACGGAGCCGGTGATAACTTGAACTGGCCTTCCTGGCCGATAATGTCTGTTAATGTCCTTTGCATTGTCACCGCGGCTCGGTTCGCATATTGATCGGTCCGGACATTTTCCTTGATGGCTGCTAAACGGTTTTTCCTTTGTACAATAAATGGGTATAAGTGTTTTTACATTGTCCGCCCATATCTTGATGGGCCCCATCCTGTACTTATAATCCATTGAATATGTATGCTGTTGCTCTGAGTTTCGGTTCCCAGATACTGGCTTTCGCGGGTTTACTGTCTTCAATCCACAAGCCTGTCTAGCTTGCAGTAACAGAAATAAACTGGTTCAGAAACTGATCACGGGGCCTGGCGGCCATTTTGTATGCCCTTTTATCAAAGGTTTTTCTGTGCAAGCTTACTTTGGTCAATAAACAGTCTTATTTTATCCAGTTTTCTTGCGTGATTTTTGCTGAAAATTTTCGAATCTTACAACGGCATCGGAGAGAGAGGCGCACGGGAGGGGTGAGCAGAGCGCGCAGCCGGTGTTCAGAGGCTGAGCCCCAGTGGAGAAGAA
This sequence comes from Somniosus microcephalus, assembly GCF_052327205.1. NCBI lineage: Eukaryota > Metazoa > Chordata > Chondrichthyes > Squaliformes > Somniosidae > Somniosus > Somniosus microcephalus. The sequence goes on along the minus strand of NC_140992.1, from coordinate 41,272,174 downwards.
GTGTGCAGAGCGCGCAGCCGCTTTTCAGAGGCTGAGCCGCAGCGGAGAAGAAGGGGAAGCGCGGGAGACGCCATTTTCTTTTGGAGCCGCAGCGGAGAAGAAGGGGAAGCGCAGGAGACGCCATTTTGAGCCGGCGGAGAAGAAGGGAGAGCGCGGGAGACACCATTTTTCTTTGTCAGTCTAACCACACCCAGGGATGCAGAAGAGTGGCAGTGTCACAGCGTTCGACAATGAAGTCGAAGATTGGGCGACATATGTAGTACGCATAGAGGTGCACTGCAGGGCGAATGAAGTGCCTGATGCCAGGAAAGCACTGGTATTGTTGAATTCCATGGGTGCAAAAACGTATGGTTTACTGCGAAACCTAGTTACCCCAGAGAAGCCAGTGGAAAAGGATTTTGAAAGCATAGTGGCAATCCTACAGGACCACTAAAACCCCACACCGCTCCTGATAGCAGAAAGATTTAAGTTTCACAAAAGGAACCAGCATAAAGACGAAAGTAATGCTGAGTATCTAACGGAACTGCGCAAGCTATCAAAACACTGCCAGTTTGGAACGGAACTAGCAGATAAGTTAAGGGACCAGTTTGTGTGTGGCCTTCAAAGTGAAGGAACCCAGAAACGGCTTCTATCAGAAAAGGATCTTATGCTGGACAAGGCTTTCAGCATGGCAGTATCACACGAAGCAGCTGCATGGGGCGCTGCAGAGATACAACGGAGACCGCAAGAATATGGCACAAATGAAATGTCATACAGAACAGTAAAGTGCTATCGCTGCGGCAGAACAACACATGACCATAAGGATTGTTGGTTCAAGGACCAAGTGTGCAGACAGTGTGGAAAAGTAGGACACAGAGCAGGAGTCTGCAGGTCGGAAAAGAAAACCAGCAGCAAGAAATCTCCACAGGAGAAGTACAAAAAGGTACATAAGGTGACGGAAAGTAGTTCAGACGAACAGGAAAGTGATACAGACTCCGGAAGCAAGGAACTGGGTTCTCTGGAACTACATAATGTAACCAAAATGGAGGATCACCAAACTATCTGGGTCACGCTCAAGATAGACGGAGTCCAAGTGAAAATGGAATTGGACACAGGATCAGCCCTAACAGTCATAAACCGAATGGACTACAAGCGGCTATTCTCACATATACCCTTGAGAGATACAGAGATTGTCTTGAAGACGTACACGGGGAAAAAAGTCTACCCCAAAGGAAAAATAAGGGTGGACGTGATAGACAATGGCAAGGAAACACCAAAAATGGTCATATATGTATTGCCAGATGGAGGACCACCACTACTAGGACGTGAATGGATCCGGAAGATACCATTAGATTGGCATTCCATACAAGCACTGACGGTAGATGCCAAAAAGGATGACGACGTCACACCTGGGCGACTGTCAAAAATGCTAACTGACGCACAAGAGGTGTGCCAGGAGGGACTCGGAACACAAAAAGGCATAACAACGACAATCAAAATAGAGGAAAATGCGAGCTCAAAGTTTTTGAAGGCCAGACCGGTGCCTTATGTGATCCGCCCAGCCGTCGAAGCAGAGCTGGAAGGTTTGGAATGTTCTGGAGTACTGTCCAAAGTGGACTGGAGCGAGTGGGCTACACCCGTCGTTCCGGTAATGAAGAGGTCGTTCCTCGGGCTGGTGAACTCCTACCATAAGTTCTTGCCGAAATTGTCTACAGTACTACGCCCACTGAACACCCTACTGCAAACGGGGGTACCATGGAAGTGGAATGACGAAGGTAAACGAGCTTTCCAGAAGTGCAAAGAATTGATCACATCAAAAGAGGTGTTGGCTCATTTCAATCCAGCACTACCAATTCGGTTGGCGTGTGATGCATCACCCTATGGTATTGGAGCGGTGCTGTCGCACAAATTCCCGGACGGCTCGGAGAGGCCAGTAGCCTTTGCGTCTCGGTCACTAACCTCAGCCGAGCATAGCTACGTCCAGATTGACAAGGAGGCCCTCAGCCTAGTGTGGGGAGTGAAAAAGTTCAACCACTATCTACATGGGCAGAAGTTCACCTTGCTGACTGACCACCAACCACTTGTCTCCATCTTTAATCCAAAGAAGGGCGTTCCGGTGATGACTGTGCAACGGCTACAAAGGGAGGAAGCACCAGCAGTGGACCCTGTCGAAATATTTTATTCGACTGTAATTGAACGCTTGCCAGTAACTAACGCGGATATAGAGAAGGAGACCCGAAATGACCCGACACTGTCTCGGGCATATGATTTGACGGTGAAGAGATGGCCAGCACATGGCGACTCACTGTTGCCAGCATTCTCATCCAGAAGAGAACAGCTGTCAGTATGCCAGGGGACCTTGATGTGTGGATCCCGAGTGGTAATTCCACCCAAGTTAAGGGAGAGAGTGCTCAATGAGCTTCACGAAGGCCATCTGGGAGGGGTGAAAATGAAAAGCCTTGCTAGGGCTTATGTGTGGTGGCCGGGGATCGATCAGCAAATCAAGGACCTGACAAAGAACTGCTCAGGATGCCAGAAGGTCCAAAATGCACCACCACATGCCCCTCTACACCCATGGGAGTAGCCCTCATCTCCATGGCAATGGGTGCATATTGATTTTGCTGGTCCATTCATGGATTCAATGTTTTTAATAGCCGTGGATGCGCACTCGAAATGGCCTGAGGTGATCAAAATGTCCTCCACCACCACGGAGAAAACTATTGCAGTCCTACGGGCCTTTTTTGCCAGGAACAGCTTGCCAGAGCAGATTTGCTCTGATAACGGACCACAGTTTGTGTCTGAAGAGTTTCGAAGATTTATGAAAAGGAATGGGGTAAGGCATTACACAACCGCCCCATATCATCCAGCCACAAATGGATTGGCTGAGAGGTTCGTACAAACCTTTAAAAAAGCAGTAAAGGCCATGTGCGATGACGACATTCCACTGCAGCATAAGGTGGACAATTTCCTGTTAGCCTACAGAAATGCGACACATGCAGTCACCAACCAGGCCCCGGCCATGATGTTCTTTAACCGAAGGTTGAGATCTCGTCTGGATTTGCTCAGACCAAATGTACGAAGAGATGTTGAGAGTAAGCAATTCCAGCACATCAATGAGAAGCCGACAAGGAGCTTCAATGTAGGGCAACCAGTCTTGGCCCGCGACTACCGAACAGAGAAATGGCAACCAGGAACGATATGCACACGGCAGGGGCCACTAATGTACACAGTGGATGTTGGGGAGAACATTGTGAGACGCCATGTTGACCAGATCCTAGAGTCACAGGAACGAGTCAACCCCATGTCTCGGCCATACGTACCTGGTGAGGAACCCGACGTACAGGTCGCATCTACCTCAGAAACAATAGCATTGGAAGCTGATGAATCAACTGACGACAGGGTGTTAGAATCGACTCCGCACCAAGAGCGAGACACTCGGGAAAGGCGTTATCCAGAAAGAATCAGGAAGCCTCCCCAAAGACTGAATTTATAAATAGACTATTTTCAGTTAATGTTGCATGTTAAAAGTGTTAATTGTAATTAGTTTGATATTTAATTGTTAAATGAGTGTTATGGTACTGTTAATCTAAAAGGGGAGGAATTGTAATGTATGTACCTTTAAGGGGGAGAACTACTTTTTACAGCTCCTGTATCCTGTAGTACCGGCAGTGACCACACCTGTATATAAACCCTGAGTAGTGATCTGTACAGTCAGTTGCAGTTTGAACCCTTATTCAGTAAACACCTGTTGATCGTTCCCTGCAGTCTTTTGTCTGATTATTGAAGGACACAACATTAAGATACCCGGATCTAACACCCCCGACATCCTACCACAATCATGTTTGGACTTAGCAAAAACCTCTAAAAATAATGAATTAATGTATTGACCATGGGGTCTTCAGTCCCGGGAAGGGCAAAATCCTCGGGTTTTTTAATTGCATATACCGAATGGGCATCTGAAATAGGTGCCGGCGGTCCCTCATTAAAGTGCCACCAAAGACAATCATTAGCGTAGTCGAGGACAGCACAGTGTTTATGCAGCGTGTCACTTCCGAGTGTACATTTCTGGTCATGGGTGGCCATATATACAGGAGAGGTGACATCGACGGAATTCCCATCGACGGACAAGAATATGTGGCTCAATCCCTGATTAGCTAACTGAGTAGAAGCATTAAAGCCAGGTTTAGGGTGGTGCCAGAATGGGAAAAGGGAGCAGGGTCATGTAAAATAGTCACGGCAGAACCGGAATCCACAAGCATAACATGGCGGCGGCCTCCATGATCAGTGGCCCGGACAAAGGGTCGTCCATCCTCCCCGTACCAGACAGGAGAAGACATGGTCACCGTGGAGGCCTCTGCCCGTCAGTGGGACCGTGAGTCTGGGAGCACATCTCCGCTACGAGAAACAGCCGAAAATATACCCCCCCCCCCGCCTGACTGTGCTTCATGGCTTCAACTACTGCCGAAAGGCGTTCTAGCTGCTGCTGCACAGGCTTCAAATCAGACCCGTTACCTTCACAGATTGGGGGTTGGTAGCATGGGCCATTATCTGGACGTCGACTATCGCGGCAGTCGCGAGCATAGTGTCCGGGCTTATAACAGTTATAACAGATTACGTGGAAGTTGTCTCCTGTCTGGGGAGGGGTTTGTGGAGTCAGAGGACCCTCCACCACCGACACTTTGGACTCAGTAGGGGTGAGGGACAATTTAACTCGGTCCCAAGCTCGAATGCAAGCGTCCTTCAGATCAGCCCATGGGGTTCCCTGATGAATGGTAATACCAAGAGCGTCTCTTACAGGGGGTAAGAGAGCATCAATGAATGTTAGCTTAAATCCCTCCGTGTCCCAAAACTCTTGACCGTTACAGTTTTTCTGGGACTGGTCATACAAATCATACAATCAATTTGCAAAGGCTATGGGATGCTCGTTAGCCTCTTCCTGGACGTCCCCAGCAATGCGGGTGAAATTAACTGAGTCCATGCCCAAACGGGAACAAACTGAATCCATAACATCCCACCACCCCTTACTTTTATCATAGATTTCCCGTGAAAGTGATAACTTGAGTTCCCATGAAATGCATGACAACAGAACTTGTTTTAAGTCTGCCCACTCTAACTCAGGGTGACAGTGACAGAACGTACCCCAATCACTTGTTAGGGGACTGGGTTCATCCCCCCAATTTATTGGCCCCAATTTGCACTCTGCCGGGGTCAAACTTCTACTGGTAGTAGTTATTACTTCCACATTTGGGGGCAGGTTGTAGGCTACAGAAGAGGTATCATTATCGAATTCATCATCCGAGGGTGTAGGGTCACCAAATTGGGTGGTAGTAGTGACTATATTAATCTGCTTGGTTTCTACCAGGGCAGTTTGTCCTGGATAGGGAGGCAGAGGCGCAGAGGGTGAGGGACTATTTTGGCAGATGGGGTTATTATTGCACTGGGCTTTTCTTGTTAGATCATCCCAGTTAATATCGGGATCCCCTGGTTTAAGGTGACTAACGGCCGCAACAGCAGCTGTTTGTCTCCCCAGCTTTCCCTTCAACTCCATAATTTTTAATTTGCAGTGAGTATGGTCAGTGCTCACCAGAGGGGGTTTTTCAAGTAATTCTCTCAAGGTTCCCCTGGCGTCCTCAAGTTGTGAGATCAGGGATTCATTTTTTATTTTTAAAGCCTTGTTATCCTCAAACACCTGATGGTGGCGTCTTGAGGCAAGTCATGCTTCATCTGCCAAGGCTTGCTCTTGATGGAGAAGGGCACGGACTGTGGTATGTTGGCCTTGTCAGTCTTGTAGGTCTCTTTCAAGTTGTGCATTTTTCTCTTTCAGGAGTACAACTTCACCTCTCAAGCGAACAGCACACAAGTGGGCCGCGTAAGCCAGCCTATTTCTGGCTTCCTTAACTTTACATTTCTTCACACCCACCTGGGACGCTATCTCACACCAAATCTCAGAGTAATTCTTCTCACTCTTCTCATCAGCCTGCACTATTCCGATTACTGCTTGGATCTCCGGAGCCCCTAACATATCCGAAAGACTGTTCGCAACCTTTTCTCTAAAATACGCATCTGCCATTTCGTTTTTACTTTACAACCCGATAAAAACGCCTAGTACCATTATGGACCAAATCTGTCCTCAACTCATTTCGACCAGAACAGCCCTGTTGCACTCCTTGCTGGCTCAGCAATTTGTAGAGATTCACGTATCTCTGGTAAACAGGATCGAGTGCAAACCAATATGGTGGGTATATTGGCCTAGAAATTGGGTATAGCCCTGCTTGGGGCATTAAAATTGGCGGAGCGCAAATTTTATAGCCAGGCGCAACTTATCGACACCTCATGCAATATTGGGTTGCAGCGCCCCAAAGGTGATTGAGGCGCGAAATCATGCATTACACAGGGCACCTAAGGCGCTAACATGCCGGCGCTACTCAATATCGGGGCGGGCGGGCGCAGCGCAGGTGCTCTCAATAACCAATGACCATGAAACTTCCCGGTGCCGGCCAGCTCTTAAAGGGGTGGGTCAGGCAGCTCCAGCATCCACACTCTGCGCCTTGTAGGCCTGCAAATCGGCGCAGGCCCTTCTCTGGTGCAACAAACATGGATCCTATGGAGAGGGTGAGGCAGAGAGCAGAGCGCTTCAGCACTGAGTCTCTGGAGGAATTGGTGTCCGCAGTGGAGCGCCGGCGAGGTGTCCTATAACCAGACAATAGCAGGAGGCCTAATCATAAGGACTACCGAAGAGCTTGGAGGAATGTTTCTCTGAGGGTCAACTCCAGCAGCATGGCGACCAGGAGCCCTGTCCAGTGCCGGAAGAAATTCAACAACCTCACTCGGGTCGTCAGGGTGAGTGGAGTTAATGTAAACTTATGCATTCCTCCGTGAGCACCTGACTTTATGGCTACAGGGTGCGCGATACCCCAATGGCCATCTGTCAGCAAGCACCCATGGCCCTTTCTGGTCACACACATCCACATTTGACTCAGGGCATCATGTAAGGGCTCTTCCACAATGGGGGGCATGAGAACATCACTCAGGGCATCATGTAAGGGCTCTTCCACCATGGGGGGCATGAGAACATCACTCAGGGCATCATGTAAGGGCTCTTCCACCATGGGGGGCATGAGATGGTAACTCAGGGCATCATGTAACATCACTTCCCGACCTTTGCCCTGCAGGCCAAGCTGGCGCGGAATCGAAAGGAGCAGCATCGCACCGGAGGAGGCCGTCCTCAAGTGGAGCCTCTGACGGATTTCGAGGAGAGAGTCCACCAGATTGTGGGAGGACGTCTGAGTGGTCCTGTCACCACTGCAGCTGCCAACCCCATTGTCCACAGCGATGGTAAGTTTCTCAACTATTACAGCTGTCACCTTTCAGTTGTTTCCCCCGCCAGCATGCTTTCTCAATGTGGACCCATGTCATAGCTTTGCCGCACTGTTGCATCCCTTGCTGTCAAACTGTCCTTTTGCTAAAGCCACTCTTCAACCTCCCTGCTTTCAGATGCTGCATCACCAGCTCGGGAGCCGGCCCCTCAAGCTGCCAGTGCAAGTCCCTCCGGAGGCGATGACCAGGAGGAAGCCGGACCATCCGTGCCAGCCTCAGGGGAGCAACCGCATGTGGAGACTGGGGATAGTCGTTCCCTTGAGGGGAGGGGGATGGGGGCTCTGATGAGGAGCCAGTTGCAGGGACCAGCGGCCTGCAGCAACGCGCGGGGGGTAGGGATGCTCGGAGGCCGTCTCCACGGAGGGCGAAGCAGGCCACCATGACTGCTGCACAGAGTGCAGAGGAGGTGCGTAGCCTTGCGGAAATGAGTGCCCAGGCCCGGCTCAGGCACACTGAGCTTATGGCTGCAGTGGGGAGGATGCCTGAGTCCATCGACACTCTGGCAAAGAGTGTGGTGGACTTTGGGGCAGCAATGGAAAGGACTGTCCAGGGCTTCGGGGCAGCAATGGAAAGGTCTGTCCAGGGCTTGTCCGAAGCAGTGGAAAGGACTGTTCCGGCCTTGTCTGAAGCAGTGGAAAGGACTGTTCCAGCCTTGTCCGAAGCAGTGGAAAGGACTGTTCCGGCCTTGTCCGAAGCAGTGGAAAGGACTGTTCCGGCCTTGTTCGAAGCAGTGGAAAGGACTGTTCATGGCTTCTCCGAAGTACTGGCACCTGCCACGCAGGTCCTCACTGCTGCCACGCAGTCACTTGCTGGCCTCGTCCACACGCAGATTGAGGCCACGCGAACACTCACTGCTGCCACCGTAGCTGCATCAGGCATGATCACCCCAGGCCCTTGCAGCACCACAGCAGGCCATGAATCTGTGGAGCAGTCGATAGCGGTGGATGATCCGGTGCGGCACCGTCAGAGTGCCAGTGCATCGGCCGACCATGGTGCAGGTGCCCTCTCTCTGCATGTGACCAGTCCTGATGCCAACTCTGGCACGTCAGCAGAGCAGCTGCCACCACCTGCGTGGCACACTGCTAGCAGACATGCCCAGTTGGAGCAGCCTGCTTGCGGGACCTCCAAGCCCAGAGGTCGGCCAGACCGTCCCTCAGGGGCTTCAGCGCCTCCAGACACTCAGCAGGCGTCCCCCATCCTTGACCCAGCCACTGGGTTACAATTACGGAGGAGCTGCAGGGAGGGAAGGGGCCAACCTCGTAAGAGGAGTCGGTCTCCATCAAGGGGTCACCAGTAGAGGGAGGTGCTAAGACGTCTCTTTTTCTGGTTTTAAGGCAGTCATAGAGTCATAGAGTCATAGAGTTATACAGCACAGAAAGAGGCCCTTCGGCCCATCATGTCTGCACCGGCCATCAAGCCCTGTCTATTCTAATCCCATTTTCCAGCACTTGGTCCGTAGCCTTGTATGCTATGGCATTTTAAGTGCTCATTTAAATGCTTCTTGAATGCTGTGAGGGTTCCTGCCTCTACCACCCTTTCAGGCAGTGAGTTCCAGATTCCAACCACCCTCTGGGTGAAAAAGTTTTTCCTCAAATCCCCTCTAAACCGCCTGCCCCTTACCTTGAATCTATGTCCCCTGGTTATTGACCCCTCTACTAAGGGGAAAAGTTCCTTTCTATCTACCCTATCTATGCCCCTCAGAATTTTGTACACCTCAACCAGGCCCCCCCTCAGCCTTCTCTGCTCTAAGGAAAACAACCCCAGCCTGTCCAGTCTTTCTTCATAGCTGAAGAGCTCCAGCCCAGGTAACACCCTGGTGAATCTCCTCTGCACCCTGTCCAATTGTGAGGGTGCCGGTCAGTTCCTTCAGTAACCCCTAGATGGCACCTTCACTGGTTGGTTTCCCTTTGTTAATTGTTTTTAGTCTCCTGTGTTTATTACTTAACTGCCTTTTATCTGGTTTATTGGTTTCACCTGTTTTTGCTTGTATTTAAGTTCTGTGGTTTCTTCTCTCTGGGCTCAGTCCTGACAAGGGAGTCAGTCTTGACAAGGTGCTCAGTTTTGGACAAGCCGGTTGCCTCATGGTAGCTTGTCTTGAGCTCACTTTGGACAAGCCGGTTGCCTCATGGTAGCTTGTCTTGAGTTCCTATCTTGACAAGCCGGTTGCCCTGTGGTAGCTTGTCTTGAGCTCCTATGTTTTGTAACTGTTTACCTGTGTGATTCTAGTAAAGTACTGTTATTTAAGACTGCATATCTGCTTCTCGCCTCGTCTGTCTGCACTTGGGCCCAGAACCAGCCTCGCCCGGACAGCACAGCCCCGTGACAGCCGCCCTGACACCAATGCAATCGCATCCTCCCTATAGTGTGGTGACCAGAACTGCACACAGTATTCCAGCTGTGGCCTAACTAGCATTTTGTACAGCTCCATCATAACCTCCTTGCTCTTATATTCTATGCCTCGGCTAATGAAGGCAAGTATCTCATATGCCTTTTTAACCACCTTATCTACCTGTCCTGCTGCCTTCAGGGATCTATGTACATGCACACCAAGGTCCCTCTGATCCTTTGTCCTTCCTAGGGTCCTACCATTCATTGTGTATTCCTTTGCCTTGTTAGTCCGTCCAAAATGCATCACCTCACACTTTTCAGGGTTAAATTCCATTTGCCACTGTTCTGCCCATCTGACAAACCCATCTATATCGTCCTGTAGCCTGAGGCTTCCCTCCTCGCTATTTACCAAGTCACCAATTTTCATGTCATCTGCGAACTTACTGATCATATCTCCAACATTCATATCTAAATCATTAATGTACACTAAAAACAGCAAAGAACCCAGCACCGATCCCTGTTGTACACCACTGGACACAGGCTTCCAGTCACAAAAACAACCTTTGACCATTACCCTCTGCCTCCTGCCACTAAGCCAATTTTGGATCCAATGTGCCAAATTGCCCTGGATCCCATGGGCTCTTACCTTCTTGACCAGTCTCCCATGCGGGACTTAGTCAAAAGCCTTACTGAAGTCCATGTAGACTACATCAACTGCACTACCCTCATCCACACACCTAGTCACCCCCTCGAAAAATTCAATCAAATTGGTCCCCCTGACAAAGCCATGCTGACTATCCTTGATTAATCCTTGCCTCTCCAAGTGGAGACTAATTCTGTCCCTCAGAAGTTTTTCCAATAATTTCCCTGTTAGGCTCACTGGCCTGTAATTCCCTGGTTTATCCCTACTACCCTTCTTGAATAATGGTACTATGTTAGCTGTCGTCCAGTCCTCTGGCACCTCCCCTGTGACCAGAGAGAATCTGAAAATTTGTGTCAGAGCCCCTGCAATCTCCTTCCTTGTCTCACACAGCAGCCTGGGATACATCTCATCTGGGTCTGAGGATTTATCCACTTTTAAGTCCGCTAAAACCACTAGTACCTCCTCCCTTTCAATACTAATTTGTTCAAGTGTATCACAATCCCCATGCCTGATTTCTATGCCTACATCGTCTTTCTCCATCGTGAACCCAGATGTAAAATATTCATTTAAAACCTCACCCACATCTTCCGGCTCTACACACAGATTGCTACTTTGGTCCCTAATGGGCCCTACTCTTTCCCTGATTATCCTCTTGCCCTTAATATACTTATAAAACACCTTGGAATTTTCCTTTATTTTGCCCGCTAGTGTTTTTGCATGCCCCCTCTTTGCTCTCCTAAGTGTTAACCTAGATTTTATTTGTGTTCAAATCCTAGAGTGGAGCTAAGAACTCACAACCTTTAACCTTAAGAGGTATGAGCGCCATAGAATCAAAAAGATTAATTAAGAGAATTGTACCACTGAGACCAACATCATAAGCAGCCACATGCCAAGAGGATCCCTTGTCTGAAATCACTTTACTTTTAAGGTTAAAAGTTGTAGACATCAACAAAATAGAATGAAGGTGATCTATGGGTATGGGCCTACAATCAATACTCACTGCTTCAGATAATTAGATTTTTTTAAATATGGAAATTAAATTGAGAAGTAGGAATGTTTGCAGTGGGAACAGTTGCTGAGTGTCTCTGATGTTAGTGGACACTCTACTACTTTCCATGCTAAATTAGTCCCATTAAAAAATTCTATCTAACCAGTCCACACCTGTTGTGTTTGTTTGTTATGGTTTGGTTAGTTTCGCTGGGTTGCCACACAGTTATCTGTTAGTTTGTTAGTTATGATTTCTGTTGCCATTACGTTGTCATGCTGGAAGGAAGCACTTGTTTGAAAATAAAGAAAACTTTTTATTTACAATCGAGCTGTACACTATTTACAATCATCGATGCCTTCATAGGCTTACAGCAAACCGGAGGACGCTGTTCGATTCACAGCCACCATTCCGTCCGAGGGGCCTAGAACCGAGTCCTTATGAGCCTCTGACGAACGGCCCTTCCAGTTTCTGGAGCCCTCCCATCTTCCTCCTCCTCCTCCTCCTCCTGATCCTCCTCGCCCGCATGCTCCTCCTCCTCCTCCTCCTCCTCCACCTCCTCGTCCGCCTGCTCTGCTGGACCTTGAGGGTCGGCTGGCATTAGCTGGGTGTGTCGAATGGCCAGGTTGTGGAGCATGCAGCAGACAACAACGATGCGCGCCACATGCTCCAGCGAGTACTGTAGGGCGCCCCCCGAATGGTCTAGACAGCGGAAACGCTGCTTCAGCACACCAATTGTGTGCTCCACAATGTTCCTGGTGGCCTGATGGCTGCTGTTGTAAAGCTCTTCTGCCGGGGTGGTGGGCAAACGGAGCGGGGCCATGAACCATGGGCAGAGAGGATAGCCCTTGTCACCCAGAAGCCAGCCTCGTGGGTGATCCGGGGCCTCAAAAAGGTCAGCCACTGAGGTCTGCCGCAGGATGAAGGCGTCATGGCTGCTGCCAGAGAATTGTGCATTCACCGCCATGATCATCTGCCAGTGATCACAGAACAGCTGCACATTAAGGGAGTGGAAGCCCTTTCGGTTACGGAACTCCTCCAGATTCTGCAATGGCGCCCGCAAAGCCACGTGTGTACAATCAATGGCCCCCTGCACCATGGGGAAGTCTGCAATAGCTGCGAAGCCCTGTGCACACTCCCCCTGCTTCTCCATTGTCAGAGGGAACGTGATGAAATCGCGCCTCCTTTTGTAGAGGGCAGCTGTAACTTGCCGGATGCAGCAATGCACCGCAAATTGAGAGATATTAGAAATGTCCCCAGCTGCTGCCTGAAACGATCCGCTGGCGTAAAAGTTGAGTGCAACAGTCACTTTCACGGCCACCAACAGACAGGTCCTGCACCGTATCCGCGGCTGCAGATCCCCAGCAAGCAGGTGGCACAGCTCAGAGACAACATCCTTACCAAATCTCAGGCGTCGCAGACACTGCTCCTCCGACATGGTAAGGTAGGAGACCTGCTGCCTGAAAACCCTGGCAGCGTATGGTCAGATTTGGCGACGTCCATTGGCCCTCCTCCTTCTGGCCAATCCTGGCCCTCTCTCCCTCTGTCTCTGTGCCCCTGCCAGCTGTTCAGCAAGGATAACGTGCCCCTCCAAAGCAGCTCCCATTATTCTGTCCGACGAATAAGATGCAGTCAGCTTTCTGGATCCAACTGCTCTGAACAGGGCTGAAGGTCCCAAGGCTCCTCTGGCTCAATAACAACAAGTCTTTGCCACTGAAGGTCTGCAACTCTCTCCAGCAGCGAGCAGAATGGCCAGGCCAAATGGCTGCCGGTTTTATAGTCGTGCTGTCTGTAGTGATCAATAACATGTCATTCTATAGTGGACACTAGGTGAAGCCGTAGGGCTGTATATAGCTGTATGTATAAGACTACACTACCCAGCTGTATGATATTAAGACTACATTACCCATGAGGCACTAGGCTACCCACAAGTCAACAGTCAAGATGGAAGCCTCTACAAGATGCTGTACAAGTCCACATGTGCTCAATAGAAGTAACTAGCAAAAGCTAGCTGTGTTCATAATGAGAATGTCTAGTTATTAATGAACATAACATGGTACCAGGGTGGTGAAGATCTGCTGAAAATTGTGAAAAGCGACATGGAGAATTTGAAGCCACCAGAGCGTTTGAATCTCACAGAATAAATCGACTACAATTGGCAGACTTTTAAACAGCAATTCGAACTCTACATTGCAGCCATCGGATTCGGTACGAAGCCAGACGCAAGGAAGATAGCGTTGCTGCTTATGGTTGCAGGCCCACAGGCGATAGAGGTATTTAATACATTTGTATTTAATCCAGCGGAGAACAGAGAAAAATTAGAAGATGTGCTAAAAAAATTTGATGCACATTGCTCTCCCAAAAAGAATGAGACCTATGAAAGATACATCTTCCGTTCTCGGACACAGCAACAAAATGAGACATTTGATAGCTTTATAACTGATCTGAAACTGAAAGCACAGACATGTAATTTCTCTGAGCTCAAAGCATCCATGACTCGTGACCAGATTGTGTTTGGTATTCATGATAAAAAAGTCAGGGAACGTCTGTTGAGAGAAACCGAACTAAATTTGGAAAATGCGGTGAAAATATGCCAAGCCAGTGAGCTGGCTCGAAATCACGCGAAGACTTTCAGTGAAATCAATAATGATGCGAATGTAATGAGTGATAATGCTGCTGTCGGTGCTGTGTCCTATAAGGGGAAGAAACATGGGCACAACAGAAATGAAAAGCAATCGGAGGATGACATTTTTAATTGTAAACGCTGTGGTTACGAACACCAGTTAAGACAATGCCCAGCGTTTGGAAAAATGTGCACAAAGTGTAATGGAAAGAATCACTTTGCCAACCAATGCTTTTCAAAAATAAAAACAACAAAAGGGCAACGAGTTAATGTGATAGAGGACACTGATTTAAGTGAGACATTTTTTGTAGGAATGGTGTCATGTGACGATATCAAAAAAGATACAGAAAATGTGCAGCCCTCAGAAATAGACAATGCTGAACATAAAGTTAATGCAGTAAAAGAGGACAAATGGATGATCCCACTGCAGATAAATGGAGCATTAGTTACATTGAAACTGGACACTGGGGCAAAAGCAAACTTAATCAGTATGAGTGACATAAAAAATATGAAAGAAAAGCCCAAAATACAGAAAAGGTCAGTACTACTGAAGAGCTATAATGGACAGAAAATAGATAGCTTAGGTGTATGCAGACTTAAAGTGACAGTCAAAGACAAAGTGCATCATCTCATGTTTTCTGTTGTGGCTGAAAGACTTGATTCGATACTAGGTGACAAAGCTTGTGAAGACTTAGAACTGGTCAAGAGAGTCTACCGTATAAACTGTGCCATAAGCAGACCAGATGACTCAGGTGATGAAGCAGAGAGCCCATCAAGGATGAAAAGGCCGAAGGGTATCCATGTCTTCAAAAAGCCTAGTTTCTCCAAGAAGAAAGTAAAAGACTTTAAGGTCAAAGAGAAGCCAAAGGAAGAAAAGCACAAAGAAGAAAAACACAAGGAGAAAAAGTCCAAAGATATAACCACAGCAGATGTTGTTAAGCAGTGGAAAGAGAAAAAGAAAAAGAAGAAGCCTGCACCAGAGCAGGAAGCAGTTCCGGTGGATACTCCTTCTTCCCTCAGGCCAATCTTTGGTGTTCCATTAGTCAAGGCTGCTGAGAGGACTATGCTGTATGATGGGATCCAGCTGCCAGCAGTTTTTCGAGAGTGCATTGACTACATTGAGAGTTATGGCATGAAGAGTGAAGGAAACACTGAAACGCTCTCCAAGCAAAGATCACAAGGAGACCTCGATCTATACAAGAGCAGATTGATGACAATACCGCAATTGCATCTTGTCATTCACCGCCAGAACAATCTCATAAAGACACATCAGGCTTACCCGTGTTGAGAAGATCCACACGTGAAGTAAAAGAGCCTGATAGACGTAATCTTTGAGTACAATGTAAAGCTTTGAAAATGTGTTGACTGTTTTGAAAATGTTTATGTTTATAGAGCACTAACAAAAGTGTTACTGATATCATCTTTATTGTTTTCTTGAAAGTTGATTGATATTGATTTTGTTAAACCTCAAAGAAAGGAGGATGTAGTGATCAATAACATGTCATTCTATAGTGGACACTAGGTGGAGCCGTAGGGCTGTATATAGCTGTATGTATAAGACTACACTACCCAGCTGTATGATATTAAGACTACATTACCCATTAGGCACTAGGCTACCCACAAGGCAACAGTCAAGATGGAAGCCTCTACAAGATGCTGTACAAGTCCACATGTGCTCAATAGAAGTAACTAGCAAAAGCTAGCTGTGTTCAGAATAAGAATGTCTAGTTATTAATGAACATAACACTGTCCCCTTTAAAGAGCGCCCCTCGAGTACGAGATGCACCTGGTAACGTTCCATCCAACTGTCACTAATAGCGCCAGGCGAAACGGAGGGGGGCGCCACTGAATTTCCGGTATGGGGCGCCAAAAAGGCATTGCACAATGAAATGACATCATGATCTGGCTGCACTAGGATCACTGCGCACGTCCGAAAATTGGGTAACGCCCCAAATCTCAGGCTCTTTAGGCGCTAATCACTGGCGCCACCAACCGAGTTTCTAGGCCATTGTGTTTAATCAGAGTTTAGGATGGAATATAACACACTAGTAATACAGCAAAAGCATACGACCATGACAAGCAGCTGGTACCGGACCCGATCAGACAGACGGCTAGCATGCGTGAACAGTTCTCTGGCTTCCGGCCTCTCTCTCTCTCTCTCTCTCTCTCTAGAACCTCCGATGGTGAGTATGGAATCACTCTCAAAAGAGCATTGGACCAGCCCAACTTCTCTTTGCAACTTCTGTTCGGCTCTCCCCTCCACCATCTCTGTGGGCAAGCCCTTGGGGTGTCACTTTTTATTATCTTTTTAGGAGTGGGCCTGAGTCCAAGTTATTGACAAGACCATTTAACCTATAGAGGTTCCTCTAAAACTTCATCAACCAATGACAGCTCAAGTTCTCAATAACCTCTCAGTGCTGGTATTATCCTTGTAAATCTTTTTTGTACCTTCGCCAATGCCTCTATAACTTTTTTATAATATGGAGACCAGAACTGTGCACAGTATTCCAAGTGTAGTCTAATCAAAGTTCTATACAAGTTTAACATGACTTCCATGCTTTTTAATTCTATCCCTCTAGAAATGAACCCCAGTGATTGGTTTGCATTTTTTATGGCCTTATTAACCTGCATCGCTACTTTTAGTGATTTATAGAAACATAGAAACATAGAAGATAGGAGCAGGAGTAGACCATTCGGCCCCTCGAGCCTGTTCCGCCATTCAATGCGATCATGGCTGATCACCCAAATTCAGTACCCGGTCCCTGCTTTCTCCCCATACCCCTTGATCCCTTTAGCCTGAAGAAATATATCCAACTCCTTCTTGAATATATTTAATGTATTGGCCTCTACTGCCTTCTGTGGTAGAGAATTCCACAGGTTCACCACTCTCTGGGTGAAGAAATTCCTCCTCATTTCTGTCCTAAATGGCCTACCCTTATCCTTAGACTGTGACCCCTGGTTCTGGACTCCCCGACTATCGGGAACATCCGTCCTGCATCTAGTCTGTCCAGTCCTGTCAGAATTTTGTAAGTTTCAATGAGATCCCCTCTCATTCTTCTAAACTCCAGCGAGTAAAAGCCCAATCGACCCAATCTCTCTTCATACGTCATTCCTGCCATCCCAGGAATCAACCCGGTGAATCTTCGCTGAACTCCCACCATGGCAAGAACATCCTTCCTCAGATAAGGCGACCAAAACTGCACACAATACTCAAGATGTGGTCTCACCAAGGCCCTGTACAACTGCAGCAAGACATCCTTGTTCCTGTACTCAAACCCTCTCGCTATGAAGGCCAACATAGCATTTGCCTTCTTAACCGCCTGCTGCACCTGCATGCTTACCTTCAGCGACTGGTGCACAAGGACACCCAGGTCTCGTTGCACTTCCCCTTTTCCCAATCTATTGCCATTCAGATAATAATCTGCCTTCCTGTTTTTGCCACCAAAGTGGATAACCTCACATTTATCCATGTTATGTTGCATCTGCCATGCATTTGCCCAATCACCCAACCTGTCCAAATCATCCTGGAGTTTCTCGGCATCCTCCTCACAGCACACACGCCCACCCAGCTTTGTGTCGTCTGCAAATTTGGAGATATTACATCTAGTTCCCTTGTCTAGATCATTAATATATATTGTGAATAGCTGGGGTCCAAGGACCGATCCCTGCGGTACCCCACTAGTCACTGCCTGCTACTCGGAAAAAGACCCATTTATTCCAACTCTTTGCTTTCTGTCTGCCAACCAGTTCTCTATCCAAGTCAATACCTGATGTGCAGCAAGGTGCTCTCCAGCCACTTGCAGGCGCTGAGGGGGACCTGACCCATGAGAGGGAGGTTGGTGGCAGACCTCAAGGAAATGGGGGCACCTCTCCAAGCGCTCACACTTCCATGCCTCTGCAGAGCCCTCGGTCAGAGCCCCAACGGAGTCCACACCCAAGTGAGATAGGCGTCTCAACCCCTCCACAGCCGCAGGAGCAGCAGACTGTTGACGAGCCCTCACAGGCTCACCACCCCAGAGGACACCCACCAAAGGTGTCGAGACAGGAGCAGCAACAAAGTGAGCAAGGGGCCTCCACATCTGCTGAAGCCACAGGGGAGGCACTGCGTAGGAGCACGCGTAAGGGGAAAATTCTGCACAAATAGTCACAAGAGTAGTCACTTGGGTGCAATTTTGTGTTTACTGTAAAAATGTCATCACTTCGTTATTGTACATAAAATTTCTGATGGCAAATGTTGCAGTTGTATCGTCTGTCATTTCGCTATTGGGACTTCCACATTGAGGGCTTAGGCATACTTGCAACTGTCAGTATGGTGGTCAGAGTGCTAGGAGTCCTCCGGTTCTTGGCCATTGTCAATGTTCTGGTAAGAAGCTGCGAGACAAAAGTGTTTGATTGACTAGACTAAGCAAATCTGGCCAGGATGAGTGCATTCCTTGCATCCCGGGCAGCAATGTTCTCGCGTAATGCTGCGGCTGGTTGAGGGCCTCTGCAGGATGCTCATTTTCGCCCTCCTCCTCCTCCTCCTCCTCCTGCGTCTCCTACTCCTCCTCCTCATCTGAGGAGGATATGTGAGGAGCCACTTGGTCCTCAGGAATCTGCAAGCCATGACGCTGTGCCATGTTGTGAAGTGCACAGCAAACCACGACGATTCTGGAGACCCTGGCTGCTGAGTACTGCAGGGCTCCAGCTGATCTCTCCAGGCATCTGAAACGCATCTTCAGCAAACCATTTGTTGGCTCGATTATGGCTCTGGTGGACATGTGGCTGTAGTTGTGGCTCTCCTCAGCTTTGTTGGATGTTCTCCTCAACGGCACCATTAGCCACATCCTCAGGGCATAGCCCTTGTCTCCAAGTAGCCATCTGTTAAGTTGGTCTGACGGACTGAAGAGCGGCGGCACACTAGACTGGTGCAGTATGAAGGAGTCATGGCAAATGCCAGGGTACCTGGCACAAACATGCAAAATTTCCCTCTTGTGGTCACACATCAGCTGAACGTTAAGTGAGTGGAAGCCCTTGCGGTTGACAAAAATACCTGGATTGCGATGGGGTGCCTTAAGGGCCACATGTGTGCAGTCAACGACGCCCTGCACCCTTGGAAAGCCTGCCAGATGAGCTAATCCAACCGCTCGTGCCATGACAGTTGCTCAATCCTTGGTGAAATGGATGTGATTGTGCGCGAGGGCAAAGAGGGCATCGGTTACCTGCATGATGCAAGTGTGTGCGGCTTCCTGGGAGAAGCCGCTGATGTCTGCTGCTGATCCCTGGAATGAGCCTGAGGCAAAAAAGTTGAGTGCGGTGGTGACTTTGACGGCCACTGGTAATGCTTGTCCAGCTGGTCCTCTGGGCTGCAGGTCTTGCTGTAGCATTGCGCAGATGTCACTCACTACCTCTCGCGAAAGTCGGAGCTGCCTTTGGCACTGCTGCTCAGACATTTTGAGATAGCTGACCCTGTGTCTGTAGACCCTGTTTGGGGGGTATCTCCTGCGCCGACAGGCTTCCAGGCGCTGGCCCCTTCTGGCCTGTGCTGCCTCAGGTGGGTGAGCAGCAGCCTGGCGCTCCTGCTGGTGCTGCTGTTGCTGGTGCTGCTGTTGTTACTGGTTCTGCTGGTGCCGCGGCTGGTGTTCGAGCTCCTCTAATGCCCAGATGGGAAGGAAATAAATGGCTCCCATTCTTCTGGTATATGCCTCAGTTGAGAAAGCACTGAGGGAAGGTGGCGAGAGGGGTTTCCCAGGAGGTCACACTGGAGATGGGTGTCAGGCTCCAACCTTCCACAGGTGTTGTTAACCCTTCTAAAAGTTGCCCCAGACCTAAGACCACAAAGTCCTGCCACCTGCAAATGATGGCTGATCAAATCTCCTCTTTACTGGTTGACCTGCAGTTGATAGTCAGCAATCCAATAGTGCTCCCGCCAGGTTTCACCGTCGTGTTTCCCACCGGACATGTTTCACGTGGGAAAATGGTTAAAATCGCAAGGGCCTTTTAAAATAGGATTATAGAGGCCGTTTAGTGCTTGTTAAGGGCCTTAATGACCAGTCCCACCTGCTGGATGCGGGACGGAGTTGGGATCATCAGACACGCCTAAGTTAAAATTGCTCGGAGTCGGGAACCAGGCGGTGGGGGGCATTCCGCATGCCAGTTTTTGCAATTTTAACCCCCCACATGCCTCCAATCCCGACTCCACGACTCAATGAAATTCCTGCCCTTATTATCCAAGCAGTATGTGGTTTCCTTATTCTTATTCCAAATGCACCCCCTCACACTTACCTATATTGAAATTAATTTGCCAATTAAATGCCCATTCTGCAAGTTTATTAATGTCTTCCTGTATTTTGTCATAATCTTCCTTTGTATTAACTGCATCCCCCAATTTGATGTCATCGTAAATTTAGAAATTGTACTTCCGATTCCCAACTCCACATCATTAATGTAAATTGTGAACAACAGTGGTTTCCGTGGAACACCACTTTTGCCATCTGAGTAGCTGCCCTTAACCCCTACTCTCTGTTATCTGTTTCGGGCCCAGCTTACTATCCATTCTGCTACTTGTTTCCTGACTCCACATTCTCTGACCTTAGTCATGAGTCTATGAAGCCCTTTTGAAAATCCAAATATATTACATCATCTATATTACCCTCATCGACTCTTTCTGTTACTTCTTCTAAGAATTCAATAAGTTTGGTCAAGCTTGACGTTCCCTTTTGAAATCTGTGCTGACTGCTCTTTATTATATTTTTGTTTTCTAGATGTTTTTCTATTGCATCTTTGAGTAAAGATTCCAATTATCTTTCCTTCCATCAACGTTAAGCTAACTGATTTATAGTTCCCAGGACTTGTTGCATCTCCCCTTTTAAATATAGGAATAACATTAGCTGTCCGCTAATCTTCTGACAATTGTTAGGCAAGGGTATTAAGGGTTATGGAACCAAGCCGGGTAGATGGAGTTAAGATACAGATCAGCCATGATCTAACTGAATGGCAGAACCGGCTCGAGGGGCTGAATCCCGTTCCTATATTCCTAGAAGGCAGATAATTCACACTGCATATGCAGTTATAGTTAGATTGCCACAACAATATTTTTTTCAAAAAGAAATTCCACATATTTATCACTCACATTGATAGTTTAAAGTCATCCTATAAATAGTGAAGAAAAGTTTCAGTTGCTTGAAAAGCAAAGTAGAATTAGTCAGACTGAAAGAAGCCTCACTGTTAATATAATATTTCTGTTGTAACTCAACACTTGTGCTAGTTAAAGGTGTTTTATTTAGAAGGGTAGGGAGAGGTAGAGTGTAGCAATAAAGAGTAGACAGTAGCTACCTTATATCCAAGATGTACAGCTTGTCAGTATCTCCTAATATTTCTCTCTGGTATAGGTTAGAGCAGAACCAGTTCACAACAAACGGACAGATGGCGATAAAGAAGCTGCGCCCGGAGAAATCGGGAGTTCAGATTGTTGTAGAAAGAAGAAAAAATGTTGCATAATATTCTTTAAATTACAATCTTTTGGTGTCATTTGCAATTGATTCTATAATTCCTCTGATAGCAAAAACATATTTTGAATATATATATTATGTCTATTAATAAATAGATATAAGAACTAAGGTGACTTCCTCTGCTTCCTCGTTACATTACATGCCTCATTATATTAAGTGCCACGCCACTTTATGATTAATGATTTTTATTTATTGTTTGTAAGATTTTCCATATTATAATTCTTGGAAAGAAATTGAAGTTATGTATTTAGCATATAATGTATCTTGATTTTAGTGCAACAAAATGCGCCTAGAATTTCACTCGTGCCAGAAAACAGGCATTCAGGGGCAACGGGATGCAAGCTGCATGCACTGGTTCACGTGGTCATGGGAACTTACTGTTATGGGGCAGGCGTGCAGCCAGCGCTACCCATGCTGCTTGTTGGTTGTGCGCCTGTTTGGGGGGATGGACATGAAATCGGGCATCACTGCCACTTAAATCCAGCCTGCACTTCTTAAAGGGGAGATGCACCGTGGCTGCAGGCAGCAGTAAAGGTATAAAACTAGGCTACATGGCTGGAAGAGCTGCAGATAGGTCTCCCCGAGTCTCAGACACAGAATTGAAGGTCTTTGTTCAGGCGGTGAGCAGGAGGAGGGAGACCCTGATCCCTGAGGGATAGCAAGCTCCCTCACCACCCACTCCATCAGTGCCCTTGTCAGTGCCACAAAACCAGCCGTGCCAGTCTCCCCCAGCACATGCCGAGATGCTGCAGTCTGCCGTCAGGCCCTCACGGCCCAGAGCTGCTTGAGGTCGCCCACCATGGCCATCTGAAGTGTCCTCAATGGAAGCTTAGCAGCTTTCCACCTCCCAAGCCATAGCCACTGGGGATACACTTCATAGTAGCACTAGGATAGTTAAACAGGCACCGAAGACATGCACTAGGGATTTGCACAAGGGTGGTTATTAATTCTGCAAGTTTTGTATGACCAAATATGAAACGAGTTGTTGCAGTAAACTTTATTTTTCTGGATTTTCTGGTTCATGGATGGTTTGCTCAATAAGATTTCCAGTGGCGACTCTCATTGCAAGCCAGCTCTGCAGCTCTGCCCACAGGAGTCATGAGCCATGTCTGGAGGTGAAAGCCCTTGCCACCAAGTAGCAAGCGTCTGACCTGATGGTTAGGTTGGAATAGAGGTAGGATAGAGAACTGGCACAAGATGAAGGTATCGTGGCTGCTGGCATGATGAAATCGGGCACAGACCTGCACGATCCGCTGCTGCTTGTGGTTGCAAATGAGCTGGATGTTGAGGGATTGGTATTCCTTTCTGTTGAGAAAAATGCCAGGCTGCTGTGAGTGCAGCCTATGGTCCTTTGCACCTTTGGGAAGCCTACAATGTGGGCAAAGCTGAGTGCTCTCTCGTCATGCTACGTTTGGTCTATCAGGAAAGAATGGCAGCTGTTCCTGCTCGGGTAGAGAGCCTCGGTCACCACCCTGATACAGCAGTGAAGAGTGAACTACCAGATGTCGCTATTGTCACCTGCTGCAGCCTGGAATAACCCTGTGGCATAGAAATTCAGGGCCACGGTGACCTTAACAGGCAATGCTGTCAATGCCCTGGTTTGAGGCTCCAGTTGTTGCTGCAGCCTCATTCCTCCTGAATCAGGTGGAGGTATGGAAAGTGTTGCCTGAAGACCCTTTGTGGGTAGGGCCACCTGTGCATTGCATTGCAGTGCAGTGCAGTGCATACCCTCCCCGCTCACCTCCTCCTCCCTCTTCCAGCTCCAATGTTCTTTGGTGCTTTCCCTCCTTGTCCAGCCCCAAAGGCCGACTTATCAGACCACCTATGAGGGAATTAAAATATTTGCAAGGTAGACAAGGAGTCTAGCAGCTGCAAAACATTCTTCCCAGAACTCCCAATCAGTTGTGCAAATGAGAATTGCCAAAAAAGAGTTCAGAAGTCGACCAACAGCCTAACAGGGTAAACCAACCTTTTAAATAGTGCTCCCACAGGGTCCTTTTTGACAGTTTGCACCATGATTTGCTACACAAGTTTATCATATGTCGTGTCAGTCACTCGAGCAACTCAATTTCACAAAATGGTCCTACAACCAGCATAAGACCCTTATTGAAATGTAATAATGAAATTTCTACCCTAGGTCCCTACAGGACACTATTTCAATATGGTGGGCAGTGCGCTTCCGGCATGGGCCGAGTTCAGTGCAGCACCCGCCATATTGGACCCCTGGCGGCCCATTTCACGCCTGAGAAACGGGAACAATACGATCGAATTTCTAGGCCACTTCTAACCTGTAAAGTAAAAGAATCTATGGTTTGTTAATAATGGTCCCTCTGATGATATTTCATATTGATTTCTTAATTTGTTTAAATATAGATGCATATTGGTAATGTTCTTTCAATTCCTGAATCAATGTTTAAAAAACAATCAGCAAAGGTCACACTATAAATTGTATATGGTGATGTTGTGTACAGGAAACTTTCTGGTATCCGGCACTGACGGGACCGAGTTGGTGCCGTCCCATCAAAACTGCTGTATAAACCAGCACTAATGTTAAAACATACGGAGCTTTTCAGCTGCGTGTGAATCAACAAACCCTGTTGCTTAGCCAATGCTTCAAAACAGTCGGCCGCAGCTTAAAAGCGTCTCTGTAGCTAAGCAACAGCTTCAGCTTGACCTTGCAGAGCCTGACTGGGAAAAAAAAGCAACGAGAAGTAAAAAAACTTATAGGAAACAGCTCCTGAATTTTGCCAGTAGATAGAGCTTTCCGGACTTTTAACCTCCGGTTAAACGAAAGTTTCCTGTATAATGATAACATCTATGACATTTATAATTTGGCCCAGAAATTCGGGTCTCCACGGGTGAGTACGCATGGGGTACTCACCCGTAGGCCCAATGGAAGTGCCGGTTTCATGCTTGCACTGCGCATGCGCGGGAAACCGGAACTTCCGTTCCCTTGAAAGAAGGGGTTCAGAGGTGGAACGCGTGCGCCGGAGAGGCAGCACGTGCGCATTGAACTTACATTTTTTTTCTACGTTTTTCCAGGAGGTTAAGTCTCCAGGAGTTAAACATATAAAAAGCAGGTGCAAGGCCTGCTTTTAACAAGGTAAGTGGTGAATTAATTAAAATTAATACATTTTTTCCACAGGTTTATTATTTTTAAATACTTTAAAGAAAGGTAAGTTTTTTTTTAGCCCCGTTAGAAAATGTAATTAAATTTTTCAAAAATGTAAATTATTGTTGAAAATAGTTATTATTTTATATAATTTATAGTTATTTTAAAAATGTTATGTTTTTTTAAATTTATTTGAAGTTTTAGTGATGTTTTGGGGCTTATAGTATTTATGGTTTTGACAGCTCTTCCTGTCAATTTTATGAATGAAGCATTCCCTGCTACCATTGGCTCTCCATGGCCCATGTGATCCCAGGGGACGCATCGAACTAACTGCACCCCTGGGATACGCAAGCACTGCGCGCCAGCAGTTGGAGGGGGCCCAGGATTGGAATCCCACGCGGGCCCACAGCTCAACGGCCGGCGCACTAGGTAGGTGCAGGTCAGAGGCTTGCACCCGCGGGAAGCCTCTGACCCGAATTTGTGGGCCAATGTTTGTTATAGTAAGGCTTTTATTGTTTCAGCACATTTCTACTTTATTACGATAACTTATGCTGATAAAAATAACCCTGTGATTTTTGTACAACTGGACAGTGATATTCTGCTTTGCTATTTATGAATGGGTGGATTTTGCTAGTGCTGTTGGGAAGGATTAAAACTAATTCGTCAGGGGGCTGGGAACCTAAGTGTGGGGCCAGAACAGAGATAAACAAAGCTGGAAGTGCAAGTTAGAAAAGTAGTCAGCAAAACTAGTAGGGAACAAAAACAAAGGCCAACAGTAAAGAGGGTCAAAGTGCAGAAAATTATTAAACAGGCAAAGTTGAAGGCTTTTTATCTAAATGTAGCATTCGCAACAAGGTGGATGAATTAATGGCACTAATAGAAATAAATGGGTATGATGTAATTGCGATTACTGAGACATGGGGATGGATTTTCATTGAGGAGGCGGGTAGGAGGTGGGACTACAACTTTCGGGGTTGTAGTCCCGCCTCCATCGAGTTCTAGCCAACCCATGTGATTTTGACTTGATTGACCTTGTTGAGCCTGCCCAGTGGGCTCAGCAGGCCAATTAAGGGCCACCCGGCAACAGGTGACGTCACAGATTGATATTTCATCTGTCAAGACCTTTTGACAGATGAAATATCAGCATTTCACAGCTGTTTGAAGCTGTCAAACACTGACAATCTGTACTCCAAGTTAATTCCTTCCTCTCAGGATGATTTAGAGATCTCCCTGGAACAGAAAGCTGAACACTGCAGATTTTGACAGATCGCGGCCATTCTGCTTTCTGTACCAGTGAGATGAGGGACTCCCGAGACCTGAAGGAAGGAAGGCTGTAAAGGTAAGTAAAACTTCTTTAAACACTTTAAACACACCAAGACACTTACCTCTGCACTCATGCACCCATCACTCACCTGAACACCGGACATCTCGACCCCTCCAAGCCATTCAGCCCGACGGCCCACCTTGCTAACTTGGCGTGGTTTGTAGCCATCGGGAATCCCACATTTCACCAATGAAAATAGGGATTAGGCTAAAAACTGGCTGTTAACTACCTGTTAACAGGCAGTTAATTGGCACTAATCCCCTTCCCGCCTCGGGGAGGCAGGTCCCAGTGTGGGTCGGGTACCCGCCTCCTTTGAAACTGGCATGGAGGCGGGTTGGGGGCGTGATGGGTTCGTGTACCCGATTTCGGGATTTTAACCCCCCACATGCCTCCAATCCCGCCTCCATGGCCCAATGAAAATCCTGCCCATGGTTGCAGGGTAACCAAAGCTGTGAACTGAATGTTCCAGGGTACTCAACATTTAGGAAGGACAGACAAAAAGGAAAAGGAGGTGGCGTAGCGCTGTTGATAAGGGATGAGGTCGGTATGGTAAAGATAAAAGATCTTGGCTTGGCAGATCGTGATGTAGAACTGGAATCAGTTTGGGTGGAGCTAAGAAACAGCAAAGGGTGGAAAACATTGGTGGGAGTTGTGTGTAGGCCACCAAAGAGTAATGGTAATGTAGGGCACAGTATCAATCAAGAGATTAGAAGTGCATGTAACAAGGGCAATACGGTAATCATGGGGGACTTTAATCTACATATTGACTGGGCAAATCAAATTACCGCTAATGATGTGGAGGACGAATTCTTGGAAGGGATGCGAGATGGTTTCTTGGATCAGTATGTGGAGAAACCAACCAGGGAACAGGCTATTCTGGATCTAGTACTGTGTAATGAGAAAGGGCTAATCAATAATCTTGTGGTAAAGGGGTCTTTAGGGACAAGTGACCATAATAGTTATGTGAAAAGGAAAAGACTGGCGAAGGTAAATGTAGGTCCTTTACAGTCAGAGACGGGATAATTTATAATGGGAATGAGGAAATGGCAGAGAAATGAAATAAATACTTTGTTTCTGTCTTCACGGAGGAAGACACAAAAAACCTCCCAGAAATATGAAAAAACCAAGGGTGTGATGAGAATGAGGAACTTAAAGAAATTATTATTAGTAAAAAAATAGTAGTAGCAAAATTAATGGGACTAAAAGTTGACAAATTCCAAGGACCGGATGACCTACATTCTAGGGTTTTGAAAGAGATCACCATTGGAATAGTGGACACATTGGTTGTCATCTTCCAAAATTCTATAGATTCTGGAACAGTTCCTGCAGATTGGAGGATAGCAAATGTAACCCCACTATTTAAGAAAGGAGGGAGAGAGAAAATGGAAAACTACAGACCTGTTAGCCTCACATCAATAGTTGAGAAAATGCTGGAATCTATTATAAAGGATGCAATAACTGGGCACTTAGAAACTAATAGTAAGATTGGGCAGAGTCAACATGGATTTATGAAAGGGAAATCCTGTTTGACAAACCTATTGGAGTTCTTTGAGGATGAAACTAGTAGAGTAGACAAAGGAGAACTGGTAGATGTGGTATGTCTGGATTTTCAGAAGGCCTTCGATAAGGTCCCACACAAGAGGTTGGTGAACAAAATTAGGGCACATGGAATTGGGGGTAATATACTAGCATGGATTGAGAATTGGTTAACAGACAGAAAACAAAGAGTAGGGATAAACGGGTCTTTTTCAGGATGGCAGGCTGTGACTATTGGGGTACCGCAAGAATCGGTGCTTGGGCCCCAGCTATTCACAATCTATATCAATAATTTGGATGAGGGGACTAAATGTAACATTTCCAAATTTGCTGATGATACAAAGCTAGGTGGCAGTGTCAGTTGGGAAGAGGATGTGAAGAGGCTTCAAGGGGATCTCGACAGGCTCAGTGAGTAGGTGAGAACATGGCAGATGGAATATAATGTGGATAAAAGTGAAGTTATCCACTTTGGTAGAAAAAACAGAAAGGCATGGTATTTCCTAAATGGTGAAAGATTGGGGAATGCAGATGCTCAAAGGGACCTGGGTATCCTTGTACACGAGTCACTGAATGTGAATGTGCAGGTGCAGCAAGCCATTAGGAAGGCAAATGGTATGCTGGCCTTCATTACAAGAGGATTTGAGTACAGGAGTAAAGAAGTCTTAATCCAATTATATAGGGCCATGGTGAGACCACACCTGGAGTACTGTGTACAATTTTGGTCTCCTTACCTAAGGAAGGATATACTTGCCATAGAGGGAGTGCAATGAATGTTCACGAGATTGATTCCTGGGATGGCAGGACTGTCGTATGAGAAGAGATTAGAGTCATAGGGCAGGATTTTCATTGGGCCGTGGAGTCAGGATTGGAGGCGTGCGGGGGGGTAAAATCCCGAAATCAGGGGTCTCAACCCCATCCCGCACCCAAACCCGCCTCCATGCCAGTTTCAAAGGAGGCAGGTACCCGCCCCGCACTGGGACCCGCCTACCCAAGGCGGGAAGGGATAAGTGCCAATTAACTGCCTGTTAACAGGTAGTTAACAGGCAGTTTTTAGCCTAATCCCTATTTTTAAAGTTGAAGTGTGGGATTCCCGATGGCTGCAATCCACGCCAAGTTAGAGGAGGCAGACCGTCGGGTTGAAGGACTTGGAGGGGTCGAGATGTCGGTGTTCAGGTGAGTGATGTGTGCATGAGTGCAAAGGTAAGTGTGTTTGGTGTGTCTAAAGCGATTAAAGAAGTTTTACATACCTTTTCTTACCTTTACAGCCTTCCTTCCTTTAGGTCTCAGGAGTCCCTCATCTCACTGGCACAGAAAGCAGAATGGCTGCGATCTGTCAAAAGTGACAGCCTGCAGCTTTCTGTGCAGGAGAGATTTCTAACTGAGTCTGTGGAGAAGGACTCATGATAGAAGTAAGACTGTCAGTGTTTGACAGCTTCAAACAGCTGTGAAATGCTGATATTTCATCTGTCAGAACCCGAAAGTTGTAGTCCCGCCTCCAACCCGACTCTTGAATGAAAATCCTGCCCATAGAGTCATAGAGTTATACAGCACAGAAAGAGGCCCTTCAGCCCATAGTGTCCGCGCCGGCCATCAAGCTCTGTCTATTCTAATCCCATTTTCGAGCACTTGGTCCTTAGCCTTGTATGCTATGGCGTTTCAAGTGCTCATCTAAATGCTTCTTGAATGTTGTGAGGGTTCCTGCCTCTACCAACCTTTCAGGCAGTGAGTTCCAGATTCCAACCACCCTCTGGGTGAAAAAGTTTCACCTCAAATCCCCTCTAAACCTCCTGCCCCTTAGCTTGAAACTATGCCCCCCAGTTATTGACCCCTCTGCTAAGGGGAAAAGTACCTTTCTATCTACCCTATCTATGCCCCTCATAATTTTGTACAACTCAATCAGGTCCCCCCTCAGCCTTCTCTGCTCTAAGGAAAACAACCCCAGCCTGTCCAGTCTCTCTTCATAGCTGAAGCGCTCCAGCCCAGGTAACATCCTGGTGAATCTCCTCTGCACCCCCTCCAATGCAATCACATCCTTCCTGTAGTGTGGTGACTAGAACTGCACACAGTATTCCAGCTGTGGCCTAACTAGCGTTTTGCACAGCTCCATCATAACCTCCCTGCTCATATTCTATGCCTCAGCTAATGAAGGCAAGTATCCCATATGCCTTCTTAACCACCTTATCTACCTGTCCTGCTGCCTTCAGGGATCTATGTACATGCACACCAAGGTCCCTCTGATCCTCTGTCCTTCCTAGGGTCCTACCATTCATTGTGTATCCCCTTGCCTTGTTACTCCTCCCAAAATGCATCACCTCACACTTTTCAGGGTTAACTTCCATTTGCCACTGTTCTGCCCATCTAACCAACCCGTCTATATCGTCCTGTAGCCTGAGGCGTCCCTCCTCGCTATTTACCACTCCACCAATTTTCGTGTCATCTGCAAGCTTACTGATCATACCTCCTACATTCATATCTAAATCATTAATGTACACTACAAACAGCAAGGGACCCAGCACCAATCCCTGCGGTACACCAACTGACACAGGCTTCCAGTCACAACAACCTTTGACCATCACCCTCTGCCTCCTGCCACTAAGCCAATTTTGGATCCAATGTGCCAAATTGCCCTGAATCCCATGGGCTCTTACCTTCTTGACCAGTCTCCCATGCGGGACTTTGTCAAAAGCCTTACTGAAGTCCATGTAGACTACATCAACTGCACTACCCTCATCCACACACCTAGTCTCCCCCTCGAAAAATTCAATCAAATTGGTTAGACATGATCGCCCCTGACAATGCCATGCTGACTATCCTTGATTAATCCTTGCCTCTCCAAGTGGAGACTAATTCTGTCCCTCAGAATTTTTTCCAATAATTTCCCTACCACTGATGTTAGGCTCACTGGCCTGTAATTCCCTGGTTTATCCCTACTACCCTTCTTGAATAATGGTACTACATTAGCTGTCCTCCAGCCTTTTGGCACCTCCCCTGTGGCCAGAGAGGTTCTGAAAATTTGTACAGAGCCCCTGCAATTTCCTCCCTTGCCTCACACAGCAGCCTGGGATACATCTCGTCTGGGCCTGGGGATTTATCCACTTTTAAGCCCACTAAAACGGCTAGTACCTCCTCCCTCTCAACACTAATTTATTCAAGTATATCACAATCCCCCTGCCTGATTTCTATGCCTACATTGTCCTTCTGCATAGTGAACACAGATGCAAAATATTCATTTAAAACCTCACCTACATCTTCCGGCTCTACACACAGATTACTACTTTGGTCCCTAATGGGCCCTACTCTTTCCCTGGTTATCCTCTTGCCCTTAATGTACTTATAAAACACCTTGGGATTTTCCTTTATTTTGCCCGCCAGTGTTTTTTCATGCCCCCTCTTCGCTCTCCTAATTTCTTTTTTAAGTACCCCCCTGCACTTTCTATACTCCTCTAGGGTTTCCACTGTTTTTAGTCCTTTGTATCTGCCAAAAGCCTCCTTTTTTTTCCTAATCCATACTTGTATATCCCTTGACATCCAGAGTTCTCTGGGCTTGTTGGTCCCACCCTTGACCTTTACGGGAACATGTTGGTGTTGTACTCTCTCTATTTCCTTTCTGAAAGACTTCCACTGCTCTGATGTGGATTTTCCTACAAGTAGCTGATCCCAGTCCACTTTGGCCAGATCCTGCCTTATCATATTAAAATCGGCCTTCCCCCAATTTAGAACCTTTATTTCCGGTCCATCTTTGTCCTTTTCCACGACTACCTTAAATCTCACCGAATTAAGGTCACTGTCACGAAAATTCTCTCCTACTGACACTTCTACCACTTGCCCGGCTACATTCCCTAGAATTAGGTCCAGTACCGCCCCCTCTCTTGTAGGACTACCTACATGCTGGCTCAAAATGCTCTCCTGGATGCACTTTAAGAATTCTGCACCCTCTAAGCCTTTCACACTCTGACTATCTCAGTTAATATTAGGGAAGTTGAAATCCCCTACTATTATTACCCTATTATTTCTACACTTCCCTGAGATTTGCCTACATATCTGTTCCTCTATCTCCCCCTGACTGTTTAGGGGCCTATAGTACACTCCCAGCAAAGTGCTTGCCCCCGTTTTGTTTTTTTCTACCCATATGGCCTCATTAGAGGAACATGCTAAGATATCATCCCTCCTTACAGCAGTAATTGACCCTTGATTAATATTGTGACACCCCTCCTCTTTTACACCCCCCTCTGTCTCGCCTGAAGATTCTATACCCCGGAATATTGAGCTGCCAGTCCTGCCCCTCCCTCAAATATGTCTCTGTGATAGCAACAATATCATACTCCCATGTGTTCATTAGCACCTTCAATTCATCTGCCTTACTCGCAAGACGCCTTGCATTAAAATAAATGCCACCCAGCCTTGCTATAGTCCCTTGTGCCATTAAATATTTGCTCTGCCTTCCAGGCTGAATTGTTTTTTTCCTCTATATTTGGCTGTGCATCACCCCCTGCTATAGCTCCACTCTGTATCCCCTTCCCCTGCCAAGTTAGTTTAAATCCCCCCCAACAGTACTACCAAACCTCCCCGCAATGATGTTGGTCCCGTTTCGGTTCAGGTGCAAACCGTCCGACTTGTACAGGCCCCACCTTCCCCAGAAGCAGACCCAGTGATCCAGGAAACTAAAGCCCTCCCTGCTGCACCAACTCTTTAGCCACGCATTCATCTGCTCTATCCTCCTATTCCTATACTCACTAGCACGTGACACCGGGAGTAATCCAGAGATTACAACCTTTGAGGTCCTGCTTTTTAATCTGCTACCTAGCTCCCTAAATTCTTGTTGCAGGACCCCATTCCTCTTTTTACCCATGTCACTGGTACCAATGTGAACCACGACTTCTGACTGTTCGCCCTCCCCCTTCAGAATGCCCTGCAGCCGTTCAGTGACATCCTTGACCCTAGCACCAGGGAGGCAATATACCATCCTGGAGATTGTGTAAACTAGGCCTGCATTCTCTTGAATTCAGAAGAATGAGAGGGGATGTCATTGAAGCATACAAAATTATTACAGGGCTTGATAGGATGGATGCTGGGAGATGTTTCCCTTAGCTGGGGTGTCTAGAACCAGGGGCCACAGCCTCAAGATAAAGGGTAGGCCATTCAGCACTGAGATGAGAAGAAATTTCTTCATACAGAGGGTGGTGAATCTTTGGAATTCTCTACCCCAGAGGACTGTGGAGGCTCAGTCATTGGGTATATTCAAAACAGAAGTCGATAGATTTTTAACTAGTAAGGGCATCAAAGGATATGGCGATAGGGCCGGTGAATGGAGTTGAGGCAGAAGATCAGCCATGATCTCATTGAATGGTGGAGCAGGCTCGAAGGGACAAATGGCCTACTCCCGCTCCTATTTCTTATGTTCTTATTTTACTGTGAGCTCCAGACAAACATTATGAAATTCTTACACTGCATTTGTTTAATTGTCATTTCTTCCCATAGTCTAGCAAGAGATTAGGAAAGGATAAATGGTAATTGAAGAGATCACAAAGTCTCTGAAGAATGGACTCAGTTAGGAATATTTTTGTGGACTTTATGGGATTTTTCTGAGGGTATTTTCCCTGTTATGGGATCAACCTGTGCAGATACGTGAAAAACTGGTTTGTTAAAACTCCAGAGAACGCATGGCAATTGGCTGTGACAAAAGGACTGTCCATCATCCAGAATGTATGGGTTCACCCGACAGTCCTGGAAAAAGGGGGCCATTGAACTTGATTAGAAAAACCACTCTAATATGCAAAGCACTTCTCACCTCCATCTCAGAAGAGAAGCAGATCAATGAACCCACTGGCTTCAGCCAGCCAAAAGGGAGCCAGTTTTTTTTCCCAACACAAAGACCGAAAGATATGTCCCAGACTTAGGGCCATTAATCCAATACGCATGGGTCCGAGGATGACTCATCACAGATTAAGCACCGGAGTGCTCAGAAGCAAATGGATTTTAAAGATTGGCGGGAAAAGATAGGCAGACCACTATAAAGATAGATTCTTTTCCACCATTCTCTCTCTCTCTCGCTCCCTGCTCCTACAAGATCGAACTAACAAGAAGTACCAGAGAAGCTAACGAGCAGAGCGATTGAAACCGAACGCAGGTGGGGGTAAGCATAGTCTCTCAGAAGTGGAGCTTTTGGGCTATTCCGAGGGTTTGGTTCAGCCAGGCAAAGGGGTTTATGCGACTGGGTAATTCTTTAATAGGGGTGGAATTAGAGTCCACCATAGCAACAAGGGAATTACTGCTTGTTATAGTCCCCAGTTTTGTACTGTATGTATGTTGATTGTAATCTGGATTTTATTCTCCACAGGGATAGTGATTTTGTTTAGTAGTGCATGTTTTAGCCAATGTATGTTAGACCAAATAAATATAAGTTTGATTTTTCACCGAAGCATTCCTGTCCATGACTTATTTCATTTACACTCTGAATAATAATTCCTGGGTATAGAACTTTCGTAAGGCGGGGGCGATTCGAACCGTCCATCTAGCAATTGGGCTAGGATCAAAAACCGCTTACATAATGTAGCTTGAATATTTGAAAGTGTTCTGATTGTTAGCACCAATGAATTTTGTTAATCACTCCATTTAATGAAAAATTAAATCTGTAAAATGTTCTCAGTCCTAAGTTCTCCATTTCCCATTTGATGTTCCTGGCTACAGATTGATGCTCTGGTGGATAGTATCACGTAACAATTATTTTGGTATGAATTTCCGCTGTACCTACAATGGTATGTGGCACAAAGCCCGTTGTGTGTGCATGAGAGGAAGATGGTGGGAGTGCATGCCTGCATTGGGTGTGTGCATGTGCAGTGACGATATTACTTTGTATTGAATTTACTAATAAAAGGAAAAAAATCCTTTTTTAAATTAGTGATACATAAGGATGACGCTGCATGCACTGCGCATGCGTGGGAAACCGGAACTTCCGTTCCCTTAAAGGAAGGGGTTCACAGGTCGAACGCGTGCGCCAGAGAGGCAGCGCGTACGCCTGGAATGTTTGGTTTTTTTCCAGGTTTCTCTGGGAGGGTAAGTCTCCAGGAGCTATGCTTCTAAAAAGCAGTCGCAAGGCCTGCTTTTAACAAGGTAAGTGATGAATTAAGTAAAATTAAAACATTTTTTCCACAGGTTTATTATTTTTAAATACTTTAAAGAAAGGTACGTTTATTTTTAGCCCTGTTAAAAACTGTAATTAATTTTTTCAAAAATTTAGATTTTTGTTTAAAATAGTTATTTTATGTAATTTATAGTTATTTTAAAAATGTGATTTAAAAAAATTTTTATTTTGAAGTTTTAGTTATGTTTTGGGGCTGAATTGTATTCATAGATTTGACAGGTCTTCCTGTCCGGGAATGTAAAATGAACAAGGACCAGAGGTGTGGTAACTGCCGTAAGACAGGTCACAACCGAGCAGATTGCTGGGCCAGAGGAGGGGGCAAAGAGGGCCAGGGATCTAGACAGGGGATAGTACAGTCTAGCACGCCCCTGACCTGAGAAGAAGTAAGGGAAATGATAAAATTAGCCATAGAGTAATAGGTCGTACCGGCCCCCGGAACAACTGGAGTGGGGGGTGCCACTGCAATAGACTCAGAGCAAGGAACACACTTCACTGGTAAAGTCATCAAGCAGACATGTGCCTATTAGGAGTAAAACAGAAGTTACACATACCATACCACCCACAGAGCTCGGGAATGGGAGAGAGAATGAATAGAATCTTAAAGGCGTCACTCACAAAAGCCATTGCCGAGACCGGCAGGGGATGGGCGGACCTACTACCTAGCATCCAAATGAGGTTGAGGGCGACACACAACCGGACTAACTCCGTTTGTACTAATGACTGGGTGGGCCCTGAGACTGCCCGAGGGCACAATCACAGGTAGTGAAGGTATGGGATGAGCCCAGGACAGGATTAGGTGGTTTATGAAGGAACTATGCAAACAACTGCATGATCTGAGACAGGAAGTCAGGGACCAACAATTAGTCAGGGATATGGAATTGGAGGAAATGGAGGAAGAACAAAATTTACCAGTAGTAGGGGACAGGGTGATGGTAAGAGTCTTACCCGCCAGACCAGGATGGGCACCTCGCTGGCAGGGATCCTATGAGGTCCTAATGACCAGCGCATGCGTAAATATGAAAGGAAAAGTTCGGTGGAAAAACTGGACGCGACTTACAAAATTCGAAAACACAGTAAATAATAAGGACTAAACCGGTGACGACTGGCGTCCACTGTTTATCTCCCTCTACAGGACTCAGATATGGATGACCTTACTGATATGCCTGGCCACGGCGACCACAGAAGGAGCAACATCGGTTGACCGAAGGGAGCAACAAGGCCTGTATTACAAGAACTCGAGCAACATCAGTTGCGATCGGGAACGTGGGGCGTTAACTGTCATGATTAATAAAACAGTGTATTTAAATTGTAGCTCCAGGTTAAAGGGCGTAAGCATATTTGACAACAAGCCAGGCAATACAGAGGATAGGGGTAACACGGGGATGGCTGTTAAATGGACAAACATGAGCACGGTATGCTTCGGGAAGAAGAGTGATGATACATTAACATGAGTACAGGAAGGAACTATGCAAGTAAGATGTGGGAGGGATTTCACTCAGGTGTCCGGGGTACCCCAATCATTTTTCAACCCCTTCCCCAACAATTTGATACTTGCTAGGTAACTACCTGCTTTTGTATAAGTCCTTTACCCATTAAACAGATTTATAAAGCTAGAGACAATAATTCTCTTCATTTATTATTGAAAAAACATTAATCTCAAACTCCCTAGACACCCATACAGAGTAACGCACAATAGCCTTGTGTCCAAAACTTACATGCGTGGATTTTAATGAAGAATTGTGAAGATGGATTCTCCAAGCCTCTTAATGCCACTGGGTCTTGAAGGTAGCAAGAGGTCTCATTCTTTCTAAGTGAAATCATGGCATCTCTTTATACCATTTTCTTTAAGGCCTTCCTCCTGCTAGATGCAACACTATCTGATATTTTATGACCATGTAGTTGTTCGAACCAATTGCCAAACAGAGATCACAGAATCACAGAATCACAGAAACCCCACAGTGCAGATAGAGGCCATTTCGGCCCATCGAGCCTGCACCGACACATATCCCACCCGATCCCCGTAACCCCTACACCAACACATATCCTACCCTATCCCCGTAACCCCACGTATTTAATCCCCCTAACGCTAAGGGTCAATTTTATCATAGCCAATCAACCTAACCTGCACATCTTTGGACTTTGGACTTTGGAGATGAGAGGCCTCATGCCTTTCACACCAGATTGTTACATCCAATCATTGCTTTTCCCCGAGCCATAGCTTTATTGTAAGCAACCTTTGATGTATGTGCTACAGCAACATATTGGAAGCTTCTTGACAGATCGTACCCATCCCCAGGAAAAGGAAATTCGCTGGTGGAGAGTTGGGCTATTTGCCCAACGAGTGCCTGTGAAATTCTTACACCTGGTGAAAGCATAAGGCTTGCTTTTAACAGCGTAAGAGTTTCGATGAATATAAAACTTTTTTTTTCAATTATTTAAACATTAAAACACCTGTAAAATAAGGTAAGGTTATTTTTAGCCCCTTTAAAATGTTTAAATTTATTTTTCAAAAACTTACATTCAAAAAAAAATTAATAAATTGAACTTCGGGTCCCCACGGGTGAGAACGCGCTGGGTACTCACGCGTAGGCCCAACGAAAGTGCCGGTTTCATGCACGCACTGCGCATGCACGGGAAACCGGAACTTCCGTTCCCTTAAAGGAAGGGGTTCACAGGTCGAACGCGTGCGCCGGAGAGGTAGCGCGTATGCCTGGAACTTTCGTTTTTTTTCCATGTTTCTCCGGGAGGGTAAGTCTCCAGGAGCTATGCTTATAAAAAGCAGTCACAAGGCCTGCTTTTAACAAAGTAAATGATGAATTAAGTAAAATTAAAACATTTTTTCCACTGGTTTATTATTTTTAAATACTTTAAAGAAAGGTAAGTTTATTTTTATCCCCATTAGAAAGTGTAATTAATTTTTTCAAAAATTTAAATTATTGTTTAAAATAGTTATTTTATGTAATTTATAGTTATTTTAAAAATGTGATTTTTTATTTTTATTTATTTGAAGTTTTAGTGATATTTTGGGGCTGAACTGTATTCATAGATTTGACAGGTCTTCCTGTCAAATCTATGAATACAGGTTCCCTGCTACGATTGGCTCTCCATGGCCCACGTGATCCATGGGGATGCTTCGAACTAACTGCACCCCTGGGATACGCAAGCACTGCGCGCCGGCAGTTGGAGCAGGACCAGGATCGGAATCCCATGCGGGCCCACAGCACAACGGCCGGTGCACTAGCTAAGTGCAGGTCGGAGGCTTGCACCCGCGGGAAGCCTCCGACCCGAATTTCTGGGCCATTGTATTTTCATTAATTTTAAATATGTAATTTTAAAAAATGTATTTGGTACTAAATGTGTTTTTTTAATGTGATCTTCATTAGCATGAATGGGGACCCCTTCTTTCATTGGTTGGGCCAGCCCACGTGATCCCAGGGGCGCTTAGGAACTGCGTGCGCCCCTGGGATACATGGACCACTACACAGGCCTTTGTGTAGAGGCTCAGGAGTGCGAGTCTCCATGGATCCCAAGGCATAGCGAGAAGCCTCCGACCGCAAATTCAGGCCCAATATTGCCTTTTATATTGCAGCAATCTCCTGCTCTCACATTCCCCCTGCTGTGATGAAATGCTTGTGTTTTAAAAGCTTATGTGTTTCAATCTTAATACTGTAATTCTTTAAGCTCAATATTTTTCCACCTAGTGTATTTATTTATTTGTGACTATCTTTACAGTACAATGTCCTTGGTCCTGAAATTCATCCTTCTCCAATGTTGTCAGTATCTTTGAGGGAAAAAGACAGGATTTTTGAGAACACGATTTAAACCAATTCTGTCTACATTACTGTTATGTCTTTGTTAGAAATAAAAGTATTGTAAAAACATAATGGCCCGGATACTGCATTAAGAATAACTGAGGGTTGGTTACTTGATACTAGTCAAAGTCAATGCTCTACAGCAAATATTCAGATCATTATCTTGCCTGATAAACTTCTTCGTTGAATTTAGAACTAGATAATGGTTAGAACTACAATGGCAATGATACATCTATCTATCTATCTATCTATCTATCTATCTATCTATCTATATATATAAAGCAGTATGTCTGTCCGTCTGTCTGTATGTCTGTCTGTCCGCTATACACTCAAACGTTATAGAGCGTACCTACACATATGTTATATCAAAAGAAAGCTGATGATCAGGGGAGTGTCATAGGTGTATGTACTTTTTGGTCAGACAAAAATTGTTCGGACAGTATACAAAAAACTTTCAAAAATCCGCTCATTAGCGGTTGACCAATCCTACCGCTCATTAGTGTTGAGTGACGTGATGGTTGACCAATCCTACAGTTCAGTGACCTGATGGTTGACCAATCGGTGCATCACGGGCGGGACCTAATCCTGCAGCCTCCCGAAACTTCGCCGCCATTTTTTCCCCTGCTTTTGCTCAACAGCGAGCGGGGCAGCTGCGTCGGCCTGTCGGAGCGGGAGGTGAGTTGGGGTCACTCGGGCCAGGCCTCAAAACCGCTCGGCCTGAGACACAGAGCGGGGAAGCGGCAGCGGGCAGCCGTCAACCGCGCAACCCGAGACACAGAGTGGGGGAGCGGCAGCGGCCGGCCGTCAACTGCGTAGCCCTCTAAACTGCCCTGGCAATGCCGGGCCCCCCCTGCTAGTTTCTAATAAAATGAAGGTCTTTCCACATTGTTCATCCAGAATACAGAGATATATTTTACTTTAATTTTATACACTTCACAATTCAGTACCAGCCTGGCCTTTATATACTTTCTTGGCTAAGGGTCCAACCACCTGTCAAAAAATCAATCCCATTCCTTTCCTGTGCATTACTGCCTAATTGTATATGACTAGATACCTCCATGCATATATCTGTGAGTGGTGCATAACCTTATATATAGCACGACCCAGAACTTCTGCAGGGCTTGTCCGGATTCCCCCACCATAACTTCGGCGAGAAATCAAGAGAAACCCCCAAGAAATAACGTAAATGGTCGACTGTTTCTTTGGGGTTTCCGCCAATCTGAAGTTATTGCAGGAAATGCCACAACCCCTGCAGAACCGTGAGTCATCACAACTTACAAACACTGGAACATTTTCAAAATGGAATATTGTTTTATTTAAATTGGCATAACCCAGTATTCCTATTGTATTATGACTTTTTTTCAGACAGACTTACTTCCTGAAACATAGCCAGGAAAAGACTGCAGGTAGGCCACCATATTGATCATTGGGCAGGTCATGTTGCTGTGGACAAGGAATGATGAAACTGCCCCGGTGTTGGCAAATTCTATTTTATATTGAGTGAAAAATTTTAGTCAGAAATCTGGGCTTTGAACAAATTTCTGACAGTTCCAATTATCTATCCAATGTGAAAAAATAAAGAACAAATCCAACAATTAATAGGGACTGTAAATAGTTACAGTAGGAGACAGCTGCCACCTATGGAACTTAGCACTACTCAGAGCAGCTTTAAAAACATGTGTGAACTACTATTATCTTTGAAAGGGAGGCACCTCCTCCACCATAGCAATTGAAACTGGGCAAATTCATGTATTTCCAAATACATCACAAGCAACTCAATTCAATTCACCTCAGGTTTGCGGTTGAGTTTGGTTAATTCCTGTGTTTCCAATATTCTATTTTGAAAAGTATCTTTACATACATTTTGGCAGTAATTTATTCCATCCTGCTTTCTCTGAATTTTTTATCTAATTATATGTCATTTCTTTTGGTATAGGGAGATAAATCAGTGACAGCTTCTAAATGTATCCTGTAAAATAAGCATCTTAAGTCCTGATCTGAATTTCTAGGGTTTCAAGTACGAGCAGGTGTGAGAATATCAATGGCCTGGATTTTGCAGTCAGCAGCGAGCGAATGGCACGAACCACTCATTACACTCACAGCTGCCCACAGACTTTTTGTGGGCTTTTGCGTGGCAACGTACGGTCAATGGGAGTCCGAAGCAGCGCAGCGCCCTCGACAGGGGATCTGGCACCTGTGTGAGCAGGACACAGTCCAAAGATGTGCGGGTTAGGTTGATTGGCTGTGATAAATTGACCTTTAGTGTTAGGGGGATTAAATACATGGGGTTACGGGGATCGGGTGGGATATGTGTCGGTGCAGGCTCGATGGGCCGAAATGGCCTCTATCTGCACTGTGGGGTTTCTATGATTCTGTGATTCTGTGACAAGCAACAATGTGTCTCTTCAACCAATCAGATTGAGGAATCCATACTGAGGCATGCAGGCCGGAATTTTCTGGGGGTCAGCGGGCGGGATTGGTCGGGTGCAAAATTTGATATTTTTGACAGTGTGTCGGGACCCCACTGTCAACCCGCCGCTACGCGCCTTTTCCGATGGCGGGTCTGTCAGAGCTGTGCAGACCCGACAGGCAGTGGCAATTAGTAGCTTGTTTAGAGCCACTTAAGAATGATTTTCAGCTTACCTTTTTCAATTGCCAGCTCGCCCACGGGGTCCACGCTGGTCGTGGATCACATCTGTCGCGCTGAGGCAGGGGTTCAGTGGCCGTTGAATTAGGTTTTGAGTTGACAGTTTCAAATATATAGTAAAAGCTCCCACCTCAGAGAGATATCTTCCCTCAGCCACAAGCTGTTCCTCACTGCATTTCCACAACATGGTGCGTCAGGTTGGCACCACCCCACACCAACACCATAAAACATCCCTACAATGCCTAAGCCATTCCTTTCACACTCATCACCACTGCGGGGGGTACCGTTATTTCTCACCATTCACTGCAACTCACTAAGCCACTTTCAAAGGTGCACACAAATCTGTCCAAGAACAGAAAATGTTGAAAATAAAGGTTTCAATGTTTGACAGCACATTAATAGAAACTTTGCATGAACATTGGATAAAACACCCAAGTGCCTACCCTTGTGTGTTGTTAGTTGTTATGATTGCACAAGGATGAAGGTGAGTGTGAGGGGCGGCTAGTGAGATGGGGATGTGATAATATGTGAGAGGGATGGGTGGGGGTGCAAGATAAGTTGGTGTGAGTAAGGATGTGCAGGAGTAGGGTAGGAAAGATGTGATGAGAGGCACAGTAGGATGAGGTTGAGTGTGGTTTTCTACTAACGTTTTGTGATCTACTGAGATCATTGAAACGTTTATGGCATTGCACCCAGGTCCTCCTGACCACATCCTTGCTTGTGCCCTCCTCTGCGATGTGCAAGCATGCTGTGTTAATCTTCTGGGGAGGTCTTTTACGCCCATGGGAAGAGAAGAGGACCTACCTGCATGCTGTGATTCCCTCCATAAGCACTGACACCATCGACACCTGGGAATCCCTGGCCCAAGAGTGCACAAAGTGGAGGAGAAGCATCTGGGAAGGAGCCGAACACCTCAAGTCTCTTCGCCGGGAGCAAGTGGAAGTCAAGCGCAAGCAGCGCAAGGAGTGCACGTCAACCCAAGCATCCCACCCATCCACCCCTTCAACCACCGTCTGCCCCACCTGTGACAGAGACTGTAGGTCCTGCATTGGACTCATCAGTCACCTGAGAATTCATTTTTAATGTGGAAGCAAGTCATCCTCGGTTCTGAGGGACTGCCTAAGAAGGAAAAGAATATGAAGAGAGTCATGGGCGAGCCTGAATGCAGCCCTGTGCCTTTGTGCAGTCATTGTCAGTGTCTGCAGCACCTCAAT
The DNA here is from genome assembly GCF_052327205.1 of Somniosus microcephalus. Classification (NCBI taxonomy): domain Eukaryota; kingdom Metazoa; phylum Chordata; class Chondrichthyes; order Squaliformes; family Somniosidae; genus Somniosus; species Somniosus microcephalus. The sequence continues at coordinate 41,229,963 of NC_140992.1, read as the reverse complement.
GCCGTAGAACAGTGACAGCACAAATGTCAAAATTAATTAGGGCATGGCCCCTTTAAGGAAACCGGCTGATGCCGTGTCATCAAATGACATCACCAAACCCGCTTCCTCTAATTGGCCGGGAAACGGGCTGGGTGGGCTTAATAAGCCCAATCAAGGGAAATTCATTTCACAGAGCCAGATGGAACCAGCCACCGACATGGTCCGCCATGGGCCCGCCGATGTCAGCAAAATCCCAGCCGCAGAATCCAAACTAGGAAGTGTAAGTTAGAATAGTTAATTCAAAGTAAAATTATGTACAGAAAACAAAATAAAGAGACGGAATGAAATGTGGGATTAAGAGAGAGATAAAAGAGACAGAAAGAAAAAGTAAAAAACATTTTTTAATTTAAATGTTTTAATTTAAAAAAAATCTCCAACAATAATTAAAATCTGAAGGAATGAGACTCCACACTTGTAAAAGTTAATTTTCAGTGCCAGAGAGGTTGTTTGGCAGTAATTAAGACTATCACACTGTTAAAAGTTCACTTACACTTGAATGGACAAGCCCTAACTTTTTCTGATGTGTTTAGTGAGTATCTAGTGGGTAAGTACCACAACTCCACACTCTTCATGTGTTTGAATGCTGAGTCTCTTGGTGATATACTGTTAGAGCGAAGCTTGTGGAGGAGCAGGGAAAATCAGACAGCAACTTCCTGTGCTTGTATGAGCTGTGTACACACCCGTAGGGACCTTGCAAGCGCATGCGCTGAAAACCGGCACTTCTGATCCTGACAGGTCGGACGCCTGCCCTGGATAAGGGCCTCTGTGGGTGGAATGTTTTGCTTTCTGCAAAACCTCCATCCGCTGAAAACCTTTAAATATCTTACGAGCTTAAAAAGGTAAAAAAAAAAACATTTTTTCACTCATTTATAATTTAAAACTACTTTTAAAAAAGGTACAGGAAACTCTCTGGTATCCGGCACTGACGGGACCGAACTGGTGCCATACCATCAAAACTGCCGTAGAAACCAGCGCTAATGTTAAAACATACAGAGCTTTTGAGCTCCGTGTGAATCAACAAACCCGGTTGCTTAGCAACAGCTTCAAAACAGTCGGCCGCAGCTTAAAAGCATCTCTGTAGCTAAGCAACAGCTTCAGCTAGACCTTGCAGAGCCTGACTGGAAAAAAAAAGCAACGAGAAGTAAAAAAGCTCCTGAATTTTGCCGGTAGATAGAGCTTTCTGGACATTTAACCTCCGGTTAAATGAAAGTTTCCTGTAAGTTTATTTTTAGCCCAGTAAAACGAATTATTTTTTTCAAAAAATTAAATTGTTGTTTAAAATATTTAATTTAATGTAATTTTAATTCATTTTAAAAATGTGATGTTTTTAAAAAATGTATTTAATGTTTTGATGTCTTTTTTCAGTGATCCCAAGGGGTATTCCCTTCTCCCATTGGTTCACCTGGTCCACGTGATCCCAGGGACGCTTGCGAACTGCCTGCGCCCCTGGGATGCCTGGGCCTATGCGCATTTCCTGCCATTCTCCAATGTGTGACTTTTTGATATAGAATTCTTTTATCTTACCATTTATTGTTGAAAATATATTCTCTTCCCATCTGCACTATAGGTTGCCTGTATGGAATAAAACCTCAGGACTGGTCCAAGGCTAAGGCTCTTACACTGCCTGTAAGACTCCAGTGAGAAAAACTACTAAAAGGAAGACGACAGCCCCTCCAAATTGCTCCCATTACATTATCAAAGAATGATGACATTCTAAATACTTTGTGATGTTCATTAACTGCAACTACACAGGTGATATTGCTGATGTAAATTTGGGGGAAATTCCAGGGCTCCTCTATTATGGTGGCAAAGAAAAGAATGCCCATTGGAAATCCCATACCTGTCCTCAACAGCAGCAGTAATTCTGAGTTCTGACGAAGGGTCATCGACCTGAAACGTTAACTCTGTTTCTCTCTCCACAGATGCTGCCTGACCTGCTGAGTATTTCCAGCATTTTCTGTTTTTATTTCAGATTTCCAGCATCCGCAGTATTTTGCTTTTGTATTGTTGCAGCAGTAATTAATTGGACGCAAATTGCTTTGGGATATCCTGAGGATGTGATTACAGGGAGGCCCAAGTAACCGTGACAAAGTGGAACACATTGATTTAGGAGAGAAAACTGGTGGAACTTAAATTTTAATTTTTTGTTGCCAATTCTATTCTTAAAAACGAATCTGAAAACTTTCCATCTCCTCTCTCTTCATTCTCCATTCACTTGGGAGGCAGAAGCAACTTTAAACAAAGTGGATTTTAGATTGGCCTTCAAGGTACAGTTTTCAACCTACCATAAGTCCGTAATAATATGCTATGTAAATGCAATTTTACTTTGTTTCTTAGCAACCAAGGCACCTGCTGTGTTCAGGTTCTCCTCAAAGAGTATGGGTGAGATCAGAAACTTAGGAATGTGCTGTGGAGGGTGGGTCACAAGATGTATCCCACTAATACTTCCTTATACGGGAGTTAATGTGTAATGTTCTCTCTGTCAGTGATTAACATAACAGGTCCGATAATATTTCTGCACTAAAATTAATACATTCCCATCTCCCTCTTCATAATGAAAAATACATGTTTTTCAGAAAGCCGGTGATATAAATTTTATGCACTTCACTGTTGTTCTTAAACACGTCGGGCTCGATTTTAACAGCCCTGAGGAGGTGGGTTTGGAGTTGGGTCAGCTGCGAAAATTGGAAAAAATGGCTTCAGGCACCCAACCCGCCTCCATCCCACCCCCACACGATTTTCGTGAGTGTCTGTTCAGCTGCTCCCAAACTGATCCGACTCCAACCGGTGGGAGAGGTAGTTAAGGCAGTTAAGAGCCTGTTAACTGCCTTGATCATCCTATTTTGACAGAGGTTTCCCATTTTCGTGCCTCTGGCTCCTGTTTCCCATCTTGTCAGAAACAGTCCTGCTGCAAGGAGACGAGTTGGTGGAGGACATGATCTGTAGTCATTATTGGTGCAGAACTTTAAAAGCACTTCTGTAACATGGCTGGTGTTGAATCCGTGATTCTTAAAGTATGATGTTTTCCAATAACTAGACGGAGGCTGTAAATTAACAATCAACAGGTGTTTACTGGAGGAGGGTAATCTAAAGACTAACAGTACAGAGGCATGCTCAAGGCTTATATACAGGTGTGGTCACTGCCAGTACTACAGTATACAGGAGCTATAAAAGTAGTTCTCTCTTAAAGGTACATACACTACAATTCCTCCCCTTTTAGATTAACAGAACCCATAACATTCAAATAACTGTTAACACTTTAACATGCGCATTAAACTGAAATAGTCCATTTATAGATTCAGTCTTTGGGGCGGCTTCCTGATCCTTTCTGGATAGCGCCTTTCCTGAGGTTCTTGTTCTTGGTGCGGAGGCAATTCTGGCCCCCTTTCGTCGGTTAGTTCATCAGGTTCCGCTGCTACTGTTTCTGAGGTAGGTGCTACCGGTATGTCGGGTTCATCCCCAGGTACGCGAGATATGGGGTTGACTCGTTCCTGTGACGCTAGGATCTGGTTGACGTGGCGTCTCACAATGTTCTCCCCGACATCCACTGTGTACATTAATGGCCCCTGCCATGTGCATATCGTTCCGGGTTGCCATTTCTCTGTTCGGTAGTCGCGGGCCAAGACTGGTTGTCCTACATTGAAGCTCCTTCGGCTTTTCATTGACGTGCTGGAATTGCTTATCCTCAACATTTCTTCGCACATTTGGTCTGGGAAAATCCAGACGAGATCTCAACCTTCGGTTAAAGAACATCATGGCCGGGGTCTGGTTGGTAACTGCATGTGTCGCATTTCTGTAGGCGAACAGGAAATTGTCCACCTTATGCTGTAGTGGAATTTCATCATCGCACATGGTCCTTATCGCCTTTTTAAAGGTTTGTACGAACCTCTCAGCCAATCCATTTGTGGCTGGATGATACGGGGCGGATGTGTAATGCCTTACCCCATTCCTTCTCATCAATTTCCAAAACTCTTCGGACACAAACTGTGGTCCGTTATCAGAGCAAATCTGCTCTGGCAAGCCGTTCCTGGCAAATATGGTCCGTAGGACTGCAATCGTTTTCTCTGTAGTGGTTGAGGACATTTTGATCACCTCAGGCCATTTCGAGTGCGCAGCCACTGCTATTAAGAACATTGAGTCCATGAATGGACCAGCAAAATCAATATGCACCCGTTGCCATGGAGATGAGGGCCACTCCCATGGGTGTAGAGGGGCATGTGGTGGTGCATTTTGGACCTTCTAGCATCCTGAGCAACTCTTTGTTAGGTCCTCGATTTGTTGATCGATCCCCGGCCACCACACATAAGCCCTAGCAAGGCTTTTCATTTTCACCCTCCCAGATGGCCTTCGTGAAGCTCATTGAGCACTCTCTCCCTTAACTTGGGTGGAATTACCATTGGGATCCACACATCACTGTCCCCTGGCATACTGACAGCTGTTCTCTTCTGGATGAGAATGCTGGCAACAGTGAGTCGCCATGTGTTGGCCATACCTTCATCGTCAAATCATATACCCGAGACAGTGTCGGATCATTGCGGGTCTCCTTCTCTATATTTGGGTTAGTTACTGGCAATCGTTCAATTATCGACGAATAAAATATTTCGATAGGGTCCACTGCTGGTGCTTCCTCCACAGTAGGCAGTGGCAGGCGTGATAGCCCATCAGCGTTTCCATGCTGTTTCATGCCCTTATACTCTATTTCATATTGGTTCGCCCCTAGAAAAAGGGACCATCTTTGTAGCTGTTGTGCAGTCATCACCAGAGCGCCCTTCTTTGGATTAAAGATGGAGACAAGTGGTTGGTGGTCAGTCAGCAAGGTTAACTTCTGCCCATGCAGATAGTGGTTGAATTTTTTTACTCCACATACTAGGCTGAGGGCCTCCCTGTCGATCTGGGCGTAGTTGCGCTCGGCTGAGGTTAGTGACCGAGACGCAAAGGCTACTGGCCTCTCCAACCCTTTTGGGAATTTGGGCGACAGCACCGCTCCAATACCATAGGGTGATGCATCACATGTCAACCGAATTGGTAGTGCTGGGTTGAAATGGGCCAACACCTCTTTTGACGTGATCAATTCTTTGCACTTCTGGAGAGCTCGTTTACATTCATCATTCCACTTCCATGGTACCCCCGTTTGCAGTAGGGTGTTCAGTGGGTGTAATACTGTAGACAAATTTGGTAAGAACTTATGGTAGTAGTTCATCAGCCCGAGGAACGACCTCAGTTGTGACACATTTTCCGGTGCTGGAGCCTTGACTACTGCCTCAATCTTTTCAGGGGACTTATGTAACCCCTCTTCATCAATAACGTGGCCACAATACGAGATCTGCTTCTGGAAAAACTCGCACTTGTGGCGATTAGCTTGTAGCCCATATTCCTTTAATCTAGTGAGCACCTTCTCCAGGTTGGCGAGGTGATCACTGTCATTTTCGCCCGTGACCAGGATGTCGTCCAAATAACACTGGCTCCCTGGAATCCCTTGCAGGACTTGATCCATTGCCCTTCGTCAAATAGCCGGAGCCGATGCTACCCCGAACACCAGCCGATTGTATTGGTAGAGACCTTTATGAGTGTTAATCGTGAGGTATTGTTTTGAGGCTTCTTCTACCTCCATTTGCAGGTACGCCTGGGCCAGATCAATTTTGGTGAAGCGTTTACCTCCAGATAGCGAGGCGAAAATATCCTCAATCCGTGGAAGTGGATATTGTACCGTGTGAAGGATTGGGTTCACTGTCACCTTAAAATCCCCACAGATGCGGACCTTCTTTGGTTCCCCAGGCGTATTACTCAACGACCTCTTCATTACAGGAACGATGGGTGTAGCCCGCTCGCTCCAGTCTACTTTGGACAGTACTCCTGAATGTTCCAATCCTTCCAGCTCTGCTTCAACGGCTGGTCGGATCGCATAAGGCACCGGTCTGGCCTTAAAAAACTTTGGACTTGCATTTTCCTCTATTTTAATCATCGCTGTTATGCCTTTTAGTGTTCCGAGTCCCTCCTGGAACACTTCTTGTGCGTCAGTTAGCATTTTTGACAGTCGACCAGGTGTGACGTCGTCATCCTTTTTGGCCTCAACCTTCAGTGCCTGTATGGAATGCCAATCTAATTGTATCTTCCGGATCCATTCACGTCCTAGTAGTGGTGAACCTCCATCTGGCAATACATATAGGTCCATTTTGGGTATTTCCTGGCCTTTGTATATCACGTTCACCCTTATTTTTCCTTTGGGGTAGACTTTTTGCCCCGTGTACGTCTTCAAGACAATCTCTGTAGCTTTCAAGGGTATATGTGAAAATAGCTGCTTGTAGTCCCTTTGGTTTATGACTGTTAGGGCTGATCCTGTGTCCAATTCCATTTTCACTTGGACTCCGTCTATCTTGAGCGTGACCCAGATAGTCTGGTGCTCCTCCATTTTGATTACCTTATGTAGTTTCAGACAACCCAGCTCCTTGCGTCCAGAGTCTGTATCACTTTTCTGTTCGTCTGAACTACTACCATCACCTTATGTACCTTTTTGTACTTCTCCTGTGGAGATTTCTTGCTGCTGGTTTTCTTCCCTGACCTGCAGACTCTTGCTATGTGTCCTGCTTTTCCACACTGTCTGCACACTTGGTCCTTGAACTAACAATCCTTCTGGTCGTGTGTTGTTCTGCCGCAGCAAAAGCACTTCCCTGCTCCATATGACATTTCATTGGTGCCATATTCTTGCGGTCTCCGTTGTAGCTTTGCAGCGCCCCGTGCAGCTGCTTCATGTGATACTGCCATGCTGAAAGCCTTGTGCAGCGTAAGATCCTTTTCTGATAGAAGCCGTTTCTGGGTTCCATCACTTTGAAGCCCACACACAAACTTGTCCCTTAACGTATCTGCTAGTCCCAATCCAAACTGGCAGTGTTTCGATAGCTTGTGCAGTTCCGTTAAGTACTCAGCATTACTTTCGTCTTTATGCTGGTTCCTTTTGTGGAACTTAAATCTTTCTGCTATCAGCAGCGGTGTGGGGTTTAAGTGATCCTGCAGGATTTCCACTATGCTTTCGAAATTCTTATCCACTGGCTTCTCTGGGGTTATTAGGTTTTGCAGTAAGCCATAAGTTTTTGCACCCATGGAATTCAACAAAACCAGTGCTTTCCTAGCATCTGGCACTTAATTCGCCTTGCAGTGCACCTGAATGCGTTCCACATATGTTGCCCAATCTTCGACTTCATTGTCGAACGCAGTGATACTGCCACTCGTCGGCATCCCTGGGTGTGATTAAACTGTCTAAAATGGCGTCTCCCGCGCTTTCCTTTCTTCCCGCGCTCGCCCTTCTTCTGCGCTGCGGCTTCTAAAATGGCGTCTCCCGCGCTCTCCCTTCTTCTCCGCGGCTCAATGGCATCTCCCGCGCTTCCTTTCTTTCCCCTGCGGACGCTGTTCAGCCCTTCAGCCCTGGCTGTGTGCTGCGCGTTCTCCTGTGCGCCTCTCTCGTTGCTGCCACTCGGTCCTGAACCCGGCTGCTGCTTTACCCTCTCTCTCTTTTTGTTTTCCGTGGACGCCGCTCGGCTTTCAACCCCCGGCTGTGCCCTGTGCGCTTCACCCTCTCTCTTACCCCGTCGGCGCTGCTCGGCCTTTTCTGTGCCGTCGGTCGGCTCCAGCCGCCGCTGACCGGGAAGGGTCTGCACTGTACCTGTTGCCAGTCTTTTGCTGGATCGTCGTGGCTGGAGAACCAAGCCCAGCTCTCAGCAGCCTCCCCTGTGATGTTCACTCTCTGCCGGATGACTGGGCGGTTGCTCGTGGTTGACGCCCATGCTTCTGGCCTTGACTTTCTTCCACCATCCTCCCGGAGCGAATCCTTGAAAGGAAATGCAGAGTTGCAGGTAGATTCGAATCGACCTCGTCGCCACTGTTGAATCCGTGATTCTTAAAGTATGATGTTTTCCAATAACTAGACGAAGGCTGTAAATTAACAATCAACAGGTGTTTACTGGAGGAGGTAACAGTACAGAGGCATGCTCAAGGCTTATATACAGGTGAGGTCACTGCCAGTACTACAGTATACAGGAGCTGTAAAAGTACATAAGAACATACGGGGAGTAAGTAACATAAGTAAAGGGGAAAAGTTAAATATTTGGGATTCTGTTGGTTTAAGAAGAGTAAAACAAGGTTACACTGCAGTAGGAGTAAATTGGCACAGCAGGCAGTGGAAACCAGTTTTCTAACCAATCAGCAGGGGTGACTCATTTGGCTGTAAACAAACAAACAGTATAAAAAGACCAGTCCTAGTGCAAGCAAGCACTGAGTGCGAGTCATCAAAGAGTGCTTTGAGTTTGGGTAAGTGTGAGTTAGGGTAAGTGGGGTGTTAGGTGCTCTTTTCAAACTTTAACTCTGTGGGTTGTAGTTTATAAGGCCTTTCTGGTGCAGAGTGACTGTTGGTAAACCATTTAACTGGTGTAACTAGAGGGATTGATTTAATTTAAATCCAATTAATTAAAGGGGATACTAGCATCTAAAATCGGGCAGAGGGTGTCCATAACTAACAATAAAAAATTTAATTAATTACATGGAATGGAGCAGGTGATGTGTTACTGTTGCGAGATGTGGGAGCCGGTGAACCCCATTGAGGCTCACGGTGATTACGTCTGTGACAAGTGTCTGCTGCTACAGGAACTCCAGCTCCGTGTTGATGAGCTGGAGTCTGAGCTTCAGACACTGCGACACATCAGGGAGGGGGAGAAGTACCTGGACTCTGTGTATCAGGAGGTGGTCACACCTATGAAGTTAATTAATTCAGATGTAGCCCAAGGTCAGGGACAGGACAGTGTGACTATGAGTGAGGCAGGTACAGGGATCCAGGAGGTAGAGCTGGAGGAGCCGCAGCCCTTGCTCTTGTCCAACAGGTTCGAGGTTCTTACTCCCTGTGGGGACAGGAGCAGGGACTGCAGGGAGGATGAGCAACCTGGCCACAGCACCGTGGAACGGGGGGCCATTCAAGAGGGGGGAGTAAATAGAAATGTTGTAGTGGTAGGGGATAGTATTATTAGGGGGATAGATAGAGTTCCCTGCAGCCGAGAGCGAGAGTCCCAAAGGCTGTGTTGCCTACCCGGTGCCAGGGTTAAGGACATCTCCTCTGGGCTGGAAAGAAACTTGCAGTGGGAGGGGGTGGATCCAGTTGTCGTGGTCCATGTTGGTACAAACAACGTAGATAGGACTAGGAAGCCGGTTCTGTTAAAGGAGTATGAGCAACTAGGGGTCAAATTAAAAAACAGAACCTCAAGGGATTATTACCTGAGCCACGAGCGAATTTGGCTAGGACAAATAAAATTAGAGCGTTAAATGCGTGGCTCAAAGACTGGTGTGGGAGAAATGGGTTTTGTTTCCTGGGACACTGGCACCAGTACTGGGGCAGGAGGGAGCTGTTCCATTGGGATGGGCTTCACTTGGCCAGTGCTGGGACTAGAGTCCTGGTGGATCATATAACTAGGGCTGTAGAGAGGGCTTTAAACTAACTAGTGGGGGGAGGTTCCAAGAGAGCAAATAATAAAAATGACAACAGAGAAGGTCATAGACTTAGGTAGCAGTGGGGAAATTAAAAACCAGAGTGTGTCAGGAAGGGGCAGAAGGTAAGGAGTAAAAGGTAAAGTAATAAAAAGGGCAAAAGCAGGAACTAAGTGTCACAAAACATATTTGAAAGTTCTCTATCTGATTGCACGTAGCATTCGTAACAAAATAGATGAGTTAATGGCACAAATAACTACATATGGGTATGATCTTGTGGCCATTACAGAAACATGGCTGCAGGGTGACAATGCCTGGGAATTAAACATACCAGGTTATTTAACGATCAGGAAGGACAGGCAGGAAGGAAGGGGAGGTGGTGTCGCTATGTTAATAAAGGAAGGAATCACTGTAATACAGAGAAATGATATTGGGTCAAAAGATCAGGATAATGAAACAGTTTGGGTGGAGGTAAGGAATAATAAGGGGGAAAAAACACTAGTGGGCATATTCTATAGGCCACCGAACAGTTGCAACTCTGTTGGACGGAGTATCAATCAGGAAATAGTTGAGGCTTGTAATAAGGGAACATCTATAATTATGGGGGATTTTAACTATCATATTAATTGGACAAATCAAATTGGGCAGGGCTGCCTTGAGGATGAGTTCATTGAGTGTATTAGGGATGGGTTTCTTGAGCAGTATGTAACTGAACCGACCAGGGGGCAAGCAACCTTAGACCTGGTCCTGTGTAATGAGACAGGATTAATTAAAAATGTCCTAGTAAAGGATCCCCTTGGAATGAGTCACCATAACATGGTTGAATTCCATATTCAATTAGAGGGTGAGAAGGTTGGATCTCAAACAAGCGTGCTAAGCTTGAATAAAGGAGACTATGAAGGTATGAGAGCGGAATTGAGTGGAGTGGATTGGGAAAATAGATTAAAGGGTAAGACAATACATGATCAGTGGTGTACATTTAAGGTGTTATTTTACAACTTCCAAAAAATATATATTCCACTGAGAAGAAAAGGGTGTAAAAGAAAAGACAGCCATCCGTGGCTAAGTAAAGCAATTAAGGATAGTATTCGACTAAAAACAAGGGCATATAAGGTAGCCAAATCTAGTGGGAGGATAGAGGATTGGGAAAACTTTAAGAGACAGCAAAAAGTAACAAAAAGATTGATTAAGAAAGGGAAGATAGATTATGAAAGTAAATTAGCAAAAAATATAAAACAGATAGTAAGAGTTTTTATAGTTATATAAAAAGAAAAAGGGTGGCTAAAGTAAATGTTGGTCCCTTGGAGGATGAGACCGGGAAATTAATGGTGGGAAATATGGAGATGGCAAAAACACTGAATGAATATTTTGCATCAGTCTTTACAGTAGAGGACACTAAGAATATCCCAACACTGGACAAACAGGGGGGGAGGAGCTAAACACGATCAAAATCACTAAGGAAGTGGTACTCGGTAAAATAATGGGACTCAAGGCGGATAAATCACCTGGACCTGATGGCTTACATCCTAGGGTCTTGAGGGAAGTGACGGTAGGGATTGTGGATGCATTAGTAATAATTTTCCAAAACTCCCTGGACTCAGCAAAGGTCCCGGCAGACTGGAAAACTGCTAATGTAACACCCTTATTTAAAAAGGGCAGTAGACAGAAGGCTGGAAACTATAGACTGGTTAGCCTAACATCTGTGGTAGGTAAAATTTTGGAGTCCATTATTAAGGAGACAGTAACAGGACATTTGGATAATCATAATTTAATAGGACAAAGTCAGCATGGTTTTATGAAGGGGAAGTCATGTTTGACAAATTTGCTGGAGTTCTTTGAGGAAGTAACATATAGGGTGGATAAAGGGGAACCAGTGGACGTAGTGTATTTAGACTTCCAAAAGGCATTTGACAAGGTGCCACACAAAAGATTATTGCTTAAGATAAAAAATCACGGGATTGGGGGTAATATTCTGGCATGGATAGAGGATTGGCTATCTAACAGAAGGCAGAGAGTTGGGATAAATGGTTCATTCTCAGACTGGCAATCAGTAACTAGTGGTGTTCCGCAGGGGTCAGTGCTGGGTCCCCAACTCTTTACAATCTATATTAACGATTTGGAGGAGGGGACCGAGTGTAACATATCAAAGTTTGCAGATGATACTAAGATGGGAGGGAAAGTAGTGAGTGAGGAGGGCATAAAAAACCTGCAAGGGGACATAGACAGGCTAAGTAAGTGGGCAGAGATTTGGCAGATGGAATACAATACTGGAAAGTGTGAGGTTATGCACTTTGGCAGGAAAAATCATAGAGCAAGTTATTATCTTAATGGGAAGAAACTGGAAAGTACTGAAGTACAAAGGGATCTGGGGGTCCTGGTGCACGAAACTCAAAAGGTTAGTATGCAGGTGCAGCAAGTGATTAAGAAGGCCAATGGAATGTTGGCTTTCATTGCTAGGGGGATAGAATATAAAAATAGGGAGGTATTGCTTCAGTTGTACAAGGTATTGGCGAGACCGCACCTGGAATACTGCATACAGTTTTGGTGTCCATACTTAAGAAAAGACATACTTGCTCTCGAGTCAGCACAAAGAAGGTTCACTCGGTTAATCCCAGGGATGAGGGGATGGACCTATGAGAAGAGGTTGAGTAGATTGGGACTCTACTCATTGGAGTTCAGAAGAATGAGAGGCGATCTTATTGAAACATATAAGATTGTGAAGGGGTTGGATCGGGTGGATGCGGGGAGGATGTTCCCGATGATGGGTGAAACTAGCACTAGGGGACATAGTCTTAGAATAAGGGGCTGCTCTTTCAAAACTGAGATGAGGAGGAACTACTTCACTCAGAGGGTGGTAGGTCCATGGAATATGCTCTCCCAAAAAGCTGTAGAAGCTACATCATTACATAAATTTAAAACAGAAATAGACAGTTTCCTAGAAGTAAAGGGAATTAAGGCTTACGGGGAGCGGGCAGGAATTTGGACATGAGTCTAGGTTCGGATCGGACATGGCCCTGTGGGTAGCGGAGCGGGCCCAGGTGCTGTGTAGCCTGATCCTGCTCCTATTTCGTGTGTCTAATTCTGTTAGATTCAGGAGATGGTTCTGTGATAGTAGATTGGCGGTTAGGATCAGATCAGCCATAATCTTATTGAATGGCGGAGCAGGCTCGAGGGGCCGATTGGCCTACTCCTGCTCCTATTTCTTATGTTCTTATGTAAATGGTGGTTTGCGCTCAGTGTCACCACCATCATTCTACATGGAAATCACCCTGAGCCCTCACTCTTGAACTTCCATTTCCCAGAACACAGAGGCCACACTTTAGGTGATCTCAGCAGATCATTAAACCTTTTTCAACACTAAACCCATGTGAGTCTGCACATAGACCTCAAGCTCACCTCCTCAGCAATTTGCAGCCAAGCTGCCTTGGTTTGTTGAGGAGGCCTCCTCCTTCCATTTTCAAGGAAGAGGAGCTCCTGACATCCTCTAACGCCCTCAACAAGAACATGGAGACAGCCCTCATTGAACCTGGGTGTAGCCTTAGGCCCCGATTTTCGGCTTGTGTGGGAAACGGTCGGGTTTCCCCGAATGTGGGGTTTCTGACACACATAAAAAAGTGTCAGCCAGCTCCACCCAATTTTCCCTCAATTGGCCAATTAATTCCCAGCATGTGGGAAGCCTTGCTAATTGTCCAATTCGTGTCAGAAATCCCCACAGTATGATGTCATCATTCATGGTGCTTTCAAGGTCCATAGCAAGCACTGCATCCTCTGAAGGCTTCCAAACAAACCATACAGGATGGCAGAGGAGCCTGCAGCAGCTGTGGGCAGTGCTAGACCCCGAGCTGCCTCCAAATTCGACGAGGCTTCACTGCAGGCATTATTGGATGGGGTTAGGGCCCACAGGGAGGTCCTCTTCCCTAGGTCAGGGAGGAAGAGGCCTCCCACTGAGACCAAGGCTGCATGGATGCAGGTGTCAGCATATGCCAACTCGCTGGGAGTCACCAGAAGAACCTTGGCATTACATCTCTATCTCCTTCCTTTACTCCCCCACAGTACCATCCAGAGCCCCCGTCCTCACTGTGGAGGAGGAAGAGGCTGTGCAGCCAGACTCCTCAGAGGAAGCTCCAACCTCTGAGGGCGCAGCGTCAGCAGAAGTAAGCACACCCAGCACCAGCGCAGACACTCGCACTCGGGGGGACCTTCGGGACATAGAGTAGTGTTGTCACCTGGTGTTTCACAGCTCACAAGTGAGCATCAGCAGACTTTGGAGACAGGGACAGCAGTGGAATGTCCTCTTCGGAGGGCGCAGGACTCTGCCAGCTCAGCTCAGCTGCGCTGCATGTCGACCCTCTGCCTCTGGGTCCATCCGCAAGAGAAGAGGTGATGGATCTCCATGCACAGATGCAGGAGTCTCTGGCAGGTTTTGTCTCCAGGGTCGCTGCGTGTGTGGAGCGAATGGAGGAGTCCCAAGCAACCATGAGCAGAGCCTTTGTGGAGTCATTGGCGCATGAACAGATCACCATGGAAAGGTTGGCAACCTCCATGGAGGAGATAACTCGCCAGGGTACGGAAAACATGGTGAGTGCACATAAGAGAATGGCATCTCTTGAGGAGCGTTGGCCATCTGTTGATCAGAGAAACCAGATCCTCATGGAAGTCCTTCTGAGTAGGACTGCCAGTGCAGATACGGGTCCCCATAGCCCCCTAAAGCGCAGCAAGGTGCTCTCAAGCTACTTCCAAGCGCTGGCCCCTTCTGGACTGTGCAGCTTCAGGTGAGTGAGCAGCAGCCTGGTGCTCCTGGTGCTCATCCTGTTGTTCCTGGTTCTGCTGCTGCTGCCTCTGCTGCTGGAGATCCTCTAATGGCAAGAAGGGAAGGAAAAAAGGCGTCCCATGCTTCTCGTAGCTGCCTCCGCTGAGGAAGCGCTGAGTGAGGGTGGCGAGAGGGGCTTCCCAGGAGATCGCATTGGAGAAGTGTGTGAGGCTCCAACCTTCCACAGCTGTGCCTAAGCCTTGAAGAAGTAGCCCCAAATCTGCAACAACAAGGTCCTTCAACATACAAGTGCTGGCCCTTTAAATCGTAGCTTCTCCTTACCTGCAGCTGACAGCTAGCAAGCTTCATGCCAGCTCTCAGCAGCGGGGTTCCCCGCAGGCGGGTTTCAGGTGGGGAAAGCCCCAAAGTCGCAACGGCACGGGAAAATCAACTTCAACAAGCTGATTATTGCTTGTTAGTGCTCCGATGACCAGACCAGCCAGCGGCAGCCAGGACTGAAGCAGGGCGCGGGGAAACAGCAGTCTGAAAGTTGGACGGGGCGGGGAATCAGGCGGGGGGGGTCCCGACTCGCTTTTTCGCCGATTTTCGGCCCCTGGCCGCATGAAAAGCCGCCCAACGGCGGCCAGAAAATCGGGGCCTTAGTTTTTGAGGCTGCCATTCCTGCAGCACCCAGCACCTTTAAGAGAGAAAAACATTAATATTACTGAGCAAATGATTGGGACACATCTGGCATCTTTTTCATTTCATAGTCAGATAATAAAGTCATATGTCAAAAAATCATAATTCTCTTTCAGGAATAATATGACCAGAAACATAGAAGCCATGGTGTGGAGATGCCGGTGTTGGACCGGGGTGGACAAATGTAAGAGGTCACACAACACCAGGTTATAGTCCAACAGTTTTATTTGAAATCACAAGCTTTCGGAGCGCTGCTCCTTCGTCAGGTGAAGTGGAGAGATGCATAAAGACACAGCTTATATAGTCAGTGAATAATGCCAGATGATTACAGGTAATCTTTCTAACTGCCATTTATCACACCTCGGCAGAGAGATAATCACAGCAATCAAAGGTGTGAATGGTGTCCAAACAGGTTAGTCAGGAAAACATTGCATCAAAGAACAATGAGGTGGGGTCACAAGGGGTCAAATGTTGCAGATGCTGGGGTGTGTATGAAAAACAAAAAACAATCGCCAGGCAGGAGTGTTCCCTCCCAGTCGGGGAACACTTCAGCAGTCAAGGACATTCAGCCTCCGATCTTCAGGTAAACATTCTCCAAGGCGGCCTTCGAGACACACAACAACGCAAAATCGTCGAGCAGAAACTGATAGCCAAGTTCCGCACTCATGAGGACGGCCTCAACCGGGATCTTGGGTTCATGTCACACTACATGTAACCCCACCTGACATAGGGTCACCCATAGATACATAGATACATAGAAGATAGGAGCAGGAGTAGGCCATTCGGCCCTTCGAGCCTGCTCCGCCATTCAATGAGATCATGGCTGATCATCCAAATTCAGTACCCGGTCCCTGCCTTCTCCCCATATCCCTTGATCCCTTTAGCCTTAAGAAATATATCCAACTCTTTCTTGAATATACTTAATGAACTGGCCTCCACCGCCCTCTGTGGCAGAGAATTCCACAGGTTCACCACTCTATGGGTGAAGAAATTCCTCCTCATTTCAGTCCTAAATGGCTTACCCCTTATCCTTAGAGCTTACTCGAGTCGTCGTTGGCTTGTTCTCTCTACACAGATGCAGCCGGACCTGCTGTGATTTCCAGCAAAAAAAAGGTTTTTGTTTTTCATACAGACCCCAGCATCTGCAACATTTGACCCCTTGTGACCCCACCTCATTGTTCTTTGATGTAATGTTTTCCTGACTAACCTGTTTGGACACCATTCACACCTTTGATTGCTGTGATTATCTCTCTGCCGAGGTGTGATAAATGGCAGTTAGAAAGATTACCTGTAATCATCTGGCATTATTCTCTGACTATATAAGCTGTGTCTTTATGCATCTCTCCACTTCACCTGACGAAGGAGCAGCGCTCCGAAAGCTTGTGATTGCAAATAAAACTGTTGGGCTATAACCTGGTGTTGTGTGACCGCTTACAGAAACATAGAAACATAGAAAAATAGGAGCAGGATTAGGCCATTCGGCCCTTCGAGCCTGCTCCGATATTCAATATGATCATGGCTGATCCTCTATCTCAATACCATATTCCCGCTCTCTCCCCATACCCCTTGACGCCTTTTGCATCTAGAAATCTATCTATCTCCTTCTTAAATATATTCAGTGAATTGGCCTCCACAGCCTTCTGTGGTAGAGAATTCCACAGGTTCACCACCCTCTGAGTGAAAACATTTCCCTTCATCTCAGTCCTAAATGTCCTACCCCATATCCTGAGACTGTGACCCCTCGTTCGAGAGCCTGCAGCCAGGGGAAACATCCTCCCTGCATCCAATCTGTCTAGCCTTGTCAGGATTGTATACGTTTCAATGAGATCCCTTTTCATTCTTCTAAACTCTAGTGAATACAGGCCTAGTCGACCCAATCTCTCCTCATACGACAGCCCTGCCACCCCAAGAATCAGTCTGGTGAACCTTCGCTGCACTCCCTCTATGGCAACTATATTCTTTCTGTATAACCAGCAATATTATTCATTAAATTTTGCTCAGAACAGACGCTGTCAACTCCCTTTTCAAGCTAATAAAGCACCAAGCCATCCCAATAATATTTGTATGCAAAGGAGACATGGCCCCTTTAAATATTCAAACAAACAACGCATCATCAGACGTGAGAAACTGACATCCTCCAAGCAATTGCCTGGAGTGACCCGCACGTCGGTCATGACGAGGCCAATAAAGCCAAAGTCGGAAGTGCTGGGAGGCAGCATCCAGGTGCAAGTCCGAAAGCTGCTGAGCAGCAAGCCCGCCCTCAACCCGCCTCCATTATTAAAATTGAGCCCTTCATGCCTGCAGTACAAACAGGTACAAAATTGGGTTTACTCAAAAAAGAATGGGCTATTTGTGGCATGATAGGAACCATCCTATTCATGGCGTGCCTTCGGACATATTAATGGGCTCGAATTTGCCAGGCCCAAGGAGGCGGGATTGGAGGTGAGTGAGGTGTTAAAATCGCAAAAAATGGTGGGCGGCTCCGATCCCATCTCCAAGCAATTTTCCCACATTCGTGGTTTCAGGCCCCGTTTCCATCCTGCCTCCAAGGCGGGATAGGCCCTTAAGGCCCTTAACAACCACTTAATTGCCTCAATAATCCCATTTTGAGAGGCCTTTCTGATTTTACCACATTTCTGTTGTGTTTGCAAAGATAATCCAGAGGCCGTATGCAGAGCTCAGTTCATGTTGCTTTTAATGGCTGATCCAAACACACTCCCACAGGCAAAAGCAATCGAATACCTATATCCAATGTCAGACACAATACAACGATAACAGCACTATCAAACTCCATGTGCTCAGGCCAAGGCAATCGAGTACCTAGCACCAATGTCAGACATAACATTTCCTCCCCCCTCACAGAATTTCAAACATGAAATGTAGTGAAAAGTCCTGTAGGTGGCCAGGGTGAGAACGTGTATGAACAGGCCGAGGTGCGGACTGGTGAAGAGCAGGCCGAAGTGGGGACTGGTGAGGAGCAGGCTGAGGCACAATATCTGCTTGAGGGTTGGCTGGCTGAGCCATATGTGCATCCCGCCACTCTGAGGGTAAGGCTTGGGGATTAGGTCCATATAATCCCACATCAGGGGGTGCTGGCACCTTCTGAAGGCGGCTGGCATGCCACCGAGAGCCGTCAGTGAGGCAGAAAGTGGCTGGTCCAAATTGGCGGCTGATTTGGAGAGGGGAGGACCAGAACGAGGCCATCTTATTGTTGCGGTGAGGCCTGCAGACTCTGACCCAATCGGAGACTGAGATGTTGGCTGCCTTGGCCCTCTTCGACTGGTCGAAGTGGAGTTTCATCTTCTCCTGCTGTCTAGCGACAGTGGCTTGAGCCCGTGGAGCAGGGCTCTGAGCTAGTGAGGGGCGGAGCCTGCCAAGGGGCAGCATGAGCTCACGGCCTAGCATGAGGGATGCGGGTGAGACCCCTGTAGTGGAATGCTGGGAGGCTCTGTAGTGCAGCACTGTGTGGAGGAGAGCCTTGTCAAATGCACACCCCTGGGAAGGTGTGCTCTGAGGCCATTTTTCAGTGTCTGGTTAAAACACTCCACCCCCCCATTTGACTCGGGGTGGTAGTATGTGACGGATACCCTTGCTCTCAAGGTAAGAGGAGAGTTCCGAAGAGACCATTTGGGGGCCATTGTCTGTGGTGATGGCCTTTGGATGCCCCCAGCGGGAGAAGAGGGACTCAAGAATATCAATGATGACCCGAGAGGTGACGGAGCCTACGGCAGTGAACTCTGGCCATTTTGAGTGCAGGTCATAGGTCACCACTAGGAACCGTTGATGGCGGGGGACACCATGGATCTCCCCGCAGACGTCCAGCTGCAGGTGCTCCCAGGGCTGAGAGGGCCAGGCAAGGGGTTGCAGGGGTGGAGGAGCTTGGTGGCCAGTCTTGCCACTTACAAGGCAGGCTGCACAGTCCTTGACCAGGGCCTCGATTTCCCTGTCGATACCCGGCCACCACACTAGGCCTCGACATCGTTTGAGCTTCACTATGCCCAAGTGGCCCTCGTGCGCCATGGATAAAACACGCGCACGAAGGGCACTTGGGACCACAGTGCAGAGCCCACGTGCAACACAGGAGTCATTCCAGCAGGAGAGCTCCTCTTTAACTCTAGAGTAGGCAGACAGTTCCTCAGGCACTTTGCGAGGCCAGCCATCTCTGATGAAGGTGCACAGCTGGGAGAGGGCCGGATCATGTTCAGAGGCCTCTTTGAGCTCCTGGAGAGAGAATGTGGTTTGGAGAGGTGTATGCAGCATCTGGACGATATCCTGTTCCACATGTTCAGACCCGACGAGTGGGGCTGGGGCAGAGACAGTGCGGGAGAGCAGATCTGCAACAACATTGTCACGTCCTGGTGTGAACTGGAGACTGAAATTGTATTGGCGGAGGCGGTCAGACCAGCGGTGTAGACGCAGTGGTCTGTGGCCCGTGCTGGATGTCGACAGCAGGGCAGTGAGAGCCTGGTGATCGGTTCGCAGGGCGAAGGCGCGGCCATACGTGTACAGGTGCTACCGCTCACATGCCCAGACGCACGCCAGCACCTCACGCTCGCCTACTGAGTACTTCTGTTCAGTGGGGCTAAGGGCTCGGGAGGCAAAAGCGATTCGTTTCTCCACTCCATTCTGAAGCTGCGATAACACCACCCCCACAGCTGCAGCGGACGCGTCGCAGGTGACGAGGGTGGGGCTGGCGATGTCAAAGTGAGCCAACACTGGAGGCGATGTGAGCTGCGATTTGAGGAGGCGAACAGCTTCCATACAGGCTTGTGACCACACCCAGGGCTCATCCTTTCGCAGGAGCTGGTGCAGTGGGGCTGTGGTGGCTGAGTACTGGGGCAAAAACTTCAGGTAGTACCCAGTCATGCCAAGGAAGGAGGCAACCTGTGCTGCAGAGCTGGGTTCTGGGATGCTGTGAATGGCATTCACGTTTGACTGGAGTGGGGATATACTGTCAGCCAACAACCGAAACCTCACAAATTCGATCTCAGAAACAGCAAAGACACACTTTTCACCATTCAGTGTGAGCTTGTGTTTTGCTAGAGCCGCGAAAACTCTGTGAAGGCGTTCGTCATGAGTGGAGGTCGAGGGCCCATGCACGACGATGTCATCCAGGTAGATGGCCACCCCAGGAATGTCCGCGAGCACAGAGGACATCACCTTTTGGAAGCAGCTGGGTGCAGAGCTAAGTCCAAATGGTATCCTGGTGTACCGAAAGATGCCAGCATATGTCACAAAAGCAGTGAGGTCCCTGCTGCTGGGGTGGAGGGGAACCTGTAGATAGCCCTGTCGAAGGTCCAGTTTCGAGCACAGGATGGAACCATAGAACTGCACTGTGAGTTCCTCTGACGTGGGCAGTGGATATTTGTCAGGGATTACAGCCTCATTCACTGCTCGAAGATCGACACAGACGCGTAGACCACCTGACTTTTTCGTTGTGACCACCAGGTTGGAGACCCATGGGGAGGCATCAACTGGTTCGATGATGGCAGCTTCCAGTAGCTGCTTTAGTTCAGCTGTGACCCCGTCATGGAGAGCAAGCGGGATGCGGCGCAGTGACTGAATGACAGGGGTAACGGTGGAGTCAACCATGGGCTGGTGGGTGAAGGCAGTCAGGCAGCCCAGACCCTCGAAGAGTGCTGGCCATGTTTGGCATAACGGTGAGGCGACATGCAGAATCGCAGGCCCACCGGTGTCCAAGAGAGAAAAACCCAGGTCAGTGAAAAGATCCAGTCCCATCAGGTTAGCTCCTTGGCATGCCACTTGAAAACAAAAATCTGGCAAAGCTTTTGTTCCATAGCATACAGTGAGGTTGACTGAGCCCACTAGTCCAATTTTCGAATTACCATACCCGCAAAGGGCAGTGGAGGGCGCAGAGAGTGGCAGGGAGCTGAAAAAATGTTTGACTGTGTCCACATTCAGCAGTGAGATGCTGGCGCCGGTATCCAACAACAGAGGGATGCACACATCATTCAGGTTAATTGTGCATGACTTGAAAGCCACTACTGGCCCAAAGCTCACGTTGTGAATTATAGTGCTTGAGGACTGAGAGTGTTCATTTGTAGCAACCGGGGCAGAGCGGCAGACACTGGCAAAGTGATTTTGTTTTCCACAATTGCGACAGGCGTGGCCGCGCGCGGGGCAATTCTGCGCTCTGGTAGCACGTGAACGAGATCCACAGTTTCCACACTGCTGCCGCGGTAGCGCACGTTGCTGCTGTCACGCAAGCATTACAGTGTCAGGGCTGTCGGGGCCGAGGGCACCGTCACTGGGTGTGTGTGCTAGTTTCGCTGCACATTTGGCTGCAGACTCCACTTGAAAGGCAATGTTAACTGCCTGTGACAACGACAGATCGTCGGACTCGCGTAACAATCTTTCACGCACTCTCACGTTGTTGGTGTGCTCTATTAGTTGATCACGCACCATCTCGTCTTGTAGTGCACCGAACTTGCACGAGCTAGCTAACCCCCTCAAATTCGCCATGTATTGATGCACAGACTCGCCGGGAAGTTGGTGACGCTGCCTAAAAATGACTCGCCGTAGCAGGGCACTTTGTGGGGCAGAGAAGTGTGGGCTTAACAGAGCCACAGCCACATCATATGTTTGAATTGAGTCTGCTGTGCCTAATGTCCCAAGAACACGCTGGCCCTCCGCTCCCAAGCAATGGGATAACAGTGCCTTTTTCCGTGCTGTACTCACATTTTCTAGTCCGAGAGTGGTGAGGTAGGTTTCAAAGGACTGTAACCAGCGAACCCATGGGATCGGGGGTTCACCGGGTAGTGCGAGGAAGGGAGGAGGTGGTGGAAGAGAGATTTCAGACATCCTCGTCGCCAAATGTTGCGTTTGCAAAGATAATCCAGAGGCCGTGTGCAGAGCTCAGTTCATGTTGCTTTTAATGGCTGATCCAAACACACTCCCACAGGAAAAAGCAATCGAATACCTATATCCAATGTCAGACACAATACAACGATAACAGCACTATCAAACTCCATGTGCTCAGGCCAAGGCAATCGAGTACCTATCACCAATGTCAGACATAACAATTTCCCCCATCCTACACGCCTCCTCTTGAACATGCCAGTTAATCCTGGCGGCCTCACAAGTGGATTGCTTACTAACAGCTGCAGCTCCACCATTAAAAAGCAGTTTTCA
Source organism: Somniosus microcephalus (assembly GCF_052327205.1). Taxonomy (NCBI): domain Eukaryota; kingdom Metazoa; phylum Chordata; class Chondrichthyes; order Squaliformes; family Somniosidae; genus Somniosus; species Somniosus microcephalus. The sequence continues at coordinate 41,207,858 of NC_140992.1, read as the reverse complement.
CTGATGATCACTTGCAGATGGCAGAACTTTGTTGTCTCAGGTCTGAGGGAGCTTTTAGCAGGCCTACTCATTGTTGTAGAAGTTTGGAGCCTGACACCCATCTCCAGTGTGACCTGCTGGGAAACCGCTCTCCCCACCTTGACTGAGCGCATCCTCAACTGAGGCATCTACCAGAAGATTGGTGACCATTTATTTCCTTTCCTCATGGACATCAGATTTGGACGAAGACCAGCCCTGGCAGCAGCAGAACCCTGAACAACAGCAGCACCAACAGCAGCAGCAACAACAGGAGCGCCAAGCTGCTGCTCATCCACCTGAAGACGCACAGGCCAGAAGGCGCCAGTGTGCGACAAAATGGCTGCCCGGGATGCAAGGGACGCACTCATGTTGGCCAGATTTGCTTAGCCTACACAATCAAACACTTTTGCCTCGCACCTTCTTACCATAGCATCGACAATGGACAAGAACCTGCGGATTCCTATCACTCTGACCACCATACTGACAATTGCAAGATGCTCTAAGCCCTCAATGTGGTAGTCCCATTTGCAAAATGACACAGGCCACAATTTCAACAGTTTGTCATCAGAAATTTTTATCACAACAAGCAACTGATGGCATTTCAAAAACAAACACAACGTAACACCCAAGTGACTACCCTTGTGACTACTTGTGCATTATCTTCCTCTTACGCGTGCATCTACGTGGTGCTTCCCCTGTGGCTTCAGCAGATGTGGAGGCCCATTGTTCACTTTCTTGCTGCTCCTGTCTCGACACCTTTGGCGGCCGTCCTCTGGGGTGGCGAAGCTGTGAGGGCTCGGCAACAGTCTGCTGCTCCTGCGGCTGTGCAGGGGCTGAGACGCCCATCTCAGTTGGCTGGGGCTGTGACCGAGGGCTTTGCAGTGGCATGGTTGTGTGAGTGCTTGGAGAGGAGCCCCCATTTCCACACCCCACCGCCCCCCTTTTCCACACATGTGCCAATGCCTCCACAAAGACTCTACTCATCTTCGCGATGGACTCCTCCATTCGCTCCACACTCGCAGCGACCCTGGATACAAAACCTGCCAGAGACTCCTGCACCTGTTCCTGGAGTTCCAGCACCGCTCTCCTCTGGATGGACCCGGAGGCACAGGGTCGACATGCAGCTGAGCCGAGCTGGAAGAGTCCTGCGCCCTCCGACTAGGACTCTCCACTGCTGTCCCTGTCTCCACCATCTGCTGATGCTCACTTGTGAGCTGTGATACACCAGGTGCCAACACTACTCTATCTCGCGAAGGTCCCACTGAGGTGTGAGTGTCTGCGCTGGTGCTGGGTACACTGAATTCTGCTGACGTTGTGCCCTCAGGGGTTGCAGCTTCCTTTGAGGAGTCTTGAGGCTCAGGCTGTTCCTCCTGGGCAGTGAGAATGGGGGCACTCGATGGTCCTGTGGGGGAGTAAAGGAAAGATTTAGAGATGTGAGGTCAAGGTTAGATGCACATTGAATAGTGCAGAAGATCATAAGTCAATCTGTTAGAGCATCAGTATCATTATCAGTGACTCATGCAAAGATAATGAGAGAGATGCCAAACTATTCTGTCACCAGCTTGCTGTGATGCGCCCATCTGTCCGTCCCCCACTTGGGAATCATCCTCGACACCGGCGATTTCCAGGGCCGCCTCCTCCCAGGTGGTGAGTTCGGCTACTCAGGGTGGCCCTCCTCCTGTCATTGCTCTTTCCCTCTTATTGTGGGCTCTCTTTTCCTGCAATGAGGGACACAAGTGGAGTTTGAGTGAGAATGAAGGAGTGAGTGTAGAGAGTCCATAGCTTAGAAGGAGACAAAGGGCCCTCCCTGTGTGTTGTAAATTGTCATTGCATCACAGTGATAGGGAGTGTGAGGGCTGCATGGTCGAATAGTTAAGTGAATGTGACCATAGAGAGAGAGGGAATGGGTAAGGGTGCAGGGCTTTAAGTGTCAAGTGGGATGTGGAGGAAGAGGTTGGCAAAGCAGAGTGTTGGTGAGGAGAGGCAATGGGGATCAGATTGAGGGTGATGGGAAAGTCATACTCACTTTTCCTGTGTGGAGAAGGTCATGAAACCTTTTCCTGCACCACAGCCAGGTTTTGCAGCTCATAGAAATGGAATTGTCCTCCTGGGCCACTTGCAGCCACACAGTTTTAGTCTACTGAGGTGGCTTTTTTCTCCCTGAGGAAGGGAAGAGCACCTCCTTATTGGAGCTTGCTCCCTCCACCAAAGCTTGGAGGGAGGCCTCATCGAAGCGTGGAGCACACTTTGGCCTACTGGTGGACATAGTGGATGAATGAAGGGCTTACAACAATGGTCATAAAGTTTCCAGTCTCGAGAAAAAGCAAGGCTGCTTGCAGGCCTTAAATCCAGCAGCATTGATGACGTTATCGGAGGTGACTTTCTGTATGAAAAGACTCATTGGGCCAGGGGTTCCCACACGCTGGAAATCAAGTGCCCAATTAGGGAAAAATCGCACTTTTTTCGCACTTCACATTGGAGTTGGGGTCCTGACACGAAAACCACCTAACATGCCCCAGCCTGCCCCCAATGGCAAAATTGAGCCCATTGTAAAAGATATTGAGGAAGGGTTGATAGTTTTCAGAAAATAAACTAACAGTCAGAGGTAGGAGACAAAGAGTGGGGATAAAGGGAATGTTCTCTGATTGGTGGGATGTGACAAGTGGTGTTCCCCAGGAATCTGTATTGGGTCCTCAGCATTTCACCATAATATTGATGCTCTGGCTGTAATGATCAATAACGTGTCATTCTAGAGTGGTACACTAGATGGAGCCATAGAGCTGTATTGCTGTGTATATAGTTGTATGTGTTTAAGACAACACTACCCATGATGCACTAGGCTACCCACAAGGCAGTAGTCAAGATGGATGCCTGCACACAGAAGTACACATGCTGAATCTCTACAGATGCTGTACCTGGAGAACGTGTACTGAATAAATGACTAGCTAGAGGCTAGCTGTTCATAATAAGAATGTCTAGTTATTATTGAACATAACATGGTACCAGGAGTTGTGAAAATCTGCTAAACATTGTGAAACGCGACATGGAGTCTTTGAAGCCACCAGGAGGTTTGAACCTCATGGGAAATGTTGACTACAATTGGCGGGCTTTCAAACAACAATTCGAACTCTACATTGCTGCCATGGGGTTCAGTACGAAGCCAGACGCAAGGAAACTAGCACTGCTGCTTACGGTTGCAGGCCCACAGACGATAGAGGCATTTAATACATTTGTATTTAATCCAGAGGAGAACAGAGAAAATTTAGATGATGTGCTAAAGAAATTTGATACACATTGTTCTCCCAAAAAGAATGAGACCTATGAAAGATACGTGTTCCGTTCAAGGACACAGTGGCAAAATGAGACTTTTGATAGCTTTGTGACCGATCTGAAACTGAAAGCACAGACATGTGATTTCTCTGAGCTGAAAGCATCCATGATTCGTGACCAAATTGTGTTTGGTATTCATGAAAAAAGGTCAGGGAACGTCTGTTGAGAGAAACCGAACTAACATTGGAAAATGCTGTGACAATATGCCAAGCCAGCGAGCTAGCTCAAAAGCATGCGAAGACTTTCAGTGAAATCAATAATGATGCGATTGTAGTAAGTGCTGCTGTCGGTGCTGTGTCCTACAAAGGGAAGAAACATGGGCAGAACAGAAATGAAAAGCAATCGGAGGAAGGAATTTTTAATTGTAAACGCTGTGGTTACAAACACCAGTTAAGACAATGCCCAGCGTTTGGAAAAATGTGCACAAAATGTCATGGAAAGAATCACTTTGCCAAACAATGCTTTTCAAAAGTAAAAACAAAGAAAGGGCAACAAGTCCGAGTTAATGTGATTGAGGACACTGATTTAAGTGAGACATTTTTTGTAGGAATGGTGTTATGTGACAATATCAAAAAGGATACAGAAATTGTGCAGCCCTCAGGAATAAACAATGCTGAACATAAAGTTAATGCAGTAAAAGAGGACAAATGGATGATCCCACTGCAGATAAATGGAGCATTAGTTGCATTGAAACTGGACACTGGGGCAAAAGCAAACTTAATCAGTATGAATGACATAAAAAATATGAAAGAAAAGCCCAAAATACAGAAAAAGTCAGTACTACTGAAGAGCTATAATGGACAGAAAATAGATAGCTTAGGTGTATGCAGACTTAAAGTGACAGTCAAAGACAAAGTGCATCATCTCATGTTTTCTGTTGTGGCTGAAGGACTTGATTCACTACTAGGTGACAAAGCTTGTGAGGACTTAGAACTGGTCAAGAGAGTCTACCATATAAACTGTGCCATAAATGGACCAGATGACTCGGTGGATTCTGTAGTAAATAATTTCGAGGATGTGTTCAAAGGATTTGGAGTTCTACCATTCACATACAAGATCCATCTAAAGGAGGATGCTCAGCCAGTGGTACATGCTCCACGAAGAATTCCAGCACCCCTGCGTGACCGGCTCAAGAATGAACTGGACAGAATGACCACGCTAGGAGTCATCAGGAAAGTCGAAGAGCCAACAGACTGGGTTAACTCTATGGTATGTGTAAAGAAAAAGAACAATGATCTAAGAATATGCATGGATCTTGTTGTATCCGTATGTTAATGGAGACACGGAATGCAGGAGTTGGCTTAACAGGTGTTTACTGAACAAAGTCTGGAGGTGAACTAAAAGATACAAGACACTATACAGGCTTATATACCCGAGTGGTCACTACCGGTATTACAGTACACAGGGGCTCTTAAAGGTACATACACTACAATTCCTCCCCTTTTAGATAATTAGTACATAACATTTTAAGTAATCATTAATTAACATGTTTACAAGAACAATAATCTACACATTTGCTGCAGTTAATCAATTATAAGTCAGTCTCTCTGGAGGCTTCCTGACTCGGTCCGGATAACGCCTCGGTGGTGTAGTAGTTTTCGGTGGTGTAGTAGGTTCTTTTGGCAAGGTCGATTCGGCTTGAATGCCAGTGTCGGGTTCATCTGGTTCCAGTATCACCAGATCAGAGATAGATACTATGGGTATCTCTGCTTCATCATTAGGCGTATAGAGTTGTGGTGTAGGTTGTCCCTTTTCGGATGTCTCTATGATCTGATCAGCATGGCGCCTTATTATGCTTTCTCCAATGTCCATGGTATACATCAGCGGTCCTAGTCGTGTGCAAATAGTTCCAGGCTGCCATTTCTCGGTACGGTAGTCCTGGGCCAAAACTTGTTGACCTATCTGGAAGGTTCTAGTTGGCCTTTCATTCATGCCTTGAAATTGCCGGTTCTCTACGTCCCTTCTGATGTTTGGCTTGATCAAATCCAGCCGGCATCTTAGTCTTCTATTGAAAAACATCATGGCGGGAGTTTGGTTTGTAACCACATGTGTTGCATTCCTGTACGCAAACAAGAAGTTATCTACCTTATGTTGTAGATTTATGTCTTCATTACCCATGGCCTTCTTGAAGGTCTGGACAACCTTTCAGCTAATCCATTGGTGGCGGGATGGTATGGGGCGGACGTGTAGTGCTTAACTCCATTGTTTTTTAAGAACTTCCTGAATTCTTCGGACACAAATTGCGGTCCATTATCAGAACAGATCTGTTCAGGCAGCCCATTCCTGGCAAATATGGTCCTTAATACTGTGATGGTTTTTTCCGTGGTGGTGGAGGACATCTTTATTACCTCCGGCCACTTGGAGTGTGCATCAACCGTGATTAAGAACATTGAGTCCATAAATGGACCAGCAAAGTCGATATGTACCCTTTGCCATGGAGATGAGGGCCACTCCCATGGATGCAGAGGGGCTTGTGGTGGGGCTTTTTGGACCTTCTGGCATCCTAGACAGCTCTTGGTCATTTCTTCGATGTCTCCATTGATACCTGGCCACCACACAAACACTCTGGCTAGGTTTTTCATTTTCACTCCACCCAGATGCCCCTCGTGAAGCTCCTTTAGCACTTTATCCTGGAGTTTGGGTGGAATCACCACTCTGGATCCACACATCAAGGTTCCTCGGCACACTGACAGCTGTTCTCTTCTTTGCGAGAATGCTGGCAACAGTGGTTCGTCATGTGCTGGCCATCCCTTCACCATTAAATCGTAGACTCGTGAGAGAGTCAGGTCATTTCTTGTTTCCTTTTCAATGGTAGAATTTGTTACTGGTAGACATTCCACTATGGTTGAGTGGAACATCTCCACTGGGTCCACTGTAGGTGCCTCTTCTACCGTTGGCAATGGTAGGCACGATAAACCGTCAGCATTCCCATGCTGTTTTGATCCTTTGTATTCTATGTCATATTGGTGTGCCCCTAGGAAAAGGGACCACCTCTGTAGCCTTTGCGCTGTCATAATGGGAACGCCCTTTTTAGGGTTGAATATGGAGACGAGGGGTTGATGGTCAGTCAACAAGGTAAATTTTTGTCCGTGTAGGTAATGGTTGAATTTCTTCACTCCCCATACCAGGCTGAGTGCTTCCCTGTCGATCTGGGCATAGTTACGCTCAGCTGAGTTCAATGAGCGTGACGCAAAAGCTATCGGCCGCTCCGAGCCATCAGGGAATCTATGCGATAATACCGCTCCTACGCCATAAGGGGATGCATCGCACGCCAGTCTGATTGGCAGTGATGGGTTGTAATGAGCCAACACTTCCTTGGATATGATCAAGCCTTTGCATTTATGGAAGGCACGTTTACAGTCTTCGCTCCATTTCCAAATTACTCCCGTTTGTAGCAGTGCGTTAAGAGGGTGCAGAACAGTTGACAAGTTCGGTAAAAATTTATGATAGTAATTTATCAATCCCAGGAACGACCTTAATTGTGAGACATTTTCAGGTGCTGGGGCTTTTATGACCGCTTCAATTTTTTCAAGTGACTTATGCAACCCTTCTTCGTTAGTTATATGGCCACAATATGATATTTGTTTCTGGAAAAATTCGCACTTGGGGCGATTTGCTCGTAGGCCCCGTTCTCTCAGCCTAGTGAGCACCTGCTCCAAATTGGCAAGGTGCTCGTTGTCGTTTTCTCCTGTTACAAGGATGTCGTCTAGGTAACATTGAGTCCCCGGAATCCCTTGCAGGACTTGCTCCACAGCTCTTTGCCAGATAGCTGGAGCTGATTCTACTCCGAAAACCAGTCGATTGTACTGGTACAGGCCTTTGTGTGTGTTTATCATGAGATACTTTTTAGAGGCCTCCTCAACCTCCATCTGTAGATATGCCTGTGCCAAGTCAATTTTGGTGAAACGTTTCCCTCCGGATAGTGAGGTGAAAATATCTTCTATCCTCGGAAGAGGATACTGTACCGTGTGAAGGACCGGGTTTACAGTCACCTTGAAGTCCCCACAGATGCGAATTTTTCTCTGTTCTTCAGATTTATCATTATTCAACGTTTTCTTCATGACCGGGACGATGGGTGTTGCCCACTCGCTCCAATCTACCTTGGATAACACGCCTGCCTTTTCCAAATTCTCCAGCTCTGCCTCGACTGCTGGACGAATTGCGTATGGCACCGGCCTTGCCTTAAAAAACTTGGGAATTGCCGCATCTTCCACTTTTATTGAGGCGGTGACGCCTTTCAAGTTTCCTAGTTCCTGTTGAAACACTTCTTTGGCGTTGGCCAAGATGTCTTTTAATCGTTCAGGTATGACATCATCATCATTTTTTTTCTTACTGGTCACCGTCAGTGCCTGAATGGAGTGCCAGTCTAAACGTATCTTCCTGATCCATTCACGATAAAACAGCAGTGGACCACCATCTTGCAGAACGTATAAATACAACTTCTGTATTTCCTTGCCATTGTATACAACAGGCACCCTTATTTTTCCTCTGGGGTATACTTTCTGCCCTGTATATGTCTTCAAGATAATGGATGTGTCTTTCAAGGGTATATGCGGAAATAGCCGCTCGTAATCCCATCGACTTATGACGGTCAGAGATGATCCTGTATCTAGCTCCATTTTAACTGGGGACCCCGCTATCGTGAGGGTAACCCAAATGGTCTGGTAATCTTCTTTGGCAATTACATTATGTAATTTGAGACAGCTTAGTCTCTTGTTTCCGGAGTCGCTATCGCTCTTCTGGTCTTCGGAGCTACTGTCCATCATCATTTGTACCTTTCTGTACTTTTCCTTATTGATTTTTTTTCTGTCAGTGGATTATTTGTTTCCAGATCGGCATACACGTGCAATGTGTCCCATCTTTCCGCATTGCCTGCATGCTTTGTCCTTGAACCAGCAGTCCCTCTGGTCATGGGTGGATTTGCCGCAGCGATAACATCTCTTGAAACCCCGTGTCATTTCATGGGTGCCGAAGTCCTGTGGCTTTTGCTGTATCTCTGCAGCTCCTCTTGCTGCTGCTTCGTATGATACAGCCACACTGAAAGCCTTGTCCAGTGTCAAATCTTTCTCAGAAAGTAACCTTTTCTGTGTACCTTCACTTAGGAGACCGCAGACAAATTTGTCTCGTAGAGAATCTGCCAATCCTGCCCCGAATTGGCAGTGCTTTGACAGCTTTCTTAATTCGGTGAGGTAATCAGCGTTACTTTCATTCTTGTGCTGATTCCTCCTGAAGAATTTGAATCATTCCGCTATCAGCAGCGGTGTTGGGTTTAAGTGCTCCTGTAGGGTATCAACAATCTCCTTAAAATTCTTGTCCATCGGTTTGGCTGGAGTGTTTAAGTTTCGTAACAGCCCGTATGTCCTTGCGCCCATCAGATTTAGAAGTACCGATGCCTTTTTATCATCCTCTACTTCATTCGCTGTGCAATATACCTCCACTCTTTCCACATATGTGGTCCAATCCTCTATATCACTATCGAAAGCAGTAATATTGCCAGTCTTAGGCATCCTGAAAATCAAAAATGGTGCCTCCCACGCTTTCCTTTCTTCCCTGCCGAGAAAAAAAAATGGCGCCTCCCGCGCTTTCCCGCCGCTGCCGCTGCTGACAACGCTGTTCTCCGCGGTTTTTATTTACACAGATATTTTTAATAGTTGGAGAATCGTTCCCGCCGGACTCTCTGGGACTTTTCCCTCCCTCTACTTGGCCCAAACGCCGACCTGCTTTGCAGCGCCGGCCGTCTCCCGAGTGCTCCACCCTCCGTCTCTGTTTGCCTCCGCCTTCTGACTAGCTGCTCGGCCCCGCTGCAGAGCCACCCGATCGACCCCCAGCTGCAGCACAGGAAGGATTAGTGCAGTACCTGCCACCAGCCCGGCTAGCTGGTGAATCCACAGTTTTTTTTGTTTTTTTTCTTCTTCGACCTTCGTCTGAGGAATGGATCTCCTTGAGGTGCTGCCGAATTGCAGGTAAGTCCGTTTCCAATTCGTCGCCACTGTTGTATCCGTGTGTTAATGGAGACACGGAATGCAGGAGTTGGTTTAACAGGTGTTTACTGAACAAAATTTGGAGGTGAACTAAAAGATACAAGACACTATACAGGCTTATATACCTGAGTGGTCACTACCGGTATTACAGTACACAGGGGCTCTTAAAGATACATACAATACAGATCCAAAGGACTTAAATGCAAACATAAAATGTGAACACTACCAGATTCCCAAGCGAGAAGAAATCACCAGTGAAATGTCAGGTGCCAGATACTTTACAAAGCTCGATGCCTCACAAGGATTTTGGCAACTAAAACTGGATGAAGAGAGCACCAAATACTGTACCTTCAACACACCATTTGGCAGGTATTGTTTCCTCAGAATGCCTTTCGGGATAATATCTGCATCTGAAATCTTTAATAGAGCGATGGAACACATAATTGAAGGTCTGGAAGGAGTTCGGGTCTATGTTGATGACATCATCATCTGGGGCTCCACACTGAAAGAACACAATGAGCGACTGACTAAAGTGCTACAGAGCATACGCCGGAATGGACTGAAGCTCAACAAAGCCAAGTGTCAGTTTGGCATCCAAGAAGTCACTTTCCTAGGAGATAATCTATCTGGTAAAGGAATAGAGCCAGATATGGAAAAAGTAAACGCCATACTCAATATGCCCCGACCCACTGACAAAAAAGGAGTGCTACACATCATGGGGATGATAAACTTCATTGGAAAGTTCATTCCTAACTTGTCAGCCAAGACAATCTGTCTGCGAGACCTGCTACATAAAAAAAATGTGTTCGCATGGACAGAAAGACATGAACAAGAGTGGATTAATCTCAAAACAGTGCTAACAACCACACCTGTACTCACTTTCTTTGACCCAACAAAGAGAATCAAAATGTCAACGGATGCATCAAAAGATGGCCTCGGCGCGGTCTTGCTACAAGCAGAGGGTGAAGATTGGAAGCCTGTTGCCTATGCCTCCAGGTCTATGTCTGATTCTGGGTGTCAATACGCCCAGATTGAAAAAGAATGTCTAGGCTTGGTAGTTGGATTAGAAAAGTTGCATGGCTACATATATTAACTTCCCACCTTCACAGTTGAGACAGACCACAGCCCATTGGTTGCCATCATAAAAAAAAATCTGAATGAGATGTCTCCAAGGATTCAACGACTCATGATGAAGCTGCAAAGATATGACTTCAAACTGATCTACACACCAGGCAAATACGTAGTGTTAGCAGATCCACTATCCCGAGCACCCACAATGAGTCAAGTGAGCTCTACTGAAGAAGACGTGGATGTTCATGTGAGTATGGTCACTGCTGCACTGCCTGTGTCAGACACAAAATCAAAGCAAATAGCAGAAGAAACAGTAAAAGATACAGTGTTACAAACAGTAATAGAGAACATTCATCATGGTTGGCCAAAAGGTTCCTGTCCAAAATACTTTCACATAAGGTCAGAATTGAGTGTCGCAAGTGGACTATTACTAAAACAGAACAGAATAGTCATTCCACAGGCTCTACGTCAAGACATGCTCAAAAGGATTCATGAGGGACACCTCGGAATTGAAAAATGCAAAAGGAGAGCAAGAGACACTGTTTATTGGCCTGGCATAAATAAGGACATTGAGAACATGATAGGCAAATGTGAGACATGTCAGAAACACCAAAACAAACAAACAAAGGAACCAATGATAGTAGCTGACATACCAACAGCACCATGGCAAAAGGTTGGTATGGACCTCTTTCATTTGAATGGTAAAGACTATCTAATAGTGATTGACTACTATTCTAACTATCCTGAGATGGCGCTGCTCTCAAGCACCACAGCAAGCAGTGTCATAATGCATGTGAAATCCATCTTCGCCAGACATGGAATTCCTAGGATTGCCATTAGCGACAATGGTCCGTGCTTCAACTGTAAGGAGTGGCAACAGTTTGCAGCACAGTATGACTTTCAGCACATCACATCCAGTCCTTTGTATGCTCAGTCAAATGGTAAGGCAGAGAAAGGTGTTCAAGTTTTCAAGCAGCTACTGAAGAAAGCGACAGAAAGCAAGTCTGATCCTTATCTCGCCCTGCTGAGCTACCGAGCCTCACCTTTAGACTCTGGTTCTTCACCTGCTGAACTACTAATGGGTCGCAAGTTGCGCACCACGCTGCCCTGCTATGCAAATGAAAAGCAAAGTAAGGAACTAAGACAGAGACTTCAACTGTTAAAGCTGAAACAGAAATCATACTATGACAAGTCATCCAAAACTCTAAAACCTTTGACAAGGGATGATGTTGTCAGGATTGAGGATCCAGATGCATGGAACAGGAAAGCTACAGTTCTTGAGGAAGTACGACCAAGGTCATACACTGTTAGAACTGAGGAAGGACAGATTCTCAGGAGGAACCGCCGTTCCCTCCTGAAGACACAAGAAACTATCCAAGAGCAGATTGATGACAATGCCGCAACTGAATCTTGTCAATCACCACCAGAACAATCTCATGCAAACACATCAGACTTACCCGTGCTGAGAAGATCCACACGTGAAGTAAAAAAGCCTGATAGACTTAATCTTTGAGTATAAAGTAAAGCTTTGAAAATGTGTTGACTGTTGTGAAAATGTTTATGTTTATAGAGCACTAACAAAAGTGTTACTGATATCTTCGTTATCGTGTTTCTTGTAAGTTGATTGAGATTGATTTTGTTTAACCTCAAAGAAAGGGGGATGTAATGATCAATAACATGTCATTCTAGAGTGGTACACTAGATGGAGCTGTAGAGCTGTATTGCTGTGTATATAGTTGTATGTGTTTAAGACTACACTACCCACAATGCACTAGGCTACCCACAAGGCAGTAGTCAAGATGGATGCCTGCACACAGAAGTACACATGCTGAATCTCTACAGATGCTGTACCTAGAGAACGTGCACTGAATAAATGACTAGCTAGAAGCTAGCTGTTCATAATAAGAATGTCTAGTTATTAATTAACATAACACTGGCCACTGCCATTTTTAAAGGGTCCATCCTTTGGGCAGCTGGATCACCTGCCCGTTTCGAGCGGTAGGCCTTGTGATATAGTTAGGAAACAGATTTTCAGGGTGGAATTTGTGCCGAGCATCTCTGTCTATGTGTCATGGCATTGAGTGGCCTAACCAGTGATCCTTAAAGAGATATTTCTGCTAGCAGCTCCAAAAATGGATCAGAAAAGAGCTCCTCCTGGCTCTACAAAGATACCGCAGATTGCTGCCAGCCCAGTCTTGCCCCCTTCCATGTTCATCTCCCTCACCTCAGAACCAACCTATGGGCTGGTGAGGCATCAAGCTGCCTTATATTGCACTAGCCTGGGGCTGGTGAACTATGCTCTGCTGGTGTGCCACCCAAAAGTATAAATTGGCCCCGATGTGACTTTGAGAATGAGATTGTATTTGCTCAATAAAAGTGAATTTATTGCTTTGATAAACTAAGTGCAGTTTAAATCAGAGAGATGAGGAAAATATTACTTTGATCTAAACATGATGTTGCTCCCCTCTTTTTACCTGTCCTATTGGATGTTTTATTTTGTTAAACAGATATAATGTATGAGTCATGATATTATCCCTGAAGCAATCTACTGTGAGTGTTGAGAATAAAAATAAAATAAAAATATTTGAAGGTCATGATATTTGCCAGAGATTAAACAGTGCCCCATTAGGCAATATCTTTTAACTTGGGCATTCACTGGAGTTGGTGACAGGACAGGATGTCATTTTGATTCCAGGCTTGGCTGGTTTTCTCAGTTGACAGAAGTGAGAATAGAATATCGTCTTCATTACCTGGGTGATAATCTGGCGGGGCAGATCACCCATCCTTTATAGTAGGGGCTCTCAATAGGGGCCCGCGAGAAGGTTGCAAGGCGTCCGCCAGTTGGGTTGTCCCAAAATATCAGTGGCCTCCCCTGTATATTGAGACGAGTGGAATAGTCTCAGCTATAGAAAGACTGTGCATGCGCAGTCGATTCAGGTTCTTACTGTTGGCCGTCATTTGTATGATAAGACCCTTTGCATGTCACTGACTTTTACAGCAGTATTTATCTCGGTAAGATTTTTTTAATGATCCAGCCCTATTTGCTTCCATAAACCACTCATCCCTTTTAACTATTAAATAAAATAACTGCTCTACCGGGTGAGTGAAACCTGGGCTCAGGGCGGGGAAATCCGCGAGTTAGTCCAGCGTTGCGTGAGGTAGTGCAAGCCTTCCTTTCAACCCTTTCCTTTCCCCTCGTGAGGAGCCGTCCTGAGTTTGTTGGAAGCCGCTCGTGTATTTGAAAAGAGACCTTTTCCTATTTAAACTGGCACTTGAGACAGGGAGGGGGTACCATCAACGGAGAGAGTGTGCGCGTGTGACGTGGAGGGGTGGAAAGGAGGGAGCTCGGAGCTTTATATTCATGGCCATGTGCTTCTCTGAGGCCGGATAGGTCTGCTCTGGGTGCTCGTGTCCTTTGAGATATCGCTGGCTATTTGTGAAGGGGTTCGGGAAGAGGAAAGAGGGGGCTGCCTTTGTCACTGAAGGATTTATGGCGATGAGGTCGGGTGGGTAAAGTTGCTCAGGCCTCTGTTTATTTCTCTCGTGTGCCATCCGCCTCCGCCATTACTGGTGCTGTTAATTGAAGTCGCTGGCTTTCACCGGTATCAAAATAAGAGGGAAGTTTTGTTTCCAAAATGGAGGGCACGGGCCTGAAATTTTAGTCCAGTCCGGCCAAATGTGCACAAAACGAGCCTGTAGAGAACAATCTGCATGTTCAACCTGTTTTAAAATGTAAATGATCCCTTGTTGCTCCTGGTTCATTGCCTGTTAAGCAAATGATTGATGGGTTGGATCAGGCCTTGGGCAGCAAATGGGCACATAATGTAAATTTAGGACATAATAAATTCTTCTATTATGTAAGGTGTAATGCAGCTATTTCAGCGGGAGCAAGATAAATTGCAAAGAATAGGAAAAATCATAGTAAATGTACACAATACATACCAAATGCGGATAAATGTTTTATTCGACAGTCAACTTCAAAACAATAAAGCCCACAGAGCGGTGATACAGAACTTCCTTTATCAAGTTCAACTGTAAAAGCTGAAGAACACCGAAGAAGTGGAGGTGTGAGTAAAAAACATAAAGCTGCCATTAAAAAGGGAGTTGGATAAGTACCTGAAGGAAAATAAATTGCAGGGCGAAGGGGAAAGGGTGGGGGAGTGGGACCAGCTGATGTGCTCTTGCAGAGAGCCGGCACGGGCTCGACAGGCCGAATGGCCTTCCATGCTGTAACCATTCTATGATTCTATGACTATGATTAACCCTGCAAAATTAAGGAAATATGGAGACAGTTTGAATTTTGGTTTTATTTATACTGGACGTGGAGATCTACCTCAATCGCAGTGTGTAATTTGTGTACAAGTACTGTCCAATGAATCTTTGAAACCCTCCAAATTACAGGGACATTTAATCACCAAGTATATAAATACAAGCTACATACTAAATTCTCGGTACTAAAGCAGTGATGAAATCCACAACTATCGCTGATAAGAAGTGTGTAGTCTCATCCGACTTAACTGTGCAGAAAAATGCTAAAGCAAAAAAATCATATACGATTGCTGAGGAGTTGATAAGGCCGTGTGCCTTTGAAATCGTAAAGGAAATGTTTGGATAGCAGAAGGCCAAGGAACTGGAAAAAAACACCGATGTCAAATGACACTGTCAAATGATTGATTTACTGTCAGAAGACAGAGTTTTGCAGTGCATTGATTGGCTGCGTGGCATTGACTTTGTCATATACAACTTGATGAATTCACAGACATTTCTAAAAAGGTCCCATTGTTCAGTATGTGTGGAATAAGGAAATAAAAGACTTTACGGCTAGAAATTCGTTATAGCCAAGGAATGGGCCGCGTCAGTAGAAAAGTTAGAGAATTCGTGCCAGTTGCTAATGTTTTAGACTGCACGTAAAATTCGTGCTCACTGCTCAAAAAATGATTGGAGTCCTAATTCAAGTCTTAAAGCCCAAGCTCATTGGCTACCAAAAGAGTACACTCAAAGGGTGGACCAATATCAGGTGCAGTCTAATCACAAGTCATGATTACCACAAGCTTTTTTCAGTACTTAAAAAGGAGAATTTTACATCCGGGGCAATAACGGGGCTCTGCGCATCGGATGATGTCACAATCTCCGGGCTGCAGGAGATCGAGGCGGTAAGTTTTAGCGCCAGCGCTAACCTGCCATGGAGATTCGTGGGTGTCATTAATTTCACCGTGCCTGGTCAGTGAGCCCTTAGCACCCCCGTTATCGCCCCCCAGAGGCGCTAACGGGAGGTGCAAAGGAGGCCAATTTCTCCCCCGAGGTTCATTGATGCTGCAGCACCTCATTCTCAGCATTGCTGGCTTTGCAGCTGCCTCAGCAAGCAGAAGCAGGTCGAGGAGAAGGAGCCGGAGGACTGCAGCAGCTGTACGCGTCAGAACCACACCCCAGGGAGAGAGCCCGCAGATTCTGTGATCAAGCATTGGAGTTGTTGGTGTTCGCTGTGGAGAGACGGAGGGCGGTGCTCTACCCAGCAAGTGGCAGGAGGCCCTCGCCACAAGTCTTCCACACCATGTGGAGGGAAGTAGCGCAGCACGGCTCAGGCAGCACTGTGGTCCCCAGGACCCACACAGTGCAGGAAGAAATTTAACGACCTCACTCAGGTGGTCAGGGTGAGTCAATGCTTCAACAAATGCTACATACCACCATCTGAGCCACAGTCTTCACACACTGCCCAAAGCACCACATCCCCAGCACTCACCCACCAACAATCTCTACCGACCAACACTCGCACCCACATCTCACACCTTGCACACAATGACAGCTATTCAACTATGGCAGGCACATCACCCAAACACATTGCTCCACACTCACGCACTTTCCTTTCTCTTGCAGGCCAAGGTGGCTCACAACAGGAGGGAGCAGGAGCACACAGGCAGGGGACAAGCCAACACCCAACCACTGTCTGCGCTGGAGAATCGAGTGCTACAAATGATTGGGCGCCAGGTGGTGGGCGCCATGGCCATCGGCGACATTGACCCCCCCCCTTGAGGACAATAACGGTATGTTCATCCCTACTCCTCCTCCTCACATCCCACTTCCCCCTCACCCCACAAGCGTTTCGCATTTTCCAGCTAATCATGGTGTATGCATGCATTTCTCCCTTTCTGCCCTTCCCTCACCTGTAGGATTCTCAAAATTCCCACATTTCCCAAGTTATTAATAAGGGACCCTAAAGGACAAGTGATCGACAAGGGAACCCTGAAGAGAATGGCTTTTGGAATTTATGGCAAAAACTGCAAGGTTAAAGTAGGACCCTGCAGAGAGGAGGTCAGGTTCAAAAACTCAAAACTTGACATGCCTGGGCCTGTGGGAGGCTGCTTTGATTTGTTATTTCAGAACCAGACAACTGGAGGAGACGGAACATGCATTCTTCCCTTTAAACAAATCAACCCAGGAAAAGACTTAATCTTGCACAAACCTAAAGCCCAACTATGCATATATAATCGCTTACAGTTTGAACTAGCTACCAAGCCAGGAAGACACCGATTTACATTATGCATAACAAACACCCAAGACTTTAAAGCCATTTAGCAATGAGACAACCGCCCAAAAACCAGTTAAGGTGAATGGCTATAATCACCTTAACGAGTCCACCAAAAATCAGACAAAGAACTAACCCTGATTTGGCGTGCAGATAACAAACTCAAAAACAGTATAACTGTAGGCCCACCTATAACCAAGGAGCATTATCATTGAGAAGCATTCGGAGTGCGCCTTCATCCGGAAGCCAACAGGAAGGCTCACGCAACATCACGGCGAGGGAGCACGGTGAGATAGGCTCGACCGAAGACAACAAGGCCGCAACTGCAGCCCTACACGAGGACCGACCATGAGCGCCGTGGCAACAAAAGGGGCCGGGTCAGATTATTACCACTACACAGGTAATGATCTAGGCCACTGCGACTGAGCCGACACCAAAGACTGCCAACCGAACCCCAACCGCAAAAAAACTCGACGACCAGACCACCACTGGAAGAACAAAACCCGAAGTTTTCCACTCTACAAGCTAAAGTACCCAACAAAGACTTTATTCTCCCTATTTCTAACTGAGAAAAGCGGGTACTCACCAGACAAACCCATAACCGTGCCCAAACCGCACCAGCGGACTCCACCCAACTGAAGAACCTTCGCAGATTCTAAGACTAGTACCACGTGGAGACGGCAGGCCCCAAAAGACACAAAGAGCGAACCCCAAAAACGCAACCGGCTTAACTAACAGGATTCGAACTGTCAGGAAACCTCTGTTGGTATGCATGATCCCTGGCCCCTTTTAGCACAATCTAGTTAGATATTGGGGGTGGGACAAGGGTATGGGGATTATTAATGTGATTGTTCCTTCGTTGTGCCGTGTGTTCCCCATTTCTAATCAAGTGTACTCTTGAATGTCAGTAACTACTCCAGTAATCTAAGTGTAATTTTTCAATGTTATAATTTTATTGTGATTCTAATAAACACAGTTTTCTTCTACCAAACCAGTTGTCTACTCCAATTTTGTATCGCAGCCTGTACCTAAGTCCAGAGTCTAGAACCAAAGGGTGTGGGAGCGATTCGAACCGCTCAAAACAGTCAGAGGCAAAGCTGACTCAAAACACCACCCCCTACAGACCTTAACCTGACTCTTGTGCCTTAGCAAAATACTGCAGATGCTGGAAATCCGAAATAACAACAGAAAATGCTGGAGAAACTTAGCAGGCCAGGCAACATCTGTGGAGAGAAAATAGAGTCAATGTTTTGGGTCAAACCCTTTGTCAAGACTGAAGGCTAGGCTGGGAGTGAACATAAGAGAAGTGAAGAGACATTAAGAGGTATTCAAAACGAGACGAGATGGTGATAGGACTAGTAAAGAGACAAAAGATGGCTCTAGATTAGGTGTGAAATGCGCTGGTAGAATGGGAGACAGCTGCCATGTGGAAGAGAAAAAAAAAGGGAGTGCCTTTATGCTTTCAGATAATGAGCAAGCAGCTGAGCAGCTTGTCCCTGAGGGCACCGTAGAGAGCGAGGCGGGAGGAGGAGGAAGAACACACCACGTCACTGCATGTCTCACCTGCAGGCACCAGCTCAGATACTGGCACTATGCATTCTTTAGAAGCTAGTATCATAGCAGGATCTGCACAGGGTGAGGTACTGGGGATGAGTGGGTTGCAGCAAGGCCAGGGGGAAAGGGTAGCTCGGGGGCCAGCTCCCCAGAGGGCGAGTTCGCGTGCGAATTCTGCTGCATAGGACTCAGATGAGGACATCAAAGGGGAGGCCTTTAGAAGAAGGGTGATGGGCATGCATGCGGAGATGATAGGTGCAATGGCAAGGGTGCCCGAAAGCCTCTCGGCAACGGTAACAAACGTGAAGGTGTCTGCCTCCAACATTGCACAAGGCTCTGCGTACACCATGGAGCCCATCATTTCCAGTCTGCAAAGGATGGTAGATTCTCAGAGAGATCGTGGCGACCGAGAACTGATGCCGCGTTTGATGGGTGATCTGGCAGCTTCCATTGGAACACAGGCGGAAGTGACGCAACGTATTAGTGCTGTAATGTAGTCTATGCTTGGTGGCATTCAGTCTCAGACTGCTATCATGCAGTCTCAGCTTGATGCCACACAAGCTCTGACTGCTGCCATCGTGGCTGGGTCTACCATCATCGACCAGGGCTTTCACAATGTCGCAGCAGGCCAGCAATCTGTGTTGCAACAGATTGCTAGGGATGCTGAGATGCTGCCCCGGGGGAGTGGCAGTGGGTCAGTGGAGTAGGAAGCTGCTGTCCTCTCTCAGGATAACAGCATTCCTGCTCCCACCACTGCCACTCCGCCATTGCCCTTGTCGCTAAGGTGCTGCAGTCTACAGCTGGGCCTTCCAGGCCTAGTGCTGGTCGAAGGCATCCTGCAAGGCCATCTGAAGTCTCCCGTACACACAATCAGCAGCCTTCCACCAGCCCTACTGCAGCCACTGGGCCAACACTTTGTAGGAACACCAGAGGCACAGTAACGACAGGCACTAAGGGATTGCACAAGGGTGAATAGGTAATACATTTGGTGTAAATATGTGTTGACTGATATTTGATAAATTTATGAATTCAGTTTGGATTCCTTTGTGTTGTGTCTCATTTCAGTCTTGCGCTGCGACAAGGATAGAATGATGGGAATGTGGTGAACAATGGGGATCTGGGGTTTAATTCATTCGAACCGCAGTCTTTTGAGACAGTCATGGACTGCCCTTCCGGAAGGCCAATTGAGTGGCTGCCTCCTCCCTCGCTCCTGTTCCTCTTCCTCCTCAACTCCCTCTTCCTCCTCCTGAGGTGGTCCCGCAGTCCCTGGTGGCAAGGGCTGGGCCCTCATGATGGCCAAGTTGTGGAGCATGCAGCAGAGCACCATGAAATAGAAACATAGAAGATAGGAGCAGGAGTAGGCCATTCAGCCCCTCGAGCCTGTTCTGCCATTTAATGAGATCATGGCTGATCATCCAAATTCAGCACCCTGTCCCTGCTTTCTCCCCATATCCCTTGATCCCTTTAGCTGTAAGGAATATATCTAACTCCTTCTTGAATATATTTAATAAATTGGCCTCAATTGCCTTCTGTGGTAGAGAATTCGACTGGTTCACCACTCTCTGGGTGAAGAAATTCCTCCTCATCTCAGTCCTAAATGGCTTTTCACTTATCCTTAGACTGTGACCCCTGGTTCTGGACTAACCCGCCATCGTGAACATCCTTCCTGCACTTGGTCTGTATAGTCCTGTTAGAATTTTATAAGTTTCAATGAGACCCCCTCTCATTCTTCTAAACTCTAGCGAATATAAGCCCAATCGACCCAATCTCTCCTCATACGTCATTCCTGCCATCCCAGGCATCAGTCTGGTGAATCTTCGCTGCACTCCCTCCATGGCAAGAACATCCTTCCTCAGATAAGGCGACCAAAACTCCAGGTGTAGTCTCACCAAGGCCCTGTGTCTCCGACCAGCCAGCCACGAGCTTGATGTGGTGGCTGGAAGAGTGCTGGCACTCCGGTCTGGCGCAGGATGAAGGCATCGTGGCTGCTGCCAGGATAGCGCTGTCTGTGGTCGCACATCAACTGCACATTAAGTGAATGGTAGCCTTTGCGGTTATGGAAGACCTCAGGATTGTTATGCAGTGCTCGTAACGCCATGTGGGTGCAATCAATGGCGCTCTACACCATGGGGAATCCCGCTATCCTGGCAAAGCCACATGCATGCTCGTCCTGCTTCTCTACGGTGATGGGGAAGGAAATGTCCCTTCTCCTACTGTAGAGAGCCTCTGTGACCTCCCGGATGCAGCAATGGATGGCGAACTGCGAGATGTTAGCTATGTCTCCTGTTGCGGACTGGATGTATCCGCTGGCGAAGAATTTGAGGGCAACTTAACTGCCACTGGGAGAGCTGTGGTCGTCCTGGTCTGATGCTGGAGGTCTGTTGCAGGAGATGGCAGAGTTTTGTGTCCACCTCCTTGGTGAAGTGGAGCCTTCTAATACACTGCTCCTCGCTTAATTGGAGGCTGGAGAAGTGCTCTCGGAATATCCTCGGAGGGTAAGGCCTCCTGTTGAGAACCCTGATGGCCCTCCTCCTCCCTCTGGGCACATGCTCCAGTCTTTCTCGCTGCCTCTGCTCCCTCTGCTGTAGCTCCTGGAAGGCGAGGTCGACTGCTAGTACAGTGCCCATTAATGTTACCAAGTATAGTAGTTTGATTCTTTGAAGAATAAATGTAGCTACCTTTTAGTTGCCAGAACATGCCTGCTACAAAAGAACCCTGAAATTACTGAATGAAACTGTTGGAGTAAGTGAAACTGACAAGAAACCACTGAAACGTCACTAACCTGCCAGCTGCGAGTCATTACTGATATTCCCTTTAAATAATGTCCCTGGAGCCAGTTTCCTGGTGCTTCATGCCAGCTCTCCCTGTCGGTATTGCCTCCAGGCGCTAAGGTAGGTGGCGACAATCAATTTAGCAGATCGGGCGATTAGTGAGCGTTGCACACGCACTGACATCACGATACACCTGGCGTTGACGTTCCTGGTGATAACTCTTACTGGGGGGGGAGGGGAGGAGGTTGTGGTGGGGGTGTGGGATTTGGTGTGCGGCGCTGGATTCGGCTTGTGGTACAGCTATAGCGTCTTGTTAGCGCCATCTGCCGGCGCTAATGAGAGGCGCTAAGGGGGCAAATTTTCCCCCCTTTGTTTTGCAAAGAGCTCAAGACAACAAGAAAGTCAGATGATATTTTCAAATTGTTAGATTATTTCATGACTTCAGCAGAAATCAGCTGGACAAATTGCATTGGGGTCTGCAGTGATGAGGCTGCAGCAATGACTGGAAAGCATTCTGGTGTTATGCAAAAAATAAAAGCCACTACACCTCACGCGATTGGGAAACATTGCTTTTTACACCGAGAGGCGCTTGCTGCGAAAGATATTGAACCAGGTTTTCACGGTGTTCTCAACACAGCAGTGACGCCCGTTAATTTTATTAAATCCAGAGCTACAAACTTCAGGTGTTTTGCTGCACTTTGTGAAGAAGTGGGTGCAAAGCACAATTCCTAGCTCATGCATACAGAGGTGAGAGGCAGAATGCTTACCTGTATATTTAATCCCAATCGCTGATAAGAAACCTCAGCATGCCAAGAGGCTGAACTGGATTACCTCGCAGGCATATTCAGTGAAATGAATAAGCTGTTTCAAACTATGCAACATGGGAGAACTCATTTTTTTGCCCAGCGTGAAAGAATTGAAGCATTCAAAAGAAAACTACAAGTCTGGAATAACAACAGAAAATGCTGGAAAAACTCAGCAGGTCAGGCAACATCCGTGGACAGAAATTTCAGTTGACATTTTGGGTCGAACCCTTCTTCAAAACTGGAAAGAAAAGATAGATCGGAGGCAGGGCTGCGATCGGACAAAAGAATAAAAGAAACAAAAGAAGTAAAAAAGAGACAATAAAAGGTGTTAGAAGCTAGACGAGATGGTAATAGGCTGAGATTGGGTGTAAAGTGTACTGGCAGGGCAAGGGATAGCTGCCAGGTGTGAGAGCGAAACAAAAGGAAAGGGGGGGCGGGGGGAAAGGAGTGGAAAAATTACAAGAAAAAATGAAATAGGGGCCGAGGTTATGATCTGAAATTGTTGAACTCGATATTGAGTCCGGAAGGCTGCAGAGTGCCCAATCGGAAGATGAGGTGCTGTTCCTCGAGTTTACGTTGAGCTTCCATGGAACAATACAAGAGGCCAAGGACGGTGAGGTCCGAGTGGGAATGGAGCGTTGAATTAAAATGACAGGCGACCGGAAGCTCGGGGTCACCCTTACGGACTGAACGGAGGTGTTCCGCAAAGCGGTCACCCAATCTGCATTTGGTCTCCCCAATGTAGAGGAGACCGCATCGTGAGCAGCGAATACAGTATACTAGATTGCGAGAAGTACAAGTAAATCGCTGTTTCACCTGGAAGGGGTGTTTGGGGCCCTGGACAGTGGGAAGGGGGGAGGTATAGGGGCAGGTGTTACATCTCCTCCGCTTGCACGGGAAGGTGCCAGGCGAAGGGGAAGGGCTGTTTGGGGTGATAGAGGAGTGGACTAGGGTGTCTCGGAGGGAGCGGTCCCTGCGGAATGCTGAAAGGGGAGGGGAGGGGAAGATACGTTTGGTGGTGGGATCACTTTGGAGGTAGCGGAAATGCCGGAGGATGATCCGTTGAATGTGGAGGCTGGTGGGGTGAAAGGTGAGGACAAGGGGAACCCTATCGTGGTTCCGGGAGGGAGGGGCAGGGGTGAGGGCAGAAGTGCGGGAGATAGAACTGACACGGTCGAGGGCAGTGTCAATCACGGTAGAGGGTATTCCTCGGTTGCGGAAAAAGGAAGACATGTCTGAAGCACTGGTGTGGAAGGTGGCATCGTCGGAGCAGATACGGCGGAGACGGAGAAACTGGGAGAATGGAATAGAGTCCTTACAGGAAGCGGGGTGGGAGGAAGTGTAGTCCAAGTAGCTGTGGGAGTCAGTGGGCTTGTAGTGAATATTGGTCGATAACCTATCCCCAGAGGTGGAGACGGAGAAGTCGAGGAAGGGAAGGGAAGAGTCAGAGATGGACCATGTGAAGGTGAGGGAAGGGTGGAAATTGGAGGCAAAGTGAATGAAATTGTCAAGTTCGGGACGAGAGCAGGAAACGGCACTGATACAGTCATCAATGTATCGGAAAAAAAGAGGTGAGGGAGGGGACCCGAGTAGGACTGGAACAAAGATTGTTCCACATAGCCCATGAGAAGGCGCGCATAGCTAGGACCCATGCGGGTACCCATGGCAACACCTTTGATTTGGAGGAAATGAGTGGAGTTAAAGGAGAAGTTGTTCAATGTGAGAACAAGTTCAGCCAGGCGGAGGAGGGTGGTGGTGGCTGGGGACTGGTCGGGCCTCTGTTCAAGGAAGAAGCGGAGCGCCCTCAGGCCATCCGGGTGGGGGATGGAGGTGTAGAGGGATTGTACGTCCATGGTGAAAAGGAAGCAGTTGGGGCCAGGAAACTGGAAACTGTTAAAGTGGCGGAGGGCGTCCGAAGAGTCGCGGATGTAGGTGGGAAGAGACTGGACAAGGGGAGAAAAGATGGAGTCAAGATAGGAAGATATAAGTTCCGTGGGGCAAGAACAGGCTGAAACGATGGGTCTACCAGGGCAGTCCTGTTTGTGGATCTTGGGAAGGAGGTAGAAGTGGGCTGTGCGGGGTTGGGGAACTATGAGGTTGGTGGCTATCGTACAAGTCTGGAATGTTCTTGTCTGTGGGGGGGACTATGGATATGTTTGAGCTCTTACATTCTTTCATTCAAGAAAGAAATGTTGACTTTGACCTAATCAAACCATAAACTGGCAGCGCATCTTTCTGATCTACTCAGCAAACTTAATACTTATTTTCCAGAACTCATGACGGAACAATCTGCTACACACCTGTGAGCTACAAACCCCTTTAGTGGGAATATTGAAGCTAAACTGCTAGCCTCTGTCCTGGTGAGGTGCGGCACTGATGATTCCACTGTGTTCAGCTCCATTCACAATTAATCTGACAATGAGACAGCTCATGCCAGCCTGCAGCAGGACTTGGACAACATACAGGCTTGGGTTGGCAAGTGGCAGGTAAAATTCACATCACCTAAGTGCCAGACGATGAACATTTAGGTTAGGGTTAGGGAAAAAGGTCAACCACATCTCCTTATTCTTCAAGGGCACCAACATCGCTGAGCTGCACGCCAGCAACATCTTGGGAGTTGCCATTGACCAGTAGCTTAGCCGGACCATCCATATCAACACAATGGAAGTCACATACCCGAAACCAACAATTCGGAATTCTGTGATAAAAGGTGGGAAAATATGCACTACTCTATACTCCTACTATTAATGGTTATTAATCCCCAAACAATACAGCCATTTCAACTAACAGTAATAGTACTTTCCATGCTACAGTTTCAAAGAATAATTATCCCCAAGACCTTCAGCTCTATTCTACTTTCTCTGGGGGAAGAAAAGCTACATTTCAGTAGGCAATTCTACAACGTTCAAAATCAGTCCATTAATTAATCATTCACTCCCTAGTTATTTAAGTTGTGTATTACTTCCTCACAATGCCATTATCCATGGTTTTGAGCATTAAAATAAAATCTTGATCATGTGGAATTCTCCACTTGTAATTGCTATTCTGTCAGCTAATCATATAACAGCATTGTGAGGCCTGATCATATTACTGTCATAGTTCTTCGAACTCTGATGTTACAATGTTATTCAAAAATTAAGGTAAGGTACAAACAATATTTTAAAAGTGTTACCAAATAGAAACAGCTAAAATAACCAGCTTCACCCTGCATCCTGAGGCATAGCTAACCAATTGACAAAAGCCTTTTGATACTTTCAGTGAATGGTCTTTTTATGTTTTCATTTTTCTCCCTCTCCTGAACGCGCTGACTTATACTGGTGTAGAATTCCACCAGCACTGGCAGCCCACCAGTACCTTGTCCAAGTGGTCATTCTTCATGTGTGAACCTTGACAGTGAGGGCTACCAGAAACAAGCCTGACCACCTCCTCATCCATCATCCACATAAATGCAATTTTCAGCATGAGGTCACTGAATAATGCTCGGAATAGAAACTACAGCTGATTTTCCCATTCCCTAGCTCCTGGCATGCTGAGGTCAATGAAGTAGCATGCCTACTGCAATCCAGCGGAGTTAAATTAGCTCAGCATAGACAATGAATTGAACCTGGGTCCTTCCTGGCATTTACATCCTTCTTGCCTATCCAATCATAGCCAGAGCATCTTCAGCAGTGGCATCTCTCCCTGCCCTGCACTGTTAACTCTGGAGTTACCCAAAGATCTATCCTTGGTTCCCTCCTCTTCCACATTTACATACTGCCCCTTGGTGACATCATCCAAAGACATGGGCCTGGATTTTAACTCCCCCGGTCCGGCTGAAACCAGGTTCGGCAGCAGTTAAAATGGAAGGGGTTACTTACCCACTCCTTTCCCGCCTTGATCTGACCAACTGAAATTTTAGAATTGTAGGTGGCAAGGACACCTGCCACAAGCCGGCAAGTTCTTCTTTAAATGTGCAGATCTGCGATTTTAACCTGAGGCCCAAGTGGGGAAGCAGTGGTGGTTTCTCTGCTGAGAACGGGAGCCAGGCGGAAAAAGAGGCCCAGTAAGGCAAGTCTTTAAAAATATTTTTCTGTTTCCTTGTGGAGCAGGTGCTCCTCCAGGCCGCACAAGGAAACCTTGGGACTTGCCCTCCCCTCCCTGAAACTTAAATGCCGGGGACGGTTCCCGCTGGTTTCTGGCAGCGGCCTCCAGCTGCCCGAATTGCTGCTCCTTCCCGCCGGCCAGGCAATGATTCCCACCGGGTCTGGGCAGGAGGCCGATTCTGAATATGGAAATGAAACCCTGAAGCTGTGACTTCCTATTCCACGTTCCTTTGACAATTCCGTCCTCCTTCACCCTCTAGGTGCTCGCTGTTGAATCTTCTACACTGAGAGTGATTCGAAGCCCCCGGTTATACTCCACAAACAGGAACTTGCAGCAGAATTCATCCAATCACAGTTTCTCCCACACTCCCCCCAACCTACCCAATCACATTGATGATACATACAGGCACAGACGGTGCTTGGGCCCTTCCGATCTCTGCCTCCAGCCTCATCACAAGCTTCTACTGTCTCTGGATTAATGGCCCATCCTGCAGGCCTTGAAACTAATGTCCTTACTGACTGTAATCGAGTCTCAAAACATTATCCTCGTTACTATTTTAATTAGAGGAATGAATGTAACCGTGGCCTGTCTAAGCTAAGAAATTAAAAGTAGTCTACCAAGGCCCAATATTATAAATAATCAAAGTGGTTTGTAGATTGGACAAAGGAATAAACCATACTCGTTAGACTGCGAGAACCTATTATCAATTGTAGCAGTTTAAGGTGAATTCACTGTTACAAGGAAGCTGCAATTGTTTAATTCTTTCAAACCGGTTTTCCCAAATACCTTTAAAACCATACTTGTTTACAGATAACATCCAGTTCTATCTCGCCATCACCTCTCTCGACCCCTCCACTGCCTTTGTGCTGTCAGACTTCTTGTCCAACATGCAGCCTTGGATGAGCCTCAATTTTTCCCTGTTAAACATTGGGAAGACTGAAACCATCCACAACAAACTCCATACCTTTGTCACTGATTCCATCGCCCTACCCAGTCACTGTCTCAAGTTGAAACAGACTGTTTGCAACCTCGGCATTAATGTTCCCCCTAAGGTGCGTGGCCACAATCACAAAGTCCTGCACAGGCCGCTCACCAGCGCTGCCGCTGGAAGAGATACCGCGTATGTGCGGCCGCACAACAAATTTAAAGGGCCCGCGCAGAAAAATAAATTAGAGGGAACATTGCTCGGCAAACTATTCAACCATGAGCTGAGCTTCCAACACTATATCCTCTCCATCACAAAGACTGCCTACTTCCACCTCCATAAAATCGCCATCCCTGCCCTTGCCTCTGCATCTGCTGCTGAAACTCCCACCCATGTCTTTGTTAATTCTAGACTCGACTATTCTAATGCTCTTCTGGTCAAAGTCCCATCTATCATGCTCTGTAAACTTCAGCTCATCTAAAACTTTGCTGCCCGTATCATATCCCACACTGTTCCGCTCACCCATCACTCCTGGCCTTGCTGACCTACATTCGCTCCCAGTTATCCTCTGACTACAATGTAAGAATCTCATTCCTGTGTTTAAATGACTACGTGGCCTTCACCGTTCCTATCTCTGTAACCTCCTCCAGCCCTTCACCCCTCCAGAATTCTCAATTCCTCCAACTCTGCAACCCCTTTTGCATATCCCCACTTCCCTTTGCCCATCATTGACGGCCATGCCTTTAAACTTCTAGCTCCCATGAACTGGAACTCACTCCCTAAACTCCTTCACCTTTCTACCTTGCTCGCACATTCAGGTCCTATCCCAATCTCCTGTCACTTTAGCAAAAACTGCCACCAATGTGCCTTCTCAGCCCAGAAATTTCAGGACTGGAGATTTCTAGGGATGTTTTTAGACAAGTAAAGGTGAATATACAATAAAGATTTAACTTTTTCATGTAGTAGTTAGTGAACAAATTGAACAGCCAATCTAAGAAATTAGTGGAAGCAGAGGATGTTAGGCATTTTACAAGAGTGATGGATATATTTTTGGGTGATGGAGCCATTGAAAGGTATCTGAGATAATGTGGGGTAGAAATGACCCTGGGACTGGCCTGTTGGATGGAGATGGTAGTTTCCAGTCTTGTATAGTCCTATGTTCCTAAGAAAATTGGGACAAATGGGCGGTGTTTGAAGGGGTGGGGAGAAGTAGATTAGTTACATCTAGTGATCTGTCATGGATAAACTATGCTTTCCTGGAGTTTTACTGATTGCCTTAGGGAGTCAGGGAGGAATTTACCAAAGTTTTTCCTGAAATCTGCCACAGGTTTTTTCTCTGTCTTTTTCCCTCCACTAGGAATGAGGATTACTAGCAACTAGAGAGGCGGTGCACAAGGTCACTCTGTCTAATAGACAGGGTGCGCCATTAATGGACTTCATTGCATTTTCTCACCTTTTTGTATGTTCATGTAATTTCCTTCACAACACAATTTTTCATTTCACTTTTTCTCAAGCCAAATTTCTTAATGAGTTCTCCCAGCATATAGCCTCATCTCAGAGAGAAGGGAAATCACAAGCATGATTTTCAATGGTGAACGTAGCTGATTCTTCACACCAGGGTCATGTATTCTCCCAACATCCATCCTTTACAAAAGGTCCTGAGAGTCCTATGGAGCAGAGCTTTTTTCTTCTTTGATTTATGTGCCTTTAATGAGCTTGCACTAAACCTCCCCAGGACCACAAGATATTGCCATGGGAAATCACCCAATTTCCTTTTTTCAAATTTCAGAGGATGCTCTGTATTTTCTTATACCTTTTATATGAAATAATCTTAAAAGTATCCTTGTCTCTAATTTGACTAAGGGGCCAGACAACCTTTAAGTTAACTTAAGATAACATTAGTGTGGTGTGCTATCTTTCCTCTTTTGCATTCAGCAAATAAACAGACAGCTCACAACCTCTTCAAAGATCATTTAAATCATAATTTAAAATTCTTTCCTATCACCATCTAAAAATAGGACTCCTTTTTGCATAACGCATTACTCTTAGCATTGGTGCTCATCTGACCATTGATTCTGAATAGATGTCTCTGTGCTTTTACTTTTGTAGTCTAAGTTTAAATCTAGCACGGGCAGATGAATGAAGACTTCTTTCAGATGAGGGACTGGGTAGTAGAAAATTTAATATGTCCTTTCATCGCTCTGACCTATCGGAGGAAATGATGGTCATCTATGTTTGTTAAATGGGGAACTGGGAGTGTACTGTTTCATTTCACCTGCTTCCTGCACTGCATTCAGTTCCTGGGGTGATGCTTCTGGACCTGACTATCTCTGCAATGTCTCTCTATGCCTGGTGACTTGATGTTTATGGATCCTTTTCTCACTGGCTGGAAATACAACTTCCTTTCTGGCTTGGATCTCTTCCAGCAAGACCTTCAGGGAGGTTTCAGAGGCTTGTCTGTGACTCATGTTGATGCACTTACATTGATGAAACTTAATAGTGGGATGACCTTATCCTTCCTTGATGCTGTCTTACTCTCCTTTGCTCCCTGATGTTCATCACCTCCTTTATCAAGCCATTAAGGTCCTCTTTAGCATATACATAGTGGGGCCTGATTATATCATTGGGACACAACTGCATTTTTTACTAGAAGGCTTGAGCAGGAAATGGCAGTCAGTCAGCTAGGCCAATCCAGCGCAAGACCGGATCAGGGCAAGAACATAAGAAATAGGAGCAGGAGTAGGCCATTCGGCCCTTCGAGCCTGCTCCACCATTCAATGAGATCATGGCTGATCTTCTGCCTCAACTCCATTCACCGGCCCTATCGCCATATCCCTTGATGCCCTTACTAGTCAGAAATCTATCAACTTCTGTTTTGAATATACCCAATGACTGAGCCTCCACCGCCCTCTGGGGTAGAGAATTCCAAAGATTCACCACCCTCTGTGTGAAGAAATTTCTTCTCATCTCAGTCCTGAATGGCCTACCCTTTATCCTGAGGCTGTTGCCCCTGGTTCTAGACTCCCCAGTCAAGGGAAACATTCTCCCAGCATCCACCCTATCAAGCCCTGTAATAATTTTGTATGCTTCAATGAGATCCCCTCTCATTCTTCTGAATTCAAGAGAATACAGGCCTAATTTACTCAATCTCTTCTCATACGACAGTGCCGCCATCCCAGGAATCAGTCTCGTGAACCTTTGTTGCACTCCCTCTATGGCAAGTATATCCTTCCTTAGGTAAGGAGACCAAAATTGTACACAGTACTCCAGGAGTGGTCTCACCAAGGCCGTATATAATTGGAGTAAAACTTCTTTACTCCTGTAGTCAAATCCTCTTGTAATGAAGGCCAGCGCACCATTTACCTTCCTAATGGCTTGCTGCACGTGCACATTCACTTTCAGTGGCTCATGTACAAGGAGGTACGTAAAGGTATGTTTACAAATATTTTTTATTTTGTTATGGGGCCAGGAGGAACTGGAGCGCTCCTCCTGGCCCCACAAGATAATCAGAGGCCGCCCCTGCCACAATCCTGACCCTGTCCTGATCATGGAATGGGGGGGAAGTCGGCCTGTGGCTGTATATTGGACTCCAAGGTCTTTACAACGCCACTCAATACACCATAAAAGGATTAAAATAAAATGTGGTGCTGTACATTACTGTAAAACATTG
The DNA here is from genome assembly GCF_052327205.1 of Somniosus microcephalus. Taxonomy (NCBI): domain Eukaryota; kingdom Metazoa; phylum Chordata; class Chondrichthyes; order Squaliformes; family Somniosidae; genus Somniosus; species Somniosus microcephalus. The sequence continues at coordinate 41,177,126 of NC_140992.1, read as the reverse complement.
TAAATTCTCTCGCTATAAATTGCTAGCTGGACAACAAAATAACTGGAATTCTTGAGATTTTATTACAATCGTGTACCGTTTGTTCATTTAATGCCAATGTTTTGAAAAGTTCACCCACATTATTTTATTTTATGTCTATATAAAAAAAATTACAAATCATTTCGGAAATGAGAGCAAATCAGTGCCATTCATTCAACTAATGGTACAAAAGATTGCACACAGCACTGTAAGGGTTATTGGAAAATACAAATCAAAGATTGAAGAGGATATCTAATTTTTTTTAGTTTATCTACTCTGAAGTCCTGTGTTACTTGACAGTTTCAAAATTCTAAACTGATGCTGGTTTTAGATTTCAGATTTCAATGTGGAAAGTCTTTATTGATTCAGATAGTTAATAGAATGACCTAAGCTCTCCCAAGTCAGTTCACTGATGGCTGGAATTCAGCTTGTTCATCATTTCCCTGATATATTTACATTCTTTTATAAAGTTTTCTTTGAGCAATTGTATTCAATTGAAACAGAAAGATGAATGATTTAATAGTTTCTATATGTGCACTATCCTATAATCTCTGTAGACTTTCAGTGTAAATACCTAAGCATAAACATCAGAAATCTATTTATGTGTTTGAAGACCTGAGTTTACAAGGATCTCATACAATAGATGAACTCGCCTCTGAAATGTGAGAAGTTAATTTAACCCGGAAAAAAGTGTCTGAAAAATCACAGCTGGCAAAGTTCCCAAGGAGGGAGGGGTGTTAGACGACGCCTTGGGCTGAAAGCTGACTGCAACCGAGTCATTTGCTTTAAGAAACTTAACGTAAACTGCAATAACGTTGTGTACAAGGAAGAATATCGCAACATGGGGAGAGCAGCAGTGTGGATATATCCCTTTTACTGGTTATGAGTGACTTAATTCATGGACAGAATACAACAGGTAAACAAATCTGGTGTCTTTATTGTCTGTGATCATTATAGCTGTAAGATGCACGAAATGGAATTCCTTATGGAACAATAAACACCAAGGGAAGATTTACCCTGGGCATTAGCTGTAGATAAATCAGAAAGGTGTTCTTTATATTTTAGTGCACTTTTCTGGTAAGCTGTGTGATTTTAGCAGGTTAAACCTGTAGTGTATGTACCCGTCTACCTTTAAGAGAACTATTGTATGTAACCGTTCACCTTTAAGAGAACTACTTTAGGTGTGGCACTACTTGTTTGGCTTCTGTATACTGTAATACCGACGGTGACCACACCGGTATATAAGTGTTGTGGCAGGATTCCTTGGGCAGATTCGCCCTGACCTTCGAATAGTAAAGACCTGTTTGTTTGTTATTCCTGAAGTCTATGTCGTTATTAACTGTACAACCCACAGACTTTACAGTGGCGACGAGTCCGATCGTACCCTGCGGCAAGACTACCAAAGCAACTAAAGAGCGTCGAAGAGAGGCAACCGCCCTCGTCGTTATGCTGGGAGAAAACACGAGGCTGCAGCAATAGAAAGGAAGAAGACTTAGCAACAAAAGCTTCCAGCAGCAACAGGCACTGACTACCCTTTTACCACGGTGCGGAGTGAGCCGATCAGCAGGAAACAAGGTGGCCGCGGAGACTGTGAGTAGGGGAAAGTGTAACGAAATCCGGAGGATAAGGGCTGTGCACTCGACCACGGTCGAGGGGGAGCAGAGCTGGTCAGGAAGGCGGGTCCAATGGCGTCGTGAGATAGCCGGACCGCGATCGGCGGGAAAAGCCGGGCAGCGACTGAAGCCACGAAGCGCTGAGACCGGGAGCAGGTGCGGGAAGAGAGAAACTCAGCCGCAGCCGGGGAGGGAAGCACCGGACTGCGTGAGGGCTGGGAGGCGAACGGGAGCCGGGCGTGTGGGAGAGGCAGAGCCGACCAAAGGAGGCTGCGCGAGAGCCAGTCCAGCGGCTGAACTGTTCTCCACCAACGGGGTACCCAGCGCCGGTAGAGCCGAACGTGGGGGAGAGAGAGACAGAGCCGAGCAAGGGGAGAGAGACTGCGCGAGAGCCAGTCCAGCGGCTGAACTGTTCTCCGTGAACGGGGTACCCAGCGCCGGTAGAGCCGTGCGAGCGGGAGAGAAAGACAGAGCCGAGTAAGGGGAGCTGTGCGGAAGCCAGCCCAGTGGCTGAACCTGTCCGCTGTGGGGAAAGCGTACCCCTCCCACCAGGGAAGAAATGCGGGAAGCCGCCATTAGGCGGAGAAGATGACAGACGCGGGAGACCGCCATTGAAGGGGCGGGGAGAGAAGGGAAGAGCGGGAAACCGCCATTTTCATGGGAAAAACCGCCATCTTAGAAATAAATAAATAATAAATAAGAATTTAAAGAAATACTTGTGCTGCTCCCAAGGAAAGGAAGATGCCTAAGCGAGGGAATATTAACGATTTTAATTCTGAGATAGAAGACTGGGCCACGTACGTGGAACGCATCAAGATCTATTGTGAAGCCAACAAAATAGAGGAAGACGACAAAGCGATAACATTGCTAAACTCGATGGGCGCAAAGACATACGGGCTCTTGAAGCATCTACTAGCACCAGCTAAACCGGCGGATCAGACTTTCGAAGGGATTGTGGCTGTTCTGAAGGACCACTTGAACCCCACACCATTGATGTTGGCCGAACGATTCAAATTCTATGCAAGAACGCAACGGAAAGACGAAAGCAACGCGGAATATTTGGTCGAACAGCGTAGGCTAGCGAAATGCTGCCAGTTCGGAGGGAATCTGACAGAGGCACTGCGAGACAAGTTCGTATGCGGATTGTCCAAGGAAGGGACACAAAAGTGACTACTCGAGGAGAACGACCTCATACTTGACAGGGCTGTCCTTATAGCCGCATTGCACGAAGCCGCAGCGAAAGGAACGGCGGAAATGCAGCTAAAGGCGGCGGCACTCGGGGTGGACCAAATGACCTCAAGTACAACAAAATGCTATCGTTGTGGGAAGACAACACACGACCAGAATCAATGCTGGTTTAAGAACCAAGAATGTAGGAAATGTGGCAAACTGGGTCACATCGCTAAGGTATGCCGGTCAGGGAAGAAGACCAACAACCAAAGGAAGCCACCACAAGAAAAGTACAACAAGGTACACAAGGTGGCTGAGAAGAGTTCAGATGAACAGAATTCAGACTCAGACCCAAACAGCCAGGAGCTGGGTAGTCTGAGAATTCACAATGTGAGTAAGGAAGCTGACCTACAAACTATCTGGGTCATACTAAAAATAGCTGGAGTCCAAGTAAGAATGGAGTTGGACACTGGATCAGCTCTATCAGTCATAAATCGAAGGGACTACCACCGGCTATTATCTCACATACCCTTAAGAAATACCAAGTTCATATTGCAGACATACACGGGGCATAAGGTATACCCCATGGGGAAGATAAGAGTCAAGGTGAGAGATAGGGGTAAAGAACACCCAAGAATGAACTTGTACGTATTATCTGAGGGAGGACCACCACTTCTAGGACAAGAGTGGATCAAGAAAATAGACATGGAATGGCAATATCTAAAAGCCATAATGAGTGAGGACTCGGTGCAAGCTATCAGCTCAGATTCTGAAACGGATGACGATAAGACCAACTCAAATATGGAAGACAAGGCTAAAATGAACTTGCCGACTATGGTGGAGAAAACGAAGACATGCATAAAGGCTTATGCTACCGAGAAGAATAAAGCTTCAGAGCAGAACTCCAGTTTGACAGAGAATTCTGAGCCTGTTCAAGTTAAGGACTTATCCACGATGGAAGAACACCGAACTCGGACTCAAACTTATTTCAAAGTACGACAACAATTAGAACAGTTGAGTTACCGTCTCGTACAAGAGATGAAAACAATGGAAAAGTTCTGGGACACCGAATGGGAGAACCTGGAAAGACAGCAGAGGCAGCTAGCTCAAGCAAAGAGCGACCATAGAGCCATCGGGACCAATTACCGATCACATCTCCCTTATGATGTTCAGGAGTTAGAATATTTGCATGATCTAGAGATACAGCATAAAGGCAAACCACGCTACACTGAGGATTTTGTTCTGCAATTGGAGACGGAGCTAGTGCAGGCAAGGTTAAGAGAAGCTGAATCGCAGTGTGCACTTAAAGATATGCAGAAAAAAATCTTGGACATGGAAAAGAGAAACGCTTCTTTACCTGATGTGAATAATGTGGCCATGTTGCAAGAGGAGCTTATAGGGGCGAAACTGAAAGAAGCTAAGCAAAGGATGTTGGAACTTGAAACACAGAACCAAATCAGCAGTAACTAGCTATGTCGAGCAGAGAAGGAGTGCTATGGTCTACATGAGAAGGTGCAATATCTCTCAGCCCAGAATAAGGGACTACTCACTCAGTTAAATGAAAGTAATCGGAAAATGGCTGAGATAGACTGCAAGAATAAAGAAGATTTGATGGCAGTGAGACTTCGAGAGGCAGATAGCATAGCAGCCTTGGCTGAACTCCAACAGGAAATTGCGAAAGAAGCAAATGAAGAGGAATCTTCAGGAAGCCAGGATGTTATTCCAGTTCTTCTCTACGACTCCTTACAAGCAGAGTGTGCGAAGTTGAAAGAACAGTATGAACAGGCCCAGGCTACAATTCTGGAGGGGGTTAACTCGGCAACCTCCGAAAAGCTAGTTTCAGTAGAAGCATATGAACAACTAAAGGTTGAACATGAGCAAGAAGTCCAAAGGCTGCAGGAAATTCTTGATGAGCTCAAGGCCAAGACAGACTCATCGGTAGAAGTTCCATCCATAGATGAGAAATTAGAGGTGAAAGACATGGCAGAACATGAAAGACAAGATGTCCAAGAACTCATAAAAATATTGAAGGAAACCCAAGACAAATATGAGGCGGCAATGTCCGAGGTTCAACAACTTGAAGAACAGATTCAACTGGGAATCCTTTCAGTGGAAGAAAAGGAAACTGTAAGAAACACAGAGACTGTAAGAATGGTCCCTGAACATGAGCTAGAGAGCATCAGGGCGCAACTTTTCCGAGCGCTGAAAGCCAAAGTACAAGAGGAACAGAAGGTGGAAGCATTGGAGGAAAAGGTGGATGAAATGGAGAAGACTCTGATCCACAGTGTTCCCGTGGAAGAGTTAACGGTCAGCCAACTCCTTCATATGCTGAGGGAAAAGACTCTGCAATGGGAACAATCTGAACACGAGCTTCAATCTTCAACGGGAAGGAGTTCGGAGCTCTCAAAAGTTTGGGAAATAGCTGAGGTTGCAAAACAGACTTTACTGGGATGCCAAAAGTACGCTGAATCGCGTCTATGTGAACAATAGAATGTTGAAACAGCTGCTCCAGTAGAAGGATTGAATAGCCCGATCAATCAATCCCCGAGGGAAGGGGAAGTGTTGAAATCACAAATGAGGTCATTAGTGAAGGATTTGCAGGAAACCCAGGAAGAGCGGGATGAAGATGAATGCATGAAGAAGTCTTTTCAAGAAAGATGTCTAGGGAAGGAACCACAGTCAGCTAACGTCCAGATGGGTAAGGAGGAAGTAGAAGGCCCTCTCGCTGGCCTAACTTAGGACGAACCCGAATATTACCATGACCTGTTGAGTGACACTGAATATTACGAGGATGTGGTCTGCCCAGTTTGTGATGAAAACTCCCAAAGTGCCGAAATCAGGATGAAGCACTTAAAGTTGAAGGAACATAGAGAGTTGGTGGCGCTACAGCTGGCAGCTGATAAGGGAGCCCCGAGAGTCTCCAAAAAGCAGAAAAGAAAAAGAAGAAGCAGAAGATGATAACTATCGCAAATATTATCACTTCTACCAGATCATGCGTGGACCCTACGAAAGGAGTTAAATCAGTTGGGAAGTAGGAAAATATCAAGGCAACCCAGTTGTTATAAAAGTCAGCACTGCTGGTTCAGCAGGACGAAAGTTCAAGCTGTTACGTCAAGAAAAGGATATGGAGGAGTCACGCTAGCAATGTGAACCATCTACACCAAAGAGACGTTGTTTGGACCGAGTCAAGATCAGAGACTGAATCTGTGAACTGTTCCCGCAGAGACTGAACCTGTGAACTGTTTCCCACCGAGACTATGTCTGTAAATTGTTTTATATGAAGTTGAAGATATGTTATGTTTAATGGGGACTCTGTATGTAATAAGCTAAAAAGGGAGGATTGTAGTGTATGTACCCGTCTACCTTTAAGAGAACTATTGTATGTAACCGTTCACCTTTAAGAGAACTACTTTAGGTGTGGCACTACTTGTTTGGCTTCTGTATACTGTAATACCGACGGTGACCACACCGGTATATAAGTGTTGTGGCATGATTCCTTGGGCAGATTCGCCCTGACCTTCGAATAGTAAAGACCTGTTTGTTTGTTATTCCTGAAGTCTGTGTCATTATTAACTGTACAACCCACAGACTTTACAAAACCTCTCTGCACTTTTAGGGGTCTCTAAGGTTTTCTGTTGCTATCTTGTGCCTAAAAACCCTAGACTTATATATGTCTCTAAGGGATTGTGTCTCTATGGGATAGAACTATGTGGATTTCATAATAGCTTGATTTGGAAACTCGTAAGCATGCCAGACACTTAGCTGACCAGAAAAAAAAACTTTGCGACACAGAACGTTCTCCTTATTTATTAGGGTGATATTTTTGAGATTCCATTCGACCATCGGGGTCTCTCTGCAGCAGGTGGATTGTCCCTGATTTTTCATCCGCAATGGATTTAAGGGGGAGAAATCGCGCATTTGGCCAAAACAGGCGGCAAGTCGACAGAACGATTGCTCCGTGTGCTGGTGGGTGCGAGCCTGAGGCTCGAGCCAAATTTGACATCAAGCTTCATTTAAATGGAAGCCATGAGCCGCGGGCAACAAACAGGCACCCCGATGCAGCTGGTTGGCCGGGGCCTGACAAATTCTGCTGGGCTTCAACGATGAGCCGACCCACAGGTAGGTCCTGGGTGGGGCTCCCGGGGAGGGGTGGGGGAAGGTGAAGCCGAGGGTTGTGAGCAATGTTCCCTCTAAGACGTCCAATCTGCAAGGTCCTGCACAGGCTGCTCAATTTCAATTTCAATTTTATTTGTCACATAACCAAATACAACAAGTGAAATGCTTTTTTCTTAACGAGCCGAGCGCACCAAGCAGCAAAGGACACTTAGCTGCCTGGTACGCACGGAGCCCGCAAGGACGGCAGCCATCTTCATCGGCGCCATCACAATAGGGTCCGCTCTCGCCTCACTTTGCCTTTCCCTCACTTCTGCCCGACAATCTTCACCCGCCATGGTACAGACGCCATCTACTAGGCCAACAGCAACTCTTTAATATCCTTTCCATGGCTTTTCCATTGTAAATACCGCATAGGCGCAGTAATTTAAAGGAACCGCGCATTAAAAGATACAGGCCGCACAGAACAAAGCGCAGCTTACAGGGATCTTTGGTTGTGAGCCCGGGTCGGTGGCAGTAAACTCTATTTTTGTGGAGCCAGAAGGAGCACAACAAAACCATAACTTTGACCAGGTTTTGTGGTTGTTTTTTGAGCGGCCTCCAGCAGTCCCATCTGTACCTGACTTTACGACCCCGGTTTACATCGTAAAGCAGCCTTACGCCTGTTTCAGGCAAGTGGGCTGCTCGCCCATTTACAGGCTTGCCTGAAAATGGCATTAGGCGGGCCTTGAGCATCAATGGGGCAGGCGAGGTGGGCCCCCATCCCCAAATTGTCAACTCCTAGTCTCCCTTTTGTCAGGTGCAAAACGGATGGCTGCGAGTTGAATTTCTCCTCCGTGGTTTTTGGATTAGCTGCCTGGCCTGCGTGAGACCCCTCCATTAACACCAGATCTCAGGAAATGGCAGCATAATTTAACTCAAATATAATTTACATGTGTAGATGGAGTATAATGTGGGAAAGTGCGAGGTTATCCACTTTGGCAGGAAAAATAAAAAGGCAAATTATTATTGAAGTGGAGAGATTACAAAATGCTACAGTTCATAGGGACCTGGGGGTCCTTGTGTATGAAACACAAAAAGTTAGCATGCAGGTACAGCAAGTAATCAAAAAGGCAAATGGAATGTTGGCCTTTATTGCAGGGGGGTTGGAGTATAAAAGTAGGGAAGTCCTGCTACAACTGTACAGGGTATTGGTGAGACCACACCTTGAGTACTGCGTGCATTTTTGGTCTCCTTTAAGGAAGGATATACTTGCATTGGAGGCAGTTTAGAGATGATTCACTAGGTTAATTCCAGAGATGAGGGTGTTGACTTATGAAGAAAGGTTGAGCTGGCTGGGCCTATACTCATTGGATTTAGAAGAATGAGAGGTGATCTGATTGAAACATACAAGATACTGAGGGGGCTCGACAAGGTAGATGCAGAGAGGATGTTTCCCCTCGTGGGGAAATCTAGAACTCGGGGGCATAGTTTCAGAATAAAGGGTCACCCTTTTAGAACTGAGATGAGGAGGAATTTCTTCTCTCAGATGGTCGTAAATTTGTGGAATTTTCTGCCCCAGAGAGCCGTGGAGGCTGGGTCGTTAAATACATTTAAGGTGGAAATAGACAGATTTTTGCAAGATAAAGGAGTGAAGGGTTATGGGGAGGTGGCAGGGAAGTGGCTTTGAGTCCAAGATCAGCCATGATCTTATTGACTGGCGGAGCAGGCTCGAGGGGCCAAGTGGCCTATTCCTGCTCCTATTTCTTATGTTCTTCTGTTATTGTTCTTATGTAATAATGGGTTTACGTGGCTGTGTGGGGTGGGGGATAGGAAGTATCTAGTTATGATACTCCAGGCATCATGAGTGTGGGGCAGGCTTGAGGGACCAGCTGGCCTTGCTGAATTTTCAAGATTTTTAACAATACTTTTTAAGGTGCAGGAACTTTGTAATTAAGAAATTTGCATAGCTTAATGAAGTGTAATAAGTTAGCAACTAAACCAGATACTGGGAGAAAAATTCTTGTCCGCCAGCAAAGTTAACGCTGTCACCAGCAACTGCAGTTAACGGCCACTGGAAATGTTCGCAACACTAACCGAGTGAAATTGGTCTTGGGGACATGGAGATAGGTGGCTCAGCACTCACCTTCCATGCAACATCGTCCTGGTGGCGTTGCTGGAGGGATCCAGGACAAAATTCCTGTCCAGGTCCGGCGTTGCAGCCTCTGGTGAGTGAAGCTGTAGAGCTTGCAAGGAATTGTGGGCAATGAAGAGGTCTGAGATTTTAAGGGGCCGTGCACGCTGAAGCAGTTCAAAATAAAATGAAGTGTATCAATATATTTTTCAGCCCTTTCTGCCTTTTAAGAAACATTCAATATTTAAAAGAAATACCAAATGTGAATATTCAGCTTTTAAAGCTGAATTACCTTCCCAACCTCAATAAATGGGAAAACTGCCTCAGCACTAACACAAGTGGCCCGGCAAGCCAGGGAAGGGGCACCCAGGGTCTCGCACACAGTACTCCAGCTTTGTGCAGGGGGTCAACACTGCAAGAGAGGCCCTCTACGCACAGGGGCCAGGAGGCCCCTCCAGAGAGAACGATGTAGGAGTACATCACTGAGGCCAGCATTGTCGCCCCCACCACCTGGCTCCAGTGCCCAAAGAAGCTTCATGACCTCAGACCATTGGTCAAGGTCAGAGAATGCATCTTCAAAAGCCGTCTCCTACCAACTGTACCACTAGCGTCACACACTGCTCAATGCACGACCCTCAATCACTCACCTACCAACAATCTGCACCAGTGACGAGACACGTCTCCCATTCTTAGCCTTATCTCACCCCCTTGGAGGAGACGGTGCAGGCCATTCTTGGAAGGGGCATGGCTGAGCCCTTGGCCAGCGGCAGGGCTGAAAGGATACAAAATGCTGGTAACCTTGTACGTTATCCTCCTTTCCCATCCTCCCATCAGCACAACTCCACACTTGTGCTTTCCTCATTTCACACACCCAAGAAATGCAGCCTGCCCAGCCAGCGAGTCAACAAGAAGAGGGAGAGGAGAGTGAAGAAGAACAAGAACAGAAGAAGATTGATTTGACACTCCCAGCCACCAGCTCCTCAAGTTCCCCACTGAAAGTCAGCAGCCTTCCACCAGCCGTGCTGTAGCCACTGGGGTAGCACTGCATGACATCAGTAGGATCGGCAAAGGCACACACAAGACAGACACTCGGAGAATGCATACGGGTGATGAGTTGATTTCTTGATGTCACATTGGATGGATAGATGTATATAGGTGGATTGGAAAGTTTGCTTTGTGGTGGCTTTTATTTCAGCATTGTGGCCAATAGGACATTGTGATGGTCAGTAACAGATGGAAGGTAAGGTGTGGGAGTAATTTTGAAAGGGAAATTCGGGTTGTGGTCATGGGGACCGCAGGTGAATGATTCCATCCCGGATATCCCAGCCAGAAAGTGTCTGTCTGTGTTGCATTCTTCCATCTGATTCCTCCTCTTCAGCTTCCTCCTCTATGGCTTCCTTCTCTTTGGCTTCCTGCTCTTTTGCGTCTTCCTCTTCCCTCTGCAAGTGGATGCTACAAATGTGAAATGACAGCATAAAATGCTGGAAATACTCAGTTGCTCAGGCAGCATGTCGATCTGAGACGAGAACTCTGTTTTTCTCTCCACCGATGATGCGTGACCTGCTGAGTATTTGTAGCATGTTCTGTCTTCTCAAAGGCCTTCATTTACCATCCAAGCCCTTGCAAGCATCCAGCAGCACTCCCTACACACTTAAAAAACTTTCACATCTATTGCATCAAGCCATCACTTCAATAAAATAAAAAAAACAGTCCAAACTCTTAAATTCAAACTTACCTGAATGATGTGTGTGTCCCTTTAAGAGGTTCAGACATCACCACTGTCAGCCTGCTTGCAAGCCATGTTAACCTAGCACACGGAGTTTGGAGAGGCGCAGGATCGGAAGTGTAGGCGCCCCGGGAGCTCTCAGGCAAGTTCGTAGATTTTTCCAGATCGGAGGCCTCCGCACGCAGGAGGCCTCCAATCGGAAAACATTGCCCAACATTTAAAGAGAAAAGGAGAGAAAGATGCCCAAACACTCTGCTATGCATGGCCTCCAGCCTCACCATCTCCAATATTGCAAGTCATTCCTCTGCTAATGATGTTGATGATGAGTGTCCTCTATTGGCAAGAGGGGGAAGTTGTTGTCAGGACAGTAGTGTGAGTGCAATCAGAAAGAGGTGTATTGAAGAGTCCCATTGGGTTTAGAGGATAGACTTGTGAAGTGGAGGAGGGAAGGATTGCTGGTGCTAGGGCTAAAGTCAAGGATTGCAGGATTGTGTGGTAAGAGAGATGTGAAGGTGAGCCTTACCTTGGTAATCCTGGTAAGTTCATTACATTTCTTCCTGAGCTGCAGCCAGGTTGTAGGATCTATGCTCCCAGCATTTACCTGCTCAGCCACCTCTTTCCATTGTTACTGGCTAATTTGATGGTGCACCCATCACCCATTTGAAAGAAAGAAGGCCTCCTTCCTATTCCAAAGTTGCTCTATGAGGACCATCATGTTTGCATTAGAGTATCGGGGTGCTCTGGCCGATGTCATGCTTCCTGCTTCCTCAGTATTGCGCAGTCCACTGACCACCTTTGAAAATGCATCTTTAAGAGCTGCAGACTACCTTTAAGTGGTGGCAGAACCACCAGATTTCCTGTCCTCCTAAACGGTGAGCTGCCTATAAGCAATGAATTTAGAGCCGACAGCTTGCCTAGTCATTGCAGAAGAAGCCTAATCATTAAAATCAATTAGGCCTCCTGCTGACTTCTTTGTGTGGGTGGAGCAGAGCACTGCCTGCCTCATCGAGACCACATACCACAAGCATCCCCAATGGCTCTTTTGCTGTTTGGGTGGGGAGGCGCTGTGGTCCAGCAGGATATTGTTCAATAACGAAGATGCGGGGATAGGTAAATATTTTGGAGTTTTTTCCTTGATTACACTTGGGAATGAGGGAATATATTTGTGAAGAATTTCTAGCGATTTAATTAAATGTGTAGAGTCAATGAAAGGATAGATTGTCCATAGTCTGTGGAAGGAACAGTTCATTTTTCATATGTTTTTATGTATTGCTGTTCACATTATTTTGGTACACAATTTATGCGTACACGAGTATTGTTTCTATTAATATATTTGCTTTGATTAAAAGTAATGTGCTGAATGGGACATTTAATCAGTATGAAGTCATATTTTGTTCTATTTTATCAATAAGAGCCTCAGATTGCCCACTTTTTGTTTCTTTTTTTCTTGATCATGGTAGATGTATAGTCATATTTCCAGTACAAGTTGCATTAGAGTCCCACCTTGGCCAAGCAATGCACAATAACAATATGGCTTCTATTATAAAACTGAGGAATGGCTCAGTTGATGGTACTCTTGCCTTTGAGTCAGAAGTTTGTAAATTCACTCAAGAACTTGAAAACATATGCCCTGAAATTCTGCCTGGGGTTCTCCTAGTCTTTCATTGTAATGTTGGCAGGAGATCCACAGAGAAATAGCAAAAATGGCCTCTTATGCCATAGATCTGAAGGTACTGCTGGTCTCCAGCTGCAGTTATGCCAGGAGATTGGGAGAATTCCTGCTTAATTTCAGGGCCACACTTCAGAGTAATACTGAGGGAATTCCGTGTTGTCGTTGTAATGATATCAGCAAATAGTGATGGTATTTGCCTGTTTGATTATGATGCCTTACCAGCATATTTGCCTGTTTGATTATTTATGTCTTACCAGCAGAGGGCATGTGAGAGAGAGAGTTTAGTTTTAGTTTCGTTTTAGATGGATCTCTAAGATGGTGTCTCCTGTAATGCTGTTAACTGAGTTGAACATACTTTAGATTAAAAGACATTCTCTTTCATAAATGTGTCGTCATTGAACCCACATACAAAACAATACATGGTGTCAGAAGTGATTGAAAGAGATGAAGAGGAAAAATCTGAAGAAATCAGCTCTCCACATATTAGAAAGCCAAAAGAGAACATCGTTACTTACCTTTGGAGAATAGCTAACGAAGTGAAAAATGGTAGGATTACACCCACCGGCGAAGCTTCAGTTTACAGGTAATGTGGCTGAAAACTGGAGGAGGTTCAAACAACGTTTGGAGTTGTATTTATCAGCAATCGGAGCTGACGAGAAAAGTGATAAAATGAAAGCGTCAGTGTTCTTACATGTCGTGGGTGATGAAGCGCTGGAGGTGTATAATAACTTCACATTCGCTGCTGATGGAGACAAAATGAAGCTGGATAAAATAATGGAACAGTTTGAGGCCTACTGCATACCTAAACGTAACGTGACATTTGAGAGGCACAGATTTTTCACATGTGTACAGAAAACGGGAGAGACTATTGATCAGTATGTGACTGAACTGAGAAACAGAAGGAAATCGTGTGAATTTGGGGGACTGACAGACTCGCTGATAAAAGACAGACTGGTGTGTGGTATTCCAGATAATGGTCTAAGGGAAAGACTGCTAAGAGAGCAAGATCTAGACCTGGGAAAAGCCATAGCACTGTGTAGGGCTACAGAGACCGTGAAGTCGCAGGCAAAAGAGCTGTTCAGTGACAGTAGCTGCAACGTGGATGCAGTGAGAAAGAACGGACACAAACCGTTTAACAAAAAGAGCGCCAATGTGAAAAAAGAGGCGTGGCCAGCGAACAAGAATGAAAGGGACAATCAAAAGTCATGTAGTCGATGCGGTACACAGCATCCACCAAGAAAGTGTCCAGCATATGGTAAAACATGCAATAGTTGCAACAAAAACAACCATTATGCCCGTTGCTGCAAGAACCAAGCGCAACAAAGCAAGGTCCATGCAGTAGATGAAAGCGAGAAAGAGGAGTTCAATGTGGATGTTGTGTCTGAAAACAAAAAAGAAAAAAGAGACTGGATGTTGACACTAAAAGTGAATGAAATACACATTCCATTTAAATTGGATACTGGAGCACAAGTTAATGTGATATCAGAGACTGATTTTAAGAAAATTAGACCCAGACCAAAGATACATGGAATAAAAGTGAAAGTGACAGGATACTCAGGTACGATATACCAGTGAAAGGAAGATGCATTGTCAAAGTGACACACAAGGACAGAGAGCACACGCTAGCATTAATCGTGGTGCCAAAGGATGTGCAGGCCATACTAGGTTTAATAGCCTGTGAGAGACTGAACCTGGTAAAGAGAGTCCTCGTTGTGGAAAGCGAAGGAGAGACAGTCTATGATGAACTCATGAAAGAGTACAATGACCTATTTCAGGGTCTAGGCTGCCTTCCAGGAGAACACACGATCAGAGTAGATAAAAGTATGCCAACGGTCATACATCCATGCAGAAAAGTTCCGTTTGCTCTTCAAAAGCAACTGAAGGCAGAGTTGGACAGGATGGAAAGCCTGAACGTGATTCAGAAGATAGATGAGCCAACTGAGTGGGTGAGTTCCCTCATCATTGTGGACAAAAAGAATGGAAAGCTCAGAATTTGCCTGGATCCAAGAGATCTAAACAGAGCAATAAAGAGAGAACACATCAAGCTTCCTACACGTGAGGAAATCATGTCACAGTTTGCGAATGCAAAGTATTTCAGCAAGTTAGATGCATCATCAGGATTTTGGCAGATGAAACTGGACGAGGCAAGTTCAAGACTGTGCACGTTCAACAGTCCATTTGGCAGATACAGATTCCTAAGGTTACCATTTGGCATTGCCTCAGCTCCTGAAGTGTATCACAAAACTATCCATATGATCTATGAGCACCTGGAGGGAGTTGATACATCAATGGATGACATCATAGTATGGGGAACCATGAGAACTGAGCATGACGAGAGACTGAAAAAAGTGCTGAAAGCAACAAGGAAAACAAACCTGAAGCTGAATAGAGAGAAATGCCAGCTCAGGGTGACAGAACTGACATTCGTGGGAGATATCCTTAGCAGTAAGGGCATCAGACCAGATCCCAGAAATGTGTCCGCCATTGAGAATATGCCAAAGCCACAATGCAAAAAGGACGTGCAGAGGTTTAATGGAATGATCAACTACATGGGTAAATTCATATCCAACCTCTCAGAAAAGATGGCGCCACTGAGAAGACTAACTGAAAAGAACATAGAATGGGAATGGAATCATGAGCATGAGAAGTCATGGAGCGATCTAAAGAAACTGCTCACAGAGGAACCAGTTCTGAGGTTTTATGACCCAGCGAGACCCATCAAGATATCATCAGATGCATCACAGAGTGGGCTCGGTGCCGTTCTTCTGCAAAAATATGCCTACTGGCAACCTATTGCATATGCATCGCGCTCAATGACAGACGCGGAGACGCGATATGCTCAAATAGAAAAGGAGCTGCTCAGCATCACATACGCCTGTGAAAGATTTCACCAGTTTGTGTCAGGACAAGCAATCAGTGTAGAGACTGACCATAAGCCCTTGATTGCATTGTTCCAAAAGCCACTAAATGGATGTCCACTTAGAATACAAAGAATGATGATCAGGCTGCAACGCTATACACTGAATGTTGCGTACACACCGGGTAAGCTGATGTATACAGCAGACACGTTGTCCAGAGCTGTTGACCCAAGAGAGCCCGCAAACACCACAATGGATGAAAAAGTGAACGCCTACGTGGACATGGTCACAAGTGCACTGCCCATAGCAGATGCAAAAATGGAGCTCATAAAGACTGAGACAAACAAAGATGAAACAATGAGACGACTGAGGAAAAGCACCTTGGATGGATGGCCCAACATGAAGCAAGACTGCTCACCTGACATGGCAGAGTACTGGAACTGCAGGGCGGAACTATCAGTGGTCGAAGACATCATCTACAAAGGAAGTAAAATAGTTATCCCAAAGAGTCTGAGAAAAGAGATGCTAAAAAGGATCCATGGAGGACATCTGGGAATCGAAAAGTGTAAGAAAAGAGCACGAGAGGTGATGTACTGGCAACGAATCAACCAAGATGTGACAAATGAGGTGTCAAACTGCACAATATGCCTGAAATATCGAGCAAGCAATCTGGTAGAACCACTAAAGCCACACCCAGCGCCAGACAGACCTTACCAGAAGGTAGGCGCTGACCTATTCGTATGTCAAGGGAAGGACTATCTTGTAGTCACAGACTA
The DNA here is from genome assembly GCF_052327205.1 of Somniosus microcephalus. Classification (NCBI taxonomy): domain Eukaryota; kingdom Metazoa; phylum Chordata; class Chondrichthyes; order Squaliformes; family Somniosidae; genus Somniosus; species Somniosus microcephalus. Next base: position 41,161,067 of record NC_140992.1, on the reverse strand, counting down.
TTACTCCCTGTATCCAGAGGTTTGTAGACTGTACACCACCACTGCAGATGCTGTGATAACATGTATGAAAGCCATATTCTCCAGACATGGCGTGGCAAGTGAGGTCTTCACAGACAACGGACCCCAGTTTTACAATGCAAGTTTCCGACACTTTGCCAAAGAGTGGGACTTTGTCCACACAACGTCAAGTCCTCACTTTCCACAGTCCAATGGACTAGTGGAAAAATCGGTCCAGACAGTGAAAAGACTGATGTACAAGGCGAAAGACAGTGGAACTGACTTCTACCAGAGCATGCTTGTATACCGCACAACGCCGCTCGAGTGTGGTATGTCACCAGCCCAACTCCTTATGGGACGTCTGCTAAGGTCAAACCTACCCATCCCGGAGAACCTCCTGAAAACAAAAGAGGGGGAGAAAGTGAGGAAGTTCAAAGAACAACAGAAAGAAAAGCAAAAGTACTACTATGACAGAGGAACACAAAACCTACCTGAACTCCACACTGGTGACCAAGTAAGGGTCAAAGACAAAACAAACATATGGACTCAGAAGGGAACTGTCCTGAGTGAAGTTCAACCAAGATCATACACCATTCAGACAGATGAGGGTGCTGTTCTGAGAGGAAATCGTCGGGATCTTCTCATGGGACCAGCCACAGCAGGTCAAAAGACTGATACTGTTGAACAACCTGATCACACAGCAAGTCAAAAGACTGATACTGTTGAACAACCTGATCACACAGCTGAGAAATCATCATCTGAGGCAACAACTCAGATTCAAGGACAATCAATCAGAAAATCCTCAAGACCCATGAAGCCTCCTGAGAGACTCATTGAGCAAGTTTAAGGACTCTTGTTATAGAAGGAAGTAATGTTATCTTATTCTCTCTTCAAGTTCTAGTGTATTTACATATTTCATGTGAACACACAAAACAAGGTTAAAAAACCTTGATAATGATAATGATAATGATAATGTAAGTTCATTAAGTGTTACAGTTAAAATGCAGAGTAATACAAAGTAAACATGTTAGATAAAAGTAAAATACTTTTGTTTTAAGAAAGGGAGATGTAATGATATCAGCAAATAGTGATGGTATTTGCCTGTTTGATTATGATGCCTTACCAGCATATTTGCCTGTTTGATTATTTATGCCTTACCAGCAGAGGGCATGTGAGAGAGAGAGTTTAGTTTTAGTTTCATTTTAGATGGATCTCTAAGATGGTGTCTCCTGTAATGCTGTTAACTGAGTTGAACATACTTTAGATTAAAAGACATTCTCTTTCATAAATGTGTCGTCATTGAACCCACATACAAAACAATACAGTTGTGTGTGCTGACTTTTCAGGTAAGATGTGTCATGAATCTTATGACTCATGAAGTAACGCTGGGTGGCCAGCTGGTGGCACCGTCCAAGGAGTATAAATATTCGGGCGTGGGCCCAGCTTGCTCAGGATGTTTCTGTAACCAGGAACTAGTGATGTAACTAGAAATCTCATGGTTTTGAAACAGTTGATTAAAGCCTTGTTTTATACTCAAACCAAGTGCTCAGTCGTCTTTTTACATCAATTTAATCAACTGGACCTGCTCCACACTCTGAGTGGTCTTGGGAACAGACGGCTATGACTCAAAACGTAGAAGGGAACTCAGATGAAGTAATCGATCCACCATGGAGAAACTACTCAGACCCGCCCGTCTCGATCTGGACCCGAATACACTTACAGCTGCTAAGGTATGGAAACACTGGTATCGTACCTTTAGCAACTTCCTTGAGGAGTGTGGTGAGAATGTTCCTAATAAGTTACGAATGCTTGCCAACTATGTATCCCCTCATGTGTTTGACTACATCGAAGACTGTGTAGACTATGATGCCGCTATCCAAATACTCCAGCAACTATATGTTAAGTCCCTAAACGAAATTTTTGCTCGGCATCTACTGGCCACAACTCGACAACAACCCGGGGAATCACTTGATGAATTCCTTCAGAAACTTTGCAGGCTCAGCAAGGATTGTAATCTTAAAGCTGTCACAGCTGAGCAGTACCAGGAGGAGTTAATTTGTGATTCCTTTATTAATGGGATTGCATCTCCCTTCATACGTCAGCGTCTGTTGGAGAATAAAACCCTCAAGTTACAGGCTGCCTATGACCAGGCATGCTCTCTGGACTTAGCAAAGAGGAATGCAGATACCTATCTTTCACCACGTGCACAGGCTGCTGCTATCACTTTTAGTGACTCCTTCAACAGGCCTCGGGCGGAAGCCCTCACTGATGATGACTCCTACCTGGCTGATGACAACTCTGCCCTAGAAGCCTTCACTGGTGACAACCCTGCCCTAGCGGCATATTGGCAATCTGAAAGGAAGTGTTTCTTCTGTGGAGGTGCATTCCACTATAGGAAATTTTGTCCTGCTCGTAACGCAGTCTGCAATCATTGCAGTAACAAAGGTCACTTTTCCAAGGTATACCGGTCGAGAGCCCCTGTTAGTTTTGCAGCTACTATCTATAAAACTGCTCCTCCCCCAAGAGCCACTACTAAGGTTACAGCTGCAATCTATAAAACTGCTCCTCCCCCAAGAACCACTACTAAGGTTACAGCTGTCAAGGGTAAAACAGCCCCTCCTCCCATCACAGCTGTTTTTCCCAAAAGTCTGTCCCATGCAGCCACGAAGGTTTCGGTAAACGGACACATTTTGAGTGCACTAATCGACTCATGCAGCTCTGACAGCTTCATTAGTGAGTGGGCTTGTCAGTAAGTTAAAACTGCGTATTTACCCCTCAGACAGGGAAATTGCAATGGCTCTGACGATACTGACCACCAACTCTTCCGGCTTTTGTCTTGTCGACCTTATTCTCAGTGGCCGCACTTATTTCTCCACCTGGCTTGGGGTGCTCAAAAACCTATGCAGTGATATGCTCCTGGGACAGGATTTCCAGAAACAACACAGAAGACTCACTTTCGAGTTTGGAGGGTCAAAGCCGGAGCTTACTATTTCCAAAGTACCGTTTTGTGCGCTTTCGGCGCCTTCGCTCGACAAGCCCTCCTTGATTTCCAATCTTTCCCCCCGATGTAAGCCCATAGTCACTAAATCACGACGTTTCAGCCAAGATGATCGATCCTTTACCGAGGCAGAAATCTCTCGCCTTCCAGCTGACAGTATCATTGAGCCATGTTCATCTTCCTGGCGGGCTCAAGTCGTCGTTGTTAAAAATCCTCTGAAGCAACACAAGAAACGTCTTTGCATCGATTACTCGCAAACTATTAATCAGTATACCGACCTGGATGCCTACCCACTACCACGCATCGATGACATGGTCAATAACCTTGCCAACTACAAGGTATTTTCAACTTTTGATTTAAAGAGCGCATACCATCAAGTACCGTTAAAGGACTCTGACAAAAAGTATACGGCCTTTGAGGCCAATGGTCAACTTTATCAGTTTTGTCGCCTTCCATTTGGGGTCACCAATGGGGTGGCCGTCTTTCAATGGGCAATGGATAGCCTAGTCAAACAGGAGAACTTAAGGGACATTTTTCCATATCTGGATAATATCACCATTGCGGGTCATGACCAGAAGGAGCATGATGCCAACCTCCAGAAATGTTTTGACGTTCTCCATTGTTGCAACTTATCCTTAAATGAATCCAAATCTGTGAAATCAGTACCATCAGTCAACATCCTTGGCTATGGGGTGGGCAACGGTGTCATCAAACCCGATCCGGAGAGACTTCGTCCACATCAGGAGCTCCCTCCCCCTACGAATCTCGGCTCTCTTCGTCGGGCACTCGGCATGTTCACCTATTATGCGAAGTGGATACCCCACTTCTCCGACAAGATCCAGCCCCTGCTTCATGCGAAGTCATTTCCGTTGGAGGCAACAGCTATTTCAGCTTTCAACCTCCTCAAGCGACAACTGGAAAAAGCCACGCTTCGTTCCATTGATGAAAATCTTCCTTTCGTGGTTGAGTGCGATGCATCGGAGGTGGCGATCTCGGCTTCCTTGAATCAAGGTGGTCGACCCGTGGCATTTCTGTCCAGAACTTTGCAGGGTAGCGAGCTCCATTATCCTCCTGTCGAGAAGGAGGCTATGGCTATCATCGAAGCAGTACGTAAATGGAGTCATTTTCTCGCTCGTCGCCATTTCACACTTGTAACCGATCAGCGCTCCGTGGCCTTTATGCTGGATAACCGGAAACGCACTAATACAGCTCTGGAGGATGGAATTGGCCGCCTTTGGCTACACCATACATTATCAACCCAGCAAAGAGAATGTAGTCCCGGATACCCTCACGCGTGCATTCTGCTCTTCTATGTCAACTTCGACTCTTGCAGATCTTCATACTGACCAAGCCATCCTGGCGTTACCCGTATGTTACACTTTGTGCGATCTAAAAATCTCCCATTTTCTATGGAAGATGTGAAAAGAACATGCTCCACCTGTAGAATTTGTGCGGAATTAAAACCGCAATTCTTCCGTCCGTCGGATGGCTCGCTCGTACACGCTATGCAACCTATGCAGCTACTCAGCATTGATTTTAAAGGGCCATATGCCTTCCTCAACAGGAAACACCTACTTGCTTACTATGGTGGACGAATATTCACGCTTTCCCTTTGCTTTCCCCTGTCCCAATATGCTTACTTCCACAGTGATCAAATGCCTCGATCAAGTCTTTTCTCTTTGCAATACGGCCAATTTCATCCACTCTGATCGGGGTCCCTCCTTCATGTCAAGCAAACTCAAAAGTTATCTTCCCCAACGGGGAATCGCCACAAGTAAAATGACACCGTATCATCCCATCGGTAACGGACAGGTTGAGATACAATGCTGTCATTTGGAACGCTGTTCATCTTGCACTGAGGTCACGCAACCTAGCAGTGGGACCAGCAGTGGGAAACTATGCTCCCTGACGCATTGCATTCCATCAGGTCTCTTCTTTCTACGTCCACCAATGTCACTCCTCATGAGCGATTCTTCAGGTTCCAGCATCGCTCCACTCATGGGACGTCCCTACTGTCATGGTTGGCAGCTCCTGGCCCCATGCTGCTCTGAAGATTCGTCCGATCTTCCAAAAACGATCCCACGTCGACGAGGTATAACTAACGGAAGTTAATCCCACTTACGTGCACGTGCGGTACCCTGATGACCGGGAGTCCACCGTTTCACTCCGAGATCTGGCTCCCTGTCCAACCAGTCCCACAGACCCAACTGGTAGAGGAACCCATGGTAATGATGCCGACGCTCTGCGCTCCTTTGAGGATGATGCCCTACCTGGGACATCAAGGGATTTGCCGGCTACTCCACCGGATCAACTCGGGGAGCCGAGCACTTCCCATGGGATGGCCACCCAAAGCCAGGATGCCGGTCAATCCCCGGCTACCAACCAAGATGATGCCAGGTCTGCGCCTGTGGGGACCCACACCCGGAGTCACGATCTCCCCAGTCTTCCGCAGGTCGATCAAGGCGACACGGGCCACGTCGATCTACCAGTACAGACCAAGCGACGCAGGGACCAAGACACGGTCCGAGGAGACGTGCCTTCCAGCTACAAACGAAGATCTAAAAGATTGCGCCTATTCGTGGTCCGCCTAATCCACTAGAAGGAAGTCATCGGACTTCCAAAACTTTCAGGCGGGAAGGATGTCATGAATCTTATCATGACTCATGAAGCAACACTGGGCGGCCAGCTGGTGGCGCCGTCCAAGGAATATAAATACTCGGGCGTGGGCCCAGCTTGCTCAGCATGTTTCTGTAACCAGGAACTAGTGATGTAACTAGAAATTTCATGGTTTTGAAACAGTTGATTTATACTCCTTGTTTTATACTCAAACCAAGTGCTCAGTAGTCTTTTTACATCAAGATGTTAATACAAATTTTGCAGGACCTTGTGCTCTCTGGTCATGGGTCGGAGAATCGCAGGCAATGTGCCCGAGATTTTTCAACTCACACGTGCAGAGTGAAAGCCTTGCCAGTGGCAATGGGGTCTCACCAAATTTACGATGTTAAACCAAAGCCCTATCTGCCACATAGCAATTGTGACTAGATTCAAAAGTAATTAATTAGCTGTGAAGCTTTGGGATATGTTGAGTATGTGAACGGTATTATATAGAGGCAAGTTCTTTCTTTCTATATATCAGAGTTGTTGGCATACTTGCACATTGGAATGGAAAAATACAGTTGTAGAATGCATTGCTTTCTGAATGTTTTTACAAGTTTCCCTGCTTTCTCCTCTTCTCTTCTGAAGGCATCAACATCCACTAGGGTACAGTCCCATGGACACAAGTCACCTCGTGGTAACTTGACTAAATAGCCGTTCTTTGTATATGAGCGAAAGTATTGATTGGTAGTAGGCCATTCATTATGGGGGCTTCAAAACAAAAACTTAACACTTTCCAGCATTTGTCAATAAACATAAATTAGGAGCCAATGGGTACTATTTGTGTAGTGTATGTAACCTGTACCACCTTAAGAGACTACCTTAAGGTGATGAACTACTTTCTGATGACTCCTGTATATTGTAGTACCGGTGGTGACCACACCGGTATATAAACTCTGTGGAGCAGTTTGTATTTCAGTTCAGCCCTGACCTTCAATTACTAAAGACCTGTTTAAATATTCTGTTGTCTGTGTCCAGTTATTCAGCATAACTACATTTGGAAAACACAGACTCAACAGTGGCGACGAGTCTGATCGTACCTAGCGGCAGTTTTGCATCCAAGGAAGCTTCATCCTCAGAACGGGCGTCGAAAAGGAGCATCCGCCCTCATCATCCTGCTGAGCACCGCATCACATGGGAGGCATCGAGAACCTGGTTTGGATTTGCTGGCCACGAAGTCCACCATCAGCAACAGGCAGTGATCATCCCTTCTACGACAGCCCGATCTAGCGACACGGAGAGAAAGTCGGCCGAGTTGTCAGTGGGAGAAGGGGAGGGAAACCGAAGAAAAGGGCGGAGAACACAACCGCAGCCGGTGAAAAGGGCCGGACTGCAATCGGGCAGAGACGCGCAGCAGCCAGGAAAGCGTTAATGTCCACGAGGACCGCGGGAGCGGCGGGGAACAAGAGCAGCAGCGTCGGGGGAAATAAGGACCGCTGGGAGGCGAGAACGGCAACAGCGCGGTAAACGCCATTTTAGTCGGCGGGGGAAGAAGATAAGCACGGGAAAAGCCGCCAAGCGCGGGAAGCCGCCATTTTGGAAAAATAAATAAAATAAAGGAAACTCAACAAGATGCCAAAAACGGGTAACATCACTGCTTTTGATAGCGATGTAGAAGATTGGGCCACTTATGTGGAACGCGTTGAAGTTTACTGTACAGTGAATGAGGTACCGGCGGATAAGAAAGCACTAACCATATTAAACTCGATGGGTGCAAAGACGTACGGGTTATTAAGGCACCTTGTAACACCAGATAAACTGGTAGGAAAGAGTTTCGCTGAGATTGTTACTATCCTGCAAGAGCATTTAAACCCCACGCCGCTGCTGATAGCGGAACGATTTAAATTTTACAAAAGAATTCAGCTTAAAGAGGAAAGCAACGCTGAATTCTTAATCGAACTGCGCAAGTTATCAAAGTACTGTCAGTTCGGTACAGGACTAGCAGACGCTCTGAGAGATAAGTTCGTGTGTGGGCTACTAAAGGAAGGAACCCAGAAGCGACTGCTAGAGGAAAAGGATCTTACGCTGGACAAAGCTTTCAGCATTGCAGCATCACACGAGGCAGCAGCACGAGGCACTGCGGAAATGCAGCAAAGGCCATCGGAATTCAGCACCAATGAAATGGCATTGGGTGCAGCAAAGTGTTATCATTGCGGAAGGACAATGCACAATCAGAACCAGTGCTGGTTCAAAGATAAAGAATGCAGGAAATGTGGCAGACTTGGTCACATAGCGAAAGTATGCCGGTCAGGAAAGAAGAACAGCAACAAAAAGTCACCGCAGGAGAAGTACAAGAAAGTACACAAGGTGACAGAGAACAGTTCGGATGAACAAAAGACGGATTCAGACTCCAGCAGTAAGGAACTGGGTTGTCTAAAAATACATAATGTGGGTAACACAGCAGACCACCAAACTATCTGGGTCATGCTTCGGATAGCAGGAGTCCAAGTGAAGATGGAATTGGACACTGGATCGGCATTGACGGTCATGAATAAGCAAGAGTACAAAAGGTTATTCTCACACATTCCCCTGAGGGATACGGAGATTGTATTGAAAACATACACGGGGCAAAGAGTATACCCCATCGGAAAGATAAAGGTAAAGGTGGTCTACAATGGTAAAGAAAGTCAGGGAATGGACTTGTATGTGTTACCTGAGGGAGGTCCACCACTACTGGGACGGGAATGGATCTGGAGAATAAATATGGACTGGCATTCCTTACAAGCACTAACTGTAGATTCCTGTAAAGAGGACGATGTCAAACCTAAACGACTGTCCAAAATATTGGACGATGCTAAGGAGGTGTTCCAACAGGGACTGGGAACACTGAAAGGAATTACGGCAAACATCAAGGTTGAAGAACATGCAAACCCAAAATTTTTCAAAGCCAGACCGGTACCTTATGCGATACGACCTGCTGTGGAAGCAGAGCTGGAAGGGCTAGAACGTTCAGGAGTACTGTCAAAGGTGGACTGGAGCGAATGGGCCACGCCCATTGTTCCCGTCATGAAGCGTTCATTGAGCAACAAGCCGGGGGAACCTGGGAAGGTTCGCATCTGTGGCGATTTCAAGATCACTGTTAATCCGGTTCTTCACACGGTGCAATATCCGCTTCCGCGGATTGAGGATATCTTCGCTTCGCTGTCTGGCGGGAAACACTTCACCAAGATAGACCTGGCGCAGGCGCACTTACAGATCACAGAATCACAGAATCACAGAAACCCCACAGTGCAGATAGAGGCCATTTCGGCCCATCGAGCCTGCACCGACACATATCCCACCCTATCCCTGTAACCCCATGTATTTAATCCCCCTAACACTAAGGGTCAATTTATCATAGCCAATCAACCTAACCCGCACATCTTTGGACTGTGGGAGGAAACCGGAGCACCCGGAGAAAACCCACGCAAACACGGGGAGAATGTGCAAACTCCACACAGACAGTCGCCCGAGGTCGGATTCAAACCCGGGTCTCTGGCGCTGTGAGGCAACAGATGGAAGTTGATGAAGCGTCACGCCAGTATCTCACGATCAACACACATAAGGGCTTATATCGGTATAATAGACTCGTTTTTGGAGTGGCATCGGCTCCAGCGATTTGGCAAAGGGCCATGGAGCAGGTATTACAGGGAATTCCAGGCACACAATGCTACCTGGATGACATTCTGATTACAGGAGATGATGATAAGGAACACCTCGCGAATTTGGAGCAGGTGCTCACCAGATTGAAAGAATGTGGACTCAGAGTTAATCGCCAGAAATGTGAGTTCTTTCAGAAGTGAATCTCGTACTGCGGTCACGTCATTGACCAGGAGGGGCTTCATAAGTCACCTGACAAGATCGAAGCTGTTGTGAAAGCTCCCGCTCCGGAAAATGTATCCCAGTTGAGGTCGTTCCTTGGGTTGATTAACTATTACCACAAGTTTCTTCCAAATTTATCCACGGTGTTACACCCGCTGAACACTCTTTTGCAAATGGGAGTACCATGGAAGTGGAGCGAGGACTGTAAGCCGGCTTTTCAAAAAAGCAAGGCACTGATCACCTCTAAGGAAGTGTTGGCTCACTTTAACCCAACGTTGCCTATTCGTTTAGCTTGTGATGCTTCTCCATATGGTATTGGGGCAGTGCTCTCACATAATTTGCCAAATGGCTTGGAAAGGCCAGTCGCGTTCGCATCCAGATCATTGACCTCCGCTGAGCGCAACTATGCTCAGATAGATAGGGAGGCTCTCAGCCTCGTGTGGGGAGTTAAGAAATTTAACCATTACCTGCAAGGCCAAAGGTTTACGCTGCTGACAGATCACCAGCCGTTGGTTTCCATCTTTAACCCTAAGAAGGGTGTTCCGGTTATGACGGTGCAGAGGCTTCAGAGATGGTCCCTTTTCCTAGGGGCACATCAATATGATATCGAATTCAAAGGTACAAAGCAACATGGTAATGCTGATGGGCTGTCGCGCCTGCCACTACCTACAGCGGAAGAGGCACCGGCAGTTGAACCTGTCGAGATATTTCACTCGACCATCATCGAATGCTTACCAGTCACCAATGCGAGTATTGAGAGAGAGACCAGAAACGACCCGATACTGTCTCGGGTCTACGATTTGACAGTGAAGGGATGGCCAACACATGGCGAACCACTGTTACCGGCATTCTCAGCCAGACGAGAGCAGCTGTCCGTCTGTCAAGGATCATTGATGTATGGAACAAGGGTGATTATTCCTCCTAAATTAAGGGAGAGAGTTCTGAAGGAACTGCATGAAGGTCATCTGGGGGGAGTCAAGATGAAAGGCCTTGCTAGGGCTTATGTGTGGTGGCCAGGTATCGACAAACAAATAGAGGATCTGACTAAAAGCTGCTCAGGGTGCCAAAACGTTCAAAATGCGCCTCCAATTGCACCGCTGCATCCGGTGGAATGGCCTTCAACCCCATGGCAACGTGTGCATATCGACTTTGCAGGTCCATTCATGGATTCCATGTTTTTGATAGCGGTAGACGCACATTCTAAATGGCCAGAAGTGATTAAGATGTCGACCACTAACTCTGAAAAGACGATCGCAGTTCTAAGAACCATATTTGCAAGGAATGGGCTGCCGGAACAAATATGTTCAGACAACGGACCACAGTTCGTGTCAGCAGAATTCCAGAAATTCATGAAGAAGAATGGGGTGAAACACTATGGCCTAGAAATTCAGTATAGCCACTTTTGGGGCAGTAAAGTCGGGCGGCCGCTAAAGTTTGCGCCCGCCGGCAAGTGGAGGCCACTTCGCCGATATTCAGTAGCTTTGGCCAAGGAGTTTGCTCGAGCGCTAAAACTGGCGATGCACGGCTATCTTTAGGCGCTAAGCCGGCGGTGCAGACTGATACCGCCGAGGCCGGGCGCAGCGCAGGTGCGGTCATGTCTTGATTGACAGCAGACACCCTGGCGCCGGCCAGCTCTTAAAGGGGGAAGGGTCGACTTGGTCTGCTGCCAAGCCCTGGATACTGCAGCCCTCCAGCTAGGCCTAAACACTGCTGCTGGAGAGAAATAGCGCCAGGAAGGATGCAGAGGGCCCATGAGCGAGCGCAGCGCTTCTCTGCCCATGATTTAAAGGTGCTGGTTAGGGCTTTGGAGAGGAGACGCCATATCTTGTTCCCGGACAGTGGCAAGAAGCCTGCCACCAGGGTGTACAGGAGAGCCTGGCGGGATATCGCCCAGAGGGTCACAGCCACCTGCGATGTCCCCAGGACTGGTGTCCAATGCCGGAAAAAGTTTAACGACCTCACTCGGATTGTCAGGGTGAGTACCCTTTCCAGTGTCCTCCTCATCCTTGCATGTGCACCTCACATTATGGGCAAAGGGACCTCAAAGCCCTAATGGCCAGCCCTCATCCAGCAGCTATGGCACTGGCATGAACATCAATTGCACTTTCTGCACTTTACACACTGGCCAAGCTATTCGACCATGGGAGGCAGTGCACACAACAACAGGGCACCACACTGGCCAAGCTATTCGACCATGGGAGGCAGTGCACACAACAACAGGGCACCACACTGTACTTAGAGGCCATCCTTTCTCTTGCAGGCCAAGCTGGCCCAGAATCTGAAGAGCCGGACTGTCACCGGGGGAGGCCGTCCCCAGTTCCAGCAGCTCAGTGACCTGGAGGAGTGCGTGGGTCGACTCATGGGTGGCCGCCTGATTGGCCCCATTGCATGTGGCGATGCTGACCCTGTGCTGGGCCCCAATGGTAAGGACATGACCTTTTGGACATCTCTCGTTCCCCTTGCGCTTCAGATCTACATCCTTTGCCACTGTCCGACCAATGCGCAGAATGCCACCACTCATGCCTCCCTCGCTGACGCCCTGTCCTCACTCTAAAGCTACTCTTGTGCCTTCCTGCTTTCAGCTGGTGAGGAGGAGGTCCCTGAGGCTGCGACTGACAGTCCCTCGGAAGAGGAGGACGAGGAGGAGCAAGAGGAAGGCGGCCCATCGGGGGAACCCTCATCCGCGCCAGGGGATGGCAATGGAGGGGACACGTCTTCCCTGGAGGAGAGCCAGGGGGAAGTGTTGCAGGGGGGTGTAGCTCCTGTGCCCAGTGGCGTCCAGCCACGCGGGAAGGGTCGGGCAGCTCGGCTGCCTTCTCCCCAGAGGGGGGAAGTGTTGCAGGGGAGTGTAGTTGCTGGGCCCAGTGGCGTCCAGCCATGCGGGAAGGGTCGGGCAGCTCGGCGGCCTTCTCCCCAGAGGGAGAGTCCGGCCTCCAGTCCGGAGACGGTCCTCGCCCAGGAGGTGCGCCTCCTTGATCAAATGTCCGCGGACTCGGATCGTCGGCACACCGAGTTCATGGGGGTTGTGGCACGGTTGCCTGAGGCCATCGAGTCCCTGGCTCATAGTGTGTCCGATTTCGGGGCCTCACAGGCCAGGGGTTTCGAACAACTCGCGGCAGCACAGGCCAGGGGTTTCGAACAACTCGCGGCAGCACAGGCCAGGGGTCTCAAACAATTCGGGGCAGCACAGGACGCGAGTCGGGCCGAATTGAGGGCAGCACAGGACGCGAGTCGGGCCGAATTCAGGGCAGCACAGGACGCGAGTCGGGACGACTTCAGGGCAGCACAGGCAGTGAGTGGACAGTTGATCAGTGGAGCCGTGCAGTCACTGGCTGGTCTGATGCGGGCACAGACCAGGGCAGTACGGGCACTCACTGCTGCCACACTCGCTGTGTCAGGCAGGCATCGCCAGGGCACCCGCCGTGCTGCAGCAGCACAGCGGTCTGGCCTTCAGCAGATTGCTGCGCTTGCTGCAGTGCCAGCCCGGCCGAGTGCCAGTGTCTCAGGTGAGCAGCGAGCGCCTGGCATCAGCCAGCTTGCCCCCATTGCTGCAGCCGCCACTGGCACTCCCCCAGCGAAGCTGCCACGAGCTGCTGGAGAGACTGATGCTGGCCAGCCACAGCTGCAGCAGTCAGCAGCCGGCCCCTCGAGGGCCAGAGCTCGTCTAGGCCGACCCCCAAGGGCATCTGCCATCACGCAATGTGCCCCTCAGGAGCCTTCCCCCAGCCTTGCAGCACCCACAGGGCCCAGGTTGAGGCGGAGCAGCAGGTCGGCCAGGGGCCGGAAAAGGCTGGACAAGAACTCGCCCTCTCGGCACACAAAGTAGAGTGTGTTGCCAAATGTTTTTTTATATGGGGGTGGTTGTGTTGTCTATGGGGGGGGTTGTTTTGGTAAGGCCGAGGATGAAGGCCATTTGGATGCAAAACTTTTGTTATTCCTCCCCAGGTTGTGGGAGTGAGTCATGTGTTTGACTGTTTTTTGGGGGTGTTGTCTGTTTTTGGGTTTCATGTGGGAAGGGCCCTGAGTTTGTTCAATAAAGCTTTTTCTTTATTCAGCTTGTCCATGTGTGATGTTTGAAGTGGTTGTTGCGTTAACCGGCTGAGGGCTTGCGGAGCGGCTGCATTCATGTCCCTTCATTGCCACAAGCCATTCCCTGACAGGGGGCCTAGAAGTGTCGTTCAATAAGCCGGCGACGGACGGCCCTTGGACCTTGTGGCTCCCTCCTGGGCTGGTACTCCTCCTCCTCCTCCTCATGGTCCTCCTGCTCCTCCTCCTGAGGTGGTGGTCCAACGTGAGGTGGCAGTGCCTGAGTCCTGCGGATAGCCAGGTTGTGCAGCATGCAGCAAACGACGACGAACTGGGAGGCTCTATCCGGCGAATACTGCAGAGATCCGCCGGAGCGATCCAGGCAGCGGAACCGTTGCTTGAGGATGCCAATCGTTTGCTCTATGATGTTCCTTGTGGCTTGATGGCTTTCGTTGTATGCCTCCTCAGCAGGGGTCCTGGGCGCGCGGAGCGGGGTCATGAGCCATGTACACAAAGGATAGCCTTTGTCCCCGATAAGCCATCCTCTTGGGGGAGGCTGTGCCTGGAACATGTCAGCCACAGTAGTCTGGTGCAGGATAAATGCATCGTGGCTGCTGCCTGGAAAGCGGGCATTGACAGCTAGGATGCGCTGCCTGTGGTCACACACCAGCTGTACATTGAGGGAATGGTAGCCCTTCCGGTTGCAGTAATCCTTGGCATTGTCGATAGGTGCCCGCAAAGCCACATGCGTGCAGTCAATGGCGCCCTGCACCATGGGGAAGTCGGCGATCCTCGCAAATCCGACTGCACGCTGCTCCTGCCTCTCTAGGGTCATGGGGAAGGAGATGAATTGGTGTCTCCTTGTGAAAAGGGCATCGGTGACCTGCCGGATGCAGCGATGCACGGCGAACTGGGATATGTTAGCTATGTCCCCAGCAGCGGCTTGGAAGGAGCCGCTTGCATAAAAGTTCAGAGCCACCGTGACCTTCACTTCCACCGACAGAGACGTCCTGCACATCAGCTGTGGACGCAGATCTCTGTGAAGCAGCTGGCAGATCTCTGCAACCACCTCCCTTCTGAAGCGCAGCCTCTTAACACACTGCGCGGCAGTCATGGTGAGATAGGACACCTGCTGGCAGTATTCCCTGAGTGGGTAAGGCCTACGTTGCCGACGCCTGATGCCCCCTCTGCGTCTAGGCATGGCTGCCCCTCTCACACAGCGTCTGCGAGCCCTTCGCACATAATGCTGGAACTGAGGGTTGGAACCCCATGCAGCCCCCATAATATACTTGCAAACAATGAAATCACAATGAGGCAAATTTCCAAGCTCTGGCCAGAAGCCAAATATACCTCTCCTATGTTGGGCCAAATCAGTAAGGTCTCTTCCTTGGTCTCTGTCCAGAAATCCGTTGCACAAAAGTCATTGCAGCAAAATGGCTGGCCTTTATAGTTCAGTGTAAGTGCCCTTTAATTAGCGCTCCCCGAGGCCCGCAGGGCCTCTGCTGCGTTCCACTTCACAGTTCTTAACACCGCCACGCCCACATTGGGCGGGCGCGACTGAAGTTCCGGTTTGGGGCGCACAAAGGGCGTTGCACGACGAAATGATGTCATAAGTTGCGCGCGCAGCTGAGCGCGCGCAAACACTTTGCGCCGGCGCTAAATGTCTACTGAAGTTGGGCGTAGGCGCAGATCGTCCTGTGCCCAGCCGCTAAGTGCCTAGCGCTCGAGATCTACTCCTCCTAAGGCGCTAACGGCTGGCGAACGCAACTGAATTTCTAGGCCTATACATCTGCCCCATATCATCCGGCTACAAATGGGTTGGCCGAGAGATTTGTACAAACGTTCAAAAAGGCGATAAAGGCCATGAGCGAAGACCATATTCCACTACAACACAAGGTGGACAATTTCCTGATGGCATATTGAAACGCCACGCATGCAGTGACAAATCAAAGCCCTGCCATGATGTTCTATAAAAGGAGGTTGCAGTCCCGATTGGATTTGCTAAAACCCAATGTGCGTCGGGAAGTCGAAAACAAACAATTCCAGCACATAAATAACAAGGGCACTCGGGGTTTCGAAATAGGACAACCAGTGTTGGCCAGGGACTATAGGAATGATAAATGGCAATCCGGAACAATTCGTGCCCGACAAGGACCCTTGATGTACACGGTAGACGTTGGTGAGAATGTAATACGACGTCATGCTGACCAACTTGTGGAATCGAGAACAAGGGTTGACCCCATGTCTACGGCAAAGACACCAGTTGAAGAAGTTATTGAGCCTGTAGCATCTACCTCAGACTCGAACGTACATGATGATGTTCAATCCATAAGAGATCAAATGGATGAGTCACCCCAGCAACAAGAACCAGAGACCCCTGAAAGGCGTTATCCGGCCCGGATCATGAGGCCTCCTCAGAGACTGAATCTTTGAACAGTTTTGTATGAAAGTTGTATATATGTTATCCATGTTATGTTTAAATTGGGGTGTACACTGTTAAGTTAAAAGGGGAGGAATTGTAGTGTATGTAACCTGTACCACCTTAAGAGACTACCTTAAGGTGATGAACTACTTTCTGATGGCTCCTGTATATTGTAGTACCGGTGGTGACCACACCGGTATATAAACTCTGTGGAGCAGTTTGTATTTCAGTTCAGCCCTGACCCTCAATTACTAAAGACCTGTTTAAGTATTCTGTTGTCTGTGTCCAGTTATTCAGCATAACTACATTTGGAAAACACAGACTCAACAATTTGCAGCATCCAAACTCAGCACAGATTGGGCAGCAAACCTCGAACCTTTTGGTCTACACCTTGGGCAGGATTTTAACTCGGGTGCGGGATGGTTTCGTGTTATCCACAGTTCGTGTTATCCATCTGAATCTAAATGGCTGTGGGAGATTGATGCAATTTTAACTTAATTGTCCAATTGATTTCCAACGTGTGGGAACCCTTGGCAAATGGGTTTTTCATGACTGAAAGTCGCCTCCAATGAAGTCATCATTGCTGCTGCATTTAAGGTCAACAACAAGCCTTGCTTCTTCTGCAGGCTTCCAAGCTTTCTCCATTTGGTGTAAGAGGGACCTGCAGGAAAGATGACAAATGGGAGGCCCAGATCAGCTCCTTGTTTCGACTAGGTGGTCCTGCAGGCATTGGTGGATGGGGCTAGTGCCAACAAGGAGGTGCTCTTCCCTTCCTCAGGGAGGGAGAGGCCTCCCAAGTAGACTTAGGCAGTGTAAATGCAGGTGGCTGAGGAGGTCAACTCCTTGGGAGTCACATGGCGAATCTCGATTCAGTGCCGGAAAAGATTTCATGACCTTCAGCGCACTGGAAAAGTGAGTGTGAATTTCCCATCTCCCTCAATCTGACCCCCATTGCCTTTCCTCACCAGCACTCATCTTTAGCAATCTATTCCTCCACATCCCACTTGACACTGACATCCATGCACCCTTACCCATTCCCTCTCTATGCGCACATTCACATTACTATTCAACTATGCAGCCCTCACACTCCCTATCACTCTGATGCTATGAAAACAACTGACAACACACAGGGAGGGCCCTTGGTCTTGCCACCTCACTCCATCTTTGTCTCCTTCTAAGTATCTATGCTATGCAATCTCTACACTCACTCCTTCATTCTCACTCAACCGCCACTTGTCTCCCTCATTGCAGGAAAAGAGAGCTCACAACAAAAGCGAGCGAGCGAGGACAGGAGGAGGGACAGCCTCAATAGTCCACCTGACCCCCTGGGAGGAGGCGGTACTCGAAATAGTGGGACTGGAGGATGATGCGCATGTGGGGGATGGACAGAAGGGTGCAACACAGCAAGCGGTGACAGAAAAGTTAACCATCTCTCTCTTTGACATTGCATGAGTCACTGATAATGATTCTGAAGCTCTAACAGATGAACTTATGAGCATCTGCAAAAAGCAATGTGCATGTAGCCTTGACATCACATCCCTGACTCTTTCCTTTACTCCCCCACAGGAAGAAGAGCCTGAGCAGCCAGACTCCTCAGAGGAAGCTGCAACCTCTAAGGGTGCTGCATCCCCAGAAATCTGCGCAACCAGCACCAGCGCAGACACACCTCGGTGGGACCTTCGGGACATAGAGTAGTGCTGTCACCTGGTGTATCACAGCTCACAAGTGAGCATCAGCAGATTGTGGAGACAGGGACAGCAGTGCAGAGTCCTAGTCGGAGGGCGCAGGACTCTGCCAGCTCAGCTCAGCAGCATGTCAACTCTCTGCATCTGAGTCCATCCATGAGATCAGCGGTGATGGAACTCCAGGCACAGATGCAGGAGTCTCTGGCAGGTTTTGTCTCCTAGGGTCGCTGCGAGTGTGGAGCGAATGGAGGAGTCCATAGTGAAAATGAGCAGAGCCTTTGTGGAGTCATTGGCGCATGAACGCATCACCACGGAGAGGTTGGCAACCTCTGTGGAAAGGATGGCTACCATAGAGGAGAGGATGGCTACGGCCATGGAGGATCTTAGTCGCCAGGGTATGGAAAACATGGTCATTGTTCGGAATAGAATGACATCTCTTGAGGAGCGATGGGCATCTATTGAACAGAGAAACCAGACCTTCATGGACGTCCTTCTAAGTAGGACTGCCATTGCAGATACAGGTCCCCATGGCCCCGCTGATGTGCGGCAAGGTGCTCTCCAGCCACTTGCAGGCGCTGAGGGGGACCTGACCCATGAGAGGGAGGTTGGTGGCAGACCTCAAGGAAGTGGGGGCTCCTCTCCAAGCGCTCACACTTCCATGCCACTGCAGAGCCCTTGGTCAGAGCCCCATCGGAGTCCACACCCAAGTGAGATAGGCGTCTCAACCCCTGCACAGCCGCAGGAGCAGCAGACTGTTGATGAGCCCTCAGAGGCTTGCCACCCCAGAGGATGCCCGCCAAAGGTGTCGAGACAGGAGCAGCAGGAAAGTGAGCAAGGGGCCTCCACATCTGCTGAAGCCACAAGGGAAGCACCACGTAGGAGCACGTGTAAGAGGAAACTTCTGCTCAAATAGTCACAAGGGTAGTCACTTGAGTGCAATTTTGTGTTTACTGTAAAAATGCCATCACTTCGTTATTGTACATAAAATTTCTGTTGGCAAATGTTGCAGTTGTATCGTCTGTCATTTCGCTATTGGGATTTCCACATTGAGGGCTTAGGCATACTTGCAACTGTCGGTATTGTGATCAGAGTGATAGGAATCCTCTGGTTCTTGGCCATTGTCAATGCTCTGGTAAGAAACTGTGAGGCAAAAGTGTTTTATTGTCTAGGCTAAGCAAATCTGGCCAGGATGACTGCGTTTCTTGCATCCCGGGCAGCAATGTTCTCGCGTAATGCTGCCGCTGGTTGATGGGCCTCTGCAGGACGTTCGTTTTCGCAGTCCTCCTCCTCCTCATCTGAGGAGGATATGTGAGGAGCTACTTGGTCCTCAGGAATCTGCAAGCCACGATGCTGTGCCATGTTGTGAAGTGCACAGCAGACCATGACGATTCTGGAGACCCTGGCTGCTGAGTACTGCAGGGCTCTACCTGATCTATCCAGGCATCTGAAGCGCATCTTCAGCAAACCGATGGTTTGCCCAATTATGGCTCTGTTGGACATGTGGCTGGAGTTGTGGCTCTCCTCAGCTTCGTTGGATGGTCTCCTCAATGGCGTCATTAGCCACATCCTCAGGGGATAGCCCTTGTCTCCAAGTAGCCACCCATTAAGTTGGTCTGGTGGACTGAATAGCGGAGGCACACTAGACTGGCACAGTATGAAGGAGTCATGGCAACTGCCAGGGTACTTGGCAACATACATACAAAATTTCCTTGTTGTGGTCACAAACCAGCTGAACGTTAAGGGAGTGGAAGCCCTTGCGGTTGACAAAAATACCTGGATTGCGATGGGGTGACTTAAGGGCCACGTGTGCAGTCAACGATGCCCTGCACCCTTGGAAAGCCTGCCAGATGAGCAAATCCAACCGCTCGTACTGTGACACTTGCAGGATCCTTGGTGAAATGGATGTGATTGTGCGCGAGAGCAAAGAGGGCATCGGTTACTTGCGTGATGCAAGTGTGTGCGGCTGCCTGGGAGATGCCGCTGATGTCTGCTGCTGATCCCTGGAATGAGCCTGAGGCAAAAATGTGACTTTGACGGCCACTGGTAATGCTTGTCCACCTGGTCCTCTGGGCAGCAGGTCTTGCTGTAGCATTGCGCAGATGTCACTCACTACCTCTCGCGAAAGTCCGAGCCGCCTTTGGCACTGCTGCTCAGACATGTTGAGATGGCTGACCCTGTGTCTGTAAACCCTGTTTGGGGGGTATCTCCTGCGCCGACGGGCTTCCAGGCGCTGGCCCCTTCTGGCCTGTGCAGCCTCAGGTGGGTGAGCAGCAGCCTGACGCTCCTGCTGCTGTTGCTGGTGCTGCTGGTGCCACGGCTGGTGCTCAAGCTCCTCTAATGCCCAGATGGGAAGGAAATAGATGGCTCCCATGCTTCTGGTATATGCCTCAGTTGAGGAAGCGCTGAGGGAAGGTGGCGAGAGGGGTTTCCCAGGAGGTCGCACTGGAAATGGGTGTGAGGCTCCAACCTTCCACAGGTGTGGTTCAGCCTTCTAAAAGTTGCCCCAGACCTGAGACCACTAAGTGCTGTCACCTGCAAATGATGGCTGATCAAATCTCCTCTTTAATGGTTGACCTGCAGTTGATAGTCAGCAATCCAATAGAGCTCCCGCCAGGTTTCACCATCGTGTTTCCCAGCAGGCGTGTTTCACGTGGGAAAAGGGTTAAAATCGCAAGGGCCTTTTAAAATAGGATTAAAGAGGCCATTTAGTGCTTGTTATGGGCCTTAACAACCAGTCCCGCCTGTTGGATGCGGGACGGAGTGGGGACCATCAGACACGTCTGAGTTAAAATTGCTCGGAGTCGGGAACCAGGTGGTGGGGGTGGTCCCGCACGCCAGTTTTTGCAATTTTAACCCCCCACACCCCTCCACTACCGACTCCATGGCTCAATGACAATCCTGCCCCTTGTCTTCGCCCACTCACCCATCAGGATAGCTGATTTCTAAATGTTATGGCATATTTTGGAGCAAAGGTACTTTTCAACTTTGCATACAGTGTGATATTTAAAGCATGTGTCCATTAAATATGTATGGAAATGCTGAAATTATGATGGATCATTGTGTTGCATCTAAAGTAATATGGATCTGCTGTAACTCAACTGATGTTACAAATGTGTAATATTGGCAAGGAGTCTCATCTGCCTGTTGTTCATATTGGGAAATGATGAGCATGCTGCATGGACAGTGTGCCCATGATTTCTGATATGCCCAGTCAGCTAGTAGTAGTGTGCATTCATAAAATCAGCCCTATTGTGCTTATGTAAAAAAATTCTATGGGATGACATAAAATGGAAAAAGTTGACAAAACTCTAAACTTCCTACCAAATCTCAAATTTGTGCCTGGACAGAGAATTTATCATCAGGTAAATAATTCGAAACTTGACCTCTTTAATCTGCTTACAGGATGCATTGTGTAGAGCAATCAACCCACCCCCTTGTCTTATTTTTAATCTTCTGGTGAATTCTGCTTTGCTTTACTGTGTTTGCTTTTCACAAGATCACAAGGTAAATTACAGATGACGAAGGCCACTTGGCCTATTTTAATTTATCTAGCCAGAGAAATTCTAACAGACCCCTACTGTTACATCCAATTCTTTCTTCAATGATTCCAAGGGTTTTATTTCCATTACTCTATCTGGAAGTCTATTTCAGGCTTGGATCACTCTTTGACTGAAGATGAATTTCCAAATATCTATCTTAAAATTACTTAGCTTGAACCCGTCTCCTAGTTCTACATCCACGGTTGAATTTAAAGTAATATTCTGCGTTAACTATTTTATATCCTTGACAATCCTAAATACCTTTATAAGTTCATCTCGCAGAGGCCTCCTTTCTCGGGTGAATAGCCGAAGTTTCTCCAGTGTTTCCTCTTAACTCAGACCCCTGACACTGGGAATCAGCCTCATGGCTCTTCCTCGCATGGCTTCAATGTTTCACCTGTTGCTTGGCGACCAGAACTGGATACAATATTCAAGGTGCATTCTGAGCAGAGCGCTATAAAGTTTGATCACTACCTCCTCTAAGCTATATTCTACTATTTTGACTGTGTAGTTCAACGTTCTGTTGACTGTTGATTGCTACTCTGCATAGTTTGAATATGTTTAGCGCCAAGTCTACTTAGACTCCTAGGTTTCTTTTAACTTCATTCTCAGATATTTTAGCAACATTCATGAAGTATGGATCTCATCTATTTTTTCTATTGTATCGGCTTTACACTTGTCTGCAATGAATTTGATCTGCTATTGCTCTGCCCACTTACATATTTTGTTCAACTTATTCTGTTGTCACTGAGCCTCTCCTAGTTTGGTACCATCTGCAAATTTGACCACTTTGGATTAAGCTTCTGAATCCAGGTCATTTATGTAAATTAAAAACAGAAGTGGTTTCAACAGTACTTCCACCACTCTGATATTACTCCTTTAATGAGTACTCCCTTCCAGCTGTTTACCTTGAATCCCCGTAGCTTTGAATTTAATTAATAGTCTTTTGTGTGAAACTTTATCAAAACCTTTTGGAAGTCAAGGTACACCACGTCATAGGGCTATCCACAGTCCACTTGGGTTGATCATGCTTGACTAATCCACTGGAATTTTTTGAGGATGTAACTGATAGAATAGATAAAGGAGAACCAGTGGATGTCATGTATTTGGACTTTCAGAAGGCTTTCGATAAGGTCCCGCATAAGAGATTGGCATGCAAAGTTAAAGCACATGGGATTGGGGGTAAGGTACTGACTTGGATAGAGAACTGGTTGGCAGACAGGAAGCAAAGAGTTGGAATAAACGGGTCTTTTTCCGAGTGGCAGGCAGTGACTAGTGGGGTACCGCAGGGATCGGTGCTAGGACCCCAGCTATTCACAATATATATTAATGATCTAGACGAGGGAACTAGACGTAATATCTCCAAGTTTGCAGACGACACAAAGCTGGGTGGGCGTGTGTGCTGTGAGGAGGATGCCGAGAAACTCCAGTATGATTTGGACAGGTTGGGTGATTGGGCAGATGCATGGCAGATGCAGTATAATGTGGATAAATGCGAGGTTATCCACTTTGGTGTCAAGAACAGGAAGACAGATTATTATCTGAAAGGCAATAGATTGGGAAAAGGGGAAGTGCAACGAGACCTGGGTGTCCTTGTGCACCAGTCGCTGAAGGTAAGCATGCAGGTGCAGCAGGTGGTTAAGGCAAATGGTATGTTGGCCTTCATAGCGAGAGGATTCGAGTACAGGAGCAAAGATGTCTTGCTGCAATTGTACAGGGCCTTGGTGAGACCACACCTTGAATATTGTGTGCAGTTTTGGTCGCCTTATCTGAGGAAGGATGTTCTTGCCATGGAGGGAGTGCAGTGAAGATTCACCAGACTGATACCTAGCATGGCAGGAATGACATATGAATAGAGATTGCGTCGATTAGGCTTATATTCGCTAGAGTTTAGAAGAATGAAAGGGGATCTCATTGAAACTTGTAAAATTCTAACAGGACTAGACAGACTAGATGCAGGAAGGATGTTCCTGATGGCGGGGGAGTCCAGAACCAGGGGTCACAGTCTAAGGATAAGGGGTAAGCCATTTAGGACAGAGATGAGAAGGAATTTCTTCACCCAGAGAGTGGTGAACCTGTGGAATTCTCTACCACAGAAGGCAGTTGAGGCCAACTTATTAAATATATTCAAGAAGGAGTTAGATATATTTCTTAAGGCTAAAGGGATCAAGGGATATGAAAGCAGGGACAGGGTACTGAATTTGGATGATCAGCCATGATCTCATTAAATGGCGGAACAGGCTCGAGGGGCCGAATGGCCTACTCCTGCTCCTATCTTCTATGTTTCGATGTTGTCACTTCCTCAAGGAGGTCGAGAAGGTTAGTGAGACAGATCTTTCCCTACTGAATCCATGTTGACTGCTGTTTACTAGATTGTTATTATTTAGATGACCCTTAAGCTTATACTCTTAATAATTGATTCTTTTATTTTATGTTTTCCAGTAAGTCTAATAGGTCTGTAATTGTCTTTGTCTGTTTTGTTATCCTTTTTGAACATGGCATCACAATACTCTGTTTACATAAGAACATAAGAAATAGGAGTAGGAGTAGGCCATTCGGCCCCTCGAGCTGGCTCCGCCATTGAATAAGATCATGGCTAATCTTCTACCTCACCTCCCCTTTCCTGCGCTATGCCCATAGTCCTTGATTCCTTTGATATTCAAAAATCTATCGATCTCTGTCTTGAATACACTCAACAACTGAGCCTCCACAGCCCTTTGCGGTTGAGAATTCCAAAGATTCACCACAGTCTGAGTGAAGAAATTTCTCCTCATCTCAGTCCTAAATGGCCGACCCCTTATTCTGAGACTGTGACCCCTGGTTCTAGACACCCAGCCAGGGGAAATATCCTCCCTGCATCTACCCTCTCAAGCCCTGTAAGAATTTTGTATATTTCAATGAGATCACCTCTCATTCTTCTAAACTCTAGAGAATATTGGCCTAGTCTACTCAATCTCTCCTCTAGGACAAGCCTCCCATCCCAGGAACCAGTCTGGTGAACCTCCGTTGCACTCCCTCTATGGCAAGTTTATCCTTCCTTAGGTAAGGAGACCAAAACTGTACACAATACTTCAGGTGTGGTCTCACCAGGGCCCTATAGAATTGCAGTAAGTCGTCTTTGGTGTCAAAAACAGGAAGGCAGATTATTATGTAAATGGCAATAGATTGGGAGAAGGGGAATTGCAACGAGACCTGGGCGTCCTTGTGCACCAGTCGCTGAAAGTAAGCATGCAGGTGCAGCAGGCGGTTAAGAAGGCAAAAGGTATGTTGGCCTTCGTAGCGAGAGGGTTTGAGTACAGGAACAAGGATGTCTTGCTGCAGTTGTACAGGGCCTTGGTGAGGCCACATCTTGAGTATTGTGTGCAGTTTTGGTTGCCTTATCTGAGGAAGGATGTACTTGCCATGGAAGGAGTGCAGCGAAGATTCACCAGGCTGATACCTGGGATGGCAGGAATGACGTATGAGGAGAGATTGGGTCGATTGGGCTTGTACTTGCTGGAGTTTAGAAGAATGAGAGGGGATCTCATTGAAACTTATAAAATTCTAACAGGACTAGACAGACTAGATGCTGGAAGGATGTTCCCGATGGTTGGGGAGTCCAGAACCAGGGGTCACAGTCTAAGGGTAAGCCATTTAGGATAGCGATGAGGAGGAATTTCTTCACCCAGAGAGTGGTGAACCTGTGGAATTCTCTGCCAAAGAAGGCAGTAGAGGCCAGTTCATTATTAAATATATTCAAGAAGGAGATGGATATATTTCTTAAGGCTAAAGGGATCAAGGGATATGGAGAGAAGGCAGGAACAGGGTACTGAATTTGGATGATCAGCCATGATCTCATTGAATGGCGGAGCAGGCTCGAGGGGCCGAATGGCCTACTCCTGCTCCTATCTTCTATGTTTGTTTCTATATTTCTTTACTCTTATACTCAAATCCTCTTGTAATATAAACCAACATACCATTTGCTTTCCCAATTGCTTGCTGTACCTGCATTTTAACTTTCAGTGATTCGTGTAGAAGGACAACCAGGTCCCTCTGAACACCAACATTTCTCAAATCTCTCACCATTTTACAATCTACTGGAACCTCCCCAGTGTCAATTAACTCCTGTACAGTAATTGAGTCCTATCTAGGACTTCCATCGTGTTCATAACAAAATCAATGGCCCAGAAATTCGGCTTCCCGCGGGTGCAAGCCCCCGACCTGCACTTACCTTGCGCGCCGGCCGTTGAGCTGTAGGGCCCCGTGGAAATCCAATCCGGGGCCTGGTCCAGCTGCCGACGCGCAGTGCTTGTGTATCCCAGGGGCGCAGTTAGTTCGATGCGTCCCCTGGGATCACGTGGGCCACGGGAAGCCAATCGGAGCAGGAAGTGCTGTCAAGACTTATAAATACTATGGCCCCAAAATAGCACTAAACCTTCAAATAATTTTTTTTTTAAATCACATTTTTAAATAAACTATAAATTACATGAAATAACTATTTTAAACAATTATTTAAATTTTTGAAAAAAATAATTTTATATTCTAACAGGGCTAAAAATAAACTTACCTTGCTTTAAAGTATTTAAAAATAATAAACCTGTGGAAAAAATGTTTTAATTTTAATCAATTCACCACTTACCTTGTAAAAAGCAGGCCTTACGCCTGCTTTTTACATTTCTGAATTCTGCAGACTTACCCTCACAGAAAAACCTGTAAAAAAAAACTAAGTTTGATGCGCACGCGCAGCCTCCCCCGCGCACGCATTCCACCTCTGAACCCCTGCGTTCAGAGGAACGGACGTGCCGGTTTCCCGCGCATGCGCAGTGCATGCAGGAAACCGGCACTTCCATCGGGCCTACGGGTGAGTACCCCGTGGAGACTCGAATTTCTGGGCCATTGGTTTTATTTGGGATAACTTTGAAGAGAGCATATATTACTTATGTATTCCCTTGTGAACATTTGGAGGAAATAGTCGTTTAGAATAGGGGGCAAAATTAGGTTGCTTTGCGCCTCCCAAGGGGGTACTAACGGGGTGCAAAGCAACTAGCGCCTGGGCACGGCGTCGCTAACGCCTCCCGCGAAATTCAGCAGGAGGTTAGTGGCAGCGGTAGCCGGCAGTGCCCCGCGGCGCTGTGCCTCTGGCGAATATGTCATCGCCGTGCACAGCACCCCGCTCACGACTCGGCTGCAAACTTGGGTCGCACCCCCTGACGTACCGCCAGACACTATGTCTGACAGGGTCGGGGGGCGTACCTGCCGCCGGGGGTGGCGATATTTAATGGGGACGTGCCAGGCGGCCATTTTTTTGTGGTCCGCCTGCCAGCACCTGCCCCCTCTGCCCTCCTCCTGTGGGGTGCCAGCTGCGGTCCATCAGCCTGTCACTTCTCTTGTGTGCCGGGCTCTTTGACTGGCACCTCGCTCCCTGGTTGCCCAGCAGGGCCCCGGTTCGCGCTGCGCGAGGCCCCTCCCCTTTAATAAGGGGAGGAAGGCCTGCAGTACCGCGGCGCGACATGCCAGTGCGCGTGGCGCTGCGGCACATAGCACCGTGATATTGAACTGGAGCGCCCCGAGAGGGAGGGGCAGCGCTTCCAGTAGCGCCCCGCCTCCTGCTTGGGGCGCTTCCACTCAATTTCGGGTGCGGGGGTGCCAACTTTTTCGGGGCACTCAAAGTAGCGCCCTGGCGAAGTTAACGCCCCAAAGGTGGCGCAAACCAATCTTTCCCCCTCTTTTGTGCTCATCCTCAGATTTGAGCCATAATTTTGCATCTTTTACGGCTTTTACCTTTTTTCTGAGCCCTCTTGTAGGACTGATTTTTTTACTATTCTGTTTCGCTAATTTGTGCTTTTTTCCAAGTCTCTCTTTGCCCCTATGATCAACCTTTTAATGTGTTCAGACATTTTTTTGTATGAATCCCCGTGAGCCTCTTCTCCTTTCTCCCAGAGGATTTGTTTTTGCTTTTCATCTCACTTTTAATTTGTTTGTTAATACATTTAGAGTCACTTTTGTTTAGTTTGAACTTGTTGGTTTTCCTAAAGCAGTTATCATGCATGTTCAGTATTATACTTTGAAATGTATTCTACACATTCGATATGTGGCTCCAGTCCTACACTACATGCTTGACTCTTAATGTCCTCTGAAGTGACCTAGCAAGCCATCCTGTTGTAAATAATGACTATAAGTTGAATAAGTAATTAGATGGACTTATCAGAATTCCTTATATATAACACACGAAGGAAATCTTGATCAATCTCCCTTTTCCCCCATTCTAGAATTTTTCTTAATTTTCTCTTCTAGTTATATTATTTTGGCTTTTTTCCACCAAATTTATTTATTCTAACTCCTTGGGGGTGATTCTAACATTTGATGATAGTGTAAAATGTTCAATATCAAGTTAGCCACCCACCATACACCATGCCAATCTTACTTTCCATTGACTTCAATGCATAGGGACATCAAGATATCGTCCATTTTACGCTATCACCAAAAGTTAGAATGAACCCCCTTCTCTCTGAAACACTTTCTCACTTGTCTTTTTCTGCTGACTCATTGGGAGGACTTTTAACCTGAAGGAGCGCGTGGGTTTGGGTGCGGGTGGGGGGAGGCGGGGTTTGAAAAGCGGGAAAATTGCGAGTGCGTCAGGAAGCCGAATCCAACCTGCCAACGTCCGTGTTTAAATTGAGCACGTTAGGCTTCTTGCACAGAACCCCCTTGGGAGAGGCGGCTTGACTATTACAATATGATAATCGCTCAATTGGAGCAATACTTCAACTCACTTTCAAAATCAGCGTCGCATCCACGGGTTTCCCAGGCTTCCTGAAACTCGCCGGTGAAAGCAAGGTGAGAACACTGGCAATTGAGGGAGCTGAATCAATACTCAATAAATACTCAGTACCAATGTTCCCTTTAATTTCTTTTGGGTGCGCGGCCCCTTTAATGGGCTGCAGCCCATTCAAACTATCGCGCATGCGTGGTTTTTCCTATTTAAAAGCCAGGGAGCCAGGGAGCTGGCTGCGTGGGAGACCTGAGGGCAACAGCAGCGAGCGGAGCAGCAGAGAGCGGAGCGGAGCAGCAGAGAGCGGAGCAGCTCACAAAAGGCACTACCTCTGACCCAGGGAGCACAGGCAGAGTTTCCTTGACATGTCCGAACAGCAGTGTTGCTGGAGGCTCAGGTTGTCCCGTCAGGTGGTGATAGACAACTTCAGTCTACTGGAAGAAGACCTGCTGCCTGCTGGACCTGGTGGCTACATGTTACCAGTGGTTGTCAAAGTTACCAACGCTCTCAACTTTTTAGCCTCCGGATCCTTCCAGGGCACTGCCGGAGACATATCCAGGATTTCCCAGTCAGCGGGCCACAAATACTTAAGACAGGTGACTAATGGGTTCTTTGCCGCGTCCGGCAATTATATGAACTTCGCTTGCGGTAACGCCAGTCAGAATGAGTGGGCACTCGGATTTGCGTCTCTGGCTGGCTTCCCACAGGTTCAGGGCATCATTGACTGCACATACGTGGCAATCCGGGCACCCCCAGATCAACCAGCAATATTTGTGAACCGCAAGGGCTTCCACTCCATCAATGAGCAGCTGGTGTGCAACCACAAAAAGATATTTATGCAGGTGTGCACATGATTCCCAGGGAGCTGCCATGATGCTTTCATCCTGCAGCAGTCCAAGCTCCGTCGTCTTCGGATCTGCAAGCAGACTTAAGGGGTGGCGGCTAGGAGACAAGGGATACCCATTTCAAACTTGGCTGATGACACCCATCAGAAACTTGACCAATGAAGCCCAACAGAGCTACAATGAATGCCATATGACCACCAAATGTGTGATCTAACAAGCCATCGGCATGCTGAAGATGCACTTCAGGTACCTAGGCAGATCTGGAGGCTCCCTTCAGTACGCACCAGCCAGGGTGTCCAGAATAGTTGTGGTGTGCTGCGCTCTGCACAACATTGCGCAGCAGCAAGGTTTTTGAACTTGCAGGAGGAATAAGGCGAAGAGCTCAGATCCTCCTTGGATGATTCCGAGGAGGCGGAGGAGGAAGATGAGGAGGAGGGTGATGAGGGCAATGCACCAACAGCTGTACATATTGCTGCCTGGGCTGGCAGGCATGTCCTTATTAATGCAAGGTTCACGTAGGCTGTACCAGTGGACTGATGTCAGAAGCACATGCAACAGCCACTTGGGTAAAGACTGAGGTGGGGGGTGCAGGGGGAGGGTGGAATGGGCGAGAAGTGAAAGCGCTTTGAGTGGAGTTCCCACTTCCATGTCCGACTTCGTCATCATCCCTCTCGTGGCCCAGCCACATTTCACTGCTACCACTGTGCTGGAGAGCACTTTGGTGCAGATCAATGCGTTACTGTAAAGCGGCAGACATGTTGTCATCCAGAGTGTGCACGGCTGTGGTCAAGGCAGCATGGACTCATTTGATTGCTGCGTTTGATGTTTCACGAAGTTGGCCACTCTATCCATGGAAGAACACATCATCACAATACCCTGTGACATCAACCCACTCATGCTTGAGGTGGACTCCTCCATTCTCTCTGCAGTCATGGTCATTGTGCTTGGAAGGTCTGTCAGTACATCGCACACATTCTCTGCTGCTGCTCAGTGATTCTCCTTTTCATCGACGGCCCCCGGGGTACAGAATCTGTTTCAATCTGAGCAGAGCTTGGAGAGGGCTGTGCCTTCCGACTTGGACTCTCCACTGCTGTACCTGCCACTACCATCTGCTCTTGCTCACTTGTGAAGTGTGAGTCACCAGATGACAACCCAACTATCTGTCTAACTGGTCCCACCGAAGTGCGAGTACCTGAGCTGGTGCATGGTCTGCATGAGTCCTGTGATGGTGCAGCTTCAGAAGGACTCAGCTCCTCTGAGGAATCATCGTCCATGACCTCCACCGACTGCTGCTGCCCTCGTGAAGGGCCTGTCGGAGATAAAAAAGCATGAATTAGTCCTGGCGAGGTAAGAATGTTGCCATTTATCATTATGAAGATGATCATATTTCACTTGCTGTTGAAATCAAGTCAACATCACTGAGTGCCGTATGCCATATGGGTTGTTGATAGCTGGGAGGCCCGCGTCTCTCCATCTCTGATGGCCAGAAACGTCGAAACTCCACTTATCTCCAGCGCATCCTCCTCTGCACTTCTGAGTTGGGAAATCTGTGGGGGACCACCTCCAGTTCTCTCCTTCTCCCTAGTATTCTGTGCGCTCTTCTGCAACGAGGAGAAGAACAGACCTATGAGTGACTGTAATGGTATGTGTTCACCCAATGGATGCATTGTATTTGGTGATGGTGACAATCAGAGAGAAGCTGAAATTGCATAAGGATCGGGGGGAGTGGCAGATGGATAGATAGGGATGTGAGGAAGTGCATAGAAAGAAAAAGATGGGTGCGCATGCCAGATAAGTGGGTGTGAGGAGTGATACGATTGAGTAGGCTTGACAAGGCAGAGTGAGGGTGTGGGGTGATGCACACAGCAGGACGTAGGTGAATGTGCAACTGTACTCACCTTTCCTGACCTGGTAAGGTTGTTAAAGCGCTTCTTACATTGAATCCAGGAGCGTGGCACACTGGCACTAGGCTCCTGCAGCTGACCTCCTGTGTCACCTCCAGCCACGCCTTCTTGGTGTCAGCAGCAGGTTTCTTGCTCCCATTCGTGGGGAAGAGTATCTCTCTCCGTCTCCTCATTGACCCCAGCAGCACATCAAGCGAGGCATCATTGAAACACGGTGCAGCCTTTGCCCGTCTGGAATCCATTCTCACAGTTCCTATTCTCTTCTTGCCAGCTCCAAACTCCTCCAATTTCCATCTTCAGATTGGCCCTTTAAATACACCCGCTGCCATACACTGGACACCAAACCCAGAAGCAAAATGCTAATGAGCTGGCTGAGTTAAAAATCCTTTTCACTCTTCTCATTTCCACAGGATTGACGCTTGTCCCTTGGACT
Organism: Somniosus microcephalus; assembly: GCF_052327205.1. Taxonomy (NCBI): domain Eukaryota; kingdom Metazoa; phylum Chordata; class Chondrichthyes; order Squaliformes; family Somniosidae; genus Somniosus; species Somniosus microcephalus. The sequence continues at coordinate 41,130,011 of NC_140992.1, read as the reverse complement.
GGCAATCTGATCATGCCTGGATGAAATAAAATGGTATATGAAGCAGGAAGGATTAAACGCTAAACTGTAATTGTTTTGAATGGTTCTACCAGAGACATATTGTGTAACATGTTTCAGCTTTGAGCACCCTCTACCAGTTTTGTTTTTAAGATGCGCTGAACTTTCTTCCAATTTTCCCGCGCAATATTGGACTCCCGCTCCCCATGCCGAGTTAATATCGGGCCTTTACTGACCATTTTGGAAATTGGGTTGCTTCCAACAATTGAGCTTTCATTGGCAGAAAAACATTTGAAAATATGTTTTTACGGTAAACTAAAAGCCTGAATTCCGAAGACTGATGTTCCATCATAGATCATTAACTCGTGCTGGGAAATTACCTGTTAAGGAAATAAATCTATTTCCTTGACGCAGTCTCCAGCTGATTGATGGTAGCTGTGGGCTGTGGTGCAACCCCTTTTTTTGTTTTAAAACTTAATCAATGGCTGGTGCCATCACCAGTTAGGAGATAACAGGTGCCCCCTTCTTAAAGGGCCCAACCAATAAAACTATAACTTAAACAAAAGGAAGGATTATATGCATAACTGCTATTCTTTTTAATGGTTGTGCCAGGGGCATATTCTATAACATGTTTCAGTTTTGAGCAACCTCTACCAGTCAGTCAAGGATTCCTTCATAGTTGCCTGAGAGCAGGAATGTTTTTGTTACTAGTTTTGTTTTTAACCCTAATATTGCTGTTATGAGTTCACAGTATATTTAAATGTAATTCAGCATTGACATTAAAGCTCCTGGCAGTGAATATTTCTCCAATGTAAGATGGTGCACATTGAAGTGGGAAATGTGAAGTGGGTACATGGTGAATCAGACAATTAGAGGTGGAGAAGGAAAACTATTTGTGGAGTTATCAATTATTTATTGAAAGTGTACAATCTATGCAAAACTGTAATCCAACAGGTTAATTAATTTTGGAATGATTCCAAAGCATTTACCAATAAGTTGTAGGGGGTGGCGTGTGGTGGTTGTTGGCGCGTGCGCCCAGTCACCTCTGACTGTTTGTAAGCAGTTCGAATCGCTCCCACGCCCCTGGGTTCTAGACACTGGACTTAGGTACAGGCGGCGATACGGAAAAGACTCGAGCAGACAGGTGGTTGGGATATAAGCAAAACCAAGATTTTATTGAACAGAAAAATCACAGTCTTACGAGAAGTTACTAGTATAAAATTGCAGGCAAATACAAAATAACTATATATACTTATACGGGGAATGGGGAACACACGGCACATCGAGGGAAAACAACTATCTTAACAATCCTCTTATCCTTATCCCACCCCCTATGCCTAACCAGATTAAGCTATGAGGGGCCAGAATTCATGCTCACCAATCAAAGATCTGCTGAATTCAAAACAGCGGTGGGGTTGGGGTTTGCTCTTTGTGCTCTGTGGAGCCTGCCGTCATCACGTGGTCTCCGGGTGCTGCAAGGGTATTGTCCAGGTACGAGTACCCCAAAGTTAATGTCTCTGCTTGGGTACTTTACCTCGCAGGGATGATGGTTCCTCTTCCTCGGTCGGCAGTTGGAGTTTGCATGAAGATAGTCAAATGTCAGCTGGATTGAAGGCCCGATTATTCGAAGCTTGTCTTCAATCATCTTCCCAATTCGTCTTCCCACTTCATCTCGCCTCCTCGCCTCGTCACGTCCCGCCTCGCCTGGTCTGGTTTGTCCGTGTCCGCCTGGTGCAATGCCGGGCGTTCCTGATGGAATGGGGAAAGGCACAGGCAGAGGCCAGGGGGTAAGTGCGGGATGGGGGAAGAGCAGCAGCCACGAGGGCGAAGAGCAAGAAGAAGAGAGGCCAGAGAGAGGGATTGCTACCCGGGGCCTTCAGTTATACTCCTTCGGATGGCCCTTATCTGCGCGCCAAATCAGGTTAGTTCTTTGTCCCAATCTTGGCAGGCTATTTTAAATAATGGTAGCAATCTACACTAACTGTTTTTAGATGGCCGGTAATCACATCTACTGGCCTGATAATTGACTTGTTTTGTTATTATTCCATCTTAATGGGCCTGTCCAGCTTCGATGGCTTCCTTAAGCTGTTCCCGATTATTTATGCAAACTGCTTGATGGCCTTAACTATAGGCCTAACTGGGTTTTGATCTGTCTCCGATTTGGCCTAATACATAATTCAAAGTGCTGTCGGGTTTTCAAAATGCAAAATCTCTCTTCACAGAAACTGCAGCTTTGGTTTCGATTTCTCCACAAGCTGCCTGTGCCGCAGAGTCCAAGTTTTTAAAATCTCACAGGCTTTCTGCCACAAGGCGCAGACACCATATTGGGAACCCTTTTTGTTAAAATGTCCATGCAGGGTCCCTTTTATTAATAATAACCTTTGGGGAAATGTAGAAATTTTGCAAATCTTACAAAGTCAAAACACCCACTCTGCACAGTTTACTGGCAAGGTCACAGAGGAATATTGTGTGTGTGTTGCCAGTTAATAATTTTCCTGATGCACAAACAACAGTGTAGGACACCTCAGGGGAGGGATGGTGTCAGGGAGACAAATTTATCCTCCTGAAAGTTTTATTTAACTCTGTTAAGAGACAGAAGTGTAGAAATAGAATTGCCGTAAAATGGGCGCAATGATGGTCAATTTCAGGGACTAACATCCCACGCCCAAAGTCTGCCTGAAAGATGTCTGCCCTGACTATGGGTCAGGTCATTTTTCATAAATCCATGGCAGTCGATGAAAATAGGTGTTGGGCCCCTTCCATATGTAAATGAAGGGCCTAATACCTGTTTTAGGCCCAATTGCCGAAATTGGATAGCAATGAGCTGAGCAGGAGTTGGAGCTGCTCTGTACAGGATTCTTCAGCGCCTGGTAAGTATAAAAAGTTTTTTCTTTAATCGTTTCTATAGCACCAGGAGGAGAAGGAGTACTCCCACGACTCCACAGTACTCCCGATGGGCACCCTCCCGCTGTTGCCATTCCACCTCTCCCCATCCCAGGACTTACCTTTAGGCTACTGCCAGTGAGACAAACAGTATGATATCATGGACAAGCTGCCTGTTGAGGGACGACAGGGGTCGGCAGCTCACCCAAATAATAATAGGGGTACGGTAGCATTGTGATCATGTTACGGGACTAGTAATCCAGAAGCCTGGAATAATGATCCGAGACATGAGTTCAAATCCCACCACGGCAGCTGGGGAATTTAAATTCAGTTAATTTAATAAATCTGGAATAAAAAGCTAATATCAGTATTGGTGACTATGAAACTACCGGATTGTCGTAACAACCCAACTGGATCACTAATGTCCTTTAGGGAAGGAAACCTGCCGTCTTTACCTGGTCTGGACTATGTGTGAGTCCAGACCCACAGCAATGTGGTTGACTCTTAACTGCCCTCTAAAATGGCCTAGCAGGTCACTCAGTTGTATCAAACTGCTATGATAAACTATAATAAGAATAAAACCGGACGAACCACCCGGCATTGACTTAGGCATCAAATTTGGACATGACAAAGGCACACCCAGCCCAGTCGACCATGTAAAGCCCTCCTCACTAACATCTAGGGCCTTGTGCCAAAATTGGGAGTGCTGTCTCTCTCATCAAGCAACAGCCTGACATAATCATACTCACAGAATCATACCTTTCAGCCAATGTCCCAGAATCCGCCATCATCATCCCTGGGTATGTCCTGTCCCACCGGCAGGACAGACCCACCAGAGGTAGCAGCACAATGGTATACAGTCGGAAAGGCGTGGTCCTGGGAGTTCTCAATATTGACTCGACCCCATGAAGTCTCATGGCATCAGGTCAAACATAGGCAAGGAAACTTGCTGATTACCACCCACTGCCCTCCCTCAGCTGATGAATCAGTACTCCTCCATGTTGAACACCACTTGGAAGAAGCACTGAGGGTAACTAGGGCAAAAAATTCACTCTGGGCTGGGGACTTCAATGTCCATCACCAAGAGTGGCTCGGTAGCACCACTACTGACCGAACTGGCCGAGTCCTGAAGGACATAACTGCCAGACTGGGCTTGCGGCAGGTGGCGAAAGAACCAACACAAGGGAAAAATATACTTGACCTCGTCCTCAACAATCTACATGTCATGGATGTATCTGTTCATGACCACTGCACAGTCCTTGTGGAGACAAAGTCCCGTCTTCACACTGAGGACACCCTCCATCATGTTGTGTGGCACTACCACCGTGCTAAATGGAATAGATTCAGCACAGACCTAGCAGCTCAAAACTGGGCATCCATGAGGCACTGTGGGCCATCAGCAGCAGTAGAATTGTATTCCACCACAATCTGTAACCTCATGGCCCAGTATATCCCTCACTCTACCATTACCATCAAGCCAGGTGACCAATCTTGGATCAATGAGGAGTGTAGAAGAGCATGCCAGGAGCAGCACCAGGCATACCTAAAAATGAGGTGCCAACCTGGGGAAACTGCAACACAGGACTACATGCATGCTAAACAATGGAAGCAGCATGTTATAGACTGAACTAAGCGATCCCACAATCAACAGATCACATCAAAGCTGTGCAGTCCTGGCACATTCAGTCGTGAATGGTGGTGGTCCATTAAACAACTAACAGGAGGAGGCGGCTCCATGAAAATCCCCATCCTTAATGATGGTGGAGCCCAGCACGTGAGTAGAAAAGACAAGGCTGAAGCGTTTGCAACCGCCTTCAGCCAGAAGTGCCGAGTGGATGATCCATCTTGGCCTCCTCCTGAGGTCCCCACCATCACAGATGCCAATATTCAGCCAATTTGATTCACTCCACGTGATAACAAGAAACGGCTGAGTGCACTGGATACAGCAAAGTCTATGGGCCCCGACAACATCCCGACGGTAATGCTGAAGACTTGTGCTCCAGAACTAGCCGTGCCTCTAGCCAAGCTGTTCCAGTAGAGCTACAACACTGGCACCTACCTGCCAAAGTGGAAAATTGCACAGGTATATCCTATCCACAAAAAGCAGGACAAATCCTATCTGGCCAATTACCATCTCATTTGACTACTCTCAATCATCAGCAAAGTGATGTATGTTTCAATAAGATCACCTCTCATTCTTCTAAACTCCAGAGAATATAGGTCTAGTCTACTCAATCTCTCCTCATAGGACAGTCCCCCCATCCCAGGAACCAGTCTGGTGAACCTTTGTTGTACTCCCTCTATGGCAAGTATATCCTTCCTTAGGTAAGGAGACCAAAACTGTACACAATACTCCAGGTGTGGTCTCACCAGGGCCCTATTTAATTGCAGTAAGGCATCTTTACTCTTACACTCAAATCCTCTTGTAATAAAGGCCAACATACTATTTGCTTTCCTAATTGCTTGCTGTATCTGCATGTTAACTTTCAGTGATTCATGTGCAAGGACACCAAGGTCCCTCTGAACACCAACATTTCCCAATCTCTCACATTTTAAAAAATACTCTGCTTTTCTATTTTACCTACTAAAGTGGATAACTTCACATTTCTCCACATTATATTCCATTTGTCATGTTCTTGCCCATTCACTTAGCCTGTCTATATCCCCTTGAAGCCTCTTTGCATCCTCCTCACAACTCACATTCCCACCTAGCTTTGTATCATCAGCAAACTTGGATATATTACATTTGGTCCCCTCATCCAAATCATTGATGTAGATTGTGAATCGATGAGGCCCAAGCACTGATCTTTGCGGTACCCCACTAGTTACAGCCTACCAACCCGAAAATGACACGTTTATTCCTACTCTCTTTTCTGTCCATTTACCAATCCTCAATCCATGCTGATATATTACCCCTAATCCCACAAGCCCTAATTTTGCTTAATAACCTCTTGTGTGGCACCTTATCGAATGCCTTCTGAAAAACCAAATACACCACACCCACTGGTTTCCCCCTTGTCTATTCTGCTAGTTACAACCTCAAAAACAGATTTGTCAAACATGATTTCCCTTTCATAAATCCCAATCCTATTATTATTTTCTAATTTCCCTGCTACCACGTCCTTAATAATAGATTCTCCTCCTCACAACTTATTTTCCCACCTAGCTTTTTTCGTCAGCAAACTTGGATACATTACACTCAGTTCCCTCATCTAAGTCATTGATATAGATTGTAAATAGCTAAGGCCCAAGCACTGATCCTACTAGTTACAGCCTGCCAACCCAAAAATGACCCGTTTATTGCTACTCTATGTTTTCTGTCCATTAAGCAATCCTAAATCAATGCTAATATATTACCCCCAATGCCAGGAGCCCTAATTTTGTGCAATAACCTCTTTTGTGGCACCTTATTAAATGTCTGCTGAAAATCCACATACTCCGCATCCACTGATTCCCTCTTACCTAGGTACAACCTCAAAAAACTCTAACAGATTTGTCAAACACAATTTCCCTTTCATAAATCCGCGTTTACTCTGCTTAATCATGAGGGCCCTGAAATTAGGATCGGGAGCTTGCCGCGCGTGCAAGCCCCTGATGTGCACTCACCCTGCGCGCCGACATCTGAAGCCCGGGCCTGCTTGCATTTCCTGTCACTGGCCCGGTTCAGATGTCGGCGCGATGTGCTTACCTGATCCAGCGGCGTAGTTAGTGCGATGTGCCGGCTGGGATCAGGTGAGCACTGTGCAGCCAATCAGGGGAGGAGAAACTCATTCATGAGTTTGACAGGAAGAACTGTCAAACTCATGAAAAGTATGGGCTGCCAAAGCACTACTTAAACTTTAAATAAAATTTAAAAAAACATCCCACTGATTATATTAACTATAAATAAGTTTAAAAAAATGTTTTAAACAATTAATCAATTTTTTGAAAAAAATAAATTTTTTAAAAATAGGGTCTAAAACTAAACTTACCTCACTGTAAATTCTTTAAAAATAATAAACCTGTGGAAAAAAAAATTCTAAACTGTACTAAAAGCCCACTTACCTGTAAAACGAAGTACTTACGTCTTGTTTTTCCACGCGTAAAAACCGGAGGCCTTTACACTCGGGCAACTCTGAAAAAAAAAAGGAATTTCACTGCGCACGCGCTGCCTGTGCAGTCGCACGCGTTCTGCCTCTTAACCCCTTGGGTCAGAGGACAGGAAATGCCGGTTTTCAGCGCATGCGCTATGCATGCTGAAAACCGGCAATTCCTCCGGTCACACGCGTGAGTACCCCGTCCGTACTCACGCGTTGTGACAGGAATTACTGGGCCATTATGATTTTCTAAGTGCCCTGTTACCACGTCCCTAATAAAAGATTCTAGCATTTCCCCATCTACTGATGTTAGGATATTGTTCCCTGTTTTTTCTCTCCTTCCTTTCATGAATAGCGGGGTTACATTTGCTACCTTCCAATTCGCAGGGACCGTTCCAGAATTCTCTAGATTTTAGAAGATCAAAACCAATGCATCCACTATCTCTATAGCCACCTCTTTTAAAACCCTAGGATGTAGGCCATCAGGTCCAGAGGATTTGTCAGCTTTTAGTCCCATTAATTTCACTAGTACTATTTATTTACTAATACTAATTTTTTAAGTTCCTCATTCTCACTAGACCCTTGGTTCTCCACTATTTCCAAATGTTTCTTGTGTCTTCTACCATGAAGACAAATACAAAATATTTGTTTAATGTTTCTGCCATTTCCTTGTTTCTCATTATAATTTCTCCTGTCTCTGCCTATAAGGGACCCACATTTACTTTTGCTAATCTCTTCCTTTTTACATAACTATAGAAGCTTTCACAATCTGTTTTTATCTGTCTTGCTAGTTTATTCTCATATTCTTTTTTCTCTCTCTTTCTCAATTTCTTGATCATCCTTTGCTGAATTCTAAAACCCTCCCAAACCTCAGGCTTACTATTTCTTTTGGCACCATTTAGAGCCTCTTTCTTTAATCTAATACTCTTATTAGCCACGGTTGGACCACTTTTCCTGTGGGGTTTTTATTCCCTAAGAGAATGTATATTCATGTCAGAGTTTATGACAGAATTAAAAGCACGTTGGGGCAGGTTTTGCGGTGGGTATGACGGCATACTCGGGGAGTACACCATCACACCACCTTTGAAATATACTGCAAGTTCGGGATTTCTGCATGCACTAAATCCTGAAGTTGCGATCTGTCAAGGTATGGGGAAATACAAATTACTGGCGCAGTATGTATGTATATTGTGTACGTTTTGGTGGAGGAAACTTTTTTAGTCGGTCGAGTTTCATTTTAATTACTTGGGAAGTTGAATAAGATAATTAAATAAAGTGAACATCATTCAGATTTCAGTGACCAATTCTGTCCTTTCAACTCAAAAATGAACAACATAATAAACAATATAATGCATCTATGACAAGGATAATAGATTGATCTATTAACAGTCTAAATGAAGTCTGAATAATATATTTTAATAATATATTTTTAATCCTGAAAATTAACATTGAACATATGGCTGGAAATCTTATTCTGAAGTTCAACAACATTATGTGTAGGAGATATAAAACACTGTTAGACCTTCACTGAGTATCAAAACAGGAAGGTTACTACAATGGGACTAATAAATTGTGAGTTTGGATGAAAAAAAACCAATATGAAATAAGTCCAAGTACCAATTTAATTAAAAGTTTTTAAACAATTTTAGAAGCTTTTTAAAAGTTTTTACAAGTTTTTAAAAGTTCTTAAAATAATGGAAGAGAATGAAAGAAGCTTCTGTGGGCATGGCTTAGTTTTGCTAGATTTTGTGGGCATGACTTCCCTAGTGCATAGGCTGTACGTTGTGTTTTTGGTCTTTGTGATGTAATATGCTGCGCAGTGCAGAAGAGCAAGTCTCCGTTCTGGGCCTTGCACAAAGTAAGTTTGTATTCTTTTCGTAGTTCAGCAGCGTACTCTGTAGCTATGCTGCCAAAATGCAATTATTAGGCTGTGATAATTTGTTGCTTTATTATCACAGTTGGAGTGACAGCACTTAACAACATAAGTATAGAAAGATGACATGGTTGCACATTGCAATATTATATTTATCAGATGTTACGTAATGTAATTTAAATAGAACAAGTAAGATTGAGTCTCATGCTATATTCGACACATCTACATCTAGACAGCTACACCTGTACACTCAACACCTACAACACCAATCGTTGCATCCACTTCAGGACCAACAAGCACAACAGTACCAACAACTCCAGAGAGCACCACCCAACCATCAACAACCCAATTAACAACCTCAACAACAGGGATCAGTCCAACAACAACAGCAAGTACTAAGCAAGGGAAATTTTCTCCATCCGGCATTTTACACTACATGTTCTGGAAGGAAAGCCATAGAAGAATTATTTTTATCAGGAAGCTAAAAGAAACATCTATTTAATAATAATAATTCAACTTTATTGTCATTGTACAAGAACAATGAAATGTGATCTTGCAAGCTCCCATGAGTCCAGTACAAATAACATTAAACGTAAATAGCACTGTCCTGGGAGAAGCAAAACCACTGCGTCTGTACGCACTGCCATTCCATTTCCACCATTCCAACAATCTTCAGCCCAACGCCTGGGCCTGCTCACCAGCCGCCCCTCCTTCTGTGACCTTCACACCAACCGCCCCTCCTCAGGGATCCTTCCGTGACCTTCTGCACCTGGTCTTCCCTGATGGTCACCCCTCCAGGTACTAACCAGGCCTGGCTCTAGCTTAGCTTCCAAGCCTTGCCAGTGACCCTGTCCCTAGTCCCAGGGACTTGGTACTCAAGCTGATATTTTATGAGCATAGAATCGGCAACATTAGTGTGTGAGGAATTATTGTTGAACCTGCCTATATGATAATATGTAGAATTGATCTCACGTACTAAACTTCTACTGAATCAGAAAAGGCAGCGCAGTCGGTAATGCACTGATTATAGTATCCCACACTGATTTTACTGTTTTGTTCAAGCAGCTACATCAAGCACTGCAACGACAACAGAAACCTCTTCTTCCTCCGTACCATCAACAACTACATCAAAGATCTCTTCACCCACCTCAGGGACAACAGTACCAACAACTACAGAGAGCAGCACTCAACCATTGACAACCCAATCCGCAACAACCTCAACAACTACTGTTAGATCCACAACAGGATGTAGTAAGGAAAATACCTTATGTTTAACACTTATTTCTTACTGATGGTGCTGAAAAGACTGAAACTCATGCCAGAATTAAAAACATAGAAACATAGAAACATAGAAAATAGGAGCAGGAGTAGGCCATTCGGCCCTTCGAGCCTGCTCCGCCATTCAACGAGATCATGGCTGATCATCCAAACCCTAGCACCCGGTCCCTACACCAACAGCCATCCCACCCAAGCCCTATCCCCGTAACCTATTATAATGTGTTGCGTTATAATCACAGTTGGAGTGACAACATTTAACAACATAAGTATAGAAAGATGTCATTGTTGGGCATTGCAATATTATATTTCTCAGATGTTACATCATGTAATTTTAATAGAACAAGATTGAGTCTCTTGTTATATTCTAAGGCTGAATTTCCATTTTGTTTACACAGCTACATCAACTGCTCCTACAACAACTACTGAGACATCTTCTACATCTGCACTATCAACAACTACAACACCAATCGTTACATACACTTCAGGACATATCAGATAATCATATTCATACATATCAGATAATGAAAAGAAACATCTGATTTTTGGTATATACCCATGCACATATTTGATGAGGCTAAGCCTGCATCATTACTGTGTGAGGAAATTATTGTTGAACCTGCCTATATGATAATATGTAGAATTGATCTCACGTACAAAACTTCTACTGAATCAGAAAAGGCAGCACAGTCCGTAATGCACTGATTATAGTATTCCACACTGATTTTACTGTTGTGTTCAAGCAGCTACATCAAGCACTGCAACAGCAACAGAAACCTCTTCTTGCTCCGTACCATCAACAACTACATCACAGACCTCTTCACCCACCTCAGGGACAACAGTACCAACAACAATTCAAAGTCCGAGCTCCGACTCCACATGCCAGGACTGTCTGGAGTGGCTGTTTGAACCCTTCACCTTGTGGTCCAGAGGCAGGAATGCTGCCCCTGTGCCAAAGGCTCACTCCGAATGCCAGAATGAAAAACCTGTTATAATGTGTTCCCTTATAATCGCAGCTGGAGTGACAACATTTAACAACATCAGTATAGAATGATGTCATGGTTGGATATTGCTATATTATATTTCTTAGCAGTTACGTGGGGCAGAGCAATCATAACATGATAGAATTTAACATTCAGTTTGAAGGTGAGAAACTTGGGTCTGAAACTAGTGTCTTAAACTTAAATAAAGGCAATTACAAGGGTATGAAGAAAGAGTTAGCTAAAGTGGACTGGGAAAATAGATTAAAAGGCAAGATGGTAGATAAGCAGTGGCAGACTTTTAAGGAGTTATTTCATAACTCTCAAACAAGTTATATTCCAGCGAGAAAGACAGACTCTGTAAGAAGGATGAACCATCCGTGGCTTACTAAGGATGTTAAGGAGGGTATCAAATTGAAAGAAAAAGCAAACAATTTTGCAAAGTTTAGTGGTAGACCAGACGATTGTGAAATGTTTAGTAACTTGCAAAGGATGACTAAAAAAAGAGGGAGAAATTAGATTATCAGAGTAAACTAGCAAGAAATATAAAAACAGATAGTTAGAGCTTCTACAAGTGTACAAAAGGGAATGGAGTAGTTAAAGTAAACGTTGGTCCCTTAGAGCCTGAGACTGGGGAATTAATGGCCCAGAAATTCCAGAACGGGGCTTGCAGCGCGTGCAAGCCCCGTATTTGCACTTACCCCGCGCTCGTGCCGATCAGCTTCTGGGACGCCTGAACTTGCAGAAATAGAAAGCACATTCCCGGGCAGCGTATGACGTCACGCCGCCCAGGAGTGCAGCCAGCACGAAGCCAGGAGCGTGCAGTGTAAGTGAGACACGCCCCTTGAGGTCTCAGTTTCACTGGACACGCCCCCAATGTTTCTGTCAAGCTGCTAAGGATTTTTACATGCAAAGCAGCAGTTTAAATAGGTTTTTGGAAGTTTTTTGAAGATTTTGGTAACTTTTATAAACTTTTTAAAATGTTTACATTATTTTGAGTAATCTGAAGTAGTTTTAAAGAGAATTAAAGCAATTTAAAGACTTTTAAAAGCCCTAAAAGAATTTTTTAAATTCCATTTATTTATTTAGCAATGTCGTCGTCATACGTGTCTTCACACTGTTCCCTTTGGGGAACTGTATGAAGTGGTGGAAGGATTTATGGCCATGATTAACGCTCATTCCGTGACCGTAACCATCTTTGAACCAGCCATTAGGGCGGTTAGTCCTATGGCGGGAGGGTTTTATGGGCTCCCACAAGCTATACAAGGAGGGGGGGCCACCCACACCCACGGACGCAAATATCCCACTGGATGTCAACCCAGAATTTAGAGCCGGAGCTCCGACTCCACTTGCCGGGACTGTCTGGAGCGGGGTTTGAAACCCTACCCTGATCTGGCCCAGCGGCGGGGATCCTACCGCTATGACAAAGGCCCAATCCAATTAGCAACGTGAAATGGCAGCATAGGGCTCCAGTCACGGGGAGGGAAAAGGCGCAGGAAACGTATGGGTGTCACCTTTTGTGCGGAGTGGGCCTTTTGCGTAGCAGTAAGCATCCCCGCCGCTGGGCCAGAAGGAGTAGGGTTTTGAACCCCACTCCAGACAGTCCCGGCAAGTGGAGTCGGAGCTCCAACTTTAAATTCTGGGTGGACATCCAGCGGGATACTTGCATCCGTGGGTGTTGGTGGCCACCCCCCCCCCCCTCAGATGGGTTGTGGGAGCCCGTAAAACCCTCCCGCCATAGGACTAACCACCCTAATGGCTGGTTCAAAGATGGTTACGGTCACGGAATGAGCGTTAATCACGGCCATAAATCCTTCCACCACTTCATACAGTTCCCCAAAGGGAACAGTGTGAGGATACGTACGATGAGGACCTCTTGCGCAATGCACCTCCTTGGGCCCTCAGTCGCAGATGCGAGGGGGCAAGTCGTGCAATTGTTAAATTTTTTATTTTATTGACATGTAAAATGTTGGCCCAGTAATTCCCTTCCAAATGCGCTAGTACGGTCGGGGTACTTACGCATCTGGCCGGATGAAATGCCGGTTTTCAGCATTCACAGTGCATGTGGGGAAAACCGGCATTTCCTGTCCTCTGAACGAAGGGGTTCAGAGGCAGAACGCGTGTGACTGCACAGGCAGCGCGTGCGCAGTATAATTCGCCGCTTTCATTAATGCTTTCAGTGAGGTCCAGTCATTACAACTTACACATGAAAAAAGCATGGGTACAGTTGCTCCACAGGCTGCGGAGGAAGATATTTCTTATCGTGGAGCTTCTGAAAGTATGTATGTCTGTATATATTCCTTTGCGTGTTATGTATATATTCCTTTATTTATGTGTATGAATGTATTATTTAATTATGACTTTCAGAGAAAGTAACTTATTGGAAAATCATAATTAAAAACATACATTCATACACATTAGTAAAGGAATATAAAACATACATACATATACGTAAAGGAATATATGTGGACATACATACATAACTCATTCTCACATTCCATTCACACAGCCACAATTGCTCCTTCTACCTACCGTTCTGAAAACCCTTTTAAAAAAAAATTTAAACTTTAAAACTTACTTAAAATTTCTTAAAATAACTTCCCTCCCTTTCCCAAACAAAAATATTGCATTTCAAAAGCTCCACGATAAAATATATCTTCCTCCGCAGCCAATGAACAACTTTACACTTGCTTTTTTCATGTGTAACTTCTAAGGACTTAGCCTCACGGATTTCATGAATGAAATCCACGAAGTTCACTGCGCAAGCACTGCCTGTGCAGTCGCACGCGCTCGAGGTCTGGAAATGCCGGCGTTCCCCGCATGCGCTGTTCATGCTGAACGCCGGCATTTCCAACGGCCAGAAGCGTGAGTAAGCTGACCGTACTCACACTTCTGGCCTGGAATTTCTGGCCCAATAATGGGAAACAAGGAAATGGCAGAAACTTTGAACAAATATTTTGTATCTGTCTTCACGGTAGAAGACACTAAAAGCATTGCAATAATAGTGGAAAATCAAGAGGCAAAAGGGAGGGAGAAACTTAAAACAATCACTATCGCTGGAGAAAAAGTACTAGGCAAATTAAAGGGACTAAAGGCTGACAGTTCCCCTGGATCTGATGGCCTGCATCCTAGGGTCTCAAAAGAAGTGGCTACAGAGATAATGGATGCATTGGTTGTAATCTTCCAAATTTCCCTAGACTCTGGAAAGGTCCCAGCAGGTGGAAAATCGCAAATGTGATGCCGATATTCAAGAAAGGATGGAGACAGAAAGCAGGAAACTATATGCCAGTTAGCCTAACATCTGTCATTGGGAATAAGCTGGAAGTGAGCAGGACATTTAGAAAATCAAATACAATCAAGCAGAGTCAGCATGGTTTTATGAAAGGGAAATCATGTTTGACAAATTTAATAGAGTTCTCTGAGAATGTAATGAGCAGCGTGGATAAAGTGGAACCAGTAGATGTAATGTATTTGGATTTGCAAAAGGCTTTTGATAAGGTACCACATAAAAGGTTACTGCACAAGATAAGAGCTCATGGTGTTGGAGGTAACATATTAGCACAGGTAGAGGATTGGCAAGCTAACAGAAAACTGAGAGTCGGGATAAATGGGTCATTTTCAGGTTGGCAAACTGTAACTAGAGGGGTGCCATAGGGATCAATGCTGTAGCTCAACTATTTACAATCTATAATGATGACTTGGATGAAGGGATCAAGTGTATTGTAGACGAATTTGCTGATGATACAAAGATAGGTGGGAAAACAAGTTGTGAGGAGCATACAACGAGTCTGCAAAGAGATACAGATAGGTTAAGTGAGTGGGCAAAAATTTGGCAGATGGAGTATAATGTGGGAAAGTGTGAGGTTATCCACTTTGGTAGGAAGAATAGAAAAGCAAAATATTATTTAGATGGAGAGAGGCTATAGAATGCTGTGGTACAGCGGGATCTGGGTGTTCTCGCACATCAAACACAAAAGGTTAGCATGCAGGTACAGCCAGCAATTAGGAAGGCAAATGGAACATTGGCCTTTATTGCAAGGGGGATGGAATTTAAACATGGGGATGTCTTGCTGCAACTGTACAGGGCATTGGTGAGACCACACCTAGAGTACTGCATACATTTTTGGACTTCTTGTTTAAGGAGGGATTTTTGCATTGGAGGCAGTTCAGATGAAGTTCACTAGGTTAATTCCTGGGATGAATGTCTAATGAGGAAAGGCTGAGCAGGTTGGGCCAATACTCATTGGAGTTTTGCAAAATATGAGGTGATCTTATTGAAAGATATACGATTCTGACGGGGCTTGAAAGGGTAGAGGCTTAAAGGATGTTTCCCCTCGTGGGGGAATCTAAAATTAGGGGGCATAGATTCAGATTAAGGAGTCGCCCATTCAAGACAGAGATGAGGAGGAATTTCTTCTCTCAGAGGGTCATGAATCTTTGGAATTCTCTACCCCAAAGAGCTGTGGAGGCTGAGTCATTGAATATATTCAAGGCTGGGATAGAGAGATGTTTGAACAACAGGGGAGTCAAGGGTTATACGGAACAGGCAGAAAAGTGGAGTTGAGGCCAAGATCAGATCAGCCATGATCTTATTGATTGCTGGAGCAGGTTTGAAGGGCTGAATGGCCTACTCCTGCTCCTATTTCTTAAGTTCTTATGTAATGCAATTTCAATAGAACAAGTTAGATTGAGTCTCATGTTATATTCTATGGCTGAATTTCCATTTTGTTTACACAGCCACATCAACTGCTCCTACTACAACTACTGAGACATCTTCCACATCTGTACTATCAACAACTACAACACCGATCGTTACATCCACTTCAGGACCAACAAGCACAACAGTACCAACATCTCCAGAGAGCACCACTCAACCATCAACAACCCAATTAACAACAACCTCAACAACAGGGATCAGTCCAACAACTACAGCAAGTAGTAAGCAAGAGAAATTTTCTTCATCCGGCATATTTCACTGCATGTTCTGGAATGAAAGCAATAGTAGAATAATTTTTTAATATCAGATAACAAAAAGAAACATCTGTTTTTTGGTATATACCCATGCACATATTTGATGAGGGTGAGCCTGCATCATTACTGTGTGAGGAAATTATTGTTGAACCTGCCTATATGATAATATGTAGAACTGATCTCACGTACTAAATATCTACTGAATCAGAAAAGGCAGCACAGTCCGTAATGCACTGATTATAGTATCCCACACTGATTTTACTGTTTTGTTCAAGCAGCTACATCAAGCACTGCAACGACAACAGAAACCTTTCCTTCCTCCGTACCATCAGCAATTCCATCACAGACCACTTCACGCACCTCAGGGACAACAGTACCAACAACTACAGAGAGCAGCACCCAACCATTGAGAACCCAAACCACAACAATCTCAACAACCGCTGTCAGTCCCCCAACAGTAAGTAGTAAGAATCAGACCTTCACTTTAACAGCTATTTCGTATTAATGGTGCTGAAAAGACTGAAACACATGACAGAATCATTCTTCTTCATTCTGGGTTGTCTTGCTGTTTGCTTTGGGGAACAGTGGAAGGGTTTGCACGTTGATTAACAGTTTGACTGGCTGCATTAATGCTACTTCCATGGCCAAAACCACCTTTATACCAGCTGATAGGGTGGTTAATCCTATGCGGCGGGAGTGTTTTCTAGGCTCCCACAACTCATACAATGATGGGAGCCACCCACACCCACCGGACGCGAGTATCCTGCTGGATGTCAACCCAGAATTCAAAGTTGGAGCTCCGACTCCACTCGTCAGGACTGTCTGGAGTGAGTGTTAGAATTCTGCATCTTGTGGCCCAGAGGTGGGAATGATACCACTGCGCCAAAGGCTCACTCCCAATGCCAAAATGAAAAACCTGTTATAATTTGTTACCATATAATCACAGCTGGAGTGACAACATTTAACAACTTAAGTATAGAAAGATGTCATGATTGGGCATTGCAACATTATATTTCTCAGATGTTACGTAATCGGGCTTTAAACTAAATACTGGGGCGAAGGTCCAGGTGAGGGGAAACTTAGAAAGTTAAAGAGAAAGGACAAGGCAATAGTGCAGGGTAGCAATAAGGGATAATGATAACCAGAGTATGACAGGAGGGAGCAGTGCATACAAGCATAAGAGTGCAGCAGCAAATAGGGTCAGAGTAGGGACGAATGGAAAAAAGACAAAATTAAAGGCTCTTTATCTGAATGCACGCAGCATTCATAACAAGATAGATGAATTGACAGCACAAATAGAAATAAATGAGTATGATCTGATAACCATAACAACTGAATATTCAGGGTTATTTGACATTTCGGAAGCATAGGCAGAAAGGAAAAGGAGGTGGGGTAGCTTATTAATAAAGGATGAGGTCACTGCAGTGGTGAGAAATGATCTTGACTCGGAAGATCAAGATGTAGGATCAGTTTGAGTGGAGATAAGAAATAATAAGGGAAAGAAGCCACTGGTGGTGTTGTTTATAGGCTGCCTAACAGTAGCTACACTGTGGGACAGAGCATAATTCAAGAAATAATGGGGCCTTTACAGAGAGCTACTGCAATAATCATGCACAATTGTAATCTTCATATAGATTGGACAAATCAAATTGGCAAAGGTTGCCTTGAAGACGAGCTCATTGACTGTATTCAGGACAGTTTCTTAAAATAATGCATTGTGGAACAAACCAGGGAACAGGCTATTATAATTCATGGTAATGTGTAATGAGACAGGATTAATTAATGATCTCATAGTAAAGGATCCTCTCTCCAATAATAGTGGAGAATCAGAAAGAAAAGAAAGTCTTACATTTATGTAGCGCCTTTCACGACCACCGGACGTCTCAAACCACTTTACATCCAATGAAGTACCTTTGGAGTGTAGTCACTGTTGTAGTGTGGAAAACCCAGCAGCCAATTTGCATATAGCAGCTCCCACAAACTGCAATGTGATAATGACCAGACAATATATTTTTGTAACGTTGATTGAGGGATATATATTGGCCAGGACACCGGGGATAAATCCCCTGCTCTTCTTCGAAATAGTGCCGGGGAATCTTTTAGGTCCACCTGAGAGCACAGACGGGGCCTTGGTTTAACGTCTCATCCGAAAGACGGTACCTCTGACAGTGCAGCACTCCCTCAGCACTGCACTGGAGCGTCAGACTAGATTTACATAGAAACATAGAAGATAGGAGCAGGAGTAGGCCATTCGGCCCTTCGAGCCTGCTCCGCCATTCAACGAGATCATGGCTGATCATCCAAACCCTAGCACCCGGTCCCTACACCGACAGCCATCCCTCAAGTACCAAGTCCCGATCAAGGGACAAAAGGTAGGGAGTGTAGTGTATGTGCCTTTAAGAGCCCCAGGTGTGCTGTAATGCCGGTAATGGCCACTCGGGCTATATAAGCCTGTATATTGTGTGTATCCGTTAGAACCCCCCCCCAGACTTTGCTTAGTAAACACCTATGAACCAACTCCTGTCTTCAGTGTCTTTATCAACACACGGACACTACAGTGGCGACGAAGTGGAAACGGACTTACCTGCAATTCGGCAGCACCTCCAGGACATCGATTCCTTGGGCGTCCAGAAGACTCAAGAAAGTGAGAGAAACTGTGGTTTCACCAGCTGGCCAAGCTGGTGGCAGGTACTGCGCTAATCCTTCCTGGGCGTCAGGCTGGGGCTCCAGCGGCTAGCTCTACAGCTGAGACAGGCAGCGAAATCGGAGGCAAGCAATAACGGACTGGGCGGGAGCACTCGGGAGACGGCCGGCGCGGCAAGCAGGTCAGCGTTCAGACCTGCAGAGAAAGTCCGGCGGGAACGAGTCTCCAAATGTAAACAAATAAAAATTTTTTTAAAAACAAAGAACAGAAACCGCGGGAAACAGCGTTGTCATCGGCAGCGGCGGCGGGAAAGCGTGTGAAGCGCCATATCTTTGCTGCTGAAAAGAAAGAAAAGCGCGGGAAGCGCCATATCTTTTCTGAAATGCCTAAGTCTGGCAATATTGATGCTTTTGATAGTGAAATAGAGGATTGGATCACATACGTGGAAAGAGTAGAGGTATATTGCACTGCAAATGGAATAGAAGATGAAAAAAAAGCTTCAGTATTGCTGAACCTAATGGGCGCAAAGGCATACGGGCTGTTACAAAATTTAATCACTCCAGCCAAACCAAAGGACAAGAATTTTAAAGAAATTGTTGATACCCTGCAGGAGCACTTAAACCCAACACCGCTGCTGATAGCGGAACGATTCAAATTCTTCAAGAGAAATCAACACAAGAATGAAAGTAACGCTGATTACCTAACCGAATTGAGAAAGCTATCAAAGTACTGCCATAGTGGAATGTCTACCAGTAACAAATTCTGCCATTGAAATGGAGACGAGAAATGACCCGACTCTCTCACGGGTCTACAATTTAACAGTGAAGGGATGGCCAGCACATGGCGAACCACTGTTGCCAGCATTCTCGCAAAGAAGAGAACAGCTGTCAGTGTGCCGAGGAACCTTGATATGTGGATCCAGAGTGGTGATTCCACCCAAACTCCAGGATAAAGTGCTAAAGGAGCTTCACGAGGGGCATCTGGGTGGAGTGAAAATGAAGAACCTAGCTAGGGCGTTTGTATGGTGGCCAGGTATCGATGGAGACATCGAAGAAATGACCACGAGCTGCCTAGGATGCCAGAAGGTCCAAAACGCTCCACCACAAGCCCCTCTACATCCATGGGAGTGGCCCTCATCTCCCTGGCAAAGGGTACACATCGACTTTGCTGGTCCATTTATGGACTCAATGTTCTTAATCGCGGTTGATGCACACTCCAAGTGGCCGGAGGTAATAAAGATGTCTTCCACCACCACGGAAAAAACCATCACAGTATTAAGGACCATATTTGCCAGGAATGGGCTGCCGGAACAGATATGTTCTGATAATGGACCGCAATTTGTGTCTGAAGAATTCAGAAAGTTCTTAAAAAACAATGGGGTTAAGCACTACACGTCCGCCCCATACCATCCCGCCACCAATGGATTGGCTGAAAGGTTTGTCCAGACCTTCAAGAAGGCCATAAAGGCCATGGGTAATGAAGACATAAAACTTCAGCACAAGGTGGATAACTTCTTATTCGCATACAGGAATGCAACACATATGGTTACCAACCAAACTCCCGCCATGATGTTCTTCAATAGAAACCTAAGATGCCGGCTGGATTTGGTCAAGCCCAACATCAGAAGGGACATGGAGAACCGGCAGTTTCAAGGCATGAATGAAAGGCCAACTAGAACCTTCCAGATAGGTCAACAAGTTTTGGCCCGGGACTACCGTACCGAGAAATGGCAGCCTGGAACTATCTGCACACGACTAGGACCACGGATGTATACCGTGGACATCGGAGAAAGCATAATAAGGCGCCATGCTGACCAAATCATAAAGTCATCCGAAAAGGGACAACCTACACCACAACTCTATACGTCTAACGATGAAGTAGAGATACCCATACCTACCTCCGATCCGGTGATACTGGAACCCGCTGAACCCGACACTGGCATTCAAGCCGAATCAGCCTTGCCAAAAGAACCTACTACACCACAAGAAACTACTACACCCCCGAGGCGTTATCCGGACCCAGTCAGGAAGCCTCCTGCGAGACTGACTTATAATTAATTAACTACAGCAATGTGTATATTATTTTTCTTATAACATGTAATTAATAATTACTTAAAATATGATGTACTGGTTAGCTAAAAGGGGAGGAATTGTAGTGTATGTGCCTTTAAGAGCCCCAGGTGTGCTGTAATGCCGGTAATGGCCACTCGGGCTATATAAGCCTGTATATTGTGTATATCCGTTAGAACCCCCCACAGACTTTGCTTAGTAAACACCTATGAAACAACTCCTGTCTTCAGTGTCTTTATCAACACACGGACACTACAGGGAGGAACTTAAAACAATCACTGTCACTAGAGAAAAAGTACTGGGCAAACTAATGGGACTAAAGGCTGCCAAGTCCCCTGGATCTGAGGCCAAGATCAGATCAGCCATGATCTTATTCAATGGTGGAGCAGGCTCGAGGGGCCGAATGGCCTACTCCTGCTCCTATTTCTTATGTTCTTATGTAATGTTATTTAAACAGAACAAGTGAGATTGAGTCTCATGTTACATTCTTAGGCTGAATTTCCATTTTGTTTACACAGCGACATCAACTGCTCCTACTACAACTACTGAGACTTCTTCTACATCTGTACTATCAACAATTACATCACCAATCGTTACATCCACTTCAGGACCAACAAGTACAACAGGACCAACAACTCCAGAGAGCACCACCCAACCATCAACAACCCAATTAACAACAACCTTAACAACAGGGGCCAATCCAACAACAACAGCAAGTAGTAAGCAAGAGAAATTTTCTTTATCCGATATGTATCACTGCATGTTCTGGAATGAAAGCAATAGCAGAATTATGTTTTAAAAATCAGATAATGAAAAGAAACATCTGTTTTTTGGTATATAGCCATGCAAATATTTGATGAGGGTGAGCCTGCAACATTACTGTGTGAGGAAATTATTGTTGAACCTGCCTATATGATAATATGTAGAATTGATCTCACGTACTAAACTTCTACTGAATCAGAAAAGGCAGTGCAGTCCGTAATGCACTGATTATAGTATCCCACACTGATTTTACTGTTTTGTTCAAGCAGCTACATCAAGCACTGCAACGACAACAGAAACCTCTCCTTCCTCCGTACCATCAACAATTACATCACAGACCACTTCACCCAGCTCAGGGACAACAGTACCAACAACTACAGAGAGCAGCACCCAACCATTGAGAACCCAAACCACAACAATCTCAACAACCGCTGTCAGTCCCCCAACAGTAAGTAGTAAGAATCAGACCTTCTCTTTAACAGCTATGTCGTATTAATGGTGCTGAAAAGACTGAAACACATGACAGAATCATTCTTCTTCATTCTGGGTTGTCTTGCTGTTTGCTTTGGGGAACAGTGGAAGGGTTTGCACATTGATTAACAGTTTGACTGGCTGCATTAATGCTACTTCCATGGCCAAAACCACCTTTATACCAGCTGATAGGGTGGTTAGTCCTATGTGGCAGGAGTGTTTACTGGGCTCCCACAACCCATACAATGATGGGAGCCACCCACACCCACCGAACGCGAGTATCCTGCTGGATGTCAACCCAGAATTCAAAGTCGGAGCTCCGACTCCACTCGCCAGGACTGTCTGGCGTGAGTGTTAGAATTCTGCACCTTGTGGCCCAGAGGTGGGAATGATACCACTGCGCCAAAGGCTCACTCCCAATGCCAAAATGAAAAACCTGTTATAATTTGTTACCATATAATCACAGCTGGAGTGACAACATTTAACAACATAAGTATAGAAAGATGTCATGATTGGGCATTGCAATATATTTCTCAGATGTTACGTAATCGGGCTTTAAACTAAATACTGGGGGGAAGGTCCAGGTGAGGGGAAACTTAGAAAGTTAAAGAGAAAGGACAAGGCAATAGTGCAGGGTAGCAATAAGGGATAATGATAACCAGAGTATGACAGGAGGGAACAGTGCATACAAGCATAAGAGTGCACCAGCAAATAGGGTCAGAGTAGGGACGAATGGACAAAAGACAAAATCAAAGGCTCTTTATCTGAATGCACGCAGCATTCATAACAAGATAGATGAATTGACAGCACAAATAGAAATAAATGAGTATGATCTGATAACCATTACAGAGATGTGGCTGCAAGGTGACCAAGGCTGGAAACTGAATATTCAGGGTTATTTGACATTTCGGAAGCATAGGCAGAAAGGAAAAGGAGGTGGGGTAGCTTATTAATAAAGGATGAGATCACTGCAGTGGTGAGAAATGATCTAGACTCGGAAGATCAAGATGTAGGATCAGTTTGAGTGGAGATAAGAAATAATAAGGGAAAGAAGTCACTGGTGGTGTTGTTTATAGGCCCCCTAAAAGTAGCTACACTGTGGGACAGGGCATAATTCAAGAAATAATGGGGCCTTTACAGAGAGCTACTGCAATAATCATGGACAATTGTAACCTTCATATAGATTGGACAAATCAAATTGGCAAAGGTTGCCTTGAGGACGAGCTCATTGACTGTATTCAGGACAGTTTCTTAAAATAATGCATTGTGGAACAAACCAGGGAACAGGCTATTATAATTCATGGTAATGTGTAATGAGACAGGATTAATTAATGATCTCATAGTAAAGGATCCTCTCTCCAATAATAGTGGAGAATCAAAAAGAAAAGAAAGTCTTGCATTTATGTAGCGCCTTTCACGACCACCGGACGTCTCAAACCACTTTACATCCAATGAAGTACCTTTGGAGTGTAGTCACTGTTGTAGTGTGGAAAACCCAGCAGCCAATTTGCATATAGCAGCTCCCACAAACTGCAATGTGATAATGACTAGACAATCTGTTTTTGTTACGTTGATTGAGGGATATATATTGGCCAGGACACCGGGGGTAAATCCCCTGCTCTTCTTCGAAATAGTGCCGGGGAATCTTTTAGGTCCACCTGAGAGCACAGACAGGGCCTCGGTTTAACGTCTCATCCGAAAGACGGTACCTCCGACAGTGCAGCACTCCCTCAGCACTGCACTGGAGCGTCAGCCTAGATTTAGGTGCTCAAGTACCAAGTCCCAATCAAGGGACAAAAGGTAGGGAGGAACTTAAAACAATCACTGTCACTGGAGAAAAAGTACTGGGCAAACTAATGGGACTAAAGGCTGCCAAGTCCCCTGGATCTGAGGCCAAGATCAGATCAACCATGATCTTATTCAATGGTGGAGTAGGCTCGAGGGGCCGAATGGCCTACTCCTGCTCCTATTTCTTATGTTCTTATGTAATGTTATTTTAACAGAACAAGTGAGATTGAGCCTCATGTTACATTCTTAGGCTGAATTTCCATTTTGTTTACACAGCGACATCAACTGCTCCTCCTACAACTACTGAGACTTCTTCTACATCTGTACTATCAACAATTACATCACCAATTGTTACATCCACTTCAGGACCAACAAGCACAACAGGACCAACAACTCCAGAGAGCACCACCCAACCATCAACAACCCAATTAACAACAACCTTAACAACAGGGACCAATCCAACAACAACAGCAAGTAGTAAGCAAGAGAAATTTTCTTTATCCGATATTTTTCACTGCATGTTCTGGAATGAAAGCAATAGCAGAATTATTTTTTTTAAATCAGATAATGAAAAGAAACATCTGTTTTTTGGTATATAGCCATGCACATATTTGATGAGGGTGAGCCTGCAACATTACTGTGTGAGGAAATTATTGTTGAACCTGCCTATATGATAATATGTAGAATTGATCTCACGTACTAAACTTCTACTGAATCAGAAAAGGCAGTGCAGTCCGTAATGCACTGATTATAGTATCCCACACTGATTTTACCGTTGTGTTCAAGCAGCTACATCAAGCACTGCAACAACAACTGAAACGTCTCCTTCCTCCGTAACCTCAACAATTACATCACAGAACTCTTCAGCCACCTCAGGGACAACAGTAGCAACAACTACAGAGAGCAGCACTCAACCATTGACAACCCAAACCACAACAATCTCAACAACCGCTGTCAGTTCCACAACAGGAAATAGTAAGAATCAGACCTTCTCTTTAACAGCTATTTCATACTAATGGTGCTGAAAAGACTGAATCACATGACAGAATTCTAATTCTTCTTTTCATGTTGTCTTGCTGTTTGCTTTGGGGAGCAGTGTGAAGTAGTGGAAGGGTTTGCAGATTGATTACCAGTCTGACTGGCCTCATTAACGCTGCTTCCATGGCCATAACCACCTTTATACCAGCCAATAGGGTGCTTAGTCCTATGGGGCGGGAGGGATTTCTGGGCTCCAACACCCCATACGATGAGGGGAGCCACCCACACCCACCAGACGCGAGTATCCCGCTGGATGTCAACCCAGAATTCAAAGTCTGAGCTCCGACTCCACTCGCCAGGACTGTCTGGAGTGGCTGTTTGAACCCTGGACCTTGTGGTCCAGAGGCAGGAATGCTACCACTGTGCCAAAGGCTCACTCCCAATGCCAAAATGAAAAACCTGTTATAATTTGTTGCCTTATAATCACAGCTGGAGTGACAACATTTAACATCAGTATAGAAAGATGTCATGGTTGGATATTGCAATATTATATTTTTCAGATGTTACGTAGGGAAGAGCAATCATAACATGATAGAATTTAACATTCAGTTTGAAGGTGAGAAACTTGGGTCTGAAACTGGTGTCTTAAATTTAAATAAAGGCAATTACAAGGGTATGAAGAAGGAGTTAGCTAAAGTGGACTGGGAAAATAGATTAAAAGGCAAGATGGTCGATAAGCAGTGGCAGACTTTTAAGGAGATATTTCATAACTCTCAACAAAGTTATATTCCAGTGAGAAAGATAGACGCTACGAGAAGGATGAACCATCCGTGGCTTAGTAAGGAAGTTAAGGAGGGTATCAAATTATAAGAAAAGACATGCAACATTGCGAAGATTAGTGGTGTGATGAAATATTCCATTCATCACTGCCTGTGACTGTGGTTGGTTTCAGGTTTCCCCTCACCATTGTATTGCCTGTGACTGTGGTTGGTTTCAGGTTTCTCCTCACCATTGTATTGTATATTGGAATGTATGGAATGTGTTGTGTGTAGGGCTCCGCCCATACCTGGCCTCTATGTAAGCCAGCTCAGTCTGGCCTCATATCCAGTACTGCAGAGCTCCAGATGGAAGATACCTCTCTCCACTGCGTGTTATCTTCTAAGTTAATAAAAGCCTTGTTTTGTTCCGCTAACATCGAGTCTCGGGATTATTGAGGCACATCAATTTTATTAACTTATTTTTCAACACAATGGATCAACTCCTGAAACCCGAACGTTTGGATTTGGATCAGCATGCTCCGGACGCATCAGCACGCTTCGGACACTGGTTTATGTGTATGGAATTCTTCCTGGACAATTCCGCAGCCGTCAAAGACGCTACGGACGCTGCGAGTATGAAACTCAGAATTCTGCGGAATTGGGTAAGCCACCGGGTTTACCCCCTCATCCAAGACGCCGACACGTACCTGGCCGCCTGCGACATCTTAAAGGCGCATTACCAGCAGCCTACGAATGAGGTGTATGCTAGGCATCTGCTCGCCACTCGCGCACAGCGACCTGGGGAATCGGTGGAGGAGTTCCTAGGCACCCTGAAAATGCTTGGCAAAGACTGCAAGTGCCGAGATGTAAAAGCCGCAGTGTACACCGACGAGCTTGTTCGCGATGCCTTTATCACAGGCCTCAGCTCCACTTACATCCGGCAGAGACTGCTGGAAAAAACGGGATTGGACCTGAAACAGGCTGCGGACACCGCGCGATCCCTGGATGTGGCCCAGAGAAACTCGGACGCCTACTCTATCCGTGCCCGCGCCGTCCACGCCACCACGTGTGCACCAAGGGCACCGCCATCTTGGAAGGCATCTTCCCCGCCCAGCAGCCCGACACCGTCGGGGCCCCGCTCTCCCCCCAGAAGCCCTACGACAGCCGCGACGCGTCGGGGACCCAACTGCTACTTCTGCGGGCAGACAAAGCACATCAGAAACCTGTGCCCGGCGAAAGGCACCACCTGCTTTAAGTGCAGTAAGAAGGGGCACTTCGGGAAGGTGTGCAGAGGGAACCCCACCGGAAAACCAAAACCCGCCACCGCCGCGTGTGCGCCGTGGGAGCGGCCATCTTGGACGCCATCTTGCCCGACCTCGTGGGGTCCGCCATCTTGTGAGCAGACAGCGTGGATGCCATCTTGTCTCGATCAGGGCCCTACAGTGGCATCGGTCACAGTGGACCAGACCAGGCCCCACCCGCTATCCAAATCAATGGTGGACATCGAGGTAAACGGGTGCCGGGTTAAATGTTTAATTGACAGCGGAAGCACGGAGAGTTTTATCCACCCTGAACTGGCACAACAACTCTCCCTAAAGGTGGTCCCTACTCGGGGTACCATCTCTATGGCTGATAAAACCCAGACATCGACCATTCTGGGTTACTGCATGGTACAATTGTCCGTTAACGGGACTGTATACGATAATTTTAAAGTATTAATCATGAAGAATCTATGCGCGAGCGTGATCTTGGGCCTGGATTTCCAGTGCAACCACCAAAGCATCACGCTCAAGTACGGTGGGTCCCAGCCGCCCCTCACAGTGTGCGGCCTGGCTACCCTGAAGGTAAAGCCGCCTTCGCTATTCGCGAACCTTACCCCTAACTGCCGGCCAATAGCGACCAAAAGCAGGAGGTACAGCTGGGAGGACAGGCGGTTTATTGTGACCGAGGTAGACAGGCTCCTGAAAGAGCGCATTATTGAATGCAGCAATAGCCCGTGGCGCGCCCAAGTGGTGGTGGTAAGGGGTAGCGAGAAGAAACGGATGGTGATCGACTATAGCCAAACGATCAACAGGTACACCCAACTAGACGCCTACCCGCTACCCCGCATATCAGAAATGGTGAACCAAATCGCCCAATACAGGGTGTTCTCCACCATCGACCTCAAGTCAGCGTACCACCAGCTCCCTATCAGACCAGAGGACCGCCCGTACACCGCTTTCGAGGCGAACGGACGCCTCTACCAATTCCTCAGAGTCCCCTTTGGGGTGACGAATGGGGTCTCGGTCTTCCAGAGGGAGATGGATCGCATGGTCGATGACCACCACTTGCAGGCAACCTTCCCCTACCTCGACAACGTCACCATCTGCGGTCACAACCAGCAGGATCACGACTCGAACCTTGAGAGGTTCCTGAAAACTGCACAAAAACTCAACCTCACCTACAACGAGGACAAGTGCATTTTCAACACCACGCGCCTCTGCATACTAGGCAGCATGGTGGAGAATGGGGAAATCGGACCAGATCCTGACCGATTGCGCCCCCTACGGGAGCTGCCCCTGCCCAACACTCCCAAAGCCCTGAAAAGGTGCCTGGGGTTATTTTCTTATTATTCCCAATGGGTCCCCAACTACTCCGACAAAGCCTGCCCCCTCTTGAAAGCATCCTCTTTTCCGCTCTCTGCTGAGGCCCACGCCGCCTTCAAAAGCATTAAGCAGGATATTGAGCGGGCCACGCTACAGGCAGTGGACGAGAACACTCCATTTCAAGTGGAAAGTGATGCGTCTGACTTTGCCTTGGCGGCCACCCTCAACCAGGCGGGGCGGCCCGTAGCTTTCTTCTCGAGGACCCTCCAAGGGCCCGAGATCAGACACTCCTCCGTGGAAAAGGAGGCCCAAGCCATCGTGGATGCAGTGCGCCACTGGCGCCACTACCTAGCCGGCAAACGCTTCACCCTACTTACCGACCAGCGGTCGGTAGCGTTTATGTTCAATAATAAACAGAGGGGGAAGATCAAAAATGATAAGATTCTTAGGTGGCGGATCGAGCTCTCCACCTTCGAGTATGACATCATTTACCGGCCAGGGGCCCTTAACGAATCCCCAGATGCCCTCTCACGAGGGATGTTTGCCAGCGCCACCGGGGATCGGCTACAGACCCTCCACAACGACCTCTGCCACCCAGGGGTCACGCGGCTGTTCCACTTCATAAAGTCCCGCAACTTACCCTACTCGATTGAGGAAGTTCGGTCTCTGACCAGGAACTGCCGCACTTGCGCTGAGTGCAAGCCTCGGTTCTACCACCCTGATAGAGCCCACTTAATCAAAGCTACACGGCCCTTTGAGCGGCTCAGCTTAGATTTCAAGGGCCCCCTCCCATCCGTCGACCGCAATGTTTACTTCCTGAACATTGTGGACGAATACTCCCGGTTCCCATTCGCCTTCCCCTGCCCAGACATGACCAGCGCCACGGTCATTAAATGCCTCAGCAGCCTGTTCTGCCTGTTCGGTATGCCGAGCTACATCCACACGGATAGGGGGGCGTCCTTCATGAGTGAAGAGCTACGCCAGTACATGCTGTCCAGGGGTATCGCCACGAGCCGTACCACCAGCTACAACCCCCGGGGTAACGGTCAAGTGGAGCGAGAGAACGGGACAGTATGGAAAGCAGTCACTCTAGCTCTAAGGACCAAGGGCCTCCCTATCTCCCGCTGGCAGGAAGTCCTCTCAGATGTGCTCCATTCGATACGGTCGCCATTGTGTACTGCCACTAATGCCACGCCTCATGAACGAATGTTTAGCTTTCCCCGGAAATCCACCTCGGGCGTATCCATGCCGTCATGGCTCTCCACCCCAGGTCCGGTATTCGTGTGAAGGCATGTGAGGGGCCATAAGATGGACCCTCTCGTGGAGCCAGTGCACCCACTCCACACCAACCCCCAATACGCGTATGTCCGGCACGCCGACGGAAGGGAGGACACCGTGTCAATAAAAGACGTCGCCCCAGCCGGTAACGACAACAACCACGGCAATAGCAGCAACAACGACCACAGCAACTCTTACCCACCCACTACTGTTTCATCACCCCCGGAAGAACATCGACCAACGGCACCCCCACCAACTACCCCTTCAACAACCCTGGCGGCACCCCCGGCAGAGACCCAGGAGGCCACCGGGGACACCCAGCCGACACCCGCGACACCACAACAGCCACGTCGGTCGCAGAGGACTACCAAACCCCCGAACAGACTAAATTTATAGAAGGGGTGAATGTGATGAAATATTCCATTCATCACTGCCTGTGACTGTGGTTGGTTTCAGGTTTCCCCTCACCATTGTATTGCCTGTGACTGTGGTTGGTTTCAGGTTTCTCCTCACCATTGTATTGTATATTGGAATGTATGGAATGTGTTGTGTGTAGGGCTCCACCCATACCTGGCCTCTATGTAAGCCAGCTCAGTCTGGCCTCATATCCAGTACTGCAGATCTCCAGATGGAAGATACCTCTCTCCACTGCGTGTTATCTTCTAAGTTAATAAAAGCCTTGTTTTGTTCTGCTAACATCGAGTCTCGGGATTATTGAGGCACATCAAGTGGCAGGCCAGAAGATTGTGAAATTTTTGAAACTTGCAAAGGATGACTAAAAAAATAAAGGGAGAAAATAGATTATCAGAGTAAACTAGCAAGAAATATAAAAACAGACTGTAAGAACTTCTACAAGTATACAAAAAGGAAGAGAGTAGCTTAAGTAAACATTTGTCTTCACGGTAGAAGACACTATAAGCATTCCAATAACAGTGGAAAATCAAGGGGCAAAATGGAGGGAGGAACTTAAAATAATCACTATCACTGGAGAAAAAGTACAAAGCAAACTAATGGGACTAAAGGCTAAAATGTCCTCTGGATCTGATGGCCTGCATCCTACGGTCTTAAAAGAAGTGGCTGCAGAGATAGTGTATGCATTGGTTGTAATCTTCCAAAATTGCCTAGACTCTGGAAAGGCCCCAGCAGATTGGGAAACCGCAAATGTAACGGCCATATTCAAGAAAGGAGGGAGACAGTAGGCAGGAAACTATAGGCCAATTAGCCTAACATCTGTCGTTGGGAAAACGCTGGAATCCATTATTAAGGAAGTAGCAGCAGGACATTTAGAAAATCATAATACAATCAGCAGAGTCAGCACGGTTTTATGAAAGGGAAATCGTATTTGACAAATTTGTTAGAGTTCTTTGATGCTGTAACGAGCAGGGTGGATAAAGGGGAACCAGTAGATGTAGTGTATTTGGATTTCCAAAAGGCGTTCGATAAGGTGCCACGTTAAATGTCACTGTGCAAGATTAGAGCTCATAGTGTTGGGATAATATATTAGCACAGTTAGAGGATTGGTTAAATACAGAAAACAGAGAGTCGGGATAAGTGGGTCATTTTTAGGCTGGCAAACTGTTCCTCGAGGGGTACCAAAGCGATCAGTGCTGGGGCCTCAAATATTTACTATCTATATTAATGACTTGGATGAAGGAACCAAGTGTACTGTAGCCAAATTTACTGATGATACAAAGATAGGTGGGAAAGCAAGTTGTGAGGAGGCCATAAAGTGTCTGCAAAGGGATATAGATAGTATAAGTGAGTGGACAAAAATTTGGCAGATGCAGAATAATGTGGGAAAATTTGAGGTTATCCACTTTGGTAGGAAGAATAGAAAAGCAAAATATTATTTAAATGGAGAGAGACTACAGAATGCTGTGGTACAGCGGGATCTGGGTGTCCTCGTACATGACACACAAAATGTTAGCATGCAGGTACAGCAAGTAATTAGGAAGTCAAATGGAATGTTAGCCTTTATTGCAAGGGGGATGGAGTATATAAGTAGGGAAGTCTTGCTACAACTGTACAGGGAATTGGTGAGACCACACCTAGAGTATTGCATACAATTTTGGTCTTCTTATTTAAGGTGGGACTTTTGCAATGGAGGCAGTTCAGATAAAGTTCACTAGATTAATTCCTGGGATGATTGTCTAATGAGGAAAGGTTGAGCAGGTTGGGCCTATACTCATTTGAATTTTGAAGAATGAGAGGAGATCTTATTGAAAGATATAAGATTCTGATGGGGCTTGACTGGGTGGATGCTCAGAGGATGTTTCCCCTCGTGGGGGAATCTAGAACTAGGGGGCGCCGATTCATAATAAAAGGTCACCCAGTCATGACAGAGATGAGGCGGAATTTCTCTCTCAGAGGGTCATGAATCATTGGAATTCTCTTCCCCAGAGTGTTGTGGAGGCTGAGTCATTGAATATATTCAAGGCTGAGATAGAGAGATTTTTGAACTACAGTGGAGTCAAGGGTTATGGGGAACAGGCAGAAGAGTAGAGTTGAGGCCAAGATCAGATGAGCCATGATCTTATTCAATGGTGGAGCAGGCTCGAGGGGCTGAATGGCCTACTCCTGCGCCTACTTCTTATGTTTTTATGCAATGTAATTTAAATAAAACAAATGAGATTGAGTCTCACGTTATAATCTACGGCTGAATTTCCATTTTGTTTACACAGCTACATCAACTGCTCCTACTACAACTACTGAGATATCTTCTACATCTGTACTGTCAACAACTACAACACCAATCGTTACATCCACTTCAGGACCAACAAGCACAACAGTACCAACATCTCCAGAGAGCACCACCCAACCATCAACAACCCAATTAACAACAACCTCAACAACAGGGATCAGTCCAACAACAACAGCAAGTAGTAAGCAAGAGAAATTTTCTTCATTCGGCATTTTACACTGCATGTTCTGGAAAGAAAGCAACAGCAGAATAATTTTTTTTATATCAGATAATGAAAAGAAACATCTGTTTTTTGGTATATACCCATGCACATATTTGATGAGGCTGAGCCTGCATCATTACTGTGTGAGGAAATTATTGTTGAACCTGCCTCTATGATAATATGTAGAATTGATCTCACGTACAAAACTTCTACTGAGTCAGAAAAGGCAGCACAGTCCGTAATGCACTGATTATAGTATTCCACACTGATTTTACTGTTGTGTTCAAGCAGCTACATCAAGCACTGCAACAGCAACAGAAACCTCTTCTTCCTCCGTACCATCAACAACTACATCACAGACCTCTTCACCCACCTCAGGGACAACAGTACCAACAACAATTCAAAGTCCGAGCTCCGACTCCACATGCCAGGACTGTCTGGAGTGGCTGTTTGAACCCTTCACCTTGTGGTCCAGAGGCAGGAATGCTGCCCCTGTGCCAAAGGCTCAGTCCGAATGCCAGAATGAAAAACCTGTTATAATGTGTTCCCTTATAATCGCAGCTGGAGTGACAACATTTAACAACATCAGTATAGAATTATGTCATGGTTGGATATTGCTATATTATATTTCTTAGCAGTTACGTGGGGAAGAGCAATCATAACATGATAGAATTTAACATTCAGTTTGAAGGTGAGAAACTTGGGTCTGAAACTAGTGTCTTAAACTTAAATAAAGGCAATTACAAGGGTATGAAGAAAGAGTTAGCTAAAGTGGACTGGGAAAATAGATTAAAAGGCAAGATGGTAGATAAGCAGTGGCAGACTTTTAAGGAGTTATTTCATAACTCTCAAACAAGTTACATTCCAGCGAGAAAGATAGACTCTGTAAGAAGGATGAACCATCCGTGGCTTACTAAGGATGTTAAGGAGGGTATCAAATTGAAAGAAAAAGCAAACAATTTTGCAAAGTTTAGTGGTAGACCAGACGATTGTGAAATGATTAGTAACTTGCAAAGGATGACTAAAAAAATAGAGGGAGAAATTAGATTATCAGAGTAAACTAGCAAGAAATATAAAAACAGATAGTTAGAGCTTCTGCAAGTGTACAAAAGGGAACGGAGTAGTTAAAGTAAACGTTGGTCCCTTAGAGCCTGAGACTGGGGAATTAATAATGGGAAACAAGGAAATGGCAGAAACTTTGAACAAATATTTTGTATCTGTCTTCACGGTAGAAGACACTAAAAGCATTGCAATAATAGTGGAAAATCAAGAGGCAAAAGGGAGGGAGAAACTTAAAACAATCACTATCGCTAGAGAAAAAGTACTAGGCAAATTAAAGGGACTAAAGGCTGACAGTTCCCCTGGATCTGATGGCCTGCATCCTAGGGTCTCAAAAGAAGTGGCTGCAGAGATAGTGGATGCATTGGTTGTAATCTTCCAAATTTCCCTAGACTCTGGAAAGGTCCCAGCAGGTGGAAAATCGCAAATGTGACGCCGATATTCAAGAAAGGATGGAGACAGAAAGCAGGAAACTATATGCCAGTTAGCCTAACATCTGTCATTGGGAATAAGCTGGAATCCATTATTAAGGAAGTGATAGCAGGACATTTAGAAAATCAAGTACAATCAAGCAGAGTCAGCATGGTTTTATGAAAGGGAAATCATGTTTGACAAATTTAATAGAGTTCTCTGAGAATGTATTGAGCAGGGTGGATAAAGTGGAACCAGTAGATGTAATGTATTTGGATTTGCAAAAGGCTTTCGATAAGGTACCACAGCGATCAGTGCTGGGGCCTCAAATATTTACTATCTATATTAATGACTTGGATGAAGGAACCAAGTGTACTGTAGCCAAATTTACTGATGATACAAAGATAGGTGGGAAAGCAAGTTGTGAGGAGGCCATAAAGAGTCTGCAAAGGGATATAGATAGTATAAGTGAGTGGACAAAAATTTGGCAGATGGAGAATAATGTGGGAAAATTTGAGGTTATCCACTTTGGTAGGAAGAATAGAAAAGCAAAATATTATTTAAATGGAGAGACTACAGAATGCTGTGGTACAGCGGGATCTGGGTGCCCGCGTACATGACACGCATGCGGGGTACAGCAAGTAATTAGGAAGTCAAATGGAATGTTGGCCTTTATTGCAAGGGGGATGGAGTATAAAAGTAGGGAAGTCTTGCTACAACTGTACAGGGAATTGGTGAGACCACACCTAGAGTATTGCATACAATTTTGGTCTTCTTATTTAAGGTGGGACTTTTGCATTGGAGGCAGTTCAGATAAAGTTCACTAGATTAATTCCTGGGATGAATGTCTAATGAGGAAAGGTTGAGCAGGTTGGGCCTATACTCATTTGAATTTTGAAGAATGAGAGGAGATCTTATTGAAAGATATAAAATTCTGATGGGGCTTGACTGGGTGGATGCTCAGAGGATGTTTCCCCTTGTGGGGGATGTGGTGTATGTAACCTGTTCCACCTTAAGAGAACTTAAGCCTGTTCCACCTTAAGAGATGTACTACTTTCTCTGGCTGCTGTATACGTAATACCGGTGGTGACCACCGGTATATAAGTACTGTGTAGTGATATTGTATTTAGTATAGTCCTGACCTCCAACTAGTAAAGACCTGTTGAACTTTATTCTTGTAGTCTGTGTCAGTAATTAATCTTAATACAACTGGAACACACAGACTTAACAGTGGCGACAAGTCCGATTCTTACCCTGCGGCAGTTTATATCCACGGCGGCTTCGTCCACAGAACGGGCGTCGAAGAGAGGCATCCACCCTCATCACCCTGCTGGAAGACACGTCGCGCGGCAGGCATCGAGAACCCGGAGTGCAGAAGACATCCTGAACTCGAAGCCTCCATCAGCGGCAGTCAGCTATCTTCTTTCTACCTCGGTGGTGGGTAAGCCAGTCAGCGACGCGAGCAGAAGGACGGGGGGAGGAAGACGGAGGAATAAGGGCGGTGAGATCGATCGCGACCGGAGATAAGGGCCGGGCCGCATTCGGGCCGAAAGGCGCAGCGCGGGGACATCGATCGCGGCTGGTGATAAGGGCCGGGCCGCTTTCGGGCCAAAAAGGCGCAGCGTCTGGGGTGACTGAAGGCGCGAGAGCCGCGGTGAAGGCGAACGCAGCCGGTGCTAATAACCGGGCTGCAAGGAGGGCTGCGAGGCGCGACATCGGGGAAGCGCGAATGCCCGAGGGAGCCGCGGTGAAGCGGAGACAGCGTCGGGGGAGTTACTAACCGCTGGGAAAGGGGAGCAGCAGCGGCACGCCAAACGCCATTGCAGCCAGTGGGTGAAGACCGCCAAGCGCGGGAAAACCGCCATTTTGTAGGCAGAGGACGAAGACAAGAGCGGGAAGCCGCCATCTTGGGATAAAATAAATTGCAACGATGCCTAAACATGGGAACATTGATACCTTTGATGGCGACATCGAAGATTGGGCCATGTATGTAGAACGCATACAAAATTATTGTAAAGCAAATAAAATCCCAGATGCAGAGAAAGCACTAACGTTATTGAACTTAATGGGTGCGAAGACATACGGGCAATTGAAACACCTTTTATCACCAAATGAACCGGCGGATAAGACGTTCGAGGAGATTGTTACTGTCCTGAAAAATCATCTAAACCCCACGCCGCTGATGCTAGCGGAACGATTTAAATTTTACAGCAGAAGGCAGCTGAAGGATGAAAGCAATGCTGAATATTTAATGGAATTGCGTAAGCTGGCAAAGTACTGTCAGTTTGGAACGGGACTGACAGACGCACTAAGAGATAAATTTGTGTGTGGATTATTAAAAGAAGATACACAAAAGCGACTGCTCGAGGAGAATGAGCTGACGCTTGAGAAAGCGGTCACTATGGCAGCAGCACACGAAGCCGCAGCCAGAGGCACGGCAGTAATGCAGCTACGGTCACCGGAACACAGTACAAATAAATTGGGTTTGAGTACTGTAAAATGTTATCGTTGTGGAAAGACAACACACGATCAGAACCAGTGTTGGTTTAAAAACCAAGAATGCAGAACGTGTGGCAGGCTTGGCCACATAGCTAAAGTATGCCGGTCAGGAAAGAAGACCAGCAACAAAAAGTCACTGCAAGGAAAATACATAAAGGTGCACAAGGTGACAAAGACCAGTTCGAACGAAGAGAAGTCAGATTCAGACGCTAGCAGTAATGAACTGGGTAGCTTAAGAGTACACAACGTTGGTAAGGATGCAGATCTCCAGACAATTTGGGTCACTCTTCAGATAGCAGGAGTCCAAGTAAAGATGGAATTGGACACTGGATCGGCATTGACGGTCATGAATAAGAAAGATTACAAAAGGTTATTCCAACATATTCCCCTACGGGATACGGAGATTATATTGAAAACATACACGGGGCAAAGAGTGTACCCCATCGGAAAGATAGAGGTAAAAGTGGTCCACAAGGGCGAAGAAAGCCAAGTAATGGACTTATATGTGCTACCTGAAGGAGGTCCACCACTACTGGGACGGGAGTGGATTAGGAAAATGAATATGGACTGGCACTCCTTAAAAGCACTAACGGTAGATTCTGGGGAAACAGATGTCAAACCTAAACGATTGTCCAAAATATTGGATGATGCTAAAGAGGTGTTCCAGCAAGGACTGGGAACACTGAAAGGAATTACGGCAAACATCAAGATTGATGAACATGCACAACCAAAATTTTTCAAAGCCAGACCGGTACCCTATGCAATACGACCTACTGTAGAAGCGGAACTGGAAGCACTAGAACGTTCAGGTGTACTGTCTAAGGTAGATTGGAGTGAGTGGGCTACACCCATTGTTCCCGTTATGAAACGTCCTTCGAGCAACAAGCCAGGAGAACCAGGGAAGGTTCGCATCTGTGGAGATTTCAAGATCACCGTTAATCCGGTGCTTCACACGGTGCAGTATCCGCTTCCGCGGATTGAGGATATTTTTGCTTCGTTGTCTGGCGGGAAACACTTCACCAAGATAGACCTGGCGCAGGCGTACTTGCAGATGGAGGTTGATGAAGAGTCACGCCAGTACCTCACGATCAACACGCATAGAGGTTTGTACCGGTATAATAGGCTGGTTTTTGGAGTTGCATCGGCTCCGGCAATTTGGCAGAGGGCCATGGAGCAGGTATTACAGGGAATTCCAGGCACACAATGTTACCTGGACGATATTCTGATTACAGGTGATGGTGATGAAGAACACCTCGCAAACTTGGAACTGGTGCTCAACAGACTGAAAGAGTATGGACTTAGAGTTAATCGGCAGAAATGTGAGTTCTTTCAGAAGCGGATCTCGTACTGTGGTCATGTGATTGACCGGGAGGGGCTTCATAAGTCTCCTGACAAGATAGAGGCAGTTGTAAAGGCTCCCGCTCCGGATAATGTCTCTCAGTTGAGGTCGTTTCTGGGATTGATTAACTATTACCATAAGTTTCTACCGAATCTATCCACGGTACTGCACCCGCTGAACGCTCTTTTACAGAAGGGGGTACCATGGGAATGGAGCGAAAACTGTAAGAAGGCATTTCGCAAAAGCAAAGAATTGATCACCTCAGAGGAAGTGTTGGCTCACTTCAACCCGACACTGCCTATTCGGTTGGCTTGTGATGCTTCTCCATATGGTATTGGGGCAGTACTCTCACACAAGTTGCCAAATGGCACGGAAAGGCCAGTCGCGTTTGCATCCAGATCATTGACCTCCGCTGAGCGCAACTATGCGCAGATCGATAGGGAGGCTCTCAGCCTTTTATGGGGAGTGAAGAAGTTTAATCATTACCTGCAGGGCCAAAAATTCACACTTCTGACAGACCATCAGCCGTTGGTATCCATTTTTAACCCTAAGAAGGGTGTTTCGGTGATGACAGCACAGCGACTCCAGAGATGGTCCCTTTTCCTAGGGGCACATCAATATCAAATAGAATTCAAAGGTACAAAGCAGCATGGCAATGCTGATGGGCTGTCGCGCCTGCCACTACCTGAAGCAGAAGAGACGACGGAAGTTGACCCTGTTGAGTTATTTCATTCGACCATCATCGAATGTTTACCAGTCACCAATGCAAGTATTGAAAGAGAAATCAGGAACGACCCGACACTGTCCCGAGTTTATGAGGTGACAGTGAAGGGATGGCCAACACATGGTGATCCTCTGTTACCGGCATTCTCGGCAAGGCGAGACCAGCTGTCCGTCTGCCATGGTACTTTGATGTACGGGACAAGAGTGATTATTCCTCCCAAGTTACGGGAAAGAGTTCTAAAGGAACTGCATGAAGGTCATCTGGGGGGAGTTAAGATGAAAAGTCTTGCTAGGGCTTATGTATGGTGGCCGGGCATTGACCAACAGATAGAGGAGTTGACAAAAAGCTGCGCTGGGTGCCAAAAAGTGCAAAATGCACCTCCGATCGCACCGCTACACCCATGGGAATGGCCTTCAGCCCCATGGCAATGCGTACATATTGACTTTGCTGGTCCATTCATGGACTCCATGTTCCTAATTGCGGTGGACGCACATTCCAAATGGCCAGAAGTGATCAAGATGAATACCACTACTTCAGAAAAGACAATTGCGGTGTTAAGAACAATATTCGCAAGGAACGGATTGCCAGAACAGGTATGTTCGGACAACAGACCACAGTTCGTGTCGGAAGAATTCCAAAAATTCTTAAAGAAGAATGGAGTGAAACATTATACCTCTGCCCCATATCATCCGGCGACAAACGGGTTGGCCGAGAGATTTGTCCAAACATTCAAAAAGGCAATAAAGGCCATGAACGATGATCAGATTCCGTTACAACACAAGGTGGACAATTTCCTAATGGCATATCGAAACGCCGCTCATGCAGTGACTAACCAAAGTCCTGCCATGATGTTTTATAACAGGAGGTTGCGGTCCAGGTTGGACTTGTTAAAACCAAATGTGCGGAGGGAAGTGGAAAACAAACAGTTCTGGCATATTAATAACAAGTCCACTCGAAGTTTCGACGTAGGACAACCAGTGTTGGCAAGGGGCTATGGAAACGAAAAATGGCAGTCCGGAACAATTCGGGCCAGACAAGGACCTCTGATGTACACAGTAGATATTGGTAACAATGTGATAAGGCGTCATGCGGATCAACTGGTAGAATCAAGAGCAAGGGTCGAACCCATGGTTGCGACAGAGACAACTGTGGAAGACGTTAATGAACCTGAAGCATCTACCTCGGCAGGGACTGTACCTGATGATGACGTCCAATACATAGGAAACCAACAAGAAGAGTCACCTCAGCAACAAGAATCAGAGACCACTGAAAGGCGTTATCCAAACCGAATCAGAAGGCCTCCTGAGAGACTGAACCTTTGAACTGTTTATACCTGAAGTTATATATGTATATATGTTATGATGTTATGTTAAATGGGGATATGACTGTTAAGCTAAAAAGGGAGGATTGTGGTGTATGTAACCTGTTCCACCTTAAGAGAACTTAAGCCTGTTCCACCTTAAGAAATGTACTACTTTCTCTGGCTGCTGTATACGTAATACCGGTGGTGACCACCGGCATATAAGTACTGTGTAGTGATATTGTATATTTAGTATAGTCCTGACCTCCAACTAGTAAAGACCTGTTGAACTTTATTCTTGTAGTCTGTGTCAGTAATTAATCTTAATACAACTGGAACACACAGACTTAACAGGGGAATCTAGAACTAGGGGGCATCGATTCATAATAAAGGGTCACCCAGTCATGACAGAGATGAGGCGGAATTTCTCTCTCAGAGGGTCATGAATCATTGGAATTCTCTTCCCCAGAGTGTTGCGGAGGCTGAGTCATTGAATATATTCAAGGCTGAGATAGAGAGATTTTTGAACTACAGTGGAGTCAAGGGTTATGGGGAAGAGGCAGAAGAGTAGAGTTGAGGCCAAGATCAGATGAGCCATGATCTTATTCAATGCTGGAGCAGGCTCGAGGGGCTGAATGGCCTACTCCTGCGCCTATTTCTTATGTTTTTATGTAATGTAATTTAAATAGAACAAATGAGATTGAGTCTCACGTTATAATCTACGGCTGAATTTCCATTTTGTTTACACAGCTACATCAACTACTCCTACTACAACTACTGAGACCTCTTCTACATCTGTACTGTCAACAACTACAACACCAATCGTTACATCCACTTCAGGACCAACAAGCACAACAGTACCAACATCTCCAGAGAGCACCACCCAACCATCGACAACCCAATTAACAACAACCTCAACAACAGGGACCAGTCCAACAACAACAGCAAGTAGTAAGCAAGAGAAATTTACTTCATCCGGCATGTTTCACTGCATGTTCTGGAATGATAGCAATAGTAGAATAATTTTTTTTATATCAGATAACGAAAAGAAACATCTGTTTTTTGGTATATACCCATGCACATATTTGATGAGGGTGAGCCTGCATCATTACTGTGTGAGGAAATTATTGTTGAACCTGCCTATATGATAATATGTAGAACTGATCTCACGTACTAAATATCTACTGAATCAGAAAAGGCAGCACAGTCCGTAATGCACTGATTATAGTATCCCACACTGATTTTACTGTTTTGTTCAAGCAGCTACATCAAGCACTGCAACGACAACAGAAACCTCTCCTTCCTCCGTACCATCAACAATTACATCACAGACCACTTCACCCAGCTCAGGGGCAACAGTACCAACAACTACAGAGAGCAGCACCCAACCATTGAGAACCCAAACCACAACAATCTCAACAACCGCTGTCAGTCCCCCAACAGGAAGTAGTAAGAATCAAACCTTCTCTTTAACAGCTATTTCGTACTAATGGTGCTGAAAAGACTGAAACGCATGACAGAATTATTCTTCTTCATTCTGGGTTGTCTTGCTGTTTGCTTTGGGGAACAGTGGAAGGGTTTGCACATTGATTAGCAGTTTGACTGGCTGCATTAATGCTACTTCCATGGCCAAAACCACCTTTATACCAGCTGATAGGGTGGTTAGTCCTATGTGGCAGGAGTGTTTTCTGGGCTCCCACAACCCATACAATGATGGGAGCCACCCACACCCACCGAACGCGAGTATCCTGCTGGATGTCAACCCAGAATTCAAAGTCGGAGCTCTGACTCCGCTCGCCAGGACTGTCTGGCGTGAGTGTTAGAATTCTGCACCTTGTGGCCCAGAGGTGGGAATGATACCACTGCGCCAAAGGCTCACTCCCAATGCCAAAATGAAAAACCTGTTATAATTTGTTACCATATAATCACAGCTGGAGTGACAACATTTAACAACATAAGTATAGAAAGATGTCATGATTGGGCATTGCAATATATTTCTCAGATGTTACGTAATCGGGCTTTAAACTAAATACTGGGGGGAAGGTCCAGGTGAGGGGAAACTTAGAAAGTTAAAGAGAAAGGACAAGGCAATAGTGCAGGGTAGCAATAAGGGATAATGATAACCAGAGTATGACAGGAGGGAACAGTGCATACAAGCATAAGAGTGCACCAGCAAATAGGGTCAGAGTAGGGACGAATGGAAAAAAGACAAAATTAAAGGCTCTTTATCTGAATGCACGCAGCATTCATAACAAGATAGATGAATTGACAGCACAAATAGAAATAAATGAGTATGATCTGATAACCATTACAGAGATGTGGCTGCAAGGTGACCAAGGCTGGAAACTGAATATTCAGGGTTATTTGACATTTCGGAAGCATAGGCAGAAAGGAAAAGGAGATGGGGTAGCTTATTAATAAAGGATGAGATCACTGCAGTGGTGAGAAATGATCTAGACTCGGAAGATCAAGATGTAGGATCAGTTTGAGTGGAGATAAGAAATAATAAGGGAAAGAAGTCACTGGTGGTGTTGTTTATAGGCCCCCGAACAGTAGCTACACTGTGGGACAGAGCATAATTCAAGAAATAATGGGGCCTTTACAGAGAGCTACTGCAATAATCATGGACAATTGTAACCTTCATATAGATTGGACAAATCAAATTGGCAAAGGTTGCCTTGAGGCCGAGCTCATTGACTGTATTCAGGACAGTTTCTTAAAATAATGCATTGTGGAACAAACCAGGGAACAGGCTATTATAATTCATGGTAATGTGTAATGAGACAGGATTAATTAATGATCTCATAGTAAAGGATCCTCTCTCCAATAATAGTGGAGAATCAAAAAGAAAAGAAAGTCTTGCATTTATGTAGCGCCTTTCACGACCACCGGATGTCTCAAACCACTTTACATCCAATGAAGTACCTTTGGAGTGTAGTCACTGTTGTAGTGTGGAAAACCCAGCAGCCAATTTGCATATAGCAGCTCCCACAAACTGCAATGTGATAATGACTAGACAATCTGTTTTTGTTACGTTGATTGAGGGATATATATTGGCCAGGACACCGGGGGTAAATCCCCTGCTCTTCTTCGAAATAGTGCCGGGGAATCTTTTAGGTCCACCTGAGAGCACAGACGGGGCCTTGGTTTAACGTCTCATCCGAAAGACGGTACTTCCGACAGTGCAGCACTCCCTCAGCACTGCACTGGAGCGTCAGCCTAGATTTAGGTGCTCAAGTACCAAGTCCCGATCAAGGGACAAAAGGTAGGGAGGAACTTAAAACAATCACTGTCACTGGAGAAAAAGTACTGGGCAAACTAATGGGACTAAAGGTTGCCAAGTACCCTGGATCTGAGGCCAAGATCAGATCAGCCATGATCTTATTCAATGGTGGAGCAGGCTCGAGGGGCCGAATGGCCTACTCCTGCTCCTATTTCTTATGTTCTTATGTAATGTTATTTTAACAGAACAAGTGAGATTGAGCCTCATGTTACATTCTTAGGCTGAATTTCCATTTTGTTTACACAGCGACATCAACTGCTCCTACTACAACTACTGAGACTTCTTCTACATCTGTACTATCAACAATTACATCACCAATCGTTACATCCACTTCAGGACCAACAAGCACAACAGGACCAACAACTCCAGAGAGCACCACCCAACCATCCACAACCCAATTAACAACAACCTTAACAACAGGGACCAATCCAACAACAACAGCAAACAGTAAGCAAGAGAAATTTTCTTTCTCCGATATTTTTCACTGCATGTTCTGGAATGAAACCAATAGCAGAATTATTTTTTTTAAATCAGATTTTTGAAAAGAAACATCTGTTTTTTGGTATATAGCCATGCACATATTTGATGAGGGTGAGCCTGCAACATTACTGTGTGAGGAAATTATTGTTGAACCTGCCTAT
Source organism: Somniosus microcephalus (assembly GCF_052327205.1). Classification (NCBI taxonomy): domain Eukaryota; kingdom Metazoa; phylum Chordata; class Chondrichthyes; order Squaliformes; family Somniosidae; genus Somniosus; species Somniosus microcephalus. The sequence goes on along the minus strand of NC_140992.1, from coordinate 41,086,464 downwards.
ATGATAATATGTAGAATTGATCTCACGTACTAAACTTCTACTGAATCAGAAAAGGCACTGCAGTCCGTAATGCACTGATTATAGTATCCCACACTGATTTTACCGTTGTGTTCAAGCAGCTACATCAAGCACTGCAACAACTGAAACGTCTCCTTCCTCCGTAACATCAACAATTACATCACAGAGCTCTTCAGCCACCTCAGGGACAACAGTAGCAACAACTACAGAGAGCAGCACTCAACCATTGACAACCCAAACCACAACAATCTCAACAACCGCTGTCAGTTCCACAACAGGAAGTAGTAAGAATCAGACCTTCTCTTTAACAGCTATTTCATACTAATGGTGCTGAAAAGACTGAATCGCATGACAGAATTCTAATTCTTTTTTTCATGTTGTCTTGCTGTTTGCTTTGGGGAGCAGTGTGAAGTAGTGGAAGGGTTTGCAGATTGATTACCAGTCTGACTGGCCTCATTAACGCTGCTTCCATGGCCGTAACCACCTTTATACCAGCCGATAGGGTGCTTAGTCCTATGCGGCGGGAGGGTTTTCTGGGCTCCAACACCCCATACGATGAGGGGAGCCACCCACACCCACCAGACGCGAGTATCCTGCTGGATGTCAACCCAGAATTCAAAGTCTGAGCTCCGACTCCACTCGCCAGGACTGTCTGGAGTGGCTGTTTGAACCCTGGACCTTGTGGTCCAGAGGCAGGAATGCTACCACTGTGCCAAAGGCTCACTCCCAATGCCAAAATGAAAAACCTGTTATAATTTGTTGCCTTATAATCACAGCTGGAGTGACAACATTTAACATCAGTATAGAAAGATGTCATGGTTGGATATTGCAATATTATATTTTTCAGATGTTACGTAGGGAAGAGCAATCATAACATGATAGAATTTAACATTCAGTTTGAAGGTGAGAAACTTGCGTCTGAAACTGGTGTCTTAAATTTAAATAAAGGCAATTACAAGGGTATGAAGAAGGACTGGGAAAATAGATTAAAAGGCAAGATGGTCGATAAGCAGTGGCAGACTTTTAAGGAGATATTTCATAACTCTCAACAAAGTTATATTCCAGTGAGAAAGATAGACGCTACGAGAAGGATGAACCATCCGTGGCTTAGTAAGGAAGTTAAGGAGGGTATCAAATTATAAGAAAAGACATGCAACATTGCGAAGATTAGTGGTAGGCCAGAAGATTGTGAAATTTTTGAAACTTGCAAAGGATGACTAAAAAAATAAAAGGAGAAAATAGATTATCAGAGTAAACTAGCAAGAAGTATAAAAACAGACAGTAAGAACTTCTACAAGTATACAAAAAGGAAGAGAGTAGCTTAAGTAAACATTGGCCCCTTAGAGCCTGAGACTGGGGAATTAATAATGGGAAACAAGGAAATGGCAAAAACTTTTAACAAATATTTTGCATCTGTCTTCACGGTAGAAGACACTATAAGCATTCCAATAATAGTGGAAAATCAAGGGGCAAAATGGAGGGAGGAACTTAGAATAATCACTATCACTGGAGAAAAAGTACTAGGCAAACTAATGGGACTAAAGGCTAAAATGTCCTCTGGATCTGATGGCCTGCATCCTAGGGTCTTAAAAGAAGTGGCTGCAGAGATAGTGTATGCATTGGTTGTAATCTTCCAAAATTGCCTAGACTCTGGAAAGGCCCCAGCAGATTGGGAAACCGCAAATGTAACGGCCATATTCAAGAAAGGAGGGAGACAGTAGGCAGGAAACTATAGGCCAATTAGCCTAACATCTGTCGTTGGGAAAACGCTGGAATCCATTATTAAGGATGTAGCAGCAGGACATTTAGAAAATCATAATACAATCAGCAGAGTCAGCACGGTTTTATGAAAGGGAAATCGTGTTTGACAAATTTGTTAGAGTTCTTTGATGCTGTAACGAGCAGGGTGGATAAAGGGGAACCAGTAGATGTAGTGTATTTGGATTTCCAAAAGGCGTTCGATAAGGTGCCACATTAAATGTCACTGTGCAAGATATTGGGCTGGATTTTCAGTTGCTTGTGCCAGCAGTTAGCGCCTTATGAGAAGTGAATTTCGGGCACTATGCGTGTAGCGCCCGGGCGCAGCGCAGTTTGCGCCTCGCCCCAAATTAAGTTGGCCGTTAGCGCCGGCGCAAAGTTTAGCGCCCGCCCGGATGCGCGCGCAGAAAATGACGTCACATCCTCGTGCAACGCCCTTTGGCCGCCCCGATTCCAAACTTCAGTCGGACCGCCCCATTGTGCGGCTGGCGGCCGGAGCGTTTGAAAAAAGGAACGCAACACAACCAGCGCGGGCCCCGGGGGGCGCAAACTAAAGGGGACGTACCCTCCAGTATAAAGCCCAGCCATTTTTCAGCAAACACTCTTGTGCAACGCATTTCTGGACACAGAACAAGGAGGATAGCTAACTGGTTTCAAGCAGCAACAGCTCAGGTATTTTTGGACTCAGGCCAGAGCGCTGCAAGTGGCCTTTTGGAAATTTGACTGTTTGCCAGGATTTGATGGGGGTTGCATGGGGTGCCAACGCGGAGCTGCAGCGCCATGTCCGTAGGGCTCGCAGACGCATTGTGAGAGGGGCAGCCCTGGCTAGAGGCAGAGGGGGCTACAGGCGTCGGCAACATAGGCCTTACCCAGTCAGGCTATACCGCCAGCAGCGCTCCTACCTAAACATGAGTGCCGCGCGATGTTTTAGAAGGCTCCGATTCCGAAAGGAGGTGATTGCAGAGATCTGCCACCTGCTTCGCAGAGATCTGCGTCCAAAGCTCAGGTGCAGGACGTCTCTGTCGGTGGAAGTGAAGGTGACGGTGGCATTGAACTTCTATGCCACCGGCTCCTTCCAATCCGCTGCTGGGGACATAGCAAACATCTCCCAGTACGGCGCGCATCGCTGCATCCGCCAGGTGACCGAAGCACTGTTCAGAAGGAGAAGCCAATTCATCTCCTTCCCCATGGCCCTGCAGAGCCAGCATCAGCGCGCCTTGGGATTTGCCAGACTCGGGGACTTCCCCTTGGTGCAGGGCGCCATTGACTGTACGCATGTGGCTTTGCGGGCCCCTCTGGAGCATGGCGAGCAGTATCGCAACAGGAAGGGCTACCATTCTCTGAATGTGCAGCTGGTGTGTGACCACAAGCAGCACATTATGGCTGTCAATGCCAGCTTCCCAGGCAGCAGCCACGATGCGTTTATCCTGCGGCAGAGTACTGTGCATGACATGTTCGAGGCACAGCCTCCCCCAAGAGGATGGCTACTCGGGGACAAAGGCTATCCTTTATGTACCTGGCTCACGACCCCGCTCCGCGCGCCCAGGACCGCTGCTGAAGAGGCCTACAACGAGAGCCATCAAACCACCCGCAACATCATCAAGCAAACTATTGGGGTCCTCAAGCAGTGGTTCCGCTGCCTTGATCGCTCTGGAGGAGCTCTGCAGTATTCGCCGGACCGGGTCTCCCAATTTGTGGTAGTTTGCTGCATGCTACACTACCTGGCTATCCGCAGGACTCAGGCACTGCCACCTGACGTTGGAGCAGCACCTCAGGAGGAGGAGCAGGAGGAGCAGGAGGAGGAGGAGGAGGAGCAGGAGTACGTTCCCAGGAGGGAGCGACCAGGGCCAAGGGCCGCGCGACGCCACCTTATTACTCGTTACTACTAAGCCCCCTGTCAGGGAATGCCTTGTGGCCATGAGGGAAGATGAATGCAGCCGCTCCGCAAGCCCTCAGCCAGCGAAGCCACCAAACACTAACAAGAACAACCATGGAGACTGTATGAATAAAGATAATTATTTATTACACAAAAATGAAAACCCCTTCCCACATGAATCCCCAAAAACAATCAACGGGCCCCACAAAAAGCCCAACAAACGACTCACTCCCAAAAACTGGGGAGGAGTAACTCCACATTTGTACAAACCTGGCCTCAACCTCGGCCTTAACACAAAAAATAAGCCCACGAACCAAACAACCATGGGCAAAAGAAAGATGGCCACCGCCATATAAAACGAAAGCTGGCCACACCCTCTACTGAGTGGCCCGCGAGGGCGACACCTTGTCCAGCCTTTTGCCTCCCCTGCCCGGCCTGCTGCTCCTTCGCAAGCTCTGCCCAGTGGCTGCTGCGAGGCTGGGGGAAGGCGCCTGAGGCTCAGATGTCCTTCCGCCAGATGCCGCTGGGGGGCGGCCTACATGGCCTTTGGGCATCGAGTGGCCGGCTGCTGAGTGGCGCACCTGAGCCTGGCCAACATCAGCTCCAGCCGCTTGCCCTTGACGCCCCAGTGGGGGAGTGGTGGCGACGGATGGCGCAATGTGGGCAAGCTGGCATCTGGGATGCGCTGGCTGGTGCTGTGGCGCGCTGGCACTCGGCCGGGCCCGCACTGCAGGATCCGCAACAATCAGCCGAGGGGCGGCTCGCTGGGATGCTCCAGCGCGGCGGCTGCCCTGGCGATGCCTGCCTGAGACAGCGCGTGTGGCAGCAGTGAGTGCCCCTGTTGTCCTGGTGTGTGCCCGCATCACACCCGCCAGGGTCTTGACGGCATCAGTGAGCATGCGGCCACTCGCGGCAGTTGATGCCCCGAACTCGCGCACACTGGTCGCCAGCGACTCGATGGCCTCAGGCATGCGCCCCACCACGCTCATGAGCTCCGTGTGGCGCCGGTCCGAATCCTCGGCCATCTTGTCCAGCTTCCGCGCCTCCTCCGAGGTGAAGGTGTCCAGACTGGAGTTGGGACGCTCCCGCTGGGGAGCAGGGGACCGAACTAGGGGAACCTTGCCACGTTGGTGGCAGCGAGTGTCCCGATCAACTGCACTCCCCTCTGATCCTTCCCCCCTTTGGGGGGAAGGCTGCGGCCCACGCGCACGGCTCCTGAGTGGCTGGACGCCACTGGTCCCAGAAGCTGCAATCCGCTGCGACAGTTGGTCCAGGCACTCGTCCAGTGAGGATGTGTCAATCATTTCGTCCTCTCCTGCGGGACCTGAGTGTTCCCCTGATGGTCCGGCTTGCTCTTGCTCTTCCTCCTCCTCCTCCTCCTCCTCCTCCTGCTCGGAGGGGCTGTCACTGGCAGCTTCAGGGTCCTGGTCGTCACCAGCTGAAAGCAGGAATGCACAAGAGTAGCTTCAGAGTGAGGAGACGGCGTCAGCGAGGGAGTTAGGACTGGTGGCATTCAGCGCATTGGTGGGACAGTGGCAAAGGAGGTAGCTCGGATGCGCAAGTGCGACGCGAGAGGGCCAAAAGGCGAGGTCCTTACCATTGCCGGGCAGTGGAGGGTCGGCTACTCCGCACGCTGTGGGCACGATCAGCCGGGCTCCCATGAGCCCACACACGCGCTCCTCCAGGCGAGTGAGCTTCTGCAGCTTGGCGCGGCCTCCCCTGGTCCTGGCACGGGCCTGGCGATTATAGGCAACTTTAGCCTGCAAGAGAAAGGACGGGCTGTAAGTACGGAGTGTAGCCCTGATGTAGTGTGCACTGCCTCCCATGGTGGAATAGCTTGGCCAGAGTGTAGCCCTGATGTAGTGTGCACTGCCTCCCATGTTGGAATAGCTTGGCCAGAGTGTAGAGTGCAGAATGGGCAAGTGATGCTCATGACTGTCCCAAAGCTGCTGGCTGAGGGCTGGCCATTAGGACTTTCAGCTCCCTTTGCCCATCATGTCAGGTGTACATGCAAGAATGAGGAGGAGACTGGAAAGGGTACTCACCCTGACAATCCTGGTCAGGTCGTTGTATTTTTTACGACATTGTTTGTGGGTCCTGGGGGCATCGCCGCTGAACGTCACCTTGTTGGCGATCTGCTTCCAGGCTCTGGTGTAATCTTGGTGGTTCGGATTCCTCCCAGTCTCTGGGAACAAGATCCTGCGCCTCTTCTCCAGAGCTGTCACCATTATTTCCAGATCACCCTCTGAGAAGCGCAGGGCACGCTCACGGGCCTTCTCTGGCGTTGCCATGACTCCCTGGGGCTGAGCAGCAGTGTTGAGGCCTATTTGCAAAGCTGCAGTGTGCAGGGCGTGGCAGCAGACCAAATCGTCCCTTCCTCCTTTAAGAGCTGGTCGGTGCCATGGGGTCTGCTGTCAATCAAAAAATGACCGCACCCGCGCTGCGCCCCGCCTCGGCGCTATCCCTCTGCACCGCCGGCTTAGCACCTAAAGATAGTAGTGGAACGCCTCTTTTAGCGCTCCACCAACCTCTTAGGGCGAAGCCACTGAATTTCCGGCAAGGGGGCGCAACTTTGGGGCGGGCGCTAACTTTGGGCGGGCGCTAGCGTTAGCGCCCCAAAACTGGCTATACTGAAATTCTAGGCCAAGAGCTCATAGTGTTGGGGGTAATATATTAGCACAGTTAGAGGATTGGTTAAATACAGAAAACAGAGAGTCGGGATAAGTGGATCATTTTTAGGTTGGCAAACTGTTCCTCGAGGGGTACCACAGCGATCAGTGCTGGGGCCTCAAATATTTACTATCTATATTAATGACTTGGATGAAGGAACCTGGGGCTAGATTTTCAGTATAGACAGTTTTGGGGCGCTAAACTTAGCGCCCGCCCGAAGTTAGCGCCCGCCCCAAAGTAGCGCCCCGTTGCCGGAAATTCAGTGGCTTCGCCCTAAGAGGTTGGTGGAGCGCTAAAAGAGGCGTTCCACTACTATCTTTAGGCGCTAAGCCGGCGGTGCAGAGCGCAGCGCCCGAGCTCGGGCGCAGCGCACGGCAGACACTCTGGTGCCAGTGAGCTCTTAAAGGGGAATGATGGAGATGGAGATGATGATGATAGAGGAGGATGGAGGAGGAGATGGAGGAGGATGGAGGAGGAGATGGAGGAGGAGGAGGAGGAGGAGGAGGTGGTGGTGGTGGTAGTGGTGGTGGTGGTGGTGGTGGTGAACATAAATACACCGTTCACAACAACACACTGGATCCTTCCACACAACACATGCAGACTGCCGTTTATAGTGCAGGAGGAGTGCCCTTTAATTTGCGCTCCCCAGGGTGTGTTGCGTTCCATTTTACAAACGTTCTGGACGCCAGCCGCAGAATGGGGCGGTCCGACTGAAGTTTGGATTCGGGGCGGCCAAAGGGCGTTGCACGAGGATGTGACGTCATTTTCTGCGCGCGCATCCGGGCGGCCGCTAAACTTTGCGCCGGCGCTAACGGGCAACTTAATTTGGGGCGGGGCGCAAACTGTGCTGCGCCCGGGTGCTACACGAATAGCGCCCGAAAATCACTTCTCTTAAGGCGCTAACTGCTGGCGCAAGCAACTGAAAATCTAGCCCCAAGTGTACTGTAGCCAAATTTACTGATGATACAAAGATAGGTGGGAAAGCAAGTTGTGAGGAGGCCATAAAGAGTCTGCAAAGGGATATAGATAGTTTAAGTGAGTGGACAAAAATTTGGCAGATGGAGAATAATGTGGGAAAATTTGAGGTTATCCACTTTGGTAGGAAGAATAGAAAAGCAAAATATTATTTAAATGGAGAGAGACTACAGAATGCTGTGGTACAGCGGGATCTGGGTGCCCGCGTACATGACACACAAAAAGTTAGCATGCGGGGTACAGCAAGTAATTAGGAAGTCAAATGGAATGTTGGCCTTTATTGCAAGGGGGATGGAGTATAAAAGTAGGGAAGTCTTGCTACAACTGTACAGGGAATTGGTGAGACCACACCTAGAGTATTGCATGCAATTTTGGTCTTCTTATTTAAGGTAGGACTTTTGCATTGGAGGCAGTTCAGATAAAGTTCACTAGATTAATACCTGGGATGAATGTCTAATGAGGAAAGGTTGAGCAGGTTGGGCCTATACTCATTTGAATTTAGAAGAATGAGAGGAGATCTTATTGAAAGATATAAGATTCTGATGGGGCTTGACTGGGTGGATGCTCAGAGGATGTTTCCCCTCGTGGGGGAATCTAGAACTAGGGGGCATCGATTCATAATAAAAGGTCACCCAGTCATGACAGAGATGAGGCGGAATTTCTCTCTCAGATGGTCATGAATCATTGGAATTCTCTTCCCCAGAGTGTTGTGGAGGCTGAGTCATTGAATATATTCAAGGCTGAGATAGAGAGATTTTTGAACTACAGTGGAGTCAAGGGTTATGGGGAAGAGGCAGAAGAGTAGAGTTGAGGCCAAGATCAGATGAGCCATGATCTTATTCAATGGTGGAGCAGGCTCGAGGGGCTGAATGGCCTACTCCTGCGCCTATTTCTTATGTTTTTATGCAATGTAATTTAAATAGAACAAATGAGATTGAGTCTCATGTTATAATCTACGGCTGAATTTCCATTTTGTTTACACAGCTACATCAACTGCTCCTACTACAACTACTGAGACCTCTTCTACATCTGTACTGTCAACAACTACAACACCAATCGTTACATCCACTTCAGGACCAACAAGCACAACAGTACCAACATCTCCAGAGAGCACCACCCAACCATCATTAACCCAATTAACAACAACCTCAACAACAGGGATCAGTCCAACAACAACAGCAAGTAGTAAGCAAGAAAAATTTTCTTCATTCGGCATTTTACACTGCATGTTCTGGAAAGAAAGCAATAGCAGAATAATTTTTTTTGTATCAGATAATGAAAAGAAACATCTGTTTTTTGGTATATACCCATGCACATATTTGATGAGGCTGAGTCTGCATCATTACTGTGTGAGGAAATTATTGTTGTACCTGCCTATATGATAATATGTAGAATTGATCTCACGTACAAAACTTCCACTGAGTCAGAAAAGGCAGCACAGTCCATAATGCACTGATTATAGTATTCCACACTGATTTTACTGTTGTGTTCAAGCAGCTACATCAAGCACTGCAACAGCAACAGAAACCTCTTCTTCCTCCGTACCATCAACAACTACATCACAGACCTCTTCACCCACCTCAGGGACAACAGTACCAACAACAATTCAAAGTCCGAGCTCCGACTCCACATGCCAGGACTGTCTGGAGTGGCTGTTTGAACCCTTCACCTTGTGGTCCAGAGGCAGGAATGCTGCCCCTGTGCCAAAGGCTCACTCCGAATGCCACAATGAAAAACCTGTTATAATGTGTTCCCTTATAATCGCAGCTGGAGTGACAACATTTAACAACATCAGTATAGAATGATGTCATGGTTGGATATTGCTATATTATATTTCTTAGCAGTTACGTGGGGAAGAGCAATCATAACATGATAGAATTTAACATTCAGTTTGAAGGTGAGAAACTTGGGTCTGAAACTAGTGTCTTAAACTTAAATAAAGGCAATTACAAGGGTATGAAGAAAGAGTTAGCTAAAGTGGACTGGGAAAATAGATTAAAAGGCAAGATGGTAGATAAGCAGTGGCAGACTTTTAATGAGTTATTTCATAACTCTCAAACAAGTTATATTCCAGCGAGAAAGATAGACTCTGTAAGAAGGATGAACCATCCATGGCTTACTAAGGATGTTAAGGAGGGTATCAAATTGAAAGAAAAAGCAAACAATTTTGCAAAGTTTAGTGGTAGACCAGATGATTGTGAAATGTTTAGTAACTTGCAAAGGATGACTAAAAAAATAGAGGGAGAAATTAGATTATCAGAGTAAACTAGCAAGAAATATAAAAACAGATAGTTAGAGCTTCTACAAGTGTACAAAAGGGAACGGAGTAGTTAAAGTAAACGTTGGTCCCTTAGAGCCTGAGACTGGGGAATTAATAATGGGAAACAAGGAAATGGCAGAAACTTTGAACAAATATTTTGTATCTGTCTTCACGGTAGAAGACACTAAAAGCATTGCAATAATAGTGGAAAATCAAGAGGCAAAAGGGAGGGAGAAACTTAAAACAATCACTATCGCTAGAGAAAAAGTACTAGGCAAATTAAAGGGACTAAAGGCTGACAGTTCCCCTGGATCTGATGGCCTGCATCCTAGGGTCTCAAAAGAAGTGGCTGCAGAGATAGTGGATGCATTGGTTGTAATCTTCCAAATTTCCCTAGACTCTGGAAAGGTCCCAGCAGGTGGAAAATCGCAAATGTGACGCCGATATTCAAGAAAGGATGGAGACAGAAAGCAGGAAACTATATGCCAGTTAGCCTAACATCTGTCATTGGGAATAAGCTGGAATCCATTATTAAGGAAGTGATAGCAGGACATTTAGAAAATCAAGTACAATCAAGCAGAGTCAGCATGGTTTTATGAAAGGGAAATCATGTTTGACAAATTTAATAGAGTTCTCTGAGAATGCATTGAGCAGGGTGGATAAAGTGGAACCAGTAGATGTAATGTATTTGGATTTGCAAAAGGCTTTCGATAAGGTACCACATAAAAGGTTACTGCACAAGATAAGAGCTCATGGTGTTGGAGGTAACATATTAGCACAGGTAGAGGATTGGCAAGCTAACAGAAAACTGAGAGTCGGGATAAATGGGTCATTTTCAGGTTTGCAAACTGTAACTCGAGGGGTGCCACAGGGATCAACGCTGGAGCTCAACTATTTACAATCTATAATAATGACTTGGATGAAGGGATCAAGTGTATTGTAGACGAATTTGCTAATGATACAAAGATAGGTGGGAAAGCAAGTTGTGAGGAGCATACAACGAGTCTGCAAAGAGATACAGATGGAGTATAATGTGGGAAAGTGTGAGGTTATCCACTTTGGTAGGAAGAATGGAAAAGCAAAATATTAATTAAATGGAGAGAGACTACAGAATGCTGTGATACAGGAGGATCTGGGTGTTCTCACACATCAAACACAAAAGGTTAGCATGCAGGTACAGCCAGTAATTAGGAAGGCAAATGGAACATTGGCCTTTATTGCAAGGGGGATGGAATATAAAAATGGGGAAGTCTTGCTACAACTGTACAGGGCATTGCTGAGACCACACTTAGGGTACTGCACACATTTTTGGACTTCTTGTTTAAGGAGGGATTTTTGCATTGGAGGCAGTTCAAATAAAGTTCACTAGGTTAATTCCTAGGATGAATGTCTAATGAGGAAAGGCTGAGCAAGTTGGGCCAAAACTCATTGGAGTTTAGCAAAAATGAGAGGTGATCTTATTGAAAGATATACAATTCTGACGGGGCTTGAAAGGGTAGATGCTTAAAGGATGTTTCCCCTCGTGGGGGAATCTAGAATTAGGGGGCATAGATTCAGATTAAGGAGTCGCCCATTCAAGACAGAGATGAGGAGGAATTTCTTCTCTCAGAGGGTCATGAATCTTTGGAATTCTCTACCCCAGAGAGCGGTGGAGGCTGAGTCATTGAATATGGGACAAAAGTACCAACAACTACAGAGAGCAGCACCCAACCATTGAGAACCCAAACCACAACAATCTCAACAACCGCTGTCAGTCCCACAACAGGAAGTAGTAAGGATCAGACCTTCTCTTCAACAGATATTTCGTACTAATGCTGCTAAAAAGACTGAAACGCATGACAGAATTCTTCTTCTTTTCGTGTTGTCTTGCTGTTTGCTTTGGGGAACAGTGTAAAGTAGTGGAAGGGTTTGCAGATTGATTAACAGTTTGACTGGCCGCATTAACGCTGCTTCCATGGCCATAACCTTCTTTATACCAGCTGATAGGGTGGTTATTCTAATGCAGCGGATGGGTTTTCTGGGCTCCCACAACCCATACGATGATGGGAGCCACCCACACCCACCGGACGCGAGTATCCCACTGGATATCAACATAGAGTTCGAAGTCAGGGCTCCGTCTCCACTCGCCAGGACTGTCTGGAGTGGGTGTTTGAACCTTGCACCTTGTGGTCCAGAGGCGGGAATGCTACCACTGTGTCAAAGTCTCACTCCCAATGCCAAAATAAAAAAACTGTTATACTTTGTTGCCTGATAATCACAGATGGAGTGACAACATTTAACAACATCAGTATAGAAAGATGTCATGGTTGGATATTGCAATATTATGTTTCTCAGATGTTACATAGGGAAGAGCAATCATAACATGATAGAATTTAACATTCAGTTTGAAGGTGAGAAACTTGGGTCTGAAACTAGTGTCTTAAACTTAAATAAAGGCAATTACAAAGGTATGAAGAAAGAATTGGCTGAAGTGGACTGGGAAAATAGATTAAAAGGCAAGATGGTAGATAAACAGTGGCAGACTTTTAAGAAGATATTTCATAACTCTCAACAAAGATATATTCCACTGAGAAAGATAGGGGGAGAAATTCGGTATAGCCCTGTTTGGGGCATCATAGCGGCCGTGCGCAAAGTTTAGCACCTGGCGCTAATTATCGCCTCCGACGGCAAACTTGACTTTTATCGCCACTGGAGGTGATTGGAGCGTTAAATCAGGCACTACACACCTCTCTTAAGGCGCTAAGGCCGAGGTGCGAGGCGCTACCTCAGAGGGCGGGCGCAGCACAGGTGCTGCCAATTAGCGATTGAACACAGACTCACTGGTGCCGGTCAGTTCTTAAAAGGGATGGTCGATCTTGCTCTGCAGCCACATCCTGCTCATTGGAGCCTTGAATCTCGGCCTGGGCAGACCTGTGGCTAAATCTAGCAGCCATACACTATGGAGAGGGCTATGGAGCGAGCACAGCGCTTCTGCGAGCGGGCCTTGGAGGCTCTGGTTGCCGCGGTGGAGCGCAGAAGATCCATTCTGTACCCAGAATGGCAGGAGGCCTTTGCCATGCGAGTATAGAAGAGTGTGGAGGGAGGTGGCTCAGAGAGTCACCTCAAGCAGCATGGTGCCTAGGACCCATCTGCAATGTAGGATAAAGTTCAACGACCTCACTCGGGTCATCAGGGTGAGTGCCTTTTTTTCAAAACCTCTCCATCCCTCCATCTCAACCTCACTTTATGGCTAGAAGGTCTTAAAAGCCCCAATGCCCAACACTCATCCAACACCTATGGCCCTTTCATCAAACACACATGCACATTCCACACTGCACACAGTAAGGGCTAATCAACTATGGGAGGCATTTCAGGCAAGACCATTGCTGCATACAGTAAGGCCTATTCAACTATGGAAGGCATTTCAGGCAAGACCATGGCTGCATACAGTAAGGGCTATTCAACTATGGGAGGCATTTCAGGCAAGACCATGGCTGCATACAGTAAGGGCTATTCAACAATGGGAGGCATTTCAGGCAAGACCATGGCTGTATATTTACTCAGACGCCATCCTTTTTCTTGCAAGCCAAGCTGTTTCATAATAGGAGCCAGCAGCAGGTGGAGGGCGGCCTCAGCTGCAGGTGGAGGGCGGCCTCAGCTGCAACCCCTCAGCGATCTTGAGGAGCGCGTCCACAGGATTGTGGCAAGCCGGGTGATTGGTCCCCTCACCACTGGAGATGCCGACCCTGTTCTGGACAGCAATGGTAAGGTCATCACCTTTTTGTCCTCTCTCCTTCCACTTGTTCCTCACAACAGCAGCCTTTGACAGTTTCAGTCTGTGGAGATTATTCTTTATGTTTAGTAAGAAGTATTGTGATTGGTTGTTTGTTTCCTGCCTTGTGATATATGCTGTAATCTCATTGGTAGTTGATGTCATGTAATTTGTGGTGGCCATCTTAAATTCAGTTCTTTCCAGCCTTTAGTTGGGACTGGGTGTTGAAGATGTGCTACCGGATTTTTAAGTTAATAAAGCCTAGATTAGAAAGGCAAATCTATTCTTTATTTCAATTTATTAACTTTATGTCAGAATGGAGCGATATCTTCAACCAGAATGATTCAATGCTGACCCTAATTCTGCAGGAGTGGATGATTAATGGAAACATTGGTATTGTACATTTAAAAACTTTTTGGGCGTGTTGGATCAAGAGTCTCTAAATAAGCTGAATATGCTGATCAACTACATTGCTCCGGATGTGTATAAGTATATTTTGGACTGTAAAACTTACGAAATGGCTATTTCTACATTGGAAAAGATTTTTGTTAAACCAAAGAATGAGGTATTTGCACGTCACCTTCTATCTGCCCGTAGGCAGCAGGTGGGAGAATCTTTGGATACTTATTTACAAGCACTTCGGTGCCTTAGTGTTAACTGTAATTATAAGGCCGTGACGGCTGAAGAATATAAGGAAGAATCGGTACGGGATGCTTTTATTAATGGATTACTGTCTAGATCAATTCGTCAGCGGTTGTTAGAAAATAAGACTTTGGATCTTAAGAGTGCTTTTGAGCAAGCTTCTACATTGGATGTGACTCAGAGAAGTTCGGATTCTTATGCTCTTTTTAATCGGCCTGTGACTGTGGTTTCGGCAGTTCCGGATGAAAAGGAATTATGTGGACTTAATAGGAGTGGTTTATTAGATTCTGAAACAGTTTCTACTTCAGCGGCTGTTGCCTCTAGGATTCAGAAGTGTTATTTTTGTGGGAACGTCCGGCACCCTCGTCTGAAGTGTCCTGCTCGGGAGGCTGTGTGTAGTAAATGCGGCAAGAGAGGTCATTACGCACGTGTGTATAAATCATCAGGTTCAATTACCTCCTCTGTGACTATTCAGCCTTTAGATAGGGCGTTTATTGCATCAATTTCTGCTGCATTTGCTCATGGCCTAAACAAAGCTATAGTTACGGCCCAAGTTAATGGGTTGGAAGTGAAGGCCCTTATAGATACGGGCAGTACCGAGAGTTTTATAAGTCTTCAGTTTGCAAAGGAGAAGCATTTGAAAATTTTGCCTGTTTCCTATCAGGTGTGTATGGCTCAGACGACTCTCACTTCACAAGTAGCTGGTTGTTGCCTTGTGAAATTGATTCTTCTAGGTAATACGTATACTGATATACGCCTATCTGTTTTGCCTAATCTCTGTGCGGATATTTTGATTGGTCATGATGTGCTTCAGTTACACGAGAGTCTCAGTCTTTCATTTGGAGGGACTAAGCCACCTTTATCTATTTGTGGATTAACCTCTTTATCCATTTCTCCATTATCACTTTTTTCCAATTTGATGCCGGATTGTAAGCCAATTGCTACCAAGTCAAGAAAGTATAGCAGTCAGGATAGAGAATTTATTAATTCTGAAGTTCAACGTCTCTTATTGGAAGGAATCATTGAACTTAGTTGTTCGCCTTGGCGGGCACAGGTAGTTGTCACGACTAACGAGAGACATAAGAAATGAATGGTGATAGACTATTCCCAAACTATTAATAGGTATACTCAATTAGATGTGTACCCTTTGCCTAAGATTGATGAGCTTATCAATAAAGTATCTCAGTATAAGGTTTTTAGCACTATTGACCTAAAGAGTGCTTATCATCAGATTCCTATTGTTAAGAAGGATCAACCATATACGGCCTTTGAGGCTGGTGGAAAGCTGTATCAGTTTTGCCGAATACCATTTGGTGTTACTAATGGTGTTGCTTGTTTTCAACGGGCAATGGATGCTTTTATAAGTGATAACTCTCTCTCTGACACCTTTTCATATTTAGATGACATCACGGTGTGTGACAAATCAAGGGTGGAGCATGATTCTAATTTGGAAAGATTCCTTCAAGCTGCGGAAAAAGTTGGTTTAACTTTCAATAAAGAGAAGTGTACCTTTTCGACCACTGAGGTAAATCTACTGGGGTACATTATCTCGGGAAACAAGATTAAACCAGACCCAGAACGTCTGCGACCATTGATTGATTTACCTTGTCCCACTAATTCTAAGGCTTTGCAACGAGTTGTTGGACTGTTTTCTTACTATTCTAATTGGATTGCAAATTTTTCACACAAGATCCGGCCTCTTATTCGGGTTATGACATATCCTCTATCATGGGAGGCCAGGACGTGTTTTGATAATTTTAAAAAGGATATCCTTGGAGCAGTTGTGCATTCTATTGATCAGCAGGTTCCTTTTGTGATTGAGACGGACGCTTTTGATTTTGCAATTGGGGCTACTCTGAACCAAAATGGAAGACCTGTGGCCTTTTTCTCACGTACCTTGAACAATAGTGAAAAAAGGCATTCTTCAATAGAGAAAGAGGCGTATGCAATAGTAGAAGCACTGCGTAAATGGAGACATTATTTATCGGGGCGACATTTTACGTTGGTAACTGATCAAAAGTCTGTGTCCTTTATGTTTGATGTCAAACATTTTGGAAAGATTAAGAATGATAAAATAATGAGGTGGAGGATTGAGTTGGCATGTTACCATTTTGATACAGTTTATCGTCCGGGGAAGGATAATGTTGCTGCTGATGCGCTGTCGAGGGCTTATTGTTCTGTGATTCAGAGAGATACGCTTATTAATCTTCACAATGCCTTATGCCATCCTGGGGTTACGAGGATGATACACTTCGTATGCAGTAAGAATTTGCCCTTTTCAGTTGAAGACGTCAAGCGGATGACTTCATCATGTTCTATCTGTGCTCGGTGTAAACCGAATTTCTTTAAGCCTCAACGAGCTCATCTTATAAAGGCTACTTCTCCTTTTGAATGTTTGAGTGTTGATTTTAAGGGGCCTCTTCCTTCAACTACTCAAAACCGATATATATTTACTGTTGTGGATGAGTTTTCAAGGTTCCCTTTTGCTTTTCCTTGCGCAGATGTATCAGCTGCTACAGTTATCAAATGTCTGACTCAACTTTTTGTCATCTTTGGGATGCCTGCGTATATCCATTCAGATCAGGGAAGTTCTTTTATGTCTTCCCAGTAGAAGGAATACCTTCAGAGTCGGGGAATTTCTACTAGCAGAACTACCCCGTATAATCCCCAGGATAATGGACAGTGCGAACGATACAATGGGGTGATCTGGAAGGCAGTTATGTTGGCTTTGACATTCCTTAAGAATACACAGTGGGAAATGGTACTGCCTGATGCCCTGCATTCCATTAGATCATTGCTTTCAACGGCTACTAACGTGACCCCCCATGAAAGGCTCTTTAACTATCCACGGAGATCTACTACGGGATATTCGGTACCTTCATGGCTTACTATGCAGGGACCTGTGCTGCTTCGACGCCATGTTAGATTGTCAAAATATGATCCTTTAGTGGAGGAGGTGGAGCTGTTGGAGGCAAATTCCCAATATGCTCATATTCGATTCCAAGATGGGAAAGAAAGTACCGTTTCAATTAAAGACTTGGCTCCTTGTGGTGGCCAGCCCTCTTCTGAGGATATTAACAATAGTCATGATTCAGATAATGTGGATGCTGTTACAGATACTACGAATATTTCCAATCCGACTGCAGATAATTATACTTCTATTAGTCAGCCCTCGATGGATGTTCATGACCGTCCCAGTTTACCTCCTGATGGGATTTCTAATCCGGAAACCGTTGAAAATCGGGATATGCATAGCCTTCCTGCAGAAGATACTTCTGTGTCTCTTGGTGTGGGAGGGCAAGGAATTTCACCAAGGTTAAGAAGGTCGACACGAACAAGATATCCGGTCGACCGATTGAAAATGGACTTTTAAATTGATAGTAATGTTTTAAAATTGTTGAAATATATTATATTGTTTTAGTTGAGAGATACTTAATACTTATGTGCAATGTTACTATTTGTTGTTGCTCACTTAGTATTGTGTCATGTTGAATAGTTTTATTTTGTCTGCATAGTTTTAGTTGTAAATAATTAATTATAAATTGTAAAGGTTATTTAGGTTGGAGTATATTTTAAAAGGAGGGGTGAATGTGGTGATTATTCTTTGTGTTTAGTAAGAAGTATTGTGATTGGTTGTTTGTTTCCTGCCTTGGGATATATGCTGTAATCTCATTGGTAGTTGATGTCATGTGATTTGTGGTGGCCATCTTAAATTCAGTTCTTTCCAACCCTTAGTTGGGACTGGGTGTTGAAGATGTGCTACCGGATTTTTAAGTTAATAAAGCCTAGATTAGAAAGGCAAATCTATTCTTTATTTCACAATCCAAATCACTAAATCGCTGCACTCATGCCTCCCTTGCTGCCACCCTGTCCTCACGCTAAAGCCACTCTTGTACCTCCCTGCTTTCAGATGGTGATTCACCAGGCGAGGAGACGGGCCCTCAAGCTCCCAGTGGGAGTGAAGCTGAAGGCGAGGAGGAAGAGGAAGCTGGAGCATCAGCACCACCCTCTTCCGAGGAAGCCCATGCCCACACTGGGAACATGCCTTCCCTGGAGGGGAGCAGGGTGGAATGGTCTGATGAGGGTGAAGCTCCAGGACCCAGCGGGCTGCAGCAACGCGATGGGGGTAGGGAAGCTCGGGGGCCTTCTCCCCGGAGGGAGAATATGCCATCGAGTCCTGCTGCACTGGACGCAGAGGAGGAGCGGGTCCTCGCTGAAATGAGCGCCCAGGCGGAGTACAGGCACACTGAGCTCATGGCTGCAGTGGCAAGGGTGCCCGAATCCATTGACTCACTGTCAAGGAGTGTGGAGCACTTCGCTGTAGCACAGGCCGATGCCACGCAAATGTTTAGTGCTGCAATTCAGTCACTGGCTGCCATGACCCCATCTCTGACTGCGCTCATGCAGACTCAGATTGAGGCCATGCGATCACTGACTGCTGCCATCCTCGCTGGTTCGAACACTTTTCCCCGGGGCTCTCACCCCGCCGCAGCAGGCCAGCAATCTGTGCTCAAGCAGATTGCGCCGGATACTGAAGTGCTGCCCCGTGGGAGTGCCAGTGTGTCGGCCAAGCAGGGAGGTGCTGTCCTCTCTCAAGATGACAGCATTCCTGCTGCCACCACTGTCACTTCTCCACTGCACTTGCCACCGCCTGTAGGACAGACTGCTGCAGCCCATGCAGAGTTGGTGCAGTCTGCTGCCGGCCCCTCCAGGCTCAGAGCTGGTCGAGGCCGTCCTTCAAGGGCATCTGCAGTCTCAGGTTGTGACAATCAGCAGCCTTCCACCAGCCTTGCTGCAGCCACTGGGGTCCCATTACGGAGGAGCTGCAGGGTGGGAAGGGGGGAATTTTGCCAGGGAAGCAGATCACCCTCAATGGGAAAAAAGTAGGTGTGACAAAATGTTGTTCCTTGTTTTATTAAAGGCCGAGGTTCATGGTCAACATTTTTTTTAATTGCTTTGGACTTTGTCTCCAGGTTGTGAGAGCCAGTTAGGTTAATGACTCTTTTTTTTGTGTTTCTTTCTATTAGTTTGTCCTGCGGAAATGAGACATACAGTGGGCTAGATTTTCGGGGAGCCGTCAGGCGGGGTTTCAGGCGTGTTGGGGGGGAATATCCCGACTTTGCGGGTCCCGCCACCATCCCGCCCAAAACCCCGCCTCACGTAAGTTTCAGGGGCAGCGGGTACTTGCCCTGCACTGGGACCCGCCGAAACCAGGCGGGAAGGGATTAGTGCCAATTAACTGCCTGTTAACAGGCAGTTTTTAGCCTAATCCCCATTTTGAGGGGTTTCGTGTGGGTTTCCCGACGGCTTCAAACCACGCCAGGTTGGAGCGGCGGGCCGTCGGGTTGAAGGAGTTGGAGGGGTCGCGATGTCGGCGCTCAAGGTGAGTGATGGGTGCATTAGTGTAAAGGTAAGTGTGTTTGGTGTGTCTAAAGTGTGTAAAGAACTCTTACTTACCTGTACTTACCTTCACAGCCTTTCTTCCTGTAGCCGTCGGGAGCGCATCACACAGCCGCCGCTTAAAGTTGAATGGCTGCGATCTGTCAAAAGTGACAGCCTTCAGCTTTGAGTGCTGCTGAGATTTCTAAATGAGTCTGCGCAGAAGGACTCATCTTAGAAATCAGACTGTCAGTGTTTCACAGCTTCAAACAGCTGTGAGACACTGATATTTCATCTGCCAAGAAATCTTGACAGATGAAATTGCAGTCTGTGACGTCACCTGTTGCCGGGTGGCCCTTAATTGGCCTGCTGAGCCCGCTGGGCGGGCTCAACAAGGTCAATCAAGGGAAAATTGCGCGGATTGGCCGGACGTCGAAGTAGGCAGGTCAAAAACCTGAAAGGGGAAGTCCCGCCTTCTTCCCGACAGGTTCGACAAAATTGACCCCACAGAGTTTGTAAAATAAATACGTTTCTGTATTCAAAATGTACATGTTTGGTCTTTGCAATCATTGTTGCCTTGACCGGCTTAGGGGTTGCGGGATGGTTTCATTCAGGTTGTTTGAATGGCAGAAGCCATTTCCTCAGAAGGGGCCTAGAAGCGACTTGTTATGAGCCTTTGACGGACGGCCCTTCCACTTTGTACATTGTGTGCCTCCCTCCCACCTTGGTGCTGCTGATGATCTTCCTCCTCCTCTTCCTCCTCCTCCTCCTCTGGTGGTGCTCCAATGTCTGGTGGCATTGGCTGGGTCCTGAAGATTGCAAGGTTATGCAGCATGCAGCACACAACAACGAAGTGGGAGACTCGCTCAGATGAGTACTGAAGGGCTCCTCCAGAATGGTCCAGACAGCGGAACCGTTGCTTGAGCACGCCGATTGTGTGCTCAACAATGTTCCTGGTAGCTTGATGGCTCGCGTTGTATCGCAGCTCAGCAGGGGTGTTGGGCATACGGAGCGGTATCATCAGCCAGGTGCACAGAGGATATCCCTTGTCCCCGAGAAGCCAACCACCTGGGTGATGGGGTGCCTGGAAAAGGTTTGCCACAGAGGTCTGGCGCAAGATGAAGGCATCGTGGCTGCTGCCAGGAAAGTGGGTATTGACAGTGAGTATCAGCTGTCTGGTCACAGACCAACTGAACGTTTAAGGAATGGAAGCCCTTTCGGTTGTGGAAACCCTCGGCATTCTCTTGCAGCGCACGCAAAGCCACATGCGTGCAGTCAATGGCGCCCTGCACCATGGGGAAGCCCGCTATCATCGCAAAGCCCATTGCGTGTTGTTGCTGCTTGTCTGGGGTCATGGGGAAAGAGATGTACTCTCGTCTCCTTTTAAAGAGGGCATTTGTGACCTGACGGATGCAACAATGCACCACGAACTGGGAGATATTGGCGATGTCCGCAGTAGCTGATTGAAATGAGCCGGTGGCATAAAAGTTGAGAGCCACTGTTATCTTCACTGCCACCGACAGAGACGTCCTGCTCCTCAGTTGAGGCTGCAGATCTGGCTGAAGCAGGTGGCAGAGCTCAGTGACCACCTCCTTGCTGAAGCGCAGCCTTCGCAAACACTGCTCCTCAGACATATTAATGTAGAAGTGTTGGCGAAAAACCCTGGGAGGGTAAGGTCTCCTGTACAGTGGCCTGTTGGCCCTCCTCCATCTGGCCATGATTGCCACTCTCTCGCTGCGTCTCTGTGCCCTCCGAATGTGATGGAGAAGGACGACGTCCCCATCCATTGCAGCCCCCATAGTATCTAGGCAATCAAAGTTATGAAGGTCGAAAACCAAAGTACCTGCAAAGTTATGGTCAGAAGCCAAAACTACCTCAGACAGCGTTGACTCAATGCAGAAGTCTCTCTTTCTCTCTCTGAAAATCTCTCTCTCTCTCAGAACGAGTGGTGCAAAAATGGCTACCACACAAAAGCCAGGAAGAGGCCCCCTTTAAATAACGCCCCCCCCAGCCCCACAGCGACTGGGAAGCATTCCAGTCTACCTGTCGCCGGTTGCACCAGGCAGAAAGGAGGGGGGGCGCCACTCAATTTCCATCCTGGGGTGTCACAAGGGCGTTGCACTCTCGAATGACGTCAAGATCTACGTGTGCAGGAGATCAGGTGGTATTGTATAGCGCCGCCGCAAAATGTCCGGTCAATTTCGCGAGAGGCGCAGATATCGCTGCGCCCGGGCGCTAGTTGCATTGCGCCCCATTAGCGCACTCTTAAGGCGCTAACGGGAGGTGCAAACCAGCTGAATTTTTCCCCCATAGACTCTACAAGAAGGATGAACCATCTGTGGCTTACTAAGGAGGTTAAGGAGGGTATCAAATTGAAAGAAAAGGTATACAATGTTGCGAAGATTAGTGGTAGGTCAGATGATTGTGAAATTTTTAGAAATTTGCAAACGATGACTAAAAAAAGGGAGAAAATAGATTGAGAGTAAACCAGCAAGAAATATAAAAACAGATAGTAAGTGCTTCCACAAGTATACAAAAAGGAAGAGAGTAGCTAAAGTAAACATTGGCCCCTTAGAGGAGGAGGCTGGGGAATTAATAATGGGAAACAAGGAAATGGCAGAGACTTTGAACAAATATTTTGTACCTGTCTTCACAGTAGAAGACTCTAAAAACATTCCAATAATAGTGGAAAATCAAGGGGCAAAAGGGAGGGAATAACTTAAAATATCACTATCACTAGAGAAAAACTACTAGGCAAACTAATGGGACTAAAGGCTGACAAGTCCCCTGGATCAGATGGCTTGCATTCTCGGGTCTTAAAAGAAGTGGCTGCAGAGATAGTGGATGCATTGGTTGTAAACTTCCAAATTTCCCTAGACTCTGGAAAGGTCCCAGCAGATTGGAAAATCGCAAATGTAACACTTATATTCAAGAAAGGAGGGAGACAGAAAGCAGGAAAATATAGACCAGTTAGCCTAACATCTGTCATTGGGAATAAGCTGGAAACCATTATTAAGGAAGTAGTAACAGTACATTTAGAAAATCAAATACAATCAAGCAGAGTCAGCGTGGTTATATGAAAGGGAAATCATTTTTGACAAATTTAATAGAGTTCTCTGAGAATGTAACAAGCAGGGTGGATAAAGGGGAACCAGTAGATGTAATGTATTTGGATTTCCAAAAGGCTTTCGATAAGGTACCACATAAAAGGTTACTGCACAAGATAAGAGCCCATGGTGTTGGAGGTTACATATTAGCACAGATAGAGGATTGGCTAGCTAACAGAAATCCGAGAGTCGGGATAAATGGGTCAATTTCAGGTTGGCAAACTGTAACTAGCTGGATGCCACAGGGATCAGCGTTGGGGCCTCAACTATTTACAATCTATATTAATGACTTGGATAAAGGGACCAAATGTATTGTAGCCAAATTTGCTGACGATACAAAGATAGGTGGGAAAGCAAGTTGTGCGGAGGACACAACGGGGTTGATTTTCCTGGAGCCATCAGGCGGGGTTTCAGGCGTGGGGGGGGGGGGAAATCGCAAAAATAGGGGGTCGCGACTCCCCCCCCCCGCCTGATTCCCCGCCCCGTCCGACTTTTACCCCGGCATTTCAATCCGACCCAAATCAGTCCCACCCGCAGCTGGCGGGACTGGTCGTCGGGAGCCAAATCACCAATAATTGGCATCTTTAATGCCATTTTAAGGGGCCCTTGCTATTTTCAGCCTTTTCCCACGTGAAACACGCCTGGTGGGAACCCCGCTGATGAAACCTGGCGTGAACCATGTCGGATTGCTTACTTTCAGCTGCAGGTCAATCAGGAAAGAAGAGATTTAATCAGACAGCATTTGTCGGTTGCAGGACCTTGTTCTTTCAGGCTTGAGGCAACTTGTTCAAGGCTTAGGCTTAGGTTGGAGCCTCACACACTTCTCCAGTGTGAGCTCCTGGGAAGCCCCTCTTGCCACCCTCACTCAGCGCTTCCTCAACTGGGGCACCTACCAGAAGCATGGGAGGCCTTTTTTTCCTTCCCCTCTTGGCATTAGAGGACCTCCAGCCCCAATCGCGAAATGACACATGCCACAACTGCAGAAGCTGCCATCTGAAATTTTATTTACACTAACCAACTGATGGCATTTTTAAAATAAACACAACATTTCACCCAAGTGACTACCCTTGTGATTAGTGGTGCTTTATTTTTCTCTTACGCGTGCTCCTACGTAGTGATTCCCCTGTGGCTTCAGCAGATGTGGAGGCCCCTTGCTCACTTTCCTGCTGCTCCTATCTCGACACTTTTGGCAGGCGTCCTCTGGGGTGGCGAGCCTGTGAGGGCTCGCCAGCAGTCTGCTGCTCCTGCGGCTGTGCAGGGGTTGAGACCTCTATCTCCGTTGGGTGTGGACTCTGGCGGGGCTCTGACCGAGGGCTCTGCAGTGGCATGGAAGCGTGAGCGCTTGGCGTGGAGCCCCCACTTCCTTGATGTCTACCACCAACCTCCCTCTCATGGGTCAGGTCCCCCTCAGTGCCTGCAAGTGGCTTGAGAGCAGCTTGCTGCACATCAGGGGGGCCATGGGGACCCGTTTCTACAATGGCAGTCCTACTCAGAGGGCCTGCCATGAAGGTCTGGTTTCCCTGCTCAATAGCTGACCATCACTCCTCCAGAGATATCAGTCTATTCTGAACACTCACCATGTTTTCAACACTCTGGCGACTTAGCTCCTCCATGGCCATAACCATCCTCTCCTCTACTGTAGCCATCCTTTCCGCGGAGGTTGCCATCCTTTCCGTGGTGATGCGTTCATGCGCCAATGACTCCACAAAGGCTCTGTTCATGTTCGCTATGGACCCCTCCATTCGCTCCACACTCGCAGCGACCCTGGAGACAAAACCTGCCAGAGACTCCTGCATCTGTGCATGGAGATCCATCATCTCTTCTCTTGCGGATGG
Source organism: Somniosus microcephalus (assembly GCF_052327205.1). Taxonomy (NCBI): domain Eukaryota; kingdom Metazoa; phylum Chordata; class Chondrichthyes; order Squaliformes; family Somniosidae; genus Somniosus; species Somniosus microcephalus. The sequence goes on along the minus strand of NC_140992.1, from coordinate 41,062,193 downwards.
ACCCAGAGGCAGAGGGTCGACATGCAGCAGAGCTGAGCTGGCAGCGTCCTGCGCCCTCCGTCGAGGACTCTCCACTGCTGTCCCTGTCTCCACCATCTTCTGATGCTCACTTGTGAGCTGTGATACACCAGGTGACAACACTACTCTATCTCGCTAAGGTCCCACCGAGGTGTGAGTGTCTGCGCTGGTGCTGGGTGCGCTGAATTCTGCTCACGCTGCACCCTCAGAGGTGGGAACTTCCTCTGAGGCGTCTGGCTGCTCAGCCTCTTCCTCCTCCGCAGTGGGGACAGGGGCTTCGGATGGTCCTGTGGGGGAGTAAAGGAAAGAGTTAGAGATGTGATGCCAAGGTTACATGCACATTGGATTTTGCAGATGCTTATAAGTCCAAATGATGTAGCTTCAGAATCATAACAGCGACTCATGATATGTCAATGAGAGAGATGGAAAACTATTCTGTCACCAGCTTGCGTGCCTGCCCCTGTCTCTCCTTCCCCAGCTTCCGCAGCCACATCAGCCCCGACAATTTCCAGGACTCTTTCCTCCCAGGGGGTCAGGTGGGCTATTGAGGGTGGACCTCCTGCAGTCCTGGCTTGTTCTCTGTTGTTGTGAGCTCTCTTTTCCTGCAATGAGGGAGACAAGTGGAGTTTGAGTGAGAATGAAGGAGTGAGTGTAGAGATTGCATAGCATAGATACTTAGAGGGAGACAAAGATGGTGTGAGGCTGCAAGACCAAGGGCCCTCCCTGTGTGTTGTCAGTTGTGCTCAAAGCATCAGAGTGAGAGGGAGTGTGAGGGCTGCATGGTGGAATAGTTATGTAAACGTGAGCATAGAGAGAGAGGGAAAGGGTAAGGGTGCATGGATGTGACTGTGAAGTGGGATGTGGAGGAAGAGAGCGCTAAAGCTGAGTGCTGGTGGGGAAAGGCAATGGGGATCAGTTTGAGGGTGATGGAAACTTCATACTTACTTTTCCTGTATGGTGAAGGTCATGGAATCGCTTCCGACATTGTATCCAGGTTCTTCTGGTGACTCCCAGCGAGTTGACACCTGCTGCCACCTGCATCCATGCAGCCTTGGTCTCAGTGGGAGGCCTCTTCCTCCCTGACCTAGGGAAGAGGACCTCCCTGTGGGCCCTCACCCCATCCAATAATGCCTGCAGTGAAGCCTCGTCGAATTTGCTGCCAGCTCGGGGTCTGGCACTGGCCACAGCTGCTGCAGGCTCCTCTGCCATCCTGTGTGGTTCGTATGGAAGCCTGCAGAGGTTGCAGTGCTTGCTATAGACTTTTAAAGCACCAGGAATGTTGACATCATACTGTGGGGCTTTCTGACTGGAAATAATCAATTAGCAAGGGTTCCCACACGCTGGAAATGAATTGGCCAATTGAGGGAAAATTGCATCAATCTGGCAGACCCATTTACATTCGTGTGGGAACCCCGACATTCGGGGAACCCTACAATTCCCCGCACCTGCGGGAAAATTGACCCCAACGAGTCTGCAAAGAGATATAGATAGGTTAAGTGAGTGGGCAAAAATATGGCAGATGGATTATAATGAGGGAAAGTGTGAGGTTATCCACTTTGGTAGGAAGAATAGAAAAGCAAAATATTATTTAAATGGAGAGAGACTACAGAATGCTGTGGTACAGAGGGATCTGTGTGTTCTCGTACATCAAACACAAAAGGTTAGCATGCAGGTAAGAAAGCTACTGCAATAATCATGGACGATTCTAATCTTCATATAGATTGATCAAATCAAATTGGCAAAGGTAGCCTTGAGGACGAGTTCATAGAGTGTATTCAGGACAGTTTCTTTGAATTGTGGAACCAACCAGGGAACAGGCAATTTTAGATCTGGTAATGTGTAATGAGACAGGATTAATTAATGATCTCATAGTAAAGAATCCTCTGGGGAAGTGTGATCTTAACATGATAGAATTTTACAATCAGTTTGATGGTGAGAAACTTGGGTCTGAAACTAGTGTCTTAAACTTAAATAAAGGCAATTACAAGGGTATGAAGAAGGAGTTAGCTAAAGTGGACTGGGAAAATAGATTAAAAGGCAAGATGGTAGAAAAGCAGTGGCAGACTTTTAAGGAGATATTTCATAACTCTCAACAAAGTTATATTCCAGCGAGAAAAATACACTCTATGAGAATAATGAACCACCTGTGGCTTACTAAGGAAGGTAAGGAGGGTATCCATTTGAAAGAAAATTCATACAATGTTGCAAAGATTAGTGGTAGGCCAGAAGATTGGGAAATTTTTAAAAACTTGCAAAGGATGACTAAAAAAATAGAGGGAGAAAATAGATTATAAGAGTAAACTAGCAAGAAATATAAAAACAGACAGTAAGAGCTTCTACAAGTATACAAAAATGAAGAGAGTAGATAAAGTAAACATTGCTTCCTTAGTGGCTGAGTCTGGTGACTTAATAATGGGCAACAAAGAAATGGCTGAGACTTTGAACAAATATTTTGTTACTGTCTTCATGGTAGAAGGCAGTAAAAGCATCCCAGTAATAGTGGAGAATCAAAAAGAAAAGAATGTCTTGCATTTACATAGCGCCTTTCACAATCACCGGACCTCTCAAAGCGCTTTACAGCCAATGAAGTACTTTTGGAGGGATATATACTGACCAGAACACCAGCGATAAAACCCGTGCTCTTCTTTGAAATAGTGCTGAGGAATCTGTTAGGTCAACCTGAGAGCGCAGGCAGGGCCTCGGTTTAACGTCTCATCCGAAAGACGGCACCTCCGACAGTGCAGCACTCCCTCAGCACTGCACTGGAGTGTCAGCCTAGATTTATGTACTCAAGTACCAAGTCCCGATCAAGGAACAAAAGGGAGGGAGGAACTTAAAACAATCACTATCATAAGAGAAAAAGTACTAGGCAAACTAATGGGACTAAAGGCTGACAAGTCCCCTGGATCTGAGGCCAAGATCAGATCAGCCATGATCTTATTGAATGGTGGAGCAGACTCGAGGGGCCGAATGGCCTACTCTTTCTCCTATTTCTTATATTCTTATGTAATGTAATTTAAATGAACAAGTGAGATTGAGGCTCATGTTATATTCTTAGGCTGAATCTCCATTTTGTTTACACAGCTACATCAACTGCTCCTACTACAACTACTGAGATATCTTCTACATCTGTACTGTCAACAACTACAACACCAATCGTTACATCCACTTCAGGACCAACAAGCACAACAGTACCAATATCTCCAGAGAGCACCACTCAACCATCAACAACCCAATTAACAACAACCTCAACAACAGGGACCAATCCAACAACAACAGCAAATAGTAAGCAAGAAAAATTTTCTTCATCTGACATTTTACACTTCATGTTCTGGAAGGAAAGCAATAGCAGAATTATTTTTTTATATCAAATAACGAAAAGAAACATCCGTTTTTCAGTATATACCCATGCACATATTTGATGAGGGTGAGCCTGCAACATTACTGTATGAGGAAATTATTGTTGAACCTGCCTATATGATAATATGTAGAATTGTTCTCACGTACTATCTACTGAATCAGAAAAGGCAGTGCAGTCCGTAATGCACTGATTATAGTATCCCACACTGATTTTACTGTTTTGTTCAAGCAGCTACATCAAGCACTGCAACGACAACAGAAACCTCTCCTTTCTCCGCACCACCGACAACTACATCACAGACCTCTTCACCCACCTCAGGGACAACAGTACCAACAACTACAGAGAGCAGCACTCAACCATTGACAACCCAAATCACAACAATATCAACAACCGCTGTCAGTCCCACAACACGAAGTAGTAAGGATCAGACCTCTTTTAAAACTAATTCGTACTAATGCTGCTGAAAAGACTGAATCGCATGACAGAATTATTCTGCGTCTTTTCATGTTGTCTTGCTGTTTGCTTTGAGGAACAGTGTGAAGTAGTGAAAGGGTTGTCAGGTTGAGTAACATTCTGACTGGCCGCATTAATGCTGCTTCCATGGCCATAACCATCTTTATACCAGCCGATAGGGTGTTTAGTCCGATGTGGCGGGAGGGTTTTATGGGCTCCCACAACCCATACGATGATGGGAGCCACCCACACCCACCGGACGCTAGTATCCCACTGGATGTCAACCCAGAATTCAAAGTCAGATCTCAGACTCCACTCGCCAGGACTGTCTGCACCCTGCACCTTGTGGCCCAGAGGCGGGAATGCTACCACTGTGCCAAAGGCTCACTCCCAATGCCAGAATGAAAAACCTGTTAACATTTCTTGCCCTATAATCACAGTTGGAGTGACAACATTTAACAACATAAGTATAGAAAGATGTCATGGTTGGACATTGCAATATTATATTTCTCAAATGTTAAGCAATAGGGCTTTAAACTAAATAGTGGGGTGTATGATCCAGGTCAGGGGAAGCTTAGAAAGTTAAAGAGAAAGAACAAGACAATAGTACAGGGTAGGGATAGGGGTAATGATAACCAGTGTGTGACAGGAAGGGACAGAGCGTACAAGCATAAGAGCGCACCAGCATATAGGGTTAGATTGGGAAAAATGGTAAAAAGACAAGATTAAAGGCTCTTTATCTGAATGCACACAGCATTCATAACAAGGTACAGGAAACTTTGTGCTATCCGGAGGTGAGCTATCCGGCAAACTGGAGCCACCGGCAGAAATCAGGTGCCGTTTTTTATTCTTCTTGTTTGTTTTCTTTGCTTTTTTTTCCACAGTCAAGCAGTGCAAGGTCTGTAGCTATAGCAACAGCTTTAGCTACAGACCCTTGCAGCCACACACGAGTGTTTAGAAGCTGTTGCTAAGCAACAGTGATTTTTGTCAGATACGGAGATAAGAATCTCCGTATCTTTCAACATTAACTCTGGAGTGTACGGCACTTTTTAGGCAACGGCAGCAGCTCGGTCCCGTCGGTGCCGGATAGCACAAAGTTTCCTGTAGATGAATTGATGTCACAAGTAGAAATAAATGGGTATAATCTGATAGCCATTACAGAGACATGGCTGCAAGGTGACCAAGGCTGGGGACTGAATATTCAGGAGTATTTCATATTTTGGAAAGATAGGCAGAAAGGAAAAGGAGGTGGGGTAGCTCTGTTAATAAACAATGAGGTCAGTACAGTCATGAGAAATGATCTTGGCTTGGAAGATCAAGATGTAGTATCAGTTTGAGTGGAGATAAGAAATAATAAGGGAAAGAAGTCACTGGTGGGAGTTGTTTATAGGCCCCCTAACAGTAGCTACACTGTGGGGCAGAGTATAAATCGAGAAATAATGGGGGTTTGTAAGAAAGGTACTGCAATAATCATGGGCGATTTTAATCTTCAAATAGATTGGACAAATCAAATTGGCAAAGATAGCCTTAAGGATGAGTTCATAGAGTGTATTCAGGACAGTTTCTTAGAATAAAACATTGTGGAACCAACCAGGGAGCAGGCTATTTTAGGTCAGGTAATGTGTAATGAGACAGGATTAATTAATGATCTCATAGTAAAGGAACCTCTAGGGAAGAGTAATCATAACATGATAGAATTTAACATTCAGTTTGAAAGTGAGAAACTTGGGTCTGAAACTAGTGTCTTAAACTTAAATAAAGGCAATTGCAAGGGTATGAAGAAAGAGTTGGCTAAAGTGGACTGGGAAAATAGATTAAAATGCAAGATGGTAGATAAGCAGTGGCAGACTTTTAAGGAGATATTTCTTAACTCTCAACAAAGTTATATTCCAGTTTAAAAGAAATAGGTCTAGAAATTCGGTTGGTAGCGCCAGCGGTTAGCGCCTAAAGAGCCCGAGAATTGGGGCGTAACCCAATGTTGGGGCGGGCGCAATGAAGATAGCGACAACTCCCATATTGACTATACATTTAACGCCCGCGTGTGCAAGCAGATCATGACGTCATTTCCGTGTGCAACGCCTTTTAGGCGCCCCTGACCGGATATTGGGCGGCGCCCAGAACTTTTACGCCTAGCGCTGTTAGTGACAATTCGAAGGAACGTTATCAGGCCCTTCTCGGAGTCGGGGGGTGCTATTTAAAGGGGACAGCTCTAGTATAAAAGCTGCAGCCACTTGGCCTGTTCATTGCGATCGTTGCTGGAGAGAGTTGGTGAGCTACTGTGGAGCAGAGTTTTTGGAATTTAGCATTAGAGTACTTGGGACCTTCAAACCTGTCCGGAGCAGTTGGAGCACTACACCTAACAGCGTTTTGACCAACTGGCATCGGAATGGGAGCTGCTTTGGAGGGCAATGGCCTCATGGCCGAACACTGTGAAGGGGCAGAGAGACGGCGGGAGAGAGGGCTGGGATTGGCCAGAAGGAGCAGGGGCAATGGAGGTCGGCCAATCCGAGGGTATGCTGCGAGGGTCTTTAGGCAGCAAGTGTCATACCTTGACATGTCGGAGGAGCAGTGTGTGCGAAGGCTCCGATTCGGGAGGGACGTTATTACTGAGCTGTGCCACCTGCTTGCTGAGGATCTGCAGCCGCGTCTACGGTGCAGGACCTCTCTGTCGGTGGCCGTAAAACTAACTGTTGCCCTCAATTTCTATGCCACCGGATCCTTTCAGTCAGCCACTGGAGGCATTGCGAATATCTCTCAGTTTGCAGTCCACTGTTGCATCCGGCAAGTTACAGCTGCCCTTTATAGACGAAGGCATCAATTCATCACCTTCCCTCTGACCCTGGAGAGAAGCAGGCGGAGCGCGCGCAGGGCTTCGCTGCTATTGCGGACTTCCCCATGGTGCAGGGGGCGATTGACTGCACACACGTGGCTTTGAGGGCGCCATTCCAGAATCCTGAGGACTTCCGCAACCGCAAGGAGTTCCACTCCCTCAATGTGCAGCTGGTCTGTGACCACCGCCAAATCATCATTGCAGTCAACGCCCAATTCCCAGGGAGCAGCCACGATGCCTTTATCCTGCAGCAGACCTCTGTTTGTGACCTTTTTGAGGGGTCGGCTCGACCACGAGGCTGGCTTATTGGGGACAAGGGCTATCCTCTCTGCCCATGGCTGATGACACCACTCCGTCTGGCCGCCACCCCAGCAGAAGAGCTGTTCAACAGCAGCCATCAGGTGACCAGGAACATTGTAGAGCACACTATTGGTGTGCTCAAACAGCGTTTCCGCTGTCTGGACCATTCGGGGGGAGCCCTGCAGTACTCGCTGGAGCAAGTGGGTCACATCGTCGTCGTCTGCTGCATGCTCCACAACTTGGCGATTCGACGCACCCAGCCAATTCCAGCTGTCCCTCAACGTCCAGCAGAGCAGGCGGACGAGGAGGAGGAGGAGGAGGAAGAGCAGGCGGAGGAGGAGGAGGAGCATGCGGACGAGGAGGAGGAGGAGGAGGAAGATGGAAGGGCTCCTGAAAGTGGAAGGGCCATCCGTCAGAGGCTCATCAGGACTCATTTCGAGGCCCCTCTGGTGGAATGATGGGTGTCTTTACTCCTGCGCACTTTGGATCTTTGAAAGCCTCTGAAGGCCAGCATCACTGTAAATAGTCACATGTACCATAGCACATTAAAACTTTTCTTTATTGTCACAAAAGTCTTTCATTACAGCAAAACAACGTCAAGTCAACAGAAACCATAACTAACAACATAACAGTTAACTCTTTGGCAAAGCCGCAAAACTAAACAAACCATTTCCAACAATTACAACAGGTGAGGGTGTCCTTGAATTTGGCCAAAGAAACGTCTCAGCACCTCCCTCTACTGCTGGCCCCTTGATGGAGAACGACTTCTCTTTCGCGGTCGGCCCCTTCCCTCCCTGCTGCTCCTACGTAATTGAACCCCAGTGGCGGGGTCAAGGCTGGGGGACGCCTGCTGACTGTGTGGAAGCGCAGAAGCCCCTGAGGGACAGCCTGGCCGACCTCTGGTCTTGGAGGGTGCGGACGCAGGCTGCTTGATCTGAGCATGGCTGGAAGCAGTGTGCCCTGCAGGTGGTGGCAGCTGCACTGCAGACATACCAGCGCTGGCATGTGCAATGGTCACCTGCTGAGAGAGGACACCTGCACCATGGTCGGACGACACACTGGCTCTCTGAGGGGACCGGTTCGGCTCATCCGCCACAATCGCATGCTCCACTGATTCCTGGCCTTGTATGGGACTGGAAGGGCCCGGGGTGATCCTAGCTGATGCAGATAGGGTGGCTGCAGTGAGAGTTCGCGTTGCCTCAATCTGGGTGTGGACGAGGCCAGCAAGTGACTGCGTGGCAGCAGTGAGGACCTGTGTGGCAGGTGCCAGTGCTTCGGAGAAGCCCTGGACAGTTCTTTCCATTGCTTCAGACAAGGCCGGAGCAGTCCGTTCCACTGCCTCGGACAAGCCCTGGACAGACCTTTCCAGGGATTGTCCGAAGCCCTGAACAGTCCTTTCCATAGCGGCCTTGAAGCCCTGGACAATCCTCTCCATGGCTGCCCCGAAGCCCTGGAGAGTCCTCTCCATTGCTGCCCTGAAGTCCAACACACTCTTTGCCAGTGTTTCTATTGACTGAGGCATCCTCCCCACTGCAGCCATCAGCTCAGTGTGCCTGAGCCGGGCCTGGGTGCTCATTTCAGCCAGGCGATGCACCTCCTCTGCACTCTGTGCAGCAGTCATCACTCCCTGCCTTGCCCTCCGGGGAGCCGGTGGCCGAACTTGCCTACCCCCCTTGCGTTGCTGCATGCCGCTTGTTCCGGCAACTGGCTCATCATCAGAGCACCCCCCCCCCACTCCCCTCCAGGGAACTACTATCCCCAGTCTGCAGATGTGTATGCTCCCCTGAGATTGGAACGGATGCTCCGGCTTCCTCCTGATCCTCACCTCCGGAGGCACTGGCACTGGCAGCTTCAGGGCGTTGATCCCGAGTTGGTGATGAATCATCTGAAAGCAGGGAGGTGGAAGAGTGGCTTTAGCAAAAGGACAGGTTGGCGGCAAGGCATGCCAGATTGCGGCAAGGCTCTGACATGGCTGCACACTGAGGAAGCATGCTGGCGGGGGGACCAAGTGGAAGGAAACAGCTGAAAAAGGTGAGAGCCTTACCCTCGCTGTCGAGAATGGGGTTGGCAGCTGCAGTGGTAACAGGACCACTCAGACGTCCTCCAAGAATCTGGTGCACTCCTCGAGATCCGTGAGAGTGACGACTTGTGGAGGCCCGCCACCGGTTCGAAGCTGGTCCTTTCGCATCGCCGCCAGCTTGGACTGCAGGGGAAAGAAGGGGAAGTTCTGTAACATGAGGCCTTGAGAGATCATCTCATGCCCCCCATGGTGCAAGACCCCTTACATTTGGCCTTGAGAGATCATCTTTTAAGGCCCCCCATGGTGCAAAAGCCCTTACATGAGGCCTTGAGAGATCATCTCATGCCCCCCATGGTGCAAGAGCCCTTACATGAGGCCTTGAGAGGTCATCTCATGCCCCCCATGGTGCAAGAGCCCTTACATGTGGCCTTGAGTCAAATGTCCATGTGTGTGCCCAGAAAGGGCCATGGGTGCTTGCTGACAGATGGCCATTGGGGCATCATGGCAACAGGGTGCACGAAGTCAGGTGCAGATGTAGGGAATCAGAAGTTTGCATAAACAACACAAACCCTAACGACCCGAGTGAGGTCGTTGAATTTCTTCCTGCACTGAACAGGGCTCCTGGTTGCCATACTGCTGGAGTTGACCCTCAGAGAAACCACCCTCCAAGATCGCCAGTAGTCCTTTTGATTCGGCCTCCTGCCATTGTCAGGATACAGAACATCTCGACGGCGCTCCACTGCGGACACCAACTGGTCCAGAGCCTCAGTGCTGAAGCGCTCTGCTCTCTGTCTCACCTTCTCCATCCTCACCAAGTTTTTTGCGCCAGAGAAGGGCAAGCGCCGATTCTGAGGCCTACAGGGCGTTGAGTGTGGCAGCTCAGGCTGACTGACCCACCCCTTTAAGAGCCGGCCGGCGCCTGGAAGTCTCGTGGTTTTCGGGAATTGAGATCACCTGCGCTGCGCCCGTCCGTGCCGATATTAGGTAGCGCCTGAACATTTGCGCCTTAGGAGCCCCGTGCAACGTCTGAATTCGCGCCTCAATCCCCTTTGGGGGCGATGGAACCCAATATCGCGCAAGTTTCGTCTGGCTATAAACTTTGCGCAGCGCCAGTTCTAACGCCTCAAGCGGGGCTATACCCAATTTCTAGGCCATACTCTTTGAGAAGGATGAATCATCTGTGACTTAATAAGGAAATTAAAGAGGGTATCAAATTGAAAGAAAAGGCATTCAATGGTGCGAAGATTTGTGGTAGGCCAGAAGATTGGGAAATATTTGGAAACTTGCAAACGATGAATAAAAAAATAGGGGGAGAAAATAGATTATAAGAGTAAACTAGCAGAAAACATAAAAGCAGACAGTAAGAGCTTCTACAATTATACAAAAAGGAAGAGAATAACTAAAGTAAATGTTGGTCCCTTAGAGGCTGAGACTGGGGAATTAATAATGGGAAACAAGGAATTGGCAGAGACTTTGAACAAATATTTTGTATCTGTCTTCACTAAAAGCATGCCAATAATAGTGGGAAATCCAGGTTCCAAAGGGAGGAAGGAACTTAAAACAATCACTATCACTAGAGAAAAAGTACTAGGCAAGCTAATGGGACTAAAGGCTGACAAGTCCCCTGGATCTGATGGCCTGCATCCTAGGGTCTTAAAAGAAGTGGCTGCAGAAATAGTCGACGCATTGGTTGTAATCTTCCAAAATTCCCTAGAGTCTGGAAAGGTGCCAGCAGATTGGTAAACCATAAAAGTTACACCCATATTCAAGAAAGGAGGGCGACAGAAAGCAGGAAACTATAGGCCAGTTAGCCGACCATCTGTCATTGGGAAAATGCTGGAATCCATTATAAAGGAAGTAGTGGCAGGACATTGAGAAAATCATAATACAATCAAGCAGAGTCGACATGGTTTTTATAAAAAGGGAAATTGTGTTTGACCAATTTATTAGAGTTCTTTGAGGATGTAACGAGCAGGGTGGGTAAAGGGGAACCAGTAGATGTAGTGTATTTGGATTTCCAAAAGGCATTTGATAAGGTGCCACATAAAAGGTTACTGCACAAGATAAGAGCTCATGGTGTTGGGGGTAATATATTAGCACAGATAGAAGACTGGCTAACTAACAGGAAACAGAGAGTCGGGATAAAAGGGTCATTTTGAGGTTGGCAAACTGTAACTAGTGTGGTGCTCGCGGCATCAGTGCTGGGGCCTCAAGTATTTACAATCTATATTAATGACTTGGATGAAGGGACCGAATGTACTGCAGCCAAATTTGCTGGTGATATAAAGAGAGGTGGGAAAGCAAGTTGTGAGGAGGACACACAAGCAAAGGCATATAGATAGGTTAATTGAGTGGACAAAAATTTGGCAGGTGGAGTATAATGTGGGAAAATATGCATTTATCCACTTTGGTAGGAAGAATAGAACAGCACTATATTATTTAAATGGAGAGAGCTACATACAGTATGCTGTGGCAGAGAGGGATCTGGGTGTCATTGTACATGAAACACAAAATGTTAGCATGCAGGTACAGCAAATAACTAGGAAGGCCAATGGAATGTTGCTTTTATTGCAAGGAGGATGGAGTATAAAAGTAGGGAAGTCCTGTAACAACTGTACTGGGCATTGGTGAGACCACACCTAGATTACTGCGTACAGATTTGGTCTTCTTATTTAAGCAGGGATATATTAGCATTGGAGGCAGATCAGATAAAGTTCACTAGGTTGATTCCTGGGATGAAGGGGTTGTCTTATGAGGAAAGGTAGAGCAGGTTGGGCCTATACTCATTGGAGTTTAGAAGAATGAGAGGGGATCTTATTGAAACATATAAGATTCTGAGGGGGCTTGACGTGGTAGATGCTGAGAGGATATTTCCCCTCGTGGGAGAATCTAGAACTAGGGGTCATAGTTTCAGAATAATGGGTCACCATGGAGATGAGGAGGAATCTCTTCTCTCAGAGAGTCGTGAATCTTTGGAATTCTCTACCCCAGAGAGCTGTTTAGGCTGAGTCATTGAATAAATTCAAGGCTGAGATCGAGACATTTTTGAACTACAGGGGATTCACGGCTTATGGGGAACAGGCAGAAAAGTGGAGTTGAGGCCAAGATCAGATCAGCCATGATCTTATTGAATGGCGGAGCAGGCTCGAGGGGCCGAATGGCCTATTCCTGCTCCTATTCCTGCTCCTATTTCTTATGTTCTTATCTAATGTAATTTAAATAGAACAAGTGAGATTGAGTCTCATGTTATATTCTTAGGCTGAATTTCCATTTTGTTTACACAGCTGCATCAACTGCTCCTATTACAACTACTGAGACATCTTCTACATCTGTACTATCAACAACTACAACACCAATCGTTACATCCACTTCAGGACCAACAAGCACAACAGTACCAACAACTGCAGAGAGCACCACTCAACCATCAACAACCCAATTAACAACAACCTTAACAACAGGGATCAGTTCAACAACAACAGCAAGTCGTAAGCAAGAGAAATTTTCTTCATCCGGCATTTTACACTGCATGTTCTGGAAGGAAAGCAGTGGCAGAATGATTTTTTTTATCAGATAATGAAAAGAAACATCTGTTTTTTGATATATACCCATGCACATATTTGATGAGGGTGAGCCTGCAACATTACAGTGCGAGGAAATTAATTTTGTACCTGCCTATATGATAAGTTGTAGAATTGTTCTCGCATACTAAACTTCTACTGAATCAGAAAAGGCAGTGCAGTCCATAATGCACTGATTATAGTATCCCACACTGATTTTACTGTTTTGTTCAAGCAGCTACATCAAGCACTGCAACAACAACAGAAACCTCTCCTTCCTCCATACCATCAACAACGACATCACAGACCTTTTCACCCACCTCAGGGACAACAGTACCAACAACTACAGAGAGCAGCACCCAACCATTGAGAACCCAAACCAGAACAATCTCAACAACCGCTGTCAGTCCCACAACAGGAAGTAGTAAGGATCAGACCTTCTCTTTAACATCTATTTCGCACTAATGGTGCTGAAAAGATTGAAACGCATGCCAGAATTATTCTCCTTCATTCTGTGTTGTCTCACTGTTCACTTTGGGGAACAGTGTGAAGTAGTGCAAGGGTTCGCAGGTTGATTAACAGTCTGACTGGCCGCATTAACGCTGCTTCCATGGCCGTAACCATCTTTATACCAGCCGATAGGGTGGTTAGTCCTATGCGACGGGAGTCTTTTATGGGCTCCCACAACCCATATGATGAGGGGGGACCACCCACACCCAACGGATGCGAGTATCCCGCTGGATGTCAATCCAGAATTCAAAGTTGGAGCTCTAACTTCACTTGGCAGGACTGTCTGGAGTGGGCGTTTGCACCCTGCACCGTGTTGTCCATAGGCAGCAATGCTACCACTGCGCCAAAGGCTCACTCCCAATGCCAGAATTATAAACCTGATATAATTTGTTGCCTGATAATCACAGCTGGAGTGATAACATTTAACAACATCAGTATAGAAAGATGTCATGGTTGGAGATTGCAATATTACTTTTCTTTGATGTTACGTAATAGGGCTTTAAACTAAATACTGGGGGCGAGGGTTCATGTAAGGGGAAACTTAGAAATTTAAAGAGAAAGGACAAGGCAATAGTGCAGGGTAGCGATAGGGGTAATGTTAACTACAGTGTGACAGGAAGGGACAGAGCATAGAAGCATTTGAGTGCACCAGCGTATAGGGTTAGTGCAGCTTCGGTCGCCTGAGGAAGAGAGTGTTTGAAGACCAGGACCTCAAACCCAGCACCAAGCTCATGGTCTACAGAGCAGTAGTGATACCCGCCCTCCTGCATGCTTCAGAGACATGGACCATGTACAGCAGGCACCTCAAAGCACTGGAGACATACCACCAATGCTGCCTCTGCAAGATCCTGCAAATCCATTGGCAGGATAGGCGCACCAACACCAGTGTTCTCGCTCAGGCCAACTGAAGGGATAATTGCAGTCCTAGCCCTTTTGGGCTACCCCAGATCAGGCGTATTCCCCAGAGGTTCATCCTCAACTTAAGTTGGAGATAGCTGAATTCCATTATACGCTTAAATGGGTCTAAAGGTTCAGGCTATCTCTCCCTAAAGGAAAGGAATGAGTGAAGATGTTACCATCCTCCAGATAGTACTTTTAATAAGTTGACCTAGACTGTAAACTTCCGGATATTATGAGGGTCCGGAATAGTCCCCCAGAATTCTGCAACTCCTTACAAAAGAGTGTACAGAATTTGGGTTTGTGAGTTTATACAGAATTACTCTTTGAGACAATTCTAAAAATGTATATTGGCCCAGAAATTCAGGGCCCACGCGTGAGTACGCATTGGATACTCACACGTAGGCCCAATGAAAGTGCCGGTTTTGTGCATGCACTGCGCATGTGTGGGAAACCGGAACTTCCGTTCCCTTGAAAGAAGGGGTTGACAGGTGGAATGCGTGCGCCGGAGAGGCAGCGCGTGCGCATCGAATACATTTTTTTTGCAGGGTTCTCCAGATGGGGTAAGCTCAAGCATTTACACTTTTAAAAAGCAGGCGCAAGGCCTGCTTTTAACAAGGTAAGTGGTGAATTAATTAAAATTAAAACATTTTTTCCACAGGTTTATTATTTTTAAATACTTTAAAGAAAGGTAAGTTTATTTTAGCCCCGTTAGAAAATGTAATTAATTTTTTCAAAAATTTAAATTATTGTTTAAAAAATTATTTCATGTAATTTAAAAATGTGATTTAAAAAAAAAATTATTTGAAGTTTTAGTTATGTTTTGGGGCTTATAGTATTTATAGGTTTGACAGCTCTTCCTGTCAAATTTATGAATGAAGCATTCCCTGCTACCATTGGCTCTCCATGGCCCACATGATCCCAGGGGACTCTTCGAACTAACTGCGCCCCTGGGATGCGCAAGCACTGCGCGCCGGCAGTTGGAGGAGGCCCAGGATCGGAATACCACGTGGGCCCACAGCTCAACGGCCAGCGCACAAAGTAAGTGCAGGTCGGAGGCTTGCATCCACGGGAAGCCTCCGGCCCGAATTTCTGGGCCATTGTTTTATTTAAGAGCCGACATTCAGTTAACATCTGTTGAATCAGTCGCAACATTAACAATTCAAAATACAATTAGCTTACATTCCTAATTGCTCAGCGATCCTTATTCTCAAATCTTTACTTCGTTACATTTCTTATTTCTTACTTATTTCTAAATCCAGAACATCCACCAAAATCAATCAATTTGACTTCCCGAGACTCATAGTTAAAGACTTACAGAGATGCCTCTGAAGAGTTGAGAAAAGCTTTGCCCATTTAGCGAGTTCTGCCTTTCTGTTGAAAAGCTTTACTTTTATACTCTTTTGGCAGTGGTTTCTTCTTTGATGTTCTCTGCTGATGTCAGCTAATTGTCTTTATTGATACCTCTGTTTGAATGCTTTCTAACTTTTCTTACTGTCAATTCAAGTATTGCATGCATAATTATTTCTCTACGTTTAGGTGTTCCAAAAACCATCATAAAAACAATGTCGGCAATGGTTTCTGTTTGATGTCTTTCTTATTGAAGATTCTTCATTCAATTCTTAATATTGGCTTTACTGGTTTTTAACAGACACTGTGGGGTAGATTTTCATAAAGCTGTCGGGAAGGAGGCGGGACTACAACTTTCGGGTTTTAGTCCCGCCTACATCGACGTTCGGCTAATCCGCGCGATTTTCCCTTGATTGACCTTGTTAAGCCCGCCACCCAGCAGCAGGTGACGTCACAGACTGAAATTTCATCTGTCAAGAGGTCTTGACAGATGAAATATCAGTGTTTCACAGCTGTTTGAAGCTGCCAAACACTGACAGTCTGACTTCTAACCTGAGTCCTTCTACGCAGACTCAGAAGTCTCACCGGCAATGAAGGCTGAAGGCTGTCACTTTTGACAGGTCGCAGCCATTTTGCTTTCAGTGCCAGCTGAGTGATGGGCTCCTGAAACCTAGAGGAGGAAAGGCTGTTAAGGTAAGTACAGGTAATTTAAACTTCTTTACACACTTTAGACACACCAAACATACTTACCTTTTCACTCATGCACCCATCACTCACCTGAACACCGACATCGCGACCCCTCCAAGTCCTTCAACCCGACGGCCCGCCTGCTCTAACCTGGCGTGGTTTGGGGCCATCAGGAATCCCACACGACACCCCTCAAAATAGGGATTAGGCTAAAAACTACCTGTTAACAGGCAGTTAATTGGCACTAATCCCTTCCCGCCTCGGGTCGGCGGGTCCCAGTGTGGGGCGGGTACCCGCATCCCCTGAAATTTACGTGGAGGCGGGTTTTGGGTGGGATGGTGTCGGGACCCCCGAAATCGGGATTTCCCCCCCCACACGCCTGAAACCCCGCCTGACGACGCCAGGAAAATCGGGGCCTGTGACTCTCCTTACTGCTCCAAGTTCAATACAAACAAAATGTAATTGCTTGGTGCTTCTATTGAAGTTGTAGGAATTCGGGTTGACCTCAGCAGGTATTGGACGAATACCTACTAAATAATCGAGTTCGACTTCAGGAGAACAATAAATAAGTTCTTTAATGCAGGAAGCAGACAAAATACAGCAGGTAAGTGAGATGGTTACAGGAGCGCCGTAGAGTAGTTCTTTCCCCAGCGGGGACGCCACGAGGACTGAGTCCGCAGTCCTCTGGAGAGCGTGATGACGTCATCACGCTCGGCTGTGTTTTCCCGCGCTTCGGGCATCACGTGACCGCGTCGTGACGTCAGCGCGTTCGCCCACGCTTAGGGCGGTCACATGACCCGCGCCGATACGTCGACGCGTCTACCCGGCACTGAGGCTGGCTGTTGCGGCCGAAGTCGCGAGCGTGAGAGGCACCCGGCACTGAGGCTGGCCGTTGCAGCCAAAGTCGTGGGAGAGGCACCCGGCACTGTGGCTGGCAGTTGCGACCGTCGAGGGAGCGGACGGCTGAACTAGGCCAGCGGCCGACGTGTTTTGGTGCATCACGTGATACGTGGCGTGACATCAGCGCGCTAGGGCGCATCTTAAAGGGGCAACGGCCCAAACAGGTAAGTTAAAGGGGCAATGGCCCAAACAGGTAAGTAATATACATACAGTTAGGTTAAAGTGAATTATGTATTATATATGTAAGGGACACCTGGTGGAACCGCCACATGCGCCCCCCCAGAATTCGCTTTAACGAAAGTCCAACGATGAGATGGTCTGACGAGCTAGTGGTCTCGGCGGGCGTGCTGTCTTGACTTGGCGGGCCAGGTCTGAAGATGCTGGTCGTAAGCGGATCCTTACGCATGTCGTGGTGAATAAAACGTATCCGTCAGGCGAAGGACCGTGGAGACGTGCGAAACAGCAGGCCTTGTCAGGGTGACGGGCAGGTTGGGGGGACGCGGGCGATGTCTCCGTTGATGTTGAAACAAGTCCTTGTTCTGACGAACTCTGCAGGAATGCCAAACGAGCGATCCAGAAGGACTTGTCAGGCGAGGTCGGTGAACTCGCCGACAGGTGAGCGAAACCTTCGGGAGGCTGGAACGCATGGAACGGTGCGTGCCATAGTGCTACAACGATAACACAACGGAGGGTGAAAAGTTGCTGCGTTAATCAGTGATCGGTGAGGACAGCAACTTTCACGTGGCTGATCGCGGCCGCAGGATGCCCGTTGGCCCCGACCTCGATGTTTGCAGCGTCAGTAGATGTTTGCGTTTGTTAAGGAGAAAACTGGAGAAAGGGCGACAACGGTCCAGGTTGATGTTGAGTGCGGTAGGGGTAAACTCTGCCCGGAGGGCGGCAACACTTGTAGTTGGTCTTGCTATAGGAGAAAACAGCCGGGAGGGCGGCACGCTTCTTGTCTCGCCGAAAAGTGTGGTAGGTAACACAACCAGCAGGCTGACGGGCTGGTGCTTCGTCGGCGGGGCATGCGTCTTCGTGGTTCACGAGGGATGGGTCCTCATGGTTCGTGAGGGATGGGTCCTCGTGGTTCGCGAGGGATGGGTCCTCGTGTTTCGGGAGGAGCGAGTCCTCGTGTTGCGAGAGGAGCGAGTCCTCGTGGTTTGCGGGGGTGAGTCCTCGTGGTATCCCCGCAGGGCGCGCTCCGATCTTGTGGGCCCGAACATGCTGTACCCTGCGCTTGGAGAGATTTATACTTGCTGTTGCGTTGGACGTAGAGGCGGACGACCCGCGTGGCAGTAGAAAAGTCGAATAAGTAGACCGTAAGCAAGTGCGTGGTCTGCGACGCATCGATGTTCTCGGCGAACAGGGCTTCTACCTTCACAAAGCACGAGGGCGGTTGTTTCACCCTGAATTGCGATAGCGACAGCGGAACGGCTGATGCTTCCATGGCGTGCTTTTGTGAAAATTGTTCACAAAAATCGGGGTCCGGCTGCGTTTTGTCCGTGAAAAACAGGATCACCTCCAGGCTGCGCTTCCTTTGCGAATACGTTCGCAAAGGCGGGGTCGCCAATGTAGGAATTGGTGTTCGTCAGCTGTTCGTCGGTCGTCTTCTGTGAAGACGAGGTTCAGGCTGCACGTTGCTTCCGTGAAAATCGTTCACGGATACGGGGTCACCAATTGTAGTGTAGGAATTGATGAGCTCCCGTACTCACGTCGTTGGGTCACCAATTGTAGGAATTCGGGTTGACCTCAGCAGGTATTGGACGAATGCCTAGTAAATAATCGAGTTCGACTTCAGGAGAACAATAAATAAGTTCTTTAATGCAGGAAGCAGACGAAATACAGCAGGTAAGTGAGATGGTTACAGAAGCGCCGTAGAGTAGTTCTTTCCCCAGTGGGGGTGCCACGAGGACTGAGTCCGCAGTCCTCTGGATAGCGTGATGATGTCATCATGCTCGGCTGTGTTTTCCCACGCTTCGGGCGTCACGTGACCGCGTCGTGATGTCAGCGCGTTCGCCCGCTCTTGGGGCGGTCACATGACCCGCGCCGATACGTCAACGTGTCTACCCGGCACTGAGGCTGGCCGTTGCGGCTGAAATCGCGAGCGCGAGAGGCACCCGGCACTGTGGCTGGCCATTGCGACCGCCGAGGGAGCGGACGGCTGAACTAGGCCGGCGGCCGACGCGTTTAGGTGCATCACGTGATGCGTGAAGTGACGTCGGCGCGCTAGGGCGCGTCTTAAAGGGGCAATGGCCCAAACAGGTAAGTTAAAGGGGCAACGGCCCAAACGGGTAAGTAATATACATACAGTTAGGTTAAAGTGAATCATGTATATTATATATGTAAGGGACACCCGGTAGAACCGCCACAAAGTCATATTTTCAAAGCCTTCTTGTTGGTATTATATTTACAATATGTAAACCAAAACCACTTTAACTGTGTGTTTATTTGTTTTCTAGCTATCTCAATTGGTTGCATATTTAATCTGATGGTTCCTGTCTTCCAAGTTTAACATAAAAACTATTTGACCAGCGGGTGTTTCTTTTACTTGATGTCATTCTTTCAAAGGCACTTGCCTCTTTTAATGTTTGTGTTTCTGTTTTACGTGTTAACTTATAACACCTTAAACTGGGTCTCTCATTGTGTTCGTTGCAAACCATAGACTTTTCGGAAGCACCAATGGTTTGCTTCAATCTTTCATTGTTTTAGAATTTTTAACTAATTCCCATTTCAAAGCTTGTTTACAACTTTGTTATCAACTGATCTTTATCTCAGAAGCCTGTTCTCTGTTTACAGCCTATGTCTCTGAGGTTTTACATTTTTAAAGCCAGTATATCATGTATTAATAATATTGGAAATCTGTTCATGGTATCGTGTATTTCTCTGAATCATGGCTATTCCTTCACACCCCCGCCTTGACCAAAAGATGAGCTTAAAACTTCAGGGCAGAGATTGGTCAATATTGCTCATGAGGTTACAATAGCATATTAATTTTACAAGGCGCATGATCATGTGCTGCATGAAAATTCCTTTTAAGTCATCCTAGGACAATGTTTTGTCTTATTTTAAATTGTACACAATTTAAAAGGATGCTAAGTACATAGTCATGCAATGAGCGAAACAACAATGTCCTTAAAATGTCCAATCGGCAGATGTACGTTCCGTAGAGATGAGTTATTCATACGTCAACAAAACGTCAGTTGAAACTAATTGAAGCTTGACACGCTGTTCCTTCGATCCGGCGTGTGTACAGATGCGTGTTGTCGTTAAGGCCCTACCAGGCACTTAGTTGATTCCTTCTTTTATACGTGGTGTCTTCCGCTTCGCTGAAGTAACTCGTTGATCTTTCCTTGTTTCGGTTGTTGCTTTTCGCAAATCCAATTCCTGATGCGTTGCCATGCAACGTGTAGAAGTGTCGCTGACACCTTCTGACTTCCCGTCATCAATATTTCGATCGCATCCATTTCCTGTGTCCTACTCCAAGCTGGGTCTTTAAAGACAGTGTACGACTGCACCTTGTATCTTTCCTCCTATTCGGTATCCTTCAGGACATCTTTTGATATTGTCTATGGAGACATTTAAAAAAATATGCTTGCCATTCGGCTGGTTAACATGTATTTCAACTGTTCTTTCGTTAATAACAGAATGTATTTGAACAGGTTTTTCCACTTCAGTCTTAAACCAGGTTTCTGCTTGAACTTCTTTTCCTGTACCCATTCTCTTACTATGGGTCGCCATACTTTATTTGTCAATTTTTTCTGCCTATTTGCTTCCCTTATTCTTTGATCAAGTCGATGAATCTCCTCTGTTACTTTTTATTTTAATCTAACTGTCGCTGTCGGGTCAAGGACTCAGAGTGTGTAGAGACAATAAAAAAACAATGGGTAAGCAGTGTATGCATCTCAACCCCATACATCAGATAATATGGAGTTTCTTAGGGGACACTGTCCCTGATGCAGATATGGGCACATTATTGAGTGATAGCTGTACTTCCGGAATGCTGGTGGTCCACTTATTTCCCTGATTCTCAACAGTTTGACCAATAACTTTATTACTTCCCGATTTTTTACATTCCACCAGCCCTGCTGATTGTTGATGATGTGCCGTGCGATGCTCTAACCCAATCCCCCTTTGTTTACAATAGTCTTTGAAGACCTTAGAGACAAAGGGCTCGATTTCCATTGAGCCGTGGAGTCGGGCTTGGAGGCATGCGGGGGGTTAAAATCCCCCCCCCCGCCCCCGCATCCGCATGGTGCCCGACTCCGAGCAATTTTAACTCAGGCGTGTCTGATGGTCCCGACTCCGTCCCGCATCCAACAGGCGGGACTGGTCTTTAAGGTCCTTAATAACCACTAAATGGCCTCTATAATCTTATTTTAAAAGGCCCTTGCAAATTTAACCCCTTTCCCACGTAAAACACGCCTGGTGGGAAACACGAATGTGAAACCTGGCGGGAGCACTATTGGATTGCTGACTATCAACTGCAGGTCAACCATTAAAGAGGAGATTTGATCAGCCATCATTTGCAGGTGGCAGGACTTAGTGGTCTCAGGTCTGGGGCAACTTGTAGAAGGCTTAACCACACCTGTGGAAGGTTGGAGCCTCACACCCATCTCCAGTGTGGCCTCCTGGGAAAGCCCTCTCGCCACCTTCACTCAGCGCTTCCTCAATGGAGGCATATGCCAGAAGCATGGGAGCCATTTATTTCCTTCCCATCTGGGCATTAGAGGAGTTCAAACCCCAGCCGTGGCAGCAGCAGAACCAGGAATAACAGCAGCACCAGCAACAACAGCAGCAGCAGGAGCGCCAGGCTGCTGCTCACCCACCTGAGGCTGCACAGGCCAGAAGGGGCCAGCGCCTGGAAGCCCGTCGGCGCAGGAGATACCCCCAAAACAGGGTCTACAGATGCAGGGTCACCTATCTCAACATGTCTGAGCAGCAGTGCCAAAGGTGGCTCTGACTTTCACAAGAGGTAGTGACTGACATCTGCGCAATGCTACAGCAAGATCTGCTGCCCAGAGGACCAGGTGGACAAGCATTACCAGTGGCTGTCAAAATCACCACCGCACTCAACTTTTTTGCCTCAGGCTCATTCCAGGGATCAGCAGCAGACATCAGCGGCATCTCCCAGGCGGCCGCACACACTTGCATCACGCAGGTAACCGATGCCCTCTTTGCCCTCGCGCACAATCACATCCATTTCACCAAGGATCGAGCAAGTGTCGCGGCGCGAACGGTTGGATTAGCTCATCTGGCAAGCTTTCCAAGGGTGCAGGGCGTCGTTGACTGCACACATGTGGCCCATTATGGCACCCCATCACAATCCAGGTATTTTTGTCAACTGCGAGGGCTTCCACTCCCTTAACGTTCAGCTGGTGTGTGACCAAAAGAAGGAAATTTTGCATGTTTGTGCCAAGTACCATGGCAGTTGCCATGACTCCTTCATACTGCGCCAGTCTAGTGTGCCTCCACTATTCAGTCTGCCAGACCAACTTAACGGTTGGCTACTTGGAGACAAGGGCTATCCCCTGAGGATGTGGCTGATGACGCCGTTGAGCAGACCATCCAACAAAGCTGAGGAGAGCTACAACTCCAGCCACATGTCCACCAGAGCCATAATCGTGCAAACCATCGGTTTGCTGAAGATGCGCTTCAGATGCCTGGATAGATCAGGTGGAGCACTGCAGTTTCAGCAGCCAGGGTCTCCAGAATCGTCGTGGTTTGCTGTGCATTTCAGAACATGGCACAGCGTCGTGGCTTGCAGATTCTTGAGGACCAAGTGGCTCCTCACATATCTTCCTCAGATGAGGAGGAGGAGGAAAACGAACATCCTGCAGAGGCCCATCAACCAGTGGCAGCATTACGCGAGAACATTGCTGCCTGGGATGCAAGGAACGCACTCATCCTGGCCAGATTTGCTTAGCCTAGTCAATCAAACAATTTTGCCTCGCAGCTTCTTACCAGAGCATTGACAATGCCCAAGAACCAGAGGATTCCTAGCACTCCGACCCACCATACTGACAGTTGCAAGTATTCCTAAGGCCTCAATGTGGAAGTCCCAATAGCGAAATGACAGACTCTACAACTGCAACATTTGCCATCAGAATTTTTATGTACAATTACGACGTGATGGCATTTTTACACTAAACACAAAATTGCACCCAAGTGACTACCCTTGTCGCTACTTCTGCTTTATCTTCCTCTTACGCATGCTCCTACGCAGTGCTTCCCCTGTGGCTTCAGCAGATATGGAGGCCCCTTGCTCACTTTCCTGCTGCTCCTGTCTCGACACCTTTGGTGGGCGTCCTCTGGGGTTGCGAGCCTGTGAGGGCTCGTCAACAGTCTGCTGCTCCTGCGGCTGTGCAGGGCTTGAGACTCCTATCTCACTTGGGTGTGGACTCCGGTGGGGCTCTGACCAAGGGCTCTGCAGTGGCATGGAAGTGTGAGCGCTTGGAGAGGAGCCCCCACTTCCTTGAGGTATGCCACCAACCTCCCTCTCATGGGTCAGGACCCTCTCAGCGCCTGCAAGTGGCTCGAGAGCAGCTTGCTGCATATCAGGGGGGCCATGGGGAGCCGCATCTGCAATGGCAGTCCTACTCAGAAGGACTTCCATGAAGGTCTGGTTTCTCTGTTCAATAGATGCCCATCGCTCCTCAAGAGATGTCATTCTATTCTGAACAATGACCATGTTTTCCATACCCTGGCGACTAAGCTCCTCCATGGCTGTAGCCCTCCTCTCCTCTACCGTAGCCATCTTCTCCTGTACGGTAGCCAGCCTTACCACGGAGGTAGCAATTGTTTCCACGGAGGTAGCCATCCTTTCCATGGTGATGCGTTCATACGCCAATGACTCCACAAAGGCTCTACTCATGTTGGCTATGGGCTCCTCCATTCACTCCACACTCGCAGCGACCCTAGAGACAAAACCTGCCAGAGACTCCTGCATCTGTGCCTGGAGTTTCATCACCTCTGATCTTATGGATGGACCTAGAGGCAGAGGGTGGACATGCTGCTGAGCCGAGCTGGCAGAGTCCTGCGCCCTCCGACTAGGACTCTCCACTGCTATCCCTGTCTCCACAATCTGCTGATGCTCACTTGTGAGCTGTGATACACCAGGTGACAACACTACTCTTTGTCTTGAAGGTCCCACCGAGGTGTGAGTGTCTGCGCTGGTGCTGGGTGCACTGAATTCTGCTGATGCTGCGTCCTCAGAGGTTGCAGCTTCCTCTGAGGAGTCTGGCTGCTCAGACTCTTCTTCCTGGCTAGGGGGAACGGATGCTTGTGATGGTCCTGTGGGGGAGTAAAGGAAAGAGTCAGAGATGTGATGCAAAGGCTACATGCACATAGTTTTTTGCAGATGCTCATAAGTGCATCTGTTACAGCTTCACAATCATTATCAGCAACTCATGCAATGTCAAAGAGAGCAATGGGAAACTTTTCTGTCACCAGCTTGCTGTGTTGCACCCGTCTGTCCGTCCCCCACGTGTGAATCATCCTCAATGCCCATGAATTCCAGGACTGCCTCCTCCCAGGGGGTCAGGTGGGCTAATGAGGCTGTCCCACCTGCTGTCCTGGCTCGCTCTCTTTTGTTGTGAGCTCTCTTTTCCTGCAATGAGGGAGACAAGTGGAGGTTGAGTGAGAATGAAGGAGTGAGTGTGGAGATTGCATAGCATAGATACTTAGAAGGAGACAAAGATGGAGTGAGGTTGCAAGACCAAGAGCCCTCCTTGTGTGTTGTCAGTTGTGTTCAAAGCATCAGAGTGATAGGGAGTGTGAGGGCTGCATGGTAGAATAGTTATGTGAATGTGAGCATAGAGAGAGAGGGAATGGGTAAGGGTGCATGGATGTCAGTGTCAAGTGGGATGTGGAGGAAGAGATTGCTAAAGCTGAGTGCTGGTGAGGAAAGGCAATGGGGATCAGATTGAGGGTGATGGGAAATTCATACTCACTTGTCCAGTGCGCTGAAGGTCATGAAAGCTTTTCCTGCACTGTATCCAGGTTCTGTGGGTGACTCCCAAGGAGTTGACCTCCTCAGCCACCTGCATCCACACTGCCTTGGTCTGAGTGGGAGGCCTCTTCCTCCCTGATGAATGGAACAGCACCTCCCTGTTGACCCTAGCCTCATTGACTAATGCCTGCAGTGCTGCCTCATCAAAGCGAAGAGCTGATCTGGCCCTTCCACTTGTCATTTTTGCTGCAGCTCCCTTACACTGCACAGTCAAGAAGCTTGGCAGCCTGCAGAAGAAGCAAGGCTTGCTGTGGACCCTAAATGCAGCAGCAATGATGACATCATCGGAGGGGACTTTCAGTCATGGAAAACCCATTTGCAAAGGCTTCCCACATGTTGGAAATCAATTGGCCAATTGAGTTAAAATTGCATCAATCTCCCACATCCATTTAGATTCGCGTGGGAAACACGAAATTCGGATAACACGACAACAGCCCGCACCTGAGTTAAAATCCAGCCCAAAGGCTCCGCCTTAATCGGAGTGTAAGATTCTGGGTGCACCAGCTACAGTAATTATATCAGAAATAGCCCTGGTGAGTGCGTTTTTCCTAAACAGTTTGTGGGGACACAAATGAGAACATGTCTATATCTGAAAAATGGGGGAAGTGGTCAAATAAAGTCAATAAATAATTTTCCCATTTGCTCATCAGCTTTCACAGGAGCCAATGGCGGTGGCTTAATTTAGTGATGACTTATTAGTCGAATAGCATAGCTCACAATTTGCCACCTATGTTTTACAGGGTTTAAACATGCCTGGCCACCAATATAAGAGGGTCAATTTGCAGAATGTTATTCTGGCACTACAATATGATTGACTTATGCCCTTGTGAACTTCTTTTACAAGCTGTTCTCGTTTGTGGCTGAGGGGTACTTCTCGGTTTCCTTTGAGCAACTTAACTAGTACAATACCCGTAGGGGTTTCCGAGTAAAAGTACCTTGGTGGACATTCTGGTGGATGCTCTGTTATTGGGTCTAATAGCTGAATCAGTTCCTCATCCTGATTAGCTGCCCGTTCTGCCCTAGTGATTACACTAACATTGGCAGGCCCCTCTCGAGGGGGTATCATGCAGACCGAACGTTTCGCTTTTTCATCTGTAAGGCTGTTTCCTTTTGAGTGTACTGTTCCAGTGGTATGCTCGTTTATATGAATCACCTGACACTTTTTCTCCATTCTCGAATGGAGAATATCTTCCCACAGTGTGGGTTTTATAAAGTCTGCTTTCTTTATAACATACCATAATGCTGCGGCTTCAGCATATTGCAATGTCTTGTGGCCAAGGGGTTTTAACAGTAATTCTTTTGGATATAAAGAATAGGAATCTCGAAAAGTCCCTACTACTATCCCCATCCTAGCTGAGGATTGTTGGGGTGGCTCCTTTTTAATCGTCATTGACGTTCCATCACAGTAAATAACGTGATGGTATTCTGTAGGCGGCCTCATAAGTATTTGTCTGATTCGCTCTTCTGTATTATCATCCTCCATGATGGAGAGATATTCTATCTTTCCACATTAATTTGAATGGCTTGTAGATAAGGATAGTATTTATTAATGAGTTGCTCGAGGAGGTCTTTACCTCCCCCTTCTGGACAAGTTTAATCAAGCTGTGTTCGTTTGTGGGCAAGGTTGCCAAGGTATAGGGGAATTCAAAAGATCCTGGCTGGGTGCCAGGCCTTCAATGCTGGGATTGATCATCCTCAAGATCTTTAATAATTTTAACAGATTTTTGTTCCTCCCTCTTGGGGATTTCATGTTTTCCAGTTCCCTGATGGGGTTTATCAGACCGTTTACTTTCTTGACAATCCTCCTGTTGAGATAGACGTTGGTTCAGCCGGGAATCTTTTTGATCCCAATTTCGGTTTTCTTGGTACCCTCCCATGGCTCTTTGATAACTTCGGCCAGTGCAAAAGCTGTCCCCATAGGGAGTCCACTGTCCTTCGCTTTCCTTTCGAGGTCTAGCCCCTCGTCTATCCCATCTTTCTGGGGAGAAATCTGTCTCATATTGTGGGCAGGTTTGGGGTGTAAACCTTTTGGTATACCGTCTTGGGGGTCCCGAGCCATGAGTTTGTGTCTGGGGAGGGTGGACTTGAGACTTGGGTCTATACAGTCCTTCTTTCTGAGTACCAAAGGTACCTTATTCATTTTTTTTATCCCTAGTTTCTGATCTCATTATAGGTTTAGTTTGGGGTAGACCTAAGAGGTCATGATTTAATTGGATAATGCGATTGACATTATCCCATCTTTGTTGGTTATCTCGATAATCATTTAGAGCACCCTCACAGGCAAGTTTGAGGGCTGTATTTTAATATTGATTGGCCAGGCAACCATGAATAATGTCCCAATTATCCTGTGTAAGTACATTGCCTAATCTGTAGGCAGCTATCAGCCCTTTAATTGTGGCTGTATTTGTGAGTATTTCCTTGATTGAACCCATTACATGCCCGCCCTGAGTTGCCGTGAGAACATAAGGGTATATTTGAACCCAGTTGTTGCACTAGTTTAATGGGGGAATTAAGTCTGAACTTAATATCATTTGCAGTAGTTGCCTCAGGTTTTGAGCATTCCAATTTTGGCAACAGGTTTCCAATTTATCAAGGTTAGAATCCAGCAGGTTATTTCCTGGCTGGTGTTTCCTGGTTTACCACACATTGTGTAGATAGAGCTCAGGTTTACTTGACCTAGGGGCACAATTTGTGGTTGCTGGGGTTGGTTTACTGGGCCATTAACCATTGCAACTCCAGCATTTAGATAAGAGTGAGCTAGTGCCTATCAGCATTGATTACAATGGATTCTAAGCTGTCTATAGTTTTCTCGAAGATTGTTGTCATTTATTTCATCATGAGTTTGCCACCTTAACCGGAATCCACGCCCCCCCAGGAGCATAGGCTGCTCCGGGTCCTGCTATTCGGCCATGTTTGCCACCACCTTGTTGGGCACCGTTCATTAGGCCTCCCAATTGTGCAGGTGTGCACCTTATCATTAAGGAATTTATTGTATTTGGAGTATTTGTTTGATTATCCCACAGGATATTCCGTATCCCATGGATCTGGAGATAAACAGTAATCGTGCCATGAGTTCTAATGGCTCCTTCGGCATCAAAGCCTTCTATTTCAAAAATTATCACTTAGTTTTGTGGAGGTACAGGGATAGGATTATTTCCCCTAATAAAGCAATCGTTTAAATTTTCTAATAAAAAAACTTGGCCAATTCCGACTGGATTTGCCATTTCTTCAAGACCTAACCTCGGTTAGGGTTTAATATTTCGTCAGGACCTAACCTTGGTTATGATATAATATTGCGTCAGGACCTATCCTCGGTTAGGATTTAATATGAACTTTATAAGAAGCTTCTAGACCTCAATGGTATTTTGAGGGAGTTCGGATTTAAGCTCTACAAGGCCTGATCAGGGTCTTGTCGTCTCTAGAGACTTAAATCTGGGTCTTAGAACCACTGTCAGTAAACACTCCTTCTATACTTAACAATCTACAGGATATATATAGATATAAATGTAAGTATAGGTTCTGTATCAACTCGTTAACACACACGTTGGGCGCCATCTGAAGGGATAATTACAAGTCCTAGCCCTTTTGGGCTACCCCAGATCAGGCGTATTCCCCAGATATTCACCCTCAACTTGTTAGAGATAGTCGAATTCTATAAGATGCTTAAATGGGCCTAAAGGTTCAGGCTATCTCTCCCCAAAGGAAAGGAATGACTGAAGATGTTACCATCCTCCAGATAGTACTTTTAATAAGTTGAACTAGACTGTAACTTTCCGGATATTCTGAGGGTCCAGAATACTCCCCCAGAATTCTGCAACACCTTACAAAAGAGTGTACAGAATTTCGGTTCGCGAGCTTATACAGAATTACTCTTTGAGACAATTCTAAAAATATATAGTTTTATTTAAGAGCCGACATTCAATTAACATCTGTTGACTCAGTCGCAACATTAACAATTCAAAATACAATTAGCTTACATTTCTTATTTCTCAGGGATCCTTATTCTCAAATCTTTATTTTGTTACATTTCTTATTTCTTACTTATTTCTAAATCCAGAACATCCACCAAAATCAATCACTTTGACTTCCCGAGACTCATAGTTAAAGACTTACAGAGATGCCTCTGAAGAGTTGAGAAACGCTTTGCCCATTCAGCGAGTTCTGCCTTTCTGTTGAAAAGGTCTACTTTTATACTCTTTTGGCAGTGGTTTCTTCTTTGATGTTCTCTGCTGATGTCAGCCAATTGTCTTTATTCATACTTCTGTTTGAATGCTTTCTAACTTTTCTTACTGTCAATTCAACTATTGCATGCATAATTATTTCTCTACCTTTAGGTGTTCCAAAAACCATCATAAAAACAATGACAGCAATGGTTTCTGTTTGATGTCTTTCTTATCGAAGATTCTTCATTCAATTCTTAATGTTGGCTTTACTGGTTTTTAGCAGACACTGTGACTCTCCTTACTGCTCCAAGTTCAATACAAACACAATGTAATTGCTTGGTGCTTCTATTGAAGTCATATTTTCAAAGCCTTCTTGTTGGTATTATTTTTACAATATGTAAATCAAAACCACTTTAACTGTGTGTTTATTTGTTTTCTAGCTATCGCAATTGGTTGCATATTTAATCTTATGGTTCCTGTCTTCCAAGTTTAACATAAAAACTATTTGACCAGCAGGTGTTTATTTTACTTGATGTCATTCTTTCAAAGGCACTTGCCTCTTTTAATGTTTGTGTTTCTGTTTTACGTGTTAACTTATAACACCTTAAACTGGGTCTCTCATTGTGTTCGTTGCAAACCATAGACTTTTCGTAAGCACCAATGGTTTGCTTCAATCTTTCATTGTTTTAGAATTTTTAACTAATTCCCATTTCAAAGCTTGTTTACAACTTTGTTATCAACTGATCTTTATCTCAGAAGCCTGTTCTCTGTTTACAGCCTATGTCTCTGAGGTTTTACATTTTTAAAGCCAGTATATCATGTATTAATAATATTGGAAATCTGTTCATGGTATCGTGTATTTCTCTGAATCATGGCTATTCCTTCACACAACATCCCCAGCATCGAAGCTTTGACCACGCTTGATCAGCTCCGATGGATGGGCAACATCGTCCGCATGCCCAATATGAGGCTCCCAAAACAAGCGCTCTACTTGGAGCTCTGACACGGCAAGAAATGTTTCAAGGACACCCTCAAGGCCTCCTTGAAAAAGTGCACCATCCCCACCGACACCTGGGAATCCCTGGCCCAAGACCGCACAAAGTGGAGGAGAAACATCCGGGAAGCCGGCGAACACCTCGAGTCTCTTTACTTGGAGCAAGCGGAAGCCAAGCGCAAGGAGCGCATGTCAAACCAAGTACCCCACCCACCCGGCCCTTCAACCACCGTCTGCCCCACCTGTGACAGAGACTGTAGGTCCCGCATTGGATTCATCAGTCACCTGATAACTCATTTTTAGTGTGGAAGTAAGTCATCCTCGGTTCCGAGGGACTGCCTAAGAAGGGTTCGATAGGGAAAAATGTTAAAAAGACAAAATTAAAGGCTCTTTATCTGAATGCACGCAGCATTCATAACAAGATAGACGAATAGACAGCACAAATGAAATAAATGGGTATGATCTGATAGCCATTACAGAGATGTGGCTGCAAGGTGACCAAGGCTGGGAACTGAATATTCAGGGGTATTTGACATTTCAGAACGATTGGCAGAAAGGAAAAGGAGGTGGAGTAGCTCTGTTAATAAAGGATGAGACCAGTACAGCAGTGAGAAATGATCTTGACTTGGAAGATCAAGATGTAGAATCATATTGAGTGGAGATATAAAATAATAAGGGAAAGACCTCACTGGTGGGCGTTGTTTCAAATCAAAATCAAATCAAATCAACTTTTATTGTCATTGTTAGTGCACAAGTGCAGTACAACGAAATGTAGGCTTGCGGCTCCCGAGAGTGTACATTTAGATTAAGACATTTAAACATTTAAACATAGGCCCCCTCACAGTAGCTACACTGTGGGACAGAGTATAAA
This sequence comes from Somniosus microcephalus, assembly GCF_052327205.1. Classification (NCBI taxonomy): domain Eukaryota; kingdom Metazoa; phylum Chordata; class Chondrichthyes; order Squaliformes; family Somniosidae; genus Somniosus; species Somniosus microcephalus. The sequence continues at coordinate 41,031,274 of NC_140992.1, read as the reverse complement.
TCAAGAAATAATGGGGGCTTGTAAGGAAGGTACTGCAATAATCAGGGGCGATTTTAATCTTCATATAGATTGGACAAATCAAATTGGCAAAGGTAGCCTTGATGACGAGTTCATAGAGTGTATTCAGGACAGTGTCTTCGAATAATACATTGTGGAACCAACCAGGGAACAGGCAATTCAATTCAATTCAATTTTATTTGTCATATATGCAGCAGACGTGTGTACTGCACAATGAAATGTTGATTTTTACGAGTCCTCCCAACATTGGAATAAATATGGCATAACAATGATAAAAATACTAATAGAAATACAGTAATAATAAATAAAACAACAGTAATAAATAATAATAAATTATACGTTCATGAGTCTTATGGCCTGGGGGTAGAAGCTGTTTCGAAACCTGCTGGTACGAGACCGTATGCTTCGGTATCTCTTACCGGATGGGAGCAGGGTGAAGAGGTTGTGGCTGGGGTGGCTCGCGTCTTTACTGATTCTCAGGGCCTTCCCCCGGCACCTCTCGGGGTAGATATCCTGGACAGCAGGTAGTTTAATTCCTATAGTATGTTGTGCAGCTTTCACCACCATCTGTAGAGCCTTGCGGTCTGTGGCGGTGCAGTTGCCATACCAGGTAGTGATGCAGCCGGACAGGATACTCTCGATGGTGCACCGGTAGAAGTTGGTGAGAATCTGGGGGGCCATTCCAAATGTCTTCAGTCTCCTGAGGAAGAACAGGCGTTGGCATGCCTTCTTCGTTATGACGTCGATGTGATGTGACCACGTTAAGTCCTCCGTAATTAATACACCCAGGAATTTGAAGCTGCTGACCCTCTCCACCTCAGCCCCTTTGATGTAGATTGGGGTGTGTCCCTCCCCCTGCCGCTTCCTGTAGTCCACGATTATCTCCTTTGTTTTGCTGATGTTGAGGGAGAGGTTGTTGTACTTGCACCATTCTGCTAGAGCTCTTGCCTCCTCCCTGTAGCCTGTCTCGTCACCATCTGTGATCAGGCCTACAACGGTAGTGTCATCAGCAAACTTGATGATGGAGTTGGAGTTGTGCGTGGCCACGCAATCGTGAGTAAACAGGGAGTACAGAAGGGGGCTGAGCACACAACCCTGGGGAGCTCCCGTGTTCAGGATCAGTGTTGAGGAGGTGTTACTGCCTATTTTCACCACCTGGGGTCTGCCCGTCAGGAAGTCCAAGATCCAGTTGCATAGGGAGGTGTTAAGTCCTAGCTCACTGAGATTGTTGACAAGCTTGGAGGGGATAATGGTATTGAATGCTGAACTATAATCAATGAACAACATTCTCACATAGGTGTTCCTCTTATCCAGGTGTGATAAGGCAGTGTGCAGTACAGTGGCGATGGCATCATCCCTAGATCTTTTTGGGCGGTAAGCAAATTGGAGTGGGTCCAGTGTGTCAGTTAGTAAGGAGTTGATGTGGGTTTTGACCAGCCTCTCAAAGCACTTCATGATGACAGAAGTGAGTGCAATGGGGCGGTAGTCATTTAAACAGGTTACTTTTATTTTTTTGGGGACTGGAATAACCGATGTCATCTTGAAGCAGGTGGGGACTACAGACTGGTACAGTGAACAGTTGAATATATCCGTAAACACGGCTGCGAGCTGGTCAGCGCATGCTCTAAGGACACGCCCAGGGATTCCATCTGGACCGGATGCTTCGTGGGTGTTCACTCTCTTAAAAGTCTTGCTCACGTCAGCCACGGAGATTGAGAAGACCCGGTCGTCCTGAGCCGCGGGCGCCCATGTAACAGGCCAGTTGTTGTTGGCCTCAAACCGGGCGTAAAAAGTGTTAAGCTCGTCCGGAAGAGAGGCATTGCTGGGCATGACACAGCTGGGTTTCCCTTTGTAGTCCATAATAGATTGTAGTCCACTCCACATCCTTCGCGAATCTGAGCTATGATAGTGTGACTCCACTTTATCCGTGTATTGTCTTTTTGCATTTTTGATGGTTTTTCTTAGCTCGTACTTTGATTTCTTGTACTCATCTATGTCCCCAGAGTTGAATGCGATGGACCGTGCTTTTAGCACAGCACGGATATCGCCATTTACCCATGGTTTCTGGTTGGGAAATGTTCGTACAACAATCCTCGGAACAACTTCATCTATGCACTTATTTATGAAACTAATGACTGAATCTGTATATGTGTTGATGTCATTGTCCGAGGCATTCCGGAACATATCCCAGTCAGTGGAATCAAAACAGTCTTGTAACATAGCGTCTGATTGATCCGACCACCGTTGTAGAGATCTCATCACAGGCTTTTCCTGTTTCAGTTTCTGCCTATAGGTGTGTAGCAGCAGGATGGAGTCGTGATCTGATTTTCCGAAATAAGGGCGGGGGAGGGCCTTGTATCCATCCCGGAACGGAGTGTAAACGTGATCTAGTGTGTTCTTGGCTCGCGTTGGGCAGGTGATATGCTGATGGTATTTAGGGAGTACTTTCTTCAGATTGGCTTTGTTGAAATCGCCAGCCACGATGAATGCAGCCTCTGGATGGGAAGTTTCAAGCCTGCTAATGATCCCATACAGCTCGTTTAATGCCCTATTTGCGTTGGCCTGTGGTGGAATATACACCGCTGTAATGATCACGGATGAGAACTCTCTCGGGAGGTAGAAGGGTCGGCATTTGATCATCAGGTGTTCAAGATCAGGTGAACAAGAAGATTTAAGTAGTTCCACGTCGGAACACCAAGAATTGTTGATCATAAAGCATACTCCACCCCCTCTATTCTTCCCCGAGTCCTTTGTTCGGTCTAGCCGGTGAATGTTGAATCCCTCTGGTTGAATGGCCGAAGCCAGTATTGATGGATCAAGCCAAGTCTCAGTGAAAATCAAGATGTTGCAGTTCTTAATGTCTTGCTGGAAGGTGAGCCTCCCCCTGAGTTCGTCCAGCTTATTGTCCAGTGACTGCACATTCGCCAGGAGAATACTCGGAAGGGGGGGGTGGTGTTCACGTCGCCTCAGCTTCCCTAATGCACCTGCTCGTCTGCCCCACTTGCGCCGTCGTCGCTTCCTGATCACAGGAATTAAGTCAGGTAAGCAGGTGGGAGGGTAGATGGTAGTAGCAGCAGAATCCCAGTTCGAAAAATCGGGGGTAGGTCCTATATCTCCGGACGATCTTATGTCCAGAAGTGATTGACGGTCGTAGCGATTAAGCGAAAAAACAGTACTTACAAAATTGTTTAATAATAACAAAATAATAAATAAAGTGGAAAGTTGTGGATGAGCTCGTAAAACAGCAGCTACCCTCATGAGCCACACAGGTCGGTTAAACAGTAGAATATTTTTAAAAAACAAATAAACTACTAATACTAAAACTAGAATGCTAAATACTAAACAGTAGAATACTAAAAAAAATAACAGTACGACATATTAAAATACAACATTAAATACATTAAATACAACATTAAAATACCTGTTGGGGAGGAGCTCGTAAAACAGCAGCCATACAAGTCGGCGCTGATGATTAGATTTTAGATCTGGTAATGAGACAGGATTAATGAATGATCTCATAGTAAAGGATCCTCCAGGGAAGAGCAATCATAACATGATAGAATTTCACATTCAGTTTGAAGGTGAGAAACTTGGGTCTGAATCTAATGTCTTCAACTTAAATAAAGACAATTACAAGGGTATGAAGAGAGTTGGCTAAACTGGACTTCAAAAATAGATTAAAAGGCAAGATGGTAGATAAGCAGTGGCAGACTTTTAAGGAGATATTTCTTAACTCTCAACAAAGTTATATTCCATTGAGAGAGAAAGACTATGAGAAGGATGAATCATCCATGGCTTACTAAGGAAGTTAAAGAGGGTATCAAATTGAAAGAAAAGGCATACAATGTTGCGAAGATTAGTGGTAGGCCAGAAGATTGGGAAACTTTTGGAAACTTGCAAGGGATGACTAAAAAAATACAGGGAGAAAATAGATTATGAGAGTAAACTAGCTAGAAATATAAAAAAAAGAGTATAAGACTACAAGTATACAAAAAGGAAGAGAGTAGTTAAAGTAAAGTTGGTCCCTTAGAGGCTGAGACTGGGGAGTTAATAATGGGAAACAAGGAAATGGCAGCGACTTTGAACAAATATTGTGGGCTGGATTTTGTCAATGGGGAGCTTTTGGAGGCGGGACTCCCTCTTGTTGGATTTTAGTCCCGCCTCCATCGACTTGTGGCCAACCCATGCTATTTTCCCTTGATTGACCTTGTTAAGCCTGCCCAGCGGGCTTAGCAAGCCAATTAAGGGAAAGCCAGTTACAGGTGAAGACAGCGAGTGCCGTTTCAGCTGTCAAGAGCTTTTGACAGATGAAATGTCATCGTTTGACAGCTCTGTGAAGCTGTGAAACACTGACAATCTGTCTTCTAAGTTGTGTCTTTATTCAAGACTCAATTAGAAAGCCTTCCTGACCAGAAAGCAGAAGGCTGCAGCTTTTGACATTCAGCGGCCATTTTGCTTCCTGTGCCGGTGAGCTGAGGGACTCCCGAGACCTGAAGGGAGGAAGATTGCAGGAAGAAGTAAAGGTAAGTAAAACATATTAAAACACTTTACATACACCTCACACACTTACCTCTGCACACATGCACCCATTACTCACCTGCACACCGGACATCTCAGCCCCTCCGACCCCCGCAGACCGACGGCCTGCCTCGCTGACCCTGGTGAGGTTTGGAGCTGTTGACAGGCAGTTAATTGGCATTAATCCCCTTCCCGCCTCGAGCAGGCGGGACTCGGCGCAGGTCGGCTACCCGCCTCCTGGCAAGATGGCAGGGAGGTAGGTTGGGGGCAGGTTGGACTTGACAGGGTAGATGCTGAGAGGATTTTTCCCCTCGTGGGGAATCTAAAACTAGGGGGCATAGTTTCAGAATAAGGGGTCGCCCATTCAAGGCGGAGAGGATTTCTTCTCTCAGAGGGTCATGAATCATTGGAATTCACTACCCCAGAGAGCTGTGGAGGCTCAGTCATTGAATATATTCAAGGCTGAGATAGAGAGATTTTTGAACTACAGGGGTGTCAAGGGTTATGGGGAACAGGCAGAAAAGTGGAGTTGAGGCCAAGATCAGATCAGCCATGACCTTATTGAATGGCAGAGCAGGCTCAAGGGGCTGAATAGCCTACCCCTGCTCCTAATTCTTATGTTCTTATATAATGTAATTTAAATAGAACAAGTGAGATTGAGGGCTGGATTTTACCAGCCCTGAGGAGGCGGGTCTGTAGGCGGGACTGCTGGGTAAATCCCCAAAAATGGGAGCGGGTCCCAAACCCGCTCCCAACCTGCCTCCAACCAATCTTCCCAGGAGTTAACAGGCAGTTAAGATGCATTTTCCCATTTTTCCAGTGCTGCTGCGGGCTTCCCGACGTCGGGGAACCCCGCCAGGGTAAGTGAAGCGTGATGTGGGACTACTGTAATTTTTGTGTATGTATGACAGCTGCAGAAGTGGTTTAAAGGATTCAGTGGGACACTGGTGAGTATCAGAGGTAAGAAAAAGTTATGAAAGTAATGTTTAATGTGTTTAGATGTTTCTGTAGGTAACAAGCTGTGAAGTGTTTGTATAGGCTCATCTCATTGGGAGAAGTGACAGATGGCTTCTGCAATCTAAGCTGCAGCTGCCATCTGTTTTATCCTAAGGAGAGAGTAATTGAAGAGTCTAGGTGCATGGGCTCACCTTTGGACAGTGATTGCCAGTGTTTGACAGCACCTCAATGCTGTCAAACACTGTCAAATCATCTGTCAAACAAGTGTGGTGCATATACCTTTAAGAAAACATGCAGATGAAGCATCATCAACTGACGTCAACTGACACTGGCTTTCCCTTAATTGGCCGGCAAACCGGCAGGGGTGGCTTAACAAGGCCAATCAGAGAAAAATAGCGTCAGTTCGTTAGACGTGGCTGGAGGCGGGACTGGAACCCGAAAACCAGCAGTCCCGCCTCAAACTCGGCCTTCCAGGTAAGATTCCGCCCTGAATCTCATGCTAGATTCTAAGGCTGAATTTCCATTTTGTTTACACAGCTACATCAACTGCTCCTACTACAACTACTGAGACATCTTCTACATCTGTACTATCAACAACTACAACACCAATCGTTACATACACTTCAGGACCAACAAGCACAACAGTACTAACAACTACAGAGAGCACCACCCAACCATCAACAACCCAATTAACAACAACCTTAAGAACAGGGATCAGTCCAACAACAACAACAAGCAGTAAGCAAGAGAAATTTTCTTCATCTGGCATTTTACACCGTATGTTCTGGAAGGAAAGCAATAGCAGAATTCTTTTTTTTAAATCAGATAACGGAAAGAAAAATCTGTATTTTGGTATATACCCATGCACATATTTGATGAGGGTGAACCTGCAACATTACTGTGTGAGGAAATTATTGTGGAACCTGCCTATATCCCCTGGATCTGATGGCCTGCATCCTAAGGTCTTAAAAGAAGTGATTGCAGCAATAGTGGATGCATTGGATGTAATCTTCCAACATTTCCTAGACTCTGGAATGGTCCCAGCGGATTGGAAAACCGCAAATGTAACAGCCATATCCAAGAAGGAAGGGAGACAGAAAGCAGGAAACTATAGGCCAGTTAGCCTAACATCTGTCATTGGGAAAGTGCTGGAATCCATTATTAAGGAAGTAGTAGCAGGACATTTAGAAAATCAAATACAATCAAGCAGAGTCAGCATGGTTTTATGAACAGGAAATTGTGTTTGACAAATTTATTTGAGTTCTTTGAGGATGTATCAAGCAGGTGGAAAAAGGGGAACAAGTAGATGTGGTGTATTTGGATTTCCAAAAGGCATTTGATAAGGTGCCACATAAAAGTTTACTGCACAAGATAAGAGCTCATGGTGTTGGGAGTAATACATTAGCACGGATAGAGGATTGGCTAACTAACAGAAAAGAGAGAGTCGGGATAAATGGGTCATTTTCAGGTCAGCAAACTGTAACTAGTGGGGTGCCACAGGGATCAGTGCTGGGGTCTCAACTATTTACAATCTATATTAATGACTTGGATGAAGGGACCGAGTATACTGCAGCCAAATTTGCTGACAATACAAAGATAGGTGGGAAAGCAAGTTGTGAGGAGGACACAACGGCCCCGATTTTCGGGCAGCTGTCGGGCGGCTTTTCACGCGGCCGTGGTCCGAAAATCGCGGAAAAAGCGGGTCGGGACCCCCCCCCCGCCTGATTCCTCGCCCTGTCCGACTTTCGGCCTGCCGTTTTCACGCGCCCCGCTTCAGTCCCGCCCGCCGCTGGCGGGACTGGTCGTCGGAGCACTAACAAGCAATTATCTGCTTGTTGAAGTGGATTTTCCCGTGCCGTTGCGACTTTGGGGCTTTCCCCACCTGAAACCCGCCTGCGGGGAACCCCGCCGATGAGAGCTGGCGTGAAAACAGCTGGTTTGCTTGCTTGCAGCAGCAGGTCACTGAGGGCTGTAGAGATTTAAATAGGCAGCATTTGCAGGCTGCAGGACCTTGTTGATCAAGGCTTGGGGGAACTATTTGAAGCCTTAGGAGCAGCTGCAGAAAGCTGGAGCCTCACACACTTCTTCAGTGTGAGCTCCTGGGAAGCCCCTCTCACCACCCTAACTCAGGACCTCCTCAACCGAGGCATCTGCTAGAAGCATGGGAGGCCTTTGGCACCTTCCCTTCCTGGCATTAGAGGATCTCCAACAGCAGAGGTGGCAGCAGCAGAACCAGGAACAGCAGGATGATTACCAGGAGCACCAGGCTGCTGCTCACTCACCTGAAGCTGCACAAGCCAGAAGGGGCCAACGCTTGGAAGTGGCTTGAGAGCACCTTGCTGCGCTTTAGGGGGCCAGTGGGACCCGTTTCTGCACTGGCAGTCCTACTCAGAAGGACTTCTATGAAGATCTGGTTTCTCTGTTCAACAGATGGCCAACGCTCCTCAAGAGATGTCATTCTCTTATGAGCACGCACCATGTTTTCCGTATGCTGGCGAGTTATCTCCTCCATGGAGGTTGCCAACCTTTCCATGGTGCTGCGTTCATGCACCAATGACTCCACAAAGGCTCTGCTCATGGTCGCGATTGACTCCTCCATTCGCTCCACACTCGCAGCGACCCTGGAGACAAAACCTGCCAGAGACTCCTGCATCTGTGCATGGGGATCCATCACCTCTTCTCTTGCGGATGGACCCAGAGGCAGAGGGTCGAGATGCAGCGCAGCTGAGCTGAGCTGGCAGAGCCCTGCGCCCTCCGACGACGACTCTCCACTGCTGTCCCTGTCTCCAGAATCTGCTGAGGCTCACTTGTCAGCTGTGAAACACCAGGTGACAACACTACTCTATGTCCCAAAGGTCCCCCCGAGGTGTGAGTGTCTGCGCTGGTGCTGGGTGCGCTTACTTCTGCTGACGCTGCACCCTCAGAGGTTGGAGCTTCCTCTGAGGAGTCTGGCTGCACAGCCTCTTCCTTCTCCACAGTGAGGACGGGGGCTCTGGATGGCACTGTGGGGGAGTAAAGGAAGGAGTTAGAGATATAATGCCAAGGTTCCTCTGGTGACTCCCAGCGAGTTGGCATCTGCTGACACCTGCATCCATGCAGCATTGGTCTCAGTGGGAGGCCTCTTCCTCCCTGACCTAGGGAAGAGGACCTCCCTGTGGGCCCTAACCCCATCCAATAATGCCTGCAGTGAAGCCTCGTCGAATTTGAAGGCAGCTCGGGGTCTGGCACTGGCCACAGCTGCTGCAGGCTCCTTATGCCATCCTGTATGGTTCATTTGGAAGCCTTCAGAGGATGCAGTGCTTGCCATGGACCTTGAAAGCACCACGAATGATGACATCATACTGTGGGGATTCCTGACTCGATTTAGACAATTAGCAAGGCTTCCCACATGCTGGGAATTAATTGGCCAATTGAGGGAAAATTGCGTGAGGCTGGCTGACACTTTTTTATATGTGTCAGAAACCCCACATTCGGGGAAATCCGACCATTTCCCACACAAGCCGAAAATCGGGCCCAACGAGTCTGCAAAGGGATATAGATAGGTTAAGTGAGTGGGCAAAAATTTGGCAGATGGGGTATAATGTGGGAAAATGTGAGGTTATCCACTTTGGTAGGAAGAATAGAAAAGCAAAATATTATTTAACTGGGGAGAGATTACAGAATGCTGCAGTACAGAGGGATCTAGGGGTCCTTGTGCATGAAACACAAAAAGTTAGCATGCAGGTACAGGAAGTAATTAGGAAGGCAAGTGGAATGTTGGCCTTTATTGCACGGGGGATGGAGTATAAAAGTAGGGAAGTCTTTCTACACCTGTAAAGGGCGTTGGTGAGAGCACACCTAGAGTACTGCGTACAATTTTGGTCTCCTTATTTAAGGAGGGATATATTTGCATTGGAGGCAGTTCAGAGAAGGTTCACTAGATTGATTCCTGGGATGAAGGGGTTGTCTTATGAGGCAAGGTTGAGCAGATTGGTCCTATACTCATTGGAGTTTAGAAGAATGAGAGGTGATCTTATTGAAAGATAGAAGATTCTGAGGGGGCTTGACAGGGTAGATGCTGAGAGGATGTTTCCCCTTGTGGGGAATCTAAAACTAGGGGGCATAGTTTCAGAATAAGGGGTCGCCCATTCAAGACGGAGAGGATTTCTTCTCTCAGAGGGTCATGAATCTTTGGAATTCTCTACCCCAGAGAGCTGTGGAGGCTCAGTCATTGAATATATTCAAGGCTGAGATAGAGAGATTTTTGAACTACAGGTGAGTCAAGGGTTATGGGGAACAGGCAGAAAAGTGGAGTTGAGGCCAAGATCAGTTCAGCCATTATCTTATTGAATGACAGAGCAGGCTCGAGGGGCTGAATGGCCTATTCCTACCCCTAATTCTTATGTTCTTATGTAATGTAATATAAATAGAACAAGTAAGATTGAGTGCTGGATTTTACCAGCCCTGAGGAGGCGGGTCTGTAGGCGGGACACTGGGAAAATCCCCCAAAATGGGAGCGGATCACAAACTCGCTCCCAACCTGCCTCCAACCAATCTTCCCGGGAGTTAACAGGCAGTAAAGATGCTTTTTTCCCATTTTTCCAGTGCTGCTGCGGGCTTCCCGACGTCGGGGAACCCTGCCAGGGTAAGTGAGGCATGATGTGGGACTACTGTAATTTTTGTGTATATATGACAGCTGCAGAAGTGGTTTAAAGGATTCAGTGGGACATTGGTGAGTATCAGAGGTAAGGAAAAGTTATGAAAGTAATGTTTATTGTGTTTAGATGTTTCTGTAGGTAACAAGCTGTGAAGTGTTTGTGTAAGCTCATCTCATTGGGAGAATGACATGGCTTCTGCAATCTCAGGTGCAGCTGCCATCTGTTTTATCCTAAGGAGAGATTTACTGGAGAGCCTGGGTGCAAGGGCTCACCAATGGACACCTCAATGCTGTCAAACACTGTCAAATCATCTGTCAAACAAGTGTGGTGCATATGCCTTTAAGAAAACCGGCAGATGAAGTGTCATCAACTGACGACACCTGACACCGGTTTTCCCTTATTTGGCCGGCAAGCCCGCAGGGCAGGCTTAACAAGGCCAATTAGGGGAAAATAGCCTCAGTTCATCAGACGTCGCTGGGGGCGGGACTGGAATCCGAAAACCAGCAGTCCTGCCTCGAACTCGGCCTTCCAGGTAAGATTCCGCCCTGAGTCTCATATTAGATTCTAAGGCTGAATTTCCATTTTGTTTACACAGCTACATCAACTGCTCCTACTACAACTACTGAGACATCTTCTGCATCTGTACTATCAATAACTACAACACCAATCGTTACATCCACTTCAGGACCAACAAGCCCAACAGTACCAACAACTACAGAGAGCACCACCCAACCATCAACAACCCAATTAACTACAAGCTTAACAACAGGGATCGGTCCAACAACAACAGCAAGTAGTAAGCAAGAAAAATTTCTGCATCCGGCATTTTACACTGCAAGTTCTGGAAGGAAAGCAATAGCATAATTCTTTTTTTTTTAAATCAGATAACGAAAAGAAACATTTGTATTTTGGTATATACCCATGCACATATTTGACGAGGGTGAGCCTGCAACATTATTGTGTGAGGAAATTATTGTTGAACCTGCCTATATCCCCTGGATCTGATGGCCTGCATCGTAAGGTCTTAAAAGAAGTGGCTGCAGCAATGGTGGATGCATTGGATGTAATCTTCCAAAGTTCCCTGGACTCTGGAAAGGTCCCAGCGGATTGGAAAACCACAAATGTAACACCCATATTCAAGAAAGGAGGGAGACAGAAAGCAGGAAACTATAGGCCAGTTAGCCTAACACCTGTCATTGAGAAAATGCTTGAATCCATTATTAAGGAAGTAGTAGCAGGACATTTAGAAAATCAAATACAATCAAGCAGTGTCAACATGGTTTTATGAAAAGGAAATCGTGTTTGACAAATCTATTAGAGTTCTTTGAGTGTGTAACGAGCAGGGTGGATAAAGGGGAACCAGCAGATGTAGTGTATTTGGATTTCCAAAAGGCATTCGATAAAGTGCCATATAAAAGGTTACTGCACAAGATAAGAGCTCATGGTATTGGGGGTAATATATTAGCACGGATAGAGGATTAGCTAACTAACAGGAAACAGAGAGTCGGGATAAATGGGTCATTGTCAGGTTGGCAAACTGTAACTAGTGGGGTGCCACGGGGATCAGCGCTGGAGTGTCAACTATTTGCAATCTATATTAATGACTTGGATGAAGGGACTGAGTGTACTGCAGCCAAATTTGCTGACGATACAAAAATAGGTGGGAAAGCAAGTTGTGAGGAGGACACAAAGGGCTCGATTTCCCAGCCCCGAGGAGGCGGGTTTGGAGGCGTGCGAGTTGTTAAAATCGCCAAAACTGGCGGGCAGGCCCGTTCCAGCCTTCGAGCAATTTTCCCAAGTGTGTATTTTCTGACCCGCTTTCCATCCCGCCTCCAAGAGGCAGGATAGGCCGTTAAGGCCCTTAACAACCACTTAATTGCCTCTATAATCCCATTTTGAGAGGCCTTTCTGTAAAGTATGCGCATATACTTGATACAAAAAGGAAGAGACAGCTTGGAAGGGTTTAACTTAGGTCTTTACTTCATACCCACAGGCGGGAACTGAGGGGAGATCAGTACCCGCAGTACTATTTATACCCCTATGGCCAGGAGTGGTACTACGGTATCACTACGCCCTACAAAGTAGTGCTGCCCTGGCCATAGGGTTAAAGTAGCATACATATTACATACACAACATTCCTCCCCTTTTAATTAAAACGTACCCGTGCAATTAAGTCAACAGATGCACCATAACTAGGGCTAATAACATTTGGTAACACAACATACATAACATATTTACATCAGAGTTGTCTACCTATATATATATAAAAAGAAACATGTTATAGATTCAGTCTCTGAGGAGGCCTCCTGTCTCGACTAGGATAACGTCTTTCTCTAGTCGGTCTCGGTGTAGGCGGCGGTACTTCCGTCACCACTTCATCGCTGGAGTCGTCGGTGTCTGATGGCACATCCTGTGCCGTGGAGCTCACTGGAGTGCTGAACTCCTCGCCATCCTGAGACTTCTGTAGCGACGAGCTGGGCCGTGACTCCGCTGGAACAATGTGCTGAGACGTTTGAGGTAGTGAATCAGTTGGGTTTCTGGACTCCACAAGTTGATCAGCATGTCGTCTGATTATGCCGTCCCCAGTATCCATTGTGTACATCAAAGGTCCCTGGCGGGCCTTTATCGTACCAGACCGCCACTTTTCATTTCTATAATCACGGGACAACACTTGCTGCCCCACCTCGAAGCTCCGTGTCTGTCTGTCAGGAGCCCTACGAAATACTCGGTTTTCCACATCTCTCCGGATGTTTGGTCTGAGCAATTCGAGGCGAGACCTTAACCTTCTATTAAAGAACATGACGGCGGGGGCCTGGTTGGTCACCGTATGTGCAGCATTACGGTACGCGAATAGGAAATTGTCCACCTTGTGTTGTAGTGGCAACCTTTCCTCCCCCATCGCCTTGATGGCCTTTTTAAAAGTCTGTACAAATCGCTCTGCCAGCCCATTTGTAGCCGGATGATATGGTGCGGACGTATAATGTCGCACTCCATTCCTTTTTAGGAATGCTTGAAATTCTTCTGCCACAAATTGTGGCCCATTGTCCGAACAGACTTGCTCGGGCACCCCGTTTCGGGCAAAAATGGTCCTTAAGGCTGCGACCGTCTTTTCGGCTGTCGTTGATGACATCTTTATGACCTCCGGCCATTTTGAGTGGGCGTCCACTACAATAAGGAACATCGCATCCATGAAGGGCCCAGCGAAGTCCACGTGGATCCTTTGCCACGGCGTTGAGGGCCACTCCCACGGATGTAGTGGGGCTTGGGGTGGTACGTTCTGTACCATCTGGCACCCTTGGCATGCTTTTGCTACTTCCTCGATGTCCCCGTCAATGCCGGGCCACCAGACGTAGGCTCTGGCGAGGCTTTTCATTTTGACACCCCCCAGATGACCTTCGTGTAAGTCCCGCAACACTTTATGTTGTAATTTTTGAGGGACCACCACCCTGGCTCCGCACATCAATATGCCCCGGCATACGGACAACTGGTCCTTCCTTGCCGAAAACGCCGGCAATGATGCGTCACCCTGCGCCGGCCAGCCTTTCACGGTCAATTCGTAAACCCTTGCCAGTGTCGGGTCATTCTGTGTTTCCCGCTCGATACATTGGCTGGTGATGGGCAAGTGTTCCATAACCGCCGTATGATATATTTCCACGGGGTCCTGTACTATCTCTTCGATCTCTGCAGGCAATGGTAGCCGCGACAGGCCATCCGCATTGCCATGCTGTTTGGTACCCTTATATTCGATAAGGTACTGGTGTGCTCCTAAGAACAGTGACCATCTCTGTAGCCTTTGGGCCGTCATCAGGGGCACCCCTTTTGTTGGATTAAATATGGACACCAACGGTTGATGATCCGTCAGTAGTGTGAAACGTTGTCCATGTAGATAGTGGTGGAATTTTTTTACACCCCACACCAGACTGAGGGCCTCCCTGTCGATTTGCGCATAGTTTCTTTCGGCTGTAGTTAACGACCTTGAGGCAAATGCTATTGGCCTCTCCGTCCCATTGGGAAATTTGTGTGACAACACTGCCCCTATACCATACGGGGAGGCGTCACATGCCAACCTCATTGGCATTTTTGGGTCAAAGTGTGCGAGCACTTCCTTTGATGTAATGAGTTGTTTACCCTTTTTAAAAGCAGCCTCACACGCTTCGTCCCAATTCCAGGAGACTCCCTTTTGCAGCAATGAATTTAGTGGATGTAAAATGGACGATAAGTTCGGGAGGAACTTATGGTAATAGTTTATAAGGCCTAAGAATGATCGTAACTGAGATACATTCTCAGGGGGCGGGGCCTTCACTACTGCCTCGATCTTTTCTGGGGACTTATGCAGGCCTTCCTTATCTATAATGTGACCACAGTATGAGATACATTCCTGGAAAAACTCACATTTCTGCTTGTTCGCCCTGAGTCCGTATTGTTGCAACCGCAGAAGTACTCGCTCCAGGTTAGCGAGGTGGTCGTTATCCATTTGTCCTGTCACCAGGATGTCATCCAGGTAGCACTGCGTTCCTGGAATGCCCTGTAGGACCTGTTCCATGGTCCTCTGCCATATGGCTGGGGCGGACGCCACACCAAATACCAGGCGATTGTACTGGTACAATCCCTTGTGGGTGTTAATCGTTAGGAGCTTTTTCGAGTCCTGCTCCACCTCCATCTGTAAATAAGCTTGACAAAGGTCAATCTTCGTAAAGTGTCTACCCCCAGCTAACGATGCGAATATGTCCTCTATCCGCGGCAGCGGATACTGTACCGTGTGCAGGACTGGGTTAATAGTTATTTTAAAATCCCCGCAAATGCGAACCTTCTTTGGTTCCCCCGGCGTGTTATTTGCAGATTTCTTTATAACTGGGATGATGGGCGTGGCCCACTCGCTCCACTCAATCTTTGTAAGGACACCTGCACTCTCTAAGGCATCCAGTTCTGCTTCCACAGCTGGCCGGATGGCGTAAGGCACCGGTCTGGCCTTACAAAACTTGGGGTTTGCGTCTTGAGCAATAGTTATTTTTGCTCTAATGTCCTTTAAGGTCCCCAGCCCTTGTTGGAACACCTCTGGCGTTTTTGCCAATAGTTTCGACAGCCTGCTTGTAATGGTTGTATCATCCTTGGTGGTCTCTACTTTTATCTCGTGTATCGACTTCCAGTCGAAATGGATTTTTCTTATCCATTCCCTACCCAAAAGTGGTGGTCCGCCGTTTGGTAGGATGTATAAATAAAGTCCTGGCACTTTTCTGCCATTGTATTTAACTGTTACTTGCATTTTTCCCTTCGGGTAAACTTTTTGTCCCGTATATGTTTTTAATTTGATTTCGGTATCCTTTAAGGGAATGCGTTTGAACAGCCTGTTATAATCTTGTTCATTAATTACTGATAGGGCTGAACCCGTGTCCAGCTCCATATTAACTTCGACGCCTGCTACCTTCATTTTAACCCACATTGTGCTGTGGTCCTCCGTTTTGTCTACACCATATAACTTGAGACATCCCAGATCTTTAGGCTCTGCTTTTGTGCCTTCCTGTGACTCGTCTGAGCTACTGTCAGATATCTTATGTATTTTTGTCCTTGCCTTGGTACTGCTCGGATTGCCCCCACTATTGGGTTTCGTACCCGACCGACAAACTTTCGCTATATGCCCCTTTTTCCCACACTGCCGGCATATTTTATCACGAAACCAACAATTACTTTGGTCGTGGGTGGTTTTGCCACAACGGTAGCATTTACCTTTGTGAAATGTCACCTCATGGGTGTCATAGCCGGTTGTATTTTGTCGTATTTGGGCAGCACCCTGTGCTGCTGCTTCATGTGCCAATGCTATTTCTATCGCCTGATCTAGGCTGAGCTGTTTCTTGGCCAGCAACCGTTTTCGTGTACTCTCATTTAACATGCCACAGACAAATCTGTCTCTGATCGCTTCCGCCAAAAAGGCTCCAAGCTGGCAATGTTTGGACAACCGTCTGAGCTCAGCCAAATAGGCTGCCTGCGACTCATCATTCCTTTGGTCGCGTCTGTAAAAGCGGTACCTTTCCGCTATAAATGGTGGCTTAGGGTTTAAATGTTCCTTTAACGTATCAACAATTTGGGCATACGTTTTGTCTGCTGGCTTTTCTGGAGTAAGAAGATTCCTCAGCAGACCGTATGTTTTTGCCCCCATAGAATTTAATAAGGTTGCTGCCTTTTCGTCATCTTTCACCTTGTTTACTATGCAATAAAGTTCATGCCTTTCTACATATGCGTCCCAATCTTCTATGTCGGCAACAAATTCTGACAACCGAGCTTCTTTAGCCATTTTTAAAACTACTGAAGAGGTTTTCCCGCCTTTTTCCACTAGATGGCGCTGTTATTTTTTTTCTAAGAGAAAAACTTTCCCCCTTTTGTCCACTAGATGGCGCTGTTCATTTTAAACTGCTGAAGAGAAAAACTTTTCCCCTTTGTCCACTAGATGGCGCTGTTATTTTTTTTCTAAGAGAAAAACTTTCCCCCTTTTGTCCACTAGATGGCGCTGTTCATTTTAAACTGCTGAAGAGAAAAACTTTTCCCCTTTGTCCACTAGATGGCGCTTTTCCCGCCTTTTCTCCCTCTGCTGTCAACGAGGTCTCTCCAGGTTCGTTATTTTTTTTTCTTGCAGCTCCCGTTATTGCCACCGCCGCTATTACAACGACCTTCCCCTCTCGTGGCCCGCTAGTCCTCGTGGCTCCGTTTGTTCCCCAGATCGCCTGCCCGTTCTGGCCCTTGCAGCTCGCGTTCCCCGGGAAGGATTGCAGTTTACCTGACCCTGGGTGGACTTTTGCCCCGTGGCTGGAACGCCCGTTCAGCCTCTTCTCTCAGCTGCCGCAGCCTTCACTGGAACCTCTCTCTCTCGCTCCGTTGCTGCCGCTCCTCCTGAACTGGGTGGCCTCCTTCGGTCGACGCTGGACTCTGCAGGCTGGTAAGAAGCTTCTCTCCCCGTACTGCTACCGATCCTTTGTTGCACCTTGTACTGGTGAGTTCGAACGTTCCTAGTCGCCAGTGTAAAGTATGCACATATACTTGATACAAAAAGGAAGAGACAGCTTGGAAGGGTTTAACTTAGGTCTTTACTTCATACCCACAGGCGGGAACTGAGGGGAGATCAGTACCCGCAGTACTATTTATACCCCTATGGCCAGGAGTGGTACTACGGTATCACTACGCCCTACAAAGTAGTGCTGCCCTGGCCATAGGGTTAAAGTAGCATACATATTACATACACAACACTTTCCAATTTTAACACTTTTCCCCCCATCCTACACGCCTCCTCTGGAACACACCAGGTAATCCTGGCGGCCTCACTAGTGGATTGCTTACGAACAGCTGCAGCTCCACCATTACAAAGGAGTTTTCACCAATGATCATTTGCAGGTGGCAGAACTTTGTTGTTTCAGGTCTGGGGGAACTTTTAGCAGGCATACTCAGTGTTGTAGAAATTTGGAGCCTGACACCCATCTCCAGTGTGACCTTCTAGGAAACCCCTCTCTCCACCTTGACTAAGCACTTCCTCAACTGAGGCATATACAAGAATCATGGCGACCATTTAATTCCTTTCCTCCTGGACATCAGATTCGGATGAAGACCAGCTGCGGCAGCAGCAGAACCATGAGCAACAGCAGCACCAACAGCAGGAACATCAAGAGCGCCAAGCTGCTGCTCACCCACCTGAAGATGCACAGGCCAGAAGGCGCCAGAGCGCCAGTATATTGCTGCCCGGGATGCAAGAGACGCACTCATGTTGGTCACATTTGCTTAGCCTGCACAATCAAACAGTTTAGCCTTGCACCTTCTTACCAGAGCATCAACAATGGACAAGAACCTGCGGATTCCTCTCACTCTGACCACCATACTGACAATTGCAAGTCACCCTAAGCCCTCAATGTGGAAGTCCCATTAGCGAAATGACACATGCCACAACTGCAACAGTTTGCCATCAGAATTTTTGATGACAATAAGCAACTGATGGCTTCTCGAAATTAAACACTACATTACACTCAAGCGATAACCCTTGTGACTATTTGTGCATTATCTTCCTCTTACGCGTGCTCCTACGTGGTGCTCCCCCTGTGGCTTCAGCAAATGTGGAGGCCCCTTGCTCACTTTCTTGCTGCTCCTGTCTCGACACCTTTGGCGGGCATCCTCTGGGGTTGCGAACCTGTGAGGGCTCAGTAACAGTCTGCTGCTCCTGCGGCTGTGCAGGGGCTGAGACGCTGATCTCAGTTGGGTGGGGAATCTGGTGGGACTCTGACCGAAGGCTCTGCAGTAGCATGGTTGTATGAGCGCTTGGAGAGGTGCTCCCACTTCCTTGTTGTATGCCACCAACATCCCTTTCATGGGTCAGCCCTTCAGGGCCAGCAAGTGGCTGGACAGCACCTTGCTACACTGCAGGGGGGCCATGAGGACCCATTTCTGCACTGGAAGCCCTACTCCAGAGGACTTGCATGAAGGTCTGGTTGTTGCTCAATAGCTGACTGTCATGAATCTTATCGTGACTCATGAAGTAACACTGGGCGGCCAGCTGGTGGCGCCGTCCAAGGAGTATAAATAGTCGGGCGTGGGCCCAGCTTGCTCAGCATGTTTCTGTAACCAGGAGCTAGTGATGTAACTAGAAATCTCATGGTTTTGAAACAGTTGATTAAAGCCTTGTTTTATACTCAAACCAAGTGCTCAGTAGTCTTTTTACATCACTGACCATCGCTCCTCAAGAGATGTCAGTCTATTCTGAACAATTACCATGTTTTCCACACCCTGGGGACTAAGCTCCTCCATGAACATAGCCATCCTCTCCTCTACCGTAGCCATCCTCTACTCTACGGTAGCCAGCCTTACCATGGAGGTTGCCATCCTTTCCGTGGTGATGCGTTCATGCGCCAATGCCTCCACAAAGGCTCTGCTCATGTTCGCGATGGACTCCTCCATTCGCTCCACACTCGCAGCATCCCTGGAGACAAAACCTGCCAGAGACTCCTGCACCTGTTCCTGGAGTTCAAGCACCGCTCTCCTTCTGGATGGACCCGGAGGCACAGGGTCGACATGCAGCTGAGCCAAGCTGGCAGATTCCTGCGCCCTCCGACAAGGACTCTCCATTGCTGTCCCTGTCTCCACCATCTGGTGATGCTCACTTGTGAGCTGTGATACACCAGGTGACAACACTACTCTATCTCGCGAAGGTCCCACCGAGGTGTGACTGTCTGCGCTGGTGCTGGGTGCTCTGAATTCTGCTGACACTGCGCCCTCAGAGGTTGCAGCTTCCTCTGAGGAGTCTAGAAGCTCAGGCTGTTCCTCCTGGACAGTGGGTCGGGGGCTCTCGATGGTCCTGTGGGGGAGTAAAGGAAAGAGTTAGAGATGTGAGGCCAAGGTTACATGAACATTGAAAAGTGCAGATGATCATAAGTCAATCTGTTAGAGCATCAGATTCATTATCAGTGACTCATGCAATGTCAATGAGAGAGATGCCAAACTATTCTGTCACCAGCTTGCTGCGATGCTCCCATCTGTCCGTCACCCACTTGGGAATCGGCCTCGATTCCGGCGATCTCCAGGGCCGCCTCCTCCCAGGGGGTGAGCTGAGCTATTGAGGGTGGCCGTCCTCCGGTCATGGCTCTTTCCCTCTTATTGTGGGGTCTCTTTTCCTGCAATGAGTGACACAAGTGGAGTTTGAGTGAGAATGAAGGAGTGAGTGTAGAGAATCCATAGCATAGATGCTTAGAAGGATACAAAGGACCCTCCCTGTCTGCTGAAAGTTGTTGTTGTCATGGCATCACAGTGATAGGGAGTGTGAGGGCTGCATGGTCGAATAGTTAAGTGAATGTGACCATAGAGAGAGAGGGAATGGGTAAGGGTGCAGGGATGTAAGTGTCAAGTGGAATGTGGAGGAAGAGGTTGGCAAAGCGGAGTGCTGGTGAGGAGATGCGATGGGGATCAGTTTGAGGGTGATGGGAAAGTCATAATCACTTTTCCTGTTCAGAGAAGATCATGAAACCTCTTCCTGCATTGCAGCCAGGTTCTGCGACTCAGCGAGATGGAGCTCACCTCCTGGGCCACTTGCAGCCACACAGCTTTTGTCTGCTGGGGTGGCTTTTTTCTCCCTGAGGAAGGGAACAGCACCTCCTTCCTGGATTTCGCTCCCTCCACCAGAGCTTGCAGGGAGGGCTCATCGAAGCATGGAGCACACTTTGGCCTACTGCTGGACATAGTTGATGAAGAAGCTGAAGACAGCAATGGCCATAAAGGTTGCAGTCTCCAGAAGAAGCAAGGCTGCTTGCAGGCCTTAAATCCAGCAGCATTGATGACATCATCAGAGGCGACTTTCTGTCTGAAAAGACTCATTGGGCCAGGGGCTCCCACACGCAGGAAATCAATTGGCCAATTAGGGGAAAATCCCACTTTTTCAGCACTTCAATTAGGAGTTGGGGTCCTGGCATGGTTTCCACCTGACACGTTCCAGCCCGCCCACACTGACAAAATCCAGCCCAAAGCGTCTGCAAAGGGATATAGATAGGTTAAGTGAGTGGGAAAAATTTGGCAGATGGAGTATAATGTGGGAAAATGTGAGGTTATCCACTTTGGTAGGAAGAATAGAAAAGCAAAATATAATTTAAATGGGGAGAGGTTACAGAATGCTGCAGTACAGAGGGGTGTGGGTGTCCTCGTACATGAAACACAAAACGTTAGCATGCAGGTACAGCAAGTAATTAGGAAGGCAAATGGAATGTTGGCCTTTATTGCAAGGGGGATGGAGTATAAAAGTAGGGAAGTCTTTCTACACCTGTAAAGGGCGTTGGTGAGACCACACCTGGAGTACTGCGTACAGTTTCGGTCTCCTTATTTAAGGAGGGATATATTTGCATTGGAGGCAGTTCAGAGAAGGTTCACTAGATTGATTCCTGGGATGAAGGGGTTGTCTTATGAGGAAAGGTTGAGCAGATTGGTCCTATACTCATTGGTGTTTAGAAGAATGAGAGGTGATCTTATTGAAAGATAGAAGATTCTGAGGGGGCTTGACAGGGTAGATGCTGAGAGGATGTTTCCCCTTGTGGGGAATCTAAAACTAGGGGGCATAGTTTCAGAATAAGGGGTCGCCCATTCAAGACGGAGAGGATTTCTTCTCTCAGAGGGTCATGAATCTTTGGAATTCTCCACCCCAGAGAGCTGTGGAGGCTCAGTCATTGAATATATTCAAGGCTGAGATAGAGAGATTTTTGAACTACAGGTGAGTCAAGGGTTATGGGGAACAGGCAGAAAAGTGGAGTTGAGGCCAAGATCAGATCAGCCATGACCTTATTGAATGGCGGAGCAGGCTCGAGGGGCTGAATGGCCTACTCCTGCTCCTAATTCTTATGCTCTTATGTTCTTATGTAATGTAATTTAAATAGAACAAGTGAGATTGAGGGCTGGATTTTACCAGCCCTGAGGAGGCGGGACTGCTGGGAAAATCTCAAAAAATGGGAGCGGGTCCCAAACCTGCTACTATCCTGCCTCCAATCAATCTTCTCGGGATTTAACAGGCAGTTAAGAGGCTTTTTCCTATTTTTCCAGTGCTGCTGCGGGCTTCCCGACATCGGGGAACCCCACCAGGGTAAGTGAGGCGTGATGTGGGTCTACTGTAATTTTTGTGTATTTATGCCAGATATCAGATAATAAAAAGAAACTTCTGTTTTTTGGTATATACCCATGCACATATTTGATGAGGGTGAGGCTGCAACATTACTGTGTGAGGAAATTATTGTTGAACCTGCCGATATAATACTAGCTGAAGTGCCCGGCGGTGCCGAGGGATTTTTGAGGGCATGTTGTTTTTGGAAAAGAGAGAGAGAGAGCGTGACTGGGGGGAAGAGAGAGCGCGAATGGGGGGAAGAGAGAGCACGACTGGGGGGAAGAGAGAGAGCGACTGGGGGGAAGTGAGAGCGACTGGGGGGAAGAGAGAGAGCAACTAGGGGGAAGAGAGAGCGCGACTGGGGGGAAGAGAGAGCGCGACTGGGGGGAAGAGAGAGCGCGAGGGGGGAAGGGGGGAAAGGGGGGGAAAGCGGAGGGGAGGGGAGGGGGAAAGGGGAGGGGGAGGGAGGGGGAGGGGGAGGGAGGGGTGGGGGGAGGGGGGATGAGGGAGGGGTGGGGGAGGGGGGATGGGGGAGGGAGGGGTGGGGGAGGGGGGAGGGGAGGAGAGGAGGGGAGGGGGCAGGAGGGGGGAGGGGTAGGAGGGGGGAGGGGGAGGGAGGGAAGAGGGAGGGGGAGGGAGGGAAGAGGGAGGGGGGAGAGAGGGGGGAGGGGGGGAGGAGGGGGGAGGGGAGGGGGAGAGAGGAGGGGAGGGGTGGGGGAGCTGGGGGAAGGAGGCGGGGAGAAAGGGAGGGGGGAGCCAGCAGACCCTCTCCCCTCTGCCGGCGATGGCTCCGCTGAGCTCTGTGCTGCCCCACGCACTGACATGCCGAGCGCAGTGCCCTGGTCAGCCCGAGCCCCGCCCTCCTGAGGCCGGGCCTGAGGCGGCTTGAAACGGCCGATTGCGGCTGGCCGGGCCCGGTTGCCTTGGTAACCCTCCTCCCCTCTCCGCCTCCCGATGTCCGGGACCGGGCCTGTGCCTGAGCGGCTTGAGACGGCCGATTGCGGCTGGCGAGCCCGGTTGCCGGGGTAACCTTCTCCGCTCCCCCTCCCCTCCCGAGCCCCGCCCCCCCCCCGCTAACCTGCTTGCTTCCCTCTGGCCGCGCTCTGTGTGGAGGTGCGCATGCGCCATGCAGCGCAAGCGCGAGGAGCTTGCAGTGAGCCCAGCCTGCCTTTACCAAGATGGCTGGCCGCTGGTTCGGAATCGGGCCCAGCGGGGGGGTGGGGGGTGAGGGGTGGGAGGAGCTTGCCACAAAACAATTGCCTAGGGTCCAGCATGGCTGGCAACAGATGCCCAGGCTTCGAGGCCTACCTGCAAAAACGGGGAAAGGTAGAAAAATTAATGAGATTAGATAAAAGATTTAGAAAGTAATTAACTTTTTTTAAAAACAATATGTGTTTTAAAAGCAACTTTTTTTTTAAAGACGCAGAAAGTGGGAAAAAGAAATGAAAAGTTTGGAATCAAGATGGCGGCGACTCACCTCGGTTCAGAACGATAAGGCCCGCCCATACACACACCGATTGGTCGACCATCAGGTCACTGAAGCGTAGGATTGGTCAATCGTCCCGTCACTTGACTCTAGGAGGGCCCGCCCGCACGCGCCAGGAACCCGCCCCTGCCACGCAGCGATTGGTCGACCGTCGGGTCGCTCGACCGTACGATTGGTCGACCTCAACGTCACTCAATGCTAATGAGCAGATAATGAGCGAAATTTTGAAAGTTTTTTGGATACCGCGGGCACAATTTTTGTCTCACCGAAACGTAAATACGCTTACAACCGTTCTGGAATCGTAAGCTTTCTTTTGATGTAACACACGTGTAGGTACGCTCTATAGCTTGATTGTATAGCCGGACAGAGAGACAGAAAGACAGACAGAGAGACATACCGTTTTATATATATATAGATAGATGTTAAATTGTTCTCACATACTAAAGTTCTACTGAATCAGAAAAGGCAGCGCAGTCCGTAATGCACTGATTATAGTATCCCACACTGATTTTACTGTTTTGTTCAAGCAGCTACATCAAGCACTGCAACAACAACTGAAACCTCTTCTTCCTCCGTACTGTCAACTATATCACAGACCTCTTCACCCACCTCAGGGACAACAGTACCAACAACTACAGAGAGCAGCACTCACCCATTGACAACCCAAACCACAACAATCTCAACAACCGCTGTCAGTCCCGCAACAGGAAGTAGTAAGGATCAGACCTCTTTTAAAGCTAATTCGTACTAATGCTGCTGAAAAGACTGAATCGCATGACAGAATTATTCTGCGTCTTTTCATGTTGTCTTGCTGTTTGCTTTGGGGAACAGTGTGAAGTAGTGAAAGGGTTGGCAGGTTGAATAACATTCTGACTGGCCGCATTAATGCTGCTTCCATGGCCATAACCATCTTTATACCAGCCGATAGGGTGTTTAGTCCGATGCGGCGGGAGGGTTTTATGGGCTCCCACAACCCATACGATGATGGGAGCCACCCACACCCACCGGACGCTAGTATCCCACTGGATGTCAACCCAGAATTCAAAGTCAGATCTCAGACTCCACTCGCCAGGACTGTCTGCACCCTGCACCTTGTGGCCCAGAGGCGGGAATGCTGCCACTGTGCCAAAGGCTCACTCCCAATGCCAGAATGAAAAACCTGTTAACATTTCTTGCCCTATAATCACAGTTGGAGTGACAACATTTAACAACACAAATTTTCAGAACCTCTCTGGCCACAGGGGATGTACCAGAGGACTGGAGAACAGCTAACGTAGTACCATTATTCAAGAAGGGTAGCAGGGATAAACCAGGGAATTACAGGCCAGTGAGCCTAACATCTGTGGTAGGGAAATTATTGGAAAAAATTCTGAGGGACAAAATTAGTCTCCACTTGGAGAGGCAAGGATTAATCGGGGATAGTCAGCATGGCTTTGTCAAGGGTAAATCATGTCTGACCAATCTGATTGAATTTTTCGAGGGGGTGACTAGGTGTGTGGATGAGGGAAATGCTGTGGATGTGGTTTACATGGATTTCAGTAAAGCTTTTGACAAAGTCCCGCATAGGAGACTGGTCAAGAAGGTAAGAACCCATGGGATCCAGGGTGCCTTGGCGCGTTGGATCCTAAACTGGCTGAGTGGCAGGAGGCAGAGGGTGATGGTCGAAGGTTGCTTTTGTGACTGGAAGCCTGTGTCCAGTGGGGTACCTCAGGGATCGGTGCTGGGACCCTTGCTGTTTGTGATCTACATAAATGATTTGGATGAGAATGTAAAAGGTATGATCAGTAAGTTTGCAGATGACACGAAAATTGGTGGGGTGGTAAATTGCGAGGAGGAAAGCCTCAGGCTACAGGACGATATAAACAGGTTGGTCAGATGGGCGGAAAAGTGGCAAATGGAATTTAACCCTGAAAAGTGCGAGGTGATGCATTTTGGACGGACAAATAAGGCAAGGGAATACACAATGAGTGGTAGGACCCTAGGAAGTACAGAGGGTCAGAGGGACCTTGGTGTACATGTACATAGATCCCTGAAGGCAGCGGAACAGGTAGATAAGGTGGTTAAAAAGGCATATGGGATACTTGCCTTCATTAGCCGAGGCATAGAATATAAGAGCAGGGAGGTTATGATGGAGCTGTACAAAACGCTGGTGAGGCCACAGCTGGAGCACTGTGTGCAGTTCTGGTCGCCTCACTATAGGAAGGATGTGATTGCTTTGGAGAGGGTGCAGAGAAGATTCACCAGGATGTTACCTGGGATGGAGCGCCTCAGCTATGAAGAAAGACTAAACAGGCTGGGATTGTTTTCCTTGGAGCAAAGAAGGCTGAGGGGGGACCTGATTGAGGTGTACAAAATGATGAGGGGCATAGATAGGGTAGATAAAGAGGAACTTTTCCCCTTAGTAGGGGGGTCAATAACAAGGGGGCATAGATTCAAGGTAAGGGGCAGGAGGTTTGGAGGGGATTTGAGGAGGAACTTTTTCACCCAGAGGGTGGTTGGAATCTGGAACTCACTGCCTGAAAGGGCGGTAGAGGCAGGAACCCTCATAACATTCAAGAAGCATTTGGATGAGCACTTGAAATGCCATTGCATACAAGGCTATGGACCAAATGCTGGAAAATGGGATTAGACTGGACAGGGATTGATGGTCGGTGCAGACACGATGGGCCGAAGGGCCTCTTTCTGTGCTGTATAACTCTATGACTAAGTATAGAAAGATGTCATGGTTGGACATTGCAATATTATATTTCTCAGATGTTAAGCAATAGGGCCTCTTCACCCACCTCAGGGACAACAGTACCAACAGCTACAGAGAGCAGCACTCACCCATTGACAACCCAAACCACAACAATCTCAACAACCGCTGTCAGTCCCACAACAGGAAGTAGTAAGGATCAGACTTTCTCTTTAACAGCGATTTTGTACTAATGGTGCTGAAAATAATGATACTGAAGTTACATTTCTGAGCAATATCAAAACCTGTAATTTTATATTGTTTATAATTAGAACTGTAGCTGCTACAATTTGCAACATTAATTCATAAAGAGTTCCTTGTTGAGCAATACAACTTTGTATTTCTCAGAATTTCACTGATATACAGTACCTTTTATAAGTAATATTGAGTGTCATGTCAAGCCCTTATGCTAATTTTCCTTTTCATTTACACAGATGCGTCAACTACTACAACAGGTACTGCAGAGACACCTTTTGTATCTGTAGAACTGACGTGTGCAACATCGAGCCCTACCTCTACTGAATGGGCAACAAGCACATCTACAGAGGGAACAATCTCACCAACACCACTCAGTTCCTCAACAACAAAAGGTAGTAATCATCAGATCTTACCTTTACCAGCTCTCTTGTACTGATGATGTTGAAAATAATGTAACTCATGCAGGATAGATGAGCAATTTCAAACCTGTCATCCTGGTGTGCCAAAACATGCTGAAGGGTAGGGTAATCAAAGCAATAGTCCCTGGAACCTCTTAAAGGTAAAAACAGTTCCTGGTGAAGAAGTTGTGGCAGGGTGTAAGTCACAATTTCCATCTTTGAGGGTCGGGAAATTGTGACAGGGCCGAGTCACGCCGTGGTTCTACTGCAGAAGCGCCCTGACTTAAATTCAGTTTCAGTTTTCAGGGCAGGCTGAAGGAGCCCCTGTCCACAGTGGCAGCAACAGGCAAATGGAAAAGATAGGATGGGGTGACATCACCTATCGTAAATTTCATGCATTCCAACTTCCTATGTGCTACTGAGAATGTGCTCCACTGCTGAAAATGTGACATTTTCCAGGACCTTTTTATCCTGACGGAAGTGCTTGGTTAAAGGGACACTGCTGAACTGAAACTGTTTATACGGACTTTTGGCCATATCTTGGAACTCACCACATGAATTGGGAAAAAAGTGCTCTCATAAGTTGAGGTAGCGTTCACTTACGAGAGCATTTTATTTCAAGAGAATTACTGAGCTAGGAACTGAAGGCTGCTCAATGGACTTACCAATAGGAATCCCACTTTACATGACCAAATACTGGGGGAGAAGGAACTGCAGGAGGCTGTAAAGGAAGCCAGATTAGTCAGGCAGCACCAGTGGAGAGCCAGGGCATCCCAGCACTACCTACTCAGCAGGATGTATAGACCCAGGTCCTCTGCCCAAGACATTTCTCAGGAGGCTTCAGTCATGAAGCTTTAGAAGAGCTCTGATTGCTGCTGCAGCCGTATCTGGAACCAAGATCCACAGCACGCACGACTCCCACTGTTGCAGAGAAACTTTTATGCCACAGGCTCATTCCAGAGAGCCATGAAGAACTTTTGTCAGATCAGCCAATTTGCTCTCTACTCCCCTCTATGGCAAATCGCCAATGCCCTTTTTGCCAAGGCAGTTCATTTTTTACAATTTGACAATGCTCCCAACACAGATGCTCTGAAGAACCATCAGATTTGTTAGAATTGCTAGATTCCCCAGGGTTATTGATTGCAATCGTGTGGCATTGTGCGCCCCAAATGCAACTGCCATATTTATATGGGCCCAGAAATTCGGGTCTCCACGAGTGAGTACGCACGGGGTACTCACCCGTAGGCCCAATGGAAGTGCCGGTTTCCTGCATGCACTGCGCATGCGCGGGAAACTGGCACTTCCGTTCCTCTGAACGAAGAGGTTCAGAGGTCGAACGCGTGCGCGGGAGAGGCTGCGCATGCGCATTGAACTTCATTTTTTTTTTACAGGTTTTCCCGGGAGTGTAAGTCTTCAGAAGTTAGAAATGTAAAAAGCAGGCGTAAGGCCTGCTTTTTACAAGGTAAATGGTGAATTAATTAAAATTAAAACATTTTTTCCACAGTTTTATTATTTTTAAATACTTTAAAGCAAGGTAAGTTTATTTTTAGCCCCGTTAGATAATAAAATTATTTTTTTCAAAAATGTAAATTATTGTTTAAAATAGTTATTTCATGTAATTTATAGTTTATTTAAAAAATGTGATGTTTTTTAAAAATTTATTTGAAGATTTAGTGCTATTTCGGGGCCGTAGTATTTATAAGTCTTGACAGCACTTCCTGTCAGACCTATGAATGGAGCATTCCCTGCCCATGGCCCACGTGATCCCAGGAGACGCATCGAACTAACTGCGCCCCTGGGATACTCAAGCACTGCGCGCCGGCAGCTGGACCAGGCCCTGGATCGGAATTCCACAGGGGCCCGGAGCTCAACGGCCGGCGCGCAAGGTAAGTGCAGGTCGGGGCTTACACCCGCGGGAAGCCCCCGACCCGAATTTCCGGGCCATGAACTGCAAAGGCTTCTATTTTCTAAATGTGCAGCTCATTTGTGACGACAGGCACAGCTTCTTGTACGTGAGTTCTCAACATCCTAGAGCTGCCATGATGCTTTTATACTTATCAGACCTGTGTCTTGGGTCTAATTCAACAGCAGGAGCAAGAGTTAGGATGGCTGCTGACTGACAAGGGATACTTTGTACCCTGGCTCATAACAACTCTTTGTAGGACCACTAGTGCAGTAGAGGAGCACAACAATGCTGCACACATAAAGGCAAGAATGAGAATTAAATAATCAACTGGGATGCTCAAAGGGAGTGTCTGGTGTCTGGATAAGTCCAGGGATGCCTTGCAGGATACTCCCAGCACTATCCTGTAAATTGTGGTAGCAAGTTGTGTGCGTCACAAGTTTGCAATTAGGAAAGGACTGTCCCAGAGGATGCCACAAAGCTGATGATGCTGATGCTGTAGAACCTGGCCTATGAAGTACAGGAAGCAGATGCAGTGGCAGCAGCTGCTAGACACCCAAGAGACAGGCTCATTCAGCTCACCTTCACAGATGAATAGAGCACTACTTTCTAAAAGTCTCAGCCCATCAGAGATCTGCCTCCTCTCATTAAACACTCCATAGTCTATGTAGAATCCTTGATCCTCATCGCTAGCCATCATATTCTAATCCTGAGCCCCAACATCAACATATTACCTGTTCCCCAATGTCATAACAGTAAATCAAACATCAAGCAACCCTTGCATCAAATATCACAATCATTTATTATAACTACTTACAAAGACATTAGTTGGTTCTGTTACTATGCACACCCGCTGTGATCACATGGGTTTTTCTCTGCCCTATTGTAACATTTCATCTACGTGCCACCTTATGACCTGGCTTCTAAGATGTAGATGGCTGCTGAAAAGTAGCATGAATCTCATGTGATGAAGGTAGCCCTTTTAAGGCCCCCAAGTCCTGGGATGGACACAGGACAGGTTGACTCTTTGTCACAGGCTCCTTGGCAGCCTAGTCCTGCAAAGATGTGTTCAGATGCATATTAAAAGAGCTGCAGCAAGGAGCTGATGGAGTGATGCTGCTATTAGGGGAAGTAGCCTCTGAGGCACGCACACAGGCTTCTCCACTGCTACAGGCAACAGGATTCTGGTTATCAATGTTCAGTGGGAGAATGGACCTCGTGGAATCAAATTGGTATTAAAAGTTTGTTTTCCATGTTAAGTTCTTATTAATAAGAATTAAAGGGAAATGTGAGCATTTGCTCAAGGTTTATGTCATTCTCACATTGCCTTAAATTCCCACAATTGAAGCTGGCATAAAAGCACAAAAGGAAGCCCGCAGAGTTCAAGAGGGAAGTAGAATAGTAGATAGCCTACAGAAATAGATAAGGAGGAGTTCTAAAATATGCACAGCAATATAGGCACAGCGACAAGTCTGTCGTTCGTGAACATGCTGGAGGAGGAGGAGCAAAAACAAAAGGAGAGGACTTGTTGTCATTTTTACAAGCACAGGGAGCAGATAATAATGATTTATTACTCCCAATGCAATGTGAGTAAAATATATGCTCAATCGCCTGCATCAGACAGAGGAACAGTTTTACCGAGGCAGCGCCTCATAAGAGAACAATCAATCACGTGTCTATTCCTGAAAGAAGACCTGCAGACAACAAGGAACATCTGGTTGACATTCTCAGTGGAAGTGAAAGTTACCACTGAACTAAACTTCTACAGCAACAACAGGAGACATCAGTTAAATCAACCAGAATACAATTCAGTGCTGCCCCACAGAGGCACCTGCACACACAAAGTTCTACACTAGTATTCAACAGTACCCGGGCAGGCAGACCCAATTTTCTGATTTGCAGGTACAGGGTGCATTTATTGCAATCATGTCACCGTGTGTGCCTGTAAGCAATGGTCTCTCTTTAATCAACAGGAAGGTTCATTGCTCCATTAAGGTCTAGATGGTATGTGGCAACCAGTAAAATATATGCAAGTTAATGCTCGTTTACCTGCGAATGTTCATGCCTACCAATTGTAATACAATTAACCATTCTCCAACCAGTTGGAGGTGAAAGCAGAATGCAAGCAGCTGTTGATACCTGTGCAGAACCCCCATATCCTTCAAAAAGGGCTTATAATGACACACATTTATGAAGCAGTCTATAGTCTATAGATAATAGTCTATAGTCTAAAGATATTAGTCTATAGACCCTTGAATCAATTAATCTAAAGAATGCAGTAATCCAAGGGTAACAAATACTGTAGAATGATCCAGAATGAGTTGAGTGAATAATTATAGGATGTAAAAGGTGCTATATAAATGCAAGTTCTTTCTTTCATTTCTTTCTGGACAAAAGTCAGAAGTTTGTAATTATACATTACTACCAAAGATCTTGCGATTTCTGTTATACAGGCTTTATCGCAATTTTAAGTTTAATATTTTGGAATTAGACAAAAAGTAATGATTGCAATATTTATACTGTTGAACATTTACCAATTTATAATCCATCCTTCGCCTGGATGTAGAATGCTAATTAGTGTGCATTTCAAATTATTGCTAGAAATGAATTGAGAAATTCCCCAGTCGTTGCCACTTTTCCAAAACTGGAATCTTTTTTGCACTCAGAACATATATAATTGGAGACATTATTTATCTATATGATTACAAACTGGTCATTGTTACAAATCATTTAAACATATTGGTGTGTTTCAAGTAAAGTTGATTGTTTTCAATCTTGTGAGCTGAAAATTTAATATTTTTCTAGTGCCAGTTCAATATATCCAAATTTAAATTAACAGTTTAATAGGAAATGGATTGCTGGACAAAATATCATTGGCTTTGGTCAGAATAAATCATATCAGTTGGATTTACAAAACTTTCTGTCACAACTGATTGAGGAATCATTTAACTTCAGATACTGATGAATGTGCGGCAAACACATTGGGTGCAATTTTCAACTATGGCGGGGGAGGAAAACTGGCAGTTTCGAGCAGTCGACCCACCTGAGATTCTTTTCCATTCAAGCCAATGGAAAGGAAAATGGGTGGGTGTATAACAGGCGGCCGATCTGCTATGGCATGTTTTTCGACCCTGTCAAAGTTCAAAGTTACCTCATCATCCTGTCAGTAAATCTGCAACAATACAATTGGAAGCTTTAACTGCAGGTGTCACAGTGGCTACAGGATCAAACTTACCAACACTTCCCTTTGTGATGGTAAAATGCTTTGTGCTTAGATTCTTTGACAATTTATCGAGTGCCATATTTGTATATCAAACAAAATGCAAAATCTAATATCTAGAATCATAGAATCATAGAAATTTATGGCACGAATCTGTGCTGTCCGAAAAAGAGCTATCTAGCCTAATCCCACTTTCCAGCTCTTGGTCCGTAGCCCTGTAGGTTACGGCACTTCAAGTGCATATCCAAGTACTTTTTAAATGCGATGAAGTTTTCTGCCTCTACCATCCTTTCACGCAGTGAGTTCCAGACCCCTCACCACCCTCTGGGTGAAAAAAATTCTCCTCAACTCCCCTCTAATCCTTCTACCAATTACTTTAAATCTATGCCCCCTGGTTATATACCTCTCTGCTAAGGGAAATAGGTCCTTCCTTTCTACTCTATCTAGGCCCCTCATAATTTTATACACCTCAATTAAGGCTCCCCTCAGCCTCCTCTAAGAAAACAACCCCAGCCTATCCAATCACTCCTCATTCCAACAAGCTGGGTGGGAATGTAAGTTGTGAGGAGGATACAAGGAGGCTTCAAGGGGATATAGACAGGCTAAGTGAGTGGGCAAGAACATGGCAAATGGAATATAATGTGGAGAAATGTGAAGTTATCCACTTTGGTAAGAAAAATAGAAGAGCAGAGTATTTTTTAAATGGTGAGAGATTGGGAAATGTTGGTGTTCAGAGGGACCTGGGTGTCCTTGTACACGAATCACTGAAAGTTAACATGCATATACACCAAGCAAATAGGAAAGCAAATGGTATGTTGGCCTTTATTACAAGAGGATTTGAGTATAAGAATAAAGATGTCTTACTGCAATTATATAGGACTCTGGTGAGACCACACCTGGAGTATTGTTTACAGTTTTGGTCTCCTTACTTAAGGAAGGATAGGATTGCCATAAAGGTTCACCAGACTGGTTCCTGAGATGGGGTGATTGTCCTATGAGGAGAGATTGAGTAGACTAGGCCTATATTCTCTAGAGTTTAGAAGAATGAGAGGTGATCTCATTGAAACAAACAAAATTCTTACAGGGCTTGACAGGGTAGATGCAGGGAGAATGTTTCCCTTGGCTGGGGAGTCTAGAACCAGGGGTCACAGTCTCAGAATAAGGGGTTGGCCATTTAGGACTGAGATGAGGAGAAATTTCTTCACTCAGAGGGTGGCGAATCTTTGGAATTCTCTACCCCCGAGGGCTGTGGAGACTCAGTCGTTGAGTATATTCAAGACAGAGATCGATAGATTTTTGAATATTAAGGCAATCAAGGGATATGGGGATAGTGCATGAAAGTGGAGATGAGGTAGAAGATCAGCCATGATCTTATTGAATGGCGGAGCAGGCTCGAAGGTCCAAATGGTCGACTCCTGCTTCTATTTCTTATGTTCTCATAGCTAAAATTCTCCAGTCCTGGCAACATCCTTGTAAATCTCCAGTGCCATCACATCTTTGCTATAATGTGGTGACCAGAACTGTACGCAGTACACTAGCTGTGGCCTAACTAATGTTTTATACAGTTCTAGCATAACCTCCCTGCTCTTATATTCTATGCCTCGGCTAATAAAGAAAAGTATCCCGTATGCCCTCTTAACCACTTTATCTACCTGTCCTGCTACCTTTTGGGATCTGTGGACATGCACTCCAAGATCCCTCTGTTCTTCTACAGTTCTCAGTATCCTACTATTTATTGTGTATTCACTTGCCCTGTTAGCCCTCCCAAATACATTACCTCACATTTCTCTGGATTGAATTCCATTTGCCACTTTTCTGCCCACCTGACCAATCCTGCAGTCTACAGTGTTCTTCCTCACTATCAACCACACGACCAATTTTCATATCATCTGCAAACTTCTTAATCATGCCCCCTACATTGAAGTCTAAATCGTTGATATATACCACAAAAAGCAACGGACCTAGTACTGAGCCCTGCGGAGCCCCACTGGAAACAGCCTTCCAGTCACAAAAACACCTGCCAACCATTACCCTTTGCTTCCTGCCACTGAGGCACCTTTGGATCCAAATTGCCACTTTTCTGATCCAAATTGCCACTTTTCTGACCAGTCTGCCATGTGGGACCTTGTCAAAAGCCTTGCTAAAATCCATGTAGACTACATCAAACATGCTACCCTCATCGACCCTCCTCATTACCACCCCAAAAAATTCAATCAAGTTTGTCAGACACGACCTTCCCTTAACAAAACCATGTTGACTGTCCTTGATTAATCCGTGCCTTTCTAAATGATGATTAAAACTGTCCCTCAGAATTTTTTCCAATAATTTCTCCACCACTGAAATTAGGCTGACTGGCCTGTAATTACTCGGTCTATCCCTTTCTCCCTTTTTAAACAACGGTATAACGTTAGCTGTCCTCCGGCACCATGCCTTGAAAAGAAAATAGTGAGCATTATAATAGTTCATTGCAGTAGTTCCAATGATAGAGGCCAATTAAGGTTTACAACATGCCCTGTAACTTCTGTAAAAAATTGTCTGAGGAGTGATTTAACTTGTGCCTCCAGATATCGCTGAAAGTGAAACCAACATATCGACCTGTTAACAAATCTGCAACAAAATAATTGGCGGCTACACATGCTTTTGCCAACCTGGCTATAACATGAAACTTCAGGAGGGCTGTAAAGTAGGCGATAGTGGATCAGTCGCCTGTTATACACCTGCTCGAACTTCCTTTCCAACCAAGTCAATGTAAAGGAAAATGAGGCTGGGTGCACAATGGATGGCTGATGCACTACCACTCATTTTATGTGTCTGCAGATCTTAAAATTTACCCACATTGTATACATAATTTCAGCAAGTTCTTTGATCGCAATTTTATATTTTGAAGAAAAACCCAGAAATTTGGGTCGGGGGCTTCCCGCGGGTGCAAGCCCCCGACCTGCACTTACCTAGCGCGCCGGCCATTGAGCTGTGGGCCCCCGTGGAATTCCGATCCTGGGCCTGCTCCAACTGCTGGTGTGCAGTGCTTACGTATCCCAGGGGCGCAGTTAGTTCGATGCATCCCCGGGATCATGTGGGCCATGGGGAGCCAATCGGAGCAGGGAAAAACCCATTCATAAGTCTTGACAGGAAGTGCTGTCAAGGCTTATAAATACTACGGCCCCAAAATAGCACTAAACCTTCAAATACATTTTTTTTTAAATCACATTTTTTAAATAAACTATAAATTGCATAAACTGCATAAACCATAATTTAAATTTTTGGAAAAAATAATTTTATATTCTAACAGGGCTAAAAATAAACTTACCTTGCTTTAAAGTATTTAAAAATAATAAACCTGTGGAAAAAATGTTTTAATTTTAATTAATTGACTACTTACCTTGTAAAAAGCAGCCTTATGCCTGCTTTTTATATTTCTAAATTCTGCAGGCTTACCCTCGCATGAAAACCTGTTAAAAAAAAAACTAAGTTTGATGCGCACGCGCTGCCTCCCCGGCACATGCGTTCGACCTCTGAACCCCTGCTTTCAGAGGAACGGAAGTGCCGGTTTCCCGCGCATGCACAGTGCATGCAGGAAACCGGCACTTCCACTGGGCCTACGGGTGAGTACCCCGTGCGTACTCACCCGTGGAGACCTGAATTTCTGGGCCATTACTATTGAATGTAGATAGCAATCTGGCAAATTATCGTGCTTCAGGATCTGTTGAAAACATATCATTTAATTTGACACAATATGCCGAAGGAATGATGTAACTTACTAAAGAGTTGAACTTTTTTCTCCAGATATCGATGAATGCGCAGCCAACACATCAACCTGTCAACAAATCTGCAACAGTACAATTGGAAACTACCCCTGCAGTTGCCGTCCTGGCTTCAGCATCAACAGGAACAACACTTCTCTTTGTGATGGTAGGAAACCTTCAAACAAAGAGGCCGGAATTTTCCCAGTTCCAAGCATGCGGGTTTGGGGGTGGGTCAGCAGTAAAAATTGTCGAAATTGCCAGCGCGTCGGGAACCCGCCGTCATCCCGCCGACTTCTGCATTTAACTCGGGCGCGTTTCCCAGCGCACCACGGACCCGCCCTGCAGAGGGGGGTGACCTCATTGAAGTACTTAAATGATTGTTGAGAGACACTTTACAGGCTTTTTAACAGCAGCTTTTGGCTTTAACTTCTTGAGCACGGGATTCACGCACCATAGGAACCTCGCCTGTGAAGGGGAGGCTGAAGCTCACTGGACATTGTGCGAGTCCATTAATTGACAGCTGCGAAAAACACATAAGTGCTTCCACATTACACCTGCTTACTTGGCTACTGGAAAGGCTCTTGCTGACTCCATTTTGTGCACAGATTTAGCTGTCAGCAGTTTGCCGGTCATTTCTACAACCTCGGAAGCAGCTCTCGCCACATTCACTAGTCACTATAACAACATTGAGGGATTGGGCCTCTGATCTCCACTTTACCTGCCATCTATTACATCAGCATGGGTGCCGCTTATGCTGTCTCACCTTGGACTTCAGAATCGGACCAAGATAAGCCCCATCACCAGCAGCAGCAGCAGCCACAATAGCAGCCTTCTCCTCAACGACCTGATGCTCCACAAGAGATAAGGGGTCAACACAGGGCTGCATGGCGCTGGAGGCGATACCCCCAACACAGGGTATACAGACAGAGGATGAGTTTCCTGGATATGACTGAGCAGCAGTGCTTCAGGAGGCTCAGGCTATCACGTCAGGTCATTACAGACTTTTGTAGCTTGCTGGAACAAGACCTGCTGCCCAGAGGACTTGGTGGACATGCTGTCAAAGTTACCACCACCCTCAGCTTCTTCGCCTCAGGCTCATTCCAGGGATCTGCAGCAGACATTTGCAGGATCTCACAGTCGGCTGCCCACAGATGCATCACCCAAGTGTCCGATGCCATGTTTGACAAGGCAGCCAATTATGTAAACTTTGCCACTGATGAAGCCAGTGTTACTGAGCGGGCACTTGGCTATGTGGCTCTGGCTGGCTTCCCACAGATGCAGGGCGTCATCGATTGCACACATGTGGCCATCAAGGAATCCCTTCATCACCCAGGAGTGTTTGTGAACTGCAAGGGCTTCCACTCCCTCAATGTGCAGTTCGTCTGCAACAATAAAAAGATCATCATGCATGTGTGCACCAGATTTCCTGGCAGCTGTCATGACTCTTTCGTGCTGAGCCAGTCCACCCTCCCTCAGCTCTTTGCATCTCCGAACAGACTTACCGGCTGGCTGCTTGGAGACAGGAGTTATCCACTAAAGATGTGGCTCATGACACCCTTGAGGAGGCCAAGTACTGAGGCCCAGGAGCATTATAATGAGAGCCACATGTCCACCACATGTATCATAGAGCAAACAATAGGCATGCTGAAGAGGCGCTTCAGATGCCTTGATAGAACTGGAGGAGCCCTTCAGTACGCACCAGTCAGAGCCTCCAGAATCATAGTCATTTGCTGCGAGCTGCACAACATAGCACAGCAGCGAGGATTGGACCTACAAGAGGAGCAAGGCGCAGAGCGCACAGCCTCTTCAGAGAAGGAGGAGGAGAAGGAGGAACAGGTGGAAGACGAGGAGGAGGAGGAACCTGAGGTAGAGATGGCACCAGCAGCAGCGCACATTGCGGCCTGGGAGGCCTGGGATGTCCTCATAATGGCCAGATTTACTTGCCCCAATGCACCCATATGGCTGCCACATGCTATACTAAGTCCCCCCACCCCCAACCTCACAACAACACCACAAAGCAGCCCTACAATGACCAAGCCATTCCTCTCACCCAAACCCCCATTGCTCAAGGTTAAGTAATGTCTCACCATTCACTCCAAGTGACAAGGCCACTTCCCAGGTAGCAGGCAAAAATGGACTATACGGGAAATAAATTTATCTGTGTCGTAAATATAACTGAAACTTATTACTAACATTTGTACATGCACCCATGTGCATACTCTTGTGCATCTAGGATTGTGTCTTTTTTCTTTTCCGAGTACTTCTACGAGCTGTAACTCCTATGGCTTCAGCAGTGGTAGAGGCAGGCTGTTCACTTTCCTGCTGCGACTGCTTTGACACTTTTGGTTCTGGGTTTTGGAACCTGTGAGGGGCCTGCCAAAGACAGCTCCTCCTGCGACTGTGCAGGGGCAGACTCGGCCATCGGGATCCGAGGAAGCATGTGGGACCCTGATTGAGGGGGAGGCAACAGGGGAGAAGTGTGAGCACTTTGAGAAGAGCCCCCACTTCCATGTCCCCTCTCACCATCAACACTCTCATGGGCCACCCGTACTTCCCTGCTAGCAAGGAGCTGGAGAGCACCTTGCTGCACATCAGTAGGATGATGAACGCCCAAGTCTACGTTTATACCCCTGCTCGAGATGAGGTCAATGAGTGTCTGCAATCTGTTGTCCACAGCAAGCATGTTCTTGTTTGACTGACGCATTTGTTGCTCCATGCAGGTGGCCATATCTTCCATGGAACAGCACATCGTCGCCATCACCTGTGACATGGTGGTGCTCATGTTGGAGATGGACTCCTCCATTCTCTGCACATTTGCAGACATCATGGCTGCAAAAGCTGCCAGAATCTCATGCAATTGTTGCTGCCCCTCCAAGATCACCCTCTTTCTCGCTGGCCCCCGAGGTTCAGCATCTGCATGCAGCTCAGCAGAGCTTGGAGTGTCCTGTGCCCTCCAGTGAGGAGTCTCCACTGCTGTCCCTGTCACCATCTGCTCTTGCTCACTTGTGATATGAGAGACACCAGGTGACAACACTACTCTATCTTTCACAGGACCCACCGAGGTGTGCATATCTGCGCTGGTGCTGGGTGCGCTTGAGTCTGCTGATGGTGCACCCTCAGAGGCTGGAGGTTCCTCTGAGGAGTCATCTTCCTCCTCCGGCTGGACAGTGTGGTCGGGGAGGCAGGGGGCACTTGATGCATCTGTGGGAGAGTAAAGAGATGAATTAGAAGTGTTATAATTTCACTGGCTGTTGACGTCAGTCACCATATGAGTGCCTGCTGTATGCCATGTGGCTGTATGAGATGTATTCTGTCACCAGGTTGCTGGGATGTCCCCCTCTCTCTGTCTCCCACCACTAGCAGCTCTACAACTCCAGAGACTCCAGGGCTGCCACCTCTGCTGGAGTCAATTGACTGAAGACTGGAGGGCTACCTCCGGTTCTCTGCCTCTCTCTATTGTTGTGGACTCTCTTCTGCAAGGAGGGAAAGAAGTGATGGAATGAGTGTAAGGAATGGATGGGCTACATCTGTAGAGGGTGACTATGAGGGAGTGGCGTTACACTGCCAAATGGCCTCTTTCTGTGGTGTTACTTGCTATAATTGCATTTGGATGAGGGTGAGTGTCAGTGGTGGTTAGCCAGATGGAGATGTGAGTATGTACATAGAGAGAGAGGGATGGGTGGTGTAAGAGCCATAAAAGCTTAAGAAAATACTTTAAAATAGTGGCTAAATGGCATAATACAGTTAATTTACCTGAACGACTTATTGTATTAAGAAACCCCCTATTTTCTTGCTCCAGTAGTATAGTCCGACACCCCCTTCATTCTTGCCACAATGGAACAGTCCCTAAGCCACACATGGGTGCAGCCATCTTACAGTTTTAAACTGCACGTGGTGAAAGAGGCAGAAGCTGTGAGGTTTGGAGCAGTACAGTTTTTGACCGTGTTCGTTTATACGTGTTTGCTTTGTAATTCTGTTTGTTAAGTGTTATAGTAAACAGTTTAAAAGACAAAGCTACGTTTGGGAACGTTTTATTTCGACACGCGTCTACTCGTTGTTAAAAGCCCCACAGCCCAGTGGCCTGCCTGTTTGGAAACTAAGAAGCGCCACTACATTAGTCAAAAACTAGCTCCCTAAGAAGGAAGGGACGGAATCGTCGGCGAACGTATACATGAATGGTCACGGAGCCAGACGACAATTTAAGAAAGCGAAGGTACAGTGACTGTTACTTGCTTTGTTCATTCTGTTCAGAAGCTAAATAAGAGCTGCGGGTAAAATGGCCGAGGCCTTACGGAGCCAGGAGCTTCCCCCAGCCAGAAGGATTGCTGGCCAAAAGAGGGAAATAAAGCTCACCCCAAAGGCAAGGGAAGAGAAGTTACATAGAAGCATAGGTGCAAGGAAGGCTAAATTAGTTCAGATAACTGGAAAAATGAAGATAATTGATCGTCTCATGGAAGATAATGCTAATATTAAGAAAGCTGAAGACATGATGTATTACGATTTCTCCAAGCTGCATGAAGAATTTAATATACTCAATGAAGATGTATTAGCACTTCTGTCTGAAGAAGAGGGAAACACTGATCAGCACGACTGGTTTGACCTTAAATCAACCAGCATTAAGGACTATATCAAGGCCACGGAGCAGTGGATGTTAAAAATTCGTCAAGATGCTGATACAGCAGAGAAAGATAAGGTTGACGATGAAGTCGGACCAGACGATAGCATTTCAGAGACTTCCGCCAGACCGAGCGAAAATCGAAAAGAAGGTAGCTCTGTTTCTGGACGCAGGTCAGTCGCTTCTACCACAAGCTCGGCGCGACGCATGAGAGCGGAGGCTGAACGGGCGGCGTTGATGGCGCGCGCAGCATCTTTAGATGAGAAGCAAGCTCTTGAACGGGAAGAGGCCCAACTGCAGGTCCAAGAGGCCCAACTGCAGGCCCAACTGCAGGCCCAACAGGCCCAACTGCAGGCTCAACTGCAGGCTCAACAGGCCCAACTGCAGGCCCAGCGGGCCCAGGTGCAGGCAAAGAAAGAACGGCTGGAGATGAAAACAGCTATCGAGGTCTCAGATGCCAGGTTGAGTGCGTACGAAGATTATGAAGGCTCACGGGACGGCGGGAGCCACTGCCAGTCAACGTTGCCACATAGAGTTGGATCCAGGGCACCTTCAAGAGTTACAACAGAGCCCGAAAGCAATTCCCCGGCATTACAGCGTGGAAGAGCGGCCTCTCCACTAACAGGAGCACGTGATGCTACCCCAGACATCAGATGGTCTAGACTAGACCCTGCTGATGACCACCAGAGGCCTGAAGACACAGGGAGAAGCCTATACCGAGTGATGCAACGTCAGAACGAAATTACAGAGATGCTTGTAAAACAACAGAATCTGTTTCGACTCCCTCAAAGAGACATACCAGTGTTCCAAGGTGACCCACTCAAGTATAAGCCCTTCATCAGATCCTTTGAACAAGCCATTGACTCCAAGACAGAGAGCAGCAGTGATAAGTTGTACTACCTGGGACAGTACACCAGTGGTAAACCACAAGACCTGGTCAGAAGCTGTGAACACATGAGACCGGACCGGGGATACATAGAAGCCAGGAAGTTGCTGCAGGAGCACTATGGTAACGAGCTGAAGATAGCCACTGCATATATCGAAAAGGCTACCAAGTGGCCACAGATCAGATCGGAAGACGGAGAGGCATTGAACGCATATGTTCTCTTCCTCATAGGATGTCGCAACACCATGGAGGATGTTGAATTCATGGAAGAGATGGACAATCCTACGACTATGAGAATCGTCATCTCTAAGCTTCCTTACAGGATGAGAGAACAATGGAGAAGAACAGCCTTTGAGATAATGGAGAGACGGAAAAGTAGAGCCAGGTTTGCAGACTTAGTGAATTTCATAGACAAACAGGCTAATATTGCTAGGGACCCATTGTTTGGAAACATCCAGGATGTCAGCCCGACCACCGATGGAAGAGTGAAAGCCAAGCCTGCTGAATCAAAGACTCTCAGGAAAGGTGGTTCCAGGGGAAGCAGCTTTGCAACTATCGTCACTCAGGCCGAGGAAGAAAGGCCCCAGAACTCATCTCCCAAAAAGAGCAGCACAGTGACGCCTGCTAATGCCTTTCAGAAGCCATGCTTATTCTGCCAGAAGAATCATACATTGGATTTCTGCAGCGACATCAAAGCACAGCCACATAAGGACAGAATCGAATTCCTGAAGTACAACGGCCTATGTTTTGGATGTCTCTCTCAGGGGCACCTGAGTAGAAACTGTAAGCAAAGAACAACATGCAGAGAGTGCACTCGGAAACATCCCAGTCTGCTGCATATCCATAAAGAAGAACAAGCCTCTAAGAAGAGTGAAGAAAACAATACTGACGAGAAGGTTGTTTCAAGTGCTCTGGTGTCGCTAGAACCAGAGACTTGTGGACTCACTGGGGCCGGTGACAGTGACTGTATTCTTGCCATCGTACCAGTAAGGATCAAGTCTAAGAGGAGTGAGAAGGTTGTGGAGACTTACGCCTTCATGGATCCAGGTAGTTCAGCAACGTTCTGCACAGAATCACTCATGCGACAGCTGAACGTTAGAGGCAGAAGAACAGAAATCCTATTACGCACCATGGGTCATGAGAAGTCAATGCAAAGTTATATCCTGTCAGACCTAGAAGTGTGTGGACTTGAAGAGAAGGACTTCATAGACCTGCCTAA
Organism: Somniosus microcephalus; assembly: GCF_052327205.1. Taxonomy (NCBI): domain Eukaryota; kingdom Metazoa; phylum Chordata; class Chondrichthyes; order Squaliformes; family Somniosidae; genus Somniosus; species Somniosus microcephalus. The sequence continues at coordinate 40,989,137 of NC_140992.1, read as the reverse complement.
TGTTTTCACACAGAGGGAGATTCCTGTTAGAATAGGGAACCTAGCCCTGCAGAAGGATGTGGATAGATGGCCCTACCTAGAAAAGGTGCGTCTCCCATACATTGAAGCAGAAATTGGCCTATTAATTGGAACCAATGCCTACAAAACTATGGAGCCATGGCAGGTGATAAACAGCAAGGATGACGGACCCTACGCCGTCAGGACAGCCCTTGGATGGGTAATCAATGGACCGGTAAGGAGAGATGATGGCCACAAGTCGAACAAGGAGGAACGACAAAACGTCACAGTTAATCGCATCTCTATCGCAAGCATTGAAGAGCTGTTGATACAGCAGTTCAACGCAGACTTCTCAGAACGCAGCTGTGAGGAAAAGACAGAGATGTCACAAGAAGACCATCAGTTCATGGGTTTGATGACAAGATCTACACAGTTCATTGATGGCCACTATCACATTGGTTTGCCACTGAGAAGACAGACCGCGAAGATGCCGAACAATCGCTGCATAGCAGAGCAACGCGCCATCAATCTAAAGAGAAAGCTGAACAAGAACCCCGACTTTCACGAAGACTACAAAGACTTCATGAGAAACATCATAGCGAAAGGCTATGCTGTAAAAGTGCCCGAAGAACAGTTGAACAGAGACGATGGAAGGGTCTGGTACATTCCTCATCACGGGGTGTATCACCCAAAGAAGAAAAAGATCCGTGTAGTGTTTGACTGCGCCGCCTCATTCAGAGGAACTTCATTGAATGACCAGCTGCTTCAAGGTCCTGATCTTACTAATACCCTCATTGGCGTCTTGACTAGGTTTAGACAAGAGCTCGTTGCCATGATGGCAGACATAGAATCAATGTTCTACCAAGTCAGAATCCCTGACGAAGATGCTGATCTTCTGCGTTTCCTTTGGCGGCCAGATGGCGATGTTAGTGAAGCGATGGTGGAATGTAGAATGGCCGTACACCTGTTTGGAGCCACATCATCTCCCAGCTGTGCAAGCTACGCTCTCAGAAAAACTGCAGAAGATGGCAAGGGCAAAGCACCATCCGAGGCTGTGGAGACAATCTTCAGAAACTTTTATGTCGATGACTGTCTGAAGTCCGTGTCAACAGAAGACGATGCCATCGCACTGTCAAGAGACCTTAGAACTCTGTGTTCGAATGGAGGATTCCATCTGACTAAGTGGATAAGCAACAGCAGAGCAGTTCTAGCTTCTATCCCAGAAAAGGAAAGAGCCACTGAAGTCAAAGATCTGGACCTGAGCCACGATGTCCTTCCTATCGAGAGAGCTCTTGGTGTACAATGGTGCATCGAGTCAGACACGTTCAACTTCAGGATAATGGTGAACGAAAGACCATCCACAAGACGAGGGATTCTCTCCGTGGTCAGTTCCATCTACGACCCTCTCGGATTCCTGGCACCACTCATTCTGCCGGTGAAGCTGATGCTACGAGAGCTGTGTAGAGACAAGAGAGGATGGGATGAAGATATCCCAGAAGGTCAAGCTCAGAGATGGCACAGATGGCTGACAGATTTGCAACAACTTTCTAGCTTCAACGTCAGTAGATGCATCAAGCCCGCGAGTTTTGGAGTTACAAAGACGGCTCAACTACATCATTTCTCGGACGCCAGTGAGGACGGCTATGGCACGGCTACCTACCTCTTGCTGACAAATCAACAGGGCCAGAAACATTGTGCCTTCCTCATAGGAAAATCCAGGGTGGCTCCGCTGAAGCAGGTCACCATCCCGAGACTGGAATTGACGGCAGCGGTTGTTGCAGTTAAAGTTGACCAGGTGATGCGTAAAGAGTTACAGCTCCCATTAGAAGAATCTGTCTTCTGGACGGATAGCACGACGGTGCTGAAGTATATAGAGAATGAGAAGATACGCTTCAAGACCTTCGTAGCAAACAGAATCTCATCCATTAGAGAAGCTACACAACCATCTCAATGGAGGTACGTAAACACCTCATTAAACCCAGCAGATCAAGCCTCACGGGGATTGAAGGCTGAAAACTTCATGAGGTGTGAAACTTGGATACAAGGCCCAAGTTATCTGCTGGAAACAGAGAGATCATGGCCAGAAAGACCAGATATGCCAAGTCAGATTACTGAAGACGACGTCGAAGTCAAGAGATCAGTCACAGTAAATTTCATAACTACGAAAGAGAACTTTGACACAGTGAACAAGCTTGTTAACCATTTCTCAGGATGGCACCAGTTGAGGAAAGCAGTTGCATGGTTTCTAAGGTTGAAAGAGTTGCTGCTACACCTGAGCGGTAAGAGAAAAGACTACCGAGCCACTATCAGTCAGTCTGAAAGTAACCCTGATAAGCAGAGAATGCTTCTACAGCAGTATATGCATCAGCACAAGACCACATTGAGCAAGAATTCATTGACCGTGGAGGATTTGGCCAAGGCTGAGAAGGAGATAGTTTGCTTCAGTCAAAGACAAAGATACCCAGAAGAAACCGAAGCTCTACAGCAAAATACTCCAATCAAGAAAGGTAGTCATATCTACAAGCTGGACCCTACACTGCAAGATGGAGTACTGAGGGTGGGAGGGAGACTAAACAAATCTGCTATGCCAGAGGAGGCCAAGCATCCTGCTATCCTTTCTAAGGACCTCCGGGTTGCTACTCTCATTCTTCAGCATATACACCAGAGTATTGGACACAGTGGGAGGAATCACGTGCTTGCGAAGCTAAGACAAAGATACTGGATTCCAGGAGCTAATTCTGTAATAAGAAAAATACTCTCTGAATGTATCGTTTGCAGACGGCTACACGCTAGAGCTGGGGAGCAGAAAATGGCAGACCTGCCTGAAGACCGTTTGTTACCAGACAAGCCCCCATTTACAAACGTAGGGGTGGACTATTTCGGGCCTTTCGAGGTAAAGCGAGGACGGAGCCTTGTCAAGAGATATGGTGTGCTTTTCACTTGTTTGACCATCAGAGCAGTTCATATTGAGGTGGCACACACGCTTGACACTGATTCCTGTATTAACGCCTTGTGGCGCTTTGTCTGTAGAAGAGGACAGGCGTCCATTATGCGTTCTGATAATGGCACTAATTTCGTCGGAAGTGGAGGCAAGTTCAGTATATGTCAGACCTCTTCTGGACCAGATGGACAAGAGAATACTTACCTCTGCTACAGGAGCGTCAAAAATGGTCCAAAATAAAGAGGAACTTCATCGTCGGAGACATTGTCTTAATTGTGGATGATTCAGCCCCTAGAAATTCTTGGTTGATGGGAAAAATAATTAAGACCATGCCAGACTCCAGAGGCGTCGTTCGTCGCGTCTGTTTGCAAACCAAGACCAGTACCCTGGAGAGACCGATCACAAAGCTCTGCCTGCTACAAGAAGCAGCGTGAAAAGCTCCTGAACGAAAGAAAAAAGTGGACACTTGTATTGTAAATATGTTGAACTCATTAGTTTATGACTCTTAATGTTTGAGTAATTGATATGCTTCATGTGCCTAGTCAATTAGGGGCCGGAATGTAAGAGCCATAAAAGCTTAAGAAAATACTTTAAAATAGTGGCTAAATGGCATAATACAGTTAATTTACCTGAACGACTTATTGTATTAAGAAACCCCCTATTTTCTTGCTCCAGTAGTATAGTCCGACACCCCCTTCATTCTTGCCACAATGGAACAGTCCCTAAGCCGCACATGGGTGCAGCCATCTTACAGTTTTAAACTGCACGTGGTGAAAGAGGCAGAAGCTGTGAGGTTTGGAGCAGTACAGTTTTTGACCGTGTTCGTTTATACGTGTTTGCTTTGTAATTCTGTTTGTTAAGTGTTATAGTAAACAGTTTAAAAGACAAAGCTACGTTTGGGAACGTTTTATTTCGACACGCGTCTACTCGTTGTTAAAAGCCCCACAGCCCAGTGGCCTGCCTGTTTGGAAACTAAGAAGCGCCACTACAGGTGGACTTGCATGGTAGGTTGGTGTGAGGAATGATGTGCATGAGTAGGCTTGGGAAGCCAGAGTGATGGGGTAGTGGTGACAGGTACATCAGGATGCAGGTGAGTGTGGCATTGCACTCACCTTTCCTGACCTCATGAGATCATTGAATCTTTTCTGGCAGTGGATCCACATCCTCCTGACCACATCCCTGCTACTGACCTCATCTGCGTTCTCCAGTCATGCTCTTTTTGTGTCTTTGGGTGGTCGTTTGCGTCGATCGCCAGGGAAGAGGACCTCCCTGCGTGCTCTTACTGCCTGCACCAGAACATCGAGGGAGACATCATTGAATCTTGGCACGACTCTCTGCCTTGTCTGCATGACCCACAGTTTTATCACTTTATTGAGACCTCTGGAAACCAACTTATGCACTCCTACATCAATTTTCAACTGAGATGTGTGCAAGGCTGCTTTAAATATCCACGCTGGAAACGAGTCATCGATGATGTCCTCAGGCCCGCTCCATTTAATTGGGCTGGGAAACACGTGGCAGTTTTAATTGGGGCCATTAAGTAAAACTTGCACTGCAGGACAGGCTGTTCATACCTTCGGGTTCTCGACCTGCTACGAGGCCCACACGCACGCAACCCGACTACAAGGTAAAGATTCTGGCCACAGATTCTCTGCCATTTATGATTTTGAAATTATACCTGAACTAACAGTTCTCATTGCTCCGCACAATTGAGGAGGCTTCAAGCAAAGTCTTTTATTTTCCATATTAATGAAACAATCAGAGACTCACTACAATTTTCAACATCCCTATGCAATTGGGATATTTTGATTGCAGAATATGGCCAAACTATCATGGTAAATCAATGTTACTCAGAAATTTCAAGTACTTTTCACAGTTGCTAATCAATGGGCTGTGTTTGCAGTTCTGGACTCGCTAATTAACTCAATGTTCCTGTCGTTATTAATCAATGGGGGCGGGAACATTATAGTTTGGTGAGGGCAGGTGACGAAAGTCACGCCTAATAATATCCATACATTTAGTAAGGTTTTATAATGCTGAATTTATATTTTAAAGAGAAACAACACTAATGATATTGCTGCTAAATGTAAAGAGGAATCTGACATTATAAATTGCATCATGATGTGTTGAAAACATGTGATTTAGGATGACAATGTACGGTCAAAGGTCAATCAAACTGAACGAGGAGTAATTGGACTTTTTTCTCCAGATATCGATGAATGCGCAAACAACACATCAACCTGTCAACAAATCTGCAACAATACAATTGGAGGCTTTCACTGCAGCTGTCATAATTTCTTCAGCATCAGCAAAGACAATTCATCTTGTGATGGTACTGTTTATTTGCACATTACTTATTAACTGTAACGTTTAATTTGTTGCACAATGCAGCTGTGTGAATAATGTTCTATTTAACATTAATTGAACGGCATTGATATTGCAATACAAAATTTCTGAAGTGACTTTAATGCAGTTATTTGAGTTTCCTTTCTCTTTTATTTGAGGCATTGTTCAGTTTAAAGTAAATGATTTAATGTCTGCTAAAAGAGTGTATATTGCAGTTTCAGATGAGTACATTAGCAGTCACATGTTGGTCCCCTACAGTGTAATTTCAGTGCACAACTGACTACTGAATCTGCCCACTTTGTCAGTTTACCAGATTGGATTTCTTTTTGCAATAAAATCCCTTGTTGCAGTTGCAGACACTGAGAACAATGTATTACAAACATAATTTGTACACTTTCATTTGAAAGCATACATTTTGGGGTAAATTTTATGAGTGCATATGGCATTGCAGGATCTTGGCTGTAGCCAGCGCATTTTGGAAAATCGCAGCCACTGTGCCCCCTCCCCCAACCCCCCCTCTCCCCAATGTCCAATATGCAAGGCCCTGCTAGCATGGACTAAAGAATATAATGTAGATAGGACACACTGTAGCCATGGAACGCCGGTGATGGAGTGGGCAGATGTTCAGGCCACTGGATGAGGAGCTGACCAGGCGAACTTCTTTGTCTGGGATGGTGTCGGGCTTCTTGAGTGTTGTTGCTGCTGCACCCATCCAGGTAAATGGAGAGCATTTTATTACACACCTGACATGTGCATTGAAGGTGTGATTAGAAACTTTGAGAAGTCAGGAGGTGAGCTACGTGATACAGAATACCCAGCATCTAACCTGCTATATTAGCCACATCATTTATGAGGCTGGTCCAGTTGAGTTTCCAATCAATGGTGATTGGCCTCCAACAACCACAATTATCTTCCTTTGTGCCAGGTATGACTTTAGCCATTGAAGAGTTTTCCCCAGTTTCCCATTGATTTCAATTTTACTAGGGCTCCTTGGTGCTACACTCAGTCGAATACTGCCTTGGTGTCAAGGACAGTCACTCTCACATTACATCTGTAATTCAAGTCTCGTGTCCATGTTTGGACCAAGGCTGTATTGAGGTCTGGTGCCAGGTGGTTCTGGCAGATCCCAAACTGAGCATTGGTGAGCAGGTTATTGTGAGTAAGTACCACTTGAAAGCACCACTGATGACTCCTTCCATCACTTTGCTGATGATTGGGAGTAGGCTGATAGGGTGGTATTGGTCGGGTTGGATTTGTCCTGATTTTTGTAGACAGGACGTACCTGGGCAATTTTCCACTTTGGCGGGTAGATGCCAACTGCACTGGAACAGCTTGGCTAGAGGTGTGGCTAGTTCTGGAGCGCAAGTCTTCAGCACTACAGCTGGGATGTTGTTGGGCCTGTAGCCTTTGCTGTGTCCAGTGCACTCAGCCATTTCTTCATGGCATGTGGATTGAAGCAAATTGGCTGAAGACTGCCTGAAGATGGTGGAGACCTCGGGAGAAAGCCGAGAAGGATCATCCACTCGGTACTTCAGGCTGAAGATGGTTGCAAATGCTTCAGCCCTGTCTTTTGCATTCATGTGCTGGGCTCCATCATCGAGGATGGGAATGTTCATGGAGTCTCCTCCTCCCGTTAGTTGCTTAATTGTCCACCACCATGCATGGACAATTAAGCAACTAACGGGAGGATTGCAGAGCTTTGATTTGATCCATTTGATCTCATCCTTGTTTTCAACTCCCTCCATGGCCTCGCCCCTCCCTATCTCTGTAATCTCCTCCAGCCCTACAATCCTCCAAGATATCTTTGCTCCTCCAATTCTGGCTTCTTGAGTATCCCCGATTTTAATCGGTCCACTATTGGCAGCCGTGCCTTCAGCTGCCAAGGCCCTAAGCTCTGGAATTCCCTCCCTAAACCTCTCCCCTTCTATCTTCCCCATTTAACTCTTTCTTTCCCTGATTTCTCTCATTTCTCTTAATTTTTCCATTGCTTTTTCTCGCTCTTCATTCATGAGTTCACCTGTTTTCTTCCCTTGGCAGTCTGGACTCTATGGCCTAGAAATTCGGTTGGCTTTGCGCCCAGTTTTCGCCCAAAGTGGGCTTTTGCGCCAATAGAGGAGTTCGCGCTGATATTCAGCGCTGCGGTAATGGCGGCGGTAGCCGGTAGTGCTGCGCCGGCACCGATGACGTCATCGGTGTGTGCAGTGCCCCGGTTCCGCCCCGATGCCGGCCCGAATCCCATATTCAGTTGCCGCCGCCTCCTCCGTGGCAGCCGCTACTTACATCCGGAGACCAGGGCCTTACTGCAGCCTTAGTGGGGCGCATAAAGGTGGAGGTGCGGCCGGCCGCTTTTTCGGCGGCCGCCTGCCCGCACCTCCTTCCCCGGCCTCCTCCACCACCCCCCCCGCGGCATTGCCGGCTGCTTTCCGCGAGCCCGGCACTTCTCCGTGGTGCCGGGCTCATTTGCCAGCACAATCCAGTGGCGATCTCCCCGTTGCAGGCACCTCCACCTTAAGAGAAGGAGGAGGCCTGCAGTACCGCAGCCTGCCGCACCGCATCGGGTGGCGCAGCGGCGCCTACAGCGCTGAAATTTGGTTTCAGCGCCCTAAGCAGGGGCGGCCACACCCTGGAATAGCGCCCGGTTCCGACTTGGGGCGCAGAAGCCGAATATCTGACGGTCGCTAATGGCTCCCCGCCCAGCGCTAACTTTTGGGCGCAAACCAGCTGGCGGGCCCAAACTGAATTTCTAGGACTATGTATTTAGTGTCTTGGTCCACAGTTCTTCAGCTGATTTGCCACCAGGAATAGAGATTGCCACCTGGAATAGAGATTGTGCTCTTTGTGGCCATGGAGTGGCTGAAATTCCTATTTCAGGAGATGGAGGTCTTCAAGCAGGGGTGTGGGCCAGAACAGTCAAGAGTAGGCAATTTAATTACAAAGGGTATGGTCCTTACTGTGATGAGAAATGTAACATGAAGATTAGGCTGACCCTTAAACATAATTTTTTTTAAAACTTGGAGCACAGAGCTCTGCCAGAATGCTGGGGCCAACATTCCAAGAAAATGGTGTTTCTCAGAATGGGGCCTGGAGCAGTATGACTGGCTCTTTCTTCTTCTTCTTCTTCTTCTTCTTAGGCAGTCCCTCGGAACCGAGGATGACCTGCTTCCACATTAAAAATTAGTTTGCAGGTGGCTGATGAGTCCAATGCGGGACCTACAGTCTTTGTCACAGGTGGGGCAGACGGTGGTTGAAGGGGCGGGTGGGTGGGGTGCTTGGGTTAACGTGCGCTGCCTGCGCTTGGCTTCAGCTTGCTCCCGGCGAAGAGACTCGAGGTGTTCGGCGCCTTCCTGGATGCTTCTCCTCCACTTGGTGCGGTCTTGGGCCAGGGATTCCCAGGTGTTGGTGGGATGTCACACTTTTTGAAGGAGGCTTTGAGGGTGTCCTTGAAGCGTTTCCTCTGCCCACCTGGGGCTCTCTTGCCATGTCGGAGCTCCGAGTAGAGCGCTTGTTTTGGGAGTCTCGTATCGGGCATGCGGACAATGTGACCCGTCCATCGGAGCTGATTGAACGTAGTCAAAGCTTCGATGCTGGGGATGTTGGCCCGAGCAAGAACACTGACATTGGTGCGCCTATCCTGCCAATGGATTTGCAGGATCTTGCGGAGGCAGTGTTGGTGGTACCTCTCCAGTGCTTTGAGGTGCCTGCTGTACATGGTCCATGTCTCTGAGGCATACAGCAGGGCGGGTATCACTGCTGCTCTGTAGACCATGAGCTTAGTGCCAGGTTTGAGGTCCTGGTCTTCAAACACTCTCTTCCTCAGGCGACCGAAGGCTGCACTGGCACACTGAAGGAGGTGTTGGACTTCGTCGTCGACGTCTGCCCTTGTTGACAGTAAGCTCCCGAGGTATGCACTCAAGGCCTCCATAATCAGCACGTGTGAAGAGATGCTCAGTCATTAACCAGGAAACACCAAGACTGGTTCAACGAGAATGACCAGGAGATCCAGGAGCTAATAAGCCGCAAGCGCAAGACATTCCTGATCTGGAAACAGCAACAGAACTCGAGAGCAAGAAAGCAGCTCTACAGAAGCCTGAAGGCCGAGGTCCAACAAAAAACTCGCGACCTAAAGAACAGATGGTGGGTGGAGAAAGTGCAGGAGATCCAGCAGCTAGCTGGCAACCACGACGTGCGTGGATTCTTTAGCGCAGTCAAGACCATCTACGGCCCAAGCACCCAAGGCCCTACCCCACTGCGGGCCAAGAATGGAGAGGTACTCATCAAGGTCAGAGAGGCAGTCAGCGCCCGCTTTCTGCAACCACCTTCGCGCAAACCCATCAAAGACGCAAGTTTGTGCATTCCACCTCAGAAACCGTGAAGCCAAACGCCAGCTGAAAGTAACCTGGTGCGGAGCAACACTGACGTATTGCGAGCACCCTATCTACTTAGGAGTCACCCTTGACCGATGCCTCACCTTCAAGAACCACATCGAGAAGACAAAGGCAAAAGTGAGCGTACGAAACAACATCCTGAATAAGCTCACTAACACAAGATGGGGAACAAGCCCGAAAACATTGCGAACCAGTGCACTTGTTCTTTGCTATTCCACTGCCAAATACGCCTGCCCTGCATGGGAAAGGTCTACTCATGCCAAAAGATGGATGCCGTTCTGAATGCCATCTGCCGATTTATCACAGGTTGCTTAAAACCAACAAACACCAACAGCCTATATATCCTGGCGGGTATCACTCCCCCTGATATAAGAAGAACGGTAGCCAGCAAGAAAGAATGACTCCGTCAAACATCAGATGAGAGACACCCTCTGCATTGTCCTACACCTACACCCAGCCGCCTAAAGTCAAGAAAGAGCTTCATGAACAGTGTTGTTCCATTACAATCAACCTCATCTGAAGCCCGCATCGCCTTGTGGAAAGACCGGCTCGCCAGTCTTGAACAACCCCCAGCGATGGAAATTTTACTTGACGAAAGCCTTCCCCCAGGAGCTAATTGCAGCTGGGTAACCTGGAAGTGCCTTAACAGACTTAGGACCGGTGTAGGTTGCTCAAAGGTGTCACTAAGCAAATGGGGATATTCAACCAGCCCGACAACTTGTGAATGTGGAACTGAGGCACAGACTATGCAACATCTCCTGCAATGCCCATCGTTAGAGGAACCCTGTGTGGTAAACCACTGTTTGTATACTGTTTGCATTCCATTGTGTACATGCCTGGACATGCCTCGGCTGACTCCTCCCACAAGTCCTAGTATAAAGGTGGCTGCTCCCCAGCCCTTTGTATTTCTGGACCGGTCGACCACTCGAGGCAGACCTCCATTCTTTTGTTAATAAAAGCCTTTAGTTACTCTTCTAACTCTCAGTCTTTTATGAGTAATTGATAGCGCATCAATTTTATTAACAACATTTTTATAATGGAAAAGACCCTCACACCAGCATGCCTGGACTTAGATCATCGGGAGGCGGACTCATCCACCAAGTTTACTCACTGGCTTAAGTGTTTCGAAAAATTCCTGACCGCCTCCGAAGCAATCAAATCGGAAGAGGACAAACTGGATGTCCTGACCTCCAAAGTGAACCACCGAGTGTACTCGGTCATCCAAGACGCGACCTCGTACGCGGATGCTATCAAGCTCCTCAAGGACCAGTACACGCGCCCAGTGAACGAAGTGTACGCCAGGCACCTTCTGGGGAGTCGTAAACAACAACCTGGGGAATCGACCGTGGAATATCTTCAGGCACTGTCCGTGCTTGGCCGGGCCTGTGGGTGTAAGGATGTAAAGGCCGCCGTGTACACAGAGGAACTTATCCGGGACGCTTTTGTAGCGGGCCACAGATCCAATTACACCCGACAGCGACTGTTGGAGCAGAGTGACCTCAACCTCAACAAGGCCTCTGAACTCGCACTATCATTGGATGCAGCCTACCAGGGCATGGATGCCTACTCCTCTGCACCGTGGACGCCGCGGGGAACGACAGCCTGGGACACGGTAGGACCGCCTCATAGCGCCGTGCCACCCCAGCCACACCCCAGCAACGGCCCAACTACCGCAGCAGTGTCCCAAGGCCAGACAGCAGTGCCGCAAGGCCAGAAATGCTACTTCTGTGGCCGGGCAAAACACCCCAGAGCGCGCTGCCCGGCGAAAAACGCGATCTGCTCGGGCTGCGGGAAGAAGGGACACTACGCTAGCGTCTGCAGGGCCAAAGCCACCCCGAACCCCAGCAGCGCCGCGTGTGGGCCATGCGGGCCGCCATCTTGGGCCTCCTCGGCCATGTGCGAATCACCGGTACAGCAGCCATTTTGGACGCCTCCAGCCACATGGGGATCATGGACGCCGCCATCTTGGACGACAGCCGGGACGCAGCAGGCCCCCGACACCGCCTCATCTGATACCCGCAGCGACACACCGACCCCTACGCTGGCATCCGTTACACTGGACCAAGCGAGACCGCACCAACTGGCCAGTTCCACAATGGACATTAAGGTAAATGGTCACGATACAATCTGCCTTTTTGACTCTGGGAGCACGGAGAGCTTCATCCACCCTGACACGGTGCGGCGTTGCTCTCTCCCAGTCCTGCCTGCGCACCAGCGGATTTCTATGGCCTCCGAGTCCCAGTCAGCGGACATTGGCGGCTACTGCGTGGTGACACTCATAGTAGACGGGACTGTGTACGATAATTTTAAACTTCTGGTCCTGCCCGACCTCTGCGCTGCCGTTCTACTGGGGTTAGATTTTCAGTGCCACCTTAAAAGTGTTACGATGGCGTACGGTGGACCCCTCCCCCCACTCACAGTCCGCAGCCAGCAGCTTCCAAATTTCCCGCCGCGCACCAGGTGCAACCTCTCCACACTCCGAGTCACCCCCCCCCAACTGTTTGCTAACCTCACCCCCGACTGTAAGCCCATCGCCACAAAGAGCAGGCGATACAGCGCCGGGGACAGGGTTTTCATTAAAACCGAAGTGGAGCGGCTCCTGAAGGAAGGGATTATTGAGGGCAGCACCAGCCCCTGGCGAGCCCAGGTTGTGGTCGTTAAGACCGGCGAGAAGCAGCGCCTGGTCATCGACTACAGCCAGACAATAAATCGCTACACCCTACTGGACGCTTACCCACTCCCCCGCATAGCTGATATGGTCAATCAGATCGCGCAGTACCGCGTCTTCTCGACCATTGACCTGAAATCAGCGTACCACCAGCTCCCTATCTGCCCTGAGGACCGCCAGTATACTGCCTTTGAGGCAAACGGCCGCCTCTATCACTTCCTTAGGGTTCCCTTTGGCGTCACCAACGGGGTCTCCGTCTTCCAAAGGGAGATGGACCAGATGGTAGATCAAAATGCGTTGCAGGCCACTTTCCCATACCTGGACAATGTGACCATCTGCGGCCGTGACTTGCAGGACCATGACGCAAACCTCGAAAAATTCCTCCGCACCGCCCAACTCCTGAACCTGACATATAACAAGGAGAAGTGCATATTCCGCACAAACCGCCTCGCCATCCTTGGCTGTGTTGTGGAACACGGAGTCATCGGTCCCGACCCCGACCGGATGCGTCCCCTTATGGAACTCCCACTGCCCCACTGCCTCAAGGCCCTGAAGAGGTGCCTAGGGTTTTTCTCCTATTACGCCCAGTGGGTCCCCTACTATGCGGACAAGGCCCGTCCGCTGATCAAGTCCACCTCTTTTCCCTTGACGGCAGAGGCCCGCTTAGCCTTCCACCGTATCAAGGAGGACATCGCCAAAGCCACCATGCACGCAGTGGACGAATCCATCCCCTTCCAGGTGGAAAGCGACGCGTCCGACTTTGCCCTGGCCGCTACCCTCAATCAGGCGGGGAGACCCGTGGCCTTCTTTTCACGAACCCTCCAGGGCCCGGAGACCAGACACTCCGCTGTTCAGAAGGAGGCCCAGGCTATTGTGGAGGCTGTGCGTCATTGGAGGCACTACCTGGCCGGAAAACGATTTACCCTGCTCACTGACCAGCGTTCAATCGCTTTCATGTTTAACAACAAGCAGAGGGGCAAAATCAAAAATGACAAGATCTTGAGGTGGAGAATCGAACTTTCCACCTACAATTACGAGATCTTGTACCGGCCCGGGAAGCTCAACGAACCCCCGGATGCTCTATCGCGTGGCACCTGCGCCAGCGCGCAGATCGATAGACTGCAGGCCCTCCACAATGACCTCTGCCACCCGGGGGTCACCAGGTTCTTCCACTTCGTCAAGGCCCGCAACCTACCTTACTCCATTGAGGAGGTCAGGACCATGACCAGGAACTGCCAAGTCTGCGCTGAGTGCAAACTGCACTTTTATAAACCAGACAGGGCTCACCTGATAAAAGCCACTCGCCCCTTCGAGCGCCTGAGCGTCGATTTTAAAGGGCCTCTCCCCTCCTCCGACCGCAACGTGTACTTCCTCAATATTATTGATGAGTACTCCCGTTTCCCGTTCGCCATCCCCTGCCCGGACATGACCAGTGCCACGGTCATTAAATGCCTAAATGACCTCTTCACCCTGTTCGGTTTCCCCAGCTATATCCATAGCGACCGGGGCTCATCGTTTATGAGCGACGAACTCCGTCAGTACCTGCTAACTAGGGGCATTGCCACAAGCAGGACCACTAGTTACAACCCCCGGGGGAACGGACAGGTGGAAAGAGAAAATGCGACAGTTTGGAAGGCCGCCCTGCTAGCCTTAAAGTCTAGGGGCCTTCCAACCTCCCGCTGGCAGGATGTGCTACCCGATGCGCTCCACTCTATTCGGTCACTGCTCTGCACTGCCACTAACGCCACCCCTCATGAGAAAATGTTTGTCTTCCCAAGGAAGTCCACATCGGGGACATCGCTACCGCCATGGCTGACGTCCCCAGGGCCAGTCCTACTGAGAAGACACGTGAGGACCCATAAAACGGACCCCCTGGTCGAGAGGGTCGACCTCCTCCACGCCAACCCCCAGTACGCTTACATTGCGTACCCGGACGGGCGGGAGGACACAGTCTCCATAAGAGACCTTGCACCCTCGGGGGCTGCAGTAACCCACTACCCACTACCACCCCCCCCAACGATCCGATATCCAGCCCCAGCAGACGGCAGGCCTGGGTCCCGCGACCCGCTCAACATCTACGAGGACGACACGCCAGCACCACAGCCTACGCGGGACTTGATGCCGGAAGCTTCACTACCCCTGCCGTCGCCACGCCGATCACAGCGGCAGACAAGACCTCCGGAGAGACTCCAATACACTAACTTTTAATACACTTCACCCCGCCGGACTCAATTTTAAACAAGGGGTGAATGTGGTAAACCACTGTTTGTATACTGTTTGCATTCCATTGTGTACATGCCTGGACATGCCTCGGCTGACTCCTCCCACAAGTCCTAGTATAAAGGTGGCTGCTCCCCAGCCCTTTGTATTTCTGGACCGGTCGACCACTCGAGGCAGACCTCCATTCTTTTGTTAATAAAAGCCTTTAGTTACTCTTCTAACTCTCAGTCTTTTATGAGTAATTGATAGCGCATCACCCTGCACTGTTGCAGATCTTGCTGAATTCAACAACAAGGCGCAAAAATGTCTCCAGTTCTGGCTGGGCTATGTATAGACTGTCCGTGGACACGATAAGAAGAAGAAGCGCCGGCTGGAAGGAGCACTTCGAAGATCTCCTTAACCGTGACTCTGTCTTCGACACGAGTCTCCTCAATTCCATCCCACAGCATGCTGCCCGCCACCATCTCAGCACAACCCCAGCCCAGCATGAGGTTGAAAAGGCCATCCGACAACTGAAGAACAACAAGGCCTCAGGAGCAGATGGAATCCCCGCCGAGGCACTAAAGCATGGTGGCTTTTTACACCATTGAGGGGAGTACAATGAAATTAGGTCACCAGGGAAGCTGCAAATTTAGGAGCTAGGAAAAGGCGACAACTGTTACAGAGACACCCCTGGAAACAGAACTGCGCAATGAAAATGTTTCAGTGTCACCACTGGTGGGAGGGTGCAACTACAGTGTGACACATTTACATAGGCAGTTCCATTATAAATGCGGACAATGGAATTTGTATGTAAATAAGTTAACACAAAAGTGTGACAAAAAGTGACAACAGGAAATGTTTGCAGATGTACATTTCTAATAAGATGTAAATTGAGAAAAGCAATGGTCCTAATACTGACGTTTGGGATGCACTATTGTATACATCCCTTCAGGCTGAAAAACATCCATTAGCCACTATTATGTTTTCTGTACTTAAACCAACCTCCTAGCCATTCCTTGTAATCCTTTAGTTTTCCTTTCACCTCTAGCTACTGTGGCCAAAACTATCCCATATTTATGGAACCTCTCGTAGAACCATAGAAATTTATGGCACAGAAGGAGGCCATTCGGCCCATCGTGTCTGTGCCGGCCAAAAAAGAGCTATCTAGCCTAATCCCACTATCCAGCACTTGGTCCGTAGTCTTGTAGGTTATGACACTTCAAGTGCATATCCAAGTACTTTTTAAATGCAATGAGAATTTCTGCCTCTACCACCCTTTCAGGCAGTGAGTTCCAGACCCCCACCGCCCTCTGGGTGAACGAAATTCTCCTTAACTCCCCTCTAATCCTTCTACCAATTACTTTAAATCTGTGCCCCCTGGTTATTGACCTGTCTGCTAAGGGAAATAGATCCTTCCGATCCACTCTATCTCGGCCCCTCATAATTTTATACACCTCAATTAAATTTCCCCTCAGCCTCCTCTGTCCAAAGAAAACAACCACAGCCTATCCAATCTTTCCTCATAGCTAAAATTCTTTAGTCCTGGTAACATCTTCGTAAATTTCCTCTGTACCCTCTCTGGTGCAATCACATCCTTTCTATAATGTGGTAACCAGAACTGTATGCAGTATTCCAGCTGTGGCCTAACTAGTGTTTTATATAGGTCCAGCATAATTTACCTGCTCTTCTATTCTATGCCTCAGCTAATAAAGGAAAATATCCCGTATGCCTTCTTAACTGCCTTATCTACCTGTCCTGCTACCTTCAGGGATCTGTGGACATGCATGCCAAGGTCCCTCTGTTCCTCTACACTTCTCAGTATCCTACTATTTATTGTGCATTCCCATGACTTGTTTTCCCTCCCCAAATGCGTTACCTCATACCTCTCCAGATTCAATTCCATTTGCCACTTTTCTGCCCATCTGATCAGTCCATTGATATCTTCCTGCAGTCTACAGTTTTCTTCCTCATTATCAACCACACACCCAATTTTTGTGTCATCCACAAACTTCTTAATCATACCCCTTACATTGAAGTCTAAATCATTGATATATACTACGAAAAGCAAGGGACCTAGTACTGAGCTTTGCGGAACCCCACTGGAAACAGCCTTCCAGTCACAAAAACACCCGTCGACCATTACCCATTGCTTCCTTCCACTGAACCAATTTTGAATTCAACTTGCCACTTTCCCTTGGATCCCATGGGATTTTACTTTTCTGACCAATCTGCCATGTGAGGCCTTGTCAAAAGCCTTGCTAAAATCCATGTAGACTCCATCAAACGCATTACCCTCATCGACCCTCCTTGTTACCTCCTCAAAAATTCAGTCAAGATAGTCAGACATGACCTTCCCTTAACAAATCCATGTTGACTATCCTTGATTAATCCATGTCTTTATAAATGACGATTAATACTGTCCCTCAGAATTTTTCCAATGATTTGCCCACCACCGAGGTTAGGCTGACTGGCCTGTAATTACTCAGTCTATCCCTTATTCTCTTTTTAAACAATGGTACAACATTAGCAGACCTCCAGTTAAACGGTCTTACTGAAATCAGTCTGAATAGACTCAACTAAGTATTATGTGGGTGTATGCCTAACGTGCAAAACTAACCACAATTTGGGATAAGGAGCTCAATACTAGCCATGTCACTCAAAAAAGTCACAGCAAGGCTGGTGTTAGAAATGGAAAATGTTGCTCTGGTGCAGTGAAGGGTACTGCTCTAAAGTTGGTTTCATGATGCATTGTTTGGCAAAGCAGAAGGAACTTTATCGTCATCTGCTTGATGCTGACACTGTGTACGTAAGGTAGAAAAGACCTCTGTTCCCCATAACCAGCGTCCCAGACCATGGTAAGAATGGAACAGCACAGTACTAGCCTTTCAGAATGGCTCACTTACGCCAAATGATTATGGAATTTTTAAAACTTATTCATTCACGGGATGTGGGCATCGCTGGCGAGGCGAGCATTTATTGCCCATCCTTAATTACCATTGAGAAGGTGGTGGTGAGCCGCCTTCTTGAACCGCTTCATGATGAAGGATCGGCGATATACTTCCAAATCAGGATGGTGTGTGACTTGGAGGGGTACTTGGCGGTGGTGGTGTTCCCATGCGCCTGCTACCCTTGTTCTTCTAGGTGATAGAGGTCATGCGTTTTGGAGGTGCTGCCGAAGAAGCCTTGGCGAGTTGCTGCAGTGCATCCTGTAGATGGTACACACTGCAGCCACGGTACACCAGTGGTGGAGGGAGTGAATGTTTAAGGTGGTGGATGGGGTGCCAATCAAGTGAGCTGCTTTGTCCTGGATGGTGTCGAGCTTCTTGAGCATTGTTGGAGCTGCACTCATCCAGGCAAGTGGAGAGCATTCCATCACACTCCTGACATGTGCCTTGTAGATGGTGGAAAGGCTTTGGAGAGTCAGGAGGTGAGACACTCGCTGCAGAATAACCAGCATCTGACCTGCTCTTGTAGCCATTGTGGCTGGTCCAGTTAAGTTTCTGGTCAATGGTGATCCTCAGAATGTTGATGGGGGATTCGACAATGGTAATGCTGCTGAATGTCAAGGGACGGTGATTAGACTCTCTCTTGATGGAGTTTGTCATTGCCTGGCACTTGTGCGACGCGAATGTTACTTGCCAGTTATCAGCCCAAGCCTGAATGTCGTCCAAGTCTTGTTGCATGCGGGCATGGACTGCTTCATTATCTGAGCAGTTGTGAATGGAAATGAACATGCCCACTTCTGACCTTATGATGGAGGGAAGGTCATTGATGAAGCAACTGCAAATGGCTGCGCCTAGGACACAGCCCTGAGGAACTCCTGTAGCAATGTCCTGGGGCTGAGATGATTGCCCTCCAACAACCAGAACCATTTTCCTTTGTGTGAGGTATGACTTCAGCCAGTACAGAGTTTTCCCCCTGAACACAATTGACGTCAATTTTGCTGGGGCTCCTTAGTGCCACACTCGGTCAAATGCTGCCTTGATGACAAGTCACTGTCACCTTGCCTCTGGAATTCAGCGGCTTGTTCTGGAGCACAAGTCTTCAACACGACAGCCGGGATTTTGTTGTCGCATGCCCAGTCTGGCAGCTATATCCTTCAGGACTCGGCCAGCTTGGTCAATAGTGGTGCTATCGAGCCACTCTTGGTGATGGACATTGAAGTCCCCTACCCAGAGTACATTCTGTGCCCTTGCTACTCTCAGTGCTTCTTCCAAGTGGTGTTCAACATGCAGCAGTACCAGTGTGATCAGCCATTTCTTGATAGCATGTGGAGTGAATAAAATTGTCTGAAGACTGCCATCTGGGATGGTGGGGACCCCAAGATGGATCATCCACTCGTCACTTCTGCCTGAAGAAGGTTGCAAATGCTTCAGCTTTGTCTTTTGCACTCAAGTGCTGGGCTCCGCCATCGCAGAGGATGGGGATGTTCATGGAGCCTCCTCCTCCCATTATTTGTTTAATTGTCCATCACCATTCATGAATGGATGTGGCAAGACTGCAGAATTTTAATCTGATTGGTTGATTGTGGGATCGCTTAACTGTGACTGTAGCATGCTGTTGCTGCTGTTTTGCATGCATGTAGACATCTGTTGTAGCTTCACCAGGTTGGCATCTCATTTTCAGGTACGCCTGGTGCTGCTCCTGGCATGCTCTTTGACACTCCTCATTGAACCAGGGTTGGTTGCCTGGTTTGATGGTAATCGTAGAGTGAGGGATATACCAGGCCATGAGGTTACAGATTGTGGTGGAATACACAATCTGCTGCTGATGATGGCCCACAGGGCCTCATGGATGCCTAGGTTTGAACTGCTAGATCTTTTCTGAGTCTATCTCATTTAGCACGGTGGTAGTGCCACACAACACGATGGAGGATGTCCTCAGTGTGAAGACAGGACGTCGTCTCCACAATGACTGTGCGGTGGTCATGGCTACCAATGCTGTCATGGACAGATGCATCTGCAACAGGTAGATTGGTGAGGACGAGGTCAAGTAGCTTTATCTCTCATGTTGGTTCTCTCACCACCTGTCGCATGCCCAGTCTGGCAGCTATGTCCTTCAGGACTCGGCCAGCTTGGTCAATAGTGGTGCTACCGAGCCATTCTTGGTGATGGACATTGAAGTCCCCCAACCAGAGTACATTCTGTGCCCTTGCTACTCTCAGTGCTTCTTCCAAGTGGTGTTCAACATGCAGCAGTACTGATTCATCAGCTGAGGGAGGTCGGAAGGTGATAATCAGCAGGCGGTTTCCTTGACCATGTTTGACCTGATGCCATGAGACTTTATGGGGTCTGGAGTCAATGTTGAGAACTCCCAGCGCCACTCCCTCTCGACAGTATACCACTGTGTTGCCACTTCTGGTAGGTCTGTCCTATTGGCGGGACAGGATATACTCAGAAATGTTGATGGAGGAGTCTGAGACATTGGTGGATAGGTATGTTTCTGTGAGTATAGCTATATTAGGCTGTTGCTTGACTAGTCTGTGGGACATCTCTCCCAATTTTGGCACAAGTCCCCAGGTATTATTGAGGAGGGCTTTACAGGGTCGACTAGGCTGGGGTAAGGACAGAGTGGGTAAGGACAGCGGATTTCCTTCCCTAAAGGACATTAGTGAACCAGTTGGGTTTTTATGACAATCCAATAGCTGCATGGCCACTATTACTGATACGAGCTTTTTATTCCAGATGTATTTAATTAACTGAATTCAAATTCACAAACTGCCATGGTGAGGTTTGACATCAAAATTTTAACGGTGGTAGTGCCACATAACATGATGGAGGGTGTTTTCAGAGAAAATTCAAGATTTGCCATGAAAAACATAGTCCAAAAGTAGTATAAAAGAGACATTTTGTTTTTATTCGTTCCTGGGATTTGGACGTCGCTGGCAAGGCCAGTATTTATTGCCCATCTGTAATTGCCCTTGTGAAGGTGGTGGTGAGCTGCCTTCTTGAACCGCTGCAGTCCTTGTGGTGAAGGTACTCCCACAGTGCTGTTCGGTAGGGAGTTCCAGGGTTTTGACCAAGTGACGATGAAGGAATGACGATATACTTCCAAGTCAGGATGGTGTGTGACTTGGAGGGGATCTTGAAGGTGATGGTGTTCCCATGCACCTGCTGCCCTTGTCCTTCTAAGTAGTAGAGGTCGCGGGTTTGGGAATTGCTGCCGAAGAAGCCTTGGCGAGTTGCTGCAGTGCATTTTGTCGATGATAAACATTGCAGCCACGGTATGCCAATGGTGGAGGAAGTGAATGTTTCAGGTGGTGGATGGGGTGCCAATTAAGCGGGCTGCTTTGTCTTGGATGGTGTTGAGCTTCTTGAGTGCTGTTGCAGCTGTAATCATCCAGGCAAGTGGAGAGTATTCCATCACACTCCTGGCTTGTGCCTTGTAGATGGTGGAAAGGCTTTGAGGAGTCAGGAGGTGAGACACTCGCTGCAGAATACCTAGCCTCTAACCTGCTCTTGTTGCCACAGTATTTATGTGGCTGGTCCAGTTAAGTTTCTGGGCAATGGTGACCCCCAGGATATTGATGGTGATGGATTTGGCGATGGTAATGTCGTTGAATGTCAAGGGGCGGTGGTTAGATGCTCGCTTGTTGCAGATAGTCATTGCCTGGCACTTCTGGGGCGCGACTATTACCTGTCACTTATCAGCCCAAGTCTAAATGTCGTCCAGGTCTTGCTGCATGCGGGCATGGACTGCTTCATTATCTGAAAAGTTGCGAATGGCACTGAACACTGTGCAGTCATCAGAGAATATCCCCACTTCTGACCTTATGATGGAGGGAAGGTCATTGATGAAGCAGCTAAAGATGGTTGGGCCCAGGACACTGCCCTGAGGAACTCCTGCAGCGATGTCCTGGGGCTGTGATGATTGACCTCCAACCACCACAACCATCTTCCTTTGTGCTAGGTATGACTCCAGCCAGTGGAGAGTTTCCCCCCCCCCCGATTCCCATTGACTTCAGTTTTACTAGGGCTCCTTGATACCACACTCAGTCAAATGCTGCCTTGATGTCAAGGGCAGTCACTCTCAGCTCACCTCTGGAATTCAGCTCCTTTGTCCATGTTTGGACCAAGGCTGTAATGAGGTCGGGAGTTGAGTGGTCCTGGCGGAACCCAAACTGGGCATCAGTGAGCAGGTTATTGGTGAGTAAGTGCTGCTTGATAGCACTGTCGATGACACCTTCCATCACTTTGCTGATGATTGAGAGTAGACTGATGGGGCGGTAATTGGCCGGATTGGATTTGTCCTGCTTTTTGTGGATAGGACATACCTAGGATAGTTTTCCACATTGTCGGATAGATGTCAATGTTATAGCTGTACTGAAACAGCTTGGCTAGAGGCACGGCTAGTTCTGCAGCACAAGTCTTCAGCATGACAGCCAGGATGTTGTTGGGGCCCACAGCCTTTGCTGTATCCAGTGCACTCAGCCGTTTCTTGATATCACGTGGAGTGAATCGAATTGGCTGAAGACTGGCTTCTGTGGTGGTGGGGACCTCAGGAGGAGGCTGATATGCATCATCCACTTGGCACTTCTGGCTGAAGATGGTTGAAAACGCTTCAGCCTTGTCTTTTGCACTCACGTGCTGGGCTCCACCATCATTAAGGATGGGGATATTCATGGAGCCTCCTCCTCCCGTTAGTTGTTTAATGGTCCACCACCATTCACGACTGGATGTGGCAGGACTGCAGAGCTTTGATCTGATCCATTGATTGTGGGATCGCTTAGCTCTGTCTATAGCATGCTGCTTACGCTTTTTAGCATGCATGTAGTCCTGTGTTGCAGCTTCCCCAGGTTAGCACCGCATTTTTAGGTACACCTGGTGCTGCTCCTGGCATGCTCTTCTACACTCCTTATTGAACCAGGGTTGGTCCCCTGGCTTGATGGTAATAGTAGAGTAGATAGTGCTTTCTAGATCATAACAGTCCTCTAGTTACTGATCCACTTGCCAAAGGAAACAGTTTTTCCATACTAGCTCTATCAACACCCCATGTAATTTTGAATATCTCTTATTAGGTTTCCCCTTAACCTTCCCTGCTCTAAGGAGAACAATCCCCGCTTCTCCAGCATCTCTACATAACTGAAGTCCCTCATCCCTGGTATCATCCTGGTCAACCTCCTCTGTACCCTCTCTAAGGCCTTGATATCCTTCCTAAAGTGTGGTGCCCAGAATTGTACTTATTACTCCAGCTGAGGCCTAACCAGTGATTTGTAAAGGTTTAGCATGACTTTCTTGTTTTCGTATTCAATGCCCCTATTTACAAAGCCCAGTACACCATATGTCTTCTTAACTGCCTTATCAACTTGCCCTGCCACCTTCAAGGATTTGTGAATATGCACCCCCAGCTCCCTCTGCTCTTGCACCCTGCTCAAAATAGCGCCATTTAGATCATACTCCCTCTTCATGTTGTTTCTCCCAAAGTGCATCACTTCACACTTATCCACATTAAATTGCATCTGCCATGTGTCTGCCCATTTCACCAGTCTGTCTAGATCCTCCTGAATCTGCTACTATCCTGCTCACTATTTATTACGTTACCAAGTTTTATATCATCTGCAAGTTTCGAAATTGTACTTCCTGTACCCAAGTCCAGGTCACTTATATATACACAAGAAAAGCAATCGTCGTAATACCAGCCCCTGGGGTACCCCACTACATACTTCTCTTTAGTCAGAAAAACATCCGTTCACCACTACTCTCTGCCTCCTATCCCTTAGCTAATTACATACCCAAGTTACCACAGTCCCTTTAATCCCATGTGCTTCTATTTTCCGAATAAGTCTGTTGTGAGGTACTTTATCAAATGCCTTTTGAAAGTCCATATATACAACATCTACTGCACTACCTTCAGCAACCCTCTCTGGTATTTCATCAAAAAACTCAATCAGGTTAGTCAGACACGATTTGCCTTTAACAAATCCGTGCTGGCTATCCCTTATTGACCCATGTTTCTCCAAGTCTCTAGTAGTTTTTCCACCACTGACGCTAGCCTGATTGGCCTGTAGTTACCAGGTTTATCCTTCTCCCCTTTTTTGAACAGGGGTAACATTTGCCATCCTCCAATCCTCTAGCATAACTCCCATATCCAAAGAGGATTGAAAGATTTTGGCTAGAGATTCTGCTATCTCCACCCGAGCTTCCTTCACCAACCAAGGATGCATCCCAGTTGGACCGGGTGACTTGTTAACTTTGAGTGATGCCCACTTATTTAGCACCTCCTTTCTATCTATTTTTATCTTATCTAATATTTCTATTCCCCCTCCTCTACTGCAACATTAACTTCATTCTCTTCTTTTGCAAAGACAGATGCAAAGTACTCATTCAGCACCTCGGTCATGCCCTCTGTTTCCACAAGTTTTCCTGTTTTTTGTCCATAATTGGCCCCACCATTCCTTTAACTGTCATTTTGTTTTTTATATGTTTATAATGGCCCAGAAATTCGGGTCCCCACGCGTGAGTACGCATTGGGTACTCACGCGTAGGCCCAACAAAAGTGCCGGTTTTGTGCATGCGCGGGAAACCGGAACTTCCATTCCCTTGAAAGAAGGGGTTGACAGTTGGAATGCGTGCGCCGGAGAGGCAGCGCGTGCGCATCAAACTTACGTTTTTTTTGCAGGGTTCTCCGGGAGGGTAAGTCTCCAGCAGTTACACTTTTAAAAAGCAGGCGCAAGGCCTGCTTTTAACAAGGTAAGTGGTGAATTAATTAAAATTAAAACATTTTTTCCACAGGTTTATTATTTTTAAATACTTTAAAGAAAGGTAAGTTTATTTTTAGCCCTGTTAGAAAATGTAATTAATTTTTTCAAAAATTTAAATTATTTTTTAAAATAGTTATTTTAAAAATGTGATTTTTTTAAAAGTTTATTTGATGTTTTAGTGATGTTCTCGGGGTTATAGTATTTATAGGTTTGACTGCTCTTCCTGTCAAACTTATGAATGAAGCATTCCCTGCTACCATTGGCTCTCCATGGCCCACGTGATCCCAGAGGACGCATCGAACTAACTGCGCCCCTGGGATACGCAAGCACTGCGCGGTGGCAGTTGGAGGAGGCCCAGGATAGGAATACCATGCAGGCCCACCGCACAACGGCCGGTGCGCAAGGTAAGTGCAGGTCGGGGGCTTGCACCCGCGGGAAGCCTCCGACCTGAATTTCAAAGATGTGCGGGTTAGGTTGATTGGCTGTGATAAATTGACCCTTAGTGTTAGGGGGATTAAATACGTGGGGTTACGGGGATATGTGTTGGTGTAGGGGTTACGGGGATCGGGTGGGATATGTGTCGGTGCAGGCTCGATGGGCCGAAATGGCCTCTATCTGCACTGTGGGGTTTCTGTGATTTCTGTGATTTCTGTGAATATGTTTATATGTATCTCTGCCTTGAATACCTGCCATTGCTCTTATAAACATATAAAAAACAAAATGATCGTTAAGTTACCCACTAATCTTTTCTCATACTCTCTCTTTGCCCTTCATGTATCCTTTTTCAATTTCCCCCTGCACTCTCCGTATTCTGCCTGGTTTTCTATTATATTCTGAATCTGAAATTTGTCATTAAGCTACTTTTTCTCTGTTTTATTTTAACCTCTATTTCCTTTGTCATCCAGGAGCTCTAGCTTTGGATGCCCCATCTTTCCTCCTTATAGGAATATGCTTGGTTTGTACCCGAAGTATCTCCACCTTGAAGGCCTGCCATTGCTCATTTACTGGTTTCCAGTCCACTTGAACTTTTCTCTCTATGGTCAAACATTCCTAGTTTCCGTGCACCTGCACCTCAGGTAGCTATTGCAAAATTCTACTTGCTATTTCAACAATCTTGCCTGATAATATGACATGCTTCCATTCATGTAAGATCAACTGCTTCTTAACAGCCTAAGCCTGGGTAACATGCAACAGTATAAAAAGGAAATTTCTTCAATAATCAAAAAAGTGACAATATTAATATTAATAAAATAAAATTAAAAGAAAGACTCACATTCATATAGCACCAATGAAGCACTTTTGAAGTATTGTAATGTAGGAAGTGCGGCAGCCAATTTGTACACAGCATGGTCCCACAAACAGCAATGTATTAATGACCAGATAATCTGCTTTCAGTGCTGTTGGTTGAGGGATAAATATTGTCCAGGACACCAGGGCGATTTTCCTTGCCCCTCTTTGAAATTGTGCCATGGGATCTTTTACGTCCACCTGAGAGAGCAGACAGGGCCTTGGTTTAACATCTCTTCTGAAAGCCAGCACCTCTGACAGTTCAGCACTCCCTCAGCACTGCACTGGAAAGTCAGCCTAGATTTTTTGCTCAAGTCTCTGGAGTGGGACTTGCACCCACAACCTGCTGACTCATAGGCGAGAGCACTGAGCCATGGCAAACACTTGACACCAGCTAACACATTAAAAGATTATGATAAAATATTCACACACATTGCCTACTCTTGGAGATTGCTGTTTCACAGCTTATATTATTTACAGTATGTATGTTTAAATTAGGACACCTGTAATAAGATTGGCATCAGATGACAAGCAAACAGTAAATATATATCCGAGTCAGCTATTCCTGTATTTCCGTACTTCTCCTAATATCCAGGACCATAACAATCTATCAAAGCATGGAATGAGAAAAGGTAGTTTGCTTTAAAGGACATTCGTTCCACAAACCAGGTACAACCTGTTCGTTCTGGGACTGGAACCAGTGTTCTTCAAAAATGTTCCTGCCGCCAGAGATAGCAAACGCAAAACTTGACAATAACTTCAGTATTGTGGCCAATTCTGGGCACCACACTTTAGGAAGGATGTTAAGGCCTTAGAGAGGGTGCAGAGGAGACTAACTAGAATGGTATTAGGGATGCGGGACTTCAGTGATGTAGAGAGACTAGAGAAGCTGGGGTTGTTCTCATTAGAGCAGAGAAGGTTAAGGGGTGATTTAATAGAGGTGTTCAAAATCATGAAGGGTTTTGATAGAGTAAATAAGGAGAAACTGTTTCCAGTGGCAGAAGGGTCATAAGAACATAAGAAATAGGAGCAGGAGTAGGCCATTTGGCCCTTCGAGCCAGCTCCGCCATTCAATAAGATCATGGCTGATTTTCTACCTCATCTCCACTTTCCTGCACTATCCCCATATCCCTTGATTTCATTAATATTCAGTAATCTATCGATCTCTGTCTTGAATATACTCAACGACTGAGCCTCCACAGCCCTCTGGGGCAAAGAATTCCAAAGATTCACCACCCTCTGAGTGAAGAAATGTCTCCTTATCTCAGTCCTAAATGGCTGACCCCTTATTCTGAGACTGTGACCCCTGGTTCTAGATTCCCCAGCCAGGGGAAACATCCTCCCTGCCTCTACCCTGTCAAGCCCTGTAAGAATTTTGTGTGTTTGAATGAGATCACATCTCATTCTTCTAAACTTTATAGAATATGGGTGAAAAATTCAGTTGTTTGTGCCTCCCGTTAGCGCCTTAAGAGGGCGCTAATGGGGCGCAAAGCAACTAGCGCCCGGGCGCGGCGATGTTTGCGCCATTCGCGAAATTAACTAGATATTTTACGGCGGCGCTAAATACTACCGCCACGATCCCCTGCGCCGGCAGATTGTGACATCAGTCAAGTGCGCAACGCCCCAGTAGCACCCCAGACTGGATATTGAGTGGCGCCCCCTGCCTTACTGCCTGCCGCTAGCAACGACAGGTTGAGGGGAGTGTTTTACAGTCAGAAAGGGACTGGGGGAGCGCTATTTAAAGGCGACTGCTTCCTGCCTTTTTTTGTTGGTGACATTTTTGCACCATGCATTCTGAGAGAGAGAGAATTCTGGAGAGATTCAACGCTGTGTGAAGGAGTTTTGGGTACTGAGCAGCACTTTGCAGGTTCATTTTGATTTGCCCTTCCTTGCTTCGCCAGGGCTCTGAGGTAGCGCCTCGCTCCTCAGCCTTTGCACCTTAAGACAAGTGCGAAGCACCTGATTTAGCGCTCCAATCACGTCCAGGGGCAATAAAAGCCAAGTTTGCTGTCGGAGGCGATAATTAGTGCCAGGCGCTAAACTTTGTGCACGGCCGATAATGGCGCCCCAAACGGGGCGATACTGAATGTTTAGGCCTAGTCTGCTCAATCTCTCCTCATGGGACAATCCCCCCACCCCAGGAACCAGTCTGATGAACTTTTGTTGTACTCCCTCTATGGCAAGTAAATCCTTTCTTAGGTAAGGAGACCAAAACTGTACAAAATACTTCAGGTGTGGTCTCACCAGGGCCCTATATAATTGCAGTAAGACATCTTTACTCTTATACTCAAATCCTTTTGTAATAAAGGCCAACATACCATTTGCTTTCCTAATTGCTTGCTGTACCTGCATGTTAACTTTCAGTGATTCGTGTACAAGGACAACCCAGGTCCCTCTGAACACCAACATTTCCCAATCTCTCACCATTTAAAAAATACTCTGCTTTTCTATTTTTCCTACCAAAGTGGATAACTTCACATTTCTCCACATTATATTCCATTTGCCATGTTCTTGCCCACTCACTTAGCCTGTCTATATCCCCTTGAAGCCTCCTTGCATCCTCCTCACAACTTGCATTCCCAGCCAGCTTTTGGGTCGGTAACCAGATGACACAGATTTAAAATGATTGGCAAAAAAAACAGAGGTGACATGAGGGGAAAAAATGTACGCAGCGTGTTGTTGTAATCTGGGATGCACTGCCTGAAAAGGTGGTGGAAGCAGATGTAATAATAATTTTCAGAAGGGAATTAGATAAATACTTGAAGTGGAAAATTTTGCAGGGCTACGGGGAAAGAGCAGGGGAGTGGGACTAATTGGTTAGCTCTACCAAAGAGCCGGCACAGGCACGATGGGCCGAATGACCTCCTTTTGTGCTGTATCATTCTATAATTCTATGATTTTATGAAGGGTTATACACCTCAAATGTGAATAACCTATCATTTCTCTTTACAGATGGCATTGTGTATTTCTAGCATTTTCTGTTTTTATTACAGGATTCCAGCATGTGCAGTATTCTTTTTCTTTCCGTTGACATTTATATGCATGATCTCCAGTTTTACACTCACCAGTCAATTAACCAGATTACCATCATGTTTGATAGAGCATTTGGTTATCTTGTCTCTATATCTATACAATTATCCATAGTCAGAGAAATAAAATATTTAATGAACATCCTGGCTACAACTTGCTTCAATCATTAATCCCTTCTTTACATTATGTGCAGCACAACGCAAAGTTATCCTAAGGTATACTGTCACAAGTGAGGATCTGAATTTGACTGATCAACGAATAAGAGAGAAAGTTTTGCAAACTATTCAAAATCATCAAGTTCAACTTCTTAGCAGTCTTCTGGTTCATGACAGGTATGTTGTGGAAAATAACCATCAAATGTGTACATGCTATGTTATTAACTGACCCTCCCACAACTGAATGGCTGAGTGCTTTGTGAAAAAATGTTTGACCTCACCTTATTTTGTGAATGGTTTTCTGCCTAAACTCAATGCTAAGTACTGGGAACAACTGAGATCAACCACAACATTCAAGCAGAATACTTTCATTATAAAGGCACCATATAGATTTAGTAAAGGGTAATTATTAAGATGAAGAAAGTGCCTTTTTGGCTTTACATATAATTTAACAGCAATTATCATAGAAAAATAGAAATGGCACAGAAAAATTCCATTATACCTATTGGCCTAGAAATTCAGTGGGCCTTGCGCCCACTTAGCGCCTAAAGAGGTCTTTTGCGCCGGCGGGGTGGTAGCGCGGAAATTGAGTGCAGCGGTATTGGCGGCGGTAGCCGTTAGCGCTGCGCCGGGACCGATGATGTCATCGGTGTGCGCGGTGGCCCGAAACCGCGCCGATCCCCATATTTATTTGCGCCCGCCTCCTCCAAAGCGGGCGCAAACAGCGAACAGAAAACGGGGCCGTCCTGCTGCCATAGTGGGGCGCTTTAAAGCTGAAGGTGCGGCCGGCCGCTTTTTCGGCGGCCGCCTGCCTGCACCTCCTTCCCCGGCCTCCTCCACCCCCCCCCGCGGCATTGCCGGCTGGTTTCCGTGGAGCCCGGCACTTCTCCGTTGTGCCGGGCTCTTTTGCCGGCACTCGCGATCGGGGCTCCGGCCGTTGCAGGCACCTCCCCCTTAAGAGAAGGAGGAGGCCTGCAGTACCACAGCCTGCCGCACCGCATCGGGTGGCGCTGCGGCAACTAGCGCGTCGATATTCAGTTGCAGCGCCCCAAACGGAGGCGGGCACACCCTGGTATAGCGCCCACTTCCGAATTGGGGCGCAGAAGACGAATATATGGCGTGCGCTAATGCCTCCCCGCCCAGCGCTAACTTTTGGGCGCGAGCGAGCTGCCCGCGCCCAAGTGAATTTCTAGGCCAATTGTGTCTGAGCTGGTGATTATTAGCCCAATATTGTACTAGAAGCTAGTGACTCCCAAATGCAGGCACAGTTTGTCCCAACAATACACTTGAGATGATACTTCACGAGACACAATGGGGCGATTTTGCCAATGGGGGCGCGTTGGAGGCGAGACTGCTGCTTGGCGGGTCATTGTCGCACCTCCATCAACTTGTGACCAACTCACGCCATTTTCCCTTGATTGACCTTGTCCCAGCGGGCTTAGCAGGCCAATTAAGGGGAAGCCGATTACAGAGAACGTCAGCATCATGACGTTTCATCTGTCAAAATATTTGACAGATGGATTGTCATCATTTGACAGCTCTGTGAAGCTGTCAAACATTGACATTCTATGTTGTTTGATGAGTCCTTGTATTCAAGGCTCATCAAACCTCTTTCTTTAGCAGAAATTAGATGGTTGTTGCATCGGAGTATGCAGCAGCCATCTGTCATCTCTGCCGGTAAGATGCGAGACTCTCCGCATCCCCAAATGTTGAAGCCTGCAGGAAGAAACAAAGGTAAGTAAGCATTATCTATCACTTTCCACTCACCTCACATACTTACCTCTCCACACTTGCACCCATCACTTACCTTCACAGTGCACTTTTGCACCCCGCAGACCCACTGCTCGCCTCGGTGACCCTGGCGGGGTTTCCCAACGTTGGGAAGCCCGCGCCTCTGTTGGAAAAATGGGGATAATCCTCTTAACTGCCTGTTAACAGGTAGTTAATAGGAAGTTAAGTGGCTGTAATCTCCTTCCCGCCACCAGGAGACGGGACCCGGTGCGGGTCGGCTACCCGCCTCCTGGCAAGATGGTACGGAGGCGAGTTGTGGGCAGGATGGGCACCTGCCCCCGGATTCTGCCATTTTCCCAGCAGTCCTGGCTCCATACCCGCCTCCCCAGAGCTGGCAAGATCGTGCCCAATCTGTTTGAATCATTTCATTTACCAGACCCTGCCTCTCTGAAGAAGAATATTAAAATAATATTGTTTGCTATACATTTTTGTATAAACTATAGAAGCAGGGCCACTAGATACTAAATTAATACTATAAAGGTATATATTTCAGTTAATATTCGTAATAGAAATTTAATCTGTTCTTAAGTATAAACATCACTTTTTGTAAACTACACTCAGTCTACTGTATTGTAGTAACGTTGTGATACTGAATCTTGTAAACAGAAGGAACATTGGACAAGGAGAGAATTTCAGCTAAGAGAAATCTCTAATATATACAATAAATATTGGGCTAGATTTTCAGTCGCTTGCGCCAGCAGTTAGCGCCTTAAGAGAAGTGATTTTCGGGCGCTATGCGTGTAGCGCCCGGGCGCAGCACAGTTTGCGCCCCGCCCCAAATTAAGTTGCCCGTTAGCGCCGGCGCAAAGTTTAGCGCCCGCCCGGATGCGCGCGCAGAAAATGACGTCACATCCTCGTGCAACGCCCTTTGGCCGCCCCGATTCCAAACTTCAGTCGGACCGCCCCATTGTGCGGCTGGCGGCCGGAGCGTTTGGAAAAAGGAACGCAACACAACCAGCGCGGGCCCCGGGGGGCGCAAATTAAAGGGGACGTACTCTCCAGTATAAAGGCCAGCCTTTTTTCAGAAAACACTCTTGTGCAACGCATTTCTGGAGACACAACAAGGAGGATAGCTAACTGGTTTCAAGCAGCAAGAGCCAGGTATTTTTGGACTCAGGCCAGAGCGCTGCAAGTGGCCTTTTGGAAATTAGAGTGTTTGCCAGGATTTGATGGGGGTTGCATGGGGTGCCAACGCGGAGCTGCAGCTCCATGCCCGTAGGGCTCGCAGACGCATTGTGAGAGGGGCAGCCCTGGCTAGAGGCAGAGGGGGCTACAGGCGTCGGCCACGTAGGCCTTACCCAGTCAGGCTATACCGCCAGCAGCGCTCCTACCTAAACATGAGTGCCGCGCGATGTGTTAAAAGGCTCCGATTCCGAAAGGAGGTGATTGCAGAGATCTGCCACCTGCTTCGCCGAGACCTGCGGCCAAAGCTCAGGTGCAGGACGTCTCTGTCGGTGGAAGTGAAGGTGACGGTGGCATTGAACTTCTATGCCACCGGCTCCTTCCAATACGCTGCTGGGGACATAGCAAACATCTCCCAGTACGGCGTGCATCGCTGCATCCGCCAGGTGACCGAAGCACTGTTCAGAAGGAGAAGCCAATTCATCTCCTTCCCCATGGCCCTGGAGAGCCAGCATCAGCGCGCATTGGGATTTTCCAGACTCGGGGAATTCCCCTTGGTGCAGGGCGCCATTGACTGTACGCATGTGGCTTTGCGGGCCCCTCTGGAGCATGGCGAGCAGTATCGCAACAGGAAGGGCTACCATTCTCTGAATGTGCAGCTGGTCTGTGACCACAAGCAGCGCATCATGGCAGTCAATGCCAGCTTCCCAGGCAGCAGCCACGATGCCTTTATCCTGCGGCAGAGTACTGTGCATGACATGTTCCAGGCACAGCCTCCCCCAAGAGGATGGCTACTCGGGGACAAAGGCTATCCTTTGTGCACCTGGCTCATGACCCCGCTCCGCGCGCCCAGGACCGCTGCTGAAGAGGCCTACAACGAGAGCCATCAAACCACCCGCAACATCATCGAGCTAACTATTGGGGTCCTCAAGCAGCGGTTCCGCTGCCTTGATCACTCCGGAGGAGCTCTCCAGTATTCGCCGGACCGGGTCTCCCAATTTGTGGTGGTTTGCTGCATGCTACACAACCTGGCTATCCGCAGGACTCAGGCACTGCCACCTGACGTTGGACCAGCACCTCAGGAGGAGGAGCATGAGGAGGAGGAGGAGCAGGAGTACGTTCCCAGGAGGGAGCGACCAGGGCCAAGGGCCGCACGACGCCACCTTATTACACGGTACTTCTAAGCCCCCTGTCAGGGAATGGCCAGGGGCCATGAGGGAAGATGAATGCAGCCGCTCCGCAAGCCCTCAGCCGGCGAAGCCAACAAACACTAAGAAGAACAACCATGGAGACTGCATGAATAAAGATAATTTTTTATTACACAAAAATGAAAAGCCCTTCCCACATGAATCCCCAAAAACAATAAACGGGCCCCACAAAAAGCCCAACAAACGACTCACTCCCACAAACTGGGGAGGAGTCACTCCACCTTTCTTCAAACCGGGCCTCAACGTCGGCCTAACGCAAAAAATAAGCCCTCCAACAACACAACCATGGGCAAAATAAAGATGGCCACCGCCATATAAAAGGAAAGCTGCCCACACCCTCTACTGAGTGGCCCGCGAGAGCGAGACCTTGCCCAGCCTTTTGCCTCCCCTGCCCGGCCTGCTGCTCCTTCGCAAGCTCTGCCCAGTGGCTGCTGCGAGGCTGGGGGAAGGCGCCTGAGGCTCAGATGCCATTCCGCCAGATGCCGCTGGGGGGCGGCCTACACGGCGTTTGGGCCTCGAGGGGCCGTCTGCTGAGTGGCGCACCTGAGCCTGGCCACCATCAGCTGCAGCCGCTTGCCCTTGACGCCCCAGTGGGGGAATGGCGGCGACGGATGGCGCAATGTGGGCCAGCTGGCGTCTGGGATGCGCTGGCTGGTGCTGTGGCGCGGTGGCACTCGGCCGGGCCCGCACTGCAGGATCCGCAACAATCAGCCGAGGAGCGGCTTGCTGGGATGGTCCAGCGCGGCGGCTGCCCTGGCGATGCCTGCCTGAGACAGCGCGTGTGGCAGCAGTGAGTGCCCCTGTGGTCCTGCTGTGCGCGCGCATCACAGCCGCCAGGGTCTTGACGGCATCAGTCAGCATGCGGCCACTCGCGGCAGTTGCTGCCCCGAACTCGCGCACACTGGTCGCCAGCGACTCGATGGCCTCAGGCATGCGCCCCACCACGCTCATGAGCTCCGTGTGGCGCCGGTCCGAATCCTCGGCCATCTTATCCAGCTTCCTCACCTCCTCCGAGGCGAAGGTGTCCGGACTGGAGTCGTGACTCTCCCGCTGGGGAGGAGGGGGCTGAACTAGGGGACCCTTGCCGCGTTGGTGGCGGCGAGTGTGCCGAACAGCAGCACTCCCCTCTGATCCTTCCCCCCTTTGGGGGGAAGGCTGCGGGCCACGCGCACGGCTCCTGGGTGGCTGGACGCCTCTGGTCCCAGAAGCTGCATTGCCCTGCGACAGTTCCTCCAGGCACTCGTCCAGTGAGGAGGTGTCAAGCATTTCCTCCTCTCCTGCGGGATGTGACTGTTCCCCCGAAGGTCCGGCTTGCTCCTCCTCCTCCTCCTGGTCGGAGGTGCTGTCACTGGCAGCTTCAGGGTCCTGGTCGTCACCAGCTGAAAGCAGGAATGCACAAGAGTAGCTTCAGAGTTAGGAGACGGCGTCAGCGAGGGAGTTAGGACTGGTGGCATTCAGCGCATTGGTGGGACAGTGGCAAAGGAGGTAGCTCGGATGGGCCAGTGCGACGCGAGAGGGCCAAAAGGCGAGGTCCTTACCATTGCCGGGCAGTGGAGGGTCGGATACTCCGCACGCTGTGGGGACAATCACACGGGCTCCCATGAGCACACACACGCGCTCCTCCAGCCGAGTGAGCTTCTGCAGCTTGGCGCGGCCACCCCTGGCACGCGCCTGGCGATTAAACGCTACTTTAGCCTGCAAGAGAAAGGACGGGCTGTAAGTGCGCAGTGAAGCCCTGATGTAGTGTGCACTGCCTCCCATGGTGGAATAGCGTGGACAGAGTGAAGCCCTGATGTAGTGTGCACTGCCTCCCATGGTGGAATAGCTTGGACAAAGTGTAGAGTGCCGAATGGCCATGTGATGCTCATGACTGTCCCAATGCTGCTGGCTGAGGGCTGGCCAATAGGACTTTCAGCTCCCTTTGCCCATCATGTCAGGTGTACATGCAAGAATGAGGAGGAGTCTGGAAAGGCTACTCACCTTCACAATCCTGGTCAGATCGTTGTATTTTTTACGACATTGTTTGTGGGTCCTGGGGGCATCGCCGGTGAACGTCACCCTCTGGGCGATCTGCTTCCAGGCTTTGGTGTAGTCGTGGTGGGTTGGATTCCTCCCACTCTCTGGGAACAAGATCTTGCGCCTCACCTCCAGAGCTGTGACCATTATGTCCAGATCACCCTCTGAGAAGCGCAGGGCACGCTGACGGGCCTTCTCTGGCGTTGCCATGACTCCCTGGGGCTGAGCAGCAGTGTTGAGGCCTCTTTGCAAGGCTGCAGTGTGCAGGGCGTGGCAGCAGACCAATTCGTCCCTTCCCCCTTTAAGAGCTGGTCGGCGCCACGGGGTCTGCTGTCAGTCCAAAAATGACCGCACCCGCGCTGCGCCCCGCCTGGGCGCTATCCCTCTGGACCGCCGGCTTAGCGCCTAAAGATAGGAGTGGAACGCCTCTTTTAGCGCTCCACCAATCTCTTAGGGCGAAGCCACTGAATTTCCGGCAACGGGGCGCTACTTTGGGGCGGGCGCTAACTTCGGGCGGGCGCTAAGGTTAGCGCCCCAAAACTGTCTATACTGAAAATCTAGCCCATTGCACTTTACGTCTTAACCTGAATAACAGTGTGTGACCTTCATTATTCTTAAAGTGGAACAAGAATGCCTCATTGTTGTACAGTTTAATTTAATATTAACTTTATGTTGGACTCCTTACCTCTGACCTATACTACCTATATTCTAATTGTATAATCGTTAATTTATCAATATGAATGGAAATTTTATTATAATGGGTAGATTGATGTTTCCACAAGTTAGGTATATAAAACTGGCACACTTTCAAATTACACAAAACTAGTTCTAGAATTTTTGAAAGGCGACTCCAAACAATTTTAGCAGTTACTCAGAAAGACCTGGAGGTAGATTTTTAACTTGCTGCCTGGGTGTGAAACTGCCACTGCATTTAATGAGAAACCACTTCATTTCCATTTCCATTGAACCCAGCCAATCTGCAACACAGATATACGCACGGGCAGCAAGTTGAAAATCTACCTGCTGAGATTATACAATAGGAATTTAAAGTGGTATTAATTTAGGCAATGACAGCGAGAAATGCTTAATGAATTCTTACAAAATTCCTATTCTCTACTACAATGGGGAGACCAAACGCAGATTGGGTGACCGCTTTGTGGTGAAGGGATAATTACAGGTCCTAGCCCTGTCTCAGGCCACCCCAGATCAGGCGTATTCCCCAGACGTTCACCTTCAACTTAAGTTAGAGATAGCCGAATTCTATAAGACGCTTAAATGGGTCTAAAGGTTCAGGCTATCTCTCCCTAAAGGAAAGGAACGACTGAAGATTTTACCATCCTCCAGATAGCACTTGTAATAAGTTTAACTAGACTGTAACCTTTCGGATATTATGAGGGTCCGGAATACCTCCCAGAATTCTGCAACTCCTTACAAAAGAGTGTACAGAAATTGGGTTTGCGAGTTTATACAGAAATACTCTTTGAGACAATTCTAAAAATATGTAGTTTTATTTAAGAGCCGACATTCAGTCGCA
Organism: Somniosus microcephalus; assembly: GCF_052327205.1. NCBI lineage: Eukaryota > Metazoa > Chordata > Chondrichthyes > Squaliformes > Somniosidae > Somniosus > Somniosus microcephalus. The sequence continues at coordinate 40,952,755 of NC_140992.1, read as the reverse complement.
ACATTAACAATTCAAAATACAAATAGCTTACTTTTCTTATTTCTCAGAGATCCTTATTTTCAAATCTTTACTTTGTTACATTACATTTCTTACTTATTTCTAAAACCAGAACATCCACCAAAATCAATTACTTTGATTACCCAAGACTCAAAGTTAAAAACTTACAGAGCGTGCCCGTGAAGTTGAGAAACGCTTGCCCGTTCAGCAAGTTCTGACTTTCTATTTGAAAAGCTCTTATATTTATACCCTTTTTGCAGTGGTTTATTCTTTGAATTTCTCTGTTGATGTCAGCTAATTGTCTATATTCATTCTCTCTTTTGAATGCTTTCTATCTTACTGTCAATTCAACTATTGCATGCTTAATTATGTCTCTACCTATAGGTGTTTCAAAAACTGTCATAAAAATATGACAGCAATGTTTCTGTTTGATGCCATTCTTACAAAATTCTTTCATTCAATTCTTAATATTGGCTTAACTGGTTTTTAGCAGACGTTGAGTCTCCTTACTGCTCTAAGTTCAATACAAACACAATGGGCTCGATTTTGTTACTGGGGCGGGCTGGGGTCGTGTAATCCGCTTTTCATGTTAGCCACCCGATTCTAAATCGATGTGGGAGAATGAAGCGATTTTAACTTAAGTGGGCCATTGAGTGCCCGCGTGTGGGAACCCATGGCCCAATTAGTTTTTTCAGTCTGAAACTCGCCTCCGATGGCGTCATCATTGCTGCTGCATTTAAGGTCTGCAACAAGCTTTGCTTCTTCTGCAGACTGCCAACCTTTTGCCCTTTCATGTTAGAGGGACCTGGAGGCAGAATGACCAGCGAGAGACCTAAGTCTGCTCCCAGGTTTGATGACGTCGCCCTGCAAGCTTTAGCGGAGGGAGCAAGAGCCAATAAAGAGGTGCTCTTCCCTTCTTCAGGGAGGAAGAAGCCTCCCCAGCAGACCAAGGCTGTGTGGATCCAGGTGGCCCAGGAGGTCAACTCTTTGTCGATAACCCGCAGAACCTGGCTTCAGTGCAGGAAGAGGTTTCATGACCTTCTGTGCACTGGAAAAGTGAGTATGACTTTCACATCACCCTCAATCTGATCCCCATTGCCTCTCCTCACCAGCACTCAGCTTTAGCAATCTATTTCTCCACATCTCACTTGACACTGACATCCATGCACCCTTACCCATTCCCTCTCTCTCTATGGTCACATTCACCTAACTATTCGACTATGCAGCCCTCACATTCCCTATCACTGTGATGCTATGAAAGCAACTTACAAAACACAGGGAGGGCCCTTGGTCTTGCCACCTCACTCCTTCTTTGTCTCCTTCTAATCATCTATGCTATGGATTCTCTACACTCACTCCTTCATTCTCACTCAAACTCCACTTGTCTCCCTCATTGCAGGAAAAGAGAGCTCACAATAAGAGGGAAAGAGTGAGGACAGGAGGAGGGCCACCCTCAGTAGCCCAGCCTACCCCCTGGGAGGGGGCGGTCCTGGAGATCGTGGCAGTGGAGGACGATGCGCAAGTGGGGGATGGACAGACGGGAGCATCACAGCAAGCAGGTGACAGAATAGTTTTCCATCTCATTGACATTGCATGAGTTGCTGATAATGATTCTGAAGCTCTAACAGATGGACTTATGATCATCTGCAATATGCAATGTGCATGTAACCTTGACATCACATCTCTGACTCTTTCCTTAACTCCCCCACAGGACCATCGACAGCACCCATCCCCACTAGCCAGGAGGAAGAGCCTGAGCATCCAGACTCCTCAGAGGAAGCTGCAAACTCTGAGGGCGCAGTGTCAGCATAATTCAGCGCACCCAGCACCAGCGCAGACACTCACACCTCGGTGGGACCTTCGCGAGATAGAGTAGGGTTGTCACCTGGTGTATCACAGCTCAGAAGTGAGCATCAGCAGATTGTGGAGACAGGGACAGCAGTGGAGAGTCCTCGTCGGAGGGCGCAGGACTCTGCCAGCTCAGCTCAGCTGCATGTCGACCCTCTGCCTCTGGGTCCATCCACAAGATCAGCGGTGCTGGAACTCCAGGAACAGATGCAGGAGTCTCTGGCAGGTTTTGTCTCCAGGGTCGCTGTGAGTGTGGAGCGAATGGAGGAGTGCATTGCGAACATGAACAGAGCCTTTGTGGAGTGATTGGCCCATGAACACATCACCATGGAAAGGATGGCAACCTCCATGGAGGTGATAAGTCGCCAGAGTGCAGAAAACATGGTGAGTGTTCTGTATCGAAAGACATCTCTGGAGGAGTGATGGTCATCTATTGAACAGGGAAACCAGACTTTCATGGATGTCTTCTAAGTAGGACTGCCAGTGCAGATACGGGTCCCCATTGGCCCCCCTGATTTGCAGCAAGGTGCTCTCAAGCCACTTGCAGGCGCTGAGGGGGACTTTACCCATGAGAGGGAAGTTGGTGGCAGACATCAAGGAAGTGGGGTCTCCTCTCCAAGCTCTTACACTTCCATGCCACTGCAGAGCCCTTGGTCAGAGCCCCACCAGAGTCCACACCCAACTGAGATCGGCGTCTCAACCCCTGCACAGCAGCAGCAGACTGTTGGCAAGCCCTCACAGCTTCGAAACCCCAGAGGACGCCCGTCAAAGGTGTCGAGACAGGAGCAGCAAGAAAGAGAGCAAGGGGCCTCCACATCTGCTAAAGCCACAGGGGAAGCACCACGTAGGAGCACGCGTAAGAGAAAGATACTGCACAAATAGTCACAAGGGTAGTCACTTGGGTGAAATTTGATGTTTAATATTAAAAAGCCTTCAGATGGTTACTGTAAATAAAAAATCTGATGGCTACTGCTGCAGTTGTGGCGTGTGTCATTTCGCTAATGGGGCTTCCACATTGAGGGCTTAGGATTACTTGGTATATGCCTCAGTTGAGGAAGCGCTCAGTGAAGGTGGAGAGGTTTCCCAGGAGGTCACACTGGAGATGGGTGTCAGGCTCCAGACTTCCACAGCTTTGGTTATGCCTTTTAAAAGTTCCCCCAGACCTGAGACAACAAAGTCCTGCCACCTGCAAATGATGGCTGATCAAATGTCCTATTTAAAGGTGGAGTTGCAGCTAATAGTCAGCAATCCAATTGTGCTCCTGCCAGGTTTCACCGTCGTGTTTCAGAGCAGGCGCGCTTCACATGGGAAAAGGGTTAAAATCACCAAGGCCTTTCAAAATGGGATAAGAGAGGCAATTTAGTACTTGTTAAGGGCCTTAAGGGCCTATCCCGCCTCTTGGAGGCGGGACGGAGACGGGAGCAGTAAACACGATTTCTTGAAAATTGCTTGGAGGCGGGATGGAGGCAGGGTTGGGCCCGCCCGCCACTTTTTGCAATTTTAACACCTTACACGCCTCCATTCCCGCCTCCACGGCCCTATGAAATTCGAGCCCAATGTAATTGCTTGGCGTATCTATTGAAGTCATATCTTGAAAGTGTTCTTGTTGGTATCATATTTATTATGTATAAATTAAAGACACTTCAACTAGGGTGGTTCATGCATTTCTAGCTATCTCAATTGGTTGCATATTTAATCGTGTTTCCTGTCTTCCAAGTTTAACATAAAAACTATTTGACCAGCAGGTGATTCTTTTACTTGATGTCATCTTTTCAAAGGCACATGCCTCTTTTAATGTCTGTGTTTCTGTTCAACGTATTAGCTTATAACACCTTAAACTGGGTCTTCTCATTGTGTTATTCCCAAACTCCAGACCTTTCGGAACTGCCAAACTGCCATTTCAATAGGGTAATAGTTTTAGTATATTTAACAAATTCCCATTTCAAAGCTTGTTTGGTTTTTACAACTTGTGTTATCAACTGATCGTTATCTCAGAAGCCTGTTTTCTGTTTACAGCCTGTGTCTCCGAGGCTTTAGATTTTTAAACCCAGTATATCATGTATTAATAATATCAGCATTCTGTTCATATTATGGTGTATCTTTCTGAAATATGGTTTATTCCCTCACAGCAGAACACCTCCATTCAGTCCGTAAGGGGGACCCCGAGCACCTGGTGGCCTGTCACTTTAATTCTCCGCTCCATTCCCACTCAGACCTCACCGTCCTCGGCCTCTTGCATTGTTCCACAGAAGCTCAACGTAAGCTCGAGAAACAGCACCTCATCTTTCAAGCCCCCAGCACATATATATAATACTAGCTAAAGTGCCCGGCGGTGCCGAGGCTTTTTCGAGGGCATGTTGTTGTTGGAAGAGAGAGAGCGACTGGCGGGGGGGGAAGAGAGAGAGCGACTGGCGGGGGGGGAAGAGAGAGAGCGACTGGTGGGGGGGGAAGAGAGAGCGCGACTGGGTGAGGGGAAGAGAGAGCGCGACTGGGGGGGGAAGAGAGAGCGCGACTGGGGGGGAGGGAAGAGAGCGCGACTGGGGGGGGAAAGAGAGAGAGCGCGACTGGGGGGGGGGGAAAGAGAGAGAGCGCGACGGGGGTGGAAGGTGGCCCGATGGACCCCTGCGAAGGAAGGAAGAAGGTAAGCTCTCCCACCCCCTCACTCTTTCCCTCCCTGTCCCACCCCTTCACTCTCTCCCTCACCCTCTCTCTCTCCCTCCCCCCTGTCTCTCCCTGCTTTACGCTCTCTCCCTCTCCCCTCCCTTCTCTCCCTCTCCCTCTCCTCCCCCCTCTCCCCACCCTCTCTCACTCCCCCCCTCTCCCCACCCTCTCTCGCTCCCCCCCTCTCCCCACCCTCTCTCGGTCCCCCCCTCTCCCCACCCTCTCTCGCTCCCCCCACCCTCTCTCGCTCCCCCCACCCTCTCTCGCTCCCCCCCACCCTCTCTCACTCCCCCCACCCTCTCTCGCTCCCCCCACCCTCTCTTGCTCCTCCCCCTCCCCTCCTCTCTCTCCTCCCCCTCCCCTCCTCTCCTCCCTCTCCCCTCCTCTCCTCCCTCTCACCACCTCCCTACCCCCTCCTCCTCCCTCTCCTCCCCCCCCTACCCCCTTCCTCCCCCTCCCCTGCCCGAGCCCTCATCCCCCGCTCCAATCCCTCTTTCCGCCCCGGGGCCCGGGCCTCGGCACCTGGATGAACGCGTTCCCTCGGCCGTCACCCTGATGCCGTTGGCCGTGAGGCAAAGACATGGCCCAGCCGAGTCCAGCGCCCCGGTCAGCTGGAGGTCCGCAGCCGCTGTTCATCCGCAGCCCACAAAGCACCCGAGCCCAGCGCCCGCGATGTCTCCACGGAGCTCCGTGCCCCCCCCCACGCACTGACATGGCCCCGCCCTCCCGAGCTGGCTTGAAGAGCGCCAATTGCGGCTGAGAGACAGCCGGCGGGCCCGGTTGCCGGGGTAACCCTTCCCGCTCTCCAAGCCCCGCCCGAGATCAGCACTCCCGAGAGCGCAGCCCCGCCAGCCTACCTGGAAAAATGGGGAAAGGTAGGAAAATTAATGAGATTAGATAAGTTAATTACTTTGTAAATCTTTTTTTTTGAAAACAATATGTGTTTTAAAAGCAACGTTTTTTTTAAAGACGCAGAAAGCGGGAAAAAGAAAGGAAAAGTTTGGAATCAAGATGGCGGCGACTCACCTCAGTTCAGAACGATAAGGCCCGCCCACACACGCACCGATTGGTCGACCGTCAGGTGACCAAAGCGTAGGATTGGTCAATCGTCCCGTCACTCGACCGTAGGAGGGCCCGGCCGCACGCTGGTCGACCTCGAGGTCACTCTGTTGCTAATGAGCAGATAATGAGATGCTAAAGAGCGGAATGTTGAAGGTTTTTCGGATACCGCGGGCGCGATTTTAGCCCGGCCGAAACGTAAATACGCTTAAGACCGTTTTGGAAAGGTAAGCTTTCTTTCGACGTAACGCACGCGTAGGTACGCTCTGTAACTTTCGAGCGCATAGCCCGACAGACGCACACGTGAGGATAGACAGGCAGAAGGACAGAAGGACAGACAGACAGAAGCATCGCTTTATATATATAAGATATATTTTCTTCTTTTTTTATCCACAATTTTTGTTTGGCCCTTTTTTTTCTCTTCTACCCTCCCACATGGCAGCTGTCCCTCATTCTGCCAGCGCAATTCACACCCCATCTAGAGCCATCCTTTGTTCCTTAACCTGTCCCATTACCACCTCCTCTTGCCTTGAATATCTCTTAATGTCTCTCAATGTCTCTTAATCTCTCCTGCTTTCTATCCTAGCACTGACTTTCCCTTTTGTTCTTTCATCCCCTCCCCCTTTTCCCAGCCCCTAAACCTGCTTTCCATTTCCTGCTTTTTTCCAGTTTTGACGAAAGGTCATCGACCTGAAACGTTAACTCTGTTTCTCTCTCCACGGATGCTGCCCTGGCCTGCTGAGTTTTTCCAGCTTTTTCTGTGGTTATTTCTTTTTCTCTACTATCTTGTTGAAGGTGCTGTGGCCTCTGCTAGAAAAGTGGACAAAGGCATTAAGCATTCGCCTGCAAATATTTGCACAGTTTAAATTCAAGGCCTAAGTAAATGTTTCTGATTGTCTATGCAAATTGTATTTTAAAAAGTATTTTCTATAACATTGCTACATCCATTCATAAAGGCTGTAATATAATTGGCAAATGAAGTTCAACACAGGTAAATGTGAGGTATTACATTTTGGTAGGGAGAATAGGGAGATCACTTATCACTTGGAGGGTGCGAGTCTGGGTGGGGTAGAGGAACAAAGGGATCCGAGTACAAATACACAAATCACTAAAAGTTGCGACACAGGTTAGCAAGGCCATAAAAAAAGCAAACACAGCACTAGGGTTTATTTCTAGAGGTATAGAATTGAAAAGTAGGGAAGTTATGCTAAACCTGTATCGAACCTTGGTTAGGCCACACTAAGAGTCCTGCGTACAGTTCAGGTCACCATATTATAAAAAGAATATAGAGGCACTGGAGAGGGTGCAGAGAAGATTTACAAGGATGCGAGGGTATACATATCAGGAAAGGATGAACAGGCTTGAAAAAAGGCTGAGGGGTGACCTAATAGAGGTCTTTATAATTATGAAAGGTTTTGATAGAGTGGATACAGAGAGAATGTTTCCACTTGTGGGGAAGAGCATAACTAGAGACCATCAATATAAGATAATCATCAAGAAATCCAATAGGGAATTCAGAAGAAACTCCTTTACCCAAAGAGTGGTGAGAATGTGGAACTCGTTACCACAGGGAGTGGTTGAAGCGAATAGTATAGATGCATTTAAGGGGAGGCTAGACAAGTATATGAGGGCAAAGTAAATAGAGGGTTATGCTGATAGATTTAGATGAGGAAAGACAGGAGGAGGTTCGTGTGGAGCATAAATGCCGGCATGGACTGGTTGGGCCGAATGGCCTGTTTCTGTGCTGTATATCCTGTGCAATCCTATGTAATCAATGATTGCAGTCAATTTGTTGACATTACAGTGATAATTTTCTGAATTCACGCTCCCAGAGCATATGGAAATTCGATTGTGTGGTAAACGCCCTAATTTTCAATATGTACTCCTGGCATGCAAGGTTCCCTGCTGTGAGCACTGTCAGAAAATTATCCCATATTAGATATGTATAAATAGTTATTCCTGATTCTGAAAATAAATGGACAAAGGTTGGACATGAAAAATGATGTCGTGAATATTGTTCACGTGACATTGAGTTCTCCTGTGCTCAGTGAGTTCTGGGGGAGAGTGAACCAAATCATACCAAAATCTTTGAGATTCACTGGCTAACTTAGATGCAGCTAGTGATTCTCAAAGCATTGCTTGTGTGGTAGTGCAACCGGAAAACAAAACATAAGCAACTCTCACTTACGCTGATGCTCCGGAGTAGAATGACATTCAAAATGACAATGGTAAGTGATCAGGGGGCGGGCGGTTCTGTAATAGGAAGGCATATAAAAAAAATTACATGTACAGGTTGTGGAATAAAATGAATTTGGAAAGATTCTGTTTATTATGTAAAAAATCAAGATGAATGATGATCTGACTGTGTATAATTGTAATGACTGTATTACAAAACCAATTAAAGTCTTTAATTTAAAGAATTGTGAAGAGCCTGTGTTTTTAGGGAAAATTAATCCATTTTGCTGCATTTTTTCATAACACAACTGCTTGATCTTGATAAGTTGCAGTTTCTGCTGTCTTTGTGCTTCTGTTTGTCTGTCTCTCCTTTTCTGCTTCTGTCGCTCACTTACTTTTTTCTACGGCTTCTTTCTTCCTAACTCTGATTTATGCTTCTCTCTCTGTCCACTTCTGCTTCAGTGCCTGTCATTTACTAATTTTTTTTTTGAGTGGGGGATGGTGGGTGACATGAGGTGGTGTGGCACGCAACAAGCCAGCAGTAGCTTCACGCTGCATTTGGGGTGGGTGTTGGAAGGAAAATTTAGCTCCCAGCTTCCTTCTTATCCCCTCCTCCAGTCACTCATTATTGCCCCCAACCCACTCAGTCCCATCATGGTCCCTACCCTTCCACCTTCCCATTACTTCTTTCTCCTTCCACCACCCCATCACTACCTCTGCCTCTTCCCCTTTGAACAACAACTCAACTGCTGTACCCTCCCCTCCCCCTTGCTGTGCTGTCTCTCACTTCACCATGAATCCTCTAACCACTTGCACTGGCCTGCAGCATCTCCACTCAGGTGAAGTGTATTTACAGTATGCAAAGCTTACTTTGGCATATTCCATTTTTAATGCTGTTATAGGAATTTATAATGCAGAAAATTGACAGGAGGTAGATGAAAATATAAGATTTTTGAGATCTATTATATATTAAATTCAGGATGTGGGGCATGCAACCGATTGCAAACTCCTATGTCAACTTCCTCTAACAGAAAATCCTATTTTAAATGTTTCTACATTTATCTGCAATACCTGTTATGCATGTAGGTGGCGCTGTGATAGGACTTTCAATGTTAAATGTGTAACTTCCCTGTCACACAATACCTGGGGCCATCTTGCAGTAGACTTAGCGGGAATGGTAGCATAAGTGGTTATGTTACTGGACTAGTAATCCAGAGACCTGGCCTAATGATCCGGAGACGTGAGTTCAAATCCCACCACAGCAGCTGGGGAATTTAAATTCAGTTAATTAAATAAATCTGGAATAAAAAGCTAGTATCAGCAATGGTGGCCATGAAACTATCGGATTGTCGTTAAAAACCCATCGAGTTCACTATTGTCCCTTAGGGAAGGAACTCTGCCATCCTTACCTGGTCAGGCCAAAATGTGACTCCAGACCCACAGCAATGTGGTTGACTCTTAACTGCCCACTGAAATGGCATCAGTTGTAAAAAACCACTATGAAAAACAAAAACCGGACGGACCACCCGGCATCGACCTCGGCACTGGCTACGGACATGGCAACGGCAAATCCAGCCCAGTCAACCCTGCATATTCCTCCTCACCAACATCTGGGGACATGTGCCAAAACTGGGAGGGCTGTCCCACAGACTAATCAAACAACAGCCTGACATAGTCATACTCACAGAATCATAACTTTCAGCCTATGTCCCAAATTCCTTCATCATCATCCCTGGGTATGTCCTCTCCCACCAGCAGGACAGACCCACCAGGGGTGGCAGCACAGTGATATACAGTCAGGAAGGAGTGGCCCTGGGTGTCCTCAACATTGACTCCAGACCCCATGAAGTCTCAGGGCTTCAGGTCAAGCATGGGCAAGGAAACCTCCTGCTGATTACCACCTACCACCCTCCTTCAGCAGATGAATAAATATTCCGCCATGTTGAACACCACTTGGAAGAAGCACTGAGAGTAGCAAGGGCACAGAATGTACTCTGGGTAGGGGACTTCAATGTCCATCACCAAGAATGGCTGGTTAGCACCACTACTGACCGAGCTGGCTGGGTCCTGAAGGACATAGCTGCCAGTCTGGGCCTGTGACAGGTGGTGAGGGAATCAACACGAGGGAAATACCTACTTGACCTCATCCTCACCAATCTACCTGTCACAGATGCATTTGTCCATGACAGCGTTGGTAGCAGTGACTTTGTGGAGACAAAGTCCCATCTTCACACTGAGGACACCCTCCATCGTGTTGTGTGGCACTACCACCGTGCTAAATGGGATAGATTCAGAATAGATCTAGCAGCTCAAAACTAGGCATCCATGAGGTGCTGTGGGCATCAGCAGCAGCAGAATTATATTCCACCACAATCTGTAACCTCATGGCCCGGCATATCCCTCACTCCACCATTACCATCAAGCCAGGGGACCAACCCTGGTTAAATAAGGAATGTAGAAGAGCATGCCAGGAGCAGCACCAGGCGTACCTAAAAATGCGGTGCCAACCTGGGGAAGCTGCAACACAGGACTACATGCATGCTAAAAAGTGGAAGCAGCATGCTATAGGCAGAGCTAAGTGATCCCACAATCAACAGATCAGATCCACGCTCTGCAGTCCTGCCACATCCAGTCGTGAATGGTGGTGGACAATTAAACAACTAATGGGAGGATGAGCCTCCATTAATATCCCCATCCTCAATGATGGTGGAGCCCAGCACGTGAGTGCAGAAGACAAAGTTGGAGCATTTGCAACCATCTTCAGCCAGAAGGGCCGAGTGGATGATCCATATCGGCTTCCTCCTAAGGTCCCCACCACCACAGAAGCCAGTCTTCAGACAATTTGATTCACTCCATGTGCTGTCAAGAAACGGCTGAGTGCACTGTATACAACAAAGGCTGTGGGCCCCAACAACATCCTGGCTGCCGTGCTGAAGACTTATGCTCCAGAACAACCTGTGCCTCTAGCCAAGCTATTCCAGTACAGCTATAACACTGGCATCTATCTGACAATGTGGAAAACTGCCCAGGTATGTCCTGTCCACAAAAAGCAGGACAAATCTAATCCGGCCAATTACTGCCCCATCAGTCTACTCTGAATCATCAGCAAAGTGATGGAAGGAGTCATCGCCAGTGCTATCAAGCAGCACTTACTCACCAATAACCTGCTCGCTGATGCCCAGTTTGGGTTTCCGTCAGGACCACTCAGCCCCAGACCTCAGTACAGCTTTTGTCCAAACATGCACAACAGAGGTGAGGTGAGAGTGGCTGCCCTTGACATCAAGGCAGCATTTGACCGAGTGTAGCATCAAGGAGCCCTGGTAAAACTGAAGTCAATGGGAATTGGGGGGAAAACTCTCCACTGGCTGGAATCATACCCAGCACAAAGAAAGATGGTTGGAGATCAATCATCACAGCCCCAGGACATCACTGCAGGAGTTCCTCAGGGCAGTGTCCTAGGCCCAACCATCTTTAGCTGCTTCATCGATGACCTTCCCTCCATCATAAGGTCAGAAGTGGGGATGTTTGCTGATGACTGCACAGTGTTCAGTGCCATTCACAGCTCCTCAGATAATGAAGCAGTCTAACCACCGCCCCTTGACATTCAATGACATTACCATCGCCGAATCCACCACCATCAACATCCTGGGTGTCACCATTGACCAAAAACTTAACTGGACCAGCCACATAAATACTGTGGCAGCAAGAGCAGGTTAGAGGCTAGGTATTCTGCGGCGAGTGTCTCACCTCCTGACTCCCCAAAGCCTTTCCATCATCTACAAGGCACAACTTAGGAGTCTGATGGGATACGCTCCACTTGCCTGGATGAGTGCAGCTCCAGCAACACTCAAGAAGCTCGACACTATCCAAGACAAAGCAGCCCATTTGATTGGCACCCCATCCACCACCTTAAACATTTACACCCTCCACCACCGGCATACCGTGGCTACAATGTGTACCATCTACAAGACGCATTGCAGCAACTCACCAAGGCTTCTTTGGCAGCACCTCCCAAACCCACGACCTCTATCACCTAGAAGGACAAGGGCAGCAGACGCATGGGAACACCACCACTTCCAAGTTCCCCTCCAAGTCACACACCATCCTCACTTAGAAGTATATCGCCGTTCCTTCATCGTCACTGGGTGTAAATCCTGGAACTCCCTCCTTAACAGCACTGTGGGAGTACCTTCACCACACGGACTGCAGCGGTTCAAGAAGGCGGCTGACCACCACCTTCTCAAGGGCAATTAGGGATGGGCAATAAATGCTGGTCTTGCCAGCAACGCCCACATCCCATGAACAAATTAAAAAAAAAGATTTTGACTTTGTGCGAGTGTGAAATGGGTGATAGCGAATCGCTGCCCATTTTACATCTCTCCCGATTTTTGACTTCAGGTGATGGAGCCGAAGAGGCCAAGCTTGGAATTATTCTTGTGGGGCCAGGGCAACAGAAGTACACTTGCAGACTCCACAAAAATAATCTGGGCTGCTGCTGTCCTGGGATTCCCCACCCTCCCCGATCATACGTACCTTGCTGACGGCAGTGGCGGCTCGGTTTTGGGAGGCCTCAATCTGGTGAGCTGCATTGGAATGTCCATTTGGTGCCTCACAGCCTGCTGGCCCCAGGCTAATCATACTGCTGCCTCAAAATTGTGGGCGCATCTTCACCACAGGTAAGAGCGATTGGCCAGTGCTACAACAGTCAAAATCAACCTGTGCCACTAAAGCCCTACAGGCTTGGTATCTTTTTCTGACCAATTTATATGTCCTCTCCTTGGATCTTATGCTATCCCTAATTTCCCTTGTTAGCCACGGATGAGTCACCCCTTTTGTTTTATTTTTATGCCAAACAGGGATGAACAAATTCTGCAGTTCATCCATGCAATCTTAAATGTTTGCCATTGCCTATCCACCGTCAACCCTTTAAATAACGTTCCCCAATCCATCCTAGCCACCCAGCTTTGTGTCATCTGCAAACTTGGAGATATTACATCTAGTTCCCTCATATAGATCATTAATATATATTGTGAACAGCTGGGGTCCAAGGACCGATCCCTGCGGTACCCCACTAGTCACTGCTTGCCACTTGGAAAAAGACCCGTTTATTCCAACTCTTTGCTTTCTGTCTGCCAACCAGTTCTCTATCCAAGTCACTACCTTGCCTCCAATCCCATGTGCCTTAACTTTACACGCTAATCTCTTATGCTGGACCTTATCAAAAGCCTTTTGAAAGTCCAAATACACCACATCCACTGGTTCTCCCTTATCTATTTTACCAGTTACATCCTCAAAAAATTCCAGTAGATTAGTCAAGCACGATTTACCTTTTGTAAATCCATGTTGACTTTGTCCGATCCTGTCACTGTTTTCCAAGTGCTCTGCTATTACATCTTTTATAATGGACTCTAGCATTTTCCCCACTACCGATGTCCGACTTACTGGTCTGTAATTCCCCGTTTTCTCTCTGCCACCTTTTTTGAATATTGGGGTAACATTATCTACCCTCCAATCCATGGGTACTGTTCCAGAGTCTATCGAATGTTGGTAGATGACCAGCAATGCATCTACTAATTCTAGGGCCACTTCCTTAAGTACCCCAGGATGTAGATTATCAGGCCCTGGGGATTTATCGGCCTTCAAACCCGTCAATTTCCCTAACACCATTTCTCTACAAATACTGATATCTTTCAGTTCCTGCCTTTCATCAGACCCTATGTTCCCCGACATCTCTGGGAGGTTATTTGTGTCCTCCTTTGTGAAGACAGAACCAAAACATGTATTTAATTGGTCTGCCATTTCTTTGTTCCCCATTATAAATTCCCCTGATTCTGACTGCAAGGGACCTACGCTTGACTTCACCAATCTTTTTCTCTTCACATATCTATAAAAGCTTTTACAGTCAGTTTTTATGTTCCCTGAAGCTTACTCTCATACTCTATTTTCCCCCTCTTAATTAATCCCTTTGTCCTCCTTTGTTGAATCCTAAACTGCTCCCAATCTTCAGGTTTACTGCTTTTTCTGGCCAATTTATATGTCCTCTCCTTGGATCTTATGCTATCCCTAATTTCCCTTGTTAGCCACGGTTGAGTCACCTTTTTTGTTTTATTTTTATTCCAAACTGGGATGAACAAATTCTGTAGTTCATCTATGCGGTTTTTGAATGTTTGCCATTGCCTATCCACCGTCAACCCTTTGAGTGACATTCCCCAATCAATCCTACCCAACTCGCGCCTCACACCATCGTAGTTTCCATTATTTAAATTCAGGACCCTAGTCTCTGAGTCAACTACTTCAGTCTCCATCTTAATGAAGAATTCTATCATATTATGATCGCTCCGACCCAAGGGACCTCGTACAACAAGATTGCTAATGAATCCTTTCTCATTACATAATACCCAGTCTAAGATGGCCTGATCTCTGGTTGGTTCCTCAACATATTGGTCCAGGAAACCATCCCGTATACACTCCAGGAATTCCTCCTCCACAGTATTGTTACTATTTTAGTTAGCCCAATCTATATGTAGATTAAAGTCACCCATGATAACTGTTGTGCCCTTATTGCACGCTTCTCTAATTTCCCTTTTAAGGCCATCCCCAACCTCAGCATTACTGTTTGGGGGTCTGTATACAACTCCCACTAACATTTTCTGCCACTTGGTAATTCTCAGCTCTACCCATACAGATTCCATATCATCAGAGCTAATATCCTTCCTTACTATTGTGTTAATCTCTTTATCCAGCAATGCTACCTCACCTCCTTTTCCTTTTTGCCTGTCTTTCCTGAATATTGAATACCCCTGGATGTTGAATTCCCAGCCTTGGTTATCCTGGAGCCATGTCTCCGTAATTCCAATTACATCATATCCATTTACATCTATTTGCACAGCTAATTCATCCACCTTATTACGAATGCTCCTTGCATTAAGACACAAAACCTTCAGGCTAGTTTTTTTAACACTTACACCTTTTAGAATTATTATTTACTGTGGCCATGTTTGATTTAAACTGTTGATTTCTCTGGCTGCCACTTTTGCTTTCCTCCCTCCTGTCTTTTGCTTCTCTCCTTGCTTCCCTTTCCTCTGTCTCCCTGCACAGGTTCCCAACCCCCTGCTATTTTAGTTTAAACCCTCCCCAACAGCACCAGCATACACTCCCCCTAGGACATCGGTCCCGGTCCTGCCCAGGTGCAAACCATCCAGTTTATACTGGTCCCACCTCCCCCTGAACCGGTTCCAATGACCCAGGAATTTGAATCCCTCCCCCTTGCACCATTCCTCTAGACATGTTTTCATCTGAAATATCCTTCTATTTCTACTCTGACTAGCACGTGGCACTGGTAGCAATCCTGAGATTACTACCTTTGAGGTCCTATTTTTAAATTGATCTCCTAACTCCCTGTATTCAGCTTTTAGGACCTCATCCCGGTTTTTACCTATATCGTTGGTACCTATATGCACCACGACAACTGACTGTTCACCCTCCCCCTCCAGCATGCCCTGCAGCCGCTCCATGGCATCCTCGACCCTTGCACCGGGGAGGCAACATACCATCCTGGAGTCTCATTTGCGGCCGCAGAAACGCCTATCTATTCCCCTTACAATAGAATCACCTATCACTATAGCTCTCCCGCTCTTTTTCCTCCCGTCCTGTGCAGAAGAACCACCCACGGTGCCAGGAAGTTGGCTGCTGCTGCCTTCTCCTGATAAGCTATCTCCCTCAACAATATCCAAATTGTTATATCTGTTTGAGAGGGGGATGGCCACAGGGGACTCCTGCACTACCTGCCTGCACCTACTACTCTGCCTGGTGGTCACCAATTCCCTTCCTGCCTGTGCAGCCTTTTCCTGCGGTGTGACCAACTGATTAAACATGATATCCACGACATCCTCAGCATCGCAAATGCTCCAGTATGTATCCATTCGCAGCTCCAGCGCCACAATGCGGTCTGGCAGTAGCTGCGGCTGGATACATTTCCCGCACACATGGTCGTCAGGGACACAGGAAGTGTCCCTGATTTCCCACGTAGTGCAGAAGGAGCATGCCACGGGGCCGAGCTGTGCTGTCATGACTTACCCTTCAATTAGTTTAAATTAACTTAAATCAAATCAATACCACCAATTACACTACAATTAAATGATATACTCAAGGGCCCTTGGTTACTAGCACTCCCCAATACACAACAGAGACCTTAGAAACTATAACCACAAAAATTAAGACCTTCTAAACTTTACAAACTATTAACTTTAACTGTCAAACTGTAGAGTAGTATAAATACCCACCTGGCCGTACTCACCCAATCGGTTGCTTCCTATTGCCCACGTCACTTTTTGAATCGTGGCATGGCTCTGGAACGCCGCCGTCGGTCTGCGAGATTGACCGGCCTTTGAGAAAAAGCCCGCGAAAGTGAGTTTAAATACTCAGTACTCTCCTGCTGCTCCCGACACCAGCCTCTTCCTACAGGGTGAAAAGTTAGGAAAACCAAAGGCGAAGCAAGGGAGCTCCTCCTACCACTCCTCACCTAATTCCCTGACTCACCCAACTCGCAGCACTCTGTTGAAACCGCACTCAGTGCAAAATCGCACTTCACAGCCTGTTTTATAGGCCCTGAAAAAAGGGAGACTTGCTGAGCTCAGCAACAGGAAAACCAGCTTAATCTAGTTTCCCTAATTAACTGCCTTCAGCTGCTCTGAATTGTAGGCCTTGTATATCCCTTTATAACCCTGCTTAAAACTGGGAAATTTAGATTTTAAACTTTAAACAGTAGCAGTAAATGTGAAACAAACAAAAGTTTGATTTTAGCAACCAGTTAAGCCTCTCTGAATCATGCACGCGGGTGAGGGGGCGCGGCGGTGTCAAGCTCCCACGACATTTTTGGCCGAGGGGTGCAGACAATTTAAACTCCTGTGACTCATTTTAATAAGATTGATGGGCTGGCCACATGCCACGTTGTGCACTCAATTTAGGTGTGATTCCCGATTCCTACTTAAAGCCGGGTTGCACGATTTCAAGGTTGTTTCCCCTACTTGGGCTTTTCATTGCGCAACTGAGGAACGCATTTTTAGGTGACAGGTCCTCATGGAAAGAAAGACAGACTTGCATTTATATAGTGCCTTTCACTACAATCGGACGTCTCAAAGCACTTTACAGCCAATGAAGTGTTTTTGGAGTGGAGTCACTGTTGTAATGTGCGAACCGCGGCAGCTAATTTGTGCACAGCAAGCTCCCACAAACATCAATGTGATAATGACCAGATAATCTGTTTTAGTGATGTTGATTGAGGGATAAATATTGGCCAAGACACTGGGGGTAACTCCCTTGCTCTTCTTTGAAATAGTACCATGAGGATCTTTTATGTCCACCTGAGAGAGCAGATGGGGCCTTGGTTTGATGTCTCATCCGAAAGACGGCACCTCCGACAGTGCAGCACTCCCTCAGCACTGTACTGGATTGTCAGTCTAGATTTATGTGCTCAAGTTCCTGGAGTGGGATTTGCATCCACAACCTGCTGACTCAGAGGCAAATGTGCTACCCACTGAGCCACAGCTGACAATGGAGGAAGTGAGGACAAGAAGGGAGCAAGGGTGTACCCAAGACCGCCATGAAGCAGGCTTGGACAGAGGTATCTGAAAGGGTAAGTGCCACCCACATCAACCCCAGGATCTGGGTACAATGCAGAAAGAGATTCAATAACCTCATAAGAGCAGCAAGGATAAGTAATGCTCTTCATTTCTCACCTGTAAATGTCCAGCTTCTATCTGCCATCTTAATTCTTGCCTTTTTCGCCTAGCTCCTTCTCAGCAGGCATCTGTACATGAAGACACCTCAGAGGAAGACAATCCTCCTGAGGATACACCGCAATGCACTCCATCCCACCCAGGCACCAGCGCAAACTGGGGGTATCCCTTGTCCCCCAGCAGCATCCTGTCACGTTTGAGACTTGAGCACTTAATCAAGGCTTGCACTTTAGTGCAGTACTGAGTGAGTGCTGCATTGTTGGATGCGAATCTGTCAGTCAGTCAATCCGTCAGTCAGTCAGTTAGTTGGTCCGTCTGCCAGTCCACCCATTGACCAGTCCCGTTCTTTGATTGCCATGTATGATATGCTCCAGCAGGATGTAAATTCAAGTGGCAATTTCCAACTGATGCTCCTGATACAAGCACAATTTCAAGAGCTTCACACATAAAATCGCTGTAACACAACCTACCTGGATAATGTATGATTACTCACTGACTCACAAGATGGACTACAGGACAGTCATATGGCTGCCACCAAAAGAAAAAAATCAATCATCCTTCTATTTAGGGTAATACAACAGTGTGGCAACATTGGACAACTACGGTCATGAACTTCCTCAGAGCTGCTCTCACTCCACTGCCGAAGTTTCACCAGAAGTGTCGAGGAAACCCCGTTTGTAGAGTTTCCACTACACCTCCAGGGAAGTTACAGTACGGGTGCGGGAACAGCTCCAAGGAAATTCCTGGCACATATCATTCTGCTGTTCCTTCCATGGGAAAAGAGGTGAAAGTGCATGCCACAGTGATCGTTTGATTGATACATGTGTGGGCAGCACTTTGGCTGATACTGCACAGGAATCCTGTGCTAGTCTGCAAGGAGGTGGAGGCAAAAGGCTGAGGAACGTATTGATTGGCAGGTTAGCTGCACATGTCTGTTAAGTCTGTGAATTATTTAGTTAATTAAGACACAGACTAATGAGTAACAATAAAAACAGGTCTTTACTGGTTGGAGGTAGGGACTATACTGAATACAAGATTACTGCACAGTGCTTATATACCGGTGTGTTCACCCCCGGTATTACGTCTACAGCAGCCTGAGAAAGTAGTACATCTCTTAAGGTGGAACAGGCTTAAGCTCTCTTAAGGTGGAACAGGTTACATACACAACACTCCTCCCTTCTTAGCTTTATAGTCATCCCCCCATTTAACATAACGTAATAACATATACACATATATAACTTCATGTTTAACGTAACATATCACAGATTCAGTCTCTGCGGAAAACAGTTCACAGATTCAATCTCTGTGGTGTAGTCGGTTCACGTTACTCATTCAATAGTCCTTTCATGGATTTAACAGCTTGAACTTCCGAACTGATTTGGCTCCGTTCGGAGGGACCACGTGTGTGATCTGGTAGAGGTGATAATGGTTCAGATGGGTCATCTTCTGTTTTTACTTTTCCTTTTCTGCTTCTTGGAGACTCTCTGGGCTCCATTGTCAGCTGCCACAGCTGCCAGCTGCATGCGCAGTTCCTCCTTCTCTTCCTCCTGTTTCCGTCGTAGAGCCAGCTTCTCCCGATGTTCCGTAGACTTTTGGTGCTCCTCCATGATTTCTGCACTTTGGGAGTCGAAGTTACAAGCTGGGCAGGACAGGACATCGTAATATTCGGTGTCGTCCACCAGGCCATGGTAATATTCGGTGTCGTCCTGAGCTAGACCAGTGAGAGGGTCGTCTATTTCCTCCATACCCAGCTGGACATTAGCCAGCTCTTGTTCCAAATCCAGACATCTTTCCTGAAGAGACTTCTTCATGTGTACCTCTGCATCCAGCTTTTTCTGGGCTTTCAGCAAGTCGTTTACTAGTGACCTCATTTGTGATTTTAATACTTCAACTTCCTTTGGAGATTGATTGATCGGACTATGCAATCCCTCTACCGGAGCAGCTGTTTCAGCGGTCTGTTGTTCTACATTGACGTGAGTCAGCGTACTTTTGGCATCCAATGGCTGCTCTGTTGCAGTCGTTTCAGTCTGTGTCGTCACATCAGCCATCTCAATGACTTTTGAGAGCTCCGAACCCTTTTCCTTTGAAGATCGCAGCTCGTGTTCAAGTTTTTCCCATTTCAGAGTCTTGTCCCTCAGCATATGAAGGAGTTGGCTGACCGTTAACTCTTCTGACACCAGATTATGGCACGCACCTTCAGAACCTGAATCAGCTTTGATTCGTTCGGCCTCCTCGCGCAGATGGTTGGTGTGCTCCTGCTCCATTTTCTCCATCAGTTGCTTCTGTTGCCTTTCCAGATTCTCCCACTCTGTGACAAAGAACTTTTTTATTTCATTCATCTCTTGCTCAAAACGGCGAATCATTTGTTCTAATTGCTGTTGTAGTTTGAAATGGAGTTGAGTTCGAGCCCAGTGTCCCTCAAAAATGTGCATATCAGTAGACTTGACAGACTCAGAATTCTCTGTTAAACTATGTTGTTGTTGCTCAGTGGAATTCTGTGCTGAAACTTTGTCTTTTGCACATGGGTTGGTCTTACCATCATCAGTTCTAGAGTCTGGGCTGATTATCTGCACCGAGTTCTCACTCTTTATGGCTTTTAGCGAATGCCAGTCCATATTTATGTTTCTAAACCACTCCCGGCCTAGTAGTGGTGGACCTCCCTCCGGTAGCACATATAAGTCCATTATTTGACTTCCTTCGCCCTTGTTGGCCACTGCAACCTTTATTGTCCCGATGGGGTACACTCTCTGCCCCGTGTAGGTTGTCAATATAATCTCCGTATCCTGTAGGGGAATATGTTGGAATAACCTTCTGTAATCTTTCTTATTCATGACCGACAATGCCGATCCAGTGTCCAATTCCATTTTTACTTGGACTCCTTCTATCTGAAGAGTAACCCAAATTGTCTGGAGGTCTGCACCCTTACCAACGTTGAGTACCCTTAAGCTAGCCAGTTCAATACTGCTTAAGCCAGCCAGTTCATTACTGCTAGCGTCTGAATCGGACTCCTGTTCAGCCGCCTTGTGTACCTTTGCGTATTTCCCTTGCGGTGACTTCTTGTTGCTGGTCTTCTTCCCTGACCTGCATACTCTAGCTATATGTCCAAGCTTACCACATGTTCTGCATTCTTGGTTTTTAAACCAACACTGGTTCTGATCATGCGTTGTCTTTCCACAACGATAACATTTGCCAGAACTCACACCCAATTTGTGTGCACTGAGCTCCGGTGACCGTAGCTGCATTACTGCCGTGCCTCTCGCTGCGGCTTTGTGTGCTGCTGCCATAGTGACCGCCTTCTCAAGCGTCAGCTCATTCTCCTCGAGCAGTCGCTTTTGTGTATCTTGTTTAAATAAACCACACACAAATTTGTCTCGTAGTGCATCTGTCAGTCCCGTTCCAAACTGACAATATTTCGCTAATTTACGCAATTCCAGCAAATATTCAGCATTGCTTTCATTCTGTAGTTGCCTTCTGTCATAAAATTTTAATCGTTCCGCTAGCATCAGCGGTGTGGGGTTTAGATGATCTTTCAGGACAGTAACAATCTCATCGAACGTCTTATCCGCCGGTTCATCTGGTGATAACAGGTGTTTCAATTGCCCGTATGTCTTCGCACCCATTAAATTTAATAATGTTAGTGCTTTATCTTGCTCACGAATTTTATTGGCCTTACAATAATTTTTTACTCGTTCTACATATATGGCCCAATCCTCGATGTCACTGTCAAAGGTGCCAATATTCCCGTGTTTAGGCATTGTTACAATTTTGTTGGAATTTTATGTTACACAAGATGGCGGCTTCCCGCTCTTTGTCGTCGTCCTCCGCTCCCAAGATGGCGGTTTTCCCGCGTTTGGCGGTCTTCACCCGTCCCCCGACGCTGTCTGTAAGCCCGAGTGTGGCCCTTATCTTTTATGCGATCGCTGATCGCGAAGCGGCTCCCGACCGAAGCGGCTCTCGGCCCTTATCTGGAGTGCGATCGCTGGCTTGAAACGCCTCCCGCTCGAAGCGGCTCTCGCGCCCTTATCGCAGATGCGATCAATTTGAAAGCGGCCCGGCCCTTATCTGCCGATCGCTATCGCCCTGTACCTCTGTCTTCCCCAGCCCTGTCTTCTACTCCGGTTCACAAGCTGATGGAGGCTTCAGGGTCCTAATGCCTGTCGCTTCCAGTGGGGTGGTGAGTGGTGAGGTTTGAAACCTCTCTTCAACCGCCGTGGAATAACTGCCGCAGGGTAAGAACCTGACTCGTCGCCAGTGTTAAGTCTGTGAATTATTTAGTTAATTAAGACACAGACTAATGAGTAACAATAAAAACAGGTCTTTACTGGTTGGAGGTAGGGACTATACTGAATACAAGATTACTGCACAGTGCTTATATACCGGTGTGTTCACCCCCGGTATTACGTCTACAGCAGCCTGAGAAAGTAGTACATCTCTTAAGGTGGAACAGGCTTAAGCTCTCTTAAGGTGGAACAGGTTACATACACAACAATGTCCTTATAAGATAGTCACAAAGAACTGCTGTGGGGGGAGGGTTTTAAATGAATTTTGTAGGCAGGGGGTGGGGGGAACAGGATGAAGCATTAGAGAGGAGATACAAGGTGCACAGAGGACTGGGAGAGACAAATAGCATTAGGATAGACAGGGGGAAATGTGAGGCAGGCCAAGATGGGTTTAGGGAGCATCTGTGTAAATGGACCCGAGCGTGGTAAATAAGGTTGGTGAGTTACAGGCAAAGGTAGCCACATGGGATTAGGATATGATGGCAATGACGGAGACCTGGCTCAAACAAGGGGAGGAATGGACACTTAATATTCCTGGCTACAATCTATTCAGGAAAGATAAAGAAGGAAAAAAAGATAGGGGATGACATTATTGATCAAAGATACTGCTACAGCACTAGAAAGGGATGATGCACCTAAGGGTGCAAACCAGAATCTATTTGGTTAGAATTAAGAAAAATTTGAGGAGCTATTATACTGCTGAGTGTATAGTATAATGGGAAGGAGTGTAGAGGTTCACGTATCTCTGGTAAACAGGATCGAGTGCAAACCATTATGGTGGGTATATTGGCCCAGAAATTCGAGTCGGTGGCTTCCCGTAGGTGCAAGCCCTCGACCTGCACTTACCTAGCGTGCCGGCCGTTGAGCTGTGGGCCCTTGTGGGATTCCGATTCTGGGCCTCTTCCAACTGCCGGCGCGCAGTGCTTGCGTATCCCAGGGGCACAGTTAGTTCAGTGCGCCCCCTGGGATCACGTGGGCCATGGAGAGCCAATGGTAGCAGGGAATGCTTCATTCATAAGTTTGACAGGAAGAGCTGTCAAACCTATAAATACTATAAGCCCCAAAACATCACTAAAACTTCAAATAAATAAAAAAAAATAACATCACATCTTTAAAATAACTATAAATTACATGAAATAACTATTTTAAACAATAGTTTAAATTTTTGAAAAAATTAATTACATTTTCTAATGGGGCTAAAAATAAACTTAGCTTTCTTTAAAGTATTTAAAAATAAGAAAACTGTGGAAAAAATATTTTAATTGTAATTAATTCACCACTTACTTTTTTAAAAGCAGGCCTTGCGCCTGCTTTTTAAAAGTGTAACTACTGGAGACTTACCCTCCTGGAGAAACCTGCAAAAAAAAACGTAAGTTCGATGCGCACGCGCTGCCTCTCTGGCGCACGTGTTTGACCTGTCAACCCCTGTCAGGGGAACGGAAGTGCCGGTTTCCCGCGCATGCACAGTGCATGCACGAAACCGGCACTTTTGTTGAGCCTACGCGTGAGTACCTCGTGCATACTCACACGTTGGGACCCGAATTTCTGGGCCATTGTGTTTAATTGGAGTTTAGGACGGAATATAACACACTAGTAATACAACAAAAACATCCGACCGTGACAAGCAGCTGGTAGCGGACCCAATCAGACAGTCGGCTGGCATACGTGAACAGTTCTCTGGCTTCCGGCCTCTCTCTCTCTCCCTCTCTCTCTCTCTAGAGCCTCTAATGGTGAGCGTGGGATCACTCTCAAAAGAGCGTTCAACCAGCCCAACTTCTCTTTGCAACTTCTATTCGGCTCTCCCCTCCACCATCTCTGTGGGCAAGCCCTTGGGGTGTCACTTTTATTCTCATTTTAGTGGTGGGCCTGAGGCCAAGTTATTGACAAGACCATTTAACCTATAGAGGTTCCTCCAAAACTTCTTCAACCAATGACAGCTCAAGTTCTTTATCTTGGTTCTTGGATGAAAGCCCTTCCCAAAAGAGGGTCTCATTACTTCATCCAATTTATCGTTCTTGTTTTTATATTTTGAAGGTTCCTCCATTGGAATTCATGTCTTATCTCTCTTGACTCTATCCTACTTAACCCAGCAAGTACAAGGCCCGGCCCTGTCCCTCTTAATCATGGCCCCAGCCAGAGCTGTCATACATTAGCCAGTCGCTATCTCACCTTCATCTAGCAAATGGCCCATTCTAAGATGGATACCTTAGCCTCCTCAAATTCCTTTCATTCTATGTCTGTTCCTAATTCACTTTTAATTATCTTCACAAGCAGTTCTGCTAAACAAACTCAAAATTCTATCTGCAGAGATTATAATATGGCTATTAGTAATAATGGAAGAAACATAGGTTGGGCCTTCACTGGCCAAATTAAAGATACATTAACAAAGTCAAAACCCTAACTTACAAACAACAGATAACTAGCCTGGCAGGGCCATCCTATGGGTCCCTGTGTGGAATGTTGATGTTTCACCTAATCTAACTGATTAAAAAGACTGTCTTAAATTCTAATGCAAGCTTTCCAGGAAAACAAAACTTATCATTTAAACACAGTATTATTCGTGTAGCCATATACATTTTTAGGCACCCCTAGTTTCTAACAGTCTCTACCTTGAGAGGGAGAAAAACTCTATTTGGACCTTTCATTTTCGACCCCATAGCTAGCCATGCTAACTCTAAATTATTGGTTCGACGGTTCAATTCACTGTTCCGGTGTTCCAATTCTGCCCCGCCTGGGAAATCCTCTGTTTCTTCTATCTTTCCTGATCTTACCCCGCCTAGGGTCTCCTCTACATTGCCTCTGATTTTCATCCGTCATTAATTCATTAGTACAGTTAGTCATCATAATTATAAATATACATTTGGCTTATGCATCAAAGTCTTACTACACGGGTTACATATATCAAGTACACTATCATTACAAGTTGGAGAACTACCAGAGCGTGTGAAATAATATGAACCTAAGGGTGTGCTGATATATAAACCCCAATATCCCACCAGTGTGAATCGTCCCCAATGCTGTCAATTTCAACATCTATTCTTGAGTTGTCTTGCTCCAAAACATAAAATTGCTTTAGGAGGGAGTTCAGTTGCATCACGAGCTCACTGAATCCCTCAGACAACAGGGGAATGTCATACCTGAATTGTACCACATAACTGTGCAGCTCATACTGGATTGTATGGCTTTTTCCACGCTCTGTTACCTACAAAACACAATTATTACAGTCACAGTTATAATTCAGTCTTACAATCATTAGCACGTCGACTAAGTACATACATACAGTACGACAATGATGCAAAACAAAGAATACAGAAATTGTAAAGAAAGCTACAGTTTAACATCTAACCAGGAATATTTATTCTTTCACAGTTTTCAACTGATTGATATGGTACCATTTAGGCATCTTGGCTCTCTCTTTTTCCCAGGGAATTGCATCAGATAAACCGAAGGACTGGCCCTGTCAATAATCGGGAAGGGGCCATTCCACTTTGGTTCGAAGCAATGTTACTTCTTCCCATAGTTTAGTACCATTACAACATCTCCCACTTGATACTCAAATGTTCGGACCTTCTTGTCGAAGTATTTCTTTGCCTGGTTTTTTGATTTGCCTGTTTGTGTAGCTACAAACATGTTAGTGTGTTCTGTGTTCTCTACCACCATTTCAAGTCATTTTTGGTTTGCAATTCCCTGTACTAAGGGTGTGGCTGAAAGGGTTAACAGATGGGTTGGCATTCACATTAGTCGCCCGGTCATAGCCTGGTAGGGTGAGATGCCCGTTGTGCTATGTGCATGGATCTAATCCATCGGTCCGATGGACGGATCACATTGTCCGCATGCCTGATACGAGACTCCCAAAACAAGCGCTCTACTCGGAGCTCCGGCACGGCAAGAGAGCCCCAGGTGGGCAGAGGAAATGCTTCAAGGACACCCTCAAAGCCTCCTTGAAAAACTGTAACATCCACATCGACACCTGGGAATCCCTGGCCCAAGACCGCACAAAGTGGAGGAGAAGCATCCGGGAAGGCACCGAACACCTCGAGTCTCTTCGCCAGGAGTAAGTGGAAGCCAAGCGCAGGCAGTGCAAGGAGCACACGTCAGCCCAAGCACCCCAGCCACCCATCCCTTCAACCACCGTCTGCCCCACTTGTGACAGAGACTATGTCCCGCATTGGACCCATCAGTCACCTGCAAACTCATTTTTAATGTGGAAGCAAGTCCTCCTTGGTTCCGAGGGACTGCCTAAGAAGAGAAGGATCTAATCGCCATTAGGCACATTGGCAACATACCAGACCATTTGGTGGGTTGATCTGCACAAAATGGCCTAGAAATTCGCTATGGCCCCGCCAGCTGGCTAGCGCCCAAAAGTTACCGCTGGGCGCGGAGCCATTTGCGACCGTCAGATATTCACTTTTTGCGCCCCAAGTCGGAACCGGGCGCTATTCCAGGGTGTGCCCGCCCCCGCTTGGGGCGCTGAAACTGAATTTCAGCGCTCTAGGTGCCGCTGCGCCACCCGATGCGGTGCGGCAGGCTGCGGTACTGCAGGCCTCCTCCTTCTCTTAAGGTGGAGGTGCCTGCAACGGGGCGATCGCCGCTGGATTGTGCCGGCAAATGAGCCCGGCACCACGGAGAAGTGCCGGGCTCGCGGAAAGCGGCCGGCAATGCCGCGGGGGGGGTGGTGGAGGAGGCCGGGGAAGGAGGTGCGGGCAGGCGGCCGCCGAAAAAGCGGCCGGCCGCACCTCCACCTTTATGCGCCCCACTAAGGCTGCAGTAAGGCCCTGGTCTCCGGATGTTAGTAGTGGCCGCCACGGAGGAGGCGGCGGCAACTGAATATGGGCGTCGGGCCGGCATCGGGGCGGAAACGGGGCACTGCGCACAACGATGATGTCATCGGTGCCGGCGCAGCGCTACCGGCTACCGCCGCCATTACCGCCGAGCTCAATATCAGCGCAACCTCCTCTACTGGCGCAGAAGCCCTCTTTAGGCGGTAACTGGGCGCAAAGCTTGCAGCGCCTTACTGAATTTCTAGGCCAATGTGTTTAACATCGTTTTCAGAGTGCGGTTTCCTCTTTTCACCACTCCAGATGATTATGGGTGATGGGAGATGTGAAGTTTATGCGAGATACCCATGTAACCCCTTCACGGTTCTCTAGATATATGTGAGATGTGGTCTCTGTTGTAGACAGTATTCTATAGTCCAGTAAGGAGATCACTACTACAATGGCTTAATTCTAATTATCTTACTTTATAGTTTTAATGTCAGACAATATAAGAAGATTACGGGTCAATGACCTAAATTAGACATTTGCATACATTAGAATGAATCTAGACATAATAAACATACATTCTCCATTTATATGGATTCAAAGGAGTATCTGTCCCTGTGTCCAAATTCGAGTGCACTCTTTCGTTGGCGCGCTTAAGTTGGAGCTCATGGTATGTATAATGTCTGCAAGACTTACGACTCCGAACCCCTTCGTTGAATTCTCTTCACGATCACTGAATCCCACTTTGAGTTCTGGATGCAGAGCTACTAATACGAAGGGCGGCGGCCGAGTTTGGAAGCCCGGGACGGGATGCGGCAGCCATTTGCCTCCTGAGCCCTCTTTTCAGAGCTCCTGCCCTCTTCTCTTCCAGTCGCTCCCTTTCCCGCTCGAAAAACCCGACTCCACCCCTTCCTCCTGGGGTTTCTGCCTGGAGACTGCGCAGCCTCACTGTCTGCAACAGTTGATACTGGTGCAGAATTATGGAAAGTCTGCTCTTAGTCACATTGTGTCCTTAAAAGTTCTTGCCGTACCTTCACATGGGCAACTTTAACCCAGGGATTTATAACAATGATAATACAGTGTCTAAGTTAAAGATTGATAACCATACTTAGCGTACATAACATTTCCAGTGGGTATTACACTCCCCCCCTACCAAATATAGGCATGTCCCCATGACTAATGAACTTTACACATAACTGGTTGCATGCTTCCCAACCATGTATAAAGGGAGGTAACATATCGAACCGTAGGGGTTATCATTACACTTGGCACTCCTAGTGTACTGTATGTCAATCTTTCAGGAACCTTCTTAACTCGCTGTGAGCTCCTTATTTCGGATACCCGGTCTTCAGTTCCTTCAACTACATTGGAGGCGTTGGTTCCTTTGTTATCATGCCTTTCAGTCTCTTTTATCTCCTTCTCGGAAGCATCTGGTTCTTCCCAGACCATGTCCAAGTCTGAGCTAAATGGTTCAGACAATTCATCCAGATTCTGTCTTATGTGTCTTTCTGGGAGGTCGTACCATAGATCCTATTCTTCATCTTCCGACTCATCAGGTTCCTCATGATCCATACACTGTGTCATGGGTTTTTTGTCTTCTGGAACAAAGTTTTCCTGGTTTCTCGTTTTTTTCCTTCTTCTTCACTGCAGGGTTCTCCTACTAGGTGTCGGCTCATTATCCGCTGGCGGATCCAGATGCACTTGCTGTCCCAATGGCAGGATATGATTCCGGTGCAGTATTTTTATGGGTCCATTCCCACCTGCAGGTTTTAGCCGAAACACAGGTAGTTGTGACATTTGACTTTCAACAATGTAAGGTGTAGAAGCCCAGCGGTCTGCTAACTTATGTTTCCCTTGAAGTCCTAGGTTCCGTATGAGAACTCGGTCACCAGGCATGAGTTGGGAAAAACGGATCTTCTGGGCATACCTCTGCTTATTTCCTTTATTCTGTATGGCAGAAACAGACTCAGCAAGTTCATAAGCAGCTTGCAATTCCTTTCTCATGTCAGATACATACTTGAGGTAAGTTCTCTGTGATGTGCCATCACTGGATACTCCGAAACACAAATCCACCGGCATCCTCACTTCACGTCCAAACATGAGGTAGTACGGTGAAAAACCAGTAGCGTCATTTCGGGTACAATTATAAGAATGAACAAGATGTCCAATGTGCCGACTCCACTTGTTCTTTCGCTTTGAATCCAGCGTTCCAAGCATGTCTAACAAAGTACGGTTAAACCGCTCAGGTTGAGGATCTCCCTGAGGATGGTATGGAGTTGTTCTTGACTTCTCAATCCCGAGCATGGACAACAACTCATGTATAAGTCTACTTTCAAAGTCTCTACCTTGATCACTGTGTATTCGCTTTGGCAGTCCATAGTGGATGAAGTATTTCTCCCACAACACTTTGGCAACGGTGGATGCTTTCTGATCCTTTGTGGGAAAAGCTTGGGCATAGCGAGTATAATGATCTGTAATGACCAAGACATTTGCGGTATTGCTGGAATCGGGTTCGATGGACAGAAAATCCATACAGACAAGGTCTAGAGGTCCATCACTTTGCATGTGAAACAGAGGAGCAACTCTTTTAGGTAAAGTCTTTCTCTGGACACAACGTGCACAGGACTTGCAGAACTCCTCAACCGCAGACTTCATACGCGGCCAATAGAATCTGTCCTTGACCAACCCATAGGTCTTATCTGTGGTGTATGTAACCTGTTCCACCTTAAGAGAACTACCTTAAGAGATGTACTACTTTCTCTTGGCTGCTGTATACTGTAATACTGGTGGTGACCACACCGGTATATAAACGTTGTGTAGTGATTTGCTGGGCAGTTCAGCCCTGACCTCTGAATAGTAAAGACCTGTTAAAGTTATTCTTGTTGTCTGTGTCCAGTGATTTATAATAAGCATAACTGGGACACACAGACTCAACAGTGGCGACAAGTCCGATCTTACCCTGCGGCAGTTTTATATCCAAGGCAGCTTCGTCCTCAGAACGGGTGTCGAGAAGAGGCATCCGCCCTCATCATCCTGCTGAGCACCACATCGCACAGGAGGCATCGAGAACCCGGGTTAAAAAGAAAAATCCTGACCACGAAGCCTTCCATCAGCGACAGGCAGTGATCATCCCTTCTACCACGGTGGTGGGTAAGCCGATCAGCGACACGAGCAGAAAGTCGGCCACGTTGGCTGTGGAATAGGGGAGGGAAAACGGAGGAAAAAGGGCGGAGAACTCGACCGCGGCCGGTGAAAATGGCTGGGCTGCAATCGGGGCCGAGAGGCGCAGCGACTGGGGCAGCGTTAAGGCCATGAGAACCACGGAGAACTCAACCGCAGCCGGTGTAAAGGACCGGCCTGCAAGCGGGGCTGAGAGGTGCAACAGCAGGGGAAGCGTGAATGCCCACGGGAACCGCGGGGGAGCAAAAAGCAGTGTCGGGGAATTGAGAACCGCTGGGGAGGCGAGAACGGCAGCAGCACGGCAATCGCCATTGTAGTCGGCGGGGGAAGAAGACGAGCGCGGGAAGCCGCCATTTTAGTAGGCGGGGGAAGAAGACAAGCGCGGGAAGCCGCCATTTTGGGAAAAAGAAAATTTAAAGAAACTTGCAAGGATGCCTAAACATGGTAACATCAATGCTTTTGATAGCGATGTCGAAGATTGGGCCACGTATGTAGAACGCATGGAAGTTTATTGTAAAGCAAATGAGGTACCAGATGATAAGAAAGAACTAACCTTATTAAACTCAATGGGTGCGAAGACATACGGGCTATTGAAGCACCTTGTATCACCAGATAAACCGGCGGATCAGACTTTCGCGAATATTGTTACTGTCCTGAAAAATCATTTAAACCCCACACCGCTGCTGATAGCGGAACGATTTAAATTTTACAGAAGAACGCAGCTGAAAGAAGAAAGCAATGCTGAATTCTTAATTGAACTGCGTAAGCTATCAAAGTACTGTCAGTTTGGAACAGGACTAGCAGATGCGCTGAGAGATAAATTTGTGTGTGGATTGTTAAAAGAAGGAACACAAAAGCGACTGCTAGAGGAGAATGATCTTACGCTTGATAAAGCTGTCACTATTGCAGCATCGCACGAAGCCGCAGCGAGAGGCACTGCGGAAATGCAGCTAAGTTCATCGGAACTCAGCACCAATCAAATGGCCTTGGGTGCAGTAAAGTGTTATCGTTGTGGAAAGACAACGCACGATCAGAACCAGTGCTGGTTCAAAAATCAGGAATGCAGAAAATGTAGCAGGTTTGGTCACATAGCTAAAGTATGCCGGTCAGGAAAGAAGACCAGCAACAAAAAGTCACCGCAGGAAAAGTGCAGAAAGGTACACAAGGTGACAGAGAACAGTTCGGATGAACAGAAGTCAGATTCAGACTCCAGCAGTAAGGAACTGGGTTGTCTAAGAGTACACAATGTGGGTAATGAAGCAGACCTCCAAACTATCTGGGTCACACTTCAGATAGCAGGAGTCCAAGTGAAGATGGAATTGGACACTGGATCGGCAGTGACGGTCGTGAATAAGCAAGATTACAAAAGGTTATTCCCACATATTCCCCTACGGGATACGGAGATTGTATTGAAAACATACACGGGGCAAAGAGTATACCCCATCGGAAAGATAAAGGTAAAGGTGGTCCACAAGGGCAAAGAAAGCCGAGGAATGGACTTATATGTGCTACCTGAGGGAGGTCCACCACTACTGGGACGGGAGTGGATCAGGAGAATAAATATGGACTGGCATTCCTTAAAAGCACTAACGGTAGATTCCGGTAAAAAAGAAGATGTCAAACCTAAACGATTGTCCAGAATATTGGACGATGCTAAAGAGGTGTTCCAACAGGGACTGGGAACACTGAGAGGAATTACGGCAAACATCAAGGTTGAAGAACATGCAAACCCGAAATTTTTCAAAGCCAGACCGGTAACTTATGCGATACGACCTGCTGTGGAAGCTGAGCTGGAAGGGCTAGAACGTTCAGGAGTACTGTCTAAGGTGGACTGGAGTGAGTGGGCCACGCCCATTGTTCCCGTCAAGAAGCGTTCATCGAGCAACAAGCCGGGGGAACCGGGGAAGGTTCGCATCTGTGGAGATTTCAAGATCACTTTTAATCCGGTGCTTCACATGGCGCAGTATCCGCTTCCGCGGATTGAGGATATCTTCGCTTCGTTGTCTGGCGGGAAACACTTCACCAAGATAGACCTGGCGCAGGCGTACTTACAGATGGAAGTTGAGGAAGAGTCACGCCAGTATCTCACGATCAACACGCATAGAGGCTTGTATCGGTATAATAGATTGGTTTTTGGAGTGGCATCGGCTCCAGCAATTTGGCAGAGGGCCATGGAGCAGGTATTACAGGGAATTCCAGGCACACAATGTTACCTGGACGATATTCTGATTACAGGAGATGATGATGAGGAACACCTTGCAAATTTGGAACTGGTGCTCACCAGATTGAAAGAATTTGGACTTCGAGTTAATCGCCAGAAATGTGAGTTCTTTCAGAAGCGGATCTCGTACTGTGGTCATGTCATTGACCAGGAGGGGCTTCATAAGTCTCCTGACAAGATCGAAGCTGTTGTGAAGGCTCCCGCTCCGGATAATGTATCCCAGTTGAGGTCGTTCCTAGGGTTGATTAATTATTACCATAAGTTTCTGCCAAATTTATCCACGGTGCTGCACCCGCTGAACGCTCTTTTGCAGAAGGGAGTACCATGGAAGTGGAGCGAGGACTGTAAGAGGGCCTTTCGCAAAAGCAAGGCATTGATCACCTCAGAGGAAGTGTTGGCTCACTTCAACCCAACGCTGCCTATTCGTTTGGCTTGTGATGCTTCTCCATATGGTATTGGGGCAGTACTGTCACACAAGTTGCCAAATGGCTTGGAGAGGCCAGTCGCGTTCGCATCCAGATCATTGACCTCCGCTGAGCGCAACTATGCTCAGATAGATAGGGAGGCTCTCAGCCTTGTGTGGGGAGTAAAGAAGTTTAATCATTACCTGCAGGGCCAAATGTTTACGCTACTGACAGACCACCAGCCGTTGGTATCCATTTTTAACCCTAAGAAGGGTGTTTTGGTGATGACAGCACAGAGGCTCCAGAGATGGTCCCTTTTCCTAGGGGCACATCAATATCAGATTGAATTCAAAGGTACAAAGCAGCATGGTAATGCTGATGGGCTGTCGCGCCTGCCACTACCTACAGCGGAGGAGGCACCGACGGATGACCCTGTTGAGTTATTTCACTCGACCATCATCGAATGTTTACCAGTCACCAATGCAAGTATTGAAAGAGAAACCAGGAACGACCCGACACTGTCCCGGGTCTACGAATTGACAGTGAAGGGATGGCCAGCACATGGTGATCCACTGTTACCGGCATTCTCAGCAAGACGAGAACAGCTGTCCGTCTGTCAAGGAACATTGATGTATGGAACAAGGGTGATTATTCCTCCTAAGTTAAGAGAGAGAGTTCTAAAGGAACTGCATGAAGGTCATCTGGGGGGAGTCAAGATGAAAAGCCTTGCTAGGGCTTATGTGTGGTGGCCGGGTATCGACCAACAGATAGAGGATCTGACGAAAAGCTGCTCAGGGTGCCAAAAAGTTCAAAATGCACCTCCGATTGCACCGCTGCATCCATGGGAATGGCCTTCAACCCCATGGCAACGTGTACATATTGACTTTGCTGGTCCATTCATGGACTCCATGTTTTTAATTGCGGTGTACGCACATTCTAAATGGCCAGAAGTGATTAAGATGACTACCACTACCTCGGAAAAGACGATCGCGGTGCTAAGAACGATATTTGCAAGAAATGGATTGCCAGAACAAATATGTTCAGACAACGGACCGCAGTTCGTGTCAGAAGAATTCCAGAAATTCATGAAGAAGAATGGGGTGAAACATTATACCTCTGCCCCATATCATCCGGCTACAAACGGGTTGGCCGAGAGTTTTGTACAAACGTTCAAAAAAGCAATAAAGGCCATGAGCGAAGATCAGATTCCACTACAACACAAGGTGGACAATTTCCTACTGGCATATCGAAACGCCACTCATGCAGTGACAAACCAAAGTCCTGCCATGATGTTCTATAACAGGAGGTTGCGGTCCAGGTTGGACTTGTTAAAACCAAATGTGCGGAGGGAAGTCGAAAACAAACAGTTCCAGCATATAAATAACAAGACCACTCGGAGTTTCGAAATAGGACAACCAGTGTTAGCCCGGGACTATAAAAATGAGAAATGGCAATCTGGAACAATTCGGGCCAGACAAGGACCCCTGATGTACACGGTAGATATTGGTGAAAATGTAACACGACGTCATGCTGACCAACTGGTAGAATCGAGAACAAGGGTCGAACCCATGGTTACGGCAGAGACAACCGTGGAAGAAGTTAGTGAACCTGAAGCATCTACCTCAGAAGTGAATGTACCTGATGATGATGTCCAATCCATAAGAGATCAACTAGATGAGTCACCCCAGCAACGAGAATCAGAGACCCCTGAAAGGCGTTATCCAACTCGGATCAGGAGGCCGCCTCAGAGACTGAGGCCTAGAAATTCAGTAGGCTTTGCGCCCACTTTTCGCCCAAATAGGGTTTCTGCGCCAGTGTAAGAGGGTGCGCTGATATTCAGTGCTGCGGTAATGGCGGCGGTAGCCGGTAGCGCTGCGCCGATGCCGATGACGTCATCGGTGTGCGCAGTGCCCCGGTTCCGCCCCGCTTCCGGCCCAAACCCCATATTTAGTTGCGGCCGCCTCTTCTGCAGCGGCCGCAAACAGCAATTGAAAAACGGGGCCGTACTGCTGCGCTACTGGGGCGCTTTAAGGTGGAGGTGCGGCCGGCCGCTTTTTCGGCGGCCGCCTGCCCGCACCTCCCTCCCTGGCCTCCTGCACCACCCCCCCCGCGGCATTGGTGGCTGATTCCCGCGAGCCCGGCACTTCTCCGTGGTGCCGGGCTCATTTGCCGGCAGAATCCAGCGGCGATCTCACGGCTGCAGGCAGCTCCTCCTTAAGAGAAGGAGGAGGCCTGCAGTACCCCAGCCTGCCGCACCGCATCGGGTGGCGCAGCGGCAGCTGGAGCGCTGAAATTCACTTTCAGCGCCCCAAGCGGAGGCGGCCACACCCTGGAACAGCGCCCGGTTCCGAATTGGGGCGTTAAAAGTGAATTTCTGGCGGGCGCAACTGGCTCCGCGCGCAGCGCTAACTTTTGGGCGTTAGCCTGCTGGCGGGCCTTAACTGAATTTCTAGGCCTGAATCTTTGAACTGTTTTGCATGAAGTTGTATATATATATATATATGTTATTATGTTATGTTAAATGGGGATATACACTGTTAAGCTAAAAAGGGAGGATTGTGGTGTATGTAACCTGTTTCACCTTAAGAGAACTACCTTAAGAGATGTACTACTTTCTCTTGGCTGCTGTATACTGTAATACCGGTGGTGACCACACCAGTATATAAACGTTGTGTAGTGATTTGCTGGGCAGTTCAGCCCTGACCTCCGAATAGTAAAGACCTGTTAAAGTTATTCTTGTTGTCTGTGTCCAGTGATTTATAATAAGCATAACTGGGACACACAGACTCAACATTATCTACTCCCAGATGACCTGCGTCATCATGCAAAGACTTCATCACTATTTCCCTGTACTTTTCAGGCAGGACCAACTGTGAATGACATGGTTTAGTGGGTGGGTGAGTGATTCTACACAACACTCCCTCTTTAATCTCCAAGTGGTCCCATTCTCTTAGGAGCAGATGACAGTCAGGATGTTTTGATTTGTCGATCTGTGTAATATCACCCAGACGGAGAGCTGAAAACACCTCATGAATACAGGGACCCTCCTGTTGTGCTTTGGATATTTCAGATGAACACAACATGGGTAAGTTTTGTACATCCAAACTGGAAAGGTTGCAAAATGCCTGGGGAACAGCATGCATTGACGCTCCCAAGTGGTCAATCTCTCGGGCATGAAATGAATTCTTTGGTCCAGATACCACGGACATCTGACACATTACTTTCACATCTGCTGAAGCAACATCTTTCCACTCTGGTTTCTGGTAGTGTGGGCGACGAGACAGAGCATCTGTGTCAATGTTCTGGTTCCCAGGTCTGTACCTGAGACTAAAGTCATAAGCAGATAGTGCAGCAAGCCAGCGGTGGCCGGTGGCATCAAGTTTTGCCGAAGTCAACACATAGGTTAATGGATTATTGTCTGTCCTCACTTCAAACTTCACTCCATACAGATAATCCTGCAGCTTATCCACCACCCCCCACTTCAACGCCAAGAATTCTAGCTTATGAGCTGGGTAGTTACGCTCTGATGGCGTAAGACTGCGACTGATGAACGCTACAGGTCTCAGCCCTGCTCCTTGGTCCTGATACAACACACCACCCAACCCTTCTTGACTGGCATCCACGTGTAGCACATATGGCAGCTGTGGGTTTGCAAAAGCCAACACGGGGGCTTGAGTAAGACTTTGCTTTAAGGTGTGGAAGGCCTCTTCGCATTTCTCATCCCATCTAACACCAAAAGGCTCAGAGGGTTTGAAGTAGTCCTTGTTCTCTTTACCTTTAGCCTTTTTCTTCCTCTCGGCTGGTGGGAGGTAACCAGCCAGCAGCTGATTCAGAGGATGGGCCACTTTGGAGTAATCCTGCACAAAGCGCCTGTAATATCCGCAGAACCCAAGAAATGACCGCAAGGCAGTCACTGTGTTCGGTTTGGGCCATGTGGTAACAGCTTCGATCTTGGATGGATCTGTGGCTACTCCATCCTGTGATACAATATGCCCCACATAGGACACGGATGTTTGGCAAAACTGACACTTGTCCAATGATAGCTTGAGACCTTCATCCTCCAGGCGACCAAGCACTTTCAGCAACTGAGCTTTGTGTTCTTCAAGGGTTGCCCCAAACACAATGATATCATCCAAGTACACCAATACTTCGAGCAAGTTCATGTCCCCAACTGTTTGTTCCATTATTCTTTGAAAAGTTGCTGGAGCGCCTGAAACTCCCTGTGGCATCCTTTCAAATTGGTAGAACCCAACTGGACATATAAAGGCTGTCTTTTCTTTGTCCGATTCACTCATCGGTATTTGGTAGTATCCACTTCTGAGATCCAACACACTGAACCACTTGCTTCCATTAAGACAAGCCAGTGCATCCTCAATTCTTGGAACGGTGTATTGGTCGGGAATAGTACATCTGTTAAGCGTCCTAAAGTCCACACACATCCGAATCTTTCCATTCTTTTTCCTCACCACCACTATAGGAGATGCATAAGGACTCCTGGACTCGGTAATGATCTCAGCTTCTTTTAACTGCGACAGGTGCTGTCTCACTGCTTCGATGTCAGCTGGTGCCAGCCATCGAGACCTCTCCCGAAAGGGTTTACCCTCGGTAATTCTGATAGAATGGCGAGTACTCTTACTACAACCAACATCAAACTCATGAGTAGAGAAAACTCCTCTCCGCTCCATCATCTTCCTGACTAATCGGTCCTTCCATTCTTTAGGAACGAATGAATCTCCAAAGTTGAAGGAGGAGGGTGTCAGATCTCCGGTTGAGTTAACTTTGGACTCTTCCTTCACATGTGATGACAGTACATTTACAGGAAACAGATGCGCAATCGGCATTCCTTTCCTCAATGTGATTCCTTTGCCTGACATATTCCTCACGGTCACTGTAACTCTCCTTGACATCACAGCTGTCGGGGTCTGCAACTCTGGTCTCACCAAAAGCTCATTTGGAAACCGTGACTCTTCTGCAGGATCATCAGGTGACTCTATCAGAATGGCTTCAGTACCTGGCGTTCCAGGGAATTTTGGTATCCCAGGGATTCTAGCCACTCCTCCAGGACGCAGGGTGATAGGTTTGGCTCAAACGTACCACACAGTTCCTCTTTTGCTATCATCTACGTCGGAAGAAAGTTCAGGCAGTTTCTCAAAAGCCTTTTTGAAAACAGGGTGAATGTGTCTGGTGCTCAAGAAGTTTTCACCTCCCTGCTCTTTGCAGCTTGTCAGGAGTCATCTCACTATGGGTGTATTACTGTCAACCAGTATGGAAACCTCACCTTTCACCATGGGGTCAGGGCAAACCAACACAAGTGCATCAATGGTCTCAGTGGTCCCTACATCAGCTTCCAAGAACTCCAACCTCAGCGACAAATAGCCATCATATGGGTAATCAGCAGGACTAAGGCCCCAGATCTGCAGAAGACTGATTGGGGTTAACGGCAAATGCGTCAGGTATCGGTCATAGAAGGATCTGTACAGTATGGTAACCTGAGAACCCGTGTCGAGGATAGCTTTAGTATAAATGCCTTCAATCTGTATTGATACAGCAGAACTCAGCCCTACTAAACCTTCAGGTATGATGTCTTTCATATCCCCTCGTCTATTATTGCACTTAGCGGAACGTGTCTTAACTACAGGGACAGCAGGCCGTTCCGTTACTGTGCCCCTTTGTAGTTTCCCGACTTCTTGGTAAGTTTTATGAGACGGTCATTTACTTTTTTTAGATTTTCCTCACCTCTACATTCTCGCTTGAAATGTCCATCCTTTCCACAGTTATAACAAAAGACTCCAGGTCTATCTCCTTCATGGGGATATCCTTTAGAGGAATCATTCATTTTGCTGTTAGACTTCGCAGGGTGTTCAACCTTTTGCACCCGTACGTCATCCCTTTCTGTGTTGGGCTTAGACCGAAAATATGCCATCTCGGCTCTCATGACATTTATTTCCTTCTTCAGCTGTTCCATCTCAGGGTTGACATCACCCTTAGGAGTAGGAACTGTAACAGGAGTCACAAGCTTGGACATCACAGCACTCTTTGCTACATTCCAGGCCTGAAGCATATCCTCCTCCTCTCTGACTTCCCTTAGCAGCTCAGTGAAGGTAGGTGGATCTCGCAACTTATGGGTCATGCGTATGCGAAGAGCAGTCACGTCTTCGAGCAATGCACCTCGCACAACCTGTTCAATGCGGAACCGATTCATTTCAGGCAACTCAATCCCTCTTTTTCGTAACATACAATGCAGCAGTTTGTCTATTCTCAGCAGATAACTGGACAGCTTCTCTCCCTCACACTGGAATGTGCTTCTGAATCTGACCATCAAATCTGAAATGGTTTCAGTAGTTCCAAAGGCAGTTTCTAGAGCCTGCATGTAGTCAAAGGAAGTAGCAGAGGTGTTCTGCGCCTTTAAGAATCTTACAATGTCAGCAGCAGGACCCTTAAGGCTTTCTACTATTCTCTGCCTCTTCACATTGTCACTGCACTGCCATTCCTCTAGCAGAGGCAGGGTCTGCTCAGCCCAGGCGTCGTACTCCTCTTCCCCACTGGGAGTTGGTCTCACTCCTGAGAACATACGGAGCTTACGGTATCCCTGAGCCTCGAAGGGCAGATTGGTGCATTTATCCACCAGAGAACTAATGGCACTGACCAACTGAGTGTTCATATCCAGGGCCGAAGGACCTATCAGACCTTTGACATCAGCAACAGTCTTTCCTTCTTGTCTCAAGAATGACAACAACTTGGTCTGAAACCCTTCTTCTTCCTTAGTAGTAATAGGGACAAACTGAACTGGCCAGGGACCAGCCTCTTCAGAAAGCCCAACTGCCTCAGGTAAACCATGACCTCTCAGGTTCTCTGATGTCTGGATGAACACAAACTGCTTCTTGGTAGCTGTATCCAAGCAGCGCTCAACTATCCTAACCTTTCCAAAGGCTTTGACACAATTCAGAGCCCTTAGCAAGACATCATCAGGGTCATCGTTAGCAACACCATTCAGCACAATGGCATGGGTAGTAGCTATCTGCTTCCGTTTGCACCAAGCTTCAACCTCAATAACATCCATCTTTTATGCTCAAACAGCCCAGTAGAAACCACAAGCCACTGTCTTAGCAATGAGCATTCAATACTGTTAGTTTACTGACATAAATAGACCACAATCCCGGACGAGCCCCCAAAATGTAACCCCTTCACGGTTCTCTAGATATATGTGAGATGTGGCCTCTGTTGTAGACAGTATTCTATAGTCCAGTAAGGAGATCACTACTACAATGGCTTAATTCTAATTATCTTACTTTATAGTTTTAACATCAGACAGTATAAGAAGATTACGGGTCAATGACCTAAATTAGACATTTGCATACATTAGAATGAATCTAGACATAATAAACATACATTCTCCATTTATATGGATTCAAAGGAGAATCTGTCCCTGTGTCCAAATTCGAGTGCACTCTTTCATTGGCGCGCTTAAGTTGGAGCTCATGGTATGTATAATGTCTGCAAGACTTACGACTCCGAACCCCTTCGTTGAATTCTCTTCACGATCACTGAATCCCACTTTGAGTTCTGGATGCAGAGCTACTAATATGAAGGGCAGCGGCCGAGTTTGGAAGCCCGGGACGGGATGCGGCAGCCATTTGCCTCCTGAGTCCTCTTTTCAGAGCTCCTGCCCTCTTTTCCAGTCGCTCCCTTTCCCGCTCGAAAAACCCGACTCCACCCCTTCCTCCTGGGGTTTCTGCCTGGAGACTGCGCAGCCTCACTGTCTGCAACAGTTGATACTGGTGCAGAATTATGGAAAGTCTGCTCTTAGTCACATTGTGTCCTTAAAAGTTCTTGCCGTACCTTCACATGGGCAACTTTAACCCAGGGATTTATAACAATGATAATACAGTGTCTAAGTTAAAGATTGATAACCATACTTAGCGTACATAACATTTCCAGTGGGTATTACACCCATTATCCGTTGTAGTTCGGTAAAAATTTGGGCAGTAAAGTGTGGTTCCTGATCATTATCAACTTGAATTGGCACTCCCCACCTGTAGATCACCTCAACCAATAAAAGGCGAGCTGCTGTCAATGCGGTGTTTGTTTTACATGGAAAAGCCTCCATCCATTTAGTAAATTTATCAACTATAACCAGACAATACCACAAACCAGAAGGTCCTGTAGGCAGAGGCCCTGTGAAGTCAATTTGAAGGTGGGTCCACGGCCCATCAGGAGGTGGGGGACTGCGCAACAGTGCCCGATTAGTGTAGGCACTTGGATTGTGCTGTAAACAGGGCAGACAACGATTCGCCCTATGAGTGACATCTGTGACGCAATCGGGAAACCATGCAAATTTGCACAGTTTCTGAACAGTTGCATCAGCTGAATAGTGCCCTCCTACCGGGTGTGAGTGCAGGAGATCAAAAATTTCGGGTGCCATGGATGGGGAAACACAGACAAACGGGGGATCAGACAATAGCCACCGCAAGCGGGGGTTGTACATTAACAAGGGGGCAGCTTCCCCAGACTGATCCGGAGCCAATTGTGTGTCCGCAGCCCATGGAGTGGGCTGAGGTAACGGACATCCATTCTGATGCCATGCAATAACAACTGCATAGGGGGAATAATTGGACTGGAGGGAAGGGTGGTTGATGTCCCCACCTTGGATACTCGAGACTGATCTTAAGGGAGGGGTAGGGGCTTTCCAGAGGTCACCGTTAATGGCAGGATCCTTGGCAGCATGATCTGCCTGTGAGTTACCCTGGGTATGTACATCTGAAGAACGTGAATGGAACCTTACCTTACCAACATAGACAGGGGCTGATTGTGAATTTAAAGAGTCCTAAAGGGAAGCAAAGAGGTCTGCATGGAGCAGGGTCTTACCATTGACAGTACAAAAATTATTCCGAGCATACAGCGGTAAAGATAAAAAAGTGTTAATTGCATAGCCACTATCTGACCAGACATTAACCAGTATGTCATGAGTAATTTGGATTGCTGTCACCAGGGCTGCAACTTCAGCATATTGAGCAGAGTGGGGAATGCATTTATACTTAAGTTCTCGGTCAGGCATGACTACTGCAAATCCAGTAAGGGGCTTTCCGCCCCTGTGATAGGATGACCCATCAACGTAGATGTTCTGGGCGTCACTTAGCAGAGTAGGAGGGACGGGATGATGGTCGAATTCCGATGGTGGAAGGGGGCACTCATGGCTTCCCCCCTCATACAGTAGGAGCTGAGGTAGTAGAGTTGTCTGCCTTGGCGTTATTTCCAAACCTCTCTGAGTTAACAGAAGTGTCCAGTGACTGAGTCGGGCAGAGGAGACCAAAGTGTCCCCTGGTTTAAGTAGAAGATTCAAAGGGGTGTGGGGGCTATGTATGATCGTTTTGTTCAGCCTGGGAATAAACGTGAAGTGTTTGACTGCCCAAAAAGTGGCCAGCAGATGTCGCTCACAGACAGTGAAATTCTTTTCCACGCCAGACAAAATACGGGAGGCAAATGCGATTGGCATAAATTTACCCTGTACCTCTTGGCACAGAACAGCAGCAAGACTCTCATCGGTAGATCCCACTTCCAGGTGGAAAGGCTTGGTCAGGGCTTGTCAGGCATGTGGCTTGCATAACAGCAGTTTTAAGGAGGGACACAGCCATTGTATGTTCGGTGGTCCAGTCACGGGCACAGCGCCCTCTTCACCCTTTAACAGTTCATATAATGGTTTGGCTAGCTCCGCAAATCTGGGAATAAATGAGCGCTGGTATCCCACTAGGCCCAGGAAGGAGTGAATGGTGAGAAATAACAGTACCCCCCGCAGCGGTGATGAGTGTGAAAGGAATGGCTTTGGCATTGTAGGGATGTTTTATGGTGTTGGTGTGGGGTGGTGCCAACCTGGTGCACCATGTTGTGGAAATGCAGTGAGGAACAGCTTGTGGCTGAGGGAAGATATCTCTCTGAGGTGGGAGCTTTTACTATACATTTGAAGCTGTCAACTCAAAACCTAATTCAATGGCCACTGAACCCCTGCCTCAGCTCGACAGATGTGATCCACGACCAGCGTGGACCCCGTGGGCAAGCTGGCAACTAAAAAAGGTAAGCTGAAAATCATTCTTAAGTGGCTCTAAAAAAGCTACTAATTGCCACTGCCTGTCGGGT
This sequence comes from Somniosus microcephalus, assembly GCF_052327205.1. Taxonomy (NCBI): domain Eukaryota; kingdom Metazoa; phylum Chordata; class Chondrichthyes; order Squaliformes; family Somniosidae; genus Somniosus; species Somniosus microcephalus. Next base: position 40,910,299 of record NC_140992.1, on the reverse strand, counting down.
CTGCACAGATCTGACAGACCCAACATCGGAAAAGGCGCATAGCGGCGGGTTGACAGTGGGGTCTCAACCCGCTGTCAAAAATATCAAATTTTGCACCCGACCAATCCCGCCCGCCGACCCCCAGAAAATTCCGGCCTGCGTGCCTTAGTATGGTTCTTCAATCTGATTGGTTGAAGAGACACATTGTTGCTTGTCCTGCTCACACAGGTGCCTGATCCCCTGTCGAGGGCGCTGCGCTGCTTCAGACTCCCATTGACCATACGTTGCCACGCAAAAGCCCACAAAAAGTCTGTGGGCAGCTGTGAGTGTAATGAGTGGTTCGTGCCATTCGCTCACTGCTGACCGCAAAATCCAGGCCATTGATATTCTCACACCTGCTTGTACTTGAAACCCTAGAAATTCAGATCAGGACTTAAGATGCTTATTTTACAGGATACATTTAGAAGCTGTCACTGATTTTATCTCCCTATACCAAAAGAAATGACATATAATTAGAAAAAACATTCCGAGAAAGCAGGATGGAATAAATTACTGCCAAAATGTATGTAAAGATACTTTTCAAAATAGAATATTGGAAACACAGGAATTAACCAAACTCAACCGCAAACCTGAGGTGAATTGAATTGAGTTGCTTATGATGTATTTGGAAATACATGAATTTGCCCAGTTTCAATTGCTATGGTGGAGGAGGTGCCTCCCTTTCAAAGATAATAGTAGTTCACACATGCCATAGGTGGCAGCTGTCTCCTACTGTAACTATTTACAGTCCCTAATAATTGGTGGATTTGTTCTTTATTTTTTCACATTGGATAGATAATTGGAACTGTCAGAAATTTGTTCAAAGCCCAGATTTCTGACAAAAAATTTTCACTCAATATAAAATAGAATTTGCCAACACCGGGGCAGTTTCATCATTCCTTGTCCACAGCAACATGATCCGCCCAATGATCAATATGGTGGCCTACCTGCAGTCTTTTCCTGGCTATGTTTCAGGAAGTAAGTCTGTCTGAAAAAAAGTCATAATACAATAGGAATACTGGGTTATGCCAATTTAAAGAAAACAATGTTCCATTTTGAAAATGTTCCAGTGTTTATAAGTCGTGATGACTCATGGTTCTGCAGGGGTTGTGGCATTTCCTGCAATAACTTCAGATTGGTGGAAACCCCAAAGAAACAGTCTGCCATTTACGTTATTTCTTGGGGGTTTCTCTTGATTTCTCGCTGAAGTTATGGTGGGGGAATCCGGACAAGCCCTGCAGAAGTTCTGGGTCGTGCTATATATAAGGTTATGCACCACTCACAGATATATGCAGAGAGGTATCTAGTTATATGCAATTAGGTAGTAATACACAGGAAAGGAATGGGATTGATTTTTTGACAGGTGGTTGGACCCTTAGCCAAGAAAGTATACAAAGGCCAGGCTGGTACTGAATTGTGAAGTGTATAAAATTAAAGTAAAATATATCTCTGTATTCTGGATGAACAATGTGGAAAGACCTTCATTTTATTAGAAATGTATCATTGCCGTTGCATTTCTAACCACTATCTAGTTGTAAGTTCAATGAAGAAGTTTATCAAGCAAGATACTGATCTGAATATTTGCTGTAGGGCATTGACTTTGACTGGTATCAAATAATCAACCCTCAGTGATTTATTGATCAGCCTCCAACAATTTTGGGAACATTCAGATCAGATTTTTCTTGAAATACTTGTTCTGGCTCTCAGCTATGTAAAATGTATAAAGAAATGCTTCAGAATATATAGGCTCGTATTTTCCGATCCTTACAGGTGTGTACGAGCTGTGTACACATCCGTAGGGACCTTGCAAGCGCATGCGCTGAAAACCGGCACTTCCGATCTTGACAGATCGGATGCCTGCCCTGGATAAGGGCCTCTGTGGTTGGAGTGTTTTGCTTTCTGCAGAACCTCCGTCCGCTGAAAACCTTTAAAAATCTTACAATTTAAAAAAAGTAAAAAAAATAACAATTTTTTCACTCATTTATAATTTAAAACTACTTTTAAAAAAGGTAAGTTTATTTTTAGCCCGGTAAAACGAATTATTTTTTTCAAAAAATTAAATTGTTGTTTAAAATATTTAATTTAATGTAATTTTAATTCATTTTAAAAATGTGATGGTTTTATAAAAATGTTTTTAATGTTTTGATGTCTTTTTTCAGTGATCCCCAGGGGTATTCCCTTCTCCCATTGGTTCACCTGGTCCACGTGATCCCAGGGACGCTTGCGAACTGCCTGCGCCCCTGGGATGCCTGGGCCTCTGCGCATTTCCTGTCATTCTCCAATGTGTGACTTTTTGATATAGAATTCTTTTATCTTACCATTTATTGTTGAAAATATATTCTCTTCCATCTGCACTATAGGTTGCCTGTATGGAATAAAACCTCAGGACTGGTCCAAGGCTAAGGCTCTTACACTGCCTGTAAGACTCCAGTGAGAAAAACTACTAAAAGGAAGACGACAGCCCCTCCAAATTGCCCCCGTTACATTATCAAAGAATGGTGACATTCTAAATACTTTTTGATGTTCATTAACTGCAACTACACAGGTGATATTGCTGATGTAAATTTTGGGGAAATTCCAGGGCTCCTCTATTATGGTGGCAAAGAAAAGAATGCCCATTGGAAATCCCATACCTGTCCTCAACAGCAGCAGTAATTCTGAGTTCTGACGAAGGGTCATCGACCTGAAACGTTAACTCTGTTTCTCTCTCCACAGATGCTGCCTGACCTGCTGAGTATTTCCAGCATTTTCTGTTTTTATTTCAGATTTCCAGCATCTGCAGTATTTTGCTTTTGTATTGTTGCAGCAGTAATTAATTGGACGCAAATTGCTTTGGGATATCCTGAGGATGTGATTACAGGGAGGCCCAAGTAACCGTGACAAAGTGGAACACATTGATTTAGGAGAGAAAACTGGTGGAATTTTAATTTTAAATTTTTGTTGCCAATTCTATTCTAAAAACGAATCTGAAAACTTTCCATCTCCTCTCTCTTCATTCTCCATTCACTTGGGAGGCAGAAGCAACTTTAAAAAAAGTGGATTTTAGATTGGCCTTAAAGGTGCAGTTTTCAACCTACCAAAAGTCCGTAATAACATGCTATGTAAATGCAATTTTACTTTGTTTCTTAGCAACCAAGGCACCTGCTGTGTTCAGGTTCTCCTCAAAGAGTATGGGTGAGATCAGAAACTTAGGAATGTGCTGTGGAGGGTGGGTCACAAGATGTATCCCACTAATACTTCCTTATACGGGAGTTAATGTGTAATGTTCTCTCTGTCAGTGATTATCATAACAGGTCCGATAATATTTCTGCACTAAAATTAATACATTCCCATCTCCCTCTTCATAATGAAAAATACATGTTTTTCAGAAAGCCGGTGATATAAATTTTATGCACTTCACTGTTGTTCTTAAACACGTCGGGCTCAATTTTAACAGCCCTGAGGAAGTGGGTTTGGAGGCGGGTCAGCTGCGAAAATCGGAAAAAATGGCTTCAGGCACCCAACCCGCCTCCATCCCACCCCCACACGATTTTCGTGAGTGTCTGTTCAGCTGCTCCCAAACTGATCCGACTCCAACCGGTGGGAGAGGTAGTTAAGGCAGTTAAGAGCCTGTTAACTGCCTTGATAATCCTATTTTGACAGAGGTTTCCCATTTTCGTGCCTCTGGCTCTTGTTTCCCATCTTGTCAGAAACAGTCCTGCTGCAAGGAGACGAGTTGGTGGAGGACATGATCTGTAGTCATTATTGGTGCAGAACTTTAAAAGCACTTCTGTAACATGGCTGGCATTCAAATGCAACAACTTTGTTGTTGGAGGTTTGGGATAAGATTTTGCAAATCTACTGACCTTGTGACTGGTCAAGCTGACACACATCTGCTATTTGAACTGATTGGAATAATTTCAGGCCACTTTGAGTGTGCGCTTGCAAACAGGATGTAACATATAGGGTGGATAAAGGGGAACCAGTGGATGTAGTGTATTTGGACATCCAAAAGGCATTTGACAAGGTTCCACACAAAAGATTACTGATCAAGATAAAAATTCACGGGATTGGGGGTAATATACTGGCATGGGTGGAAGATTGGCTATCTAACAGAAAACAAAGAGTTGGGATAAATGGTTCATTCTCGGGCTGGCAATCAGTAACTAGTGGTGTTCCGCAGGGGCCAGTGCTGGGACCCCAACTCTTTACAATCTATATTAACGATTTGGAGGAAGGGACCGAGTGCAACATATCCAAGTTTGCCGACGATACAAAGATGGGAGGGAAAGCAGTGAGTGAGGAGGACATAAAAAACCTGTAAAAGGACATAGACAGGCTAAGTGAGTGGGCAGAGATTTGGCAGATGCAATATAATGTTGGAAAGTGTGAGGCTATGCACTTTGGCAGAGAAAATCAAAGAGCAAGTTATTATCTAAATGGAGAGAAACTGCAAAGTGCTACAGTGCAAAGGGGTCTGGGGGTCCTGGTGCATGAAACACAAAAAGTTAGTATGCAGGTGCAGCAGGTGATCAGGAAGGCCAATGGAATCTTGGCTTTTATTGCAAGTGGGATGGAGTATAAAAACAGGGAAGTCTTGCTGCAGTTATACAGGGTATTGGTGAGGCCACACCTGGAATACTGCGTGCAGTTTTGGTTTCCATATTTAAGAAAAGATATACTTGCTCTCGAGGCGGTTCAGAGAAGGTTCACTCGGTTGATTCCAGAGATGAGGGGGTTGACGTATGAGGAAAGGTTGAGTAAGTTGGGACTCTATTCATTGGAGTTCAGAAGAATGAGAGGCAATCTTATCGAAACATATAAGATTGTGAGGGGGCTTGATCGGGTGGATGCGGTGAGGATGTTTCCACTGATGGGTGAGACTAGAACTAGGGGGCATAATCTTAGAATAAGGGGCTGCCCTTTCAAAACTGAGATGAGGAGAAACTTCTTCACTCAGAGGGTCGTAAATCTATGGAATTTGCTACCCCAGAGAGCTGTGGAAGCTGCAACATTAAATAAATTTAAAATGGAGATAGACATTTTCCTAGCAGATAAGGGAATTAGGGGTTACGGGGAGAGGGCAGGGAAGTGGACATGAGTCTAGATTCAGATCAGCCATGATCCTATTGAATGGCGGAGCAGGCCTGAGGGGCCGTATGGCCTACTCCTGCTCCTATTTCTTATGTTCTTATGTTCTTATGTTCTTATGTTCTTGCCTCAACTGGAATCTATAACAACGGAATGGGAACCATTTACATTCTCTCATCCTGGTCGTCAGATTCAGAGGAAGAGAGCGTGGCTTAGTGCTGCCGGATAAACAAGTGGCTCAGCACACAGCCTCCTTGGAGGAAGATGAATAGGACGAGGAGGAAGATGAGGAGGAGGATGGGGAGTGACGCCTTGCTGTGCTGGATGTGGCCAATCCAGCAGCAGGCGAACACATTGATGGCTGTCAGGCAAGGTATGCACTCAGCCATGCTAACGCTTCAAGCACAGGTGGCTGGCACATGGAGATGAATATAAATCCAACAGTCTCAAACCCCAGGCATCATCTGTCCAATAAACGGTGGTTTGCGCTCAGTGTCACCACCATCATTCTACATGGAAATCACCCTGAGCCCTCACTCTTGAACTTCCATTTCCCAGAACACAGAGGCCACACTTTAGGTGATCTCAGCAGATCATTAAACCTTTTTCAACACTAAACCCACGTGAGTCTGCACATAGACCTCAAGCTCACCTCCTCAGCAATTTGCAGCCAAGCTGCCTTGGTTTGCTGAGGAGGCCTCCTCCTTCCATTTTCAGGGAAGAGGAGCTCCTGACGTCCTCTAACTCCCTCAACAAGAGCATGGAGAGAGTCCTCATTGAACCTGGGTGTAGCCTTAATTTTTGAGGCTGCCATTCCTGCAGCTCCCAGCACCTTTAAGAGAAAAAAACATTAATATTACTAAGCAAATGATTGGAACACATCTGGCATCTTTTTCATTTCATAGTCAGATAATAAAGTTATATATCAAAAAATCATAATTCTCTTTCAGGAATAATATGACCAGAAACATAGAAACATAGAAAAATAGGAGCAGGAGTAGGCCATTCGGCCCTTCGAGCCTGCTCCGATATTCAATATGATCATGGCTGATCCTCTATCTCAATACCATATTCCCGCTCTCGCCCCATACCCCTTGACGCCTTTCTGCATCTAGAAATCTATCTCCTTCTTAAATATATTCAGTGAATTGGCCTCCACAGCCTTCTGTGGCAGAGAATTCCACAGGTTCACCACCCTCTGAGTGAAAACATTTCTCTTCATCTCAGTCCTAAATGTCCTACCCCGTATCCTGAGACTGTGACCCCTCGTTCTAGAGCCCCCAGCCAGGGGAAACATCCTCCCTGCATCCAATCTGTCTAGCCTTGTCAGAATTGTATACATTTCAATGAGACCCTCTTTCATTCTTCTAAACTCTAGTGAATACAGGCCTAGTTGACCCAATCTCTCCTCATACAACAGTCCTGCCATACCAAGAATCAGTCTGGTGAACCTTCGCTGCACTCCCTCTATGGCAAGTATATTCTTTCTGTATAACAAGCAATATTATTCATTAAATTTTGCTCGGAACAGACACTGTCAACTCCCTTTTCAAGATAATAAAGCACCAAGCCATCCCAATAATATTTGTATGCAAAGGAGACATGGCCCCTTTAAATATTCAAACAAGCAACGCGTCATCAGACGTGAGAAACTGACATCCTCCAAGCAATTGCCTGAAGGGACCCACATGTCAGCCATAACGAGGCCAATAAAGCCAAAGTCGGAAGTGCTGGGAGGTGGAATCCAGGTGCAGGTCCGAAAGCTGCTGAGCAGCCAGTTCGCCCACAACCCGCCTCCGTTATTAAAATCGAGCCCTTCATGCCTGCAGTACAAACAGGTACAAAATTGGGTTTACTCAAAAAAGAATGGGCTATTTGTGGCATGATAGGAACCATCCTATTCATGGCGTGCCTTCGGACATATTAAATTGGGCTCGATTTTGCCAGGCCCAAGGAGGCGGGATTGGAGGTGAGTGAGGTATTAAAATCGCAATAAATGGTGGGCGGCTCCGATCCCGCCTCCAAGCAATTTTCCCACATTCGTGGTTTCAGACCTCATTTCCATCCCATCTCCAAGGCGGGATAGGCCCTTAAGGCCCTTAACAACCACTTAATTGCCTCGATAATCCCATTTTGAGAAGCCTTTCTGATTTTACCACATTTCCCCCATCCTACACGCCTCCTCTTGAACACGCCAGTTAATCCTGGCGGCCTCACAAGTGGATTGCTTTCTAACAGCTGCAGCTCCACCATTAAAAAGCAGTTTTCACTGATGATCACTTGCAGATGGCAGAACTTTGTTGTCTCAGGTCTGAGGGAGCTTTTAGCAGGCCTACTCATTGTTGTAGAAGTTTGGAGCCTGACACCCATCTCCAGTGTGACCTGCTGGGAAACCCCTCTCCCCACCTTGACTGAGTGCATCCTCAACTGAGGTATATACCAGAAGAATGGGAACCATTTATTTCCTTTCCTCATGGACATCAGATTTGGACGAAGACCAGCCCTGGCAGCAGCAGAACCCTGAACAACAACAGCACCAACAGCAGCAGCAACAACAGGAGCGCCAAGCTACTGCTCATCCACCTGAAGACACACAGGCCAGAAGGCGCCAGCATGTGACAAAATGGCTGCCCGGGATGCAAGGAACACACTCATGTTGGCCAGATTTGCTTAGCCTACACAATCAAACACTTTTACCTCGCACCTTCTTACCATAGCATCGACAATGGACAAGAACCTGCGGATTCCTATGACTCTGACCACTATACTGACAATTGCAAGACGCTCTAAACCCTCAATGTGGAAGTCCCATTTGCAAAATGACACAGGCCACTATTTCAACTGTTTGTCATCAGAAATTTTTATCACAACAAGCAACTGATGGCATTTCAAAAATAAACACAACATAACACCCAAGTGACTACCCTTGTGACTACTTGTGCATTATCTTCCTCTTACGTGTGCTTCTATGTGGTGCTTCCCCTGTGGCTTCAGCAGATGTGGAGGCCCCTTGCTCACTTTCTTGCTGCTCCTGTCTCGACACCTTTGGCGGCCGTACTCTGGGGTGGCGAAGCTGTGAGGGCTCGGCAACAGTCTGCTGCTCCTGCGGCTGTGCAGGGGCTGAGACGCCCATCTCAGTTGGGTGGGGACTCTGGTGGAGCTCTGACCAGGGGCTTTGCAGTGGCATGGTCATGTGAGTGCTTGGAGAGGAGCCCCCATTTCCTTGCCTGCCACCAACATCCCTCTCATGGGTCAGCCCCACTTCAGAGCTAACAAGTGGTTTGACAGCACCTTGCTGCACTTCAGGGGGGCCATGAGGGCCCGTTTCTGCACTGGAAGTCCTACTCCAGAGGACTTCCATAAAGGTCTGGTTTCTATGCTCAATAGCTGACCATCTCTCCTCAAGAGATGCCAGTCTATTCTGAACAATGACCATGTTTTCAACACTCTGGCGACTTAGCCCCTCCATGGCCGTAGTCATCCTTTCCTCTACCATAGCCATCCTTTCCACGGAGGTTGCCATCCTTTCCGTGGTGATGCATTCATGTGTAAGGTTCACAAAATTTCAGAAAATTTCGACAGCCCCCGAAGATTATTTGATTAAAGAAAACCTGGTTGGAATGTACCTTAAAAACCCAGGGCATCAAAGATGGCTGCCAGGCCTCATGGCAAAAGATAAAGACAGACTGTCTGAATATCTCACATCACTGGCTGACACAGGATTTGAAAAAAAATACCAGCTTCTGAAGTACTTGAGGTACTTAAACTGTCAATCAACTGCGGTTTAGGAAGTTCAACATCGAACAAAGGATTGTTTGTTTACAAAGCTCTCAACAGTGTTGACTCAAGAGCTTAAGCACTTGAAGCTGTCAATCAATTGCGGTTGGAAAGTAACTGCAGGACAAAGGACTGTTTACTGAACACTTAAGGATTTGTTTGTCCAGCACTTGAGAAATCAGTGGGACATTTTAAACTGAGCACAAACCAGTTAAACGAATGGGAAATGCATTCAAACCCATTATGGGCAATGGGGACAGATCGGTCCCTTTTGTGTACCCCGGATACGTCCAGGTTTGGGCGCGAAGATAAGGGCTCCTAATGGGGTATAAAGATAGCCCCTCAGGAAGCCATTCTCTATCTCTCTCTGCCAGCTTGCCTCCAATGCCCTGCCTACAAGAGGAACAGCTCAGCAGCCCGCCCAAAGAAGTGGAATACCAGCAGTTACTTTTGAATTACTGGGGTATCTCTACTTCGGGGTGGTGAAGAATCTAAGGCAGGCTGCAGGGGCACGAAGCAGGCATTCACTGGTGAGCATCAGCTTTCTGGCCCATTACAAGGCAACCTAGATAGGTATTAGGGGTGGGAATTAAAGGGGAATTTTGTTAAATTGTAATTTTAGTCAATTTTCCCTCGATGTGTCCGTTTCTCCTCCCCATTAAGTAAAAGTGTGCTGTATTAAGCAAAAGTGTGCTGTATTAAGCAAAAGTGTGCTGTATTAAGTAATGGTGTGCTGTATTAAACAAAGGTGTGCTCTATTCATTATTTTCAAATCATTTTTTTTTATTTCAATAAATACTGGTGTGCTTTGCACCCAACCATGAGTCTCGTTACAAAACCACACCCCACCTTCCCCCTTTTTCTACAAAATGGCAACCACGGCAGGACCGTCGGCAACAGTATGCGATGTAGCAGACGGTGGTCTGGGTCTGGAGAGAGCAGCAGTTCTTGGGTTTCTTTTTATCACACCCCTGATATGTTTGTGCTTAGCTACCCGCAGGCTTAGGGAAGTTAAAGCAGAGAGTTGGGATAAGGAAATGGAGATTGAAGAATACCAGGCCAAGATAGAGTGCCTGGTGGACCAGCTTAGTGAGGGCAAAAGCCACACAAGGTATGAATTAGAGTACCTGAAGTGCCAAGTTGCAGAGGCCAAGAGCAATGAGATGAGGGTGCGGGAGGAGAATGCCCGCCTCATACAAGAAGGAAAAGAGCAGGAGGAAAATGTTAGGTAGGTAAAGGCAGCGTATAAGCTGGCCTGCGACCAAGGGTTTGAGGAAGCAGATCATGGCCCCTGTAGGGAAGAGATAGAAAGCTTGAATATGGCTTTAAAGAGGGCAAGGGGGATGATATGTCTTGTCAGCCCGAAGACAGGTCAGTCGGATTTTACCGGCAACCCAAATAGAACCGTCCCGCAGGCAACACCCAGAACAAAGTTGGTCAGGGAATCAGAGGTCCCACGACCGCCACCCACAGCTCCGAGCTTTCAGGAGCTCTGGCAGCAAGGGGGTGGTGGAGAATGAGGTGTTAGAGGAAGCACAGCAGACCCCACTAGATAGGCCGGGACCAGGACCAGTGTACCCCCTCCGACAACGGAGGTAGGGTCCGCCCGTTGATGACGATGACCCAGGGGCCAGCAAGAATCATTTTGTGGAACCGTATGGCACCCACCAGCTCAGGGGCATGGTTAGCCACATCCCCAAGCTCACTAAAAAGGGAGAACCCTCACTGCACTTCAGGGAGATAGAACAAGCAGCTTGTGTTAATGACTGCGATGATGCAGAGCAAGCAAAAATACTGCTGTTTTCCCTGGGAGGTGATCTCCTCCAGGCCCTATCTGGCAAGTGCAAAAGGGGGCAGAAGGATTATGAGGATCTGAGGAATGAGGTATTGGAGGCCATGGGACTCAATGATGATAGTCCGTTCGCTCGGGTAGAAAGAACGGTGCAGCTCCCAGGGGAGTCCCCGCAGGCGTTCACAGACAGGCTGTGACCAGTCTACCAGAGTGCATGCCCGGGAATGCCAGGGCGGGCAGCACTGAACCCAATCCAATTGACTCTCTGGCTCCGTTGTCTTATGACAAACAGCCTACCCCAGATCCAAGCCCAGGTCGCGGCTTGGTTTGACCCCCGAAACCCCCAGACCACCAAAGAAGCGGTGATCTGCCGGCTCACAGTAGCCTTTAGAAACATGAGGTGTATTGAGGCGCCCCAACTCAAGGGAAAAGTCCATGAGGTTAAATCTGGGAGCCAGAGTAAGAAAGAGTGGCACCAGGAGGGGAACCGCCCCTCCCAGGCTAGGTTAAATTGTTATGGGTGCGGGAAAGATGTTCACTGGAGAAAAGACTGTAAGAATCCTTGAAAAGTTAACAAGGGAAAGGATCCCACAGCCCCAGCCCAAAAGGCAGGGCCAGATATCCCTCCTGCTGCGATTGAGTCATTTTTACAGTCCCTACGGTCTCTTCTGACTGGCCAGGGGAGAGTAGCAGCCACCACCGGTGCTTTGACCCCGTCTGCCCCATCCCACTCCCAGCAATGACTAGGGCCAGCGAAGCCTGTCGACCTGTGTCCCTATGTTAGGATGGGGGTGAAGACGGTGCAGGGGAGATATTCAGTGGACACTGGACCTTCCAGCACTGTGGTCCATTCGGAGGACCTGACTAATTCACCCCGGTCTAACAAGGTCCCATTTAGCTTAATGGGATCCACAGGGAACGAGCAGGCTGGGGAAAGGTCAAAACCTTTGGCCATAGTTTTAGGATCCCTCCATACCATGTGGGAGGGTAACCACAAGGCCAACGAGGTGGCCAAGCAGGGGGACAGGGAAGGAGAGTTCTGGGACCCCTGTGGAGCGGGTCTGGTAGCAGCAATCCAGGACGAGGGAGGCACACGGGATAATTTTGGCCCCAGACCAAAAGCAGGTCAAAGCCTAAGATTCTGGTGAGGAGAAAGAATTTAGAACAGGGTTACTGGCAGGCTGCTAGTTATATTAAACAATGCAAATTGTTTAAGCTGGAGGCAGGGAAACAGGCAGCTGGGATTGAACCTGAGATTAGAAATCCTTAGCCTGCAGCGCATACACTCACACAGACTGCACACGCAGGTGCAGTCGCGTGCGTGAAGGGAGAAGTCCCCCAGCACATGGCCCGAGCGATTCCCCCTCTCTTGTGGGACTCCGGGGAGGAGCCTGAACCAGGTTTTAGACCTGAAGGGGAAGACTCTCAGCCACCGGCAGCCAGTGGCAAGGGATTGCCTGTTCTCAGCCCAGGTTTTGGAAGGGAGGGACCCGAGGGAGAAGGTCCCCAGCCAGCAAGGACTGTGACCCGAGCTAAGGGCCCGCTCGCCAGGGTAGCCACACCAACGACACTCCCTAGGAGGTCTCTTTGGGTACCCCAGCCCAAGAAAGTGTGGTCAACCACTTTCCAGTGGAATAGGGCAGACTCCCGAGTCAGGGGGAAGCCAAAAGACAGAAGTCCCCAACCAGCAGCCATAAGCTACAAGGGACCCGTAGTTGGGATCAGTCCAGCTTTGCTGCAGGCAGTAGCCTTGAACAGTCCAAACAGGGATTAGGCTGGTCACCCGGAGATGGGCGGCACTTGTATATAGCTTTGTTCAAGTAACGTGTATAGAGGATTAAGTTAGAAGGTGTTAATTTTAATTTTATATTGCAATTCGGTAGTGTTAATTATTAGAGTAAAAGTTTTAAGTATGGTACAGTTCCAGAGTGTTGTCTATGTGAGCCGAGGTCGCGGGACCCAATCACATTCCCCCGAGCCAGGGAACCTGGCTAGATGTATTTTTTTTAAGTCTTTTTCAGAGTTTTGGAAGGTGCAGAGGACCATCGTGTCTTTGGATGCTAGGGGAAGGGAGCACCCCTAGCCCACGAAGTGAGGGGTGGGCAGGAGGCAGATGCCCACAGCAATTAAACTGTTATTGGAAATCCAGATTAAGATGAAGAGTTTACAAAAAGCTTGTTAATTATTTTATATTTTGTATTATGTACTGGTCCCAACTCCAAAGGAAATAATGTGTGAATTTAGTTCCTAACTGTGAGATTGTACTACTTGTTTAGAGTCAATTGAACAAATTGCGTATGCCTGTGGACTGTTGTGTTTGTAGATTGTGGAAGTTTGAAATACATTTATGGCTGAAGAATGGTGCCATTTATTAAAGTGTCAGGCAATTGCATTACGGAAAAATAAAGGAAACTCGTTTCTTCAGTTTGTATTTTTAACAGATATGTTTTGGCTTGGTGGTAATCTCATTAAAGATGTTGTATTGTGTTAAAACTATGTCACAAGTGGTGCAGGGGCATTGGACCCCCTCCATGCTTGAATTATTGTAACTAATCATGCTTTTTCTATCGATAGATGACTATCGTGCACTGCGATGCTCTCTGAGGAAGACGGTTGGAGGTGTTAAGGCATCAGAGATAGATATAGATAAGTATAAGGGAAGATTGCTTGTGGGGGGTCAGAAATTCTTGCTCACCTTTAAATGGGATACTACAAGCAAGTTTTAGTATCCCAGGGGGAATGTAAGGTTCGGAAAATTTTGGAAAATTTCGACAGCCATAAGAACCTAAGAACATAAGAAATAGGAGCAGGAGTAGGCCAATCGGCCCCTCAAGCCTGCTCCACCATTCAATAAGATCATGGCTGATCTGACCCTAACCTCAAATCTACTATCACTCTACATCCCTCCCGAACCCATGTGATCTCCTGGGAGAGGCGAAAAACCAGATAAAAACCCAATGGCCAATTTGGGAGAAAAAAATCTGGGAAATTCCTCTCCGACCCATCTAGGCGATCGAAACTCGTCCAGGAGATCACTGTCCCTATATTTTCTACAGTACTTACCTTCTGTAAAAGGTTATCTCCACCCCAGCCAGGAACAGGAATAGAACCATCTCCTGAAACCTAACACATAATTAGAACACAAGAAGTAGGAGCAGAACCAGGCTACACGGCCCCTGGGCCCGCTCCGTTACCCACAGGGCCATGACCGATCCGAACCTAGACTCATGTCCAATTTCCTGCCCACTCCCCGTAACCCCTAATTCCCTTTACTTCTAAGAAACTGTCTATTTCTGTTTTAAATTTATTTAATGATGTAGCTTCCACAGCTTTCTGGGGCAGCAAATTCCACAGACCTACTACCCTCTGAGTGAAGAAGTTTCTCCTCATCTCAGTTTGGAAAGAGCAGCACCTTATTCTAAGATTATGCACCCTAGTTCTAGTTTCACCCATCATTGGCTAGAAAAAGCAATAATCCTGAGGATTGGGAGCAGTTTAGGAGTCAACAAAGGAGGACAAATGGATTAATTAAGAAAGGGAAAATAGAATATGAGAGTAAGCTAGCAAGAAACATAAAAACTGACTGTAAAAGCTTTTATAGATATGTGAAGAGAAAAAGATTGGTGAAGTCAAGCGTAGGTCCCTTACAGTCAGAATCAGGGGAATTTATAATGGGAAACCAGGAAATGGCAGACCAACTAAATAAATACTTTGGTTCTATCTTCACAAAGGAGGACACAAATAACCTCCCAGAGATGCCGGGGAACATAGGGTCTAATGAGAGGGAGGAACTGAAAGAAATCAGTATTTGTAGGGAAATGGTGTTAGGAAAATTGATGGGACTGAAGGCCGATAAATCCCCAGGGCCTGATGGTCTACATCCCAGGGTACTTATGGAAAAGACCTAGAGATAGTAGATGCATTACTGGTCATTTTCCAGAACTCGATAGACTCTGGAACAGTACCCATGGATTGGAGGGTAGCTAATGTTACCCCACTATTCAAAAAAGGTGGCAGAGAAAAAGCGGGGAATTATAGACCGGTAAGCCTGACATCGGCAGTGGGGAAAATGCTAGAGTCTATCATAAAAGATGTAATAACAGAGCACTTGGAAAGCAGTGACAGGATCGGACAAAGTCAACATGGATTTACAAAAGGTAAATCATGCTTGACTAATCTACTGGAATTGTTTGAGGATGTAACTGGTAAAATAGATAAGGGAGAACCAGTGAATGTGGTGTATTTGGACTTTCAGAAGGCTTTCGATAAGGACCCACATAAAAGATTAGCGTGCAAAATTAAGGCACATGGGATTGGGGGCAAGGTATTGACTTGGATAGAGAACTGGTTGGCGGACAGAAAGCAAAGAGTTGGAATAAACGGGTCGTTTTCCGAGTGGCAGGCAGTGACTAGTGGGGTACCGCAAGGATCGGTCCTAGGACCCCAGCTGTTCACAATATATATTAATGATCTGGACGAGGGAATTGGATGTAACATCTCCAAATTTGCAGACGACACAAAGCTGGGTGGGAGGGTAAGCTGTGAGGAGGATGTCGTGAAACTCCAGTACGATTTGGACAGGTTGGGTGATTGGGCAGAAACATGGCAAATGCACTATAATGTAGATAAATGTGAGGTTATCCACTTTGGTGGCAAAAACAGGAAGGCAGATTATTATTTGAATGGCAATAGATTGGGAGAAGGGGAAGTGCAAAGAGACCTCGGTGTCATTGTGCACCAGTCGCTGAAGGTAAGCATGCAGGTGCAGCAGGCGGTTAAGAAGGCAAATGGTATGTTGGCCTTCGTAGCAAGAGGGTTCGAGTACAAGAAGAAGGATGTCTTGCTGCAGTTGTACAGGGCCTTGGTGAGACCGCACCTTGAGTATTGTGTGCAGTTTTGGTCACCTTACCCGAGGAAGGACGTTCTTGCCATGGAGGAAGTGCAGCAAAGATTCACCAGGCTGATACCTGGGATGGCAGGAATGACGTACAAGGAGAGATTGTGTCGATTGGGCTTATACTCACTGGAGTTCAGAAGATTGAGAGGGGATCTCATCGAAACCTATAAAATTCTGTCAGGTCTGGACAGACTAGATGCAGAAAGGATGTTTCTGATGGCCGGGGAGTCCAGAACCAGGGGTCATGGTCTAAGGATAAGAGGTAAGCCATTTAGGACTGAAATGAGGAGGAATTTCTTCACCCAGAGAGTGGTGAACCTGTGGAATTCTCTGCCACAGAGGGCGGTGGAGGCCAGTTCATTAAATATATTCAAGAAAGAGTTGGATATATTTCTTGAGGCTAAAGGGATCAAGGGATATGGGGAGAAGGCAAGGACGGGGTACTGAATTTGAATGATCAGCCATGATCTCATTCAATGGCAGAGCAGGCTCGAAGGGCCGAATGGCCTACTCCTGCTCCTATCTTCTATGTTTCTATGTTTCTGTTGGGAACATCCTCACCACATCCACCCGATCAAGCCCCTTCACAATCTTATATGTTTCAATAAGATTGCCTCTCATTCGTCTGAACTCGAATGAGTAGAGTCCCAATCTACTCAGCCTCTCCTCATATGTCCACCCCCTCATCCCCGGGATTAACCAAGTGAACCTTCTTTGTACTGACTCGAGAACAAGTATGTCTTTTCTTAAGTATGGACACCAAAACTGTATGCAGTATTCCAGGTGCGGCCTCACCAATACCTTGTACAACTGCAACAATACCTCCCTATTTTTATATTCTATCCCCCTAGCAATAAAAGATTATTTGATTAAAGAAAACCTGGTTGGAATGTACCTTAAAAACCCAGGGCATCAAAGATGGCTGCCAGGCCTCGTGGCAAAAGAGAAAGACAACTGTCTGAATATCTCACATCACTGGCTGACACAGGATTTGAAAAAAAATACCAGCTTCTGAAGTACTTGAGGTACTTAAACTGTCAATCAACTGCGGTTTAGGAAGTTCAACATCGAACAAAGGATTGTTTGTTTACAAAGCTCTCAACAGTGTTGACTCAAGAGCTTAAGCACTTGAAGCTGTCAATCAATTGCGGTTGGAATGTAACCGCAGGACAAAGGACTGTTTACTGAACACTTAAGGATTTGTTTGTCCAGCACTTGAGAAATCAGTGGGACATTTTAAACTGAGCACAAACCAGTTAAATGAATGGGAAACGCATTCAATCCCATTATGGGTAATGGGGACAGATCGGTCCCTTTTGTGTACCCCGGATACGTCCAGATTTGGGCGCGAAGATAAGGGCCTAGAAATTGAGTGCCCTTAGCGCCGATTTTGCAGCGCTAGAGGGCCTAGCGCTGCATTTGGCGCCGGCGCCGAAATTGCCTGGGGCCCTTACGCCGCGGTAGACTGGTAGCGCTGCGCCGGCACCGATGACGTCATCGGTGTGCGCAGCGTCCCGGTTGCCATGCCGACGGGCCCCAGCGCCGAAATTCAGTTGCGGCCGCCTCGCCCGTGACAGCCGCAACTAAGACTCTGGCAACAGAGTCTTACGAGTCTTTGCGCCGGCGCATTAAAGGCCCCGCGGCGGCCGGCCGCTTTCCCGCCGGCCGCCTGGCCGCAGCTCCCTCCCCGGACTTCTCCCCCCCCCCCCCCGGAACAGAAGCAAGCCCGGCACTTGTCCGAGGTGCCGGGCTCATTTTTTAAAAGATTTTCGCGGGCCGCGATCGGGTGCAGGCAGCTCCTCCTTAAGGGAAGGAGGAGGCCTGCACTTCCCGAGCCTGCCGCACCGCATCGGGTGCCGCAGCGCCGGAATTGCGGCGCGAAACGGCAGTTAGCGCCGATTTACCGCCGCAAAGACCCTTCAGTAGCGCCGGCAGCCGTTTGGGCGCGGCCCTGCTGAATTTTTGGCGCGCGCAGGGGGACTTAGCGCCGGCACTAACTTCCGGCGCTAAAGCCCTGGCTAAGCCAAAACTCAATTTCTAGGCCAAGGGCTCCTAATGGGGTGTAAAGATAGCCCCTCAGGAAGCCATTCTCTATCTCTCTCTGCCAGATTGCCTCCAATGCCCTGCCTACAAGAGGAACAGCTCAGCAGCCCGCCCAAAGAAGTGGAATACCAGCAGTTACTTTTGAATTACTGGGGTATCTCTACTTCAGGGTGGTGAAGAATCTAAGGCAGACTGCAGAGGCACGAAGCAGGCATTCACTGGTGAGCATTAGCTTTCTGGCCCATTACAAGGCAACCTAGATAGGTATTAGGGGTGGGACTTAAAGGGGAATTTTGTTAAATTGTAATTTTAGTCAATTTTCCCTCGATGTGTCCGTTTCTCCTCCCCGTTAAGTAAAAGTGTACTGTATTAAGCAAAAGTGTGCTGTATTAAGTAAAGGTGTGCTATATTAAGCAAAGGTGTGCTCTGTTCATTATTTTCAATTCATTTTTTTTTATTTCAATAAATACTGGTGTGCTTTGCACCCAACCACGAGTCTTGTTTTGTCTACATCGCTACTGAAATAAGTCCGGCGGTCAGAACCAGAAAGGGGAGCGATTTGAAACCGCACGGGGCCTGGAGCAGCTCAGATACTTCTGACTGGCCCGAGACAAACCCCAGGGTAAACCAAAACCACACTCCACCTCCCCCCTTTTCTACACATGTGCCAATGCCTCCACAAAGACTCTACTCATGTTTGCGATGGACTCCTCCCTTCGCTCCACACTCGCAGCGACCCTGGATACAAAACCTGCCAGAGACTCCTCCACCTGTTCCTGGAGTTCCAGCACCGCTCTCCTCTGAATGGACGCAGAGTCACAGGGTTGACATGCAGCTGAGCCGAGCTGGGAGATTCCTGCGCCCTCCGATGAGGACTCTCCACTGCTGTCCCTGTCTCCACCATCTGCTGATGCTCACTTGTGAGCTGTGATACACCAGGTGCCAACACTATTATATCTCGCGAAGGTCCCACCGAGGTGTGAGTGTCTGCGCTGGTGCTGGGTGCACTGAATTCTGCTGACGCTACGCCCTGAGAGGTTGCAGCTTCCTCTGAGGAGTCTTGAGGCTCAGGCTGTTCCTCCTGGACAGTGAGAATGGGGGCTCTCGATGGTCCTGTGGGTGTAAAGGAAAGATATAGAGATGTGAGGTGAAGGTTAGATGCACATTGAATAGTGCAGAAGATCATAAGTTAATCTGTTAGAGCATCAGTATCATTATCAGTGACTCATGCAAAGACTATGAGAGAGATGCCAAACTATTCTGTCACCAGCTTGCTGTGATGCGCCCGTCTGTCCGTCCCCCACTTGGGAATCATCCTCGACACCGGCGATTTCCAGGGCCGCCTCCTCCCAGGTGGTGAGTTCGGCTACTCAGGGTGGCCCTCCTCCTGTCCTTGCTCTTTCCCTCTTATTTTGGGCTCTCTTTTCCTGCAATGAGGGAGACAAGTGGAGTTTGAGTGAGAATGAAGGAGTGAATGTAGAGAATCCATAGCTTAGAAGGAGACAAAGGGCCCTCCCTGTGTGTTGTAAATTGTCATTGCATCACAGTGATAGGGAGTGTGAGGGCTGCATGGTCGAATAGTTAAGTGAATGTGACCATAGAGAGAGAGGGAATGGGTAAGGGTGCAGGGCTTTAAGTGTCAAGTGGGTTGTGGAGGGAGTGGTTGGCAAAGCAGAGTGTTGGTGAGGAGAGGCAATGGGGATCAGATTGAGGGTGATGGGAAAGTCATACTCACTTTTCCTGTGCAGAGAAGGTCATGAAACCTCTTCCTGCACCGCAGCCAGGTTTTGCGGCTCATAGAGATGGAGTTGACCTCCTGGGCTACTTGTAGCCACACAGTTTTAGCCTACTGAGGTGGCTTTTTTCTCCCTGAGGAAGGGAAGAGCACCTCCTTATTGGATCTTGCTCCCTCCACCAAAGCTTGGAGGCAGGCCTCATCGAAGCGTGGAGCACACTTTGGCCTACTGGTGGACATAGTGGATGAATGAAGGGCTGACAACAATGGTCATAAAGTTTCCAGTCTCCAGAAAAAGCAAGGCTGCTTGCAGGCCTTAAATCCAGCAGCATTGATGATGTCATCGGAGGCGACTTTCTGTAATAAAGACTCATTGGGACAGGGGTTTCCACATGCTGGAAATCAAGTGCCCAATTAGGGGAAAATCGCACTTTTTTCACACTTCACATTGGAGTCGGGGTCCTGACACGAAAACCACCTAACACGCCCCAGCCCGCCCCCAATGGCAAAATCGAGCCCATTGTAAAAGATATTGAGGAAGGATTTATAGTTTTCAGAAAATAAACTAACAGTCAGAGGTAGGAGACAGAGAGTGGGGATAAAGGGAATGTTCTCTGATTGGCGGGATGTGACAAGTGGTGTTCCCCAGGAATCTGTATTGGGTCCTCAGCATTTCACCATAATACTGATGCTCTGGCCACTGCCATTTTTAAAGGGACCTTCCTTTGGGCAGCTGAAACACCTGCCCGTTTCGAGCGGTAGGCCTCATGATATAGTTAGGAAACAGATTTTCAGGGTGGAATTTGTGCTGAGCATCTCTGTCTATGTGTCATGGCATTGAGTGGCCTAACCAGTGATCCTTAAAGAGATATTTCTGCTAGCAGCTCCAAAAATGGACCATAAAAGAGCTCCTCCTGGCTCTACAAAGATACCACAGATTGCTGCCAGCCCAGTCTTGCCCCCTTCCATGTTCGCCTCCCTCACCTCAGAACCAACCTATGGGCTGGTGAGGCGTCAAGCTGCCTGATATTGCACTAGCCTGGGGCTGGCGAACTGTGCTCTGCTGGTGTGCCACACAAAAGTATAAATTGGCCCCGATGTGACATTGAGATTGTATTTGCTCAATAAAAGTGAATTTATTGCTTTGATAAACTAAGTGCAGTTTAAATCAGAGAGATGAGGAAAATATTACTGTTAAGTCTGTGTGTCCCAGTTATGCTTATTATAAATCACTGGACACAGACCACAAGAATAACTTTAACAGGTCTTTACTATTCGGAGGTCAGGGCTGAACTGCCCAGCAAATCCCTACACAACGTTTATATACCGGTGTGGTCACCACCGGTATTACAGTATACAGCAGCCAAGAGAAAGTAGTGCATCTCTTAAAATAGTTCTCTTAAGGTGGAACAGGTTACATACACCACAATCCTCCCTTTTTAGCTTAACAGTTATATCCCCATTTAACATAACATAATAACATATAGATATATATATATACAACTTCATGCAAAACAGTTCAAAGATTCAGTCTCTGAGGAGGCCTCCTGATTCGAGTTGGATAACGCCTTTCAGGGGTCTCTGATTCTCGTTGCTGGGGTGACTCATCTAGTTGATCTCTTATGGATTGGACATCATCCTCAGGTACATTCACTTCTGAGGTAGATGCTTCAGGTTCACTAACTTCTTCCACGGTTGTCTCTGCCGTAACCCTGGGTTCGACCCTTGTTCTCGATTCTACCAGTTGGTCAGCATGACGCCGTATTACATTTTCACCAATATCTACCGTGTACATCAGGGGTCCTCGTCTGGCCCGAATTGTTCCAGATTGCCATTTGTCGTTTTTATAGTCCCGGGCTAACACTGGTTGTCCTATTTCGAAACTCCGAGTGGTCTTGTTATTTATATGCTGGAACTATTTGTTTTCAACTTCCCTCCGCCCATTTGGTTTTAACAAGTCCAACCTGGACCGCAACCTCCTGTTATAGAACATCATGGCAGGACGTTGGTTTGTCACTGCATGAGTGGCGTTTCGATATGCCAGTAGGAATTTGTCCACCTTGTGTTGTAGTGGAATCTGATCTTCGCTCATGGCCTTAATTGCTTTTTTGAACGTTTGTACAAATCTCTCGGCCAACCCGTTTGTAGCCGGATGATATGGGGCAGAGGTATAATGTTTCATCCCATTCTTCTTCATGAATTTCTGGAATTCTTCTGACACGAACTGCGGTCCGTTGTCTGAACATATTTGTTCTGGCAATCCATTTCTTGCAAATATCGTTCTTAGCACCGCGATCGTCTTTTCCGAGGTAGTGGTAGTCATCTTAATCACTTCTGGCCATTTAGAATGTGCGTCCACCGCAATTAAAAACATGGAGTCCATGAATGGACCAGCAAAGTCAATATGTACATGTTGCCATGGGGTTGAAGGCCATTCCCATGGATGCAGCGGTGCAATCGGAGGTGCATTTTGCACTTTTTGGCACCCTGAGCAGCTTTTCGTCAGATCCTCTATCTGTTGGTCGATACCCGGCCACCACACATAAGCCCTAGCAAGGCTTTTCATCTTGACTCCCCCCAGATGACCTTCATGCAGTTCCTTTAGAACTCTCTCTCTTAACTTAGGAGGAATAATCACCCTTGTTCCATACATCAATGTTCCTTGACGGACGGACAGCTGGTCTCGTCTTGCTGAGAATGCCGGTAACAGTGGATCACCATGTGCTGGCCATCCCTTCACTGTCACTTCGTAGACCCGGGACAGTGTCGGGTCGTTCCTGGTTTCTCTTTCAATACTTACATTGGTGACTGGTAAACATTCGATGATGGTCGAGTGAAATAACTCAACAGGGTCAACCGTCGGTGCCTCCTCCTCTGTAGGTAGTGGCAGGCGCGACAGCCCATCAGCATTACCATGCTGCTTTGTACCTTTGAATTCGATCTGATATTGATGTGCCCCTAGGAAAAGGGACCATCTCTGGAGTCTCTGTGCTGTCATCACCGAAACACCCTTCTTAGGGTTAAAAATGGATACCAACGGCTGGTGGTCTGTCAGAAGCGGAAACTTTTGGCCCTGCAGGTAATGATTAAGCTTCTTTACTCCCCACACAAGGCTGAGAGCCTCCCTATCTATCTGAGCATAGTTGCACTCAGCGGAGGTCAATGATCTGGATGCGAACGCAACTGGCCTCTCCAGGCCATTTGGCAACTTGTGTGAGAGTACTGCCCCAATACCATATGGAGAAGCATCACAAGACAAACGAATAGGTAGCGTTGGGTTGAAGTGAGCCAACACTTCCTCTGAGGTGATCAATGCCTTGCTTTTGCGAAAGGCCCTCTTACAGTCCTCGCTCCACTTCCATGGTACTCCCTTCTGCAAAAGAGCATTCAGCGGGTGCAGCACCGTGGATAAATTTGGCAGAAACTTATGGTAATAGTTAATCAACCCTAGGAACGACCTCAACTGGGATACATTATCCGGAGCGGGAGCCTTCACAACAGCTTCAATCTTGTCAAGAGACTTATGAAGCCCCTCCTGGTCAATGACATGACCACAGTACGAGATGCACTTCTGAAAGAACTCACATTTCTGGCGATTAACTCGAAGTCCATATTCTTTCAATCTGGTGAGCACCAGTTCCAAATTTGCAAGGTGTTCCTCGTCATCATCTCCTGTAATCAGAATATCATCCAGGTAACATTGTGTGCCTGGAATTCCCTGTAATACCTGCTCCATGGCCCTCTGCCAAATTGCTGGAGCCGATGCCACTCCAAAAACCAGTCTATTATACCGGTACAAGCCTCTATGCGTGTTGATCGTGAGATACTGGCGTGACTCTTCCTCAACTTCCATCTGTAAGTACGCCTGCGCCAGGTCTATCTTGGTGAAGTGTTTCCCACCAGACAACGAAGCGAAGATATCCTCAATCCGCGGAAGCGGATACTGCACCGTGTGAAGCACCGGATTAACAGTGATCTTGAAATCTCCACAGACGCGAACCTTCCCTGGTTCCCCCGGCTTGTTGCTCGATGAACGCTTCATGACGGGAACAATGGGCGTGGCCCACTCACTCCAGTCTACCTTAGACAGTACTGCTGAACGTTCTAGCCCTTCCAGCTCAGCTTCCACAGCAGGTCGTATCGCATAAGGTACCGGTCTGGCTTTGAAAAATTTCGGGTTTGCATGTTCTTCAACCTTGATGTTTGCCGTAATTCCTCTCAGTGTTCCCAGTCCCTGTTGGAACACCTCTTTAGCATCATCCAATATTCTGGACAATCGTTTAGGTTTGACATCTTTTTTACTGGAACCTACCGTTCGTGCTTTTAAGGAATGCCAGTCCATATTTATTTTCCTAATCCACTCCCGTCCCAGTAGTGGTGGACCTCCCTCAGGTAGCACATATAAGTCCATTCCTCGGCTTTCTTTGCCCTTGTGGACCACCTTTACCTCTATCTTCCCGATGGGGTATACTCTTTGCCCCGTGTATGTTTTCAATACAATCTCCGTATCCCGTAGGGGAATATGTGGGAATAACCTTTTGTAATCTTGCTTATTCATGACCGTCAATGCCGATCCAGTGTCCAATTCCATCTTCACTTGGACTCCTGCTATCTGAAGTGTGACCCAGATTGTTTGGAGGTCTGCTTCATTACCAACATTGTGTACTCTTAGACTACCCAGTTCATTACTGCTGGAGTCTGAATTTGACTTCTGTTCGTTCGAACTGTTCTCTGTCACCTTGTGTACCTTTCTGTACTTTTCCTGCGGTGACTTTTTGTTGCTGGTCTTCTTTCCTGACCGGCATACTTTAGCTATGTGACCAAGCCTGCCACATTTTCTGCATTCTTGATTTTTGAACCAGCACTGGTTCTGATCATGCGTTGTCTTTCCACAACGATAACATTTTACTGTACCCAAGACCATTGGATTGGGGCTGAGTTCCGGTGACCGTAGCTGCATTTCCGCAGTGCCTCTCGCTGCGGCTTCGTGCGATGCTGCAATAGTGACAGCTTTATCAAGCGTAAGATCATTCTCCTCAAGCAGTCGCTTTTGTGTTCCTTCTTTTAACAATCCACACACAAATTTATCTCTCAGCGCATCTGCTAGTCCTGTTCCAAACTGACAGTACTTTGATAGCTTACGCAGTTCAATTAAAAATTCAGCGTTGCTTTCGCCTTTCAGCTGCGTTCTTCTGTAAAATTTAAATCGTTCCGCTATCAGCAGCGGTGTGGGGTTTAAATGATTTTTCAGGACAGTAACAATATTCGCGAAAGTCTGATCCGCCGGTTTATCTGGTGATAGAAGGTGCTTCAATAGCCCGTATGTCTTCGCACCCATTGAGCTTAATAAGGTTAGTGCTTTCTCATCATCTGGTACCTTATTTGCTTTACAATAAACTTCCATGCGTTCTACATACGTGGTCCAATCTTCAATATCGCTATCAAAGGTATTAATGTTCCCATGTTTAGGCATCCTTGCAAGTTTTTAAATTTTTCTTTTTCTCAAAATGGCGGCTTCCCGCACTTGTCTTCTTCCCCCGCCTACTAAAATGGCGGCTTCCCGCGCTTGGCAGTTTTTCCCGCGCTCGTCTTCTTTCCCCGCCGACTACAATGGTGGATTCCCCCGTTTGCCTTCTTCCCCCGCTGGCTGCAATGGCGATTGCCGTGCTGCTGCCGTTCTCGCCTCCCCAGCGGTTCTCAACTCCCCGACGCTGCTTTTACTCCCCCGCGGTTCCCGTGGGCATTCACGCTTCCCCTGCTGTTGCGCCTCTCAGCCCCGCATGCAGGCCGGTCCTTTCCACCGGCTGCGTTTGAGTTCTCCGCGGCTCTCGTGCCTTAAGCTGCCCCAGTCGCTGCGCCTCTCGGCCTCGATTGCAGCCCGGCCCTTTTCACCGGCCGTGGTCGAGTTCACCGCCCTTTTTCCTCCGTTTTCCCTCCCCCACTCCACAGTCAACGCGGCCAACTTTCTGCTCGTGTCGCTGATCGGCTTACCCACCACCGTGGTAGAAGGGATGATCACTGCCTGTCGCTGATGGAGGGCTTTGTGGTCAGAATTTTTCTTTTTAACCCGGGTTCTCGATGCCTCCCGTGCGATGGTGCTCAGCAGGATGATGAGGGCGGATGCCTCTTCTCGACGCCCGTTCTGAGGACGAAGCTGCCTTGGATGTAAAACTGCCGCAGGGTAAGATCGGACTCGTCGCCACTGTTAAGTCTGTATGTCCCAGTTATGCTTATTATAAATCACTGGACACAGACCACAAGAATAACTTTAACAGGTCTTTACTATTCGGAGGTCAGGGCTGAACTGCCCAGCAAATCCCTACACAACGTTTATATACCGGTGTGGTCACCACCGGTATTACAGTATACAGCAGCCAAGAGAAAGTAGTACATCTCTTAAGGTAGTTCTCTTAAGGTGGAACAGGTTACATACACCACAATTACTTTGATCTAAACATGATGTTGCTTCCCTCTTTTTACCTGTCCTACTGGATGTTTTATTTTGTTAAACAGATATAATGTATGAGTCATGATATTATCCCTGAAGCAATCTACTGTGAGCGTTGAGAATAAAAATAAAATAAAAATATTTGAAGGTCATGATATTTGCCAGAGATTAAACAGTGCCCCATTAGGCAATATCTTTTAACTTGGGCATTCACTGGAGTTGGTGACAGGACAGGATGTCATTTTGATTCCAGGCTTGGCCGGTTTTCTCAGCTGACAGGAGTGAGAATAGAATATCGTCTTCATTACCTGGGTGATAATCTGGCGGGGCAGATCACCCATCCTTTATAGCAGGGGCTCTCAATAGGGGCCCGCGAGAAGGTTGCAAGGCGTCCGCCAGTTGGGTTGTCCCAAAAACATCAGTGGCCTCCCCTGAATATTGAGACGAGTGGAATAGTCTCAGCGATACAAAGACTGTGCATGCGCAGCCAATTCAGGTTCTTACTGTTGGACGCCATTTGTATGATAAGACCCTTTGCATGTCACTGACTTTTACAGCAGTATTTATCTCGGTAAGATTTTTTTATGATCCAGCCCTATTTGCTTCATAAACCACTCATCACTTTTAACTATTAAATAAAATAACTGCTCTTCCGGGTGAGTGAAACCTGAGTTCAGGGTGGGGAAATCCGCGAGTTAGTCCAGCGTTGCGTGAGGTAGTGCAAGCCTTCCTTTCAACCCTTTCCTTTCCCCTCATGAGGAGCCATCCTGAGTTTGTTGGAAGCCGCTCGTGTATTTGAAAAGAGACATTTTTTCTCCTGTTTAAACTGGCATTTAAGACAGGGAGGGGGCACCATCAACGGAGAGAGTGTGCGCGTGTGACGTGGCCGTGGAGGGGTGGAAAGGAGGGAGGAAAGAAAGAAACTTTCCAATCTCTGGGCCTGTGGCAAGGCTGTAATAATCAGGATCGGGTGTGACTCTCTCTTTCAAGGTCTTCAGTCTGAGTTAATAAAATAGCTGAAGGCGTTCTCACACTTTCCCTCATACCTCAGACTTGGAGCTTTATATTCATGGCCATGTGCTTCTCTGAGGCCGGATAGGTCTGCTCTGGTTGCTCGTGTCCTTTGAGATACCGCTGGCTATTTGTGAAAGGGTTCGGGAGGAGGAAAGAGGGGGCTGCCTTTGTCACTGAAGTATTTATGGCGATGAGGTCGGGTGGGTAAAGTTGCTCAGGCCCCTGTTTATTTCTCTCGTGTGCCATCCGCCTCCGCCATTACTGGTGCTCTTAATTCAAGTCGCTGGCTTTCACCTGTATCAAAATAAGAGGGAAGTTTTGTTTCCAAAATGGAGGGCACGGGCCTGGAATTTTAGTCCAGTCTGGAAAAGTGTGCACAAAACGAGCCTGTAGAGAACAATCTGTATGTTCAACCTGTTTTAAAATGTAAATGATCCCTTGTTGCTCCTGGTTCATTTCCTGTTAAGCAAATGATTGATGGGGTGGATCAGGCCTTTGGCAGCAAATGGGCACATAATGTAAATTTAGGACATAATAAATTCTTCTTTTATGTAAGGTGTAATACAGCTATTTCAGTGGGAGCAAGATAAATTGCAAAGAATAGGAAAAATCGTTGTAAATGTACACAATACATACCAGGTGTGAATAATTTTTTAGTTCGACCGTCAGCTTCGAAACAATAAAGCCCACAGAGCGGTGATACAGATCTTCCTTCATCAAGTTCAACTGTAAGGGCTGAAGAACACCGAGGAGGTGGAGGTGTGAGTAAAAAACATAAAGCCGCCGTTAAAAAGGGAGTTGGATAAATACCTGAAGGAAAAAAATTGCAGGGGAAAGGGGAAAGGGTGGGGGAGTGGGACCAGCTGATGTGCTCTTGCAGAGAGCCGGCACGGGCTCGACAGGCCGAATGGCCTTCCATGCTGTAACCATTCTATGATTCTATGACTCTATGATTAGCCCTGCAAAATTAAGGAAATACGGAGACAGTTTGTACAAGTACTGTCCAATGAATCTTAGAAACCCTCCAAATTACAGAGACATTTAATCACCAAATATATAAATACAAGCTACGCACTAAATTCTCGGTACTAAAGCAGTGATGAAATCCACAACTACCGCTGATAAAAAGTTTGCAGTTTCATCTGACTTAACGGTGCAGAAAATTGCTAAAGCAAAAAATCACATACGATTGCTGAGGAGTTGATAATGCCGTGTGCCATTGAAATCGTAAAGGAAATGTTTGGATAGCAGAAGGTCAAGGAACTGGAAAAAAAATACCGATATCAAATGACACTGTCAAATGATGGATTGATTTAATGTCAGAAGACAGAGTTTTGCAGTGCATTGATCGGCTGCGTGACAATGACTTTGTCAGATACAGCTTGATGAATCCACAGACATTTCTAAATGGTCCCATTTACTCGCCTCTGTTCGGTATGTGTGGAATAAGGAAATAAAAGAAGACTTTTTAGGGCTAGAAATTCGTTATAGCCAAGGAATGAGCCACGTCAGTAGAAAAGTTCGAGAATTTGCGCCAGTTGCTAATGTTTTAGACTGCACGTAAAATTCGTGCTCACTGCTCAAAAAATGATTGGAGTCCTAATTCAAGTCTTAAAGCCCAAGCTCATTGGCGTTACACTTAAAGGGTGGACCAATATCAGGTGCAGTCTAATCACAAGTCATGATTACCACAGGCTTTTTTCAGTACTTAAAGGAGAATTTTACATCCGGGGCGATAACGGGGCTCTGCGCACCGGATGATGTCACAATCTCCGGGCTGCAGGAGGTTGAGGTGGTAAGTTTTAGCGCCAGCACTAACCCGCCATGGAAGTTCGCTGGTGTCAGTAATTTCACTGCGCCTGGTCGGTGAGCCCTTAGCACCCCCCCGTTATCGCCCCCCAGAGGCACTAACGGGAGATGCAAAGGAGGCCAATTTCCCCCCTGAGGTTCATTGATGCTGCAGCACCTCATTCTCAGCATTGCTGGCTGTGCAGCTGCCTCAGCAAGCAGAAGCAGGCCGAGGAGAAGGAGCCGGAGGACTGAAGCAGCTGTACTCATGGTAGAATCACGCCCCAGGGAGAGAGCCTGCAGATTCTGTGATCAAGCATTGGAGTTGTTGGTGTTCGCTGTGGAGAGATGGAGGGCGGTGCTCTACCCAGCAAGTGGCAGGAGGTCCTCGCCACAAGTCTTCCACACCATGTGGAGGGAACTAGCTCAGCACGTCTCAGGCAGCACTGTGGTCCCCAGGACCCACACACAGTGCAGGAAGAACTTTAACGACCTCACTCAGGTGGTCAGGGTGAGTCAATGCTTCAACAAATGCTACATACCACCATCTGAGCCACAGTCTGCACAAGCTGCCCAAAGCACCACATCCCCAGCACTCACCCACCAACAATCTCTACCTACCAACACTCACACCAACATCTCACACCTTGTACACAATGACAGCTATTCAACTATGGCAGGCATGTCACTCAAACACATTGCTCCACACTCACTCACACACTTTCCTTTCTCTTGCAGGCCAAGGTGGCTCACAACAGGAGGGAGCAGGAGCGCACAGGCAGTGGACAAGCCGACACCCAACCACTCACTGCGCTGGAGAATCGAGTGCTGCAGGTTATTGGGCGCCAGGTGGTGGGCGCCGTGGCCACTGTCGACGTTGACCCCCTTGGGGACAACAACGGTATGTTCATCCCTACTCCTTCTTCTCACATCCCACTTCACCCTCACCCCACACGCGGTTTGCACTTTCCAGCTAATCATGCTGTATGTATGCATTTCTCCCTTTCTGCCCTCCCCTCACCTTAACCCGACTCTTGTGCCTTTATGCATCAGATAATGAGCAAGCAGCTGAGCAGCCTGTCCCTGAGGGCACCGTAGAGAGTGAGGTGGGAGAAGAGGAGGAGGAAGAACACACCGCATCACTGCATGTCTCACCCGTAGGCACCAGCTCAGATACTGGCACTACACGTTCTTTAGAAGCTAGTATCGTAGCAGGATCTGCACAGGGTGAGGTACTGGGGACGAGTGGGTTGCAGCAAGGCCAGGGGGAAAGGGTCGCTCGGGGGCCAGCTCCCCAGAAGTCGAGTTCGCGCGTGAATTCTGCTGCACAGGACTCAGATGAGGACCTCGAAGGGGAGGCCTTCAGAAGAAGGGTGATGGGCATGCATGCGGAGATGATAGGTGCAATGGCAAGGGTGCCCGAAAGCCTCTCGGCAATGGTAAGGAACGTGAAGGAGTCTGCCTCCAACATTGCACAAGGCTCTGCGTACACCATGGAGCCCATCATTTCCAGCCTGCAAAGGATGGTAGACTCTCAGAGAGATCGTGGCGACCGAGAACTGATGCCGCGTTTGATGGGTGATCTGGCAGCTTCCATTGGAACAGAGGCGGAAGCGATGCAACGTATTGTAGCAGTTTGTGTAGATCGCCACTAAATAAGAGAGTTTGACTTCGACGAACTATAAATAAGTTGTTTATTTACAGGAACAGGCTAATTACATCAGGTAAGATAGCAGGTAAGATGGCTGACTGTAGGAGCACCGTGGTGTAGGTCTTGTCCCAGCGGGGACTCCACGAGGATTGAGTTCGCAGTCCTGTGGGGAGCGTGATGACATCATCGCGTTTGTGTTGTGACGTCATCATGTTGCTCGCGTTTCCCGCGCTTAGGGCGTCACGTGATGCGCGTCATTGCGTCACTGGCCGTTGAGGCCGAAGTCGGGAGGTCGGGCTGTGCCGGTGCTTGCCGCGGGAGCGGAAGATTGCGTCGCTCCAGTCGGCTGGCCGTTGAGGCCGAAGACGCTAGGCCGGGCTGTGCCGGTGCTTGCCGCGGGAGCGGAAGATTGCGTCGCTCCCGTCGGCTGGCCGTTGAGGCCGAAGACGCTAGGCCGGGCTGTGCCGGTGCACGCACATCACGTCGTATGTGACATGACGTCAGCGCGCTAGGGCGCATCTTAAAGGGGCAATGGCCCCAACAGGTAAGTTAAAAGGGCAACGACCCCAAAAGGTAAGGTAAACATACAGTAAGGTAAGTTAAAGGGAATTATGTGTCTCAATGTAAGGGACAACCAGTGGTACCGCCACATAGGCCCCCCCAGAATTCGCTTTAACGAAAGTCCAAGGATGAGATGGTCTGACGAGCTGGTGGTCACGGCGGTTGTGCTGTCTTGACTTGGTAGGCGAGGTATGAAGATGCTGCTCATGAGCGGATCCTTACGCGCGTCGTGGCGAATAAAACGTATCCGTCAGGTGAAGGACCGTGGAGATGTGCGAAACAGCAGGCCTTGTCAGAGTGACGGGCAGGTTGGGCGGACGCGGGCAATGTCTCCGTTGGCTGGTGAGCGAAACCTTCGGGAGGCTGGAACGCACGGAACGGTGCGTGCCATAGTGCTACGACATGAACACAACGGAGGGTGAAGAGTTGCTGCGTTGAGGCTAGCAACTTTCACGTGGCTGATCGTGGCCGCAGGATGCCCATTGGACCCGTCCTCGATGT
Source organism: Somniosus microcephalus (assembly GCF_052327205.1). Taxonomy (NCBI): domain Eukaryota; kingdom Metazoa; phylum Chordata; class Chondrichthyes; order Squaliformes; family Somniosidae; genus Somniosus; species Somniosus microcephalus. The sequence goes on along the minus strand of NC_140992.1, from coordinate 40,879,004 downwards.
GTGCAGCTTCAGTTGACGTTGGCGTTTGTTAAAGGGAAAACTGGAGAAAGGGCGGCAACGGTCCAGGTTGTTGTTGCTTTCAGGAGGGGTTAACTCTGCCTGGAGGGCGGCAACACTTGTAACAGTTGTAGATTTAGGAGAAAACAGCCGGGAGGGCGGCACGCTTTTGTTCACGCCGAATCGTGTAGTAGGTAACACAACCAGCAAGCTGAAGGGCTGGTGCGTCGTCGGCGGAGAAGGAGTCGTCGGTGTTCACGAGGGATGGGTTCTCGTGGTTCGCGAGGGGTGGGTCCTCGTGCGCGAGGAGTGCGTCCTCGTGTTTTGCGGGGGTGAGTCCTCGTGGTATCCCCGCGGGGTGCACTCCGATCTTGTGGGCCCGAACATGCTGTACCCCGTGCTTGGAGAGATGTATACTTGCTGTTGCTTTGGACGTAGAGGCGGACGATCCGTGTGGCGGTAGAAGAGTCGAATACGGAGACCATGAGCACGTGCGTGGTCTGTGCTGCATCGATGTTCTCGGCGAACAGGGCTTCTACCTGCATAAAGCACGAGGGAGACCGTGGCTCCCTGGATTGCGGTAGCGACAGCAGAACGGCTGATGCTTCCATAGCGTGCTTCGTTTGTGAAAGACGTTCACAAACCCACCAATTGTAGCGCTGGTGGACGACGGTTGCCGTTGGTCATGCTCTACCTCTGTGAAATCGTTTGTGAAAAACGGGCTCACCTCCAAGCTGCGCTTCCTTTGCGAAGGCGTACGCAAAGACGGGGTCGCTTTTGGTGGAATCGGTGTCAGGCGGTTGCTATTCCGTGGTTGTTCATCGGTTGTGCGTTCAGGTGCGCGTTGCTACCGTGAAAATCGTTCACGGATACGGGTTCATCAATTGTAGCGTTGGAATTGATGAGCTCCCGTACTCACGTCGTGGGGTCACCAATGTAGCGGTTCGTGTAGATCGCCACTAAATAAGAGAGTTTGACTTCGACGAACTATAAATAAGTTGTTTATTTACAGGAACAGGCTAATTACATCAGGTAAGATAGCAGGTAAGGTGGCTGACTGTAGGAGCACCGTGGTGTAGGTCTTGTCCCAGCGGGGACTCCACGAGGACTGAGTTCGCAGTCCTGTGGGGAGCGTGATGATGTCATCGCGTTTGTGTTGTGACGTCATCACGTTGCTTGCGTTTCCCGCGCTTAGGGCATCACGTGATGTGCGTCGTTGCGTCGCTGGCCGTTGAGGCCGAAGACGCTAGGCCGGGCTGTGCCGGCGCACACACATCACGTCATACGTGACGTGACGTCAGCGCGCTAGGGCGCGTCTTAAAGGGGCAATGGCCCCAACAGGTAAGTTAAAAGGGCAACGGCCCCAAAAGGTAAGTTAAACATACAGTAAGGTAAGTTAAAGGGAATTATGTGTCTCAATGTAAGGGACAACCAGTGGTACCGCCACAGTATTAGTGCTGTAATGTAGTCTATGCTTGGCGGCATTCAATCTCAGACTGCTATAATGCAGTCTCAGCTTGATGCCACACAAGCTCTGACTGCTGCCTTCGTGGCTGGGTCTACCATCATCGACCAGGGCTTTCACAATGTCGCAGCAGGCCAGCAATCTGTGTTGCAACAGATTGCTAGGGATGCTGAGATGCTGCCCCGGGGGAGTGGCAGTGGGTCAGTGGCGCAGGATGCTGCTGTCCTCTCTCAGGATGACAGCATTCCTGCTCCCATCACTGCCACTCCGCCATTGCCCTTGTCGCTGAGGTGATGCAGTCTACAGCTGGGCCTTCCAGGCCCAGAGCTGGTCGAGGGCGTCCTGCAAGGCCATCTGAAGTCTCCCGCATGGACACTCAGCAGCCTTTCACCAGCCCTGCTGCAGCCACTGGGCCAACACTTTGTAGGCACACTAGAGTAAGCAAAGGCACAGTAACGACAGGCACTAAGGGATTGCACAAGGGTGAATAGGTAATACTTTTGGTATAAATATGTGTTTACTGATATTTGATAAATGTATTAATTCAGTTTGGATTCTTTTGTGTTGTGTCTCATTTCAGTCTTGCGCTGTGATATGACCTGCGACAGGGATAGAATGATGGGAATGTGGTGAGCAATGGGGATCTGGGGTTTAATTCATTCGAACCGCAGTCTGATGAGGCGTTCATGGACTGCCCTTCCGGAAGGCCAATTGAGTGGCTGCCTCCTCCCTCGCTCCTGTTCTTCCTCCTCCTCCTCATCGTTCTCTTCCTCCTCAACTCCCTCTTCCTCCTCCTGAGGTGGTCCCGCAGTCCCTGGTGGCAAGGGTGGGCCCTCACGATGGCCAAGTTGTGGAGCATGCAGCAGACCAGCACGAAATAGAAACATAGGAGCAGGAGTAGGCCATTCGGCCCCTCGAGCCTGTTCCACCATTTAATGAGATCATGGCTGATCATTCAAATTCAGTGCCCTGTCCCTTCTTTCTCCCCATATCCCTTCATCCCTTTAGCCGTAAGGAATATACCTAACTCCTTCTTGAATATATTTAATGAATTGGCCTCAACTACCTTCTGTGGTAGAGAATTCCACAGGTTCACCACTCTCTGGGTGAAGAAATTTCTCCTCACCTCTGTCCTAAATGGCTTACCCCTTATCCTTAGACTGTGACCCCTGGTTCTGGACTCCCCCGCCATCGGGAACATCCTTCCTGCATCTAGTCTGTCTAGTCCTGTTAGAATTTTATAAGTTTCAATGAGATCCCCTCTCATTCTTCTAAACTCTAGCGAATATAAGCCTAATCGACCCAATCTCTCTTCATGCATCATTCCTGCCATGCTAGGTATCAGTCTGGTGAATCTTCGCTGCACTCCCTCCATGGCAAGAACATCCTTCCTCAGACAAGGCGACCAAAACTGCACACAATAATCAAGGTGTAGTCTCACCAAGGCCCTGTACAACTGCAGCAAGACATCCTTGCTCATGTACTTGAATCCTCTTGCTACGAAGGCCAACATACCATTTGCCTTCTTAACCGCCTGCTGCACCTGCATGCTTACCTTCAGCGACTGGTGCACAAGGACACCCAGGTCTCGTTGCACTTCCCCTTTTCCCAATCTATTGCCGTTCAGATAATAATCTGCCTTCCTGTTTTTGCCACCAAAGTGGATAACCTCACATTTATCCACATTATACTGCATCTGCCAGGCAAATGGGACACCCACTCAGCCAAGTACCGGAGGGCTCCTCCCGAGCGCTCAAGGCAGCGGAAGCATTGCTTCAGCAGGCCGATGGTCTGCTCGATGATGTTCCTGGTGGCAGCATGGCTCTCATTATATGAATGCTGGGCAGGAGTGTTGGGGTTACGGAGGGTGTCATGAGCCAGGTGGAGAGCGGGTAGCCCTTGTCTCCGACCAGCCAGCCGCGAGCTTGATGTGATGGCTGGAAGAATGCTGGCACTCCGGTCTGGCGCAGGAAGAAGGCATCGTGGCTGCTGCCAGGTTAGCGCTGTCTGTGGTCGCACACCAACTGCACATTAAGTGAATGGTAGCCTTTGCGGTTATGGAAGACCTCAGGATTGTTATGCAGTGCTCGCAACGCCATGTGGGTGCAATCAATGGCGCTCTACACCATGGGGAATCCCGCTATCCTGGCAAAGCCACATGCACACTCATCCTGCTTCTCTCTGGTGATGGGGAAGGAAATGTAATCCCTTCTCCTACTGTAGAGAGCCTCTGTGACCTCCCGGATGCAGCAATGGATGGCGAACTGCGAGATGTTAGCTATGTCTCCTGTTGCGAACTGGATGTATCCGCTGGCGAAGAAATTGAGGGCAACTTGACTGCCACTGGGAGAGCTGTGGTTGCCCTGGTCTGATGCTGGAGGTCTGGTTGCAGAAGCTGGCAGAGTTTTGTGTCCACCTCCTTGGTGAAGTGGAGCCTTCCAATACACTGCTCCTCGCTTAATTGGAGGTTGGAGAAGTGCTCTCGGAATATCCTCGGAGGGTAAGGCCTCCTGTTGAGAACCCTGATGGCCCTCCTCCTCCCTCTGGGCACATGCTCCAGTCTTTCTCGCTGCCTCTGCTCCCTCTGCCGTAGATCCTGGAGGGCGAGGTCGACTGCCAGTACAGTGCCCATTAATGTTACCAAGTAAGTAATTTGATTCTTTGAAGAATAAATGTAGCTACCTTTTAGCTGCCGCATCATGCCTGCTATAAAAGAACCCTGAAATTACTGAATGAAACTGTTGGAGTATGTGAAACTGACAAGAAACCACTGAAACTACACTAACCTGACAGCTGCAAGTCATTACTGATATTCCCTTTAAATGATGTCCCTGGAGCCAGTTTCCTGGTGCTTCATGCCAGCTCTCCCTGTCGGTGTTGCCTCCAGGCGCTAAGGTAGGTGGCGACAATCAAGTTAGCAGATTGGGCAGTTAGTGAGCGTTGCACACACACTGACATCACGATACACCTGGCGTTGACATTCCCGGCGATAACACTTTCCGGCGGCGCTACAGCGGGGGGTGGGGTGGGGGAGTGGGATTTGGCGTGCGGCGCTACATTTGCCTTGCTCCTGCAATATTGCTATAGAGTCCTGTTAGCGCCATCTGCCGGCGCTAATGAGAGGCGCTAAGGGGACAAATTTTCCCCGCTTTGTTTGCAAAGAGCTCAAGACAGCAAAAAAGTCAGACGATATTTTCAAATTGTTAGATGATTTCATGACTTCAGCAGAAATCAGCAGGACAAATTGCATTGGGGTCTGCAGCAATGACTGGAAAGCATTCTGGTGTTATGCAAAAAATAAAAGCCACTGTACCTCATGCGATTTGTGCACATTGGGGGAAAAATTCAGTTGGTTTGCGCCTCCCGTTAGGGCCTTAAGAGGGCGCAAAGCAACTTGCGCCCGTGCGCGGCGATGTTTGCGCCGCTCACAAAATTAACTGGACATTTTGCGGCGGCGCTAAACACTACCACCATGATCTCCTGCGCCGGCAGATCGTGACATCAGTCAAGTGTGCAACGCCCCGGTAGCGCCTCGGACAGGATATTGAGTGATGCCCCCTGCCTTACCGCCTGCCGCTAGCAATGACAGGTTGAGGGGAGCATTTTGCAGTCAGGAAGGGACTGGGGGAGCGCTATTTAAAGGCGACTGCTTCCTGCCTTTTTTTGTTGGTGACATTTTTGCACCACGCATTCTGAGAGAGAGAGAGACTTCTGGAGAGATTCAATGCTGTGTGAAGGAGTTTTGGGTACTGAGCAGCACTTTGCAGGTTCATTTTGATTTGCCCTTCCTTGTATCGATTTAGAAGAGACTATGGGGGCTGCACCCTGAGCTCTTTCCCATGGCCTCTCCATTGTTCTTTCCAGCAGATTTGATGTACAGGTCTCTCCAGGCCGAGTTTCAAGGCTGCAATGAGCAAGATGTGGATGGCGAGCAAGATCAACCCTCCCCTTTAAGAACTGTCCGGTACCAGTGTGTCTGTGTTCCATTGCTGACTGACATCACATGAGCTTCGCCAGCGCTCTGAGGTAGCGCCTCGCTCCTCGGCCTTTGTGCCTTAAGACAGGTGTATAGCGCCTGATTTAGCTCTCCAATCACCTCCAGGGGCGATAAAAGCCAAGTTTGCAGTCGGAGGCGATAATTAGCGCCAGGCGCTAATCTTTGCACCTGGCCGATAATTGCGCCCCAAATGGGGCGATACCGAACTTTTCCCCCATTGCTTTTTACACCGAGAGGCGCTTGCTGCAAAAGATATTGAACCAGGTCTTCACGGTGTTCTCAACACAGCAGTGACGCCCGTTAATTTTATTAAATCCAGAGCTACAAACTTCAGGTGTTTTGCTGCACTTTGTGAAGAAGTGGGTGCAAAGCACAATTCCTAGCTCATGCATACAGAGGTGAGAGGCAGAATGCTTACCTGTATACTTAATCCCAAGGAAGAGGTATGTACTTTCTTCGCTGATAAGAAACCTCAACATGCCAAGAGGCTGAACTGGATAAACGGGATTACCTTGCAGGCATATTCAGTGAAATGAATAAGCTGTTTCAAACTATGCAACGTGGGAGAACTCATTTCTTTGCCCAGTGCGAAAGAATTGAAGCATTCAAAAGAAAACTGCAAGTCTGGAATGTTCTTGTCTGTGGGGGGGACTATGGATATGTTTGAGCTCTTACCTTCTTTCATTCAAGAAAGAAACGTTGACTTTGACCTAATCAAACCATAAACTGGCAGCGCATCTTTCTGATCTACTCAGCAAACTTAATACTTATTTTCCAGAACTCATGACGGAACAATCTGCTACACACCTGTGAGCTACAAACCCCTTTAGTGGGAATATTGAAGCTAAACTGCTAGCCTCTGTCCTGGTGAGGTGCGGCACTGATGATTCCACTGTGTTCAGCTCCATTCACAATTAATCTGACAACGAGACAGCTCATGCCAGCCTACAGCAGGACTTGGACAACATAAAGGCTTGGGTTGGCAAGTGGCAGGTAAAATTCACATCATCTAAGTGCCAGACGATGAACATTTAGGTTAGGGTTAGGGAAAAAGGTCAACCACATCTCCTTATTCTTCAAGGGCACCAACATCGCTGAGCTGCACGCCATCAACATCTTGGGAGTTGCCATTGACCAGTAGCTTAACCGGACCATCCATATCAACACAATGGAAGTCACATACCCGAAACCAACAATTCGGAATTCTGTGATAAAAGGTGGGAAAATATGCACTACTCTATACTCCTACTATTAATGGTTATTAATCCCCAAACAATACAGCCATTTCAACTAACAGTAACAGTACTTTCCATGCGACAGTTTCAAAGAGTAATTATCCCCAAGACCTTCAGCTCTATTCTACTCTCTCTGGGGGAAGAAAAGCTACATTTCAGTAGGCAGTTCTACAACGTTCAAAATCAGTCCATTAATTAATCATTCACTCCCTAGTTATTTAAGTTGTGTATTACTTCCTCACAATGCCATTATCCATGGTTTTGAGCATTAAAATAAAACCTTGATCATGTGGAATTCTCCACTTGTAATTGCTATTCTGTCAGCTAATCATATAACAGCATTGTGAGGCCTGATCATATTACTGTCATAGTTCTTCGAACTCTCTCTGATGTTACAATGTTATTCAAAAATTAAGGTAAGGTGCAAACAATATTTTAAAAGTGTTACCAAATAGAAACAGCTAAAATAACCAGCTTCACCCTGCATCCAGAGGCATAGCTAACCAATTGACAATAGCCTTTTGATACTTTCAGTGAATGGTCTTTTTATGTTTTCATTTTTCTCCCTTCCTCTCCTGAACGCGCTGACTTATACTGGTGTAGAATTCCACCAGCACTGGCAGCCCACCAGTACCTTGTCCAAGTGGTCATTCTTCATGTGTGAACCTTGACAGTGAGGGCTACCAGAAACAAGCCTGACCACCTCCTCATCCATCATCCACATAAATGCAATTTTCAGCATGAGGTCACTGAATAATGCTCGGAATAGAAACTACAGCTGATTTTCCCGTTCCCTAGCTCCTGGCATGCTGAGGTCAATGAAGTAGCATGCCTACTACACTCCAGCTGAGTTAAATTAGCTCAGCATAGACAATGAATTGAACCTGGGTCCTTTCTGGCATTTACATCCTTCTTGCCTATCCAATCATAGCCAGATCATCTTCAGCAATGGCATCTCTCCCTGCCCTGCACTGTTAACACTGGAGTTACCCAAAGATCTATCCTTGGTTCCCTCCTCTTCCTCATTTACATACTGCCCCTTGGTGACATCATCCGAAGACATGGGCCTGGATTTTAACTCCCCCGGTCCGGCTGAAACCAGGCTGGGCAGCAGTTAAAATGGAAGGGGTTACTTACCCATTCCTTTCCCGCCTTGATCTGACCAACTGAAATTTTAGAATTGTAGGCGGCAAGGACACCTGCCACAAGCCGGCAAATTCTTAATTAAATGTGCAGATTTGCAATTTTAACCTGAGGCCCAAGTGGGGAAGCAATGGTGGTTTCTCTGCCAGACCAAACCTGCTGTGAACAGGAGCCAGGGGAAAAAGAGGCCCAGTAAGGCAAGTCTTTAAAAATATTTTTCTGTTTCCTTGTGGGCCAGGTGGAGCAGGTGCTCCTCCGGACCGCACAAGGAAACCTTGGGACTTGCCCTCCCCTCCCTGAAACTTAAATGCTGGGGACGGTTCCCGCTGGTTTCTGGCAGCGGCCTCCAGCTGCCTGAATTGCTGCTCCTTCCCGCCGGCCAGGCAGTGATTCCCACCGGGTCTGGGCAGGAGGCCGATTCTGAATATGGAAATGAAACCCTGGAGCTGTGACTTCCTATTCCACGTTCCTTCTACAGTTCGTCCTCCTTCACCCTCCAGGTGCTCGCTGTTGAATCTTCTACACTGAGATTGATTCGAAGCCCCCGGTTATACTCCACAAACAGGAACTTGCAGCAGAATTCATCCAATCACAGTTTCTCCCACACTCCCCCCAACCTACCCAATCACATTAATGATACATACAGGCACAGACGGTGCTTGGGCCCTTCCTATCTCTGCCTCCAGCCTCATCACAAGCTTCTACTGTCTCTGGATTAATGGTCCATCCTGCAGACCTTGAAACGAATGGCCTTACTGACTGTAATCGAGTCTCAAAACATTATCCTCGTTACTATTTTAATTAGAGGAATGAATATAACCCGTGGCCTGTCTAAGCTAAGAGATTAAAAGTACTCTACCAAGGCCCAATATTATAAATTAATCAAAGTGGTTTGTAGATTGGACAAAGGAATAAACAGCATACGCGTTAGACTGCGAGAACCTATTATCAATTGTAGCAGTTTAAGGTGAATTCACTGTTACAAGGAAGCGGCAATTGTTTAATTCTTTCAGACCTGTTTCCCCAAATACCTTTTAAACCCATATTTGTTTACAGATAACATCCAGTTCTATCTCGCCATCACCTCTCTCGACCCCTCCACTGCCTTTGTGCTGTCAGACTTCTTGTCCAACATGCAGCCTTGGATGAGCCTCAATTTTTCCCGGTTAAACATTGGGAAGACTGAAGCCATCCACAACAAGCTCCATACCTTTGTCACTGATTCCATCGCCCTATCCAGTCACTGTCTCAGGTTGAAACAGACTGTTTGCAACCTCGGCATTAATGTTCCCCCTGAGGTGCGTGGCCACAATCACAAAGTCCTGCATAGGCCGCTCACCAGCGCTGTCGCTGGAAGAGATACCGCGTATGTGCGGCTGCACAACAAATTTAAAGGGCACACGCAGGAAAAAAATTAGAGGGAACATTGCTCGGCATCCTACTCAACCGTGAGCTGAGCTTCCAACACTATATCCTCTCCATCACAAAGACTGCCTACTTCCACCTCCATAAAATCGCCATCTCTGCCCTTGCCTCAGTGCATCTGCTGCTGAAACTCCCACCCATGTCTTTGTTAGTTCTAGACTCGACTATTCTAATGCTCTTCTGGTCAATCTCCCATCTATCACATTCTGTAAACTTCAGCTCATCTAAAACTCTGCTGCCCGTATCATATCACGCACTGCTCCGCTCACCCATCACTCCTGGCCTTGCTGACCTACATTGGCTCCCAGTTATCCTCTGACTACAATGTAAGAATCTCATCCTTGTGTTTAAATGACTACGTGGCCTTCACCGTTTCTATCTCTGTAACCTCCTCCAGCCCTTCACCCCTCCAGAATTCTCAATTCCTCCAACTCTGCAACCCCTTTTGCATATCCCCACTTCACTTTGCCCATCATTTACGGCCATGCCTTTAAACTTCTAGCTCCCATGAACTGGAACTCACTCCCTAAACTCCTCTGCCTTTCTACCTTGCTCGCACATTCAGGTGCCATCCCAATCTCCTGTCCCTTTAACAAAAACTGCCACCAATGTGCCTTCTCAGCCCAGAAATTTCAGGACTGGAGATTTCTAGGGATGTTTTTATTGATTTAGAGGTGACCTTATTGAGGTATTATAAGACCTTCAACAGAATAGATAAACAGGATCCAGCATGATATTTATTATAACAAAAGCTCCAGATCAAGGCGACATGGATTAGAATTTAGACAAGTAAAGGTGAATATACAATAAAGATTTAACTTTTTCATGCAGTAGTTAGTGAACTAATTAAACAGCCTATCCAAGAAATTAGTGGAAGCAGAGGATGTTATGCATTTTACAAGAGTGATGGATATATTTTTGGGTGATGGAGCCATTGAAAGGTATCTGAGATAATGTGGGGTAGAAATGACACTGGGACTGGCCTGTTGGATGGAGATGGTAGTTTCCAGTCTTGTATAATCCTATGTTCCTAAGAAAATTGGGACAAATGGGTGGTGTTTGAAGGGGCGGGGAGAAGTAGATTAATTACATCTAATGTAATTTTCGTCACAACACAATTTTTCATTTCACTTTTTCTCGAGCCAAATTTCTCAATGAGTTCTCCCAGCATATAGCCTCATCTCAGGGAGAAGGGAAATCACAAGAATGATTTTCAATGGTGAACGTAGCTGATTCTTCACACCAGGATCATGTATTCTCCCAAAATCCATTCTTTACTAAAGGTCCTGAGAGTCCTATGGAGCAGAGCTTTTTTCTCCTTTGATTTATGTGCCTTTAATGAGCTTGCACTAAACCTCCCCAGGACCACAAGATATTGCCATGGGAAATCACCCAATTTCCTTTTCTCAAATTTCAGATGAAGCTCTGTATTTTCTTATACCTTTTATATTAAATAATCTTAAAAGTAGCTAAAAAATATAAAATCCAAATCCTTGTCTCTAATGTGACTAGGGGGCCAGACAACCATTACGTTAACTTAAGTTAACATTAGTGTGGTGTGCTATCTTTCCTCTTTTGCATTAAGCAAATAAACAGACAGCTCACAACCTCTTCAAAGACCATTTAAATCATAAGTAAAAACTCTTTCCTATCACCATCTAAAAATAATACTCCATTTTGCATAACGCATTACTCTTAGCATTGGTGTTCATCTGAACATTGATGCTGAATAGATGTCTCTGTGCTTTTACTTTTGTAGTCTAAATTTAAATCTAGCACGGACAGATGAATGAAGACTTCTTTCAGATGAGGGACTGGGTAGTACAAAATTTAATATGTCCTTTCATCGCTCTGACCTATCGGAGGAAATGATGGTCATCTATGTTTGTTAAATGGGGAACTGGGAGTGTACTGTTTCATTTCACCTGCTTCCTGCACTGCATTCAGTTCCTGGGGTGATGCTTCTGGACCTCACTATCTCTGTAATGTCTCTCTATGCCTGGTGACTTGGTGTTTATGGATCCTTTTCTCACTGGCTGGAAATACAACTTCCTTTCTGGCTTGGATCTCTTCCAGCAAGACCTTCAGGGAGGTTTCAGAGGCTTGTCTGTGACTCATGTTGATGCACTTGTGTTGATGAAACTTAATAGTGGGATGGCCTTATCCTTCCTTAATGCTGTCTTACTCTCCTTTGCTCCCTGATGTTCATCGCCTCCTTCTTTATCAAGCCATTAAGGTCCTCTTTAGCATATACATAGTGGGGCCTGATTATATCATTGGGGCACAACTGCATTTTTAACTTGGAGGCTTGAGCAGGAAATGGCAGTCAGTCAGCTAGGCCAATCCAGTGCAAGACTGGATCAGGGCCAGATGAGAACGTAAGAACATGAGAAATAGGAGCAGGAGTAGGCCATTCGGCCCTTCGAGCCTGCTCCACCATTCAATGAGATCATGGCTGATCTTCTGCCTCAACTGCATTCACCGGCCCTATCGCCATATCCCTTGATGCCCTTACTAGTCAGAAATCTATCAGCTTCTGTTTTGAATATACCCAATGACTGAGCCTCCACCGCCCTCTGGGGTAGAGAATTCCAAAGATTCACCACCCTCTGTGTGAAGAAATTTCTTCTCATCTCAGTCCTGAATGGCCTACCCTTTATCCTGAGGCTGTAGCCCCTGGTTCTAGACTCCCCAGCCAAGGGAAACATTCTCCCAGCATCCACCCTATCAAGCCCTGTAATAATTTTGTATGCTTCAATGAGATCCCCTCTCATTCTTCTGAATTCAAGAGAATACAGGCCTAATTTACTCAATCTCTTCTCATACGACAGTGCCGCCATCCCAGGAATCAATCTCGTGAACCTTTGTTGCACTCCCTCTATGGCAAGTATATCCTTCCTTAGGTAAGGAGACCAAAATTGTACACAGTACTCCAGGTGTGGTCTTACCAAGGCCCTATATAATTGGAGTAAGACTTCTTTACTCCTGTAGTCAAATCCTCTTGTAATGAAGGCCAGCATACCTTTTACCTTCCTAATGGCTTGCTGCACGTGCACATTCACTTTCAGTGGCTCATGTACAAGGAGGCACGTAAAGGTATGTTTACTGTAGTGTCCGTGTGTTGATAAAGACACTGAAGACGGAGTTGGTTCATAGGTGTTTACTAAGCAAAGTCTGGGGGGGGTTCTAACGGATATACACAATATACAGGCTTATATAGCCCGAGTGGCCATTACCGGCATTACAGCACACCTGGGGCTCTTAAAGGCACATACACTACAATTCCTCCCCTTTTAGCTAACCAGTACATCATATTTTAAGTAATTATTAATTACATGTTATAAGAAAAATAATATACACATTGCTGTAGTTAATTAATTATAAGTCAGTCTCTCAGGAGACTTCCTGACTCGGTCCGGATAACGCCTCGGGGGTGTAGTAGTTTCTGGTGGTGTAGTAGGTTCTTTTGGCAAGGCTGATTCGGCTTGAATGCCAGTGTCGGGTTCATCAGGTTCCAGTATCACCGGATCGGAGGTAGATATGGGTATCTCTACTTCATCGTTAGACGTATAGAGTTGTGGTGTAGGTTGTCCCTTTTCGGATGACTTTATGATTTGGTCAGCATGGCGCCTTATTATGCTTTCTCCGATGTCTACGGTATACATCAGTGGTCCTAGTCGTGTGCAGATAGTTCCAGGCTGCCATTTCTCGGTACGGTAGTCCCGGGCCAAAACTTGTTGACCTATCTGGAAGGTTTTAGTTGGCCTTTCATTCATGCCTTGAAACTGCCGGTTCTCCACGTCCCTTCTGATGTTGGGCTTGACCAAATCCAGCCGGCATCTTAGGTTTCTATTGAAGAACATCATGGCGGGAGTTTGGTTGGTAACCATATGTGTTGCATTCCTGTATGCGAATAAGAAGTTATCCAGCTTGTGCTGAAGTTTTATGTCTTCATTACCCATGGCCTTTATGGCCTTCTTGAAGGTCTGGACAAACCTTTCAGCCAATCCATTGGTGGCGGGATGGTATGGGGCGGACGTGTAGTGCTTAACCCCATTGTTTTTTAAGAACTTCCTGAATTCTTCGGACACAAATTGCGGTCCATTATCAGAACATATCTGTTCCAGCAGCCCATTCCTGGCAAATATGGTCCTTAATACTGTGATGGTTTTTTCCGTGGTGGTGGAGGACATCTTTATTACCTCCGGCCACTTGGAGTGTGCATCAACCGCGATTAAGTACATTGAGTCCATAAATGGACCAGCAAAGTCGATGTGCACCCTTTGCCAGGGAGATGAGGGCCACTCCCATGGATGTAGAGGGGCTTGTGGTGGAGCGTTTTGGACCTTCTGGCATCCTAGGCAGCTCTTGGTCATTTCTTCGATGTCTCCCTCGATGCCTGGCCACCATACAAACGCCCTAGCTAGGTTCTTCATTTTCACTCCACCCAGATGCCCCTCGTGAAGCTCCTTTAGCACTTTATCCTGGAGTTTAGGTGGAATCACCACTCTGGATCCACACATCAAGGTTCCTCGGCACACTGACAGTTGTTCTCTTCTTTGCGAGAATGCTGGCAACAGTGGTTCGCCATGTGCTGGCCATCCCTTCACTGTTAAATCGTAGACCCGTGAGAGAGTCGGGTCATTTCTCGTCTCCCTTTCAATGGCAGAAATTGTTACTGGTAGACATTCCACTATGGTAGAGTGGAACATCTCTACTGGGTCTACTGTAGGTGCCTCTTCTACCGTTGGCAACGGTAGGCGTGATAAACCGTCAGCATTCCCATGCTGTTTTGATCCTTTGTATTCTATGTTGTATTGGTGTGCCCCTAGAAAAAGGGACCACCTCTGTAGCCTTTGCGCTGTCATAATGGGAACACCCTTTTTAGGGTTGAATATGGAGATGAGGGGTTGATGGTCAGTCAACAAGGTAAATTTTTGTCCGTGTAGGTAATGGTTGAATGTCTTCACTCCCCATACCAGGCTGAGTGCTTCCCTGTCGATTTGGGCATAGTTACGCTCAGCTGAGTTTAATGAGCGTGACGCAAAAGCTATCGGCCGTTCCGAGCCATCAGGGAATTTATGGGATAATACTGCTCCTATGCCGTAAGGGGATGCATCGCACGCCAGTCTGATTGGCAGTGATGGGTTGTAATAAGCCAAAACTTCTTCGGATGTGATTAAGTCTTTGCATTTATGGAAGGCACGTTTACAGTCTTCGTTCCATTTCCAAATCACTCCTGTTTGTAGAAGTTCATTAAGAGGGTGTAGAAGAGTTGATAAGTTCAGTAAAAATTTATGATAGTAATTTATTAATCCCAGGAACGACCTTAATTGTGAAACATTTTCAGCTGCTGGGGCTTTTATGACCACTTCAATTTTTTCAGGTGACTTATGCAACCCTTCCTTATTAATTATGTGGCCACAATATGATATCTGATTTTGGAAAAATTCGCACTTGGGGCGATTTGCTCATAGGCCCCATTCTTTCAGCCTAGTGAGCACCTGCTCCAAATTGGCAAGATGCTCGTTGTCGTTTTCTCCTGTTACAAGGATGTCGTCTAGATAGCATTGAGTCCCCGGAATCCCTTGCAGGACTTGCTCCATAGCTCTTTGCCAGATAGCTGGAGCTGATGCTACTCCAAAAACCAGTCGATTGTACTGGTACAGGCCTTTGTGTGTGTTTATCGTGAGATACTTTTTAGAGGCCTCCTCAACCTCCATCTGTAGATATGCCTGTGCCAAGTCAATTTTGGTGAAACATTTCCCTCTGGATAGTGAGGCGAAAATATCTTCTATCCTCGGAAGAGGATACTGTACTGTGTGAAGGACCGGGTTTACAGTCACCTTAAAGTCTCCACAGATGCGAATTTTTCCCTGTTCTTCAGATTTATCATTATTCAGTGCTTTTTACATGACTGGAACGATGGGTGTTGCCCACTCGCTCCAATCTATTTTGGATAATACGCCTGCCTTTTCCAAATTCTCCAGCTCTGCCTCGACTGCTGGACGAATTGCGTATGGCACCGGTCTTGCCTTAAAAAATTTGGGAATTGCTGCATCTTCCACTTTTATTGAGGCGGTGATGCCTTTCAAGGTTCCTAGTTTCTCTTGAAACACTTCTTTGGCTTTGGCCAAGATGTCTTTTAATCATTCAGGTATGATGTCATCATTGTTTATTTTCTTACTGGTCACCGTCAGTGCCTGAATGGAGTGCCAGTCTAAACGTATCTTTCTGATCCATTCACGTCCCAACAACGGTGGACCACCATCTTGTAGAATGTATAAATACAACTTTTGTATTTCTTTGCCGTTGTATACAACAGACACCCTTATTTTTCCTTTGGGGTATACTTTCTGCCCCGTATATGTTTTTAAGATAATGGATGTGTCTTTTAGAGGTATATGCGAAAATAGCCTCTCGTAATCCCGTCGATTTATTACGGTTAGAGCTGATCCTGTATCTAGCTCCATTTTAACAGGGGACCCTGCTATTGTGAGGGTAACCCAAATGGTTTGGTAATCATCTTTGGCAAGTACATTATGTAATTTGAGACAGCTTAGTCTCTTGTTTTCGGAGTCGCTATCGCTCTTCTGGTCTTCGGAGCTACTGTCCGTCATCATTTGTACCTTCCTGTACTTTCCTTTATTGATTTTTTTTTTTCTGTCTGTGGATTTATTTTGTCCAGATCGGCATACCCGTGCAATGTGTCCAATCTTTCCGCATTGCCTGCATGCTTTGTCCTTGAACCAGCAGTCCTTCTGGTTATGGGTGGATCTGCCGCAGCGATAACATCTTTCGAAACCCTGTGTCATTTCATGGGTGCCGAAGTCCTGTGTCTTTTGTTGTATCTCTGCAGCTCCTCTTGCTGCTGCTTCGTATGATACAGCCATACTGAAAGCTTTGTCCAATGTTAAATCTTTTTCAGAAAGCAGCCTTTTTTGTGTTCCTTCACTTAAAAGACCGCAAACGAATTTGTCTCGAAGATAATCTGCTAGTCCTGCCCCGAATTGGCAGTACTTTGATAGCTTTCTTAATTCGGTTAGGTAATCAGCGTTACTTTCATTCTTGTGTTGATTTCTCTTGAAGAATTTGAATCATTCCGCTATCAGCAGCGGTGTTGGGTTTAAGTGCTCCTGCAGGGTATCAACAATTTCTTTAAAATTCTTGTCCTTTGGTTTGGCTGGAGTGATTAAATTTTGTAACAGCCCGTATGCCTTTGCGCCCATTAGGTTCAGCAGTACTGAAGCTTTTTTTTCATCTTCTATTCCATTTGCAGTGCAATATACCTCTACTCTTTCCACGTATGTGGTCCAATCCTCTATTTCGCTATCAAAAGCATCAATATTGCCAGACTTAGGCATTTCAGAAAAGATATGGTGCTTCCCGCGCTTTTCTTTCTTTTCAGCAGCAAAGATATGGCGCTTCCCACGCTTTCCCGCCACTGCTGCCGATGACAACGCTGTTTCCCACGGTTTCCGTTCTTTGTTTTTATTTTTTATTTTATTTGTTTACAGTTGGAGACTCGTTCCCACCGGACTTTCTCTGCAGGTCTGAACGCTGACCTGCTTGCCGCGCCGGCCGTCTACCGAGTGCTCCCTCCCAGTCCGTTATTGCTTGCCTCCGATTTCGCTGCCTGTCTCAGCTGTAGAGCCAGCCGCTGGAGCCCCAGCCTGACGCCCAGGAAGGATTAGCGCAGTACCTGCCACCAGCTTGGCCAGCTGGTGAAACCACAGCTTCTCTCACTTTCTTGAGTCTTCTGGACGCCCGAGGAATCGATGTCCTTGAGGTGCTGCCGAATTGCAGGTAAGTCCGTTTCCACTTCGTCACCACTGTAGTGTCCGTGTGTTGATAAAGACACTAAAGACAGGAGTTGGTTCATAGGTGTTTACTAAGCAAAGTCTGGGGGGGGTTCTAACGGATATACACAATATACAGGCTTATATAGCCCGAGTGGCCATTTCCGGCATTACAGCACACCTGGGGCTCTTAAAGGCACATACACTACATTTACAAATATTTTTTATTTTGTTATGGGGCCAGGAGGAATGAGAGCGCTCCTGCTGGCCCCACAAGATAATCAGAGGCCTCCCCTGCCACAATCCTGACCCTGTCCTGATCCCGTAATGGGGGGGAAGTCGGCCTGTGGCTGTATATTGGACTCCAAGGTCTTTACAACCCCACTCAATACACCATAAAAGGATCAAAATAAAATGTGGTGCTGTACATTACTGTAAAACATTGTAAATTCTCTCGATATATATTGCTAGCTGGACAACAAAATATCTGGAATTCTTGAGATTTTACTACAATCGTGTACCGTTTGTTCATTTAATGCCAATGTTTTGAAAAGTTCACCCACATATTATTTTATTGTATGTCTATGTATATAAAAAAAATTACAAATACATTTCAGAAATGAGAGCAAATCAGTGCCATTCATACAACTAATGGTACAAAAAATTGCACACCGCACTGCAAGAGTTATTGGAAAATACAAATCAAAGATTAAAGAGGATATCTAATTTTTTTTAGTTTATCTACTCTGAAGTCCTGTGTTTCTTGATAATTTCAAAATTCTATAGTGATGCTGTTTTTAGATTTCAGATTTCAATGTGGAAAATCTTTATTGATTCAGATAGTTAATAGAATGACCTAAGCTCTCCCAAGTCAGTTCACTGATGGCTGGAATTCAGCTTGTTCATCATTTCCCTGATATATTTACATTCTTTTATAAAGTTTTCTTTGAACAATTGTATTCAATTGAAACAGAAAGATGAATGATTTAATAGTTTCAATATGTGCACTATCCTATAATCTCTGTAGACTTTCAGTGTAAATGCCTAAGCATAAACATCAGAAATCTATCTGTGTTCGAAGACCTGAGTTTACAAGGATCTCATACAATAGATGAACTCGCCTCTGAAATGTGAGAATTAAACTTAACCCGGAAAAAAGTGTCTGAAAAATCACAGCTGGCAAAGTTCCCAAGGAGGGAGGGGTGTTAGCCAACACCTCAGGGTGAAAGCTGACTGCAACTGAATCATTTGCTTTAAGAAACTTAACGTAGACTGAAATAACATTGTGTACAAGGGTACAAGGAAGAATATCGCAACATGGGGAGAGCAGCAGTGTGGATATATCCCTTTCTTTTACTGGTTATTAGTGACTTAATTCATGGACAGAGTACAACAGGTAAACAAATCTGGTGTCTTTATTGTCTGTGATCATTATGGCTGTAAGATGCAAGAAATGGAATTCCTTATGGAACAATAAACACCAAGGGAAGATTTTCCCTGGGCATTAGCTGTAGATAAATCAGAAAAGTGTTCTTTATATTTTAGTGCACTTTTCTGGTAAGCTGTGTGATTTTAGCTGGTTAAACCTCTCTGCACTTTTAGGGGTCTCTAAGGTTTTCTGTTGCTAATTTGTAGACTTTTCTATGTGCATTGTGTCTCTATGGGATAGAATTATGTAGATTTCATAATAGCTTGATTTGAAAACTCATAAGCATGCCAGACACTTAGCTGACCAGAAAAAAAACTTTGTGACATAGAACGTTCTCCTTATTTATTAGGTTACGGGTGATATTTTTGAGATTCCACTCAACCATCGGGGTCTCTCTGCAGCAATTGTCCCTGATTTTTCATCCGCAATGGATTTAAGCGGGAGAAATCGTGCATGTGGCCAAAACAGGCGGCAAGTCGACAGAGCGATTGCTCCGTGTACTGGTGGGTGCCAGCCTGAGGCTCGAGCCAAATTTGACATCAAGCTTCATTTAAATGGAAGCCATGAGCCGCGGGCAACAAACAGGCACCCCGATGCAGCTGGTTGGTCGGGGCCTGACAAATTCTGCTGGGCTTCAACGTCGAGCCGACCCACAGGTAGGTCCTGGGTGGGGCTCCCGGGGAGGGGTGGGGGAAGGTGAAGCCGAGGGTTGTGAGCTCTAAGATGTCCAATCTGCAAGGTCCCACACAGGCTGCTCACCGGCTTTTCCATTGTAAATACAGCACAGGCGCCGTAGTTTAAAGGGACCGTGCGTTAAAAGATACAGGCCGCACAGAACAAAGAGCAGCTTACAGGGATCTTTGGTTGTGAGCCCGGGTCGGCGGCAGTAAACTGTATTTTTGTGGAGCCAGAAGGAGCAAAACAAAACCATAACTTTGACCAGGTTTTGTGGTTAAATTTTGAGCGGCCTCTAGCAGTCCCATCTGTACCTGACTTTACGACCCCGGTTTGCATCGTAAAGCAGCCTTACGCCTGTTTCAGGCAAGTGGGCTGCTCGCCCATTTACAGGCCTGCCTGAAAATGGCATTAGGCGGATCTTCAGCATCAATGGGGCAGACGAGGTGGGCCCCCATCCCCAAATTGTCAACTCCTAGTCTCCCTTTTGTCAGGTGCAAAACGGATGGCCGCGAGTTGAATTTCTCCTCCGTGGTTTTCAGATTAGCTGCCTGGCCTGTGTGAGACCCCTCCATTAACACCAGATCTCAGGAAATGGCAGCATAATTGTACTCAAATATAATTTACACGTGTAGATGGAGTATAATGTGGAAAAGTGCGAGGTTATCCACTTTGGCAGGAAAAATGAAAAGGCAAATTATTATTTAAGTGGAGAGAGATTACAAAATGCGACAGCTCAGAGGGACCTGGGGGTCCTTGTGTATGAAACACAAAAAGTTAGCATGCAGGTACAGCAAGTAATCAAAAAGGCAAATGGAATGTTGGCCTTTATTGCAGGGGGGTTGGAGTATAAAAGCAGGGAAGTCCTGCTACAACTGTACAGGGTATTGGTGAGGCCACACCTTGAGTACTGCGTGCATTTTTGGTCTCCTTCTTTAAGGAAGGATATACATGCATTGGAGGCAGTTCAGAGATGATTCTCTGGGTTAATTTCAAAGATGAGGGTGTTGACTTATGAAGAAAGGTTGAGCAGGCTGGGCCTATACTCATTGGATTTAGAAGAATGAGAGGTGATCTGATTGAAACATATAAGATACTGAGGTGGCTCGACAAGGTAGATGCAGAGAGGATGTTTCCCCTCATGGGGAAATCTAGAACTTGGGGGCATAGTTTCAGAATAAAGGGTCGCCCTTTTAGAACTGAGATTAGGAGGAATTTCTTCTCTCAGAGGGTCGTAAATCTGTGGAATTCTCTGCCGCAGAGAGGTGTGGAGGCTGGGTCATTAAATACATTTAAGGTGGAGATAGACAGATTTTTGCAAGATAAGCGAGTGAAGGGTTATGGGGAGGTGGCAGGGAAGTGGCTTTGAGTCCAAGATCAGCCATGATCTTATTGAATGGCGGAGCAGGCTCGAGGGGCCAAGTGGCCTATTCCTGCTCCTATTTCTTATGTTCTTCTGTTATTGTTTTTATGTAATAATGGGTTTACGTGGCTGTGTGGGGTGGGGGATAGGAAGTATCTAGTTATGATGCTCTAGGCATCATGAGTGTGGGGCAGGCTTGAGGGACCAGCTGGCCTCACTGAATTTTCAAGATTTTTAACAATACTTTTTAAGGTGCAGGAACTTTGTAATTAAGAAATTTACATAGCTTAATGAAGCGTAATAAGTTAGCAACTAAACCAGATACTGGGAGAAAAATTCTTGTCCGCCAGCAAAGTTGACGGTGTCACCGGCAATTGCAGTTAACGGCCGCTGGAAATGTCCGCAACACTGACCGAGTGAAATTGGTCTTGGGGGCATGGTGGCTCAGCGCTCACCTTCCGTGCAACATCATCCTGGTGGCATTGCTGGAGGGATCCGGGACAAAATTCCTATCCAGGACCGGCGTTGCAGCCTCTCTGAGTGAAGCTGTAGAGCTTGCAAGGAATTGTGGGCAATGAAGAGGTCTGAGATTTAAAGGGGCCATGCACACTGAAGCAATTCAAAATAAAATGAAGTGAATCAATACATTTTTCAGCCCTTTCTGCCTTTTAAGAAACATTCAATATTTAAAAGAAATTCCAAATGTGAATATTCAGCTTTTAAAGCTGAATTAACTTCCCAACCTCAACAAATGGGAAAACTACCTCAGCACTAACACAAGTGGCCCGGCAAGCCAGGGAAGGGGCACCCAGGGACTCGCACACAATACTCCAGCTTTGTGTAGGGGGTCAACACTGCAAGAGAGGCCCTCTACCCACTGGGGCCAGGAGGCCCTCCAGAGAGAACGATGTGGGAGTACATCACTGAGGTCATCATTGCCAGCATTGTCACCCCCACCACCTGGTTCCAGTGCCCAAAGAAGCTTCATGACCTCAGACCACTGGTCAAGGTCAGAGAATGCATCTTCAAAAGCCGTCTCCTACCAACTGTACCACTAGCGTCACACACTGCTCAATGCACGACCCTCAATTACTCACCTACCAACAATCTGCACCAGTGACGAGACACGTCTCCCATTCCTAGCCTTACCTCACCCGCTTGGAGGAGACGGTGCAGGCCATTCTTGGAAGGGGCATGGCTGAGCCCTTGGCCAGTGGCAGGGCTGAAAGGATACAAGATGCTGGTAACATTGTATGTTATCCTCCTTCTTTCCCATCCTCCCATCAGCACAACTCCACACTTGTGCCTTCCTCATTTCACACACCCAAGAAATGCAGCCTGCCCAGCCAGCGAGTCAACAAGAAGAGGGAGAAGAGAGTGAAGAAGAACAAGAACAGAAGAAGATTGATTTGACACTCCCAGCCACCAGTTCCTCAAGTTCCCCACTGAAAGTCAGCAGCCTTCCACCAGCCGTGCTGTAGCCACTGGGGTAGCACTGCGTGACATCAGTAGGATCGGCAAAGGCACACACAAGACAGTCACTAGGAGAATGCATATGGGTGGTGAGTTGATTTCTTGATGTCACATTGGATGGATAGACGTATATAGGTGGATTGGAAAGTTTGCTTTGTGGTGGCTTTTATTTCAGCATCGTGGCCAATAAGACATTGTGATGGTCAGTAACAGATGGACGGTAAGGTGTGGGAGTAATTTTGAAAGGAAAATTCGTGTTGTGGTCACTGGGACCGCAGGTGAATGGTTCCATCCCGGATATCCCGGCCAGAAAGGGGCTGTCTGTGTTGCATTCTTCCATCTGATTCCTCCTCTTCTGATTCCTCCTCTGTGGCTTCCCGCTCTTCTGCGTCTTCCTCTTCCCTCTGCAAGCGGATGCTGTAAATGTGAAATGACAGCATAAAATGCTGGAAATACTCAGTTGCTCAGGCAGCATGTCGATCTGAGACGAGAACGCTGTTTTTCTCTCCACCGATGATGCGTGACCTGCTGAGTATTTGCAGCATGTTCTGTCTTCTCAAAGGCCTTGATTTACCATCCAAGCCCTTGCAAGTGTCCAGCAGCACTCCCTACACACTTAAAAAACTTTTCACATCTATTGCATCAAGCCATCACTTCAATAAAATTTAAAAAAACAGTCCAAACTCTTAAATTCAAACTTACCTGAATGATGTGTGTGTCCCTTTAAGAGGTTCAGACATCACCACTGTCAGCCTGCTTGCAAGCCAGGTTAACCTGGCACACGGAGTTTGGAGAGGCGCAGGATCAGAAGTGTAGGCGCCCCGCGAGCCCTCAGGTATGTTCGTAGATTTTTCCAGATCGGAGGCCTCTGCACGCAGGAGGCCTCCAATCGGAAAACACTGCCCAACATTTAAAGAGAAAAGGAGAGAAAGATGCCCAGACACTCTGCTATGCATGGCCTCCAGCCTCACCATCTCCAATATTGCAAGTCATTCCTCTGCTAATGATGTTGGTGATGAGTGTCCTCTGTTGGCAAGAGGGGGAAGTTGTTGTCAGGACAGTAGTGTGAGTGCAATCAGAAAGAGGTGTATTGAAGAGTCCCATTGGGTTTAGAGGATAGACTTGTTAAGTGGAGGAGGGAAGGATTGCTGGTGCTAGGGATAAAGTCAAGGATTGCAGGATTGTGTAGTGAGAGAGTTGTGAAGATGAGCCTTACCTTGGTAACCCTGGTAAGTTCATTACATTTCTCCCTGAGCTGCAGCCAGGTTGTAGGATCTATGCTCCCAGCATTTACCTGCTCAGCCACCTCTTTCCATTGTTACTGGCTAATTTGATGGTGCACCCATCACCCATTTGAAGGAAAGAAGGCCTCCTTCCTATTCCACAGTTGCTCTATGAGGACCATCATGTTTGCATTAGAGTATCGGGGTGCTCTGGCCGATGTCATGCTTCCTGCTTCCTCAGTATTGCGCAGTCCACTGACCACCTTTGAAAATGCATCTTTAAGAGCTGCAGACTACCTTTAAGTGGTGGCAGAACCACCAGATTTCCTGTCCTCCTAAACGGTGAGCTGCCTATAAACAATGAATTTAGAGCCGACAGCTTGCCTAGTCATTGCAGAAGAAGTCTAATCATTAAAATCAATTAGGCCTCCTGCTGACTTCTTTGTGTGGGCGGAGCAGAGCACTGCCTGTCTCATCTAGACCACATACCACAAGCATCCCCAATGGCTCTTTTGCTGTTTGGGTGGGGAGGCACTGTGGTCCAGCAGGATATTGTTCAATAACGAAGATGTGGGGATAGGTAAATATTTTGGAGTTTTTTCCTTGATTACACTTGGGAATTAGGGAATATATTTGTGAAGAATTTCTAGCGATTTAATTAAATGTGTAGAGTCAATGAAAGGATAGATTGTCCATAGTCTGTGGAAGGAACAGTTCATTTTTCATATGTTTTTATGTATTGCTGTTCACATTATTTTGGTACACAATTTATGCATACACGAGTATTGTTTCTATTAATATATTTGCTTTGATTAAAAGTAATGTGCTGAATGGGACATTTAATCAGTATGAAGTCATATTTTGGCCCAGTAATTCGGGTCCCAACGCGTGAGTACGGACGGGGTACTCATGCGTGGGCCCGATGGAAGTGCCGGATTTCAGGATGCACAGCGCATGCGCTGAAAACCGGCATTTCCTGTCCTCTGAACCAAGGGGTTAAGAGGCGGAACGCGTGCGACGTTTCAGGCAGCAAGTGCGCGCTGAAATTCCGTTTTTTGTAAAGAGTTGCCCGTGCGTAAAGGCCTCCGGTTTTTACGCGTGAAAAAAGCAGACGTAAGTACATAGTTTTAAAAGGTAAGTGGTCTATTAATACAATTTAGAATTTTTTTTCCACAGGTTTATTATTTTTAAAGAATTTACAGTAAAGTAAGTGTATTTTTAGACCCTATTTGTTAAAAATTATTTTTTTCAAAAATTTGATTAATTGTTTAAAATAGTTTTTTACAGTTATTCATAGTTCATTTATTTAGTGGGATGTTTTTTTTAACTTTTATTTTTAGTTTAAGTGCTGTTTTGGGCGCCCTGAGTTTTCATGAGTTTGACAGTTCTTACTATCAAACTCATGAATGAACTTTTGCAACCTTCCATTGGTTGCCCAGTGCTCACGTGATCCCAGCCGGCTCATCAAAATAACTACGCTTTAATTCTGTTTAAAACTACTTCACATTCTTCAGAATAATGTAAAAGTATTTAAAACTTTATAAAAGTTAGCAAAAGATTAATAAAAATACAAAAAACCTATTTAAAATGCTGCTGTGCATGTAAAAATGCTTTGCAGCTTGTGATAAAAATTGGGGGCGTGGCCTATGGTAAGGAGACCTCAAGGGGCGTGTCTAACTTACACTCCGCGCTCGAGGCTTCGCGCTGGCTGCACTCCTGGGCGGCGTGATGTCAGACGCTGCCCGGGAGTAATCAACTGAAAAAAGGAATTCCACGCGTCCCGGGAGCAGAACAGCCGGCGCGCTGGGTAAGTGCACATCGGGGGCTTGCACGCGCGGCAAGCCCCCGAACCTAATTTCTGGGCCTTTGTTCTATTTTATCAATAAAAGCCTCAGATTGCCTACTTTTCTTTTTTTCTTGATCATGGTAGATGTATAGTCATATTTCCAGTACAAGTTGCATTAGAGTCCCACCTCGGCCAAGTAATGTACAATAACAATATGGCTTCTATTATAAAACTGGGGAATGGCTCAGTTGATGGTACTCTTGCCTTTGAGTCAGAAGTTTGTAAATTCACTCAAGAACTTGAAAATATATGCCCTGAAATTCTGCCTGGGGTTCTCCTAGTCTTTCATTGTAATGTTGGCAGGAGATCCACAGAGAAATAGCGAAAATGGCCTCTTATGCCATAGATCTGGAGGTACTGCTGGTCTCCAGCTGCAGTTATGTCAGGAGATTGGGAGAATTCCTGCTTAATTTCAGGGCCACACTTCAGAGTAATACTGAGGGAATTCCGTGTTGTCGTGTGTGCTGACTTTTCAGGTAAGATGTGTCATGAATCTTATCATGACTCATGAAGTTACACTGGGCGGCCAGCTGGTGGTGCCGTCCAAGGAGTATAAATACTTGGGCGTGGGCCCAGTTTGCTCAGGATGTTTCTGTAACCAGGAACTAGTGATGTAACTAGAAATCTCATGGTTTTGAAACAGTTGATTAAAGCCTTGTTTTATACTCAAACCAAGTGCTCAGTAGTCTATTTACATCAATTTAATCAACTGAACCTGCTCCACGCTCTGAGTGGTCTTGGGAACAGATGGCTACGACTCAAACCGTAGAAGGGAACTCAGATGAAGTAATCGATCCATCATGGAGAAACTACTCAGACCCGCCCGTCTCGATCTGGACCCGAATACACTTACAGCTGCTAAGGTATGGAAACACTGGTATTGTACCTTTAGCAACTTCCTTGAGGAGTGTGGTGAGAATGTTCCTAATAAGTTACGAATGCTTGCCAACTATGTATCCCCTCATGTGTTTGACTATATTGAAGACTGTGTAGACTATGACGCCGCTATCCAAATACTACAGCAACTACATGTTAAGTCCCCAAAGGAAATTTTTGCTCGGCATCTACTGGCCACAACTCGACAACAACCCGGGGAATCATTTGATGAATTCCTTCAGAAACTTTGCAGGCTCAGCAAGGATTGTAACCTTAAAGCTGTCACAGCTGAGCAGCACCAGAAGGAGTTAATTTGTGATTCCTTTATTAATGGGATTGCGTCTTGTAGGATTCCCACATTCCCCCAAGGTTATTAATAAAAGGGACCCTGTATGGACAATTTAAAAAGGGTACCCAAAAGATGGCATCCGCACCTCGTGACCAAAAGCCTGTAAGATTTTACAAGCTTGGACTCTGCAGCACAGAACAGGTAGCTTTGGGAAATCGAAACTTAAAATGCATTTCTGTATAAAGGGCTTTTGTGTTTGAAAAACCAGACAGCTAGGCAAACACAGAATATGCATTTCGTCAGATTGGAACAGATCAACCCAGTTAGGCCTAAGCACAAGGCCATTAGTTTGTCCGCATAAATAATCGGAAACAGCTTATGGAAGCCATCAAGGCTGCACAGGCCGATTAAAATGCATTAATGACAATACAGCCCGGACATCAGGCCATCAGGTGCGATAAATGGCCATCTAAAGCTAGTTAGTTTAGATTGGTATAATCATTTAAAAGAGCCCGCCAAAAGTTAAACAATGGACTGACCTGATTTGGCGCGCAGATTAAGGGCCATCGAAAGGAGTATTACTGTAGGCCCTTAATAGCAACGGCTGGCTGGCTCTCTTCTCTTGACTCTGACCTCTTGTCTGGTGTTGGGCTGCCGCCGCTCGTACTTGTGCACTGGCCTCGTGGCGGGTTCTCTTCTCGCTCCCCGCATTAAGTTGCAACCGAGGACATTCATACCAAGCGCAGGTGGGGGACGAGACCCGAGTCCAAAGTCATACAGGACACACGGGCCACAAAAGGGCGAGACGAGACGTGACGAGGCGAGATGAAGAAAAAGGTAAAGTCCCGACAAGAGCAGAGAGGGGCAGCAGAAGACGCATTGATAAAGACCGAGCGCCTAGTTATAAGCTGGCGCTTGGGGGAAGAAAATACATGTATGGACAGTGAGATTAAGTTGGCTATTGAACACTGTGAATGAGCTGGCATTAAACGCAGGTGTCCATGCCATAACGAATATACTGGCGTTCTAAGAATGGGTAGAAAAATCTAAGCAGTGAAGACTGCCAACCGTCCCACTGACGCAACATTACCGCCGCCGACCGCCCGAGGGAGAAGAAGAGAACCCATCGCAGCGAGACGATGACGGTAGCTGAGGAGAAGAAAGGTGTGTCGCAGCAACAACTCCAACACTGCGCCCTGAGACAACGTGGCGACAGAGTATCCCAAAGGACAGGAGACCAGATCTCAAAACTCGCAACCGCTAAAACAACAGACTTTGCTTTGGATTGGTAAGCATGAATTCCTGGCCCCTCATAGCTTAATCTAGTTAGGTATAGGGGTGGGATAAGGATAAGGGGATTGTTAAAGTAGTTGTTTTTCCCTCGAGGTGCCGTGTGTTCCCCATTCCCTGTATAAGTATAATTATTGTTATATGCCTGTAAGTTTTCTACCAGTAATTTCTCATAAGGCTGTGTTTTCGTTTCTGTTTTAATAAAATCTTGGTTTTCTTACACCAAACCACCTGTCTACTCGAGTTTTTTGTATCGCCGCCTGTACCTAAGTCCGGTGTCTAGAACCCAGGGGCGTGGGAGCGATTCGAACCACTCACAGGCAGTCAGGGGCATAACCGACCGGGCGCACGTGCCACCCGCCACCCCTTACAGAAAATGGCGACCATGGCAGGACACCGGCAACAAGGTTGCGATACAGTAGACAATGGTTCGGATGAGCAAACCATGATGGAGGAAAGGATTTCTGATTATGTGTTTAGCAAGGTGAATATCACTAAGTGGATCACCACTCTGTTAAGGGCTGGGCATCCGGTAGATGCAGCAGCTAAGTGGACAGAGGGAAAGGAACACAAGAAGTCTTTAGAGAAGGCAGTCTGGCTGATGTGTTTCAAAAAGCAGGTCCAGCTTTTGGACAGGGTCATTGCAGCACAGGCAGTCGAGTTAAGGGAGTCAGCCCTGGAGATCCAGGATAAGGCTCTAGCAGGGGAGAAGTTATTGGTAGCATTGCAGGCCTTGAATCAGGAGAGAGTGCATTTAATGGGAGAACACAAGGCCCAGCTGGAATACCTACGGTGCCAAGTCACCGAGGCCAAGGGAAATGAGTTAAGGTTGCGGGAGAAGAACGCCCGCTTGGCAAGGCAGATTAGGGAACAGGAAGAGAAAATACATGAGGTAAAGGCAGCTTACAAGCTAGCGAGCGAACAGGGGTTTGAGGATACAGACCACGGCCCCTGTAAAGAGCGGATAGAAAATCTGAGCCGGGCCCGCCGGAAGGCAAAAGGCATGGTATGCCTCATAAGCCCAAAGGCAAGTCAGGCGGATTTTATGGGGAACGAGGGGAGGACAGTTCCAACATCACCGGTAGTGCCCAGGGATGACCCAGTTGAGGGACAGGAGATCTCATGACCACCAGCCGTAGCGTCAAGTTTCAGCGAGGTTTGGCAGCAAGGGGGGGTGGAGCCAGAGGTGGAAGCGGAGGTGGAGCAACCCCCGCCAGAGAGGTCGGAGCCGGGACCAATGTGCCCAGCACGGCATCGGAGGTTTGGCCCACCCGTCAATGGCAACGATGAGGGACCCCTCCAAAACCAGTTCGTACTACCCTATAGCACCCAACAGCTTAGGGCTATGGTCAACCATATCCCGAAGCTGTCCGAAAAGGGAGACCCCTCAATCCACTTCAGGGACATAGAGCAGGCAGCCAGCATCAACTACTGCGATGGTGCTGAGCAGGCCAAGATGCTGCTATTCTCCCTGGAGAGTAGTCTCCTCCAATCCCTCTCTGACGAGTGTAAGATGGGGCAGAGCGGGTATGAGGGGCTCAGGGATGCAGTTCTGGAGGCCATGGGGATGAATGAGGGAAGCCCTTTCTCCCGTGTGGAGAAGACGGTCCAGCTCGCAGGGGAAACCCCGCAGGCTTTCGCGGACTGGTTATGACCGGTGTACCGGAGGGCCTGCCCAGGGGCGCCGAACCGGGGATTCCTGAATGGGGATCCCCTGGCCCATTGGCTCCGTTGCCTGGTGGTGAACAGCTTGCCACAGGTCCGTGCCAAGGCAGAAGTCTGGTTCGACCCCAAAAACCCCCAGACCACTGAACTTAGGTGATCAGGCAGTTAACTCTAGCCTATAAAAATGGTAGGGGAACCGATGAACACCCACCCAAGGGGAAGATGCATGAGGTAAGACCCGGACCGGGTAGGAAAGAGTGGCACCAGGAAGGGTGTAACCCCCCCAACACAAAGACGAATTGTTACGGGTGCGGGAAGGATGGTCACTGGTGGAAGGAATGCAAAAACCCTTGGAAAGATAACAAGGGAAAGAATTCCACAGCCCCAGCCCAAAAGGCAGGGGCAGGAACCCCTCCCGCAGAGGTCGAGTCACTTTTGGACACCATGAGGTCCTTATTGACTGGCCAGGGGAGAGTAGCAGCCGCTACCGGTGCTCTGACCCCGTCAGCCCCACCCAACCAACAGCCCTGACTAGAGCCAGCGCAGCCTGTTTATTGTGTTCTCTCCGGTATGATGAATGGAAAAGACCCCTCTTGGAGATGGAGGTAGAAAAGGTGACGGGGACCTATCTGTTAGACATGGGGGCATCATGCACCGTGGTCTACTCAGCTAACCCCACCGCCTCGCCTCTCTCTAACAGGGTCCCATACAGTCTGTCGGGGTTCACAGGCAAAGAACAGGCTGGCTCATTTTCCATCCCGCTCGCCATTCGGTTAGGACCGCTCCGCTCCAAGTGGACCTGTGTCCTGATGAAATGGGAAGTGGAGGGTGGAAGAGGGGTCCTGGGGGCCGACTTTATTGTAGGCCACGGGATTCTAATGGATTTGAGAAATCATTGCCTATGGGGGGCAGGTAAAGTGAAGAACGGTGAGATAGTAGTGACCCCGGGAAAGAAAGGGAAGGGGACCCTATGCACCGTGAAGCCCAAAGAGTGTTACAACCTCGAGCTTATGGTCAGTAACACCCCAGAGGAGTTCCAGGCATTTGGACAGGCCCACCTAGCCATATTTGCCACACACAAACACGACTGCGGGAGGGTCAACGGGTTTGAGGTCAGCGTAGACGGGGACCCCATGGCCCGACCACAGAAACAGTATAACTTCCCCAGGGAAGCGGAGCCAGACATGGAAGCAGCCATGTCCTCGTTAGTACAGCAGGAAGTTCTGAGGCCGATAGCCACCCACATAAACTCTCCATTGTGGCCGGTTAGAAAGCTGGACAATTCCTGGAGGGCCACGGTCGACTATCGGGTGCTCAATAGTAACATCCCGGCCTGTGCACCCACGGTAGCAGCAGTTGCCAATCTGATAGGAAGTATTCCAGCATCGGCGACCACTTTCACGGTGCTGGATATTTCCAACGGGTTTTGGTCCATCCCTTTAAGGAGGGAGGATCAGTACAAGTTTGCCTTTACGTTTAAAGGGCAACAGTACACGTGGAACTGCTTGCCGCAGGGCTTCCACAACAGCCCCAGCATTTTCCATCAGTGCATGGCAAACAGTTTAAAGGATTTTAGCCAGCCCAGACAGTTGATCCAATATGTGGATGACCTGCTCCTGTTCACTGATTCAAAAGAGGAGCGTGGCCCACTATTGGCCGAACTGCTGGAGCTGCTTGGGCAAAAGGGTTTTAAGGTGAACCCAAAGAAAGCGCAGATCGGCCAGCAGGAGGTAAAATTCCTGGGCCTGACCGTCCGCGCTGGAGAAAGGGCCATTGATAAGGCTAGGAGGGAAGCGGTACAGGAGTTATTGGTCCCCAAAACAGTGATGGGTGTGAGGTCGTTTCTAGGGCTAACCAGGTACTGCAGAGACTTTATTGAGGACTAAGCAGCCACCACAGCCCCCCTGCTCCGAGTCCTACACAAGGGAGTGGAGTGGCTCTGGGATGACGGTTGCCAGGCAACATTTGTCAGGCTCAAGAAAGATGTGCAGACCGCACCAGCTCTAGGGGCCATAGATGGGGAGAAATAGTTTTTCCTGGAGGTAGCAGCCAGCAGGGACAGCCTGAGTGCTGTGCTGCTCCAAGAGCGGCACGGCAGGCTGAGGCCGGTGGTCTACTCCTCCAGGATACTCACGGATGTGGAGAGGAGCTACTCCAATTGTGAGAGGCACCTCTTGGCCACACATTGGGCTGTGAAAAGATCGTTGATCTTGACAGACACCTCTCCCATCACCCTCCTCACCCATCACACACCCACCCAGATGCTTCTGGATGGGAGGATCAAGAATGGAACAGTGAGCAGTGCTCGCATTGCCCGCTGGACCTTGCTCCTCTCACAGATGGATCTTAGAGTGAAGGGTCTCTGCGAGACAAAGCTCGCAGCCAACCTGGTATATCCTGGAACAGCCCACCGGTGTTCCATTGAAGGGGTTTGGGAAGTGAACATAGGTTTACGGGCCGGAATACATCCTACGTAGATCTATGTAGACAGTTCCAGCACGATATCTGCTGGCGAGCGTCTCACGGGGTGCGGAGTTTATGACCCAGCGGCGAACATTGCCCTGGCGATTAAGCTCCCCAGCACCATGAGCGCCCAGCAGGCTGAACTGTCCGCGGTGGTGTAGGTTGTTACACACCCCGAAATCTTCCCCACCCCCTACACGATTTGCTCGGACAGCATGTTCATGTGCAATTCGTGTACGAAGTACCTGGCCATTTGGTCCCGCTGCGGATACACCTCCGCCGACGGGAGACCCTTCACGGTAAAACCCCTGCTGGAAAAGATCCTGGCAGCAGTGGGGGAGGAAGGGGAGGTTTTCATCCACAAGGTGAAAGCCCATTCCTCCACAGAACCCCGCGGCCAAGACAACCAGCAGGCTGACATGCTCGCCAAGGAGGGTGCCCGCACAGGCACTTTCTGGGACCCATTTGGGTCCAGACCCATGGTGGCAGTCAGAAGTAGGGACGGGACCCAAGGGAGTGCAGGGGTAGCGGTAGCCCCGGACCTTAAGATGGTCCAAGCCCAAGACCCCGTCCTCAAGGCAGTCCTCGGTGCAGTGACTGAGGGAAAAATGGTAGAGGGTCCGTACGGAACAGCAACCCTCTCCGTAAAAGAGGGCATGCTGTTCCGGGGGGAACAGTGGGTTGTGCTGCAGCAGCACCGGAGGGAATTCCTTCAACTGGCCCATGAGGGCCCAGGAGTGGGACACCCCGGGCCTGAGACCACCTGGCAACGGGTGGAACAGGCGGGATGGTGGCCGGGACTCAGGGAAGATGTCCGTGAGTTCTGTGCAGGCTGCCTTGTGTGCGCTGTGAATAACCCCGACCCCCACAAAAGGAAGGTACCTATGGGACACATCAGGAGGGTAGAGGGACCATGGCAGTCGATGCAGGTCGACTACATCGGGCCCCTGCCCATCGCCCAGGGAGGCTATAAGTACTGCCTAGTCCTGGTGGATGTCTTCACAAAATGGGTAGAGGCCTTCCTCTGCAGAACAACCACAGCTCTGGGTACTGCCAAGATCCTGGTCCGGGAAGTGTTCTTGCGGTGGGGACTACCACAGTATGTGGAGTCCGACCAAGGGAGCCACTTCACCGGACAGGTGATGCAGAATACCCTTATGCTGCTAGGCATCGAGGGGAAATGGCACATGGCCCACAACCTGCAGTCATCAGGGATTGTTAAAAGAATGAATAGGACCCTAAAGGAAAGATTGAGGAAGGAGACGGTGGACTCGCCCCGTAAATTAGCCGAGGTCCTACCGTTGGTTCTGATGGGGATCCGGGCCAGCCAGTCGAAAAGCACGGGGTACTCCCCATACGAGCTGATGACTGGCAGGGTTATGCGGACCCCCAACCATGTACTAGCCCTGGTGCTCACGGAGGGACAGCTCAGGGAGGTAAACTGGGACAGGTTCGCCCGAAACCTCTTTGAGCACCTTAAACAGGTCCACGAGCAGACGGCTGGGAACATGGGAAGGCAGCATCGGAGTAACCGATTGCTGCTCGAACCCCGAAAGCACCACGAGTGGGAGGTAGGAGATCAGGTCATGGTGAGGAACAATGCCCGAGTAGGAAGTTTGGAACCATTGTACATGGGGCCCTACAGCATTGTAGATAAAGCCAGCCCCATGGTATATGCCGTTAAGATGCCCCAGCGTACCAAATGGTTTCATATCAACCAGTGCAAACTGTTTCAACCTGAAAGGGGAAAACAGCCAGTTGGGGTAAGGTCTGAGGATAAAATTCCTCAGCCTGCAGCAGAAGCGAGTTCACAGACAGCGCAGGCAGGCGCTGAGGCTTGCTTAAAGGGTGGGGCCATCCCGCCCTTCGATTGGGACACTCCCCCACTCTTCTGGGATCCAGACGAGGAGGGACCCGAGGGTGAAGACCCCGCCCCGGACCCAGTTTTGGGACCTGGGGGCGGAGACTCTCAGCCTACAGCAACAGGCTGCGAAGAGTTACCTGCCCCTAGCCCAGGTTCGGGAGAGGTCAAGCCTAAGGAAGAAGATCCCCGGCCAGCGGTAGTGGTAAGCCCACAGGCGGCACCGGAGGGGACAGCGGTCCGGGTTAAAGGCCCATCGGCCAAGAAAGCCCCACACGCCAAAGTCCCTAGAAGGTCCCCATGGACACCCCAGCCGAGAAAGCCATGTTCACCAGCTCCCCAGTTCAAAGGGAATGTAATGATCAATAACATGTCATTCGAGAATAGTACACTAGGTGGAGCTATAGAGCTGTAGAGCTGTATATATTGCTGTGTTTAGTTGTATGTGTTTAAGACAACACTACCCATGATGCACTAGGCTACCCAGAAGGCAGTAGTCAAGATAGCTGCCTGCACACAGAAGTACACATGCTGAATCTCTACAGATGCTGTACCTAGAGAACATGTACTGAATAAATGACTAGCTAGAGGCTAGCTGTTCATAATAAGAATGTTTAGTTATTAATGAACATAACATGGTACCAGGAGTTGCGAAAATCTGCTAAACATTGTGAAACGCGACATGGAGTCTTTGAAGCCACCAGGAGGTTTGAATCTCACGGGAAATGTCGACTACAATTGGCGGGCTTTCAAACAACAATTCGAACTCTACATTGCTGCCATCGGGTTCGGTACGAAGCCAGATGCAAGGAAGGTAGCGTTGCTGCTCACAGTTGCAGGCCCACAGGCGATAGAGGTATTTAATACATTTGTATTTAATCCAGAGGAGAACAGAGAAAATTTAGATGATGTGCTAAAGAAATTTGATACACATTGTTCTCCCAAAAAGAATGAGACCTATGAAAGATACTGTAAAGTCTGTGGGTTGTGCAGTTAGTTATGACACAGACTTCAGGAGTAACATACAACAGGACTTTACTATTCGAAGGTCAGGGCGAATCTGCCCAATAAGTCATGCCACAGCACTTATATACCGGTGTGGTCACCGTCGGTATTACCGTATACAGAAGCCAAACAAGTAGTGCCACACCTAAAATAGTTCTCTTAAAGGTGAACGGTTACATACATAGTCTCTTAAAGGTAGACGGTTACATACACTACAATCCTCCCATTTTAGCTTACAACATACGTATTTCCCATTAAACATACAGTATAACATATATACAACTTTATGCAAGACAGTTCACAGATTCAGCCTCTCTGGAGGTTTCCGGACTCTGTCCGGATAACGCCTCAGTGGTGTCGTCATTCCTGGCGGGGTAGTAGGTGCTTCTGACAAAGTCGATTCGGCTTGAAAGACAGTGTCAGGTTCCTCTGATTCCAGTATTACCAGATCGGAGGTAGGTGTTCTGGGTATCTCGGTTTCAACAGTAACCTGGTAAGGTGGTGAAGTAGGTTGGCCAGTTGTGGCTGACCCTATGATCTGGTCAACATGGCGCCTTATTATACTGCCCCAAGATCCACCGTATACACCAACGGCCCTAGCCTTTTTCCAATAGTTCCAGGCTGCCATTTCTCGGTACGGTAGTCCCGGGCCAAAACTTGTTGACCTATCTGAAAAGATCTAGTGGCCCTTTCATTCATGCCCTGGAATTGCCGGTTCTCTACGTCCCTTCTGACGTTTGGCTTGAGCAAATCCAGCCGGCATCTTAGTCGTCTATTAAAAAACATCATGGCGGGAGTTTGATTTGTGACCGCATGTGTTGCATTCCTGTACGCCAACAAGAAGCTATCCACCTTATGTTGTAAATTAATGTCTTCATTACCCATGGCCTTGATGGCCTTCTTGAAGGTCTGGACAAACCTTTCAGCCAATCCATTGGAGGCGGGATGGTATGGGGCTGACGTGTAGTGCTTAACCCCATTGCTCTTTAAGAATTTCTTGAATTCTTCGGACACAAACTGCGGTCCATTATCAGAACAGATCTGTTCCGGCAGGCCATTCCTAGCAAACACAGTCCTTAACACTGTGATGGTTTTTTCCGTGGTGGTGGTGGTCATCTTTATTACCTCCGGCCACTTGGAGTGTGCATCCACCACTATTAGGAACATTGAGTCCATAAATGGACAAGCAAAGTTGATGTGTACCCTTTGCCAAGGAGATGAGGGCCACTCCCATGGATGCAGCGGAGCCTGTGGTGGCGCATTCTGAACCTTCTGACATCCTAGGCAGTTCTTAGTGATTTCTTCGATGTCTACATCGATGCCTGGCCACCATACAAACGCTCTTGCTAGGTTCTTCATCTTCACTCCACCCAGATGTCCCTCGTGCAGCTCCTTTAACACCTTCTTTTGAAGTTTGGGTGGAATCACTACTCTAGATCCACACATCAGGGTTCCTCTACACACTGACAGCTGTTCTTTCCTCTGTGAAAATGCTTGCAGTGTTGGTTCGCCCTGTGCTGGCCATCCCTCCACCGTTAAATCATAGACTCGTGAAAGAGTCGGGTCATTTCTTGTTTCGTTTTCGATCATCGAATTTGTTATTGGTAGACACTCCACTATGGATGAGTGGAACATCTCTACCGGGTCCAATGTAGTCGCTTTTTCTACTATCGGCAATGGCAAGCGCGATAACCCATCAGCATTTCCATGCTGTTTGGACCTTTTGTATTCGATGTCATATTGGTGTGCCCCAAGTAACACGGACCACCTTTGTAACCTTTGTGCTGTCATGGTGGAAACGGCCTTGTTTGGGTTGAATATGGACACCAACGGCTGGTGGTCTGTCAGTAATGTGAACTTCTTACCTTGTAGGTAATGATTGAATTTCTTCACGCCCCACACAAGGCTGAGGGCCTCCCTATCTATTTGAGCATAATTTCGCTCCGCGGAGGTCAATGATCGGGACGCGAATGCCACTGGCCTTTCCGAGCCATTTGGTAACTTGTGTGAAAGTACTGCTCCAATTCCATAAGGGGAAGCATCACAAGCTAGACGAAGGGGTAACGTTGGGTTGAAATGAGCCAACACTTCTTCAGAGGTAATCAACTCCTTGCTTCTGCGAAAAGCCTTTTTACATTCCTCACTCCACTTCCATGGTATTTCTTTCCGCAACAGAGCATTCAGCGGATGCAGCACCGTGGATAGATTTGGCAGAAACTTGTGATAATAATTAATCAACCCCAAGAATGATCTTAACTGTGATACGTTTTCTGGAGCGGGGGCCTTCACGACAGCTTCTATCTTGTCAGGTGACTTGTGCAGCCCCTCTCGGTCAATGACATGACCGCAGTACGAGATCCGTTTTTGGAAAAACTCACACTTCTTGCGATTAACTCGAAGGCCATATTCCTTCAACCTGGTGAGCACCAGTTTCAAATTTGTGAGGTGTTCTTCCTCGTCTTCTCCCGTAATTAGGATATCGTCTAAGTAGCACTGCGTGCTTGGAATTCCTTGTAATACCTGCTCCATGGCCCTCTGCCAAATTGCTGGAGCCAAAGCTACCCCAAAAACCAGTCTATTATAATGATACAATCCTCTGTGTGTGTTGATGGTGAGGTACTGGCGTGACTCTTCCTCGACTTCCATTTGTAAGTATGCCTGAGCCAGGTCTATCTTGGTGAAGTGTTTCCCTCCAGCCAACGAAGCAAAGATATCTTCAATCCGCGGAAGCGGGTATTGTACCGTGTGAAGCACCGGATTCACTGTGATCTTGAAGTCTCCGCAGATGCGGACCTTCCCCGGTCCCCCTGGCTTATTACTTGGTGAAGACTTCATGACGGGAACAATGGGCGTGGCCCACTCACTCCAGTCCACTTTTGACAGTACCCCTGATCGTTCAAGTTCTTCCAGTTCTGCCTCCACAGCTGGTCGTATCGCATAAGGTACCGATCTGGCTTTGAAAAATTTTGGGCTTGCATGTTCTGCAATCTTAACCTTTGCTTTAATTCCTCGCAGTGTTCCCAGTCCTTGCTGGAATACCTCTTTAGCTTCGTCCAATATTCTGGACAACCGTTCAGGTTTGACATCTTCCTTTCCGGAATCCACCGTCATGGTGTTTAGTGAATGCCAGTCTATCTTTATTTTCCGGATCCACTCCCATCCCAGAAGTGGTGGACCTCCCTTGGGCAGCACATACAGGTCCATCCTTTGGTAATCTTTATCCTTGTATCTCACCTTGACTTCTATCTTTCCGATGGGGAATACTTTGTGCCCCGTGTACGTCTGTAGTACTAGTTCCGTATCCCGTAGTGGAATATGCTTGAATAACTTTTTATAGTCATGCTTATTCATGACCGTCAGCGCCGATCCGGTGTCCACTTCCATTTTCACTTGGACTTTTGCAATCTGTAGTGTGATCCAGATAGTTTGTCGGTCAGCTTCATTACTCACATTGTGAATTCTCAAACTATCCAGTCCTTTGCAGTTGGAGTGTGAGTCCGACTTCTGTTCCTCCGGACTCTTCCTAGT
The DNA here is from genome assembly GCF_052327205.1 of Somniosus microcephalus. NCBI lineage: Eukaryota > Metazoa > Chordata > Chondrichthyes > Squaliformes > Somniosidae > Somniosus > Somniosus microcephalus. The sequence goes on along the minus strand of NC_140992.1, from coordinate 40,840,957 downwards.
CACCTCATGTACCTTTCTGTACCACTTTTGTGGTGACTCATTATTGTTGGTCTTCTTTCCTGACCGGCATACCTTAGCTATGTGACCAAGCTTGCCACATTTCCTACATTCTTGGTTTTTAAACCAGCATTGGTTCTGGTCGTGTGTTGTCTTTCCACAACGATAGCATTTCGTTGTACCCGAAGTAATTTGTTGTACCCTGAGTGCCGCTGCCTTTAGCTGCATTTCCGCAGTTCCTTTCATTGCGGCTTTGCTTGATGCTGCGATAAGGACAGCCTTATCAAGTGGAAGATCGTTCTCTTCAAGCAGTCGTTTTTGTGTTTCTTCCTTCAACATTCCGCACACGAATTTGTCTCTCAGTGCCTCTTCCAGGTTGTCCCTAAACTGACAGTCTTTCGCTAGCCTCCGCAGTTCAACCAAGTATTCCGCGTTGCTTTCGTCTTTCCGTTGCGTTCTCGCATAGAATTTGAATCGTTCAGCCAACATCAGCGGTGTAGGGTTCAAGTGGTCCTTCAGGACAGCCACAATATCATCGAAAGTCTGATCCGCCGGTTTAGCTGGTGCTAGTAGATGCTTCAAGAGCCCGTATGTCTTTGCGCCCATCGAGTTCAGCAAGGTTATAGCTTTGTCATCTTCTTCTATTTTATTGGCCTCACAATAGATCTCAATGCGTTCCACGTACATGGCCCAGTCTTCTACCTCGGAATTAAAATCGTTGATGTTACCACGCTTAGGCATCTTCCTCTCTTTGGGAACAACACAAGTATTTCTTTAAATTATTATTTCTTTTTTTTTTCTAAGATGGCGGTTTTCCTGCGAAAATGGCGGTTTCCCGCTCTTATCTTCTCTCCCCGCCCACTTCAATGGCGGTTTCCCGCTTCTGTCTTCTTCCCCGCCTAATGGCGGCTTCCCGCGTTTCTTCCCTGACGGGAGGGGTACACTTTCCCCACGGGCGACGGCCGCTGGCTTTCAGGTTCACAGCCTGTGCGTCGGCTTCAAGGCTTTCCCTTTTTTTTTTAATTTTATGGCAGGGCGACCGGCTCTGGGTACCCCGTTGACGGCGAACAGGTTCAGCCGCTGGGCTGGCTCTCGCACAGTTCCCCTTGCTCGGCTCTGTCTCTCTCCCGCTCGCTCGGCTCTACCGGCGCTGGGTACACCCCGTTGACGGAGGACAGTTCAGCCGCTGGACTGGCTCTCGCACAGTTCCCCTTGCTCGGCTCTGCCTCTCTCCCGCTCGCTCGGCTCTACCGGCGCTGGTTACACCCCGTTGACGGAGGACAGTTCAGCCGCTGGACTGGCTCTCGCGCAGTCTCTCTTGGTCGGCTCTGCCTCTCCCGCTCGCTCGGACCCCAATCGCGCCTCCCAGCCCTCTCGCAGTCCGGTGCTTCTCTCCCCGGCTGCGGCTGAGTTTCTCTCTTCCCGCGCCTACGCTCCCGGTCGCAGCGCTTTGTGGCTTCGGTCACCGCCCGGCTTTTCCCGCCGGTCGCGGTCTCTCACGACGCCGTTGGACCCGACTTTTTGTCTGGCTCCTTTTCCCCCTCGACCGTGGTCGAGTGCCCAGCCCTTATCCTCCGGCTATTCTTTTCACTTTCCCTTACTCACAGTCACCGTGGCAGAAGGGACAGTCAGTGCCTGTTGCTGATGGAAGTTTTTGTCGCTAAAGTCTTCCTCCTTTCTATTGCTGCAGCCTTGAGTTTTCTCCCAGCCGAATGACGAGGGCGGTTGCCTCTTTTCGACGCTCTTTCATTGCTTTGAAATTATTGTTGCCGCAGGGTACGATCGGACTCGTCGCCACTGTAAAGTCTGTGGGTTGTGCAGCTAATTACGACACAGACTTCAGGAGTAACATACAACAGGACTTTACTATTCGAAGGTCAGGGCGAATCTGCCCAATAAGTCATGCCACAGCACTTATATACCGGTGTGGTCACCGTCGGTATTACCGTATACAGAAGCCAAACAAGTAGTGCCACACCTAAAATAGTTCTCTTAAAGGTGAACGGTTACATACATAGTCTCTTAAAGGTAGACGGTTACAGACACTACAGATACGTGTTCCGTTCAAGGACACAGCGGCAAAATGAGACTTTTGATAGCTTTGTGACCAATCTGAAACTGAAAGCACAGACATGTAATTTCTCTGAGCTGAAAGCATCCATGATTCGTGACCAAATTGTGTTTTGTATTCATGATAAAAAGGTCAGGGAATATCTGTTGAGAGAAACCGAACTAACATTGGAAAATGCTGTGACAATATGCCAAGCCAGCGAGCTAGCTCAAAAGCATGCGAAGACTTTCAGTGAAATCAATAATGATGCGATTGTAGTAATTGCTGCTGTCGGTGCTGTGTCCTACAAAGGGAAGAAACATGGGCAGAACAGAAATGAAAAGCAATCGGAGGAAGGAATTTTTAATTGTAAACGCTGTCGTTACAAACACCAGTTAAGACAATGCCCAGCGTTTGGAAAAATGTGCATAAAATGTCATGGAAAGAATCACTTTGCCAAACAATGCTTTTCAAAAGTAAAAACAAAGAAAGGGCAACAAGTCCAAGTCAATGTGATTGAGGACACTGATTTAAGTGAGACATTTTTTGTATGAATGGTGTCATGTGACAATATAGAAAAGGATACAGAAAATGTGCAGCTCTCAGGAATAAACAATGCTGAACATAAAGTTAATGCAGTAAAAGAGGACAAATGGATGATCCCACTGCAGGTAAATGGAGCATTATTTACATTGAAACTAGACACTGGGGCAAAAGCAAACTTAATCAGTATGAGTGACATTAAAAACATGAAAGAAAAGCACAAAATACAGAAAAAGTCAGTACTACTGAAGAGCTATAATGGACAGAAAATAGATAGCTTAGGTGTATGCTGACTTAAAGTGACAGTCAAAGACAAAGTGCATCATCTCATGTTTTCTGTTGTGGCTGAAGGACTTGATTCACTACTGGGTGACAAAGCTTGTGAGGACTTAGAACTGGTCAAGAGAGTCTACCGTATAAACTGTGCCATAAGCAGACCAGATGACTCAGTGGATTCTGTAGTAAATAATTTCTAGGATGTGTTCAAAGAATTTGGAGTTCTACCATTCACTTACAAGATCCAGCTAAAGGAGGATGCTCAGCCAGTGGTACATGCTCCACGAAGAGTTCCAGCACCCCTGCGTGACCGGCTCAAGAATGAACTGGACAGAATGACCACACTAGGAGTCATCAGGAAAGTCGAAGAGCCAACAGACTGGGTTAACCCCATGGTATGTGTAAAGAAAAAGAACAGTGATCTACGAATATGCATGGATCCAAAGGACTTAAATGCAAACATAAAACGTGAACACTACCAGATTCCCAAGCGAGAAGAAATCACCAGTGAAATGTCAGGTGCCAGATACTTTACAAAGCTCGGTGCCTCACAAGGATTTTGGCAACTAAAACTGGATGAAGAGAGCACCAAATACTGTACCTTCAACACACCATTTGGCAGGTATTGTTTCCTCAGAATGCCTTTCGGGATAATATCTGCATCTGAAATCTTTCATAGAGTGATGGAACACATCATTGAAAGTCTGGAAGGAGTTTGGGTCTATGTTGATGGCATCATCATCTGGGGCTCCACACTGAAAGAACACAATGAGAGACTGACTAAAGTGCTACAGAGCATACGCCGGAATGGACTGAAGCTCAACAAAGCCAAGTGTCAGTTTGGCGTCCAGGAAGTCACTTTCCTAGGAGATATTCTGTCTGGTACAGGAATAGAGCTAGATATGGAAAAAGTAAACGCCATACTCAACATGCCCCGACCCACTGACGAAAAAGGAGTGCTACGCATCATGGGGATGATAAACTTCATTGGAAAGTTCATTCCTAACTTATCAGCCAAGACAACCTGTCTGCGAGACCTGCTATATAAAACAAATGAGTTCGCATGGAGAGAAAGACATGAACAAGAGTGGATGAACCTCAAAACAGTGCTGACAACCACACCTGTACTCACTTTCTTTGACCCGGCAAAGAGAATCAAAGTGTCAACGGATGCATCAAAGGATGGCCTCGGCGCGGTCTTGCTACAAGCAGAGGGTGAAGATTGGAAGCCTGTTGCCTATGCCTCCAGGTCTATGACTGATACTGAGTGTCGATACGCCCAGATTGAAAAGGAATGTCTAGGCTTGGTAGTTGGATTAGAAAAGTTCCATGGCTACATATATGGACTTCCCACCTTCACAGTTGAGACAGACCACAGCCCACTGGTTGCCATCATAAAAATAAATCTGAATGAGATGTCTCCAAGGATTCAACGACTCATGATGAAGCTGCAAAGATATGACTTTGAACTGATCTACACACCAGGCAAACACATAGGCCTAGAAATTGGGTTTTGGCGCAGCGACGGCTTTAGCGCCGGAAGTTAGTGCCGGAGCTAAGTCGCGCTGGGCGGGCCAAAAATTCACTAGTTCTGCGCCCAAGCGGCTGCTGGCGCTGCTGAAAGCTGTTTGCGCCTGAAAACTGGCGCTACGCGCTGAATTGCGGCGCTATTCCGGCGCTGCGGCGCCTGCTGCGGTGCGGCAGGTTCGGGAAGTGCAGGCCTCCTCCTTCCCTTAAGGAGGAGCTGCCTGCACCCGGCCGCGGCCCGCGAAAATCATTGTAAAAATGAGCCCGGCACCTCGGACAAGTGCCGGGCTTGCATCTGTCCCGGGGGGGGGGGGGGGGGGAAGGGAGAAGTCCGGGGAGGGAGCTGCGGCCAGGCGGCCGGCGGGAAAGCGGCCGGCCGCCGCGGGGCCTTTAATGCGCCGGCGCAAAGTCCAGTAAGGCACCTCTGCCAGAACGTTGCTTGCGGCTGCCACGGGCGAGGCGGCCGCAAGTCAATTTTGGAGTTCGGGTGGGTTACCATGGCAACCGGGACGCTGCGCACACCGATGACGTCATCGGTGCCGGCGCAGCGCTAACGGCCTAACGCCGATTTAGGGACCCACTCAATTTCCAAACTGGCCATAACTCCGGTGCTAGGCCCTCTAGCGCCTCAAAAGCGGCGCTAAGCCTACCGAATTTCTAGGCCATAGTGTTAGCAGATGCAGTATCCCGAGCACCCACAATGAGTCATGTGAGCTCTACTGAAGAAGACATGGATGTTCATGTGAGTATGGTCACTGCTGCGCTGCCCGTGTCAGACACAAAATCAAAGCAAATAGCAGAAGAAACAGTAAAAGATACAGTATTACAAACAGTAATAGAGAACATTCATCATGGTTGGCCAAAAGGTTCCTGTCCAAAATACTATCACATAAGGTCAGAGTTGAGTGTCGTAAGTGGACTATTACCAAAACAGAACAGAATAGTCATTCCACAGGCTCTACATCAAGACATGCTCAAAAGGAGTCATGAGGGACACCTCGGAATTGAAAAATGCAAAAGGAGAGCAAGAGACACTGTTTATTGGCCTGGCATAAATAAGGACATTGAGAACATTTAAGGCATATGTGAGACATGTCAGAAACACCAAAACAAACAAACAAAGGAACCAATGATAGTAGCTGACTTACCAACAGCACCATGGCAAAAGGTTGGTATGGACCTCTTTCATTTGAATGGTAAAGAATATCTAATAGTGATTGACTACTATTCTAACTATCCTGAGATGGCGCTGCTCTCAAGCACCAAAGCAAGCAGTGTCATAATGCATGTGAAATCCATCTTCGCCAGACATGGAATTCCCAGGATTGCCATTAGCGACAATGGTCCGTGCTTCAACTGTAAGGAGTGGCAACAGTTTGCAGCACAGTATGACTTTCAGCACATCACATCCAGTCCTCTGTATGCTCAGTCGAATGGTAAGGCAGAGAAAGGTGTTCAAGTTCTCAAGCAGCTACTGAAGAAAGTGACAGAAAGCAAGTCTGATTCTTATCTCGCCCTGCTGAGCTACCGAGCCTCACCTTTAGACTGGTTCTTCACCTGCTGAACTACTAATGGGTCGCAAGTTGCGCACCACGCTACCCTGCTGTGCAAAAGAACAGCAAAGTAAGGAACTGAGACAGAGACTTCAACTGTTAAAGCTGAAACAGATATCATACTATGACAAGTCATCCAAAACTCTAAAACCATTGACAAGGGATGATGTTGTCAGGATTGAGGATCCAGATGCATGGAACAGGAAAGCTACAGTTCTTGAGGAAGTACGACCAAGGTCATACACTGTTAGAACTGAGGAAGGACAGATTCTCAGGAGGAACCGCCGTTCCCTCCTGAAAACACAAGAAACTATCCAAGAGCAGATTGATGACAATGCCACAACTGAATCTTGTCAATCACCACCAGAACAATCTCATGCAAACACATCAGACTTACCCATGTTGAGAAGATCCACACGTGAAGTAAAAAAGCCTGATAGACTTAATCTTTGAGTACAAAGAAAAACTATATTGAAAATGTATTGACTGTTGTGAAAATGTTTATGTTTATAGAGCACTAACAAAAGTGTTACTGATACCATCTTTATCGTTTTTCTTGAAAGTTGATTGATATTGATTGATGTTGATTTTGTTTAACCTCAAGGAAAGGGGGATTGTAATGATCAATAACATGTCATTCTGGAATAGTACACTAGGTGGAGCTATAGAGCTGTAGAGCTGTATATATTGCTGTGTTTAGTTGTATGTGTTTAAGACTACACTACCCATGGTGCACTAGGCTACCCAGAAGGCAGTAGTCAAGATGGCTGCCTGCACACAGAAGTACACATGCTGAATCTCTACAGCTCCTGTACCTAGAGAACGTGTACTGAATAAATGACGTCCACAAGGGAAGGTGGCCAGGATGGCTGGGTTCCAATTCATCTCAGTACTCCAGCCAAACTGGATTCACGTACGGGGAGGCCTCCCTCCTGTGCCCCAGGGTACGGGCCATTACCTCAAGGGTCAGCGTCACCGTAGGGAAGCGTATATGTTTAACGTGCAAGGGACACATTCCTCTGGATAGGTGGTGGTGGCTCAGGAAGCTGAGCAAAGATATGAGGAACCCCGCAGTCAAGTGGGAATGGTCGGGGAACAACACCCACTGGACGATTACAGGGACTCACGGAGGATTAAGTGTGTGTTGGGACAAGTGGTGGGAGCCGGATCAAGGGATTTATATCTGTATGTAGGGGTCAGAGACAGTCTACCCCGCAGGCATATCCATCATTTTCCACCGGCAGTGAGAAGACGCCGGGGAGGGCATGAAGTGGGACACCAGCCTGAAGGCGTGCGCAGTCCCATTCTCCCCAATCCCAGTCAATGCCACTGAGCTTGTAACATGCACCCGTAAGCCCCCGCCCATGGCACCGGCAGCGAGGATACACAGGGAAGTGTGCCCCACCACCACCAAGGGACCAGGGAATGGGCTGGTACTAGTACCTACCGATCAGGTGCTGTACCAGGGGGTACACTACGCAGTAGCCTCCGTGATTTAAAATCTCACCGAGCCGCATTTACCAGAGTGGTGTCCCAAAGAAACAGAGCAGCTATACCAGGCCCTATTAAAGGACATGTTCAGGAAGTTTTATGAGTTCGATTTCGCCAATGTGGACAAAACCGAACTGTACACCACACATGGCGAGTTTGTGGGTAATGCAGGGAGACAAAGAAGGGGAGTATGGAATGATGTTTTTACTGCGTTTAACACTGGGTCCTCTGTCATCAACAATCTGGATGACATAGAACTGCAGATCCAGATAAACGGTTTAAAAACACAGTTAAGCACGATATTAATGGATGAGAACAAAGTAGTGGGCTCGGAGTTGCATGAGGACCAAGTTATGACGGTCCATTTAAAGGAGATTATAGCGGAGTTGGAGAAGCACGAAAAGACGGTAAATGCCCTCATAAGGGAGGACAGAAACGCTTCTGACCAGGCTGCACAGAACGAGGTGTGTGTGCTGTATGTGGCATGGTTGCTGGGCGAGGGCTGCAGTAATCTGGAGGATTTAAAACAGGGTTTAGTCCCCCCTGGATCAGCAACAAACACCTCGCAGCCCTCCATCTGTTTGAGAATGCATTAAGCCCATGCCAACTCCGGCTAGCTTCCGAAGCGTACCCAATCCCAGTGGATTGTGGACGGTCCAACCACACCATCATGGAAGTAGTAGTTAGGATGCCAGTCATGGGTAGGACAGCCCGACCCGGACCGGTATACAGGGTAGAGAACACTGAAGTCATTCAAGGGGGTGCACACATTCGTTTCACAGCGGTCTCGCCTTACGTCATAAAGTGGGAGCACGCTATGACAGGTACTGACCTCTCAGGGTGCCGGAGCTGGGGAGCACACATAATCCTGTGTCCCCAGCACTTGAACGCCTATTCAAAACCACAGTGCGGGTTCAGAGCTGCTGGCGCGAAACCTATAAATTGTACCATGGAGGCAACGGCGCAAGGCCATGTTCCCCGGCAGGTAGCATATATAGGAGGTGGGACATATATAGGAGCATGGACAGCATAGCTGGCGTCCTGTTAGTGACAGCAGTTTCTGCTTTAAACCCGAGGCAGAAGTTCAAGTGGCCCAGGAGCGAATTGTCCCCATCCCTGAACCCTCCACTGTTCACCTCACTGTGAAGGAGAATTTTACCAATTTGCAGAAGTATGTAGCGCATTTTGGATATGAAATTCCCCCTCTCCCCGTACACCTTACCAAAATACTCAAGGCTGTTCTAGTTTCACAGAAACATTTTTACACTCTAGAGCAGAAAACAGTAGAGATAGGGGCTAAGATATTGCTAATTGTGATTCCTCCCTGGTGGGACATTTTCAATAATATAGAGGTCCCTTCGTGGATCAGACTGGCTTCCCACATTCTCGTGGTTTGCCAGTTAGGGATAGTGTTGTATCTAGTCTGCACCCAGTGCAAGGGAAAAGGTCAGTTGTTAGAGTTCCGAAACCAGAGGATCTGGAAGGAGCATTATGTGAAGGTGGAGGGAGATACACCTGTTTGAGTTTTTTTCCTTGTATTTTTGATTAAAGATTGTTGTTTTCTTGTGTTTGTTGTTTTAATAAAGATTTTGCGACGCATTGTTAATAAAGATGTATGTGTACCAACTGGACCCCTCCATACTTGGATGTGTGTAAACGACTATAGTTATTCTATGTATACTTATGTACACTACATTTTCGCGGAATGGGAAGTGCATGTGTCGTGGGTATATTAGATAGATAATTACAGGGGAAGGTTGACTATGGAGGGTCAGTAAATTTTGCTCACCTTGTAAGGATGATACTTCAAGCAAGTTTTAGTATCACGGGGGGAGCGTAGGATTCGCAAAATTCCCACATTCCCCCAAGGTTATTAATAAAAGGGACCCTGTATGGACAATTTAAAAAGGGTATCCAAAAGATGGCGTCCGCACCTCATGACCAAAAGCCTGTAAGATTTTACAAGCTTGGACTCTGCAGCACAGAACAGGCAGCTTTGGGAAATCGAAACTTAAAATGCATTTCTGTAAAAAGGGCTTTTGTGTTTGAAAAACCAGACAGCTAAGCAAACACTGAATATGCATTTTGTCAGATTGGAACAGATCAACCCAGTTAGGCCTAAGCACAAGGCCATTAGTTTTTCCACATAAATAATTGGAAACAGCTTAAGGAAACCATCAAGGCTGCACAGGCCGATTAAAATGCATTAATGACAATACAGCCCGGACATCTAAAGTTAGTTAGTTTAGATTGGTATAATCATTTAAAACAGCCCGCCAAAAGTTAAACAATGGACTGACCTGATTTGGTGCACAGATTAAGGGCCATCGAAAGGAGTATAACTGTAGACCCTTAGTAGCAACGGTGAGCTGGCTCTCTTCTCTTGACTCTGACCTCTTGTCTGGTCTTGGGCTGCCACTGCTCATACTCATGCCCTGGCCTCATGGTGGGTTCTCTTCTCGCTCCCCGCATTAATTTTGCAACCAAGGGCATCTATACCAATCGCAGGTGGGGGACGAGACCCGAGTCCAAAGTCATACAGGACACACGGGCCACAAAAGGGCGAGACAAGACGAAACGAGGTGAAATGAGGCGAGACGAAGAAAAAGGTAACGACCCGACAAGAGCAGAGAAGGGCAGCAGAAGACGCATTAATTAAGACCGAGCACCTAGTTATAAGCTGGCACTTGGGGGAAGAAAATATATGGACAGTGAGGCTAAGTTGGCTAGTTAAACACTGCGAATGAGCTGGCATTAAACGCAGGTGTCCACGCCATAACGAATATACCGGCGTTTGACGCTTGGGTAGTAAAATCTAAGCAGTGAAGACTGTCAACCGTCTCGCTGACGCAACGTTACCGCCGACGACCGCCCGAGAGAGAAGAAGAAGAGAACCCATTGCGACGAGACAACGATGGTAGCTGAGGAGAAGAAAGGTGTGTCGCAGCAACAGCTCCAGCACCGTGCCCTGAGACCACGTGACGACGGAGTACCCCAAAGGACAGGAGACCAGACCTCAAAACTCGCAATTGCTAAAACAACAGGCTTTGCTTTGGATTGGTGAGCATGAATTCCTGGCCCCTCATAGCTTAATCTAGTTAGGTATAGGGGTGGGATAAGTATAAGGGGATTGTTAAAGTATTTGTTTTTCCCTCGATGTGCCATGTGTTCCCCATTCCCTGTATAAGTATAATTATTGTTATATGTGTGTAATTTTTCTACCAGTAATTTCTCATAAGACTGTGTTTTCGTTTCTGTTTTAATAAAATCTTGGTTTTCTTACACCAAACCACCTGTCTATTCGATTTTTCTGTATCGCCGCCTGTACCTAAGTTCGGTGTCTAGAACCCAGGGGCGTGGGAGCGATTTGAACCGCTCACAGGCAGTCAGGGGCATAACTGACTGGGCGCACGCGCCACCCGCCACCCCCTACAGTCTCCCGTCATACGTCAGCGTCTGTTGGAGAATAAAACCCTCAAGTTACAGGCTGCCTATGACCAGGCATGCTTTCTGGACTTAGCCAAGAGGAATGCAGATACCTATCTTTCACCACGTGCACGGGCTGCTGCTATCACTTTTAGTGGCTCCTTCGACAGGTCTCGGGCGGAAGCCCTCACTGATGATAACTCCCACCTGCCTGATGACAACCCTGCCCTAGAAGCCTTCACTGGTGACAACCCTGCCCTAGCAGCATCTTGGCAATCTGAAAGGAAGTGTTTCTTCTGTGGAGGTGCATTCCACTTTAGGAAATTTTGTCCTGCTCGTAATGCAGTCTGCAATCATTGCAGTAAGAAAGGTCACTTTTCTAAGGTGTGCCAGTCAAGTGCTTCTGTTAGTAAGAAAGGCCACTTTTCTAAGGTATACCGGTCGAGAGCCCCTGTTAGTTTTGCAGCTACTATCTATAAAACTACTCCTCCCCCAAGAGCCACTACTAAGGTTACAGCTGTCAAGGGTAAAACTGCCCCTCCTCCCATCCCAGCTGTTTTTCCCCAAAGTCTGTGCCATGCAGCCATGAAGGTTACGGTAAATGGACATATTTTGAGTGCACCAATTGACTCATGCAGCTCTGACAGCTTCATTAGTGAGCGGGCTGTCAGTAAGTTAAAACTGCGTATTTACCACTCGGACAGGGAAATTGCAATGGCTCTGACGACACTGACCACCAACTCTTCCGGCTTTTGTCTTGTCGACCTTATTCTCAATGACCGCACTTATTTCTCCAGCCGGCTCGGGGTGCTCAAAAACCTATGCAGTGATATGCTCCTGGGACAGGATTTCCAGAAACAACACAGAAGGCTCACTTTCAAGTTTGGAGGGTCAAAGCCGGAGCTTACTATTTCCAAAGTACCGTTTTGCGTGCTTTCAGCGGCTTCGCTCGACGAGCCCTCCTTGTTTTCCAATCTTTCCCCCTGATGTAAGCCCATAGTCACTAAATCACGACGTTTCAGCCAAGATGATCGATCCTTTATCGAGGCAGAAATCTCTCGCCTTCTAGCTGATGGTATCATTGAGCCATGTTCAATGATACCATTGGAGATGGCAAAAACGCTGAACAAATATTTTGTATCAGTCTTTACGGTAGAGGATACTAAGAATATCCAAACACTGGACAAACAGGGGGCTCTAGGGGGGAGGTGCTAAATACGATTAAAATCACTAAGGAAGTGGTACTTGGTAAAATAATGGGACTCAAGGCGGATAAATCCCCTGGACTTGATGGCTTACATCCTAGGGTCTTGAGGGAAGTGGCGGTAGGGATTGTGGATGCATTGGTAATAAATTTCCAAAACTCCCTGGACTCAGCAAAGGTCCCGGCAGATTGGAAAACTGCTAATGTAACACCCTTATTTAAAAAGGGTAGTAGGCAGAAGGCTGGAAACTATAGACTTGTTAGCCTAACATCTGTGGTTGGTAAAATTTTAGAGTCCATTATTAAGGAGACAGTAACGGGACATTTGGATAAACATAATTTAATAGGACAAACTCAGCATGGTTTCATGAAGGGGAAGTCATGTTTGACAAATTTGCTTGAGTTCTTTGAGGAAGTAACATACAGGGTGGATAAAGGGGAACCAATGGACGTCGTGTATTTAGACTTCCAAAAGGCATTTGACAAGGTGCCACACAAAAGATTATTGCTCAAGATAAAAAATCACGGGATTGGGGGTAATATTCTGGCGTGGGTGGAGAATTGGCTCTCTAACAGAAAGCAGAGAGTTGGGATAAATGGTTCATTCTCAGACTGGCAATCAGTAACTAGTGGTGTTCCGCAGGGGTCAGTGCTGGGTCCCCAACTCTTTACAATCTATATTAACGATTTGGAGGAGGGGACTAAGTGTAACATATCAAAGTTTGCAGATGATACAAAGATGGGAGGGAAAGTAGTGAGTGAGGAGGACATAAAAAACCTGCAAAGGGGCATAGACAGTCTAAGTAAGTGGGCAGAGATTTGGCAGATGGAATACAATACTGGAAAGTGTGAGGTTATGCACTTTGGCAAGAAAAATCATAGAGCAAGTTATTATCTTAATGGCAAGAAACTGGAAAGTACTGTAGCACAAAGGGATCTGGGGGTCCTGGTGCACGAAACTCAAAAAGTTAGTATGCAGGTGCAGCAAGTGATCAAGAAGGCCAATGGAATGTTGGCTTTTATTGCTAGGGGGATAGAATATAAAAACAGGGAGGTATTGCTGCAGTTGTACAAGGTATTGGTGAGACCGCACCTGGAATACTGCATACAGTTTTGGTGTCCATACTTAAGAAAAGACATACTTGTGCTCGAGTCAGCACAAAGAAGGTTCACTCGGTTAATCCCGGGGATCAGGGGGTGGACATATGATGAGAGGTTGAGTAGATTGGGACTCTACTCATTGGAGTTCAGAAGAATGAGAGGCAATCTTATTGAAACATATAAGATTGTGAAGGGGCTTGATCGGGTAGATGCGGTGAGGATGTTCCCAATGATGGGTGAAACTAGAACTAGGGGGCATAATCTTAGAATAAGGGGCTGCTCCTTCAAAACTGAGATGAGGAGAAACTTCTTCACTCAGAGGGTGGTAGGTTTGTGAAATTTGCTGCCCCAGAAAGCTGTGGAAGCTACATCATTAAATAAATTTAAAACAGAAATAGATAGCTTCCTAGAAGTAAAGGAAATTAAGGGTTACGGGGAGCGGGCAGGAAATTGGACATGAGTCTAGGCTCGGAATGGTCATGGCCCTGTGGGTAGTGGAGTGGGCCCAGGGGCCATGTAGCCTGGTTCTGCTCCTACTTCTTGTGTTCTAATTCTGTTAGATTTCAGGAGATGGTTTTATTGTTGTTCCTGGCTGGGGTGGAGATCGCCTTTACAGAAGGTAAGTACTGTAGAAAATATAGGGACAGAGTGATCTCCTGGACGAGTTTCGATTGCCTAGATGGGTCGGAGAGGAATTTCCCAGATTTTTTCTCCCAAATTGGCCATTGTTTTTTTTTTACCTGGTTTTTCGCCTCTCCCGGGAGATCACATGGGTTCGGGTGGGATGGAGAGTGATAGTAGATTTGAGGTTAGGATCAGATCAGCCATCATCTTATTGAATGGTGGAGCAGGCTCGAGGGGCTGATTGGCCTACTCCTGCTCCTATTTCTTTTGTCCTTATGTTCTTATGTTCCTGGCGGGCTCAAGTCGTTGTTGTTAAAAATCCTCTGAAGCAACACAAGAAACGTCTGCATCGATTACTCGCAAACTATTAACCAGTATACCAACCTGGATGCCTACCCACTACCACGCATCAATGACATGGTCAATAACCTTGCCAACTACAAGGTATTTTCAACTTTTGATTGTAAGAGCGCCTACCATCAAGTACCGTTAAAGGGCTGTGACAAAAAGTATACGGCCTTTGAGGCCAATGGTTGGCTTTAGCAGTTTTGTCGCCTTCCATTTGGGGTCACCAATGGGGTGGCCGTCTTTCAATGGGCAATGGATAGCCTAGTCAAACAGGAGAACTTAACAGACACTTTTCCATATCTGGATAATATCACCATTGCGCATCATGACCAGAAGGAGCATGATGCCAACCTCCAGAAATTTTTTGACGTTCTCCGTCATCGCAACTTAACCTTAAATGAATCCAAATCTGTGAAATCAGTGCCATCAGTCAACATCCTTGGCTATTGGGTGGGCAACGGTGTCATCAAACCCGATCCGGAGAGACTTCGTCCACTTCAGGAGCTCCCTCCCCCTACGAATCTCGGCTCTCTTCATCGGGCACTCGGCATGTTCGCCTATTATGCGAAGTGGATACCCTACTTCTCCAACAAGATCCAGCCCCTGCTTCACACGAAGTCATTTCCGTTGGAGGCAACGGCTATTTCAGCTTTCAACCTCCTCAAGTGACAACTGGAAAAAGCCACGCTTCGTTCCATCGATGAAAATCTTCCTTTTGTGTTTGAGTGCGATGCATCAGAGGTGGCGATCTCGGCTTCCTTGAATCAAGGTGGTCGACCCATGGCATTTCTGTCCAGAACTTTGCAGGGTAGTGAGCTCCATTATCCTCCTGTCGAGAAGGAGGCTATGGCCATCATCGAAGCAGTACGTAAATGGAGTCATTTTCTCGCTCGTCGCCATTTCACGCTTATAACCGATCAGCACTCCGTGGCCTTCATGCTGGATAACCGGAAACGCACTAAGATCAAGAATAACAAAATACAGCTCTGGAGGATGGAATTGGCCACCTTTGGCTACAGCATACATTATCAACCCAGCAAAGAGAATGTTGTCCCAGATACCCTCACGCGTGCATTCTGCTCTTCTATGTCAACTTCGACTCTTGCGGATCTTCATACTGACCAAGCCATTCTGGTGTTACCCATACATTGCACTTTTTGCGATCTAAAAATCTCCCATTTTCTATGGAAGATGTGAAAAAAACATGCTCCACCTGTAGAATTTGTGAGGAATTAAAACCGCAATTCTTCCGTCCGTCAGATGGCTCGCTCAAACACGCTATGCAGCCTATGCAGCGACTCAGCATTGATTTTAAAGGGCCATTGCCTTCCTCAACATGAAACACCTACTTGCTTACTATGGTGGATGAATATTCACGCTTTCCCTTTGCTTTCCCCTGTTCCGCTATGCTTACTTCCACAGTGATCAAATGCCTCAATCAAGTCTTTTCCCTTTGCGATACGGCCAATTTCATCCACTCTGATCGGGGTCCCTCCTTCATGTCAAGTGAACTCCAAAGTTATCTTTCCCAACAGGGAATCGCCACAAGTAAAACAACACCGTATCATCCCATCGGTAACAGACAGGTTGAGATACAACACTATCATTTGGAACGCTGTTCATCTTGCACTGAGGTCACGCAACCTACCAGACCAGCAGTGGGAAACTATGCTCCCTGACGTGTTACATTCCATCAGGTCTCTTCTTTCTATGTCCACCAATGTCACTCCTCACGAGCGATTCTTCAGGTTCCAGCGTCACTCCACTCATGGGACATCCCTACCGTCATGGTTGACAGCTCCCGGCCCTATGCTACTCCGAAGATTCGTCCAATCTTCCAAAAACGATCCCCACGTCGACGAGGTGGAACTAACGGATGTTAATCCCACTTACGCGCACATGTGGTACCCTGATGGCCAGGAGTCCACCGTTTCACTCCGAGATCTGGCTCCCTGTCCAACCAGTCCCACAGACCCAACTGGTTGAGGAACCCATGGTAATGATGCCGACGCTCTGCGCTCCTTTGAGGATGACGCCCTACCTGGGACATCAAGGGATTTGCCGGCTACTCCACTGGATCAACTTGGGGAGCCGAGCGCTTCCCATAGGATGGCCACCCAAAGCCAGGATGCCGGTCAATCCCAGGCTACCAACCAAGATGATGCCAGGTCTGCGCCTGTGGGGACCCACACCCGGAGTCACGATCTCCCCAGTCTTCCGCAGGTCGACCAAGGCGACACGGGCCCCGTCGATCTACCAGTATGGACCAAGCAACCCAGGGACCAAGACACGGTCTGAGGAGACGTGCCTTCCAGCCACAAGCGAAGATCTAAAAGATTGCGCCTATTCGTGGTCCGCCTAATCCACTAGAAGGAAGTCATCGGACTTCCAAAACTTTCAGGCGGGAAGGATGTCATGAATCTTATCATGACTCATGAAGCAACACTGGGCGGCCAGCTGGTGGCACCGTCCAAGGAGTATAAATAGTCGGGCGTGGGCCCAGCTTGCTCAGCATGTTTCTGTAACCAGGAACTAGTGATGTAACTAGAAATCTCATGGTTTTGAAACAGTTGATTAAAGCCTTGTTTTATACTCAAACCAAGTGCTCAGTAGTCTTTTTACATCAAGATGTTAATACAAATTTTGCAGGACCTTCTGCTCTCTGGTCATGGGTCGGAGAATCGCAGGCAGTGTGCCCGAGATTTTTCAACTCACACAGAGTGAAAGCCTTGCCAGTGGCAATGGGGTCTCACCAAATTTACGATGTTAAACCAAAGCCCTATCTGCCACATAGCAATTGTGACTAGATTCAAAAGTAATTAATCAGCTGTGAAGCTTTGGGATATGCTGAGTATGTGAATGGTATTATATAGAGGCAAGTTCTTTCTTTCTATATATCAGAGTTGTTGGCATACTTGCACATTGGAATGGAAAAATACAGTTGTAGAATGCATTGCTTTCTGAATGTTTTTACAAGTTTCCCTGCTTTCTCCTCTTCTCTTCTGAAGGCATCAACATCCACTAGGGTACAGTCCCATGGACACAAGTCACCTCTGTTATGTTCATTAATAACTAGACATTCTTATTATGAACACAGCTAGCTTTTGCTAGTTACTTTATTGAGCCATGTGGACTAGGTACAGCATCTTGTAGAGGCTTCCATCTTGACTGCTGCCTTGTGGGTAGCCTAGCCTCATGGGTAGTGTAGTCTTATACATACAGCTATATACAGCTCTACTGCTCCACCTAGTGTCCACCACAGAATGACATGTTATTGATCACTACATCCCCCTTTCTTTGGAGGTTTAACAAAATCAATATCACTCAACTTTCAAGAAAACAATAAAGATAATATCAGTAACACTTTTGTTAGTGCTCTATAAACATAAACATTTTCAAAACAGTCAACACATTTTCAAAGCTTTACATTGTACTCAAAGATTAAGTCTATCAGGCTCTTTTACTTCACGTGTGGATCTTCTCAACACGGGTAAGTCTGATGTGTCTTCATGAGATTGTTCTGGCGGTGAATGACAAGATGCAGTTGCGGCATTGTCATCAATCTGCTCTTGTATAGATCGAGGTCTCCTTGCGATCTTTGCTTGGAGAGGGTTTCAGTGTTTCCTTCACTCTTCATGCCATAACTCTCAATGTGGTCAATGCACTCTCGAAAAACTGCTGGCAGCTGGATCCCATCATACAGCATAGTCCTCTCAGCAGCCTCGGCTAATGGAACACCAAAGATTGGCCTGAGGGAAGAAGGAGTATCCACCGGAACTGCTTCCTGCTCTGGTGCAAGCTTCTTCTTTTTCTTTTTCTCTTTCCACTGCTTTTCTTTTACCTTAAAGTCTTTTTCTTTCTTCTTGGAGAAACTAGGCTTTTTGAAGACATGGATACCCATTGGCCTTTTCATCCTTGATGGGCTCTCTGCTTCATCACCTGAGTCATCTGGTCTGCTTATGGCACAGTTTATACGGTAGACTCTTTTGACCAGTTCTAAGTCCTCACAGGCTTTGTCACCCAGTAGTGAATCAAGCCTTTCAGCCACAACAGAAAACATGAGATGATGCACTTTGTCTTTGACTGTCACTTTAAGTCTGCATACACCTAAGCTATCTATTTTCTGTCCATTATAGTCCTTCAGTAGTACTGACTTTTTCTGTATTTTGGGCTTTTCTTTCATATTGTTAATGTCACTCAGACTGATTAAGTTTGCTTTTGCCCCAGTGTCTAGTTTCAATGTAACTAATGCTCCATTTATCTGCAGTGGGATCATCCATTTGTCCTCTTTTACTGCATTAACTTTATGTTCAGCATTGTCTATTTCTGAGGGCTGCACATTTTCTGTATCTTTCTTGATATCATCACATGACACCATTCCTACAAAAAATGTCTCACTTAAATCAGTGTCCTCAATCACATTAACTCGTTGCCCTTTCTTTGTTTTTACTTTTGAAAAGCATTGTTTGGCAAAGTGATTCTTTCCATTACACTTTGTGCACATTTTTCCAAACGCTGGGCATTGTCTTAACTGGTGTTTGTAACCACAGCGTTTACAATTAAAAATTTCATCCTCCGATTGCTTTTCATTTCTGTTCTGCCCACGTTTCTTCCCCTTGTAGGACACAGCACCGACAGCAGCATTATCACTCATTACATTCGCATCATTATTGATTTCACTGAAAGTCTTCACGTGATTTCAAGCTAGCTCGCTGGCTTTGCATATTGTCACAGCATTTTCCAATGTTAGTTCGGTTTCTCTCAACAGACGTTCCCTGACTTTTTTTATCATGAATACCAAACACAATCTGGTCACGAATCATGGATGCTTTGAGCTCAGAGAAATTACATGTCTGTGCTTTCAGTTTCAGATCAGTTATAAAGCTATCAAAAGTCTCATTTTGTTGCTGTGTCCGAGAACAGAAGATGTATCTTTCATAGGTCTCATTCTTTTTGGGAGAGCAATGTGCATCAAATTTTTTTAGCACATTTTCTAATTTTTCTCTGTTCTCCGCTGGATTAAATACAAATGTATTAAATACCTCTATCGCCTGTGGGCCTGCAACCGTAAGCAGCAACGCTATCTTCCTTGCGTCTGGCTTCGTACCGAATCCGATGGCTGCAATGTAGAGTTCGAATTGCTGTTTAAAAGTCTGCCAGTTGTAGTCAATTTTTTCTGTGAGATTCAAACGCTCTGGTGGCTTCAAATTCTCCATTTCGCTTTTCACAATTTTCAGCAGATCTTCACCACCCTGGTACCATGTTATGTTCATTAATAACTAAACATTCTTATTATGAACACAGCTAGCTTTTGCTAGTTACTTTATTGAGCCATGTGGACTAGGTACAGCATCTTGTAGAGGATTCCATCGTGACTGCTGCCTTGTGGGTAGCCTAGCCTCATGGGTAGTGTAGTCTTATACATACAGCTATATACAGCTCTACTGCTCCACCTAGTGTCCACCGCAGAATGGCATGTTAATAATCACTACAACCTCGTGGTAACTTGACTAATAGCCGTTCTTTGTATATGAGCGTAAGTAATGATTGGTAGTAGGCCATTCATTATGGGGGCTTCAAAACAAAAACTTAACACTTTCCAGCATTTGTCAATAAACATAAATTAGGAGCCAATGGGTACTATTTGCAGCATCCAAACTCAGCACAGATTGGGCAGCAAACCTCGAACCTTTTGGTCTACACCTTGGGCAGGATTTTAACTCAGGTGCGGGATGGTGTCGTGTTATCCGCATTTCGTGTTATCCACCCGAATCTAAATGGCTGTGAAAGATTGATGCAATTTTAATTTAATTGTCCAATTGATTTCCAACGTGTGGGAACCCTTGGCAAATGGGTTTTTCATGACTGAAAGTCGCCTCCAATGACGTCATCATTGCTGCTGCATTTAAGGTCAACAGCAAGCCTTGCTTCTTCTGCAGGCTTCGAAGCTTTCTCCATTTGGTGTAAGAGGGACCTGCAGGAAAGATGACAAACGGGAGGCCCAGATCAGCTCCTTGTTTCGACAAGGTGTCCCTGCAGGCATTGGTGGATGGGGCTAGGGCCAACAGGGAGGTGCTCTTCCCTTCCTCAGGGAGGAAGAGGACTCCCAAGCAGACTAAGGCAGTGTGGATGCAGATGGTTGAGGAGCTCAACTCCTTGGGAGTCACACAGCAAATCTGGATTCAGTGCCGGAAAAGATTTCATGACCTTCAGCGCACTGGAAAAGTGAGTATGAATTTCCCATCACCCTCAATCTGACCCCCATTGCCTTTCCTCACCAGCACTCATCTTTAGCAATCTATTCCTCCACATCCCACTTGACACTGACATCCATGCACCCTTACCCATTCCCTCTCTCTCTATGCTCACATTCACATAACTATTCGACTATGCAGCCCTCACACTCCCTATCACTCTGATGCTATGAAAACAACTGACAACACACAGGGAGGGCCCTTGGTCTTGCCACCTCACTCCATCTTTGTCTCCTTCTAAGTATCTATGCTATGCAATCTCTACACTCACTCTTTCATTCTCACTCAACCGCCACTTGTCTCCCTCATTGCAGGAAAAGAGAGCTCACAACAAAAGAGAGTGAGCGAGGACAGGAGGAGGGACAGCCTCAATAGTCCACCTGTCCCCCTGGGAGGAGGCAGTAATCGAAATAGTGGGACTGGATGATGATGCGCATATGGGCGACGGACAGAAGGGTGTAACACAGCAAGCGGTGACAGAAAAGTTAACCATCTCTCTCTTTGACATTGCATGAGTCGCTGATAATGATTATGAAGCTCTAACAGATGGATTTATGAGCATCTGCAAAAAGCAATGTGCATGTAGCCTTGGCATCACATCTCTGACTCTTTCCTTTACTCTCCCACAGGACCATCACAAGCATCCATCCCCCCTAGCCAGGAAGAAGAGCCTGAGCAGCCAGACTCCCCAGAGGAAGCTGCAACCTCTGAGGGCACTGCGTCCCCAGAAATCTGCGCACCCAGCACCAGCGCAGACATGCGCACCTCGGTGGGACCTTCAGGACATAGAGTAGTGTTGTCAGCTGGTGTATCACAGCTCACAAGTGAGCATCAGCAGATTGTGGAGACAGGGACAGCAGTGGAGAGTCCTAGTCGGAGGGCGCAGGACTCTTCCAGCTCAGCTCAGCAGCATGTCGACCCTCTGCCTCTGGGTCCATCCATGAGATCAGCGGTGATGGAACTCCAGTCACAGATGCGAGTCTCTGGCAGGTTTTGTCTCTAGGGTCGCTGCGAGTGTGGAGTGAATGGAGGAGTCCATAGCGAACATGATCAGAGCCTTTGTGGAGTGATTGGCACATGAACGTATCACTACGGAAAGGATGGCAACCTCCGTGGAAAGGATGGCTACCATAGAGGAGAGGATGGCTACGGTCATGGAGGAGCTTAGTCGCCAGGGTATGGAAAACATGGTCATTGTTCAGAATAGAATGACATCTCTTGAGGAGCAATGGGCATCTATTGAACAGAGAATACAGACCTTCATGGAAGTCCTTCTAAGTAGGACTGCCATTGCAGATACGGGTCCCCATGGCCCCGCTGATGTGCAGCAAGGTGATCTCCAGCCACTTGCAGGCGCTGAGGGGGACCTGACCCATGAGAGGGAAGTTGGTGGCAGACCTCAAGGAAGTGGGGGCTCCTCTCCAAGCACTCACACTGCCATGCCACTGCAGAGCCCTTGGTCAGAGCCCCACCGGAGTCCACACCCAAGTGAGATAGGTGTCTCCACCCCTGCACAGCCGCAGGAGCAGCAGACTGTTGACGAGCCCTCAGAGGCTTGCCACCCCAGAGGATGCCCGCCAAAGGTGTCCAGACAGGAGCAGCAGCAAAGTGAGCAAGGGGCCTCCACATCTGCTGAAGCCACAGGGGAAGCACCACGTAGGAGCACGCGTAAGAGGAAAATTCTGCTCAAATAGTCACAAGGGTAGTCACTTGAGTGCAATTTTGTGTTTACTGTAAAAATGCCATCACTTCGTTATTGTACATAAAATTTCTGATGGCAAATGTTGCAGTTGTATCGTCTATCATTTCGCTATTGGGACTTCCACATTAAGGGCTTAGGCATACTTGCAACTGTCGGTATGGTGGTCAGAGTGATAGGAATCCTCTGGTTCTTGGCCATTGTCAATGCTCTGGTAAGAAGCTGCGAGGCAAAAGTGTTCGATTGACTAGGCTAAGCAAATCTGGCCAGGATGACTGCATTCCTTGCATCCCGGGCAGCAATATTCTCGCGTAATGCTGCCGCTGGTTGATGGGCCTCTGCAGGATGTTCGTTTTTGCACTCCTCCTCCTCCTCCTCCTCATCTGAGGAGGATATGTGAGGCGCTACTTGGTCCTCAGGAATCTGCAAGCCACGACGCTGTGCCATGTTGTGAAGTGCACAGCAAACCACGATGATTATGGAGACCCTGGCTGCTGAGTACTGCAGGGCTCCACCTGAAGCGCATCTTCAGCAAACCAATAGTTTGCCTGATTATGGCTCTGGTGGACATATGGCTGGAGTTGTAGCTCTCCTCAGCTTCGTTGGATGGTCTCCTCAATGGCGTCATTAGCCACGTCCTCAGGGGATAGCCCTTGTCTCCAAGTAGCCATCCATTAAGTTGGTCTGGTGGACTGAATAGCGGAGGCACACTAAGCTGGTGCAGTATGACGGAGTCATGGCAACTGCCAGGGTACTTGGCACATACATGCAAAATTTCCTTCTTGTGGTCACACACCAGCTGAACGTTAAGGGAGTGGAAGCCCTTGCGGTTGACAAAAATACCTGGATTGCGATGGGGTGACTTAAGGGCCACGTGTGTGCAGTCAACGATGCCCTGCAACCTTGGAAATCCTGCCAGATGAGCTAATCCAACCGCTCGCACTGTGACACTTGCTCGATCCTTGGTGAAATGGATGTGATTGTGCGTGAGGGCAAAGAGGGCATCGGTTACCTGCGTGATGCAAGTGTGTGCGGCCGCCTGGGAGATGCTGCCGATGTCTGCTGCTGATCCCTGGAATGAGCCTGAGGCAAAAAAGTTGAGTGCGGTGGTGACTTTGATGGCCACTGGTAATGCTTGTCCACCTGGTCCTCTGGGCAGCAGGTCTTGCTGTAGCATTGCGCAGATGTCACTCACTACCTCTCGCGAAAGTCGGAGCCGCCTTTGGCACTGCTGCTCAGACATGTTGAGATAGCTGACCCTGTGTCTGTAGACCCTGTTTGGGGGCTATCTCCTGCGCCGACGGGCTTCCAGGCGCTGGCCCCTTCTGGCCTGTGCAGCCTCAGGTGGGTGAGCAGCAGCCTGTCGCTCCTGCTGCTGCTGCTGTTGCTGGTGCCACGGCTGGTGCTCAAGCTCCTCTAATGCCCAGATGGGAAGGAAATAGATGGTTCCCATGCTTCTGGTATATGCCTCAGTTGAGGAAGCACTGAGGGAAGGTGGCGAGAGGGGTTTCCCAGGAGGTCACACTGGAGATGGGTGTGAGGCTCCAACCTTCCACAGGTGTGGTTAAGCCTTCTAAAAGTTGCCCCAGACCTGAGACCACTAAGTCCTGTCACCTGCAAATGATGGCTGATCAAATCTCCTCTTTAATGGTTGACCTGCAGTTGATAGTTAGCAATCCAATAGTGCTCCCGCCAGGTTTCACTGTCGTGTTTCTCACCAGGTGTGTTTCACCTGGGAAAAGGGTTAAAATCGCAAAGGCCTTTTAAAATAGAATTATAGAGGCCATTTACTGCTTGTTATGGGCCTTAAAGACCAGTCCCGCCTGTTAGACGCGGGATGGAGTGGGGACCATCAGACATGCCTGAGTTAAAATTGCTCGGAGTCGGGAACCAGGCGGCGGGGGGGGGTCCCGCACGCCAGTTTTTTTGATTTTTACCTCCCACACGCCTCCAATCCCGACTCCATGGCTCAATGACAATCCTGCCCCTTGTCTTTGTCCACTGACCTATCAGGATAGCTGATTTCTAAATGTTATGGCATATTTTGGAGCAAAGGTATTTTTCAACTTTGCATACAGTGTGATATTTAAAGCATGTGTCCATTAATTAAATATGTATGGAAATGCTGAAATTATGATGGATCATTGTGTTGCATCTAAAGTAATATGGATCTGCTGTAAATTATTATCTCAACTGATGTTACAAATGTGTAATATTGGCAAGGAGTCTCATCTGCCTGTTGTTCATATTGGGAAATGATGAGCATGCTGCATGGACAGTGATGTAATAAAGACTCACTACGCACTTGGTTGTACATAAAGGAAGGCTTTAATCGACTTGTAACAAAACATGGAGTTCTAGTTAGTAGTCACTGGCGTCCTGTTTCCAGATTGTCTCTGGCCAAGTTGGACCCACGCCCGAGTATTTATACTCCTCGGGCGGCGCCCTCAGCTGGCCGTCCAGTAGTACTTCCTGAGTTACTTCTTGTAGAAGTTGCGATTTATGACAGACAGTGTGCCCATGATTTCTGATATGCCCAGTCAACTAGTAGTAGTGCGCATTCATAAAATCAGCCCTATTGTGCCTATGTAAAAAATTCTATGGGATGACATAAAATGGAAAAAGTTGACAAAAATCTAAACTTCTGCCCAAATCTCAAATTTGTGCCTGAACAGAGAATTTATCATCAGGTAAATAATTCCAAACTTGACCTCTTTAATCTGCTTACAGGATGCATTGTGTAGAGCAATCAATCCACCCCCTTGTCTTATTTTTAATCTTCTGGTGAATTCTGCTTTGCTTTACTGTGTTTGCTTTTCACAAGATCACAAGCTAAATTACAGATGACGAAGGCTACTTGGCCTATTTTAATTTATCTAGCCAGAGAAATTCTAACAGACCCCTACTGTTACATCCAATTCTTTCTTCAATGATTCCAAGGGTTTTATTTCCATTACTCTATCTGGAAGTCTATTTCAGACTTGGATCACTCTTTGACAAAAGATGAATTTCCAAATATCTATCTTAAAATTACTTAGTTTGAACCCGTCTCCTAGTTCTACATCCACGGTTGAATTTAAAGTAATATTCTGCATTAACTATTTTATATCCTTGACAATCCTAAATACCTTTATAAGTTCATCTCGCAGAGGCCTCCATTCTAGGGTGAATAGCCCAAGTTTCCCCAGTGTTTCCTCTTAACTCAGACCCCTGACACTGGGAATCAGCCTCGTGGCTCTTCCTCGCATGGCTTCAACGTTTCACCTGTTGCTTGGCAACCAGAATTGGATACAATATTCAAGGTGCATTCTGAGCAGAGTGCTATAAAGTTTGATCACTACCTCCTCTAAGTTGTATTCTACTATTTTGACTGTGTAGTTCAACGTTCTATTGACTTTGTTGATTGCTACTCTGCATTGTTTGAACATGATTAGCGCCGAGTCTACTTAGACTCCTAGGTTTCTTTTAACTTCATTCTCAGATATTTTACCAACATTCATGAAGTACAGCTCTCATCAATTTTTTTTATTGTATCGGCTTTACACTTGTCTGCAATGAATTTGATCTGCTATTGCTCTGCCCACTTACATATTTTGTTCAACTTATTTTGTTGTCACTGAGCCTCTCCTAGTTTGGTACCATCTGCAAATTTGACCACTTTGGATTAAGCTTCTGAATCCAGGTCATTTATGTAAATTAAAAACAGAAGTGGTTTCAACAGTACTTCCACCACTCTGATATTACTCCTTTAATGAGTACTCCCTTCCAGCTGTTTACCTTGAATCCCCGTAGCTTTGAATTTAATTAATAGTCTTTTGTGTGAAGCTTTATCAAAACCTTTTGGAAGTCAAAGTACACCATGTCATAGGGCTATCCACAGTCCACTTGGGTTGATCATGCTTGACTAATCCACTGGAATTTTTTGAGGATGTAACTGACAGAATAGATAAGGGAGAACCAGTGGATGTGGTGTATTTGGACTTTCAGAAGGCTTTTGATAAGGTCCCGCATAAGAGATTAGCGTGCAAAGTTATAAAGCAGATGGGATTGGGGGCAAGGTACTGACTTGGATAGAGAACTGGTCTTTCAAATGGGTCTTTTTCCGAGTGGCAGGCAGTGACTAGTGGGGTACTGCAGGGATCGGTGCTAGGACCCCAGCTATTCACAATATATATTGGCCCAGAAATTCGGCTCTCCCCGGGTGAGTACGCACGGGGTACTCACTCGTAGGCCGAATGGAATTGCCGGTTTCCTGCATGCACTGCGCATGCGCGGGAAACCGACACTTCCAATCCTCTGAACGAAGAGGTTCAGAGGTCGAACGCGCGCGCAGGGGAGGCTGCGCGTGCGCTTTGAACTTAGGTTTTTTTTGCATGTTTTCCCGGGAGGGTAAGCCTGCAGGATTTACACATTGAAAAAGCAGGCATAAGGCCTGCTTTTTGCAAGGTAAGTCGTCAATTAATTAAAATTAAAACATTTTTTCCACAGGTTTATTATTTTTAAATACTTTAAAGCAAGGTAAGTTTATTTTTAGCCCCGTTATAATATAAAATTATTTTTTTCAAAAATTTAAATTATTGTTTAAAATAGTTATTTAATGTAATTTATAGTTTATTTAAAAAGTGTGATTTAAGAAAAAAATTATTTGAAGGTTTACTGCTATTTTGGGCCCGTAGTATTTATAAGTTTTGACAGGTCTACCTGTCAATCTTATGAATGGGCTTTTCCCTCCTCCGATTGGCTGCCCATGGCTCACGTGATCCCAGGGGACGCATCACACTAACTACGCCCCTGGGACACGCAAGCACAGCGTGCCGGCAGCTGGGCCAGGCCCCGGAGTGGAATTCCACGGGGCCCTACAGCTCAACTGCCGGCGTGCTATGTAAGTGCAGGTCGGGGGCTTACACCCGCGGGAAGCCCCCGACCCGAATTTCTGGACCATTAATGATCTAGACGAGGGAACTAGATGTAATATCTCCAAGTTTGCAGACGACACAAACCTGGGTGGGCATGTGTGCTGTGAGGAGGATGCAGAGAAACTCCAGTATGATTTGGACAGGTTGGGTGATTGGGCAGATGCATGGCAGATGCAGTATAATGTGGATAAATGCGAGGTTATCCACTTTGGTGGCAAAAACAGGAAGGCAGATTGTAGTGGCGCTTCGTGACTCTTACACAGATTATTATCTGAACGGCAATAGATTGGGAAAAGGGGAAGTGCAACGAGACCTGGGTGTCCTTGTTCACCAGTCGCTGAAGGTAAGCATGCAGGTGCAGCAGGTGTTTAAGAAGGCAAATGGTATGTTGGCCTTCATAGCGAGAGGATTCGAGTACAGGAGCAAGGATGTCTTGTTGCAGTTGTACAGGGCCTTGGTGAGACCACACCTTGAGTATTGTGTGCAGTTTTGGTCGCCTTATCTGAGGAAGGATGTTCTTGCCATGGAGGGAGTGCAGCGAAGATTCACCAGACTGATACCTGGGATGGCAGGAATGACATATGAAGAGAGATTGAGTCGATTCGGCTTATATTCGCTAGAGATTAGAAGAATGAGAGGGGATCTCATTGAAACTTATAAAATTCTAACAGGACTAGACAGACTGGATGCAGGAAGGATGTTCCTGATGGCGGGGGCGTCCAGAACCAGGGGTCATAGTCTAAGGATAAGGGGTAAGCCATTTAGGACTGAGATGAGGAGGAATTTCTTCACCCAGAGAGTGGTGAACCTATGGAATTCTCTACCACAGAAGGCAGTTGAGGCCAACTTATTAAATATATTCAAGAAGGAGTTAGATATATTTCTTAAGGCTAAAGGGATCAAGGGATATGAAAGCAGGGACAGGGTACTGAATTTGGATGATCAGCCATGATCTCATTAAATGGCGGAACAGGCTCGAGGGGCCGAATGGCCTACTCCTGCTCCTATCTTCTATGTTTCTATGTTTCTATGTTGTCACTTCCTCAAGGAGATCGAGAAGGTTAGTGAGACAGCTCTTTCCCTACTGAATCCATGTTGACTGCTGTTTACTAGATTGTTATTATTTAGATGACCCTTAAGCTTACTCTTATTAATGGATTCTTTTGTTTTATGTTTTCCAGTAAGTCTAATAGGTCTGTAATTGTCTTTGTCTGTTTTGTTATCCTTTTTGAACATGGCGTCACAATACCCTGTTTGCATAAGAACATAAGAACATAAGAAATAGGAGTAGGAGTAGGCCATTCGGCCCCTCGAGCTGGCTCCGCCATTGAATAAGATCATGGCTAATCTTCTACCTCATCTCCCCTTTCCTGCACTATGCCCATAGTCCTTAATTCCCTTGATATTCAAAAATCTATCGATCTCTGTCTTGAATACACTCAACAACTGAGCCTCCACAACCCTTTGCGGTAGAGAATTCCAAAGATTCACCACCCTCTGAATGAAGAAATTTCTCCTCATCTCAGTCCTAAATGGCCGACCCCTTATTCTGAGACTGTGACCCCTGGTTCTAGACTCCCCAGCCAGGGGAAACATTCTCCCTGCATCTACCCTGTCAAGCCCTGTAAGAATTTTGTATGTTTCAATGAGATCGCCTCTCATTCTTCTAAACTCTAGAGAATATTGGCCTAGTCTACTCAATCTCTCCTCTAGGACAATCCTCCCATCCCAGGAACCAGTCTGGTGAACCTTGGTTGCACTCCCTCTATGGCAAGTATATCCTTCCTTAGGTAAGGAGACCAAAACTGTACACAATACTCCAGGTGTGGTCTCACCAGGGCCCTATATAATTGCAGGAAGTCGTCTTTAGTCTTATACTCAAATCCTCTTGTAATACAAGCCAACATACCATTTGCTTTCCTAATTGCTTGCTGTACCTGCATGTTAACTTTCAGTGATTCGTGTAGAAGGACAACCAGGTCCCTCTGAACACCAACATTTCCCAATCTCTCACCATTTTACAATCTACTAGAACCTCCCCAGTGTCAATTAACTCTCTTACTGTAATTGAGTCCTATCTGGGACTTCCATCATGTTTATAACAAAGCCATTGGTTTTACTTGGGATAACTTTGGAGAGAGCATATTACTTATGTATTCCCTTGTGAACATTTGGAGGAAATAGTCATTTAGAATAGGGGGCAAAATTCGGTTGCTTTGCGCCTCCCAATGGGGTGCTAACGGGGCGCAAAGCAACTAGCACCTGAAAACGGCGCCGCTAACACCTCCCGCGAAATTCAACGGGAGGTTAGTGGCGGCGGTAGCCGGCAGCGCCCTGTGCCTCTGGCGAATACGTCATCGCCGTGCACAGCGCCCCGATCACGACCCGGCTGCAAACTTGGGTCGCACCCCCTGACGTACCGCCAGACGCTATGTCTGACAGGGTCAGGGGGGCATACTTGCGGCTGGGGTGGCGGTATTTAAAGGGGACGTGCCAGGCGGCTACTTTTTGTGGGCAGCCTGCCAGCACTTGCCCCTTCTGCCCTCCTCCTGTGGGGTGCCAGCTGTGATCCATCAGCCTGGCACTTCTCTTGAGCACCGGGCTCTTTTGCCAGCACACCGCTCCCTGGTTGCCCAGCAGGGCCCCGGTTCACGCTGCGCGAGGCCCCTCCCCTTTAGTAAGGGGAGGAAGGCCTGCAGTACCGCAGCGCGACGTGCCGGTGCGCGTGGCACTGCGGCACATAGCACCGTGATATTGAACTGGAGCGCCCCGAGAGGGAGGGGCACTGCTTCCAGTAGCGCCCCGCCTCCTGCTTGGGGCGCTTCCACTCAATTTCGGGTACGGGGGTGCCAACTTTTTCGGGGCGCTAAAAGTAGCGCCCAGGCAAAGTTAACGCCCCAAAGGTGACGCAAACCAATCTTTCCCCCTCTTTTGTGCTCATCCTCAGATTTGAGCCATAATTTTGCATCTTTTACGGCTTTTACCTTTCTTCTGAGCCCTCTTGTAGGACTGATTTTTTTACTATTCTGTTTTGCTAATTTATGCTTTTTTCCAAGTCTCTCTTTGCCCCTATGATCACCCTTTTAATGTGTTCAGACATTTTTTTCTATGAATCCCCGTGAGCCTCTTCTTCTTTCTCCCAGAGGATGTGTTTTTGCTTTACATCTCACTTTTAATATGTTTGTTAATACATTTAGAGTCACTTTTGCTAAGTTTGAACTTGTTGGTTTTCCTAAAGCAGTTTTCATGCATGTTCAGTATTATACTTTGAAATGTATTCTACACATTCTATATGTGACTCCAGTCCCACACTACATGCTTGACTCTTAATGTCCTCTGAAGTGACCTAGCAAGCCATCCAGTTGTAAATAATGACTATAAGTTGAATAAGTAATTAGATGGACTTATCAGAATTCCTTATATATAACACACGAAGGAAATCTTGATCAATCTCCCTTTTCCCCCCATTCTAGAATTCTTCTTAATTTTCTCTTCTAGTTATATTATTTTGGCTTTTTTCCACCGAATTTATTTATTCTAACTCCTTGGGGGTGATTATAACATTTGGTGATAGTGTAAAATGTTCAATATCGAGTTAGCCACCCACCATACACCATGCCAATCTTACTTTCCATTGACTTCACTGTATAGGGACATCAAGATATCGGTCATTTTATGCTATCACCAAAAGTTAGAATTAACCCCCTTTTCTCTGAAACTCTTTCTCACCTGTCTTTTTCTGCTGACTCATTGGGAGGACTTTTAACCTGAAGGAGCGCGTGGGTTTGGGTGCATATGGGGGGAGGCGTGGTTTGAAAAACGGGAAAATTGCGAGTGCGTCAGGAAGCCGAATCCAACCTGCCAACGTCCGTGTTTAAATTGAGCATGTTAGGCTTCTTGCGCAGAACCCCCTTGGGAGAGGCGGCTTGACTGTTACAATATCTCTATCTATGCTCATCACTCAATTGGAGCAATACTTCAACTCACTTTCAAAATCAGCGGCGCATCCACAGGTTTCCCAGGCTTCCTGAAACTCGCCGGTGAAAGCAAGGTGAGAACACAATGGCAATTGAGGGAGCTGAATCAATACTCATTAAATACTCAGTACCAATGTTCCCTTTAATTTCTTTTGGGTGCGCGGCCCCTTTAATGGGCTGCAGCCCATTCAAACTATCACACTGTGCAGTTTTTCCTGTTTAAAAGCCAGGGAGCCAGGGAGCTGGCTACGCGGGAGACCTGAGGGCAGCAGCAGAGAGCGGAGCAGCAGAGAGCGGAGCGGAGCAGCAGAGAGGGGAGCAGCAGAGAGGGGAGCAGCAGAGAGCGGAGCAGCAGAGATGGGAGCAGCAGAGAGTGGAGCAGCAGAGAGCGGAGCAGCAGAGAGGGGAGCAGCAGAGAGGGGAGCAGCAGAGAGCGGAGCAGCAGAGAGCGGAGCAGCAGAGAGGGGAGCAGCTCACAAAAGGCACTACCTCTGACCCAGGGAGCACAGGCAGAGTTTCCTTGACATGTCCTAACAGCAGTGTTGCAGGAGGCTCAGGTTGTCCCATCAGGTGGTGATAGACAACTTCAGTCTACTGGAAGAAGACCTGCTGCCTGCTGGACCTGGTGGCTACATGTTACCAGTGGTTGTCAAAGTTACCAATGCTCTCAACTTTTTAGCCTCCGGATCCTTCCAGGGCACTGCCGGAGACATATCCAGGATCTCCCAGTCAGCGGGCCACAAATACTTAAGACAGGTGACTAATGGCTTCTTTGCTGCATCCGGCAATTATGTGAACTTCGCCTGCGATAACGCCAGTCAGAATGAGTGGGTACTCGGATTTGTGTCTCTGGCTGGCTTCCCACAGGTTCAGGGCATCATTGACTGCACATACGTGGCAAGCCGGGCACCCCCAGATCAACCAGCAATATTTGTGAACTGCAAGGGCTTCCACTCCATCAATGAGCAGCTTGTGTGCACCACAAAAAGATATTTATGCAGGTGTGCGCCAGATTCCCGGGGAGCTGCCATGATGCTTTCGTCCTGCAGCAGTCCAAGCTCCGTCGTCTTCGGATCTGCAAGCAGACTTAAGGGGTGGCGGCTAGGAGACAAGGGATACCCATTTCAAACCTGGCTGATGACACCCATCATAAACCCGACCAATGAAGCCCAACAGCGCTACAATGAATGCCATATGATCACCAAATGTGTGATCTAACAAGCCATCGGCACGCTGAAGATGCACTTCAGGTACCTAGACAGATCTGGAGGTGCCCTTTGGTACGCACCAGCCAGGGTGCCCAGAATAGTTGTGGTGTGCTGCGCTCTGCACAACATTGCGCAGCAGCAAGGTTTTTGAACTTGCAGGAGGAATAAGGCGAAGAGCTCAGATCCTCCTCAGATGATTCCGAGAAGGCGGAGGAGGAAGATGAGGAGGAGGGTGATGAGGGCAATGCACCAACAGCTGTACATATTGCTGCCCGGGCTGGCAGGCATGTCCTTATTAATGCAAGGTTCACGTAGGCTGTACCAGTGGACCGATGTCAGAAGCACATGCAACAGCCACTTGGGTAAAGACTGGGGTGAGGGTGGGGGGGGCAGGGGGAGGGTGGAATGGGCGAGAAGTGAAAGCGCTTTGAGTGGAGTTCCCACTTCCATGTCCGACTTCGTCATCATCCCTCTCGTGGCCCAGCCACATTTCACTGCTACCACTGTGCTGGAGAGCACTTTGGTGCAGATCAATGCGTTACTGTAAGGCGGCAGACATGTTGTCATCCAGAGTGTGCACGGCTGTGGTCAAGGCAGCATGGACTCATTTGATTGCTGCGTTTGATGTTTCACGAAGTTGGCCACTCTATCCATGGAAGAACACATCATCACAATACCCTGTGACATCAACCCACTCATGCTTGAGGTGGACTCCTCCATTCTCTCTGCAATCGTGGTCATTGTGCTTGGAAGGCCTGTCAGTGCATCGCACACATTCTCTGCTGCTGCTCAATGATTCTCCTTTTCCTCGACGGCCCCCAGGGTACAGAATCTGTTTCAATCTGAGCAGAGCTTGGAGAGGGCTGTGCCTTCCGACTTGGGCTCTCCACTGCTGTACCTGCCACTACCATCTGCTCTTGCTCACTTGTGAAGTGTGAGTCACCAGATGACAACCCAACTATCTGTCGAACTCGTCCCACCGAAGTGTGAGTACCTGAGCTGGTGCATGGTCTGCATGAGTCCTGTGATGGTGCAGCTTCAGAAGGACTCAGCTCCTCTGAGGAATCATCGTCCATGACCTCCACCGACTGCTGCTGCCCGTGTGAAGGGCCTGCAGGAGATAAAAAAACATGAATTAGTCCTGGTGAGGTAAGAATGTTGCCATTTATCATTATGAAGATGTTCATATTTCACTTGCTGTTGATATCAAGTCAACATCACTGAGTGCCGTATGCCATGTGGGTTGCTGATATTTAATTGTGTCACCAGATAGCTGGGTGGCCCACGTCTCTCCTTCTCTGATGGCCAGGAACGTCGAAACTCCACTTACCTCCAGCCCATCCTCCTCTGCATTTCTGAGTTGGGAAATCTGTGGGGGACCACCTCCAGTTCTCTCCTTCTCCCTAGTATTCTGTGCTCTCTTCTGCAACGAGGGGAAGAACAGACTTATGAGTGACTGTAATGGTATGTGTTCACCCGATGGATGTATTGTATTTGGTGAGGGTGACAATCAGAGAGAAGCTGAAATTGCATAAGGAGCAGGGGGAGTGGCAGATGGATAGATAGGGATGTGAGGAAGTGCATAGAAAGAAAAAGATGGGTACGCACGCAAGATAAGTGGGTGTGAGGAGTGAAACGATTGAGTAGGCTTGACAAGGCAGAGTGAGGGTGTGGGGTGATGCGCACAGCAGGACATAGGTGAATGTGCAACTGTACTCACCTTTCCTGACCTGGTAAGGTTGTTAAAGCGCTTCTTACATTGAATCCAGGAGCGTGGCACTAGGCTTCTGAAGCTGACCACCTGCATCACCTCCAGCCACGCCTTCTTGGTGTCAGCAGCAGGTTTCTTGCTCCCATTGATGGGGAAGAGTATCTCTCTCCATCTCCTCATTGACCCCAGCAGCACATCAAGCGAGGCATCATTGAAATACGGCACAGCCTTTGCCTGTCTGGAATCCATTCTCACAGTTCCTATTTTCTTCTTGCCAGCTCCAAACTCCTCCAAGCCTGAATTCCAAAGACTGATGTTCCATCATAGATCATTAACTCGTGCTGGGAAATTACCTGTTAAGGAAATAAATCTATTTCCTTGACGCAGTCTCCAGCTGATTGACGGTAGCTGTGGGCTGTGGTGCAACCCCTCTTTTTGTTTTAAAACCTAATCGATGGCTGGTGCCATCACCAGTTAGGAGATAACAGGTGCCCCCTTCTTAAAGGGGCCCAACCAATAAAACTATAACTTAAACAAAAGGAAGGATTATATGCTTAACTGCAATTCTTTTTAATGGTTGTGCCAGGGGTATATTCTATAACATGTTTCACTTTTGAGCAACCTCTACCAGTCAGTCAAGGATTCCTTCATAGTTGCCCTGAAAGCAGGAATGTTTTTGTTACTAGTTTTGTTTTTAACTCTAATATTGCTGTTATGAGTTCACAGTATATTTAAATGTAATTCAGCATTGACATTAAAACTCCTGGCAGTGAATATTTCTCCAATGTAAGATAGTGCACATTGAAATGGGAAATGGGAAATGTGAAGTGGGTACATGGTGAATCAGGCCATTAGAGGTGGAGAAGGGAAACTATTTGTGGAGTTATCAATTATTTATTGGAAGTATACAATCTATGCAAAACTGTAATCCAACAGGTTAATTAATGATTCCAAAGCATTTACCAATAAGTCAAAACACCCACTCTGTACAGTTTACTGGCAAGGTCACAGAGGAATATTGGGTGTGTGTTGCCAGTTAATAATTTTCCTGATGCACAAACAACAGTGTAGGACACCTCAGGGGAGGGATGGTGTCAGGGAGACAAATTTATCCTCCTGAAAGTTTTATTTAACTCTGTTAAGAGACAGAAGTGTAGAAATAGAATTGCCGTAAAATGGGCGCAATGATGGTTAATTTCAGGGACTAACATCCCATGCCCAAAGTCTGCCTGAAAGATGTCTGCCCTGACTATGGGTCAGGTCATTTTTCATAAATCCATGGCAGTCGACGAAAACGGGTGTTGGGCCCCTTCCATATGTAAATGAAGGGCCTAATACCTGTTTTAGGCCCAATTGCCGAAATTGGATAGCAATGAGCTGAGCAGGAGTTGGAGCTGCTCTGTACAGGGTTCTTCAGCGACTGGTAAGTATAAAAAGTTTTTCTTTAATCGTTTCTATAGCACCAGGAGGAGAAGGAGTACTCCCACGACTCCACAGTACTCCCGATGGGCACCCTCCCGCTGTTGCCATTCCACCTCTCCCCATCCCAGGACTTACCTTTAGGCTACTGCCAGTGAGACAAACAGCATGATATCATGGACAAGCTGCCTGTTGAGGGACGACAGGGGTCGGCAGCTTGCCCAAATAATAATAGGGGTACGGTAGCATTGTGATTATGTTACGGGACTAGTAATCCAGAAGCTTGGAATAATGATCCAAGACATGAGTTCAAATCCCACCACGGCAGCTGGGGAATTTAAATTCAGTTAATTTAATAAATCTGGAATAAAAAGCTAATATCAGTATTGGTGACTATGAAACTACCGGATTGTCGTAACAACCCAACTGGATCACTAATGTCCTTTAGGGAAGGAAACCTGCCGTCTTTACCTGGTCTGGACTATGTGTGAGTCCAGACCCACAGCAATGTGGTTGACTCTTAACTGCCCTCTGAAATGGCCTAGCAGGTCACTCAGTTGTATCAAACTGCTATGATAAACTATAACAAGAATAAAACCAGAAAAACCACCCGGCATTGACTTAGGCATCAAATTCGGACATGACAAAGGCACACCCAGCCCAGTTGACCATGTAAAGCCCTCCTCACTAACATCTAGGGACTTGTGCCAAAATTGGGAGTGCTGTCTCTCTCATCAAGCAACAGCCTGACATAATCGTACTCACAGAATCATACCTTTCAGCCAATGTCCCAGAATCCTCCATCACCATCCCTGGGTACGTCCTGTCCCACCGGCAGGACAGACCCACCAGAGGTAGCAGCACAATGGTATACAGTCAGAAAGGCGTGGTCCTGGGAGTCCTCAACATTGACTCTGGACCCCATGAAGTCTCATGGCATCAGGTCAAACATAGGCAAGGAAACCTGATGATTACCACCCACTGCCCTCCCTCAGCTGATGAATCAGTACTCCTCCATGTTGAACACCACTTGGAAGAAGCACTGAGGGTAACTAGGGCAAAAAGTTCACTCTGGGCTGGGGACTTCAATGTCCATCACCAAGAGTGGCTCGGTAGCACCACTACTGACCGAACTGGCCGAGTCCTGAAGGACATAACTGCCAGACTGGGCTTGCGGCAGGTGGCGAAAGAACCAACACAAGGGAAAAATATACTTGACCTCATCCTCACCAATCTACCTGTCATGGATGTATCTGTTCATGACCACTGCACAGTCCTTGTGGAGACAAAGTCCCGTCTTCACACTGAGGACACCCTCCATCATGTTGTGTGGCACTACCACCGTGCTAAATGGAGTAGATTCAGCACAGACCTAGCAGCTCAAAACTGGGCATCCATGAGGTGCTGTGGGCCATCAGCAGCAGCAGAATTGTATTCCACCACAATCTGTAACCTCATGGCCCAGTATATCCCTCACTCTACCATTACCATCAAGCCAGGCGACCAATCTTGGATCAATGAGGAGTGTAGAAGAGCATGCCAGGAGCAGCACCAGGCATACCTAAAAATGAGGTGCCAACCTGGGGAAACTGCAACACAGGACTACATGCATGCTAAACAACGGAAGCAGCATGTTATAGACTGAACTAAGCGATCCCACAATCAACAGATCACATCAAAGCTCTGCAGTCCTGTCACATTCAGTCGTGACTGGTGGTGGACCATTAAACAACTAACGGGAGGAGGAGGCTTCATGAAAATCCCCATCCTTAATGATGGTGGTGCCCAGCACGTGAGTGGAAAAGACAAGGCTGAAGCGTTTGCAACCACCTTCAGCCAGAAGTGCCGAGTGGATGATCCATCTTGGCCTCCTCCTGAGGTCCCCACCATCACAGATGCCAATCTTCAGCCAATTTGATTCACTCCACGTGATACCAAGAAATGGCTGAGTGCACTGGATACAGCAAAGTCTATGGGCCCCGACAACATCCCGACGGTAATGCTGAAGACTTGTGCTCCAGAACTAGCCGTGCCTCTAGCCAAGCTGTTCCAGTAGAGCTACAACACTGGCATCTACCTGCCAAAGTGGAAAATTGCACAGGTATATCCTATCCACAAAAAGCAGGACAAATCCAATCTGGCCAATTACCATCTCATTTGCCTACTCTCAATCATCAGCAAAGTGATGTATGTTTCAATTAAGATCACCTCTCATTCTTCTAAACTCTAGAGAATATAGGTCTAGTCTACTCAATCTCTCCTCATAGGACAATCCCCCCATCCCAGGAACCAGTCTGGTGAACCTTCGTTGTACTCCCTCTATGGCAAGTATATCCTTCCTTAGGTAAGGAGACTAAAACTGTACACAATACTCCAGGTGTGGTCTCACCACGGCCCTATTTAATTGCAGTTAGGATCTTTACTTTTACACTCAAATCCTCTTGTAATAAAGGCCAACATACTATTTGCTTTCCTAATTGCTTGCTGTATCTGCATGTTAACTTTCAGTGATTCATGTACAAGGACACCAAGGTCCCTCTGAACACTAACATTTCCCAATCTCTCACAATTTAAAAAGTACTCTGCTGTTCTATTTTACCTACCAAAGTGGATAACTTCACATTTCTCCACATTATATTCCATTTGTCATGTTCTTGCCCACTCACTTAGCCTGTCTATATCCCCTTGAAGCTTCTTTGCATCCTCCTCACAACTTACATTCCCACCTAGCTTTGTATCATTAGCAAACTTGGATATATTACATTCGGTCCCCTCATCCAAATCATTGATGTAGATTGTGAATAGATGAGGCCGAAGCACTGATCTTTGCAGTACCCCACTAGTTACAGCCTGCCAACCCGAAAATGACACGTTTATTCTGACTCTCTCTTTTCTGTCCATTAACCAATCCTCAATCCATGCTGATATATTACCCCTAATAACTAGGGCTGTAGATAGGGCTTTAAACTAATTAGTGGGGGGGAGGTTTTAAGAGAGCGAAAAATAAAAATGACAGCGGAGAAGGCAATAGAGCAAGGTAGCAGTGGGGGAATTAAAAACCAGAGCGTGTCAGGAAGGGACAGAATGTATATAATGATAAAGGTAAAGTAGTAAAAGGGGTAAAAGCAGGAATAAATCGTCAGAAAACATATTTGAAAGTTCTTTATCTGAATGCACGCAGCATTCATAACAAAATTGATGAGTTGACGGTGCAAATAACTACACATGGTATGATCTGGTGGCCATTACGGAAACATGGCTGCAAGATAATCATGAATGGCAACTAAACATACAAGGGTATTTGACAATTAGGAAGGACAGACAGGAAGGAAAGGGAGGTGGGGTTGCTATGTTAATCAAGGATGGAATCACTGTGATAGTCAGAAATGATATTGGGTCAAAGGATCAGGATAGTGAAACAGTTTGGGCGGAGATAAGGAATAATAAGGGGAAAAAGTCACTAGTGGGTGTAGTCTATAGGCCTCCTAACAGTTGCAACTCTGTTGGTCAGAGTATAAATCAGGAAATAGTTGGGGCTTGTAATAAGGGAACAGCTATAATCATGGGGGATTTTAACTTTCATATTGACTGGACTAATCAAATTGGGCATGGCAGCATTGAGGAAGAGTTCATAGAGTGTATTAGGGATGGATTCCTTGAGCAGTATGTAACTGAACCAACCAGGGGGCAGGCAATCTTAGATCTGGTCCAGTGCAATGAGACAGGATTAATAAAAAATGTCCTAGTAAAGGATCCCCTTGGAATGAGTGACCATAATATGGTTGAATTCCAAATTCAGTTTGAGGGTGAGAGAGTTGGATCTCAAACCAGCATACTAAGCTTAAATAAAGGAGACTATGAAGGTATGAGAGTAGAATTGACTAAAGTGGACTGGGAAAACAGATTAAAGTGTAAGACGGTACAAGAGCAGTGGTCTACATTCAAGGAGATATTTCACATCTTTCAAGATAAATATATTCCACTGAGGAAAAAGGGGAGTAAAGAAAAGACAGCCATCCGTGGCTTAGTAAAGTAATAAAGGATAGTATTCGACTGAAAACAAGGGCATATAAATTAGCCAAATCTAGCGGGAGGATAGAAGATTGGGAAGCATTTAAAAGCCAGCAAACAATAACTAAAAGATTAATTAAGAAAGGGAAGATAGATTATGAAAGTAAACTAGCAAAAAATATAAAAACAGATAGCAAGAGTTTCTGCAGCTATATAAAAAGAAAAAGGGTGGCTAAAGTGAACGTTGGTCCCTTAGAGGATGGGACTGGGAAACTAGTGGTGGGGAACATGGAGATGGCAAAGACGCTGAACAAATATTTTGTATCAGTCTTTACAGTAGAGGACACTAAAAATATCCCAACACTGGACAAACAGGAGGCAATGGGGGGGAGGAGCTAAACATGATTAAAATCACTAAGGAGATGTAACTCAGTAAAATAATGGGACTTAAGGCAGATAAATCCCCCGGACCTGATGGCCTACATCCTAGGGTCTTGAGAGAAGTGGCGGTAGGGATTGTGGATGCATTGGTGATCATTTTCCAGAACTCCTTGGACTCAGGAAAGGTCCCGGCAGATTGGAAAACTGCTAATGTAACACCCTTATTTAAGAAGGGAAGTAGACAAAAAGCTGGAAACTATAGACCAGTTAGCCTAACATCTATGGTTGGCAAAATGTTGGAGTCCATTATTAAGGAAACAGTAACAGAGCATTTGAATAAACATAATTTAATAGGGCAGAGTCAGCATGGTTTTACGAAGGGGAAGTCATGTTTGACAAATTTGCTCGAATTCTTTGAGGAAGTAACATACAGGGTGGATAAAGGGGAACCAGTGGATGTAGTGTATTTGGACTTCCAAAAAGCATTTGACAAGGTTCCACACAAAAGATTACTGATCAAGATAAAAAATCACGGGATTGGGGGTAATATACTGGCATGGGTGGAAGATTGGCTATCTAACAGAAAACAAAGAGTTGGGATAAATGGTTCATTCTCAGGCTGGCAATCAGTAACTAGTGGTGTTCCGCAGGGGTCAGTGCTGGGACCCCAACTCTTTACACTCTATGTTAATGATTTGGAGGAAGGGACCGAGTGCAACATATCCAAGTTTGCCGACGATACAAAGATGGGAGGGAAGGCAGTGAGTGAGGAGGACATAAAAAACCTGCAAAAGGACATAGACAGGCTAAGTGAGTGGGCAGAGATTTGGCAGATGCAATATAATGTTGGAAAGTGTGAGGTTATGCACTTTGGCAGAAAAAATCAAAGAGCAAGTTATTATCTAAATGGAGAGAAACTGCAAAGTGCTACAGTACAAAGGGATCTGGGGGTCCTGGTGCATGAAACACAAAAAGTTAGTATGCAGGTGCAGCAGGTGACCAGGAAGGCCAATGGAACCTTGGCTTTTATTGCAAGGGGGATGGAGCATAAGAACAGGGAAGTCTTGCTGCAGTTATACAGGGTATTGGTGAGGCCACACCTGGAATACTGCATGCAGTTTTGGTTTCCATATTTAAGAAAAGATATACTTGCTCTCGAGGCGGTTCAGACAAGGTTCACTCGGTTGATTCCAGAGATGAGGGGGTTGACGTATGAGGAAAGGTTGAGTAGGTTGGGACTCTACTCATTGGAGTTCAGAAGAATGAGAGGCGATCTTATCGAAACATATAAGATTGTGAGGGGGCTTGATCGGGTGGATGCGGTGAGGATGTGTCCACTGATGGGTTAGATTAGAACTAGGGGGCATAATCTTAGAATAAGGGGCTGCCCTTTCAAAACTGAGATGAGGAGAAACTTCTTCACTCAGAGGGTAGTAAATCTATGGAATTTGCTACCCCAGAGAGCTGTGGAAGCTGCAACATTAAATAAATTTAAAATGGAGATAGACATTTTCCTAGCAGATAAGGGAATTAGGGGTTACAGGGAGAGGGCAGGGAAGGGGACGTGAGTCTAGATTCAGATCAGCCATGATCCTATTGAATGGCGGAGCAGGCCCGAGGGGCCGTATGGCCTACTCCTGCTTCTATTTCTTATGTTCTTATGTTCTAATCCCACAAGCCCTAATTTTGCTTAATAACCTCTTGTGTGGCACCTTATCGAATGCCTTCTGAAAATCCAAATATACCACATCCACTGGTTTCCCCCTTATCTATTCTGCTAGTTACAACCTCAAAAACAGATTTGTCAAACATGATTTCCCTTTCATAAATTCCAATCCTATTATTATTTTCTAATTTCCCTGCTACCATGTCCTTAATAATAGATTCTCCTCCTCACAACTTATTTTCCCATCTAGCTTTTTATCATCAGCAAACTTGGATACATTACACTCGATTCCCTCATCTAAGTCATTGATATAGATTGTAAATAGCTAAGGCCCAAGCACTGATCCTACTAGTTACAGCCTGCCAACCCAAAAATGACCCGTTTATTGCTACTCTATGTTTTCTGTCCATTAACCAATCCTCAATCAATGCTAATATATTACCCCCAATGCCAGGAGCCCTCATTTTGTGCAATAACCTCTTTTGTGGCACCTTATTAAATGTCTGCTGAAAATCCACATACTTCACATCCACTGATTCCCTTACCTAGGTACAACCTCAAAAAACTCTTAACAGATTTGTCAAACACAATTTCCCTTTCGTAAATCCGCGTTTACTCTGCTTAATCATATTATGATTTTCTAAGTGCCCTGTTACCACGTCCCTAATAAAAGATTCTAGCATTTCCCCATCTACTGATGTTAGGATAACTGGCATATTGTTCCCTGTTTTTTCTCTCCTTCCTTTCATGAATAGCGGGGTTACATTTGCTACCTTCCAATCCATGGGGACCGTTCTAAAATCTAGAGAATTCTGGAAGATCAAAACCAATGCATCCACTATCTCTGTAGCCACCTCTTTTAAAACCCTAGGATGTAGGCCATCAGGTCCAGAGGATTTGTCAGCTTTTAGTCCCATTAATTTCACCAGTACTATTTCTTTACTAATACTAATTTTTTAAGTTCCTCATTCTCACTAGACCCTTGGTTCTCCACTATTTCCAAATGTTTCTTGTGTCTTCTACCATGAAGACAAATACGAAATATTTGTTTAATGTTTCTGCCATTTCCTTGTTTCTCATTATAATTTCTCCTGTCTCTGCCTATAAGGGACCCACATTTACTTTTGCTAATCTCTTCCTTTTTACATAACTATAGAAGCTTTCACAATCTGTTTTTATCTGTCTTGCTAGTTTATTCTCATATTCTTTTTTCTCTCTCTTTCTCAATTTCTTGATCATCCTTTGCTGAATTCTAAAACCCTCCCAAACCTCAGGCTTACTATTTTTTTTGGCACCATTTAGAGCCTCTTTCTTTAATCTAATACTATCTTTATATCTCTTATTAGCCACGGTTGGACCACTTTTCCTGTGGGGTTTTTATTCCCTAAGGGAATGTATATTCATGTCATGAGTTTATGACAGAATTAAAAGCATGTTGGGGTAGATTTTGCGGTGGGTATGACGGCATACTCGGGGAGTACACCATCATACCACCTTTGAAATATACCGCAAGTTCGGGATTTCTGCATTTACTAAATCCCGAACTTGCGACCTGTCAAGGTATGGGGAAATACAAATTACTGGCGCAGAGTTGGGCTAATTTCCCAACAACTGCCCAGCAATTACATCCGAAAATTTTACCGTTAGTGAAAGCAGGCACAGGAGCCTGTTTCACATCTTAAAAGAAAATCGATGTATGTATATTGTGTACGTTTTGGTGGAGGAAACTTTTTTAGTCGGTCGAGTTTCATTTTAATTACTTGGGAAGTTGAATAAGATAATTAAATAAAGTGAACATCATTCAGATTTCAGTGACCAATTCTGTCCTTTCAACTCAAAAATGAACAACATTATAAACAATATAATGCATCAATGACAAGGATAATAGATTTATCTATTAACAGCCTAAATGAAGTCTGAATAACATATTTTAATAATATATTTTTAATCCTGAAAATTAACATTGAATATATGCCTGGGAATCTTATTCTGAAGTTCAACAACATTACGTGTAGGAGATATAAAACACTGTTAGACCTTCACTAAGTATCAAAACAGGAAGGTTACTACAATGGGACTAATAAATTGTGAGTTTGGATGAAAAAACCCAATATGAAGTAAGTCCAAGTACCAATTTAATTAAAAGTTTTTAAACATTTTTAGAAGCTTTTAAAAAGTTTTTACAAGTTTTTAAAAGTTCTTAAAATATAATTTTAATGGAAGAGAATGAAAGAAGCTTCTGTGGGCATGGCTTAGTTTTGCTAGGTTTTGTGGGCGTGACTTCCCTAGTGCATGGGCTGTACATTGCGTTCCTGGTCTTTGTGATGTAATATGCTGCGCAGCGCAGAAGAGCAAGTCTCCGTTCTGGGCCTTGCACAAAGTAAGTTCATATTATTTTCGTAGTTCAGCAGTGTACTCTGTAGCTATGCTGCCAACCGCAATTTTTAGGCTGTTATAATTTGTTGCTTTATTATCACAGCTGGAGTGACAGCACTTAACAACATAAGTATAGAAAGATGACATGGTTGCACATTGCTATATTATACTTCATGTAATTACGTAATGTAATTTAAATAGAACAAGTAAGATTGAGTCTCATGCTATATTCGACACATCAACATCTAGACAGCTACACCTATACACTCAACACCTACAACACCAATTGTTACATCTACTTCAGCACCAATAAGCACAACAGAACCAACAACTACAGAGAGCACCACCCAACCATCAACAACCCAATTAACAACAACCTTAACAACAGAGATCAGTTCAAAAACAACAGCAAGTGGTAAGCAAGAGAAATTTTCTCCATCCGGCATTTTACGCTGCATGTTCTGGAAGGAAAGCCATAGAAGAATTATTTTTATCAGCAAGCTAAAAGAAACATCTGTTTTTAGTTTATACTCAAGCAGATATTTTATGAGCATGGAATCGGCAACATTAGTGTGTGAGGAATTATTGTTGAACCTGCCTATATGATAATATGTAGAATTGATCTCACGTACTAAAGTTCTACTGAATCAGAAAAGGCAGCACAGTCGGTAATGCACTGATTATAGTATCTCACACTGATTTTACTGTTTTGTTCAAGCAGCTACATCAAGCACTGCAATGACAACAGAAACCTTTTCTTCCTCCGTACCATCAACAACTACATCACAGATCTCATCACCCACCTCAGGGACAACAGTACCAACAACTACAGAGAGCAGCACTCAACCATTGAAAACCCAATCCGCAACCTCAACAACTACTGTTCGATCCACAACAGGATGTAGTAAGGAGCAGACCTTATGT
Source organism: Somniosus microcephalus (assembly GCF_052327205.1). Taxonomy (NCBI): domain Eukaryota; kingdom Metazoa; phylum Chordata; class Chondrichthyes; order Squaliformes; family Somniosidae; genus Somniosus; species Somniosus microcephalus. The sequence continues at coordinate 40,796,275 of NC_140992.1, read as the reverse complement.
TTAACAGTTATTACTTACTGATGGTGCTGAAAAGACTGAAACTCATGCCAGAATTAAAAATCTATTATAATTTGTTGCGTTATAATCACAGGTGGAGTGACAACATTTAACAATATCAGTATAGAAAGATGTCGTCGTTGGAAATTGCAATATTATGTTTCTCAGATGTTACTTAATGTAATGTAAATAGAACAAGTGAGATTGAGTCTCATGTTATATTCTACGGCTGAATTTCCATTTTGTTTACACAGCTACATCAACTGCTCCTACTACAACTACTGAGACATCTTCTACATCTGTACTGTCAACAACTATAACGCCAATCGTTACATACACTTCAGGACCAACAAGCACAACAGTACCAACATCTCCAGAGAGCACCACCCAACCATCAACAACCCAATTAACAACAACCTCAACAACAGGGACCAATCCAACAACAACAGCAAGTAGTAAGCAAGAGAAATTTTCTTCATCCGGCATTTTACACAGCATGTTCTGGAAGGAAAGCAATAGCAGAATGATGTTTTTCATCAGATAACGAAAAGAAACATCTGTTTTTTGGTATATACCCATGCACATATTTGATGAGGGTGAGCCTGCAACATTACTGTGTGAGGAAATTATTGTTGAACCTGCCTATATGATAATATGTAGAACTGATTTTACTGTTTTGTTCAAGCAGATACATCAAGCACTGCAACGACAACAGAAACATCTTCTTCGTCCGTACCATCAACAACTACATCACAGACCTCTTCACCCACCTCAGGAACACCAGTAGCAACAACTACAGAGAGCAGCACTCAACCATTGACAACCCAAACCACAACAATCTCAACAACCGCTGTCAGTCCCACAACAGGAAGTAGTAAGGATCAGACCTTCTCTTTAATAGCTATTTCGTACTAATGGTGCTGAAAAGACTGAAACGCATGACAAAATTCGAATTCTTCTTTTCGTGTTATCTTGCTGTTCACTTTGAGGAACAATGTGAAGTAGTGGAAGGGTTCGCAGGTTGTTTAACAGTCTGACTGGCCGCATTAATGCTGCTTCCATGGCCGTAACGATATTTATACGAGCCGATAGTGCAGGGGAGCGATAGTGGTAATGTTAACCAGAGTGTGACAGGAAAGGACAGAGCGTACAAGCATAAGAGTGCACCAGCAAATAGAGCCAGAGTAGGGAACAATGGTAAAAAAACAAAATTAAAGCTCTTTATCTGAATGCATACAAGAAGGATGTGTAGGGAGTGGCGTGTGTGCAGTCAGCTTTGCCCCTGACTGGGTTTTGAGTGGTTCGAATCACTCTCACACCCCTGTGCTTCTAGACACCGGACTTAGGTACAGGCGGCGATACAGAATTGGAGTAGACAACTGGTTTGGTGCAAGAAAACTGTAATTTTTTTATTAAAGGCACAATAAAATTACAACACTGAAAAATTACTGGAATAGTTACAGGCATATAAATGTACACTTAATTAAGAATGGGGAACACACAGCACAATGAGGGAAAAATCACATTAATAATCCCCCTACCCTTGTCCCACCCCCAATATCTAACTAAATTGTGCTGTAAGGGGCCAGGGATTATGCTCACCAATGAGAGTTTCTGGACAGGTCGAATCCTGTTGATTAAGCCGGTTGCGGTTTTGGGGTTCGCTCTTTGTGTCTTTTGGGGCCTGCTGTCGTCATGTGGTCCCAGGGCGCGGTAGTGGAGCCGTCTGAGTTAAGTACCCTCTTTTCTCTGTTAGAGATAGGGAGTAAAGTCTTTGTTGGGTACTTTACCTTGTAGAGTGGAGAACTTCAGGTTTTGTTCTTCTGGTGGTGACTGGTCATCGAAGTTTTGTTGCGGTTGGGGTTCGGTTGGTGGTCTTCGGTGTTAGCTCGGTCGCGGTAGCCTAGATCACTACCTGTGCAGTGGTAATGATCTGAAGGTATGGTTTACCCGGACCTTTGTTACCACGGTGCTCATGGTCGTTCCTCGGGTAAGGCTGCGGTTGCGGCCTAGTCGTCTTCGGTCGAGCCTGCCCCACCGTGCCTGTCTGCTTCTTTGAGTTTCGAGTACCTCTGGACCTGAGCGTGTGCCTGCTCGTCCCCCAACGCTTCTTTGTGTTTCGAGTAACTCTGGACCTGAGCATGTGCCTGCTCATCCCCAATGCTTCTCCACACTGCCCTTCTCTGCTTGCTCGTCGGCCTTGCCATTCATCTCGCCTTGCCTGCCCGCTTGCTGCACACGTCGCCTGCTTGCCTTGGTTACCGGTGGGCCTACAGTTATACTATTTTGGAGGTTGTTATCTGCGTGCCAAATCAGGGTTAGTTCTTTGTCTAATTTTGGCGGGCTCGTCTAAGGTGATTATAGTCATTCACCTTAACTGCTTTTTGGGTGGTTGCCCCATTGCTAACTGATCTTTAATGTCTCGGTGCTTGTTATTCATAATGTTTAATCGGTGTCTTCCTGGCTTGGTAGCTACTTCGAACTGTGACCGATTATTTATGCAAAGGTTTGATGGGTTCAAGATTAAGTCTTTCCTGAGTTGACTTGTTTCAAAATGAAGAATGCGTATTCTGTATTATCTAGTTGTCTGGCTTCAGAAATAACAAGTCTCTCACAGGCCCAGGCATGTCAGGTTTTACAAAGCCCTTTTGAATTTGACCTGTCATTTTTGCAGGGTCCTGCTTTCCAATCTTACAGGCTTCTGCCATGAGGTCCAGAAGCCACTTTCTTTAGGGTACCCTTATTAATAACTTTGTCCTTCAGGGTCCCATTATTACTAACTTTGGGGAATGTGGGAATTTTGAGAACCCTACAGATGTTAAGGAGGGTATCAAACCGAAAGAAAAGGCGTACAATGTTGCGAAGATTAGTGGTAGGCCAGAAGACTGGGAAATTTTTTAAACTAGCAAAAGATGACTGAATAAATAATAGAGGCAGAAAAAAGGATTATGAGAGTAAATTAGCAAGAAATATAAAAACAGACGGTAAGAGCTTCTACAAGTATACAAAAACGAAGAAAGTAGCTAAAGTAAACGCTGGTCCCTTAGAGGCTGAGACTGAGGAATTATTAATGGGAAACAAGGAAATGACAAAGACTTTGAACACATATTTTGTATCTGTCATCACAGCAGAAGACGCTAAAAACATTCCAATAATCGTGGAAAATCAAGGGGCAAAAGGGAGGGAGTAACTTTAAACAACCACTATCATAAGAGAAAAAGTACTAGGCAAACTAAAGGGACTAAAGGCTGACAAGTCCCCTCGATCTGCTGGCCTGTATCCTACGGTCTTAAAAGAAGTGGCTGCAGAGATAGTGGGTGCATTGGTGGTAATCTTCCAAAATTCCCTAGACTCTGGAAAGGTCCCAGCAGATTGGAAAATCGCAAATATAATGCCCATATTCAAGAAAGGAGGGAGACAGAAAGCAGGAAACTATAGGCCAGTTAGCCTAACATCTGTCATTGGGAAAATGCTGGAATCAATTATTAAGGAAGTAGTAGCAGGACATTTAGAAAATCAAATACAATCAGCAGAGTCAGCATGGTTTTATGAAAGGGAAATCGTGTTTGACAAATTTATTAGAGTTCCTTGAGAATTAACGAGCAGGGTGGATAAAGGGGAACCAGTAGATGTAATGTATTTGGATTTCCAAAAGGCATTCGATAAGGTGCCACATGAAAGGTTACTGCACAAGATAAGAGCTCATAGTGTTGGGGCTAATATATTAGCACGGATAGAGGATTGGCTAACTAACAGAAAACAGAGTCGGGATAAATGGGTCATTTCCAGGTTGGCAAACAGTAACTACTGGGGTGCCACATGGATCAGTGCAGCGGCCTCAACTTGTTACAATCTATATTAATGACTTGGATGAAGGGACCGAGTGTATTGTAGCCAAATTTGCTGATGATACAAAGATAGGTGGGAAGGCAAGTTGTGAGGATGACACATAGGCTGGAATTTTGCCGGCGCTCAGAGTGATAGTTTGGAGGCGGAACTGCTGTCAAAATCTCAAAGATTGACAGCGGGTAGGAAACCCGCTGTCAATCTGCCTCCAGTCAATCTTCCCAAGTGTCGGGTCTCCGGTTTGTGCATGGACCCGATAGCTAGCGGCGGGAAGAGGATTAAAGCCACTTACCTGCCTGTTAACAGTTGTTAACAGGCTCTTTTTCAATTTTGCCGCTTCTGTCTCGGGTTACCCAATGTCCAGACATTACGTCAGGTAAGTGTGGCGTGTTGTGAGTCTGTGGTAATGTTTCTACATTGATGACAGCTGCAGAAGTGGTGTGAAGGATCCAATGGTGCACTGGTGAGTTTCAGAGTTAAGAAAATGTTGGCAAAATCATTTTTAATGCATTTACACTTTTCTGCAGGTAACACATTTTGAATTGGATGTCTAGCCCCACATAATTGGAAGAACCTCTCTCACCAGTGACAGATCGCTTCTCTAACCTCACCTGCAGCTGCCGTCTGTTCTAGCCTAAGGAGGGAGTCACCGGAGAGCCTGGGTGCAGGAGCTCACCTTTGTACAGTGATTGTCAGTATTTGCAGCACCTCAATGCTGCCAAACACTGAGAAATGAGCTGACAAAAAAAATTGTGCATGGTCCCTTTAAGAAAACTGGCAGATAACGCATCATCAAATGATGTAACCTGACTGGCTTCCTCTTAATTGGCTGGCAAGTCTGCAGGATGGGCTTAACAAGGTCAATCAAAGGAAAATCACGTCCGTGGGCCGGATGCAATAGGGGGCGGGACTGGAAGCTGGAAACCACCTGACCCATTCCCAACCCGCATCTATTTACAAAATCACTGCCAGTCTGCAAAGGGATATAGATATGTTAAGTGAGGGGGCAAAAATTTGGCATATGGAGTATAATGTGACAAAAAATGAGATTATCCACTTTGGTAGGAAGTATAGAAAAGCAAAATATTATTTAAATGGAGGGAGACTACAGAATGCTGTGGTACAGAGGGATCTGGGTGTCCTCGTACATGAAACACAAAAAGTTAGCAAGCAGGTACAGCAAGTAATTAGGAAGGCAAATGGAATATTGGCCTTCATTTCAAGGGGGATGGTGTATAAAAGTAGGGAAGTCTTGCTACAACTGTACAGGGCGTTGGTGAGGCCACACCGGGAGTACTACGTACAGTTTTGGTCTTCTTATTTAAGGAGGGATATATTAGCATTGGAGGCAGTTCAGAGAAAATTCGCTGGGTTGATTCCTGGGATGGAGGGGTTGTCTTAGGAGGGAAGGTTGAGCAGGTTGAGCCTATACTCATTGGAGTTTAGAAGAATGAGAGGTGATCTTATTGAAAGATGTAAGATTCTGAGGGGACTTGACAGGGTAGATGCTGAGAGGATGGGCTGGATTTTCCAAGCCCCGAGGAGGCGGGCATGGAGGCGGGACAGCCGGTAAAATCGGAGAAAGTGGGGACGGATGGAAAATCCACCCCCATCCCGCCTCTGTCCCCTTTTGCCAGGAGGTGGGGAGATGTGCTGCTTCGGGTCCCATCTCCTGGAGGCAGGAAAGGCAGTTAATCCTTTTAACTGCCTTTTAACAGGTAGTTAACAGGCAGAAAAAAGGATTACTGCCATTTTACCTTCACAAGTGCAGGCTTCCTGACCTCGGAGAATCTCGCCGGGTTGGAGGAGACGTGGATGAGGTCTGCGCTGGTCTGAGGCACCTGGAAGTAACGTGTAGAGGTGAGTGATGGGTGCAAGTGTGGAGTGGTAAGTATGTAAGGTGAGTGTTAAGTTCAAAAAAGTGCACACTTACCTTGTTATCTTTCTACAGCCTTTAGCCGCGCAGGATGGGGAGAGCCGATATGCTCCTTGTCAATTTCACATAATGGCTGTTGGATCCTCCGATCTTACAGACATGTGAAATTTACAAAGTTGAAAGGTTTGATGAGCCCTCACCATAAAGCCTCATCAAACTACAGAGAATGTCAATGTTTGACAGCTTCACAGAGCTGTCATTTCTTCTTTCAAGAAGTCTTGACAGATAGCACGTCTGACGTTGACATGATCTGTCAGTGACTTCCTCCCTAATTGACCCTTTGATTGGTCAGGTGAGGATGGAGGTGGGACATTGACATGACAAGCAGCAGTCCTGCCTCCAACTCGCCTCCATTCACAAAATCCAGCCCTATGTATCCGCTCATGGAGGAATCTAAAACTAAGGGGCAGAGTTTCAGCATAAGGCGTCGCCCATTCAAGACGGAGATGAGGAGGAATTTCTTCTCTCAGAGATCATGAATCTTTGGAATTTTCTACCCCAGAGAGCTGTGGAGGCTGAGTCTTTGAATAAATTCAACGCTGAGATAGAGAGATTTTTGAACTACAGGTGAGTCAAGAGTTATGGGGAACAGGCAGAAAAGCGGAGTTGAGGCCAAGATCAGATCAGCCATGATCTTATTGAATGGCAGAGCAGGCTCGGAGGGGCCGAATGGCCTACTCCTGCTCCTATTTCTTATGTTCTTTTCTAATGTAATTTAAATAGAACAAGTGAGATTCAGTCTCATGTTATATTCTAAGGCTGAATTTCCATTTTGTTCACACAGCTACATCAACTGCTCCTACTACAACTACTGAGACATCTTCTACATCTGTACTATCAACAACTACAACACCAATCATTACATCCACTTCAGGACCAACAAGCACAACAGTACCAACAACTACAGAGAGCACCACTCAACCATCAACAACCCAATTAACAACAACCTCAACAACAGGGATCAGTCCAACAACAACAGCAAGTAGTAAGCAAGAAAAATTTTCTTCATCTGACATTTTACACTGCATGTTGTGGAAGGAAAGCAATAGCAGAATTATTTTTATTGTCAGCTAACGAAAAGAAACATGTTTTTTGGTATATACCCATGCACATATTTGATGAGGCTGAGCCTGCAACATTACTGTGTGAATAAATTATTGTTGAACCTGCCTATATGATAATATGTAGAATTGTTCTCACGTACTAAACTTCTACTGAATCAGAAAAGGCAGCGCAGTCCGTAATGCACAGATTTGACTGTTTTGTTCAAGCAGCTACATTAAGCACTGCAATGACAACAGAAACCTCTTCTTCCTCTGTACCATCAACAACTGCATCACAGACCTCTTCACGCACCTCAGGGACAAGAGTACCAACAACTACAGAGAGCAGCACTCAACCATTGACATCCCAAACCACAACAATCTCAACAACCACTGTCAGTCCCACAACAGGAAGTAGTAAGGATCAGACCTTCTCTATAACAGCTGTTTCGTACTAATGGTGCTGAACAGACTGAAACTCATGACAGAATTCCCTTTCTTCTTTTCGTGTCTTCTCACTGAACAGTGTGAAGCAGTGGGATGGTTTGCAGGTTGATTAACAGTCTGACTGGCCGCATTAATGCTACTTCCATGGCCGTAACCATCTTTATACCAGCCGATAGGGTGGTTTGTCCTATGCGGCTGGAGAGTTTTCTGGGCTCCCACAACTCATACGATGAGGGGGGGCCACCAAAAGCCACTGGACGCGAGTATCCCACTGGATGTCAAACCAGAATTCAAAGCTGGAGCTCCGACTGCACTCGCCAGGACTGTCTGGAGTGGGTGTTTGAACCCTGCACCTTGTGGCCCAGAGGCGGGAATGCTACCACTGTGCCAAAGGCTCACTCCCAATGCCAGAATGAAAAACCTGTTATAATTTGTTGCCTTGTAATCACAGTTGGAGTGATAACAGTTAACAACATAAGTATAGAAAGATGTCATCGTTGGACATTGCAATATTATATTTCTCAGATGTTATGTAATAGGGCTTTAAGCTAAATACTGGCGGGGGAGGGTTCAGGTGAGGGGAAACTTAGAAAGTTAAAGAGAAAGGACAAGGCAATAGTGCAGGGTAGCAATAGGGGTAATGATAACCAGAGTGTGACAAGAAGAGACAGAGCATAACAGTGCAGCAGCAAATAGGGCCAGAGTAGGGACAAATAGTAAAAAGACAAAATTAAAAGCTCTTTATCCAAATTCACACAGCATTTGTAACAAAATAGATGAATTGACAGCATAAATAAATAGAAATAAATTGGTATGATCTGATAGCCATTACAGAGACCTGGCTGCAAGGTGATAAAGTCCGGGAACTGAATTTTCAGGGGTATTTGACATTTTGGAAGGATAGGCAGAAAGGAAAAGGAGCTGCATTAGCTCTGTTAATAAAGGATGACATCAGTACAGTTGTGAGAAATGACCTATGCTCGGAAGGTCAAGATGTAGAAACAGTTTGAGTGGAGAAAAGACATAACAAGGGAAAGAAGTAACTGGTGGGAGTTATTTATAGGCCCCCTAAGAGTAGCTACACTGTGAGACAGAGTATAAATCAAGAAATAATGGGGGCTTGTAAGAGAGGTACTGCAATAATCATGGGTGATTTTAATCTTCATATAGATTGGACAAATCAAACTGGCAAAGGTAGCCTTGAGGACGAGTTCATAGACTGTATTCAGGACAGTTTCTTAGAACAATACATTGTGGAACCAACCAGGGAACAGGTTATTTCAGATCTAGTAATGTGTAATCAGGCAGGATTAATTAATGATCTCATAGTAAAGGATCCTCTTGGGAAGAGTGATCATAATATTCAGTTTGAGGGTGAGAAACTTGGGTCTGAAACTAGTGTCTTAAACCTAAATAAGGCAATTACAAGAGTATGAAGACAGAGTTGGCTAAAGTGGACTGGGAAAATAGATTACAAGGCAAGATGCTAGATAAGCAGTAGCAGACTTTTAAGGAGATATTTAATAACTCTCAACAAAGATATATTCCAGTGAGAAAGAAAGCATCTATGAGAAGGATGAACCATCCGTGACTTACTAAGGAAGGTAAAGGAGGGTATCAAATTGAAAGAAAAGGCATACAATGTTGCGAAGATTAGTGGTAGGCCAGAAAATTGGGAAATTTTTAGAAACTTGCAAAGAATGACTAAAAAATAAGAGGGAGAATATAGATTATGAGGGTAAACTAGCAAGAAATATAAAAACAGACAGTAAGAGCATCTACAAGTATATAAAAAGGAAGAGAGTAGCTAAAGTAAATGTTGGTCCCTTAGAGGCTGAGACTGGGAAATTAATAATGGTAAACAAGGAAATAGCAGAGAATTTGAACAAATATTTTGTATCTGTCTTCACGGTAGAAGACACTAAAAGCATCCCAATAATAGTGGAAAATCAAGAGGCAAAAGGGAGGGAGGAACTTAAAACCATCACTATCACTAGCGAAAAAGCACTAGGCAAACTAATGGGACTAAAGGCTGATATGTCCCGTGGATCTGATGGCATGCATCATGGGGCCGCAAAAGAAGTGACTGCAGATAGTGGATGCATTGTTTGTAATCTTCCAAAATTCCCTAGACTCTGGAAAGGACCCAGCAGATTGGAAAACCGCAAATGAAATGCCCCTATTCAAGGAAGGAGGGAGACAGAAGGCAGGAAACCATAGGCCACTTAGCCTAACATCTGTCATTGGGAAAATGCCGGAATCCATTATTAAGGAAGTAGTAGCAGGACATTTTGAAAATCAAAATGCAATCAAGCAGAGTCAGCATGGTTTTATGAAAAGGAAATCATGTTTGACAAATTTATTAGAGTTCTTTGAGAACTTTTTATGGGATGTGGGCATCGCTGGCAAGGCCAGCATTTATTGTCCATCACTAACTGCCCTTGAGAAGGTGGGGGTGAGCCATCTTCTTGAACCGCTGCAGTCTGTGTGGTGAAGGTGCTCCCACAGTGCTGTTAGGTAGGAAGTTCCAGGATTTTGACCCAGCGACGATGAAGAATCGACGTTATACTTCTAAGTCAGGATGGTGCGTGACTTTGAGGGGAACTTGAAGGTGGTGGTGTTCCAATGCACCTGCTGCCCATGTCCTTCTAGGTGGAAGAGGTCGCGGGTTTGGGAGGTGCTGCCGAAGAACCCTTGGCGAGTTGCTGCAGTGCATCTTGTAGATGGTACACATTGCAGCCATGGTACACCGATGTAATGAGCAAGGTGGATAAGGGGAACCAGTAGATGTAGTGTATTTGGATTTCCAAAAGGCATTCGATAAGGTGCCACATAAAAGGTTACTGCACAAGATAAGAGCTCATGGTGTTGGGTCTAATAGATTAGCATGGTTAGAGGATTAGCTAACTAACAGAAAACAGAGAGTCGGGATAAATGGGTCATTTTCAGGTTGGCAAACTGTAACTAGTGGGGTGCCACAGGGATCATTGCTGGGGACTCAACTATTTACGATCTAGATTAATGACTTGGATGAAGGGACCTAGTGTACTGTAGCCAAATTTGCTGATGATTCAAAGATAGTTATGAGGAGGGCACAAAGGGCTAGAATTTCGGGGAGCCATCAGGCGGGGTTTCAGGTGTGTGGGGGGGGGGAAATCCCGACTTTGGGGGTCCCGACACCATCCCGCCCAAAACCCCGCCCCATGTAAGTTTCAGGGGCGGCGGATACCTGCCCCGCACTGGGACCCGCCGAAACCAGGCGGGAAGGGATTAGTGCCAATTAATTGACTGTTAACAGGTAGTTAACAGGCAGTTTTTAGCCTAATCCCCATTTTGAGGGGTTTCGTGTGGGTTTCCCGACAGCTCCAAACCACGCCAGGTAGAGCAGGCGGGCCGTCGGGTTGAATGAGTTGGAGGGGTCGCGATGTTGGCGCTCAGGTGAGTGATGGGCGCATGAGTGTAAAGGTAAGTGTGTTTGGTGTGTCTAAAGTGTGTAAAGAACTTTTACTTACCTTTACTTACCTTAACAGCCTTTCTTCCTGTAGCCGTCGGGAGCGCATCACTCAGCCGGAACTGAAAGCTCAACGGCTGCGATCTGTCAAAAGTGACAGCCTTCAGCTTTTAGTGCTGCTGAGATTTCTAAATGAGTCTGCGCAGAAGGACTCATCTTAGAAATCAGACTGTCAGTGTTTGACAGCTTCAAACAGCTGTGAAATACTGATATTCATCTGTCAAAGAAATCTTGACAGATGAAATTTCAGTCTGTGACATCACCTGTTGCCGGGCGGCCCTTAATTGGCCTGCTGAGTCCGCTGGGCGGGCTCAACAAGGTCAATCAAGGGAAAATCGCACGGATTGGCCGGACGTCAAAGTAGGCGGGTCAGAAACCCGAAAGAGGAAGTCCCGCCTTCTTCCCGATAGGTTTGACAAAATCGACCCCAAAGGGATATAGATAGGTTAAGTGAGTGGGCAAAATTTGGCAGTTGGAGTATAATGTGGGAAAATATGAGGTTATCCACTTTGGTAGGAAGAATAGAAAAGCAAAATATTATTTAAATGGAGAGAGACTACAGAATGCTATGGTACAGAGGGATCTGGGTGTCCTTGTACATGAAACACAAAAAGTTAGCATGCAGGTACAGCAAGTAATTAGGAAGGCAAATGGAATGTTGGCCTTAATTTCAAGGGGGATGGCATATAAAAGTAGGGAAGTCTTGCTACAACTGTACAGGGCATTGGTGAGACCACACCTGGAGTACTGCATATAGTTTTGGGCTTCTTATTTAAGGAGGAATATATTAGCATTGGAGGCAGTTCAGAGAAAATTCGCTAGGTTGATTCCTGGGATGAAGGGTTTGTCTTATGAGGGAAGGTTGAGCAGGTTGGGCCTATACTCATTGGAGTTTAGAAGAATGAGAGGTGATCTTATTGATAGATGTAAGATTCTGAGGGGGCTTGACAGGGTAGATGCTGAGGATGTTTCCCTCGTGGGGGAATCTAGAACTAGGAGGCATAGTTTCAGAATAAAGGGTAACCCATTCAAGACGGAGATGAGGAGGAATTTCTTCTTTCAGAGAGACCTGAATCCTTGGCATGCTCTACCCCAGACAGCTGTGGAGACTGAGTCTTTGAATAAATTCAAGGCTGAGATAGAGAGAATTTTGAACTACAGGTGGGTCAAGAGTTGTGGGGAACAGGCAGAAAAGTGGAGTTGAGGCCAAGATCAGATCAGCCATGATCTTATTAAATGATGGAGCAGGCTCGAGGGGCTGAATGGCCTACTCCTGCTCCTATTTCTTATATTCTTATTTTCCTATGTAATGTAATTTACTGTAAATAGAACTAGTGAGATTGAGTCTCATGTTTTATTCTTAGGCTGAATTTCCATTTTGTTTACATAGCTACATCAACTGCTCCTACTACAACTACTGAGAGATCTTCTACATCTGTACTATCAACAACTACAACACCAATCGTTACATTCACTACAGGACCAACAAGCACAGCAGTACTAACAACTCCAGAGAGCACCACTCAAACATCAACAACCCAATTAACAACAACCTCAAGAACAGGGATCAGTCCAACAACAGCAAGTAGTAAGCAAGAGAAATTTTCTTCATTCGGCATTGCATGTTGTATGTTCTAAAAGAAAAGAACTACCCCCTGTAGCAGAATTATTTTTATTGTCAGATAACAAAAAGAAACATCTGTTTTTTGGTATATACCCATGCACATATTTGATGAGGGTGAGCCTGCATCATTACTGTGTGAGGAAATTATTGTTGAACCTGCCTTTATGATAATATGTAGAATTGTTCCCACGTACTAAACTTCTACTGAATCAGAAAATGTAGAGCGGTCTGTAATGCACTGATTATAGTATCCCACACTGATTTTACTGTTTTGTTCAAGCAGCTATATTAAGCACTGCAACAACAACTGAAACCTCTCCTTCCTCCGTACCATCAACAACGACATCACAGACCTCTTCACCCACCTCAGGGACAACAGTACCAACAACTACAGAGAGCAGCACTCAACCATTGAGAACCCAAACCACAACAATCTCAACAACCGCTGTCAGTCCCACAACAGGAAGTAGTAAGAATCAGACCTTCTCTTTCGCAGCTATTTCATACTAATGGTGCTGAAAAGACTGAAACACATGACAGAATTCTTCTTCTTCATTCTGGGTTGTCTTGCTGTTTGCTTTGGGGAACAGTGGAAGGGTTTGCAGGTTGATTAACAGTTTTGACTGGCCGCATTAATGCTACTTCCATGGCCAAAACTATCGTTATACCAGCCGATAGGGTGGTTAGTCCTATGCAGCGGGAGGGTTTTCTGGGCTCCCACAACCCATACGATGATGGGAGCCACCCACACCCACCGGATGCAAGTATGCCACTGGATGTCAACCCAAAATTCAAAGTCGGTGCTCCGTCTACACGCACCAGGGCTGTCTGGAGTGAGTGTTTAAATTCTGCACCTTGTGGCCCAGAGGCAGAAATGCTAACACTGCATGAAAGGCTCACTTCGAATGCCAAAATGAAAAACCTGTTATAATTTGTTAGCTTATAATCACAGCTGGAGTGACAACATTTAACAACATCAGTATAGAAAGATGTCATGGTTGGATATTACAATATTATATTTCTCAGATGTTACTTAATAGGGCTTTAAGCTAAATAGTGCAGGGGGGAGGGTTAAGGTGAGGGGAAACTTAGAAGGTTAAAGAGAAAGGACAAGGCAGTAGTGCAGGGCACTGATAGGGGTAATGATAACCAGTGAGTGACAGGAAGGGACAGCGCGTACAAGCATAAGAGTGTACCAGCAAATAGTGTCAGAGTAGGGGCGAGTGATACGAAGACAAAATTAAAGGCTCTTTATCTGAATGCACGCAGCATTCATAACAAGATAGATGAACTGTTGGCACAAATAGAAATAAATGGGTATGATCTGATAGCCATTACATGATGTGGCTGCACGGTGACCAAGGCTAAGAACTGAATAATCAGGCGTATTTGACATTTCTGAAGGAAAAGAAGGTGTGGTAGCTCTGTTAATAAAGGATGAGATCAGTACAGCAGTGAGAAGGGATCTTGGCTCAGAAGTTCAAGATGTAGAATCAGTTGGAGTGGAGATAAGAAATAATATGAGAAAGAAGTCACTGGTGGGAGTTGTTTATAGGCCCCCTCACAGTAGCTACACTGTAGGACTGAGTATAAATCAATAAATAATGGGGGCTTGTAAGAAAGGTACAGCAATAATCATGGGCGATTCTAATCTTCATATAGTTTGGACAAATCAAATTGGCAAATGTAGCCTTGAGGACGAGTTCATAGACTATTCAGGACATTTTCTTAGAATAATACTTTGTGCAACCAACCAGGGACCAGGCTATTTTAGAGTTGGTAATGTGTAATGAGACAGGATTAATTAATGATCTCATAGTAAAGGATCCTCTGGGGAGGAGTGATCATAACATGTGACAATTTCACATTCAGTTTGAGGGTGAGAAACATAGTCTGAACCTAGTGTCATAAACTTAAATAAAGGCAATTACAAGGGTTTGAAGACAGAGTTCGCTAAAGTGGATTAGGAAAATAGATTGAAAGGCAAGACGGTAGATAAGCAGTAGTAGATTTTTAAGGAGATATTTCATAACTCTCAACAAATTATATTCCAGTGAGAAAGGTAGACTGTATGAGAAGCATGAACCACCTGTGGCTTACTAAGGAAGTTAACGAGGGTATCAAATTGAAAGAAAAGGCATATAATGTTGCAAAGATTAGTGGTAGGCTAGAAGATTGTGAAATTTTTAGAAACTTGCAAAGGATGACTGCAAAAATAGAGGGAGAAAATAGATTATCAGAGTAACCTAGCAAGAAATATAAAAACAGATAGTAAGAGCTTCTACAAGTATATAAAACAGAATGGAGTAGTTAAAGTAAACGTTTGGTCCCTTAGAGGCTGAGACTGGGGAATTAATAATGGGAAACAAGGAAATGGCTGAGACTTTCAACAAATATTTTGGGCTGGATTTTCATTGAGGAGGCGGGTAGGAGGTGGGACTACATCTTTCGGGGTTGTAGTCCCGCCTCCATCGAGTTCTAGCCAACCCTTATGATTTTGACTTGATTGACCTTGTTGAGCCCGCCCAGCGGGCTCAGCAGGCCAATTAAGGGCCACCCAGCAACAGGTGACATCACAGATTGATATTTCATCTGTTAAGATCTTTTGACAGATGAAATATCAGCATTTGACAGCTGTTTGAAGCTGTCAAACACTGACAATCTGTACTCCAGGTTAATTCCTTCCTCTCAGGATGATTTAGAGATCTCCCCGAAACAGAAAGCTGAATGCTGCAGATTTTGACAGATCGCGGCCATTCTGCTTTCTGTGCTGGTGAGATGAGGGACTCCTGAGACAGAAGGCTGTAAAGGTAAGTACATGTAAGTAAAACTTCTTTAAACACTTTACAAACAGCAAACACACTTACCTCTGCACTCATGCACCCATCACTCATCTCGAACCTGCCAAGCCCTTCATCCCGAGGGCCTGCCTCACTAACTTGGTGTGATTTGGAGCTGTCGGGAATCCCACATTTCACCAATGAAAATAGGGATTAGGCTAAAAACGACCTGTTAACTACCTGTTAACAGGCAGTTAATTGGCACTAATCCCCTTCCCGCCTCGGGGAGGCGGGTCCCAGTGCGGGTCGGGTACCCGCCTCCTTTGAAACAGGCATGGAGGCGGATTGGGAGCGGGATGGGTTCGTGCCCCCCGATTTTGGGATTTTAACCCCCCACATGCCTCCAATCCTGCCTCCACGGCCCAAGGAAAATCCTGCCCTTTGTATCTGTCTTCATGGTAGAAGACACTAAAAGCATCTCAACAATAGTGTTGAGCAAAAAGGCAAATGGAATGTTGGCCTTTATTGCAAGTTGGATGGATTATAAAAGTAGGGAAGTCATGCTACAACTGTACAGGGAATTGGTGAGGCCACACTGTAGTGTATGTATCCGTCTACCTTTAAGAAAACCATTGTATGTAACCGTTCACCTTTAAGAGAACTATTTTAGGTGTGGCACTACTTTGTTGGCTTCTGTATACTGTAATACCGACGGTGGCCACACCGGTATATAAGTGCTGTGTCAGGATTTATTTGGCAGATTCGCCCTGACCTTCGAATAGTAAAGTCCTGTTTTAAGTTACTCTTGGAGTCTGTGTATTAATTAACTAAACAACCCACAGACTTTACACACACCTGGAGTACTGCGTACAATTTTGGCAGAGAAAGTTCAGTAGGTTGTGTACTGGCCGTGTTAGACGTGCTCCTAGCTAGCTATCCAGCAAGTTAAACACTCATTCATAATAATTCTTCGTGAAGCGGTTGCTGTTTGAAGCTTTTACTTGAACGAATTTGTGAAACTGTAAACAAAGACAAAGTATGTTTTGTACATAAACTGAGTACTATACATTCGATATTACACAAGATATAAACATATTTACAACAGTAGAATAGACTAATTGTATAACTAACTAACATTTGTAACTAACTTCTGTAACTATTAAATATTAACCTTTTATAAACATAGTATTATCAAAATATTACTCTGACAACATTGCTATTATGCTAAGGACTAAAGATACTCACAGATATTGCATTTGGCCTAACATATGAAGTCAGATTACACTGGATTGAATCCCTCATGGCATTCTCCATTACTTAAGTCAGGTTCTTCCTGGTAAAACTGCTTCCTGGGGTCAACAGGGAGAAAGGTAAGAAGGTCAAATGACCTCACACAGGAAGAAAAGTCAGATGACCTTTCCAGCATACAAACTGTTAACACAATAACCGCCACCAGAGGGTGCTATCTACACACATAAAATGTTCAGAATGTCCATCGGTCCAGAACACTCCACGTCTGGGGTCATTAACGACTCCACATAGTCCAAACTCTACTTGTCACTGGAGTCCTCTGGTGACAAAAGAAGAACCACCTCGGAGACGGTCCGTCAGTGTCGATGATAGGATGCAGCTTCATTAGACTGCTGTGAGGGGGTAGGTTGCGTTCTACTATGTACAGTTCCAATCTGGGTATGGTGAGGTCTGGCTGGGGTGCCAACTTGCCTCTATCATAGACGAAGCCGATTTTGCTTTGTCCTTCTTGAGTGGTGACCTTCAGATAAGCCACACTTGCAATGGCCTTAGCGGATGCGTATGCAAAGACACAAAGCTCTTTGAATTGGGCATTTAAGGGGGAGAAAGATGAATAGCAGCGAGGTATTCGGATCTCCTGTAAGTCTTGGAGTGAGTCTCTCCATCTGTCCCACTCTGCTTTCATCTCTTCAGGGAGAGGTGAATCCCACTCTTCAGTAGAGAGTTCCCTGAGGAGCAGCCTACCTTGTATGGTGACAGGGGCTAAGAAGCCAAGAGGGTCGTATAGGCTGTTGACTGTAGAGAGCACTCCTCTACGTGTGAAGGGTTTCTTGGCGTCTAGGACTTGGAACGTGAACGTGTCTGTTGCTATGTTCCACGACACCCCTAGGCTACGCTGTAGGGGGAGGTCATCAGTGAAGAGGTCTCGGTCTTTGACGTCCTTAGCACGATCTTCAGGGGGGAATGCCTCCATCACTGCTGGTCTGTTAGAGGCTATCTTATGCAGTCTGAGGTTGGATAGTGCAAGTAGTTCCTGGGCTCGTCCGAGGGTACTGATGGCCTCTGCTTTGGTCGGGAATGACTTCAGTGCGTCGTCGACATAGAACCCTCGTTCGATGAACCCTCTCACATCACTGCCAAAGTCGTCGTCTTCTTCCTTGGCAGCCCTCCTTAGTCCGTATATGGTGACAGCAGGGGATGGGCTATTCCCAAAGACATGGACACGCATTCTGTAGTCCACAATGTCTCTATTAGGGTCATTGTCCCGATACCACAGGAAGCGGAGGAAGTCTCTGTGGTCTTCTCTCACCACGAAGCAATGAAACATGTGCTGGATATCGGCGGTGATGGCGACGGGCTCTTTCCTGAATCTCATGAGCACTCCCAAGAGGCTGTTGTTAAGATCGGGCCCTGTGATGAGTACGTCGTTGAGAGAGATGCCCTGATATGGAGCACTGGAGTCAAACACCATGCGGATCTGACTACTGCATGGGGTAAGGTAGCTTGTACGACCATTCTCCAAGATGGAAGTCTTAAGTGTGCTCACCTGAGATGGCTTGTGAGCGCCCTTGAGGCACACATCTCCAACAACGACCCAGCCGAGGTCTAGCCTTTGGGCGAAAGGGGCGTCATGTGGACCGTTGATCTGCTCCCTTATCTTATGTACCCTCAGGATGTCTCTTCCCAACAACAGAAGTATGCTTGCATCTGGGTCAAGAGGTGGGATCTCGTCTGCAATGCGTCTCAGATGACGGTGATGACGAGCTGCATTCAGAGTGGGAATCTCAGAACGGCTGACAGGGACTTGATTACATTCGATGAGTGTAGGAAGGGGGAGACTAATCTTCCCATCGACTGACTCAACAACGTAACCGCAGGCCCTCCTGCCGGCTGTCTCTGAAAGTCCAGCACACGTCTTCAGCGTGTAAGGCGACGGACTTCCTTTGATCTTGAAGATGTTGAAGAACTCGGATCTTGCTAGAGAACGATTGCTTTGTTCATCTAGTATGGCATACATCTTTTCAGATTCCTGGCGACATCCTGCAGGGTACACATTAACGAGGCATATCTTGGAGCATGCTCTTGCGCTCACTCCTTCTCCACACACCTCGGTGCACCTGGATGTAATCTCCGTACCAGCAGCTCCCTCTCTCTCCCCGCCATGCTCTGATGCGGGAGGAGGCGTTTCTGACTTCCAAGGAGCTGGGCCTGGGTGTAGTGCTGAAACGTGCCGATCACTTTCACATTCAGTGCATTTTGCATCCACCTTGCAGTTCTTGGCGAGATGGCTCGTGGACGAGCAGCACCTGAAACATATAAAGTTCTCTTTAAGATATTGTTTCCGATCTTCCAGGGACATCTCCCTGAAGCCTCTGCAGTTCTTTAAAGGATGGGGCATGTTGTGGATAGGGCATTGTTTGCTCATATCCTCAGGTTTCTTCTGAGTCTTTGTGTGCTCAGTTGAGGACACTTGCATTCTGTGGACAGATATTGGTGTCTTTCCATGTCTGTTGAACTTGTCTCTTCTGGCAAGTGCTGGTTGGGAGGAGAAGAAGTTGAAGCTGGGGTCGTTCCTGGCTTTGGCTTCTTTACGGATGAATTTAACAAACGCAGAGAATGGTGGGAACGCCACATTGTGCTTTAGCTTGAACTTTGATCCAAACGTTATCCACTTCTCCTGCAGGTTAAATGGAAGCTTCTCAATGATGGGACTTACCCCTCTGGCAGTGTCTAAGTACGATAGACCGGGTAGGTAGCCGTCCTGCTTTGCGGCTTCGAGTTCCGACAGCAGATCTCCAAGGTCGCGGAGCTTCTGGGGTTCCTTACTCGTCAACCTCGGAAAGTTCGCCAACCTGTCAAAGAGAGCCCTTTCAATGGCTTCGGGCGAGCTGTAGCTTTCTTCCAGCCTCACCCAAGCCTTCTTCAACCCCTCTGGCAGCTGCCCCACATTGGCCGCTTTTATCCTGCAGGCCTGTCCGGCGGACTCTGGGCCGAGCCACTTGATAAGGAGGCCGAGCTCTTGTCCTGCCGACAGGTCTAAGCCCGATATGGCGTCGTGGAAGCAGGACTTCCAAGCCCGATAATTCTCTGGCCTGTCATCAAACTTGATTAACCCCGAAGTCACCAGCTGGGTGCGTGCAAGGTATTTGGCGAGGTCGTAGGTGCTGGGACCTGGGCCAGGGTTGCCTTGGCTGGGGGCTCTGTTGGGGGTCTCAAGGGACCGAGAGGGGATTTGCCTCCGACTTTCTCTATTCGGCGTCCTATTCCTTTGCACTGTGTCTTCAGTTCTGCTGGGGGAGACGCTGCGGCTTGAGGCACGCCGTCTGCTTTGACGTCGGTTGGCAACTTGTGGCATGTTATACGAAGTGTTTGCATCTGTAGAGATGTGCGGGCCTCCATCCCTTTCTCCTGCAAACTGTATGTCGGCATGGTCGCTCACGTAATCTATGGTGCGCAGTCGTGGACTCTGCCACGGAACGGGAATTAAAGGTTTGTAAGCTGTCTCAGGATCAGCTCCCTCCAAAATTGCCTCGCATACTTGTGTCTCGGCTAGTGCAGCATCTATCTCTTTTTGTTGCTGCAGAGCCTCCAATGTGGCTTGGAGACGGGCCTGTTCAGCCTCACGTTCCACTTGGCGTCGGGCCTGTTCCGCTTGAAGTCGGGCCTGTTCTGCTTGGGGTTCAGCTTGGAGATGGGCCTGACTTACTTTTATTTCTATTTCACTGTCCTTTTGCGCAGCTCTGGCTTGAGCTGCTACTAGTTTAGCCCGTGCTTTGGCGAGGGCTATGTTTACTCTAGAACCACCCGATGACCGTGAGCCAACTTGCGACCTGTAGTAACCGGTGCTTATAGACCGATTGTCACGTTCTACAGTTTTGTCTGCCTGTTTAAGGTCTTCTACATGCTGCAAAGCATTTTCGTTATTATCTTCTGTTGATGTGAGGTAGATGTGCTCTACGAGGTTAAGGCTTACTCTGGGTTCCTCCTGCTCCGCTCTTCACAGCTAGCCGTATTGCTATCTTTTCACTGTACTGGCCGTGCTAGATGTGCTCCTATCTAGCTATCCAGCAAGTTAAACACTCATTCATAATAATTCTTCGTGAAGCGGTTGCTGTTTGAAACTTTTACTTGAACGAATTTGTGAAACTGTAAACAAAGACAAAGTATGTTTTGTACATAAACTGAGTACTATACATTCGATATTACACAAGATATAAACATATTTACAACAGTAGAATAGACTAATTGTATAACTAACTAACATTTGTAACTAACTTCTGTAACTATTAAATATTAACCTTTTATAAACATAGTATTATCAAAATATTACGCTGACAACATTGCTATTATGCTAAGGACTAAAGATGCTCACAGATATTGCGTTTGGCCTAACATATGAAGTCAGATTACACTGGATTGAATCCCTCATGGAATTCTCCATTACTTAAGTCAGGTTCTTCCTGGGAAAACTGCTTCCTGGGGTCAACAGGAAGAAAGGTAAGAAGGTCAAATGACCTCACACAGGAAGAAAAGTCAGATGACCTTTCCAGCATACAAACTGTTAACACAATAACCGCCACCAGAGGGTGCTATCTACACACATAAAATGTTCAGAATGTCCATCGGTCCAGAACAGGTTGAGTCCTGGGATGAAGTGTTTGTCTTATGAAGTAAGGTTGAGCAGGTTGGGCCTATACTCATTGGAGTTTAGAGGAATGAGAGGTGATCTTATTGAAACATATACAATTCTGAGGGGGCTTGACAGTGTAGATGTTGACAGGATGTTTGCCCTCGTGGGAGCTGAGCCATTGAATATATTGACGGCTGAGATAGAGAGATTTTTGAACTACAGTGGAGTCAAGGGTTATGGGGAACAGGCAGAAGAGTAGAGTTGAGGCCAAGGTCAGATCAGCCATGATCTTATTCAATGGTGGAGCAGGCTCGAGGGGCTGAATGGCCTACTCCTGCACCTATTTCTTATGTTCCTATGTAATGTTATTTAAATAGAACAAGTGAGATTGAGTCTCATGTTAGATTCTAAGGCTGAATTTCCATTTTGTTTACACAGCTACATCAACTAATCCTACAACTACTGAGACATTTTCTACATCTGTACTATCAACAACTACAACACCAATCGTTACATCCACTTCAGGACCAACAAGCACAAGAGTACCAACAATTACAGAGAGCACCACCCTACCATCAACAAACCAATTAACAACAACCTTAACAACAGGGAGAAGTCGAACAACAACAGCAAGCAGTAAGCAAGAGAAATTTTCTTCATCCGACATTTTTCATTGCATGTTCTGGAATGAAAGCAATAGCAGAATTATTTTTTTTATATCAGATAATGAAAAGAAACATCTGTTTTTTGGTATATACCCATGCACATATTTGATGAGGCTGAGCCTGCAACTTTACTGTGTGAGGAAATTATTGTTGAACCTGCCTATATGATAATATGTAGAATTGATCTCACGTACAAAACTTCTACTGAGTCAGAAAAGGCAGCACAGTCGGTAATGCACTGATTATAGTATCCCACACTGATTTTACTGTTGTGTTCAAGCAGCTACATCAAGCCCTGCAACAACAACTGAAACGTCTCCTTCCTTCGTAAAGTCAACAACTACATCACAGACCTCTTCACCCACCTCAGGGACAACAGTACCAACAACTACAGAGAGCAGCACTCAACCATTGACAACCCAAACCACAACAATCTCAACAACCACTGTCGGTTCCACAACAGGAAGTAGTAAGGATCAGACCTTCTCTTTAACAGCTATGTCGTACTAATGGTGCTGAAAAGACTGAATCGCATGACAGAATTCTTCTTCTTCCTTTCATGTTGTCTTGCTGTTTGCTTTGGGGATCAGTGTGAAATAGTGGAAGGGTTTGCAGATTGATTAACAGTCTGACTGGTCTCATTAACGCTGCTTCCATGGCAGAAACCACCATTCTACCAGCCGATAGGGTGGTTAGTCCGATGCGGCGGCAGGGTTTTCTGGGCTCCCACCACCTATACGACGAGGGAAGCCACCCACACTCACCGGATGCGAGTATCCCGCTGAATGTCAACCCAGAATTCAAAGTCGGAGCTTCGACTCCACTTGCCAGGACTGTCTGGAGTGGCTGTTTGAACCCTGGGCCTTGTGGTCCAGAGGCAGGAATGCTACCACTGTGCCAAAGGCTCACTCCTAATGCCAAAACAAAAAACCTGTTATAATTTGTTGCCTTATAATCACAGCTGGAGTGACAACATTTAACAACATCAGTATAGAAAGATGTCATGGTTGGATATTGCAATATTATATTTTTCAGCTGTTACGTAGGGAAGAGCAATCATAACATAATAGAATTTAACATTCAGTTTGAAGGTGAGAAACTTGGGTCTGAAACTAGTGTCTTAAATTTAAATAAATGCAATTACAAGGGTATGAAGAAAGAGTGAGCTAAAGTGGATTGGGAAAATAGATTAAAAGGCAAGAGGGTCGATAAGCAGTGGCAGACTTTTAAGGAGATATTTCATAACTCTCAACAAAGTTATATTCCAGTGAGAAAGATAGACTCTACGAGAAGGATGAACCATCCGTGACTTACTAAGGAAGTTAAGGAGGCTATCAAATTGAAAGAAAAGGCACACAACATTGTGAAGATTAGTGGTAGGCCAGAAGATGGTGAAATGTTTTGAAACTTGTAAAGGATGACTAAGAAAATAGAGGAAGAAAATAAGTTATAAGAGTACCAGCAAGAAATATAAAAACAGATAGTAAGAGCTTCTACAAGTGAACAAAAGGGAAGGGAGTAGTTAAAGTAAACATTGTTCCTTAGAGCCTGTGACTGGGGAATTAATAATGGGAAACAAGGAAATGGCAGAGACTTTGAACAAATATTTTGTATCTGTCTTCACGGTAGAAGACACTAAAAGCATTCCAATAATAGTGGAAAATCAAGGGCAAAAGGGAGGGAGGAACTTAAAACCATCACTATCACTAGAGAAAATTTACTAGGCAAACTAATGGGACTAATGGCGGTCAAGTCCCCTGGATCTGATGGCCTGCATCCAAGGATCTTAAAAGAAGTTGCTGCAGAGATAATGTATGCATTGGTTGTAATCTTCCAAAATTCCCTGGACTCTGGAAAGGCCCCAGCAGATTGGGAAACCGCAAATATAATGCCCACATTCAAGAAAGAAGGGAGACAGAAAGAAGGAAACTGTAGACCAGTTAGCCTAAAATCTGTCATTGGGAAAATGCTGGAATCCATTATTAAAGAAGTAGCAGCAGGGCATTTAAAAAATCATAATACAATCAGCAGAGTCAACACGGTTTTATGAAAGGGAAATCGTGTTTGATAAATTTGTGAGCGTTCTTTGATGCTGTAATGAGCAGGATGGATAAAGGGGAACCAGTAGAAGTAGTGTATTTTGATTTCCAAAAGGCGTTCGATAAGGTGCCACGTGAAATGTTACTGTGCAAGATAAGAGCTCATAGTGTTGGGGGTAATATACTAGCAGAGATAGAGGATTGGCTAAATACAGAAAACAGAGAGTCGGGATAAGTGGGTCATTTTTAGGTTTGACAAACCGTTC
Organism: Somniosus microcephalus; assembly: GCF_052327205.1. Lineage (NCBI taxonomy): Eukaryota > Metazoa > Chordata > Chondrichthyes > Squaliformes > Somniosidae > Somniosus > Somniosus microcephalus. Next base: position 40,772,240 of record NC_140992.1, on the reverse strand, counting down.
CTCGAGGGGTACCTCAGCGATCAGTGCTGGGGCCTCAAATATTTACTATCTATATTAATGGCTTGGATGAAGGAACCAAGTGTACTGTAGCCAAATTTACTGCTGATACAAAGATAGGTGGGAAAGCAAGTTGTGAGGAGGCCATAAAGAGCCTGCAAAGGGATATAGATAGCTTAAGTGAGTTGACAAAATTTGGCAGATGGAGAATAATGTGGGAAAATTTGAGGTTATCCAATTTGGTAGGAAGAATAGAAAAGCAAAATATTATTTAAATGGAGAGAGACTACAGAATGCTGTGTTAGAGTTATCTGGGTGTCCTCGTACATGACACACAAAAAGTTAGCATGCGGGATACAGCAAGTAATTAGGAAGTCAAATGGAATGTTGGCATTTATTGCAAGGGGGATGGAGTATAAAAGTAGGGAAGTCTTGCTACAACTTTACAGGGAATTGGTGAGACCACACCTAGAGTATTGCATACAATTTTGGTCTTCTTATTTAAGGAGGGACTTTTGCATTGGAGGCAGTTCAGATGTAGTCTACTTGATTAATTCCTGGGATGAATGTCTAATGAGGAAAGGTTGAGCAGGTTGGGCCTATACTCATTGGAGTTTAGTAGAATGTGAGGTGATCTTATTGAAAGATATAAGATTCTGAGGGGCTTGACTGGGTGGATGCTCAGAGGATGTTTCCCCTCGTGGGGGAATCTAGAACTAGGGGGCATAGATTCAGAATAAGGGGTCGCCCATTCATGACAGTGATGAGGAGGAATTTCTCTCTCAGAGGGTCATGAATCATTGGAATTCTCTTCCCCAGAGTGTTGTGGAGGCTGAGTCATTGAATATATTCAAGGCTGAGGTAGAGAGATTTCTGAACTACAGTGGAGTCAAGGGTTATGGGGAACAGGCAGAAGAGTAGAGTTGAGGCCAAGATCAGATGAGCCATGATCTTATTCAATGGTGGAGCAGGATTGAGGGGCCGAATGGCCTACTCCTGCAACTATTCCTTATGTTCTTATGTTTTTATGTAATGTAATTTAAACAGAACAAATGAGATTGGGTCTCATGTTATATTCTAAGGCTGAATTTCCATTTTGTTTACACAGCTACATCAACTGCTCCTACTACAACTACTGAGACACCTTCTACATCTGTACTGTCAACAACTACAACACCAATCGTTACATCCACTTCAGGACCAACAAGCACAACAGTACCAGCATCTCCAGAGAGCACCACTCAAACATCAATAACCCAATTACCAACAACCTCAACAACAGAGATCAGTCCAACAACAACAGCAAGTAGTAAGCAAGAGAAACTTTCTTCCTCCAGCATTTTACACTGTATGTTCTGGAATGAAAGCAATAGCAGAATGATTTTTTAATATCAGATAACGAAAAGAAACATTTGTTTTTTGGTGTATACCCATGCACATATTTGATGAGGCTGAGCCTGCATCATTACTGTGTGAGAAAATTATTGTTGAACCTGCCTATATGATAATATGTAGAATTGATCTCACGTACAAAACTGTTGTATCCGTGTGTTAATGGAGACACGGAATGCAGGAGTTGGTTTAACAGGTGTTCACTGAACAAAGTCTGGAGGTGAACTAAAAGATACAAAACACTATATAGGCTTATATACCCGAGTGGTCACTACCGGTATTACAGTACACAGGGGCTCTTAAAGGTACATACACTACAATTCCTCCCCTTTTAGATAATTAGTACATAACATTTTAAGTAATCATTAATTAACATGTTTACAAGAACAATAATCTACACATTTGCTGCAGTTAATCAATTATAAGTCAGTCTCTCTGGAGGCTCCCTGACTCGGTCCGGATAACGCCTCGGTGGTGTAGTAGTTTTCGGTGGTGTAGTAGGTTCTTTTGGCAAGGTCGATTCGGCTTGAATGCCAGTGTCGGGTTCATCTGGTTCCAGTATCACCGGATCGGAGGTAGATACTATGGGTATCTCTGCTTCATCATTAGGCGTATAGAGTTGTGGTGTAGGTTGTCCCTTTTCGGATGACTCTATGATCTGGTCAGCATGGCGCCTTATTATGCTTTCACCAATGTCCACGGTATACATCAGCGGTCCTAGTCGTGTGCAAATAGTTCCAGGCTGCCATTTCTCGGTACGGTAGTCCCAGGCCAAAACCGGTTGACCTATCTGGAAGGTTCTAGTTGGCCTTTCATTCATGCCTTGAAATTGCCGGTTCTCTACGTCCCTTCTGATGTTTGGCTTGATCAAATCCAGCCGGCATCTTAGTCTTCTATTGAAAAACATCATGGCGGGAGTTTGGTTTGTAACCACATGTGTTGCATTCCTGTACGCAAACAAGAAGTTATCCACCTTATGTTGTAGATTTATGTCTTCATTACCCATGGCCTTTATGGCCTTCTTGAAGGTCTGGACAAACCTTTCAGCTAATCCATTGGTGGCGGAATGGTATGGGGTGGACGTGTAGTGCTCAATCCCATTGTTTTTTAAGAACTTCCTGAATTCTTCGGACACAAATTGCGGTCCATTATCAGAACAGATCTGTTCAGGCAGCCCATTCCTGGCAAATATGGTCCTTAATACTGTGATGGTTTTTTCCGTGGTGGTGGAGGACATCTTTATTACCTCCGGCCACTTGGCGTGTGCATCAACCGCGATTAAGAACATTGAGTCCATAAATGGACCAGCAAAGTCGATGTGTACCCTTTGCCATGGAGATGAGGGCCACTCCCATGGATGTAGAGGGGCTTGTGGTGGGGCGTTTTGGACCTTCTCGCATCCTAGACAGCTCTTGGTCATTTCTTCGATGTCTCCATCGATACCTGGCCACCACACAAACGCTCTGGCTAGGTTCTTCATTTTCACTCCACCCAGATGCCCCTCGTGAAGCTCCTTTAGCACTTATCCTGGAGTTTGGGTGGAATCACCACTCTGGATCCACACATCAAGGTTCCTCGGCACACTGACAGCTGTTCTTTTCTTTGCGAGAATGCTGGCAACAGTGGTTCGCCATGTGCTGGCCATCCCTTCACCGTTAAATCGTAGACTCGTGAGAGAGTCGGGTCATTTCTCGTTTCCTTTTCAATGGTAGAATTTGTTACTGGTAGACATTCCACTATGGTTGAGTGGAACATCTCCACTGGGTCCACTGTAGGTGCCTCTTCTACCGTTGGCAACGGTAGGCGCGATAAACCATCAGCATTCCCATGCTGTTTTGATCCTTTGTATTCTATGTCATATTGGTGTGCCCCTAGGAAAAGGGACCACCTCTGTAGCCTTTGCGCTGTCATAATGGGAACGCCCTTTTTAGGGTTGAATATGGAGACGAGGGGTTGATGGTCAGTCAACAAGGTAAATTTTTGTCCGTGTAGGTAATGGTTGAATTTCTTCACTCCCCACACCAGGCTGAGTGCTTCCCTGTCGATCTGGGCATAGTTATGCTCAGCTGAGTTCAATGAGCGTGACGCAAAAGCTATCGGCCGCTCCGAGCCATCAGGGAATCTATGCGATAATACCGCTCCTACGCCGTAAGGGGATGCATCGCACGCCAGTCTGATTAGCAGTGATGGGTTGTAATGAGCCAACACTTCCTTGGACGTGATCAAGCCTTTGCATTTATGGAAGGCACGTTTACAGTCTTCGCTCCATTTCCAAATTACTCCCGTTTGTAGCAGTGCATTAAGAGGGTGCAGAACAGTTGACAAGCTCGGTAAAAATTTATGACAGTAATTTATCAATCCCAGGAACGACCTTAATTGTGAGACATTTTCAGGTGCTGGGGCTTTTATGACCGCTTCAATTTTTTCAAGTGACTTATGCAACCCTTCTTCGTTAATTATATGGCCACAATATGATATTTGTTTCTGGAAAAATTCGCACTTGGGGCGATTTGCTCGGAGGCCCCGTTCTCTCAGCCTAGTGAGCACCTGCTCCAAATTGGCAATGTGCTCGTTGTCGTTTTCTCCTGTTACAAGGATGTCGTCTAGGTAGCATTGAGTTCCCGGAATCCCTTGCAGGACTTGCTCCATAGCTCTTTGCCAGATAGCTGGAGCTGATGCTACTCCAAAAACCAGTCGATTGTACTGGTACAGGCCTTTGTGTCTGTTTATCGTGAGATACTTTTTAGAGGCCTCCTCAACCTCCACCTGTAGATATGCCTGTGCCAAGTCAGTTTTGGTGAAATGTTTCCCTCCAAATAGTGAGGCGAAAATATCTTCTATCCTCGGAAGAGGATACTGTACCATGTGAAGGACCGGGTTTACAGTCACCTTGAAGTCCCCACAGATGCGAATTTTTCTCTGTTCTTCAGATTTATCATTATTCAACGTTTTCTTCATGACCGGGACGATGGGTGTTGCCCACTCACTCCAATCTACCTTGGATAATACACCTGCCTTTTCCAAATTCTCCAGCTCTGCCTCGACTGCTGGACGAATTGCGTATGGCACCGGCCTTGCCTTACAAAACTTGGGACTTACCGCATCTTCCATTTTTATTGAGGCGGTGACGCCTTTCAAGGTTCCTAGTTCCTGTTGAAACACTTCTTTGGCGTTGGCCAAGATGTCTTTTAATCGTTCAGGTATGACGTCATCATCATTTTTTTTCTTACTGGTCACCGTCAGTGCCTGAATGGAGTGCCAGACTAAACGTATCTTCCTGATCCATTCACGTCCCAACAGCGGTGGACCACCATCTTGCAGAACGTATAAATACAACTTCTGTATTTCCTTGCCGTTGTATACAACAGGCACCCTTATTTTCCCTCTGGGGTATACTTTCTGCCCAGTATATGTCTTCAACATAATGGATGTGTCTTTCAAAGGTATATGCGGAAATAGCCGTTCGTAATCCCGTCGACTTATGATGGTCAGAGCTGATCCTGTATCTAGCTCCATTTTAACTGGGTACCCCGCTATTGTGAGGGTAACCCAAATGGTCTGGTAATCTTCTTTGGCAATGACATTATGTAATTTGAGATAGCTTAGTCTCTTGTTTCCGGAGTCGCTATCACTCTTCTGGTCTTCGGAGCTACTGTCCGTCATCATTTGCACCTTTCTGTAATTTTCCTTATTGATTTTTTTTCTGTCAGTGGATTATTTGTTTCTGGATCGGCATACACATGCAATGTGTCCCATCTTTCCGCATTGCCTGCATGCTTTGTCCTTGAACCAGCAGTCCCTCTGGTCATGGGTGGACCTGCCGCAGCGACAACATCTCTCGCAACCCCGTGTCATTTCATGGGTGCCGAAGTCCTGTGGCTTTTGCTGTATCTCTGCAGCTCCTCTTGCTGCTGCTTCGTATGATACAGCCACACTGAAAGCCTTGTCCAGTGTCAAATCTTTCTCAGAAAGTAGCCTTTTTTGTGTTCCTTCACTTAGGAGACCGCAGACGAATTTGTCTCGTAGAGAATCTGCCAGTCCTGCCCCGAATTGGCAGTGCTTTGACAGCTTTCTTAATTCGGTGAGGTAATCAGCGTTACTTTCATTCTTGTGCTGATTCCTCCTGAAGAATTTGAATCGTTCCGCTATCAGCAGCGGTGTTGGGTTTAAGTGCTCCTGTAGGGTATCAACAATCTCCTTAAAATTCTTGTCCATCGGTTTGGCTGGAGTGATTAAGTTTCGTAACAGCCCGTATGTCCTTGCGCCCATCAGATTTAGAAGTACCAATGCCTTTTTATCATCCTCTACTTCATTCGCTGTGCAATATACCTCCACTCTTTCCACATATGTGGTCCAATCCTCTATATCACTATCGAAAGCAGTAATATTGCCAGTCTTAGGCATCCTGAAAATCAAAAATGGTGCCTCCCGCGCTTTCCTTTCTTCCCTGCCGAGAAAAAATGGCGCCTCCCGCGCTTTCCCGCCGCTGCCGCTGCTGACAATGCTGTTCTCCGCGGTTTTTATTCACACAGATATTTTTAATAGTTGGAGACTCGTTCCCGCCGGACTCTCTGGGACTTTTCCCTCCCTCTGCTTGGTCCGAACGCCGACCTGCTTTGCAGCGCCGGCCGTCTCCTGAGTGCTCCACCCTCCGTCTCTGTTTGCCTCCGCCTTCCGACTCACTGCTCGGCCCCGCTGCAGAGCCACCCGATTGAGCCCCAGCCCGCCGCCCAGGAAGGATTAGTACAGTACCTGCCACCAGCCCGGCTAGCTGGTGAAACCACAGTTTTTTTTTTTTTTTTTCCTTCGACTTTCATCTGAGGAATCGATCTCCTTGAGGTGCTGCCGAATTGCAGGTAAGTCCGTTTCCAATTCGTCGCCACTGTTGTATCCGTGTGTTAATGGAGACACAGAATGCAGGAGTTGGTTTAACAGGTGTTTATTGAACAAAGTCTGGAGGTGAACTAAAAGATACAAGACGCTATACAGGCTTATATACCCGAGTGGTCACTACCGGTATTACAGTACACAGGTGCTCTTAAAGGTACATACACTACAAAAACTTCGACTGAGTCAGAAAAGGGAGCACAGTCTGTAATGCACTGATTATAGTATCCCACACTGCACTTTACTGCTTTGTTCAAGCAGCTACATCAAGCACTGCAACAGCAACAGAAACCTCTCCTTCCTCCGTACCATCAACAGCTACATCACAGACCTCTTTACCCACCTCAGGGACAACAGTACCAACAACTACAGAGAGCAGCACTCAACCTTTGACAGCCCAAACCACAACAATCTCAACAACCGCTGTCAGTCCCACAACAGGAAGTAGAAAGGATCAGACCTTCTCTTTAACAGCTATTTCGTACTAATGGTGCAGAAAAGGCTGAATCGCATGACAGAATTCTTTTTCTTCTTTTCATGTTGTCTTGCTGTTTGCTTTGGGGAACAGTGTGAAGTAGTGGAAGGGTTTGCAGATTGATTAACAGTCTGACTGGCTTCATTAACGCTGCTTCCATGGCCGTAACCACCATTATACCAGCCGATAGGGTGGTTAGTCCAATGTGGCGGGAGTGTTTTCTGTGCTCCCGCAACCCATACGACGAGGGGAGCCACCCACACCCACCGGACGCGAGTATCCCGCTGGATGTCAACCCAGAATTCAAAGTCGGTGCTCCGACTCCACACGCAAGGACTGTCTGCAGTGGCTGTTTGAACCCTGGACCTTGTGGTCCAGAGGCAGGAATGCTAACACTGTGCCAACGGTTCACTCCCAATGCCAGAATGAAAAACCTGTTATACTTTGTTGCCTTATAATCACAGCTGGAGGGACAACATTTAACATCATCAGTACAGAAAGATGTCATGGTTGGATATTGCAATATTATATTTTTCAGATGTTACATAGGGAAGAGCAATCATAACATGATAGAATTTAACATTCAGTTTGAAGGTGAGAATCTTGGTTCTGAAACTAGTGCCTTAAATTTAAATAAAGGCAGTTACAAGGGTATGAAGAAAGAGTGAGCTAAAGTGGACTGGGAAAATAGATTAAAAGTCAAGATGGTAGATAAGCAGTGGCAGACTTTTAAGGAGATATTTCATAACTCTCAACAAAGTTATATTCCAGTGAGAAAGATAATCTCTATGAGAAGGGTGAACCATCCGTGGCTTACTAAGGAAGTTAAGGAGGGTATCAAATTGAAAGAAAAGGCATACAACATTGCGAAGATTAGTGGTAGGCCAGAAGATTGTGAAATTTTATGAAACTTGCAAAGGATGACTAAAAAAAATAGAGGGAGAAAATAAGTTATCAGAGTAAACCAGCAAGAAATATAAAAACAGATAGTTAGAGCTTCTACATGTGTACAAAAGGGAACGGAGTAGTTAAAGTAAACATTCGTCCCTTAGAGCCTGAGACTGGAGAATTAATAATGGGAAACAAGAAAATGGCAGAAACTTTGAACAAATATTTTGCATCTGTCTTCACGGTAGAAGACACTAAAAGCATTCCAATTATACTGGAAAATCAAGGGGCAAAAGGGAGGGAGGAACTTAAAATAATCACTATCATTAGAGAGAATAAGTACTAGGCAAACTAATGGGACTAAATGCTAAAATGTCCTCTGGATCTGATGGCCTGTATCCTCGGGTCTTTAAAGAAGTGGCTGCAGAGACAATATATGCATTGGTTGTAATCTTCCAAAATTCCCTAGACTCTGGAAAGGCCCCAGCAGATTGGGAAACCACAAATGTAACGCCCATAATCAAGAAAGGAGGGAGACGGAAAGCAGGAAACTTTTAACCAGTTAGCCTAACATCTGTCATTGGGAAAATGCTGGAATCCATTATTAAGGAAGTAGCAGCAGGACATTTAGAAAATCATAATACAATCAGCAGAGTCAGCACGGTTTTATGAAAGGGAAATCATGTTTGACAAATTTGTTAGCGTTCTTTGATGCTGTAACGAGCAGGGTGGATAAAGGGGAACCAGTAGATGTGGTTTATTTGGATTTCCAAAAAGTGTTCGATAAGGTGCCACGTAAAATGTTACTGCGCAAGATAAGAGCTCATAGTGTTGGGGGTAATATATTAGCACAGATAGAGGATTGGTTAAATACAGAAAACAGAGAGTCGGGATAAGTGGGTCATTTTTAGGTTGGCAAACTGTTCCTCGAGGGGTACCACAGCGATCAGTGCTGGGGCCTCAAATCTTTACTATCTATATTAATGGCTTGGATGAAGGAACCAAGTGTACTGTAGCCAAATTTACTGCTGACACAAAGATAGGTGGGAAAGCAAGTTGTGAGGAGGCCATAAAGAGTCTGCAAAGGGATATAGATAGTTTGTGAGTGGACCAAAATTTGGCAGATGGAGAATAATGTGGGAAAATTTGAGGTTATCCACTTTGGTAGGAAAAATAGAAAAGCAAAATATTATTTAAATGGAGAGAGACTACAGAATGCTGTGGTACAGCGGGATCTGGGTGTCCTCGTACATGACACACAAAAAGTTATCATGCAGGTACAGCCAGTAATTAGGAAGTCAAATGGAATGTTGGCCTTTATTGCAAGGGGGATGGAGTATAAAGGTAGGGAAGTCTTGCTATAACTGTACAGGGAATTGGTGAGACCACACCTAGAGTATTGCATACAATTTTGGTCATCTTATTTAAGGAGGGACTTTTACATTGGAGGCAGTTAAGATAAAGTTCACTAGATTAATTCCTGGGATGAATGTCTAATGAGGAAAGGTTGAGCAGGTTGGGCCGATACTCATTGGAGTTTAGAAGAATGAGAGGTGATCTTATTGAAAGATATAAGATTCTGACGGGGCTTGACAGGGTGGATGCTCAGAGGATGTTTCCCCTCGTGGGGGAATCTAGAACTAGGGGGCATAGATTCAGGATAAGGGGTCACCCATTCAAGACAGAAATGAGGAGGAATTTCTCTCTCAGAGGGTCATGAATCGTTGGAAACCTCTTCCCCAGAGTGTTGTGGAGGCTGAGTCATTGAATATATTCAAGGCTGAGATAGAGAGATTTTTGAACTACAGTGGAGTCAAGGGTTATGGGGAACAGGCAGAAGTGTAGAGTTGAGGCCAAGATCAGATGAGCCATGATCTTATTCAATGGTGGAGCAGGCTCGAGGGGCCGAATGGCCTACTCCTGCACCTATTTCTTATGTGCTTATGTTTTTATGTAATGTAATTTAAATAGAACAAATTAGATTGGGTCTCATGTTATATTCTGAGGCTGAATTTCCATTTTGTTTACACAGCTACATCAACAGCTCCTACTACAACTACTGAGGCCTCTTCTACATCTGTACTGTCAACAACTACAACACCAATCGTTACATCCACTTCAGGACCAACAAGCACAACAGTACCAGCATCTCCAGAGAGCACCACTCAAACATCAACAACCCAATTAACAACAACCTCAACAACAGGGATCAGTCCAACAACAACAGCAAGTAGTAAGCAAGAGAAATTTTCTTCCTCCAGCATTTTACACTGCATGTTCTGGAATGAAAGCAATAGCAGAATGATTTTTTTAATATCAGATAACAAAAAGAAACATTTGTTTTTTGGTGTATACCCATGCACATATATGATGAGGGTGAGCCTGCATCATTACTGTGTGAGGAAATTATTGTTGAACCTGCCTATATGATAATATGTAGAATTGATCTCACAGACAAAACTTCTACTGAGTCAGAAAAGGCAGCACAGTCTGTAATGCACTGATTATAGTATCCCACACTGATTTTACTGTTGTGTTCAAGCAGCTACATCAAGCACTGCAACAACAACAGAAACCTCTCCTTCCTCCGTACCAGCAACAACTACATCACAGACCTCTTCACCCACCTCAGGGATAACAGTACCAACAACTACAGAGAGCAGCACTCAACCATTGACAACCCAAACCACAACAATCTCAACAACCGCTGTCAGTCCCACAACAGGAAGTAGTAAGGATCAGACCTTCTCTTTAACAGCTATTTCGTACTAATGGTGCAGAAAAGGCTGAATCGCATGACAGAATTCTTTTTCTTCTTTTCATGTTGTCTTGCTGTTTGCTTTGGGGAGCAGTGTGAAGTAGTGGAAGGGTTTGCAGATTGATTAACAGTCTGACTGGCCTCGTTAACGCTGCTTCCATGGCCGTAACCACCTTTATACCAGCCGATAGGGTGGTTAGTTCTATGCGGCGGGAGGGTTTTATGGGCTCCCACAACCCATACGATGAGGAGAGCCACCCACACCCACCGGACGCGAGTATCCCGCTAGATGTCAACCCAGAATTCAAAGTCGGAGCTCCGACTCCACTCGCCAGGACTGTCTGCAGTGGCTGTTTGAACCCTGGACCTTGTGGTCCAGAGGCAGGAATGCTAACACTGTGCCAAAGGTTCACTCCCAATGCCAGAATGAAAAACCTGTTATACTTTGTTGCCTTATAATCACAGCTGGAGGGACAACATTTAACATCATCAGTATAGAAAGATGTCATGGTTGGATATTGCAATATTATATTTTTCAGATGTTACGTAGGGAAGAGCAATCATAACATGATAGAATTTAACATTCAGTTTGAAGGTGAGAAACTTGGTTCTGAAACTAGTGTCTTAAATTTAAATAAAGGCAGTTACAAGGGTATGAAGAAAGAGTGAGCTAAAGTGGACTGGGAAAATAGATTAAAAGGCAAGATGGTAGATAAGCAGTGGCAGACTTTTAAGGAGATATTTCATAACTCTCAACAAAGTTATATTCCAGTGAGAAAGATAATCTCTACGAGAAGGGTGAACCATCCGTGGCTTAGTAAGGAAGTTAAGGAGGGTATCAAATTGAAAGAAAAGGCGTACAATTTTGTGAAGATTAGTGGTAGGCCAGAAGATTGTGAAATGTTAAGAAACTTGCAAAGGATGACTAAAAAAAATAGAGGGAGAAAATAAGTTATCAGAGTAAACCAGCAAGAAATATAAAAACAGATAGTAAGAGCTTCTACAAGTCTACAAAAGGGAAGGGAGTAGTTAAAGTAAACATTCGTCCCTCAGAGCCTGAGACTGGAGAATTAATAATGGGAAACAAGAAAATGGCAGAAACTTTGAACAAATATTTTGCATCTGTCTTCACGGTAGAAGACACTAAAAGCATTCCAATAATAGTGGAAAATCAACGGGCAAAAGGGAGGGAGGAACTTAAAATAATCACTATCACTAGAGAATAAGTACTAGGCAAACTAATGGGACTAAATGCTAAAATGTCCTCTGGACCTGATGGCCTGTATCCTCGGGTCTTTAAAGAAGTGGCTGCAGAGATAATGTATGCATTGGTTGTAATCTTCCAAAATTCCCTAGACTCTGGAAAGGCCCCAGCAGATTGGGAAACCACAAATGTAACGCCCATAATCAAGAAAGGAGGGAGACAGAAAGCAGGAAACTTTTAACCAGTTAGCCTAACATCTGTCATTGGGAAAATGCTGGAATCTATTATTAAGGAAGTAGCAGCAGGACATTTAGAAAATCATAATACAATCAAGCGGAGTCAGCATGGTTTTATGAAAGGGAAATCATGTTTGACAAATTTGTTAGCGTTCTTTGATGCTGTAACGAGCAGGGTGGATAAAGGGGAACCAGTAGATGTGGTTTATTTGGATTTCCAAAAAGTGTTCGATAAGGTGCCATGTAAAATGTTACTGTGCAAGATAAGAGCTCATAGTGTTGGGGGTAATATATTAGCACAGATAGAGGATTGGTTAAATACAGAAAACAGAGAGTCGGGATAAGTGGGTCATTTTTAGGTTGGCAAACTGTTCCTCGAGGGGTACCACAGCGATCAGTGCTGGGGCCTCAAATATTTACTATCTATATTAATGACTTGGATGAAGGAACCAAGTGTACTGTAGCCAAATTTACTGCTGATACAAAGATAGGTGGGAAAGCAAGTTGTGAGGAGGCCATAAAGAGTCTGCAAAGGGATATAGATAGTTTGTGAGTGGACAAAAATTTGGCAGATGGAGAATAATGTGGGAAAATTTGAGGTTATCCACTTTGGTAGGAAAAATAGAAAAGCAAAATATTATTTAAATGGAGAGAGACTACAGAATGCTGTGGTGCAGCGGGATCTGGGTGTCCTCGTACATGACACACAAAAAGTTATCATGCAGGTACAGCCAGTAATTAGGAAGTCAAATGGAATGTTGGCCTTTATTGCAAGGGGGATGGAGTATAAAGGTAGGGAAGTCTTGCTATAACTGTACAGGGAATTGGTGAGACCACACCTAGAGTATTGCATACAATTTTGGTCATCTTATTTAAGGAGGGACTTTTACATTGGAGGCAGTTAAGATAAAATTCACTGGATTAATTCCTGGGATGAATGTCTAATGAGGAAAGGTTGAGCAGGTTGGGCCGATACTCATTGGAGTTTAGAAGAATGAGAGGTGATCTTATTGAAAGATATAAGATTCTGACGGGGCTTGACAGGGTGGATGCTCAGAGGATGTTTCCCCTCGTGGGGGAATCTAGAACTAGGGGGCATAGATTCAGGATAAGGGGTCACCCATTCAAGACAGAAATGAGGAGGAATTTCTCTCTCAGAGGGTCATGAATCATTGGAAACCTCTTCCCCAGAGTGTTGTGGAGGCTGAGTCATTGAATATATTCAAGGCTGAGATAGAGAGATTTTTGAACTACAGTGGAGTCAAGGGTTATGGGGAACAGGCAGAAGTGTAGAGTTGAGGCCAAGATCAGATGAGCCATGATCTTATTCAATGGTGGAGCAGGCTCGAGGGGCCGAATGGCCTACTCCTGCACCTATTTCTTATGTTCTTCTGTTTTTATGTAATGTAATTTAAATAGAACAAATGAGATTGAGTCCCATGTTATATTCTAAGGCTGAATTTCCATTTTGTTTACACAGCTACATCAACTGCTCCTACTACAACTACTGAGACATCTTCTACATCTGTACTATCAACAACTACAACACCAATCGTTACATCCACTTCAGGACCAACAAGCACAACAGTACCAGCATCTCCAGAGAGCACCACTCAAACATCAACAACCCAATTAACAACAACCTCAACAACAGGGATCAGTCCAAAAACAACAGCAAGTAGTAAGCAAGAGAAATGTTCTTCATGTGACATTTTACACTGCATGTTCTGGAAGGAAAGCAATAGCAGAATTATTTTTTTATATCATATAACGAAAAGAAACATTTGTTTTTTGGTATATACCCATGCACATATTTGTTGAGGCTGAGCCTGCATCATTACTGTGTGAGGAAATTATTGTTGAACCTGCCTTTATCATAATAGGGAGAATTGTTCTCATGTACTAAATTTCTACTGAATCAGAAAAGGCAGCGCAGTCCGTAATGCACTGATTATAGTCTCCAACACTGATTGTTCTGTTTTGTTCAAGCAGATACACCAAGCACTGCAACGACAACAGAAACGTCTCCTTCCTCCGTACCATCAACAACTACATCACAGACCTCTTCACCCACCTCAGGGACAACAGTACCAGCAACTACAGAGAGCAGCACTCAACCATTGACAACCCAAACCACAACAATCTCAACAACCGCTGTCAGTCCCACAACAGGAAGTAGTAAGGATCAGACTTTCTCTTTAACAGCTATTTCGTACTAATGGTGCTGAAAAGACTGAAACACATGACAGAATTCTTCTTCTTCTTTTCATGTTGTCTTGCTGTTTGCTTTGGGGGACAGTGCGAAGTAGTGATAGGGTTTGCAGGTTGATTAACAGAATGACTGGCCGCAATAACGCTACTTCCATGGCCGTAACCATCTTTGTACCAGCCAATAGGATGGTTAGTCCTGTGCGCCAGGAGGGTTTTCTGGGCTCCCACAACCCATACGTTGAGGGGAGCCACCCACACCCACCGGACGCGAGTATCCCGCTGGATGTCAACCAAGAATTCAAAGTCGGAGCTCCGACTCCACTCGCCAGGACTGTCTGGAGTGGGTGTTTGAACCCTGCACCTTGTGGCCCAGAGGCGGGAATGCTACCACTGTACCAAAGGCTCACTCCCAATGCCAGAATGAAAAACCTGTTATAATTTGTTGCCTTATAATTGTAAAGTCTGTTGGTTGTGCAGTTAATAAATACACAGACTTCAGAAGTAACAAACAAACAGGTCTTTACTATTCGAAGGTCCGGGCGAATCTGCCCCAGAAATCCTGCTACAACACTTATATACTGGTGTGGTCACTATCGGCATTACAGTATACAGAAGCCAAACAAATAGTGCCACACCTAAAGTAGTTCCCTTAAAGGTGAACGGTTACATTCAATAGTTCCCTTAAAGGTAGACGGGTACATACACTACAATCCTCCCTTTTTAGCTTATTACTTACAGAGTCCCCGTTAAACATACATATCTTCAACTTCCTATAAAACAAATTACAGCTATAATCTCGGTGGAGTCAATGTCATATAAAACAATTTACAAATATAATCTCGGTGGAAACAGTTCACAGGTTCCGTCTCTGCGGAAACAGTTCATAGATTCAGTCTCTGATCTTGACTCGTTCCGAACAACATTTCTTTGGGGTAGCCGGTTCACCTGGCTAGCGTGACTCCTCCATAGCCTTTTTCTTGACGTAGCAGCTTGAACTTTCGTCCTGTTGAACCAGCAGTGCGGACTTTGACAACCAACTGGCTGTCTTGACATTTACCAGTTTTTCAACTAATTTAGCTCCTTTCGTAATGTCCCGCCTGGAATGGTAGAAGTGCTAATATTTTAGACAGTTATTATCTTCTGCTTCTTCTTTTTCTTTTCTGCCTTTTTGAAACTCTCGGAGCTCCTTTCTCGGCTGCCAGCTGTAGCGCCACCAACTCTCTATGTTCCTTAGACCTTAAGTGCTTCATCTGGATTTCAGCACTTTAAGAGTTTTCATCACAAGCTGGGCAGACCACATCCTCATAATATTCAGTGTCACTCAACAGGTCATGGTAATATTCAGGTTCGTCCTGAGTTAGGCCAGCGAGAGAGACTTCTTCTTCCTCCTCACCCGTCTGGACGTTAGCTGACGGTGGTTCCTTCCCTAAACATCTTTCTTGAAAAGCCTTCTTCATGCATTCATATTCATCCCGCTCTTCCTGGGTTATCTGCCATTCCTTCACGACGGACCTCATTTGTGAGTTCAATACCTTCCTTTCCACCGGTAATTGCGTTATCAGGCTATTTAACCCTTCTACTGAAGTAACGGTCTCCACCTTCTTCTGTTCACCTTGATGTGATTCAACGTACTTTTGGCATCCTTGTAAAATTTGTGTTGCCACCTCAGCTATCTCCGTGACTTTTGAGAGCTCCGAACTCGTTCCCCCTGAAGATTGAAGCTCGTGTTCAGATTGTTCCCCTTGTAGAGTCTTGTCCTTCAGCATATGAAGGAGTTGGCCGACCGTTAACTCTTCCCTGGGAACACGGTGGATCAGAGTCTTCTCCATTTCATCCACCTTACGTTCCTCTTGAACTTTGGCTTCCAGTGCTCGGAAAAGTTGCGCCCTGATGCTCTCTAGTTCATGTTCAGGGACCATTCTTACAGTGTCCTGTTCTTCCACTGCAAGGATTCCCAGTTGAATCTGTTCTTCAAGTTGTTGAACCTCAGACATTGCCGCCTCATATTTGTCTTAGGTGTCCTTCAATGTTTTTATAAGTTCTTGGACATCCTGTCTTTCATGCTCTGCCATGATTTTCACCTCTAATTGCTCATCTATGGATGGAGCTTCTATCGATGAGTCTGTCTTGGCCTTGAGCTCATCAAGAATTTCCTGCAGCCTTTGGACTTCTTGCTCATGTTCAACCTTTAGTTGTTCATATGCTTCTACTGAAACTAGCTTTTCGGAGGCTGCCGAGTTAACCCCCTTCTGAATTGTAGCCTGGGCCTGTTCATACTGTTCTTTCAACTTCTCACACTCTGCTTGTAAGGAGTCGTAAAGAAGAACTGGAATAAAATCCTGGCTCCCTGAAGATTCCTCTTCCTTTGGTTCATTCTGTACATATTCTAGTTCCTGAACAGCATCAGGGGAATGTGATTGGTATTTGACCATGATGGCTCTATGGTCGCTCTCTGCTTGAGCTAGCTGTCTCTGTAGTCTTTCCAGGTTCCCCCATTCGGTGTCCCAGAACTTTTCCATATTTTCCATCTCCTGTACGAGACGATCACTCAACTGTTCTAATTGTTGTCGTACTTTGACATAAGTTTGCGTCCAAGCTCGGTGTTCTTCCGTCATGGATGAATCCTTTGCTTGAACAGGCTCAGAATTCTCTGTCAACCTGGAGTTCTGCTCTGCAGCTTTATTCTTCTTGGTACCATAAGTCCTTCTGCCTGTCTTCGTTTTCGACTTGGTCTTATCATCATCCATTTCAGAATCTGAGCTAATAGCTTGCACCGAGTCCTCCCTCATTATGGCTTTTAGGTAATGCCATTCCATGTCTATTTTCTTAATCCACTCCTGTCCTAGAAGTGGTGGTCCTCCCTCAGGTAATACGTACAAGCTCATTCTTGGGTGTTCTTTACCCCTATCTCTCACCTTGACTCTTATTTTCCCCACGGGGTATACGTTATGCCCCGTGTATGTCTGTAATACGAACTTGGTATTTCTTAAAGGTATGTGAGAGAATAGCCGATGGTAGTCCCTTCGGTTGATGACTGATAGAGCTGATCCAGTGTCCAGCTCCATTCTTATTTGGACTCCAGCTATTTTTAGTATGACCCAGATGGCCTGTAGATCCGTTTCTTTACCCACATTGTGGATTCTCAGACTACCCAGCTCCTGGTTGTTTGGGTCTGAGTCTGAATTCTGTTCGTCTGAACTCTTCTCAGCCACCTTGTGTACCTTGTTGTACTTTTCTGGTGGTGGCTTCCTTTGATTATTGATCTTTTTCCCGGACCGGCATACCTTCGCGATGTGACCCAGTTTGCCACATTTCCTACACTCTTGGTTCTTAAACCAGCATTGATTCTGGTCATGCATTGTCTTCCCACAACGGTAGCATTTTGTTGTGCTTGAAGTAATTTGGTCCACCCCGAGTGCCGCCGCCTTTAGTTGCATTTCCGCCGTTCCTTTCGCTGCGGCTTCGTGCGATGCAGCTATAAGGACAGCCCTGTCCAGTGTGAGGTCATTCTCTTCCAGTAGTCGCTTCTGCGTCCCTTCTTTGGACAATCCGCATACGAACTTGTCCCGCAGCGCTTCTGTCAGATTCCCTCCGAACTGACAGTATTTCGCTAGCCTACGCAGTTCGACCAAGTATTCCGCATTGCTTTCGTCTTTCTTCTGCGTTCTTGCGTAGAATTTGAATCGTTCAGCCAGCATCAGCGGTGTGGGGTTCAAGTGGTCCTTCAGCACAGCCACAATCTCTTCGAAGGTCTGATCCGCTGGTTTATTTGGTGCTATTAGATGCTTCAAGAGCCCGTATGTTTTTGCCCCCATCGAGTTTAGCAATGTTATCGCCTTGTCGTCTTCCTCTATTTTGTTGGCTTCGCAATAGATCTCTATGCGTTCCACGTACGTGGCCCAGTCTTCTATTTCAGAATTAAAGTCGTTAATATTCCCTCGCTTAGGCATCTTTCTTCCCTTGGGAGCAGCACCAGTATTTCTTATTTATTTATTTGTTTCTAAGATGGCGGTTTTCCCGCGAAATCAGCGGTTTCCCGCTCTTTCCTTCTCTCCCCGCCCACTTCAATGGCGGTATGTCAATCAAGATGGCGGTTTTCCCGCGAAAATGGCGGTTTCCCGCTCTTCCTTTCTCGCCCCGCCCACTTCAATGGCGGTTTCCCGCTTCTGGCGTCTTCTCCGCCTAATGGCGGCTTCCGCGTTTCTTCCCGGTGGAAGGGGTACGCTTCCCCCTCAGCGGACAGGTTCAGCCGCTGGCTGGCTACCGCACAGCTCCCCTTACTCGGCTATGTCTTTTCCTCCCGCCCGCACGGCTCTACCGGCGCTGGGTACACCCCATTAGCGGAGGACAGTTCAGCCGCTGGACTGGCTCTCGCGCAGTCTCTCTCTCCATACCCGGCTCTGTCTCTCTCACCCGCACGTTCGATGCTACCGGCCCTGGGTACCCCGTTGGTGGAGAACAGCTTACCGCTGGACTGGCTCTCGCACAGTCTCTCACCCCGTTTTCGGCTGTGTCTCTCACCCACTCCCGCACGTTCGGTTTTGCCGGCTCTGAGTACCCCGTTGGTGGAGAACAGCTCAGCCGCTGGACCGGCTCCTCGCAGTCTCTCTCTCCGCACCCGGCTCTCATCCGCACGGTTCCCGTTCGCCTCCCCAGCCCTCTCGCAGACCGGTGTTTCCCTCCCCGGCTGCGGCTGGGTTTCTCTTCCCGCGCCTACTCGCAGGCTCAGCGCTTCGTGGCTGCGGTCGCTGCCCCGATTGTCCCGCCGATCGCGGTCCAGCTGTCACCCGACGCCGTTGGACCCGACTTTTGGCCGGCACAGCTCCCCCTCGACCGAGGTCGAGTGCTCTGCCCTTATCCTCCGGATGCTTCTACACCTTCCCCTACTCACAGTCTCTTCGGCCGCCTCGTTTCTTGCTGGTCGGCTCACTCCGCACCGTGGCAGAAGGGTAGTCAGTGCCTGTTGCTGATACAGCTTTTGTTGTTAGTCTTCCTGCTTTCTGTTGTTGCAGCCTCGTGTTTTCTTTTGGTAGCACGACGAGGGCGGTTGTCTCTCTTCGACGCTCTTCGTTGCTTATGGTAATCTTGCCGCAGGGTACGATCGGACTCGTCGCCACTGTAAAGTCTGTGGGTTGTGCAGTTAGTAAATACACAGACTTCAGAAGTAACAAACAAACAGGTCTTTACTATTCGAAGGTCCGGGCGAATCTGCCCCAGAAATCCTGCTACAACACTTATATACTGGTGTGGTCACTATCGGTATTACAGTATACAGAAGCCAAACAAATAGTGCCACACCTAAAGTAGTTCCCTTAAATGTGAACGGTTACATTCAATAGTTCCCTTAAAGGTAGACGGGTACATACACCACAATAATCACAGCTGGAGTGACAACATTTAACAACATAAGTATAGAAAGGTGTCATGATTGGACATTACAATATTATATTTCTCAGATGTTACGTAATCGGGCTTTAAACTAAATACTGGGGGGAAGGTCCAGGTGAGGGGAAACTTAGAAAGTTAAAGAGAAAGGACAAGGCAATAGTGCAGGGTAGCAATAAGGGATAATGATAACCAGAGTATGACAGGAAGGAACAGTGCATACAAGCATAAGAGTGCACCAGCAAATAAGGTCAGAGTAGGGACGAAGATTCAAGATTCAAGATTCAAGATCATTTTATTGCCATATGTAACTGGTACAATGGAATGCTTACTCCCCACTCACTCCCACAATAGAAGTATCTAAAATATAAAAAGCAAAAAGTAAAAACAAGTATAAATATAGAAACAATAGGCAAATAAGCAGAAAGTATAGCAATGACAATCCAAGTTGCAGGATATGATAAATAATGCAAAAAAGCCTCTATTACCACTGGAAGTAATAGTAATGTAATATGATAAGTATATAGTAGTATAAATATAATATATTTATACATAAACAAATAAATATAAATTAAAATGCAGTGTGCAATGTACAAATGAGTTATAATTTATAAGTTAAGGTTGGGGTACAAGAGTCCTAGGTGCACACAGTCCAGTGATCAAGAATGTTCTTGTGCGTTCACAGTTCATTTGATATTCAGTTCCAGAATGGGGGGAGAATATGACTATAATATATGAGGCAGTGCGGTTAGCAGTTCAGTAGGCGCACTGCCTGTGGATAAAAACTGTTCCTGAACCTACTGGTCCTGGTTCGGATGCTGCGGTACCAACGGCCAGACCACAGGAGGGAGAACAGTTCGTGCCCAGGGTGATTGGGGTCCTGGATGATGGAGTGGGCCTTGTTCCGGCACCTGGCCTGGAAGATCTCCTCGATGGACGGAAGTGCACACCCAATGATCTTTTCTGCCATATTCACAACTCTCTGGATGGCTTTCTTGTTCTGTGCAGTAGTGTTACCATACCACACATTGACACCACTCGTCAGGACACTCTCTATGGTGCCGCGGTAAAAGTTCACAAGCCACTGTGTGCTTATGCCACATTTCCTCAGGCACCGTAGAGGGTAGAGGCGCTGGTGTGCCTTCTTCAGCATGGCCTCAGTATTGTGGTTCCAGGCCAGGTCATCGGAAATCTGCAGTCCCAGGAATCGGAAGCAACTGATGACTTCCACTGGTGTCCCGTCTATGCTGATGGGGCGGTGGTTCCTTCGGTGGCTTCTGAAGTCCACGATGAGCTCCTTAGTCCTGCCAACGTTCAGGGCAAGGTTGTTGTCATTGCACCATCTCATCAGCTGGACTATCTCATTTCTGTACTCCATCTCGTCATCGTTGCTTATCAGGCCAATTACTGTGGTGTTGTTGGCAAACTTGATAATCCGGTTGTTGCTGTGTATGGCTGTACTGTCATGTGTAAACAGAGAGTACAGCCAAGGACTGAGGCAACAGCCTTGTGGCGCTCCGGTGTTGAGGACCAGAGTGGATGAGGTGTTGTTCCCTATTTTCACCACTTGAGGCCTGCCAGTCAGGAAATCCAGAATCCAATTGCAGATGGGGGTGCCCAGGCCTAGGTCCCTCAGTTTCAGGACCAGCTTGGAGGGAATAATAGTATTAAATGCAGAGCTGTAGTCACTGAACAACAGTCTGACGTAAGTGTCCCTCCTGTCTAGGTGTTCCAGGGCAGTGTGTAGTGTTGGGAGATGGCATCGTCTACAGACCTGTTCGCCCTGTATGCGAACTGGAACGGGTCCAAGGAGTCAGGAATGATGCTGTTTATGTGTGTCATGAGCAGCATTTCCAGGCACTTCATGGCTATAGATGTTAGAGCCACGGGTCGATAGTCATTGAGGCCTGTTACCTTGGTCTTCTTAGGTAACGGCACAATGGTTGTCTCCTTGAAGCACACTGGTACAACAGACTGCTGCAATGAGATGTTAAAAATGTCCGTGAACACAGGAGCCAGCTGGTCTGTGCCGGTCTTGAAGACACGGGGTGAAACCCCATCTGGGCCGGCTGCCTTCCGTGCTTTCACCCTCCTGAAGGTTCTCCGGTCCTCGGATTCAGTCAGTTGTAATGTGTGATCCTCTGGGTGGCTGGGGGTTTTGATGACCGGCTCAGTGTTCTCCCTCTCAAAGCGAGCATAAAAAGTACGATAGCAAAATACTGCAGATGTTGGAAATCCGAAATAACAACAGAAAATGCTGGAAAAACTCAAAAGGTCAGGCAACACCCGTGGAGAGAAATTTGAGTTGACGTTTCGGGTCGAACCCTTCTTCAAAACTGGAAAGAAAAGAAAATAGATCGAAGGCAGGGCTGCGATCGGACAAAAGAAGTGAAAGAAACAAAAGAGCTAGACGAGATGGTAATAGGCTGAGATTAGGTGTAAAGTGTATTGGCAGGGCAAGAGATAGCTGCCAGGTGTGAGAGAGAAACAAAAGGAAAGGGGGGGGGAAAGGAGTGGAAAAATTACAAGAAAAAATGTGTAATAGGGGCCGAGGTTATGATCTGAAATTGTTGAACTCGATATTGAGTCCGGAAGGCTGCAGAGTGCCTAATCGGAAGATGAGGTGCTGTTCCTCGAGTTTACATTGAGCTTCCATGGAACAATACAAGAGGCCAAGGACAGTGAGGTCCGAGTGGGAATGGAGCGGTGAATTAAAATGACAGGCGACCGGAAGCTCGGGGTCACCCTTACGAACTGAACGGAGGTGTTCCGCAAAGCGGCCACCCAATCTGCGTTTGGTCTCCCCAATGTAGAGGAGACCGCATCGTGAGCAGCGAATACAGTATACTAGATTGCGAGAAGTACAAGTAAATCGCTGTATTCAGTTCGTCTGGTAGGGAGGGATCGGTGTTAGTGACTCCCGCTGAGCTCCCCTTGTAGTTGGTAATGGCCCTTAGTCCCTGCCACATGCGTCTGGCGTCGGAGCCCCTGCCGTACTGAGACTCTAGTTTGTTCTTATAGTCTCTTTTTGCTGTTTTGATGGCCTTTCTGAGGTCATACTTAGCCTTCTTGTAGAGTTCGGTGCCCCCTAATTTGAAAGCGGTACACCGTTCTCTTAGTTTGTTGCGGATTTCTAAGTTCTTGCTTCCTGGGACACTGGCACCAGTACTGGGGCAGAAGGGAGCTGTTCCATTGGGACGGGCTTCACTTGGCCAGTGCTGGGTCTAGAGTCCTGTCAGATCATATAACTAGGGCTGTAGAGAGGGCTTTAAACTAACTAGTGGGGGGGAGGTTCCTGGAGAGCAAATAATAAAAATGACAACAGAGAAGGTCATAGACTTAGGTAGCAGTGGGGAAATTAAAAACCAGAGCATGTCAGGAAGGGGCAGAAGGTATGGAGTAAAAGGTAAAGTAATAAAAAGGGCAAAAGCAGGAACTAAGTGTCACAAAACATCTTTGAAAGTTCTCTATCTGAATGCACGTAGCATTCGTAACAAAATAGATGAGTTAATGGCACAAATAACTACATATGGGTATGATCTTGTGGACAGTACAGAAACATGGCTGCAGGGTGACAATGCCTGGGAATTAAACATACCAGGTTATTTAACGATCAGGAAGGACAGGCAGGAAGGAAGGGGAGGTGGGGTGGCTATGTCAATAAAGGAAGGAATCACTGTAATACAGAGAAATGATATTGGGTCAAAAGATCAGGATAATGAAACAGTTTGGGTGGAGGTAAGGAATAATAAGGGGAAAAAAACACTAGTGGGCATAGTCTACAGGCCTCCGAACAGTTGCAACTATGTTGGACGGAGTATCAATCAGGAAATAGTTGAGGCTTGTAATAAGGGAACATCTATAATTATGGGGGATTTTAACTATCATATTAATTAGACAAATCAAATTGGGCAGGGCTGCCTTGAGGATGAGTTCATTGAGTGTATTAGGGATGGGTTTCTTGAGCAGTATGTAACTGAACCGGCCAGGGGGCAAGCAACCTTAGATCTGGTCCTGTGTAATGAGACAGGATTAATTAAAAATGTCCCAGTAAAGGGTCCCCTTGGAATGAGTGACCATAACATGGTTGAATTCCATATTCAATTAGAGGGTGAGAAGGTTGGATCTCAAACAAGCATGCTAAGCTTGAATAAAGGAGACTATGAAGGTATGAGAGCGGAATTGAGTAGAGTGGATTGGGAAAATAGATTAAAGGGTAAGACGATACATGATCAGTAGTGTACATTTAAGGAGTTATTTTACAACTTCCAAAAAAAATATATTCCACTGAGAAGAAAAGGGTGTAAAAGAAAAGACAGCCATCCGTGGCTAAGTAAAGAAATTAAGGATAGTATTCGACTAAAAACAAGGGCATATAAGGTAGCCAAATCTAGTGGGAGGATAGAGAATTGGGAAAACTTTAAAAGACAGCAAAAAATAACAAAAAGATTGATTAAGAAAGGGAAGATAGATTATGAAAGTAAATTAGCAAAAAATATAAAAACAGATAGTAAGAGTTTTTATAGTTATATAAAAAGAAAAAGGGTGGCTAAAGTAAATGTTGGTCCCTTAGAGGATGAGACCGGGAAATTAATGGTGGGAAATATGGAGATGGCAAAAACACTGAATGAATATTTTGTATCAGTCTTTACAGTAGAAGACACTAAGAATATCCCAACCCTGGACAAACAGGGGACTATAGGGGGAGAGGAGCTAAACATGATCAAAATCACTAAGGAAGTGGTACTCGGTAAAATAATGGGACTCAAGGCGGATAAATCACCTGGACCTGATGGCTTACATCCTAGGGTCTTGAGGGAAGTGGCGGTAGGGATTGTGGATGCATTGGTAATAATTTTCCAAAACTCCCTGGACTCAGCAAAGGTCCGGCAGACTGGAAAACTGCTAATGTAACATCCTTATTTAAAAAGGGCAGTAGACAGAAGGCTGGAATCTATAGACCGGCTAGCCTAACATCTGTGGTAGGTAAAATTTTGGAGTCCATTATTAAGGAGACAGTAACAGGACATTTGGATAATCATCATTTAATAGGACAAAGTCAGCATGGTTTTATGAAGGGAAAGTCATGTTTTACAAATTTGCTGGAGTTCTTTGAGGAAGTAACATATAGGGTGGATAAAGGGGAACCAGTGGACGTAGTGTATTTAGACTTCCAAAAGGCATTTGACAAGGTGCCACACGAAAGATTATTGCTTAAGATAAAAAATCACGGGATTGGAGGTAATATTCTGGCATGGATAGAGGATTGGCTATCTAACAGAAGGCAGAGAGTTGGGATAAATGGTTCATTCTCAGAATGGCAATCAGTAACTAGTGGTGTTCCGCAGGGGTCGGTGCTGGGTCCCCAACTCTTTACAATCTATATTAACGATTGGGAGGAGGGGACCAAGTGTAAAATATCAAAGTTTGCAGATGATACTAAGATGGGAGGGAAAGTAGTGAGTGAGGAGGACATAAAAAACCTGCAAGGGGACATAGACAGGCTAAGTAAGTGGGCAGAGATTTGGCAGATGGAATACAATACTGGAAAGTGTGAGCTTATGCACTTTGGCAGGAAAAATCGTAGAGCAAGCTATTATCTTAATGGCAAGAAACTGGAAAGTACTGAACTACAAAGGGATCTGGGGGTCCTGGTGCACGAAACTCAAAAGGTTAGTATGCAGGTGCAGCAAGTGATTAAGAAGGCCAATGGAATGTTGGCTTTCATTGCTAGGGGGATAGAATATAAAAATAGGGATGTATTGCTTCAGTTGTACAAGGTATTGGTGAGACCGCACCTGGAATACTGCATACAGTTTTGGTGTCCATACTTAAGAAAAGACATACTTGCTCTCGAGTCAGTACAAAGAAGGTTCACTCGGTTAATCCCGGGGATGAGGGGATGGACATATGAGGAGAGGTTGAGTAGATTGGGACTCTACTCATTGGAGTTCAGAAGAATGAGAGGCGATCTTATTGAAACATATAAGATTGTGAAGGGGTTGGATCAGGTGGATGCGGGGAGGATGTTCCCGATGATGGGTGAAATTAGAACTAGGGGGCATAGTCTTAGAATAAGGGGCTGCTCTTTCAAAACTGAGATGAGGAGGAACTACTTCACTCAGAGGGTGGTAGGTCCATGGAATATGCTGCCCCAAAAAGCTGTAGAAGCTACATCATTACATAAATTTAAAACAGAAATAGACAGTTTCCTAGAAGTAAAGGGAATTAAGGGTTACGGGGAGCGGGCAGGAATTTGGACATGAGTCTAGGTTCGGATCGGACATGGCCCTGTGGGTAGCGGAGCGGGCCCAGGGGCCGTGTAGCCTGATCCTGCTCCTATTTCGTGTGTCTAATTCTGTTAGATTCAGGAGATGGTTCTGTGATAGTAGATTGGCGGTTAGGATCAGATCAGCCATGATCTTATTAAATGGCGGAGCAGGCTCGAGGGGCTGATTGGCCTACTCCTGCTCCTATTTCTTATGTTCTTATGTTCTTATGTTCATCCATGGTTTGCGGTTAGGAAATAAATGGACAGTCTTGGTAGGAATGCATTCATCCACCAGTCTGTTAATGTATCCAGTGATGTGGCCTGTATACACATCCAGGTCTGGGTTCTTGAAAACACTCCAGTCCGTTATTTCCAGCCCGCCCTGCAGCTGTAGTTCTGTGTCCGCTGTCCAGCTTCTCACTGTTTTCACTGTTGTGGGTGTGCTCTTTAACTTCTGTTTGTAAACAGGAAGTAGGAGTACGGAGACATGGTCTGATTTGCTGAAGCCCGGCCGAACAATGGCACGGTAGGCGTGTTTTAATGTTGTATAGCAGTGATCTAGAGTTTTTCCGTTTCTTGTCGGACAGGAGATGTGTTGAAAGTATTTTGGCAATACTTTCTTTAGACTACAGTGGTTAAAGTCTCCCGCAATGATGGGAACTGCTTCGGGATACCGGTTCTGAAGTTTACTAAACTCACTATAAAGTTCGCTCAGTGCAATGTTGGTGTCGGCTTGTGGCTGAATGTAAACTGCTACCATGAGAATAGCAGAGATTTCCCTCGGTAAATAAAAAGGGCGACACTTAATTGTTAGTAGTTCTAGATTAGGTGAACAGTGTTGTGAAAGTACCTGGACATCTGTACACCAGTTGTTGTTGATCAGGCAGCAGACACCCCCACCCCTGTTCTTCCCCGTTGAATCGGCTGTTCTGTCGGCCCGAAACAAAAGGAATCCCTGGGGCTGCTCCGCCTCGTCAGGTATCATGGAGGTTAGCCACGACTCTGTTAGGAACATGGCACAGCACTCCCTAATGTCCCGCTGTGAGGCGATACGGCAATTCAGCTCATCAATCTTATTTGCCAGAGATTGAACATTGGCAAGGAGAATGCTGGGCAAGGCTGGTTTCCACCCCCGTCTGCGTGATCTAATTAGCAGGCCTGCTCGCGACCCCCGCCTGTGGGCTCATTTGCATTTACTCTCCGGGGCCTGATGGTTCTGGTCGAGGGGTGGACTCCCCTGCCCCTGCTGCTCTCCATTGTCCCTCAGTACCTCCACAGGTAAGTCTTTAGTTAAATTTCTTGTTGTGATGTCTGTATTTCCGTAAAAATCCACTGGAATGTTCCGTAGTTCCAAGAGTGTTTGGTGACTATATATAATAACCACTTTCACGCTCAGGACACACATAATAATAAATAAAAAGCAGCAGCGGACCCGTGGGAGATGAGGCGGCTGAGCGGCGGCGGTGATAAAAGCGGCGGCGAGGCAGATAGGCCTAGAGCGGCGGCGGCAGCAACAGTGGACCCGTGGTAGATGAGGCGTTAGCTATGAGGCAGGTATGCCTAGATTCGAGGCAGGTAGGCCCAGAGGCGAGACAGGTAGGCCCAGAGGCGAGGCAGGTAGGCCCAGAAGCAAGGCAGGTGGGTCTAGAGGCGAGACAGGTAAGTCCAGAGGCGAGGCAGGTAGGCCCAGAGGCGAGGCAGGTAGGCCCAGAGGTGAGGCAGGTAGGCCCAGAGGCGAGGCAGGTAGGCCCAGAGGCAAGGCAGGTAGGCCCAGAGGTGAGGCAGGTAGGCCCAGAGGCGAGGCAGGTAGGCCCAGAGGCGAGGCAGGTAGGTCTAAAGGCGAGACAGGTAGGCCCAGAGGCAAGACAGGTAGGCCCAGAGGCGAGGCAGGTAGGCCCAGAGGCGAGGCAGGTAGGTCTAAAGGCGAGACAGGTAGGCCCAGAAGCGAGACAGGTAGGCCCAGAGATGAGGCAGGTAGATCCATAGGCGAGGCAGGTAGGTCTAGAGGCAAGACAGGTAGGCCCAGAGGCGAGGCAGGTAGGTCTAAAGGCGAGACAGGTAGGCCCAGAAGCGAGACAGTAGGCCCAGAGATGAGGCAGGTAGGTCCATAGGCGAGGCAGGTAGGTCTAGAGGCAAGACAGGTAGGCCCAGAGGCGAGACAGGTAGGCCCATAGGCGAGGCAGGTAGGTCTAGAGGCAAGACAGGTCGGCCCAGAGGCAAGGCAGGTAGACCCAGAGGCGAGGCAGGTAGGTCTAGAGGCGAGACAGGTAGGCCCACAGTCGAGGCAGGTAGACCCAGAGGCGAGGCAGGTAGGTCTAGAGGCCAGACAGGTAGGCCCAGAGGCGAGGCAGGTAGGCCCATAGGCGACATAAGTAGACCCCAAAGCGGCGGCAGCAGCAACGGCAGCAGCAACGGACCCGCAGGGAACCAGGCGGCTGAGCGACGGCAGTGAGGCAGGTAAGCCCAGATGCAAGGTAGGTAATTCCTGAAGCGGCGGCAGCAGCAACGGACCCGTGGGAAATGAGGCGGCTGAGCAGCGACGGAAAGGCAGGTAAGCCCAGAGGCGAGGCAGGTAGGTAGGTAGGTAGATAGAGCGGCCGCAGTAGCAAAAAAGGGCGGAAAATTCAAAAAAATATACAAGACTGTGGGAGCTCACAGAGACACGTCTGCTCTCTTCCAGCGCCGTGATTTTGCACGGAGACAAAATGGAAAAAAGACAAAATTAAAAGCTCTTTATCTGAATGCACGCAGCATTTGTAACAAGATAGATGAATTGACGGCATAAATAGAAATAAATGAGTATGATCTGATAACCATTACAGAGACATGGCTGCAAGGTGACCAAGGCTGGAAACTGAATATTCAGGGTTATTTGACATTTCGGAAGGATAGGCAGAAAGGAAAAGGAGGCGGGGTAGCTTATTAATAAAGGATGAGATCACTGCAGTGGTGAGAAATGATCTTGACTCGGAAGATCCAGATGTAGATTCAGGTTGAGTGGAGATAAGAAATAATAAGGGAAAGAAGTCACTGGTGGTTTTGTTTATAGACCCCCTAACAGTAGCTATACTGTGGGACAGAGTATAATTCAAGAAATAATGGGGACTTTACAGAAAGCTACTGCAATAATCATGGACAATTCTAATCTTCATATAGATTGGACAAATCAAATTGGCAAAGGTAGCCTTGAGGACAAGCTCATAGACTGTATTCAGGACAGTTTCTTAGAATAATACATTGTGGAACCAACCAGGGAACAGGCTATTATAATTCCTGGTAATGTGTAATGAGACAGGATTAATTAATGATTTCATAGTAAACGATCCTCTCTCCAATAATAGTGGAGAATCAAAAAGAAAAGCAAGACTTGCATTTCTGTAGCACCTTTCACGGCCACCAGATGTCTCAAAGCACTTTACTGCCAATGAAGTACCTTTGGAGTGTAGTCACTGTTGCAATGTGGGAAAGGCAGCCCCCAATTTACATATAGCAGCTCCCACAAACAGCAATGTGATAATGACCAGACAATCTGGTTTTGTTATGCTGATTGAGGGATATATATTGGCCAGGTCACTGGGGATAAATCCCCTGCTCTGCTTCAAAATAGTGCCGGGGGATCTTTTAGGTCCACCTGAGAGCACAGACGGAGCCTCGGTTTAACGTCTCATCCGAAAGACGGCACCTCCGACAGTGCAGCACTCCCTCAGCACTGCACTGCAGCGTCAGCCTAGATTTATGTGCTCAAGAACCAAGACCCGATCAAGGGGCAAAAGGGAGGTAGGAACTTAAAACAATCTATCACAAGAGAAAAAGTACGAGGCAAACTAATGGGATTAAAGGCTGACAAGTCCCCTGGATCTGAGGCCAAGATCAGATCAGCCATGATCTTATTCAATGGTGGAGCAGGCTCGAGGGGCTGAATGGCCTACTCCTGCTCCTATTTCTTATGTTCTTATGTTCTTCTGTAATGTTATTTAAACAGAACAAGTGAGATTGAGTCTCATGTTATACTCTTAGGCTGAATTTCCATTTTGTTTACACAGCTACATCAACTGCTCCTACTACAACTACTGAGACATCTTCTACATCTGTACTATCAACAACTACAACACCAGTCATTACTTCCACTTCAGGATCAACAAGTACAACAGTAACAACAACTCCAGAGAGCACCACCCAAACATCAACAACCCAATTAACAACAACCTTAACAACAGGGATCAGTCCAACAACAACAGCAAGTAGTAAGCAAGATAAATTTTCTTCATCTGGCATTTTTCACCGGAATGAAAGCAATAACAATTATTTTTTTAATATCAGGTAATGAAAAGAAACATTTGTTTTTTAGTCTATACCTATGCATATATTTGATGAGGGTGAGCCTGCAACATTACTGTGTGAGGAGATTATTGTTGAACCTGCCTATATGATAATATGTAGAATTGATCTCACGTACAAAATATCTACTGAATCAGAAAAGGCAGCACAGTCCGTAATGCACTGATTATAGTATCCCACACTGATTGTACTGTTTTGTTCAAGCAGCTACATCAAGCACTGCAACGACAACAGAAACCTCTCCTTCCCCCGTACTGTTGTACCTGTGTATAATAAGACACAGACTGCAGGAGAAACGGTACAACAGATGTTTACTGAATGAGGGTTACTCTAGAACTAAGTGTGCAGTCCCCTACTCAGGGTTTATATACAGGTGTGGTCATTGCCGGTACTACAGTATACAGGAGCTGTAAAAAGTAGTTCTCCCCTTAAAGGTACATACATTACAATTTCTCCCCTTTTAGATTAACAGTACCATAACACTCATTTAACAATTAAATATCAAACTAATTACAATTAACACTTTTAACATGCAACATTAACTGAAAATAGTCTATTTATAAATTCAGTCTTTGGGGAGGCTTCCTGATCCTTTCTGGATAGCGCCTTTCCCGAGTGTCTTGCTCTTGGTGCGGAGGCGATTCTGGCCCCCTGTCGTCGGTTGGTTCATCCGCTTCCGATGCTACTGTTTCTGGGGTAGATGCTACCTGTACGTCGGGTTCATCACCAGGTACATATGGGCGAGACATGGGGTTGACTCGTTCCTGTGACTCTAGGATCTGGTCAGCATGGCGTCTCACAATGTTCTCCCCAACATCCACTGTGTGCATTAGTGGCCCCTGCCGTGTGCATATCGTTCCTGGTTGCCATTTCTCTGTTCGGTAGTCGCGGGCCAAGACTGGTTGCCCTACATTGAAGCTCCTTGTCGGCTTCTCATTGATGTGCTGGAATTGCTTACTCTCAACATCTCTTCGTACATTTGGTCTGAGCAAATCCAGACGAGATCTCAACCTTCGGTTAAAGAACATCATGGCCGGGGCCTGGTTGGTGACTGCATGTGTCGCATTTCTGTAGGCTAACAGGAAATTGTCCACCTTATGCTGCATTGGAATGTTGTCATCACACATGGCCTTTACTGCTTTTTTAAAGGTTTGTACGAACCTCTCAGCCAATCCATTTGTGGCTGGATGATACGGGGCGGATGTTTTCATAAATCTTCGAAATTCTTCGGACACAAACTGTGGTCCGTTATCAGAGCAAATCTGCTCTGGCAAGCCGTTCCTGGCAAAAATGGTCCGTAGGACTGCAATAGTTTTCTCCGTGGTGGTGGAGGACATTTTGATCACCTCAGGCCATTTCGAGTGCGCATCCACGGCTATTAAAAACATTGAGTCCATGAATGGACCAGCAAAATCAATATGCACCCGTTGCCATGGAGATGAGGGCCACTCCCATGGGTGTAGAGGGGCATGTGGTGGTGCATTTTGGACCTTCTGGCATCCTGAGCAGTTCTTTGTCAGGTCCTCGATTTGCTGATCGATCCCCGGCCACCACACATAAGCCCTAGCAAGGCTTTTCATTTTCACCCCTCCCAGATGACCTTCCTGAAGCTCATTGAGCACTCTCTCCCTTAACTTGGGTGGAATTACCACTCGGGATCCACACATCAAGGTCCCCTGGCATACTGACAGCTGTTCTCTTCTGGATGAGAATGCTGGCAACAGTGAGTCGCCATGTGCTGGCCATCCCTTCACTGTCAAATCATATACCCGAGACAGTGTCGGGTCATTTCGGGTCTCCTTCTCTATACCAGCGTTAGATACTGGCAAGCATTCAATTGTAGTCGAATGAAATATTTCGACAGGATCGACTGCTGGTGCTTCCTCCGCAGTAGGCAGTGGCAGGCGTGATAGCCCATCAGCGTTTCCATGCTGTTTCGTGCCCTTATACTCGATTTCATATTGGTGCGCCCCTAGAAAAAGGGACCATCTTTGTAGCCATTGCGCAGTCATCACCGGAACGCCCTTCTTTGGATTAAAGATGGAGACAAGTGGTTGGTGGTCAGTCAGCAAGGTGAACTTCTGCCCGTGCAGATAGTGATTGAACTTTTTCACTCCCCACACTAGGCTGAGGGCCTCCCTGTCAATCTGGGCGTAGTTACGCT
Source organism: Somniosus microcephalus (assembly GCF_052327205.1). Classification (NCBI taxonomy): domain Eukaryota; kingdom Metazoa; phylum Chordata; class Chondrichthyes; order Squaliformes; family Somniosidae; genus Somniosus; species Somniosus microcephalus. The sequence continues at coordinate 40,740,034 of NC_140992.1, read as the reverse complement.
CGGCTGAGGTTAGTGACCGAGATGCAAAGGCTACTGGCCTCTCCGAGCTGTCCGGGAATTTGTGCGACAGCACCGCTCCAATGCCATAGGGTGATGCATCACACGCCAACCGAATTGGTAGTGCTGGGTTGAAATGAGCCAACACCTCTTTTGATGTGATCAATGCTTTGCTCTTCTGGAAAGCTTGTTTACATTCGTCACTCCACTTCCATGGTACCCCCGTTTGCAGTAGGGTGTTCAGTGGGTGTAGTACGGTAGACAAATTCGGCAAGAACTTATGGTAGTAGTTCACCAGCCCGAGGAACGACCTCAGTTGTGACACATTTTCCGGTGCTGGAGCCTTGACTACTGCCTCAATCTTTTCAGGGGACTTATGTAACCCCTCTTTATCAATAACGTGGCCACAATACGAGATCTGCTTCTGGAAAAACTCGCATTTGTGGTGATTAGCTCGGAGCCCATATTCCTTCAATCTAGTGAGCACCTGCTCCAGGTTGGCGAGGTGATCACTGTCATTTTCGCCCGTGACCAGGGTGTCGTCCAAATAACACTGGGTCCCTGGAATCCCTTGCAGGACTTGTTCCATTGCCCTTTTGCCCAATAGTCAGAGCTAATGCTACACCGAACACCAGCCGGTTGCATTGTTAGAGACCTTTATGAGTGTTGATCGTGAGGTACTGTTTCGAGGCTTCTTCTACCTCCATTTGCAAGTACGCCTGGGCCAGATCAATCTTAGTGAAGTGTTTCCCTCCCGATAGCGAGGCGAAAATATCTTCAATCCGCGGAAGCGGATATTGTACAGTGTGAAGGATTGGGTTCACTGTCACCTTAAAGTCCCCACAGATGCGAACCTTCTTTCGTTCCCCAGGCGTATTACTCAACGACCTCTTCATTACAGGAACGATGGGTGTAGCCCACTCGCCCCAGTCCACTTTGGACAGTACTGCTGAACGTTCCAAACCTTCCAGCTCTGTTTCGACGGCTGGGCGGATTGCATAAGGTACCGGTCTGGCCTTAAAAAACTTTGGGCTTGCATTTTCCTCTATTTTGATCGTCGCTGTTATGCCTTTTAGTGTTCCGAGTCCCTGCTGGAACACTTCTTGTGCCTCAGTTAGCATTTTTGACAGTCGTCCAGGTGTGACGCGTCATCCTTTTTGGCATCTACAGTCAGTGCTTGTATGGAATGCCAATCTAGTTGTATCTTCCGGATCCATTCACATCCTAGTAGTGGTGGTCCTCCATCTGGCAATACATATAGGTCCATTTTTGGTGTTTCCTTGCCGTTATATATAATGTTCACCCTTATTTTTCCTTTGGGGTAGACTTTTTGCCCCGTGTACGTCTTCAAGACAATCTTTGTATCTCTCAAGGGTATATGTGAGAATAGCCGCTTGTAGTCCCTTCGGTTTATGACTGTTAGGGCTGATCCTGTGTCCAATTCCATTTTCACTTGGACTCCTGCTATCTTGAGCGTGACCCAGATAGTTTGGTGCTCCTCCGTTTTGATCACATTATGTAGTTTCAGACAACCCAGCTCCTTGCTTCCGGAGTCTGTATCACTCTTCTGTTCGTCTGAACTACTCTCCGTCACCTTATGTACCTTCTTGTACTTCTCCTGTGGAGATTTCTTGCTGCTGGTTTTCTTTCCCGACCTGCAGACTCTTGCTATGTGTCCTACTTTTCCACACTGTCTGCACACTTTGTCCTTGAACCAGCAATCATTATGGTCGTGTGTTGTTCTGCCGCAGCGATAGCACTTCACTGTTCCGTATGACATTTCATTTGTGCCATATTCTTGCGGTCTCCGTTGTATCGCTGCAGCGCCCCGTGCTGCTATTTCGTGTGATACTGCAATGCTGAAAGCCTTGTACAGTGTAAGATACTTTTCTGATAGAAGCCGTTTCTGGGTTCCTTCACTTTGAAGCCCACACACAAACTTGTCCCTTAAAGTATCTGCTAGTCCCGTTCCAAACTGGCAGTGTTTCGATAGCTTGCGCAGTTCTGTTAAATACTCAGCATTACTTTCATCTTTCTGCTGGTTCCTTTTGTGAAACTTAAATCTTTCTGCTATCAGCAGCGGTGTGGGGTTTAAGTGGTCCTGTAGGATGGACACTATGTTTTCAAAATCCTTTTCTACTGGCTTCTCTGGGGTTACTAGGTTTCGTAGTAAGCCATACGTTTTTGCACCCATTGAATTCAACAATACCAGCGCTTTCTTGTCATCTGGCACTTCATTCGCCTTGCAGTATACGTCTATGCGTTCGACATATGTCGTCCAATCTTCGACTTCATTGTCGAACGCTGTGATACTGCCACTCTTCGGCATTTTTGGGTGTGGTTAGACTGGCTTAAAATGGCATCTCCCGCGCTTTCCTTTCTTCCCCGCTGCGGCTTAAAATGGCGTCTCCCGCGCTTTCCTTTCTTCCCCACTGCGGCTTAAAATGGTGTCTCCCGCACTGCTGCCAACGCCGCTCTCGGCGGTCCTCGTGGCAAATGGCGATGCCCTGTGGGTTTCGTGCGCTGCTCCTGCGCTGCTGCCAATGCCGCTCTCTGCGATCCTCATGGCAATGGCAGCACCTCGCGTTTTCCTGCGTGCCTCTCTCCCCCGTTGACGCTGCTCGGCCCTTGAACACCGGCTGCGCTCTGCTCTCTCTCGTCTCTCTCCCCGTTGACGCCGCTCGGTCCTGAACACCAGCTGCGCCCTATGCGCTCTGCCCTCTCTCTCTCCCCCATCGACGCTGCTCGGCCTTTTTCTGTGCTGCTCGGTCGACTCTAGCCGCCGCTGTCCGGGAAGGGTCTGCGCAGTACCTGTTGCCAGCCCGTTTCGCTGGACCAGCGTGACTGGAAAGCTAATTCTGGCTCTTGACAGCCTCCCCTGCGATGCTCAAATCTCCGCTGGATGACTGGGCGGTTGCCCGTGTTCGTCGCCTGTGCTTCTGGACTCGACCTCCTTCCACTGTTCTCCAGGAGCGAATCCCTGGGAGGTGATGCAGAGTTGCAGGTAGGTTCGAATCTGCTCGTCGCCAATGTTGTGTCTGTGTATAATAAGACACAGACTGCAGGAGAAATGGTACAACAGATGTTTACTGAATGGGGGTTACTCTAGAACTAACTATACAGATCGCTACTCAGGGTTTATATACAGGTGTGGTCGCTGCCGGTACTACAGTATACAGGAGCTGTAAAAGTAGTTCTCCCCTTAAAGGTACATTCATTACTGTTGTGTATGTAACCGTTTACCTTTAAGGGAACTATAGAATGTGACCGTTCGCCTTTAAGAGCACTACTTCAGGGTGGCACTATTTATTGGCTCATGTATACTGTAATACCGATAGTGACCACACCAGTATATAAGGGTTGTGATACGTTAACTAGGGCAGAAATCGCCCAGACCTCTGAATAGTAAAGACCTGTTTTGTTTGTACTTCTAAAGTCTCTGAAGTTATTTACTGCACAACTTACAGACTTTACAATGGCGACGAGGCCGATCGTACCCTGCGGCAACAGTAGTTCCTAAGCAACTAAGGAGCGTCGAAGTGAGGCACCCGCCCTCGTCGTTCTGCTGGGTGAAAACTCGAGGCTGCAGCGATAGCAAAGAGGAAGATTTTGGCATTGAAAACTTCCATCTGCAACAGGCACTGACGGTCCCTTCTGCCACAGTGAGGAGCGAGCCGATCGACAAGAGAGGCAAGGCTGCCACGGACTGTGAGTAAGGGAACAGTAAATGAAAATAAGGAAGGAGTAAAACCAGAGGATAAGGGCGGTACACTCGACCACGGTCGAGGGGGAAAGGAGCCAGACAAAGTCGGGTCCAGAGGCGCTGAGACCGGGAGCAGGCCGGGTGAGACAGAGCCGAGAAATCGGGAATTGGCCGAGAGCCAGTTCAGAGGCTGTAACTGTCCGCCGTCATCGGGGGTACCCGGAGCCGGTTGCCTGCCGCGGGAAGGAGAGCGCTGAAGCCGACGCGCGGGCTGGGGATCTGAAAGCCAGCGGAGAGCGCTGAAGCCGACGCGCGGGCTGGGGATCTGAAAACCAGCGGAGAGCGCTGAAGCCGACGCGCGGGCTGGGGGTCTGAAAGCCAGCGGAGAGCGCTGAAGCCGACGCACAGGCTGGGGACCGGTAGCCAGCGGCCGTCGCCCGCGGGGGAAAGTGTACCCCTCCCGCCAGGGGAAGAAGCGGGAAACCGCCATTGCCGTGGGCGGGGAGAGCCGAGAAGCGCGGGAAAGCCGCCATTTTTCACGGGAAAACCGCCGAAGAAGAAGGAAGAAGCGGGAAACCGCCATCTTGGAAATTATTAAGAATTTCAGAAAAGTAATAAGATTTTTCAGAAAGGCTGGTGTGTTCTCAAGAAGAGAGAAGAAAATTAATAATAAGTAAAGTAATACTTGTACTGTTCTCAAAAAGAGAAGAAGATGCCTAAGCGAGGAAATATTAATGACTTTAATGCAGAAATAGAAGACTGGGCCACGTATGTGGAACGCATAGAAATATATTGCGTAGCCAACGAAATTGAGGATGACAACAAGGCAATAACTTTGTTAAATTCGATGGGAGCAAAAACATACGGGCTTTTGAAACATCTAATAGCACCAGTTAAACCAGTGGACCAGACCTTCGAAGAGATCGTAACAGTGTTGAAGGATCACTTGAACCCCACACCGTTGATGCTGGCTGAACGATTTAAATTTTACGCCAGAACCCAGAGGCAAGATGAAAGCAATGCGGAATACTTAGTCGAACTGCGTAAGCTAGCGAAATACTGCCAGTTTGGAGGGAATTTGACAGAGGCGCTGCGGGACAAGTTCGTATGCGGCTTGGCCAAAGAAGGAACGCAGAAGCGACTTCTGGAAGAAAATGACCTCACACTGGACAGGGCTGTCCTCATAGCTTCATCGCACGAAGCCGCAGCGAAAGGGACGGCGGAAATGCAGCTAAAGGCGGCGGCACTCGGGGTGGACCAAATTACAACAAGCACTCCCAAATGCTACCGTTGTGGAAAGACAACGCACGACCAGAATCAGTGCTGGTTTAAGAACCAAGAGTGCAGGAAATGTGGCAAACTGGGTCACATCGCGAAGGTATGCAGGTCCGGAAAGAAGACCAACAAGCAAAGGAAGCCACCACCACAAGGAAAGTACAACAAGGTGCATCAGGTGGCTGAAAAGAGTTCAGACGAACAAAATTCAGACTCAGACCCAAACAGCCAGGAGCTGGATAGTCTGAGAATCCACCATGTGGGTAAAGTAACTGATCTACAGTTGATCTGGGTCACACTAAAAATAGCGGGAGTCCAAGTACGAATGGAGCTGGACACGGGATCAGCTGTATCCGTCATCAACCAAAAGGACTATCACCGGCTATTCTCTCACATACCCTTAAGAAATACCAAATTCGTATTACAGACATACACGGGGCATCATGTATACCCCCTGGGAAAAATACGAGTCAAGGTGAGAGATAGGGGTAAAGAACACCCACGAATGTATCTGTACGTACTACCTGAGGGAGGACCACCACTTCTGGGACGGGAGTGGATCAAGAAAATAGACATGGAATGGCACTACCGACAAGCAATGATGAGTGAGGACTCGGTGCAGACAAGCAGCTCAGACTCCGAGCCGGAAGACGATAAGTCCAGCTTATGTATGAAAAACAAGATTAACATGAACTCACGGACTAAGGTTGGGAAATCGATGGCGTGCATAAAGACAGAGAATTCTGAGTCTGTTCAAGCTACAGACAGATGCATTACGGAGGAACACCGGGCTAGAACTCAACGTTATGTCAAAGTACAACGACAATTAGAACAGTTGAGTGCCCGTCTCCTACAAGAGATGGAAAAGGTGAAAAAGTTCTGGGACACCGAATGGGAGTCCCTGGAAAGACAACAGAGACAGCCCGCTCAAGCAGAGAGCGATCATAGAGCCATCGTGGTCAAGTACCAATCACATCTCCCTGAGGCTGTTCAGGAACTAGAATATACACAGAACGATCCAAAGGAAGAGGAATCTTCAGGAAGTCAGGATGGTATTCCAGTTCACCTCTACGACTTGTTGCAAGCAGAGTGTAACGAGTTGAAAGAACAGTATGAACAGGCTCGGACTACAATCCTGGAAGGGGTTAACTTGGCAACTTCCGAAAAGCTCGTGTTAGTGAAAGAACATGAACGACTAAAGGTTGACCATAAGCAAGAATTACAAAGTCTGCAGGAAATGTTTGATGAGCTTCAGGCCAAGGCTGACTCATCGTTAGGGATTCAATCCATAGGAAAAAAATTAGTGGTGGAAGACATACCAGAACAGGGAATTCAGGATGTCCAAGAACTCGTTAAATTATTAAAGGAAACACAAAATAAATATGAAGCGGCAATGGCCGAGGTCCAACGACTTGAAGAACAGATGCAACTGGAAATCTTTTCAGTGGAAGAAAAGGGAACTGTAAGAAACACAGAGACCGTAAGAATGGGCCATGAACATGAGCTTAAATCGTCAGAGGAGAAGGGTTTGGAGCTCTCAAAAGTTATTGAAATAGCCGAGGTTGCAACACAGACGGAGAAGATGGCAGCAGAGCAACCCTTAGATACCAAAAGTACGCTGACTCATGTCAAGGTTGAACAACAGAACGCTGAAACAACTGCTCCGGTAGAGGGATTGAATAGTCCGATCAATCAATCTCCAAAGGAAGTTGAAGTATTAAAATCACAAATGAGGTCATTAGTAAACAACTTGCTGAAAGCCCAGAGAGTCTCCAAGAAGCAGAAAAGGAAAAGTCAAAACAGAAGATGACCCATCTGAACCATGATTACCTCTACCAGATCACACACGTGGTCCCTCTGAACGGAGCCAATTCAGTTCGGAAGTTCAAACTGTTAAACCCATGGAAGGACTATTGAATGAGTCACTCCAGCAATGTGAACCGACTACACCACAGAGACTGAATCTATGAACTGTTTTCCACAGAGACTGAATCTGTGATCTGTTTTGACATGAAGATATATATGTTATTATGTTATGTTAAACATGAAGTTATATGACGTTGACTCCATCGAGAGTATATCTGTAAATTGTTATATGACGTTGACTCCATCGAGAGTATATCTGCAACCTGTTTATATAAAATTGAAGATTGTATGTTTAACGGGATTCTGTAAGTAATAAGCTAGGAAGGGAGGAGTGTTGTGTATGTAACCGTTTACCTTTAAGGGAACTATAGAATGTGACCGTTCGCCTTTAAGAGCACTACTTCAGGGTGGCACTATTTATTGGCTCATGTATACTGTAATACCGATAGTGACCACACCAGTATATAAGGGTTGTGATACGTTAACTAGGGCAGAAATCGCCCAGACCTCTGAATAGTAAAGACCTGTTTTGTTTGTACTTCTAAAGTCTCTGAAGTTATTTACTGCACAACTTACAGACTTTACAATTACAAGTACCATCAACAACTACATCACAGACCTCTTCACCCACCTCAGGGATAACAGTAGCAACAACTACAGAGAGCAGCACTCAACCATTGACAACACAAACCACAACAATCTCAACAACCGCTGTCAGTCCCACAACAGGAAGTAGTAAGGATCAGACCTTCTCTTTAACAGCTATTTCATACTAATAGTGCTAAAAAGACTGAATCGCATGACAGAATTCTTCTTCTTCTTTTCATGTTGTCTTGCTGTTTGCTTTGGGGAACAGTGTGAAGTAGTAAAAGGGTTTGCAGGTTGATTAACAGTCTGACTGGCCGCATTAACGTTGCTTCTTTATACCAGCTGATAGGGTGGTTGGCCCTATGCGGCAGGACGGTTTTATGGGCTCCCACAACCCATACAATGATGGGAGCCACCCACACCCACCGGACGGGAGTATCCCGCTGGATGTCAACCCAGAATTCAAAGTCGGAGCTCCGACTCCACTCACCAGGACTGTCTGGAGTGGCTGTTTGAATCCTGCACCTTGCGGCCCAGAGGCAGGAATGCTACCACTGTGCCAACGGCTCACTCTCAATGCCAAAATGAAAAACCTGTTATAATTTGTTGCCTTATAATCACAGCAGGAGTGACAACATTTAACAACATAAGTATAGAAAGATGTCATGGTTGGACATTACAATATTATATTTCTCAGATGTTACGTAATCGGGCTTTAAACTAAATACTGGGGGGATGGTCCAGGTGAGGGGAAACTTAGAAAGTTAAAGAGAAAGGACAAGGCAGTAGTGCAGGGTAGCGAGAGGGGTAATGATAACCAGAGTATGACAGTAGGGAACAGCACGTACAAGCATAAGAGTGCACCAGCAAATAGGGTCAGAGTAGGGACGAATGGAAAAAAGAAAAAATTAAAAGCTCTTTATCTGAATGCACGCAGCATTTGTAACAAGATAGATGACTTGACGGCTCAAATAGAAATAAATGAGTATGATCTGATAACCATTACAGAGATGTGGCTGCAAGGTGACCAAGGCTGGAAACTGAATATTCAGGGTTATTTGACATTTCGGAAGGATAGGCGAAAAGGAAGAGGAGGCGGGGTAGCTTATTAATAAAGGATGAGATCACTGCAATGGTGAGAAATGATCTTGACTCGGAAGATCCAGATGTAGATTCAGTTTGAGTGGAGATAAGAAATAATAAGGGAAAGAAATCACTGGTGGTGTTGTTTATAGGCCCCCTAACAGTAGCTACATTGTGGGACAGGGTATAATTCAAGAAATAATGGGGGCTTGTAAGAAAGCTACTGCAATAATCATGGACAATTCTAATCTTCATACAGATTGGACAAATCAAATTGGCAAAGATAGCCTTGAGGACAAGCTCATAGACTGTATTCAGGAAAGTTTCTTAGAATAATGCATTGTGGAACAAACCAGGGAACAGGCTATTATAATTCATGGTAATGTGTAATGAGACAGGATTAATTAATGATTTCATAGTAAACGATCCTCTCTCCAATAATAGTGGAGAATCAAAAAGAAAAGCAAGACTTGCATTTCTGTAGTGCCTTTCATGGCCACCGGATGTCTCAAAGCACTTAACTGCCAATGAAGTACCTTTGGAGTGTAGTCACTGTTGCAATGTGGGAAAGGCAGCCCCCAATTTGCATATAGCAACTCCCACAAACAGCAATGTGATAATGACCAGACAATCTGGTTTTGTTACGTTGATTGAGGGATATATATTGGCCAGGTCACTGGGGATAAATCCCCTGCTCTTCTTCAAAATAGTGCCGGGGGATCTTTTAGGTCCACCTGAGAACACAGACGGGGCCTCGGTTTAACGTCTCATCCGAAAGACGGCACCTCCGACAGTGCAGCACTCCCTCAGCACTGCACTGGAGCGTCAGCCTAGATTAATGTGCTCAAGTACCAAGACCCGATCAAGGGGCAAAAGGGAGGGAGGAACTTAAAACAATCTATCACTAGAGAAAAAGTACTAGGTAAACTAATGGGACTAAAGGCTGACAAGTCCCCTGGATCTGAGGCCAGGATCAGATCAGCCATGATATTATTCAATGGTGGAGCAGGCTCGAGGGGCTGAATGGCCTACTCCTGCTCCTATTTCTTATGTTCTTATGTTATTATGTAATGTTATTTAAACAGAACAAGTGAGATTGAGTCTCATGTTATATTCTTAGGCTGAATTTCCATTTTGTTTACACAGCTACATCAACTGCTCCTACTACAACTACTGAGACATCTTCTACATCTGTACTATCAACAACTACAACACCAATCGTTCCATCCACTTCAGGACCAACAAGCACAACAGTACCAACATCTCCAGAGAGCACCACCCAACTATCAACAACCCAATTAACAACAACCTTAACAACAGGGATCAGTCCAACAACAACAGCAAGTAGTAAGCAAGAGAAATTTTCTTCATCCGGCATTTTTCACTGCATGTACTGGAATGAAAGCAATAGCAGATTTTTTTTTAATATCAGGTAACGAAAAGAAACATCTGTTTTTTAGTCTATACCCATGCACATATTTGATGAGGGTGAGCCTGCAACATTACTGTGTGAGGAGATTATTGTTGAACCTGTCTATATGATAATATGTAGAATTGATCTCACGTACTAAATATCTACTGAATCAGAAAAGGCAGCGCAGTCCGTAATGCACTGATTATAGTATCCCACACTGATTGTACTGTTTTGTTCAAGCAGCTACATCAAGCACTGCAACGACAACAGAAACCTCTTCTTCCTCCGTACCATCAACAACGACATCACAGACCTCTTCACCCACCTCAGGGACAACAGTAGCAACAACTACAGAGAGCAGCACCCAACCATTGAGAACCCAAACCACAACAATCTCAACAACCGCTGTCAGTCCCACAACAGGAAGTAGTAAGGATCAGACCTTCTCTTTAACAGTTATTTCATACTAATGGTGCTGAAAGGACCGAATCGCATGACAGAATTCTTCTTCTTCTTTTCATGTTGTCTTGTTGTTTGCTTTGGGGAACAGTGTGAAGTAGTGAAAGGGTTTGCAGGTTGATTAACAGTCTGACTGGCCACCTTAACATTGCTTCCATGGCCGTAACTATCTTTATACCAGCCGATAGGGTGGTTAGCCCTATGCGGCAGGACGGTTTCATGGGCTCCCACAACCCATACGATGATGGGAACCACCCACACCCACCGGACGCGAGTATGCCGCTGGATGTCAACCCAGTATTAAAAGCTGGAGCTCCGACTCCACTCGCCAGGACTGTCTGGAGTGGCTGTTTGAATCCTGCACCTTGTGGCCCAGAGGCAGGGATGCTACCACTGTACCAAAGGCTCACTCCCAATGCCAGAATGAAAAACCTGTTATAATTTGTTGCCTTGTAATCACAGCTGGAGTGACAACATTTAACAACATAAGTATAGAAAGATGTCATGGTTGGATATTGCAATATTATATTTCTCAGATGTTACATAGGGAAGAGCAATCATAACATGATAGAATTTAACATTCAGTTTGAAGGTGAGAAACTTTGGTCTGAAACTAATGTCTTACACTTAAATAAAGGCAATTACAAGGGAATGAAGAAAGAGTTAGCTAAATTGGACTGGGAAAATAGGTTGAAAGGCAAGATGGTAGATAAGCAGTGGCAGACTTTTAAGGAGATATTTCATAACTCCCAACAAAGTTATATTCCAGTGAGAAAGTGAGACTCTATGAGAAGGATGAACCATCTGTGGCTCACTAAGGAAGTTAAGGAGGGTGTCAAATTGAAAGAAAAGACATACAACATTGCGAAGATAAGTGGTAGGCCAGAAGATTGTGAAATTTTTTGAAACTTGCAAAGGATGACTAAAAAAATAGAGGGAGAAAATAGATTATGAGGGTAAACTAGCAAGATATATAAAAACAGATAGTAAGAGCTTCTACAAGTATACAAAAAGGAATAGTGTAGCTAAAGTAAACATTAGTCCCTTAGAGGCTAAGACTGGGGAATTAATAATGGAAACAAGGAAATGGCAGAGACTTTGAACAAATATTTTGTTTCTGTCTTCACAGTAGAAGACTCTAAACACATTCCAATAATAGTGGAAAATCAAGGGGCAAAAGGGAGGAGGGAACTTAAAACAATCACTATCTCTAGAGAAGAAGTACTAGGCAAATTAAAGAGACTAAAGGCTGGCAATTCCCCTGGATCTGATGGCCTGCATCCTAGGGTCTCAAATGAAGTGGCTGCAGAGATTGTGGATGCATTGGTTGTAATCTTCCAAATTTCCCTAGACTCTGGAAAGTTCCCAGCAGATTGGAAAATCGCAAATGTAACACCCATATTCAAGAAAGAAGGGAGACAGAAAGCAGGAATCTATAAGCCAGTTAGCCTAATATCTGTCATTGGGATAATGCTGGAATCCATTATTAAGGAAGTAATATCAGGACATTTAGAAAATCAAATACAATCAAGCAGAGTCAGCATGGTTTCATGAAAGGGAAATCATGTTTGACAAATTTAGTAGAGTTCTCTGAGAATGTAACGAGCAGGGTGGATAAAGGGGAACCAGTAGATGTAATGTATTTGGATTTCCAATAGGCATTCGATAAGGTGCCACATAAAAGGTCACTGCACAAGATAAGAGCTCATGGTGTTGGAGGTAACATATTAGCACAGGTAGAGGATTGGCAAGCTAACAGAAAACTGAGAGTCGGGATAAATGGGTCATTTTCAGGTTGGCAAACTGTAACTAGTGGGGTGCCACCGGGATCAGCGCTGGAGCTCAACTATTTACAATCTATATTAATGACTTGGATGAAGGGATCAAGTGTATTGTAAATTTGCTGATGATACAAAGATAGGTGGGAAAGCAAGTTGTGAGGAGCATACAATGAGTCTGCAAAGAGATATCGATAGGTTAAGTGAGTGGGCAAAATTTGGCAGATGGAGTAAATGTGGGAAAGTGTGAGGTTGTCCACTTTGGTAGGACGAATAGAAAAGCAAAATATTATTTAAATGGAGAGAGACTACTGAATGCTGTGGTACAGCGGGATCTGGGTGTTCTCGTACATCAAACCCAAAGGGTTAGCATGCAGGTACAGCCAGTAATTAGGAAGGCAAATGGAACGTTGGCCTTTATTGCAAGGGGAATGGAATATAAAAATGGGGAAGTCTTCCTACAACTGTTCAGGGCATTGGTGAGACCACACCTAGAGTACTGCGTACATTTTTGGTCTTCTTGTTTAAGGAGGGACATTTGCATTGGAGGCAGTTCAGATAAAGTTCACTAGGTTAATTCCTGAGATGAATGTCTAATGAGGAAAGGTTGAGCAGGTTGGGCTGATACTCATTGGAGTTTAGCAGAATGAGAGGTGATCTTATTGAAAGATATAAGAGTCTGACGGGGCTTGAAAGAGTAGATGCTTAAAGGATGTTTCCCGTCATGGGGATCTAGAATTAGGGGGCATAGATTCAGAATAAGGTGTCGCCCATTCAAGATTGAGATGAGGAAGAATTTCTTCTCTCAGAGGGTCATGAATCTTTGGAATTCTCTGCCCCAGAGAGCTGTGGAGGCTGAGTCATTGGATATATTGAAGGCTGGTATAGAGAGATTTTTGAACAACAGGGGAGTCAAGGGTTCTGGGGAACAGGCAGAAAAGTGGAGTTGACGCCAAGATCAGATCAGCCATGATCTTATTGAATGGCACAGCAAGCTCGAAGGGCCGAATGGCCTACTCCTGCTCCTATTCTTATGTTCTTTTGTAATATAATTTAAATAGAACAAGTGAGCCTGAGTCTCATTTTATATTCTATGGCTGAATTTCCATTTTGTTTACACAGCTACATCAACTGCTCCTACTACAACTACTGAGACATCTCCTACATCTGTACTATCAACAACTACAACACCAATCGTTACATCCACTTCAGGACCAACAAGCACAACAGTACCAACAACTACAGAGAGCACCACCCTACCATCAACAACCCAATTAACAACAACCTCAACAACAGGGATCGGTTCAACATCAACAGCAAGTAGTAAGCAAGAGAAATTTTCTTCATCCGGCATTTTTCACAGCAAGTTCTGGAAGGAAAGCAATAGCAGAATTATTTTTTTGATCAGATAATGAAAAGAAACATCTGTTTCTTGGTATATAACCATGCACATATTTGATGAGGGTGAGCCTGCAACATTACTGTGTGAGGAAATTATTGTTGAAACTGCCAACTGATAATATGTAGAATTGTTCTCTCATAGTTAACTTCTGCCGAATCAGAAAAGGCAGCGTAGTCGGTAATGCACTGATTATAGTATCCCACACTGATTTTACTGTTTTGTTCTAGCAGCTACATCAAGCACTGCAACGACAACAGAAACATCTTCTTCGTCCATACCATCAACAAATGCACCACAGACGTCTTCACCCACGTCAGGAACACCAGTAGCAACAACTACAGAGAGCAGCACACAACCATTGACAACCCAAACCACAACAATCTCAACAAACGCTGTCAGTTCCACAACAGGAAATAGTAAGGATCAGACCTTCTCTATAACAGCTCTTTCGTACTAATGGTGCTGAAAAGACTAAAACGCATGACAGAATTCTGCTTCTTCTTCTTTTCGTGTTGTCTTGCTGTTTGTTTTGGGGAAGAGTGGAAGAGTTTGCAGGTTGATTAACAGCCTGACTGGCCACATTAACGCTGCTTCCATTGCCAAATCTATTTTATACCAGCCGATAGGGTGGTTAGTCCTATGCGGCGGGAGGGTATTCTAGGCTCCCACAACCCATAATATAATGGGAACCACCCACACCCACCGGACGCGAGTATCCCGCTGGATGTCAACACAGAGTTCAACGTCTAAGCTCCGACTCCACTTGCCAGGACTGTCTGGAGTGGCTGTTTGAATCCTGCACCTTGTAGCCCAGAGGCGGGAATGCTACCACTGTGCCAAAGGCTCACTCCCAATGCCAAAATGAAAAACCTGGTATAAATTGTTGTCTTATAATCGCAGCTGGAGTGACAACATTTAACAACATCAGTATAGAATGATGTCATGGTTGGATATTGCTATATTATATTTCTTAGCAGTTACATGGGGAAGAGCAATCATAACATGATAGAATTTAACATTCAGTTTGAAGGTGAGAAACCTGGGTCTGAAACTAGTGTCTTACACTTAAATAAAGGCAATTACAAGGGTATGAAGAAAGAGTTAGCTAAAGTGGACTTGGGAAATAGATTGGCCCAGAAATACGGGTCTCCACGTGTGAGTATGCACAGGGTACTCACCCATAAGCCCAGTGGAAGTGCTGGTTTCCTGCATGCACTGCACATGCGCGGGAAACCGGCACTTCCGTTCCCCTGAACGATGGGGTTCAGAGGTCGAACACGTGCGCGGGAGAGGCTGTGCGTGCGCATCAAACTTAGGTTTTTCTTGTAGGTTTTCCCGGGAGGATAAGTCTGCAGAAGTTAGACACGTAAAAAGCACGTGTAAGGCTTGCTTTTTACAAGGTAAGTGGTGAATTCATTAAAATTAAAACATTTTTTCCACAGGTTTATTATTTTTAAATACTTTAAAGCAAGGTAAGTTTATTTTTAGCCCCATTAGAAAATAAAATTATTCTTTTCAAAAATTTAAATTATTGTTTAAAATAGTTATTTCATGTAATTTATAGCTTATTTTAAAAATGTGATGTTTTTTTAAAATTTATTTGAAGATTTAGTGCTATTTTGGGGCCATAGTATGTATAAGTTTTGACAGCTCTTCCTGTCAATCTTATGAATGGAGCATTCCCTGCTCCGATTGGCTCTCCATCACCCACATGATCCCAGGGGACGCTTCGAACTAACTGCGCCCCTGGGATACGCAAGCACTGCGTGCCGGCAGCTGGAGCAGGCCCCGGGTCGGAATTCCACGTGGGCCCTCAGCTCAACGGCCAGCGCGCAAGGTAAGTACAGGTCGGGGGCTTGCACCCGCAGGAAGCCCCCGACCCGAATTTCTGGGCCTTAAAAGGCAAGATGGTAGATAAGCAGTGGCAGACTTTTAAGGAGATATTTTATAACTCTCAACAAAGTTATATTCCAGTGAGAAAGATAGACTCTATGAGAAGGATGAACTATCTGTGCCTTACTAAGGAAGTTAAGGAGGGTATCAAATTGAAAGAAAAGGCATTCAATTTTGCAAAGATTAGTGGTAGGCCAGAAGATTGTGAAATTTTTAGTAACTTGCAAAGGATGACAAAAAAAATAGAAGAAGAAAATAGATTATCAGTGTAAACTAGCAAGAAATATAAAAACAGATAGTAAGAGCTTCTACAAGTGTACAAAGGAAGCGTGTAGTTAAAGTAAACATTGGTCCCTTAGAGCCTGAGACTGGGGAATTAATAATGGGAAACAAGGAAATGGCAGAAATTTTGAACAAGTATTTTGCATCTGTCTTCACGGTAGAAGACACTAAAAGCTTCCCAATAATAGTGGAACATCAAGGGGCAAAAGGGAGGGAGGAACTTAAAACAATCACTATCACTAGAGACAAAGTAATAGGCAAACTAATGGGACTAAAGGCTAAAATGTCCTCTGGATCTGATGGCCTGCATCCTAGGGTCTTAAAAGAAGTGGCTGCAGAGATAGTGGATGCATTGGTTGTAATCGTCCAAAATTCCCTGGACTCTGGAAAGGGCCCAGCAGATTGGGAAACTGCAAATGTAATGCCCATAATCAAGAAAGTAGGGAGACAGAAGGCAGGAAACTATAGGCCAGTTAGCCTAACATCTGTCATTGGGAAAATGCTGGAATCCATTATTAAGGAAGTAGTAGCAGGACATTTAGAAAATCATAATACCAAGGGAACTCTCTTTTAACTGGCACCTAAATATTCAGAAATCTCTCTTAACCAGCAAAATTCAGGAGTAGGTTCAGGTAAGTTTTACTATATATTACTGGCCGTGTAACCGGGGTTCCTGGATCTGTGGCCGTGTAACCGGGATTCCTGCACAAGTGCTGTGTAACTGGGACTCCTGCACCTGTGGCTGTGTACGGGGCTCTCATACCTTGGTAAGTATACGTCTCTGTAATCCGGACTTTTTGATCAACAGGCACCACATCGGTCCCGTCAGTGCCGGAAAAAAAGAGTTTTCTGTACAATCAAGCAGAGTCAACATGGTTTTATGAAAGGGAAATCGTATTTGACAAATTTGTTTCTTTGATGCTGTAATGAGCAGGGTGGATAAAGGGGAACCAATAGATGTAGTGTAGTTGAATTTCCAAAAGATTTTCGATAAGGTGCCACGTAAAAGGTTACTGCACAAGATAAGAGCTCATGGTGTTGGGGGTAATATATTAGCACAGGTAGAGGATTGGCAAGCTAACAGAAAACTGAGAGTCGGGATAAATGGGTCATTTTCAGGTTGGCAAACTGTAACTAATGGGGTGCCACAGCGATCAGTGCTGGGGCCTCAAATATTTACTATCTATATTAATGACTTGGATGAAGGAACCAAGTGTACTGTAGCCAAATTTACTGACGATACAAAGATAGGTGGGAAAGTTAGTTGTGAGGAGGCCATAAAGAGTCTGCAAAGGGATATAGATAGTTTGTGAGTGGACAAAAATTTGGCAGATGGAGAATAATGTGGGAAAATTTGAGGTTATCCACTTTGGTAGGAAGAATAGAAAAGCAAATTATTATTTAAATGGAGAGAGACTACAGAATGCTGTGGTACAGAGCGATCTGGGTGTCCTCATCCATGACACACAAAAAGTTAGCATGCGGGGTACAGCAAGTAATTAGGAAGGCAAATGGAATGTTGGCCTTTATTGCAAGGGGGATGGAGTATAAACGTTGGGAGGTCTTGCTTAAACTGTACAGGGAATTGGTGAGACCACACCTAGAGTATTGCATACAGTTTTGGTCTTCTTATTTAAGGAGGGACTTTTGCATTGGAGGCAGTTCAGATAAAGTTCACTAGATTAATTCCTGGGATGAATGTCTAATGAGGAAAGGTTGAGCAGGTTGGGTCTATACCCATTGGAGTTTAGAAGAATGAGAGGTGATCTTATTGAAAGATATACGATTTTGAGGGGGCTGGACAGGGTCGATGCTGAGAGGATGTTTCCCCTCGTGGGGGAATCTAGAACCAGGGGGCATAGATTCAGAATAAGGGGTCACCAATTCAAGACAGAGATGAGGAGGAATTTCTCTCTCAGAGGGTCATGAATCATTGGAATTCTCTTCCCCAGTGTGTTGTGGAGGCTGAGTCATTGAATATATTGACGGCTGAGATAGAGAGATTTTTGAACTACAGTGGAGTCAAGGGTTATGGGGAACAAGCAGAAGGGTAGAGTTGAGGCCAAGATCAGATGAGCCATGATCTTATTCAATGGTGGAGCAGGCTCGAGATGCCGAATGGCCTACTCCTGCTCCTATTTTTTATGTTCTTATGTTTTTATGTAATGTAATTTAAATAGAAAAAGTGAGATTGAGGCTCATGTTATATGCTAAGGCTAAATTTCCATTTTGTTTACACAGCTACACCAACTGCTCCTACTACAACTACTGAGACCTCTTCTACATCTGTACTACCAACAACTACAACACCAATCGTTACATCCACTTCAGGAGCAATAAGCACAACAGTACAAACAGCTATAGAGAGCACCACCCAAACAACAACAACCCAATTAACAACAACATTAACAACAGGGATCAGTCCAACAACAACAGCAAATAGTAAGCAAGAGAAATTTTCTTCATCCGACATTTTACACTGCATGTTCTGGAAGGAAAGCAAAAGCAGAATGATTTTTTAAACATAATATAACGAAAAGAAACATCTGTTTATTGGTATATACCCATGCACATATTTGATGAGGGTGAGCCTGCAACATTGTGTGAGGAATTATTGTTGAACCTGCCTATATGATAATGTGTAGAATTGTTCTCACGTACTAAATTTCTACTGAATCAGAAAAGGCAGCGCAGTCTGTAATGCACTGATTATAGTATCCCACACTGATTTTACTGTTGTGTTCAAGCAGCTACATCAAGCTCTGCAACGACAACAGAAACTTCTTCTTCATCCGTACCATCAACAAATACATCACAGACCTCTTCACCCAGCTCAGGGACAACAGTACCAACAACTACAGAGAGCAGCACTCAACCATTGACAACTCAAACCACAACAATCTCAACAAACGTTGTTAGTCCCACAACAGGAAGTAGTAAGAATCAGACCTTCTCTTTCACAGCTATTTCGTACTAGTGGTGCTGAAAAGACTGAATCGCATGACAGATTTTTCTTCTTCTTCTTCTTTTCATGTTGCCTTGCTGTTTGCTTTGGGAAACAGTGTGAAGTAGTGGAATGGTTTGCAGATTGATTAACAGTCTGACTGGCCGCATTATCGCTGCTTCCATGGCGATAACTATCTTTATACCAGCTGATAGGGTGTTTAGTCCTATGCGGCGGGAGGGTTTTCTGGGCTCCAGCAACCCATACGATGAGGGGAGCCACCCACACCCACTGGATGTCAACCCAGAATTCAAAGTCGGCGCTTCGACTCCACTCACCAGGACTGTCTGGAGTGGCTGTTTGAACCCTTCACCTTGTGGTCCAGAGGCTGGAATGCTGCCCCTGTGGCAAAGGCTCAGTCCCAATGCCAGAAAATAAAACCTGTTATAATTTGGTGCCTTATAATCACAGCTGGAGTGACAACATTTAACAACATCAGTATAGAAAGATGTCACGATTGGATAGTGCAATATTATATTTCTTAGATGTTACATAGAGAAGGGCAATCATAACATGATAGAAATTAACATTCAGTTTGAAGGTGAGAAACTTGGGTCTGAAACTAGTGTCTTAAACTTAAATAAAGGCAAATACAAGGGTATGAAGAAAGAGTTAGCTAAAGTGGACTTGGAAAATAGATTAAAAGGCAAGATGGTAGATAAGCAGTGGCAGACCTTTAAGGGGATATTTCATAACTCTCAACAAAGTTATATTCCAGTGAAAAAGATAGACTCTACGACAGGGATGAACCATCCGTGGCTTAATAAGGAACTTAAGGAGGGTATCAAATTGAAAGAAAAGGCATACAATTTTGCAAAGATTAGTGGTAGGCCAGAAGATTGTGAAATTTTAAGTAACTTACAAAGGATAACTAAAAAAATAGAGGGAGAAAATTGATTATCAGCTGGCAAGAAATATAAAAACAGATAGTAAGAGCTACAAGTATACAAAAGGGAAGGGAGTAGTTACAGTAAATGTTGGTCCCTTAGAGGCTGAGACTGGGGAATTAATAATGGGAAACAAGGAAATGGCCGAAACTTTGAGCAAATATTTTGTTTCTGTCTTCACGGTAGAAGATTCTAAAAACATTCCAATAATAGTGGAAAATCAAGGGGCAAAATGGAGGGGGGAACTTTATACAATCACTATCACTAGAGAAGAAGTACTAGGCAAATTAAAAGGACTAAAGGTTGACAATTCCCCTGGATCTGATGGCCTGCATCCTAGGGTCTCAAAAGAAGTGGCTGCAGAGTTAGTGGATGACTTGGTTGTAATCTTCCAAATTTCCCTAGACTCTGGAAAGGACCCAGCAGATTGGAAAATCACAAATGTAATGCCCATATTCAAGAAAGGAGGGAGACAGAGAGCAGGAAACTACAGGCCAGTTAGCCTAACATCTGTCATTGGGAAAATGCTGGAATCCATTATTAAGGAAGTAGTAGCAGGACATTTAGATAATCAAATACAATCAAGCAGAGTCAGCATGGTTTTATGAAACATAGAAACATAGAAACACAGAAGATAGGAGCAGGAGTAAGCCATTCGTCCCCTCGAGCCTGCTTCGCCATTTAATGAGATCATGTCTGATCATCCAAATTCAGTACCCTGTCCCTGCTTTCTCCCCATATCCCTTGATCCCTTTAGCCTTAAGAAATATATCCAACTCCTTCTTGAATATATTTCATGAATTGGCCTCAACTGCTATTTGTGGTAGAGAATTCGACAGGTTCACCACTCTCTGGGTGAAGAAATTCCTCCTCATCTCTCTCCCAAATGGCTTACCCCTTATCTTTAGACTGTGACCCCTGGTTCTGGACTCCCCCACCATCGGGAACATCCTTCCTGCATCTCGTCTGTCTAGTCCTGTTAGAATTTTATAAGTTTCAATGAGATCACCTCTCATTCTTCTAAACTCCAGCGAATATAAACCCAATCGAACCAATCTCTCCTCATAAGTCATTCCTGCCATCCCAGGTATCAGTCTGGTGAACCTTCACTGCACTCCCTCCATGGTAAGAATGTCCTTTCTCAGATAAGGCGACCAAGACTGCACACAATACTCAAGGTGTGGTCTCGCCAAGGCCCTGTTCAACTGCAGCAAGACATCCTTCCTCCTGTACTCGAATCCTCTCGCTATGATGGCCAACATACCATTTGCCTTCTTAACAGCCTGCTGCACCTGCATGCATACCTTCAGCAACTGGTGCACAAGGACACCCAGGTCTCGTTGCACTTCCCCTTCTCCCAATCTATTGCCATTCAGATAATAATCTGCCTTCCTGTTTTTGCCACCAAAGTGGATAACCTCGCATTTATCCACATTATACTGCATCTGCCATGCATCTGCCCAATCACCAAACCTGTCCAAATCATATTTGAGTATCTCTGCATCCTCCTCACAGCACACACGCCCACCCAGCTTTGTGTCGTCTGCAAACTTGGAGATATTACGTCTAGTTCCCTCGTCTAGATCATTAATATATATTGGCCCAGAAATTCGACTCTCCACGGGTGAGTACGCACGGGGTACTCACCCGTAGGCCGAATGGAAGTGCGTGTTTTCTGCATGCACTGCGCATGCTCGGGAAACCGGCACTTCCGATCCTTTGAACGAAGGGTTTCAGAGGTCGAACGCGCACGCAGGGGAGGCTGCGCGTGCGCTTTGAACTTAGTTTTTTTTTGCAGGTTTTCACGCGAGGTTAAGCCTGCAGGATTTACACATTTAAAAAGCAGGCATAAGGCCTGCTTTTTACAAGGTAAGTGGTCAATTAATTAAAATTAACACATTTTTTCCACAGGTTTATTATTTTTAAATACTTTAAAGCAAGGTAAGTTTATTTTTAGACCCGTTTTTTTATAAAATTATTTTTTTCAAAAATTTAAATTATTGTTTAAAATAGTTATTTAATGTAATTTATAGTTTATTTAAAAAGTGTGATTTTTAAAAAAATGTATTTGAAGTTTTACTGCTAATTTGGGGCCTGTAGTATACATAAGTTTTGACAGTCTTCCTGTCAAGCTTATGAATGGGCTTTTCCCTCCTCCGATTGGCTGCCCAATGCTCACATGATCCCAGGGGACGCATCGCACTAACTACGCCCCTGGGACACGCAAGCACAGCGCGCCGGCAGCTGGGCCAGGCCCCAGAGTGGAATTCCACGGGGCCCCACAGCTCAACGGCCGGCGCGCAAGGTAAGTGCAGGTCGGGGGCTTGCACCCACGGGAAGCCCCCGACCCGAATTTCTGGGCCATTGTGAATAGCTGGGGTCCTAGCACCGATCTCTGTGGTACCTCACTAGTCACTGCCTGCCACTCGGAAAAAGACCTGTTTGTTCCAACTTTTTACTTCCTGTCTGCCAACCAGTTCTCTATCCAAGTCAGCACATTACCCCCAATCCCATGTTCTTTAACTTTACATGCTAATCTCTTATGCGGGACCTTATCGAAAGCCTTCTGAAAGTCCAAATACACCACATCCACTGGTTGTCCCTTATCTATTCTACCAGTTACACCCTCAAAAAATTCCAGTAGATTAGTCAAGCACAATTTACCTTTTGTAAATCCATGTTGACTTTGTCAGATCCTGTCACTGTTTTCCAAGTGCTCTGCTGTTACATCTTTTATAATGGACTCTAGCATTTTCCCCACTACCAATGTCAGGCTTACCGGTCTATAATTCCCTGTTTTCTCTCTACCACCTTTTTTAAATAGGGGGGTTACATTAGCTACCCTCCAATCCATGGGAACTGTGCCAGAGTCTATAGAATTTTGGAAGATGACCAGCAATGCATCTATTATTTCTAGAGCCACTTCCTTAAGTGCCCTAGGATGTAGATTATCAGGCACTGGGGATTTATCGGCCTTCAATCCCATCAATTTCCCTAACGCCATTTCCCTAACATTCAGTTCCTCCCTCTCATTAGATCTTATGTTCCCCGACATCTCTGGGAGGTTATTTGTGTCCTCCTTTGTGAAGACAGGACCAAAGTATGTATTTAATTGGTCAGCCATTTCTTTGTTCCCCATTATAAATTCCCCTGATTCTGACTGCAAGGGACCTACGCTTGACTTCACCAATGTTTTTCTCTTCACATATCTATAGAAGCTTTTACAGTCAGTTTTTATGTTCCCTGAAAGCTTACTCTCATACTCTATTTTCCCCCTCTTAATTAATCCTTTTCTCCTCCTTTGCTGAATCCTAAACTGCTCCCAATCCTCAGGTTTGCTGCTTTTTCTGTCCAATTTATATGTCCTCTCCTTGGATCTTATGCTATCCCTAATTTTCCTTGTTAGCCACGGTTGCGCCACATTTTTTGTTTTATTTTTATGCCAGACAGGGATGAACAAATTCTATAGTTCATCTGTGCGATTTTAAATGTTTGCCATTGCCTATCCACCATCAGCCCTTTAAGTAACATTCCCCAGTCCTAGCCAAATCTCACCTCATACCATCGTAGTTTCCTTTATTTAAATTCAGGACCCTAGTCTCTGAGTCAACTACTTCACTCTCCATCTTAATGAAGAATTCTATCATATTATGATCGCTCCTCCCCAAGGGGCCTCGCACAACAAGATTGCTAATCAATCCTTGCTCATTACATAATACCCAGGCTAAAATGGCCTGATCTCTAGTTGGTTCCTCAACATATTGGTCCAGGAAACCATCCCGTATACACTCTAGGAATTCCTCCTCCATAGTATTGTTACTAATTTCGTTAGCCCAATCTATATGTAGATTAAAGTCACCCATGATAACTGCTGTGCTATTATTGCTCACATCTCTAATTTCCTGTTTAATGCCATCCCCAACCTCAGCATTACTGTTTCGGGGTCAGTATACAACTCCCACTAACGTTTTCTGCCCCTTGGTATTTCTCAGCTCTACCCATACAGGTTTCACATCATCAGAGCTAATGGCCTAGAAATTCAGTATAGCCACTTTTGGGGCGGTAAAGTCGGGCGGCCGCTAAAGTTTGCGCCCGGCGCAAAGTCGCGTCCCATTCGGCGATATTCAGTCGCATCACCCCAAGAGGTTGCTGCTGCGCTAAAACAGGCGATGCACGACTATCTTTAGGTGCTAAGCCGGCGGTGCTGAGCGATACCCCCGAGGCCGGGCGCAGCGCAGGTGCGGCGAGTTGTTGATTGACGGCAGACACTCTGGCGCCGGTCAGCTCTTAAAGGGGGAGGGTTGATTTGTTTGCCTGCCACGCCCTGCACACTGCAGCCCTCAACCGAGGCCTGACCACTTCTGCTTCATCTGTGCAACGCCCAGGGCTATGGAGAAGGCCAGGGAGAGAGCGCAGCGCTTCAGCGACGGTGACCTGAGGGTGCTGGTTGGTGGAGTGGAGCGCAGGCGCCATGTTCTGTTCCCAGAAGGTGGCAAGAGGCCGCTGCCCAGCGCCTACCGGAAAGCCTGGAGGGAGGTCTCAAACAGGGTGTCTTCCAACAGCGTGGTTGCCAGGACTCCTGTGCAATGCCGGAAGAAGTTCAATGACCTCACTCGGGTTGTCAGGGTGAGTACCCTTTCCAGTGTCCTCCTCATCCCTGCATGTGCACCTCACTTTATGGGCAAAGGGACCTCAAAGCCCTAATGGCCAGGCCTCATCCAGCAGCTATGGGACTGTCATGAAAATCACTTGCACATTCAGCACTTTACACACTGTACAAGCTATTCGACCATGGGAGGCATTGCAGACAAGATCAGGGCTTCACACTGTACAAGCTATTCGACCATGGGAGGCAGTGCAGACAAGATCAGGGCTTCACACTGTACAAGCTATTCGACCATGGGAGGCAGTGCAGACAAGATCAGGGCTTCACACTGTTCAAGCTATTCGACCATGGGAGGCAGTGCAGACAAGATCAGGGCTTCACACTGTACAAGCTATTCGACCATGGGAGGCATTGCAGACAAGGTCAGGGCTTCACACTGTACTTAGAGGCCGTCCTTTCTCTTGCAGGCCAAGGTGGCGCACAACCGGCACAAACGAATTGACACCGGGGGAGGCCGTCCTGACGTCAAAGAGCTCTCCGACCTCGACCAGCGTGTGGAGCGCATTATGGAAGGCCGGCTGATTGGACCCGTCGCCAGTGGAGATGCCGACCCTGTTCTGGGCACCAATGGTAAGGGCATCACCTTTTTGACTTCGCTCGTTCCACTGGCGCCTCAGATCAGCATCCTTTGCCACAGTCCGACCAATGCAGTGAATGGCACCACTCATGCCTCCCTCGCTGCCGCCCTGTCCTCACTCTAAAGCTACTCTTGTGCCTTCCTGCTTTCAGATGGTGAATCGCCAGGTGAGGAGGCGGGCCCTCAAGCTGCCACTGTCAGCGCTTCGGAATACGAGGAGGAGGAAGAGGAAGCTGGCCCATCAGTGCCACCCTCAGCCGCGCCAGCCCATGGCGATGTAGGGGACACGTCTTCCCTGGAGGGGAGCCGGGGGGAAGGGTCGGAGGAGAGTGAAGCTCCGGGGCCCAGCGGCCTGCAGCAATGCGGGAGGGGTGGGGAAGCTCGGCGGACTTCTCCCTAGAGGGTGAGTGTGGCCTCCAGTCCTGCGACGGTCAGCGCTGAGGAGGTGCGGCTCCTGGAGGAAATGGCCGTCCAGGCTGAGCGCAGGCACAATGAGCTCATGGCTGCAGTGGCAAGGATGCCTGACTCCATTGAGTCTTTGTCAAGGAGTATGCAGCAATTTGGAGCAGCACAGGCCAGGAGTCTACAGGACTTCGCAGCAGCACAGGCAGCGTCAAGCCAAGTGCTCAGTCGTGCCGTCCATTCACTGGCTGTTGTCATGCGGACACAGACCAGGGCCACACGGGCACTAACTGCTGCCACCCTCGCTGGATCAGCCAGGCATCGCCAGGGCACTCGCCGCGTAGCAGCAGCCCAGCAGTCTGTTCTTCAGCTGTTTGCTGCGCATGCTGCAGTGCTGGCCCGTGCGAGTGCCAATGTCTCAGGCGACCAGCGAGCACCTGCGATCT
Source organism: Somniosus microcephalus (assembly GCF_052327205.1). NCBI lineage: Eukaryota > Metazoa > Chordata > Chondrichthyes > Squaliformes > Somniosidae > Somniosus > Somniosus microcephalus. The sequence goes on along the minus strand of NC_140992.1, from coordinate 40,714,312 downwards.
GCCAGGTTGGCACCATTACTGCAGCCGACACTGCCACTCCGCCATTGCAGCTGCCACGAGCCGCTGGACAGACTGCTGCCGCCCAGCCAGAGTTGGAGCAGTCAGCAGCCGGCCACTCCAAGGCCAGAGCTGGTGCAGGCCGACCCCCAAGGGCATCTGCCGTCTCGCCATCCGCCCCTCAGCAGCCTTCCCCCAGCCTTGCTGTAGCCACTGGGCTCCCATTGAGGAGGAACTGCAGGGCGGGCAGGGGCCAGGCAAGGATGCGCAAGGCATCGCCCTCGCAGGGCAAAAAGTAGAGGTATGCACAAATGCCTGGTGCTTGTTGTAAGGCCGAGACTGGTGCAGTTGTGTTTGTGTAAGGCCGAGACTGGTGTCTTTCTTTCTTTTTGTAAGGCCGAGACTGGTGCAGTTGTGTTTTTGTAAGACCGAGACTGGTGTCTTTCTTTCTTTTTGTAAGGCCGAGACTGGTGCAGTTGTGTTTTTGTAAGGCCGAGACTGGTGTCTTTCTTTCTTTTTGTAAGGCCGAGACTGGTAGTTTTGTGTTTTTGGAGGGGGCTTCTCCACATGAGGATGTAATGTGGGAAGGGCAGAGGTTTGCAATAAATTATTGTTGTTAAATTGCAGTGTGCATGGTTTTTTTGTTAAGTCCTGGTTGCCCTGCTCGGCTGAGGGCTTGTGGAGTGGCTACATTCATCTGCTGACATTGGCACAAGCCATTCCCTGAGAGGGGGCCTAGAAGCGACGTTCAATAAGCCGGCGACGGGCGGCCCTTGCACTTTCTGCCTCCCTCCTGTGCTGGTCCTCCTCCTCCTCCTCCTCTTCCTCCTCCTGAGGTGGTCCTCCAATCTCTGGTGGCAGTGCCTGAGTCCTGCGGATAGCCAGGTTGTGCAGCATGCAGCAAACGACCACGAAATGGGAGACTCGCTCCGGCGAATACTGTAGGGCTCCACCGGAACGATACAGACAGCGGAACCGTTGCTTCAGGACGCCGATTGTTTGTTCGATGATGTTCCTGGTCGCTTGATGGCTCTCATTGTATCCCTCTTCAGCAGGGGTGCTGGGCGCACGGAGCGGGGTCATCAGCCAGGTACACAAAGGATAGCCTTTGTCCCCGATAAGCCATCCTCGTGGGTGAGGCTGTGCCTGGAACATGTCTCCCACAGAAGTCTGTCGCAGGATGAAGGCATCGTGGCTGCTGCCTGGAAAGCGGGCATTGACAGCTAGAATGAGCTGCCTGTGGTCACACAGCAGCTGGACGTTCAGCGAATGGTAGCCCTTCCGGTTGCGGTAATCCTCGGCATTCTCCAGAGGTGCCCGCAAAGCCACATGCGTGCAGTCAATGGCGCCCTGCACCATGGGGAAGCCCGCGAATGCTGCAAAGCCCATTGCACGCTGTTGCTGCTTGGCAAGGGCCATGGAGAAGGAGATGAACTGACGTCTCCTTTTGAAAAGGGCATTGGTCACCTGGCGGATGCAGCAATGCACGGCGAACTGGGAGATGTTGGCAATGTCCCCAGTAGCGGATTGGAAGGAGCCGGTGGCATAGAAGTTGAGAGCCACCGTCACCTTCACTGCCACCAACAGAGACGTCCTGCTCCTCAGCTGTGGCTGCATATCACCGCCAAGCAGCTGGCAGATCTCTGTGACCACCTCCCTTCTGAATCGCAGCCTCCAAACACACTGCTCGTCAGACATGTTGAGATAGGAGAACTGCTGGCGGTATACCCTGGGTGGGTAAGGCCTCCTTTCCCGACGCCTGTTGCCCCCTCTCTGTCTAGCCAGGGCTGCCACTCTCTCATGGCGTCTGTGAGCCCTTTGGATGTAATTGAGAAAGCCAGCGTTGACACCCATTGCAGCCCCCATAATATGCTGGCAAACAATGAGATGTCAATGAAGGCAAAGACTAGTGGAAAGCTGTGGCCTGAAGCCAGAAGTACCTGTCCGAGTGTTGGGCCAAAGCAGAAAGCTCTCTACCTTGGTCTCTCTCCAAAGATCCGTTTCTCAAGAAGGAGTGCTGCGAAATGGCAGCCTTTTATAGTGCAGGAGGAGTGCCCTTTAATTTGCGCCCCCCGCGCCCCGCATCGACTGAGCACCATTCCACTCTAACAGTCGCTAGGGGCGCCAGGCGCACAATGGGGCGTCGCGACTGAAGTTCCGGTTGGGGGCGCACAAAGGGTGTTGCACGAGGAAATGACGTCATGATCTGCGCGCGCAGCTGAGCGCGCGCAAAGACTTTGCGCCGCCGCTAAATCTCTAGTGAAGTTGGGGCTGTGGTAAACCACTGTTGTTAGTATTGTTGTTCACCACTGTTGTTAGTACTGTTGTTCACTGTTAGTACTGTTGTTCGCTCTTGCATATTGTTGTACTTGTCTGTGCATGCCTCAGCTGACTCCGCCCCTGGCTCCACCCTCATGGCTGGGTATAAAGGTCGCTGCTCGGCAGCCTCCGGCCCTTTTGGATACCAGGCAACCACAAGAGGCATGCTCTGTTCTTTGGTAATAAAAGCCTGTTTATTACTTTCTAAATCTCCAGTCTTTTGTAGCAATTGATAGTGCATCAGGGGCGAGGCGCAGATCGCGCTGCGCCCAGCCGCTAGCCGCCTAGCGCCCGACATCTACTCCTCCTAAGGCGCTAACGGCTGGCGCAACCAACTGAATTTCTAGGCCAATATCCTTCCTTACTCTTGTGTTAATCTCTTTAACCAACAATGCTACCCCACCTCCCTTTCCCTTTTGCCTCTCCTTCCTGAATATTGAATACCCCTGGATGTTGAATTCCCAGCCTTGGTCACCCTGGATCAATGTCTCTGTAATCCCAATTAAATAAAGTTCTCTGAGAATGTAACGAGCAGGGTGGATAAAGGGAAACTGGTAGATGTAATGTATTAGGATTTCCAATAGGCATTCGATAAGGTGCCACATAAAAGGTTACTGCAAAAGATAACAGTTCATGGTGTTGGAGGTAACATATTAGCACAGGTAGAGGATTTGCAAGCTAACAGAAAACTGAGAGTCGGGATAAATGGGTCATTTTCAAGTTGGCAAACTGTAACTAGTGGGGTGCCACCAGGATCAGCACTGGTGCTCAAATATTTACAATCTATATTAATGACTTGGATGAAGGGACCAAGTGTATTGTAGGCAAATTTGCTGATGATACAAAGATAGGTGGGAAAGCAAGTTGTGAGGAGCATACAACGAGTCTGCAAAGAGATATCGATAGGTTAAGTGAGTGGGCAAAATTTGGCAGATGGAGTATAATGTGGGAAAGTGTGAGGTTATTCACTTTGGTAGGAAGAATAGAAAAGAAAAATATTATTTAAATGGAGAGAGACTATAGAATGCTGTGGTACAGAGGGATCTGGGTGTTCTTGTACATCAAACACAAAAGGTTAGCATGCAGGTACAGCCAGTAATTAGGAAGGCAAATGGAACGTTGGCCTTTATTGCAAGGGGGATGGAATATAAAAATGGGGAAATCTTGCTACAACTGTACAGGGCATTGGTGAGACCACACCTAGAGTACAGCGTACATTTTTGGTCTTCTTGTTTAAGGAGAGACATTTGCATTGGAGGCAGTTCAGTTAAAGTTCACTAGGTTAATTCCTGGGATGAATATCTAATGAAAAAAGGCTGAGCATGTTGGGCCGCTACTCATTGGAGTTTAGCAGAATGAGAGGTGATCTTATTGAAAGATATCAGATTCTGACGGGGCTTGATAGGGTGGATGCTTAACGGATGTTTCCCCTCGTTGGGGAATCTAGAATTAGGGGGCATAGATTCATAATAAGTTGTCGCCCATTCAAGACAGATATAAGGAGGAATTTCTTCTCTGAGGGTCATGAATCTTTGGAATTCTCTACCCCATGAGAGCTGTGGAGGCTGAGTCATTGAATATATTCAAGGCTGGGTTAGAGAGATGTTTGAACTACAGGGGAGTCAAGGGATCTGGGGAACAGGCAGAAAAGTAGAGTTGAGGCCAAGATCAGATCAGCCATGATCTTATTGAATGGCGCAGCAGGCTCGAAGGGCCAAATGGCCTACTCCTGCTCCTATTTCTTATGTTCTTATGTAATGTACTTTAAATAGAACAAGTGAGATTGAGTCTCATGTTATGTTCTACGGCTGAATTTCCATTTTGTTTACACAGCTACATCAACTGCTCCTACTACAACTACTGAGACATCTTCTACATCTGTACTATCAACAACTACATCACCAATCGTTACATCCACTTCAGGACCATCAAGCACAACAGTACCAACAACTACAGAGAGCACCACTCAACCATCAACAACCCAATTAACAACAACCTCAACAACAGGGATCAGTCCAAAAACAATAGCAAGTGGTAAGCAAGAGAAATTTTCTTCATCCGGCATTTTACACTGCATGTTCTGGAAAGAAAATAATAGCAGAATAATTTTTTTTTATCAGATAATGAAAAGAAACATCTGTTTTTTGGTATATACCCATGCACATATTTGATGAGGGTGAGCCTGCAACATTACTGTGTGAGGAAATTATTGTTGAACCTGCCATCTGATAATATGTAGAACTGTTCTCTCGTACAGGAAACTTTGTGCTATCCGGCACCGACGGGACTGAGCTGCTGCCGTTCCCTCAAAACTGCCGGACACTCCAGAGTTAATGTTGAAACATACGGAGAATTTCATCTCCGTATGAATCAACAAACCCTGTTGCTTAGCAACAGCCTCTAAACAGTCGGCAAGCGTCTCTGTAGCGTCTCTAGCTGAAGCTGTTGCTTAGCTACAGAACTTGCAGAGTTTGACTGTTCAAAAAAAGCAAAGAAAAGAAACGAAAAGAATAAAAAATGGCTCCTGATTTTTGCCGGTGGCTCGAGCTTGCCGGACGGTTCACCTCCGGATAACTCAAAGTTTCCAGTACTAAACTTCTACTGAATCAGAAAAGGCAGCGCAGCCCGTAATGCACTGATTATACTATCCAACACTGATTTTTCTGTTTTCTTCAAACAGCTACAACAAGCATTGCAACGACAACTGAAACATCTCCTTCCTCCATACCATCAACAACGACATCACAGACCTCTTCACCCACGTCAGGAACACCAGTACCAACAACTACAGAGAGCAGCACTCAACCATTGACAACCCAAATCACAACAATCTCAACAACTGCTGTCAGTTCCACAACAGGAAGTGGTAAGGATCAGACCTTCTCTTTAACAACTATTTCGTACTAATGGTGCTGAAAAGACTGAAACGAATGACAGAATTCTTCTTCTTCATTCCGTGTTGTTTCGCTGTTCCCTTTGGGGAACAGTGTGAAGTAATGGAAGGGTTTGCAGGTTGATTAACTGTCTGACTGGCCGCATTATCGCTGCTTCCATGGCCATAACCATTTTTATTCCAGCTGATAGGGTTGTTTACCCTGTGCAGCGGGAGGGTTTTATGGGCTCCCACAACCCATATGAGGAGGGGGGCCACACACACCACTGGACACGAGAATTCCACTGGATGTCAAACCAGAATTCAAAGTCGGCTCCGACTCCACTCGCCAGGTCTGTCTGGAGTGGTTGTTTGAACCCTGCCCCTTGTGGCCCTGGGGCGGGAATGCTACCACTGCGCCAAAGGCTCACTCCCAATGCCAGAATGAAAAACCTGTTATAACTTGTTGCCTTATAATCACAGCTGGAGTGACAACATTTAACAACATCAGTACAGAAAGATGTCATGGTTGAACATTACAATATTATATTTCTCAGATGTTATGTAATCGGGCTTTAAACTAAATACTGGGGGGAAGGTCCAGGTGAGGGGAAACTTAGAAAGTTAAAGAGAAAGGACAAGGCAATAGTGCAGGGTAGCGAGAGGGGTAATGATAACCAGAGTATGAGAGGAGGGAACAGCGCGTACAAGCATAAGAGTGCACCAGCAAATAGGGTCAGAGTAGGGATGAATGGAAAAAAGACAAAATTAAAGGCTGTTTATCTGAATGCACGCAGCATTCGTAACAAGATAGATGAATTGACGGCACAAATAGAAATAAATGAGTATGATCTGATCATCATTACAGAGACGTGGATGCAAGGTGACCAAGGCTGGGAACTGACTCAGGGATATTTGACATTTCGGAAGGATAAGCAGAAAGGAAAAGGAGGTGGCGTAGCTCTGTTAATAAAGGGTGAGATCAGTACAGTAGTGAGAAATGATCTTGACTTGGAAGCTCAAGATGTAGAATCAGTTTGAGTGGAGATAAGAAATAATAAGGGAAAGAAGTCACTGGTGGTTTGGTTATAGGCCCCCTAACAGTAGCTACACTGTGGGACAGATTATAATTCAAGAAATAATGGGGGCTTGTAAGAAAGCTACTGCAATAATCATGGGCGATTCTAATTTTCATATAGATTGGACAAATCAAATTGGCAAAAGTAGCCTTGAGGACGAGTTCATAGACTGTATTCAGAACAGTTTCTTTGAATAATACATTATGGAACCAACCAGGGAACAGGCTATTATAGTTCTGGCAATGTGTAATGAGACAGGATGAATTAATGATCTCATAGTAACGGATCCTCTCTCCAATAATAGTGGAGAATAAAAAAGAAAAGCAAGTCTTGCATTTATGTAGCGCCTTTCATGACCACCGGACATCTCAAAGCACTTTACTGCCAATGAAATACCTTTGGAGTGTAGTTACTGTGGCAATGTGGGAAACGCAGCAGCCAATTTGCATATAGCAGCTCCCACAAACAGCAATGTGATAATGACCAGACAATCTGTTTTTGTTATATTGATTGAGGGATATACATTGGCCAGGACACTGGGGATAAGTCTCATGCTCTTCTTTGAAATAGTGCCGGGGGATCTTTTACGTCCACCTGAGAGCGCAGATGGGGCCTCGGTTTAACGTCTCATCTGAAAGACGGCACGTCCGACAGTGCAGCACTCCCTCAGCACTGCACTGGAGTGTCAGCCTAGATTTATGTGCTCAAGTACCAATTCCCGATCAAGGGGCAAAAAGGAGGGAGGAACTTAAAACAATCACTAGCGCTAGAGAAAAAGTACTGGGCAAACTAATGGGACTAAAGGCTGACAAGTCCCTTGGATCTGAGGCCAAGATCAGATCAGCCATGATCTTATTCAATGGCAGAGCAGGCTCGAGGGGCTGAATGGCCTACTCCTGCTCCTTTTTCTTATGTTCTTATGTAATACAATTTAAATAAAACAAGTTAGATTGAATCTCATGTTATATTCTAAGGCTGGATTTCCATTTTGTTTACACAGCTACAACAACTACTGAGACATCTTCTACATCTGTACTATCAACAACTAAAACACCAATCATTACATCCACTTCAGCACCAACAAGCACAACAGTACCAACAATTCCAGAGAGCACCACCCAACCATTAACAGCCCAATTAACAACAACCTCAACAACAGGGATCAGTCCAACAACAACAGCAAGTAGTAAGCAAGAGAAATTTTCTTCATCTGACATTTTACACTGCATGTTCTGGAAGGAAAGCAATAGCAGAATGATTTTTTTTATATCAGATAATGAAAAGAAACATCTGTTTTTTGGTATATACCCATGCACATATTTGATGAGGGTGAGCCTGCAACATCACTGTGTGAGGAAATTATTGTTGAACCTGTCTATATGATAATATGTAGAATTGTTCTCACGTACTGAATCCCTACTTAATCAGAAAAGGCAGTGCAGTCCGTAATGCACTGATTATAGTATCCCACACTGACTTTACCGTTGTGTTCAAGCAGCTACATCAAGCACTGCAACGACAACTGAAACCTCTCCTTCCTCCGTACCATCAACAACGACATCACAGACCTCTTCACCCACCTCAGGGACAACAGTAGCAACAACTACAGAGAGCAGCACTCAACCATTGACAACCCAAACCACAACAATCTCAACAACCGCTGTCAGTCCCACAACAGGAAGTAGTAAGGATCAGACTTTCTTTTTAACAGCTATTTCATACTAATGGTGCTGGAAAGACGAACACATGCCAAAATTCTTCTTCATTTTTTCCTGTTGTCTCGCTGTTCCCTTTGGGAAACAGTGTGAAGTAGTGGAAGGGTTTGCAGGTTGATTAACAGTCTGACTGGCCGCATTATCGCTGCTTCCATGGCTGTAACCATCTTGATACCAGCTGATAGGTTGGTTAATCCTTTGCGGCGGGAGTGTTTTATGGGCCCCCACAACCCATACGATGATGGGAGCCACCCACACCAACTGGACGCGAGTACCCCGCTGGATGTCAACCCAGAGTTCAAAGTCGGAGCTCCGACTCCACTCGCCAGGACTGTCTGGAGTGGCTGTTTGAACCCCGAACCTTGTGACCCAGAGGCAGGAATGCTACCACTGTGCCAACGGCTCACTCCCAATGCCAGAATGAAAACCTGTTATAATTTGTTGCCTTATAATCACAGCTGGAGTGACAACATTTACAACATAAGTATAGAAAGATGTCATGGTTGGACTTTGCAATATTATATTTCTCAGATGTTACGTAATCGGGTTTTAAACGAAATACTGGGAGGAAGGGTCCAGATGAGGGGAAACTTAGAAAGTTAAAGAGCAAAGACAAGGCAATAGTGCAGGGTAGTGATAAGAACATAAGAACATAAGAAATAGGAGCAGGAGTAGGCCAATCGGCCCCTCGAGCCTGCTCCGCCATTCAATAAGATCATGGCTGATCTGATCCTAACCGCCAATCCACTATCACAGAAGCATCTCCTGAATCTAACAGAATTAGACACACGAAATAGGAGCAGGATCAGGCTACATGGCCCCTGGGCCCGCTCCGCTACCCACAGGGCCATGTCCGATCCGAACCGAGACTCATGTCCAAATTCCTGCCTGCGCCCCGTAACCCTTAATTCCCTTTACTTCTAGGAAACTGTCTATTTCTGTTTTAAATTTATGTAATGATGTAGCTTCTACAGCTTTTTGGGGCAGCATATTCCATGGACCTACCACCCTCTGAGTGAAGTAGTTCCTCCTCATCTCAGTTTTGAAAGAGCAGCCCCTTATTCTAAGACTATGCCCCCTAGTTCTAGTTTCACCCATCATCGGGAACATCTTCCCTGCATCCACCCGATCCGACCCGTTCACAATCTTATATGTTTCAATAAGATCGCCTCTCATTCTTCTGAACTCCAATGAGTAGAGTCCCAATCTACTCAACCTCTCCTCATATGTCCATCCCCTCATCCCCGGGATTAACCGAGTGAACCTTCTTTGTACTGACTCGAGAGCAAGTATGTCCTTTCTTAAGTATGGACACCAAAACTGTACGCAGTATTCCAGGTGCGGCCTCACCAATACCTTGTACAACTGAAGCAATACCTCCCTATTTTTATATTCTATCCCCCTAGCAATGAAAGCCAACATTCCATTGGCCTTCTTAATCACTTGCTGCACCTGCATACTAACCTTTTGAGTTTCGTGCACCAGGAACCCCAGATCCCTTTGTACTTCAGTACTTTCCAGTTTCTTGCCATTAAGATAATAACTTGCTCTACGATTTTTCCTGCCAAAGTGCATAACCTCACACTTTCCAGTATTGATTCCATCTGCCAAATCTCTGCCCACTTACTTAGCCTGTCGATGTCCCCTTGCAGGTTTTTTATGTCCTCCTCACTCACTACTTTCCCTCCCATCTTAGTATCATCTGCAAACTTTGATATGTTACACTCGGTCCCCTCCTCCAAATCGTTAATATAGATTGTAAAGAGTTGGGGACCCAGCACTGACCCCTGCGGAACACCACTAGTTACTGATTGCCAGTCTGAGAATGAACCATTTATCCCAACTCTCTGCCTTCTGTTCGATAGCCAATCCTCTAACCATGCCAGAATATTACCCCCAATCCCGTGATTTTTTATCTTAAGCAATAGGGGTAATGATAACCAGTGTGTGACAGAAGGAACAGCGCATACAATCATAGGAGTGCACCAGCAAATAGGGTCAGAGTAGGGGCGAATGGAAAAAAGACAAAATTAAAGGCTCTTTATCTGAATGCATGCAGCATTTGTAACAAGATAGATGAATTGACGGCACAAATAGAAATAAATGAGTATGATCTGATAACCATTACAGAGATGTGGATGGAAGGTGACCAAGACTGGGAACTGAATATTCAGGGATTTTTGACATTTTGGAAAGATAGGCAGAAAGGAAAAGGAGGTGGGGTAGCTCTGTTAATAAAGGATGAGATCAGTACAGTAGTGAGAAATGATCTTGACTCAGAAGGTCAAGATGTAGAATCAGTTTGAGTGGAGATAAGAAGTAATAAGGGAAAGAAGTCACTGGTGGTGTTGGTTATAGGGCCCCTAACAGTAGCTTCACTGTGGGACAGAGTATAAATCAAGAAATAATGGCGGCTTGTAAGAAAGCTACTGCAATAATCATGGATGATTCTAACCCTCATATAGATTGGACAAATCAAATTGGCAAAGGTAGAATTGAGGACAAGTTCATAGACTGTATTCAGAACAGTTTCTTAGAATAATACATTGTGGAACCAACCAGCGAACAGGCTATTATAGTTCTGGCAATGTGTAATGAGACAGGACGAATTAATGATCTCATAGTAACGGATCCTCTCTCCAATAACAGTGGAGAATCAAAAAGAAAAGCAAGTCCTGCATTTATGTAGCGCCTTTCATGACCACCGGACATCTCAAAGCACTTTACTGCCAATGAAATTCCTTTGGAGTGTAGTCGCTGTGGCAATGTGGGAAACGCAGCAGCCAATTTGCATATAGCAGCACCCACAACGAGCAATGTGATAATGACCAGACAATCTGTTTTGGTTATGTTGATTGAGGGATATATATTGGCCAGGTCACCGGGGATCAATCCCATGCTCTTCTTCGAAATAGTGTCAGGGGATCTTTTAGGTCCACCTGAGAACATAGACAGGGCCTCGGTTTAACGTCTCATCCGAAAGACGGCACGTCCGACACTGCAGCACTCCCTCAGCACTGCACTGGAGTGTCAGCCTAGGTTTATGTGCTCAAGTACCAAGTCCCAATCCAGGGACAAAAGGGAAGGAGGAACTTAAAACAATCACTATCACAAGAGAAAAAGTACTAGGCAAACTAATGGGACTAAAGGCTGACAAGTCCCCTGCATCTGAGGCCAAGATCAGATCAGCCATGATCTTATTCAATGGTGGAGCAGGCTTGAGGGGCCAAATGGCCTACTGATGCTCCTATTTCTTATGTTCTTATGTTCTTATGTAATGTTATTTAAATAGACCAAGTGAGATTGAGTCGTAAGCAAGATAAATTTTCTTCATCTGGCATTTTTCACTGCATGTACTGGAATGAAAGCAATAGCAGAATTATTTTTTTATATCAGATAATGAAAAGAAACATCTGTTTTTTGGTATATACCCATGCACATATTTGATGAGGCTGAGCCTGCATCATTACTGTGTGAGGAAATTATTGTTGAACCTGCCTATATGATAATATGTAGAATTGATTGTATTGATTTGTATGTGGGTTCAATGACAACACATTCATGAAAGAGATGTCTTTTTATCTAAAGTATATTCAACTCAGTTAACAGCATTACAGGAGACACCATCTTAGAGATCCATCTAAAACGAAACCAAAACTAAACTGCTTGTCTCTCACATGCCCTCTGCTGGTCAGGCATAAATAATCAATCAGGCAAATATGCTGGTAAGGCATCATAATCAAACAGGCAAATACCATCACTATTTGCTGATATCATTACATCTCCCTTTCTTAAAACAAAAGTATTTTACTTTTATCTAACAACATGTTTTCTTTGTATTACTCTGCATTTTAACTGTAACACTTAATGAACTTACATTATCATTATCATGATCAAGGTTTTATAACCTTGTTTTGTGTGTTCACATGAAATATGTAAATACACTAGAACTTGAAGAAAGAATAAGATAACATTACTTCCTTCTATAACAAGAGTCCTTAAACTTGCTCAATGAGTCTCTCAGGAGGCTTCACGCGTCTTGAGGATTTTCTGATTGATTGTCCTTGAATCTGAGTTGTTGCCTCAGATGATGATTTCTCAGCTGTGTGATCAGGTTGTTCAACAGTATCAGTCTTTTGACCTGCTGTGTGATCAGGTTGTTCAACAGTATCAGTCTTTTGACTTGCTGTGGCTGGTCCCATGAGAAGATCCCGATGATTTGTTCTCAGAACAGCACCCTCATCTGTCTGTATGGTGTATGATCTTGGTTGTACTTCACTCAGGACAGTTCCCTTCTGAGTCCATATGTTTGTTTTGTCTTTGAACCTTACTTGGTCACCAGTGTGGAGTTCAGGTAGGTTTTGTGTTCCTCTGTCATAGTAGTACTTTTGCTTTTCTTTCTGTTGTTCTTTGAACTTCCTCACTTTCTCCCCCTCTTTTGTTTTCAGGAGGTTCTCCGGGATGGGTAGGTTTGACCTTAGCAGACGTCCCATAAGGAGTTGGGCTGGTGACATACCACACTCGAGCGGCGTTGTGCGGTATACAAGCATGCTCTGGTAGAAGTCAGTTCCACTGTCTTTTGCCTTGTACATCAGTCTTTTCACTGTCTGGTCCGATTTCTCCACTAATCCATTGGACTGCGGAAAGTGAGGACTTGACGTTGTGTGGACAAAGTCCCACTCTTTGGCAAAGTGTCGGAAACTTGCATTGTAAAACTGGGGTCCGTTGTCTGTGAAGACCTCGCTTGCCACGCCATGTCTGGAGAATATGGCTTTCATACATGTTATCACAGCATCTGCAGTGGTGGTGTACAGTCTACACACCTCTGGATACAGGGAGTAATAGTCTGTGACTACAAGATAGTCCTTCCCTTGACATACGAATAGGTCAGCGCCTACCTTCTGGTAAGGTCTGTCTGGCGCTGGGTGTGGCTTTAGTGGTTCTACCGGATTGCTTGCTCGATATTTCAGGCATATTGTGCAGTTTGACACCTCATTTGTCACATCTTGGTTGATTCGTGGCCAATACATCACCTCTCGTGCTCTTTTCTTACACTTTTCGATTCCCAGATGTCCTCCATGGATCCTTTTTAGCATCTCTTTTCTCAGACTCTTTGGGATAACTATTTTACTTCCTTTGTAGATGATGTCTTCGACCAGTGATAGTTCCGCCCTGCAATTCCAGTACTCTGCCATGTCAGGTGAGCAGTCTTGCTTCATGTTGGGCCATCCATCCAAGATGCTTTTCCTCAGTCGTCTCATTGTTTCATCTTTGTTTGTCTCAGTCTTTATGAGCTCCATTTTTGCATCTGCTATGGGCAGTGCACTTGTGATCATGTCCACGTAGGCGTTCACTTTTTCATCCATTTTGGTGTTTGCGGGCTCACTTGGGTCAACAGCTCTGGACAACGTGTCTGCTGTATACATCAGCTTACCCGGTGTGTACGCAACATTCAGTGTATAGCGTTGCAGCCTGATCATCATTCTTTGTATTCTAAGCGAACAGCTATTTAGTGGCTTTTGGAACAATGCAATCAAAGGCTTATGGTCAGTCTCTACACTGATTGCTTGTCCTGCCACAAACTGGTGAAATCTTTCACAAGCGTATGTGATGCTGAGCAGCTCCTTTTCTATTTGAGCATATCGCGTCTCCGCATCTGACATTGAGCGCGGTGCATATGCAATAGGTTGCCAGTAGTCATATTTTTGCAGAAGAACGGCACCGAGCCCACTCTGTGATGCATCTGATGATATCTTGATGGGTCTCGCTGGGTCATAAAACCTCAGAACTGGTTCCTCTGTGAGCAGTTTCTTTAGATCGCTCCATGACTTCTCATGCTCATGATTCCATTCCCATTCTATGTTCTTTTCAGTTAGTCGTCTCAGTGGTGCCATCTTTTCTGAGAGGTTGGATATGAATTTACCCATGTAGTTGATCATTCCATTAAACCTCTGCACGTCCTTTTTGCATTGTGGCTTTGGCATATTCTCAATGGTGGACACCTTTCTGGGATCTGGTCTGATGCCCTCACTGCTAAGGATATCTCCCACGAATGTCAGTTCTGTCACCCCGAGCTGGCATTTCTCTCTATTCAGCTTCAGGTTTGTTTCCCTTGTTGCTTCCAGCACTTTTTTCAGTCTCTCGTCATGCTCAGTTCTCGTGGTTCCCCATACTATGATGTCATCCATTGATGTATCAACTCCCTCCAGGTGCTCATAGATCATATGGATAGTTTTGTGATACACTTCAGGAGCTGAGGCAATGCCAAATGGTAACCTTAGGAATCTGTATCTGCCAAATGGACTGTTGAACGTGCACAGTCTTGAACTTGCCTCGTCCAGTTTCATCTGCCAAAATCCTGATGATGCATCTAACTTGCTGAAATACTTTGCATTTGCAAACTGTGACATGATTTCCTCACGTGTAGGAAGCTTGAAGTGCTCTCTCTTTATTGCTCTGTTTAGATCTCTTGGATCCAGGCAAATTCTGAGCTTTCCATTCTTTTTGTCCACAACGACGAGGGAACTCACCCACTCAGTTGGCTCATCTATCTTCTGAATCACATTCAGGCTTTCCATCCTGTCCAACTCTGCCTTCAGTTGCTTTTGAAGAGCAAACAGAACTTTTCTGCATGGATGTATGACCATTGGTACACTTTTATCTACTCTGATCATGTGCTCTCCTGGAATGCAGCCTAGACCCTTAAATAGGTCATTGTACTCTTTCATGAGTTCATCATAGACTGTCTCTCCTTCGCTTTCCACAACGAGGACTCTCTTTACCAGGTTCAGTCTCTCACAGGCTATTAAACCTAGTATGGCTTGCACATCCTTTGGCACCACGATTAATGCTAGCGTGTGCTCTCTGTCCTTGTGTGTCACTTTGACAATGCATCTTCCTTTCACTGGTATATTAGTACCTGAGTATCCTGTCACTTTCACTTTTATTCCATGTATTTTTGGTCTGGGTCTAATTTTCTTAAAATCAGTCTCTGATATCACATTAACTTGTGCTCCAGTATCCAATTTAAATGGAATGTGTATGTCATTCACTTTTAGTGTCAACATCCAGTCTCTTTTTTCTTTTTTGTTTTCAGACACAACATCCACGTAGAACTCCTCTATCTCGCTTTCATCTACTGCATGGACCTTGCTTTGTTGCGCTTGGTTCTTACAGCAATGGGCATAATGGTTGATTTTGTTGCAACTATTGCATGTTTTACCATATGCTGGACACGTTTTTGGTGTATGCTGTGTACCGCATCGACTACATGACTTTTGATTGCCCCTTTCATTTTTGTTCGCTGGCCACGCCTCTTTTTTCACATTGGTGCTCTTTTTGTTAAACGGTTTGTGTCCGTTCTTACTCACTGCATCCACATTGCAGCTACTGTCACTGAACAGCCCCTTTGCCTGCGACTTCACAGTCTCTGTAGCCCTACACAGTGCGATGGCTTTTCCCAGGTCTAGATCTTGCTCTCTTAGCAGTCTTTCCCTTAGACCATTATCTGGAATACCACACACCAGTCTGTCTTTTATCAGCGAGTCTGTCAGTCCCCCAAATTCACATGTTATGCTTCTGTTTCTCAGTTCAGTCACATACTGATCAATAGTCTCTCCCGTTTTCTGTACACATGTGAAAAATCTGTGCCTCTCAAACGTCACGTTACATTTAGGTATGCAGTAGGCCTCAAACTGTTCCATTACTTTATCCAGCTTCATATTGTCTCCATCAGCAGCGAATGTGAAGTTATTATACACCTCCAGCGCTTCATCACCCACGACATGTAAGAACACTGACGCTTTCATTTTATCACTTTTCTCGTCAGCTCCGATTGCTGATAAATACAACTCCAAACGTTGTTTGAATCTCCTCCAATTTTCAGCCACATTACCTGTCAACTGAAGCTTCGCCGGTGGGTGTAAACCTTCCATTTTTCACTTCATTAGCTATTCTCCAATGGTAAGTAATGATGTTCTCCTTTGGTTTGCTAATATGTGAAGAGCTGATTTAACTTCAGATTTTTCCTCTTCATCTCTTTCAATCACTTCTGACACCATGTATTGATTTGTATGTGGGTTCAATGACGACACATTCATGAAAGAGATGTCTTTTTATCTAAAGTATGTTCAACTCAGTTAACAGCATTACAGGAGACACCATCTTAGAGATCCATCTAAAATGAAACCAAAACTAAACTGCTTGTCTCTCACATGCCCTCTGCTGGTCAGGCATAAATAATCAATCAGGCAAATATGCTGGTAAGGCATCATAATCAAACAGGCAAATACCATCACTATTTGCTGATATCATTACATTGATCTCACGTATTAAATATCTACTGAATCAGAAAAGGCAGCACAGTCCGTAATGCACTGATTATAGTATCCCACACTGATTTTACTGTTTTGTTCAAGCAGCTACATCAAGCACTGCAACGACAACAGAAACCTCTGCTTCCTCCGTACCATCAACAACTACATCACAGACCTCTTCACCCACCTCAGGGACAACAGTACCAACAGCTACAGAGAGCAGCAGTCAGCCATTAACAACCCAAACTACAACAATCTCAACAACCACTGTCAGTCCCACAACAGGAAGTAGTAAGGATCAGACCTTCTCTTTAACAGCTTTTTCGTACTAATGGTGCTGAAAAGACTGAATCGCATGACAGATTTTTCTTCTTCTTTTCATGTTGTCTTGCTGTTTGCTTTGGGGAACAGTGTGAAGTAGTGGAAGGGTTTGCAGGTTGATTAACAGTTTGACTGGCTGCATTGACGCTGCTTCCATGGCCATAACTAACTTTATACCAGCAGATAGGGTGTTTAGTCCTATGCGGCGGGAGGGTTATCTGGGCTCCAACAACCCATACGATGATGGGAGCCACCCACACCCACCGGACGCGAGTATCCCGCTGGATGTTAACCCAGAATTCAAAGTCGGAGCTCCAACTCCACTCGCCAGGACTGTCTGGAGTGGCTGTTTGAACCCTTCACCTTGTGGTCCAGAGGCAGGAATGCTGCCCCTTTGCCAAAGGCACACTCCCAATGCCAGAATGAAAAACATGTTGTAATTTGTTGTCTTATAATCACAGCTGGAGTGACAACATTTAACAACATCAGTATAGAAAGATGTCATGGCTGGATATTGCAATATTATATTTCTCAGAGTTTACGTAGGGAAGAGCAATCATAACATGATAGAAATTAACATTCACTTTGAAGGTGAGAAACTTGGGTCTGAAACAAGTGTCTTAAACTTAAATAAAGGCAATTAGAAGAGTATGAAGAAAGAGTTAGCTAAAGTGGACTGGGAAAATAGATTAAAAGGCAAGATGGTTGATAAGCAGTGGCAGACTTTTAAGGAGATATTTCATAACTCTCAACAAAATTATATTCCAGTGAGAAAGATAGACTCGACGAGAAAGATGAACCATTCATGGCTTGCTATGGAAGTTAAGGAGGGTATCAAATTGAAAGAAAAGGCATTCAATATTGCGAAGATTAGTGGTAGGCCAGAAGATTGTGAAATGTTTAGAAACTTGCAAAGGAAGACTAAAAAAATAGAGGGAGAATATAGATTATCAGAGTAAACTAGCAAGAAATATAAAAACAGATAGAAAGAGCTTCTACGAGTGCACAAAAGGGAAGGGAGCAGTTAAAGTAAACGTTGGTGCATTAGAGGCAGAGACTGGGGAATTAATATTGGGAAACAAGAAAATGGCAGAAACGTTGAACAAATATTTTGTATCTGTCTTCATGGTAGAAGACACTAAAAGCATCCCAATAATAGTGGAAAATCAAAGGGCAAAAGGGAGGGAGGAACTTAAAACAATCACTATCACTAGAGAAAAAGTACTAGGCAAATTAAAGGGACTAAAGGCTAAAATGTCCTCTGGATCTGATGGCCTGCATCCTAGGGTCTTAAAAGAAGTGGCTGCAGAGATAATGGGCTGGATTTTGCCAGCCTTGGGGAGGCGGGTTTGGAGGCGGGTCTGCCGGGAAAATGGCAGAATTTGGGGGCGGGTGCCTAACCCGCCTCCATGCCATCTTGCCAGGAGGCGGGTAGCCGACCCGCGCCGGGGCGGGAAGGGGATTAATGCCAATTAACTGCCTGTTCGTTAACAGGCAGTTTTTTCGCGAATCCCTATTTTGAGCCCTGAAGTGTGGGCTCCCCGACGGCTCTGAACCTCGCCAGGGTCAGCGAGGCGGGCCGTCGGTCTGCGGGGGTCAGAGGGGCCAAGATGTCCGGTGTGCAGGTGAGTAATTGGTGCATGTGTGCAGAGGTAAGTGTGTGAGGAGTGTGTATAGTGTTTTAATAAGTTTTACTTACCTTTACTTCTTCCTGCAAGCTTCCTCCCTTCAGGTCTCGGGAGTCCCTCAGCTCACCGGCACAGAAAGCAGAATGGCTGCTTGATGTAAGCCCCCAAAGTGTGGACTAAGTGATATACAAAGTCAACAACACTGGCTTGTTATAAGAAAGACAGACCCAATAATTGAAGTAAAAACGGTTTATTCAGGCCTGGGGAGCTATGGCTCTTGCGTCCCAACACAAGGCTCCGACTCCACCGAATCTCTTGAGGTTCACACAGTTATACAAAAATTAAGGCCCTGCCCTAAAGGCGGGGATAAGCTTATTAGCATATACAGAATTATAGTTAAATTGTAATTATAAAACCGTGACATTCCATTCTTCCAGTCGCTTACAAATCTCACATTTTGTTATCAGTTGGTCCTGTTACTTTCTCATGACCCAGGGGCCTCAACTTTATTACTTTACGATCGTCCATTTGCTGTTGTCAAATGGCTTGGTCTTTTTAAGTATTTCTCTAAGATAGTAGATCTTTCCAAAGTGGGCAATCCGCAGACTTTCTGTCTCTCTCTCTTAAATTATTTCTACAGAGCAAAAACACTTTAGTTAGTTAAAAGAATAGAACCCTATTGAGCTTCACACTTAACAAACCCTTAAGTGCAAAGGTGTCGACTCGCGTGGCCGAACCCATATATCTCTCCCTCTTTCTAAGGGGTTGTTTTGACAGTTTTAATCTCTCAGCAGTTAACCCGTAGTCCTGTTTAAACCTTATCTGGGTTTATACAACTTTTACAGACTTCTATTGTTCAACTCGGAGCACAAATTAACCTATTCCCTCCATTTTGTATATTGGTGTTACAGATGAATCCTGGTTTGTTTTACCTTATTAAATCCAATTTTTAATATCTTACTTCAGTCCCCCCTTTTGACCTTTGGACAATTGCTCCAAACAGGTCAACATGTATTTCCACTTCCTGGTGTCTGCCAGAGCGTGCACTCCCTGGCCTTCTACCAGTTTAGGTTATACATGTATATATATCTTATCAATTTGGAGGCCGACTTCCCCCTCTGTGGTATGGTGGTCTTTCCTTTACGGTGGTCTTTCCTTTAGGGTGGGCTTTCCTTTATGCACTCCATCCGGTGTAACCATTCCCGGGGCCCCTTAGACCCTACACTAATGGTTGAGGCTTTTCTGCTCAAGCCTGTCCCTCATTCCCACGTGGGGTGTGTGACGTGCCAATTTGAGACTGTCATCACACACCAATCCTCATTCACCACCCTCCTTCTGCCACCTCCATCTTACGGTTGGCCGGCCCGGTCATTAATTACCATGCCCAATTAATCCCATATAATTTCAGGGCTTCCCATCGCGTCTTACACCATTTGCCTTGGAGAGGCGGGGGAGTTGTCCATTCTTAACATCGCTACCTGCCCCTCCTCAGGCTCTACTTCCTTCACCGCACCAATTTCGGCCTTACTCATTCTGGCACAAAGGCACTGGAGAAATAAAAATACACAATATATCAGAATAACAATCAAGAGGAATATCATTATGCCTTGTACCACCGAGGCGCCCACAGTCCCCGACCATCCTGGTCCCCAATTATCAAAATATGAGGAAGTGGGTGAGTTTCCTCTAATGTTGTACTAATGTCTTTTTGTTGTTTCTTTAAGCCTTCTTCTATTTTATAATAGTACTTTAAAATTTCCTTTGTTTCCTGCCGTAACTTCTGCCAAGCTTCCTCTAACTTAGGAATTGCCTTGGGCTCTGGTATGACATAAGTTTCAACCCTTTTCAGTAAGTCTCATATTATCAAATGACCAGGTTTTCCTATCTGTATATGTATCTTTAGACCAATACAACGGTTTGGTTGGGGAATGGTATAAGCCATATCTTGATATTCATATTTCTGTTCAATTGTGGTGACACAACAGGTCCCATTGTTCCTTGATGCTACCCAGGTCCGGTGTATCCCCTTGGGTGAACCTCAAGGGTGCAATTGGTAATTTTCGCAAATCCGCACTCGGATGTGTCTCCCTCGGTGGGGGGGTGTGTGCACACCCATGTCCTTCCCTTGTGGTGGCACCCGTCCACTACCACCCCCCTTTAGGTTTTATTCTTCTGTTTATTATCTTCATCCCTTTCCCAAAGTGTCTTGGTAGGGACATCATGATATTTAACCCACTTTCCCTTTGTACTTCTCCTATATTAATCACGTCGTATCGGAGTTGTCCCCCTTCTGGGAATTGTGGGATGGCCAGTACAAAGCCAATCATCTTAGTCCATGGGGTCAGACAATCACCTGCCCGGTGTACTTGTCCCATTTTACATTCCTTACATAGGCTTTTATTTGTGTCAATCCAAGGTTCCAGATCCTTATTAGTAATCCAATCAGGGATCTGTCCATTATTTATTTGCCTCATATTATGCTGAGCATTCGACAATAGCCATGAGCCCTACGTGGCACATATTAGTTCCTTATTGTTTTGGCGAGAAGCATTATTAAGTCTATCAATAATTGTATTGATTGTTTCTGCATGGGGGGCTACTATCTCTTCCACCCCCGACAATTGCATTATTGTTTGGTTTCCCTGCCAGTGTCAATTGCTGGCTATTTCCAGTAGCTTGTTTTAGTAACTTCTCTATTTTTGCATGTAATTCTTCTACTCCTTCGTTTACTCCTTCTATGTCCAAGCTATTAACTGTTGCTAACCCGGCCGCATACCCTGCTCCGGTCGTTTCCAATACTCCCCGTTTCTTACATCTTTGTAAGACAGATTTTTCCTGTGGATCCTCTAATTGTTTTACCCACAGGGAGTTCCAGGTTTGTTTTGTATCTCAAAAGTACTCATATTAATGGCAAGCTTAGTAACTCTATGTGCTACACTAAAATACACCTCATCCTGTGTTCTCCTTATTACTAATCCCCCTCGATAATGGCAATACTTATATTTATCCCTAGAATCAAGGCGAGGATGCTCCATCTCATTCCGGACGTCCAATGTTCCTGTAATTACAAAAAGGGGGCTGGTCATCACCAGCCAGTTAGAATTATTCTGCTCTTATCCATTTTATCAGTTCAAAATGCTGTACATCTGGTTCATTTCTTGTTCTGTGGCTCTGTCCCCAGACATACCTGAAGATGCAAACTATGGCATATAATATTATCATCATACACAGCCTATTATCATCATACACAGCCCTATCATTGATATATGTAGTAACTCCCCTTCCCATTCTTTATATCTTCTAGTATACTCCTCACTCTGTCAAAAAGGGCACCATCTCTGGTTTACTCATTGTCTTTCTTATATATTTTTAACTGAGTCCAGTGTTTCCACCTTCCTTTACCCGTTCCAGACCCACCTACATGAGCACGTGTCATTATTCATTAATACTTCATAAGGTCCTGACCATCTGGGTGCTAGCCCTGGTTTGGCTGGTATTATTTCTGCTATCACTTTGCTATCTATTGCTAAGACCTCCTTCTGGTCGTCCCGTGTATCCTGTTCTCGATCCCGTATAATCTGTTGGTCTTTGGCCTCATGTCTCTAACTATCTGTCCAGATTTATCTTTGGGTAACAGGACAGCTTCCCAAGCAGTCTCCCTGCTGTTTGAGACGGTGCTGCAATTAGTTTATAAGATAACTTCCATTTATCAAATCCTAATTTTCCTTCTATCACTGTGGGGAAATATTAACTCAACATTAAGAAATTTACATTTAATAATGTCCAATATCTTTAAATTCTGTTCAGTAATACTGAAGTTGTTACTTGGTGAACTCAAACAGCTGTCAGTGGAAAGGGTTAACTCCTTCGCAGGCTTTTGAAGGTGGAGCTAAACATTATTGCGTCACTTCACGCAACCCAAAAAAAATCCCTGACTGAAAGAGAGTTGTGGTTTCACACTTTGATTCAACATGAACATTTGGGCTTCATTGGTCAGATTCCCTCTCTCAATTGCTCGTTTAGCTGCCCATCCTCTCGTGTGCTTTAATTTATTATTATGCACTCTTTGGGTAGGAGAGAGGTTCCTTCTAATTCCTTGGTTATATTCTTGTCTCTTACGGGTCTTCTCCTGGTGTCATATATCCCTGCTTACTCCCGCTATCATGTAATCAGACACCACCCCAAAGGCATTCCGACTATCTATATAGGTTTACACATTTTCCTTTGGCTACCCCCCTTTGATCAAATCCTGTATAGGCTGGGCCATTTCTACTTTGTTTCCCGGGCCTGCCTGTTTGTTTGACTTATAATCTGGGGGCCAGTACACTTCATTCGCTTTAGGGTCGACTAAAGCTCCTACTTCTCGCAGTATATCTATCCCTAGGATTGTTCCTTCCGTGTTCTCGCATACCCACAACTGTGTAGGTATTATTATACATCCAATTTCTAGTAAGACTGTTTCGCTCTTATAAGCCCTGATTCTTCGTCCACCGATTCCTGCTATACTAACTGAAAGTTTCGTTCGGGGTAAGGGTAAGTCTGTCAATGAGACTGTGGCTCCTGTGTCTATTAACATTTTTTCACTGTCGGCCCCCTACCAATACGTCAACAAACATCCTCGGATCCCCCTCCCCTCTCTGGCGCGGTCCCTTCCTGCTGCCATCCCTAGAAGCTTGCGAGCAATCAAAGCACGCAGCCAGTCCTAATGCCCCTCCCATCTGTTTTTGGGCATTTGTCTCTTCCCTTGTGTCACTATGTATCCTAGGTAGACTACTTCATCCTTCCCTACCTATACCTTTCTAAGGTTTAACTCTAGTCCCGCCTTCTATAAGGCTTCCAGTACCATAGTCAATTAAATATTGTAGAGGGACCTGCCACTATCAGATATTCTTGCGGAGTGGAGTTATCTTATTCAATTCGGACTACACCAATTTACATCAACCAGAATTTCACTGTGGCCACAATGAAAGTCTGGTTTTAATAGGTTAATTTACCTCATAACTTCAAGGTTAGATCTTAGACTGAAACTTAATCTTTCATTAAACAAACTTTTTGTTGCTCTTCTCAGTTTTTACACTCCAGCTTAACTTAAATTGTAATAGGTTTTTTTCATTCTGAGGGCACAATCTTATTTGCACATTCTTAAACTTCCAAAATCCCCGACAAGACAAAGGGGTTAAATGCTTTTACTTTAACACAGAGAAGTGGGTGGAGCTACAACACACAGCAGACAGTTCCTTTTCTTAACGGACAGATTTTCAGACAAAGGAATATTGAATCCTCTTAAACATTCCTAATCAGGAAAACATCCACACTCACACATTTTTACACAAACTGTAATTTCAGCATATGTCTAAGGTTCCTTTCACTCAGCAAATCTCGTGTTTTACTTGTCTTGGTACAGATGCTAATAACTTCCATGTTGGTAAAGCTTTAAGTTTATCTTTTCCTTCCTTTTTAAATCTGTGACTCAACAGCTTTCCCTAGTTTCCAAATCCCTGTTTGTTTGTTTTTTTTTGCTGGGGTTTCAAATTGGTTCGCCTGCAAATTAGATCTTTTTCCTTCTTTATCTCTCCCTTCTGTTTCAATTCCTTACATTATCTGTTGCCTCTTTATCTTTAGCTCCTCCCCACCAAGCCTTTGGCTCTCTGCACTGTTTCTTTTTATTTTCCAGGAGTCGGGTTATAGAATCCAGGTCCTTTGAGGATTCTTCTTCCACCCTCTTAGTCATAACCAACTGCTACGTTTAATGCTTAATTCACGGTATTGGTGAATTAGGTTTGTACGCTACGTTGTTCGCCCCTATAGCGTTACCTTAGTTAATTTCTTGCTTTCTGTTAGTCACTTCGTTTTGTTAGACACACACCAACCCTTTAGTTCCGAGGTTTCGGTACTGTGGGATCTGTAGCTCCCGGCGTCCTACTTGATCCTGGCCATCACGTGGGACTACTGTCCTCTTAATTCAGGCTCAGGCTAGGTGCTGGGGACAGACCTCACCCTTGTCCATTCTAACCTCTTTATGACCGTAGGGTTTTATCTCATTCACTCACCACGGTGCACCCATTCATTCAATTGTTGAGATTTCGCCGTCTCACGGATTTTAGGGAACTATCTGCCCCTAACTGAGGTATCACCGCCTCATGGTCCTTAGGGAACTACCTGCCCCAAAGGTTGGTAGGGAACTACCTGCCCCTACTGAGGTTTTCCCGCCTCACGGTCCTTAGGGAACTACCTGTCCCAAAGGTTGGTAGGGAACTACCTGCCCCTACTGAGGTTTTCCCGCCTCACGGTCCTTAGGGAACTACCTGCCCCAAAGGTTGGTAGGGAACTACCTGCCCCTACTGAGGTTTTCCCGCCTCATGGTCCTTAGGGAACTACCTGTCCCAAAGGTTGGTAGGGAACTACCTGCCCCTACCCCTACTGCAGTTTACTTTTTAACCGCCTTCAATTAAAAGTGTCTTTCTTTTTATAGTTCTTTTATACGTCGATTCTGACTCAACGTCTCGCCAGCGATTAACCCCTAATTTTACAGGTGGTAATTAAAACATACTCACCCGTCTTAGGTTAACGCTGTCCGAGAGTCTGGTTCAGAACGCACATCCCATCATCGTCGCCAATTGATGTAAGCCCCCAAAGTGTGGACTAAGTGATATACAAAGTCAACAACACTGGCTTGTTATAAGAAAGACAGACCCAATAATTGAAGTAAAAACGGTTTATTCAGGCCTGGGGAGCTATGGCTCTTGCGTCCCAACACAAGGCTCCGACTCCACCGAATCTCTTGAGGTTCACACAGTTATACAAAAATTAAGGCCCTGCCCTAAAGGCGGGGATAAGCTTATTAGCATATACAGAATTATAGTTAAATTGTAATTATAAAACCGTGACATTCCATTCTTCCAGTCGCTTACAAATCTCACATTTTGTTATCAGTTGGTCCTGTTACTTTCTCATGACCCAGGGGCCTCAACTTTATTACTTTACGATCGCCCATTTGCTGTTGTCAGATGGCTTGGTCTTTTTAAGTATTTCTCTAAGATAGTAGATCTTTCCAAAGTGGGCAATCCGCAGACTTTCTGTCTCTCTCTCTTAAATTATTTCTACAGAGCAAAAACACTTTAGTTAGTTAAAAGAATAGAACCCTATTGAGCTTCACACTTAACAAACCCTTAAGTGCAAAGGTGTCGACTCGCGTGGCCGAACCCATATATCTCTCCCTCTTTCTAAGGGGTTGTTTTGACAGTTTTAATCTCTCAGCAGTTAACCCGTAGTCCTGTTTAAACCTTATCTGGGTTTATACAACTTTTACAGACTTCTATTGTTCAACTCGGAGCACAAATTAACCTATTCCCTCCATTTTGTATATTGGTGTTACAGATGAATCCTGGTTTGTTTTACCTTATTAAATCCAATTTTTAATATCTTACTTCACTGCTGAACTGCCTAAAGCTGCAGCCTTCTGGTTTCTGGTCAGGAAGGCTTTCTAATTGAGTCCTCAGTAAAGACACAACTTAGAAGACAAATTGTCAGTATTTGACAGCTTCACAGAGCTGTCAAATGATGACATTTCACCTGATAAAATCTCTTGACAGATGAAACGGCACTCGCTGACATCACCTGTAACTGGCTTTCCCTTAATTGGCCTGCTAAGTGGGCTTAACGAGGTCAATCAAGGGAAAATAGCGTGGGTTGGCCACAAGTCAATGGAGGCGGGACTAAAACCCAACAAGTAGGAGTCCCGCCTCCAAAAGCTCCCCATTGACAAAATCCAGCCCAATGTATGCATTGGTTGTAATCTTCCAAAAGTCGGTGGACTCTGGAAAGGCCCCAGCAGATTGGGAAACCGCAAAAGTAACGCCCATATTCAAGAAAGGAGGGAGACAGAAGGTAGGAAACTATAGGCCAGTTAGCCTAACATCTGTTATTGGGAAAATGCTGGAATCCATTATCAAGGAAGTAGTAGCAGAACATTTAGAAAATCAAATACAATCAAGCAGAGTCAGCATGGTTTTATGAAAGGGAAATCATGTTTGACAAATTAAGTAGAGTTCTCTGAGAATGTAACGAGCAGGGTGGATAAAGGGGAACCAGTAGGTGTAATCTATTTGGATTTCCAAAAGGCATTCGTTAAGGTGCCAGTGAATGACTGCACCTTGTATTGTTCCTCCATTCCGTTATCCCACAGGACATCTTTTGAGATTGTCTATGGAGACAGTTTTAAGAATATGCTTGCCACTTGGCTGATTAATATGAATTTTAACTATTCTTTCGTTAATAACAGAATGTATTTGAACAGGTTTTTTCCACTTAGGTCTTGAACCAGGTTTTTGCTCGAACTTCTTTTCCTGCACACATTCTCCTGCTAGGGGTTGCCATGCCTTGTTTGTCAATTTTTTCTGCCTATTTGTCTCCCTTATCCTCTGATCAATTTGATGTATCTCCTCTGTTACTTCTTTTTTAAATCTAACTGTCGCTGTCGAGTCAAGGAAACAGAGAGTGTAGAGGCAATAAAAGAACCATGGGTAAGCAGTGTATGCATCTCAACCCCATACATTAGATAATATGGAGTTTTAGGGGATAGTGGGGGAAAAATTCAGTTGGTTGCACCACCCGTTAGCACCTTAAGAGGGCGCTAAGTGGGGCACAATCCAACTAGCGCGCGGGCGCGGCACTGCCCACGCCTCCCGCCAAATTCAGCGGGAGGTTAGTGGTGGCGCTAACCGGTAGCGCTGTGCCGCTGGCGATGACGTCATCGGTGTGTGCAGCGCCCCACTCATGCCCCGGCCGCGATCTTCGGGAGCGCCCCTTGATTTACCGCTGGACGCTATGTCCGACAGGGTCAGGGTGGCGTACCTGCGGCCGGGGAGGCGCAAATTAAAGGCGAGGTGCGGGGCGACCATTTTTGTTGTTGGCTGCCTGCCAGCACCTGCCTGCGCTCCCATCCCCGGCCTCCGGAACCCCCCCCCCACCGCGGAGTGCCGGCTGCGCTCCAAGAGCCCGCCAACTCTCTTGGGTGCCGGGCTCTTTTGCCTGCACTCCCGATCCTCGGGGGCCCAGCTGGGCCCCAGATCGCGCTGCGGTATTGCAGGCCTTCCTCACCTTCTTAAAGGGGAGGGGCCTTGTGCAGCCTCCAGTTGCGCCCCGCTTCCCTTTGCGGTGCAACCGACCAATTTCCGGCGCGGGGGCACTAATTTTTCCGGGGCACTACTTTTAGTGCCCCGGCGAAGTTAGCGCCCCCCAACGGGGCTATACTGAATTTCTCCCCCACTGTCCCTGATGCAGATGCAGGCACATTATTAAGTGATAGCTGCACCTCCGGAATGATGGTGGTCCACTCATTTCCCCTGATTTTCAACAGTTTGACCAATAGCTTTTTTACTTCCTGGTTTTTACATTCCACCAGCCCAGCTGATTGCGGATGACGTGGCGTGCTGTGCTTTAACCCAATCCCCCTTTGTTCGCAGTAGTCTTTGAAGACCTTGGAGACAAAGGCTTCGCCTTTAATGGAGTATAAGATTTTGGGTGCACCAGCTACAGTAATTATGTCAGTAATAGCATTGGCGAGTGCGTTTTCCAAAAGAGTTTTTGTGGGGACCAGCCAGCAGAAGGAAGTGCATCCATCTACACAAATGAGAACATGTCTGTATCCCAAAGACGGGGGCTGTGGTCCAATGAAGTCAATAAAGAATTTTCCCATTGGCTCATCAGCTTTCACAAAAGCCAATGGTGGGGGCTTAATTAGAGATGACTTATTGGTTAAATTACATGGCTCACAATTTGCCACGTAAGTTTCACAGGCATTAAGCATGCCTGGCCACCAATATAAGAGAGCCAATTTGCAGAATGTTGTTCTGGCACCACAATATGCTTGACCTATGCTCTCGTGAGCTTCTTTTAAAAGCTGTTCTCATTTGTGTCTCGGGGGTACTTCTCAGTTTCCCTTGGGCAACTTAACTAGCGCAATACCAGTAGGGGTTTCTGAGTAAAAGTACTTTGATGGAT
Organism: Somniosus microcephalus; assembly: GCF_052327205.1. Classification (NCBI taxonomy): domain Eukaryota; kingdom Metazoa; phylum Chordata; class Chondrichthyes; order Squaliformes; family Somniosidae; genus Somniosus; species Somniosus microcephalus. The sequence continues at coordinate 40,686,064 of NC_140992.1, read as the reverse complement.
ATCCTGGTGGATTCTCTTTCATTGGGTCTAATAGCTGAATCAGTTCCTCACCCTGATTAGCTGCCCGTTCTGCCCTAGTGATTACACTAATATTGGCAGGCCCCTCTAGAGGGGGTGTCATGCAGACTGAACATTTCGCTTGTTTGTCTGCAAGACTGTTTCCTTTTGAGTGTACTGACCCAGTGGTGAATCACCTGACAATTTTGTTGCTTCATCCTCGAACGGAGAATATCTTCCCACAATGACTTATGTTTTATGGGTTTACCCTTATGATTGGTAAAGTTTGTTTGTTCCCAGAAAACTAGATCTTGGTGATATCCTCTTTTACAATAGTCACTATCCGTACAGATTAATGTGGGTTTAATAGGGTCTGCCTTTTCTAAAGCATACCGTAGTGCTGCGGCTTCAGCATATTGTGCTGTCTTATGGCCAAGGGGTATGGACAGTAATTCTTCTGGATAAAAAGGATAGGAATCTCAAAGTCCCTACTACTATCACCATCCCAGCTGAGGATTGTTGGGATGTCCCTTTTTTAATCATCATTGACGATCCATCTAAAATTATTACTTGGTCTTATGGAGGTACAGGGATAGGATTATTTCCCCTAATAACAATCATTTGAATTTCCTAATAAAAAGACTTGGCCAATTCCGACAGGGTTTGTCATTTCATCAGGACCTAACCTTGGTTAGGATTTAATATGAAATTTATAAGAAATTTCTAGACCTTAATGGTATATTGAGGGAGTTCTGATTTAAGTTCTACAAGGCCTGATCAGGGACTTGGTGTCTCTATATAATGTTTTCTATCTGTCTTCATGGTAGAAGACACTAAAAGCATCCCAATAATAGTGGAGAATCAAAAAGAAAAGAAAGTTTTGCATTTATATAGCGCCTTTCATGACCACCGTACGTCTCAAAGCACTTTACAACAAATGAAGTACTTTTGGAGTGTAGTCACTGTTGTAATGTAGGAAACGCAGCAGCCAATTTTTATATAATAGCTCCCACAAAGAGCATTGCGATAATGACCAGACAATCTGTTTTTGTTATATTGTTATATTGATTGAGGGACATATATTGGCCAGGACACCGGGGATAAATCCCCTGCTCTTCTTCGAAATAGTGCTGGGGGATGTTTTAGGTCCACCTGAGAGCGCAGATGGGGACTCGGTTTAATGTCTCATCCAAAAGACGGCACTTCCAACAGTGCAGCACTCCCTCAGCTGGAATGTCAGCCTAGATTTATGTGCTCAAGTACCAAGTCCTGACCAAGGGGCAAAAGAGAGGGAGGAACTTAAAACAATCACTATCAGTAGAGAAAAAGTACTAGGCAAACAAATGGGACTAAAGGCTGACAAGTCCCCTGGATCTGAGACCAAGATCAGATCAGCCATGATCTTATTGAATGGTGGAGCAGATCGAGGGGCCGAATGGCCTACTCCTGCTCCTATTTCTTATGTTCTTATGTAATGTTATTTAAACAGAACAAGTGAGATTGAGTCTCATGTTATATTCTACAGCTGAATTTCTATTTTGTTTACGCAGCTACATCAACTGCTCCTACTACAACTACTGAGACATCTTCTACATCTGTACTGTCAACAACTACAACACCAATCATTACATCCACTTCAGGAGCAACAAGGACAACAGCACCAACAACTCCAGAGAGCACGATCCAACCATCAACAACCCAATTAACAACAACTTCAACAAAAGGGATCAGTCCAACAACAACAGCAAGTAGTAAGCAAGAGAAATTTTCTTCATCCGGCATTTTTCACTGCATGTTCTGGAATGAAAGCAATAGTAGAATTATTTTTTTATATCAGATAACGAAAAGAAACAGCTGTTTTTTGAAGTATACCCATGCACATATTTGATGAAGCTGAGCCTGCATCATTACTGTGTGAGGAAATTATTGTTGAACCTGCCTATATGATAATATGTAGAATTGATCTCACGTACAAAACTTCTACTGAGTCAGAAAATGCAGCACAGTCCGTAATGCACTGATTATAGTATCCCACACTGATTTTACTGTTGTGTTCAAGCAGCTACATCAAGCACTGCAACAACAACAGAAACCTCTTCTTCCTCCGTACCATCAACAACTACATCACAGACCTCTTCACCCACCTCAGGGACAACAGCACCAACAACTGCAGAGAGCAGCACTCAACCATTGACAACCAAAACCACAACAGTCTCAACAACCGCTGTCAGTCCCACAACAGGAAGTAGTAAGGATCAGACCTTCTCTTTAACATCAAATTCGTACTAATGCTGCTGAAAAGACTGAATCGCATGACAGAATTCTAAATCTTCTTTTCATGTTGTCTTGCTGTTCGCTTTGGGGAACAGTGTGAAGTAGTGGAAGGGTTCGCAGGTTGATTAACAATCTGACTGGCCACATTAACGCTGCTTCCATGGTCATAACCACCTTTATACCAGCCGATAGGGTGATTAGTCTGATGCGGCGGGAGGTTTTTCTGGGCTCCCACAGCCCATATGACAATGGGAGCCACCCACACCCACCGGACGCGAGTATCCCGCTGGATGTCAACCCAGAATTCAAAGTCGGAGCTCCGACTCCACTCGCCAGGACTGTCTGGAGTGGGTGTTTGAACCCTGCACCTTGTGGCCCTGGGGTGGGAATGCTACCACTTTGCCAAAGGCTCACTCCCAATGCCAGAATGAAAAACCTGTTATAATTTGTTACCTTATAATCACAGCTGGAGTGACAACATTTAACAACATAAGTATAGAAAGATGTCATGGTTGGATAGTGCAATATTATGTTTCTCAGATGTTACGTAGGGAAGAGCAATCATAACATGATAGCACTTAACATTCAGTGTGAAGGTGAGAAACTTGGGTCTGAAACTAGTGCCTTAAACTTAAATAAAGGCATAAGAACATGAGAACATAAGAAGTAGGAGCAGGAGTAGGCCATACGGCCCCTCGGGCCTGCTCCGCCATTCAATAGGATCATGGCTGATCCGAACCTAGACTCACGTCCACTTCCCTGCCTGCTCCCCGTAACCCCTAATTCCCTTATCAGCTAGGAAACTGTCTATCTCCTTTTTAAATTTATTTAATGTCGCAGCTTCCACAGCTCTCTGAGGTAGCAAATTCCATAGGTTTACTACCCTCTGAGTGAAGAAGTTTCTCCTCATCTCAGTTTTGAAACGGCAGCCCCTTATTCTAAGATTATGCCCCCTAGTTCTAGTCTCACCCATCAGTGGAAACATCCTCCCCGCATCCACCCGATCAAGCCCCCTCACAATCTTATATGTTTCGATAAGATCGCCTCTCATTCTTCTGAATTCCAATGAGTAGAGGCCCAACCTACTCAACCTTTCCTCATAAGTCAACCCCCTCATCTCCGGAATCAACCGAGTGAACCTTCTCTGAACTGCCTCGAGAGCAAGTATATCTTTTCTTAAATATGGAAACCAAAACTGTACGCCATATTCCAGGTGTGGCCTCACCAGTACCCTGTATAACTGAAGCAAGACTTCCCTGCTTTTATACTCTATCCCCCTTGCAATAAAAGCCAAGATTCCATTGGCCTTCCTGAGCACCTGCTGTACCTGCATACCAACCTTCTGTGTTTCATGTACCAGGACCCCCAGATCCCTTTGTACTGTAGCACTTTGCAGTTTCCCTCCATTTAGACAATAACTTGCTCTTTGATTTTTTTCTGCCAAAGTGCATAACCTCACACTTTCCAACATTATATTCCATCTGCCAAATTTCTGCCCACTCACTTAGCCTGTCTATGTCCTTTTGCAGGTTTTTATGTCCTCCTCACTCACTGCTTTCCCTCCCATCTTTGTATCGCCGGCAAACTTGGATATGTTGCACCTGGTCCCCTCCTCCAAATCGTTAATATAGATTGTAAAGAGTTGGGGTCCCAGCACTGACCCCTGCGGAACACCACTAGTTACTGATTGCCAACCCGAGAATGAACCATTTATCCCAACTCTCTGTTTTCTGTTAGATAGCCAATCTTCCACCCATGCCAGTATATTACCCCCAATCCTGTGATTTTTTATCTTGTGCAGTTATCTTTTGTGTGGCACCTTGTCAAATGCCTTTTGGAAGTCCAAATACACCACATCCACCGGTTTCCCTTTATCCACCCTATTTGTTACATACTCAAAGAATTTGAGCAAATTCGTCAAACATGACTTCCCCTTCATAAAACCATGCTGACTCTGTCCGATTAAATTATGCTTATCCAAATGTCCTTTTACTGCTTCCTTAATAATGGACTCCAACATTTTACCAACCACAGATGTTAGACTTACTGGTCTATAGTTTCCAGCCTTTTGTTTACCTCCCTTTTTAAATAAGGGTGTTACATTAGCAATTTTCCAATCTGCTGGGACTTTTCCTGAATCCAGGGAGTTTTGGAAAATTACCACCAATGCATCCGCAATCCCTACCGTTACTTCTCTCATGACCCTAGGATGTAAGCCATCAGGTCCAGGGGATTTATCCACCTTAAGTCCCATTATCTTACCGAGTACCATCTCCTTAGTGATTTTAATTGTGTTTAGCTCCTCCCCCCCCCCTATAGCCCCCTGTTTGTCCAGTGTTGGGATATTTTTAGTGTCCTCTACTGTAAAGACTGATCCTTTCCCCCCCCCCCCTTTCCTTTTGTTTCTCTCTCACACCTGGCAGCTATCTTTTGCCCTGCCAGTACACTTTACACCTAATCCCAGCCTATTACTATCTCGCCTAGCTTCTAATCTCTTTTACTTCTTTTGTTTCTTTTATTCTTTTGTCCGATCGCAGCCCTGCCTCCGATCTAGTTTCTTTTCTTTCCAGTTTTGAAGAAGGGTCCAACCCGAAACGTCAACTCAAATTTCTCTCCACGGATGTTGCCTGACCTGCTGAGTTTTTCCAGCATTTTCTGTTGATACAAAATATTTGTTCAGCGTTTCTGCCATCTCCATGTTCCCCACCACTAATTTCCCAGTCTCGTCCTCTAAGGGACCAACACTCACTTTAGCCACCCTTATTCTTTTTATATAACTGTAGAAACTCTTGCTATCTGTTTTTATATTTTTTGCTAGTTTACTTTCATAATCTATCTTCCCTTTCTTAATTAATCTTTTAGTTATTCTTTGCTGGCTTTTAAATGCTTCCCAATCTTCTATCCTCCCACTAGATTTGGCTACTTTATATGCCCTTGTTTTCAGTCGGATACTATCCTTTATTACTTTACTTAGCCATGGATGGCTGTCTTTTCTTTTACACCCCTTTTTCCTCACTGGAATATATTTTTCTTGAAAGTTGTGAAATATCTCCTTGAATGTACACCACTGCTCATGTACCGTCTTACACCTTAATCTATTTTCCCAGTCCACGTTAGTCAACTCTGCTCTCATACCTTCATAGTCTCCTTTATTTAAGCTTAGTACACTGGTCTGAGATCCAACTCTCTCACCCTCCAACTGAATTTGGAATTCAACCATGCTATGGTCACTCATTCCAAGGGGATCCTTTACTAGGACATTTTTTATTAATCCTGTCTCATTACACAGGACCAGATCTAAGATTGCCTGCCCCCTGGTTGGTTCAGTAACATACTGCTCAAGGAACCCGTCCCTAATGCACTCTATGAACTCTTCCTCAAGGCTGCCCTGCCCTGCCCAATTTGATTTGTCCAGTCAATACGAAAGTTAAAATCTCCCATGATTATAGCTGTTCCCTTATTACAAGCCCCAACTATTTCCTGATTTATACTCCGACCAACAGAGTTGCAACTGTTAGGAGGCCTATAGACTACGCCCACTAGTGACTTTTTCCCCTTATTATTCCTTATCTCCACCCAAACCGTTTCACTATCCTGATCCTTTGACCCAATATCATTTCTCACTATTGCAGTGATTCCATCCTTTATTAACTCAGCCACCCCACCTCCCTTTGCTTCCTGTCTGTCCTTCCTAATAGTCAAAAAGCCCTGGATGTTTAGTTCCCAGTCATGGTCACCCTGCAGCCATGTCTCCGTAATGGCCACCAGATCATACCCATGTGTGGTTATTTGTACCGTCAACTCGTCTATTTTGTTACGAATGCTGCGTGCATTCAGATAAAGAACTTTTAAATATGTTTTATGACAATTTATTCCTGCTTTTACCCCCTTTACTACTTTACCTTTATCTTTATATATTCTGTCCCTTTCTGACATGCTCTGGTTTTTAATTCCCCCACTGCTACCTTGTTCTATTGCCTTCTCCGCTGACATTTTTATTTTTCGCTCTCTTGAAACCTCCCCCCCACTAATTAGTTTAAAGCCCTCTCTACAGCCCTAATTATTCGATTCACCAGGATTCTAGTCCCAGCACTGGCCAAGTGACATCTGTCCCAACGGAACAGCTCTCTCCTGTCCCAGTACTGGTGCCAGTGTCCCAAGAAGCAAAACCCATTCCTCCCACACCAGTCTTTGAGCCACGCATTTAACTCTCTGATTTTAGTTACCCTAGCCAAATTTGCTCGTGACTCAGGTAGTAATCCAGAGATTATTACCCTTGTGGTTCCGCTTTTTAATTTGGCCCCTAGCTGCTCATACTCCCTCAGCAGAACCTCTTTCCTTGTCCTATCTATGTCGTTGGTACCAACATGGACCACGACAACTGGATCCTCCCCCTCCCACTCCAAGTTCCTCTCCTTCCCAGAGGAGATGTCCTTAACCCTGGCACCGGGCAGGCAGCACAACCTTTGGGACTCTCACTCACGACTGCAAAGAACCCTATCTATCCCCCTAATGATACTATCCCCTACCACTACAACATTTCTTTTTACTCTCCCCACTTGAATGGCCCCTCGTTCCACGGTGCTGTGGCCAGGTTGCTCATCCTCCCTGCAGTCCCCGTTCCCGTCCTCACAGGGAGTAAGAGCCTCGAACCTGTTGGACAAGAGCAAGAGCTGCGGCTCCTCCAACACTACCTCCTGGATCCCCGTACCTGCCTCACTCATAGTCACACCCTCCTGTCCCTGACCACGGACTACATCTGAATTAGTTAATCTAATTGGTGTGACTACTTCCTGGAACACAGAGTCCAGGTAACTGTCCCCCTCCCTGATGTGTCGCAGTGTTTGAAGCTCGGACTCCAGCTCATTAACACGGAGCCGGAGTTCCTCGAGCAGCCAGCACTTGCTGCAAATATGATCACTGTGAACATCAACGATGTACACCAGCTCCCACATATTGCAGCAGTAACACATCACCTGCTCTCCCATTCTATGTAATTAATTAAATTTATTGTTATTATTTTTAAATACCCTCTGCCCCGATTCTAGATGATGAATATCACACCTCTATTTAATTGAACTTACCAACTTATAAAGGTTTAAAAGGGAAGGAAAAGTACTCACCAACCAGCCAATCACCTACCAGCTTGGCTGTGATGTCACTTTTGAATTCTGACCTCCCCTTGGAATGTTGCCTGTGGAGCCTGTTTAGGCTGCCTCGCCTCGCTGCTCCGACTCGACTCAACACCCGCTGCTGCTCCCGGCTGCCTCGACTGGGCCTCGGCTCGCTGCTCCGCCTCCGCGATGTCTGCTAATCCTGAGACCAAACTCACAGCACTCTCTGCTACTCGCACTCAGGCAATTACAAGGGTATGAAGACAGAGTTAGCTAAAGTGGACTGGGAAAATATATTAAAAGGCAAGATGGTACATAAGCAGTGGCAGACTTTTAAAGAGATATTTCATAACTCTCAACAAAGTTATATTCCAGTGAGAAACATTGGCCTAGAAATTCAGTGGGCTGCACCACCCGTTAGTGCCTTAAGAGGGCACTTAGTGGGTTGGACGCCACTGCCCATGCCTCCCGCTAAATTTAGCGGTGCGCTAATGGCGGCGCTAGCCATTAGCGCTGTGCCGCTACCGATGATGTCATCGGAGTGCGCAGTGCCCTGCAACCGCCCCAATCACGAAATTTAGTAGGGCCCTCTGCTTTAACGCCGGTCGCTATTTGCGACCGGTTCAGGGGGGCTTACCTGCGGCGGTAGAGGCGCTGAGGTGCGGGGCAGCCATTTTTTTGCTGGCCGCCTGCCAGCACCTCTCCATGCCACTGTCCCCGGACACCGGAGCCCCCCCCCGCAGACTGCCGGCTGTGTTCCAAGATCCCGGCACTTCTCCTCGGTGCCGGGCTCTTTTGCCGGCACTTGCGATCTTAGATCGCGTTGCAGCAGGCCCCTCCCCTTTAAGAAGGGGAGGAAGGCCTGCAGTACCGCAGTGTGCCGTGCCGCAGCGTGTGGCACTGCGGCACATTGCACTGTGATATTGAGGGCGCCCCAAGAGGGATGCGGGGCGCCCCCAGTATCGCCGCACTTCCCTCTGGGGTGCACAAAGTCCATTTCTGGCGGGCGGCCGCAACTACTTCCGGGGCGCTACTTTTAGTGCCCTGGCGAGCTGGCGCCCCAAACGGGGTGCCACTGAATTTCTAGGCCATAGACTCTACGAGAAGGATGAAGCATCCGTGGCTTACTAAGCAAGTTAAGGAGGGTTTCAAATTGAAAGAAAAAGCATACAACATTGCGAAGATTAGTGGTAGGCCAGAAGATTGTGACATTATTTGAAACTTGCAAAGGATGACTAAAAAAATAAAGGGAGAAAATAGATTATGAGAGTAAACTAGCAAGAAATATAAAAACAGACAGTAAGAGCTTCTACATGTATACAAAAAGGAAGGGAGTAGTTTAAGTAAATGTTGGTCCCTTAGAGCCTGAGACTGGGGAATTAATAATGGGAAACAAGGAAATGGCTGAAACTTTGAACAAATATTTTGTATCTGTCTTCACGGCAGAAGACGCTAAAAGCATTCCCATAATAGTGGAAAATCAAGGGGCAAAAGGGAGGGAGGAACTTAAAACCATCACTATCATTAGAGAAAAAGTACTAGGCAAACTAATAGGATTAAAGGCAAAAAAGTACTCTGGATCTAATGGCCTGCATCCTCGGGTCTTAAAAGAAGTGGCTGCAGAGATAATGGATGCATTGGTTGTAATCTTCCAAAATTCCCTAGACTCTGGAAAGGTCCCAGCAGATTGGGAAACCACAAATGTAACGCCCATATTCAAGAAAGGAGGGAGACAGAAGGCAGGGAACTATAGGCCAGTTAGCCTAACATCTGTCGTTGGGAAAATGCTGGAATCCATTATTAAGGAAGTAATATCAGGACATTTAGAAAATCATAATACAATCAAGCAGAGTCAACACGGTTTTATGAAAGGGAAATCGTGTTTGACAAATTTGTTAGAGTTCTTTGATGCTGTAATGAGCAGGGTGGATAAAGGGGAACCAGTAGATGTAGTGTATTTGGATTTCCAAAAGGCTTTCGATAAGGTGCCATGTAAAAGGTTACTGCACAAGATAAGAGCTCATAGTGTTGGGGGTAATATACTAGCACAGCTAGAGGATTGGTTAAATGCAGAAAACAGAGAGTCGGGATAAGTGGGTAATTTTTAGGTTGGCAAACTGTTCCTCGAGGGGTACCACAGCGATCAGTGCTGGGGCCTCAAATATTTACTATCTATATTAATGACTTGGATGAAGGAACCAAGTGTACTGTAGCCAAATTTACTGCTGATACAAAGATAGGTGGGAAAGCAAGTTGTGAGGAGGCCATAAAGAGTCTGCAAAGGGATATAGATAGTTTGTGAGTGGACAAAAATTTGGCAGATGGAGAATAATGTGGGAAAATTTGAGGTTATCCACTTTGGTAGGAAGAATAGAAAAGCAAAATATTATTTAAATGGAGAGAGACTACAGGATGCTGTGTTAGAGTTATCTGGGTGTCCTCATACATGACACACAAAAAGTTAGCATGCGGGGTACAGCAAGTAATTAGGAAGTCAAATGGAATGTTGGCCTTTATTGCAAGGGGGATGGATTATAAAAGTAGGGAAGTCTTGCTATAACTGTACAGGGAATTGGTGAGACCACACCTAGAGTATTGCATTGGAGGCAGTTCAGATAAAGTTCATTCGATTAATTCCTGGGATGAATGTCTAATGAGGAACGGATGAGCCAGTTGAGCCTATACTCATTGGAATTTAGAAGAATGAGAGGTGATCTTATTGAAAGATATAAGATTCTGAGGGGGCTTGACAGGGTAGATGCTGAGAGGATGTTTCCCCTCGTGGGTGAATAGATTCAGAATAAGGGGTCACCCATTCAAGACAGAAATGAGGAGGAATTTCTCTTTCAGGGTCGTGAATCATTGGAATTCCCTTCCCCAGAGTGTTGTGGAGGCTGAGTCAATGGCCCTGAAATTCGGGTCTCCACGGGTGGGTGCTCACCCGTAAGCCCAATGGAAGTGCCGGTTTCCTGCATGAACTGTGTATGTGCGGGAAACCGGCACTTCCGTTCCCCTGAATGAACGGGTTCAGAGGTGGAAAGTGTGCGCAGGAGAGGCTGTGCATGCGCATCGAACTTACGTTTTTTTTGCTGGTTTTCCCGGGAGGGTAAGTCTCCAGAAGTTACGCATATAAAAAGCAGTTGCAAGGTGAATTAATTAAAATTAAAACATTTTTTCCACAGGTTTATTATTTTTATATACTTTAAAAAAGGTAAGTTTATTTTTAGCCCCGTTAGAAAATAAAATTATTTTCTTCAAAAATTTAAATTATTGTTTAAAATAGTTATTTCATGTAATTTATAGTTTATTTAAATAATGTAATTTAAAAAAAAATGTATTTGAAGTTTCAGTGATGTTTTGGGGCTTGTAGTATTTATAAGTTTGACAGCCCTTCCTGTCAAACTTATGAATGAAGCATTCCTTGCTCCGATTGGCTCCCCATGGCCCACGTGATCCCAGGGGACGCATCGAACTAACTGCACCCCTGGGATACACATGCACTGCGCGCCAGCAGTTGGAGCAGGCCCAGGATCGGAATTCCACGGGGGCACACAGATCAACGGCCGACGCGCAAGTTAAGTGCAGGTCGGGGGCTTGCACCCGCGGGAAGCCCTCGACCCGAATTTCTGGGCCATTGAATATATTCAAGGCTGAGATAGAGAGATTTTTGAACGACAGTGGAGTCAAGGGTTATGGGGAACAGGCAGAAGAGTAGAGTTGAGGCCAAGATCAGATCAGCCATGATCTTATTCAATGGTGGAGCAGGCTCGAAAGGCCGAATGGCCTACTCCTGCACCTATTTCTTAAGTTCTTATGTTTTGTTGTAATGTAATTTAAATAGAAAAAGTGAAATTGAGGCTCACGTTATATTCAAAGGCTGAATTTCCATTTTGTTAACACAGCTACATCAACTGCTCCTACTACAAATACTGAGATATCTTCTACATCTGTACTATCAACAACTACAACACCAATCGTTACATCCACTTCAGGACCAACAAGCACAATTGTACCAACAACTACAGAAAGTGCCACCCAAACAGCAACAACTCAATTAACAACAGCCTTAACAACAGGGATAAGTCCAACAACAATAGCAAATAGTAAGCAAGTGAAACTTTCTCCATTTGACATTTTACACTGCATGTTCTGGAAGGAAAGCAATAGTAGAATTATTTTTTTTATACCATATAACGAAAAGAAACATCTGTTTTTTGGTATATACCCATGCACATATTTGATGAGGCTCAGCCTGCAACATTACTGTGTGAGGAAATTATTGTTGAACCTGCCTATATGATAATATGTAGAATTGTTCACACGTACTAAATATCTACTGAATCAGAAAAGGCAGTGTAGTCTGTAATGCACTGATTTTAGCATCGCACACTGATTTTACTGTTTTTTTTCAAGCAGCTACATCAAGCCCCGCAACGACAACAGAAACATCTCCTTCCTCCGTACCATCAACAACTACATCACAGACCTCTTCACCCACCTCAGGGACAACAGTACCAACAACTACAGAGAGCAGCACTCAACCATTGACAACCCAAACCACAACAATCTCAACAACCGCTGTCAGTTCCACAACAGGAAGTACAGGTAGTAAGAATCAGACCTTCTCTTTAACAGCTGATTCGTACTAATGCTGCTGAAAAGATAGAATTCTTCTTCTTCTTTTCATTTGTCTTGCTGTTTGCTTTGGGGAAAAATGTGAAGTAGGTGGAAGGGTTTGCAGATTGATTAACAGTTTGACTGGCCTCATTAACACTGCTTCCATGGCCATAATTATCTTTATACCAGCCGTGGTTAGACCTATGCAGCGGGAGGGTTTTCTGGGCTCCCACACCCCATACGATGATGGGAGCCACCCACACCCATCGGACGCAAGAATCCCGCTGGATGTGAACCCAGAAATCAAAGTCGGAGCTCTGACTCCTCTCGCCAGGACTGTCTGGAGTGGCTGTTTGAATTCTGCACCTTGTGGCCCAGAGGCAGGAATGCTGCCCCTGTGCCAAAGGCTCACTCCCAATGCCAGAATCAAATCCTATTATAATGTGTTGCCTTATAATCACAGCTGGAGTGACAACATTTAACACCATCAGTATAGAAAGATGTCATGGTTGGACATTGCAATATTATATTTCTCAGATGTTACGTAATCAGGCTTTGAACTAAATACTGGGGGAAGGTCCAGGTGAGGGGAAACTTAGAAAGTTAAAGAGAAAGGACACGGCAATAGTGCAGGGTAGCGAGAGGGGTAATGATAACCAGAGTGTGACAGGAAGGGACAGCGCGTACAAGCATGAGAGCGCACCAGCAAATAGGGTCAGAGTAGGGACGAATGGTAAAAAGACAAAATTAAAGGCTCTTTATCTGAATGCATGCAGCATTCATAACAAGATAGATGAATTAAACATAGAAACATAGACGATAGGAGCAGGAGTAGGACATTCGGCCCCTTGAGCCTGCTCCGCCATTCAATGCGATCATGGCTGATCATCCAAGTTCAGTACCCGGTCTCTGCTTTCTCCCCATACCCCTTAATCCCTTTAGCCTTAAGAAATATATCCAACTCCTTCTTGAATATATTTAATGTATTGGCCTCCACTGCCTTCTGTGGTAGAGAATTCCACAGGTTCACCACTCTCTGGGTGAAGAAATTCCTCCTCATTTCTGTCCTAAAAGGCCTACCCCTTATCCTTAGACTGTGACCCCTGGTTCTGGACTCCCCGACCATCGGGAACATCCTCCCTGCAACTAGTCTGTCCAGTCCTGCCAGAATTTTATAAGTTTCAATGAGATCCACTCTCATTCTTCTAAACTTCAGCGAGTACAAGCCCAATCGTCCCAATCTCTCCTCATACGTCATTCCTGCCATCCCAGGTATCAGCCTGGTAAATCTTCGCTGAACTCCTTCCATGGCAAGAATATCCTTCATCAGATAAGGCGACCAAAACTGCACACAATACTCAAGATGTGGTCTCACCAAGGCCCTGTACAACTGCAGCAAGACATCCTTGTTCCTGTACTCAAACCCTCTCGCTACGAAGGCCAACATACCATTTCCCTTCTTAAACACCTGCTGCACCTGCATGCTTACCTTCAGCGACTGGAGCACAAGGACACCCAGGCCTCATTGCACTTCCCCTTCTCCCAATCTATTGCCATTCAGAAAATAATCTGCCTTTCTGTTTTTGCCACCAAAGTGGATAACCTCACATTTATCCACATTATATTGCATCTGCATGCTTCTGCCCAATCACCCAACCTGTCCAAATCATCTTGTAGTTTCTCGGCATCCTCCTCACAGCACACACGCCCACCCAGCTTTGTGTCGTCTGCAAATTTGGAGATATCACATCTAGTTCCCTTGTCTAGATCATTAATATATAGTGTGAATAGCTGGGGTCCAAGGACCGATCCCTGCGGTGCCCCACTAGTCACTGCCTGCCACTCGGAAAAAGACCCGTTTATTCCAACTCTTTGCTTTCTATCGGCCAACCAGTTCTCTATCCAAGTCAATACCTTGCCCCCAATCCCATTTGCCTTAACTTTACATGCTAATCTCTCATGTGGGACCTTATTGAAAGCCTTCTGAAAGTCCAAATACACCACATCCACTGGTTCTCCCTTATCTATTCTACTAGTTACATCCTCAAAAAATTCCAGTAGATTAGTCAAGCATGATTTACCTTTTGTAAATCCATATTGACTTTGTCCGATCCTGTCACTGTTTTCCAAGTGCTCTGCTATTACATCTTTTATAATGGACTCTAGCATTTTCCCCACTACCGATGTCAGGCTTACCGGTCTGTAATTCCCCGTTTTCTCTCTACCACCTTTTTTGAATAGTGGGGTAACATTAGCTACCCTCCAATCCATGGGTACTGTTCCAGGTTCCATCGAATGTTGGAAGATGACCAGCAATGCATCTACTATTTCTAGGGCCACTTCCTTAAGTACCCTAGGATGTAGATTACCAGGCCCTGGGGATTTATCAGCTTTCAGTCCCATCAATTTCCCTAACACCATTTCCCTACAAATACTGATTTCTTTCAGTTCCTCCCTTTCATCAGACCCTATGTTCCCCGACATCTCTGGGAGGTTATTTGTGGCCTCCTTTGTGAAGACAGAACCAAAATATGTATTTAATTGGTCAGCCATTTCTTTGTTCCCCATTATAAATGCCCGATTCTGACTGCAAGGGACATACGCTTAACTTCACCAATCTTTTGCTCTTCACATATCTATAAAAGCTTTTACAGTCAGTTTTTATGTTCCCTGAAAGCTTACTCTTGGATTCTATTTTCCCTTTCTTAATGAATCCCTTTGTCCTCCTTTGTTGAATCCTAAACTGCTCCCAATCCTCTGGATTACTGCTTTTTCTGGCCAATTTATATGTCCTCTGCTTGGATCTTATGCTATCCCTAATTTCCCTCGTTAGCCACGGTTGAGTCACCTTTTTTGTTTTATTTTTATGCCAAACCGGGATGAACAAATTCTATAGTTCATCCATTCAGTCTTTAAATGTTTGCCATTGCCTATCCACCGTTACTCCTTTGAGTGACAATCCCCAATCAATCCTACAAAACTTGCGCCTCAGACCATCGTAGTTTCCTTTATTTAAATTGAGGACCCTAGTCTCTGAGTCAACTACTTCATTCTCCATCTTAATAAAGAATTCGATCATATTATGATCGCTCCGACCGAAGGGGCCTCGTACAACAAGATTGCTAATTAATCCTTTCTCATTCCATAATACCCAGTCTAAGATGGCCTGATCTCTGGTTGGTTCCTCGACACATTGGTCCAGGAAACCATCCCGTAAAACACTCCAGGAATTCCTCCTCCACAGTATTGTTACCAATTTGGTTAGCCCAATCTATATGTAGATTAAAGTCACCCATGATGACTTCTGTGCCCTTATTGCACGCTTCTCTAATTTGCCTTTTAATGCCATCCCCAACCTCTGCATTATTGTTTGGAGGTCTATATACCACTCCCACTAACGTTTTCTGCCCCTTGGTATTTCTCAGTACTATCCATACAGATTCCACATCATCAGAGCTAATATCCTTCCTTCTTTAATCCCTTCTTTAACCAGCAATGCTACCCCACCTCCCTTTCCTTTTTGCCTATCTTTCCTGAATATTGAATACCCCTGGATGTTGAGTTCCCAGACTTGGCCACCCTGGAGCCATGTTTCCGTAATCCCAATCAAATCCTATTCGTTTACCTCTGTTTGTGCAGCTAATTCATCCACCTTATTATGAATGCTCCTCGCGTTAAGACATAAAGCCTTCAGGCTTGTTTTTTTTAACGCTCTTAGACCTATTAGAATGATTATTTACTGTGGCCATGTTTGATTTAAACTGTTGATTTCTCTGACTGCCACTTTTGTTTTTCTCATTCCGATCTTTTGCTTTTATCCTTGTTTCCCTTTCCTCTGTCCCCCTGCTCAGGTTCCCAACCCCCTGCCATTTTAGTTTAAACCCTCCCCCAGAGCACTAGCAAACACTCCCCCTAGGACATTGGTTCCAGCCCTGCCCAGGTGCAGACCGTCCGGTTTGAACTGGTCCCACCTCCCCCAGAACTGGTTCCAATGCCCCAGGAATTTGCATCCCTCCCCCTGGCACCATTCCTCTAGCCACGTATTCATCTGAAATATCCTTCTATTTCTACTCTGACTAGCACGTGTCACTGGTAGCAATCCTGAGATTACTACCTTTGAGGTCCTGTTTTTTAATTTACCTCCTAACTCCCTATATTCCGCTTTTAGGACCTCATCCCGCTTTTTACCTACATCGTTGGTGCCTATATGCACCACGACAACTGGCTGTTCACCCTCCCCTTCCAAGATGTTCTGCAGCCACTCCGAGACATCCTTGACCCTTGCACCAGGGAGGCAACACACCATCCTGGAGTCTCGTTTGCGGCCGCAGAAAAGCCTATCTATTCGCCTTTCAATTGAATCCCCTATTAATATAGCTCTACCACTCTTTTTCCTCCCATTCTGTGCAGCAGAGCCACCCCTGGTGCCAGGAAGTTGGCTGCTGCCTTCCTCTGATAAGCCATCCCCCCCAACAGTACTCAAAGTGGTGTATCTGTTTGAGAGGGGGATGGCCACAGGGGACCCCTGCACTACCTGCCTGTGCCTAGTAGTCTGCCTGTTGGTCACCCGTTCCCTTTCTTCCTGTCCAAATCCTACCTGTGGTGTGTCCAACTCCCTAAACATGCTATTCACGATGTCCCGAGCATCGTGAATGCTCCAGTATGGTATATAGCCATGCATATTTGATGAGGGTGAGCCTGCAGCATTACTGTGTGAGAGAATTATTGTTGAACCTGCCATCTGATAATATGTAGAATTGTTCTCTCGTACTAAACCTCTACTGAATCAGAAAAGGCAGCACAGTCGGTAATGCACTGATTATAGTATCCCACACTGATTTTACTGTTTTGTTCAAGGAGCTACATCAAGCACAGCAACGACAACAGAAACATCTTCTTCGTCCGTACCATCAACAACTGCACCACAGAACTCTTCACCCACGTCAGGAACACCAGTAGCAACAACTACAGAGAGCAGCACCCAACCATTGACAACTGAAACCACAACAATCTCAACAACCGCTCTCAGTTCCACAACAGGAAGTAGTAAGGATAAGACCTCTTTAACAGCTAATTCATACTAATGCTGCTAAAAAGACTGAAATTAATGACAGAATTCTTCTTCTTCATTCTGTATTGTCTCGCTGTTTGCTTTGGGGAACAGTGTGAATTAATGGAAGGGTTTGCAGGTTGATTAACTGTCTGACTGGCCGCATTATCGCTGCTTCCATGGCCATATCCATCTTTATTCCAGCTGAGAGCTTTGTTAGTCCTATGCAGCGGGAGGGTTTTATGGGCTCCCACAACCCATATGATGAAGGGGGGGCCACACACACCACCGGATGCGAGAATGCCACTGGATGTCAAACCAGAATTCAAAGCCGGAGCTCCGACTCCACGCGCCAGGACTGTCTGGAGTTGCTGTTTGAACCCTGCACCTTGCAGCCCAGAGGCGGGAATGTTACAACTGTGCCAAAGGCTTACTCCCAATGCCAGAATGCAAAACCTGTTAGAATTTGTTGCCTTATAATCACAGCTGGAGTAACAACATTTAAAACCATCTGTATAGAAAGATGTCATGGTTGGATATTGCAATATTATATTTCTCAGATGTTATGTAATCAGGCTTTGAACTAAATACTGGGGGGAAGGGTCCAGGTGAGGGGAAACTTAGAAAGTTAAAGAGAAAGGACAAGGCAATACTGCAGGGTAGCAAGAGGGGTAATGATAACCAGAGTGTGACATACAGCTATAATCATGGGGGATTTTAACTTTCATATTGACTGGGCTAATCAAATTGGGCATGGCAGCCTTGAGGAAGAGTTCATAGAGTGTATTAGGGATGGGTTCCTTGAGCAGTATGTAACTGAACCAACCAGGGGGCAGGCAATCTTAGATCTGGTCCTGTGTAATGAGACAGGATTAATAAAAAATGTCCTAGTAATGGATCCCCTTGGAATGAGTGACCATAATATGGTTGAATTCCAAATTCAGTTTGAGGGTGAGAGAGTTGGATCTCAAACCAGCGTACTGAGCTTAAATAAAGGAGACTATGACGGTATGAGAGTAGAATTGACAAAAGTGGACTGGGAAAACAGATTAAAGTGTAAGACGGTACAAGAGCAGTGGTCTACATTCAAGGAGATATTTCATATCTTTCAAGAAAAATATATTCCATTAAGGAAAAAGGGGAGTAAAAGAAAAGACAGCCATCCGTGGCTTAGTAAAGAAATAAAGGATAGTATCCGACTGAAAACAAGGGCATATAAAGTAGCCAAATCTAATGGGAGGATAGAAGATTGGGAAGCATTTAAAAGCCAGCAAAGAATAACTAAAGGATTAATTAAGAAAGGGAAGATAGATTATGAAAATAAACTAGCAAAAAATATAAAAACAGATAGCAAGAGTTTCTACAGCTATATAAAAAGAAAAAGGGTGGCTAAAGTGAACGTTGGTCCCTTAGAGGATGAGACCAGGAAACTAGTGGTGGGGAACATGGAGATGGCAAAGACGCTGAACAAATATTTTGTATCAGTCTTTACAGTAGAGGACACTAAAAATATCCCAACACTGGACAAACAGGGGGCAATGGGGGGGGAGGAGCTAAACACAATTAAAATCACTAAGGAGGTGGTCGTCGGTAAAATAATGGGACTTAAGGCGGATAAATCCCCTGGACCTGATGGCCTACATCCTAGGGTCTTAAGAGAAGTAGCGGTAGGGATTGTGGATGCATTGGTGATTATTTTCCAAAACTCCCTGGACTCAGGAAAGGTCCCGGCAGATTGGAAAACTGCTAATGTAACACCCTTATTTAAGAAGGGAAGTAGATAAAAAGCTGGAAACTATAGACCAGTTAGCCTAACATCTGTGGTTGGTACAATGTTGGAGTCCATTATTAAGGAAACAGTAACAGAGCATTTGGATAAACATAATTTAATAGGACAGAGTCAGCATGGTTTTATGAAGGGGAAGTCATGTTTGACAAATTTGCTCGAATTCTTTGAGGACGTAACATACAGGGTGGATAAAGGGGAATCCGTGGATGTAGTGTATTTGGACTTCCAAAAGGCATTTGACAAGGTGCCACACAAAAGATTACTGATCAAGATAAAAAATCACGGGATTGGGGGTAATATACTGGCATGGGTGGAGGATTGGCTATCTAACAGAAAGCAAAGAGTTGGGATAAATGGTTCATTCTTGGGCTGGCAATCAGTGACTAGTGGTGTTCCGCAGGGGTCAGTGCTGGGACCCCAACTCTTTACAATCTATATTAATGATTTGGAGGAAGGGACTGAGTGCAACATATCCAAGTTTGCCGACGATACAAAGATGGGAGGGAAGGCAGTGAGTGAGGAGGACAGAAATAACCTGCAAAAGGACATAAACAGGCTAAGTGAGTGGGCAGAGATTTGGCAGATGGAATATAATATTGGAAAGTGTGAGGTTATGCACTTTGGCAGAAAAATTCAAAGAGCAAGTTATTATCTAAATGGAGAGAAACTGCAAAGTGCTACAGTACAAAGGGATCTGGGGGTCCTGGTGCATGAAACACAAAAAGTTAGTATGCAGGTGCAGCAGGTGATCAGGAAGGCCAATGGAATCTTGGCTTTTATTGCAAGGGGGATGGAGTATAAAAATAGGGAAGTCTTGCTGCAGTTATACAGGGTATTGGTGAGGCCACACCTGGAATACTGCGTGCAGTTTAGGTTTCCATATTTAAGAAAAGATATACTTGCTCTCGAGACGGTTCAGAGAAGGTTCACTCGGTTGATTCCGGAGATGAGGGGGTTAACGTATGAGGAAAGGTTGAGTAGGTTGGGCCTCTACTCATTGGAGTTCAGAAGAATGAGAGGCGATCTTATCGAAACATATAAGGTTGTGAGGGGGATTGATCGGGTGGATGCAGTGAGGATGTTTCCACTGATGGATGAGACTAGAACTACGGGGCTGCCCTTTCAAAACTGAGATGAGGAGAAACTTCTTTACTCAGAGGGTAGTAAATCTATGGAATTTGCTACCCCAGAGAGCTGTGGAAGCTGCAACATTAAATAGATTTAAAACAGAGATAGACAGTTTCCTAGCAGATAAGGGAATTAGGGGTTGCGAGGAGAGGGCAGGGAAGTGGATGTGAGTCTAGGTTCGGATCAGCCATGATCCTATTGAATGGCGGAGCAGGCCCAAGGGGCCGTATGGCATACTCCTGCTCCTACTTCTTATGTTCTTATGTTCTTACGTGACAGGAAGGGACAGCGCGTACAAGCATAAGAGTGCACCAGCAAATAGGGTCAGAGTAGGGACAATTGTGGGTTCTATTTGTGCCATCAATTCATCTATCTTGTTACGAATGCTGCATGCATTCAGATAAAGAGCCTTTAATTTTGTCTTTTTACCAATAGTGGGTTCAGAAGCTCATCTCGAGGTTAAGTATTAGAGCCATAACGGCACAGAAGAAGGCCATTCAGCCCATTGAGTCCGTGCCGACTCTCTGCAGAGCAATCCAGTCAGTCCCATTCCCCCGCTCTATCCACGTTGAGTGGAGATAAGAAATAATAAGGGAAAGAAGTCACTGGTGGTGTTGTTTATAGGGCCCCTAACAGTAGCTACACTATGGGACAGAGTATTATTCAAGAAATAATGGGGGCTTGTAAGAAAGCTACTGCAATAATCATGGGCGATTCTAATCTTCATATAGATTGGACAAATCAAATTGGCAAAAGTAGCCTTGAGGACCAGTTCATAGACTGTATTCAGGATAGTTTCTTAGAATTATACATTGTGGAACCAACCAGGGAAAAGGCTATTATAGTTCTGGTAATGCGTAATGAGACAGGATGAATTAATGATCTCATAGTAAAGGATCCTCTCTCCAATAATAGTGGAGAATAAAAAAGAAAAGAAATTCTTGCATTTATATAGCGCCTTTCACATCCACCGGACGTCTCAAAGCACTTTACAGCCAATGAAGTACCTTTGGAGTGTAGTCACTGTTGCAATGTGGGAAACGCAGCAGCCAATTTGCAAAGAGCAACTCCCACAAACAGCAATGTGATAATGACCATCAATCTGTTTTTGTTACGTTGATTGAGGGATATATATTGGCCAGGACACCGGGGATAAATCCCCTGCTCTTCTTCAAAATAGTGCTGGGGGATCTTTTAGGTCCTCCTGAGAGCTCAGACGGTTTAACGTCTCATCCGAAAGACGGTACCTCCGACGGTGCAGCACTCCCTCAGCACTGCACTGGAGTGTCAGCCTAGATTCATGTGCTCAAGTACCAAGACCCAATCAAGGGGCAAAAGGGAGGGAGGAACTTAAAACAATCACTATCACTAGAGAAAAAGTACACAGCAAACTAATGGGACTAAAGGCTGACAATTCCCTTGGATCTGAGGCCAAATCGGATCAGCCATGATCTTATTCAATGGTGCAGCAGGCTCGAGGGGCTGAATGGCCTTCTCCTGCTCCTATTTCTTATGTTCTTATGTTCTTATGGTAATACAATTTAAATAAAACAAGTGAGATCGAGGCTCATGTTATATTCAAAGGCTGGATTTCCATTTTGTTTACACAGTTACATCAACTGCTCCTACTACAACTACTTCTACATCTGTACTATCAACAACTACAACACCAATCGTTACATCCATTTCAGGACCAACAAGCCCAACAGTACCAACAACTCCAGAAAACAATACCCTACCATCAACAACCCAATTAACAACAACCTTAACAGGGATCAATCCAATAACAACAGCAAGCAGTAAGGAAGAGAAATGTTCTTCATCCGGCATTTTACATTACATGTTCTGGAAGGAAAGCAATAGCAGAATTATTTTTTTCATCTCATATAACGAAAAGAAACACCTGTTTTTTGGTATATACCCATGCACATATTTGATGAGGCTGAGCCTGCAACATTACTGTGTGAGGAAATTATTGTTGAACCTGCCTGTATGATAATATGTAGAATTGTTCTCTCGTACTCAACTTCTACTTAATCAGAAAAGGCAGCGCAGTCCATAATGCACTGATTATAGTATCCCACACTGATTTTACTGTTTTGTTCAAGCAGCTACATCAAGCACTGCAACGACAACTGAAACCTCTCCTTCCTCCGTACCATCAACAACGACATCACAGACCTCTTCACCCACCTCAGGGACAACAGTAGCAACAACTACAGAGAGCAGCACTCAACCATTGACAACCCAAGCCGCAACAATCTCAACACCCACTGTCAGTTCCACAACAGGAAGTAGTAAGGATCAGACCTTCTCTTTAACAGTTATTTCGTACTAATGGTGCTGAAAAGACTGAACCACATGCCAAAATTCTTCTGCGTCTTTTCATGTTGTCTCGCTGTTCCCTTTGGGGAACAGTGGGAAGTAGTGGATGGATTTGCAGGTTGATTAACAGTCTGACTGGCCGCATTATCGCTGCTTCCATGGCCATAACCATCTTGATACCAGCTGATAGGGTGGTTAATCCTATGCGGCGGGAGTGTTTTATGGGCTCCCACAACCCATACGATGATGGGAGCCATCCACACCCACCGGACGCGAGTATCCCGCTGGATGTCAAACCAGAATTCAAAGTCAGATCTCTGACTCCACTCGCCAGGCCTGTCTGGAGTGGCTGTTTGAACCCTGAACCTTGTGGCCCAGAGGCGGGAATGCTACCATTGCGCCAAAGGCTCACTCCCAATGCCAGAATGAAAAACCTGTTATAATTTGTTGCCTTATAATCACAGCTGGAGTGACAACATTTAACAACATAGGTATAGAAAGATGTCATGGTTGGACATTGCAATATTATATTTCTCAGATGTTACGTAATCGGGCTTTGAACTAAATACTGGGGGGAAGGGTCCAGGTGAGGGGAATCTTAGAAAGTTAAAGAGAAAGGACAAGGCAGTAGTGCAGGGTAGCGAGAGGGGTAATGATAACCAGAGTATGACAGGAAGGGACAGCGTGTACAAGCATAAGAGTGCACCAGCAAATAGGGTCAGAGTAGGGACGAATGGGAAAAAGACAAAATTAAAGGCTCTTTATCTGAATGCACGCAACATTTGTAACAAGATAGATGAATTGACGGCACAAATAGAAATAAATTGGTACGATCTGATAACCATTACAGAGACGTGGCTGCAAGATGGGATTCAAGATGGCGACCAAGGCGGTCCGGAGCTAAGCGCTCTCCTGCTTCAGACGACCCGCACCCCCCGCCGCCCGCTCCTGATGCCGGAGCAATGTGTTTGGCGAGTCGGGCGGAGGCAGTGCAGCAGCAGGAAGCGGCAGCAGCAGCCACGAAGACCCGCTTCGGCAAGTCGCCTGGCAGCTCCTCGTCATGAATTTCTGTTTCGGATTAGGAGGAGGGGATCCGGGCATGCCGGCTGGAGGCCGTACATGAGCATGAGAGGCAGGCCCCGGGCTGTTGCAAATTTGAACCGGCGACAGTGCGGGAAGCTTGCAGTTCGAGGGGAAGGAGGGAGAGCCAGGCATGGAGACCTGAGGCCAGACGGTGAGCGTGAGAAGAAGGACACCATATTATGGAGCCGGCAACAGGGAGGAGGAGTCCGCGGAGATGGAGCGTCTGATGGACATCGCGTTCCCACTGCCATTGGATGCAATTGAATTTACTTTTGCTGAACATGGCGCTGAAGAATAGCGACGTGTCTCTGTGAGCTCCCACAGCCTGTTGTGGAAGTGATCGGGTGTAAAAAATATTCCATTGTAGTAATACATATGGCAAATGAAATTGATTTGATTGGATTTGATTTGAAGATGACCACGGCTGGGAACTGAATATTCAGGGTTATTTAACATTTCGGAAGGATAGGCAGAAAGGAAAAGGAGGTGGGGTAGCTCTGTTAATAAAGGACGAGATCAGTACATTAGTGAGAAATGACCTTGACTCTGAAGATCAAGATGTAGAATCAGTTTGAGTGGAGATAAGAAATATGATGTGCCTCAATAATTCCGAGACTCGAAGGTAGCAGAACAAAACAAGGCTTTTATTAACTTAGAACGAAACACGTAAGCGAGAGAGATGTCGTCCTTCTGGAGATTGGGGCTAGACTGAAGCTAGCTTACAAACGGGGCCAGGTATGGGCGGAGCCCTACACACAGCACATTCCAGCACATTCCAGTATACAATACAGCACATTCCAGTACACAATACAATGAGGTCTGGGGGAAGGGAAATGACACTGAAACCGATCTCAGTCACAGGCAGTGATGAATGGAAATATTTCATCACATTCACCCCTTCTATAGATTTAGTCTGTTCGGGGGTTTGATAGTCCTCTGCGACCGACGTGGCTGTTGCGGTGCCACGGGTGTCGGCTGGGTGTCCCCGATAGCCTCCTGGGTCTCTGCCGGGGGTGCCGCCAGGGTTGTTGAAGGGGTAGTTGGTGGGGGTGCCGTTGGTCGGTGTTCTTCCGGGGGTGATGAAAGAGTAGTGGGTGGGTAAGAGTTGCTGTGATCGTCGTTGCCGCTATTGCCGTGGTTGTTGTCGATGCCGGCTGGGGCGACGTCTTTTATGGACACGGTGTCCTCCCTTCCGTCGGCGTGCCGGACAGATGCGTATTGGGGGTTGGTGTGGAGTAGGTGTACTGGCTCCACGAGAGGGTCCATCTTGTGGCCCCTTACATGCCTTCGCACGAGTACCGGACCTGGGGTGGAGAGCCATGACGGCATGGATACGCCTGAGGTGGATTTCCGGGGAAAGACAAACATTCGTTCATGAGGCGTGGTATTAGTGGCCATACACAATAGCGACCGTATCGAATGGAGCACATCCGAGAGGACTTCCTGCCAGCGGGAGATAGGGAGGCCCTTGGTCCTTAGAGCTAGAGTGACTGCTTTCCATACTGTCCCGTTCTCCCGCTCCACTTGGCCATTACCCCGGGGGTTGTAGCTGGTGGTACGGCTCGTGGCGATCCCCCTGGACAGCATGTACTGGCGTAGCTCTTCACTCATGAAGGACGCCCCCCTATCCGTATGGATGTAGCTCGGCATACCGAACAGGCAGAACAGGCTGTTGAGGCATTTAATGACCGTGGCGCTGGTCATGTCTGGGCAGGGGAAGGCGAATGGGAACCGGGAGTATTCGTCCACAATGTTCAGGAAGTAAACATTGCGGTCGACGGACGGGAGGGGGCCCTTGAAATCTAAGCTGAGCCGCTCAAAGGGCCGTGTAGCTTTGATTAAGTGGGCTCTATCTGGGCGGTAGAACCGAGGCTTGCACTCAGCGCAAGTGCGGCAGTTCCTGGTCAGGGACCGAACTTCCTCAATCGAGTAGGGTAAGTTACGGGACTTTATGAAGTGGAACAGCCGCGTGACCCCTGGGTGGCAGAGGTCGTTGTGGAGGGTCTGTAGCCGATCCCCGGTGGCGCTGGCACACATCCCTCGTGAGAGGGCGTCAGGGGATTCGTTAAGGGCCCCTGGCCGGTAAATGATGTCGTACTCGAAGGTGGAGAGCTCGATCCACCACCTAAGAATCTTATCATTTTTAATCTCCTCCCTCTGTTTATTATTGAACATAAACGCTACCGACCGCTGGTCGGTAAGTAGGGTGAAGCGTTTGCCGGCTAGGTAGTGGCGCCAGTGGCGCACTGCCTCCACGATGGCTTGGGCCTCCTTTTCCATGGAGGAGTGTCTGATCTCGGGCCCTTGGAGGGTCCTCGAGAAGAAAGCTACGGGCTGCCCCGCCTGGTTGAGGGTGGCCGCCAAGGCAAAGTCAGACGCATCACTTTCCACTTGAAATGGAGTGTTCTCGTCCACTGCCTGTAGCGTGGCCCGCTCAATATCCTGCTTAATGCTTTTGAAGGCGGCGTGGGCCTCAGCAGAGAGCGGGAAAGAGGATGCTTTCAAGAGGGGGCAGGCTTTGTCGGAGTAGTTGGGGACCCATTGGGAATAATAAGAAAATAACCCCAGGCATCTTTTCAGGGCTTTGGGAGTGTTGGGCAGGGGCAGCTCCCGTAGGGGGCGCAATCGGTCGGGGTCTGGTCCGATTTCCCCATTCTCCACCACGCTGCCTAGTATGCAGAGGCGCGTGGTGTTGTAAACGCACTTGTCCTCGTTGTAGGTGAGGTTGAGTTTTTGTGCAGTTTTCAGGAAACTCTCGAGGTTCGAGTCGTGATCCTGCTGGTTGTGACCGCAGATGGTGACGTTGTCGAGGTAGGGGAAGGTTGCCTGCAAGTGGTGGTCATCGACCATGCGGTCCATCTCCCTCTGGAAGACCGAGACCCCATTCGTCACCCCAAAGGGGACTCTGAGGAATTGGTAGAGGCGTCCGTTCGCCTCGAAGGCGGTGTACGGGCGGTCCTCTGGTCTGATGGGGAGCTGGTGGTACGCTGACTTGAGGTCGATGGTGGAGAACACCCGGTATTGGGCGATTTGGTTCACCATTTCAGATATGCGGGGTAGTGGGTAGGCGTCTAGTAGGGTGTACCTGTTGATCGTTTGACTATAGTCGATCACCATCCGTTTCTTCTCGCTACCCCTTACCACTACCACTTGGGCGCGTCACGGGCTGTTGCTGCGTTCAATAATGCGCTCTTTCAGGAGCCTGTCTACCTCGGTCGCGATAAACCGCCTGTCCTCCCAGCTGTACCTCCTGCTTTTGGTCGCTATTGGCCGGCAGTTAGGGGTAAGGTTCGCGAATAGCGAAGGCGGCTTTACCTTCAGGGTAGCCAGACCGCACACTGTGAGGGGCGGCTGGGACCCACCGTACTTGAGCGTGATGCTTTGGTGGTTGCACTGGAAATCCAGGCCCAAGATCACGCTCGCACATAGGTTCTTCATGATTAATACTTTAAAATTATCATATACAGTTCCGTTAACGCACAATTGTACCGTGCAGTAACCCAGAATGGTCGATGTCTGGGTTTTGTCAGCCATAGAGATGGTACCCTGAGTAGGGACCACCTTTAGGGAGAGTTGTTGTGCCAGTTCTGGGTGGATAAAGCTCTCCGTGCTTCCACTGTCAATTAAGCATTTAACCCGGCACCCGTTTACCTCGATGTCCACCATTGATCTGGATAGCGGGTGCGGCCTGGTCTGGTCCACTGTGACCGATGCCACTGTAGGGCCCTGATCGATACAAGATGGCGTCCACGCTGTCTGCTCACAAGATGGCGGACCCCACGAGGTCGGGCAAGATGGCGTCCAAGATGGCCGCTCCCACGGCGCACACGCGGCGGTGGCAGGTTTTCCGGCGGTTGGTTTTCCGGCGGGGTTCCCTCTGCACACCTTCCCGAAGTGCCCCTTCTTACCGCACTTAAAGCAGGTGGTGCCTTTCGCCGGGCACAGGTTTCTGGTGTGCTTTGGCTGCCCGCAGAAGTAGCAGTTGGGTCCCTGACGCGTCGCGGCTGTCGTAGGGCTTCTGGGGGGAGAGCGGGGCCCAGCCGGTGTCGGGCTGTCGGGCGGGGAAGATGCCTTCCAAGATGGCGGCGCCCTCGGTGCACACGTGGCGGCGTGGACGGCGCGGGCTGAAGAGTAGGCGTCCGAGTTTCTCTGGGCCACATCCAGGGATCGCGCGGTGTCCGCAGCCTGTTTCAGGTCCAACCCCGTTTTTTCCAGCAGTCTTTGCCGGATGTAAGTGGAGCTGAGGCCTGTGATGAAGGCATCGCGAACAAGCTCGTCAGTGTACACCGCGGCTTTTACATCTCGGCACTTGCAGTCTTTGCCAAGCATTTTCAGGGTGCTTAGGAACTCCTCCACCGATTCCCCAGGTCGCTGTGCGCGGGTGGCGAGCAGGTGCCTAGCATACACCTCATTCGTAGGCTGCTGGTAATGCGCCTTTAAGATGTCACAGGCGGCCAGGTACGTCTCGGCGTCTTGGATGAGGGGGTAAACCCGGTGGCTTACCCAATTCCGCAGAATTCCGAGTCTCATCCTTGCAGCGTCCGTAGCGTCTTTGACGGCTGCGGAATTGTCCAGGAAGAATTCCATACACTCAAACCAGTGTCCGAAGCGTGCTGATGCGTCCGGAGCATGTTGATCCAAATCCAAACGTTCGGGTTTCAGGAGTTGATCCATAGTGTTGAAAAAATAAGTTAATAAAATTGATGTGCCTCAATAATTCCGAGACTCGAAGGTAGCAGAACAAAACAAGGCTTTTATTAACTTAGAACGAAACACGTAAGCGAGAGAGATGTCGTCCTTCTGGAGATTGGGGCTAGACTGAAGCTAGCTTACAAACGGGGCCAGGTATGGGCGGAGCCCTACACACAGCACATTCCAGCACATTCCAGTATACAATACAGCACATTCCAGTACACAATACAATGAGGTCTGGGGGAAGGGAAATGACACTGAAACCGATCTCAGTCACAGGCAGTGATGAATGGAAATATTTCATCACAAAATAATAAGGGAAAGAAGTCACTGGTGGTGTTGTTTATAGGCCCCCCAACTATTGCTACACTGTGGGACAGAGTATAATTCAAGAAATAATGGGGGCTTGTAAGAAAGCTACTCCAATAATCATGGGTGATTATAATCTTCATATAGATTGGACAAATCAAATTGGCAAAAGAAGCCTTGAGGACGAGTTCATAGACTGTATTCAGGACAGTTTCTTAGACTAATACATTGTGAAACAACCAGGGTACAGGCTATTATAGCTCTGGTAATGTGTAATGAGACAGGATTAATTAATGATCCCAGGTAAAGGATCCTCTCTCCAATAATAGTGGAGAATAAAAAAGAAAAGCAAGTCTTGCATTTATATAGCGCCTTTCACGACCACCGGACGTCTCAAAGCTCTTTACAGCCAATGAAGTACCTTTGGAGTGTAGTCACTGTTGTAATGTGGGGAAATGCAGCAGCCAACTTGCATATATCAACTCCCATAAACAGCAATGTGATCATGACCAGATAATCTGTTTTTGTTATGTTGATTGAGGGATATATATTGGCCAAGACACCGGGGATAAATATCCTGCTCTTCTTCGAAATAGTGCCGGGGGACCTTTTAGGTCCACCTGAGAGCGCAGATGGGGATTCGGTTTAACGTCTCATCCGAAAGACGGTACCTCCGACGGTGCAGCATTCCCTCAGCACTGCACTGGAGTGTCAGCCTATATTTAGGTGTTCAAGTGCTAAGTCCCTATCAAGGGGCAAAAGGGAGGGAGGAACTTAAAACAATCACTATCACTAGAGAAAAAGTACACAGCAAACTAATGGGACTAATGGCTGACAAGTCCCTTGGAT
Organism: Somniosus microcephalus; assembly: GCF_052327205.1. Taxonomy (NCBI): domain Eukaryota; kingdom Metazoa; phylum Chordata; class Chondrichthyes; order Squaliformes; family Somniosidae; genus Somniosus; species Somniosus microcephalus. The sequence goes on along the minus strand of NC_140992.1, from coordinate 40,656,837 downwards.
CTGAGGCCAAGATCAGATCAGCCATGATCTTATTCAATGGCAGAGCAGGCTCGAGGGGCCGAATGGCCTACTCCTGCTCCTATTTCTTACATTCTTTTGTAATGCAATTGCAATAGAACAAGTGAGATTGAGTCTCATGTCATATTCAAAGGCTGAATTTCCATTTTGTTTCCACAGCTACATCAACTGCTCCTACTCCAACTACTGAGACATCTTCTACATCTGCACAATCAACAAATACAACACCAATCGTTACATCCACTTCAGGACCAACAAGCAGAACAGTACCAACAACTCCAGAGAGCACCACTCAACCATCAACAACCCAATTAACAACAACCTCAACAACAGGGATCAATCCAACAACAGCAAGTAGTAAGCAAGTGAAATTTACTTCATCCGGCATTTTTCATGCATGTTCTGGAATGAAAGCAATAGCAGAATTAATTTTTTATGTCATACAGTATAACGAAAAGAAACATCTGTTTTTTGGTATATACCCGTGCACATATTTGATGAGGCTGAGCCTGCATCATTACTGTGTCAGGAAATTATTGTTGAACCTGTCTATATGATAATATGTAGAATTGTTCTCTCGTGCTCAACTTCTACTTAATCAGAAAAGGCAGCGCAGTCCATAATGCACTGATTATAGTATCCCACACTGATTTTACTGTTTTGTTCAAGCAGCTACATTAAGCACTGCAACAACAACTGAAACCTCTCCTTCCTCCGTACCATCAACAACGACATCACAGACCACTTCACCCACCTCAGGGACAACAGCAGCAACAACTACAGAGAGCAGCACTCAACCATTGACAACCCAAACCACAACAATCTCAACACCCACTGTCAGTTCCACAACAGGAAGTAGTAAGGATCAGACCTTGGGCTAGATTTTCAGTTGCTTGCGCCAGCAGTTAGCGCCTTAAGAGAAGTGATTTCCGGGCGCTATGCGTGTAGCGCCCGGGCGCAGCGCAGTTTGCGCCCCGCCCCAAATTAAGTTGCCCGTTAGCGCCGGCGCAAAGTTTAGCGCCCGCCCGGATGCGCGCGCAGAAAATGACGTCACATCCTCGTGCAACGCCCTTTGGCCGCCCCGATTGCAAACTTCAGTCGGACCGCCCCATTGTGCGGCGGGCGGCCGGAGCGTTTGGAAAAAGGAACGCAACACAACCAGCACGGGCCCCGGGGGGCGCTAATTAAAGGGAACGTCCTCTCCAGTATAAAGGCCATCCTTTTTTCAGAAAACAGTCTTGTGCAACGCATTTCTGGAGACACAACAAGGAGGATAGCTAACTGGTTTCAAGCAGCAAGAGCCAGGTATTTTTGGACTCAGGCAACAGCGCTGCAAGTGGCCATTTGGAAATTAGAGTGTTTGCCAGGATTTGATGGGGGTTGCATGGGGTGCCAACGCGGAGCTGCAGCTCCATGTCCGTAGGGCTCGCAGACGCATTGTGAGAGGGGCAGCCCTGGCTAGAGGCAGAGGGGGCTACAGGCGTCGGCCACGTAGGCCTTACCCAGTCAGGCTATACCGCCAGCAGCACTCCTACCTAAACATGAGTGCCGCGCGATGTGTTAAAAGGCTCCGATTCCGAAAGGGGGTGATTGCAGAGATCTGCCACCTGCTTCGCCGAGATCTGCGGCCAAAGCTCAGGTGCAGGACGTCTCTGTCGGTGGAAGTGAAGGTGACGGTGGCATTGAACTTCTATGCCACCGGCTCCTTCCAATACGCTGCTGGGGACATAGCAAACATCTCCCAGTACGGCGCGCATCGCTGCATCCGCCAGGTGACCGAAGCACTGTTCAGAAGGAGAAGCCAATTCATCTCCTTCCCCATGGCCCTGGAGAGCCAGCATCAGCGCGCATTGGGATTTTCCAGACTCGGGGAATTCCCCTTGGTGCAGGGCGCCATTGACTGTACGCATGTGGCTTTGCGGGCCCCTCTGGAGCATGGCGAGCAGTATCGCAACAGGAAGGGCTACCATTCTCTGAATGTGCAGCTGGTCTGTGACCACAAGCAGCGCATCATGGCAGTCAATGCCAGCTTCCCAGGCAGCAGCCACGATGCCTTTATCCTGCGGCAGAGTACTGTGCATGACATGTTCCAGGCACAGCCTCCCCCAAGAGGATGGCTACTCGGGGACAAAGGCTATCCTTTGTGCACCTGGCTCATGACCCCGCTCCGCGCGCCCAGGACCGCTGCTGAAGAGGCCTACAACGAGAGCCATCAAACCACCCGCAACATCATCGAGCTAACTATTGGGGTCCTCAAGCAGCGGTTCCGCTGCCTTGATCGCTCCGGAGGAGCTCTCCAGTATTCGCCGGACCGGGTCTCCCAATTTGTGGTGGTTTGCTGCATGCTACACAACCTGGCTATCCGCAGGACTCAGGCACTGCCACCTGACGTTGGACCAGCACCTCAGGAGGAGGAGCAGGAGGAGCATGAGGAGGAGGAGGAGGAGGAGGAGGAGGAGCAGGAGTACGTTCCCAGGAGGGAGCGACCAGGGCCAAGGGCCGCACGACGCCACCTTATTACACGGTACTTCTAAGCCCCCTGTCAGGGAATGGCCAGGGGCCATGAGGGAAGATGAATGCAGCCGCTCCGCAAGCCCTCAGCCGGCGAAGCCAACAAACACTAAGAAGAACAACCATGGAGACTGCATGAATAAAGATAATTTTTTATTAAACAAAAATGGAAAGCCCTTCCCACATGAATCCCCAAAAACAATAAACGGGCCCCACAAAAAGCCCAACAAACGACTCACTCCCACAAACTGGGGAGGAGCCACTCCACCTTTATTGAAACCGGGCCTCAACGTCGGCCTAACGCAAAAAAAAAGCCCTCCAAAATCACAACCATGGGCAAAATAAAGATGGCCACCGCCATATTAAAGGAAAGCTGGCCACACCCTCTACTGAGTGGCCCGCGAGGGCGAGACCTTGGCCAGCATTTTGCCTCCCCTGCCCTGCCTGCTGCTCCTTCGCAAGCTCTGCCCAGTGGCTGCTGCGAGGCTGGGGGAAGGCGCCTGAGGCTCAGATGCCCTTCCGCCAGATGCCGCTGGGGGGCGGCCTACACGGCGTTTGGGCCTCGAGGGGCCGTCTCCTGAGTGGCGCGCCTGAGCCTGGCCACCATCAGCTGCAGCCGCTTGCCCTTGACGCCCCAGAGGGGGAATGGCGGCGACGGATGGTGCAATGTGGGCCAGCTGGCGTCTGGGATGCGCTGGCTGGTGCTGTGGCGCGGTGGCACTCGGCCGGGCCCGCACTGCAGGATCCGCAGCAATCAGCCGACGGCCGGCTTGCTGGGATGGTCCAGCGCGGCGCCTGCCCTGGCGATGCCTGCCTGAGACAGCGCGTGTGGCAGCAGTGAGTGGCCCTGTGGTCCTGGTGTGCGCGCGCATCACATCCGCCAGGGTCTTGACGGCATCAGTTAGCATGCGGCCAGTCGCGGCAGTTGCTGCCCCGAACTCGCGCACACTGGTCGCCAGCGACTCGATGGCCTCAGGCATGCGCCCCACCACGCTCATGAGCTCCGTGTGGCGCCGGTCCGAGTCGTCGGCCATCTGATCGAGCTTCCGCACCTCCTCCGAAGTGAAGGTGTCCGGACTGGAGTCGCGACTCTCCCGCTGGGGAGGAGGGGGCCGAACTAGGGGACCCTTGCCGCGTTGGTGACGGCGAGTGTGCCGAGCAGCAGCACTCCCCTCTGATCCTTCCCCCCTTTGGGGGGAAGGCCGCGGGCCACGCGCACGGCTGCTGGGTGGCTGGACGCCACTGGTCCCAGAAGCTGCATTGCCCTGCGACAGTTCCTCCAGGCACTCGTCCAGTGAGGAGGTGTCGAGCATTTCCTCCTCTCCTGCGGGACGTGACTGTTCCCCCGAAGGTCCGGCTTGCTCCTCCTCCTCCTCCTGGTTGGAGGTGCTGTCACTGGCAGCCTCAGGGTCCTGGTCGTCACCAGCTGAAAGCAGGAATGCACAAGAGTAGCTTCAGAGTGAGGAGACGGCGTCAGCGAGGGAGTTAGGACTGGTGGGATTCAGCGCATTGGTGGGACAGTGGCAAAGGAGGTAGCTCGGATGGGCCAGTGCGACGCGAGAGGGCCAAAAGGCGAGGTCCTTACCATTGCCGGGCAGTGGAGGGTCGGATACACCGCACGCTGTGGGGACAATCACACGTGCTCCCATGAGCACACACACGCGCTCCTCCAGCCGAGTGAGCTTCTGCAGCTTGGCGCGGCCACCCCTGGCACGGGCCTGGCGATTAAACGCTACTTTAGCCTGCAAGAGAAAGGACGGGCTGTAAGTGCGCAGTGAAGCCCTGATGTAGTGTGCACTGCCTCCCATGGTGGAATAGCTTGGACAGAGTGAAGCCCTGATGTAGTGAGCACTGCCTCCCATGGTGGAATAGCTTGGACAGAGTGAAGCCCTGATGTAGTGTGCACTGCCTCCCATGGTGGAATAGCTTGGACAGAGTGAAGCCCTGATGTAGTGAGCACTGCCTCCCATGGTGGAATAGCTTGGACAGAGTGAAGCCCTGATGTAGTGTGCACTGCCTCCCATGGTGGAATAGCTTGGACAGAGTGAAGCCCTGATGTAGTGTGCACTGCCTCCCATGGTGGAATAGCTTGGACAGAGTGAAGCCCTGATGTAGTGTGCACTGCCTCCCATGGTGGAATAGCTTGGCCAAAGTGTAGAGTGCCGAATGGCCATTTGATGCTCATGACTGTCCCAATGCTGCTGGCTGAGGGCTGGCCAAAAGGACTTTCAGGTCCCTTTGCCCATCATGTCAGGTGTACATGCAAGAATGAGGAGGAGACTGGAAAGGCTACTCACCCTCACAATCCTGGTCAGATCGTTGTACTTCTTACGGCATTGTGTGTGGGTCCTGGGGGCCTCGCCGGTGAACGTCACCCTCTGGGCGATCTGCTTCCAGGCTTTGGTGTAGTCGTGGTGGGTTGGATTCCTCCCACTGTCTGGAAACAAGATCTTGCGCCTCACCTCCAGAGCTGTGAGCATGATGTCCAGATCACCCTCTGAGAAGCGCAGGGCACGCTGACGGGCCTTCTCTGGCGTTGCCATGACTCCCTGGGGCTGAGCAGTAGTGTTGAGGCCTCTTTGCAAGGCTGCAGTGTGCAGGGCGTGGCAGCAGACCAATTCGTCCCTTCCCCCTTTAAGAGCTGGTCGGCACCACGGGGTCTGCTGTCAGTGCAAAAATGACCGCACCCGTGCTGCGCCCCGCCTGGGCGCTATCCCTCTGGACCGCCGGCTTAGCGCCTAAAGAGAGTAGTGGAACGCCTCTTTTAGCGCTCCACCAACCTCTTAGGGCGAAGCCACTGAATTCCCGGCAACGGGGCGCTACTTTGGGGCGGGCGCTAACTTCGGGCGGGCGCTAAAGCTAGCGCCCCAAAACTGCCTAAACTGAAAATCTAGCCCCTTCTCTTTAACAGTTATTTCGTACTAATGCTGCTGAAAAGACTGAACCACATGCCAAAATTCTTCTGCGTCTTTTCGTGTTGTCTCGCTGTTCCCTTTGGGGAACAGTGGGAAGTAGTGGATGGGTTTGCAGGTTGATTAACAGTCTGACTGGCCACATTATCGCTGCTTCCATGGCCGTAACCATCTTGATACCAGCTGATAGGGTGGTTAGTCATATGCGGCTGGAGGGTTTTATGGGCTCCCACAACCCATACGATGATGGGAGCCACCCACACCCACCGGACGCGAGTATCCCGCTAGATGTCAAACCAGAATTCAAAGTCAGATCTCCGACTCCACTCGCCAGGCCTGTCTGCAGTGGCTGTTTGATACCTGAACCTTGTAGCCCAGAGGCGGGAATGCTACCACTGTGCCAAAGGCTCACTCGCAATGCCAGAATGAAAAACCTGTTATAATTTGTTGCCTTATAATCACAGCTGGAGTGACAACATTTAACAACATAAGTATAGAAAGATATCATGGTTGGACATTGCAATATTATATTTCTCAGATGTTATGTAATCGGGCTTTGAACTAAATACTGGGGGGAAGGGTCCAGGTGAGGGGAATCTTAGAAAGTTAAAGAGAAAGGACAAGGCAATAGTGCAGGGTAGCGAGAGGGGTAATGATAACCAGAGTATGACAGGAAGGGACAGCACGTAGAAGCATAAGAGTGCACCAGCATATAGGGTCAGAGTAGGGACGAATGGGAAAAAGACAAAATTAAAGGCTCTTTATCTGAATGTACGCAGCATTCGTAACAAGATAGATGAATTGACGGCACAAATAGAAATAAATGAGTACGATCTGATAACCATTACAGAGACGTGGCTGCAAGATGACCACGGCTGGGAACTGAATATTTAGGTTTATTTGACATTTTGGAAGGATAGGCAGAAAGGAAAAGGAGGTGGGGTAGCTCTGTTAATAAAGGACGAGATCAGTACAGTAGTGAGAAATGACCTTGACTCTTAAGATCAAAATGTAGAATCAGTTTGAGTGGAGATAAGAAATAATAAGGGAAAGAAGTCACTGGTGGTGTTGTTTATAGGCCCCCCAACTATTGCTGCACTGTGGGACAGAGTATAATTCAAGAAATAATGGGGGCTTGTAAGAAAGCTACTGCAATAATCATGGGTGATTATAATCTTCATACAGATTGGACAAATCAAATTGGCAAAAGAAGCCTTGAGGACGAGTTCATAGACTGTATTCAGGACAGTTTCTTAGAATAATACATTGTGAAACCAACCAGGGTACAGGCTATTATAGCTCTGGTAATGCGTTATGAGACAGGATTAATTAATGATCTCAGGTAAAGGATCCTCTCACCAATAATAGTGGAGAATAAAAAGAAAAGCAAGTCTTGCATTTATATAGTGCCTTTCACGACCACCGGACGTCTCAAAGCTCTTTACAGCCAATGAAGTACCTTTGGAGTGTAGTCACTGTTGTAATGTGGGAAATGCAGCAGCCAACTTGCATATAGCAACTCCCATGAACCGCACTGTGATAATGACCAGATAATCTGTTTTTGTTATGTTGATTGAGGGATATATATTGGCCAGGACACCGGGGATAAATCCCCTCTTCTTCGAAATAGTGCCGGGGGATCTTTTAGATCCACCTGACAGCGCAGATGGGGCTTCGGTTTAACGTCTCATCCGAAAGACAGTACCTCCGATGGTGCAGCACTCCCTCAGCACTGCACTGGAGTGTCAGCCTATATTTAGTTGTTCAAGTGCTAAGTCCCTATCAAGGGGCAAAAGGGAGGGAGGAACTTAAAACAATCACTATCACTGGAGAAAAAGTACACAGCAAACTAATGGGACTAAAGGCTGACAATCCCTTGGATCTGAGGCCAAGATCAGATCAGCCATGATCTTATTTAATGGCAGAGCAGGCTCGAGGGGCGAATGGCCTACTCCTGCTCCTATTTCTTACGTTCTTTTGTAATGCAATTGCAATAGAACAAGTGAGATTGAGTCTCATGTCATATTCTTAGGCTGAATTTCCATTTTGTTTACACAGCTACATCAACTGCTCCTACTACAACTACTGAGACAACTTCTACATCTGTAGTATCAACAACTACAACACCAATCGTTACATCCACTTCAGGACCAACAAGCACAAAAGTACCGGCAACTACAGAGAGCACCACCCTACCATCAACAACCCAATTAACAACAACCTTAACAACAGGGATCAGTCCAACAACAACAGCAAGCAGTAAGCAAGTGAAATTTTCTTCATCCGGCATTTTTCATGCATGTTCTGGAATGAAAGCAACAGCAGAATTATTTTTTCAATATCAGATAATGAAAAGAAACATCTGTTTTTTGGTATATACCCATGCACATATTTGATGAGGCTGAGCCTGCATCATTACTGTGTGATGAAATTATTGTTGAACCTGTCTATATGATAATATGTAGAATTGATCTCACGTACTAAATATCTACTGAATCAGAAAAGGCAGCAAAGTCAGTAATGCACTGATTATAGTATCCCACACTGATTTTACTGTTTTGTTCAAGCAGCAACACCAAGCACTGCAATGACAACAGAAACCTCTTCTTCCTCCGTACCATCAACAACTACATCACAGACCTCTTCACCCACCTCAGGGACAACAGTACCAACAACTACAGAGAGCAGCACTCAACCATTGACAACCCAAACCACAACAATCTCAACAACCGCTGTCAGTCCCACAACAGGAAGTAGTAAGAATCAGACCTTCTCTTCAACAGCTATTTCGTACTAATGGCGCTGAAAAGACTGAAACGCATGACAGAATTCTTCTTCTTCTTTTCATGTTGTCTTGCTGTTTGCTTTGGGGAACAGTGTGAAGTAGTGGAAGGGTTTGCAGATTGATTAACAGTCTGACTGGCCACATTATCGCTGCTTCCATGGCCATAACCACCTTTATACCAGCCGATAGGGTGGTTAGTCCTATGTGGCGGGAGTGTTTTATGGGCTCCCACAACACATACGATGATGGGAGCCACCCACACCCACCGGACGCGAGTATCCCACTGGATGTCAACCCAGAGTTAAAAGTCGGTTCTCCTACTCCTCTCGCCAGGACTGTCTGGAGTGGCTGTTTGAACTCTGCACCTTGTGGCCCAGAGGCAGGAATGCTGCCCCTGTGCCAAAGGCTCACTCCCAATGCCAGAATGAAAAACCTGTTATATTTTGTTGCCTTGTAATCACAGCTGGAGTGACGACATTTAACAACATCAGTATAGAAAGATGTCATGGTTGGATATTGCAATATTATATTTCTCAGATGTTACGTTTGGAAGAGCAATCATAACATGATAGAATTTAGTATTCAGTTTGAAGGTGAGAAACTTGGTTCTGAAACTAGTGTCTTAAACTTAAATAAAGGCAATTACAAGGATATGAAAAATGAGTTAGCTAAAGTGGACTGGGAAAATAGTTTAAAAGGCAAGATGGTAGATAAGCAGTGGCAGACTATTAAGGAGATATTTCAAAACTCTCAACAAAGTTATATTCCAGTGAGAAAGTCAGGGGGGGAAATTCAGTTGTTTGCGCCTCCCGTTAGCGCCTTAAGAGTGCGTTAATGGGGCGCAAAGCAACTAGCGCCCGGGCGCCGCGATGTTTGCACTGCTCGTGAAATTAACTAGACATTTTGCAGCAGCGCTAAACACGACTGCCATGATCTCCTGCGCCGGCAGATCATGACTTCAGTCAAGTGCGCAATGCCCCGGTAGTGCCCCGGACCCGATATTGAGTGGTGCCCCCTGCCTTACCGCCTGTCGCTAGCAACGACCGGTTGAGGGGAGCGTTTTGCAGTCAGAAAGGGACTGGGGGAGCGATATTTAAAGGCGACCGCTTCCTGCCTTTTTTTGTTGGTGACATTTTTGCACCACACATTCTGAGAGAGAGAGAGAGAGAAACTTCTGGAGAGATTCAACGCTGTGTGAAGGAGTTTTGGGTACTGAGCAGCACCTTGCAGGTTCATTTTGATTTGCCCTTCCTTGCTTCACCAAAACTCTGAGGTAGCACCTCGCTTCTCGGCATGTGCACCTTAACACAGGTGTGAAGCGCCTGATTTAACGCTCAAATCACCTCCAGGGGTGATAAAAGCCAAGTTTGCCGTTGGAGGCGATAATTAGTGCCAGGCGCTAAACTTTGCGCACGGCCGATAATGGCGCCCCAAACGGAGCGATACTGATTTTTTCCCCCAGAGACTCTACGAGAATGGATGAACAATCCGTGGCTTACTAAGGAAGTTAAGGAGGGTATCAAATTGCCGGAAAAGGCATGCAACGTTGCGAAGATTAGTAGTAGGCCAGAAGGTTGTGAAATTTTTTGAAACTTGCAAAGGATGACTAAAAAAATAAAGGGAGAAAATAGATTATGAGAGTAAACTAGCAAGAAATATATAAACAGACAGTAAGAGCTGCTACAAGTATACAAAAAGGAAGAGAGAAGCTAAAGTAAACATTGGTACCTTAGAGGCTGAGACTGGGGAATTAATAATGGGAAACAAGTGTAGTGTATGTACCTTTAAGGGGGAGAACTACTTTTTACAGCTCCTGTATCCTGTAGTACCAGCAGTGACCACACCTGTATATAAACCCTGAGTAGTGCTCTGTACAGTCAGTTGCAGTTTGAACCCTCATTCAGTAAACACCTGTTGATCATTCCCTGCAGTCTTTGTCTGATTATTGAAGGACACCACATTAAGATACCCGGATCTAACATTGGCGATGAGAAAGATTCGAACCTACCTGCAACTCTGCATCACCTCCCAGGGATTCGCTCCTGGAGAACAGTGGAAGGTGGTCGAGTCCAGAAGCACGGGCATCGCAGGGGAGGCTGTCGAGAGCCAGGCTTGGCTTTCCAGCCATGGTGGTCCAGCGAGACGGGCTGGCAACAGGTACTGCACAGACTCTTCCCGGACAGTGGCGGCTAGAGCCGACCGAGCGGCACAGAAAGGGCCGAGCAGCGTCGACAGGGGAGAGAGAGAGGGCAGAACGCACGGGGCGCAGCCGGTGTTCAAGAGCCGAGCAGCATCAACGAGAGAGAGCAGAGCGCAGCCGGTGTTCGGGACCGAGTGGCGTCAACGGGGGAGAGAGGCGAGAGAGAGCAGAGCGCAGCCAGTGTTCAGGGGCCGAGCAGCGTCAACGGGGGGAGAGAGGCACGCAGGAAAATGCGAGGTGCTGCCATTGCCACGAGGACCGCAGAGAACGGCATTGGCAGCAGCGCAGGAGCAGCGTGCGAGGCCCACAGGGCATCGCCATTTGCCAGGAGGACCGCCGAGAGCGGCATTGGCAGCAGCGCGGGAGACGCCATTTTAAGCCGTTGTGGGGAAGAAAGGAAAGCGCGGCAGACGCCATTTTAAGCCGCAGCGGGGAAGAAAGGAAAGCGCGGGAGACACCATTTTAAGCCAGTCTAACCACTCAAAAAAATGCCGAAGAGTGGCAGTATCACAGCGTTTGACAATGAAGTCAAAGATTGGACGACATATGTCGAACGCATAGAAGTATACTGCAAGGCGAATGAAGTGCCAGATGACAAGAAAGCGCTGGTATTGTTGAATTCAATGGGTACAAAAACGTATGGCTTACTATGAAACCTAGTAACCCCAGAGAAGCCAGTAGAAAAGGATTTTGAAAACATAGTGTCAATCCTACAGGACCACTTAAACCCCACACCGCTGCTGATAGCAGAAAGATTTAAGTTTCACAAAAGGAACCAGCATAAAGATCAAAGTAATGCTGAGTATTTAACGGAACTGCACAAGCTATCGAAACACTGCCAGTTTGGAACGGGACTAGCAGATACTTTAAGGGACAAGTTTGTGTGTGGGCTTCAAAGTGAAGGAACCCAGAAACGGCTTCTATCAGAAAAGGATCTTACGCTGGACAAGGCTTTCAGCATTGCAGTATCACACGAAGCAGCAGCATGGGGCGCTGCAGAGATACAACGGAGACCGCAAGAATATGGCACAAATGAAATGTCATACGGAACAGTGAAGTGCTATCGCTGCGGCAGAACAACACACGACCATAATGATTGCTGGTTCAAGGACAAAGTGTGCAGACAGTGTGGAAAAGTAGGACACATAGCAAGAGTCTGCAGGTCAGGAAAGAAAACCAGCAGCAAGAAATCTCCACAGGAGAAGTACAAGAAGGTACATAAGGTGACGGAGAGTAGTTCAGACGAACAGAAGAGTGATACAGACTCCGGAAGCAAGGAGCTGGGTTGTCTGAAACTACATAATGTGATCAAAACGGAGGATCACCAAACTATCTGGGTCACACTCAAGATAGCAGGAGTCCAAGTGAAAATGGAATTGGACACAGGATCAGCCCTAACAGTCATAAACCGAAGGGACTACAAGCGGCTATTCTCACATATACCCTTGAGAGATACAAAGATTGTCTTGAAGACGTACACGGGGCAAAAAGTCTACCCCAAAGGAAAAATAAGGGTGAACATTATATATAACAGCAAAGAAACACCAAAAATGGACCAATATGTATTGCCAGATGGAGGACCACCACTACTAGGACGTGAATGGATCCGGAAGATACAGCTAGATTGGCATTCCATACAAATACTGACTGTAGATGCCAAAAAGGATGACGCGTCACACCTGGACGACTGTCAAAAATGCTAACTGATGCACAAGAAGTGTTCCAGCAGGGACTCGGAGCACTAAAAGGCATAACAGCGACGATCAAAATAGAGGAAAATGCAAGCCCAAAGTTTTTTAAGGCCAGACCGGTACCTTATGCGATCCGCCCAGCCGTCGAAGCAGAGCTGGAAGGTTTGGAACGTTCAGGAGTACTGTCCAAAGTGGACTGGAGCGAGTGGGCTACACCCATCGCTCCTGTAATGAAGAGGTCGTTGAGTAATACGTCTGGGGAACCAAAGAAGGTTCGCTTCTGTGGGGACTTTAAGGTGACAGTGAACCCAGTCCTTCATACTGTACAATATCCACTTCCGCGGATTGAAGATATTTTCACCTCGCTATCTGGAGGGAAACGCTTCACTAAGATTGATCTGGCCCAGGCGTACCTGTAGTGTCCGCGTATCAATAATACACGGACTGCAGGAGAACAATAATAACAGGTATTTACTGAACAGAGGGTAAGCTTAAACTGAAAGTACAGAAGCCTGCTATGGCTTTATATACAGGTGTGGTCACTGCCGGTACTACAGTATAAAGTCAGATCTCTCTTAAAGGTACATACACAACAATTCCTCCCCTTTTAGATAAACAGTACATAACATTCATTTAACAATTAAATAATAACTAATTACAATTACAATTTTCTCTGTACTATATACATCAACTGAAATAATCATTTATAAGTTCAGTCTTTGAGGAGGCTTCCTGATCCTGACTGGATAGCGCCTTTCTCGAGTATCCTGTTCTTGCGGCGGAGTCGATTCTGGCTCATTGTCATTGGTTGGTTTGTCAGCTACCAATGCCACTGATTCTGAGGTAGACGCAATCTGTACTTCGGGTTCATTACCAGGTGCACATGCTCGTGGTATGGGTTTGGCTTGTTCCTGTGACTCTAGAATCTGGCCAGCATGGCATCTCATGATGCTCTCTCCAACATCCATTGTGTACATTAGTGGTCCCTGCTGTGTGCATATCGTTCCTGGCAGCCATTTTTCTGTTCGGTAGTCGCGGCCCAAGACTGGTTGCCCTATCTTGAAGCTCCTGGTTGGCTTCTCATTGATGTGCTGGAATTGCTTATCCTCAACATCTCGTCTTATGTTTGGTTTGAGCAAATCCAGGCGACATCTTAGCCTTCGGTTGAAGAACATTATGGCTGGAGCTTGGTTGGTGACTGCATGTGTCGCATTCCGGTAAGCAAACAAGAAATTATCCACCTTGTGTTGTAGTGGTATGTCGTCGTTATACATCGCCTTTATTGCCTTTTTAAAGGTCTGAACAAACCTCTCAGCCAATCCATTTGTGGCTGGATGATATGGGGCAGATGTGTAATGTTTCACCCCATTATTCCTCAGAAACCTCCGGAAATCATCGGACACAAACTGTGGCCCATTGTCGGAGCAAATCTGTTCTGGCAAGCCATTCCTGGCGAAGATGGTCCGTAGGACTACAATAGTTTTCTCCGTGGTGGTGGAGGACATTTTGATGACCTCTGGCCATTTCAAATGGGCATCCACGGCGATTAGAAACATTGAGTCCATAAATGGACCAGCAAAATCAATGTGTACCCGTTGTCATGGAGATGAGGGCCACTCCCATGTGTGTAGCGGGGCCTGTGGTGGAGCGTTTTGGACCTTCTGGCATCCTGTGCATCTCTTGGTCATATCCTCGATTTCTTTATTGATTCCCGGCCACCACACAAACGTCCTGGCTAGGCTCTTCATTTTTACCCCTCCCAGATGACCCTCATGAAGCTCATTGAGCACTCTATCTCTCAACTTGGGTGGAATTACCACTTGGGATCCACACATCAAGGTCCCCCGGCACACTGACAGCTGTTCTCTCCTTGGCGAGAATGCTGGCAACAGTGAGTCGCCATGTGCTGGCCATCCCTTCGCCATCAAATCATAGACCCAAGAGAGTGTCGGGTCATTTCGGGTTTCCTTCTCTATACTTGAGTTTGTAACAGGTAGACATTCGACTATGGTCGAATGGAATATCTCAACAGGGTCCACTGCAGGTGCTTCCTCCACCGTAGGCAACGGTAGACGCGACAGCCCATCAGCGTTTCCATGCTGTTTCGTACCCTTGTACTCTATGTCGTACTGATGTGCCCCTAGAAAAAGTGACCATCTTTGCAGCCGTTGCGCCGTCATCGCCAGAACGCCCTTCTTTGGGTTAAAAATGGAGACCAGAGGCTGATGATCAGTCAGTAGGGTGAATTTCTGCCCGTGTAGATAGTGATTGAACTTCTTCACCCCCCCCCACACCAGGCTGAGGGCCTCCCTGTCAATCTGGGCGTAGTTACGCTCGGCTGAGGTTAACGAGCGCGACGCAAAGGCTATTGGCCTCTCTGCACCATCAAGGAATTTGTGTGACAGCACCGCTCCAATGCCGTAGGGAGACGCATCACATGCCAACCGAATAGGTAGTGTTGGATTGTAGTGGGCCAATACTTCTTTTGAAGTGATTAGGCATTTACATTTCTGAAAGGCACGCTTACACTCATCACTCCATTTCCATGTTACTCCAGTTTGCAGCAGGGCGTTCAGTGGGTGCAGAATTGTAGATAAATTCAGCAAGAACTTATGGTAGTAGTTCACCAACCCGAGGAACGACCTCAGTTGTGACACATTTTCCGGTGCTGGAGCCTTGACTACTGCCTCAATGTTGTCTGGGGACTTATGCAACCCTTCCTCATCAATCATGTGGCCACAATACGAGATTTGTCTCCTGAAGAACTCTCATTTGGGGCGGTTGGCTCGTAGCCCATATTCTTGTAATCTAGTGAGCACCTGCTCCAGGTTGGCAAGGTGTTCACTGTCATTTTCACCCGTAACCAGGATGTCATCCAAATAACACTGGGTCCCCGGGATCCCTTGCAGGACTGATGCTACCCCGAATACCAGTCGGTTGTACTGGTAAAGACCTTTGTGAGTGTTTATCGTGAGGTATTTCCTAGATGCTTCTTCCAACTCCATTTGCAGATACGCTTGGCCAGATCAATCTTCGTAAAGCATTTCCCTCCAGATAGTGAGGCGAAAATATCTTCTATCGGTGGAAGTGGATATTGTACTGTGTGCAGGACTTGGTTCACAGTTACCTTGAAGTCCCCACAGATGCGAACCTTCTTTGGCTCCCCAGGCGTGCTGCTCAATGATTTCTTCATTACAGGAATGATGGGTGTGGCCCACTCTCTCCAGTCCACCTTGGACAGCACACCCGAACGCTCCAGACTCTCCAGCTCTGCTTCAATGGCTGGGCGGATTGCGTACGGTACAGGTCTGGCCTTAAAAAATTTTGGGTTTGCGTTATCTTCGATTGTTATCATTGCCGTTACTCCTTTTCGAGTCCCAAGTCCTTGTTGGAACACCTCTTTCGTGTCAGTTAGAATTTTTGACAGTCATCCAGGTGTGACGTCGTCATCCTTTTTGTCAGTCACAGTTAGTGCCTGAATGGAATGCCAATCCAATTGTATTTTTCGGATCCATTCACATCCCAATAATGGTGGTCCTCCATCTTGTAATATATATAGATACAGTTTCTGTGTTTCCTTGCTGTTGTATTTAACTGGCACCCTTATTTTTCCTCTGGGGTAGACTTTTTGCCCCGTGTATGTCTTCAATACAATGGACGTGTCCTTCAAGGGTATGTGTGAGAATAGCCGCTCATAGTCTCGTCGATTCATGACAGTTAGGGCTTATCCTGTGTCCAATTCCATCTTTACTTGGGACCCTGCTATCATGAGGGTGACCCAAATGGTTCAGTGATCCTCCTTTGCGATCACGTTGTGTAACTTTAGACAACTTAGTCTCCTGTTCCCGGAGTCATTATCACTCTCCTGATCATCTGAACTACTGTCTGTCATTTTTTTTACTTTCTTGTACTTTTCCTTAGTAGTTCTTTTAGTGTTGGTTTTCTTTCCCGACCTGCAGACTCTTGGTAGGTGTCCCATTTTCCCACATTGCCTGCATACTTTGTCCTTAAACCAGCAGTCCTTCTGATCATGGGTTGTTCTGCCGCAGCAATAACACTTTTCTGCTCCATATGCCATTTCGTTAGTGCTGTATTCTTGTGGTTTCTGTTGTATTTCCGCAGCTCCCCGTGCTGCTGCTTCGTAGGATACTGCCACGCTGAAAGCCTGTTCTAGCATCAGGTCCTTTTCCGAAAGTAGTCGTTCCTGGGTTCCTTCACTCTGGAGCACGCAGACAAACTTATCCCTTAAGGTGTCTGCCAGTCCTGCTCCGAACTGGCAGTGCTTCGATAACTTGCGTAGTTCCGTAAGATAGTCAGCATTGCTCTCATCTTTGTGCCGGTTTCTTTTATGGAACTTGAATCTTTCTGCTATCAGCAGCGGTGTAGGGTTTAGGTGTTCCTGTAAGATATTAACAATCTCTTCAAAACTTTTCTCCATTGGTTTAGCTGGGGTAATTAAATTCCGCAATAGGCCGTACGTTCTCGCGCCCATCAAATTTAATAATACCGACGCCTTCTTTCCATCGGCCACCTCATTTGCCTTGCAGTACACTTCAATTCTTTCTACATACGTGGTCCAGTCTTCTACCTCATTGTCGAAAGCAGTGATACTGCCGCTCTTCGACATCTTGGGTGGTTTAAAATGGTGCCTCCCGTGCTTTTTCTTCTTCCCCAATGGATTAAAATGGCGCCTCCCGCGCTTTTCCTTCTTCCCCAATGGAATAAAATGGCGCCTCCCATGCTTTTCCTTCTTCCCCTTGCTGCTCCTAGCGTTCTACAGGGAAATGGCGGAGACCCACAGCTTCAGCGCGTCTCCCTTTTCCTTCCCCTCGTTTTATTTTCTCTACGCTGCCCAGTTCTTGAGCACCGACCGCGCCCTGTGCGCTCCACCCTCTCTCTCTCTCTTTTCCTCCCGACGACGCTGCACGGCCCCTTTGCAGAGCCGCTCGATCAAGCTCGAGCCCACCGCAGTCCAGAATGGTCAGCGCACTACCTGCTACCAGCACGACTTGCTGGAACACCTTGACTGGGGAGCCAAGCCCAGCTCTCCACAGCCTCCCCTGCAATTCTCCGAACTCCGATGGATCCCTGGGCGGTTGCCCGCGGTCGACGCCCGTTGCTCTGACTTCGACCTCCAAGAAGCTTCTTTCCAGGGAAAGATCACCGTGAGGTGATGCAGTACTGCAGGTGAGTTCGAACCTGCTCGTCGCCAGTGTAGTGTCCGCGTATCAATAATACATGGACTGCAGGAGAACAATAATAACAGGTATTTACTGAACAGAGGGTAAGCTTAAACTGAAAGTACAGAAGCCTGCTATGGCTTTATATACAGGTGTGGTCACTGCCGGTACTACAGTATAAAGTCAGTTCTCTCTTAAAGGTTCATACACAACAGTACCTGCAAATGGAGGTAGAAGAAGCCTCAAAACAGTACCTCACGATCAACACTCATAAAGGTCTCTACCAATACAACCGGCTGGTGTTTGGGGTAGCATCAGCTCCGGCTATTTGGCAAAGGGCAATGGAACAAGTCCTGCAAGGGATTCCAGGGACCCAGTGTTATTTGGACGACATCCTGGTCATGGGCGAAAATGACAGTGATCACCTCGCCAACCTGGAGCAGGTGCTCTCTAGATTGAAGGAATATGGGCTCCGAGCTAATCGCCACAAATGCGAGTTTTTCCAGGAGCAGATATCGTATTGTGGCCACGTTATTGATAAAGAGGGGTTACATAAGTCCCCTGAAAAGATTGAGGCAGTAGTCAAGGCTCCAGCACCGGAAAATGTGTCACAACTGAGGTCGTTCCTCGGGCTGGTGAACTACTACCATAAGTTCTTGCCGAATTTGTCTACCGTACTACACCCACTGAACACCCTACTGCAAACGGGGGTACCATGGAAGTGGAGTGACGAATGTAAACGAGCTTTCCAGAAGAGCAAAGCATTGATCACATCAAAAGAGGTGTTGGCTCATTTCAACCCAGCACTACCAATTCGGTTGGCGTGTGATGCATCACCCTATGGCATTGGAGCGGTGCTGTCGCACAAATTCCCGGACGGCTCGGAGAGGCCAGTAGCATTTGCGTCTCGGTCACTAACCTCAGCCGAGCGTAACTATGCCCAGACTGATAGGGAGGCCCTCAGCCTAGTGTGGGGAGTGAAAAAGTTCAATCACTATCTGCACGGGCAGAAGTTCACCTTGCTGACTGACCACCAACCACTTGTCTCCATCTTTAACCCAAAGAAGGGCGTTCCGGTGATGACTGCGCAACGGCTACAAAGATGGTCGCTTTTTCTAGGGGCGCACCAATATGAAATAGAGTATAAGGGCACGAAACAGCATGGAAACGCTGATGGGCTATCACGCCTGCCACTGCCTACTGTGGAGGAAGCACCAGCAGTGGATCCTGTCAAAATATTTCATTCGACTATAATTGAATGCTTGCCAGTAACTAACGCTGGTATAGAGAAGGAGACCCAAAATGACCCGACACTGTCTCGGGTATATGATTTGACGGTGAAGGGATGGCCAGCACATGGCGACTCACTGTTGCCAGCATTCTCATCCAGAAGAGAACAGCTGTCAGTATGCCAGGGGACCTTGATGTGTGGATCCCGAGTGGTAATTCCACCCAAGTTAAGGGAGAGAGTGCTCAATGAGCTTCACGAAAGTCATCTGGGAGGGGTGAAAATGAAAAGCCTTGCTAGGGATTATGTGTGGTGGCCGGGGATCGATCAGCAAATCGAGGACCTGACAAAGAGCTGCTCAGGATGCCAGAAGGTCCAAAATGCACCACCACATGCCCCTCTACACCCATGGGAGTGGCCCTCATCTCCATGGCAACGGGTGCATATTGATTTTGCTGGTCCACTCATGGACTCAATGTTTTTAATAGCCGTGGATGCGCACTCGAAATGGCCTGAGGTGATCAAAATGTCCTCCACCACCACGGAGAAAACTATTGCAGTCCTACAGACCATTTTTGCCAGGAACGGCTTGCCAGAGCAGATTTGCTCTGATAACGGACCACAGTTTGTGTCCGAAGAGTTTTGAAGATTTATGAAAAGGAATGGGGTAAGGCATTACACATCCGCCCCGTATCATCCAGCCACAAATGGATTGGCTGAGAGGTTCGTACAAATCTTTAAGAAAGCAGTAAAGGCCATGTGCGATGACGACATTCCGCTGCAGCATAAGGTGGACAATTTCCTGTTAGCCTACAGAAATGCGACACATGCA
Organism: Somniosus microcephalus; assembly: GCF_052327205.1. Classification (NCBI taxonomy): domain Eukaryota; kingdom Metazoa; phylum Chordata; class Chondrichthyes; order Squaliformes; family Somniosidae; genus Somniosus; species Somniosus microcephalus. Next base: position 40,637,480 of record NC_140992.1, on the reverse strand, counting down.
GTCACCAACCAGGCCCCGGCCATGATGTTCTTTAACCAAAGGTTGAGATCTCGTCTGGATTTGCTCAGACCAAATGTACGAAGAGATGCTGAGAATAAGCAATTCCAGCACATCAATGAGAAGCCGACAAGGAGCTTCAATGTAGGGCAACCAGTCTTAGCCCGCGACTACCGAACAGAGAAATGGCAACCAGGAACGATATGCACACGGCAGGGGCCACTAATTTACACAGTGGATGTTGGGGATAACATTGTGAGACGCCATGCTGACCAGATCCTAGAGTCACAGGGACGAGTCAACCCCATGTCTCGGCCATACATACCTGGTGAGGAACCCGGCGTACAGGTCGCATCTACCTCAGAAACAATAGCATTGGAAGCTGATGAATCAACTGACGACAGGGTGTTAGAATCGCCTCCGCACCAAGAGCGAGACACTCGGGAAAGGCGTTATCCAGAAAGAATCAGGAAGTCTCCCCAAAGACTGAATTTATAAATGGACTATTTCCAGTTAATGTTGCATGTTAAAAGTGTTAATTGTAATTAGTTTGAGATTTAATTGTTAAATGAGTGTTATGGTACTGTTAATCTAAAAGGGGAGGAATTTTAGTGTATGTACCTTTAAGGGGGAGAACTACATTTTACAGCTCCTGTATCCTGTAGTACCGGCAGTGACCACACCTGTATATAAACCCTGAGTAGTGCTCTGTACAGTCAGTTGCAGTTTGAACCCTCATTCAGTAAACACCTGTTGATCGTTCCCTGCAGTCTTTGTCTGATTATTGAAGGACACCACATTAAGATACCCGGATCTAACAACAAGGAAATGGCGGAGACTTTGAACAAATATTTTGTTTCTGTCTTCAGAGTAGAAGGCTCTAAAAACATTCCAATAACAGTGGAAAATCAAGGGGCAAAAGGGAGGGGGGAACTTAAAACAATCACTATCACTGCAGAAGAAGTACTAGGCAAATTAAAGGGACTAAAGGCTGACAATTCCCCTGGATCTGATGGCCTGCATCCTAGGGTCTCAAAAGAAGTGGCTGCAGAGATAGTGGATGCATTGGTTGTAATCTTCCAAATTTCCCTAGACTCTGGAAAGATCCCAGCAGATTGGAAAATCACAAAGGTAAAGCCCATAATCAAGAAAGGAAGGAGACAGAAAGCAGGAAACTATAGGCCATTTATCCAAACATCTGTCATTGGGAAAATGCTGGAATCCATTATTAAGGAAGTAGTAGCAGGACATTTAGAAAATCAAATACAATCAAGCAGAGTCAGCATGGTTTTATGAAAGGGAAATCATGTTTGACAAATTTAACAGAGTTCTCTGAGAATCTAATGAGCAGGGTGGATAAAGGGGAACCAGTAAATGTAATGTATTTGGATTTCCAATAGGCCTTCGATAAGGTGCACACAAAAGGTTACTACGCAAGCTAAGAGCTCATGGTGTTGGAGGTAACATATTAGCACAGGTAGAGGATTGGGAAGCTAACAGAAAACCGAGAGTTGGGATAAATGGGTCATTTTCAGGTTGGCAAACTGTAGCAAGTCGGGTGCCACAGTGATCAGTGCTGGGGCTCAACTATTTACAATCTATATTAATGACTTGGATGAAGGGACCAAGTGTATTCTAGCCAAATTTGCTGACAATACAAAGATAGGTGGGAAAGCAAGTTGTGAGGAGCATACGAGTCTGCAACGAGATATAGATAGGTTAAGTGAGTGGGCAAAATTTGGCAGATGGAGTATAATGTGGAAAAGTGTGAGGTTATCCAGTTTGGTAGGAAGAATAGAAAAGAAAAATATTATTTAAATGGAGAGAGACTACAGAATGCTGTGGTACAGCGGGATCTGGGTGTTCTCGTACATCAAACACAATGGGTTAGCATGCAGGTACAGCCAGTAATTAGGAAGGCAAATGCAACGTTGGCCTTTATTGCAAGGGGAATGGAATATAAAAATGGGGATGCCTTGCTACAACTGTACAGGGCATTGGTGAGACCATGCCTAGAGTACTGCATACATCTTTGGTCTTCTTGTTTAAGCAGGGACTTTTGCATTGGAGGCAATTCAGATGAAGTTCACTAGGTTAATTCCTGGGATGAATGTCTAATGAGGTAAGGTTGAGCAGGTTAGGCCGATACTCATTGGAGTTTAGCAGAATGAGAGGTGATCTTATTGAAAGATATAGGGCAGGATTTTCATTGGGCCGTGGAGGCGGGATTGGAGGCGTGTGAGGTGTTAAAATCTCGAAATTGGGGGGCACGAACCCATCCCACTCCCAACCCGCCTCTATGCCAATTTCAAAGGAGGTGGATACCCGACCTGTGTTCGGAGCCGCCGCCACGAGGCGGGTAGGGGATTAGTGCCAATTAACTGCCCGTTTACAGGTAGTTAATAGGCAGTTTTTAGCCTAATCCCTATTTTTATTGCTGAAGTGTGGGATTCCCGACGGCTCCAAACCACGCCAAGTTAGCGAGGCGGGCCGTCAGGCTGAAGGACTTGGAGGGTTCGAGATGTCCGGTGTTCAGGTGAGTGATGGCTGCATGAGTGAAGAGGTAAGTGTGTTTGGTGTGTGTAAAGAGTTTAAAGAAGTTTTACTTAACTTTACTTACCTTTACAGCCTTCCTTCCTTCAGGTCTCGGGAGTCCCTCATCTCACCGGCACAGAAAGCAGAATGGCCGCAAACTGTCAAAAGTTGCAGCGTTCAGCTTTCTGTTCTGGAGCGATCTCTAAATCAGCCTGAAAGGAAGGAATTAACTTAGTGTGCAGATTGTCAGTGCTTGACAGCTTCAAAGAGCTCTCAAACGCTGATATTTCATCTGTCAAAAGTTCTTGACAGATGAAATGTCAATCTGTGATGTCACCTGTTGCCGGGTGGCCCTTAATTGGCCTGCTGAGTCCGCTGGGCGGGCTCAACAAGATCAATCAAGTGAAAAACGAGTGGGTTGGCCACAAATCGATGGAGGTGGGACTACAACCCCGAACGTTGTAGTCCCACCTCCTACACGCCTCCAGAATCAAAATCCAGCCCATAAGATTCTGACGTGGCTTGAAAGGGTAGATGCTTAAAGAATGTTTCCCCTCATTGGGGAATCTAGAATTAGGGATCATAGATTCAGAATAAGGTGTCTCCCATTCAAGACTGTGATGAGGAAGAATTTCTTCTCTCAGAGGGTCATGAATCTTTGGAATTCTCTACCCCACAGAGCTGTGGAGGCTGAGTCATTGAATATATTGAAGGCTGGGATAGAGAGATGTTTGAACAACAGGGGAGTCAAGGTTTATAGGGAAAAGGCAGAAAAGTGGAGTTGAGGCCAAGATCAGATCAGCCATGATCTTATTGAACGGCGGAGCAGGCTCGAATGGCCGAGCCGGCTCCTATTTCTTATGTTCTTATGCAAGGTAATTTAAATAGAAGAAGTGAGATTGAGTCTCAGGTTATATTCTACGGCTGAATTTCCATTTTGTTTACACAGCTACATCAAATGCTCCTGCTACAACTACTGAGACATCTTCTACATCTGTACTATCAACAACTACAACACTAATCATTACATCCACTTCAGGACCAACAAGCACATCAGTACTAACAACTCCGGAGAGCACCACCCAACTGTTGTGTATGTACCTTTAAGAGAATAACTGGTCTCAGACTGCAGTACCGGCAGTGACCACCCCTGTATAAAAGGCGCTAGTGAGCCTCTGTTGTTTTAGTTTCACTATTGACTTCCACCAGTAAAAACGTGTTTTGTTAACTCCTGCTGTCCGTGTCTCAATCATTCACGGACATAATACTGGCAACGAGCAGATACGAACCTACCTACAGTCTGCACCACCTCCTGGGATCCGTTCCTACAGCGAAGTGAGCAGAGGTCGAGGCCAGAAAGAAAAGAAAGTAAGAGGCAGTAGAAATGGGCGTCGACCGTGGGCATCCGCCCTGTGTTGCAGAGTTGAAGATTGCTGGAGAAGCTGTCAGATGCGGGGCCTGGTTCCTGTCGACGGTGCTTCAGCTAATCGGGCTGGTGGCAGGTAGTGCACTGATCCTTCCTGGGCTGCGGCGGTCGCGAACTCAAGCGGGTGGTTTGCAACGGGGCCGAGCAGCGTTGTCGGGAAGAAGAGAGAGAGAGGGTGGAGCACACAGGGTGCGGCCGGTGCTACGAAGCCGGGCTGCGTATAGACCCGCGAAGAGGGAGGCAAGAGTCCCACAGGGTTGTGCCACGACGGGAAAATAATTTTTAAAAATAAAAAAAATATTAAACGCACAAGAAACCGTGGAAAGCAGCGCCATCTTAATCAGCGGGGAAGAAGGCAAAGCGCGGGAGGCGCCATTTTAGATTTGCAAGATGCCGTAGACTGGCTGTATCACTGCTTTTGATAATACAATAGAGGACTGGACCACGTATGTGGAAAGAGTCGAGGTATATTTCGAGGCAAACGAAATAGCGGAGGAGAAAAAGGCATCGATATTGTTAAACTTAATGGGCGCTAGAACGTACGGCCTATTGCGGGACCTGATTACTCCAGCCAAACCGAAGGCGAAGAGTTTTAACAAAATTGTTGCTGTCCTACAGGAACACCTAAACCCTGCACCGCTGTTGATAGCAGAAAGATTTAAATTTCACAGGAGAACTCAGCACAAAGATGAGAGCAATGCTGAGTATCTTACGGAACTACGCAAGCTATCAAAGCACTGCCAGTTCGGAGCAGGACTGGCAGATACCCTACGGGACAAATTTGTCTGTGGACTCCTGAGTGAAGGAACACAGAAGAAGTTACTCTCAGAGAAAGAGCTGACGCTAGAGAAGGCTTTCAGCATGGCAGTATCGTATGAAGCAGCAGCCAGGGGAGCTGCAGAAATTCAACAAAAACCACAGGAATACGGCACCCACGAAATGACACGGGGATTTGCAAAATGTTATCGCTGCGGCAGAACTAACCATGACCAGAAGGACTGCTGGTCCAAAGACAAAATATGCAGGCAATGCGGGAAGATGGGACACATTGCATGAGTTTGCAGGTCTGGGAAGAAGACCAGCGACAACAAAAAGGCTACTAAGGAACCGTACAAGAAAGTACAAAAGATGACGGACAGTAGTTCCAAAGACCAGATGAGCGATAGTGAATCCGGGAACAGGAGACTAAGCTGTCTCAAACTTCACAATGTAATCGCAAAAGAGGATCACCGAACCATTTGGGTCACCCTCACGATAGCAGGGTCCCAAGTTAAAATGGAATTGGATACAGGATCAGCGCTAACCGTCATGAATAGACGAGACTACGAGCGGCTATTTTCACACATACCCTTGAGAGAGACATCCATCGTCTTGACGACGTATACGGGGCAAAAAGTATACCCCAGAGGAAAAATAAGGGTGCCTGTCGAATACAACGGCAAGAAAATACGGAAATTGTATCTCTACATACTGCCAAATGGTGGACCACCGTTATTGGGACGGGAATGGATCAGGAAGATAAACTTAGATTGGCACTCCATTCATGCAATGACGGTGGACGGTAAAAAAGATGAAGACGTCACTCCTGGACGATTGTCAACAATCTTAGCTAACGCCAAAGAGGTATTTCAACAAGAACTGGGCACGCTTAAAGGCATAACTGCCTCGATAAAAATAGAAGAGAATGCAGTTCCCAAGTTTTTCAAAGCAAGACCGGTACCATATGCAATTCGCCCAGCCGTCGAGGCAGAGCTGGAGAATCTGGAGAAGGCGGGCGTGTTGTCTAAGGTCGACTGGAGCGAGTGGGCGACACCCATCGTTCCTGTCATGAAGAAAACGTTAAGCAATAAGCCCGGGGAGCCAAGGAAGATTCACATCTGTGGCAATTTCAAGGTGACGGTGAATCCAGTCCTTCACACAGTACAATATCTTCTTCCAAGGATAGAAGACATCTTCGCCTCACTGTCTGGAGGGAAGCGTTTTACAAAAATTGACCTAGCACAAGCATATTTGCAGATGGAGGTTGAAGAGTCCTCTAGGAAGTATCTCACGATAAACACTCACAAAGGTCTTTACCAGTATCATCGATTGGTATTCGGAGTAGCATCGGCTCCGGCGATATGGCAAAGAGCGATGGAACAAGTCCTGCAAGGGATTCCGGGGACTCAGTGTTACTTGGACGATATCCTTGTGACAGGTGAAGATGACAGTGAACACCTTAACAACCTAGAACAGGTGCTCACTAGACTACGGGAACATGGGCTGCGAGCCAACCGCCCCAAGTGCGAATTTTTTAAGAAACAGATATCGTATTATGGCCACGTGATTGATGAAGAGGGGCTACATAACTCCCCTGACAAAATTGAAGCAGTTGTTAAGGCCCCAGCGCCTGAAAATGTGTCGCAACTGAGGTCATTCCTCGGATTGGTGAATTACTACCATAAGTTTTTGCCAAATTTGTCGACAATTCTGCACCCACTGAACGCCCTGCTATGAACGGGGGTAGCATGGAAATGGAGCGATGATTGTAAGCGTGCTTTTCAGAAGAGTAAGGACTTAATCACTTCAAGGGAAGTATTGGCTCACTACAACCCAGCACTGCCGATCAGACTGGCGTGTGATGCGTCTCCCTACGGCATTGGGGCGGTATTGTCACATAAATTCCTTGATGGTTTAGAGAGGCCGATAGCTTTTGCGTCACGCTCGTTAACTTCTGCCGAGCGTAACTACGCCCAGATTGACAGAGAGGCCCTCAGCCTAGTGTGGGGGGTGAAGAAGTTCAATCACTACCTGCACGGTCAAAAATTTACTCTACTAACTGATCATCAACCTCTTGTCTCCATTTTCAACCCTCAGAAGGGCGTACCGATAATGACAGCACAACGGCTGCAGAGATGGTCCCTTTTCCTAGGGGCACACCAATATGACATCGAGTACAAAGGAACTAAACAGCATGGAAATGCTGATAGATTGTCACGCCCACCGTTGCCGACGGTGGAAGAAGAAGACCTTGCAGTGGATCCAATGGAGTTATTCCACTCGACCATAGTCGAATGTCTCCCTGTGACGAATGCAAACATAGAAAAGGAAACACGGAATGACCCGACACTATCACGGGTCTATGATTTAACGGTGAAGGGATGGCCAGCACATGGCGAACCACTGCTGCCAGCATTCTCGCCGAGAAGAGAACAGCTGTCAGTGTGCAGAGGAACCTTGATGTGTGGATCCAGAGTAGTAATTCCACCTAAGTTGACGGATAGAGTGCTCAATGGGCTTCATGAGGGTCATCTGGGTGGGGTAAAAATGAAGAGCTTAGCCAGAGCGTTTGTGTGGTGGCCGGGAATCGATAGAGAAATCGAAGAGATGACCAAGAGCTGTGCAGGATGCCAGAAGGTCCAAAACGCCCCACCACAAGCTCCTCTGCATCCATGGGAGTGGCCCTCATCTCCATGGCAAAGGGTGCACATTGATTTTGCTGGTCCCTTCATGGACTCGATGTTTTTAATTGCGGTGGATGCACATTCAAAGTGGCCAGAAGTAATAAAAATGTCCTCAACCACCACGGAAAAAACTATCACAGTTTTACGAACCATATTCGCCAGGAATGCGCTGCCTGAACAGATTTGCTCTGACAATGGACCACAGTTTGTGTCTGAAGAGTTCCGGAGGTTCTTAAAGAACAATGGTGTTAAGCATTACTCATCTGCCCCATATCATCCAGCCACTAATGGATTGGCCGAGAGGTTTGTCCAAACATTCAAGAAGGCTACCAAGGCAATGTGTAATGAAGATATACCCCTACAACACAAGGTGGACAACTTCTTGTTTGCCTACCGGAATGCGACACATGCGGTTACCAACCAAATTCCAGCCATGCTGTTCTTCAATCGAAGACTACGATGCCGCTTGGATTTAGTTAAGCCAAACGTCCGAAGAGATGTGGAGAACAGGCAGTTTCAGAATATGAATGAAAGGCCGACCAGGAGTTTTAAGATAGGTCAACCAGTTTTGGCCCGGGACTACCGCACTGAGAAATGGCAGCCAGGAACGATTTGTACACGACAAGGACCTCTCATGTATACCGTGGACGTTGGGGAGAGCATTGTAAGACGCCATGCTGACCAGATTCTAGAGTCACTGGAAAACGTCAACTCCACACCATGATCTGATACACCTGGTAATGAAATCGACGTTCCAATTGCAGCTACCGCAGAACCGGTAATATTGGAAGCAGATGAACCAAACAACGACATTGATCCCGACTCAACATTGCCAGAAGAACCTGATACCCCAAAGAGGCGATATCCAGACAGAATCAGGAAGCCTCCTCAAAGACTGAACTTATAATTGCTTAAACTTAACCAATGTATCTTGCAACAGTAATTGTGATTGTAATTAGTTATCATTTAGTTGTTAAATGAATGTTATGTACTGTTTATCTAAAAGGGGAGGAATTGTTGTGTATGTACCTTTAAGAGAATAACTGGTCTCAGACTGCAGTACCGGCAGTGACCACCCCTGTATAAAAGGCGCTAGTGAGCCTCTGTTGTTTTAGTTTCACTATTGACTTCCACCAGTAAAGGCGTGTTTTGTTAACTCCTGCTGTCCGTGTCTCAATCATTCACGGACATAATACCAACCATCAACAACCCAATTAACAACAACCTCAACAACAGGGATCAGTCCAACAACAACAGCAAGTAGTAAGCAAGAGAAATTTTCTTCATCCGGCATTTTACAGTTCATGTTCTGGAAAGAAAGCAATAGCAGAATTATTTTTTTTAACTGCTAATGAAAAGAAACATCTGTTTGTTAGTATATACCCATGCACATATTTGATGAGGGTGAGCCTGCAACATTACTGTGTGAGGAAATTATTGTTGAACCTGCCATGTGATAATATGTAGAATTGTTCTCAAGTACTAAAGTTCTACTGAATCAGAAAAGGCAGCGCAGTCGGTAAAGCACTGATTATAGTATCCCACACTGATTTTACTGTTTTGTTCAAACAGCGATATCAAGCACTCCAACGACAACAGAAACATCTTCTTCGTCCATACCATCAACAACTACATCACAGACGTCTTCACCCACGTCAGGAACACCAGTAGCAACAACTACAGAGAGCAGCACTCAACCATTGACAACCCAAACCACAACAATCTCAACAACCGCTGTCAGTTCCACAATAGGAAGTAGTAAGAATCAGACCTTCTCTTTAGCAGCTATTTCATACTAATGGTGCTGAAAAGACTGAAACGCATGACAGAATTTTTCTTCTTTTTGTGTTGTCTTGCTGTTTGCTTTGGGGAACAGTGGAAGGGTTTGCAGGTTGATTAACAGTTTGACTGGCCACATTAACGCTGCTTCCATGCCCATAACTACCTTTATACCAGCCGATAGGTTGTTTAGACCTATGCGGCGGAAGGGTTCTCTGAGCTCCCACAACCCGTACGATGATGGGAGCCACCCACACCCACCGGACGCGAGTACAAAGTCAACACAGAGTTCAAAGTCGGACCTCCGACTCCACTCGCCAGCACTGTCTGGAGTGGCTGTTTGAACCCTGCACCTTGTGGCCCTGGGGCGGAAATGCTGCCCCTGCACCAAAGGCTCACTCCCAATGCCAAAATGAAAAACCACTTATAATTTGTTGCCTTATAATCACAGCTGGAGTGACAACATTGAACAACATCAGTATAGAAATATGTCATGGTTGGACATTGCAATATTGTATTTCTTAGATGTTACGTAGGGAAGAGCAATCATAACATGATAGAATTTAACATTCAGTTTGAAGGTGAGAAACTTGGGTGTGAAACTAGTGTCTTAAACTTAAATAAAGGCAATTCAAGGGTATGAAGAAAGAGTTAGCTAAAGTGGACTGGGAAAATAGATTAAAAGGCAAGATGGTAGATAAGCAGTGGCAGACTTTTAAGGAGATATTTCATCACTCTCAACAAAGTTATATTCCAGTGAGAAAGATAGACTCTATGAGAAAAATGAACCATCTATGGCTTACTGAGGAAGTTAAGGAGGGTATCAAATTGAAAGAAAAGGTATACAATTTTGCAAAGATTAGTGGTAGGCCAGAAGATTGTGAAATTTTTAGTAACTTACAAAGGTTGACTAAAAAAATAGAGGGAGAAAATAGATTATCAGAGTAAACTGGCAAGAAATATAAAAACAGATACTAAGAGCTTCTACAAGTGTACAAAAGGGAAGGGAGTAGTTAAAGTAAACATTGGTCCCTTGGAGCCTGAGACTGGGGAATTAATAATGGAAAACAAAGAAATGGCGGAAACTTTGAACAAATATTTTGTATCTGTCTTCATGGTAGAAAACACTAAAAGCTTCCCAATAATAGTGGAAAATCAAGGGGTAAAAGGGAGGGAGGAAATGAAAACTATCACTAGAGAAAAAGTACCAGGCAAACTAATGGGACTAAAGGCTAAAAAGTCCTCTGGATCTGATGGCCTGCATTCTAGGGTCTTAAAAGAAGTGGCTGCAGAGATAATGTATGCATTGGTTGTAACCTTCCAAAATTCCCTAGACTCTGGAAATGCCACTGCAAAATGGGAAACTGCAAATGTACGCCCATATTCAAGAAAGGAGGGAGAAAGAAGGCAGGAAACTATCGGCCAGTTAGCCTAACATCTGTCGTTGGGAAAATGCTGGAATCCATTATAAGGAAGTAGTAGCAGGACATTTAGAAAATCATAATACAATCAGCAGAGCCAGCACGGTTTTATGAAAGGGAAATTGTGTTTGACAAATTTGTGAGAGTTCTTTGATGCTGTAACGAGCAGGGTGGATAAAGGCTTTCGATAAGGTGCCATGTTAAATGTTACTGCACAAGATAAGAGCTCATAGTGTTGGGGGTAATATATTAGCACAGATAGAGGATTGGTTAAATACAGAAAACAGAGAGTCGGGATAAGCGGGTCATTTTTAGGTTGGCAAACTGTTCCTCGAGGGGTACCACAGCGATCAGTGCTGGGGCCTCAACTATTTACTATCTATATTAATGACTTGGATGAAGGAACCAAGTGTACTGTAGCCAAATTTACTGCTGATACAAAGATAGGTGGGAAAGCAAGTTGTGAGGAGGCCATAAAGAGTCTGCAAAGGGATATAGATAGTTTGTGAGTGGACAAAAATTTTGCAGATGCAGAATAATGTGGGAAAATTTGAGGTTATCCACTTTGGTAGGAAGAATAGAAAAGCAAAATATTATTTAAATGGAGAGAGACTACAGAATGCTGTGGTACAGCGGGATCTGGGTGTCCTCGTACATGACAAAAAAATGTTAGCATGCGGGGTACAGCAAGTAATTAGGAAGGCAAATGGAATGTTGGCCTTTATTGCAAGGGGGATGGAGTATAAACGTAAGGAAGTCTTGCTTAAACTGTACACGGAATTGGTGAGACCACACCTAGAGTACTGCGTACAGTTTTGGTCTTCTTACTTAAGGAGGGACTTTTGCATTGGAGGCAGTTCAGATAAAGTTCACTAGATTAATTCCTGGGATGAATATCTAATGAGGAAAGGTTGAGCAGTTTGGGTCTATACCCATTGGAGTTTAGAAGAATGAGGTGATCTTATTGACAGATATAAGATTCTGACGGGGCTTGACAGGGTTGATGCTCAGAGGATGTTTCCCCTCGTGGGGGAATCTAGAACTAGGGGGCATAGATTCAGAATAAGGGGTCACCCATTCAAGACAGAAATGAAGAGGAATTTCTCTCTCAGTGGATCATGAATCATTGGAATTCTCTTCCCCAGAGTGTTGTGGAGGCTGAGTCATTGAATATATTCAAGGCTGAGATAGAGAGATTTTTGAACTACAGTGGAGTCAAGGGTTATGGGGAACAGGCAGAAGAGTAGGGTTGAGGCCAAGATCAGATCAGCCATGATCTTATTCAATGGTGGAGCAGGCTCGAGGGGCTGAATGGCCTACTCCTGCGCCTATTTCTTATGTTTTTATGTAATGTAATTTAAATAGAAAAGTGAGCTCGAGGCTCATGTTATATTCTACAGCTGAATTTCCATTTTGTTTACACAGCTACATCAACTGCTCCTACTACAACTACTGAGACATCTTCTACATCTGTACTGTCAACAACTACAATACCAGTCGTTACATCCACTTCAGGACCTACAAGCACAACAGTAACAACAACTCCAGAGAGCACCACCCAAACATCAACAACCCAGTTAACAACAACCTTAACAACAGGGATCAGTCCAACAACAACAGCAAGTAGTAAGCAAGAGAAATTTTCTCCATCTGGCATTTTACACTGCATGTTCTGGAATGAAAGCAATAGCAGAATTATTTTTTTAATATCATACAATGAAAAGAAACATCTGTTTTTTAGTATATACCCATGCACATATTTGATGAGGGTGAGCCTGCAACATTACTGTGTGAGGAAATTATTGCTGAACCTGCCTATATCATAATAGGTAGAATTGTTCTCACGTACTAAACTTCTGCTGAAGCAGAAAAGCCAGTGCAGTCCGTAATGCACTGATTATAGTATCCAACACTGCTTTTACTGTTGTGTTCAAGCAGCTACATCAAGCACGGCAATGACAACAGAAACCTCTCCTTCCTCCATACCATCAACAACTACATCACAGACTTCTTCACCCACCTCAGGGACAACAGTACCAACAACTACAGAGAGCAGCACTCAACCATTGACAACCCAAACCACAACAATCTCAACAACCGCTGTCAGTCCCACAGCAGGAAGTAGTAAGGATCAGACCTTCACTTTAAAAGCTAATTCGTACTAATGCTGCTTAAAAGATTGAAACGCATGACAGAATTCTTCTTCTTCTTTTCATGTTGCCTTGCTGTTTGCTTTTGGGAACAGTGTGAAGTAGTGGAAGGGTTTGCAGATTGATTAACAGTCTGACTGGCCTCATTAACGCTGCTTCCATGGCCATAACTATCTTTATACCAGGCAATAGGGTGTTTAGTCCTATGCGGCGGGAGGGTTTTCTGGGCGTCAACAACCCATACGATGATGGGAGAGACCCACACCCACCGGACACAAGTATCCCACTGGATGTCCACCCAGAATTCAAAGTCTGAGCTCTGACTGCACTCGCCAGGACTGTCTGCAGTGGCTGTTTGAACCCTGCACCTTGTGGTCCAGAGGCAGGAATGCTGCCCTTGTGCCAAAGGCTCACTCCCAATGCCAGAATGAAAAACCTGTTATAATGTGTTGCCTTATAATCACAGCTGGAGTGACAACATTTAACAACATCAGTATAGAAAGATGTCATGGTTTGATATTGCAATATTATGTTTCTTAGGTGTTACTAGGGAAGTGCAATCATAACATGATAGAATTTAACATTCAGTTTGAAGGTGAGAAACTTGGGTCTGAAACTAGTGTCTTAAACTTAAATAAAGGCAATTACAAGGGTATGAAGAAAGTGTTAGCTAAAGTGGACTGGGAAAATAGATTAAAAGGCAAGATATTAGATAAGCAGTGGCAGACTTTTAAGGAGATATTTCATAAGCCTCAACAAAGTTATATTACAGTGAGAAAGGTAGACTCTAGGAGAAGGATGAACCATCCGTGGCTTACTAAGGAAGTTAAGGAGGTTATGAAATTGAAAGAAAAGGCATACAATTTTGCAAAGATTAGTGGTAGGCCAGAAGATTGTGAAATTTTTAGTAACTTGCAAAGGATGACTTAAAATAAAGGGAGAAAATAGATTATCAGAGTAAACCAGCAAGAAATATAAAAACAGACAGTAAGAGCTTCTGCAAGTGTACAAAATGGAAGGGAGTAGTTAAAGTTAACGTTGGTCCCTTAGAGGCTGAGACTGGGGAATTAATAATGGGAAACAAGGAAATGGCAGAAACATTGAACAAATATTTTGTTACTGTCTTCACAGTAGAAGACTCTAAAAACATTCCAATAATAGTGGAAAATCCAGGGCAAAAGTGAGGGAGGAACTTCAAACCATCACTATCACTAGAGAAAAAATACTAGGCAAACTAATGGGACTAAAGGCTGACAAGTCCCTTGGATCTGATGGCCTGCATCATGGGTCTTAAAAGAAGTGTCTGCAGAGATAGTGGATGCATTGATTGTAATCTTCCAAACTTCCCTAGACTCTGGAAAGGCCCCAGCAGATTGGAAAATCGCAAATGTAATGCCCATATTCAAGAAAGGAGGGAGACAGAAAGCAGGAAACTATAGGCCAGTTAGCCTAACATCTGTCATTGGGAAAATGCTGGAATCCATTATTAAGGAAGTAGTAGCAGGACATTTAGAAAAGCAAATACAATCAAGCAGAGTCAGCATGGTTTTATGAAAGGGAAATCATGTGTGACAAATTTAATAGCGTTCTCTGAGAATGTAACGAGCAGGGTGGATAAAGGGGAACAAGTAGATGTAATCTATTTGGATTTCCAACAGGCATTCGTTAAGGTGCCAGTGTACGACTGCACCTTGTATAGAAACATAGAAACACAGAAGATAGGAGCGGGAGTAGGCCATTCGGCCCTTCGAGCCTGCTCCGCTATTCAATGAGATCATGGCTGATCATCCAAATTCAGTACCCCGTCCCTGCCTTCTCCCCATATCCCTTGATCCCTTTAGTCTTAAGAAATATATCCAACTCCTTCTTGAATATATTTAATGAACTGGCCTCCACCGCCCTCTGTGGCAGAGAATTCCACAGGTTCACCACTCTCTGGGTGAAGAAATTCCTCCTCATTTCAGTCCTAAATGGCTTACCCCTTATCCTTAGACTATGACCCCTGGTTCTGGACTCCCCGGCCATCAGAAACATCCTTCCTGCATGTAGTCTGTCCAGGCCTGACAGAATTTTATAGGTTCGATGAGATCCCCTCTCAATCTTCTAAACTCCAGTGAGTATAAGCCCAATTGACACAATCTCTCCTCATACATCATTCCTGCCATCCCAGGTATCAGCCTGGTGAATCTTCGCTGCACTCCTTCCATGGCAAGAACGTCCTTCCTCAGATAAGGCGACCAAAACTGCACGCAATACTCAAGGTGCGGTCTCACCAAGGCACTGTACAACTGCAGCAAGACATCCTTGTTCCTGTACTCGAACCCTCTTGCTACAAAGGCCAACATACCATTTGCCTTCTTAACCGCCTGCTGCACCTGCATGCTTACCTTCAGCGACTGGTGCACAAGAACACCCAGGTCTCTTTGCACTTCCCCTTCTCCCAATCTATTGCCATTCAAAAAATAATCTGCCTTCCTGTTTTTGCCACCAAAGTGGATAACCTCACATTTATCCACATTATAGTGCATTTGCCATGTTTCTGCCCAATCACCCAACCTGTCCAAATCGTACTGGAGTTTCACGCCATCCTCCTCACAGCATACCCTCCCACCCAGCTTTGTGTCGTCTGCAAATTTGGAGATATTACATCCAATTCCCTCATCCAGATCATTAATATATATTGTGAACAGCTGAGGTCCTAGGACCGATCCTTGCGGTACCCCACTAGTCACTGCCTGCCACTCAGAAAATGACCCGTTTATTCCAACTCTCTGCTTGCTGTCCGCCAAGCAGTTCTCTATCCAAGTCAATACCCTGCCCCTAATCCCATGTCCCTTAATTTTGCACGCTAATCTTTTATGTAGGACCTTATCGAAAGCCTTCTGAAAGTCCAAATACACCACATCCACTGGTTCTCCCTTATCTATTTTACCAGTTACATCCTCAAAAAATTCCAGTAGATTAGTCAAGCATGATTTACCTTTTGTAAATCCATGTTGACTTTGTCCAATCCTGTCACTGCTTTCCAAGTGCTCTGCTATTACATCTTTTATAATGGAATCTAGCATTTTCCCCACTACCGATGTCAGGCTTAACGGATTATAATTCCCCGCTTTTTCTCTACCACCTTTTTTGAATAGTGGGGTAACATTAGCTATCCTCCAATCCATGGGTGCTGTTCCAGAGTCTATCGAGTTCTGGAAGATGACCAGCAATGCATCTACTATTTCTAGGGCCACTTCCTTAAGTACCCTAGGATGTAGATTATTAGGCCCTGGGGATTTATCGGCCTTCAGTCCCATCAATTTTCCTAACACCATTTCCCTACAAATACTGATTTCTTTCAGTTCCACCCTTTCATCAGACCCTATGTTCCCCAGCATCTCTGGGAGGTTATTTGTGTCCTCCTTTGTGAAGACAGAACCAAAATATGTATTTAGTTGGTCTGCCATTTCTTTGTTCCCCATTATAAATTCCCCTGATTCTGACTGCAAGGGACCTACACTTGACTTCACCAATCTTTTTCTCTTCACATATCTATAAAAGCTTTTACAGTCAGTTTTTATGTTCCCTGCCAGCTTACTCTCATAATCTATTTCCCTTTCTTAATTAATCCCTTTGTCCTCCTTTGTTGAATCCTAAACTGTTCCCAATCCTCAGGATTATTGCTTTTTCTGGCCAATTTATATGTCCTCTCCTTGGATCTTATGCTATCCCTAATTTCCCTCGTTAGCCACGGTTGAGTCACCTTTTTTGTTTTATTTTTATGCCAAACTGGGATGAACAAATTCTGTAGTTCATCTATTCGGTCTTTGAATGTTTGCCATTGCCTATCCACCATCAACCCTTTGAGTGACATTCCCCAATCAATCCTACCCAACTCGCTCCTCATACCATTGTAGTTTCCTTTATTTAAATTGAGGACCCTAGTCTCTGAGTGAACTACTTCATTCTCCATCTTAATGAAGAATTCGATCATATTATGATCGGTCCGACCCAAGGGGCCTCGTATAACAAGATTGCTAATTAATCCTTTCTCGTTACATAATACCCTGTCTAAGATGGCCTGATCTCTGGTTGGTTCCTCGACATATTGGTCCAGGAAACCAGCCCGTAAACACTCCAGGAATTCCTCCTCCACAGTATTGTTACTAATTTGGTTAGCCCAATCTATATGTAGATTAAAGTCACCCATGATGACTGCTGTGCCCTTATTGCACGCTTCTTTAATTTCCCTTTTAATGCCATCCCCAACCTCCGCCTTATTGTTTGGAGGTCTATATACCACTCCCACTAACGTTTTCTTCCCCTTAGTATTTCTCAATTCTACCCATACAGATTCCACATCATCAGAGCTAATATCCTTCATTACAATTGTGTTAATCCCTTCTTTAACCAGCAATGCTACCCCACCTCCCTTTCCTTTTTGCCTATCTTTCCTGAATATCGAATACCCCTGGATGTTGAGTTCCCAGCCATGGCCATCCTTGAGCCATGTTTCCGCAATCCCAACCAAATCATATTCGTTTACCTCTATTTGCGCAGCCAATTCATCCACCTTATTACTCCATTCCGGTATCCCGAAGGACATCTTTTGAGATTGTCTATGGAGACAGTTTTAAGAATATGCTTGCCATTCAGCTGATTAATATGTATTTTAACTGTTCTTTCGTTAATAACAGAATGTATTTGAACAAGTTTTTCCACTTCGGTCTTAAACCGGGTTTTTGCTCAAACTTCTTTTCCCGTACACATTCTCCTGCTAGGGGTTGCCATGCTTTGTTTGTCCATTTTTTCTGCCTAGTTGTCTCCCTTATCCTCTGATCAATTTGATGTATCTCCTCTGCTACTTCTTTTTTTAAATCTAACTGTCGTTGTCAGGTCAAGGAATCAGAGAGTATAGAAGCAATAAAAGAACCATGGGTAAGCAGTGTATGCATCTCAACCCCATACATTAGATAATATGGAGTTTTAGGAGACACTGTCCCTGATGCAGATGCGGGCATATTATTAAGTGATAGCTGCACCTCCAGAATGACGGTGGTCCACTTATTTCCCCTGATTCTCAACAGTTTGACCAATAGCTATTTTACTTCCTGGTTTTTATGTTCCACCAGCCCTGCTGATTGCGGATGATGCGGTGTGCTGTGCTCTAACCCGATCCCCCTTTGTTCACAGTAGTCTGTAAAGACCTTGGAGACAAAGGCTCCGCCTTTAATGGAGTAGAAGATTTTGGGTGCACCAGCTACAGTAATTATGTCAGTAATAGCAATAGCGAGTGCGTTTTCTGAAACAGTTTTTGTGGGGACCAGCCAGCAGAAGAAGGAAGTGCATCCATCTACACAAACGAGAACATATCTGTATCAGAAAGACGGGGGCTGTGGTCCAATGAAGTCAATAAAGAATTTTCCCATTGGCTCATCAGCTTTCACAAGAGCCAATGGCGGTAGCTTAATTAGAGATGACTTATTGGTTAAATTGCATGGCTCACAATTTGCCACGTATGTTTCACAGGCATTAAGCATGCCTGGCCACCAATATAAGGGAGTCAGTTTGCAGAATGATGTTCTGGCACCACAATATGCTTCACCTATGTCCTCGTGAGCTTCTTTTAAAAGCTGTTCTCGTTTGTGTCTTGGGGGTATTTCTCGGTCTCCCTTGGGCAACTTAATTAGCACAATACCAGTCGGGGTTTCCGGGTAAAAGTACTTTAACGGATACCCTGGTGGATTCTCTTTCATTGGGTCTAATAGCTGAATCAGTTCCTCATCCTGATTAGCTGCCCGTTCTGCCCTAGTGATTATACTAATATTGGCAGGCCCCTTTCGAGGGGGTGTCATGCAGACTGAACATTTCGCTTGTTCATCTGCAAAACTGTTTCCTTTTGGGTGTACTGTCCCAGTGGTGAATCACCTGACAATTCTGTTTCTCCATCCTCAAACAGAGAATGTCCTCCCACAATTATGTTTTATGGGTTTACCCTTATGATTGGTAAAGTTTGTTTGTTCCCAGAAAACTAGATCTTGGTGATATCTTCTTTTACAATGGTCACTATCCATACAGATTAATATGGGTTTAATAGGGTCTGCCTTTTCTAAAGCATACCGTAGTGCTGCGGCTTCAGCATATTGCGCTGTCTTATGGCCAAGGGGTGTGGACAGTAATTCTTCTGGATAAAAAGAATTGGAATCTCAAAGTCCCTACTACTATCCCCATCCCAGCTGAGGATTGTTGGGATGTCCCTTTTTTAATCGTCATTGACGATCCATCAAAAATTATTACTTGGTCTTGTGGAGGTACAGGGATAGGATTATTTCCCCTAATAAAGCAATTGTTTGAATTTCCTAATAAAAAGACTTGGCCAATTCCAACAGGGTTTGCCATTTCGTCAGGATCTAACCTCAGTTAGGATTTAATATGAACTTTATAAGAAATTTCTAGACCTCAATGGTATATTGCGGGATTTCTGATTTAAGTTCTACAAGGCCTGATCAGGGCCTTGTCGTCTCTATATAATATTTTGTATCTGTCTTCACGGTAGAAGACACTAAAAGCATCCCAATAATAGTGGAGAGTCAAAAAGAAAAAAAAGGTTTGCATTTATATAGCGCTTTTCACAACCACCGAATGTCTCAAAGTGCTTTACAGCCAATGAAGTACTTTTGGAGTGTAGTCACATTAGTAATGTGGGAAACGCAGCAGCCAATTTGCATATAGTAGCTCCTGACATGAATCAACTGAGCAGCCTGCGGGTGGCACTGTCCAGGGAGAGTATAAATACTTGGGCACGGGCCCAGCTTGCGCAGGACATTCTTAACAGGAACTAGTGAAGGACACAACTAGACCTCCATGTTGTAAAACAGTTGATTAAAGCTTTGTTTAACGCTTAGACCAAGTGCCTAGTAGTTTTCTTACGTCAGCTCCCACAAAGAGCAATGCGATAATGACCAGACAATCTGTCTCTGTTATATTGATTGAGGGATAAGTATTGGCCAGGACATCAGGGACAAATCCCCTGCTCTTGTTCGAAATAGTGCCGGGGGATCTTTTAGGTCCACCTGAGAGCGCAGACGGGGCCTCGGTTTATCGTATCATCCGAAAGACGACACCTCCGACAGTGCAGCACTCCCTCAGCACTGCACTGGAGTGTCAGCCTAGATTTAGGTGCTCAATTACCAAATTCTGACCAATGGAAAAAAGGGAGGGAGGAACTTAAAACCATCACTATCACGAGAGAAAAAGTACTCAGCAAACTAATGGGACTAAAGGCCCCTTGTCTGAGGCCAAGATCAGATCAGCCATGCACTTATTGAATGGCGGAGCAGGCTCGAGGTCCAAATGGCCTAATGCTGCTCCTATTTCTTATGTTCTTATGTTCTAATGTAATATAATTTCAATAAAGCTAGCGAGATTGATTCTCATGTTAAATTCCATGGCTGAATTTCCATTTTGTTTACACAGCTACATCAACTGCTCCTACTACAACTACTGAGACATCTTCTACATCTTTACTATCAACAACTACAACACCAAACATTACATACACTTCAGGACCAACAAGCACAACAGTACCAACAACTCCAGAGAGCACCACCCAACCATCAACAACCCAATTAACAACAACCTTAACAACAGGGATCAATCCAACAACAACAGCAAGCAGTAAGCAAGAGAAATTTTCATCATCCGACATTTTACACTGCATGTTCTGGAAGGAAAGCAATAACAGTGATTTTTTTATATCAAATAACGAAAAGAAACATCTGTTTTTTGGTATATACCCATGCACATATTTGATGAGGGCGAGCCTGCAACATTACTGTGTGAGGAAATTATTGTTGAACCTGCCTATATGATTAAGGCCCAGAAATTCGGGTCGGGGGCTTCCCGTGGGTGCAAGCCCCTGATCTGCACTTACCTAGCGCGCCGGCCATTGAGCTGTAGGGCCCCGTGGAATTCCGATCCGGGGCCTGGTCCAGCTGCCGGCGCGCAGTGCTTGCGTATCCCAGGGGTGCAGTTAGTTCGATGCGTCCCCTGGGATCACGTGGGCCATGGGCAGCCAATCGGAGCAGGGAATGCTCCATTCATAAGTCTGACAGGAAGAGCTGTCAAGACTTATAAATACTACGGCCCCAAAATAGCACTAAACATTCAAATAAATTTTAAAAAAACATTACATTTTTTTAACTAAACCATAAATTACATGAAATAACTATTTTAAACAATAATTTAAATTTTTGAAAAAAATAATTTTATATCCTAACGGGGCTAAAAATAAACTTACCTTGCTTTAAAGTATTTAAAAATAATAAACCTGTGGAAAAAATGTTTTGATTTTAATTAATTCACCACTTACCTTGTAAAAAGCAGGCCTTACGCCTGCTTTTTATATTTCTAAATCCTGCAGGCTTACCCTCGCGTGAAAAGCGGTAAAAAAACGTAAGTTTGATGCGCAGCCTCCCCCGCGCACGCGTTCGACCTCTGAACCTCTTCGCTCAAAGGAACGGAAGTGCCGGTTTCCCGCGTATGCACAGTGCATGCACGAAACCGGCACTTCCATCGGGCCTACGGGTGAGTACCCCGTGCGTACTCACCCGTGGAGACCCTATTTCTGGGCCAAATATGTAGAATTGTTCTCAAGTACTAATTATCTACTGAATCAGAAAGGGTAGCAAAGTCCGTAATGCACTGATTATAGTATCCCACACTGATTTTACTGTTTTGTTCAAGCAGATACATCAAGCACTGCAATGACAACTGAAACCTCTCCTTCCTCCGTACCATCAACAACTACATCACAGACCTTTTCACCCAACTCAGGGACAACAGTACCAACAACTACAGAGAGCAGCACTCAGCCACTGAGAACCCAAACCACAACAATCTCAACAACCGCTGTCAGTCCCACAACAGGAAGTAGTAAGAATCAGACCTTCCTTTAACAGATATTTCGTACTAATGGCGCTGAAAAGACTGAAACGCATGACAGAATTCTTCTTCTTCTTTTCATGTTGCCTTGCTGTTTGCTTTGGGGAACAGTGTGAATTACTGGAAGGGTTTGCAGGTTGATTAACTGTCTGCCTGGCTGCATTAACGCTGCTTCCATGGCCATATCCATTTTTATACCAGCCGATAGGGTGGTTATTCTAATGCGGCGGACAGGTTTTCTGGGCTCCCACAGCCCATACGATGATGGGAGCCACCCACACCCACCGGACGCGAGTATCCCACTGGATGTCAACCCAGAGTTTAAAGTCGGGGCTCCGACTCTACTCGCCAGGACTGTCTGGAGTGGCTGTTTGAACCTTTCACCTTGTGGTCAACAGGCAGGAATTCTACCCCTGTGCCAAAGGCTCACTCCCAATGCCAGAATGAAAAACCTCTTATGATTTGTTGCCTTATAATCACAGCTGGAGTGACAACATTTAACAACATCAGTATAGAAAGATGTTATGGTTGGATATTGCAATATTATATTTCTGAGATGTTACTTTTGGAAGAGCAATCATAACATGATAGAATTTAACATTCAGTTTGAAGGTGAGAAACTTTGGTCTGAAACTAGTGTCTTAAACTAAAATAAAGGCAATTACAAGGGTATGAAGAAAGAGTTAGCTAAAGTGGACTGGGAAAATAGATTAAAAGGCAAGATGGTAGATAAGCAGTGGCAGATTTTTAAGGAGATATTTCATTACTCTCAACAAAGTTATATTCCAGTGAGAAAGATAGACTCTACGAGAAAGGATGAACCATCCGTGGCTTACTAAGGAAGTTAAGGAGGGTATCAAATTGCAGGAAAAGGCATACAATGTTGCGAATATTAGCGGTAGGCCAGAAGATTGTGAAATGTTTTAAAACTTGCAAAGGATGACTAAAAAAATAAAGGGAGAAAATAGATTATGAGTGTAAATTAGCAAGAATTATAAAAGCAGACAGTTAGAGCTTCTACAAGTATACAAAAAGGAAGAGAGTAGCTAAAGTAAACATTGGACCCTTAGAGGCTGAGACTGGGGAATTAATAATGGGAAACAAGGATATGGCAGAGATTTTGAACAAATATTTTGTTTCTGTCTTCGCAGTAGAAGAATCTAAAAACATTCCAATAATAGTGGAAAATCAAGGGGTAAAAGGTAGGGGGGAACTTAAAATAATCACTATCACTAGAGAAAAAGTACCAGGCAAATTAAAGGGACTAAAGGCTGACAATTCCCCTGGATCTGATGGCCTGCGTCCTAGGGTCTCAAAAGAAGTGGCTGCAGAGATAGTGGATGCGTTGGTTGTAATCTTCCAAATTTCCCTAGACTCTGGAAAGGTCCCAGCAGATTGGAAAATCGCAAATATAACGCCCATATTCAAGAAAGGAGGGAGACAGAGAGCAGGAAACTATAGGCCAGTTAGCCTAACATCTGTCATTGGAAAAATGCTGGAATCCATTATTAAGGAAGTAATAGCAGGACATCTAGAAAATCAAATACAATCAAACAGAGTCAGCATGGTTTTATGAAAGGGAAATCATGTTTGACAAATTTAATAGAGTCCTCCGAGAATGTAATGAGTTGGGTGGATAAAGGGGAACCAGTAGATGTAGTGTATTTGGATTTCCAATAGGCATTCGTTAAGGTGCCACATAAAAGGTTACTGCACAAGATAAGAGCTCATGGTGTTGGAGGTAACATATTAGCACAGGTAGAGGATTGGCAAGCTAACAGAAAACCGAGAGTTGGGATAAATGGGTCATTTTCAGGTTGGCAAACTGTAACCAGTGGGGTGCCACAGGGATCAGCGCTGAGGCTCAACTATTTGCAATCTACATTAATGACTTGGATGAAGGGACCAAGGGGGAAAAATTCAGTTGGTAGCACCATGCGTTAGCGCCTTAAGAGGATGCTAAGTGGGGCGCAAACCAACTAGCGCCCGGGTGCGGCGATATCTGCGCCTCTTGCTAAATTGACCAGACATTTTGCGGCGGTGCTAAACAATACCGCCTGATCTCCTGCACACACAGATCTTGACGTCATTCAAGAGGGCAATGCCCTTGGGGTGCCCCGGACCGGAAATTCAGTGGCACCCCCCTCCTTTCCGCCTGGCGCTACCAACGACAGTTTAACTGGAACGCATCCCAGTTGCTGTGGGGTGGGGGGGTGCTATCTAAAGGGGGCCTCTTCCTGGCTTTTGTGTGGTAGCCATTTTTGCACCACTCGTTCTGAGAGAGAGAGAGATTTGGAGAGAGACAAGGAGAGAAAGAGACTTCTGCATTGAGTCAACGCTGTCTGAGGTAGTTTTGGCTTCTGACCATAACTTTGCAGGTACTTTGCTTTTTGACCTTCATAACTTTGATTGCCCAGATACTATGGGGCCTGCAATGGATGGGAACGTCGTCCTTCTCCATCACATTCGGAGGGCACAGAGACGCAAAGAGAGAGTGGCAATCATGGCCAGATGGAGGAGGGCCAACAGGCCTTGGTACAGGAGACCTTACCCTCCCAGGGTTTTTCGACAACAGTTCTCCGACATTAATATGTCTGAGGAGCAGTGTTTGCGAAGGCTGCGATTCAGCAAGGAGGTGGTCACTGAGCTCTGCCACCTGCTTCAGCCAAATCTGCAGCCTCAACTGAGGAGCAGGACGTCTCTGTCAGTGGCAGTGAAGATAACAGTGGCTTTCAACTTTTGTGCCACTGTCTCATTTCAATCAGCTACTGGGGACATCGCCAATATCTCCCAGTTCGTGGTGCATTGCTGCATCCATCAGGTAACAAATGCCCTCTTTAAAAGGAGACGAGAGTACATCTCTTTCCCCATGACCCCGGACAAGCAGCAAGAATGCGCAATGGGCTTTGCGATGATAGCGGGCTTCCCCTTGGTGCAGGGCGCCATTGACTGCATGCATGTGGCTTTGCGGGCGTCGTAAGAGAATGCCAAGGATTTCCGCAACCGAAAGGGCTTCCATTCCTTAAACGTCCAGTTGGTCTGTGACCACACAGCTGATACTCGCTGTCAATTCCCACTTTCCAGGCAGCAGCCACGATGCCTTCATCCTGCGCCAGACTTCTGTGGCAGACCTTTTCCAGGCACTGCATCACCCAGGAGGTTGGCTTCTCGGGACATAGGGATATCCTCTGTGCACCTGGCTGATGACACTGCTCTGTTTGCCCAGCACCCCTGCTGAGCTACGATACAACGAGAGCCATCAAGCTACCAGGAACATCGTTGAGCACACAATCGGCATGCTCAAGCAATGGTTCCACTGTCTGGACCATTCTGGAGGAGCCCTGCAGTACTCGCCTGAGCAAGTCTCCCACTTCGTTGTTGTGTGCTGCATGCTGCATAACCTCGCAATCCTCAGGACCCAGCCAGTGCCACCAGGCATTGGAGCACCAGCAGAGGAGGAGGAGGATGAGGAGGAGGAAGATGAGGAGGATGATCATCAGCAGCACCAAGGCGGGAGGGAGGCACAAAGTGGAAGGGCCGTACGTCAAAGGCTCATAGCAAGACACTTCTAGGCCCCCTCTGAGGGAATGGCTTCTGCCATTCAAACAACCTGAATGAAACCATCCCGCAACCCCTAAAACGGTCAAGGCAACAATGAGTGCAAAGACCAAACATGTACATTTTGACTACAGACACTTCTTTATTTCACAAACTCTGTGTGTCTCATTTCCGCATGACAAAGTAATAGAAAGAAACACAAAAAAAAGCAGTCGTTCACATAACTGGCTCTCACAACCTGGAGACAATGTCCAAAACAGTAACAAAAATATGACCACGAACCTCGGCCTTCAATAAAACAATGAAAAACATTTTGCCACACCTCCTACTTTTTGCCCTTCGAGGGTGATCTGCTTCCCCTTCCCACCCTGCAGCTCCTCCGTAATGGGACCCCAGTGGCTGGAGCAAGGCTGGGGGAAGGCTGCTGAGTGTCAGAAACTGCAGATGCCCTTGATGGATGGCCTGGACCAGCTCTGGGCCTGGAGGGCCCGGCTACTGACTGCACCAACTCTGCATGGACGGCAGCAGTCTGTCCTACAGGTGGTGGCAACTGCAGTGGAGAAGTGCCAGTGGTGGCAGCAGGAATGCTGTCATCTTGAGAGAGGACAGCAACTCCCTACTCGACCGACACACTGGCATTCCCACGGGGCAGCACTTCAGCATCCGGAGCAATCTGATGGAGCACAGATTGCTGGCCTGCTGCGGTGCAATGAGAGCCCCGGGGAAATGTGCTTGATCCAGTGAGGGTGGCAGCAGTCAGTCCTCGCATGGCCTCAATCTGCATCTGCATGAGACCAGCCACTGACTGCATTGCAGCATTTAGCATTTGCGTGGCAGCCGCCTGTGCTACAGCGAAGTGCTCCACACTCCTTGCCAGTGCTTCAATGGATTCGGGCAACCTTGCCACTGCAGCCATGAGCTCAGTGTGCCTTTGCTCCACCTGGGTGCTCATTTCAGCGAGGACCCGCTCCTCGTCTGCGTCCAGTGCAGCAGGACTCGAGGCCATACTCTCCCTCCGGGGAGAAGACCCCCGAGCTTCCCTACCCCCATCGCGTTGCTGCAGCCCGCTGGGTCCTGGAGCTTCACCCTCATCAGACCATTCCCCACTGCTCCCCTCCAGGGAAGGTGTGTCCCCAGTATGGGCATGGGCTGCCTCGGTAGAGGATGGCGCTGATGGTCCGGCTTCCTCTTCCCTCTCGCCTTCAGCTTCACTCTCACTGGCAGCTTGAGGGCCCATCTCCTCACCTGGTGAATCACCATCTGAAAGCAGGGAGGTACAAGAGTGGCTTTAGCGTGAGGACAGGGTGGCAGCAAGGGAGGCATGAGTGCAGCGATTTAGTGATTTGGATTGAAAGTGTCAAAGGCTGCTGTTGTGAGGAACAAGTGGAAGGAGAGAGGACAAAAAGGTGATGACCTTACCATTGCTGTCCAGAACGGGGTCGGCGTCTTCAGTGGCGACGGGACCAATCACCCGGCTTGCCACAATCCTGTGGACGTGCTCCTCAAAATCGCTGAGGGGTTGAAGCTGAGGCCGCCCTCCACCGGTCCGTTGCTGCTGTCTCCTATTATGAGACAGCTTGGCCTGCAAGAAAAAGGACGGCGTCTGAGTAAATATACAGCCATGGTCTTGCCTGATGTGCCTCCTGTAGTTGAATAGCCCTTACTTTATGCAAAGTGTGGAATGTGCATGTGTGTTTGATGAAAGGGCCATAGGTGTTGGATGAGTGTTGGGCATTGGGGCTTTCAAGACACTCTGGCCATAAAGTGACGACCCGAGTGAGGTCGTTGAACTTTTTCCTACATTGCACTTGGGTCCTAGGCACCATGCTGCTTGAGGAAACGCTTTGAGCCACCTCCCTCCACACTCTTCTGTACTCGCGTGGCAAAGGCCTCCTGCCACTCTTTGGGTACAGAATGTATCGTCTGCGCTCCACCCCGCGAACCAGAGCCTCCAAAGCCCGCTCGCAGAAGCACTGTGCTCGCTCCCTGGCCCTTTCCATAGTGTCTGGCTGCTAGATTTAGCCACAGGTCTGCCCCAGCCGAGATTCAAGGCTCCAGTGAGCAGGGTGTGGCTGCAGAGCAAGATCGACCATCCCCTTTAAGAAGTGACCGGCACCAGTGTGTCTGTGTTCAATCGTTAACTGACAGCACCTGCGCTGCACCCGCCCTCTGAGGTAGTGCCTCGCTCCTCAACCTTAGCGCCTTAAGAGAGTTGTGTAGCGCCTGATTTAGCGCTCCAATCACCTCCAGGGGCGATAAAAGCCAAGTTTGCTGTCGGAGGCGATAATTAGCGCCAGGCGCTAAACTTTGTGCACCGCCAGTAATGGCGCCCCATATGGGGCGAAACTGAATTTTTCCCCCCAAGTGTATTGTGGCCAAATTTGCTGATGATACAAAGATAGGTGGGGAAGCAAGTTGTGAGGAGCATACAACGAGTCTGCAAAGAGATACAGATAGGTTAAGTGAGTGGGCAGAAATTTGGCAGATGGAGTATAATGTGGGAAAGTGTGAGGTTATCCACTTTGGTAAGAAGAATAGAAAAGCAAAATATTATTTAAATGGAGAGAGGCATTATCTGGACTATTATGTCCGTGTGTAATTGAGACACGGACTGCAGGAGTTGGTTACAACAGGCGTTTACTGAGTGGAGACAAAACTGGAACTACTATGCAAAGTTACTACACAGGCTTATATACAGGGGTGGTCACTACTGGTACTGCAGTATACAGGGGCTGCAGAATATAGTTCCTTCTGCAAAGTACATACACTACAATTCCTCCCCTTTTAGCTAAACAGTACATAACATTTGATTAATAATTAAATAACATATTTACAATTACAGTTGCTAGATACATTAGCTGAAGTTAAGCAATTATAAGTTCAGTCTCTGAGGAGGCTTCCTGATTCTGTCTGGATAACGCCTCTTTGGGGTATCAGGTTCTTCTGGCAAAGTTGATTCGGGATCAACGTCGTTGTTTGGTTCGTCTGCTTCCAATATCACCGATTCTGAGGTAGATGCAATTGGTACTTCGGTTTCATCACCAGGTGTATCGGATTGTGGTGTGGAATTGACGTTTTCCAGTGACTCTAGAATCTGGTCAGCATGGCGTCTTACAATGCTCTCTCCAACATCCACGGTATACATTAGAGGTCCTTGCCGTGTGCAGATCGTTCCTGGCTGCCATTTCTCTGTGCGGTAGTCCTGGGCCAAAACTGGTTGACCTATCTTAAAACTCCTGGTCGGCCTTTCATTCATATTCTGAAACTGCCTGTTCTCCACATCTCTTCTGATGTTTGGCTTAACCAAATCCAAGCGGCATCGTAGTCTTCGATTGAAGAACATCATGGCTGGAGTTTGGTTGGTAACCACTTGTGTCGCATTCCGGTAGGCAAACAAGAAGTTATCCACCTTGTGTTGTAGGGGTATGTCTTCATTACACATTGCCTTGATAGCCTTCTTGAATGTTTGAACGAACCTCTCAGCCAATCCATTGGTGGCTGGATGATATGGGGTGGATGTGTAATGCTTAACACCATTGTTCTTTAAGAACCTCCGGAACTCTTCAGACACAAACTGTGGTCCATTGTCGGAGCAAATCTGTTCAGGCAGCCCATTTCTGGCGAATATGGTTCGTAAGACTGTGATAGTTTTTTCTGTGGTGGTTGAGGACATTTTTATTACCTCTGGCCACTTTGAATGTGCATCCACTGCAATTAAAAACATCGAGTCCATAAATGGACCAGCAAAATCAATGTGCACCCTTTGCCATGGAGATCAGGGCCACTCCCATGGATGTAGAGGGGCTTGTGGTGGGGCGTTTTGGACCTTCTGGCATCCTGTACAGCTCTTGGTCATCTCTTCGATTTCTCTATCAATTCCCGGCCACCACACAAATGCTCTGGCTAAGTTCTTCATTTTTACCCCTCCCAGATGACCCTCATGAAGCTCATTGAGCACTCTATCCTTCAATTTGGGTGGAATTACTACTCTGGATCCACACATCAAGGTTCCTCTGCACACTGACAGCTGTTCTCTTCTCGGCGAGAATGCTCGCAACAGTGGTTCGCCATGTGCTGGCCATCCCTTCACCGTTAAATCATAGACCCTGGAGAGTGTCGGGTCATTTCGTGTTTCCTTTTTTATGTTTGCATTCGTCACAGGTAGACATTCGACTATGGTCGAGTGGAATATCTCCCCAGGATCCACTGCAGGTGCTTCTTCCACCGTCGGCAACGGTAGGCGCAACAATCCATCAGCATTCCCATGCTGTTTAGTTCCTTTGTACTCGATGTCATGTTGGTGTGCCCCTAGGAAAAGGGACCACCTCTGTAGCCGTTGTGCTGTCATTATCGGGACGCCCTTCTGAGGGTTGAAAATGGAGACAAGAGGTTGATGATCAGTTAGTAGAGTAAATTTCTGACCGTGCAGGTAGTGATTGAACTTCTTCACCCCCCACACCAGGCTGAGGGCCTCTCTGTCAATCTGGGCGTAGTTACGCTCGGCTGAAGTTAACGAGCGTGACGCAAAAGCTATCGGCCTCTCTGAACCATCAAGGAGTTTATGTGATAGTACCGCTCCAATGCCGTAGGGAGACGCATCACACGCCAGTCTTATCGGTAGTGATGGGTTGTAGTGAGCCAATACTTCTCTTGAAGTGATTAGGTCTTTACTCTTCTGAAAAGCCCGCTTACATTCATCGCTCCATTTCCATGCTACTCCAGTTTGTAGTAGGGCGTTCAGTGGGTGCAGAATTGTGGACAAATTCGGCAAAAACTTATGGTAGTAATTCACCAATCCTAGGAATGACCTCAGTTGCGACACATTTTCAGGCGCTGGAGCCTTAACTACCGCTTCAATTTTGT
This sequence comes from Somniosus microcephalus, assembly GCF_052327205.1. Taxonomy (NCBI): domain Eukaryota; kingdom Metazoa; phylum Chordata; class Chondrichthyes; order Squaliformes; family Somniosidae; genus Somniosus; species Somniosus microcephalus. The sequence goes on along the minus strand of NC_140992.1, from coordinate 40,607,380 downwards.
CAGGGGACTTATGTAACCCCTCTTCATCAATCACGTGGCCACAATACGATATCTGTTTCTTAAAAAACTCGCACTTGGGGCGATTGGCTCGTAGCCCGTGTTCTCTTAGTCTAGTGAGCACCTGCTCTAGATTGTTAAGGTGTTCACTGTCATTTTCACCTGTCACAAGGATGTCGTCCAAGTAACACTGAGTCCCCGGAATCCCTTGCAGGACTTGTTCCATCGCTCTTTGCCATATTGCCGGAGCTGATGCTACTCCGAATACCAGTCGATTATACTGGTAAAGACCTTTGTGAGTGTTTATCGTGAGATACTTCCGAGAGGATTCTTCAACCTCCATCTGCAAATATGCTTGTGCTGGGTCAATTTTTGTAAAGCACTTCCCTCCAGATGGTGAGGCGAAAATATCTTCTATGTACTGTGTGAAGGACTGGGTTCACCATCACCTTGAAGTCCCCACAAATGCGAACCTTTCTTGGCTCCTCAGACTTATTGTTTAACGTTTTTTTCATGACAGGAACGATGGGTGTCGCCCACTCGCTCCAGTCTACCTTAGATAACACGCCTGCATTCTCCAGATTCTCCAGCTCTGCCTTGACGGCTGGGCGAATTGCATATGGTACCGGTCTTGCTTTGAAAAACTTGGGAATTGCATTCTCTTCTATTTTTATCGAGGCGGTTACGCCTTTAAGAGTTCCCAGTTCTTGTTGAAATACCTCTTTAGCGTTAGCTAAGATTTTTGACAATCGTCCAGGTGTGACGTCGTCATCCTTTTTACCAGCCACAGTCAGTGCCTGAATGGAGTGCCAGTCTAAACTTATCTTTCTGATCCATTCGCGTCCCAATAACGGTGGTCCACCATCTTGCAGTATGTACAGATACAATTTCTGTATTTCTTTGCCGTTGTATTCGACAGGCACCCTTATTTTCCCTCAGGGGTATACTTTCTGCCCCGTATACGTCTTCAAGACAATGGATGTCTCTTTCAAGGGTGTGTGTGAGAATAGCCGCTCGTAGTCTCGTCGATTCATGACGGTCAGGGCTGATCCTGTATCCAATTCCATTTTGACTTGGGACCCTGCTATCGTGAGGGTGACCCAAATGGTTCGGTGATCCTCTTTTGCGATTACGTTGTGAAGTTTGAGACGGCTTAGTCTCTTGTTCCCAGATTCACTATCGCTCTTCTGGTCTTCGGAACTACTGTCCGTCATCTTTTGTACTTTCCTGTACTGTTCCTTAGTAGCCTGTTTGTTGTCGTTAGTCTTCTTTCCAGACCTGCAAACTCGTGCAATGTGTCCCATCTTTCCGCATTGCCTGCATATTTTGTCCTTGGACCAGCAGTCCTTCTGGTCATGGGTTGTTCTGCCGCAGCAATAACATTTTTCAAATCCCCATGTCATTTCATGGGTGCCGTATTCCTGTGGCTTTTGCTGTATTTCCGCAGCTCCCCTTGCTGCTGCTTCGTACGATACTGCCAAGCTGAAAGCCTTATCCAGCGTCAGCTCTTTCTCTGAGAGTAACCTCTTCTGGGTTCCTTCACTCAGGAGTCCACAGACAAATTTGTCCCATAGAGTATCTGTCAGTCCTGCTCCGAACTGGCAGTGCTTTGATAGCTTGCGTAGTTCCGTAAGGTAATCAGCATTGCTCTCATCTTTATGCTGATTTCTCCCGTGGAATTTAAATCTTTCTGCTATCAGCAGCGGTGTAGGATTTAGGTGTTCCTGTAGGATATCAACAATTTTGTTTAAACTCTTCGCCATCGGTTTGGCTGGAGTGATCAGGTTCCGCAATAGGCCGTACATTCTTGCGCCCATTAAGTTTAGTAGTACCGATGCCTTTTTCTCATCGGCTACTTCGTTTGCTTTGCAATATACTTCGACTCTTTCCACATACGTGGTCCAGTCTTCTATTGCATTATCGAAGGCAGTGATATTGCCAGTCTTCGGCATCTTGGCAATCTAAGATGGCGCCTCCCGCGCTTTGCCTTCTTCCCCGATTGAACAAAATGGCGCCTCCCGTGCTTTGCCTTCTTCCCCGCTGGATTAAGATGGCGCCTCCTGCACTTTCTGTCTTCTACGCTGCTGCTAGCGCTGTTGCTGGCGTTTTTATGCCTTGATGGCGACGCCCTATGGTCTTCGCGCACTTCCCCCCCGCGCTGCTACTAACGCCGCTCTCCGCGGTCCCCGTGGCAAACTGCAGCTCCTCGCGGCTTTCTGCGCTTCTAATTTCTTTTATTTTCCCGTCGTCAGAGCAAGCCATACGGGACACTTTCCTCCCTCTTCTCGGGTCTGTACGCTGCCTGGCTTTGTAGCACCGGCCGCGCCCTGTGTGCTCCACCCTCTCTCTCTCTCTCCTCTTCCCGACAACGCTGCTCAGCCCCGTTGAAAAGCCACCCAATCGAGCTCTAGCCCGTCGCAGCCCAGGAAGGATCAGTGTACTACCTGCCACCAGCCCGATTAGCTGGAACACCATAGACAGGATAACCAAGCCCCGCTCTCGACAGCCTCTCCTGCAAATCTTCAAATCCGATGAATCAGAGGCGGTTGCCCACGGTCGACGCCCGTTTCTTCTGTTTTTTTTTTTTTCTTTCTTCCTTCTGGCCTCGACCTCTGACAACTTCGCTTCAGGGATGGATCCCCATGAGGTGGTGCAGACTGTAGGTAAGTTCGGATCTGCTCGTCGCCAGTATTATGTCCGTGTGTAATTGAGACACGGACTGCAGGAGTTGGTTACAACAGGTGTTTACTGAGTGGAGACAAAACTAGAACTACTATGCAAAGTTACTACACAGGCTTATATACAGGGGTGGTCACTACGGGTACTGCAGTATACAGGGGCTGCAGAAAATAGCTCCTTCTGCAAAGTACATACACTACACGGACAGAATCGGGAAGCCTCCTCAAAGACTGAATTTATAATTGATTAACTTCAGCTAGTGTATATAGCAACTGTAATTGTAAATATGTTATTTATTATTAATCGAATGTTATGTACTGTTTAGCTAAAAGGGGAGGAATTGTGGTGTATGTACCTTGAAGAAGGAACTATGGCCTAGAAATTGAGTGGGGTTAGCGCCCAATTAGAGGCGCTAGAGGGCCTTGCGCCGGAATTGTAGCCGCTTCGGAAATTGATTTGGGCCCTACCATCAGCGTTAGCCGGTAGCGCTGCGCCGGCACCGATGACGTCATCGGTGTGCGCAGCGTCCCGGTTGCCGTGGTAACGCGGCCGGACGCCGAAATTCAGTTGCGGCCGCCTCGCCCGTGGCAGCCGCAACCAACGATTTTTCAAAAGTTTCTTGCTGGACTTAGCGCCGGCGCATTAAGGTGGCGCGGTGGCCGGCCGCTTTCCCGGCGGCCGCCTGCCCGCACCTCCCTCCCCGGACTCCTCCACCACCCCCCCGCGGCACAGATGTGTGTGGGCCTCGAGCCCGGCACTTCTCCGAGGTGCCGGGCTCATTTTTCGTGCGATTCCACCGGCCAGCAGTCGGCTGCAGGCAGCTCCTTCTTAACAGAAGGAGGAGGCCTGCAGTACCCCAGCCTGCCGCACCGCATCGGGTGCCGCAGCGGGGGATTAGCGCCGCAATCCTGCATTCAGCGCCCATTGCGAGGCGTTGACACCCTCCATTAGCGCCCGCAGCCGTCTGGGCGCGGCGCAGCTGAATTTTTGGCGGGCGCAGCGGCAATTAACGCTGGCGCTAAATTTCGGGCGCTACAGCCCTGGCGGAGGCAAACTCAATTTCTAGGCCTATATCTGCAGCCCCTGTATACTGCAGTACCAGTAGTGACCACCCATGTATATAAGCCTGTGTAGAAACTTTGTATCGTAGTTCCAGTTTTGTCTCCATTCAGTAAACACCTGTTATAACCAACTTCTGCAGTCCGTGTCTCAATTACACACGGACATTATAAGGACCAACAAGCACAACAGTACCAACAACTCCAGAGAGCACCACTCAACCATCAACAACCCAATTAACAATGACCTGAACAACAGGGATCAGTCCAACAACAACAGCAAGTAGTAAGCAAGATACATTTTCTTCATCCGGCAGTTTACACTGCACGTTCTAGAATGAAAGCAATAGCAGAATTATTTTTTTTTTATCAGATAATGAAAAAAACATCTGCTTTTTGGTATATATCCATGCACATATTTGATGAGGGTGAGCCTGCAACATTACTGTGTGAAGAAGTTATTGTTGAACCTGCCTATATGATAATAAGTAGAATTGTCCTCTCGTACTCAACTTCTACTGAATCAGAAAAGGCAGCGCAGTCAGTAATGCACTGATTATAGTATCCAACACTGATTTTACTGTTTTGTTCAAGCAGCTACATCAAGCACTGCAATGACAACAGAAACATCTTCTTCGTCCGTACCATCAACAACTGCACCACAGACCTCTTCACCCACCTCAGGGACACCAGGAGCAACAACTACAGAGAGCAGCACTCAACGATTGACAACCCAAACCACAACAATCTCAACAACCGCTGTCAGTTCCACAATGGGAATTAGTAAGGATCAGACCTTCTCTTTAATAACTATTTCGCACTAATGGTGCTGAAAAGACTGAAACGCATGACAGAATTTTTCTTCTTCTTTTTGTGTTGTCTTGCTGTTTGCTTTGGGGAACAGTGGAAGGGTTTGCAGGTTGATTAACAGTTTGACTGGCCGCATTAACGCTGCTTCCATGGCCAAAACTATCTTTATACCAGCCGATGAGTTGGCTAGTCCTATGCAGCAGAAGGCTTTTCTGGGCTCCCACAACCCATACAATGATGGGAGCCACCCACATCCACCTACCGGATGCGAGTATCCCGCTTGACGACAACACAGAGTTCAAAGTCAGAGCTCCGACTCCACTCATCTGGACTGTCTGGAGTGGGTGTTTGAACTCTGCACCTTGTGCTCCAGAGGCGGGAATGATACCACTGCACCAATGGCTCACTCGCAATGCCAAAATCAAAAACCAGTTATATTTTGTTTCCTTATAATCACAGCTGGAGAGACAACATTTAACAACATCAATATAGAAAAATGTCATGGTTGGAAGTTGCAGTATTATATTTCTTAGATGTTACGTAGGGAAGAGCAATCATAACATGATCGAATTTTACATTCAGTTTGAAGTTGAGAAACTTGGGTCTGAAACTAGTGCCTTAAACTTAAATAAAGGCAATTACAAGGGTATGAAGAAAGAGTTAGCTAAAGTGGACTGGGAAAATAGATTAAAAGGCAAGATGGTAGATAAGCAGTGGCAGACTTTTAAGGAGATATTTCATAACTCTCAACAAAGTTATATTCCAGTGAGAAAGCGAGACTCTCTGAGAAGGATGAACCATCCGTGGCTTACTAAGGAAGTTAAGGAGGGTATCAAATTGAAAGAAAAGGCATACAATTTTGCAAAGATTAGTGGTAGGCCAGAAGATTGTGAAATTTTTAGTAACTTGCAAAGGATGACTAAAAAATAGAGGGAGAAAATAAATTATCAGATTAAACTAACAAGAAATATAAAAACAGACAGTAAGAGCTTCTACAAGTATACAAAAGGGAAGGGAGTAGTTAAAGTAAACGTTGGTCCCTTAGAGCCTGAGACTGGGGAATTAATAATGGGAAAAAAGGAAATGGCAGAAACCTTGAACAAATACTTTGTATCTGTCTTCACGGTAGAAGACACTAAAAGCATTGCAATAATAGTGGAAAATCAACGGGCAAAAGGGAGGGAGGATCTTAAAACCATCACTATCACTAGAGAAAAAGTACTAGGCAAACTAATGGGACTAAAGGCTAAAATGTCCTCTGGACCTGATGGCCTGCATCCTAGGGTCTTAAAAGAAGTGGCTGCAGAGATAATGGATGCATTGGTTGTAATCTTCCAAAATTCCCTAGATTCTGGAAAGGCCCCAGCAGATTGGGAAACCGCAAATGTAACGCCCATATTCAAGAAAGAAGGGAGACAGAATGCAGGAAACTATAGACCAGTTAGCCTAACATCTGTCATTGGGAAAATGCTGGAATCCATTATTAAGGAAGTAGTAGCAGGACATTTAGAAAATCATAATACAATCAAGCAAAATCAACACAGTTTTATGAAAGGGAAATCGTGTTTGAGGATGTAACGAGCAGGGTGGATAAAGGGGAACCAGTAGATGTAGTGTATTTGGATTTCCAAAAGGCTTTCGATAAGGTGCAATGTAAAAGGTTACTGCACAAGATAAGAGCTCATGGTGTTGGGGGTAATATATTAGCACAGATAGAGGATTGGCTAAATACAGAAAACAGAGAGTCGGGATAAGTGGGTCATTTTCAGGTTGGCAAACTGTTCCTCGAGGTGTACCACAGTGATTAATGCTGGGGCCTCAACTATTTACTATCTATATTAATGACTTGGATGAAGGAACCAAGTGTACTGTAGCCAAATTTACTGCTGATACAAAGATAGGTGGGAAAGCAAGTTGTGAGGAGGCCATAAAGAGTCTGCAAAGGGATATAGATAGTTTAAGTGAGTGGACAATAATTTGGCAGATGGAGACTAATGTGGTAAAATTTGAGGTTATCCACTTTGGTAGGAAGAATAGAAAAGCAAAATATTATTTAAATGGAGGGAGACTACAGAATGCTGTGGTACAGCAGGATCTGGGTGTCCTCATACATGAAACACAGAAAGTTAGCATGCGGGGTACAGCAAGTAATTAGGAAGGCAAATGGAATGTTGGCCTTTATTGCAAGGGCGATGGAGTATAAAAGTAGGGAAGACTTGCTACAATTGTACAGGGAATTGGTGAGTCCACACCTAGAGTATTGCATACAGTTTTGGTCTTCTCATTTAAGGAGGGACTTTTGCATTGGAGGCAGTTCAGATAAAGTTCAATAGATTAATTCCTGGGATGAATGTCTAATGTGGAAAGGTTGAGCAGTTTGGGACTATACTCATTGGAATTTAGAAGAATGAGAGGTGATCTTATTGAAAGATATAAGACTCTGAGGGGGCTTGACAGGGTAGATGCTGAGAGGATGTTTCCCCTCGTGGGGGAATCTAGAACTAGGGGGCATAGATTCAGAATAAGGGGTCACCCATTCAAGACAGAGATGAAGAGGAATTTCTCTCTCAGAGGGTCGTGAATCATTGGAATTCTCTTACCCAGAGTGTTGTGGAGGCTGAGTCATTGAATATATTGACGGCTGAGATAGAGAGATTTTTGAACTACAGTGGAGTCAAGGGTTATGGGGAACAGGCAGAAGAGTAGAGTTGAGGCCAAGATCAGATCAGCCATGATCTTATTCAATGGTGGAGCAGGCTCGAGGGGCTGAATGGCCTACTCCTGCACCTATTTCTTATGTTCTTATGTTTTTATGTAATATAATTTAAACAGAAAAAGCGAGCTTGAGTCTCATTTTATATTCTACGGCTGAGTTTCCATTTCATTTACACAGCTACATCAACTGCTCCTACTACAACTACTGAGACATCTTCTACATCTGTACTGTCAACAACTACAACACCAATCATTACATCCACTTCAGGACCAACAAGCACAACAGTACCAACAACTCCAGAGAGCACCACCCAACCATCAACAACCCAATTAACAACAACCTCAACAACAGGGAGAAGTCCAAGAACAACAGCAAGTAGTAAGCAAGAGAAACTTTCTTCATCTGGCATTTTACACTGCATGTTCTGGAAGGAAAGCAGCAGCAGAATTATTTTTTTACATCATATAACAAAAAGAAACATCTGTTTTTTGGTATATACCCATGCACATATATGATGAGACTGAGTCTGCAACATTACTGTGTGAGGAAATTATTGTTGAACCTGCCTATATGATAATATGTAGGATTGTTCTCACATACTAAATATCTACTGAATCAGAAAAGTCAGCGCAGTCTGTAATGCACTGATTATAGTATCCCACACTGATTTTACTGTTTTGTTCAAGCAGCTACATCAAGCACTGCAATGACAACAGAAACATCTTCTTCGTCCGTACCATCAACAACTGCACCACAGACCTCTTCACCCACGTCAGGAACACCAATAGCAACAACTACAGAGAGCAGCACTCAACCATTGACAACCCAAACCACAACAATCTCAACAACCACTGTCAGTTCCACAACAGGAAGTAGTAAGAATCAGACCTTCACTTAAACAGTTATTTTGTACTAATGGTGCTGAAAAGGCTGAAACGCATGACAGAATTCTTTTTCTGCTTTTCTTGTTGTCTTGCTGTTTGCTTTGGGGAAAAATGTGAAGTAGTGGAAGGGTTGGCAGATTGATTAGCAGTCTGTCTGGCCAAATTAACGCTGCTTCCATGGCCATAACCACCTTTATACCAGCCGATAGGGTGGTTATTCCTATGCGGCGGACGGTTTTTCTGGGCTCCCACAACCCATACGATGATGGGAGCCATCGACACCGACCGGACACAAGTATCCTGCTGGATGTCAACACAGAGTTCGAAGTTAGGGCTCCGTCTCCACTCACCAGGACTGTCTGGAGTGGCTGTTTGAACCCTGCACCTTGTGGTCCAGAGGCAGGAATGCTGCCACTGTGCCAAAGGCTCACTCCCAACGCCAAAATGAAAAACCTGTTATAATGTGTTGCCCTATAATCACAGCTGGAGTGATAACATTTAACATCAGTATAGAAAGATGTCATGGTTGGATATTGCTATATTATATTTCTTAGCTGTTACGTGGGGAAGAGCAATCATAACATGATAGAATTTAACATTCAGTTTGAAGGTGAGAAACTTGGGTCTGAAACTAGTGTCCGAAACTTAAATAAAGGCAATTACAAGGGTATGAAGAAAGAGTTAGCTAAAGTGGACTGGGAAAATAGATTAAAAGGCAAGATGGTACATAAGCAGTGGCAGACCTTTAAGGAGATATTTCATAACTCTCAACAAAGTTATATTCCAGTGAGAAAGCTAGACTCTCTGAGAAGGATGAACCATCCGTGGCTTACTAAGGAAGTTAAGGAGGGTATTAAATTGAAAGAAAAGGCAAACAATTTTGCAAAGATTAGTGGTAGACCAGAAGATTGTGAAATGTTTAGTAACTTGCAAAGGATGACTAAAAAAAGAGGGAGAAATTAGATTATCAGAGCAAACTAGCAGGAATATAAAAACAGACAGTTAGAGCTTCTACAAGTGTACAAAAGGGAACGGAGTAGTTAAAGTAAAAGTTGGTCCCTTAGAGCCTGAAACTGGGGAATTAATAATGGGAAACAAGGAAATGGCAGAAAATTTGAACAAATATTTTGTATCTGTCTTCACAGTAGAAGACACTAAAAGCATCGCAATAATAGTGGAAAATCAAGAGGAAAAGGGAGGGAGGAACTTAAAACAATCACTATCACTACAGAAAAAGTACTAGGCAAATTAAAGGGACTAAAGGCTGACAATTCCCCTGGATCTGATGACCTGCATCCTAGGGTCTGAAAAGAAGTGGCTGCAGAGATAGTGGATGCATTGGTTGTAATCTTCCAAATTTTCCTAGGCTCTGGAAAGGTCCCAGCAGATTGGAAAATCGCAAATGTGACGCCGATATTCAAGAAAGAATGGAGACAGCAAGCAGGAAACTATAAGCCAGTTAGCCTAACATCTGTCATTGGGAAATGCTGGAATCCATTATTAAGGAAGTAGTAGCAGGACATTTAGAAAATCAAATAAAATCAAGCAGAGTCAGGATGGTTTTATGAAAGGGATATCAAGTTTGACAAATTTAATAGAGTTCTCTGAGAATGTAACGAGCAGGGTGGATAAAGTGGAACCAGTAGAAGTAATGTATTTGGATTTGCAAAAGGCTTTCGATAAGGTACCACATAAAAGGTTACTGCACAAGATAAGAGCTCATGGTGTTGGAGGTAACATATTAGCACAGGTAGAGGATTGGCAAGCTAACAGAAAGCTGAGAGTCGGGATAAATGGGTCATTTTCAGGTTGGCAAACTGTAACTAGAGGGGTGCCACAAGGATCAGCGCTGGAGCTCAACTATTTACAATCTATATTAATGACTTGGATGAAGGGATCAAGTGTATTGTAGACGAATTTGCTGATGATACAAAGATAGGGGGGAAAGCAAGTTGTGAGGAGCATACAATGAGTCTGCAAAGAGATATAGATAGGTTAAGTGAGTGGGCAAAATTTGGCAGATGGAGTATAATGTGGGAAAGTGTGAGGTTATCCACTTTGGTAGGAAGAATAGAAATGCAAAATATTATTTAAATGGAGAGAGACTACAGAATGCTGTGATACAGGAGGATCTGGGTGTTCTCGCACATCAAACACAAAAGGTTAGCATGCAGGTACAGCCAGTAATTAGGAAGGCATATGGAACATTGGCTTGTATTGCAAGGGGGATGGAGTATAAAAGTAGGGAAGACTTGCTACAACTGTACAGGGCATTGGTGAGACCACACCTCCAGTACTGCATACATTTTTGGTCTTCTTGTTTAAGGAGGGACTTTTGCATTGGAGGTAGTTCAGGTAAAGTTCACTAGATTAATTCCTGGGATGAATGTCTAATGAGAAAATGTTGAGCAGGTTGGGCCGATACTCATTGGAGTTTAGCAGAATGAGAGGTGATCTTATTGAAAGATATAAGATTCTGACGGGGCTTGAAAGGGTAGATGCTTAAAGGATGTTTCCCCTCGTGGGGGAATCTAGAATTAGGGGACAGAGATTCAGATTAAGGTGTCGCCCATTCAAGGCAGTGATGAGGAGGAATTTCTTCTCTCAGAGGGTCATGAATCTTTGGAATTCTCTACCCCAGAGAGCTGTGGAGGCTGAGTCATTGAATATATTCAAGGCTGGGATGGAGAGATGTTTGAACAACAGTGTAGTCAAGGGTTATACGGAACAGGCAGAAAAGTGGAGTTGAGGCCAAGCTCAGATCAGCCATGATCTTATTGATTGGTGGGGCAGGTTCGAAGGGCTGAATGGCCTACTCCTGCTCCTATTTCTTATGTTCTTATGTGATGTAATTTAAATAGAACAAGTGAGCTTGAGTCTCATTTTATATTCTACGGCTGAGTTTCCATGTCATTTACACAGCTACATCAACTGCTCCTACTACAACTACTGAGACATCTTCTACATCTGTACTATCAACAACTGCAACACCAATCGTTACATCCACTTCAGGACCAACACGCACAACAGTACCAACAACTCCAGAGAGCACCACTCAACCATCAACAACCCAATTTACAACAACCTCAACAACAGGGATCAGTCCAAGAACAACAGCAAGTAGTAAGCAAGAGAAATTTTCTTCATCCGGCATTTTACACTGCACGTTCTGGAATGAAAGCAATAGCAGAATGATTTTTTTTTGTCAGATAATGAAAAGAAACATCTGTATTTTGGTATTTACCCATGCATATTTGATGAGGGTGAGCCTGCAACATCACTGTATGAAGTTATTGTTGAACCTGCCGATATATGATAATATGTAGAATTGTCCTCTCGTACTCAACTCCTACTGAATCAGAAAAGGCAGCACAGTCTGTAATGCACTGATTATAGTATCCAACACTGATTTTACTGTTGTGTTCAAGCAGCTACATCAAGCACTGCAATGACAACAGAAACATCTTCTTCGTCCGCACCATCAACAACTACATCACAGACCTCTTCACCCACCTCAGGGACACCAGGAGCAACAACTACAGAGAGCAGCACTCAACCATTGACAACACAAACTACAACAATCTCAACAACCACTGTCAGTTCCACAACAGGAAGTAGTAAGGATCAGACCTCTTTAGCAGCTATTTCATACTAATGGTGCTGAAAAGACTGAAACGAATTACAGAATTCTTCTTCTTCATTCTGTGTTGTCTCGCTGTTCGCTTTGGGGAACAGTGTGAAGTAATGGAAGGATTTGCAGGTTGATTAACAGTCTGACTGGCCGCATTATCGCTGCTTCCATGGCCGTAACCATTTTTATTCCAGCTGATAGTGTGGTTAGTCATATGCAGCTGGAGGTTTTTATGGGCTCCCACAACCCATATGAGGAGGGGTGGCCACACACACCAACGGATGCGAGACTTCCACTGGATTTCAAATCAGAATTCAAAGTCTGCGCTCCGACTCCACTCGCCAGCACTGTCTGGAGTGGCTGTTTGAATCCTGCACCTTGTGGCCCTGGGGCGGGAATGCTGCCCCTGTGGGAAAGGCTCACTCCCAATGCCAGAATGAAAAACCTGTTATAATTTGGTGCCTTATAATCACAGCTGGAGTGACAACATTTAACAACATCAGTATAGAAAGATGTCATGGTTGGACATTGCAATATTATATTTCTCAGATGTTACATAATCAGGCTTTGAACTAAATACAGGGGGGAAGGGTCCAGGTGAGGGGAAACTTAGAAAGTTAAAGAGAAAGGACAAGGCAATACTGCAGGGCAGCAAGAGGGGTAATGATAACCAGAGTGTGACAGGAAGGGACAGCACATACAAGAATAAGAGTGCACCAGCAAATAGGGTCAGAGTAGGGACGAATGGTAAAAAGACAAAATTAAAGGCTCTTTATCTGAATGCACGCAGCATTCATAACAAGATAGATGAATTGACGGCACAAATAGAAATAAATTGGTATGATCTGATAACCATTACAGAGATGTGGCTGCAAGGTGGCCAAGGCTGGGAACTGAATATTCAGGGTTATTTGACATTTCGGAAGGATAGGCAGAAAGGAAAAGGAGTTGGGGTAGCTCTGTTAATAAAGGATGAGATCAGTACAGTAGTGAGAAATGATCTTGACTCGGAAGATCAAGATGTAGAATCAGTTTGAATGGAGATAAGAAATAATAAGGGAAAGAAGTCACTGGTGGTGTTGTTTATAGGCCCCCTAACAGTAGCTACACTGTGGGACAGAGTATAATTCAAGAAATAATGGGGGCTTGTAGGAAAGCTACTGCAATAATCATGGGCGATTCTAATCTTCATACAGATTGGACAAATCAAATTAGCAAAAGTAGCCTTGAGGACGAGTTCATAGACTGTACTCAGGCCAGTTTCTTAGAATAATACATTGTGGAACCAATCAGGAAACAAGCTACTATAGTTCTGGTAATGTGTATTGAGACAGGATGAATTAATGATCTCATAGAAAAGGATCCTTTCTCCAATAATAGTGGAGAATAAAAAAAGAAAAGAAAGTCTTGCATTTATGTACCGCCTTTCACAACCACCGGATGTCTCAAAGCACTTTACAGCCAATGAAGTACCTTTGGAGTGTAGTCACTTTTGTAGTGTGCGGAAAGCAGCAGCCAATTTGCATATAGCAACTCCCAAAAACAGCAATGTGATAATAACCAGACAATCTGTTTTTGTTACATTGATTGAGGGATATATATTGGCCAGGACACCGGGGATAAATATCCTGCTCTTCTTCGAAATAGTGTCAGGGGATCTTTTAGGTCCACCTGAGAGCGCAGACGGGGCCTCGGTTTAAATTCTCATCCAAAAGACGGCACCTCCGATGGTACAGCACTCCCTCAGCACTGCACTGGAGTGTCAGCCTAAATTTATGTGCTCAATACCAAGTCCCGATCAAGGGGCAAAAGGGAGGGAGGAACTTAAAACAATCACTATCACAAGAGCAAAAGTACACAGCAAACCAATGGGACTAAAGGCTGACAAGTCCCTTGGATCTGAGGCCAAGATCAGATCAGCCATGATCTTATTCAATGGCAGAGCAGGCTCGAGGGGCTGAATGGCTTACTCCTGCTCCTATTTCTTAAGTTCTTATGTAATGCAATTTAAATAGAACAAGTGCGATTGCGTCTCATGTTATATTCTAAGGCTGAATTTCCATTTTGTTTACACAGCTACATCAACTGCTCCTACTACAACTACTGAGACATCTTCTACATCTGTACTATCAACAACTACAACACCAAACATTACACCCACTTCAGGACCAACAAGCACAACATTACTAACAACTACAGAGAGCACCACTCAACCATCAACAACCCAATTAACAACAACCTCAACAACAGGGATCAGTCCAAGAACAACAGCAAGTAGTAAGCAAGAGAAATTTTCTTCATCTGGCATTTTACACAGCATGTTCTGGAATGAAAGCAAAAGCAGAATGATTTTTTTAATATCATATAATAAAAAGAAACATCTGTTTTTACACTGCATGTTATGGAATGAAAGCAATAGCAGAATTACTTGTTTAATATCAGATAACGAAAAGAAACATTTGTTTTTTGGTATATACCCATGCACATATTTGATGAGGGTGAGCCTGGATCATTACTCTGTGAGGAAATTATTGTTGAACCTGCCTATATGTTAATATGTAGAATTGATCTCACGTACAAAACTTCTACTGAATCAGAAAAGGCAGCGCAGTCCGTAATGCACTGATTATAGTATCCCACACTGATTTTACTGTTGTGTTCAAGCAGATACATCAAGCACTGCAACGACAACAGAAACCTCTTCTTCCTCCGTACCATCAACAATTACATCACAGACCTCTTCACCCACCTCAGGGACAACAGTACCAACAACTACAGAGAGCAGCACTCAGCCATTGACAATCCAAACCACAACAATCTCAACAACCGCTGTCAGTTCCACAACAGGTAGTAGTAAGGATCGGACCTTCTCTTCAACAGCTATTTCATACTAATTCTGCGGAAAAGACTGAAATGCATGACAGAATTCTTCTTCTTCTTTTCGTGTTGTCTTGCCGTTTGCTTTGGGGAACAGTGTGAAGTAGTGGAAGGGTTTGCAGGTTGATTAACAATCTGACTGGCCGCATTATCGCTGCTTCCATGGCAGAAACCACCTTTATACCAGCCGATAGGGTGGTTAGTATTATGCGGCGGGTGGGTTTTCTGGGCTCCCACAACCCATATGATGAGGGGGAGTCACCCACACCCACCGGACACGAGTATCCTGCTGGATGTCAACAAAGAGTTCGAAGTCAGGGCTTCGTCTCCACTCGCCAGGACTGTCTGGAGTGGCTGTTTGAACCCTGCACCTTGTGGTCCAGAGGCAGCAATGCTGCCCCTGTGCCAAAGGCTCACTCCCAATGCCAGAATGAAAAACCTGTTATGCTTTGTTGCCTGATAATCACAGATGGAGTGACAGCATTTAACAACAGCAGTATAGAAAGATGTCTTGGTTGGATATTATGTGGAGATGCCGGTGTTGGACTGGGGTGGACAAATGTAAGAAGTCACACAACACCAGGTTATAGTCCAACAGCTCCGAAAGTTTGTGATTTCAAATAAAGCTGTTGGACTATAACCTGGTGTTGTGTGACTTCTTACATTGGTTGGTGTACTGGCCGCGCTAGACGTGCTCCTATCTAGCTATCCAGCAAGTTAAACACTCATTCAAAAATAATTCTTCTGAAGCCGGTTGCTGTTTTGAAGCTTTACTTGAACAAATTTGTGAAACTGTAAACAAAGACAAAGTATGTTTTGTACATAAACTGAGTACTATACATTCGATATTACATAAGATATAAACATATTTACAACAGTAGAATAGACTAATTGTATAACTAACTAACATTTGGACTAACTTCTAGAACTATCAAATATTAACCTTTTATAAACATAGTATTATCAAAATATTACTCTGACAACGTTGCTATTATGCTAAGGAACAAAGATACTCACAGATATTGCGCTTGGCCTAACATATGAAATCAGATTACATTGGATTGTAAATGGAACCTCTCATGGCAGATTCTCCATTACTCAAGTCAGGTTCTTCCTAGCAAAACTGCTTCCTGGGGTCAACAGGAAGAAAGGTAGGAAGGTCAAATGACCTCACACAGGAAGAAAGATCAGATG
Organism: Somniosus microcephalus; assembly: GCF_052327205.1. NCBI lineage: Eukaryota > Metazoa > Chordata > Chondrichthyes > Squaliformes > Somniosidae > Somniosus > Somniosus microcephalus. The sequence goes on along the minus strand of NC_140992.1, from coordinate 40,591,534 downwards.
ATCTTTCCAGCATACAAACTGTTAACATAATAACCACCACCAGAGGGTGCTATCTGCACACATAAATGTTCATTGGTCCAGAACACTCCCCGTCTGGGGTCGTTAACGACTCCACATAGTCCGAACTCTACTTGTCACTGGAGTCCTCTGGCGACAAAAGAAGAACCACCTCAGAGACGGTCCGTCGATGTCGATGATAGGATGCAGCTTCCGTAGACTGCTGTGAGGGGGTAGGTTGCGTTCTGCTATGCACAGTTCCAATCTGGGTATGGTGAGGTCTGGCTGGGGCGCCAACTTGCCTCTATCAAAGACGAAGACGATTTTGCTTTGTCCTTCTTGAGTGGTGACCTTCAGATAAGCCACACTTGCAATGGCCTTAGTGGATGCGTCTGCAAAGACACAAAGCTCTTTGAATTGGGCATTTAAGGGAGAGAAAGACGAATAGCAGTGAGGTATTCGGATCTCCTGTAAGTCTTGGAGTGAGCCTCTCCATCTGTCCCACTCTGCTTCCATCTCTTCAGGGAGAGGTGAATCCCACTCTTCAGCATGTGTGGAGAGTTCCCCGAGGAGCAGCCTGCCTTGTATGGTGACAGGGGCTAGGAAGCCGAGAGGGTCGTATAGGCTGTTGACTGTAGAGAGCACTCCTCTACGTGTGAAGAGTTTCTTGGTGTCTAGGACTTGGAACGTGAACGTGTCTGTTGCTATGTTCCACGACACCCCTAGGCTACGCTGTAGGGGGAGGTCATCAGTGAAGAGGTCTAGGTCCTTGACGTCCTTAGCACGATCTTCAGGGGGGAATGCCTCCATCACTGCTGGTCTGTTAGAGGCTATCTTGTGCAGCCTGAGGTTGGATAGTGCAAATAGTTCCTGGGCTCGTCCAAGGGTACTGATGGCCTCTGCTTAGGTCGGGAATGACTTCAGTGCGTCGTCGACGTAGAACTCTCATTCGATGAACCCTCTCACATCACTGCCAAAGTCGTCGTCTTCTTCCTTGGCAGCCCTCCTTAGTCCGTATGTGGTGACAGCAGGGGATGGGCTATTCCCAAAGACATGGACATGCATTCTGTAGTCCACAATGTCTCTATTAGGGTCATTGTCCCGATACCACAGGAAGCGGAGAAAGTCTCTGTGGTCTTCTCTCACCACGAAGCAATGAAACATGTGCTGGATATCGGCAGTGATGGCGACGGGCTCTTTCCTGAATCTCATGAGCACTCCCAAGAGGCTGTTGTTAAAATCGGGCCCTGTGAGGAGTACGTCGTTGAGAGAGACGCCCTGATATGGCGCACTGGAGTCAAACACCACGCGGATCTGTTCCGGCTTTTTGGGGTGATAGACTCCGAAGGAAGGGAGGTACCAACACTCTTGGCCTTCCTGGAGTGGAGGAGCTATCTCTGCATGATTGTTGACAAGCATTTTCTTGACAAATTCTAGGAAGTGTGCTTTCATCTCTGGCTTCTTCTCTAGTGTGCGATGGAGTGAGCTAAGACGATTATAGGCATACCCCCTGTTGTTCGGCAGCCGTCGCCTGGGGTTCCGGAAGGGTAAGGGTGCAACCCAGCTGTTAGAGCTGTCACGAGAGACCTCATTGTCCATAATCTGGAGGAACCTCATGTCGTCGATCGATGGAGCAAGTTTGTGGTTGTTGGCGGTGCGACAGAAGACTGACTGACCCGGGTTCTCTCCAGTGAGCATCATTTGTGTGCTGTCTGCGGAGATCAGCGCTGGGGTTTTCTGAGGCTGAGCCGTACGACTGAACTTCTCTGTCACTCGGATCTGACTACTGCATGGGGTAAGGTAGCTTGGACGACCATTCTCCAAGATGGAAGTCTTGAGTGTGCTCACCTGAGATGGCTTGTGAGTGCCCTTGAGGCACACACCTCCAACAACGACCCAGCTGAGGTCTAGACTTTGGGCGAAAGGGGCGTCATGTGGACCGTTGATCTGCTCCCTTATCTTATGTACCCTCAGGATGTCTCTTCCCAACAACAGAAGTATGCTTGCATCTGGGTCAAGAGGTGGGATCTCGTCTGCAATGCGTCTCAGATGACGGTGATGACGAGCTGCATTCGGAGTGGGAATCTCAGAACGGTTGTCGGGGACTTGATTACATTCGATGAGTGTAGGAAGGGGGAGACTAATCTTCCCGTCGGCTGACTCAACAACGTAACCGCAGGCCCTCCTGCCGGCTGTTTCTGAAAGTCCAGCACACGTCTTCAGCGTGTAAGGCGATGGACTTCCTTTGACCTTGAAGATGGTGAAGAACATGGATCTTGCTAGAGAACGATTGCTTTGTTCATCTAGTATGGCATACATCTTTTCAGATTCCTGGCGACATCCTGCAGGGTACACATTAACGAGGCATATCTTGGAGCACGCTCTTGCGCTCACTCCTTCTCCACACACCTCGGTGCACCATGACTGGGAATTAAACATACCAGGTTATTTAACAATCAGGAAGGACAGGCAGGAAGGGAGAGGAGGTGGGGTGGCTATGTTAATAAAGGAAGGAATCACTATAATACAGAGAAATGATATTGGGTCAAAGGAGCAGGATAGTGAAACAGTTTGGGTGGAGGTAAGGAATAATAAGGGGAAAAAAACACTAGTGGGTGTAGTCTATAGGCCTCCGAACAGTTGCAACTCTGTTGGACGGAGTATTAATCAGGAAATAGTTGAGGCTTGTAATAAGGGAACAGCTATAATTATGGGGGATTTTAATTATCATATTAACTGGACAAATCAAATTGGGCAGAGCAGCCTTGAGGAAGAGTTCATTGAGTGTATTAGGGATGGGTTTCTTGAGCAGTATGTAACTGAACCGACCAGGGGGCAAGCAACCTTAGATTTGGTCCTGTGTAATGAGACAGGATTAATTAAAAATGTCCTAGTAAAGGATCCCCTTGGAATGAGTGACCATAACATGGTTGAGTTCCATATTCAATTAGAGGGTGAGAAGGTTGGATCTCAAACAAGCGTGCTGAGCTTGAATAAAGGAGACTATGAAGGTATGAGAGCGGAATTAATTAGAGTGGACTGGGAAAATAGATTAAAGGGTAAGACGGTACATGACCAGTGGTGTACATTTAAGGAGTTATTTTACAACTTCCAAAAAATATATATTCCACTGAGGAAAAAAGGGTGTAAAAGAAAAGATAGCCATCCGTGGCTAAGTAAAGTAATTAAGGATAGTATCCGACTAAAAACAAGGGCATATAAGGTAGCCAAATCTAGTGGGAGGATGGAAGATTGGGAAGTCTTTAAAAGACAGCAAAAAATAACAAAAAGATTGATTAAGAAAGGGAAGATAGATTATGAAAGTAAATTAGCAAAAAATATAAAAACAGACAGTAAAAGTTTCTATAGTTATATAAAAAGAAAAAGGGTGGCTAAAGTAAATGTTGGTCCCTTAGAGGATGAGACCAGGAAATTAATGGTGGGAAACATGGAGATGGCAAAAACACTGAACAATTATTTTGTATCAGTCTTTACAGTAGAGGACACTAAGAATATCCCAACACTGGACAAACAGGGGGCTCTAGGGGGGGAGGAACTAAATACAATTAAAATCACTAAGGAAGTGGTACTTGGTAAAATAATGGGACTCAAGGCGGTTAAATCCCCTGGACCTGATGGCTTGCATCCTAGGGTCTTGAGGGAAGTAGCGGTAGGGATTGTGGATGCATTGGTAATAATTTTCCAAAACTCACTGGACTCAGCAAAGGTCCCGGCAGATTGGAAAACTGCTAATGTAACACCCTTATTTAAAAAGGGTAGTAGGCAGAAGGCTGGAAACTATAGACCTGTTAGCCTAACATCTGTGGTTGGTAAAATGTTAGAGTCCATTATTAAGGAGACAGTAACGGGACATTTGGATAAACATAATTTAATAGGGCAAACTCAGCATGGTTTCACGAAGGGGAAGTCATGTTTAACAAATTTGCTTGAGTTTTTTGAGGAAGTAACATACAGGGTGGATAAAGGGGAACCAGTGGACGTAGTGTATTTAGACTTCCAAAAGGCATTTGACAAGGTGCCACACAAAAGATTATTGCTCAAGATAAAAAATCACGGGATTGGGGGTAATATTCTGGCGTGGGTGGAGGATTGGCTCTCTAACAGAAAGCAGAGAGTTGGGATAAATGGTTCGTTCTCAGATTGGCAACCAGTAACTAGTGGTGTTCCGCAGGGGTCAGTGCTGGGTCCCCAACTCTTTACAATCTATATTAACGATTTGGAGGAGGGGACCGAGTGTAACATATCAAAGTTTGCAGATGATACAAAGATGGGACGGAAAGTAGTGAGTGAGGAGGACATAAAAAACCTGCAAAGGGACATAGACAGGCTAAGTAAGTGGGCAGAGATTTGGCAGATGGAATACAATACTGGAAAGTGTGAGGTTATGCACTTTGGCAGGAAAAATCATAGAGCAAGTTATTATCTTAATGGCAAGAAACTGGAAAGTACTGTAGTACAAAGGGATCTGGGGGTCCTGGTGCACGAAACTCAAAAAGTTAGTATGCAGGTGCAGCAAGTGATTAAGAAGGCCAATGGAATGTTGGCTTTTATTGCTAGGGGGTTGGAATATAAAAACAGGGAGGTATTGCTGCAGTTGTACAAGGTATTGGTGAGGCCGCACCTGGAATACTGCATACAGTTTTGGTGTCCATACTTAAGAAAAGACATACTTGCTCTCGAGTCAGTACAAAGAAGGTTCACTCGGTTAATCCCGGGGATGAGGGGGTGGTCATATGAGGAGAGGTTGAGTAGGTTGGGACTCTACTCATTGGAGTTCAGAAGAATGAGAGGCGATCTTATTGAAACATATAAGATTGTGAAGGGGCTTGATCGGGTGGATGCAGTGAGGATGTTCCCAATGATGGGTGAAACTAGAACTAGGGGGCATAATCTTAAAATAAGGGGCTGCTCATTCAAAACTGAGATGAGGAGAAACTTCTTCACTCAGAGGGTGGTAGGTTTGTGGAATTTGCTGCCCCAGAAAGCTGTGGAAGCTACATCATTAAATAAATTTAAAACAGAAATAGATAGTTTCCTAGAAGTAAAGGGAATTAAGGGTTACGGGGAGCGGGCAGGAAATTGGACATGAGTCTAGGTTCGGCATGGTCATGGCCCTGTGGGTAGTGGAGTGGGCCCAGGGGCCGTGTAGCCTTGTTCTGCTCCTACTGTGTTCTAATTCTGTTAGATTTCAGGAGATGGTTTTATTCCTGTTCCTGGCTGGGGTGGAGATCGCCTTTACAGAAGGTAAGTACTGTAGAAAATATAGGGACAGAGTGATCTCCTGGAAGAATTTCGATCGCCTAGATGGGTCGGAGAGGAATTTCCCAGATTTTTTTCTCCCAAATTGGCCATTGGGTCTTTATCTGGTTTTTCGCCTCTCCCGGGAGATCACATGGGTTCGGGTGGATGCAGAGTGATAGAAGATTTGAGGTTAGGATCAGATCAGCCATGATCTTATTGAATGGTGGAGCAGGCTCGAGGGGCCGATTGGCCTACTCCTGCTCCTATTTCTTATGTTCTTATGTTCTTATGGATGTAATCTCTGGACCAGCAGCTCCCTCTCTCTCCCCGCCGTGCTCTGATGCGGGAGGAGGCATCTCTGACTTCCAAGGAGCTGGGCCTGGGTGTAGTGCTGAAACATGCCGATCACTTTCACATTCAGTGCATTTTGCATCCACCTTGCAGTTCTTGGCGAGATGGCTCGTGGACGAGCAGCACCTTAAACATATAGAGTTCTCTTTAAGATATTGTTTCTGATCTTCCAGGGACATCTCCCTGAAGCCTCTGCACTTCTTTAAAGGATGGGGCTTGTTGTGGATAGGGCATTGTTTGCTCATATCCTCAGGTTTCTTCTGAATCTTTGTGTGCTCAGTTGAGGACACTTGCATTCTGTGGACAGATATTGGTGTCTTTCCATGTCTGTCGAACTTGTCTCTTCTGGCAAGTGCTGGTTGGGAGGAGAAGAAGTTGAAGCTGGGGTCGTTCCTGGCTTTGGCTTCTTTACAGATGAATTTAACGAACGCTGAGAATGGTGGGAACGCCACGTTGTGCTTTAGCTTGAACTTTGATCCAAACGTTATCCACTTCTCCTGCAGGTTAAATGGAAGCTTCTCAATGATGGGACTTACCCCTCTGGCAGTGTCTAAGTACGATAGACCGGGTAGGTAGCCGTCCTGCTTTGCGGCTTCGAGTTCCGACAGCAGATCTCCAAGGTCGCGGAGCTTCTGGGGTTCCTTACTCGTCACCCTCGGAAAGTTCTCCAACCTGTCAAAGAGAGCCCTTTCAATGGCTTCGGGCGAGCCGTAGCTTTATTCCAGCCTCACCCAAGCCTTCTTCAACCCCTCTGGCAGCTGCCCCACATTGGCCGCTTTTATCCTGCAGGCCTGTCCGGCGGACTCTGGGCCGAGCCATTTGATAAGGAGGCCGAGCTCTTCTCCTGCCAACAGGTCTAAGCCCGATATGGCATCGTGGAAGCAGGACTTCCAAGCCCGATAATTCTCCGGCCTGTCATCAAACTTGATTAACCCCGAAGTCACCAGCTGGGTGCGTGCAAGGTATTTGGCAAGGTCGTAGGGGCTGGGACCTGTGCCAGGGTTGCCTTGGCTGGGGGCTCTGTTGGGGGTCTCAAGGGACCGAGAGGGGATTTGCCTCTGACATTCTCTATTCGGCGTCCTATTCCTTTGCACCGTGTCTTCCGTTCTGCTGGCGGAGACTCTGCGGCTTGAGGCACGCCGTCTGCTTTGACCTTGGTTGGCAACTTGTGGCATGTTATATGAAGTGTTTGCGTCTGTAGAGATGTGCGGGCTTCCATCCCTTTCTCCTGTAAACTGTATGTCGGCATGGTCGCTCACATAATCTATGGTGCGCTGTCGTGGACTCTGCCACGGAACGGGAATTAAAGGTTTGTAAGCTGTCTCGGGATCAGCTCCCTCCAAAATTGCCTCGAATACTTGTGTCTCAGCTAATGCAGCATCTATCTCTTTTTCTTGCTGCAGAGCGTCTAATGTGGCTTGGAGACGGGCCTGTTCAGCCTGGCGTTCCACTTGGTGATGGGCCTGTTCCGCTTGGAATTCAGCTTGGAGTTGGGCCTGTTCTGCTTGGAGCCGGGCCTGTTCTGCTTGGGGTTCAGCTTGGAGACGGGCCTGTCTTACTTTTATTTCTGTTTCACTGTCCATATGCGCAGCTCTGGCTTGAGCTGCTAGTAGCTTAGCCCGTGCTTTGGCGATGGCTATGCTTACTCTAGAACCACCCGATGACCGTGAACCAACTTGCGATCTGTAGTAACCGGAGCTTATAGACCGATTGTCACGTTCTACAGTTTCGTCTGCCTGTTTAAGGTCTTCTACTTGCTGCAAAGCATTTTCGTTATTATCCTCTGACATGTTGATGTGAGGTAGATGTGCTCTATGAGGTTAAGGCTTACTCTGGGTTCCTCCTGCTCCGCTCTTCACAGCTAGCCGTATTGCTATCTTTTCACTGCTAGCCGTATTGCTATCTTTTCACTGATATCTTTTCACTGTACTGGCCGCACTAGACGTGCTCCTATCTAGCTATCCAGCAAGTTAAACACTCATTCAAAAATAATTCTTCTGAAGCCGGTTGCTGTTTTGAAGCTTTACTTGAACAAATTTGTGAAACTGTAAACAAAGACAAAGTATGTTTTGTACATAAACTGATTACTATACATTCGATATTACATAAGATATAAACATATTTACAACAGTAGAATAGACTAATTGTATAACTAACTAACATTTGGACTAACTTCTATAACTATCAAATATTAACCTTTTATAAACATAGTATTATCAAAATATTACTGTGAAAATGTTGCTATTATGCTAAGGAACAAAGATACTCACAGATATTGTGCTTGGCCTAACATATGAAATCAGATTACATTGGATTGTAAATGGAACCTCTCATGGCAGATTCTCCATTACTCAAGTCAGGTTCTTCCTAGCAAAACTGCTTCCTGGGGTCAACAGGAAGAAAGGTAGGAAGGTCAAATGACCTCTCACAGGAAGAAAGGAACAAAGGTCAAATGACCTCACACAGGAAGAAAGATCAGATGACCTTTCCAGCATACACACTGTTAACACAATAACCACCACCAGAGAGTGCTATCTGCACACATAAATGTTCATTGGTCCAGAACAGTTGGATATTGCAATATTATATTTCTCAGATGTTATATAGGGAAGAGCAATCATAACATGATAGAATTTAACATTCAGTTTGAAGGTGAGAAACTTGGGCCTGAAACTAGTGTCTTAAACTTAAATAAAGACAGTTACAAAGGTATGAAGAAAGAATTGGCTAAAGTGGACTGGGAAAATAGATTAAAAGGCAAGATGGTAGATAAGCAGTGGCAGACTTTTAAGAAGATATTTCATAACTCTCAACAAAAATATATTCCAGTGAGAAAGATAGACTCTACAAGAAGGATGAACCATCCGTGGCTTACTAAGGAAGTTAAGGAGGGTATCAAATTGAAAAAAAAGGCATACAATTTTGCAAAGGTTAGTGGTAGGCCAGAAGATTGTGAAATTTTTAGTAACTTGCAAAGGATGACTAAAAAATAGAGAGAGAAAATAAATTATCAGATTAAACTAACAAGAAATATAAAAACAGACAGTAAGTGCTTCCACAATTGTACAAAAAGGAAGAGTGTAGCTAAAGTAAACGTTGGCCCCTTAGAGGAGGAGACTGGGGAATTAATAATGGGAAACAAGGAAATGGCAGAGACTTTGAACAAATATTTTGTATCTGTCTTCACAGTAGAAGACACTAAAAACATTCCAATAATAGTGGAAAATCAAGGGGCAAAAGGGAGGGAAGAACTTAAAATATCACCATCACTAGAGAAAAACTACTATGCAAACTAATGGGACTAAAGGCTGACAAGTCCCCTGGTTCAGATGGCTTGCATTCCCGGGTCTTAAAAGAAGTGGCTGCAGAGGTAGTGGATGCATTGGTTGTAATCTTCCAAATTTCCCTAGACTCTGGAAAGGTCCCACCAGATTGAAAAATCGCAAATGTAACACCTATATTCAAGAAAGCAGGGAAACAAAAAGCAGGAAACTATAGACCAGTTAGCCTAACATCTGTCATTGGGAATAAGCTGGAAACCATTATTAAGGAAGTAGTAGCAGTACATTTAGAAAATCAAATACAATCAAGCAGAGTCAGCGTGGTTATATGAAAGGGAAATCATGTTTGACAAATTTAATAGAGTTCTCTGAGAATGTAACGAGCAGGGTGGATAAAGGGGAACCAGTAGATGTAATGTATTTGGATTTCCAAAAGACTTTCGATAAGGTACCACATAACAAGGCTACAGCACAAGATAAGAGCTCATGGTGTTGGAGGTTACATATTAGCACAGATAGAGGATTGGCTAGCTAACAGAAACCCGAGAGTCAGGTTAAATGGGTTAATTTCAGGTTGGCAAACTGTAACTAGCTGGATGACACAGGGATCAGTGCTGGGGCCTCAACTATTTACAATCTATATTAATGACTTGGATGAAGGGACCAAGTGTATAGTAGCCAAATTTGCTGACGATACAAAGATAGGTGGGAAAGCAAGTTGTGTGGAGGACACAACGTGGCTGCAAAGAGATATAGATAGGTTAAGTGAGTGGGCAAAAATATGGCAGATGGAGTATAATGAGGGAAAGTGTGAGGTTATCCACTTTGGTAGGAAGAATAGAAAAGCAAAATATTATTTAAATGGAGAGAGGCTACAGGATGCTGTGGTACAGAGGGATCTGTGTGTTCTCGTACATCAAACACAAAAGGTTAGCATGCAGGTACAGACAGTAATTAGGAAGGCAAATGGAATGTTGGCCTTTATTGCAAGGAGGATGGAATATAAAAATGGGGAAATCTTGCTACCACTGTACAGGGAGTTGGTGAGACCACACCTAGAGTACTGCGTACAGTTTTGGTCTTATTTAAGGAGGGACTTTGACATTGGAGGTAGTTCAGGTAAAGTTCACTAGGTTAATTCCTGGGATGAATGTCTAATGAAGAAAGGCTGAGCAGGTTGGGCCGATACTCATTGGAGTTTAGCAGAACGAGAGGTGATCTTATTGAAAGATATAAGATTCTGTGGCAGCTTGACAGGGTAGGTGCTGAGTGGATGTTTCCCCTCTTGGGGGAATCTAGAACTAGGGGGCATAGATTCAGAATAAGGGGTCGACCATTCAAGATTGAAATGAGGAGGAATTTCTCTCACAGGTTGTGAATCTTTGGAATTCTCTACCTCAGAGAGCTGTTGAGGCTGAGTCATTGAATATATTCAAGGCTAAGATAGAGAAATGTTTGAACAACTGGGGAGTCACGGGTTCTGGGGAACAGGCAGAAAAATGGAGTTGAGGCCAAGATCAGATCAGCCATGATCTTATTGAATGGCGGAGCAGGCTCGAGGGGCCGAATGGCCTACTCCTGCTCCTATTTCCTATGTTCTTATGTAATGTAATTTAAATAGAACCAGTGAGCTTGAGTCTCATTTTATATTCTACGGCTGAGTTTCCATTTCGTTTACACAGCTACATCAACTGCTCCTACTACAACTACTGAGACATCTTCTGCATCTGTACTATCAACAACTACAACACCAATCGTTACATCCACTTCAGGACCAACAAGCACAACAGTACTAACAACTCCAGAGAGCACCACTCAACCATCAACAACCCAATTAACAACAACCTCAACAACAGGGATCAGTCCTAGAACAACAGCAAGTAGTAAGCAAGAGAAATTTTCTTCATCCGGCATTTTACACTGCATGTTCTGGAAGAAAAGCAGTAGCAGAATTATTTTTTTTTATCAGATAATGAAAAGAAACACCTGTTTTTTGGTATTTACCCATGCACACATTTGATAAGGGTAAGCCTGCAACATTACTGTATGATGAATTTATTGTTGAACCTGCGTATATGATAATATGTAGACTTGTTCTCACGTACTAAACCTCCACTGAATCAGAAAAGGCAGCGCAGTCCGTAATGCACTGATTATAGTATCCCACACTGATTTTACTGTTTTGTTCAAGCAGCTACATCAAGCACTGCAACAACAACTGAAGCATCTTCCTCCATACCATCAACAAGTACACCACAGACCTCTTCACCCACATCAGGAGCACCAGTAGCAACAACTACAGAGAGCAGCACTCAACCATTGACAACCCAAACCACAACAATCTCAACAACCGCTGTCAGTTCCACAACAGGAAGTAGTAAGAATCAGACCTTCTCTTTAACAGCTATTTCATACTAATGGTGCTGGAAAGACTGAAACGCATGACAGAATTCTTCTTCTTCTTTTCGTGTTGTCTCGCTGTTTGCTTTGGGGAAAAGTGTGACGTTGTGGAAGGTTTTTAGGATTGATTAACAGTCTGACTGGCCACATTAGCACTGCTTCCATGGCCATAATCATCTTTACTCCAGCCAATAGGGTGGTTAGTCCTATGCGGCGGGAAGATTTTATTGGCTCCCACACCCCATACGATGAGGAGGGGCCACCCACACCCACCTGACGCGAGTATCCCACTGGATGTCAATCCAGAATTCCAATTATACTTTGTTGCCTTATAATCACAGCTGGAGTGACAACATTTAACAACATCAGTATAGAAAGATGTCATGGTTGGATATTGCAATAGTACATTTCTCAGATGTTACGTAGGGAAGAGCAATCATAACATGATAGAATTTAACATTCAGTTTGAAGGTGAGAAACTTGGGTCTGAAACTAGTGTCTTAAACTTAAATAAAGTCAATTATAAGGGTATGAAGAAAGAGTTGGCTAAAGTGGACTGGGAAAATAGATTAAAAGGCAAGATGGTAGATAAGCAGTGGCAGACTTTTAAGGAGATATTTCATAACTCTCAACAAAGTTATATTCCAGTGAGAAAGATAGACTCTATGAGAAAGATGAACCATCCGTGGCTTACTAAGGAATTTAAGGAGGATATCAAATTGAAAGAAAAGGCATAAATGTTGCGAAGATTAGTGGTATGCCAGAAGATTGTGAAATTTTTAGAAACTTGCAAAGGATGACTACAAAAATAAAGGGAGAAAATAGATTATGAGAGTAAACTAGCAAGAAATATAAAAACAGACAGTAAGAGCTACTACAAGTTTACAAAAAGGAAGAGAGTAGCTAAAGTAAACATTGGTCCCTTAGATGCTGAAACTGGGTACTTAATAATGGGAAACAAGGAAATGGCAGAGACCTTGAACAAATATTTTGTATCTGCCTTCATGGTAGAAGACACTAAAAGCATCCCAATTATAGTGGCAAACTAATGGGATTAAAGGCTGACAAGTCCCCTTGATCTGATGGCTTGCATCCTAAGGTCTTAAAAGAAGTGGCTGCAGCAATAATGGATGCATTGGTTGTAATCTTCCAAAATTCCCTAGAGTCTGGAAAGGTGCCAGCGGATTGGAAAACCATAAAAGTAATACTTGTATTCAAAAAGGAGGGAGACAGAAAGCAGGAAACTATAGGCCAGTTAGCCTAACATCTGTCATTGGGAAAATGCTGGAATCCATTATTAAGGAACTAATAGCAGGACATTTAGAAAATCATAATACAATCAAGCAGAGTCAACATGGTTTTATGAAAGGGAAATCGTGTCTGTCAAATTTATTAGAGTTCTTTGAGGGTGTAGCGAGTAGGGTGGATAAAGGGGGACCAGTAGATATAGTGTATTTGGATTTCCAAAATGCATTCAGTAAGGTGTCACATAAAAGGTTACTGCACAGGACAAGAGCTCATGGTGTTGGGTGGTAATATATTAGCACAGATAGAGGATTGGCTAACTAACAGAAAACAGAGGAGGCTATTTTCCCAGCCCGAGAAGGTGTGTTTGGAGGCAGGACAGTTGGCAAAATTGCAAAAACTGAGGAGAGGGTTTGGAACCCGCCTCCAAACCGCTGCCATGAAATTTTGCCAGAGGAGGTTTTGATAGGTACAATTCGGTCCCGCCTCCATCAGTCAAGAGAGGTAGTTAAGACCCTTAAATAGTAGTTAAGGGCCTCTATAATCCTATTTTGACAGGCCCTCGATATTTATTTTACCACATTTTCAGTGTGTTCTACGATCCTCCTAAACCATGCCAGCTAATCCTGGCAAGTTGACAAGTGGGTGGCCTCCTCACAGCTGCAGCTTCACCATTAAAACAAAGTTTTCATCAGGGATCAGTTGCAGGCGGCAGGACTTTTGTTCCACAGGTCTTTTAGCACTTTTAGCACACCTACCGAAGTTGGAGGTGCTGCAGCTTCTATCTCTCAACTGTGGGATCTCCTTGGAAGACCCTCTCCCTGCTTGGACTGAGCGCTTCCCTAATGGAGGTATCTGCTAGCAGCATGGGAACCATTTATTTCCTTTCACCATGGACCTCAGATTTGGATGAGGAGCAGCCACGGCAGTAGCAGAACCAGGCAGCTCAGCAGCAACAGCAGCAGGAGCCCCAACCTCCTGCTCACCCACCTGATGCTGCACAGGGCAGAAGGCGCCAGCGCATGGAAGCATGTCGCCGCAGGAGATACCCCCATCTCAGGGTTTACAGACAGAGGATGAGCTACCTCAACATGACTGAACAGCAGTGCCAAAGGCGGCTGAGACTTTCACGAGAGGTTGTCGGAGACATCGGCGCACTGATGCACCAACACCTGGAGCCCAGAGGAACGGGTGGACACCCCTTACCAGTGGCTGTTACAGTCACCACCGCTCAACTTTTTTGCCTCAGGTTCCTTCCAGGGATCATCAGCAGGCATCAGCGGCATCTCCCAGTCAGCCGCTCACAGTTGCATCACGCAGATTACCGATGCCCTTTTTGCAAAGGCCCACAATTACATCCACTTCTCAAGGGATCAAGCAAGTTTAACCACCCGTTCAGTTGGCTTTGCAAATATGGCAGGCTTGCCAATGGTGCAGGGTGTCATAGACTGCACACATGTGGCCCTTGGGGCACCCCATTAGAACCCAGCTATTTTTGTCAACCGCAAGGGCTTCCACTCCCTCAACGTAACCACAAGAAGGAGATTTCGCATGTTTGCGCCAAGTTCTGTGCTAGTTGCCATGACTCTTTCATCCGCTCTTCAATCTGCCAAACCAACTTAACAGATGGCTCCTTGGTGACAAGGGCTACCCCCTGAAGAAGTGGCTAATGATGCTGATCAGAAAGCCAGCTAATGAGGCTGAAGAGCGCTACAACGCCAGCCACATTTCGACCAGGTCCATCATCGAGCAAACCATTGGCTTGCTGAAGATGCGATTCTGATACCTTGACAGGTCAGGTGGAGCCCTACAGTATTCAGCAGCCAGGGTCTCCAGAATGGTCGTGGTCTGCTGTGCACTGCACAACATGGCACAGCATCATGACTTGCAGATTCCTGATGAGCAAGTGGCTCAGTTCATATCCTCCTCAGATGAGGATGAGGAGGAGGAGCAGGAGGAGGACCGAGCGCCAGCATATCGACCAGCAGCAGTGGCAGCACACGAATACATGGCTGCCCATGATACAAGGGATGCACTCATCCTAGCCAGATTTGCATAGGTTTCCCATTTTGGTACATGTCTTTGGTTCCATCTTGAAACATGATAGACAATGGACATGACTCTCTGGCCACCAGCCTGACCATGCAAGTGTCGCAGAGCTCGCAATGTGGAGCTGCCTAAGGCGAAATAACAGATGCCATCACACCAACAGTTTGCCATCAAATCATTTTTATACTTTCAAACAGGGATGGCATTTCATCAATAAACAGAAACAATCACCCAAGTGGCTACCTCTGTGACTAATGGTGCTTTATTTTTCTCTTACGGGTGCTCCTACGTGGAGCTCCCCCTGTGGCTTCAGCAGAATTGGAGGCTCCTTGCTCACTTTGATGCTGCTCCTGCTTCGACACCTTTGGCGGGTGTCCTCTGGGGTTGCGAGCCTGTGAGGGCTCGCCAAATGTCTGCTCCTCCTGTGGCAGTGCAGTGGCTGAGACGCCCATCTCAGTTGGGTGCGGACTCTGGTGGGGCTCTGACCGAGGGCTACGCAGTGGCATAGAAGTGTGAGCGCTCGGAGAGGAGCCCCCACTTCCTTGTTCTCTGCCACCAACTTCCCTCTCATGGGTCAGGTCCACCTCAGCTCTTGCAAGTGGCTTGAGAGCACCTTGCTGCACATCAGGGGGGCCATGTAGACCCGTATCTGCACTGGCAGTCCTACTCAAAAGGACTTCTATGAAGCTCTGGTTTCTCTGTTCAATAGTTGCCCATCACTCCTCCAGAGATGTCAGTCTATACTGAGCAATTACCATGTTTTCCTGTCTCTGGTGACTTATTTCCTCCATGGCTGTAGCCAGCCTTTCCACGGAGGTTGCCATCCTTTCCATGGTGCTGCGTATATGCGCCATTGCCTCCCCAACGGCACTGGTCAAGTTAGAGTTGGACTCCTCCATCCTCTCCACACTTGCAGTGACCCTGGAAATAAGACCTGTCAGAGACTCCTGCCCCTGTTCCTGGAGTTCCAGCATCGCTCTCTTTCTGGATGGACCCAGAGGCACAGTGTCCACATGCAGCGGAGCAGAGCTAGAAGAGTCTGCAACCTCTGCCGAGGACTCTCCACTGCTGTCCCTGTCTCCACCACCTGCTGATGCTCACCTATGAGATGTGATACACACAGTGACAACACTAATCTATGTCCCGAAGGTCCCACCAATGTGTGCGTATCTGCACTGGTGCTAGGTGCGCTTACATCTGTTCACGCTGCGTCCTCAGAGGTTGCAGGTTCCCCTGAGGAGTCTTGCTGTTCAGCCTTTTCCCCGTCGATAGTGGGGTGGGGCTCTGTGGATGGTCCTGTGGGGGAGAAAAGGCATGGGTTAGACATTTGACGGAAGTGTGGCAAGCACATGCAATAGTGCAGATGCTCAAGTGGCATTCTAATAATGTACACCAGCAGCCATTTCAATCACTCAAGCAGTATAAATGAGAGAGAGGCAAAACTATTCTGTCACCAGCTTGCTCTGCCTCACCCGTCTGTCTGTCCCCCACATCCACCTCCACCTCTGCGCCGGCGATGCCCAGGGCAGCCTCTTCAGCCGGGGTGAGAATGGCCAGGGAAGGTGGCCCTCTTCCTGTCTTCGCCCTTTCCCTTCTATTGTGGGCTCTTTTTTCCTGCAGTGAGGGAGACAAGTGGAGTTGGAATGAGAATGATGGAGTGATTGTAGAGAGTCCAGAGCATAGATGCTTAGAAGGAGACAAAGATGGAGTGAAGTTCCATGTCCAAGGGCCCTCCCTATGCATTGTTAGTTGTTGTCATTGCATAACATTGAAAGGGAGTGTGAGGGCAGCATAGTCGAATATTGAAGTGATTGGGTTCATAGAGTGAGTGGAATGGTGAAGGGTGCAAGGGTTGTAAGGGTAAAGTGGGATGTGGAGGAGGAGGTTGACAATGCAGAGTGCTGGAGATGAGAGGAGAAGGGGAGCAGAAGGAGGGTCAAGCTGAAGGTATACTCACTTAGCCTGATCTTACAAGGTCATTGAACCTTTTACGGCACTGCATCCATGTTCTGCTGCACACTGATCCGGAGGAGATGTCCCTTGCCAGCTGTAGCCTTGGTTTCTTTGGGAGGCCTCTTCCTCCCAGATGAGGGGAAGAGCACCTCCCTGCTGGCTCTCGGCCCCTCAACCAGCATTCCCAGCGCCTAATCGGAGAATCTCGGGGAGGCCCTTTCCTTGGAGTCGGCCATTGTTGAAGCAGATAAAAGTTTGGAGGTGGTGCACCATCGACCAAAAACCAGTTGAATGAGCCAAGGCAGCAAGCAGCCCTTAAATGAAGATGGATAAGTGACGTCAGTAGAGGTGAATTTCAGTCCCAAAACACTAATTGGCCCAGGGGAACACACACCTCTGAAATCAACGGCCAATTAGGGGAAAATCACAATTTCTACCCACCTCTCTGTGGAGGCGGGTTTGGAACCCACCCAAACCGAAACCCGCCTCCAACTCACCTCCATTGGGAAAATCACGCCCAGAGAGTCGGGATAAATGGGTCATTTTCAGGTTGGCAAACTGTAACTGGTGGGGTGCCACAGGGATCAGTGCTGGGGCCTCAAGTATTTACAATCTATATTAATGACTTGAATGAAGGGACCGAGTGTACTGCAACCATATTTGCTGACAATACAAAGAGAGGTGGGAAAGCAAGTTGTAAATTGCGCCAGCTTCTATCATATATATATTTTTTATCCACACTTTTTGTTTGTGTCTTCTTTTCTTTTCTCCCACATGGCAGCTGTCTTTCATTCTGCCAGCGCAATTTATACTTCATCGAGAGCCATCCTTTGTTTCTTAACCTGTCCTATTACCATCGCCTTTTGCCTTGAATATCTCTTAATGTCTCTTAACCTCTCCTGCCTTCTATCCTATCACAGACCTTCCCTTTTGTTCTTTTATCTCTTCCCCCTTTCCCAGCCCCTACACTTGCTTAAAAATCTGTTCCATTTCCTGCTTTTTTCCAGTTCTGATGAAAGGTCATCGACCTGAAACATTAACTCTGTTTCTCTCTTCACAGATGCTGAGTATCTCCAGCATTTTCTGTTTTTATTTCAGATTTCCAGCAGCTGCAGTATTTTCTTTTTGTAATTATGGGTAATACTATTTGGTCAATGGCTACACTTGAATTTATATGTATATGATTCTCGTCCACTAAATATCTCTAAATATCAGCCTTTCGTACAGTATAATGTGGGAAAATATAAGGTTATCCACTTTGGTAGGAAGAATAGAACAGCAAAATATTATTTAAATGGAGAGAGACTACAGAATGCTGTGGTAAACAGGGATCTGGGTGTCCTCGTACATGGAACACAAAACATTAGCATGCAGGTACAGCAAATAATTAGGAAGGCAAATAGAGTGGTGGCCTTTATTGCAAGGGGGATGCCGTATAAAAGTAAGGTAGTCTTGCTACAACTGTACAGGGCATTGGTGAGACCACACCTAGGGCTCGATTTTACCAAGCATGAGGAGGTGGGTTTGGAGGCGTGCGATCTGGTAAAATCACCAAAAATGGCAGGCGGGCCCCATCCCGCCTACATCCCGCCTCCGAGCAATTTTCCAAAATGTGTGTTTTCTGACGCCCTTTCCATCCCACCTCCAAGAGGTGGGCTATGTCCTTAAGGCCCTTAACAGCCCCTTAATTGCCTCTATTATCCCATTTTGAGAGGCCTTTCCGATTTTTAGACATTTCCCCCATCCTCCACGCCTCCTCTGGAACACGCCAGGTAATCCTGGCAGCCTCACAATTGGATTGCTTACTAACAGCTGCAGACTCACCATTACAAAGGAGTTTTCACTGATGATCATTTGCAGGTGGCAGAACTTTGTTGTCTCAGGTCTGGGCGAGCTTTTAGCAGGCCTACTCATTGTTGTGGCAGTTTGGAGCCTGACATCCATCTCCAGTGTGACCTCCTGGGAAATCCCTCTCCCCACTTTGACTGAGCGCTTCCATAACTGAGGCATATACCAGAAGCATGGCAACCATTTAATTCCTTTCCTACTGGACATCAGATTTGGACGAAGACCAGCCGTGGCAGCAGCAGAACCATGAACAACAGCAGCACCAACAGCAGGAGCATTAACAGGAACACCAAGCTGCTAGTCACCCATCTGAAGCTGCACAGGCCAGAAGGCGCCAGCGCGACAACATTGGTGCCCTGGATGCAAGGGACGCACTCATCTTGGTCAGATTTGGTGAGCCTGCACAATTGAACACTTTTGTCTCGCACCTTCTTACCGGAGCATCCACAATGGACAAGAACCTACGGATTCCTATCACTCTGACCACCATACTGACAATTGCAAGGCGCCCTAAGCCCTCAATGTGAGAGTCCCATTTGTGAAATGACACAGGCCACAACTTCAACGGTTTGCCATTAAATCTGTTTATAGTACAATGACAATGATGTCTTGTCCAAATACTTTACATCACAGCACCCAAGTGACTACCCTTGTGACTACTTGTGCTTTATCTTCCTCTTACACGTGCTTCTACATGGTGCTTCCCCTGTGGCTTCAGCAGATGTGGAGGCTGTAACATTTGCATATTGATTTATCATTGGCCCGCAGGCATCTGTAAGGAATACCTATTATATTCACATGTGATCACATGCTGAGTTATCATTGGCCTGCAGGCATCTGTAAGGACTGCTATTGTTTGGAAGACTCAGGGGGTCCTGACTCCATCTTGTCTACACGGTGCTGGATGATTGAGAAAGCTTACAGACCTGATGCTTCATTAAAAGAGTTTAAACTGTAATACTCCATTGTCCTGCAATTTATTATTTTTGTACAAAGTGTGCAAAACAAGACATGGTGTCAGAACAGTGATTTGAAATGGGCATCATTGGAGCTCCCTTACCCTGAATGAATTGGGAATCTTTGAACTTACCTAGAGAATGGAGCAAGTTCAAGCAACACGTGGAGTTGATGTTTTCGGGTCCACTGAAAAGCAAAGGGGAGGAAGAAAGATGCAGCTACCTACTCCTGTGGATCGAAGAAAAAGGGAGACATTTTTAACACATGGTCTCTCACCGCGGATGAAGCAAAGGTACTGAAAAGTTATTTTGATCGTTTTGAAGCATATGAGATGCCCAAGACAAATAAGATATTCGCTAGGTACAAGTTTCAGGAGAAAGTACAAGGAGCTAGTGAGTCGTTTGAACAGTTCGTGACTGAGTTAAAACTACTGGTAAAAGACTGTGGCCTAGAAATTGGGTATAGCCCCGCCAGCACGTTTGCGCTGAAAATTTTGCGCCCGCCGCGGAGCCAGTTGTGCCCGCCCCATATTCACTTTCAGCGCCCCAAAGCGGAACCGGGCGCTGGTACAGGGTGTGTCCGCCCCGCTTGGGGCGCTGAAAGTGAATTTCAGCGCTCCCGGTCCCACTGCGCCACCCGATGCGGTGCGGCAGGCTGCTGTAATGCAGGCCTCCCCTTTCTCTTAAGGGGGAGGTGCCTGCAATGGCCGGAGCCCCGATTGCAAGTGCCGGCAAAAGAGCCCGGCACAACGGAGAAGTGCTGGGCTCCACGGAAACCAGCCGACAATGCCGCGGGGGGGGCGGTGGAGGAGGCCGGGGAAGGAGGCGCGGGCAGGCGGCCGCCGAAAAAGCGGCCGCCCCGCACCTCCACCTTAACTTGCGCCGCTAAGGCTGCAGTAAGGACCCGGTCTCCCGATGTTGTTAGCGCCCGCCACGGAAGAGGCGGCCGCTACTGAAGATGGGGATCGGCGTGGTTTCGGGCGGTACCGGGGCACTGCGCACACCGATGACGTCATCGGTGCCGGCGCAGCGCTACCGGCTAACGCCGATGTTAGGGCCCACCTAATTTCGGGCGCGAGGCAACTTCTGGCGCAACCCACTCTTTCGCCCCTAATTGGGCGCAAACGCAACTGAATTTCTAGGCCTGTGCATATGCAGATAAAGATGAGATGGTCAGAGACCGCATCGTGTTTGGAATATATTCAGCTAAAGTGAGAGAGAAACTTCTGAATGTTGGGCCCGGGCTAACGCTGGACAAAGCTATGGACATAGCTAGATCACACGAGATAGCCCAAGCACAGTTGAAAACCATAACCGGCGCCACGAGCAGCTCGAGTGAACAGACAGTGCACGCAGTTAATAGACACACACCAAAGAACACTGCCCAGAGAGCGTGTTTCAGAACAGAAAGAACAGTGAGAGTTCTAAAAATGGGCGACACAGACATAAAACGCTTCAAAAACTGTGGATATTGTGGAAACAACTGGCATGGAGAAAAGGTGCAATGCCCCGCCAAAGGAAGGCAATGTACTAAATGTGGTAAACGGAACCACTTTGCTAAAGTTTGCAAGACTGTTTTCGGAAAAGCAGTACACACAGTGAGTGACAGCCAAATGCCAGATAGAGAGCCAAATGCAGAGGAACTGTTTATTGATTCTGTGTCACAGAAAAAACAGATTTTAGAGACTGAGCAAGCTTTTGCTGATATTGAGATAGGAAAACAGGGCAAAGAGCTTAAGTTTAAACTAGACACTGGATCTCAGGTTAATGTAATTCCTCTGAGTGAGTATCACAGCTTGAAGGATGAGTGTGAGCTACAGCCCACCTCACACAGATTGACCGGCTATGGGGGTGAGCAGCTCATTGTAAAAGGCACATGCGTGATGAAATGCAAGTACAAAGAAAGCGACATGATGCTGGACTTTTACATTATTGACACTCAAGCACCTCCAGTGCTAGGTCTAAAGGCATGTTTAGACATTGACCTCGTCAAGCTAGTGCTATCATTGACAGCACCAGTCGAGAAGCAGACAGTCATGGAAGAGTTTGCTGACGTTTTCAAAGGAATCGGACTATTCCCAGGTGAATGCACTATTCACCTTGACCCAGCAGCAACCCCTGTGGTTTACCAACCAAGAAGGATACCCCACTGAGAAGGATACCCCTTGCTCTACGTAGTCACCTGAAGGAGGAGCTGCAGAGCATGGAGAATACAGAAATCATCGTCCGGGAAACAGAACCGACAGAGTGGGTCAACGCGTTAGTAGTGGTTGAGAAACCACGTACAGGCAAGCTCAGAGTCTGTCTCGACCCCAGAGATTTGAACAAGGCTATCAAACGCCCTCACTACCCTCTACCAACGCTAGATGACATCACACCCAAGCTAGTAGGAGCACGTTACTTCAGTGTAATGGACGCACGATCAGGATACTGGAATATCAAGCTCACGGAAGAGTCATCTAAGCTAACAACGTTCAACACACCATTTGGACACTACCAATTTCTGCGTTTACCATTTGGTCTTATCTCAGCTCAGGATGAATTCCAATGGAAGATCGACGAAACCTATGAAGGCCTCGACAGAGTAGTCGCAATCGTAGATGACATCCTCATCTATGGCAGGAATAGAGAGGAACATGACAGGAACCTCCGTGCGATGCTACAAAGATCACGGGAGAAAGGTATCCGGCTCAACCCTGAGAAAAGCATAATCGGATCCACCGAGATCAGTTATTTCGGGCATCGCCTCTCAACTGATGGCATTAAGCCGGATCCAGAGAAAATCTCCACCATCAAGAAGATGGAGCCGCCGAAGAACCGCGCAGAGCTAGAGACAGTACTAGGCACGGTTAACTACTTAGCCAAGTTTGCCCCGAGCCTCTCCGAAATCAACGCACCCATGCGTCAGTTGCTCAAACAATCCAATGAGTTCCTGTGAGACAAACAACATGACACAGCATTTCAGAAAATGGAAGATCTAATCACCAGAGAACCAGGACCAGTTCTTGCTTACTTCGACCCCAACAAAGAGCTCAGACTACAAGTGGACACGTCAAAGTACGGACTAGGCGCAGTATTACTGCAAGAAGGAAAGCCCATCGGCTATGCTTCCAGATCTCTCTCAGACAGTGAAATCAACTATGCTCAAATCAAGAAAGAGCTATATGCAATTCTGTTTGGGTGCAAGCGTTTCCACCAGTACGTCTATGGCCGACAAGTGATTGTGGAATCCGACCACAAGCCCCTTGAGTCAATAATGAGGAAACCACTAGCCGCAGCCCCACCAAGGCTACAGAGAATGATCCTTCAGCTACAAAAGTATGACTTCACAATCATTCACCGTCCAGGCAAAGACATTCCTGTCGCAGACACGCTCTCCAGAAAGTCTCTTAGCTACCAGGACAGCAGCCTCAGTGAAGGCATGGATGTGCAGGTGCACATGGTGTACTACAGCTTACCTGTGAGTGACTCAAAACTGAAGGAGATCCAAGCAGAAACAGAGAAAGATGCACAACTCACACTGCTGAGCAAAGTCATACATGAAGGATGGACTGAGGAAAGGAGGAAATGTCCTCAGAGCATATCTGAATTCTGGAACCACAGAGACGAACTGTCACAAATCAACGGAATCATCTTCAAAGGGGAGAAAATCATCATTCCTACCAGTCTCAGAGAAGAGATGTTGACAAAAATTCATGCTGGACATATGGGCATGGAAAAATGCAAACAAAGAGCATGTGACATTATGTTTTGGCCCGGAATGTGCAAACACATTGAGGACATTGTCGGAAAATGTTCCATTTGTCTAGAATGCCGCCCATCAAATGTCAAAGAGCCCATGATACCTCACCGTATCCCAGACAGGCCCTGGCAGGTCGTCAGCTGCAAGCACATGCATGCAAAACATGTACAGAGACAGCAACACCAGAAGAGATACTATGACAGGTCAGCTAGACTACTGCTGCCGCTGCACAATGGAGAATCTGTCAGAATCCAGGAGCATGACTACTGGAAGCCAGCAGTCGTCATCCAGCCAGCTGACACTGAGCGATCGTATCACGTCCGCACCCCAGAAAGACAGGTGTACTGCCGCAATCACAGGCACCTCCTGAACACCAAGGAACAACACTGTCATTCCGATGAGAGGTCAAGCCTAGAGTTATCCTTGACTTCTGAACTGCCAAAGGGTGTAGGCGGATCGCTGCCCTAAAAAAAACTGTACATCGTTATTGAAACGTTGAGATGCTTTCAGTGCTAGTTAAATGTTCAGTTTACTTATATGTTGATGCTACTGAGAACATTATGTAGAAGAAAGGTTCAAAAGTAATGCATAACATTTTTCTTTTAAAAGAAAGGGGATGTAACATTTGCATATTGATTTATCATTGGCCCGCAGGCATCTGTAAGGAATACCTATTATATTCACATGCTGAGTTGCCATTGGCCTGCAGACATCTGTAAGGACTGCTATTGTTTGGAAGACCCAGGGGGTCCTGACTCCATCTTGTCCACACAATGCTGGATGATTGAGAAAGCTTACAGACCTGATGCTTCATTAAAAGAGTTTAAACTGTAATACTCCGTTGTCCTGCAATTTATTATTTTTGTACAAAGTGTGCAAAACAAGACAGAGGCCTTTTGCTCACTTTCTTGCTTCTCCTGTCTCGATGCTTTTGGCAGCCAACCTCTGGGGTGGCGAACCTGTGTGGGATCGCCAACAGTCTGCTGCTCCTGCGGCTGTGCAGGGGCTGAGATGCCCATCTCAGTTGGGTGAGGACTCTGGTGGGGCTCTGACCGAGGGCTCTGCAGTGGCATGGTCATGTGAGTGCTTGGAGAGCAGCCCCCACTTCCTTGTTCTCTGCCTCCAACATCCCTTTCATGGGTCAGCCCCACTTCAGAGCTAGCAAGTGGCTTGACAGCACCTTGCTGCACTTCAGGGGGGCCATGAGGACCCGTTTCTGCACTGGAAGTCCTACTCCAGAGCTATGCTCAATAGCTGACCATCGCTCCTCAAGAGATGTCATTCTAGTCTGAACAATTACCATGTTTTCCATACCCTGGCGACTAAGCTCCTCCATGGCCGTAGCCATCCTCTCCTCTACGGTAGCCAGCCTTAGAACGGAGTTAGCCTTCCTTTCCACGGAGGTTGCCATCCTTTCCATGGTGATGCGTTCATGCGCCAATGCCTCCACAAAGGCTCTGCTCATGTTCGCGATGGACCCCTCCACGATCTGCTGATGCTCACTTGTGAGCTGTGATACACCAGGTGCCAACACTACTCTATCTCGCAAATGTCCCACCGAGGTGTGAGTGTCTGCGCTGGTGCTGGATGTGCTGAATTCTGCAGACGCTGCACCCTCAGAAATTGCAGCTTCCTCTGAGGAGTCTGGAAGCTCAGGCTGTTCCTCCTGGACAGTGGGGACGGGGGTTTTCGATGGTTCTGTGCGATGGTAACGGAATGAGTTAGAGATGTGAGGTCATGGTTACATGCACATTGAATAGTGCAGATGATCATAAGTCAATCTGTTGGAGCATCAGATTCATTATCAGTGACTCATGCAATGTCAATGAGAGAGATGCCAAACTATTCTGTCACCAGCTTGCTGTGATGTGCTCGTCTGTCCGTCCCCCACTTGGGTATCATCCTCGATCCCAGCGATTTCCAGGGCCGCCTCCTCCCAGGGGGTGAGCTGTGCTACTGAGGGTGGCCCTCCTCCTGTCATGGCTCTTTCCCTCTTATTATGGGCTCTCTTTTCCTGCAATGAGGGACACAAGTGGAGTTTGAGTGAGAATGAAGGAGTAAGTGTAGAGAATCCATAGCATAGATGCTTAGAAGGATACAAAGCACCCTCCCTGTGTGTTGTAAGTTGTTGTTGTCATTGCATCACAGTGATAGGGAGTGTGAGGGCTGCATAGTCAAATAGTTAAGTGAATGTGACCATAGAGAGAGAGGGAATGGGTAAGGGTGCAGGGATGTAAGTGTCAAGTGGGATAATGGGATATGGAGGAAGAGGTTGGCAAAGCAGAGTGCTGGTGAGGAGAGGTAATAGGGATCAGATTGAGGGTGATGGGAAAGTCATACTCACTTTACCTGTGCGGAGAAGGTCATGAAACCTCTTCCTGCATTGCAGCCAGGTTCTGTGGCTCTTTGAAATGGAGTTGACCTCCTCGGCCTCTTGCAGCCACACAGCTTTTGTCTGCTGGGGTGGCTTTTTCTCCCTGAGGAAGGGAACAGCACCTCCTTATTACATCTGGCTCCGTGCACCAGAGCTTGGAGGGAGGGCTCATCAAACCGAAGTGCACACTTTTGCTTAATCGTTGACATTGTCGGGAAATCAACTCCTTTATACAATTTGCAGAGCCTTTCCAGTCTCCAGAAGAAGCAAGGCTGCTTGCAGTCCTTAAATCCAGCAGCATTGATGACATCATCAGAGGCAACTTTCTATATGTAAAGACTAATTAGGCCAGGGGTTCCCACACGCAGGAAATCAATTGCCCAATTAGAGGAAAATCCCACTTTTTCAACACTTCACTTAGGAGTCGGGGTCCTGACACGATTTCCACCTGACATGCCCCAGCCCGCCCACACTGACAAAACTCAGCCCCTAGAGTACTGCGTATAGTTTTGGTCACCTTATTTAAGGAGTGATATATTACCACTGGAGGCAGTTCAGATAAAGTTCACTAGGTTGATTCCTGGGATGAAGGGGTTGTTTTATGAGGAAAGGTTGATCAGGTTGGGCCTATACTCATTGGAGTTTAGAAGAATGAGAGGGGATCTTATTGAAACATATTAGATTCTGAGGGAGCTTGACAGGGTCGTTGCTGAGAGGATGTTTCCCTTCGTGGAGCAATCTAGAACTAGGGGGTCAGAGTTTGAGAATAATGGATCGCCCATTTAAGACGGAGATAAGGAGGAATTTCTTCGCTCAGAGATCGTGAATCTTTGGAATTCTCTACCCCAGGGAGCTATGGAGGCTGAGTCATTGAATAAATTCAAGACTGAGATAGAGAGATTTTTGAACTACAGGGGATTCAAGAGTTATGGGGAACAAGTAGAAAAGTGGAGTTGAGGCCAAGATCAGATCAGCCATGATCTTATTGAATGGCGGAGCAGGCTCGAGGGGCCGAATGGCCTACTCCTGCTACTATTTCTTATGTTCTTATGTAATGTAATTTAAATAGAACAAGTGAGCTTGAGTCTCATGTTATATTCTAAGGCTGAATTTCCATTTAGTTTACACAGCTACATCAACTGCTCCTTCTACAACTACTGAGACATCTTCTACATCTGTACTGTCAACAACTACAACACCAATCGTTACATCCACTTCAGGACCAACAAGCAGAACAGTACCAACAACTACAGAGAGCACCACCCAAACATCAACAACCCAATTAACAACAACCTCAACAACAGGGATCAGTCCAACAACAACAGCAAGCAGTAAGCAAGAGAAATGTTCTTCATCCGGCATTTTACACTGCATGTTCTGGAAGGAAAGCAATAGCAGAATTATTTTTTTTTATCCGATAACGAAAAGAAACATCTGTTTTCTGGTATATACCCATGCACATATTTGATGAGGGTGAATATGGAACATTACTGTGTGAGGAAATTATTGTTCAACCTGCCTATATGATAATATGTAGAATTGTTCTCGCGTACTAAACTTCTACTGAATCAGAAAAGGCAGTGCAGTCTGTAATGCACTGATTATAGTAGCCCACACTGATTTTACTGTTTTGTTCAAGCAACTACATCAAGCACTGCAATGACAACAGAAACATCTCCTTCCTCCGTACCATCAACAACTACATCACCGACCTCTTCACCCACCTCAGGGACAACAGTACCAACAAATACAGAGAGCAGCACTCAACCATTGACAACCCAAACCACAACAATCTCAACAACCGCTGTCAGTCCCACAACAGGAAGTAGTAAGGATCAGACCTTCTCTTTAACAGCTATTTCGTACTAATGGTGCTGAAAAGACAGAATCACATGACAGAATTATTCTTCTTCTTTTCATGTTATCTTGCTGTTCACTTTGGGGAACAGTATGAAGTAGTGGAAGGGTTCGCAGGTTGATTTACAGTCTGACTGGCCGCATTATCGCTGCTTCCATGGTCATAACCACCTTTATACCAGCCGATAGGGTGGTTAGCCCTATGCGGCAGGACAGTTTTATGGGCTCCCACAACCCATACGACGAGTGGAGCCATCCACACCCACCGGACAGGAGTATCCCGCTGGATGTCAACCCAGAATTCAAAGTCAGATCTCAGACTCCACTCGCCAGGACTGTCTGGAGTGGGTGTTTGAACCCTGCACCTTGTGGCCCAGAGGCGGGAATGATACCACTGTCCCAAAGGGTCACTCCCAATGCTAGAATAAAAAGCCTGCTGTAATTTGTTGCCTTATAAGCACAGCTGGAGTGACAACATTTAACAACATAACTATAGAAAGATGTTACGGTTGGACATTGCAATACTGTGGCCTTTTAGTTCCGATAGGAGGCTTCTTGCGTGCGGATGCCTCCTATCGGGAAACAATCTACGCCCTTACCTGAGGGCTCCCGAGGCCCAGCCATTTCCGATCCTGGGCCTCTCCACGACAAAATGCGCAGGACCCTCGTATCCCAGGGGCGCATGCGGTACGCAAGTGTCCCTGGGATAACGTGGACCAGGCGAGCCAATGGGAGAAGGGAATCCCCATTCATACTTTTGACAGATAGACCTGTCAAAAGTATGAATGGGGATCACAGAAAAAATACATCAAAACATTAAATAAGTTTTTAAAAATCATCGCGTTTTTAAAATGAGTTAAAATTACATTCACTTAAATATTTTAAACAAAAAATTAACTTTTTGAAAAAATTAATTAAAGTTTTTTACGCGGCAAAAAATAATCATGCCTTTTCTAAAAGCATTTTAAAATTATAAATGAGTGAAAAAAAGATTTTTCTTACTTTGTAAAACTCTTATGCTGGTAAAAGCAGGCCTTACGCCTGCTTTTACCAGGTGTAAGATTTTTAAGTGATTTCAGCGGGCGGAGGTTCTGCAGAAAGTGGAAATCTCCACCCGCAGAGGCCCTCCTTCAGGGAAGGCGTCCGATCTGTCAAGAGGATTCTTGACAAATCGGAAATGCCAGTTTTCAGAGCATGCGCTTCGCATGCCTGAAACCGGCATTTGCGAGGTTCCTACGGGTGTGTACACATGTCGTACACACCTGTAGGGATCAGAAAATATGGGCCAATATTTCTCAGATGTTACGTAATCGGGCTTTAAACTAAATAGTTGGGGGCACGGTTCAGGTGAAGGGAAATGTAGAAAGTTTAAGAGAAAGGACAAGGCAATAGTGCAGGGTAGCGATAGGGGTAATTATAACCAGAGTGTGACAGGAAGGGACAGAGCATACATGCTGAAGAGTGCACCAGTAAATATGGTCAGAGACGGGACAAATGTTAAAAAGACAAAATTACAGGCACTTTATCTGAATGCACACAGCATTCGTAACAAGATAGATGAATTGACAGCACAAGTAGAAATAAATGGGAATGATCTGATAGCCATTACACAGATGTGGCTGCAAGGTGACCAAGGCTGGGGACTGAATATTCAGGGGCATTTGACATTTTGCAAGGATAGGCAGAGAGGAAAACGAGGTGGGGTAGCTCTGTTAATAAAGGATGAGATCAGTGCAGTAGTGAGAAATGATCTTGACTTGGAAGATCAAGATGTAGAATCAGTTTGAGTGGAGATAAGAAATATTAAGGGAAAGAAGTCACTGGTGGTGTTGTTTATAGGCCCCCTAACAGTAGCTACACTGTGGGACAGAGTATGAATCAAGAAATAATGGGGGTTTGTAAGAAAGGTACTGTAATAATCATGGGTGCTTTTAATCTTCATATAGATTGATCAAATCAAATTGGCAAAGGTAGCCTTGAGGACAAATTCATAGAGCGTATTCAGGACAGTTTCTTTGAATTGTGGAACCAACCAGGGAACAGGCTATTTTAGATATGGTAATGTGTAATGAGACAGGATAATTAATGATCTCATAGTAAAAAATCCTCTCGGGAAGTGTGATCTTAACATGATAGAATTTCACAATCAGTTTGATGGTGAGAAACTTGGGTCTGAAACTAGTGTCTTAAACTTAAATAAACGCAATTACAAGGGTTTGAAGACAGAGTTGGCTAAAGTGGACTGGGAAAATAGATTAAAAGTCAAGATGGTAGATAAGCAGTGGCAGACTTTTAAGGAGATATTTCATAACTCTCAACAAAGTTATATTCCAGCGAGAAAGATACACGCTATGAGAATAATGAACCACCTGTGGCTTACTAAGGAAGTTAAGGAGGATATCAACTTGAAAGAAAATTCATACAATGTTGCGAAGATTAGTGGTAGGCCAGAAGATTGGGAAATTTTTTTAAACTTGCAAAGGATGACTAAAAAAATAGAGGGAGAAAATAGATTATAAGAGTAAACTAGCAAGAAATATAAAAACAGACAGTAACAGCTTCTATAAGTAGACAAAAATGAAGAGAGTAGATAAAGTAAACATTGCTCCCTTAAAGGCTGAGTCTGGCAAATTAATAATGGGCAACAAAGAAATGGCAAAGACTTTGAACAAATATTTTGTTACTGTCTTCACGGTAGAAGGCAGTAAAAGCATCCCAGTAATAGTGGAGAATCAAAAAGAAAAGAATGTCTTGCATTTACATAGCGCCTTTCACAACCACCAAACCTCTCAAAGCGCTTTACAGCCAATGAAGTAGTTTTGGAGCGATATATAATAACCAGAACACCAGCGATAAAACCCGTGCTCTTCTTTCAAATAGTGCCAAGGAATCTGTTAGGTCAATCTGAGAGCGCAGTCAGGGCCTCGGTTTAACGTCTCATCCGAAAGAGGGCACCTCCGATGGTGCAGCATTCCCTCAGCACTGCACTGGAGTGTCAGCCAAGATTTATGTACTCAAGTACCAAGTCCCGATCAAGGGACAAAAGGGAGGGAGGAACTTAAAACAATCACTATCATAAGAGGAAAAAGTACTAGGCAAACTAATGGGACTAAAGGCTGACAAGTCCCCTGGATCTGAGGCCAAGATCAGATCAGCCATGATCTTATTGAATGGTGGAGCAGACTCGAGGGGCCGAATGGCCTACTCCTGCTCCTTTTTCGTATATCCTTATGTAATGTAATTTAAATAGAACAAATGAGATTGAGTCTCATGTTATATTCTAAGGCTGAATTTCCATTTTGTTTACACAGCTACATCAACTGCTCCTACTACAACTACTGAGACCTCTTCTACATCTGTACTATCAACAACTACAACACCAATCGTTACATCCACTTCAGCACCAACAAGCACAACAGTACCAACGTCTCCAGAGAGCACCACCCAACCATCAACAATCCAATTAACAACAACCTCAACAACAGGGATCAGTCCAACAACAACAGCAAGTGGTAAGCAAGAAAAAATTTCTTCATCTGACATTTTAAACTTCATGTTCTGGAAGGAAAGCAATAGCAGAATTATTTTTTTATATCAAATAATGAAAAGAAACATCTGTTTTTTGGAATATACCCATGCACATATTTGATGAGGGTGAGCCTGCAACATTACTGTGTGAGGAGATTATTGTTGAACCTGCCTATATGATAATATGTAGAATTGCTCTCACGTACAAAACTTCTACTGAATCAGAAAAGGCAGTGCAGTCGGTAATGCACTGATTATAGTATCCCACACTGATTTTACCGTTGTGTTCAAGCAGCTACATCAAGCACTGCAACGACAACAGAAACATCTCCTTCCTCCGTACCATCAACAACTACATCACAGATCTCTTCACCCACCTCAGGGACAACAGTACCAACAACTACAGAGAGCAGCACTCAACCATTGACAACCCAAACCACAACAATCTCAACAACCGCTGTCAGTCCCACAACAGGAAGTAGTAAGGATCAGACTTTCTCTTTAACAGCTATTTCGTACTAATGGTGCTGAAAAGACTGAAATGCATGACAGAATTCTTCTTCTTTTCGTGTTGTCTTGCTGTTTGCTTTGGGGAACAGTGTGAAGTAGTGAAAGGGTTGGCAGGTTGAGTAACAGTCTGACTGGCCGCATTAATGCTGCTTCCATGGCCATAACCATCTTTATAGGGTGGTTAATTCTATACGACGGGAGGGTTTTATGGGCTCCCACAACCCATACGATGATGGGAGACACCCACACCCACCGGACGCAAGTATCCCGCTGGATGTCAACCCAGAATTCAAAGTCAGATCTCAAACTCCACTCGCCAGGACTGTCTGCACCCTGCACCTTGTGGTCCAGAGGCGGGAATGCTGCCACTGTGCCAAAGGCTCACTCCCAATGCCAGAATGAAAAACCTGTTAACATTTCTTGCCCTATAATCACAGTTGGAGTGACAACATTTAACAACATAAGTATAGAAAGATGTCATGGTTGGACATTGCAATATTATATTTCTCAGATGTTAAGCAATAGGGCTTTAAACTAAATAGTGGGGGGGGTTGGTCCAGGTGAGGGGAAACTTAGAAAGTGAAAGAGAAAGAACAAGACAATAGTACAGGGTAGCGATAGGGGTAATCATAACCAGTGTGTGACAGGAAGGGACAGAGCGTACAAGCATAAGAGTGCACCAGCATATAGGGATAGATCGGGAAAAATGGTAAAAAGACAAAATTAAAGGCTCTTTATCTGAATGCACACAGCATTCATAACAAGATTGATGTCACAAGTAGGAATAAATGGGTATAATCTGATAGCCATTACAACTGGTGGGAGTTGTTTATAGGCTCCTCACAGTGGCTACACTGTGGGACAGAGTATAAATCAAGAAATAATGGGGGTTTGTAAGAAAGGTACTGCAATAATCATGGGTGATTTTAATCTTCATATAGATTGGACAAATCAAATTGGCAAAGGTAGCCTTAAGGACAAGTTCATAGAGTGTATTCAGGACAGTTTCTTAGAATAATACATCATGGAACCAACCAGGGAGCAGGCTATTTTAGGTCAGGTAATGTGTAATGAGACAGGATGAATTAATGATCTCATAGTAAAGAACCTCTAGGAAAGAGTAATCATAACATGATAGAATTTATCATTCAGTTTGAAAGTGAGAAACTTGGGTCTGAAACTAGTGCCTTAAACTTAAATAAAGGCAATTGCAAGGGTAAGAAGAAAGAGTTGGCTAAAGTGGACTGGGAAAATAGATTAAAATGCAAGGTGGTAGATAAGCAGTGGCAGACTTTTAAGGAGCTATTTCTTAACTCTCAACAAAGTTATATTCCAGTTTAAAAGAAATATTCTATGAGAAGGATGAATTATCTGTGACTAAATAAGGAAATTAAAGAGGGTATCAAATTGAAAGAAAAGGCATTCAATGGTGCGAAGATTTGTGGTAGGCCACAAGATTGGGAAATATTTGGAAACTTGCAAACGATGAATAAAAAAATAGGGGGAGAAAATAGATTATAAAAGTAAACTAGCAGAAAATATAAAAACAGACAGTAAGAGCTTCTGCAAGTATACAAAACGGAAGAGAGTAACTAAAGTAAATGTTGGTCCCTTAGAGGCTGCGACTGGGGAATTAATAATGGGAAACAAGGAATTGGCAGAGACTTTCAGCAAATATTTTGTATCTGTCTTCACTAAAAGCATGCCAATAATAGTGGAAAATCCAGGTTCCAAAGGGAGGAAGGAACTCATGTATACAAGTCCCCTGGATCTGATGGCCTGCATCCTAGGGTCTTAAAAGAAGTGGCTGTAGCAATAGTGGATGCATTGGATGTAATCTTCCAAAATTCCCTAGAGTCTGGAAAGGTGCCAGCGGATTGGAAAACCGTAAAAGTTACACCTGTATTCAAGAAAGGAGGATGACAGAACACAGGAAACTATAGGCCAGTTAGCCTAACACCTGTCATTTGGAAAATGCTGGAATCCATTATAAAGGAAGTAGTGGCAAGACATTAAGAAAATCATAATACAATCAAGCAGAGTCTACATGTTTTTATGAAAGGGAAATCGTGTTTGACCAATTTATTAGAGTTCTTTGAGGATGTAACGAGCAGGGTGGGTAAAGGTGAACCAGTAGATGTAGTGTATTTGGATTTCCAAAAGGCATTTGATAAGGTGCCACATAAAAGGTTACTGCACAAGATAAGAGCTCATGGTTTTGGGGATAATATATTAGCACAGATAGAGGATTGGCTAACTAACAGGAAACAGAGAGTCGGGATAAAAGGGTCATTTTCAGGTTGGCAAACTGTAACTAGTGTGGTGCTCGCAGCATCAGTGCTGGGGCCTCAAGTATTTACAATCTATATTAATGACTTGGATGAAGGGACCGAATGTACTGCAGCCAAATTTGCTGGTGATACAAAGAGTGGTGGGAAAGCAAGTTGTGAGGAGGACACACAAGCAAAGGCATATAGATAGGTTAAGTGAGTGGACAAAAATTTGGCAGGTGGAGTATAATGTGGGAAAATATGAGGTTATCCACTTTGGTAGGAAGAATAGAACAGCACAATATTATTTAAATGGAGAGAGCTACAGTATGCTGTGGCACAGAGGGATCTGGGTGTCATTGTACATGAAACACAAAATGTTAGCATGCAGGTACAGCAAATAACTAGGAAGGCCAATGGAATGTTGCTTTTATTGCAAGGAGGATGGAGTATAAAAGTAGGGAAGTGCTGTAACAACTGTTCTGGGTGTTGGTGAGACCACACCTAGAGTACTGTGTACAGATTTGGTCTTCTTATTTAAGCAGGCATATATTAGCATTGGAGGCAGATCAGATAAAGTTCACTAGGTTGATTCCTGGGATGAAAGGGTTGTCTTATGTGGAAAGGTTGAGCAGGTTGGGCCTATACTCATTGGAGTTTAGAAGAATGAGAGGGGATCTTATTGAAACATATAAGATTCTGAGGGGGCTTGACATGGTAGATGCTGAGAGGATATTTCCCCTCGTGGGAGAATCTAGAACTAGGGGTCATAGTTTCAGCATAATGGGTCACCCATTTAAGATGGAGATGAGGAGGAATCTCTTCTCTCAGAGAGTCGTGAATCTTTGGAATTCTCTACCCCAGAGAGCTGTTTAGGCTGAGTCATTGAATAAATTCAAGGCTGAGATCGAGACATTTTTGAACTACAGGGGATTCTAGGCTTATGGGGAACAGGCAGAAAAGTGGAGTTGAGGCCAAGATCAGATCATCTTATTGAATGGCGGAGCAGGCTCAAGGGGCCGAATGGCCTATTCCTGCTCCTATTTCTATGTTCTTATCTAATGTAATTTAAATAGAACAAGTGAGATTGAGTCTCATGTTATATTCTTAGGCTGAATTCCATTTTGTTTACACAGCTACATCAACTGCTCCTATTACAACTACTGAGACATCTTCTACATCTGTACTATCAACAACTACAACACCAATCGTTACATCCACTTCAGGACCAACAAGCACAACAGTACCAACAACTACAGAGAGCACCACTCAACCATCAACAACCCAATTAACAACAACCTTAACAACAGGGATCAGTTCAACAACAACAGCAAGCAGTAAGCAAGAGAAATTTTCTTCATCCGGCATTTTACACTGCATGTTCTGGAAGGAAAGCAACAGCAGAATTATTTTTTTATATCAGATAACGAAAAGAAACATCTGTTTTTTGGAATATGCCCATGCACATATTTGATGAGGGTGAGCCTGCAACATTACAGTGTGAGGAAATTATTGTTGAACCTGCCTATATGATAATATGTAGAATTGTTCTCCCATACTAACCTTCTACTGAATCAGAAAAGGCAGTGCCGTCTGTAATGCACTGATTATAGTATCCCACACTGATTTTACTGTTTTGTTCAAGCAGCTACATCAAGCACTGCAATGACAACAGAAACCTCTTCTTCCTCCGTACCATCAACAATTACATCACAGACCTCTTCACCCACCTCAGGGACAACAGTAGCAACAACTACAGAGAGCAGCACTCAACCATTGACAACCCAAACTACAACAATCTCAACAATCGCTGTCAGTCCCACAACAGGAAGTAGTAAGGATCAGACCTTCTGTTAAACAGATATTTCGTACTAATGGTGCTAAAAAAATTGAAACGCATGCCAGAATTATTCTTCTTTATTCTGTGTTGTCTCACTGTTCGCTTTGGGGAACAGTGTGAAGTAGTGCAAGGGTTCACAGGTTGATTAACAGTCTGACTGGCCGCATTAACGCTGCTTCCATGGCCATAACCATCTTTATACCAGCCGATAGGGTGGTTAGTCCTATGCGGTGGGAGTCTTTTATGGGCTTCCACAACATGTATGATGAGGGGGGACCACCCACACCCACCGGATGCGAGCGTCCCGCTGGATGTCAATTCAGAATTCAAAGTCGGAGCTCCGACTTCACTTGGCAGGACTGTCTGGAGTGGATGATTGCACCCTGCACCTTGTTGTCCAGAGTCAGCAATGCTACCACTGCGCCAAAGGCTCACTCCCAATGCCAGAATTATAAACCTGATATAATTTGTTGCCTGATAATCACAGCTGGAGTGATAACATTTAACAACATAAGTATAGAAAGATGTCATGGTTGGACATTGCAATATTACTTTTCTCTGATGTTACGTAATAGGGTTTTAAACTAAATACTGGGGGCAAGGGTTCATGTGAGGGGAAACTTAGAAATTTGAAGAGAAAGGACAAGGCAATAGTGCAGGGTAGCGATAGGGGTAATGTTAACTACAGTGTGACAGGAAGGGACAGAGCATAGAAGCATTTGAGTGCACCAGCATATAGGGTTAGTGCAGCTTCGGTCGCCTGAGAAAGAGAGTGTTTGAAGACCAGGACCTCAAACCCAGCACCAAGCTCATGGTCTACAGAGCAGTAGTGATACCCGCCCTCCTGCATGCTTCAGAGACATGGACCATGTACAGCAGGCACCTCAAAGCACTGGAGAAGTACCACCAATGCTGCCTCTGCAAGATCCTGCAAATCCATTGGCAGGATAAGCGCACCACCATCAGTGTTCTCGCTCAGGCCAACTGAAGTGATAATTATAGTCCTAGCCCTTTTGTGCTATCCCAGATCAGGCGTATTCCCCAGACGTTCAACCTCAACTTAAGTTAGAGATAGCCGAATTCTATAAGACTCTTAAATGGGTCTAAAGGTTCAGGCTATCTCTCCCTAAAGGAAAGGAACGACTGAAGATGTTACCGTCCTCCAGATAGTACTTTTAATAAGTTGAACTAGACTGTAACCTTCCGGATATTATGAGGGTCCGGAATACTCCCCCAGAATTCTGCAACTCCTTGCAAAAGAGTGTACAGAATTTGGGTTTGTGAGTTTATACAGAATTAATCTTTGAGACAATTCTAAAAATATATAGGCCCAGAAATTCAGGTCGCCACACGTGAGTACGCATTGGGTACGCACGCGTAAGCCCAATGAAATTGCAGGTTTTGTGCATGCGCAGGAAACCGGAACTTCCGTTCCCTCAAAAGGGGTTGACAGGTGGAACGCGCGCGCCGGAGAGGCAACACGTGCGCGTCGAACATACATTTTTTTTACAGGGTTCTCCGGGAGGGTAAGTCTCCAGCAGTTACACTTTTAAAAGCAGGGACAAGGCTTGCTTTTAACAAGGTAAGTGGTGAATTAATTAAAATTAAAACATATTTTCCACAGGTTTATTATTTTTAAATACTTTAAAGAAAGGTTAGTTTATTTTTAGCCCTGTTAGAAAATGTAATAAATTTTTTCAAAAATTTAAATTATTGTTTAAAATAGTTATTTCATGTAATTTATAGTTATTTTAAAAATGTGATGATTTTTTAAACGTTTATTTGAAGTTTTAGTGATGTTTTGGGGCTTGTAGTATTTATAGGTTTGACAGCTCTTCCTGTCAAATTTATGAATGAAGCATTCCCTGCTACCATTGGCTCTCCATGGCCCACGTGATCCCAGGGGATGCTTTGAACTAACTGCGCCCCTGGGATACGCAAGCACTGCCGTCGGCAGTTGGAGGAGGCCCAGGATCGGAATACCACGTGGGCCAACAGCTCAATGGCTGGCGCGCAAGGTAAGTGCATGTCGGAGGCTTGCACCCGCGGGAAGTCTCCGACCTGAATTTCTGGGCCATTATTTTATTTAAGAGCCGACATTCAGTTAACATCTGTTGAATCAGTCGCAACATTAACAATTCAAAATACAATTAGCTTACATTCCTTATTTCTCAGAGACCCTTATTCTCAAATCTTTACTTCGTTACATTTCTTATTTCTTATTTCTTTCTAAATCTAGAACGTCCACCAAAATCAATCAATTTGACTTCCCGAGACTCATATTTAAAGACTTACAGAGATGCCTCTGGAGAGTTGAGAAACGCTTTGCCCATTCAGCAAGTTCTGCCTTTCTGTTGAAAAGGTCTATTTTTATATTCTTTTGGCAGTGGTTTCTTCTTTGATGTTCTCTGCTGATGTCAGCTAATTGTCTTTATTGATACTTCTGTTTGAATGCTTTCTATCTTTTCTTACCGTCAATTCAACTATTGCATGCATAATTATTTCTCTACCTTTAGGTGTTCCAAAAACCATCATAAAAACAATGACAACAATGGTTTCTGTTTGATGTCTTTCTTATCTAAGATTCTTCATTCAATTCTTAATATTGGCTTTACTGGTTTTTAGCAGACATTGTGACTATCCTTACTGCTCCAAGTTCAATACAAACACAATGAAATTGCTTGGTGCTTCTATTGAAGTCATATTTTCAAAGCCTTCTTGTTGGTATTATATTTACAATATGTAAATCAAAACCACTTTAACTGTATGTTTACTTGTTTTCTAGCTATCTCAATTGGTTGCATATTTAATCTTATGGTTCCTGACTTCCAAGTTTAACATAAAAACTATTTGACCAGCAGGTGTTTCTTTTACTTGATGTCATTCTTTCAAAGGCACTTGCCTCTTTTAATGTTTGTGTTTCTGTTTTACATGTTAACTTATAACACCTTAAACTGGGTCTCTCATTGTGTTCATTGCAAACCATAGACTTTTCGGAAGCACCAATGGTTTGCTCCAATCTTTCATTGTTTAAGAATTTTTAACGAATTCCCATTTCAAAGTTTGTTTACAACTTTGTTATCAACTGGTCTTTAGCTCAGAAGCCTGTTCTCAGTTTATAGCCTATGTCGCTGAGGTTTTACATTTTTAAACCCAATATATCATGTATTAATAATATTAGAAATCTGTTCATGGTATCGTGTATTTCTCTGAATCATGGCTATTCCTTCACACCCCCGCCTTGACCAAAAGATGAGCTTAAAACTTCAGGGCAGAATTTGGCCAATATTGCTCATGAGGTTACAGTATCATGGGCCAGTAATTCCGGTCCCAACGCGTGAGTACGGACGGCGTACTCACGCGTGGGCCCGTTGGAAGTGCCGGATTCCAGCATGCACAGCGCATGCGCGGGAAACTGGCATTTCCTCTCCATCGAACTAAGGGGTTAAGAGGTCCAACGCGTGTGCACAGGACTCTGCGCGCATGCGTTGAACTTCCTTCGTTTAGACAGGTTTGCGCGTGTGCAAGGGACTGAACCTTTTGGAAATGAAAAAAGGAGGCGCAAGCAATGGATTCTTGAAGGTAAGTGGTCTATTATTTAAAATTATTACATTTTTTCCACAGCTACATTGTTTTTAAGGACTTTACAGTAAGGTAAGTTTATTTTTAGACCCGAATTCGTAAAAAAAAAATGTTTCAAAAATTTTATTAATTGTTTTAAATAGTTTTTTAAAGTTATTTATAGTTTATTTAATTATTGGGATGTTTTTTAAAATTTTAATTAAAGTTAAACTAGTCTTTTGGGCGCCCGTACTTTTCATGAGTTTGACAGTCTTTACTATCAAACTCATAAATGAGTTTCCCCTCCCCTGATTGGCTGCAGAGTGCTCACCTGATCCCAGCCGGCACATTGCACTAACTACGCCACTGGATCAGGTAAGCACATCGCGCCGACATCGGAACCGGGCCAGTGACAGGAAATGCAAGCAGGCCCGGGCTTCAGATGTCAGCGCGCAGTGTGAGTGCAGATCGGGAGCTTGCACGCGCGGCAAGCACCCGATCCTAATTTCTGGCCCCATATTAATTTTACAAGATGCACGATCATGTGCTACATGAAAATTCCTTTTACGTCATCCTAGGACAATGTTTTGTCTTATTTTAAATTGTGCACAATTTAAAAGGATGATAAGTACATAGTCATGCAATGAGCGAAACAACAATGTCCTTAAAATGTCCAATTGGCAGATGTACGTTCCGTTGAGATGAGTTATTCATACGAGTCAAGAAAACATCAGTTGAAACTAGTTGAAGCTTGACACGCTGTTCGATCCGGCGTGTGTACAGATGCGTGTTGTCGTTAAGGCCCTACCAGGCACTTAGTTGATTCCTTCTTTTATCCGTAGTGTCTTCCTCCTTCGCTGAAGTAACTCATTGATCTTTCCTTGTTTCTGTTGTTACTTTTCGCAAATCCAATTCCTGATGTGTTGCCAAGCAACATGTAGAAGTGTCGCTGACACCTTCTGACTTCCCGTCATCAGTATTTCGATCGCATCCATTTCCTGTGTCATACTCCAAGCTGGGTCTTTAAAGACAGTGTACGACTGCACCTTGTATCTGTCCTCCTATTTGGTATCCTTCAGGACATCTTTTGATATTGTCTATGGAGACATTTTTAAAAATATGCTTGCCATTCGGCTGGTTAATATGTATTTGAACTGTTCTTTCGTTAATAACAGACTGTATTTGAACAGGTTTTTCCACTTCAGTCTTAAACCAGGTTTCTGCTCGAACGTTTTTTCCTGTACCCGTTCTCTTACTATGGGTTGCCATACTTTATTTGTCAATTTTTTCTGCCTATTTGCTTCCCTTATTCTTTGATTAATTCGATGAATCTCCTCTGTTACTTTTTTTCAATCTAACTGTCGCTGTCGGGTCAAGGACTCAGAGTGTGTAGAGACAATAAAAAAACAATGGTTAAGCAGTGTATGCATCTCAACCCCATACATCAGATAATATGGAGTTTCTTAGAGGACACTGTCCCTGATGCAGATGTGGGCACATTATTGAGTGATAGCTGTACTTCCGGAATGCTGGTGGTCCACTTATTTCCCTGATTCTCAACAGTTTGACCAATAACTTTATTACTTCCCGATTTTTTACATTCCACCAGCCCCGCTGATTGCGGATGATGTGGCATGCTGTGCTCTAACCCAATCCCCCTTTGTTTACAATAGTCTTTGAAGACCTTACAGACAAAGGGCTCGATTTTCATTGAGCCGTGGAGTCGGGCTTGGAGGCGTGCGGGGGGTTAAAATCGCAAAATCTGGCAGGCGGGACCCACCCCCCCCCCCACCGCCTGGTTCCCGACTCCAAGCAATTTTAACTCATGCCTGTCTGATGGTCCCGCATCCAACAGGCAGGACTGGTCTTTAAGGCCCTTAATAACCACTAAATGGCCTCTATAATCCTATTTTAATAGGCCCTTGCAAATGTAACCCTTTTCCCACGTAAAACACACCTGGTGGGAAACAGGAATGTGAAACCTGGCGGAAGCACTATTGGATTGCTGACTATCAACTGCAGGTCAACCATTACAGAGGAGATTTGATCAGCCATGATTTGCAGGTGGCAGGACTTAGTGGTCTCACGTCTGGGGCAACTTGCAGAAGGCTTACCCACACCTGTGGAAGGTTGGAGCCTCACACCCATCTCCAGTGTGGCCTCCTGGGAAAGCCCTCTCGCTACCTTCACTCAGCGCTTCCTCAACGGAGGCATATACCAGAAGCATGGGAGCCATTTATTTCCTTCCCATCTGGGCATTAGAGGAGCTCGAGCACCAGCCGCGGCAGCAGCAGAACCAGGAACAACAGCAGCACCAGCAACAGCAG
Organism: Somniosus microcephalus; assembly: GCF_052327205.1. Classification (NCBI taxonomy): domain Eukaryota; kingdom Metazoa; phylum Chordata; class Chondrichthyes; order Squaliformes; family Somniosidae; genus Somniosus; species Somniosus microcephalus. The sequence continues at coordinate 40,550,183 of NC_140992.1, read as the reverse complement.
CAGCAGCAGGAGTGCCAAGCTGCTGCTCAACCACCTGAGGCTGCACAGGCCAGAAAGCGCCAGTGCCTGGAAGCCCGTCGGCGCAGGAGATATCCGCCAAACAGGGTCTACAGACGCAGGGTCACCTATCTCACCATGTCTCAGTAGCAGTGCCAAAGGCGGCTCCGACTTTCGCGAGAGGTAGTGACTGACATCTGCGCAATGCTACAGCAAGACCTGTTGCCCAGAGGACCAGATGGACAATCATTACCAGTGGCTGTCAAAGTCACCACCGCACTCAACTTTTTTGCCTCAGGCTCATTCCAGGGATCAGCAGCAGACATCAGCGGCATCTCCCAGGCGGCCGCACACACTTGCATCACGCAGGTAATCGATGCCCTCTTTGCCCTCGTGCACAATCGCATCCATTTCACCAAGGATTGAGCAAGTGTCACGGCGCGAGTGGTTGGATTAGCTCATCTGGCAGGCTTTCCAAGGGTACAGGGCGTCGTTGACTGCACACATGTGGCCCTTACGGCACCCCATCGCAATCCAGGTATTTTTGTCAACAGCAAGGGCTTCCACTCCCGTAACGTTCAGCTGGTGAGTGACCACAAGAAGGAAATTTTGCATGTTTGTGCCATGTACCCTGGCAGTTGCCATGACTCCTTCATACTGCACCAGTCTAGTGTACCTCCGCTATTCAGTCTGCCTGACTAACTTAATGGTTGGCTACTTGGAGACAAGGGCTATCCCCTGAGGACGTGGCTAATGACGCCATTGAGGAGACCATCCAGCGAAGCTGAGGAGTGCTACAACTCCAGCCACATTTCCACCAGAGCCATAATCGAGCAAACCATCAGCTTGCTGAAGATGCGCATCAGATGCCTGGATAGATCAGGTGGAGCCCTGCAGTACTTAGCAGCCACGGTCTCCAGAATGGTCATGGTTTGCTGTGTACTTCACAACATGGCACAGCGTCGTGGCTTGCAGATTCCTGAGGACCAAGTGGCTCCTCACATATCCTCCTCAGATGAGGAGGAGGAGGAGGAGGAGGGGGAAAACGAACATCCTGCAGAGGCCCATCAACCAGCGGCAGCATTACGCGAGAACATTGCTGCCAGGGGTGCAAGGAACGCACTCATCCTGGCCAGATTTGCTTAGCCTAGTCAATCAAACAATTTTGTCTCGCAGCTTCTTACCAGAGAATTGACAATGGCCAAGAACCAGAGGATTCCGAGCACTTCGACCACCATACTGACAGTTGCAAGTATTCCTAAGGCCTCAATGTGTAAGTCCAAATAGCGAAATGACAGATGCCACAACTGCAACACTTGCCATCAGAATTTTTATGTACAATTATGACGTGATGGCATTTTTACACTAAACACAAAATTCCACCCAAGTGACTACCCTTGTCACTACTTGTGCTTTATCTGCCTTTTACGCATGCTCCTACATAGTGCTTCTCCTGTGGCTTCAGCAGATGTGGAGGCCCCTTGCTCACTTTCCTGCTGCTCCTGTCTCGACACCTTTGGCGGGCCTCCTCTGGGGTTGCGAGCCTGTGAGGGCTCGTCAACAGTCTGCTGCTCCTGCGGCTGTGCAGGTGTTGAGACGTTTATCTCACTTGGGTGTGGACTCCAGTGGGGCTCTGACCGAGGGCTCTGCAGTGCATGGAAGTGTGAGCACTTGGAGAGGAGCCCCCACTTCCTTGAGGTATGTCACCAACCTCCCTCTCATGGGTCAGGTCCCCCTCAGCGCCTGCAAGTGGCTGGAGAGCACCTTGCTGCATATCAGGGGGGCCATGGGGACCCGTATCTGCAATGGCAGTCCTACTCAGAAGGACTTCCATGAAGGTCTGGTTTCTCTGTTCAATAGATGCCCATCGCTCCTCAAGAGATGTCATTCTATTCTGAACAATGACCATGTTTTCCATACCCTGGCGACTAAGCTCCTCCATGGCCGTAGCCCTCCTCTCCTCTACCGTAGCCATCCTCTCCTGTACGGTAGCCAGCCTTACCACGGAGGTAGCAATCCCTTCCACGGAGGTAGCCATCCTTTCCGTGGTGATGCGTTCATGCGCCAATGACTCCACAAAGGCTCTGCTCATGTTCGCTATGGACTCCTCCATTCGCTCCACACTCGCAGCGACCCTAGAGACAAAACCTGCCAGAGACTCCTGCATCTGTGCCTGGAGTTCCATTACCTCTGATCTTATGGATGGACCCAGAGGCAGAGGGTCGACATGCTGCTGAGCCGAGCTGGCAGAGTCCTGCGCCCTCCGACTAGGGCTCTCCACTGCTGTCCCTGTCTCCACAATCTGCTGATGCTCACTTGTGAGCTCTGATACACCAGGTGACAACATTAATCTATGTCCTGAAGGTCCCACCGAGGTGTGAATGTCTGCGCTGGTGCTGGGTGCGCTGAATTCTGCTGATGCTGCGCCCTCAGAGGTTGCAGCTTCCTCTGAGGAGTCTGGCTGCTCAGCCTCTTCTTCCTGGCTAGGGGGGACAGATGCTTGTGATGGTCCTGTGGGGGAGTAAAGGAAAGAGTCAGAGATGTTATGCAAAGGCTACATGCACATAGCTTTTTGCAGATGCTCATAAGTGCATCTGTTACAGCTTCACAATCATTATCAGCGACTCATGCAATGTCAAAGAGAGAGATGGGAAACTTTTCTGTCACCAGCTTGCTGTGTTGCACCTGTCTGTCCATCCCCCACGCGCGAATCATCCTCAATGCCCATGATTTCCAGGACGGCCTCCTCCCAGGGGGTCAGGTGGGCTAATGAGGCTCTCCCTCCTCCTGTCGTGGCTCACTCTCTTTTGTTGTGAGCTCCCTTTTCCTGCAATGAGGGAGACAAGTGGAGGTTGAGTGAGAATGAAGGAGTGAGTGTAGAGATTGCATAGCATAGATACTTAGAAGGAGACAAAGATGGAGTGTGGTGGCAAGACCAAGGGCCCTCCCTATGTGTTGTCAGTTGTGTTCAAAGCATCAGAGTGATAGGGAGTGTGAGGGCTGCATGGTCGAATAGTTATGTGAATTGAGCATAGATCGAGAGGGAATGGGTAAGGGTGCATGGATGTCAGTGTCAAGTGGGATGTGGAAGAAGAGATTGCTAAAGCTGAGTGCTGGTGAGGAAAGGCAATGAGGATCAGATTGAGGATGATGGGAAATACATACTCACTTGTCCAGTGTGCGCTGAAGGTCATGAAATCTTTTCCTGCACTGTATCCAGGTTCTGCGGGTGACTCCCAAGGAGTTGACCTCTTCAGCCACCTGCATCCGCACTGCCTTGGTCTGAGTGGGAGGCCCCTTCCTCCCTGATGAAGGGAACAGCATCTCCCTGTTGGCCACAGCCTCATCGACTAATGCCTGCAGTACCACCTCGTCAAAGCGAGCAGCTGATCTGGCCCTCCTGCTTGTCATTTTTGCAGCAGCTCCCTCACACTGCACAGTCAAGAAGCTTGGCAGTCTGCAGAAGAAGCAAGGCTTGCTGTGGACCTTAAATGCAGCAGCAATGATGATGTCATCGGAGGGGACTTTCAGTCATGAAAAACCCATTTGCAAAGGCTTCCCACACATTGGAAATCAATTGGCCAATTGAGTTAAAATTGCATCAATCTCCCACATCCATTTAGATTCGCGTGGGAAACACGAAATTCGGATAACACGACAACAGCCCGCACCTGAGTTAAAATCCAGCCCAAAGGTTCCGCCTTAATCGGAGTGTAAGATTCTGGGTGCACCAGCTACAGTAATTATATCAGAAATAGCCCTGGTGAGTGCGTTTTCCGAAACAGTTTGTGGGGACCAGCCAGGAGAAGGAAGTGCATCCATCCACACAAACGAGAACATGTCTATATCCCAAAAATGGGGGAAGTGTCAAATAAAGTCAATAAAGAATTTTCCCATTTGCTCATCAGCTTTCACAGGAGCCAATGGTGGTGGCTTAATTTAGTGATGATTTATTGGTCGAATAGCATGGCTCACAATTTGCCACCTATGTTTTACAGGGTTTAAACATGCCTGGCCATCAATATAAGGGTCAATTTGCAGAATGTTATTCTGGCACTACAATATGATTGACTTATGCCCTTGTGAGCTTCTTTTACAAGCTGTTCTCGTTTGTGGCTCGGGGGTACTTCTCGGTTTCCTTTGGGCAACTTAACTAGTACAATACCCGTAGGGGTTTCTGAGTAAAAGTACCTTGATGGACATTCTGGTGGATTCTCTGTTATTGGGTCTAATAGCTGAATCAGTTCTTCATTGATTAGCTGCCCGTTCTGCCCTAGTGATTACACTAACATTGGCAGGCCCCTCTCGAGGGGGTATCATGCAGACCGAACGTTTCGCTTGTTCATCTGTAAGGCTGTTTCCTTTTGAGTGTGCTGTTCCAGTGGTATGCCCGTTTATATGAATCACCTGACACTTCTTTTTCTCCATTCTCGAATGGAGAATATCTTCCCACAGTGTGGGTTTAATAAAGTCTGCTTTCTTTAAAACATACCATAATGTTGCAGCTTCAGCATATTGCACTGTCTTATGGCCAAGGGGTTTAAACAGTAATTCTTTTGGATATAAAGAATAGGAATCTCGAAAAGTCCCTACTACTATCTCCATCCTAGCTGAGGATTGTTGGGGTGTCTCTTTTTTAATCGTCATTGACGTTCCATCACAGTAAATAACTTGATGGTAATCTGTAAGTGGCCTCATAAGTATGTGTCTGATTCTCTCTTCCGTATTATCATCCTCCATGATGGAGAGATATTCTATCTTTCCACATTAATTTGAATGGCTTGTCGATAAGGATAGTATTTATTAATGAGTTGCTCGAGTAGGTCTTTACCTCCCCCTTCAGGACAAGTTTAATCAAGCTGTGTTCGTTTGTGGGCAAGGTTACCAAGGTATAGGGGAATTCAAAAGGTCCTGGCTGGGTGCCAGGCCTTCAATGCTGGGATTGATCATCCTCAAGATGCTGAGGTTCATTTACTGCTTTATCTTTAATTATTTTAACTGATTTTTGTTCCTTCCTCTTGGGGATTTCATGTTTTCCAGATCCCTGATGGGGTTTATCGGACCATTTACTTTCTTGACGATCCTCCTGTTGAGGTGGACTTTGGTTCAGCCGGGAATCTTTTTGATCCCAATTTTGGTTTTCTCGGTACCCTCCCATGGCTCTTTGATAACTTTGGCCAGTGTAAAAGCTGTCCCCATAGGGAGTCCACTGTCCTTCGCTTTCCTTTCGAGGTCTAGCCCCTCGTCTATCCCATCTTTCTGGGGCGAAATCTGTCTCATATTGAGGGCGGGTTGGGGGTGTAAACCTTTTGGAATACCATCTTGGGGATCCCGAGCCATGAGTTTGTGCCTGGGCAGGGTGGACTTGAGACTTGGGTCCATACAGTCCTTCTTTCTGAGTACCAAAGGTACCTTCTTCATTTTTTTTATCCCTAGTTTCTGATCTTATTATAGGTTTAGTTTGGGGTAGACCTAAGCGGTCATGATTTAATTGGAAAATGCGATCGACATTATCCCATCTTTGTTGGTTATCTCGATAATCATTTAGAGCACCCTCACAGGCAAGTTTGAGGGCTGTATTTCGATATTGATTGGCCAGGCAACCATGAACAATGTCCCAATTATCCTGTGTAAGTACATTGCCTAATCTGTAGGCAGCTATCAGCCCTTTAATTGTGGCTGTATTTGTGAGTATTTCTTTGATTGAACCCATTAAATGCCCGCCCTGAGTTGCCATGAAGGGTATATTTGAACCCAGTTGTTGCACTGGTTTAATGGGGGAATAAAGTCTGAACTTAATATCATTTGCAGTAATTGCCTCAGGTTTTGAGCATTCCAATTTTGGCAACAGGTTTCCAATTTTTCAAGGTTGGTTAGAATCCAGCAGGTTTTTTCCTGGCTGGTGTTTCCTGGTTTACCACACATTGTGTAGATAGAGGTCAGGTTTACTTGACCTAGGGCACAATTTGTGGTTGCTGGGGTTGGTTTACTGGACCATTAATCATTGCACCTCCAGATAAGAGTGAGCTAGTGCCTGTCGGCATTGATTATAATGGATTCTAAGTTGTCTATAGTTTTCTCGAAGATTGTTGTCATTTATTTCATCATGAGTTTGCCACCTTAACCGGAATCCACGGCCCCCAGGAGCATAGGCTGTGCAGGGTCCTGCTATTCAGCCATGGTTGCCACCACCTTGTTGGGCACCATTCATTAGGCCTCCCAATTGTGCAGGTGTGCACCTTATCATTAAGGAATTTATTGGATTTGGAGTATTTGTTTGATTATCCCACAGGATATTCTGTATCCCCTGGTTCTGGGGATCAATATTAATCATGCCATGAGTTCTAACGGCTCCTTCGGCATCAAAGCCTTCTATTTCAAAAATTATCACTTGGTTTTGTGGAAGTACAGGGATAGGATTATTTCCCCTAATAAAGCAATCGTTTAAATTTTCTAATAAAAAAACTTGGCCAATTCTGACTGGATTTGCCATTTCTTCAAGACCTAACCTCAGTTAGGGTTTAATATTTCATCAGGACCTAACCTCGGTTAGGATTTAATATTGCGTCAGGACCTAACCTCGGTTAGGATTTAATATGAACTTTATAAGAAGCTTCTAGACCTCAATGGTATTTTGAGGGAGTTCAGATTTAAGCTCTACAAGGCCTGATCAGGGTCTTGTCGTCTCTAGAGACTTAAATCTGGGTCTTAGAACCACTGTCAGTAAACATTCCTTCTATACTTAACAATCTACAGGATATATATAGGTATAAATATAAGTATAGGTTCTGTATCAACTCGTTAACACACACGTTGGGCGCCATCTGAAGGGATAATTGCAAGTCCTAGCCCTTTTGGGCTACCCCAGATCAGGCGTATTCCCCAGTCGTTCACCCTCAACTTAAGTTAGAGATAGCCAAATTCCATAAGACTCTTAAATGGGTCTAAAGGTTCAGGCTATCTCTCCCTAAAGGAAAGGAACGACTGAAGATGTTACCGTCCTCCAGATAGTACTTTTAATAAGTTGAACTAGACTGTAACCTTCCGGATATTATGAGAGTCCGGAATGCTCCCCCAGAATTCTGCAACGCCTTATAAAAGAGTGTACAGAGTTTGGGTTCGCGAGTTGATACAGAATTACTCTTTGAGACAATTCTAAAAATATATAGTTTTATTTAAGAGCCGACATTCAGTTAACATCTGTTGAATCAGTTGCAGCATTAACAATTCAAAATACAATTAGCTTACATTTCTTATTTCTCAGAGATCCTTATTCTCAAATCTTTACTTCATTACATTTCTTATTTCTTGCTTATTTCTAAATCCAGAACATCCACCAAAATCAATCAATTTGACTTCCCGAGACTCATAGTTAAAGACTTACAGAGATGCCTCTGGAGAGTTGAGAAACGCTTTGCCCATTCAGCAAGTTCTGCCTCTCTGTTGAAAAGGTCTATTTTTATATTCTTTTGGCAGTGGTTTCTTCTTTGATGTTCTCTGCTGATGTCAGCTAATTGTCTTGATTGATACCTCTGTCTGTTTGAATGCTTTCTAACTTTTCTTACTGTCAATTCAACTATTGCGTGCATAATTATTTCTTTACCTTTAGGTTTTCCAAAAACTATCGTAAAAACAATGACAGCAATGGTTTCTGTTTGATACCTTTCTTATCGAAGATTTTTCATTCAATTCTTAATATTGGCTTTACTGGTTTTTAGCAGACACTGTGACTCTCCTTACTGCTCCAAGTTCAATACAAACACAATGTAATTACTTGGTGCTTCTATTGAAGTCATATTTTCAAAGCCTTCTTGTTGGTATTATATTTACAATATGTAAATCAAAACCACTTTAACTGTGTGTTTATTTGTTTTCTAGCTATCTCAATTGGTTGCATATTTAATGTTATGGTTCCTGTCTTCCAAGTTTAACATAAAAACTATTTGACCAGCAGGTGTTTCTTTTACTTGATGTCATTCTTTCAAAGGCACTTGCCTCTTTTAATGTTTGTGTTTCTGTTTTACATGTTAACTTATAACACCTTAAACTGGGTCTCACATTAGCCCAGAAATTGGGGTCCCAACGCGTGAGTACACACAGGGTACTCACGTGTAGGCCCAACGAAAGTGCCAGTTTCGTGCATGCACTGCGCATGCGTGGTAAACTGGCACTTCCGTTCCCCTGAAAGAAGGGGTTGACAGGTGGATCGTGTGTGCAGGAGAGGCAGCGCGTGCGCATTGAAATTACGATTTTTTCCAGGTTTTTCTGGGAGGGTAAGTCTCCAGCAGTTACACGTTTAAAAAGCAGGCGTAAGGCCTGCTTTTAACAAGGTAAGTGGTGAATTAATTAAAATTAAAACATTTTTTCCACAGGTTTATTATTTTTAAATACTTTAAAGAAAGGTAAGTTTATTTTTTGCCCTATTAGAAAATGTAATTAATTTTTTCAAAAATTTAAATTATTGTTTAAAATAGTTATTTCATGTCATTTATAGTTTATTTTAAAAATGTGATTTAAAAAAAAATGTATTTGAAGTTTTGGTGATGTTTTGGCGCTTATAGTATTTATGGTTTTGACAGCTCTTCCTGTCAAACTTGTGAATGAAGCATTCCCTGCTACCATTGGCTCTCCATGACCCACATGATCCCAGGGGACGCATCGAACTAACTGCGCCCCGGGATACGCACGCACTGCGCGCCGGCAGTTGGAGGAGGCCCAGGATCGGAATCCCACGCGGGCCCACAGCACAACGGCCGGCACGCTAGGTAAGTGCAGGTCGGAGGCTTGCACCCACGGGAAGCCTCCGACCCGAATTTCTGGGCCATTGTGTTCGTTGCAAACCATAGACATTTCGGAAGCACCAATGGTTTGCTTCAATCTTTCATTGTTTTAGAATTTTTAACTAATTCCCATTTCAAAGCTTGTTTACAACTTTGTTATCAACTGATCTTTATCTCAGAAGCCTGTTCTCTGTTTACAGCCTATGTCTCTGTGGTTTTACATTTTTAAACCCAGTATATCATGTATTAATAATATTAGAAATCTGTTCATGGTATCGTGTATTTCTCTGAATCATGGCTATTCCTTCACACAACATCCCCAGCATCAAAGCTTTGACCACGCTTGATCAGCTCCGATGGATGGGCCACATCGTCCGCATGCCCAATATGAGGCTCCCAAAACAAGCGCTCTACTTAGAGCTCTGACACAGCAAGAGAGCCCCAGGTGGGCAAAGGAAATGCTTCAAGGACACCCTCAAAGCCTCCTTGAAAAAGTGCACCATCCCCACCGACACCTGGGAATCCCTGGCCCAAGACCGCACAAAGTGGAGGAGAAACATCCGGGAAGCCGCCGAACACCTCGAGTCTCTTCGCTTGGAGCAAGCGGAAGCCAAACGCAAGGAGTGCATGTCAAACCAAGCACCCCACCCACCTGGCCCTTCAACCACCATCTGCCCCACCTGTGACAGAGACTGTAGGTCCCGCATTGGATTCATCAGTCACCTGAGAACTCATTTTTAGTGTGGAAACAAGTCATCCTCGGTTCCAAGGGATAGGGAAAAATGTTAAAAAGACAAAATTAAAGGCTCTTTATCTGGATGCACGCAGTATTCATAACAAGGTAGATGAATTAACAGCACAAATGAAATAAATGGGTATGATCTGATAGCCATTACAGAGACGTGGCTGCAAGGTGACCAAGGGTGGGAACTGAATATTCAGGGGTATTTGACATTTCAGAAGGATTGGCAGAAAGGAAAAGGAGGTGGAGTAGCTCTGTTAATAAAGGATGAGATCAGTACAGCAGTGAGAAATTATCTTGACTCGGAAGATCAAGATGTAGAATGATATTGAGTGGAGATAAAAAATAATAATGGAAAGACATCACTGGTGGGAGTTGTTTATAGGCCCCCTCACAGTAGCTACACTGTGGGACAGAGTATAAATCAAGAAATAATGGGGGCTTGTAAGGAAGGCACTGCAATAATCAGGGGCGATTTTAATCTTCATATAGATTTATCAAATCAAATTGGCAAAGGTAGCCTTGAGGACGAGTTCATAGAGTGTATTCAGAACAGTTTCTTCGAATAATACATTGTGGAACCAACCAGGGAACAGGCAATTTTAGATCTGGTAATGTGTAATGAGACAGGATGAATTAATGATCTCATAGTAAAGGATCTTCTAGGGAAGAGTAATCATAACATGATAGAATTTCACATTCAGTTTGAAGGTGAGAAACTTGGGTCTGAATCTAATGTCTTAAACTTAAATAAAGGCAATGACAAGGGTATGAAGAAAGAGTTGGCTAAAGTGGGCTTCGAAAATAGATTAAAAGGCAAGATGGTAGATAAGCAGTGGCAGACTTTTAAGGAGATATTTCTTAACTCTCAACAATGTTATATTTCACTGATTGAGAAAGACTCTATGAGAAGGATGAATCATCCATGGCTTACTAAGGAAGTTAAAGAGGGTATCAAATTGAAAGAAAAGGCATACAATGTTGTGAAGATTAGTGGTAGGCCAGAAGATTGGGAAACTTTTGGAAACTTGCAAGGGATGACTAAAAAAATAAAGGGAGAAAATAGATTATGAGAGTAAACTAGCTAGAAATATAAAAAAAAGACTAAGAGCTTCTACAAGTGTACAAAAAGGAAGAGAGTAGTTAAAGTAAGCATTGCTCCCTTAGAGGCTGAGACTGGGAAATTAATAATGGGAAACAAGGAAATGGCAGCGACTTTGAACAAATATTGTACAGGGCTAGATTTTGTCAATGGGGAGCTTTTGGAGGCGGGATTCCCACTTGTTGGGTTTTACTCCCGCCTCCATCGACTTGTGGCCAACCCACGCTATTTTCCCTTGATTGACCTTGTTAAGCCCGCCCAGCGGGCCAATTAAGGGAAAGCGAGTTACAAGTGTCATCAGTGAGTGCCGTTTCATCTGTCAAGAGCTTTTGACAGATGAAATGTCATCGTTTGAGAGCTCTGTGAAGCTGTCAAACACTGACAATCTGTCTTCTAATTTGTGTCTTTACTCAAGACTCAATTAGAAAGCCTTCCTGAGCAGAAAGCAGAAGGCTGCAGCTTTTGACAGTTCAGCAGCCATTCTGCTTTCTGTGCCATTGAGCTGAGGGACTCCCGAGACCTGAAGGGAGGAAGCCTGCAGGAAGAAGTAAAGGTAAGTAAAACATATTAAAACACTTTACACACACCTCACACACTTACCTGCACACCGGACATCTCGGCCCCTCCGACCCCCGCAGACTGACGGCTCGCCTCGCTGACCCTGGCGAGGTTCGGAGCCATTGGGAAGCCCACACTTCAGGGCTCAAAATAGGGATTAGCCAAAAAACTGCCTGTTAACTACCTGTTAACAGGCAGTTAATTGGCATTAATCCCCTTCCCCGGCACGGGTCGGCTACCTGCCTCCTGGCAAGATGGCATGGAGGCGAGTTGGGGGCGGGTTGGGCACCCGCCCCCAAATACTGCCATTTTCCCGGCAGTCCCGGCTCCAAACCCGCCTCCCCAGGGCTGGCAAAATCCAGCCCTTTGTATCTGTCTTCATGGTAGAAACACTAAAATCATCCCAATAATATTGGAAAATCAAGACCCAAAAGTGAGGGAGGAACTTAAGACAGTCACTATCACTAGAGAAAAAGTACTAGGCAAACTTATGGGATTAAAGGCTGACAAATCCTTGGCTCTGATGGCCTGAACCCTAAGGTCTTAAAAGAAGTGGCTGCAGCAATAGTGGATGCATTGGTTGTAATCTTCCAAAATTCCCTAGACTCTGGAAAGCTGCCGGCGGTTTGGAAAACCGTAAAAGTAGCACCCGTATTCAAGAAAGGAGGGAGACTGAAAGAAGGAAACTATAGGCCAGTTAGGCTACCATCTGTCATTGGGAAAATTCTGGAATCCATTATTACGGAAGGGGTAGCAGGACATTTAGAAAATCATAATAAATCAAACAGAGTCAACATGATTTTATGAAAAGGAAATCAAGTTTGACGAATTTATTACAGTTCTTTGAGGATGTAACGAGCAGGGTGGATAAAGGGGATCCATAAGATGTAGTGTATTTGGATTTCCAAAAGGCATTCGATAAGGTGCCACATAAAAGGTTACTGCACAAGGTAACAGCTCATGGTGTTGGGGGTAATATATTAGCACGGATAGAGGATTGGTTAACTAACAGAAAAGATAGAGTCAGGATAAATGGGCCATTTTCAGGTTGGCAAACAGTAACTAGTGGGGTGCCACAGGGATTAGTGTTGGGGTCTCAACTATTTACAATCTATTTTAATGACTTGGATGAAGGGACCGAGTGAACTGCAGCCAAATTTGTTGACAATAGAAAGATAGGTGGGGAAGCAAGTTGTGAGGAGGACACAATGGGCTACATTTTCCTGGAGCCGTCAGGCGGGGTTTCAGGCATGTGGCGGGGGGGGGAAATCCCAAATTCGGGGGTCCCGACACCATCCCGCCCAAAACCCCGCCCCACGCAACTTTCAGGGGCGGCAGGTACCCGACCCGCACTGGAACCCGCCGAAACCAGGCGGGAAGGGATTAGTGCCAATTAACTGCCTGTTAACAGGTAGTTAACAGGCAGTTTTTAGCCTAATCCCTATTTTGAGTGGTTTTGTGTGGGATTCCTGATGGCTCCAAACCATGCCAGATTAGAGCAGGCGGGCCGTCGGGTTGAAGTAGTTGGAGGGGTCGCGATGTCGGTGCTCAGGTGAGTGATGGGTGCATGAGTGCAAAGGTAAGTATGTTTGGTGTGTCTAAAGTGTGTAAAGAACTTTTACTTACCTGTACTTACCTTAATAGCCTTTCTTCCTGTAGCTGTCAGGAGCCCATCACTCAGCTGGCAGTTAAAGCTGAACGGCTGCAACCTGTGAAAAGTGACAGCTTTCAGCTTTGAGTGCTGCTGAGAGTTCTAACTGAGTCTGTGCAGAAGGACTCAGCTTAGAACTCAGACTGTCAGTGTTTCACAGCTTCAAACAGCTGTGAAACAAACACTGATATTTCATCTGTCAAGAACTCTGGACAGAGGAAATTGCAGTCTGTGACGTCACCTGTTGCCGGGTGGCCCTCAATTGGCCTGCTGAGCCCGCTGGGCGGGCTCAACAAGGTCAATCAAGGGAAAATCACGCGGATTGGCCGGACGTCGAAGTAGGCGGGTCAAAAACACGAAAGTTGTAGTCCCGCCTTCTTCCCGACAGCTTCGGGAATGTCTACCCCAATGAGTCTGCAAAGGGATATAGATAGGTTAAGTGAGTGGGCAAAAATTTGGCAGATGGAGTATAATGTGGGAAAATGTGAGGTTATCCACTTTGGTAGGAAGAATAGAAAAGCAAAATATTTAAATGGGGAGAGATTACAGAATGCTGCGATACAGAGGGATGTGGGTGTCCTCGTACATGAAACACAAAAAGTTAGCATGCAGGTACAGCAAGTAATTAGGAAGGCAAATGGAATGTTGGTCTTTATTGCAAGGGGGATGGAGTATAAAAGTAGGGAAGTCTTTCTACACCTGTAAAGGGCGTTGGTGAGACCACACCTGGAGTACTGCGTACAGTTTCGGTCTCCTTCTTTAAGGAGGGATATATTTACATTGGAGGCAGTTCAGAGAAGGTTCACTATATTGATTCCTGGGATGAAGAGGTTGTCTTATGAGGAAAGATTGAGCAGATTGGTCCTATACTCATTGGAGTTTAGAAGAATGAGAGGTGATCTTATTGAAAGATTTAAGATTCTGAGGGGGCTTGACAGGGTAGATGCTGAGAGGACGTTTCCCCTCAAGGGGGAATCTAAAACTAGAGGTAATAGTTTCAGAATAAGGGTTCACCCATTCAAGACGGAGAGGATTTCTTCTCTCAGAGGATTGTGAATCATTGGAATTCTCTACCCCAGAGAGCTGTGGAGGCTCAGTCATTGAATATATTCAAGGCTGAGATAGAGAGATTTTTGAACTACAGGTGAGTCAAGGGTTATGGGGAACTGGCAGAAAAGTGGAGTTGAGGCCAAGATCAGATCAGCCATTATCTTATTGAATGGCAGAGCAGGCCCAAGGGGCTGAATGGCCTACTCCTGCTCCTAATTCTTATGTTCTTATGTAATGTAATTTAAATAGAACAAGTGAGATTGAGGGCTGGATTTTAGCAGCTCTGCGGAGGCAGGTCTGGAGGCAGGACTGCTGGGAAAATCCCCAAAAATGTGAGCGGGTCCCAAACCCGCTCCCAACCTGCCCCAACCAATCTTCCCGGGAGTTAACAGGCAGTTAAGATGCTTTTTCCCATTTTTCCAGTGCTGCTGCAGGCTTCTCGACATCGGGGAACCTCGCCAGGGTAAGTGAGGTGTGATGTGGGGCTACTGTAATTTTTGTGTATATATGACAGCTGCAGAAGTGGTTTAAAGGATTCACTGGGACACTGGTGAGTATCAGAGGTAAGGAAACATTATGAAAGTAATGTTTAATGTGTTTAGATGTTTCTGTAGGTAACAAGCTGTGAAGTGTTTGTGTAGGATCATCTCATTGGGAGAAGTGACAGATGGCTTCTGCAATCTAAGCTGCAGCTGCCATCTGTTTTATCCTAAGGAGAGAGTAATTAGAGAGCCTTGGTGCATGGGCTCACCTTTAGCCAGTGATTGTCACTGTCTGACAGCACCTCAATGCTGTCAAACACTGTCAAATCATTTGTCAAACAAGTGTGGTGCATGTGCCTTTAAGAAAACCGGCAGATGAAGCATCATCAACTGACGTCATCTGACACCGGCTTTCCCTTATTTGGCCGGCAAGCCCGCAGGGAGGGCTTAACAAGTCCAATCAGGGAAAAATAGCCTCAGTTCATCAGAAGTTGCTGGGGACGGGACTGGAACCCGAAAACCAGCAGACCCGTCTCGAACTCGGCCTTCCAGGTAAGATTCCGCCCTGAATCTCATGCTAGATTCTAAGGCTGATTTTCCATTTTGTTTACACAGCTACATCAACTACTCCTACTACAACTACTGAGACATCTTCTACATCTGTACTATCAACAACTACAACACCAATCGTTACATCCACTTCAGGACCAACAAGCACAACAGTACCAACATCTCCAGAGAGCACCACCCAAACATCAACAACCCAATTAACAACAACCTTAAGAACAGGGATCAGTCCAACAACAACAAGTAGTAAGCAAGAGAAATTTTCTTCATCCAGTATTTTACACTGCATGTTCTGGAAGGAAAGCAATAGCAGAATTCTTTTTTAAAATCAGATAACGAAAAGAAACATCTGTATTTTGGTATATACCCATGCACATATTTGACGAGGGTGAGCCTGCAACATTATTGTGTGAGGAAATTATTGTTGAACCTGCCGATATCCCCTGGAACTGATGGCCTGCATCCTAAGGTCTTAAAAGAAGTGGCTACAGCATTGGATGTAATCTTCCAAAATTCCCTAGACTCTGGAATGGTCCCAGCGGATTGGAAAACCACAAATGTAACGCCCATATTCAAGAAAGAAGGGAGACAGAAAGCAGGAAACTATAGGCCAGTTAGCCTAACATATGCCGTTGGGAAAATGCTGGAATCCATTATTAAGGAAGTAGTAGCAGGACATTTAGAGAAGCATAGTACAATCAAGCAGAGTCAACATGGTTTTATGAAGAGGAAATCGTGTTTGACAAATTTATTAGAGTTCTTTGAGGATGTAACGAGCAGGGTGGAAAAAGGGGAACCAGTAGATGTAGTGTATTTGGATTTCCAAAAGGCATTTGATGTGGTGCCACATAAAAGTTTACTGCACAAGATAAGAGCTCATGGTGTTGGGGGTAATACATTAGCACGGATAGAGGATTGGCTAACTAACAGAAAACAGATAGTCAGGATAAATGGGCCATTTTCAGGTTGGCAAACTGTAACTAGTGGGGTGCCACAGGGATCAGTGCTGGGGTCTCAACTATTTACAATCTATATTAATGACTTGGATGAAGGAACCGAGTGTACTGCAGTCAAATTTGCTGACGATACAAAGATAGGTGGGAAAGCAAGTTGTGAGGAGGACACAACGGTCTAGATTATCCGGGAGCCGTCAGTCGGGTTTTCAGGCGTGTGGGGGGGGGGGCGGGAAATCCCGAATTTGGGGGTCCCGCCCCGCACTGGGACCCGCCGAAACCAGGCGGGAAGGGATTAGTGCAAATTAACTGCCTTAACAGGCAGTTTTTAGCCTAATCTCTATTTTGAGGGATTTCGTGTGGGTTTCCCAACGGCTTCAAACCACGCCAGGTTGGAGCGGCGGGCCGTCGGGTTGAAGGAGTTGGAGGGGTCGCGATGTCGGCGCTCAGGTGAGTGATGTGTGCATGAATGTAAAGGTAAGTGTGTTTGGTGTGTCTAGAGTGTGTAAAGAACTTCAACTTACCTGTACTTACCTTAACAGCCTTTCTTCCTGTCGCCGTCGGGAGCTGCATCACTCACCCGGCACTTAAAGCTGAACGGCTGCGATCTGTCAAAAGTAACAGGCCTCAGCTTTGAGTGCCGGTGAGAGTTCTAACTGAGTCTGCGTAGAAGGACTCATGTCAGAACTCAGAGTGTCAGTGTTTCACAGCTTCAAACGGCTGTGAGACACTGATATTTCATCTGTCAAGAACTCTTGACAGATGAAATTGCAGTCTGTAACGTCACCTGTTGCCGGGTGGCCCTTAATTGGCCTGCTGAGCCCACTGGGCGGGCTCAACAAGGTCAATCAAAGGAAAATCGCGCGGATTGGCCGGACGTCGAAGTAGACGGGTCAAAAACCCGAAAGGGGAAGTCCCACCTTCTTCCCGACAGGTTCGGAAAAATCTACCCCAACGTGTCTGCAAAGGGATATAGATAGGTTAAGTGAGTGGGAAAAATTTGGCAGATGGAGTATAATGTGGGAAAATGTGAGGTTATCCACTTTGGTAAGAAGAATAGAAAAGCAAAATATTATTTAAATGGGGAGAGGTTACAGAATGCTGCGATACAGAGGGATGTGGGTGTCCTCGTACATGAAACACAAAAAGTTAGCATGCAGGTACAGCAAGTAATTAGGAAGGCAAATGGAATGTTGGCCTTTATTGCAAGGGGATGGAGTATAAAAGTAGAGAAGTCTTTCTACACCTGTAATGTGCGTTGGTGACAGCACACCTAAAGTACAGCGTACAATTTTGGTCTCCTTATTTAAGGAGGGATATATTTGCTTTGGAGGCAGTTCAGAGAAGGTTCACTAGATTGATTCCTGGGATGAACGGGTTGTCTTATGAGGAAAGGTTGAGCAGATTGGTCCTATACTCATTGGAGTTTAGAAGAATGAGAGGTGTTCTTATTGAAAGATTTAAGATTCTGAGGGGGCTTGACAGGGTAGATGCTGAGAGGATGTTTCCTCTCATGTGGGAATCTAAAACTAGGGGGTGTTAGATCCGTGATTCTGAGAGTATGATGCTTTTCAATAATTACACGGATGCTGTAACTTAACAATTAACAGGTATTTACTGGAGTAGGGTAGTCTCAAGGGGGTACAGAGGCATGCTCAAGGCTTATATACAGGTGTGGTCACTGCCGGTACTACAGTATACAGGAGCTGTAAAAGTAGTTCTCTCTTAAAGGTACATACACTACAATTCCTCCCCTTTTAGATTAGCAGTACCCATAATATTCAAATAACAATTAACACTTTAACATGTACATTAAACAACAATAGTCCATTTATAGATTCAGTCTTTGGGGCGGCTTCCTGATCCTTTCGGGATAGCGCCTTTCCTGAGGTTCTTGTTCTTGATGCGGAGGTGATTCTGGCCCCTTTTCGTTGGTTAGTTCATCGGTTTCCACTGCTACTGGTTCGGAGGTAGATGCTACCGGTATGTCGGGTTCATCCCCAGGTACGCGAGACATGGGGTTGACTCGTTCCTGTGACGCTAAGATCTGATCGACGTGGCGTCTCACAATGTTCTCCCCGACATCCACTGTGTACATTAATGGCCCCCGCCTTGTGCATATCGTTCCGGGTTGCCATTTCTCTGTTCGGTAGTCACGGGCCAAGATTGGTTGTCCTACGTTGAAGCTCCTTGTTGGCTTCTCGTTGATGTGCTGGAATTGTTTATCCTCAAAATTTCTTCGCACATTTGGTCTGAGCAAGTCCAGATGAGATCTCAACCTTCGGTTAAAGAACATCATGGCCGGGGTCTGGTTGGTAACTGCATGTGTCGCGTTTCGGTAGGCTAATAAGAAATTGTCCAGTTTATGCTGTAGTGGAATTTCATCATCGCACATGGCCTTTATCGCCTTCTTAAAGGTTTGTACGAACCTCTCAGCCAATCCATTTGTGGCTGAATGATACGGGGCGGATGTGTAATGCCTTACCCCATTCCTTCTCATAAATTTTCGAAACTCTTCGGACACAAACTGTGGTCCATTATCAGAGCAAATCTGCTCTGGCAAGCCGTTCCTGGCAAATATGGTCCGTAGGACTGCAATCGTTTTCTCTGTAGTGGTTGTGGACATTTTTATCACATCAGGCCATTTCGAATGAGCATCCACTGCTATTAAGAACATGGAGTCCACGAAAGGACCAGCAAAATCAATATGCACCCGTTGCCATGGAGAGGAGGGCCACTCCCATGGGTGTAGAGGGGCATGTGGTGGTGCATTTTGGACCTTCTGACATCCTGAACAGCTCTTGGTTAGGTCTTCGATTTGTTGATCGATTCCTGGCCACCACACATAAGCCCTAGCAAGGCTTTTCATTTTCACTCCCCCCAGATGACCTTCATGAAGCTCATTTAGCACTCTCTCCCTTAACTTGGGTGGAATCACCACTCTGGATCCACACATCACTGTCCCCTGGCATACTGACAGCTGTTCTCTTCTGGATGAGAATGCTGGCAACAGTGAGTCACCATGTGTTGGCCATCCCCTCACCGCCATATCATATACCCGAGACAGCGTCGGATCATTGCGGGTCTCCTTCTCTATATCCATGTTCGTTACTGGCAATCGTTCAATTATTGACGAATAAAATATCTCGATATGGTCCACTGCTGGTTATTCCTCCACAGTAGGGAGTGGCAGGCGTGATAGCCCATCAGCGTTTCCATGCTGTTTCGTGCCTTTATATTCTATTTCATATTGATTCGCCCCCAGAAACAGGGACCATCTTTGTAACCGTTGTGCAGTCATCACTGGAACACCCTTCTTAGGATTAAAGATGGAGACAAGTGGTTGGTGGTCAGTCAGCAAGGTGAACTTCTGCCCATGCAGATAGTGGTTGAATTTTTTTACTCCCCATACTAGGCTGAGGGCCTCCCTGTCAATCTGGGCGTAGTTGCGCTCGGCTGAGGTTAGTGACCGAGACGCAAAGGCTACTGGCCTCTCCAACCCATCTGGGAATTTGTGCGACAGCACCGCTCCAATACCATAGGGTGATGCATCACATGCCAAACGAATTGGTAGTGCTGGGTTGAAATGGGCGAACACCTCTTTTGATATAATCAGTTCTTTGCACTTTTGGAAAGCTCGTCTACGTTCGTCATTCCACTTCCATGGTACCCCTGTTTGCAGTAGGGTGTTCAGTGGGTGTAATACCGTGGACAAATTTGGTAAGAATTTATGGTAGTAGTTTACCAGCCCGAGGAATGACCTCAGTTTTGACACATTTTCCGGTGCTGGAGCCTTGACTACTGCCTCAATCTTTTCAGGGCACTTATGTAACCCCTCTTCGTTGATGACATGGCCACAATACGAGATGTGCTTCTGGAAAAACTCGCACTTGTGGCGATTAGCTCGTAGCCCATATTCCTTTAATCTGGTGAGCACCTTCTCCAAGTTGGCGAGGTGATCACTGTCATTTTCGCCCGTGACCAGGATGTCGTCCAAATAACACTGGGTCCCTGGAATCCCTTGCAGGACTTGATCCATCGACCTTTGCCAAATAGCCGGAGCCGCTGCTACCCCGAACACCAGCCGGTTGTATTGATAGAGACCTTTATGAGTGTTGATCGTGAGGTATTGTTTTGAGGCTTCTTCTACCTCCATTTGCAAGTACGCCTGGGCTAGATCAATTTTGGTGAAGCGTTTACCTCCAGATAGCGAGGCGAAAATATCCTCAATTCCTGGAAGCGGATATTGTACCGTGTGAAGGACTGGGCTCACTGTCACCTTAAAATCCCCACAGATGCGGACCTTCTTTGGTTCCCCAGGCGTATTACTCAATGACCTCTTCATTACAGGAACGATGGGTGTAGCCCACTTGCTCCAGTCTACTTTGGACAGTACTCCTGAACGTTCCAACCCTTCCAGCTCTGCTTCGACGGCTGGTCTGATCGCATAAGGCACTGGTCTGGCCTTAAGAAACTTTGGGCTTGCATTTTCCTCTATTTTAATCTTTGCTGTTATGCCTTTTAGTGTTCCGAGTCCCTCCTGGAACACTTCTTTTGCGTCAGTTAGCATTTTTGAGAGTCGTCCAGGTGTGACGTCATCATCCTTTTTGGCCTCAACCTTCAGTGCCTGTATGGAATGCCAATCTAATTGTACCTTCCGGATCCATTCACGTCCTAGCAGTGGTGGTCCTCCATCTGGCAATACATATAAGTCCATTTTAGGTATTTCCTGGCCTTTGTATATCACTTTCACCCTTATTTTTCCTTTGGGGTAGACTTTTTGCCCCATGTACATCTTCAAGACAATCTCTGTAGCTTTCGAGGGTATATGTGAAAATAGCCGCTTGTAGTCCCTTTGGTTTATGACTGTTAGGGCTGATCCTGTGTCCAATTCCATTTTTACTTGGACTCCGTCTATCTTGAGTGTAACCCAGATAGTCTGGTGATCCTCCATTTTGGTTACCTTATGTAGTTTCAGACAACCCAGCTCCTTGCTTCCGGAGTCTGTGTCACTTTTCTGTTCGTCTGAACTACTGGCCATCACCTTGTGTACCTTTTTGTACTTCTCCTGTGGAGATTTCTTGCTGTTGGTTTTCTTCCCAGACCTGCAGACTCTTGCTATGTGTCCTGCTTTTCCACACTGTCTGCACACTTGGTCCTTCAACCAACAATCCTTCTGGTCGTGTGTTGTTCTGCCGCAGCAATAACACTTCCCTGTTCCATAGGACATTTCATTGGTGCCATATTCTTGCGGTCTCCGTTGTATCTCTGCAGCGCTCCTTGCGGCTGCTTCGTGTGATACTGCCATACTGAAAGCCT
The DNA here is from genome assembly GCF_052327205.1 of Somniosus microcephalus. NCBI lineage: Eukaryota > Metazoa > Chordata > Chondrichthyes > Squaliformes > Somniosidae > Somniosus > Somniosus microcephalus. The sequence continues at coordinate 40,528,982 of NC_140992.1, read as the reverse complement.
TGTTCAGCGTAAGATCCTTTTCTGATAAAAGCCATTTCTGGGTTCCTTCACTTTGAAGCCCACACACAAATTTGTCCCTTAATGTATCTGCTAGTCCCACTCCAAACTGGCAGTGTTTCGATAGCTTGCGCAGTTCTGTTAAGTACTCAGCATTGCTTTCATCTTTGTGTTGGTTCCTTTTATGGAACTTAAATCGTTCTGCTATAAGCAGCGGTGTGGGGTTTAAGTGGTCCTGCAGGATTTCTATTATGCTTTCGAAATTCTTATTCACGGGCTTCTCTGGGGTTATTAGGTTTCGCAGTAACCCATAAGTTTTTGCACCCATGGAATTTAACAAAATCAGTGCTTTCCTGGCATCTGGCACTTCATTCGCCCTGCAGTACACCTCAATACGTTCCACATATGTCGCCCAATCTTCGACTTCATTGTCGAACGTAGAGATACTGCCACTCTTCGGCATCCCTGGGTGTGATTTAACTGTCCAAAATGGCATCTCCCGCGCTTTCCCTTCTTCTCCGCTGGCACAAAATGGTGTCTCCCATGCTTTCCTTTCTTCCCGCGCTCACCCTTCTTCTCCGCTGCGGCTTCTAAAAATGGCGTCTCCCGCGCTCTTCCTTCTTCTCCGCGGCTCAATGGCGTCTCCCGCGCTCTCCCTTCTTCTCCCCGCGGACACTGTTCAGCCCTTGAGCCCTGGCTGTGCTCTGCGTGTTTTTTTTCTGTGCGCCTTTCCCGTTTCCGCCGCTCGGTCCTGAACCCGGCTGCTGCTTTACCCTCTCTCTCTCCATTTTGTTTTTCCTCAACGCCGCTCGGTTTTCAACCCCCGGCTGCGCCCTGTGCGCTTCACCCTCTATCTTACCCCGTCGACGCTGCTTGGCTTTTTCTCTGCCGTCGGTCGGCTCCAACCGCCGCTGTCCGGGAAGGGTCTGCGCTGTACCTGTCGTCAGTCTGTTGCTGATCGTCGTGGCTGGGGAACCAAGCTCGGCTCTCCACAGCCTCCCCTGCGATGTTCACTCTCTGCCAGACGACTGGGCGGTCACTCGTGGTCAACGCCCGTGCTTCTGGCCTCGACTTTCTTCCACCGCCCTCCTGGAGCGAATCCTCGAAGGGAAATGCAGGGTTGCAGGTAGATTCGAATCGACACTCGTCGCCACTGTTAGATCCGTGATTCTGAGAGTATGATGCTTTTCAATAACTACACGGATGCTGTAACTTAACAATTAACAGGTATTTACTGGAGTAGGGTAGTCTGAAGACTGGGGGTACAGAGACATGCTCAAGGCTTATATACAGGTGTGGTCACTGCCGGTACTACAGTATACAGGAGCTGTAAAAGTAGTTCTCTCTTAAAGGTACATACACTACAGGGGGCATAGTTTCAGAATAAGGGTTTGCCCATTCAAGACGGAGATGATTTCTTCTCTACAGAGGGTCCTGAATCTTTGGAATTTTCTGCCCCAGAGAGTTGTGAAGGCTCAGTCATCTTGAATATATTCAAGGCTGAGATAGAGAGATTTTTGAACTACAGGTGAGTCAAGGGTTATGGGGAACAGGCAGAAAAGTGGAGTTGAGGCCAAGATCAGAGCACCCATGATCTTATTGAATGACAGAGCAGGCTCGTGGAGCCGAATGGCCTACTCCTGCCCCTAATTCTTATGTTCTTATGTAATGTAATTTAAATAGAACAAGTGAGATTGAGCGCTGGATTTTAGCAGCTCTGAGGAGGCGGGTCTGGAGGCAGGACTGCTGGGAAAATCCCCAAAAATGGAAGCGGGTCCCCCAACCTGCCTCCAACCAATCTTTCCGGGAGTTAACAGGCAGTTAAGATACTTTTTCCCATTTTTCCAGTGCTGCTGCGGGCTTCCCAACTCCGGGGAACCCCGCCAGGGTAAGTGAGGCGTGATGTGGGACTACTGTAATTTTTGTGTATATATGACAGCTGCAGAAGTGGTTTAAAGGATTCAGTGGGACCCTGGTGAGTATCAGAGGTAAGAAAAAGTTATGAAAGTAATGTTTAATGTGTTTAGATGATTCTGTAGGTAACAAGCTGTGAAGTGTTTGTGTAGGCTCATCTCATTGGGAGAAGTGACAGATGGCTTCTGCAATCTCAGCTGCAGCTGCTATCTCATAGAATCTTAGGGCTCAATTTTGCCAGTGGGGTCGGGCTGGGACGTGTCAGGTGGTTTTTGTGTCAGGACCCCGACTCCGATGGGAAGTGGGGAAAATAGTGCAATTTTCCCCTAATTGGGCACTTGATTTCCAGTGTGTGGGAACCCCTGGCCCAATTAGTTTTTCCATCCTGAATGTCACCTACGATGACATAATCAGTGCTGCTGGATTTAAGGCCTGCAAGCAGCCTTGCTTCTTCTGGAGACTGGAAACGCTTTGGGCATTGTATGAAGGACTTCATTTACCGACCATGTCCACCAGCAAGCAAAAGTGTGCATCTCACTTTGATGAGCCCTCCCTCCAAGCTCTGGTGCAGGGAGCAAGATCTAATAAGGAGGTGCTCCTCCCTTCCTCAGGGAGAAAAAAGCCACCACAACAGACTAAAGCTGTGTGGCTGCAAGTGGCCCAGGAGCTCAATGCCATCTCTATGTGCTGCAGAACCTGGCTGCAGTGCAGGAAAAGGTTTCATGACCTTCTCCGCACAGGAAAAGTGAGTATGACTTTCTCATCACCCTCAATCTCATCCCCATTGCCTCTCCTCACCAGCACTCTGCTTTGCCAACCTCTTCCTCCACATCCCACTTGACACTGAGATCCCTGCACCCTTACCCATTCACTCTCTCTCTATGGTCACATTCACTTAACTGTTCGACCTTGCAGCCCTCACACTCCCTATCACTGTGACGCAATGACAACTTACAACACATAGGGAGGGCCCTTTGTCTCCTTCAAAGCATCTATGCTATGATTCTCTACACTCACTCCTTCATTCTCACTCAAACTCCACTTGTGTCCCTCATTGTGGTCAGAGTGATAGGAATCTGCAGGTTCTTGGCCATTGTCGAAGGTCTGATAAGAAGGTGCGAGGCAAAAGAGTTTGATTCTGCAGGCTAAGCAAATCTGGCCAAGATGAGTGTGTCCCTTGCATCCCGGGCAGCAATGTGGTCGCGCGCTGGCGCCTTCTGGCCTGTGCAGCTTCAGGTGGGTGAGCAGCAGCTTGGCGCTCCTGTTGTTGCTGCTGCTGTTGGTGGTTTTGTTGTTCATGGTTCTGCTGCTGCCACGGCTGGTCTTCGCCCGAATCTGATCTCCAGGAGGAAAGGAAATAAATGGTTTCCATGCTTCAGGTATCTTCTTAGGCAGTCCCTCGGAACCGAGGATGACTTGCTTCCACATTAAAAATGAGTTTGCAGGTGACTGATGAGTCCAATGCGGGACCTACAGTCTGTCACAGGTGGGGCAGACGGTGGTTGAAGGGGCGGGTGGGTGGGGTACTTGGTTTGACGTGCGCGCCTTGCGCTGCCTGCGCTTGGCTTCCGCTTGCTCCCAGCGAAGAGACTCGAGGTGTTCCGCGCCCTCCCGGATGCTTCTCCTCCACTTTATGCGGTCTTGGGCCAGGGATTCCCAGGTGTCGGTGGGGATGTTACACTTTTTCAAGGAGACTTTGAGGGTGTCCTTGAAGCATTTCCTCTGCCCACCTGGGGCTCTCTTGCCGTGCCAGAGCTCCGAGAGTGTTTGAAAACCAGGACCTCAAACCCGGCACTAAGCTCATGGTCTACAGAGCAGCAGTGATACCCGCCCTGCTGTATGCTTCAGAGACATGGACCATGTACAGCAGGCACCTCAAAGCACTGGAGAGGTACCACCAATGCTGCCTCCGCAAGATCCTGCAAATCCATTGGCAGGATAGGCGCACCAACATCAGTGTTCTTGCTCAGGCCAACATCCCCAGCACCGAAGCTTTGACCACGCTCGATCAGCTCCGATGGACGGGTCACATTGTCTGCACGCCCAATATGAGACTCCCAAAACAAGCGCTCTACTTCTGGTATATGCCTCAGTTGAGGAAGCGCTCAGTCAAGGTGGCGAGAGGGGTTTCCCAGGAGGTCACATTGGAGATGAGTGTTGTTATAAATTTCATCATTCATCAAGAAACTACTCGTGAAATAACGCTGGACGGCCAGGGAGTATAAATACTTGGGCGTCGGCCCCAGCTTGCCAGGGACATTTTGTAAGACAAGGAACTAATGAAGTACAATTAGACCTCCATGTTCTGAAACAAGTTGATTAAAGCCTTGCTTTATGCTCAAACCAAGTGCATAGTGAGTTTTATTACGTCAATTTAATCAACTTGATATCGATTCCACGCTTTGGGTGATTTCGGGAACAGCCAGCTACGACTCAAACCATAGAAGAGAACTCAGACAAGTAATCAATCCATCATGGAGAAGCTACTCTGACCCGCCCGTCTCGACCTGGACCCGAATTCACTTACAGCTGCTAAGGTTTGGAAACACTGGCATCGTACTTTCAGCAACTTCCTCAGGGTGTGTGGTGAGAATGTTCCTGATAAATTAGAGATACTTGCTAATTATGTATCCCATCATGTGTTTGATTATATCAAAGACTGTGTAGACTATGACGTCGCTATCCAAATACTACAGCAGCTATATGTCAAGTCTCCAAATGAAATTTTTGCTCGGCATCTACTGGCCACAACTCGACAACAACCCGGGGAATGACTTGATGAATTCCTTCAGAAACTTCATAGGCTCAGCAAGGGTTGTAATCTTAAAGCTGTTACAGCTGAGCAGTACCAGGAGGAATTAATTCGTGATTCCTTTATTAATGGGATAGCGTCTCCCTTCATACATCAGCGTCTGTTGGAGAATAAAACTCTCAAGTTACAGGCTGCCTATGACCAGGCATGTTCTCTGGACTTAGCAAAGACAAATGCAGACACCTATCTTTCACCACGTGCATGGGCTGCTGCTATCACTTTTAGTGACTCTTGCGATAGGCCTCAGGCCTCACGGATGATGACTCCAACCCGGCTGATGACAACCCTACCCTAGAAACCTACACTAATGACAACCCCGCCCTAGCGGCATCTTGGCAATCTGGAAGGAAGTGTTTCTTCTGTGGAGGTGCATTCCATTATAGGAAGTTTTGTCCTGCTCGTAACGCGACCTGCAATCATTGCAGCAAGAAAGATCACTTTTCTAAGGTATGCCAGTCAAGAGCCGCTGTTAGTAAGAAAGGCCACTTTTCTAAGGTATACCGGTCGAGAGCTCCTGTTAGTTTTGCAGCTACTATCTATAAAACTGCTCCTCCCCCAAGAGCCACCACTAAGGTTACAGCTGCAATCTATAAAACTGCTCCTCCCACAAGAACCACTACTAAGGTTACAGCTGTCAAGGGTAAAACTGCCCCTCCTCCCATCACAGCTGTTTTTCCCCAAAGTCTGTCCCATGCAGCCACGAAGGTTTCGGTAAATGGACACATTTTGAGTGCACTAATCGGCTCATGCAGCTCTGACAGCTTCATTCGTAAGCGGGCTATCAGTAAGTTAAAACTGCATATTTACCCCTCGGACAGGGAAATTGCAATGGCTCTGACGACACTGACCACCAACTCTTCCGGCTTTTGTCTTGTCGACCTTATTCTCAATGGCCGCACTTATTTCTCCACCCGGCTCGGGGTGCTCAAGAACCTATGCAATGATGTGCTCCTGGGACAGGATTTCCAGAAACAACACAAAAGACTGACTTTCGAGTTTGGAGGGTCAAAGCCGCAGCTTACTATTTCCAAAGTACCGTTTTGTGCGCTTTCGGCGGCTTCGCTCGACGAGCCCTCCTTGTTTGCCAATCTTTCCCCCCGATGTAAGCCCATAGTCACTAAATCATGACGTTTCAGCCAAGATGATTGATCCTTTATCGAGACAGAAATCTCTCGCCTTCTAGCTGATGGTATCATTAAGCCATGTTCATCTTCCTGGCAGGCTCAAGTCGTCGTTGTTAAAAATCCTCTGAAGCAACACAAGAAATGTCTTTGCATCGATTACTCGCAAACTATTAACCAGTATACCGACCTGGATGCCTACCCACTACCACGCATTGATGACATGGTCAATAACCTTGCCAACTACAAGGTATTTTCAACTTTTGACTTAAAGAATGCATATCATCAAGTGCTGTTAAAGGACTCTGACAAGAAGTATACAGCCTTTGAGGCCAATGGTCGGCTTTACCAGTTTTGTCGCCTTCCATTTGGGGTCACCAATGGGGTGGCCGTCTTTCAACGGGCAATGGATAGCCTAGTCAAACAGGAGAACTTAACGGACACTTTTCCATATCTGGATAATATCACCATTGCTGGTCATGACCAGAAGGAGCATGATGCCAACCTCCAGAAATTTTTTGATGTTCTCCGTCGTCGCAACTTAACCTTAAATGAGTCCAAACCTGTGAAATCAGTACCATCAGTCAACATCCTTGGCTACTGGGTGGGCAACGGTGTCATCAAACCTGATCCGGAGCGACTTCGTCCACTTCAGGAGCTCCCTCCCCCTACGAATCTCGGCTCTCTTCGTCGGGCACTCGGCATGTTCGCCTATTATGCAAAATGGATACCCCACTTCTCTGACAAGATCCAGCCCCTGCTTCACGCAAAGTCATTTCCATTAGAGGCAGCAGCTATTTCAGCTTTCAACCTCCTCAAGCAAGAACTGGAAAATGCCACGCTTCGTTCCATTGATGAAAATCTTCCTTTCGTGGTCGAGTGCGATGCATCAGATGTGGCGATCTCTGCTACCTTGAACCAAGGTGGTCGACCTGTTCCATTTCTGTCCAGAACTTTGCAGGGTAGCGAGCTCCATTATCCTCCTGTCGAGAAGGAGGCTACGGCTATCATCGAAGCAGTACGTAAATGGAGTCATTTTCTCGCTTGTCGCCATTTCACACTTATAACCGATCAGCGCTCCGTGGCCTTTATGCTGGATAACCGGAAACGCACTAAATTCAAGAATAACAAAATACAACTCTGGAGGATGGAATTGGCCGCCTTTGGATACACCATACATTATCAACCCAGAAAAGAGAATGTTGCCCCGGATACCCTCACGCGGGCATTCTGCTCTTCTATGTCAACTTCGACTCTGGCCGATCTTCATACTGACATATGCCATCCTGGCGTTACCCGTATGTTGCACTTTGTGCGATCTAAAAATCTCCCATTTTCTACGGAAGATGTGAAAAGAACATGCTCCTCCTGTAGAATTTGTGCGGAATTAAAACCGCAATTCATCCGTCCATCGGATGGCTCGCTCATACACGCTATGCAACCTATGCAGCGACTCAGCATTGACTTTAAAGGGCCATTGCCCTCCTCAACACAAAACACCTACTTACTGACTATGGTGGACGGATATTCACGCTTTCCCTTTGCTTTCCCCGTCCCAATATGCTTACTTCCACAGTGATCAAATGCCTTGATCAAGTCTTTTCCCTTTGCGGTACGGTCAATTTCATCCACTCTGATCGGGGTCCCTCCTTCATGTCAAGCGAACTCAAAAGTTCTCTCTCCCAACGGGGAATCGCCACAAGTAAAACGACACCGTACCATCCCATTGGTACCGGACAGGTTGAGAGATACAACGCTAACATTTGGAACGCTGTTCGTCTTGCGCTGAGGTCACGCAACCTACCAGACCAGCAGTGGGAAACTATGCTCCCTGACGTGTTGCATTCCATCAGGTCTCTCCTTTCTACATCTACCAATGTCACACCTCATGAGCGATTCTTCAGCTTCCAGCGTCGCTTCACCCATGGGACGTCTCTACCGTCATGTTTGGCCGCTCCCAGCCCCGTGCTGCTCCGAAGATTCATCCGATCATCTAAAACCGATCCTCTCGTCGACGAGGTAGAACTCACGGACGTCAACCCCACGTACGCGCACGTGCGGTACCCGGAGGGCCGGGAGTCCACTGTTTCGCTCCGGGACCTGGCTCCCTGTCCGGCCGGTTCCACGGACCCAACCAATAGACGGACCCACGGGGATGATGCCAACAATCTGCGCTCCCCCGAAGATGACGCCCTACCTGGGGCATCGAGAGATCTGCCAGCTGCCCCACCAGATCCATTCAGGGAGCCGAGCGCTCCCCGTGGGATGGCCACCCGAGGCCAGGATGCCGGTCAATCCCCGGCTATCCAACAGGATGAAGCCAGTTCTGTGCCTGTGGGGACCCGCACCTGGAGTCACGATCTCCCCAGCCTCCCTCGGGTCGATCAGAGCAACACGGGCCCTGTCGATCCACCAGTACGGATCAAGCGGCCCGGGGACCAAGACACAGTCCGGGGAGATGTGCTTTCTAACGATAAACAAAAATCTAAAAGACTGCGGCTATTCGTGGTCTGCCTGATCTGCTAAGAGGAAGTCGTCAGACTTCCAAATCTTTTAGGCAGGAAGAATCTCATCATTCATCAAGAAACTAATCGTGAAATAATGCTGGACGGCCAGCTGGTGGCGCCGTCCAGATTCTAACCACACTCTGGGTGAATAAGTCTTTCCTCAAATCCCCTCTAAACCTCCTGCCCCTTATCTTGAAACTATGCCCCCTGGTTATTGACCCCTCTACTAAGGGGAAAAGTTCCTTTCTATCTACCCTATCTATGTCCTTACAATTTTGTATACCTCAATCAGATCCCCCCTCAGCCCTCTCTGCTCCAAGGAAAACAACCCCAGCCTGTCCAGTCTCTCTTCATAGCTGAAACGCTCCAGCCCAGGTAACATCCTGGTGAATCTCCTCTGCACCCTCTCCAATGCAATCACATCCTTCCTATAGTGTGGCGACCAGAACTGCACACTATTCAGCCCCAGCTTGCCAGGGACATTTTGTAAGACAAGGAACTAGTGAAGTACAACTAGACCTCCATGTTCTGAAACAAGTTGATTAAAGCCTTGCTTTATGCTCAAACCAGGTGCGTAGTGAGTTTTATTACGTCAGGTGTCAGGCTCCAAACTTCCACAACAATGGGTATGCCGGCTAAAAGTTCCCCCAGACCTGAGACAACAAAGTTCTGCCACCTGCAAATGATAAGTGGTGAAAACTCCTTTTTAATGCTGGAGCTGCAGCTGTTAGTAAGCAGTCCACTTGTGAGGCCGCCAGGATTCACTGGCATGTTCCAGAGGAGACGTGCAGGACATGGGAAAAGTGGGACAATCAGAAAGGCCTCTCAAAATGGGATTATAGAGGCACTTAACTGGTTGTTAAGGGCCTTAAGAGCCTATTCCGCCTCTTGGAGGCGGGATGAAAATGGGATCAGAAAACACGCATTTGGGAAAATTGCTTGGAGGTGGGATGGAGGTGGGAATCAGGCCCGACTGCCATCTTTTGCGATTTTACCACCTCACATGCCTCCAATCCCGCCTCCTTGGGCCTGGCAAAATCGAGCCCATAGAGTCATACAGCACAGAAAGAGGCCCTTCGGCCCATTGTGTCTGCGTCGGCCATCAAGCCCTGTCTATTCTAATCCCATTTTCCAGCACTTGGTCCATAGCCTTGTATGCTATGACGTTTCAAGTGCTCATCTAAATGCTTCTTGAATGTTGTGAGGGTTCCTGCCTCTACCATTCTTTCAGGCAGTGAGTTCCAGATTCCAACCACGCTCTGGGTGAAAATCTTTCCTCAAATCCCCTCTAAACCTCCTGCCCCTTATCTTGAAACTATGCCCCCTGGTTATTGACCCCTCTACTAAGGGGAAAAGTTCCTTTCTATCTACCCTATCTATGTCCTTACAATTTTGTATACCTCAATCAGATCCCCCCTCAACCCTCTCTGCTCCAAGGAAAACAACCCCAGCCTGTCCAGTCTCTCTTCATAGCTGAAGCGGTCTAGCCCAGGTAATATCATGGTAAATCCCCTCTGCACCCTCTCCAATGCAATCACATCCTTCCTATAGTGTGGTGACCAGAACTGCACACACTATTCCAGCTGTGGCCTAACTAGCGTTTTGTACAGCTCCATCATAACCTCCCTGCTCTTATATTCTATGCCTCGACTAATGAAGGCAAGCATCCCATATGTCTTTTTAATAAACTTATCTACCTGTCCTGCTGCCTCCAGGGATCTATGTACATGCACACCAAGGTCCCTCTGACCTTCCTATGTTCCTACCATTCATTGTGTATTCTCTTGCCTTGTTAGTCCTCCCAAAATGCATCACCTCACACTTTTCAGGGTTAAATTCCATTTGCCACTGTTCTGCCCATCTAACCAACCAGTCTATATTGTCCTGTAGCCTGAGGCGTCCCTCCTTGCTATTTACCACTCCACCAATTTTCATGTCATCTGCAAACTTACTGATAATACCTCCTACATTCATATCAAAATCATGAATGTACACTACAAACAGCAAAGGCCCCAGCACTGATCCCTGCGGTACACCACTGGACACAGGCTTCCAGTCACAAAAACAACCTTCGACCATCACCCCCTGCCTCCTGCCACTAAGCTAATTTTGGATCCAATGTGCCAAATTGTCCTGGATCTCATGGGCTCTTACCTTCTTGACCAGACTTCCATGCGGGACTTTGTCAAAAGCCTTACTGAAGTCCATGTAGACTACATCAACTGCACTACCCTCATCCACATACCTAGTCACCCCCTTGAAAAACTCAATCAAATTGGTTAGACATGATCTCCCCCTGACAAAGCCATGCTGACTATCCTTGATTAATCCTTGCATCTCCAAGTGGAGACTAATTCTATCCCTCAGAATTTTTTCCAATAATTTCCCTACCACTGATGTTAGGCTCACTGGCCTATAATTCCCTGCATTATCCCTACTACCCTTCTTGAATAATGGTACTACGTTAGCTGTCCTCCAGCCCTCGGGCACTTCCCCTGTGACCAGAGAGGTTCTGAAAATGTGTGTCAGAGCCCCTGCAATCTCCTCCCTTCCCTCACACAGCAGCCTGGGATACATCTCATCTGGGCCTGCGGATTTATCCACTTTTAAGCCCACTAAAACCGCTAGTAACTACTCCCTCTCAATACTAACTTGTTCAAGTATATCACAATCCCCCTGCCTGATTTCTATGCCTACATCGTCCTTCTCGATAGTGAACACAGATGAAAAATATTCATTTAAAACCTGTCCTACATCTTCTGGCTCTACACAAAGATTGCCACTTTGGTCCCCAATGGGCCCTACACTTTCCCTGGTTATCCTCTTGCCCTTAATATACTTATAAAACACCTTGGGATTTTCCTTTATTTTGTCCGCCAGTGTTTTTCATGGCCCCTCTTCGCTCTCCTAATTTCTTCTTTAAGTACCCCCCAGCAATTTGTATACTCCTCTCGGGCTTCCACTGTTTTTAGTCCGTTGTAAAGGAACTTGGCCTCCCAGGTAAGATTCCACACTAAGTCCATTCTATTTACACGGCTACAAGAACTGTTTTATCCTAAGCAGAGAATTGGAGAGCCTGGGTGCAAGGGCTCAACAATGGACAGTGATTGTCAGTGTCTGACAGCACCTCAATGCTGTCAAACACTGTCAAATCATCTGTCAAACAAGTGTGGTGCATATGCCTTTAAGAAAACCGGCAGATGAAGCATCATCACCAATCGTTACATACACTTCAGGACCAACACGCACAACAGTACCAACAACTACAGAGAGCACCACCCTATCATCAACAACCCAATTAACAACAACCTTAACAACCTTTCCCTTAATCAGCCGGCAAGCCCGCAGGGCGGGCTTAACAAGGCCAATCAAGGGAAAATAGCGTCAGTTCGTTAGACGTCACTGGGGGCGGGACTGGAACCCGAAAATCAGCAGTCCCACCTCGAACTCGGCCTTCCAGGTAAGATTCCGCCCTGTGTCTCATGTTAGATTCTAAGGCTGAATTTCCATTTTGTTTACACAGCTACATCAACTGCTCCTGCTACAACTACTGAGACATCTTCTACATCTGTAGTATCAACAACTACAACACCAATCGTTACATACACTTCAGGACCAACACGCACAACAGTACCAACAACTACAGAGAGCACCACCCTATCATCAACAACCCAATTAACAACAACCTTAACAACAGGGATCAGTCCAACAACAGCAAGTAGTAAGCAAGAGAAATTTTCTTCATCCGGCATTTTACACTACAAGTTCTGGAATGAAAGCAATAGCAGAATTCTTTTTTTTAAATCAGATAACGAAAAGAAACATCTGTTTTTTGGTATATACCCATGTACATATTGGACGAGGGCGAGCCTGCAACATTATTGTGTGAGGAAATTATTGCTGAACCTGCCTATATCACCTGGATCTTATGGCCTGCATCCTAAGGTCTTAAAAGAAGTGGCTGCAGCAATAGTGGATGCATTGGATGTAATCTTCCACAATTCCCTAAACTCTGGAAAGGTCCCAGCAGATTGGAAAACCGTAAATATAACGCACATATTCAAGAAAGAAGGGAGACAGAAAGCAGGAAACAATAGGCACATTAGCCTATCATCTGTCATTGGGAAAATGCTGGAATCCATTATTAAGGAAGTAATAGCAGGACATTTAGAAAATCATAATACAATCAAGCAGAGTCAACATGGTTTTTTGAAAAGGAAATTGTGTTTGACAAACTTATTAGAGTTCTTTGAGGATGTAATGAGCAGGCTGGAAAAAGGGGAACCAGTAGATGTAGTGTATTTGGATTTCCAAAAGGCATTCGATAAGGTGCCATATAAAAGTTTACTGCACAAGATAAGAGCTCATGGTGTTGGGGGTAATACATTAGCACGGATAGAGGATTGGCTAACTAACAGAAAACAGAGAGTCGGGATAAATGGGTAATTTTCAGGTTGGCAAACTGTAACTAGTGGGGTGCCACAGGGATCAGTAGTGGGGTCCCAACTATTTACAATCTATATTAATGACTTGGATGAAGGGACCGAGTGTACTGCTGCCAAATTTGCTGACGATACAAAGATAGGTGGAAAGCAAGTTGTGAGGAGGACAAAAAGAGACTGCAAAGGGATATAGATAGGTTAAGTGATTGGGCAAAAATTTGTCAGATTGGGTATAATGTGGGAAAATGTGAGGTTATCCACTTTGGTAGGAAGAATAGAAAAGCAAAATATTATTTAAATGGGGAGAGATTACAGAATGCAGCGGTACAGAGGGATGTGGGTGTCCTCGTACATGAAACACAAAAAGTTAGCATGCAGGTACAGCAAGTAATTAGAAAGGCAAATGGAATGTTGGCCTTTATTGCAAGGGGGATGGAGTATAAAAGTAGGGAAGCCTTTCTACACCTGTGAAGGGCGTTGGTGAGAGCACACCTAGAGTACTGCGTACAATTTCGGTCTCCTTATTTAAGGAGGGGTATATTTGCATTTGAGGCAGTTCAGAGAAGGTTCACTAGATTGATTCCTGGGATTCCTGGGTTGTCTTATGAGGCAAGGTTGAGCAGATTGGTCCTATACTCATTGGAGTTTAGAAGAATGAGATGTGATCTTATTGAAAGATAGAAGATTCTGAGGGGGCTTGACAGGGTAGATGCTGAGAGGATGTTTCCCCTCGTGGGGGAATCTAAAACTAGGGGGCATAGTTTCAGAATAAGGGGTCGCCCATTCAAGACGGAGAGGATTTCTTCTCTCAGAGGGTCATGAATCTTTGGAATTCTCTACCCCAGAGAGCTGTGGAGGCTCAGTTAATTGAATATATTCAAGGCTGAGATAGAGAGATTTTTGAACTACAGGTGAGTCAAGGGTTATGGGGAACAGGCAGAAAAGTGGAGTTGAGGCCAAGATCGGAGCACCCATGATCTTATTGAATGACAGAGCAGGCTCGTGGAGACGAATGGCCTACTCCTGCCCCTAATTCTTATGTTCTTATGTAATGTAATTTAAATAGAACAAGTGAGATTGAGCACTGGATTTTAGCAGCTCTGAGGAGGTGTGTCTGGAGGCAGGACTGCTGGGAAAATCCCCACAAATGGGAGTGGGTCACAAACCCGCTCCCAACCTGCCTCCAACCAATCTTCCCGGGAGTTAACAGGTAGTTAAGATGCTTTTCCCATTTTTCCAGTGCTGCTGCGGGCTTCCCGACGTCGGGGAACCCTGCCAGGGTAGGTGAGGCGTGATGTGGGACTACTGTAATTTTTGTGTATATATGACAGCTGCAGAAGTGGTTTAAAGGATTCAGTGGGACACTGGTGAGTATCAGAGTTAAGGAAACGTTATGAAAGTAATGTTTAATGTGTTTAGAATTTTCTGTAGGTAACAAGCTGTGAAGTGTTTGTGAAAGCTAATCTCATTGGGAGAATGACAGATGGCTGCTACAATCTCAGCTGCAGCTGCCATCTGTTTTATCCTAAGGAGAGATTTACTGGAGAGCCTGGGTGCAAGGGCTCACCTATGGACACCTCAATGCTGTCAAACACTGTCAAATCATTTGTCAAACAAGTGTGGTGCATATGCCTTTAAGAAAACCGGCAGATGAAGCATCATCAACTGACGACATCTGACACCAGTTGTCCCTTATTTGGCCGGCAAGCCCGCAGGGTGGGCTTAACAAGGCCAATCAGGGGAAAATAGCCTCAGTTCATCAAACGTCGCTGGAGGTGGGACTGGAACCCGAAAATCAGCAGTCCTGCCTCGAACTCGGCCTTCCAGGTAAGATTCCGCCCTGAGTCTCATGTTAGATTCTAAGGCTGAATTTCCATTTTGTTTACACAGCTACATCAACTGCTCCTACTACAACTACTGAGACATCTTCTACATCTGTACTATCAACAACTACAATACCAAACATTACATCCACTTCAGGACCAACAAGCCCAACAGCACCAACAGCTACAGAGAGCACCACCCAACCATCAACAACCCAATTAACTGCAAGCTTAACAACAGGGATCAGTCCAACAACAACAGCAAGTAGTAAGCAAGAAAAATTTCTGCATCCGGCATTTTACACTGCAAGTTCTGGAAGGAAAACAATAGCATAATTCTTTTTTAAAATCAGATAACGAAAAGAAACATCTGTTTTTTGGTATATACCCATGCACATATTTGACAAGGGCGAGCCTGCAACATTATTGTGTGAGGAAATTATTGTTGAACCTGCCTATATCCCCTGGATCAGATGGCCTGCATCCTAAGGTCTTAAAAGTAGTGGCTGCAACAATAGTGGATGCATTGGATGTAATCTTCCAAAATTTGCTAGACTCTGGAATGGTCCCAGCGGATTGGAAAACCACAAATGTAACGCACATATTCAAGAAAGGAGGGACACAGAAAGCAGGAAAATATAGGCCAGTTAGCCTAACATCTGTCATTGAGAAAATGCTTGAATCCATTATTAAGGAAGTAGTAACAGGTCATTTAGAAAATCATAATAAAATCAAGCAGTGTCAACATGGTTTTATGAAGAGGAAATCGTGTTTGACAAATCTATTAGAGTTCTTTGAGTGTGTAACGAGCAGGGTGGATAAAGGGGAACCAGTAGATGTAATGTATTTGGATTTCCAAAAGGCATTCGATAAGGTGCCACATAAAAGGTTACTGCACAAGATAAGAGCTCATGGTGTTGGTGGTAATATATTAGCACGGATAGAGGATTGGCTAACTAACAGGAAACAGAGAGTCGGGATAAATGGGTCATTGTCAGGTTGGCAAACTGTAACTAGTGGGGTGCCAACTATTTGCAATCTGTATTAATGACTTGGATGAAGGGACCGAGTGTACTGCAGCCAAATTTGCTGACGATACAAAGATAGGTGGGAAAGCAAGTTGTGAGGAGGACACAAAGGGCTCGATTTTCCCAGCTCCGAGGAGGCGGGTTTGGAGGCGTGCGAGTTGTTAAAATCGCCAAAACTGGCGGGCGGGCCCGTTCCCGCCACCGAGCAATTTTCCCAAGTGTGTATTTTCTGACCCGCTTTCCATCCCGCCTCCAAGAGGCAGGATAGGCCGTTAAGGCCCTTAACAACCACTTAATTGCTTCTATAATCCTATTTTGAGAGGTCTTTCCAATTTTAACACTTTTCCCCCCATCCTACACGCCTCCTCTGGAACACACCAGGTAATCCTGGCGGCCTCACTAGTGGCTTGCTTACGAACAGCTGCAGCTCCACCATTATAAAAGAGTTTTCACTGATGATCATTTGCAGGTGGCAGAACTTTATGTTTCAGGTCTGGGGGAACTTTTAGCAGGCACACTCAGTGTTGTAGAAATTTGGAGCCTGACACCCATCTCCAGTGTGACCTCCTTGGAAACCCCTCTCCCCACCTTGACTAAGCGCTTCCTCAACTGAGGCATATACAAGAATCATGGCGACCATTTAATTCCTTTCCTCCTGGATATCAGATTCGGATGAAGACCAGCCGCGGCAGCAGCAGAACCATGAGCAACAGCAGCACCAACAGCAGGAACATCAACAGGAACGCCAAGCTGCTGCTCACCCACCTGAAGATGCACAGGCCAGAAGGCGCCAGAGCGCCACCATATTGCTGCCCGGGATGCAAGGGACGCACTCATGTTGGTCACATTTGCTTAGCCTGCACAATCAAACAGTTTAGCCTTGCACCTTCTTACCAGAGCATCAACAATGGACAAGAACCTGCGGATTCCTCTCACTCTGACCACCATACTGACAATTGCAAGTCGCCCTAAGCCCTCAATGTGGAAGTCCCATTATCGAATTGACACATGCCAAAACTGCAACAGTTTGCCATCAGAATTTTTTATGACAATAAGCAACTGATGGCTTCTCAAAATTAAACACTACATTACACCCAAGCAATAACCCTTGTGACTACTTGTGCAATATCTTCCTCTTACGCGTGCTCCTACATAGTGCTCCCCTTGTGGCTTCAGCAGATGTGGAGGCCCCTTGCTCACTTTCTTGCTGCTCCTGTCTCGACTCCTTTGGCGGGCATCCTCTGGGGTTGCGAACCTGTGAGGGCTCGGCAACAGTCTGCTGCTCCTGCGGCTGTGCAGGGGCTGAGATGCTGATCTTAGTTGGGTGGGGACTCTGGTGGGGCTCTGCAGTGGCATGGTTGTATGAGCGCTTGGAGAGGAGTTCCCACTTCCTTGTTGTATGCCACCAACATCCCTTTCATGAGTCAGCCCAACTTCAGAGCTAGCAAGTGGCTGGACAGCACCTTGCTGCACTGCAGGGGGGCCATGAGGACCCGTTTCTGCACTGGAAGCCCTACTCCAGAGGACTTGCATGAAGGTCTGGTTTGTTTGCTCAATAGCTGACTGTCATGAATCTTATCATGACTCATGAAGTAACACTGGGCGGCCAGCTGGTGGCGCCGTCCAAGGAGTATAAATAGTTGGGCGTGGGCCCAGTTGCTCAGCATGTTTCTGTAACCAGGAACTAGTGATGTAACTAGAAATCTCATGGTTTTGAAACAGTTGATTAAAGCCTTGTTTTATACTCAAACCAAGTGCTCAGTCGTCTTTTTACATCACTGACCATCGCTCCTCAAGAAATGTCAGTCTATTCTGAACAATTACCATGTTTTCCACACCCTGGGGACTAAGCTCCTCCATGAACGTAGCCATCCTCTCTTCTACCGTAGCCATCCTCTACTCTACGGTAGCCAGCCTTACCATGGAGGTTGCCATCCTTTCCGTGGAGGTTGCCACCCTTTCCATGGTGATGCGTTCATGCGCCAATGCCTCCACAAAGGCTCTGCTCATGTTCGCGATGGACTCCTCCATTCGCTCCACACTCGCAGTGAGCCTGGAGACAAAACCTGCCAGAGACTCCTGTAATGATCAATAACATGTCATTCTATAGTGGACACTAGGTGGAGCCGTAGAGCTGTATATAGCTGTATGTATAAGACTACACTACCCAGCTGTATATATATTAAGACTACATTACCCATGAGGCACTAGGCTACCCACAAGGCAGCAGTCAAGATGGAAGCCTCTACAGATACTGTACCTAGTCCACATGTGCTCAATAAAAGGTCTAGCAAAAGCTAGCTGTGTTCATAATAAGAATGTCTATTTATTAATGAACATAACAACTCCTGCACCTGTTCCAGGAGTTCAAGCACCGCTCTCCTTCTGGATGGACCCGGAGGCACAGGGTCGACATGCAGCTGAGCCGAGCTGGCAGATACCTGCGCTCTCCGACAAGGACTCTCCATTGCTGTCCCTGTCTCCACCATCTGCTGATGCTCACTTGTGAACTGTGATACACCAGGTGACAACACTACTCTATCTCGCGAAGGTCCCACCGAGGTGTGAGTGTCTGCGCTGGTGCTGGGTGCTCTGAATTCTGCTGACGCTGCGCCTTCAGAGGTTGCAGCTTCCTCTGAGGAGTCTGGAAGCTCAGGCTCTTCCCCCTGGACAGTGGGGACGGGGGTTCTCGATGGTCCTGTGGGGGAGTAAAGGAAAGAGTTAGAGATGTGAGGTCAAGATTACATGAACATTGAAAAGTGCAGCTGATCATAAGTCAATCTGTTAGAGCATCAGATTCATTATCAGTGACTCATGCAATGTCAATGAGAGAGATACCAAACTATTCTGTCACCAGCTTGCTGCGATGCTCCCATCTGTCCGTCACCCACTTGGGAATCGTCCTCGATTCCGGCGATCTCCAGGGCCGCCTCCTCCCAGGGGGTGAGCTGAGCTATTGAGGGTGGCCGTCCTCCGGTCATGGCTCTTTCCCTCTTATTGTGGGGTCTCTCTTCCTGCAATGAGGGACACAAGTGGAGTTTGAGTGAGAATGAAGGAGTGAGTGTAGAGAATCCATAGCATAAATGCTCAGAAGGATACAAAGGACCCTCCCTGTGTGCTGAAAGTTGTTGTCATGGCATCACAGTGATAGGGAGTGTGAGGGCTGCATGGTCGAATAGTTAAGTGAATGTGACCTTAGAGAGAGAGGGAATAGGTAAGGGTGCAGGCATGTAAGTGTCAAGTGGAATATGGTGGAAGAGGTTGACAAAGCGGAGTGCTGGTGAGGAGATGCGATGGGGATCAGATTGAGGGTGATGGGAAAGTCATAATCACTTTTCCTGTTCAGAGAAGATCATGAAACCTCTTCCTGCATTGCAGCCAGGTTCTGCGGCTCAGCGAGATGGAGCTGACCTCCTGGGCCACTTGCAGCCACACAGCTTTTGTCTGCTGGGGTGGCTTTTTTCTCCCTGAGGAAGGGAACAGCACCTCCTTCCTGGATCTTGCTCCCTCCACCAGAGCTTGCAGGGAGGGCTCATCGAAGCGTGGTGCACACTTTGGCCTACTGCTGGACATAGTTGATGAAGAAGGCGAAGACAGCAATGGCCATAAAGGTTGCAGTCTCCAGAAGAAGCAAGGCTGCTTGCAGGCCTTAAATCCAGCAGCACTGATGACATCATTGGAGGCGACTTTCTGTCTGAATAGACTCATTGGGCCAGGGGCTCCCACACGCAGGAAATCAATTGGCCAATTAGGGGAAAATCCCACTTTTTCAGCACTTCAATTAGGAGTCGGGGTCCTGGCACGATTTCCACCTGACACGTTCCAGCCCGCCCACACTGACAAAATCCAGCCCAAAGCGTCTGCAAAGGGATATAGATAGGTTAAGTGAGTGGGAAAAATTTGGCAGATGGAGTATAATGTGGGAAAATGTGAGGTTATCCTCTTTGGTAGGAAGAATAGAAAAGCAAAATATAATTTAAATGGGGAGAGGTTACAGAATGCTGCAGCACAGAGGGATGTGGGTGTCCTCGTACATGAAACACAAAACGTTAGCATGCAGGTACAGCAAGTAATTAGGAAGGCAAATGGAATGTTGGCCTTTATTGCAAGGGGGATGGAGTATAAAAGTAGGGAAGTCTTTCTACACCTGTAAAGGGCGTTGGTGAGACCACACCTGGAGTACTGCGTACAGTTTTGGTCTCCTTATTTAAGGAGGGATATATTTGCATTGGAGGCAGTTCAGAGAAGGTTCACTAGATTGATTCCTGGGATGAAGGGGTTGTCTTATGAGGAAAGATTGAGCAGATTGGTCCTATACTCATTGGAGTTTAGAAGAATGAGAGGTGATCTTATTGAAAGATAGAAGATTCTGAGGGGGCTTGACAGGGTAGATGCTGAGAGGATGTTTCCCCTCGTGGGGAATCTAAAACTAGGGGGCATAGTTTCAGAATAAGGGGTCGCCCATTCAAGACGGAGAGGATTTCTTCTCTCAGAGGGTCATGAATCTTTGGAATTCTCCACCCCAGAGAGCTGTGGAGGCTCAGTTAATTGAATATATTCAAGGCTGAGATAGAGAGATTTTTGAACTACAGGTGAGTCAAGGGTTATGGGGAACAGGCAGAAAAGTGGAGTTGAGGCCAAGATCAGATCAGCCATGACCTTATTGATTGGCAGAGCTGGCTCGAGGGGCTGAATGGCCTACTCCTGCTCCTAATTCTTATGCTCTTATATTCTTATGTAATGTAATTTAAATAGAACAAGTGAGATTGAGGGCTGGATTTTACCAGCCCTGAGGAGGCGGGTCTGGAGGCGGGACTGCTGGGAAAATCTCAAAAAATGGGAGCGGGTCCCAAACCTGCTACTATCCTGCCTCCAATCAATCTTCTCGGGATTTAACAGGCAGTTAAGAGGCTTTTTCCCATTTTTCTGGTGCTGCTGCGGGCTTCCCGACATTGGGGAACCCCGCCAGGTTAAGTGAGGCGTGATGTGGGTCTACTGTAATTTTTGTGTATTTATGCCAGATATCAGATAATAAAAAGAAACTTCTGTTTTTTGGTATATACCCATGCACATATTTGATGAGGGTGGGGCTGCAACATTACTGTGTGAGGAAATTATTGTTGAACCTGCCTATATGATAATATGTAGAATTGTTCTCACGTACTAAACTTCTACTGAATCAGAAGAGGCACCACAGTCCGTAATGCACTGATTATAGTATCCCACACTGATTTTACTGTTTTGTTCAAGCAGCTACATCAAGCACTGCAACGACAACAGAAACCTCTTCTTCCTCTGTACCATCAACAACTACATCACAGACCTCTTCACCCACCTCAGGGACAACAGTACCAACAGCTACAGAGAGCAGCACTCACCCATTGACAACCCAAACCACAACAATCTCAACAACCGCTGTCAGTCCCACAACAGGAAGTAGTAAGGATCAGACTTTCTCTTTAACAGCGATTTTGTACTAATGGTGCTGAAAATAATGATACTGAAGTTAAATTTCTGAGCAATATCAAAACCTGTAATTTTATATTGTTTATAATTAGAACTGTAGCTGCTACAATTTGCAACATTAATTCATAAAGAGTTCCTTGTTGAGCAATACAACTTTGTATTTCTCAGAATTTCACTGATATACAGTACCTTTTATAAGTAATATTGAGTGTCATGTCAAGCCCTTATGCCAATTTTCCTTTTCATTTACACAGATGCGTCAACTACTACAACAGGTACTACAGAGACACCTTTTGTATCTGTAGAACTGACGTGTGCAACATCGAGCCCTACCTCTACTGAATGGGCAACAAGCACATCTACAGAGGGAACAATCTCACCAACACCACTCAATTCCTCAACAACAAAAGGTAGTAATCATCAGATCTTACCTTTACCAGCTCTCTTGTACTGATGATGTTGAAAATAATGTAACTCATGCAGGATAGATGAGCAATTTCAAACCTGTCATCCTGGTGTGCCAAAACATGCTGAAGGGTAGGGTAATCAAAGCAATAGTCCCTGGAACCTCTTAAATGTAAAAACAATTCCTGGTGAAGAAGTGGTGGCAGATTATAAGTCACAATTTCCATCTTTGAGGGTCGGGAAATTGTGACAGGGCCGAGTCACGCCGTGGTTCTACTGCAGAAGCGCCCTGACTTAAATTCAGTTTCAGTTTTCAGGGCAGGCTGAAGGAGCCCCTGTCCACAGTGGCAGCCACAGGCAAATGGAAAAGATAGGATGGGATGGCATCACCTATCCTAAATTTCATGCATTCCAACTTCCTATGTGCTACTGAGAATGTGCTCCACTGCTGAAAATGTGACATTTTCCAGTACCTTTTCATCCTAGCGGAAGTGCTTGGTTAAAGGGACACTGCTGAACTGAAACTGTTTGTACGGACTTTTGGCCATATCTTGGAACTCACCACATGAATTGGGAAAAAAATGCTCTCATAAGTTGAGGTAGCGTTCACTTACAAGAGCATTTTATTTCAAGAGAATTACTGAGCTAGGAACTGAAGGCTGCTCAATGGACTTGCCAATAGGAATCCTATTTTACATGACCAAATACTGGGGGAGAAGGAACTGCAGGAGGCTGCAAAGGAAGCCAGGTTAGTCAGGCAGTGTAGTGTATATGCCTTTAAGTCAGAACCAATTTTTACAGCTCCTGTATACTGTAGTACCGGCAGTGACCACACTGGTATATAAGCTGTGTGCATGCCTCTGTACCCCAGTCTAGAGATTACCCTCCTCCAGTAAAGACCTGTTATTTGTTAATGAACAGCATCCGTGTGATTATTTATCCACTGAACCATGGATCTAACAGTGGCGACGAGTGTCGATTCGAATCTACCTGCAACATAAAAAAAAATAGTCGAGCCCAGGAACACGGGCGTCGACCGCAAGCAACCGCCCAGCAGTCAGGCAGAGATCCAACTTCGCTGGGGAGGCTGTGGCGAGCCGGGCTTGGTTCCCCAGCCACAACGAGCATTAAGAGACCGACGACAGGTCCAGAGCAGACCCTTCCCGAGCAGCGGCGGCTGGAGCCGACCGACGGCAGAGAGAGAGAGCTGAGCAGCGTCGACGGGGTAAGAAAGAGGGTGAAGAGAGCAGGGCGCAGCCGTGGGTTGATCACCGAGCGGCGTCGAGGAAAAATACTGCAAACCAGAGAGAGAGAGGGTAAGAAACAGCCGGGTTCTAGACTGAGCGGCGTCGACAAATATCAAGAGAAGAATGCGCAGAGCACAGCCAGGGATCACGGACTGATCAGGGTCCGCGGGGCAAAGCAAGGGGAGACGCCATTGAGCCGCAGAGAAGCAGGGAGTGCGCGGGAGACGCCATTGAGCCGCGGAGAAGCAGGGAGAGCGCGGGAGGCGCCAGTGAGCCGCGGAGAAGAAGGAAGAGTGCGGGAGACGCCATTTTGCGAAGCCGCAGTGGAGAAGACGGGCGAGCGCGGGAAGGAAGGAAAGCGCAGGAGATGCCATTTTGTGCCAGCGGAGAAGAAGGGGAAGCGCGGGAAGCGCCATTGGTGATAGTTAACGCACAACCAAGGATGCCGAAGAGTGGCAGTATCTCTACCTTCGACAATGAAGTCGAAGATTGGGCGACATATGTGGAACGTATTGAGGTGTACTGCAGGGCGAATGAAGTGCCAGATGCTAATAAAGCACTGGTTCTGTTAAATTCCATGGGTGCAAAAACTTATGGGTTACTGCAAAATCTAATAACCCTGGAGAAGCCGGTAAACAAGAATTTTGAAAGCATAGTAGAAATCCTACAGGATCACTTAAACCCCACACCGCTGCTGATAGCAGAACGATTTAAGTTCCATAAAAGGAACCAACACGAAGACGAAAGCAATGCTGAGTACCTAACGGAACTGCGCAAGCTATCAAAATACTGCCAGTTTGGAGCGGGACTAGCAGACACATTAAGGGAGAAGTTTGTGTGTGGGCTACAAAGTGAAGGAACCCAGAAACGGCTTCTATCAGAAAAGGATCTTACGCTGGACAAAGCTTTCAGTATGGCAGTATCACACGAAGCAGCCGCAAGGGGCGCTGCAGAGATACAACGGAGACCGCAAGAATATGGCACCAACGAAATGACCTATGGAACAGGGAAGTGCTATCGCTGCGGCAGAACAACACATGACCAGAAAGATTGTTGGTTCAAGGACCAAGTGTGCAGACAGTGTGGGAACGCAGGACACATAGCAAGAGTCTGCAGGTCTGGGAAGAAAACCAACAGTAAGAAATCTCCACAGGAGAAGTACAAAAAGGTACACCAGGTGATGGACAGTGGTTCAGACGAACAAAAAAGTGACACAGACTCCGGAAGCAAGGAGCTGGGTTGTCTGAAACTACATAATGTAACCAAAATGGAGGACCACCACTGCTAGGACGTGAATGGATCCGAAAGATACACTTAGATTGACATTCCATACAGGCACTGAAGGTTGAGGCCAAAAAGGATGACGACGTCACACCTGGACGACTGTCAAAAATGCTAACTGATGCAAAAGAAGTGGTCCAGGAGGGACTAGGAACACTAAAAGGAATAACAGCAACAATTAAAATAGAGGAAAATGCAAGCCCAAAGTTTCTGAAGGCCAGACCAGTGCCTTATGCGATCAGACCAGCCGTCGAAGCAGAGCTGGAAGGGTTGGAATGTTCAGGAGTACTGTCCAAAGTGGACTGGAGCGAGAGGGCTACACCCATCGTTCCTGTAATGAAGAGGTCGTTGATTAATACACCTGGGGAACCAAAGAAGGTCCGCATCTGTGGGGATTTTAAGGTGACAGTGAACCCAGTCCTTCACACGGTGCAATATCCGCTTCCACGAATTGAGGATATTTTTGCCTCGCTATCTGGTGGTAAACGCTTCACCAAAATTGATCTAGCCCAGGCGTACTTGCAGATGGAGGTAGAAGAAGCTTCGAAACATTACCTTACGATCAACACCCATAAAGGTCTCTATCAATACAACCGGCTGGTGTTTGGAGTAGCCTCGGCTCCGGCTATCTGGCAAAGGGCGATGGATCAGGTCCTGCAAGGGATTCCAGGGACCCAGTGTTATTTGGACGACATCTTGGTCACGGGCGAAAATGACAGTGATCACCTCGCTAACTTGGAGAAGGTGCTCGCCAGATTAAAGGAATATGGGCTACGAGCTAATCGCCACAAGTGCGAGGTTTTCCAGAAACAGATCTCGTATTGCGGCCACGTCATCGATGAAGAGGGGTTACATAAGTCCCCTGAAAAGATTGAGGCAGTAGTCAAGGCTCCAGCACCGGAAAATGTGTCACAACTGAGGTCGTTCCTTGGGCTGGTAAACTATTACCACAAGTTCTTACCAAATTTGTCTATGGTATTACACCCGCTGAACACCCTACTGCAAACAGGGGTACCATGGAAGTGGGATGACGAACGTAAACGAGCTTTCCAGAAGTGTAAAGAATTGATCACATCAAAAGAGGTGTTGGCCCATTTCAACCCAGCACTACCAATTCGTTTGGCATGTGATGCATCACCCTACGGCATTGGAGCGGTGCTGTCGCACAGATTCCCAGACGGGTTGGAGAGGCCAGTAGCCTTTGCGTCTCGGTCACTAACCTCAGCCGAGCGCAACTACACCCAGATTGACAGGGAGGCCCTCAGCCTAGTATGGGGAGTAAAAAAATTCAACCACTATCTGCATGGGCAGAAGTTCACCTTGCTGACTGACCATGACTGACCACCAGCCACTTGTTTCCATCTTTAATCCTAAGAAGGGCGTGCCAGTAATGACTGCACAGCGGTTACAAAGATGGTCCCTGTTTCTAGGGGCGAATCAATATGAAATAGAATATAAAGGCACGAAACAGCATGGGAACGCTGATGGGCTATCGCGCCTGCCACTGCCTACGGTGGAGGAAGCACCAGCAGTGGACCCTATCGAGATATTTTATTCGTTGATAATTGAATGATTGCCAGTAACAAACGCGGATATAGAGAAGGAGACCCGCAATGATCCAACACTGTCACGGGTATATGAATTGACGGTGAGGGGATGGCCAACACATGGCGACTCACTGTTGCCAGCATTCTCATCCAGAAGAGAACAGCTGTCAGTATGCCAGGGGACAGTGATGTGTGGAGCCAGAGTGGTGATTCCACCCAAGTTAAGGGAGAGAGTGCTAAAAGAGCTACATGAAGGTCATCTGGGGGGAGTGAAAATGAAAAGCCTTGCTAGGGCTTATGTGTGGTGGCCGGGAATCAATCAACAAATCGAAGACCTAACGAAGAGCTGCTTAGGATGCCAGAAGATACAAAATGCACCACCACATGCCCCTCTACACCCATGGGAGTGGCCCTCCTCTCCATGGCAACGGGTGCACATTGATTTCGCTGGTCCATTCATGGACACAATGGGCCAGAAATTCCAGGCCAGAAGCGTGAGTACGGTCGGGTTACTCACGCATCTGGCCGTTGGAAATGCCGACGTTCAGCAGGAACAGCGCATGCGGGGAACGCCGGCATTTCCAGACCCGAGGTCTATTCACAGCGCGTGCGACTGCACAGGCAGCACTTGCGCAGTGAACTTTGTAGATTTCACTGATGGATTCAGTGAGGGTAAGTCCCTAGAACTTACACTTGAAAAAAGCAAGTGTAAAGTTGTTCATTGGCTGGGGAAGGAGATATATTTTATGGAGGAGCTTATGAAATGCAATATTTAGGTTTGGGAAAGGGAGGGAAGTTATTTTAAGAAATTTTAAGTAAGTTTTAAACTTTAATTTTTTTTTTTTAAACGGGTTTTCAGAACGGTAGGTAGAAGGAGCAATTGTGGCTGTGTGAATGGAATGTGAGAATGAGTTATGTATGTATGTCCACATATATTCCTTTACGTATATGTATGTATGTTTTATATTCCTTTACTAATGTGTATGAATGTATATTTTTAATTATGATTTTCCAATAAGTTACTTTCTCTGAAAGTCATAATTAAATAATACATTCATACACATAAGTAAAGGAATATATACATAACACGCAAAGGAATATATACAGACATACATACTTTCAGAAGCTCCACGATAAGAAATATCTTCCTCCGCAGCCTCTGGAGCAACTGTACCCATGCTTTTTTCATGTGTAAGTTGTAATGACTGGACCTCACTGAAAGCATTAATGAAAGCGGCGAATTATACTGCGCACGCGCTGCCTGTGCAGTCGCACGCGTTCTGCCTCTGAACCCCTTCGTTCAGAGGACAGGAAATGCCGGTTTTCCCCACATGCACTGTGCATGCTGAAAACCGGCATTTCATCCGGCCAGATGCGTAAGTACCCCGACCGTACTAGCGCATTTGGAAGGGAATTACTGGACCAACATTTTACATGTCAATAAAATAAAAAATTTAACAATTGCACGACTTGCCCCCTCGCATCTGCGACTGAGGGTCCAAGGAGGTGCATTGCGCAAGAGGTCATCATCGTACGTATCCTCACACTGTTCCCTTTTGGGGAACTGTATGAAGTGGTGGAAGGATTTATGGCCGTGATTAACGCTCATTCCGTGACCGTAACCATCTTTGAACCAGCCATTAGGGTGGTTAGTCCTATGGCGGGAGGGTTTTACGGGCTCCCACAACCCATCTGAGGGGGGGGGGGCCACCAACACCCACGGACGCAAGTATCCCGCTGGATGTCCACCCAGAATTTAAAGTTGGAGCTCCGACTCCACTTGCCGGGACTGTCTGGAGTGGGGTTCAAAACCCTACTCCTTCTGGCCCAGCGGCGGGGATGCTTACTGCTACGCAAAAGGCCCACTCCGCACAAAAGGTGACACCCATACGTTTCCTGCGCCTTTTCCCTCCCCGTGACTGGAGCCCTATGCTGCCATATCACGTTGCTAATCGGATTGGGCCTTTGTCATAGCGGTAGGATCCCCGCCGCTGGGCCAGATCAGGGTAGGGTTTCGAACCCCGCTCCAGACAGTCCCGGCAAGTGGAGTCGGAGCTCCGGCTCTAAATTCTGGGTTGACATCCAGTGGGATATTTGCATCCGTGGGTGTGGGTGGCCCCCCCTCCTTCTATAGCTTGTGGGAGCCCGTAAAACCCTCCCGCCATAGGACTAACTGCCCTAATGGCTGGTTCAAAGATGGTTACGGTCACGGAATGAGCGTTAATCACGGCCATAAATCATTCCACCACTTCATACAGTTCCCCAAAGGGAACAGTGTGAAGACACGTATGACGACGACATTGCTAAATAAATAAATGGAATTTAAAAAATTCTTTTAGGGCTTTTAAAAGTCTTTAAATTGCTTTAATTCTCTTTAAAACTACTTCAGATTACTCAAAATAATGTAAACTTTTTAAAAAGTTTATAAAAGTTACCTAAATCTTCAAAAAACTTCCAAAAACCTATTTAAACTGCTGCTTTGCATGTAGAAATGCTTAGCAGCTTGACAGAAACATTGGGGGCGTGTCCAGTGAAACTGAGACCTCAAGGGGCATGTCTCACTTACACTGCACGCTCCTGGCTTCGCGCTGGCTGCACTCCTGGGCGGCGTGACGTCATACGCTGCCCGGGATTCTTCTTTTTCATTCACCAAGTCCAGGCGTCCCTGGAGCTGATCGTCAGTAGCGCGGGGTAAGTGTAAATACGGGGCTTGCATGCGCTGCAAGCCCCGTTCTGGAATTTCTGGGCCATTGTTCTTAATAGCAGTGGATGCTCATTCAAAGTGGCCTGAGGTGATAAAGATGTCTTCAACCACTACAGAGAAAACGATTGCAGTCCTACGGACCATATTTGCCAGAAACGGTTTGCCAGAGCAGATCTACTCTGATAATGGACCACAGTTTGTGTCCGACGAGTTCCAAAAATTCATGAAAAGGAATGGGGTAAGGCATTACACATCCGCCCCGTATCATTCAGCCACCAATGGATTGGCTGAGAGGTTCGTACAAACCTTTAAGAAGGCGATAAAGGCCATGTGCGACGAGGAAATTCCACTACAGCATAAGCTGGACAATTTCTTATTAGCCTACCGAAACGCGACACATGCAGTTACCAACCAGACCCCAGCCATGATGTTCTTTAACCAAAGGTTGAAATCTCGTCTGGACTTGCTCAGACCAAATGTGCGAAGAAATGTTGAGGACAAACAATTCCAGCACATGAACGAGAAGCAGACAAGGAGCTTCAATGTAGGGCAACCAGTCTTGGCCCGGGACTATCGAACAGAGAAGTGGCAACCCGGAACGATATGTACAAGGCAGGGGCCATTAATGTACACCGTGGCTGTCGGGGAGAACATTGTGAGATGCCAC
The DNA here is from genome assembly GCF_052327205.1 of Somniosus microcephalus. Taxonomy (NCBI): domain Eukaryota; kingdom Metazoa; phylum Chordata; class Chondrichthyes; order Squaliformes; family Somniosidae; genus Somniosus; species Somniosus microcephalus. The sequence continues at coordinate 40,500,021 of NC_140992.1, read as the reverse complement.
GTCGATCAGATCTTAGCATCACAGGAATGCGCCAACCCCATGTCTCGAGTACCTGGGGATGAACCCGACATACCGGTAGCATCTACTTCAGACCCAGTAGCAGTGGAACCCGATGAACTACCCGATGAAAAGGGGTCAGAATCGCCTCTGCACCAAGAACAAGAACCTCTGGAAAGGCGCTATCCCGAAAGGGTCAGGAAGCTGCCCCAAAGACTGAATCTATAAATGGACTTTTGTTATTGAATGTACATGTAAAAATGTAATTGTTATTTGAATATTAAGGGGGTATTATTAATCTAAAAAGCGAGGAATTGTAGTGTATGTGCCTTTAAGTCAGAACTACTTTTTACAGCTCCTGTATACTGTAGTACCGGCAGTGACCACACCGGTATATAAGCTGTGCGCATGCCTCTGTACCCCAGTCTAGAGATTACCCTCCTCCAGTAAAGACCTGTTATTTGTTAATGAACAGCATCCGTGTGATTATTTATCCACTGAACCACGGATCTAACAGGCAGCACCAGTGGAGAGCCAGGGCATCCCAGCACTACCTACTCAGCAGGATGTATAGACCCAGGCCCTGAGGCATTTCTCAGGAGGCTTCAGTCATGAAGCTTTAGAAGAGCTCTGATTGCTGCTGCAGCCATATCTGGAACCAAGATCCACAGCACGCACGACTTCCACTGTTGCAGAGACATTGACCACAGCTCTAAACTTTTATGCCAAAGGCTCATTCCAGAGGGCCATGAAGAACTTTTGTCAGATCAGCCAATTTGCTCTGTACTCCCCTCTATGGCAAATCACCAATGCCCTTTTTGCCAAGGCAGTTCATTTTTTACAATTTGACAATGCTCCCAACACAGATGCTCTGAAGAACCATCAGATTTATTAGAATTGCTAGATTCCCCAGGGTTAATGATTGCAATCGTGTGGCATTGTGCGCCCCAAATGCAACTGCCATATTTATATGAACTGCAAAGGCTTCTATTCTCTAAATGTGCAGCTCATTTGTGACGACAGGCACAGCTTCTTGTACGTGAGTTCTCAACATCCTGGAGCTGTCATGATGCTTTTATACTTATCAGACCTGTGTCTTGGTCTAATTCAACAGCAGGAGCAAGAGTTAGGATGGCTGCTGACTGACAAGGGATACTTTGTACCCTGGCTCATAACAACTCTTTGCAGGACCACTAGTGCAGTAGAGGAGCACAACAATGCTGCACACATGAAGGCAAGAAGGAGAATTGAATAATCAACTGGGATGCTCAAAGGGAGTGCCTGGTGTCTGGATAAGTCCAGGGATGCCTTGCAGGATACTCCCAGCACTATCCTGTAAATTGTGGAAGCAAGTTGTGTGCGTCACAAGTTTGCAATTAGGAAAGGACTGTCCCAGAGGATGCCACAGAGCTGATGATGCTGATGCTGTAGAACCTGGCCTATGAAGTACAGGAAGCAGGTGCAGTGGCAACAGCTGCTAGACACCCAAGAGACAGGCTCATTCAGCTCACCTTCACAGATGAATAGAGCACTACTTTCTAAAAGTCTCAGCCCATCAGAGATCTGCCTCTTCTCATCAAACACTCCATGGTCTATGTAGAATCCTTGATCCTCATCGCTAGCCATCATATTCTAATCCTGAGCCCCAACATCAACATATTACCTGTTCCCCAATGTCATAACAGTAAATCAAACATCAAGCAATCCTTGCATCAAATATCACAACCATTTATTATAACTACTTACAAAGACATTAGTTAGTTCTGTTACTATGCACACCCGCTGTGATCACACGGGTTTTTCTCTGTCCTATTGTAAAATTTCATCTACGTGCCACCTTATGACCTGGCTTCTAAGATGTAGTTGACTGCTGAAAAGTAGCATGTGATGGAGGTAGCCCTTCTTTCAAGGCCCCTAACTCCTAGGATGGACACAGGACAGGTTGACTCTTTGTCACAGGCTCCTTGGCAGCCTAGTCCTGCAAAGATGTGTGCAGATGCATATTAAAAGAGCTGCAGCAAGGAGCTGATGGAGTGATGCTGCTATTAGGGGAAGTAGCCTCTGAGGCACGCACACAGGCTTCTCCACTGCTACAGGCAACAGGATTCTGGTTATCAATGTTCTGAGGGAGAATGGACCTCATGGAATCAAATTGGTATTAAAAGTTTGTTTTCCATGTTAAGTTCTTATTAAGAATTAAAGGGAAATGTGAGCATTTGCTCAAGGTTTATGTCATTCTCACATTGCCTTAAATTCCCACAATTGAAGCTGGCATAAAAGCACCAAAGGAAGCCAGCAGAGTTCAAGAGGGAAGTAGAATAGTAGATAGCCTACAGAAATAGATAAGGAGAAGTTCTTCAATATGCACAGCAATATAGGCACAGCGACAAGTCTGTCTTTAGTGAACATGCTGGAGGAGGAGAAGCAAAAACAAAAGGAGAGGACTGGCTGTCATTTTTACAAGCACAGGGAGCAGATAATAATGATTTATTACTCCCAATGCAATGTGAGTAAAATATATGCTCAATCGCCTGCATCAGACAGAGGAACAGTTTTGCCGAGGCAGCGCCTCATAAGAGAACAATCAATCACGTGTCTATTCCTGAAAGAAGACCTGCAGACAACAAGGAACATCTGGTTGACATTCTCAGTGGAAGTGAAAGTTACCACTGAACTAAAGTTCAACAGCAATAACAGGAGACATCAGTTAAATCAAACACTACAATTCAGTGCTGCCCCACAGAGGCATCTGCACACGTTCTACACTAACATTCAACAGTACCCGGGCAGGCAGACCCAATTTTCTGATTTGCAGGTACAGGGTGCATTTATTGCAATCATGTCACCGTGTGTGCCTGTAGGCAATGGTCTCTCTTTAATCAACAGGAAGGTTCATTGCTCCATTAAGGTCTAGATGGTATGTGGCAACCAGTAAAATATATGCAAGTTAATGCTCGTTTACCTGCGAATGTTCATGCCTACCAATTGTAATACAATTAACCATTCTCCAACCAGTTGGAGGTGAAAGCAGAATGCAAGCAGCTGTTGATACCTGTGCAGAACCCCCATATCCTTCAAAAAGGGCTTATAATGACACACATTTATGAAGCAGTCTATAGTCTATAGATAATAGTCTATAGTCTAAAGATAATATCTATAGACCCTTGAATCAATTAATCTAAAGAACGCAGTAATCCAGGGGTAACATATAGAATGATCCAGAATGAGTTGGATGAATAATTGTAGGATTTAAAAGGTGCTATATAAATGCAAGTTCTTTCTTTCATTTCTTTCTGGACAAAAGTCAGAAGTTTGTAATTATACATTACTACCAAAGATCTTGCGATTTCTGTTATACATGTTTTATCACAATTTTAAGTTTAATATTTTGGAATTAGGCAAAAAGTAATGATTGCAATATTTATACTGTTGAACATTTACCAATTTATAATCCATCCTTCGCCTGGATGTAGAATGCTAATGAGTGTGCATTTCAAATTATTGCTAGAAATGAATTGAGAAATTCCCCAGTCGTTGCCACTTTTCCAAAACTGGAATCTTTTTTGCACTCAGAACATATATAATTGGAGACATTATTTATCTATATGATTACAAACTGGTCATTGTTACAATTCATTTAAACACATTATTGGTATGTTTCAAGTAATGTTGATTGCTTTCAATCTTGAGCTGAAAATTGAACATTTTTCTGGTGCCAGTTCTGTATATCCAAATTTGAATTAACAATTTCATAGGAAATGGCTTGCTGGACAAAATATCATTGGCTTTGGTCAGAATAAATCATATCAGTTGGATTTACAAAACTTTCTGTCACAACTGATTGAGGAATCATTTAACTTCCGATACTGATGAATGTGCAGCAAACACATTGGGTGCAATTTTCAACTATGGCAGGGGAGGAAAACTGGCAGTTTCGAGCAGTCGCCCCACCTGAGATTCCTTTCCATTGAAGCCAATGGAAAGGAAAATGGGTGGGTGTATAATAGGCGGCCGATCTGCTATGGCATGTTTTTCAACCCTGTCAAAGTTCAAAGTTACCCCATCATCCTGTCAGTAAATCTGCAACAATACAATTGGAAGCTTTAACTGCAGGTGTCACAGTGGCTACAGGATCAAACTTACCAACACTTCCCTTTGTGATGGTAAAAATGCTTTATGCTTAGATTCTTTGACAATTTATCGAATGCCATATCAAACAAAATGCAAAATCTAATATCTAGAATCATAGAATCATAGAAATTTAAGGCACCGAAGGAGGCCATTCGGCCCAAAGAATCTGTGCTGGCCGAAAAAGAGCTATCTAGCCAAATCCCACTTTCCAGCTCTTGGTCCGTAGCCCTGTAGGTTACGGCACTTCAAGTGCATATCCAAGTACTTTTTAAATGCGATGAAGTTTTCTGCCTCTACCATCCTTTCAGGCAGTGAGTTCCAGACCCCTCACCACCCTCTGGGTGAAAAAAATTCCCCTCAACTCCCCTCTAATCCTTCTACCAATTACTTTAAATCTATGCCCCCTGGTTATATATCTCTCTGCTAAGGGAAATAGGTCCTTCCTTTCTACTCTATCTAGGCCCCTCAATTTTATACACCTCAATTAAGGCTCCCCTCAGCCTCCTCTAAGAAAACAACCCCAGCCTATCCAATCACTCCTCATTCCTACAAGCTGGGTGGGAATGTAAGTTGTGAGGAGGATACAAGGAGGCTTCAAGGGGATATAGACAGGCTAAGTGAGTGGGCAAGAACATGGCAAATGGAATATAATGTGGAGAAATGTGAAGTTATCCACTTTGGTAAGAAAAATAGAAAAGCAGAATATTTTTTAAATGGTGAGAGATTGGGAAATGTTGGTGTTCAGAGGGACCTGGGTGTCCTTGTACACGAAGCACTGAAAGTTAACATGCAGGTACAGCAAGCAAATAGCAAAGCAAATGGTATGTTGGATTTAAGTATAAGAATAAAGACGTCTTACTGCAATTATATAGGGCCCTGGTGAGACCACACCTGGAGTATTGTTTACAGTTTTGGTCTCCTTGCCTAAGGAAGGATGTACTTGCCATAGAGGGAGTGCAACCAAGGTTCACCAGACCGGTTCCTGGGGTGGGGGGGATTGTCCTATGAGGAGAGATTGAGTAGACTAGGCCTATATTCTCTAGAGTTTAGAAGAATGAGACGTGATCTCATTGAAACATACAAAATTCTTACAGGGCTTGACAGGGTAGATGCAGGGAGAATGTTTCCCCTGGCTGGGGAGTCTAGAACCAGTGGTCACAGTCTCAGAATAAGGGGTCGGCCATTTAGGACTGAGATGAGGAGAAATTTCTTCACTCAGAGGGTGGTGAATCTTTGGAATTCTCTACCCCAGAGGACTGTGGAGGCTCAGTCGTTGAGTATATTCAAGACAGAGATCGATAGATTTTTGAATATTAAGGCAATCAAGGGATATGGGGATAGTGCATGAAAGTGGAGATGAGGTAGAAGATCAGCCATGATCTTATTGAATGGCAGAGCTGGCTCGAAAGTCCAAATGGTCTACTCCTGCTTCTATTTCTTATGTTCTTATGTTCTCATTGCTAAAATTCTCCAGTCCTGGCAACATCTTCGTAAATCTCCAGTGCAATCACATCTTTGCTGTAATGTGGTGACCAGAGCTGTATGCAGTACTCTAGCTGTGGCCTAACTAGTGTTTTATACAGTTCTAGCATAACCTCCCTGCTCTTATATTCTATGCCTCGGCTAATAAAGAAAAGTATCCCGTATGCCTTCTTAACCACTTTATCTACCAGTCCTGCTACCTTTTGGGATCTGTGGACATGCACTCCAAGATCCCTCTGTTCTTCTACACTTCTCAGTATCCTACTATTTATTGTGTATTCACTTGCCTTGCTAGCCCTCCCCAAATGCATTACCTCACACTTCTCCGGATTGAATTCCATTTGCCACTTTTCTGCCCACCTGACCAATCCTGCAGTCTACAGTGTTCTTCCTCACTATCAACCACACGACCAATTTTCATATCATCTGCAAACTTCTTAATCATGCTCCCTACATTGAAGCCTAAATCATTGATATATACCACAAAAAGCAACGGACCTAGTACTGAGCCCTGCGGAGCCCCACTGGAAACAGCCTTCCAGTCACAAAAACACCTGCCGACAATTACCCTTTGCTTCCTGCCACTGAGGCACCTTTGGATCCAAATTGCCACTTTAATTTGGATCCCATGGGCTTTTACTTTTCTGACCAGTCTGCCATGTGGGACCTTGTCAAAAGCCTTGCTAAAATCCATGTAGACTACATCAAACATGCTACCCTCATCGACCCTCCTCGTTACCACCCCAAAAAATTCAGTCAAGTTTGTCAGACACGACCTTCCCTTAACAAAACCATGTTGACTGTCCTTGATTAATCCGTGCCTTTCTAAATGACGATTAAAACTGTTGTATCCGTGTGTTAATGGAGACACGGAATGCAGGAGTTGGCTTAACAGGTGTTTACTGAACAAAGTCTGGAGGTGAACTAAAAGATACAAGACACTATACAGGCTTATATACCCGAGTGGTCACTACCGGTATTACAGTACACAGGGGCTCTTAAAGGTACATACACTACAATTCCTCCCCTTTTAGATAATTGGTACATAACATTTTAAGTAATCATTAATTAACATGTTTACAAGAACAATAATCTACACATTTGCTGCAGTTAATCAATTATAAGTCAGTCTCTCTGGAGGCTTCCTGACTCGGTCCGGATAACGCCTCGGTGGTGTAGTAGTTTTCGGTGGTGTAGTAGGTACTTTTGGCAAGGTCGATTCGGCTTGAATGCCAGTGTCGGGTTCATCTGGTTCCAGTATCACCGGATCGGAGGTAGATACTATGGGTATCTCTGCTTCATCATTAGGCATATAGAGTTGTGGTGTAGGTTGTCCATTTTCGGATGACTCTATGATCTGGTCAGCATGGCGCCTTATTATACTTTCTCCAATGTCCACGGTACACATCAGTGGTCCTAGTCGTGTGCAAATAGTTCCAGGCTGCCATTTCTCGGTACGGTAGTCCCGGGCCAAAACTTGTTGACCTATCTGGAAGGTTCTAGTTGGCCTTTCATTCATGCCTTGAAATTGCCGGTTCTCTACGTCCCTTCTGATGTTTGGCTTGATCAAATCCAGCCGGCATCTTAGTCTTCTATTGAAAAACATCATGGCGGGAGTTTGGTTTGTAACCACATGTGTTGCATTCCTGTACGCAAACAAGAAGTTATCCACCTTATGTTGTAGATTTATGTCTTCATTACCCATGGCCTTTATGGCCTTCTTGAAGGTCTGGACAAACCTTTCAGCTAATCCATTGGTGGCGGGATGGTATGGGGCGGACGTGTAGTGCTTAACCCCATTGTTTTTTAAGAACTTCCTGAATTCTTCGGGCACAAATTGCGGTCCATTATCAGAACAGATCTGTTCAGGCAGCCCATTCCTGGCAAATATTGTCCTTAATACTGTGATGGTTTTTTCCGTGGTGGTGGAGGACATCTTTATTACCTCCGGCCACTTGGAGTGTGCATCAACCGCGATTAAGAACATTGAGTCCATAAATGGACCAGCAAAGTCGATATGTACCCTTTGCCATGGAGATGAGGGCCACTCCCATGGATGTAGAGGGGCTTGTGGTGGGGCGTTTTGGACCTTCTGGCATCCTAGACAGCTCTTGGTCATTTCTTCGATGTCTCCATCGATACCTGGCCACCACACAAACGCTCTGGCTAGGTTCTTCATTTTCACTCCACTCAGATGCCCCTCGTGAAGCTGCTTTAGCACTTTATCCTGGAGTTTGGGTGGAATCACCACTCTGGATCCACACATCAAGGTTCCTCAGCACACTGACAGCTGTTTTCTTTGCGAGAATGCTGGCAACAGTGGTTCGCCATGTGCTGGCCATCCCTTCACCGTTAAATCGTAGACTCGTGAGAGAGTCGGGTCATTTCTCGTTTCCTTTTCAATGGTAGAAGACATTCCACTATGGTTGAGTGGAACATCTCCACTGGGTCCACTGTAGGTGCCTCTTCTACCGTTGGCAATGGTAGGCGCGATAAACCGTCAGCATTTCCATGCTGTTTTGTTCCTTTGTATTCTATGTCATATTGGTGTGCCCCTAGGAAAAGGGACCACCTCTGTAGCCTTTGCGCTGTCATAATGGGAACGCCCTTTTTAGGGTTGAATATGGAGACGAGGGGTTGATGGTCAGTCAACAAGGTAAATTTTTGTCCGTGTAGGTAATGGTTGAATTTCTTCACTCCCCACGCCAGGCTGAGTGCTTCCCTATCGATCTGGGCATAGTTACGCTCAGCTGAGTTCAATGAGCGTGACGCAAAAGCTATCGGCCGCTCCGAGCCATCAGGGAATCTATGCGATAATACCGCTCCTATTCCGTAAGGGGATGCATCGCACGCCAGTCTGATTGGCAGTGATGGGTTGTAATGAGCCAACACTTCCTTGGACGTGATCAAGCCTTTGCATTTATGGAAGGCACGTTTACAGTCTTCGCTCCATTTCCAAATTACTCCCGTTTGTAGCAGTGCGTTAAGAGGGTGCAGAACAGTTGACAAGTTCGGTAAAAATTGATGATAGTAATTTATCAATCCCAGGAATGACCTTAATTGTGAGATATTTTCAGGTGCTGGGGCCTTTATGACCGCTTCAATTTTTTCAGGTGACTTATGCAACCCTTCTTCGTTAATTATATGGCCACAATATGATATTTGTTTCTGGAAAAATTCGCACTTGGGGCGATTTGCTCGTAGGCCCCGTTCTCTCAGCCTAGTGAGCACCTGCTCCAAATTGGCAAGGTGCTCGTTGTCGTTTTCTCCTGTTACAAGGATGTCGTCTAGGTAGCATTGAGTCCCCGGAATCCCTTGCAAGACTTGCTCCATAGCTCTTTGCCAGATAGCTGGAGCTGATGCTACTCCGAAAACCAGTCGATTGTACTGGTACAGGCCTTTGTGTGTGTTTATCGTGAGATACTTTTTAGAGGCCTCCTCAACCTCCATCTGTAGATATGCCTGTGCCAAGTCAATTTTGGTGAAACGTTTCCCTCCGGATAGTGAGGCGAAAATATCTTCTATCCTCGGAAGAGGATACTGTACCATGTGAAGGACCGGGTTTACAGTCACCTTGAAGTCCCCACAGATGCGAATTTTTCTCTGTTCTTCAGATTTATCATTATTCAACGTTTTCTTCATGACCGGGACGATGGGTGTTGCCCACTCGCTCCAATCTACCTTGGATAACACGCCTGCCTTTTCCAAATTCTCCAGCTCTGCCTCGACTGCTGGACGAATTGCGTATGGCACCGGCCTTGCCTTAACAAATTTGGGAATTGCCGCATCTTCCACTTTTATTGAGGCGGTGACGCCTTTCAAGGTTCCTAGTTCCTGTTGAAACACTTCTTTGGCATTGGCCTAGAGGTCTTTTAATCGTTCAGGTATGACGTCATCATCATTTTTTTTCTTACTGGTCACCGTCAGTGCCTGAATGGAGTGCCAGTCTAAACGTATCTTCCTGATCCATTAACGTCCCAACAGTGGTGGACCACCATCTTGCAGAACGTATAAATACAACTTCTGTATTTCCTTGCCGTTGTCTACAACAGGCACCCTTATGTTCCCTCTGGGGTATACTTTCTGCCCTGTATATGTCTTCAAGATAATGGATGTGTCTTTCAAAGGTATATGCGGAAATAGCCGCTCGTAATCCCGTCGACTTATGACGGTCAGAGCTGATCCTGTATCTAGCTCCATTTTAACTGGGGACCCCGCTATCATGAGGGTAACCCAAATGGTCTGGTAATCTTCTTTGGCAATTACATTATGTAATTTGAGACAGCTTAGTCTCTTGTTTCCGGAGTCGCTATCGCTCTTCTGGTCTTCGGAGCTACTGTCCGTCATCATTTGTACCTTCCTGTACTTTTCCTTATTGATTTTTTTTCTGTCAGTGGATTTTTTGTTTCCAGATCGGCATACACGTGCAATGTGTCCCATCTTTCCGCATTGCCTGCATGCTTTGTCCTTGAACCAACAGTCCCTCTGGTCATGGGTGGATCTGCCGCAGCGATAACATCTCTCGAAACCCCGTGTCATTTCATGGGTGCCGAAGTCCTGTGGCTTTTGCTGTATCTCTGCAGCTCCTCTTCCTGCTGCTTCGTATGATACAGCCACACTGAAAGCCTTGTCCAGTGTCAAATCTTTCTCAGAAAGTAACCTTTTCTGTGTTCCTTCATTAGGAGACCGCAGACGAATTTGTCTCGTAGAGAATTTGTCAGTCCTGCCCCGAATTGGCAGTGCTTTGACAGTTTTCTTAATTCGGTGAGGTAATCAGCGTTACTTTCATTCTTGTGCTGATTCCTCCTGAAGAATTTGAATCGTTCCGCTATCAGCAGCGGTGTTGGGTTTAAGTGCTCCTGTAGGGTATCAACAATCTCCTTAAAATTCTTGTCCATCGGTTTGGCTGGAGTGATTAAGTTTCGTAACAGCCCGTATGTCCTTGCGCCCATCAGATTTAGAAGTACCGATGCCTTTTTATCATCCTCTACTTCATTCGCTGTGCAATATACCTCCACTCTTTCCACATATGTGGTCCAATCCTCTATATCACTATCGAAAGCAGTAATATTGCCAGTCTTAGGCATCCTGAAAATCAAAAATGGCGCCTCCCGCGCTTTCCTTTCTTCCCTGCCGAGAAAAAAATGGCGCCTCCCGCGCTTTCCCGCCACTGCCGCTGCTGACAACGCTGTTCTCCACGGTTTTTATTTACACAGATATTTTTAATAGTTGGAGACTTGTTCCCGCCGGGCTCTCTGGGACTTTTCCCTCCCTCTGCTTGGTCCGAACGCCGACCTGCTTTGCAGCGCCGGCCGTCTCCCGAGTGCTCCACCCTCCGTCTCTGTTTGCCTCTGCCTTCCGACTCGCTGCTCGGCCCCGCTGCAGAGCCACCCGATCGAGAAGGATTAGTGCAGTACCTGCCACCAGCCCGGCTAGCTGGTGAAACCACAGTTTTTCTTTTTTTTTTCTTTTTTTTTCTTCGACCTTCGTCTGAGGAATCGATCTCCTTGAGGTGCTGCCGAATTGCAGGTAAGTCCGTTTCCAATTCGTCGCCACTGTTGTATCCGTGTGTTAATGGAGACACGGAATGTAGGAGTTGGTTTAACAGGTGTTTACTGAACAAAGTCTGGAGGTGAACTAAAAGATACAAGACACTATACAGGCTTATATACCCGAGTGGTCACTACCGGTATTACAGTACACAGGGGCTCTTAAAGGTCCATACACTACAAAAACTGTCCCTCAGAATTTTTTCCAATAATTTCTCCACCATCGAGATTAGGCTGACTGGCCTGTAATTACTCGGTCTATCCCTTTCTCCCTTTTTAAACAACGGTATAGCGTTAGCTGTCCTCCAGTCCTCCGGCACCATGCCTTGAAAAGAAAATAGTGAGCATGATAATAGTTCATTGCAGTAGTTCCAATGATAGAGATCAATTAAGGTTTACAACATGCCCTGTAACTTCTGTAAAAAATTGTCTGAGGAGTGATTTAACTTGTGCCTCCAGATATCGCTGAAAGTGAAACCAACTGTTAACAAATCTGCAACAAAATAATTGGCGGCTACACATGCATTTGCCAACCTGGCTCTAACATGAAACTTCAGGAGGGCCGTAAAGTAGGCGATAGTGGATCAGTCGCCTGTTATACACCTGCTCCAGCTTCCTTTCCAACCAAGTCAATGTAAAGGAAAATGAGGCTGGGTGCACAATGGATGGCTGATGCACGACCACTCATTTTATGTGTCTGCAGATCTTAAAATTTACCCACATTGTATACATAATTTCAGCAAGTTCTTTGATCGCAATTTTATATTTTGAAGAAAAACAAAACTCGAGATATTACTATTTGAATGTAGATAGCAATCTGGCAAATTATCGTGCATCGGGATCTGTTCAAAACACATCATTTAATTTGACACAATATGCCAAAGGAATGAGGTAACTTACTAAAGAGTTGAACTTTTTTCTCCAGATATCGATGAATGTGCAACCAACACATCAACCTGTCAACAAATCTGCAACAGTACAATTGGAAACTACACCTGCAGTTGCCGTCCTGGCTTCAGCATCAACAGGAACAACACTTCTCTTTGTGATGGTAGGAAATCTTCAAACATAGAGGCCGGAATTTTCCCAGTCCCGAGCATACGGGTTTGGGGGCGGGTCAGCAGTAAAAATTGTCAAAATTGCCAGCGCGTCGGGAACCCGCTGTCATCCCGCCGACTTCCGCATTTAACTCGGGCGCGTTTCCCCGCGCACCACGGACCTGCCCGGCAGAGGCGGGTGACCTCATTGAAGTACTTAAATGATTGTTGAGAGACACTTTACAGGCTTTTTAACAGCAGCTTTTGGTTTTAACTTCTTGAGCACGGGATTCACGCACCACAGGAACCTCGCCTGTGAAGGGGAGGCTGAAGCTCACTGGGCATTGTGCGAGTCCATTAATTGACAGCTGCGAAAAACACATAAATGCTTCCACATTACACCTGCTTACTTGGCTACTGGAAAGACTCTTGCTGACTCCATTTTGTGCACAGATTTAGCTGTCAGCAGTTTGCAGGTCATTTCTACAACCTCGGAAGCAGCTCTCACCACATTCACTAGTCACTATAACAACATTGAGAGATTGGGCCTCTGATCTCCACTTTACCTGCCATCAATTACATGAGCATGGATGTCGCTTATGCTGTCTCACCTTGGACCTCAGAATCGGACCAAGGTAAGCTCCATCACCAGCAGCAGCAGCCACAACACCAGCAGCAGCAGCAACCACAACAGCAGCCTTCTCCTCAATGACCTGATGCTCCACAAGAGATAAGGGGTCAACACAGGGCTGCATGGCGCTGGAGGCGATACCCCCAACACAGGGTATACAGGCAGAGGATGAGTTTCCTGGATATGACTGAGCAGCAGTGCTTCAGGAGGCTCAGGCTATCACGCCAGGTCATTACAGACTTTTGTAGCTTGCTGGAACAAGACCTGCTGCCCAGAGGACTTGGTGGACACGCTGTCAAAGTCACCACCGCCCTCAACTTCTTCACCTCAGGCTCATTCCAGGGATCTGCAGCAGACATTTGCAGGATCTCACAGTCAGCTGCCCACAGATGCATCACCCAGGTGACCGATGCCATGTTTGACAAGTCAGCCAATTATGTAAACTTTGCCATTGATGAAGCCAGTGTTACTGAGCGGGCACTTGGCTATGTGGCTCTGGCTGGCTTTCCACAGATGCAGGGCGTCATCGACTGCACACATGTGGCCATCACCCAGGAGTGTTTGTGAACCGCAAGGGCTTCCACTCCCTCAATGTGCAGTTCGTCTGCAACAATAAAAAGATCATCATGCATGTGTGCACCAGATTTCCTGGCAGCTGTCATGACTCTTTCGTGCTGAGCCAGTCCACTCTCCCTCAGCTCTTTGCATCTCCGAACAGACTTACCGGCTGGCTGCTTGGAGACAAGAGTTATCCACTAAAGACGTGGCTCATAACACCCTTGAGGAGGCCAAGTACTGAGGCCCAGGAGCATTATAATGAGAGCCACATGTCCACCAGATGTGTCATAGAGCAAACAATAGGCATGCTGAAGAGGCGCTTCAGATGCCTTGATAGAACTGGAGGAGCCCTTCAGTACGCACCAGTCACAGCCTCCAGAATCATAGTCATTTGCTGCGAGCTGCACAACATAGCACAGCAGCGAGGATTGGACCTACAGGAGGAGCAAGGCGCAGAGTGCACAGCCTCTTCAGAGAAAGAGGAGGACAAGGAGGAACAGGTGGAAGACGAGGAGGAGGAGGAACCTGAGGTAGAGATGGCACCAGCAGCAGTGCACATTGCTGCTTGGGAGGCCTGGGATGTCCTCATAATGGCCAGATTTACTTAACTTGCCCCAATGCACCCATATGGCTGCCACATGCTATACTAAGTCCCCCCACTCCCCAACCTCACAACAACACCACAAAGCAGCCCTACAATGACCAAGCCATTCCTCTCACCCAAACCCCCATTGCTCAAGGTTAAGTAATGTCTCACCATTCACTCCAAGTGACAAGGCCACTTCCCAGGTAGCAGGCAAAAATGGACAAGACAGGAAATAAATTTATCTGTGTCGTAAATATAACTGAAACTTATTACTAACATTTGTACATGCACCCATGTGCATACCCTTGTGCATCTAGGATTGTGTCTTTGTTCTTTTCCGAGTACTTCTACAAGCTGTAACTCCTATGGCTTCAGCAATGGTAGAGGCAGGCTGTTCATTTTCCTGCTGCGACTGCTTTGGCACTTTTGGTTCTGGGTTTTGGAACCTGTGAGGGGCCTGCCTAAGACAGCTCCTCCTGCGACTGTGCAGGGGCAGACTTGGCCATCGGGATCCGAGGAAGCATGTGGGACCCTGATTGAGGGGGAGGCAACAGGGGAGAAGTGTGAGCACTTTGAGAAGAGCCCCCACTTCCATGTCCCCTTGCACCATCAACCCTCTCATGGGCCACCCGTATTTCCCTGCTAGCAAGGAGCTGGAGAGCACCTTGCTGCACATCAGTGGGACAATGAACGCCCAAGTCTACGTTTATATCCCTACTCGAGATGAGGTCAATGAGTGTCTGCAATCTGTTGTCCACAGCAAGCATGTTCTCGTTTGACTGACGCATTTGCTGCTCCATGCAGGTGGCCATATCTTCCATGGAACAGCACATCGTCGCCATCACGTGTGACATGGTGGTGCTCATGTTGGAGATGCACTCCTCCATTCTCTGCACATTTGCAGACATCATGGCTGCAAAAGCTGCCAGAGTCTCATGCAATTGTTGCTGCCCCTCCAAGATCACCCTCTTTCTCGCTGGCCCCCGAGGTTCAGCATCTGCATGCAGCTCAGCAGAGCTTGGAGTGTCCTGTGCCCTCCGGCGAGGAGTCTCCACTGCTGTCCCTGTCACCATCTGCTCTTGCTCACTTGTGATATGAGAGACACCAGGTGACAACACTACTCTATCTTTCACAGGACCCACCGAGGTGTGCATATCTGCGCTGGTGCTGGGTGCGCTTGAGTCTGCTGATGGTGCACCCTCAGAGGCTGGAGGTTCCTCTGAGGAGTTGTCTTCCTCCTCCGGCTGGACAGTGTGGTCGGGGAGGCAGGGGGCACTTGATGCATCTGTGGGAGAGTAAAGAGATGAATTAGAAGTGTTATAATAAGAATGGGTAATGTTACCACTATGCACATGATGACATTTCACTGGCTGCTGACATCAGTCACCATATGAGTGCCTGCTGTATGCCATGTGGCTGTAATCTGTCACCAGGTTGCTGGGATGTCCCCCTCTCTCTGTCTCCCACCGCCAGCAGCTCTACAACTCCAGAGACTCCAGGGCTGCCACCTCTGCTGGAGTCAGTTGACTGAAGACTGGAGGGCGACCTCCGGTTCTCTGCCTCTCTCTATTGTTGTGGACTCTCTTCTCCTGCAAGGAAGGAATGAAGTGATGGAATGAGTGTAAGGAATGGATGGGCTACATCTGTAGAGGGTGACTATGAGGGAGTGGCGTTACATTGCCAAATGGCCTCCTTCTGTGGTATTATTTGCTATGATTGCATTTGGATGAGGGTGAGTGTCAGTGGTGGTTAATCAGATGGAGATGTGAGTATGTACATAGAGAGAGAGGGATGGGTGGACATGCATGGTAGGTTGGTGTGAGGAATGATGTGCATGAGTAGGCTTGGGAAGCCAGAGTGATGGGGTAGTGGTGACAGGTACATCAGGATGTAGGTGAGTGTGGCATTGCACTCACCTTTCCTGACCTCATGAGATCATTGAATCTTTTCTGGCAGTGGATCCACATCCTCCTGACCACATCCCTGCTACTGACCTCATCTGCGTTCTCCAGTCATGCTCTTTTTGTGTCTTTGGGTGGTCGTTTGCGTCGATCGCCAGGGAAGAGGACCTCCCTGCGTGCTCTTACTGCCTGCACCAGAACATCGAGGGAGACATCATTGAATCTTGGCACGACTCTCTGCCTTGTCTGCATGACCCACAGTCTTATCAGCTTTATCACTTTATTGAGACCTCTGGAAACCAACTTATGCACTCCTACATCAATTTTCAACTGAGATGTGTGCAAGGCTGCTTTAAATATCCACGCTGGAAACGAGTCATCGATGATGTCCTCAGGCCCGCTCCATTTAATTGGGCTGGGAAACACGTGGCAGTTTTAATTGGGGCCATTAAGTAAAACTTGCACTGCCGGACAGGCTGTTCATACTTTCGGGTTCTCGACCTGCTACGAGGCCCGCATGCACGCAACCCGACTACAAGGTAAAGATTCCGGCCACAGATTCTCTGCCATTTATGATTTTGAAGTTATACCCAAACTAGCAGTTCTCATTGCTCCGCACAATTGAGGAGGCTTCAAGCAAAGTCTTTTGTTTTCCTTAATAAAGAAACAATCAGAGACTCACTACAATTTTCAACATCCCTATGCAATTGGGATATTTTGATTGCAGAATATGGCCAAACTATCATGGTAAATCAATGTTACTCAGAAATTTCAAGTACTTTTCACAGTTGCTAATCAATGGGCTGTGCTTGCAGTTCTGGACTCGCTAATTAACTCAATGTTCCTGTCGTTCTTAATCAATGGGGGCGGGAACATTATAGTTTGGTGAGGGCAGGTGACGAAAGTCACACCCAATAGTACCCATACATTTAGTAAGATTTTATAATGCTGATTTTATATTTTAAAGAGAAACAGCACTAATGATATTGCTGCTGAATGTAAAGAGGAATCTGACATTGTAAATTGCATCATGATGTGTTGAAAACATGTGATTTAGGTTGACAATGTACGGTCAAAGGTCAATCAAACTGAATGAGGAGTAATTGGACTTTTTTCTCCAGATATCGATGAATGCGCAACCAACACATCAACCTGTCAACAAATCTGCAACAATACAATTGGAGGCTTTCACTGCAGCTGTCATAATTTCTTCAGCATCAGCAAAGACAATTCATCTTGTGATGGTACTGTTTATTTGCACATTACTTATTAACTGTAACGTTTAATTTGTTGCACAATGCAGCTGTGTGAATAATGTTCTATTTAACATTAATTGAACAGCATTAATATTGGAATACAAAATTTCTGAAGTGACTTCAATGCAGTTATTTGAGTTTCCTTTCTCTTTTATTTGAGGCATTGTTCAGTTTAAAGTAAATGATTTAATGTCTGCTAAAAGAGTGTATATTGCAGTTTCAGATGAGTACATTAGCAGTCACATGTTGGTCCCCTACAGTGTAATTTCAGTGCACAAGTGACTACTGAATCTGCCCACTTTGTCAGTTTACCAGATTGGATTTCTTTTTGCAATAAAATTCCTTGTTGCAGTTGCAGACACTGAGAACAATGTATTACAAACATAATTTGTACACTTGCATTTGAAAGCATACATTTTGGGGTAAATTTTATGAGTGCATATGGCATTGCAGGACCTTGGCTGTAGCCAGCGCATTTTGGAAAATCGCAGCCACTGTGCCCCCTCCCCCAACCCCCCCTCTCCCCAATGTCCAATATGCAAGGCCCTCCTGGCATGGACTAAAGAATATAATGTAGTTAGGACACACTGTAGCCACGGAACGCCGGTGATGGAGTGGGCAGATGTTTAGGCTACTGGATGAGGAGCTGACCAGGCGAACTTCTTTGTCTGGGATGGTGTCGGGCTTCTTGAGTGTTGTTGCTGCTGCACCCATCTAGGCAAATGGAGAGCATTTTATTATACACCTGACATGGGCATTGAAGGTGTGATTAGAAAATTTGAGAAGTCAGGAGGTGAGCTACGTGATACAGAATACCCAGCATCTAACCTGCTATATTAGCCACATCATTTATGAGGCTGGTCCAGTTGAGTTTCCAATCAATGGTGATTCCCAGGATGTTGATGGTGGGGACTCAGTATTCGTAATGCCTTTGATTGTCAATGGGAGGTGATTAGGCTCTCTCATGTTGGAGATGTTCATAGCTTGGCATGTGTACTACGCGAATGTTACTTGCCACTTATCAGCCCAAGCCTGGATGTGGTCCAGGTCTTGCTGTATGCAGGCATGAACTGCTTCATTATCTGAGGTGTTGCGACTGGAGCTGAGCAATATGCAGCCCTCAGTGAACAGCCCCACCTCTGACCTTACGATGGACGGAAGGTCATTGATGAGCAGCTGGAGATAGTTGGGCCTAGGATGATGAGGAGCTCCTGCAATGATGTCCTGGGGCTGAGACGATTGGCCTCCAACAACCACAATTATCTTCCTTTGTGCCAGGTATGACTCCAGCCATTGAAGAGTTTTCCCCAGTTTCCCATTGATTTCAATTTTACTAGGGCTCCTTGGTGCTACACTCAGTCGAATACTGCCTTGGTGTCAAGGACAGTCACTCTCACATTACATCTGTAATTCAAGTCTCGTGTCCATGTTTGGACCAAGGCTTGTAATGATCAAAGCATGTCATTCTATAGTGGACACTAGGTGGAGCCGTAGAGCTGTGTAGAGCTGTATATAGCTATATGTATATAAGACTACACTACCCAGCTGTATAGATATTAAGACTACATTACCCATGAGGCACTAGGCTACCCACAAGGCAACAGTCAAGATGGCAGCCTGCACACAGGAGCACACATGCTGCATCTCTACAGATACTGCACCTAGAGAACGTGTACTGAATAAATGACTAGCTAGAAGCTAGCTGTGTTCATAATAAGAATGTCTAGTTATTAATGAACATAAGATGGTACCAGGATGGTGAAGATCTGCTGAAAATTGTGAAAAGCGACATGGAGAATTTGAAGCCACCAGAGCGTTTGAAACTCACAGGAAATATCGACTACAATTGGCAGACTCTTAAACAACAATTCGAACTCTACATTGCAGCCATCGGATTCGGTACGAAGCCAGACGCAAGGAAGATAGCGTTGCTGCTTACGGTTGCAGGCCCACAGGCAATAGAGGTATTTAATACATTTGTATTTAATCCAGAGGAGAACAGAGACAAATTAGAAGATGTGCTAAAAAAATGTGATGCACATTGCTCTCCCAAAAAGAATGAGACCTATGAAAGATACATGTTCTGTTCAAGGACACAGCAGCAAAATGAGACTTTCGATAGCTTTATAACTGATCTGAAACTGAAAGCACAGACATGTAATTTCTCTGAGCTGAAATCATCCATGATTCGTGACCAGATTGTGTTTGGTATTCATGATAAAAAAGTCAGGGAACGTCTGTTGAGAGAAACCGAACTAAATTTGGAAAATGCAGTGAAAATATGCCAAGCCAGCGAGTTAGTTCGAAAGCACGCGAAGACTTTCAGTGAAATCAATAATGATGCGATTGTAATGAGTGATAATGCTGCTGTCGGTGCTGTGTCCTACAAGGGGAAGAAACGTGGGCAGAACAGAAATGAAAAGCAATCGGAGGATGACATTTTTAATTGTAAACGCTGTGGTTACAAACACCAGTTAAGACAATGCCCAACATTTGGAAAAATGTGCACAAAGTGTAATGGAAAGAATCACTTTGCCAAACAATGCTTTTTAAAAGTACAAACTAAGAAAGGGCAACGAGTTAATGTAATTGAGGACACTGATTTAAGTGAGACATTTTTTGTAGGAATGGTGTCATGTGACAATATCAAAAAGGATACAGAAAATGTGCAGCCCTCAGAAATGGACAATGCTGAACATAAAGTTAATGCAGTAAAAGAGGACAAATGGATGATCCGACTACAGGTAAATGGAGCATTAGTTACCTTGAAACTAGACACTGGGGCAAAAGCAAACTTAATCAGTATGAGTGACATTAACAATATGAAAGAAAAGCCCAAAATACAGAAAAAGTCAGTACTACTGAAGGACTATAATGGACAGAAAATAGATAGCTTAGGTGTATGCAGACTTAAAGTGGCAGTCAAAGACAAAGTGCATCATCTCATGTTTTCTGTTGTGGCTGAAAGACTTGATTCACTGCTGGGTGACAAAGCTTGTGAGGACTTAGAACTGGTCAAGAGAGTCTACCGTATAAACTGTGCCATAAGCAGACCAGATGACTCGGTGGATTCTGTAGTGAATAATTTCCAGGATGTGTTCAAAGGATTTGGAGTTCTACCATTCACTTACAAGATCCAGCTAAAGGAGGATGCTCAGCCAGTGGTACATGCTCCACAAAGAGTTCCAGCACCCCTGCGTGACCGGCTCAAGAATGAACTGGACAGAATGACCACACTAGGAGTCATCAGGAAAGTCGAAGGGCCAACAGACTGGGTTAACTCCATGGTATGTGTAAAGAAAAAGAACAATGATCTAAGAATAAGCATGGATCCAAAGGACTTAAATGCAAACATAAAACGTGAACACTACCAGATTCCCAGCGAGTCAAGTCTCGTGTCCATGTTTGGACCAAGGCTGTATTGAGGTCTGGTGCCAGGTGGTTCTGGCAGATCCCAAACTGAGCATTGGTGAGCAGGTTATTGTGAGTAAGTACTACTTGAAAGCACCACTGATGACTCCTTCCATCACTTTGCTGATGATTGGGAGTAGGCTGAAAGGGTGGTATTGGTCGGGTTGGATTTGTCCTGCTTTTTGTAGACAGGACGTACCTGGGCAATTTTCCACTTTGGCGGGTAGATGCCAACTGCACTGGAACAGCTTGGCTAGACGTGTGGCTAGTTCTGGAGCGCAAGTCTTCACCACTACAGCTGGGATGTTGTTGGGCCTGTAGCCTTTGCTGTGTCCAGTGCACTCAGCCATTTCTTCATGACATGTGGATTGAAGAAAATTGGCTGAAGACTGCCTGAAGATGGTGGAGACCTCGGGAGAAAGCCGAGAAGGATCATCCACTCGGTACTTCAGGCTGAAGATGGTTGCAAATGCTTCAGCCCTGTCTTTTGCATTCATGTGCTGGGCTCCATCATCATTGAGGATGGGAATATTCATGGAGTCTCCTCCTCCCGTTAGTTACTTAATTGTCCACCACCATACATGACTGGATGTGCCAGGATTGCAGAGCTTTGATTTGATTCATTTGATCTCATCTTTATTTTCAACTCCCTCCATGGCCTCGCCCCTCCCTATCTCTGTAATCTCCTCCAGCCCTACAATCCTCCAAGATATCTGTGATCCTCCAATTCTGGCTTCTTGAGTATCCCCGATTTTAATCGGTCCACTATTGGCAGCCGTGCCTTCAGCTGCCAAGGCCTTAAGCTCTGGAATTCCCTCCCTAAACCTCTCCGCTTCTATCTTCCCCATTTCACTCTTTCTTTCCCTGATTTCTCTCATTTCTCTTAATTTTTCCATTGCTTTTTCTCGCTCTTCATTCATGAGTTCACCTGTTTTCTTCCCTTGGCAGTCTGGATTCTATGGATTTAGTGCCGTGGTCCACAGTTCTTCAGCTGATTTGCCACCAGGAATAGAGATTTGGCTCTTTGTGGCCATGGAGTGACTGAAATTCCTATTTCAGGAGATGGAGGTCTGCAAGCAGGGGTGTAGGCCAGAACAGTCGAGAGTAGGCAATTTAATTACAAAGGGTATGGTCCTTACTGTGTGGGAGAAATGTAACATGAAGATTAGGCTGACCTTTAAACATAATTTTTTTTAAACTTGGAGCACAGAGCTCTGCCAGAATGCTGGGGCCAACATTCCAAGAAAATGGTGTTTCTCAGAATGGGGCCTGGAGCAGTATGACTGGCTTTTTACACCATTGAGAGGAGTACAATGAAATGAGGTCACCAGGGAAGCTGCAAATTTAGGAGCTAGGAAAAGGCAACAACTGTTACAGAGACACCCCTGGAAACAGAACTGGGCAATGAAAATGTTTCAGTGTCACCACTGGTGGGAGGGTGCAACTACAGTGTGACACATTTACATAGGCAGTTCCATTATAAATGCGGACAATGGAATTTATATGTAAATAAGTTAACACAAAAGTGTGACAAAAAGTGACAACAGGAAATGTTTGCAGATGTACATTTCTAATAAGATGTAAATTGAGAAAAGCAATGATCCTAATACTGATGTTTGGGATGCACTATTGTATACATCCCTTCAGGCTGAAAAACATCCATTAGCCACTATTGTGTTTTCTGTACTTAAACCAACCTCCTAGCCATTCCTTGTAATCCTTTAGTTTTCCTTTCACCTCTAGCTACTGTGGCCAAAACTATGCCATATTGATGGAACCTCTCATAGAACCATAGAAATTTATGGCACAGAAGGAGGCCGTTCAGCCCATCGTTTCTGTGCCGGCCAAAAAAGAGCTATCTAGCCTAATCCCACTATCCAGCACTTGGTCCGTAGTCTTGTAGGTTATGACACTTCAAGTGCATATCCAAGTACTTTTTAAAGGCAATGAGAATTTCTGCCTCTACCACCCTTTCAGGCAGTGAGTTCCAGACCCCCACTGCCCTCTGGGTGAAAGAAATTCTCCTTAACTCCCCTCTAATCCTTCTACCAATTACTTTAAATCTATGCCCCCTGGTTATTGACCTGTCTGCTAAGGGAAATAGATCCTTCCGATCCACTCTATCTAGGGTCCTCATAATTTTATACACCTCAATTAAATTTCCCCTCAGCCTCCTCTGTCCAAAGAAAACAACCAAAGCCTATCCAATCTTTCCTCATAGCTAAAATTCTTCAGTCCTGGTAACATCTTTGTAAATCTCCTCTGTACCCTCTCTGGTGCAATCACACCCTTCCTATAATGTGGTAACCAGAACTGTATGCAGTATTCCAGCTGTGGCCTAACTAGTGTTTTATATAGTTCCAGCATAATTTACCTGCTCTTCTATTCTATGCCTCAGCTAATAAAGGAAAATATCCCGTATGCCTTCTTAACTGCCTTATCTACCTGTCCTGCTACCTTCAGGGATCTGTGGACATGCACGCCAAGGTCCCTCTGTTCCTCTACACTTCTCAGTATCCTACTATTTATTGTGCATTCCCATGCCTTGTTTTCCCTCCCCAAATGCGTTACCTCATACCTCTCCAGATTCAATTCCATTTGCCACTTTTCTGCCCATCAGATCAGTCCATTGATATCTTCCTGCAGTCTACAGTGTTCTTCCTCATTATCAACCACATGGCCAATTTTTGTGTCATCCACAAACTTCTTAATCATGCCCCTTACATTGAAGTCTAAATCATTGATATATACTACGAAAAGCAAGGGACCTAGTACTGAGCCCTGCGGAACCCCACTGGAAACAGACTTCCAGTCACAAAAACACCCGTCGACCATTACCCTTTGCTTCCTTCCACTGAACCAATTTTGAATCCAACTTGCCACTTTCCCTTGGATCCCATGGGCTTTTACTTTTCTGACCAATCTGCCATGTGAGACCTTGTCAAAGGCCTTGCTAAAATCCATGTAGACTCCATCAAACGCATTACCCTCATCGACCCTCCTTGTTACCTCCTCAAAAATTCAGTCAAGATAGTCAGACATGACCTTCCCTTAACAAATCCATGTTGACTATCCTTGATTAATCCATGTCTTAATAAATGACGATTAATACTGTCCCTCAGAATTTTTCCAATGATTTGCCCACCACCGAGGTTAGGCTGACTGGCCTGTAATTACTCAGTCTATCCCTTATTCTCTTTTTAAACAATGGTACAACATTAGCAGACCTCCAGTTAAACGGTCTTACTGAAATCAGTCTGAATAGTCAACTAAGTATTATGTGGATGTACGCCTAATGTGCAAAACTACCCACAATTTGGGATAAGGAGCTCAATACTAGCCATGTCACTCAAAAAAGTCACAGCAAGGCTGGTGTGAGAAATGGGAAATGTTGCTCTGGTGTAGTGAAGGGTACTGCTCTAAAGTTGGTTTCCTGATGCATTGTTTGGCAGAGCAGAAGGAACTTTATTGTCATCTGCTTGATGCTGACACTGTGGCCTAGAAATTCGGTATAGCCGCGTTTGGGGCGCTAGTCCTGGCGATGCGCAAAGTTTAGCACCAGGCGCAATTTAGCGCCACCTAGCGCGATATTGGGTTGCAGCGCCCCTAAAGGTGATTGCGGCGCTAAATCAGGCGCTGCACGCTACTCTTAAGGCGCTAACCCGGCGGCGCAAACCAATTTCGCGGCGGCGGGGCGCAGCGAGGGTGCTGTCAATAATCACTTTCCCTGAGACACAGTGGCGCCGGTCAGCTCTTAAAGGGACAGGTCAATTGGCATCACCAGACACACTCACTGCCTTGTAGGCCTTCAAAGCTGTGGGAGCCTACCTGTGGCGCACCAGCCTAGCAAGACATGGAAAGGGTGAGGCAGAGGGCGGAACGCCTCACTGATGGGGCATTGGATGCTTTGGTTGGCGCAGTGGATTCAAGGCCAAGGAAGATGGTCGGAATGTGATTTATGTTTTGGACAGTCTCCCAGGTGTGAGAGCAGTTATGTGTCAGTGTATTAGTTTTGCTTTCTGTTGCCATAGCTTTCTCATGTTTGAAGGAACCACATTTTGCGTAATGAAACACTTTCTTCATTTACAATGGCCATGCCTGCTATTTACATGCATCTTGCCCTTCACAGGCTTGGGGGTATCAGACCGGTTCCATTCCTGTTCTTGGAATGGCAGCAAGCATTCCGTGAGAGGGGCCTAGAAGCTACTTCTGATCAGCCTCTGACGCGCAGCCTGAGAAGAGCCGGTCGCGTAGAAGTTCAGGCCAGCAGCCATCTTCTCAGCCGCCGACAGAGATATCCTGCACCTTATCTGAGGCTGCAGATCTGGCTGAAGCAGCTGGCACAGCACAGTCACCACCTCCTTTCTAAATCGCAGCCTTCTGACACACTGCTCCTCCAGCATGTTCATGTAGGAAAACTGCTGTCGGATAACCCTGCCAGCGTAAGGTCTGCTGTGGTGACGTCTGTTGGCCCTCCTCCATCTGGCCATGCCCGCCCCCCTCTCCCTGCGTCTCAGTGCCCTTTCCAGATGATTCAGCAGCAGGACGTTCCCCTCCAATGCAGCCCCCATAATAAGTGCCCACAGGAAGGTTCCCCATTGTCAAGGCTCACCAACAGCAAGGTGATGGTCAGAAGGCTGAAAATCATCTGCCTGCGCTGGCCCAGTGGTCAAATGGCTCTCAATGTGCAGCTCAGCAACTCTTTGTAGCTCTCGAGAAAGTTGTGATCCAAAAATGGCTGCCGCTTTTAAACCACACCAGTCCCCTTTAAATAATGCTCCTCCAGCCCGAGAGCAACTTGGTAAGGCCCAGGTAAGCTGTCACTATTAGCGCCAGGCGCTACGGAGGGGGGCGCCACTGAATTTCCGGTCCGGGGCACCCAAAAGGCGTTGCACACTCAAATGACGTCATAATCAGCCTGCGCCCATGAGCGGGTGCTAAGATTTAGCACCGGCACTGAATGCATGCTCAATATGGGGTGAGGCAGTAGACGCCTTGCGCCTGCCCGGAAATTGGCTAACACCCCAAATCTGGGGCTCTTTAGGCGCTAATCGCTGGTGCTACCAACCGAATTTCTCCCCCTGTGTATGTAAGGTAGAAAAGACCTCTGTTCCCCATAACCAGCGTCCCAGACCATGGTAAGAATGCAACAGCACAGTACTAGCCTTTCAGAATGGCTCACTTACGCCAAATGATTATGGAATTTTTAAAACTTATTCATTCACGGGATGTGGGCATCGCTGGCGAGGTCAGCATTTATTGCCCGTCCTTAATTACCATTGAGAAGGTGGTGGTGAGCCGCCTTCTTGAACCGCTTCATGATGAAGGATCGGCGATATACTTCCAAATCAAGATGGTGTGTGACTTGGAGGGGTACTTGAAGGTGATGGTGTTCCCATGCGCCTGCTACCCTTGTCCTTCTAGGTGATAGAGGTCATGCGTTTTGGAGGTGCTGCCGAAGCCTTGGCAAGTTGCTGCAGTGCATCCTGTAGATGGTACACACTGCAGCCACGGTACACCAGTGGTGGAGGGAGTGAATGTTTAAGGTGGTGGATGGGGTGCCAATCAAGTGAGCTGCTTTGTCCTGGATGGTGTCGAGCTTCTTGAGCATTGTTGGAGCTGCACTCATCCAGGCAAGTGGAGAGCATTCCAGCACACTCCTGACTTGTGCCTTATAGATGGTGGAAAGGCGTTGGAGAGTCAGGAGGTGAGAGACTCGCTGCAGAATACCCAGCATCTGACCTGCTCTTGTAGCCATTGTGGCTGGTCCAGTTAAGTTTCTGGTCAATGGTGACCCCCAGGATGTTGATGGTGGGGGATTCGACAATGGTAATGCTGTTGAATGTCAAGCTGTAGTGTATGTACCTTTAAGAGAGAACTACTTTTACAGCTCCTGTATACTGTAGTACCGGCAGTGACCACACCTGTATATAAGCCTTGAGCATGCCTCTGTACTGTCAGTCTTTAGACTACCCTCCTCCAGTAAACACCTGTTGATTGTTAAACTTACAGCCTCCGTCTAGTTATTGGGAAAACATCATACTTTAAGAATCACGGATTCAACAGTGGCGACGAGGTCGATTCGAATCTACCTGCAACTCTGCATTTCCTTTCAAGGATTCGCTCCGGGAGGACGGTGGAAGAAAGTCGAGGCCAGAAGCATGGGCGTCGACCACGAGCAACCGCCCAGTCATCCGGCAGAGAGTGAACATTGCAGGGGAGGCTGTTGAGAGCTGGGCTTGGTTCTCCAGCCAAGACGATCCAGCAACAGACTGGCAACAGGTACAGCGCAGACCCTTCCCGGACAGCGGCGGCTGGAGCCGACCGACGGCACAGAAAAGGCCGAGCAGCATCGACGGGGTAAGAGAGAGGGTGAAGAGCACAGGGCGCAGCCGGGGGTTGAAAACCGAGCGGAGCCGACGGAAAACAAAAAGAGAGAGAGTGTAAAGCAGCAGCCGGGGTTCAGGACTGAGCGGCGGCAACGAGAGAGGCACACAGGAGAACGCGCAGAGCACAGCCAGGGCTCAAGGGCTGAATAGCGTCCACGGGGGGAAAGAAAGGAAGCGCGGGAGACGCCATTGAGCCACGGAGAAGAAGGGAGAGCGCAGGAGACGCCATTTTAGAAGCCGAAGCGGAGAAGAAGGGCGAGCACGGGAAGAAAGGAAAGCGCGGGAGACGCCATTTTGTGCCAGCGGAGAAGAAGGGAGAGCGCGGAAGACGCCATTTTAGACAGTTTAATCACACCCAGGGATGCCGAAGAGTGGCAGTATCACTGCGTTCGACAATGAAGTCGAAGATTGGGCGACATATGTGGAACGCATTGAGGTGTACTGCAGGGCAAATGAAGTGCCAGATGCTAGGAAAGCAATGGTTTTGTTGAATTCCATGAGTGCAAAAACTTATGGCTTACTGCGAAACCTAATAACCCCAGAGAAGCACATGGATAAGAATTTCAAAAGCATAGTGGAAATCCTACAGGACCACTTAAACCCCACACCGCTGCTGATAGCAGAAAGGTTTAAGTTCCACAAAAGGAACCAGCATAAAGATGAAAGTAATGCTGAGTCCTTAACAGAACTGCGCAAGCTATCGAAACACTGCCAGTTTGGATTGGGACTAGCAGATACGTTAAGGGACAAGTTTGTGTGTGGGCTTCAAAGTGAAGGAACCCAGAAACGGCTTCTATCAGAAAAGGATCTTACGCTGGACAAGGCTTTCAGCATGGCAGTATCACACAAAGCAGCCGCACGGGGTGCTGCAGAGATACAACGGAGACCGCAAGAATATGGCACCAATGAAATGTCATATGGAGCAGGGAAGTGTTATCGCTGCGGCAGAACAACACACGACCAGAAGCATTGTTGGTTCAAGGACCAAGTGTGCAGACAGTGTGGAAAAGCAGGACACATAGCAAGAGTCTGCAGGTCAGGGAAGAAAACCAACAGCAAGAAACCTCCACAGGAGAAGTACAAAAAGGTACATAAGGTGATGGACAGTAGTTCAGACGAACAGAAAAGTGATACAGACTCCGGAAGCAAGGAGCTGGGTTGTCTGAAACTACATAAGGTAATCAAAATGGAGGATCACCAGACTATCTGGGTCACACTCAAGATAGATGGAGTCCAAGTGAAAATGGAATTGGACACAGGATCAGCCCTAACAGTCATAAACCAAAGGGACTACAAGCGGCTATTTTCACATATACCCTTGAAAGCTAGAGATTGTCTTGAAGACGTACACGGGGCAAAAAGTCTACCCCAAAGGAAAAATAAGGGTGAAAGTGATATACAACGGCCAGGAAATACCTAAAATGGACCTATATGTATTGCCAGATGGAGGACCACCACTACTAGGACGTGAATGGATCCGGAAGATACAATTAGATTGGCATTCCATATAGGCACTGAAGGTTGAGGCCAAAAAGGATGACGACGTCACACCTGGACGACTGTCAAAAATGCTAACTGATGCACAAGAAGTGTTCCAGGAGGGACTCGGAACACTAAAAGGCATAACAATGACGATTCAAATAGAGGAAAATGAAAGCCCAAAGTTTTTTAAGGCCAGACCGGTGCCTTATGCGATCCGACCAGCCATTGAAGCAGAGCTGGAAGGGTTGGAACGTTCAGGAGTACTGTCCAAAGTAGACTGGAGCGAGTGGGCTACACCCATCGTTCCTGTAATGAAGAGGTCGTTGAGTAATACGCCTGGGGAACCAAAGAAGGTCCACATCTGTGGGGATTTTAAGGTGACAGTGAACCCAGTCCTTCACACGGTACAAAATCCACTTCCACGGATTGAGGATATTTTCGCCTCGCTATCTGGAGGTAAACGCTTCACCAAAATTGATCTGGCCCAGGCGTACCTGCAAATGGAGATAGAAGAAGCCTCGAAACAATACTTCACGATCAGCACTCATAAAGGTCTCTACCAATACAACCGGCTGGTGTTCGGGGTAGCATCGGCTCCGGCTATTTGGCAAAGGGCAATGGATCAAGTCCTGCAAGGGATTCCAGGGACCCAGTGTTATTTGGACAACATCCTGGTCACGGGCGAAAATGACAGTGATCACCTCGCCAACCTGGAGCAGGTGCTCACTAGACTAAAGGAATATGGGCTCCAAGCTAATCGCCACAAGTGCGAGTTTTTCCAGAAGCAGATCTCGTATTGTGGCCACGTTATTGATGAAAAGGGGTTACATAAGTCCCCTGAAAAGATTGAGGCAGTAGTCAAGGCTCCAACACCGGAAAATGTGTCACAACTGAGGTCGTACCTCGGGCTGGTGAACTACTACCATAAGTTCTTACCAAATTTGTCTACAGTATTACACCCGCTGAACACCCTACTGCAAATGGGGATACCATGGAAGTGGAATGACAATTGTAAACGAGCTTTCCAGAAGTGCAAAGAATTGATCACATCAAAAGAGGTGTTGGCCCATTTCAACCCAGCACTACCAATTCGTTTGGCATGTGATGCATCACCCTATGGTATTGGAGTGGTGCTGTCGCACAAATTCCCAGACGGGTTGGAGAGGCCAGTAGCCTTTGCGTCTCGGTCACTAACCACAGCCGAGCGCAACTACGCCCACATCGACAGGGAGGCCCTCAGCCTAATATGGGGAGTAAAAATATTCAACCACTATCTGCATGGGCAGAAGTTCACATTGCTGACTGACCACCAACCACTTGTCTCCATCTTTAATCCAAAGAAGGGCGTTCCGGTGATGACTGCACAACGGCTACAAAGATGGTCCCTTTTTCTAGGGGCGAACCAATATGAAATAGAGTATAAGGGCACGAAACAGCATGGAAACGCTGATGAGCTATCACGCCTGCCACTGCCTACTGTGGAGGAAGCACCAGCAGTGGACCCTATCGAAATATTTTATTCGTCGATAATTGAACGATTGCCAGTAACTAACGCGGATATAGAGAAGGAGACCCGCAATGATCCGACACTGTCTCAGGTATATGATTTGACGGTGAAGGGATGGCCAACACATGGCGACTCACTGTTGCCAGCATTCTCATCCTGAAGAGAACAGCTGTCAGTATGCCAGGGGACAGTGATGTGTGGATCCCGAGTGATAATTCCACCCAAGTTAAGGGAGAGAGTGCTCAATGAGCTTCACGAAGGCCATCTGGGAGGGGTGAAAATGAAAAGCCTTGCTAGGGCTTATGTGTGGTGGCCGGGGATCGATCAACAAATCGAGGACCTAACAAAGAGATGCCAGAAGGTCCAAAATGCACCACCACATGCCCCTCTACACCCATGGGAGTGGCCCTCCTCTCCATGGCAACGGGTGCATATTGATTTTGCTGGTCCATTCATGGACTCAATGTTCTTAATAGCAGTGGATGCGCACTTGAAATGGCCTGAGGTGATCAAGATGTCCTCAACCACTACAGAGAAAACGATTGCAGTCCTACGGACCATATTTGCCAGGAACGGCTTGCCAGAGCAGATTTGCTCTGATAACGGACCACAGTTTGTGTCCGAAGAGTTTCGGAAATTTATGAGAAGGAATGGGGTAAGGCATTACACATCCGCCCCGTATCATCCAGCCTCAAATGGATTGGCTGAGAGGTTCGTACAAACCTTTAAAAAGGCGATAAGGGCCATGTGCGATGATGAAATTCCACTACAGCATAAAGTGGACAATTTCCTGTTAGCCTACAGAAATGCGACACATGCAGTTACCAACCAGACCCCGGCCATGATGTTCTTTAACCGAAGGTTGAGATCTCGTCTGGATTTGCTCAGACCAAATGTGCGAAGAAATGTTGAGGATAAGCAATTCCAACACATCAATGAGAAGCCGACAAGGAGCTTCAATGTAGGACAACCAGTCTTGGCCCGCGACTACCTAACAGAGAAATGGCAACCCGGAACGATATGCACACGGCAGGGGCCATTAATGTACACAGTGGATGTCGGGGAGAACATTGTGAGACGCCATGTCGACCAGATCCTAGCGTCACAGGAACGAGCCAACCCCATGTCTCGCGTACCTGGGGATGAACCCAACATACCGGTAGCATCTACCTCAGAAACAGTAGCAGCGGAAACTGATGAACTAACCGACGAAAGGGGGCCAGAATCGCCTCCGCACCAAGAACAAGAACCTCAGGAAAGGCGCTATCCAGAAAGGATCAGGAAGCCGCCCCAAAGACTGAATCTATAAATGGACTATTTCAGTTTAATGTGCATGTTAAAGTGTTAACTGTTATTTGAATGTTATGGGTACTGTTAATCTAAAAGGGGAGGAATTGTAGTGTATGCACCTTTAAGAGAGAACTACTTTTACAGCTCCTGTATACTGTAGCACCGGCAGTGACCACACCTGTATATAAGCCTTGAGCATACCTCTGTACTGTCAGTCTTTAGACTACCCTCCTCCAGTAAACACCTGTTGATTGTTAAACTTACAGCCTCCGTCTAGTTATTGGGAAAACATCATACTTTAAGAATCACGGATTCAACACAAGCGATGGTGGTTAGACTCTCTCTTGATGGAGTCTGTCATTGCTTGGCACTTGTGCGACGCGAATGTTACTTGCCACTTATCAGCCCAAGCCTGAATGTCATCCAAGCCTTGTTGCATGCAGGCATGGACTGCTTCATTATCTAAGCAGTTGCAAATGGAAATGAACATCCCCACTTCTGACCTTATGATGGAGGGAAGGTCATTGATGAAGCAACTGCAAATGGCTGCGCCTAGGACACAGCCCTGAGGAACTCCTGTAGCAATGTCCTGGGGCTGCGATGAATGCCCTCCAACAACCAGAACCATTTTCCTTTGTGTGAGGTATGACTTCAGCCAGTACAGAGTTTTCCCCCATGAACACAATTGATGTCAATTTTGCTGGGGCTCCTTAGTGTCATACTCGGTCAAATGCTGCCTTGATGACAAGGGCAGTCACTCTCACCTCGCCTCTGGAATTCATCGGCTTGTTCTGGAGCACAAGTCTTCAGCACGACAGCTGGGATTTTGTTGGGGTCCATAGCCTTTGCTATGAGTGTGATCAGCCATTTCTTGCTAGCACGTGGAGTGAATAAAATTGTCTGAAGACTGCCATCTGTGATGGTGGGGACCTCAGGAGGAGGCCAAGATGGATCATCCACTCATCACTTCTGCCTGAAGAAGGTTGCGAACGCTTCAGCCTTGTCTTTTGCACTCAAGTGCTGGGCTCCGCCATCGCAGAGGATGGGGATGTTCATGGAGCCTCCTCCTCCCATTATTTGTTTGATTGTCCATCGCCATTCATGACTGGATGTGGCAGGACTGCAGAACTTTAATCTGATTGGTTGATTGTGGGATCGCTTAACTCTGACTGTAGCATGTTGCTGCTGCTGTTTAGCATGCATGTAGACATCTGTTGTAGCTTCACCAGGTTGGCACCTCATTTTCAGGTACGCCCTGCTCCTGGCATGCTCTTTGACAGTCCTCATTGAATCAGGGTTGGTTGCCTGGTTTGATGGTAATCGTAGAGGGATATACCAGGCCATGAGGTTACAGATTGTGGTGGAATACACAATCTGCTGCTGCTGATGGCCCACAGGGCCTCATGGATGCCCAGGTTTGAGCTGCTAGATATTTTTCTGAGTCTATCTCATTTAGCACGGTGGTAGTGCCACACAACACGATGGAGGGTGTCCTCAGTGTGAAGACAGGACTTCGTCTCCACAATGACTGTGCGGTGGTCATGGCTACCAATGCTGTCATGGACAGATGCATCTGCAACAGGTAGATTGGTGAGGACGAGGTCAAGTAGCTTTTTCTCTCATGTTGGTTCTCTCACCACCTGTCGCATGCCCAGTCTGGCAGCTATGTCCTTCAGGACTCGGCCAGCTTGGTCAATAAAGGTGCTACCGAGCCACTCTTGGTGATGGACATTGAAGTCCCCCAACCAGAGTACATTCTGTGCCCTTGCTACTCTCAGTGCTTCTTCCAAGTGGTGTTCAACATGCAGCAGTACTGATTCATCAGCTGAGGGAGGTCGGAAGGTGATAATCAGCAGGCGGTTTCCTTGACCATGTTTGACCTGATGCCATGAGACTTTATGGGGTCTGGAGTCAATGTTGAGAACTCCCAGTGCCACTCCCTCTCGACAGTATACCACTGTGCTGCCTCTTCTGGTAGGTCTGTCCTATTGGTGGGACAGGATATACTCAGAAATGTTGATGGAGGCGTCTGAGACATTGGCGGATAGGTATGTTTCTGTGAGTATAGCTATATTAGGCTGTTGATTGACTAGTCTGTGGGACATCTCTCCCAATTTTGGCACAAGTCCCCAGGTATTATTGAGGAGGGCTTTGCAGGGTCGACTAGGCTGGGGTAAGGACAGAGTGGGTAAGGACAGCGGATTTCCTTCCCTAAAGGACATTAGTGAACCAGTTGGGTTTTTATGACAATCCAATAGCTGCATGGCCACTATTACTGATACGAGCTTTTTATTCCAGATGTATTTAATTAACTGAATTCAAATTCACAAACTGCCATGGTGAGGTTTGAAATCAAAATTTTAACGGTGGTAGTGCCACATAACATGATGGAGGGTGTTTTCAGAGAAAATTCAAGATTTGCCATGAAAAACATAGTCCAAAAGTAGTATAAAAGAGACATTTTGTTTTTATTCATTCCTGGGATGTGGGCGTCGCTGGCAAGGCCAGCATTTATTGCCCATCTGTAATTGCCCTTGTGAAGGTGGTGGTGAGCCGCCTTCTTGAACCGCTGCAGTCCTTGTGGTGAAGGTACTCCCACAGTGCTGTTCGGTAGGGAGTTCCAGGATTTTGACTCAGTGACGATGAAGGATCGGCGATATACTTCCAAGTCAGGATGGTGTGTGACTTGAAGGAGAACTTGCAGGTGGTGGTGTTCCCATGTGCCTGCTGCCCTTGTCCTTCTAGGTGGTAGAGGTCGTGAGCATGGAAGGTGCTGCCGAAGAAGCCTTGGCGAGTTGCTGCAGTGCATCTTGTAACCCATTTGCCTGTGGAAATTCGTGAAGCATACAGATGCAATCAAAAATATCCAATGGTTACTAACATTAGTGTACACCTAAAAACCCAAACCACTAACCCCCTTGGGCTATCTCTATAATTATGTGCGTTAACCTAAAACAAGTGCACGGTGGCATAGTGGTTAGCACTGTTGCCTCACAGCGCCAGGGACCCGGGTTCGAGTCCGGCCTCGGGTGACTGTCTGTGTGGAGTTTGCACATTCTCCCCGTGTTTGCGTGGGTTTCCTCCGGGTGCTCCGGTTTCCTCCCACAGTCCAAAGATGTGTGGGTTAGGTTGATTGGCTATGATAAATTGACCCTTAGTGTTAGGGGGATTAAATACGTGGGGTTACGGGGATAGGGTGGGATATGTGTTGATGTAGGGGTTACGGGGATCGGGTGGGATATGTGTCGGTGCAGGCTCGATGGGCCGAAATGGCCTCTATCTGCACTGTGGGGTTTCTGTGATTCTGTGAAGTGCAATAAAAAAAGAGATGGTGAAAATATTACTGAGGTATTATAGAGGAATATTGGAATGTACAGGACAAAAGAGGCATCATAGTCCACCAAGCAACCAAAATGTTCAAAAAATACCATATACAGCTCTGCCTGACATGCTGCTCCATTGCTTTGACTGCCAGATACCGAACCATTTCCTCTTCAATTTGCTAATACTATCCACTTCCACTGACAGCCTGAGCACTCTGTTCAATATATTCACTTCGGTGCAAAGCAGCTAAATCTATTGTCTGTTCATTTTCTCTCGATAAAGCTTCCCCTTGAAGATTATAAATACTCCTTAGGATCTTAACTAACTCAATGATCTTTCAGAAAATCATAGAATTGTAGAATCTTACAGCACAGAAGTGGGCCATTCGGCCTGTTGTGCCTATGCCGGTTCTTTGAAAGAGCTGTCCAATTTAGTCCCATACCCGAGCTTTTCCCCCATAACCCTGCAAATGAGTTCTTTTCAAATACAATTCTCTTTTGCAAGTTCCTGTGGAATCTAATTCCACCACGCTTTCAGGTTTTTTTTTAATTTGCTCATGGGTTGTGGGCGTCGCTGGCAAGGCCAGCATTTATTGCCCATCCCTAGTTGCCCCTGAGAAGGTGGTGGTGAGCCGCCTTCTTGAACCGCTGCAGTCCTTGTGGTGAAGGTACTCCCACAGTGCTGTTTGGTCGGGAGTTCCAGGGTTTTGACCCAGTGACGATGAAGGAATGACGATATACTTCCAAGTCAGGATGGTGTGTGACTTGGAGGGGATCTTGAAGGTGATGGTGTTCCCATGCAGCTGCTGCCCTTGTCCTTCTAAGTAGTAGAGGTCGCGGGTTTGGGAATTGCTGCCGAAGAAGCCTTGGTGAGTTGCTGCAGTGCATTTTGTAGATGATACACATTGCAGCCACGGTATGCCAATGGTGGAGGAAGTGAATGTTTAAGGTGGTGGATGGGGTGCCAATTAAGCGGGCTGCTTTGTCTTGGATGGTGTTGAGCTTCTTGAGTGTTGTTGGAGCTGCAATCATCCAGGCAAATGGAGAGTATTCCATCACACTCCTGGCTTGTGCCTTGTAGATGGTGGAAAGGCTTTGAGGAGTCAGGAGGTGAGACACTCGCTGCAGAATACCTAGTCTCTAACCTGCTCTTGTTGCAACAGTATTTATGTGGCTGGTCCAGTTAAGTTTCTGGTCAATGGTGACCCCCAGGATATTGATGGTGATGGATTTGGTGATGGTAATGTCGTTGAATGTCAAGGGGCAGTGGTTAGACGCTCGCTTGTTGGAGATAGTCATTGCCTGGCACTTCTGTGACGCGAATATTACCTGTCACTTATCAGCCCAAGCCTAAATGTCGTCCAGGTCTTGCTGCATGCGGGCATGGACTGCTTCATTATCTGAGGAGTTGTGAATGGCACTGAACACTGTGCAGTCATCAGAGAATATCCCCACTTCTGACCTTATGATGGAGGGAAGGTCATTGAGGAAGCAGCTAAAGATGGTTGGGCCCAGGACACTGCCCTGAGGAACTCCTGCAGCGATGTCCTGGGGCTGTGATGATTGACCTCCAACCACCACAACCATCTTCCTTTGTGCTAGGTATGACTCCAGCCAGTGGAGAGTTCCCCCCCCCCCCGATTCCCATTGACTTCAGTTTTACTAGGGCTCCTTGATGCCACACTCGATCAAATGCTGCCTTGATGTCAAGGGCAGTCACTCTCAGCTCACCTCTGGAATTCAGCTCCTTTGTCCATGTTTGGACCAAGGCTGTAATGAGGTCGGGTGCCAAGTGGTCTTGGCGGAACCCAAACTGGGCATCAGTGAGCAGGTTATTGGTGAGTAAGTGCTGCTTGATAGCACTGTCGATGACACCTTCCATCACTTTGCTGATGATTGAGAGTAGATGTGGTAAACCACTTTTATCGTTCACTATCGTTACACTATGGTTATCACTGTTTATATCGTTACACTATGGTTATCACTGTTTACACTGTTGTATCACTACACAAGGTCACCTCTTGCCACGCTGTTATACCTGGGCTGACCACAGCTGACTCCGCCCATGGCTCCGCCTGCTTGCCCAGGTATAAAGGTGGTCGACTGGCTGGTATTCCTCCTTGTTGGATCCGATCACCCACGAGGGTGGGCTCTGTTATTTAGCTAATAAAAACCTATAGTTACTAACTTAACTCATCGCTTTTCATGAACTGAATTGATAGGTATATCAGTAGATTGATGGGGCAGTAATTGGCCGGATTGGATTTGTCCTGCTTTTTGTGGATAGGACATACCTAGGATAGTTTTCCACATTGTTGAATAGATGCCAATGTTATAGCTGTACTGAAACAGCTTGGCTAGAGGCATGGCTAGTTCGGGAGCACAAGTCTTCAGCATGACAGCCAGGATGTTGTTGGGGCCCACAGCCTTTGCTGTATCCAGTGCACTCAGCCGTTTCTTGATATCACGTGGAGTGAATCGAATTGGCTGAAGACTGGCTTCTGTGGTGGTGGGGACCTCAGGAGGAGGCCGATATGCATCATCCACTTGGCACTTCTGGCTGAAGATGGTTGAAAACGCTTCAGCTTTGTCTTTTGCACTCACGTGCTGGGCTCCACCATCATTGAGGATGGGGATATTCATGGAGCCTCCTCCTCCCGTTAGTTGTTTAATGATCTACCACCATTCACGACTGGATGTGGCAGGACTGCAGAGCTTTGATCTGATCCGTTGATTGTGGGATCGTTTAGCTCTGTCTATAGCATGCTGCTTACGCTTTTTAGCATGCATGTAGTCCTGTGTTGCAGCTTCCCCAGGTTAGCACCGCATTTTTAGGTACACCTGGTGCTGCTCCTGGTATGCTCTTCTACACTCCTTATTGAACCAGGGTTGGTCCCCTGGCTTGATGGTAATAGTAGAGTAGATAGTGCTTTCTAGAACATAACAGCCCTCTAGTTACTGATCCACTTGCCAAAGGAAACAGTTTTTCCATACTAGCTCTATCAACACCCCATATAATTTTGAATATCTCTTATTAGGTTTCCCCTTAACCATCCCTGCTCTAAGGAGAACAATTCCAGCTTCTCCAGCCTCTCTACATAACTGAAGTCCCTCATCCCTGGTATCATCCTGGTCAACCTCCTCTGTACCCTCTCTAAGGCCTTGATATCCTTCCTGAAGTGTGGTGCCTAGAATTGTACTTATTACTCCAGCTGAGGCCTAACCAGTGATTTGTAAAGGTTTAGCATGACTTTCTTGTTTTCGTATTCAATGCCCCTATTTACAAAGCCCAGTACACCATACGCCTTCTTAACTGCCTTATCAACTTGCCCTGCCACCTTCAAGGATTTGTGAATATGCACCCCCAGGTCCCTCTGCTCTTGCACCCTGCTCAAAATAGCACCATCCCCCTTCATGTTGTTTCTCCCAAAGTGCATCACTTCACACTTATCCATATTAAATTGCATCTGCCATGTGTCTGCCCATTTCACCAGTCCGATTCGGGAGAATATATAATGGAGAATAAGGAAATGGCAGACCAATTAAACTCATACTTTGGTTCTGTATTCACAAAGGAGGACACAAATAACCTCCCAGGAATATCGGCAAACATAGGGACTAATGAGAGGGAGGAGCTGACAGAAATTAGTATCTCTAGGGATATGGTGTTGGGTAAGTTGAGGGGACTGAAGGCCGACAAATCCCCGGGGCCTGATAAACTACATCCTAGGGTACTTAAGGAGGTGGCCCTGGAGATAGCAGATGCTCTAAGGATCATCTTCCGGAACTCCATTAACTCGGGAACAGTACCCGTGGATTGGAGGGTAGCTAATGTTACCCCAATATTTAAAAAGGGGGGTAGAGAGAAAGCAGGGAATTATAGACCAGTAAGCCTTACATCGGTTGTGGGCAAAATGCTAGAGTCCATTATTAAGGATAAAATAGCGGAGCACTTGACAAATGGGGAAAGGATCGGACAGAGTCAACATGGATTTACAAAGGGTAAATCGTGTTTGACTAATCTGCTGGAATTTTTTGAGGAAGTAACTGGTAAAATAGATGGGGGAGAGCCAGTGGATGTGGTGTACCTTGACTTCCAGAAAGCCTTCGATAAGGTTCCACACAAAAGATTATCATGCAAAATTAAGGCTCATGGGATTGGGGGCAAAGTATTAACGTGGATAGAGAACTGGCTGGCGGATAGAAAACAGAGAGTTGGAATAAACGGCTCGTTTTCGGAGTGGCAGGCAGTGACCAGCGGGGTGCCGCAAGGATCTGTCCTGGGACCCCAGCTGTTCACAATATATATAAATGATCTGGATCAGGGAATTGGATGCAATATTTCCAAATTCGCTGACGACACTAAACTAGGAGGAGGGGTGGGCTCTGATGAGGATGTCAGGAGGCTACAGTGCGATTTGGACAGGTTGGGGGAATGGGCGGATACGTGGCAGATGCACTATAATGTGGATAAATGCGAGGTTATCCACTTTGGGGGTAAAAACAGGAGGGTAGATTATTATCTAAATGGCAATAGATTGGGAGATGGGGAAGTGCAGAGGGACCTGGGTGTTCTTGTGCACCAGTCACTGAAGGAGAGCATGCAGGTGCAACAGGCGATTAAGAAGGCAAATGGTATGTTGGCCTTCATATCAAGGGGGTTCGAGTATAGGAATAGGGATACCTTACTACAGCTGTACAAGGTGCTGGTGAGACCGCATCTGGAGTATTGTGTACAGTTTTGGTCGCCCCATCTGCGGAAGGATGTTCTTGCCATGGAAAGAGTGCAACGGCGATTCACCAGGCTGATACCTGGAATGGCGGGAATGACCTACGAAGAGAGATTAAATAGTTTGGGCTTGTACTCACTGGAGTTTAGAAGATTGAGAGGGGATCTCATCGAAACATATAAAATTATGGCAGGCCTGGACAGGCTGAATTCAGAGAGAATGTTTCCAATGGCCGGGGAGCACAGAACCAGGGGCCACAGTCTAAAAATAGCGGGCAAATCATTTAAAACAGAGATGAGGAAGAATTTCTTCACTCAAAGAGTGGTGAGCCTGTGGAATTCCCTGCCACAGAGGGCTGTGAAGGCTAATTCAATAAATATTTTCAAGAGAGAATTGGATATATTTCTGAAGGCTAAGGGGATTAAGGGTTACGGAGAAAAGGCGGGGACGGGGTACTGAACTGGTAAGATCAGCTATGATCTCAGACGAAGATCAGCCATGATCTCATTGAATGGCGGAGCAGGCTCGAAGGGCCGAATGGCCTACTCCTGTTCCTATCTCTATGTATCTATGTATGTCTAGATCCTCCTGAATCTGCTACTATCCTGCTCACTATTTATTACATTACCAAGTTTTGTATCATCTGCAAGTTTCAAAATTGTATATCCTGTACCCAAGTCCAGGTCTTTTATATATACACAAGAAAAGCAATGGCCCTAATACTAACCCACTGCATACTTCTCTTTAGTCACGAAAACATCCACTCACCACTACTCTCTGCCTCCTATCCCTTAGCTAATTACATACCCAAGTTACCACTGTCCCTTTAATCCCATGTGCTTCTATTTTGCAAATAAGTCTGTTGTGAGGTACTTTATCAAATGCCTTTTGAAAGTCCATATATACATCTACTGCACTACCTTCATCAACCCTCTCTGGTATTTCATCAAAGAACTCAATCAGGTTAGTCAGACATGATTTGCCTTTAACAAATCCATGCTGGCTGTCCCTTATTGACCATGTTTCTCCAAGTCTCTAGTAGTTTTCCCACCACTGACGTTAGCCTGATTGGCCTGTAGTTACCAGGTTTATCCTTCTCCCGTTTTTTGAACAGGGGTAACATTTGCCATCCTCCAATCCTCCAGCATAACTCCCATATCCAAAAAGGATTGAAAGATTTTGGCTAGAGATTCTGCTATCTCCACCCGAGCTTCCTTCACCAACCTAGGATGCATCCCAGTTGGGCCGGGTGACTTGTTAACTGAGTGATGCCAACTTATTTAGCACCTCCTTTCTATCTATTTTTATCCTATTCAATATCTCTACTACCCCTCCTCTACTGCGACATTAACTTCATCGTCTTCTTTTGCAAGGACAGATGCAAAGTACTCATTCAGCACCTCGGTCATGCCCTCTGTTTCCACAAGAAGATTTCCTGGTTTTTGTCCATAATTGGCCCCACCATTCCTTTAACTATCATTTTGTTTTTTATATGTTTGTAATGGCCCAGAAATTCGGGTCCCGACACGTGAGTACGCATTGGGTACTCACGCGTAGGCCCAACGAAAGTGCCGGTTTTGTGCATGCACTGCGCATGCGCGGGAAACCGGAACTTCCGTTCCCTTGAAAGAAGGGGTTCAGAGGTCGAACGCATGCGCCGGAGAGGCAGCGCATGCGCATTGAACTTACGTTTTTTTTGCAGGGTTCTCCGGGAGGGTAAGTCTCCAGCAGTTACACTTTTAAAAAGCAGGCACAAGGCCTGCTTTTAACAAGATAAGTGGTGAATTAATTAAAATTAAAACATTTTTTCCACAGGTTTATTATTTTTAAATACTTTAAAGAAAGGTAAGTTTATTTTTAGCCCTGTTAGAAAACGTAATTAATTTTTTCAAAAATTTAAATTATTGTTAAAAATAGCTATTTCATGTAATTTATAGTTATTTTAAAAATGTGATTTAAAAAAAATGTATTTGAAGTTTTAGTTATGTTTTGGGTCTTATAGTATTTATAGGTTTGACTGCTCTTCCTGTCAAATTTATGAATGAAGCATTCCCTGCTACCATTGGCTCTCCATGGCCCACGTGATCCCAGGGGACGCTTCGAACTAACTGTGCCCCTGGGATACGCAAGCACTGCGCGCCGGCAGTTGGAGGAGGCCCAGGATCAAAATACCATGCGGGCCCACAGCTCAACGGCCAGCGCGCAAGTTAAGTGCAGGTCGGAGGCTTGCACTCACGGGAAGCCTCCGACCCGAATTTCTAGGCCATTGAATATGTTTATATGTATCTCTGCCTTGAATACCTGCCATTGCTCTTATAAACATATAAAAAACAAAATGATTGTTAAGTTACCCGCTAATCTTTTCTCACACTCTCTCTTTGCCCTTTTTGTATCCTTTTTCAATTTCCCCCTGCACTCTCCGTATTCTGCCTGGTTTTCTATTATATTCTGAATCTGAAATTTGTCATTAAGCTACTTTTTCTCTGTTTTATTTTAACCTCTATTTCCTTTGTCATCCAGGGAGCTCTAGCTTTGGATGCCCCATCTTTCCTCCTTATAGGAATATGCTTGGTTTGTACCTGAAGTATCTCCGCCTTGAAGGCCTGCCATTGCTCATTTACTGGTTTCAGTCCACTTGAGCTTTTCTCTCTATGGTTAAACATTCCTAGTTTCCGTGCACCTGCACCTCAGGTAGCTATTTCAAAATTCTACTTGATATTTCAACAATCTTGCCTGATAATATGACATGCTTCCATTCATGTAAGATCAACTGCTTCTTAACAGCCTAAGCCTGGGTAACATGCAACAGTATAAAAAGGAAATTACTTCAATAATCAAAAAAGTGACAATATTAATATTAATAAAATAAAAAGAAAGACTTGCATTCATATAGCACCAATGAAGCACTTTTGAAGTATTGTAATGTAGGAAGTGCGGCAGCCAATTTGTACACAGCATGGTCCCACAAACAGCAATGTATTAATGACCAGATAATCTGCTTTCAGTGCTGTTGGTTGAGGGATAAATATTGTCCAGGACACCAGGGCGATATTCCTTGCCCCTCTTTGAAATTGTGCCATGGGATCTTTTACGTCCACCTGAGAGAGCAGACAGGGCCTTGGTTTAACATCTCTTCTGAAAGCCAGCACCTCTGACAGTTCAGCACTCCCTCAGCACTGCACTGGAAAGTCCGCTGTGATATCCGAGTGGTAAGGTCAGAAACTGAGAGAAGCGAGATATTAGGAACAAAACCCAACTGTTTATTACACGGTGTAGCAGAGAGACATAGCTCTTATAAGCTGGAAGCCAGGCACATTTCTTACTGCACGAGCCAAGATGGAGGATGAACCTCTGAGTCATACCCATAATGTAATGCCACATTACCGTATAAACTGGTGTACCAGGACATTGAATACATGACCCATTACCTTAAATACTGGTGAATGTGAACCCTTAATATTTGGCTCCATCTGGTGGATAACTTAAACATTACATCCCAGATTACTGTATCCCTCCCCTCTTAAGTTGAACATTAATTTCTTAACAACATTCTTAAAAAATCCCATAAGGAAACTCCTTTAATGATAGTCCATACTGAACGAATCTAGCAGGTTGTTATCAATCTCTCTGGCGGCTTGTGAGACCTTGGTGAACGTCTTACAGTCAAGTCCCTGCTTGGTTGTGGTAGAGCCACCTGCTGCTCCTGAGCAGTACTCAGAGTATCTGACTCTGCTACGATGGTTTCCTCTTGACGAAGGGGTCCAGGTGGAACTGGCTCTGTTCGTGGTGGTGGTACCACCTTCGCATTTGGATAACTGGGGGCCAACTTGCCCTCCGACATCTCCTCTGCAACCTCCAGTTCGATTTCCCCTTGTCTGGTCAGTATCTGATCTACATGTCTGCGTACTACCTGACCAGTTCCCACCATGACCGTATATGATACTGGACCGGTCGTTGAGTCTATGACACCAGGAATCCATTTTGGACCATAACTGAAATTCCTGGTAAGGACCGCATCTCCTTCTCCAAAACTGCGGCTCTTTGTCCTTCTGTCATGGTTCTCCTTTTGTTTGATTTGTCGTTTTTCCACCTTCCTT
The DNA here is from genome assembly GCF_052327205.1 of Somniosus microcephalus. Lineage (NCBI taxonomy): Eukaryota > Metazoa > Chordata > Chondrichthyes > Squaliformes > Somniosidae > Somniosus > Somniosus microcephalus. Next base: position 40,456,664 of record NC_140992.1, on the reverse strand, counting down.
TTTAGATCTGGGTGAACCATGTCAAGAGTGGAGCGTAGTCGGCGTCCTAACAACAGCTCAGCGGGAGAGAGTCCTGTGGTAGATTGAGGTGTTATTCTGTAGCTGAACAGAACTCGTGACACCTCGGCTGCCAAACTCCCTTCCGCACTTTTTTTCATCATCTCCTTAAATGTTTGTACGGCTCTCTCAGCAAGTCCATTTGAAGACGGATGATATGGAGCTGAGGTCACGTGCACTATGCCATTGTTTCTCATGAATTCTTTTGTTTCTGTACTCACAAAACACGTGGCATTGTCACTTACTACGATCTCCGGTAGCCCTTGATTACTAAAACTCCTACGCAGGCAGTCTATAGTAACAGTAGATGAAGCAGAATTTACAGGATAAACATCCATCCATTTGGAATGGGCATCAATGATTATGAGGAACATCTTTGCCATGAATGGACCCGCATAATCTACATGTAATCTTCTCCATGGTTTATCCGGCCACTCCCAGGGGTGGAGAGGAGCCGCTGCTGGTGCCTTCCTGTGTACTTGACAAGTGCTGCATGTCTTGACTAGATTTTCTATCTCCTCATCTAGCTTTGGCCACCACAAGTAACTCCTTGCCAAGGCTTTCATATGCGAAACTCCAGGATGACACTGATGTAGTTGCCCTAGGACAGACTGTCGTGCTGGCTGTGGAATAATCACTCGTGCTCCCCACAACACGCAACCATCCTGCACACCTAGCTCTGTCTTCCTGACACTGTAAGGTATGAAATCAGTCCCTTCCAGATGCTGTGGCCAACCCCTCATTACATATTCTCGGACTCTAGACAGTACTGGACCTTTACCGGTCCATGTCCTTACTTGTTCTGCGGTCACAATTGCCGTGTCCATGTCCTCCAACATCAAAACTCTGTCCTCTGGAGCTGCACGGATAGGTGTACCTGGCAGTGGAAGACGGCTCAAGGCATCTGCATTCCCATGGTACTTGCCCGCCTTGTAAACGATGACATACTCATATGCCCTCAACGTCACTGCCCACCTCTGGATCTGGGGTGACACCATCTGTGGTACTGCTTTCATTTCATTAAAAAGAGATAGAAGAGGTTTATGATCGGTGCATATGGTGAATTTCCTGCCATATATGTACTTGTGAAACCTCTGTAACCCAAACATTACTGCTAACCCCTCTTTATCTAACTGGGAATAGTTTTTTTCTGCTGGTGTCAGAGTTCAAGACATAAACCCTATTGGTCTTTCTGTTCCATCTTCCAAGCTGTGTGAAAGAACCGCCCCCACCCCGTAAGGTGAAGCATCACAAGAGTGAATGATGTCTTTCTCTGCATTGTAGTGAACCAGCACCTCCGAGGACAGCATCAGTTTCTTGGATTGTTCAAATGAAACCCTCTGTTCCTCTTCCCACTGCCACTGTGCCTCCTTGCGCAGAAGTTTGTGAAGAGGTGCTAACACTGTTGCCAAGTTTGGTAAAAATCTGTTATAATAGTTTAGTAGCCCCAGGTAAGCTTTTAACTCAGTCACATTGGTAGGAGCTGGGGCCTCCTGCAGTGCTTGTACCTTCTCCTTGATTGGATGGAGCCCGGTGGCGTCCACTCTGTGTCCCAGGAACACGGCCTCATTCCCCAGGAAAGTGCACTTACTCCTCTTGAGCCATAACCCAGCCTTATCCAATCTTTGTAGTACCTCTCTCAGAGTGCTCAGATGCTCCTGGTCGGTTCTTCCCGTCACCAGAATGTCATCCAGATAGATTGAAACATGTGGGATCCCTTGCAGTACACCCTCGATAGTCCTCTGGAAAATAGTTGGACTAGATGAGACACCGAATGGTAAGCGGTTATAGGTAAACAAACCCTTGTGTGTATTTATGGTTACATACTTCTTGGATTCCTCATCTAGTGTAATCTGCAAGTATGCATGACTCATATCCAGCTTTGTGAATTTCTTCCCTCCAGCCAGGTTCGCAAAGAGATCCTCTGTTTTGGGAATAGGATACTGTTCTAGTTTAGGCACCCTATTTACTGTCAATTTATAATCTCCACAGAGTCTTACTGAATTGTCCGGTTTTAAAACAGGTACAATGGGAGCTGCCCATTCTGAACATTTCACGGGTTCCAGTATGTTCTCTCTCAAAAGACACTCAAGCTCAACCTCTAACTTCAGTTTCATGGCATACGGCACAGGTCGTTGTTTAAAAAACCTTGGCAGTGCCTCCTTGTCTACATAAATCTTAGCTGGGGGGCCATTTAATGTGCCAAGTTCTTCCTTCAACACGTTCTCATGTTCAATCAACACTTCTTGCAAAGACAACTGTTTGCCTCCCTCTATTTGATTTATTGCTCCCCAATCTAATTTAAGTTCTTGTATCCAGCCCCGACCTAACAGGTTTGGTCCGGAACCCGATACTACAACTACAGGTAGCTGTTCCACGGTGTCCCTGTGTTGTACAGTTACAGTAGCTGTACCCAATGTCGCCACTCGCTCACCGGTATATGTTTTAAGCTGCATAGAGCAAGACTTTAACTCTGGATCTTTTGCACGGTTCCACAATTTTGAGTACTCCTCCCTGTTCATTATGGTTACGCCGCATCCTGTATCCACTTCATTATGGTTACGCCGCATCCTGTATCCACTTCAAAGTTGACCTTAGAGTCATTTACTGTCAGTTGCAAAGTGATAGGATCCACTTTTGGAATGTTCTCTACCATACTATGGATTATGAACATGTCTTCTTTCTCAGCTTCTCCGCTGATGTGATGTGCTCCCTGTTTTTTCACTTCTCTTCCTAGGTTTTGCTATCCTCCCCCTTTTGGTTTGTATTCCTCCACGGTTGCTTTTGCCCTGCATGCACGTTTTATGTGTCCTTTTTTCCCACACTTGTGGCACTTTTCCTCCAGAAACCTGCATTCCCTCACCAGGTGATCGCCATTGCATCTATAACATGCCTTTACATGCACACGTTGTGGTTTCTGATGCATATTTAACTTGTGCACATCAACCTGACCTGCAACTTGCTTTGTAGTAGCCCAGTCGGAACCTTGTATTTCTTTTACATCTCGGTTCGCTGTCTCTATGGCTTGAGCAAGTTCCAATGCTTTTTCATACGTAAGCCCAGTCTCGGACAATAATCTCCACTGCATTCGATCATCCATTATCCCGCAAACTAGCCTATCTCTCAGCATGTCTTTCAGGTTGTTGCCGTAATTGCAATCGTGTGCCAATTTTCGCAACACCGCTACATAATCCAATACAGTCTCTCCCGGATTTCTGTTCTGTGAATTAAATTTGAAACGCTGTACAATCTCACTCGGTCTGGGATTGAAATGGTCCTTTAGCAAGGCCACTAAGTTAGCAAATGATCTGTCTCCAGGCTTTTCAGGACTGCATAAGTTTCTCATTAAACTATATGTCTGACTTCCCACGGAAGTGAGCAAAATAGCTCTCCTTTTTCCGACATCAATTATATCATTTGCTTCAAAGAAATGCATCAACACCTCGCAGTATTCATCCCAGGTCTGCGTCTGAACATCAAAAGCAGAGATCTTTCCTACCGTAGCAGCCATGATCTGTTATTCAGTGCTCCTTTTCTTTTTTTTTCTTCGTCAAGATGTGATCTGTTGATCCTCGTCGCCAATATGTGATATCCGAGTGGTAAGGTCAGAAACTGAGAGAAGCGAGATATTAGGAACAAAACCCAACTGTTTATTACACGGTGCAGCAGAGAGACATAGCTCTTACAAGTTGGAAGCCAGGCACATTTCTTACTGCATGAGCCAAGATGGAGGATGAACCTCTGAGTCATACCCATAATGCAATGCCACATTACCGTATAAACTGGTGTACCAGGACATTGAATACATGACCCATTACCTTAAATACTGGTGAATGTGAACCCTTACTACTTGGCTCCATCTGGTGGATAACTTAAACATTGCATCCCAGATTATTATACAGCCTAGATTTTTTGCTCAAGTCTCTGGAGTGGGACTTCAACCCACAACCTGCTGACTCATAGGCGAGAGCACTGAGCCATGGCAAACACTTGACACCAGCTAACACATTAAAAGATTATGATAAAATATTCACACACACACACACACACACATTGCCTGCTCTTGGAGATTGCTGTTTCACAGCTTATATTATTCACAATATGTATGTTTAAATTAGGACACCTATAATAAGATTGGCATCAGATGACAAGCAAACAGTAAATATATATCCGAGTCAGCTATTCCTGTATTTCCGTACTTCTCCTAATATCCAGGACCATAAGAATCTATCAAAGCATGGAATGAGAAAAGGTAGTTTGCCTTAAAGGACATTCGTTCCACAAACCAGGTACAACCTGTTCGTTCTGGGACTGGAACCAGTGTTCTTCAAAAATATTCCTGCCGCCAGAGATAGCAAATGCAAAACTTGACAATAACTTCAGTATTGTGGCCAATTCTGGGCACCACACTTTAGGAAGGATGTTAAGGCATTAGAGAGGGTGCAGAGGAGATTTACTAGAATGGTATTAGGGATGCAGGACTTCAGTGATGTAGAGAGACTAGAGAAGCTGGGGTTGTTCTCATTAGAGCAGGGAAGGTTAAGGGGTGATTTAATAGAGGTGTTCAAAATCATTAAGGGTTTTGATAGAGTAAATAAGGAGAAACTGTTTCCAGTCGCAGAAGGGTCATAAGATCATAAGACATAGGAGCAGGAGTAGGCCATTTGGCCCTTCGAGCCTGCTCCGCCATTCAATAAGGTCATGGCTGATCTTCTACCTCATCTCCACTTTCCTGCACTATCCCCATATCCCTTGATTTCATTAACATTCAAAAATCTATCGAACTCTGTCTTGAATATACTCAACGACTGAGCCTCCACAGCCCTCTGGGGTAGAGAATTCCAAAGATTCACCACCCTCTTAGTGAAGAAGTTTCTCCTCATCTCAGTCCTAAATGGCTGACCCCTTATTCTGAGACTGTGACCCCTGGTTCTAGATTCCCCAGCCAGGGGAAACATCCTCCCTGCCTCTACCCTGTCAAGCCCTGTAAGAATTTTGTGTGATTCAATGAGATCATCTCTCATACTTCTAAACTTTATAGAATATGGGTGAAAAATTCAGTTGTTAGCGCCTCCCGTTAGCGCCTTAAGAGGGCGCTAATGGGGCGCAAAGCAACTAGCGCCCGGGCGCGGCGATGTTTGCGCCGTTTGCGAAATTAACTAGACATTTTGCGGTGGCGCTAAACACTACCGCCACGATCCCCTGTGCCGGCAGATCGTGACATCAGTCGAGTGCGCAACGCTCCGGTAGCGCCCCGGACCGGATATTGAGTGACGCCCCATGCCTTACCGCCTGCCGCTAGCAATGACAGGTTGAGGGGAGTGTTTTGCAGTCAAAAAGGGACTGGGGGAGCACTATTTAAAGGTGACCGCTTCCTGCCTTTTTTTGTTGGTGACATTTTTGCACCATGCATTCTGAGAGAGAGAGAATTCTGGAGAGATTCAACGCTGTGTGAAGGAGTTTTGGGTACTGAGCAGCACTTTGCAGGTTCATTTTGACTTGCCCTTCCTTGCTTCGCCAGCGCTCTGAGGTAGCGTCTCGCTCCTCGGCATTTGTGCCTTAAGACAGGTGTGAAGCACCTGATTTAGTGCTCCAATCACCCCCAGGGGTGAGAAAAGCCAAGTTTGCCGTCGGAGGCGATAATTAGTGCCAGGTGCTAAACTTTGCGCACGGCCAATAATGGCGCCCCAAACGGGGCGATACTGAATTTTTCCCCCCTTAGGCTTAGTCTACTCAATCTCTCCTCATAGGACAATCCCCCCATCCCAGGAACCAGTCTGGTGAACTTTTGTTGCACTCCCTCTTGTAATGATCAGTAACATGTCATTCTAGAATGGTGGAGCTGTATGTTGCTGTATGTAGGAGCTGTATGTATATAAGAGTGGGCTACCCACGATGCACCAGGCTACCCACAAGGCAGTAGTCAAGATGAATGCCTGTATATGAGTCCACATGGCTGAATAAAGTGACTAACTCAAGCTAGCTGTTCATAAATAAATAGACATTCTTATTATGAACATAACACCTCTATGGAAGTAAATCCTTCCTTAGGTAAGGAGACCAAAACTGTACACAATACTCCAGGTGTGGTCTCACCAGGGCCCTATATAATTGCAGTAAGACGTCTTTACTCTTATACTCAAATCCTTTTGTAATAAAGTCCAACATACCATTTGCTTTCCTAATTGCTTGCTGTACCTGCATGTTAACTTTCAGTGATTCGTGTACAAGGACAACCAGGTCCCTCTGAACACCAACATTTCCCAATCTATCACCATTTAAAAAATACTCTGCTTTTCTATTTTTCCTACCAAAGTGGATAACTTCACATTTCTCCACATTATATTCCATTTGCCATGTTCTTGCCCACTCACTTAGCCTGTCTATATCCCCTTGAAGCCTCCTTGCATCCTCCTCACAACTTACATTCCCAGCCAGCTTTTGGGTCGGTAACCAGATGACACAGATTTAAAATGATTGGCAAAAAATACAGGTGACATGAGGGAAAAAAATGTACGCAGCTTGTTGTTGTAATCTGGAATGCACTGCCTGAAAAGGTGGTGGAAGCAGATGTAATAATAATTTTCAGAAGGGAATTAGATAAACACTTGAAGTGGAAAATTTTGCAGGGCTACGGGGAAAGAGCAGGGGAGTGGGACTAATTGGTTAGCTCTACCAAAGAGCCGGCACAGGCACGATGGGCCAAATGACCTCCTTTTGTGCTGTATCATTCTATAATTCCTTGGCCTAGAAATTCGGTATAGCCGCGCTTGGGGCGCTAGTCCTGGCGATGCGCAAAGTTTAGCGTCAGGCGCAATTTAGCGCCACCTAGCGCGATATTGGGTTGCAGCGCCCCTAAAGGTGATTGCGGCACTAAATCAGGTGCTGCACGCTACTCTTAAGACGCTAACCTGGCGGCGCAACCCAATTTCATGGCGGCGGGGCGCAGCGAGGGTGCTGTCAATAATCACTTTCCCTGAGACACAGTGGCGCCGGCCAGCTCTTAAAGGGGCAGGTCAATTGGCATCACCAGACACACTCACTGCCTTGTAGGCCTTCAAAGCGGTGGGAGCCTACCTGTGGCGCACCAACCTAGCAAGACATGGAAAGGGTGAGGCAGAGGGCGGAACGCCTCACTGATGGGGCATTGGATGCTTTGGTTGGCGCAGTGGATTCAAGGCCAAGGAAGATGGTCAGAATGTGATTTATGTTTTGGACAGTCTCCCAGGTGTGAGAAGCAGTTATGTGTCAGTGTATTAGTTTTGCTTTCTGTTGCCATAGCTTTCTCATGTTTGAAGGAACCACATTTTGTGTAATGAAACACTTTCTTCATTTACAATGGCCATGCCTGCTATTTACATGCATCTTGCCCTTCACAGGCTTGGGGGTATCAGACCGGTTCCATTCCTGTTCTTGGAATGGCAGCAAGCATTCCGTGAGAGGGGCCTAGAAGTTACTTCTGATCAGCCTCTGATGCGCAGCCTGAGAAGAGCCGCTCGCGTAGAAGTTCAGGCCAGCAGCCATCTTCTCAGCCGCCGACAGAGATATCCTGCACCTTATCTGAGGCTGCAGATCTGGCTGAAGCAGCTGGCACAGCTCAGTCACCACCTCCTTTCTAAATCGCAGCCTTCTGACACACTGCTCCTCCGGCATGTTCATGTAGGAAAACTGCTGTCGGATAACCCTGCCAGTGTAAGGTCTGCTGTGGCGACGTCTGTTGGCCCTTCTCCGTCTGGCCATGCCCACCCCCCTCTCCCAGCGTCTCAGTGCCCTTTCCAGATGATTCAGCAGCAGGACGTTCCCCTCCAATGCAGCCCCCATAATAAGTGCCCACAGGAAGGTTCCCCGTTGTCACGGCTCACCAACAGCAAGGTGATGGTCAGAAGGCTGAAGATCATCTGCCTGCGCTGGCTCAGTGGTCAAATGGCTCTCAGTGTGCAGCTCAGCAACTCTTTATAGCTCTCGAGGAAGTTGTGATCCAAAAATGGCTGCCGCTTTTAAACCACACCAGTCCCCTTTAAATAACGCTCCTCCAGCCCGAGAGCGACTTGGTAAGGCCCAGGTAAGCTGTCACTGTTGGCGCCAGGCGCTACGGAGGGGAGCGCCACTGAATTTCCGGTCCGGCGCGCCCAAAAGGCGTTGCACACTCAAATGACGTCATAATCAGTCTGCGCCCATGAGCGGGCGCTAAGATTTAGTGCCGGCGCTAAATGCATGCTCAATATGGGGCGAGGCGCCTCGCACCCGCCTGGAAATTGGCTAGCGCCCCACTTCTCGGCCTCTTTAGGAGTTAATCGGTGGCGCTAACAACCGAATTTCTCCCCCTATGATTTTATGAAGGGTTATACACCTCAAATGTGAATAACCTATCATTTCTCTTTACAAATGGCATTGTGTATTTCTAGCATTTTCTGTTTTTATTACAGGATTCCAGCATATGCAGTTTTCTTTTTCTTTCCGTTGACATTTATATGCATGACCTCCAGTTTTACACTCACCAGTCAATTAACCAGATTACCATCATGTTTGATAGAGCATTTGGATATCTTGTCTCTAGCTATACAATTATCCATAGTCAGAGAAATAAAATATTTAATGAACATACTGGCTACAACTTGCAATCATTAATCACTTCTTTACATTATGTGCAGCACAACGCAAAGTTATCCTAAGGTATACTGTCACAAGTGAGGATCTGAATTTGACTGATCAACGAATAAGAGAGAAAGTTTTGCAAACTATTCAAAATTGTCAAGTTCAACTTCTTAGCAGTCTTCTTGTTCGTGACAGGTATGTTGTGGAAAATAACCATCAAATGTGTACATGCTATGTTATTAACTGACCCTCCCACAACTGAATGGCTGAGTGCTTTGTGAAAAAATGTTTGACCTCACCTTATTTTGTGAATGGTTTTCTGCCTCAACTCAATGGTAAATACTGGGAACAACTGAGATCAACCACAACCTTCAAGCAGAATACTTTTCATTATAAAGGCACCATATTGATTTAGTAAAGGGTAATTATTAAGATGAAGAAAGTGCCTTTTTGGCTTTACATATAATTTAACAGCAATTATCATAGAAAAATAGAAATCGCACAGAAAAATTCCATTAAACCTATTGGGGTCAATTTTCCTGAAGCTGTCGGGAAGAAGGCGGGACTACAACTTTCGGGTTTTAGACCCGCCTACTTCGACGTCCGGTCAATCCACGTGATTTTCCCTTGATTGACCTTGTTGAGCCCGCCCAGTGGGCTCAGCAGGCCAATTAAGGGCCACCCGGCAACAGGTGATGTCACAGACTGCAATTTCATCTGTCAAGAGTTCTTGACAGATGAAATATCAGTGTTTCACAGCTGTTTGAAGCTGTGAAACACTGACAGTCTGAGTTCTAACCTGAGTCCTTCTACGCAGACTCCGTTAGAACTCTCAGCAGCACTCAAAGCTGAAGGCTGTCACTTTTCACAGATCGCAGCCGTTCAGCTTTAAGTGCCAGCTAAGTGATGGGCTCCCGACGGCTACAGGAAGAAAGGCTGTTAAGGTAAGTACAGGTAAGTAAAAGTTCTTTACACACTTTAGACACACCAAACACACTTACCTTTGCACTCATGCACCCATCACTCACCTGAGCACCGACATCGCGACCCCTCCAACTCCTTCAACCCGACGGCCCGCCTGCTCAAACCTGGCGTGGTTTGGAGTCGTCGGGAATCCCACACGAAACCCCTCAAAATAGTGATTAGGCTAAAAACTGCCTGTTAACTATCTGTTAACAGGCAGTTAATTGGCACTAATCCCTTCCCGCCTGGTTTCGGCGGGTCCCAGTGCGGGGCGGGTACCCGCCGCCCCTAAAACTTGCGTGGGGCGGGATTTTGGGTGGGATGGTGTCGGGACCCCCAAATTCAGGATTTGGGGGTCCCGAACCACACACCTGAAACCCCGCCTGACGGCTCCAGGAAAATCGACCCCATTGTGTCTGAGCTGGTGATTATTAGCCCAATATTGTACTAGAAGCTAGTGACTCCCAAATGTAGGCACACTTTGTCCCCACAATACACTTGAGATGATACTTCACGAGACACAATGGGGGCTATTTTGCCAATGGGGGCACGTTGGAGGCAGGACTGCTGCTTGGCGGGTCATTGTCGCACCTCCATCGACTTGTGGCCAACCCACGCCATTTTCCCTTGATTGACCTTGTCCCAGCCGGCTTAGCAGGCCAATTAAGGAGAAGCTGATTACAGAGAACGTCAGTGTATGACGTTTCATCTGTCAAAAATATTTGACAGATGAATTGTCATCATTTGACAGCTCTGTGAAGCTGTCAAACGCTGACATTCTATGTTGTTTGATGAGTCCTTGTATTCAAGGCTCATCAAACCTCTTTCTTTAGCAGAAATTAGATGGTTGTTGTATCGGAGAATGCAGCAGCCATCTGTCATCTCTGCCGGTAAGATGCGAGACTCTCCCCATCCCCAAATGTTGAAGCCTGCAGGAAGAAACAAAGGTAAGTAAGCATTTTCTATCACTTTCCACTCACCTCACATACTTACCTCTCCACACTTGCACCCATCACTTACCTTCACAGTGCACTTTTGCACCCCTCCAACCTCCGCAGACCCACTGCTCGCCTTGGTGACCCTGGCAGGGTTTCCCAGCGTTGGGAAGCTCGCACCTCTGTTGGAAAAATGGGGATAATCCTCTTAACTTCCTATTAACTACCTGTTAACAGGCAGTTAAGTGGCTGTAATCTCCTTCCCGCCACCAGGAGACGGGACCTGGTGCAGGTCGGCTACCCGCCTCCTGGCAAGATGGTACGGAGGCGGGTTGTGGGCAGGATGGGCACCTGCCCCCGGATTCTGCCATTTTCCCAGCAGTCCCATCTCCATACCCGCCTCCCCAGAGCTGGCAAGGTCGTGCCCAATCTGTTTGAATCATTTCATTTACCAGACCCTGCCTCTCTGAAGAAGAATATTCAAATAATGTTGTTTGCTATACATTTTTGTATAAACTCTAGAAGCAGGGCCACTAGATACTAAATTAATACTATAAAGGTATATATTTCAGTTAATATTCGTAATAGAAATTTAATCTGTTCTTAAGTATAAACATCACTTTTTGTAAACTACACTCAGTCTACAATATTGTACTAACGTTGTGATATTGAATCTTGTAAACAGAAGGAACATTGGACAAGGAGAGAATTTCAGCGAAGAGAAATCTCTAATATATACAATAATGCACTTTACGTCTTAACCTGAATAACAGTGTGTGACCTTCATTATTCTTAAAGTGGAACAAGAATGCCTCATTGCTGTACAATTTAATTTAATATTAACTTTATGTTGGACTCCTTACCTCTGACCTATACTACCTATATTCTAATTGTATAATCGTTAATTTATCAATATGAATGGAAATTTTATTATACTAGGTAGATTGATGTTTCCACTAGTTAAGTGCATAAAACTGGCACACTTTTAAATTAAACAAAACTAGTTCTAGAATTTTTGAAAGGCGACTCCAAACAATTTTAGCAGTTACTCAAAGACCTGGAGGAAGATTTTTAACTTGCTGCCCGGGTGTGAAACTGCCACTGCATTTAATGAGAAACCACTTCATTTCCATTTCCATTGAAACCAGCCAATCTGCAACACAGATTTACGCACGGGCAGCACATTGAAAATCTACCTGCTGAGATTACACAATAGGAATTTAAAGTGGTATTAATTTAGGCAATGACAGCAAGAAATGCTCAATGAATTCTTACAAAATTCCTATTCTCTACTACGATGGGGAGACCAAACACAGATTGGGTGACCGCTTTGCGGTGAAGGGATAATTACAGGTCCTAGCCCTGTCTCGGGCTACCCCAGATCAGGCGTATTCCCCAAACGTTCACCTTCAACTTAAGTTAGAGATAGCTGAATTCTATAAGATGCTTAAATGGGTCTAAAGGTTCAGGCTATCTCTCCCTAAAGGAAAGGAACGACTGAAGATGTTACCGTCCTCCAGATAGCACTTTTAATAAGTTTAACTAGACTGTAACCTTCCGGATATTATGAGGGTCCGGAATAGCCCCCAGAATTCTGCAACTCCTTACAAAAGAGTGTACAGAAATTGGGTTTGCGAGTTTATACAGAAATACTCTTTGAGACAATTCTAAAAATATATAGTTTTATTTAAGAGCCGACATTCAGTCGCAAAATTAACAATTCAAAATATAAATAGCTTACTTTTCTTATTTCTCAGAGATCCTTATTTTCAAATCTTTACTTCGTTACATTACATTTCTTACTTATTTCTAAATCCAGAACATCCACCAAAATCAATTACTTTGATTACCCGAGACTTAAAGTTAAAAACTTACAGAGCGTGCCTGTGAAGTTGAAAAATGCTTGCCCGTTCAGCAAGTTCTAACTTTGTTTGAAAAGCTATTATTTTTGTACCCTTTTTGCAGTGGTTTATTCTTTGAAGTTCTCTGCTGATGTCAGCTAATTGTCTTTATTCATTCTTTCTTTTGAATGCTTTCTATCTTACTGTCAATTCAACTATTGCATGCATAATTATGTCTCTACATTTAGGTGTTTCAAAAACTATCATAAAAATATGACAGCAATGTTTCTGTTTGATGCCATTCTTACAAAATTCTTTCATTCAATTCTTAATATTGGCTTAACTGGTTTTTAGCAGATGTTGAGTCTCCTTACTGCTCCAAGTTCAATACAAACACAATGGGCTCGATTTTGTTACTGGGGCGGGCTGGGGTCGTGTAATCTGCTTTTCGTGTTAGCCACCCGATTCTAAATCGATGTGGGAGAATGAAGCGATTTTAACTTAAGTGGGCAATTGAGTTCCAGCGTGTGGGAACCCATGGCCAAATTAGTTTTTTCAGTCTGAAACTCGCCTCCGATGGCGTCATCATTGCTGCTGCATTTAAGGTCTGCAACAAGCCTTGCTTCTTCTGCAGACTGCCAACCGTTTGGCCTTTCATGTTAGAGGGACCTGGAGGCAGAATGACCAGCGAGAGACCTAGATCTGCTCCCAGGTTTGATGACGTCGCCCTGCAAGCTTTAGTGGAGGAAGCAAGAGCCAATAAAGAGGTTCTCTTCCCTTCTTCAGGGAGGAAGAAGCCTGCCCAGCAGACCAAGGCTGTGTGGATCCAGGTGGCCCAGGAGGTCAACTCTTTGTCGATAACCCGCTGAACCTGGCTTCAGTGCAGGAAGAGGTTTCACGACCTTCTGCGTACTGGAAAAGTGAGTATGACTTTCACATCACCCTCAATCTGATCCCCATTGCCTCTCCTCACCAGCACTCAGCTTCAGCAATCTCTTCCTCCACATCTCACTTGACACTGACATTCATGCACCCTTAACCATTCCCTCTCTCTCTATGGTCACATTCACCTAACTTTTCGACTATGCAGCCCTCACACTCCCTATCACTGTGATGCTATGAAAACAGCTTACAAAACACAGGGAGGGCCTTTGGTCTTGCCACCTCGCTCCTTCTTTGTCTCCTAAGCATCTATGCTATGGATTCTCTACACTCACTCCTTCATTCTCACTCAAACTCCACTTGTCTCCCTCATTGCAGGAAAAGAGAGCTCACAATAAGAGGGAAAGAGCGAGGATAGGAGGAGGGCCACCCTCAGTAGCCCAGCTCACCCCCTGGGAGGAGGCAGTACTGGAGATCGTGGGAGTGGAGGACAATACACAAGTGGGGGATGGACAGATGGGAGCATCACAGCAAGCTGGTGACAGAATAGTTTTCCATCTCATTGACACTGCATGAGTTGCTGATAATGATTATGAAGCTCTAACAGATGGACTTATGATCATCTGCAATATGCAATGTGCATGTAACCTTCGCATCACATCTCTGACTCTTTCCTTTACTCCCCCACAGGACCATCGACAGCACCCATCCCCACTAGACAGGAGGAAGAGCCTGAGCATTCAGACTCCTCAGAGGAAGCTGCAACCTCTGAGGGTGCAGCGTCAGCAGAATTCAGCGCACCCAGCACCAGCGCAGACACTCACACCTCGGTGGGACCTTCGGGACATAGAGTAGTGTTGTCACCTGGTGTATCACAGCTCACAAGTGAGCATCAGCAGATTGTGGAGACAGGGACAGCAGTGGAGAGTCCTCGCCAGAGGGCGCAGGACTCTGCCAGCTCGGCTCAGCTGCATGTCGACCCCCTGCCTCTGGGTCCATCCACAAGATCAGCGGTGCTGGAACTCCAGGAACAGATGCAGGAGTCTCTGGCAGGTTTTGTCTCCAGGGTCACTGCGAGTGTGGAGCGAATGGAGGAGTACATTGTGAACATGAGCAGAGCCTTTGTGGAGTGATTGGCGCATGAACACATCACCATGGAAAGGATTGCAACCTCCATGGAGGTGATAAGTTGCCAGAGTGCAGAAAACATGGTGAGTGTTCTGAAAAGAAAGACATCTCTGGAGGAGTGATGGTCATCTATTGAACAGAGAAACCAGACCTTCATGGAAGTCCTTCTGAGTAGGACTGCCAGTGCAGATACAGGTCCCCATGGCCCCCCTGATGTGCAGCAAGGTGCTCTCAAGCCACTTGCAAGTGCTGAGGGGGACTTGACCCATGAGAGGGAAGTTGGTGGCAGACATCAAGGAAGTGGGAGCTCCTCTCCAAGCACTCACACTTCCATGCCACTGCAGAGCCCTTGGTCAGAGCCCCACCAGAAGAGTCCACACCCAACTGAAATAAAGGAAACTACGATGGTCTGAGGAGCGAGTTGGGTAGGATTGATTGGGGAATGGCACTCAAAGGGTTGATGGTGGATAGGCAATGGCAAACATTCAAAGACCGAATGGATGAGCTACAGAATTTGTTCATCCCAGTTTGGCATAAAAATAAAACAAGAAAGGTGACTCAACCGTGGCTAACAAGGGAAATTAGGGATAGCATAAGATCCAAGGCGACGACATATAAATTGGCCAGAAAAAGCAATAATCCTGAGGATTGGGAGCAGTTTAGGATTCAACAAAGGAGGACAAAGGGATTAATTAAGAAAGGGAAAATAGAATATGAGAGTAAGCTAGCGAGAAACATAAAAACTGACTGTAAAAGCTTTTATAGATATGTGAAGAGAAAAAGATTGGTGAAGTCAAGCGTAGGTCCCTTACAGTCAAAATCAGGGGAATTTATAATGGGAAACAAAGAAATGGCAGACCAACTAAATTCATACTTTGGTTCTGTCTTCACAAAGGAGGACACAAATAACCTCCCAGAGATGCCGGGGAACATAGGGTCTGATGAAAGGGTGGAACTGAAAGAAATCAGTATTTTTAGGGAAATGGTGTTAGGAAAATTGATGGGACTAAAGGCCGATAAATCCCCAGGGCCTGATAATCTACATCCCAGGGTACTTAAGGAAGTGGCCATAGAAATAGTAGATGCATTGCTGGTCACCTTCCAGAACTCGATAGACTCTGGAACAGTACCCATGGATTGGAGGGTAGCTAATGTTACCCCACTATTCAAAAAAGGTGGTCGAGAAAAAGCGGGGAATTATAGACCGGTAAGCCTGACATCGGTAGTGGGGACAATGCTAGAATCTCTTATAAAAGATATAATAGCAGAGCACTTGGTAAGCAGTGACAGGATCGGACAAAGTCAACATGGATTTACAAAAGGTAAATCATGCTTGACTAATCTACTGGAATTTTTTGAGGATGTAACTGGTAAAATAGATAAGGGAGAACCAGTGGATGTGGTGTATTTGGACTTTCAGAAGGCTTTCGATAAGGTCCCACATAAGAGATTAGCGTGCAAAATTAAGGCACATGGGATTGGGGGCAAGGTATTGACTTGGATAGAGAACTGGTTGGCGGACAGAAAGCAAAGAGTTGGAATAAACGGGTCATTTTCCGAGTGGCAGGCAGTGACTAGTGGGGTACTGCAAGGATCGGTCCTAGGACCCCAGCTGTTCACAATATATATTAATGATCTGGACGAGGGAATTGGATGTAATATCTCCAAATTTGCAGACGACACAAAGCTGGGTGGGAGGGTAAGCTGTGAGGAGGATGTCGTGAAACTCCAGTATGATTTGGACAGATTGGGTGATTGGGCAGAAACATGGCAAATGCACTATAATGTGGATAAATGTGAGGTTATCCACTTTGGTGGCAAAACAGGAAGGCAGATTATTATTTGAATGGCAATAGATTGGGAGAAGGGGAAGTGCAAAGAGACCTGGGTGTTCTTGTGCACCAGTCGCTGAAGGTAAGCATGCAGGTGCAGCAGGCGGTTAAGAAGGCAAATGGTATGTTGGCCTTCGTAGCAAGAGGGTTCGAGTACAGGAACAAGGATGTCTTGCTACAGTTGTACAGGGCCTTGGTGAGACCGCACCTTGAGTATTGTGTGCAGTTTTGGTCGCCTTACCTGATGAAGGACGTTCTTGCCATGGAAGGAGCGCAGCGAAGATTCACCAGGCTGATACCTGGGATGGCAGGAATGACATATGAGGAGAGATTGTGTCGATTGGGCTTATACTCACTGGAGTTTAGAAGATTGAGAGGGGATCTCATCGAAACTTATAAAATTCTGTCAGGCCTGGACAGACTAGATGCAGGAAGGATGTTTATGATGGCCGGGGAGTCCAGAACCAGGGGTCATAGTCTAAGGATAAGGAGTAAGCCATTTAGGACTGAAATGAGGAGGAATTTCTTCACCCAGAGAGTGGTGAACCTGTGGAATTCTCTGCCACAGAGGGCGGTGGAGGCCAGTTCATTAAATATATTCAAAAAAGAGTTGGATATATTTCTTACGGCTAAAGGGATCAAGGGATATGGGGAGAAGGCAGGGACAGGGTACTGATTTTGGATGATCAGCCATGATCTCATTAAATGGCGGAGCAGGCTCGAAGGGCTGAATGGCCTACTCCTGCTCCTATCTTCTATGTTTCTATGTCTCAACCCCTGCACAGCCGCAGCAGCAGCAGACTGTTGGCAAGCCCTCATAGCTTCGAAACCCCAGAGGATGCCCACCAAAGGTGTCGAGACAGGAGCAGCAAAAAAGTGAGCAAGGGGCCTCCACATCTGCTGAAGCCACAGGGGAAGCACCACGTAGGAGCACGTGTAAGAGAAAGATACTGCACAAATAGTCACAAGGGTAGTCACTTGGGTGAAATTTGATGTTTAATATTAAATAGCCATCAGATGGTATTTAAAGGTGGAGCTGCAGCTAATAGTCAGCAATCCAACTGTGCTCCCACCAGGTTTCACTGTCATGTTTCAGAGCAGGCTTGCTTCACGTGGGAAGAGGGTTAAAATCACCAAGGCCTTTCAAAATGGGATAATAGAGGCAATTTAGTGCTTGTTAAGGGCCTTAAGGGCCTATCCCGCCTCTTGGAGGTGGGACGGAGATGGGAGCAGTAAACACGATTTCTTGAAAATTGCTTGGAGGCGGGATGGAGGTGGGGTTGGGCCCGCCCACCACTTTTTGCAATTTTAACACCCCACATGCCTCCATTCCCACCTCCACGGCCCTGTGAAATTCGAGCCCAATGTAATTGCTTGGTGTATCTATTGAAGTCATATCTTGAAAGTGTTCTTGTTGGTATCATATTTACTATGTATAAATTAAAGACACTTCAACTAGGGTGGTTCATGCATTTCTAGCTATCTCAATTGGTTGCAAATTTAATCGTGTTTCCTGTCTTCCAAGTTTAACATAAAAACTATTTGACCAGCAGGTGTTTCTTTTACTTGATGTCATCTTTTCAAAGGCACATGCCTCTTTTAATGTTTGTGTTTCTGTTCAATGTGTTAGCTTATAACACCTTAAACTGGGTCTTCTCATTGTGTTATTCCCAAACTCCACACCTTTCGGAAGCGCCAAACTGCCATTTCAATAGGGTAATTGTTTTAGTATATTTTAACTAATTCCCATTTCAAAGCTTGTTTGGTTTTTACAACTTGTGTTAGCAACTGATCTTTATCTCAGAAGCCTATTTTCTGTTTACAGCCTGTGTCTCCGAGGCTTTAGATTTTTAAACCCAGTATATCATGTACAGTATTAATAATATCAGAATTCTGTTCATGTTATGGTGTATCTTTCTGAAATATGCTTTATTTCCTCCAGCAGAACACCTCCGTTCAGTCCGTAAGGGGGACCAAGAGCACCCGGTGGCCTGTCACTTTAATTCTCCGCTCCATTCCCACTCAGACCGCACCGTCCTCGACCTCTTGCACTGTTCCATGGAAGCTCAGCGTAAGCTCGAGAAACAGCACCTGATCTTTCGATTAGGCACTCTACAGCCCTCTGGACTCAACATAGAGTTCAACAATTTCAGATCATAACTTCGGCCCCTATCACATATATATATATTTTCTTCTTTTTTTTATCCACAATTTTTGTTTGGCCCCTTTTTTTTCTCTTCTTCCCTCCCACATGGCAGCTGTCCTTCATTCTACCAGCACAATTCACACCCCATCTAAAGCCATCCTTTGTTCCTTAACCTGTCCCATTACCACCTCCTCTTGCCTTGAATATCTCTTAATGTCTCTCAATGTCTCTTAATCTCTCCTGCTTTCTATCCTAGCACTGACTTTCCCTTTTGTTCTTTCATCCCCTCCCCCTTTTCCCAGCCCCTAAACCTGCTTTCCATTTCCTGCTTTTTTCCAGTTCTGACGAAAGGTCATCGACCTGAAACGTTAACTCTGTTTCTCTCTCCACGGATGCTGCCCTGGCCTGCTGAGTTTTTCCAGCATTTTCTATTGTTATTTCCTTTTCTCTACTATCTTGGTGGAGGTGCTATGGCCTCTGCTAGAAAAGTAGACAAAGGCATTAAGCATTCGCCTGCAAATATTTGCAGTTTAAATTCAAGGCCTAAGTAAATGTTTCTGATTGTCTATGCAAATTGTATTTTAAAAAATATTTTCTGTAACATTGCTACATCCATTCATAAAGGCTGTAATATGATTGGCAAATGAAGTTCAACACAGATAAATGTGAGATATTACATTTTGGTAGGGAGAATAGGGAGATCACTTATCACTTGGAGGGTGCGAGTCTGGGTGGGGTAGAGGAACAAAGGGATCTGAGTACAAATACACAAATCACTAAAAATGCGACACAGGTTAGAAAGGCCATAAAAAAAGCAAACCAAGCACTGGGGTTTATTTCTAGAGGTATAGAATTGAAAAGTAGGGAAGTTATGCTAAACCTGTATCGAACCTTGGATAGGCCACACTTAGAGTCCTGGGTACAGTTCTGGTCACTATATTATAAAAAGAATATAGATGCACTGGAGAGGGTGCAGAGAAGATTTACAAGGATGCGAGGGTATACATATCAGGAAAGGATGAACAGGCTAGGTCTCTTTTCACTTGAAAAAATGCTGAGGGGTGACCTAATAGAGATCTTTAAAATTATGAAAGGTTTTGATGGAGTGGATACAGAGAGAATGTTTCCACTTGTGGGGAAGAGCATAACTAGAGACCATCAATATAAGATAATCATCAAGAAATCCAATAGGGAATTCAGAAGAAACTCCTTTACCCAAAGAGTGGTGAGAATGTGGAACTCATTACCACAGGGAGTGGTTGAAGCGAATAGTATAGATGCATTTAAGGGGAGGCTAGACAAGCATATGAGGGAAAAGTAAATAGAGGGTTATGCTGATAGATTTAGATGAGGAAAGACAGGAGGAGGCTCGTGTGGAGCATAAACGCCGACATGGACTGGTTGGGCCGAATGGCCTGTTTCTGTGCTGTATATCCTATGCAATCCTATGTAATCACTGATTGCAGTCAATTTGTTGACATTACAGAGATAATTTTCTGAATTCACGCTCCCAGTGCATATGGAAATTCGATTGTGCGGTAAATGCCCTAATTTTCAATATGTACTCCTGGCATGCAAGGCTCCCTGCTGTGAGCACTGTCAGAAAATTATCCCATATTAGATATGTATAAATAGTTATTCCTGATTCTGAAAATAAATGGACAAAGGTTGGACATGCAAGATGATGTAGTGAATATTGTTCACGTGACATTGGGTTCTCCTGTGCTCAGTGAGTTCTGGGGGGGAGTGAACCAAATCGTACCAAAATCTTTGAGATTCACTGGCTAACTTAGATGCAGCTAGTGATTCTCAAAGCATTGCTTGTGTGGTAGTGCAACCGGAAAACAAAACATAAGCAACTCTCACTTATGCTGATGCTCCGGAGCAGAATGATATTCAAAATGACAATGGTAAGTGATCAGGGGGCGGGCGGTTCTGCAATAGGAAGGCATATAAAAAAAATTACATGTGCAGGTTGTGGAATAAAATGAATTTGGAAAGATTCTGTTTATTATGTAAAAAATCAAGATGAATGATGATCTGACTGTGTATAATTGTAATGACTGTATTACAAAACCAATTAAAGTCTTCAATTTAAAGAATTGTGAAGAGCCTGTGTTTTTAGAGAAAATTAATCCATTTTGCTGCATTTTTTCACAACACAACTGCTTGATCTTGATAAGTTGCAGTTGCTGCTGTCTTTGTGCTTCTGTTTGTCTGTCTCTCCTTTTCTGCTTCTGTCGCTCACTTACTTTTTTCTACGGCTTCTTTCTTCCTAACTCTGGTTTATGCTTCTCTCTCTGTCCACTTCTGCTTCAGTGCCTGTCGTTTATTAATTTTTTTATTTCTTTTTTGAGTGGGAGATGGTGGGTGACATGAGGTGGTGTGGCACGCAACAAGCCAGCAGTAGCTTCACGCTGCATTTGGGGTGGGTGTTGGAAGGAAAATTTGGCTCCCATCAACTTCCTTCTCATCCCCTCCCCCAGTCACTCATTATTGCCCCCGACCCACTCAGTCCCATCATGGTCCCTACCCTTCCACCTTCCCATTATCTCTTTCTCCTTCCACCACCCCATCACTACCTCTGCCTCTTTCCCTTTGAACAACAACTCAACTGCTGTACCTTCCCCTCCCCCTTGCTGTGCTGTCTCTCACTTCACCATGAATCCTCTAACCACTCGCACTGGCCTGCAGCATCTCCACTAGGGTTGCAAAGGGGTGGAAAGTTTCCGGTAAATTTCCAGAAATTTTCCACGGGAAGTTTAGCTTGGGAATTTTGGGAATTTTGCCCAAAAAAGCACATGCTAGCATAATATTGTTTTTTTTGTATTTCTTTCTTTTTTTTCCACAGGTCCTCTCTTAATATTACTAACAGAGATGGAATCTTAATTATTAAGGAATTTCTTAATCAATATATGTTTATCTTCTTACTTGGCTTGTTTTAATAATTACAAGTTTTGTGTGTGACTGTGAACAAATGTGTCCTGATTGGTTGGCTGAGTGGATGAGCGATTAGCTCCCTCTATTTGTAATATTTGCATATCGAATTGTGATTGGCCTGCAGGCATCTGTAAGAATGCTATAGTTTTTTTACGATCCAGGTTAGGGGTCCTGAGGGAAGTCATTTTGTTTTCTGCTGATGTTGTGATGATGCAGTAAGTAAATCAGACTTTATACCAAATAAACCAGTTACTTGTTGAACTCTGTTGTCCTTCAATTTAAAATATACAAAATAATACACTATTGGTGATGTAGCGTCATGTGTGTACAGGTCATGCTTCCATCACATGGAGCATCAGCAAAAATATACTCACCCTGTTGCAATCGTGCTGATCGACCGCAGTTCGACACAGAGATGAATGCCCTTTATTTCTCTGCATAGAACAATGCCACGTTTACCGTCGGATGTGTGGAAGCATTTTACCCCAGACATTAAAGATGGAAAGACTGTGTACATGTGCAAACACTGTAGAAAGCCATATGTAAAGAATGCCACAAAGATGCAGCAGCATTTATCCAAATGCAACAACTTCACTCAAAGCTCACAGCAGTCAGCCCAGAGTTCCTCTGCTTCCATTCAAGAAGATGATGGTTCTCATTCAGCATCAGGCTCCTTATCATCAGCAACTCCTGGCCCACTTGGAAGGTTCTTTGATACAATGGATAACCATAGCCAGAAGAATGCAGATGAGTGCCTTGCTCGAGCTGTATATGCAACAGGCTCACCCCTCATGCTCACAGCCAATGTGTACTGGAAGAGATTTTTCAATGTTATTCGCCCTGCATACTGTCCTCCCACCAGACATGCTTTGTCTACTTATTTGCTGGAGGCTGAGTATAACAGAGTCCAAGGAAAGCTCAAAGAACCGATAGCGATGGCAGACTGTGTTGCAGTTATCTCAGATGGGTGGTCAAATGTACGAGGGGAGGGCATCATAAATTACATCGTCTCCACTCCTCTCCCAGTGTTCTTCAAGAGCACAGACACGAAGGACAACAGACACACAGGCACATACATTGCTGATGAGCTGAAAGCGGTCATCAACGATCTTGGATCACAAAAGGTCTTTGCAGTAGTTACTGACAATGCTGCGAATATGAAGGCTGCTTGGGCTCAAGTGGAGGAGGCCGACCCTCATATTACGTCTATTGGGTGCGCAGCTCATGGGCTTAACCTGCTCCTCAAGGACATCATGGGTTTGAGAACCATGGAAGCACTGTACAAGAGAGCCAAGCAAGTTGTTAAGTATGTCAGGGGAAAACAGGTAGTTGCAGCAACCTACAACTCCAAGCAAATGACAAAGAACAAGAACACCACACTGAAGCTGCCCAACAACACTAGATGGGGTGGTGTTGTCATAATGTACAACAGCCTTCTGGAGGGTAAGGAGTCGCTGCAAGAAATGGCAATATCCCAGTCTGGGGATATGGAAACCACCATCAAGAAAATACTGCTGGATGATGTGTTTTGGGAGAGAGTGGTTAGCAGCCTTAAACTACCCTCACCAGTAGCATCTGCAATTGCTCAGATTGAAGGAGATGACGCTGTCTTGTCAGATGTTCTCAGGCTTTTTACTGATTTAAAAGAACAAATCAGCATTGCCCTACCCACATCCCTGCTGCTCAAAGCAGAGGAGAAGGCAATTGTTCAATTCATACAAACGCGTCAAGAATTTTGTGTCAAGCCGATTCATGCTGCAGCATACATGCTGGACCCAAAGCATGTTGGGAGACCAATACTTTCTGGAGAACAGATCAACAGCGCTTACAGTGTGATTTCTACCCTCTCACACCATCTCAATCTGGATGTGGGCAAAGTTCTGGGAAGTCTGGCAAAGTTCTCTACCAAGCAAGGTCTTTGGAATGGGGATGGGATATGGGAATCATGCAAGCATATCAGTGCACATACCTGGTGGAAGGGACTTTGTGCATCTGAGGCCCTGTCACCTATTGCATCGGTGATACTCCAAATCCCACCTTCATCAGCGGCCTCTGAACGAAACTGGTCACTTTTTGGGAATACGCATCCAAAGGTGCGCAACAGGCTGACTAACAAGAGAGTGGAGAAACTGGTGGCTATCCGGGCGAACCTACAACTTATTGAGCCAGATACAGAAGTGTCCACCACACAGCTGGACACTGACACAGAGGAGGAAATGGACACATCAGAGCCAGAGTCAGAGAATCAGGAGGAGCAATGAGGAGTAGAAGACTCATGAGTAGAAGACTCAAAGGGACAAAATAAGGACAAATTACAGGCTAAATAAGCTGACGCTCTTTTTATTTTATTTTAGATGGGTCTTTTTTGTGGGGGTTCAATAAAGTTCAAAATTATAACCTAAATAAAGTTTTGAAAGCCTGTTTTTATTTGTATGGAACAGTATGTCTATTTTGACGACAAAGATAATATAAGGGTCAGAGACAAAAACCATCAGTATGCAAAAAAACTCAAAATTCCCATAAATTCCCAAAATTCCCATAAATTCCCGAAAATTCCCATGGAAAGTTTCCTCTTTTAAAAATTCCCAGAATTTTGCAACCCTAATCTCCACTCAAGTGTATTTACAGTATGCAAAGCTTACTTTGGCATATTCCATTTTTAATCCTGTTATAGGAATTTATAATGCAGAAAATTGACAGGAGGTAGATGCAAATGTAAGATTTTTGAGATTTATTATATATTAAATTCAGGATGTGGGGCATGCAACCCATTGCAAACTCCTATGTCAACCTCCTCTAACAGAAAATCCTATTTTAAATGTTTCAACATTTAGCTGCAATACCTGTTATGCATGTACAGGAAACTCTTTGGTATCCGGCACCTACGGGACCGGGATGGTGCCGGTTGATTAAAAATTCTGGATAACAGAGAGGTATACCTACCAATTCAATTCAATTCAATTCAATTTTATTCGTCATATATGCAGCAGACGTGTGTACTGCACAATGAAATGTTGATTTTTGTGAGTCCTCCCAACATTGGAATAAATGTGGCATAACAATGATAAAAATACAAATAGAAATACAGTAATAATAAATAAAACAACAGTAATAAATAATAATAAATTATATGTTCATGAGTCTTATGGCCTGGGGGTAGAAGCTATTTCGAAACCTGCTGGTACGAGACCGTATGCTTCGGCCTCGTACCAGCAGGTTTCGAAATAGGGGGTGGCTCGTGTCTTTAATGATTCTCAGGGCCTTCCCCCGGCACCTCTCGGGGTAGATATCCTGGACAGTAGGTAGTTTAATTCCTAGGTACGAGAGCCCCGTTACACAACACATCGGTTACATGGCCATAGATCCAGGAGTCCCGGTTACACGGCCACAGGTGCAGGAACTCCGGTTACACAGCCACAGATCCAGGAGTCCCTGTTACACGGCCACAGGTGCAGGAACCCCGGTTACACGGCCACTAATATACAGTAAAACTTACCTGAACCTACTCCTGAATTTTGCCGGTTAATAGAGATTTCCAGATATTTAGGTGCCGTTTAAACAATAGTTTCCTGTAGATGGCGCTGCGATAGGACTTTCAATGTTAAAGGTGTAACTTCCCTGTCACACAATACCTGGGGACATCTTGCAGTAGGTTTAGCGAGAATGGTAGCATAGTGGTTATGTTACCGGACTAGTAATCCAGAGACTTGGACTAATGATCCGGAGACGTGAGTTCAAATACCACAGCAGCTGGGGAATTTAAATTCAGTTAATTAAATAAATCAGGAATAAAAAGCTAGTATCAGCAATGGTGACCATGAAACTATTGAAATGTTGTAAAAACCCATCTGGTTCTGGAAATCTACCATCCTTACCTGGTCTGGCCAAAATGTGACTCCAGACCCACAGCAATGTGTTTGACTCTTAACTGCCCTCTGAAATGGTCTAACAAGCCATTCAGTTGTAATAAACCACTACGAAAAACAATAAGAAAAAAAACAGACGGACCACCCGGCATTGACCTCGGCACCGGCTATGGACACAGCAATGGTAAACCCAGCCCAGTCAACCCTGCAAATTTCAGCATTACCATCGCCAAATCCACCACCAACAACCATTGACCAGAAACTTAACTGGACCAGCCACAATGGTTACAAGAGCAGGTCAGAGACTGGGTATTCTGCGGCGAGTGTCTCACCTCCTGACTCCCCAAAGCCTTTCCACCATCTACAAGGCACAAGTAAGGAGTGTGATGGAATACTCTCCACTTGCCTGGATGAGTGCAGCTCCAACAACACTCAAGAAGCTTGACACTATCCAAGACAAAGCAGCCCGCTTGATTGGATTCCCATCCACCACCTTAAACATTTACTCCCTCCACCACTGGTGTACCGTGGCTGTAGTGTGTAACATCTACAAGATGCACTGCAGCAACTCGCCAAGGCTTCTTTGGCAACACCTCCCAAACCCACAACCTCTTCCACCTAGAAGGACAAGGTTAGCAGGCACAACATGGAAACACCAGCACCTCCAAGTCACACACCATCCTGATTTGGAAGTATATCGCCATTCCTTCATCGTCACTGGGTGTAAATCCTGGAACTCCCTCCCTAATAGCACTGTGGGAATATCTTCACCACACGGACTGCAGCGGCTCAAGAAGGTGGCTGACCACCACTTTCTCAAGGGCAATTAGGGATGGGCAATAAATGCTGCTCTTGCCAGCAACGCCCACATCCCATGAACAAATAAATAAAAAGATTTTGACTTTGTGCGAGTGTAAAATGGGTGATAGCGAATCGCTGCCCATTTTACATCTCTCCCGATTTTTGACTTCAGGTGATGGAGCCGAAGAGGCCAAGCTTGGAATTATTCTTGTGGGGCTAGGGCAACAGAAGTACACTTGCAGGCTCCACAAAAATAACCTGGGCTGCTGCTGTCATAGAGTCATAGTTATAGAGTTATACAGCACAGAAAGAGGCCCTTCGGCCCATGGTGTCCGCGCCAGCCATCAAGCCCTGTCTATTCTAATCCCATTTTGCAGCACTTGGTCCATAGCCTTGTAAGCAATGGCGTTTCAAGTGCTCATCTAAATGCTTCTTGAATGTTGTGAGGGTTCCTGCCTCTACCACCCTTTCAGGCAGTGAATTCCAGATTCTAACCACCCGCTGGGTGAAAAAGTTTTTCCTCAAATCCCCTCTAAACCATCAAACTATGCCTTCTGGTTATTGACCCCTCTACTAAGGGGAAAAGCTCCTTTCTATTTACCCTATATATACCCCTCATAATTTTGTGCACCTCAATCAGGTCCCCCCTCAGCCTTCTCTGCTCTGAGGAAAAGAACCCCAGCCTGTCCAGTCTCTCTTCATAGCTGAAGCACTCCAGCCCAGGTAACATCCTGGTGAATCTCCTCTGCACCCTCTCCAATGCAATCACGTCCTTGCTATAGGTGTGGCGACCAGAACTGCACAGAGTATTCCAGCTGTGGCCTAACTAGCGTTTTGTACAGCTCCATCATAACCTCCCTGCTCTTATATTCTATGTCTCGGCTAATGAAGGCAAGTATCCCATATGCCTTCTTAAGCAGCTTAGTTACCTGCACTGCTGCCTTCAAGGATCTATGTACATGCACAACAAGGTCCCTCTGATCCTCTGTCCTTCCTAGGGTCCTACCACTCATTGGGCCAGAACTTCGAATCCCCACGGGTGAGTATGCGCTGGGTACTCACGCGTAGGCCCAACGAAAGTGCCGGTTATGTGCATGCACTGCACATGCGCGGGAAACTGGAACTTCCGTTCCCTTAAAGGAAGGGGTTCACAGGTCGAACGCGTGCGCCGGAGAGACAACGCGTACGCCTGGAACTTCCATTTTGTTTGCAGGTTTCTACGGGAGGGTAAGTCTCCAGGAGCTACGCTTGTAAAATTAAGTAAAATTAAAACATTTTTTCCACAGGTTTATTATTTTTAAATACTTTAAAGAAAGGTAAGCTTATTTTTAGCCCCATTAGAAACTGCAAATTAAATTTTTTTAATTTAAATTATTGCTTAAAATAGTTATTTTATGTCATTTATAGTTATTTTAAAAATGTGATTGAAAAAAAAAAATTATTTGAAGTTTTAGTGATGTTTTGTGGCTGTATAACTAGGGCTGTAGAGAGGGCTTTAAACTAACTAGTGGGGGGGAGGTTCCTAGAGAGCAAATAATAAAAATAACAACAGAGAAGGTCATAGACTTAGGTAGCAGCAGGGAAATTAAAAACCAGAGCGTGTCAGGAAGGGGCAGAAGGTATGGAGTAAAAGGTAAAGTAATAAAAAGGGCAAAAGCAGGAACTAAGTGTCACAAAACATCTTTGAAAGTTCTCTATCTGAATGCACGTAGCATTCGTAACAAAATAGAGGAGTTAATGGCACAAATAACTACATATGGGTATGATCTTGTGGCCATTACAGAAACATGGCTGCAGGGTGACAATGCCTGAGAATTAAACATACCAGGTTATTTAACGATCAGGAAGGACAGGCAGGAAGGAAGGGGAGGTGGGGTGGCTATGTTAATAAAGGAAGGAATCACTGTAATACAGAGAAATGATATTGGGTCAAAAGATCAGGATAATGAAACAGTCTGGGTGGAGGTAAGGAATAATAAGGGGAAAAAAACATTAGTGGGCATAGTCTATAGGCCTCCGAACAGTGGCAACTCTGTTGGACGGAGTATCAATCAGGAAATAGTTGAGGCTTGTAATAAGGGAACATCTATAATTATGGGGGATTTTAACTATCATATTAATTGGACAAATCAAATTGGGCAGGGCTGCCTTGAGGATGAGTTCATTGAGTGTATTAGGGATGGGTTTCTTGAGCAGTATGTAACTGAACCGACCAGGGGGCAAGCAACCTTAGATCTGGTCCTGTGTAACGAGATGGGATTAATTAAAAATGTCCTAGTAAAGGATCCCCTTGGAATGAGTGACCATAACATGGTTGAATTCCATATTCAATTAGAGGGTGAGAAGGTTGGATCTAAAACAAGCATGCTACACTTGAATAAAGGAGACTATGAAGGTATGAGAGCGGAATTGAGTAGAGTGGATTGGAAAAATAGATTAAAGGGTAAGACGATACATGATCAGTGGTGTACATTTAAGGAGTTATTTTACAACTGTAAGAGCCATGAAAGCTTAAGAAAATACTTTAAAATAGTGGTTAAATGGCATAATACAGTTAATTTACCTGACCGACTTATTGTATTAAGAAACCCCCTATTTTCTTGCTCCAGTAGTATAGTCCGAGACACCCCCTTCATTCTTGCCACAATGGTACAGTCCCTAAGCCACACATGGTGTGCAGCCATTTTACAGTTTAAACTGCACGTGGCTGAAGGAGGCAGAAGTTGTGAGGTTTGGAGCAATACAGTTTTTGACCGTGTTCGTTTATACGTGTTTGCTTTGTAATTCCGTTTGTTAAGTGTTATAGTAAACAGTTTAAAAGACAAAGCTACGTTTGGGAACATTTTATTTCGACACGCGTCTACTCGTTGTTAAAAGCCCCACAGCTCAGTGGCTGCCTGTTTGGAAACTAAGAAGCGCCACTACATTAGTCAAAAACTAGCTCCCTAAGAAGGAAAGGATGGAATCGTCGGCGAACGTATACATGAATGGTCACGGAGCCAGACGACAATATAAGAAAGCGAAGGTACAGTGACTGTTACTTGCTTTGTTCATTCTATTGAGAAGCTAAATAAGAGCTGCGGGTAAAATGGCCGAGGCCTTACGGAGCCAGGAGCTTCCCCCAGCCAGAAGGATTGCTGGCCAAAAGAGGGAAATAAAGCTCTCCCCAAAGGCAATGGAAGAGAAGTTACATAGAAGCATAGGTGCAAGGAAGGCTAAATTAGCTCAGATAACTGGAAAAATGAAGATAATTGATCGTCTCATGGAAGATAATGCTAATATTAAGAAAGCTGAAGACATAATGTATTACGATTTCTCCAAGCTGCATGAAGAATTTAATGTACTCAATGAAGATGTATTAGCACTTCTGTCTGAAGAAGAGGGAAACGCTGATCAGCACAACTGGTTTGATCTTAAATCAACCAGCATTAAGGACTATATCAAGGCCACGGAACAGTGGATGTTAAAGATTCGTCAAGATGCTGATACAGCAGAGAAAGACAAAGTTGACGATGAAGTCGGACCAGATGATAGCATTTCAGAGACTTCCGCCAGACCGAGCAAAAATCGAAAAGAAGGTAGCTCTGTTTCTGGACGCAGGTCAGTCGCTTCTACCACAAGCTCGTCGCGACGCATGAGAGCGGAGGTTGAACGGGCGGCGTTGATGGCGTGCGCAGCATCTTTAGCGGAGAAGCAAGCTCTTGAACGGGAAGAGGCCCAACTGCAGGTCCAAGAGGCCCAACTGCAGGCCCAACAGGCCCAACAGGCCCAACTGCAGGCCCAAGTGCGGGCCCAACAGGCCCAGGTGCAGGCAAAGAAAGAACAGCTGGAGATAAAAACAGCTATCGCGGTCTCAGACGCCAGGTTGAGTGCGTACGAAGATTATGAAGGCTCACGGGACGGCGGGAGCGAATACTGCCAGTCAATGTTGTCACATAGAGTTGGATCCAGGGCACCTTCAAGAGTTACAAGAGAGTCCGAAGGCAATCCCCTGGCATTACAGCATGGAAGAGTGGCCTCTCCACTAACAGGAGCACGTGATGCTACCCCAGACGTCAGACGGTCTAGACTAGACCCTGCTGATGACCACCAGAGGCCTGAAGACACAGGGAGAAGCCTATACCGAGTGATGCAACGTCAGAACGAAATTACAGAGATGCTTGTAAAACAACAGAATCTGTTTCGACTCCCTCAAAGAGACATACCAGTGTTCCAAGGCGACCCACTCAAGTATAAGCCCTTCATCAGATCCTTTGAAAAGCCATTGACACCAAAACAGAGAGCAGCAGTGACAAGTTGTACTACCTGGGACAGTACACCAGTGGTAAACCACAAGACCTGGTCAGAAGCTGTGAACACATGAGACCGGACCGGGGATACATAGAAGCCAGGAAGTTGCTGCAGGAGCACTATGGTAATGAGCTGAAGATAGCCACTGCATATATTGAAAAGGCTACCAAGTGGCCACAGATCAGATCGGAGGACGGAGAGGCATTGAACGCATATGTTCTTTTCCTCATAGGATGTCGCAACACCATGGAGGATGTTGAATTCATGGAAGAGATGGACAATCCTACGACTATGAGAATCATCATCTCTAAGCTTCCTTACAGGATGAGAGAACAATGGAGAAGAACAGCCTTTGAGATAATGGAGAGACGGAAAAGTAGAGCCAGGTTTGCAGACTTAGTGAATTTCATAGACAAACAGGCTAAAATTGCTAGGGACCCATTGTTTGGAAACATCCAGGATGTCAACCCTACCACCGATGGAAGAGTGAAAGCCAAGCCTGTTGAATCAAAGACTCTCAGGAAAGGTGGTCCCTGGGGAAGCAGCTTTGCAACTATCGTCACTCAGGCCGAGGAAGAAAGGCCCCAGAACTCATCTCCCAAAAGGAGCAGCACAGTGACGTCTGCTAATGCCTTTCAGAAGCCATGCTTATTCTGCCAGAAGAATCATACATTGGATTTCTGCAGCGACATCAAAGCACAGCCACATAAGGACAGAATCGAATTCCTGAAGTACAACGGCCTATGTTTTGGATGTCTCTCTCAGGGGCACCTGAGTAGAAACTGTAAGCAAAGAACAACATGCAGAGAGTGCACTCGGAAACATCCCAGTCTGCTGCATATCCATAAAGAAGAACAAGTCTCTAAGAAGAGTGAAGAAAACAATACCGACGAGAAGGTTGTTTCAAGTGCTCTGGTGTCGCTAGAACCAGAGACTTGTGGACTCACTGGGGCCGGTGACAGTGACTGTATTCTTGCCATCGTACCAGTAAAGATCAAGTCTAAGAGGAGCGAGAAGCTTGTGGAGACTTACGCCTTCATGGATCCAGGTAGCTCAGCAACGTTCTGCACAGAATCACTCATGCGACAGCTGAACGTTAGAGGCAGAAGAACAGAAATCCTATTACGCACCATGGGTCATGAGAAGTCAATGCAAAGTTATATCCTGTCAGACTTAGAAGTGTGTGGACTTGAAGAGAAGGACTTCATAGACCTGCCTAATGTTTTCACACAGAGGGAGATTCCTGTTAGAATAGGGAACTTAGCCCTGCAGAAGGATGTGGATAGATGGCCTTACCTAGAAAAGGTGCATCTCCCATACATTGAAGCAGAAATTGGCCTATTAATTGGAACCAATGCCTACAAAACTATGGAGCCATGGCAGGTGATAAACAGCAAGGATGATGGACCCTACGCCGTCAGGACAGCCCTTGGATGGGTAGTCAATGGACTGGTAAGGAGAGATGATGGCAACAAGTCGAACAAGGAGGAACGACAAAACGTCACAGTTAATCGCATCTCTATCGCAAGCATTGAAGAGCTGTTGATACAGCAGTTCAACGCAGACTTCTCAGAACGCAGCTGTGAGGAAAGGACAGAGATGTCACAAGAAGACCATCAGTTCATGGATTTGATGACAAGGTCTACACAGTTCATTGATGGCCACTATCACATTGGTTTGCCACTGAGAAGACAGACCGCGAAGATGCCGAACAATCGCTGCATAGCAGAACAACACGCCATCAGTCTAAAGAGAAAGCTGAACAAGAACCCCGACTTTCACGAAGACTACAAAGGCTTCATGAGAAACATCATAGCGAAAGGCTATGCTGTAAAAGTGCCCGAGGAACAGTTGAACAGAGACGATGGAAGGGTCTGGTACATTTCTCATCACGGTGTGTATCACCCAAAGAGGAAAAAGTTCCGGGTAGTGTTTGACTGCGCCGCCTCATTCAGAGGAACTTCACTGAATGACCAGCTGCTTCAAGGTCCTGATCTTACTAATACCCTCATTGGCGTCTTGACTAGGTTTAGACAAGAGCTCGTTGCCATGATGGCAGACATAGAATCAATGTTCTACCAAGTCAGAATCCCTGATGAAGATGCTGATCTTCTGCGTTTCCTTTGGTGGCCAGATGGCGACGTTAGTCAAGCGATGGTGGAATGTAGAATGGCCGTACACTTGTTCGGAGCCACATCATCTCCCAGCTGTGCAAGCTACGCTCTCAGAAAAACTGCAGAAGATGGCAAAGGCAAAGCACCATCAGAGGCTGTGGAGACAATCTTCAGAAACTTTTATGTCGATGACCGTCTGAAGTCCATGTCAACAGAAGACGATGCCATCGCACTGTCAAGAGACCTTAGAACTCTGTGTTCGAATGGAGGATTCCATCTGACTAAGTGGATAAGCAACAGCAGAGCAGTTCTAGCTTCTATCCCAGAAAAGGAAAGAGCCACTGAAGTCAAAGATCTGGACCTGAGCCACGATGTCCTTCCTATCGAGAGAGCTCTTGGTGTACAATGGTGCATTGAGTCAGACACGTTCAACTTCAGGATAATGGTGAACGAAAGACCATCCACAAGACGAGGGATTCTCTCTGTGGTCAGTTCCATCTACGACCCTCTCGGATTCCTGGCACCACTCATTCTGCCGGTGAAGCTGATGCTACGAGAGCTGTGTAGAGACAAGAGAGGATGGGATGAAGATATCCCAGAAGGTCAAGCTCAGAGATGGCGCAGATGGTTGACAGATTTGCAACAACTTTCTAGCTTCAACGTCAGTAGATGCATCAAGCCCGCGAGTTTTGGAGTTACAAAGATGGCTCAACTACATCATCTCTCGGATGCCAGTGAGGACGGCTATGGCACGGCTACTTACCTCTTGCTGACAAATCAACAGGGCCAGAAACATTGTGCCTTCCTCATGGGGAAATCCAGGGTGGCTCCGCTGAAGCAGGTCACCATCCCGAGACTGGAATTGACGGCAGTGGTTGTTGCAGTTAAAGTTGACCAGGTGATGCGGAAAGAGTTACAGCTCCCATTAGAAGAATCTGTCTTCTGGACGGATAGCACGACGGTGCTGAAGTATATAGAGAATGAGAAGATACGCTTCAAGACCTTCGTAGCAAACAGAATCTCACCCATTAGAGAAGCTACACAACCATCTCAATGGAGGTACGTAAACACCTCATTAAACCCAGCAGATCAAGCCTCACGAGGATTGAAGGCTGAAAACTTCATGAGGAGTGAAACTTGGATACAAGGCCCAAGTTATCTGCTGGAAACAGAGAGATCATGGCCAGAAAGACCAGATATGCCAAGTCAGATTGCTGAAGACGACGTCGAAGTCAAGAGATCAGTCACAGTAAATCTCATAAATACGAAAGAGAACTTTGACACAGTGAACAAGCTTGTTAACCATTTCTCAGGATGGCACCAGTTGAGGAAAGCAGTTGCATGGTTTCTAAGGTTGAAAGAGTTGCTGCTACACCTGAGCGGTAAGAGAAAAGAGTACCGAGCCACTATCAGTCAGTCTGAAAGTAACCCTGATAAGCAGAGAATGCTTCTACAGCAGTATATGCATCAGCACAAGACCACATTGGGCAAGAATTCATTGACCGTGGAGGATTTGGCCAAGGCTGAGAAGGAGATAGTTCGCTTCAGTCAAAGACAAAGATACCCAGAAGAAATCGAAGCTCTACAGCGAAATACTCCAATCAAGAAAGGTAGTCATATCTACAAGCTGGACCCTACACTGCAAGATGGAGTACTGAGGGTGGGAGGGAGACTAAAAAAATCTGCTATGCCAGAGGAGGCCAAGCATCCTGCTATCCTTTCTAAGGACCTCCGGGTTGCTACACTCATTCTTCAGCATATACACCAGAGTATTGGACACAGTGGGAGGAATCACGTGCTTGCGAAGCTAAGACAAAGATACTGGATTCCAGGAGCTAATTCCGTAATAAGAAAAATACTCTCTGAATGCATTGTTTGCAGACGGTTACACGCTAGAGCTGGGGAGCAGAAAATGGCAGACCTGCCTGAAGACCGTTTGTTACCAGACAAGCCTCCATTTACAAACGTAGGGGTGGACTATTTCGGGCCTTTCGAGGTAAAGCGAGGATGGAGCCTTGTCAAGAGATATGGTGTGCTTTTCACTTGTTTGACCATCAGAGCAGTTCATATTGAGGTGGCACACACGCTTGACACTGATTCCTGTATTAACGCCTTGCGGCGCTTTGTCTGTAGAAGAGGACAGGTGTCCATTATGCGTTCTGATAATGGCACTAATTTCGTCGGAGCGGAGAGAGAACTACGGGAAGCTATTGAAGGTTGGAATCAGCTTAAAATACAGGAAGCCATGATGCAAACAGGAATTAAGTGGATCTTCAATCCTCCGGCTGCATCCCACCACGGAGGTGTCTGGGAAAGACAGATACGCACCGTAAGAAAACTACTCAGTTCTGTACTGAAGCAGCAAGCGCTTGACGACGAGGGACTCCCAACCGTTCTGTGCGAGGTCGAAGCCATCATTAATGACCGACCGATAACTAAGACATCAGATGATCCCAATCACCTCGAAGCCCTGACTCCGAACCACCTGTTGTTGTTGAAAACACAGCCAGCCATGCCCCCGGGAGTCTTCAAAAAGGAAGATCTGTATGCCCGTCGGAAGTGGAGGCAAGTTCAGTATATGTCAGACCTTTTCTGGACCAGATGGACAAGAGAATACTTACCTCTGCTACAGGAGCGTCAAAAATGGTCCAAAATAAAGAGGAACTTCATTGTCGGAGACATTGTCTTAATCGTGGACGATTCAGCCCCTAGAAATTCTTGGTTGATGGGAAAAATGATTAAGACCATGCCAGACTCCAGAGGCGTCGTTCGTCGCGTTCGTTTGCAAACCAAGACCAGTACCCTGGAAAGACCGATCACAAAGCTCTGCCTGCTACAAGAAGCAGCGTGAAAGGTTCCTGAACGAAAAAAGTGGACACTTATAATGTAAATATGTTGAACTCATTAGTTTATGGCTCTTAATGTTTGAGTAATTGATATGCTTCATGTGCCTAGTCAATTAGGGGCCGGAATGTAAGAGCCATGAAAGCTTAAGAAAATACTTTAAAATAGTGGTTAAATGGCATAATACAGTTAATTTACCTGACCGACTTATTGTATTAAGAAACCCCCTATTTTCTTGCTCCAGTAGTATAGTCCGAGACACCCCCTTCATCCTTGCCACAATGGTACAGTCCCTAAGCCACACATGGTGTGCAGCCATTTTACAGTTTAAACTGCACGTGGCTGAAGGAGGCAGAAGTTGTGAGGTTTGGAGCAATACAGTTTTTGACCGTGTTCGTTTATACGTCTTTGCTTTGTAATTCCGTTTGTTAAGTGTTATAGTAAACAGTTTAAAAGACAAAGCTACGTTTGGGAACGTTTTATTTCGACACGCGTCTACTCGTTGTTGAAAGCCCCACAGCTCAGTGGCTGCCTGTTTGGAAACTAAGAAGCGCCACTACAACAACTTCCAAAAAATATATATTCCACTGAGAAGAAAAGGGTGTAAAAGAAAAGACAGCCATCCGTGGCTAAGTAAAGAAATTAAGGATAGTATTTGACTAAAAACAAGGGCATATAAAGTAGCCAAATCTAGTGGGAGGATAGAGGATTGGGAAAACTTTAAAAGACAGAAAAAAATAACAGAAACATTGATTAAGAAAGGGAAGATAGATTATGAAAGTAAATTAGCAAAAAATATAAAAACAGATAGTAAGAGTTTTTATAGTTATATTAAAAGAAAAAGGGTGGCTAAAGTAAATGTTGGTCCCTTAGAGGATGAGACTGGGAAATTAATGGTGGGAAATATGGAGATGGCAAAAACACTGAATGAATATTTTACATCAGTCTTTACAGTAGAAGACACTAAGAATATCCCAACACTGGACAAACAGGGGGCTAAAGGGGGGGGAGGAGCTAAACACGATCAAAATCACTAAGGAAGTGGTACTCGGTAAAATAATGGGACTCAAGGCGGATAAATCACCTGGACCTGATGGCTTACATCCTAGGGTCTTGAGGGAAGTGGCGGTAGGGATTGTGGATGCATTGGTAATAATTTTCCAAAACTCCCTGGACTCAGCAAAGGTCCTGGCAAACTGGAAAACTGCTAATGTAACACCCTTATTTAAAAAGGGCAGTAGACAGAAGCCTGGAAACTATAGACCGGTTAGCCTAACATCTGTGATAGGTAAAATTTTGGAGTCCATTATTAAGGAGACAGTAACAGGACATTTGGATAATCATAATTTAATAGGACAAAGTCAGCATGGTTTTATGAAGGGGAAGTCATGTTTGACAAATTTGCTGGAGTTCTTTGAGGAAGTAACGTATAGGGTGAATAAAGGGGAACCAGTGGACGTAGTGTATTTAGACTCCCAAAAGGCATTTGACAAGGTGCCACACAAAAGATTATTGCTTAAGATAAAAAATCACGGGATTGGGGGTAATATTCTGGCATGGATAGAGGATTGGCTATCTAACAGAAGGCAGAGAGTTGGGATAAATGGTTCATTCTCAGACTGGCAATCAGTAACTAGTGGTGTTCCGCAGGGGTCAGTGCTGATTCCCCAAATCTTTACAATCTATATTAACAATTTGGAGGAGGGGACCGAGTGTAACATATCAAAGTTTGCAGATGATACTAAGATGGGAGGAAAGTAGTGAGTGAGGAGGACATAAAAAACCTGCAAGGGGACATAGACAGGCTAAGTAAGTGGGCAGAGATTTGGCAGATGGAATACAATACTGGAAAGTGTGAGGTTATGCACTTTGGCAGGAAAAATCGTAGAGCAAGTTATTATCTTAATGGCAAGAAACTGGAAAGTACTGAAGTACAAAGGGATCTGGGGGTCCTGGTGCACGAAATTCAAAAGGTTAGTATGCAGGTGCAGCAAGTGATTAAGAAGGCCAATGGAATGTTGGCTTTCATTGCTAGGGGGATAGAATATAAAAATAGGGAGGTATTGCTTCAGTTGTACAAGGTATTGGTGAGACCGCACCTGGAATACTGCGTACAGTTTTGGTGTCCATACTTAAGAAAGGACATACTTGCTCTCGAGTCAGTACAAAGAAGGTTCACTCGGTTAATCCCGGGGATGAGGGGATGGACATATGAGGAGAGGTTGAGTAGATTGGGACTCTACTCATTGGAGTTCAGAAGAATGAGAGGTGATCTTATTGAAACATATAAGATTGTGAAGGGGTTGGATCGGGTGGATGCGGGGAAGATGTTCCCGATGATGGGTGAAACTAGAACTAGGGGGCATAGTCTTAGAATAAGGGGCTGCTCTTTCAAAACTGAGATGAGGAGGAACTACTTCACTCAGAGGGTGGTAAGTCCATGGAATATGCTGCCCCAAAAAGCTGTAGAAGCTACATCATTACATAAATTTAAAACAGAAATAGACAGTTTCCTAGAAGTAAAGGGAATTAAGGGTTACGGGGAGCGGGCAGGAATTTGGACATGAGTCTAGGTTCGGATCGGTCATGGCCCTATGGGTAGTGGAGCGGGCCCAGGGGCCATGTAGCCTGATCCTGCTCCTATTTCGTGTGTCTAATTCTGTTAGATTCAGGAGATGGTTCTGTGATAGTGGATTGGCGGTTAGGATCAGATCAGCCATGATCTTATTGAATGGCGGAGCAGGCTCGAGGGGCCGATTGGCCTACTCCTGCTCCTATTTCTTATGTCCTTATGTTCTTATGTATTGTATTCATAGATTTGACAGCTCTTCCTGTCAAATCTATGAATACAGATTCCCTGCTGCCATTGGCTCTCCATGGCCCATGTGATCCCAGGGGACGCATCGAACTAACTGAGCCCCTGGGATACGGAAGCACTGCGCACCGACAGTTGGAGGAGGCCCAGGATCGGAATCCCACGCGGGCCCACAGCACAATGGCCGGCGCACTAGGCAAGGGCAGGTTGGAGGCTTGCACCCGCGGGAAGCCTCCGACCTGAATTTCTGGGCCATTGTGTATTCCCTTGCCATGTTAGTCCTCCCAAAATGCATCACCTCACACTTTTCAGGGTTAAATTCCATTTGCCACTGTT
Source organism: Somniosus microcephalus (assembly GCF_052327205.1). Lineage (NCBI taxonomy): Eukaryota > Metazoa > Chordata > Chondrichthyes > Squaliformes > Somniosidae > Somniosus > Somniosus microcephalus. The sequence goes on along the minus strand of NC_140992.1, from coordinate 40,418,279 downwards.
CTGCCCATCTAACCAACCAGTCCATATCGTCCTGTAGCCTGAGGCATCCCTCCTCGCTATTTACCACTCCACCAATTTTTGTGTCATCTGCGAACTTACTGATCATACCTCCTACATTCATATCTAAATCATTAATGTACACTACAAACAGCAAAGGACCCAGCCCCTATTCCTGCGGTGCACCACTGCACACAGGCTTCCAGTCACAAAAACAACCTTCGACCATCACTCTCTGCCTCCTGCCACTAAGCCAATTTTGGATCCAATGTGCCAAATTGCCCTGGATCCCATGGGCACTTACCTTCTTGACCAGTCTCGCATGTGGGACTTTGACAAAAGCCTTACTGAAGTCCATGTAAACTATATCAACTGCACTACCCTCATCCACACACCTAGTCACCCCCTCGAAAAATTCAATCAAATTGGTTAGACATGATCTCTCCCTGACAAAGCCATGCTGACTATCCTTGATTAATCCTTGCCTCTCCAAGTGGAGTCTAATTCTGTCCCTCAGAATTTTTTCCAATATTTTCCCTACCACTGATGTTAGGCTCACTGGCCTGTAATTCCCTGGTTTATCCCTACTACCCTTCTTGAATAATGGTACTATGTTAGCTGTTCTCCAGTCCTCTGGCACCTCCCCTGTGGCCAGAGAGGTTCTGAAAATTTGTGTCAGAGCCCCTGCAATCTCCTCCCTTACCTCACACAGCAGCCTGGGATACATCTTGTCTGGGCCTGGGGATATATCCACTTTTAAGCCCACTAAAACCGCTAGTACCTCCTCTCTCTCAATACTAATTTGTTCAAGTATATCACAATCCCCCTCTCTGATTTCTATGCCTACATCATCCTTCTCCATAGTGAACACAGGTGCAAAATATTCATTTAAAACCTCACCTACATCTTCTGACTCTACACACAGACTGCCACTTTGGTCCCTAATGGGCCCTACTCTTTCCCTGGTTATCCTCTTGCACTTAATATACTTTTAAAACACCTTGGGATTTTCCTTCATTTTGCCCGCCGGTATTTTTTCATGCCCCCTCTTCGCTCTCCTAATTTCTTTTTTAATACCCCCTTGCACTTTCTATACTCCTCTAGGGCTTCCACAGTTTTTAGTCCTTTGTATCTGCCAAAAGCCTCCCTTTTTTTCCTAATCCATTCTTGTATATCCCTTGACATCCAGGGTTCCCTGGGCTTGTTGGTCCCACCTTTGACCGTTACAGGAACATGTTGACGTTGTACACTCTCTATTTACTTTCTGAAAGACTCCCACTGCTCTGATGTGCATTTTCCTACAAGTAGCTGATCCCAGTCCACTTTGGCCAGATCCTGCCTTATCATATTAAAATCGGCCTTCCCCCAATTTAGAACCTTTATTTCTGGTCCATCTTTGGCCTTTTACATGACTACCTTAAATCTCACCAAATTATGGTCACTGTCACCAAAATGCTCTCTTACTGACACTTCTACCACTTGCCTGGCTACATTCCCTAGAATTAGGTCCAGTACCGTCCCCTCTCTTGTAGGACTTTCTACATGCTGGCTCAAAAAGCTCTCCTGGATGCACTTTAAGAATTCCGCACCCTCTAAGCCTTTCACACTCTGACTATCCCAGTTAATATTGGGGAAGTTGAAATCCCCTACAATTATTATCCTATTATTTCTACACTTCTCTGGGATTTGCCTACATATCTGTTCCTCGATCTCCTCCTAACTGTTTGGGGGCCTATAGTACACTCCCAGCAAAGTGCTTGCCCCCTTTTTGTTTTTAAGTTCTACCCATATGGTCTTATTAGAGGAACCTGCTAAGATATCATCCCTCCTTACAGCAGTAATTGACTCCTTGATTAATAATGCGACACCCCCTCCTCTTTTACACCCCCCTCTGTCACCCCTGAAGATTCTATACCCCGGAATATTGAGCTGCCAGTCCTGCCCCTTCCTCCACCATGTCTCTGTGACAGCAACAATATCATACTCCCATGTGTTCATCAACACCTTCAATTCATCTGCCTTACTCGCAAGATTCCTTGCATTAAAATAAATGCCAACCAGCCTTGCCATACTCCCTTGTGCAATTACATATTTGCTCTGCCTTCCAGGCTGAATTGTTTTTTCCTCTATATTTGGCTGTGCATCAGCCCCTACTATAGCTCCACTCAGTATCCCATCCCCCTGCCAAATTAGTTTAAATCCCCCCAACAGTACTAGCAAACCTCCCCACAAGGATGCTGGTTCCGTTCCGGTTCGGGTGCAAACTCTCTGACTTGTACAGGTCCCACCTTCCCCAGAAGCAGACCCAGTGATCCAGGAAGCTAAAGTCCTCCCTCCTGCACCAACTCTTTAACCACGCATTCATCTGCTCTATCCTCCTATTCCTATACTCACTAGCACATGGCACGAGGAGTAATCCAGAGATTATAACCTTTGAGGTCCTGCTTTTTAAGCTGCTACCTAGCTCCCTAAATTCTTGTTGCAGGACCTCATCCCTCTTTCTACCCAAGTCGTTGGTACTAATGTGAACCACGACCTCTGGCTGTTCACCCTCCCCCTTCAGAATGCCCTGCAGCCGTTCAGTGGCATCCTTGACCCTGGCACCAGGGAGGCAACATACCATCCTGGAGTCACATCTGCGGCCACAGAAATGTCTATCTGTTCCCCTTACGATAAAATCCCCTATCACTATTGCTCTCCCACTCTTTTTACTCCCCTCCTGTGCAGCTGAGCCACTCGTAGTGCCACGGACTTGGCTCTTGCTGCATTCCCCTGAGAAACCATCTCCCCCATCAGTATCCAAAACGGAAAATCTGTTGGAGAGGGAAATAGATCCAGGGGACTCCTGCACTAACTTCCTAGTTCTTTTACTCTGTCTGGCGGTCACCCATTTTCTGTCTGCCTGTGCACTCTTTACCTGCGGTGTGACCACCTCATTAAACGTGCTATCCACGAAGATCTCAGCTTCACGGATGCTCCACAGTGACTCCAGCCACAGCTCCAGCTCCGAAACGCGGATTTCGAGTAGCTGCAGCTGGAGAAACTTCCTGCACATGTGTTCGCCCTGGACACCTAAAATGTCCCTGACTTTCCGCATAGCACAGGAGGAGCACTCCACACTGCCGAGCTGCCCTGCCATGTCCTATCCTTAATTTACTCCCTTTACTTCCTTTAAATTAAAGAATATTAAATACACCAGGGATCTTACTTTCCTTTAAACACTACTTACTCTAAACCAGAGACCTTACTTTTACATTAACGACTGGACTGTAGAAATACTCACCGGGTCCTACTTACCAATCAGTTCCTTCGGTTATGACGTAACTTTAGCAATTTTGCAGTTGGTGTTGTTTGACTGCTCCCACTCTCGGACTCTTTCCTTGGTATAAAGTAAGAACCAATTCCCAACTCGCAGCACTCTGTTTAAACTGCACTTTTATTTTTCTCCAGATGCGGTTGGGGGGTGTCACAGAGCCGAACTCCCGTTGGTTCTCCATCCCCTCTTGTGCAGATTTTTAGCTCCTGCTCTCCTGGAAGCTGACAAAGATAGAAAAAGAAAGGAACACCTCCCTCCCCGAACTCCCTCACTCACCAAACTTGCAGATTAACACTATGTTCCAATCTGCACTCCGTGCTGTTCTGGGATCCCCACCCTCCCCAAACATACTTACCTTGCTGCTGGCAGTGGCGGCTCGATTTTGGGAGGCCTCAATCTGGCGAGCTGCATTGGGATGTCCATTTGGTGCCTCATAGCCTGCTGGCCCCATGCTAATGATGCTGCTGCCTCAAAATTGTGGTCACATCTTCACCACAGTAAGAGCGATTGGCCAGTGCTACAACAGTCAAAATCAACCTGTGCCACCAAAGCCCTACAGGCTTGGTGTCTGTGAAGCCTTGAGCTTCAGGAGATAGAAGGGAGCAGGGAGGAGTAAAGAAAACATAGAATTTTAATCGATCATCCCTTCGGTCAAATGGGCTGCTATCACCAGCTCTCGAGGCCTGGCACCAACACACAAACAGCATGGTGCCTAATCACACTTTCATCATGCAAACCCACTGCTCTCTATAAGTAAGCTGTGGGCTGATATTAACACAAAAATTCAATTTTTTACCCGGGGCGGGAATCGTGCATGCGGGTAGGGGGGGAGGGGGGGCACGGCGGTGTCAAGCTCCCATGACATTTTTGGCCGTGAGGTCCAGACAATTTAAACTCCTGTGACTCATTTTAATAAGATTGACAGGCTGGCCACATGCCCACATTGTGCACTCAATTTAGGCGTGATTCCCGATTCCTACTTAAAGGTTGCACGATTTCAAGGTTGTATCCCCTATTTGGATTTTTCATTGTGCAACTGTGGAACACATTTTTAGCAGACAGCTCCTCATGGAAAGAAAGAAAGACTTGCATTTATATAGCGCCTTTCACTACCACTGGACGTCTCAAAGCACTTTACAGCCAATGAAGTATTTTTGGAGTGGAGTCACTGTTGTAATGTGTGAACCGTGGCAGCTAATTTGTGCACAGCAAGCTCCCACAAACATCAATGTGATAATGGCCAGATAATCTGTTTTAGCAATGTTGATTGAGGGATAAATACTGCTCTTCTTCGAAATAGTGCCACGGGATCTTTTACATCCACCTAAGAGAGCAGATGGGGCCTCGGTTTAATGTCTTATCTGAAAGACGGCACCTCCAACAGTGCAGCGCTCCCTCAGCACAGGTTAAGAAACAAAGGATGGCTCTAGATGAAGTGTAAATTCTGCTGGCAGAATGAAAGACAGCTGCCATGTGGGGGAGAAGAAAAAAGACACAGACAAAAAGTGTGGATAAAAAAATATATATATATATGATAGGGGACAAGGTTATGATCTGAAATTTTTGAACTCTATGTTGAGTCCAGAAGGCTGTAAAGTGCCTAATTGAAAGATGAGGTGCTGTTCCTCGAGCTTACGCTGAGAACATAAGAACATAAGAAATAGGAGCAGGAGTAGGCCAATCGGCCCCTCGAGCCTGCTCCGCCATTCAATAAGATCATGGCTGATCTGATCCTAACCGCCAATCCACTATCACAGAACCATCTCCTGAATCTAACAGAATTAGACACATGAAATAGGAGCAGGATCAGGCTACATGGCCCCTGGGCCCGCTCCGCTACCCACAGGGCCATGACCGACCCGAACCTAGACTCATGTCCAAATTCCTGCCCGCTCCCCGTAACCCTTAATTCCCTTTACTTCTAGGAAACTGTCTATTTCTGTTTTAAATTTATGTAATGACGTAGCTTCTACAGCTTTTTGGGGCAGCATATTCCATGGACCTACCACCCTCTGAGTGAAGTAGTTCCTCCTCATCTCAGTTTTGAAAGAGCAGCCCCTTATTATAAGAATATGCCCCCTAGTTATGGTTTCACCCATCATCGGGAACATCCTCCCCGCATCCACCCGATCCAACCCCTTCACAATCTTATATGTTCCAATAAGATCGCCTCTCATTCTTCTGAACTCCAATGAGTAGAGTCCCAATCTACTCAACCTCTCCTCATATGTCCATCCCCTTAACCGAGTGAACCTTCTTTGTACTGACTTGAGAGCAAGTATGTCCTTTCTTAAGTATGGACACCAAAACTGTACGCAGTATTCCAGGTGCGGTCTCACCAATACCTTGTACAACTGAAGCAATACCTCCCTATTTTTATATTCTATCCCCCTAGCAATGAAAGCCAACATTCCATTGGCCTTCTTAATCACTTGCTGCACCTGCATACTAACCTTTTGAGTTTCGTGCACCAGGACCCCCAGATCCCTTTGTACTTCAGTACTTTCCAGTTTCTTGCCATTAAGGTAATAACTTGCTCTACAATTTTTCCTGCCAAAGTGCATAACCTCACACTTTCCAGTATTGCATTCCATCTGCCAAATCTCTGCCCACTTAATTAGCCTGTCTATGTCCCCTTGCAGGTTTTTTATGTCCTCCTCACTCACTACTTTCCCTCCCATCTTAGTATCATCTGCAAACTTTGATATGTTACACTTGGTCCCCTCCTCCAAATCGTTAATATAGATTGTAAAGAGTTGGGGACCCAGCACTGACCCCTGCGGAACACCACTAGTTACTGATTGCCAGTCTGAGAATGAACCATTTATCCCAACTCTCTGCCTTCTGTTAGATAGCCAATCCTCTATCCATGCCAGAATATTACCCCCAATCCCATGATTTTTTATCTTAAGCAATAATCTTTTGTGTGGCACCTTGTCAAATGCCTTTTGGAAGTCTAAATACACTACGTCCACTGGTTCCCCTTTATCCACCCTATATGTTACTTCCTCAAAGAACTCCAGCAAATTTGTCAAACATGACTTCCCCTTCATAAAGCCATGCTGACTTTGTCCTATTAAATTATGATTATCCAAATGTCCTGTTACTGTCTCCTTAATAATGGACTCCAAAATTTTAACTACCACAGATGTTAGGCTAACCGGTCTATAGTTTCCAGCCTTCTGTCTACTGCCTTTTTTAAATAAGGGTGTTACATTAGCAGTTTTCCAGTCTGCCGGGACCTTTGCCGAGTCCAGGGAGTTTTGGAAAATTATTACCAATGCATCCACAATCCCTACCGCCACTTCCCTCAAGACCCTAGGATGTAAGCCATCAGGTCCAGGTGATTTATCCGCCTTGAGTCCCTTTATTTTAACGAGTACCACTTCCTTAGTGATTTTGATCGTGTTTAGCTCCTCCCCCCCTTTAGCCCCCTGTTTGTCCAGTGTTGGGATATTCTTAGTGTCTTCTACTGTAAAGACTGATATAAAATATTCATTCAGTGTTTTTGCCATCTCCATATTTCCCACCATTAATTTCCCGGTCTCATCCTCTAAGGGACCAACATTTACTTTAGCCACCCTTTTTCTTTTTAGATAACTATAAAAACTCTTACTATCTGTTTTTATATTTTTTGTTAATTTACTTTCATAATCTATCTTCCCTTTCTTAATCAATCTTTTTGTTATTTTTTGCTGTCTTTTAAAGTTTTCCCAATCCTCTATCCTCCCACTAGATTTGGCTACCTTATATGCCCTTGTTTTTAGTCGAATACTATCCTTAATTTCTTTACTTAGCCACGGATGGCTGTCTTTTCTTTTACACCCTTTTCTTCTCAGTGGAATATATATTTTTTGGAAGTTGTAAAATAACTCCTTAAATGTACACCACTGATCATGTATCGTCTTACCCTTTAATCTATTTTCCCAATCCACTCTACTCAATTCCGCTCTCATACCTTCATAGTCTCCTTTATTCAAGCTTAGCACGCTTGTTTGAGATCCAACCTTCTCACCCTCTAATTGAAAATGGATTTCAACCATGTTATGGTCACTCATACCAAGGGGATCCTTTACTAGGACATTTTTAATTAATCCTGTCTCGTTACACAGGACCAGATCTAAGGTTGCTTGCCCCCTGGTCGGTTCAGTTACATACTGCTCAAGAAACCCATCCCTAATACACTCAATGAACTCATCCTCAAGGCAACCCTGCCCAATTTGATTTGTCCAATTAATATGATAGTTAAAATCCCCCATAATTATAGATGTTCCCTTATTACAAGCCTCAACTATTTCCTGATTGATACTCCGTCCAACAGAGTTGCCACTGTTCGGAGGCCTATAGACTACGCCCACTAGTGTTTTTTTCCCCTTATTATTCCTTACCTCCACCCAGACTGTTTCATTATCCTGATCTTTTGACCCAATATCATTTCTCTGTATTACAGTGATTCCTTCCTTTATTAACATAGCCACCCCACCTCCCCTTCCTTCCTGCCTGTCCTTCCTGATCATTAATTAACCTGGTATGTTTAATTCCCAGGCATTGTCACCCTGCAGCCATGTTTCTGTAATGGCCACAAGATCATACCCATATGTAGTTATTTGTGCCATTAACTCATCTATTTTGTTACGAATGCTACGTGCATTCAGATAGAGGATTTTCAAAGATGTTTTGTGACACTTAGTTCCTGCTTTTGCCCTTTTTATTACTTTACCTTTTACTCCATACCTTCTGCCCCTTCCTGACACGCTCTGGTTTTTAATTTCCCCACTGCTACCTAAGTCTATGACCTTCTCTGTTGTCATTTTTATTATTTGCTCTCCAGGAACCTCCCCCCCACTAGTTAGTTTAAAGCCCTCTCTACAGCCCTAGTTATATGATCCGCCAGGACTCTAGTCCCAGCACTTGCCAAGTGAAGCCCGTCCCAACGGAACAACTCCCTCCTGCCCCAGTACTGGTGCCAGTGTCCCAGGAAGCAAAACCCATTTCTCCCACACCAGTCTTTGAGCCACACATTTAACTCTCTAATTTTATTTGTCCTAGCCAAATTCTTTCGTGGCTCAGGTAATAATCCAGAGATTATTACCCTTGTGGTTCTGCTTTTTAATTTGGCCCCTAGCCGCTCAAACTCCCTCAGCAGAACCTCCTTCCTTGTCCTATCTATGTCGTTGGTACCAACATGGACCATGACAACTGGATCCTCCCCCTCCCACTCCAAGTTTCTCTCCAGTCCAGAGGAGATGTCCTTAACCCTGGCACCGGGCAGGCAACACAGCCTTCGGGACTCTCGCTCTCGGCTGCAAAGAACTCTATCTATCCCCCTAACTATACTATCCCCTACCACTACAACATTTCTTTTAACTCCCCCCACTTGAATGGCCCCCCGCTCCATGGTGCTGTGGCCAGGTTGCTCATCCTCCCCGCAGTCCCTGTTCCCATCCTCACAGGGAGTAAGAGCCTCGAACCTGTTGGACAAGTGCAAGGGCTGCAGCTCCTCCAACACTACCTCCTGGATCCCCGTACCTGCCTCACTTCTAGTCACACCATCCTGACCTTGGCCACGGACTACATCTGAATTAATTAACCTAATTGGTGTGAATACCTCGTGATACGCAGAGACCAGGTAACTCTCCCCCTCCCTGATGTGTCTCAGTGTTTGAAGCTTGGACTCCAGCTCTTCAACACGGAGCCGGAATTCCTCGAGCAGCCAACACTTACTGCAAATGTGATCACCGTGAGCATCAATGGTGTCCACCAGCTCCCACATATTGCAGCAGCAACACATCACCTGATCTCCCATTCTATGTAATTAATTAAATTTATTAATATTATTCTTAAATACCCTCTGCCCCGATTCTAGATGGTGAATATCACACCTTAGAAACTATAAACCAAAGAGATTTAAGCTTAAAAAGGGAGAAATGCTTACCAACCAATCACTTACCCACTTTCTGGTGACGTCACACTTGGATTACTTTTTACCTCTCTCCTTCCCTCCGAGTTCCCAGACTGGAGACTGGTAGGCCTTACCTGGTCTCTGGGACTTTTATAGCCCCGCTGCTGCCGTTGAGTTCCCGCCGACGCACTGGGGCCTTACCTGGTCTCTGGGACTTTTATAGCCCCGCTGCTGCCGTTGGGTTCCCGCCGACGCACTGGGGCCTTTACCTGGTCTCTGGGACTTTTATAGCCCCGCTGCTGCCGCTGAGTTCCCGCCGACGCACTGAGGCCTTACCTGATCTCTGGGACTTTTATAGCCCCGCTGCTGCCGCTGAGTTCCCGCCAACGCACTGAGGCCTTACCTGGTCTCTGGGACTTTTATAGCCCCGCTGCTGCTGCTGAGTTCCCGCTGACGACCCTGAGCTTCCATGGAACAATGCAAGAGGCCGAGGACGGTGAGGTCTGAGTGGGAGTGAAGCGGTGAATTAAAGTGACAGGCGACTGGAAGCTCGGGGTCCCCTTACGGACTGAACGGAGGTGTTCCGCCAAGCGGTTACCTAATCTGTGTTTGGTCTCCCCAATGTAGAGGAGACCACATTGTGAGCAGCGAATACAGTATACTAAATTGCAAGAAGTGCAAGTAAATCGCTGTTTCACAATTTACACTTCATCTAGAGCCATCCTTTGTTTCTTAACTGGTCCCATTACCATCTCCTTTTGCCTTGAATATCTCTTAATGTCTCTTAATCTCTCCCGCCTTCCATCCTATCACAGACCTTCCCTTTTGTTCTTTCATCCCCTCCCCCCTTTCCCAGCCTCTTCACTTGCTTAAAAATCTGTTCCATTTCCTGCTTTTTTCCAGTTCTGATGAAAGGTCATCGACCTGAAACGTTAACTGTTTCTCTCTTCACAGATGCTGCCTGACCTGCTGAGTTTCTCCAGCATTTTCTGTTTTTATTTCAGATTTCCAGCATCTGCAGTATTTTCTTTTATTAGGATTAGGATATGATGGCAATGACGGAGACCTGGCTCAAACAAGGGGAGGAATGGACACTTAATATTCCTGGCTACAATGTATTCAGGAAAGATAAAGAAGTAAAAAAGATAGGGGATGGCATTATTGATCAAAGATACTGTTACAGCACTAAAAAGGGATGATGCACTTGAGGGTGCAAAACCAGAATCTATTTGGTTAGAATTAAGAAAAATTTGAGGAGCTATTACGCTGCTGAGTGTATGGTATAATGGGAAGGAGATAGAGGAGCAAATCTGCAGGCAAATTGCTTTTTGAGCCAGCATGTAGAAAGTCCTACAAGAGAGGGGGCGGTACTGGACCTAATTCTAGGGAATGTGGCCGGCCAAGTGGAAAAAGTGCTAGTAGGTGAGCACTTTGGTGATAGTGACCATAATATGGTAAGATTTAAGGTGGCCATGGAAAAGGACAGGGATGGGCCGGAAATAAAGGTTCTAAATTGGGGGAAGGCCGATTTTAATAGGATAAGGCAGGATCTGGCCAAAATGGACTGGGATCAGCTACTTGTAGGAAAATCCGCATCGGAGCAATGGGAGGCTTTCAGAAGGGAGATTGAGATCATACAATGGCAACATGTTCCCGTAAAGGTCAAGGGTGGTTCCAAAAACCACAGGGAACCTTGGATGTCAGGGGATATACGAGAATGGATTAGGAAAAAAAGGAGGGCTTTTGGTAGATACAAAAGGCTAAAGACGGAGGAAGCCCTAGAGGAGTACAAAAAGTGCAGGGGGATACTTAAAAAAGAAATTAGGAGATCAAGGAGGGGCCATGAAATAACACTGGCAAGCAAAATAAAGGAAAATCCGAAGATGTTTTATAAGTATATTAAGGGTAAGAGGATAACTAGGGAAAAAATAGGGCCCATTAGGGACAAAAGTGGCAATCTGTGTGTGGAGCCGGAAGATGTAGGAGGGGTTCTAAATGAATTTTTTGCATCTGTTTTCACTATGGAGAAGGACGATGTAGACATAGAAATAGGGCGGGGGGACTGTGATATGCTCGAACATATTAACATCGAGAGGGAGGAGGTATTGGCGGTTTTAGCTGGCCTAAAAATGGATAAATCCCCAGGCCCGGATGAAATGTATCCCAGGCTGCTGTGTGAGGCAAAGGAGGAGATTGCGGGGGCTCTAACACATATATTCAGGACCTCTCTGGCCACAGGGGATGTGCCAGAGGACTGGAGAACCGCTAATGTAGTACCATTATTCAAGAAGGGTAGTAGGGAAAAACCGGGGAACTACAGGCCAGTGAGCCTAACATCAGTGGTAGGAAAATTATTGGAAAAAATCCTGAGGGACAAAATTTGTCTCCACTTGGAGAGGCAAGGATTAATCAGGGATAGTCAACATGGCTTTGTCAAGGGAAGATCATGTCTGACTAATTTGATTGAATTTTTTGAGGGGGTGACTAGGTGTGTGGATGAGGGTAACGCAGTGGATGTGGTATACATGGATTTCAGTAAGGCCTTCGATAAAGTCCCGCACAGGAGACTGGTCAAGAAGGTAAGAGCCCATGGAATCCAGGGTGACTTGGCACATTGGATACAAAACTGGCTTAGTGGCAGAAGGCAGAGGGTGATGGTCGAAGGTTGTTTTTGTGACTGGAAGCCTGTGGCCAGTGGGGTACCACAGGGATCGGTGCTGGGTCCCTTGCTGTTTGTGGTCTACATTAATGACTTGGATATGAATGTAAAGGGTATGATCAGTAAGTTCGCGGATGATACAAAAATTGGTAGGGTGGTAAATAGCGAGGAGGGTAGCCTCAGTCTGCAGGACGATATAGATGGGTTGGTCAGATGGGCGGAACAGTGGCAAATGGAATTTAACCCGGAAAAGTGCGAGGTGATGCACTTTGGGGGGACTAACAAGGCAAAGGAATACACAATGAATGGAAAGACCCTAGGCAAGACGGAGGGTCAGAGGGATCTGGGTGTGCAAGTACACAGATCCCTGAAGGCGGCGGAACAGGTGGATAAGGTGGTAAAAAAGGCATATGGGATACTTGCCTTCATTAGCCGAGGCATTGAATATAAGAGCAAGGAGGTTATGATGGAGCTGTATAAAACACTGGTTAGGCCACAGCTGGAATATTGTGTGCAGTTCTGGTCGCCACACTACAGGAAGGATGTGATCGCGTTAGAGAGGGTGCAGAGGAGGTTCACCAGGATGTTACCAGGGCTGGAGCGCTTCAGCTATGAAGAGAGACTGGGCAGGTTGGGTTTGTTTTCCTTGGAGCTGAGGAGGCTGAGGGGGGACATGATTGAGGTGTACAAAATTATGAGGGGCATAGATAGGATGGATGCTGAGGAGCTTTTTCCCTTAGTAGAGGGGTCAATAACTAGGGGGCATAGATTCAAGGTAAAGGGCGGGAGGTTTAGAGGGGATTTGAGAAAGAACTTTTTCACCCAGAGGGTGGTTGGAGTCTGGAACTCACTGCCTGAAAGGGTTGTGGAGGCAGAAACCCTCACAACATTTAAGAAGCATTTGGATGTGCACTTGAAATGCCATAGCATACAAGGCTACGGGCCAAATGCTGGAATATGGGATTAGATTAGACAGGGCTTGATGGCCGGCGCGGACACGATGGGCCGAAGGGCCTCTATCCGTGCTGTATTACTCTATGACTCTAAAGGTGCAAGAACTGGAACAGTGATAATGGGGGACTTCAATTATCCCAATGTAAACTGGGAAAATAACAGTGTAGAGAGACTGAAGGCAGAGAGTAGTGCTGAACGGTTGCTTTGACTGGAGGGATGTGTGGAGTGGTGTCCCCCAGGGGTCTGTGTTGGGACCACTGTTCTTTTTGTTACAAATTAATGGCATGGACTTGGGTATACAGGGCATAATTTTAAAGTTTGCAACTGACACAAAACTCAGAAAAGTAGTGGTGAACAGTGAAGAGGATAGTAACAGATTTCAGGAGGACATAGCCAGACTGGGGAAATGGGCAGACACATGGCAGATGAAATTTAATGCAGAGAAGTGTGAAGCAATACATTTTGGTAGGAAGAATGAGGAGGGGCAATATAAACTAAATGATACAATTTTAAAGGGGTTGCAGGAACAGAGAGACTTGGGGGGTGTATGTACACAAGTCTTTGAAAGTGGCAGGACAAGTTAAGAAGGCTGCTTGAAAGGCATATAGGATCTGTGGCTTTATTAATAGAGGAATAGAATACAAAAGCAAAGAGGTTATGCTAAACCTTTATAAAATACTGGTTCGGCCCCAGCTGGAGTATCGTGTCCAATTCTGGGCACCACACTTTAGGAAGGATGTCAAGGCCTTAGAGAGGGTGCAGAGGAGACTTACTAGAATGGTACCAGGGATGACGGATTTCAGTGATGTGGAGAGACGAGAGAAACTGGGGTTGTTCAGAGCAGAGAAAGTTAAGGGGTGATTTGATACAGGCGTTCAAAATCATGAAGAGTTTTGATAGTGTAAATAAGGAGAATCTATTTCCAGTGGCAGAAGGGTTGGTAATCAGAGGACACAGATTTAAGGTGATTGGCAAAAGAACCAGAGGCGACATGAGGGGAAAAAAATGTACGCAGCAAATTGTTGGGAATGCACTGCCTGAAAGGGTGGTGGAAGCAGATTCAATAACTTTTGAGATGGAATTGGATAAATACTTGAAGTGGAATAATTTGCAGCGCTATGGGGAACAAGCAAGGGAGTGGGACTAGTTGGATAGCTCTTTCAAAGATTCGGCACAGGCACGATGGGTCGAATGACCCCCTTCTGTGCTGTATCATTCTATAATTCTAGTGATCACTTGTTTGATACACGTGTGGGCAACACTTTGGCTGACACCGCAGATGATCCCTGTGCTAGTCTGGATGGAGGTGGAGGCAAAAGGCTGAGGAATGTATTGATTGGCAGGTTAGCTGCACATGTCCTACAGATAATCACAAAGAACTTCAACTTTCAGAGCATGTTGAGTCAGTTCCCCTTGATCATTGCCAGACATGGGTGTCTGCAGATATGGTTAGTGGCATAATGGCTTGTTTGCTAGTCTGTCCCTGGTACCTGCTGATCTCCCTGACAGCCTTCTTTCATCTTGTACCACTTCAACTACAAAATGCTGTATTTAGGGTGCCTTTTATATTGTTTATATATATTTTTAAGTCTTTGTTATCCTGTTTAAAAATACTCTTCTCAAATGCAATTGGAGTGAAACATCACCCATTCCCTTTCGGAATCTTTGTCTCACATTTTTATGGGTAATTCAATGTTCCATTGACTAATATCCCATTCACAATCTCTCAGGTGCAACTGGTGCTTTCGGAAAGACTGTTATGCATTGTTTCACCATTTCTCAGCAATGTCCTAATTCTCCAGAATCCAGAATTCCAGTAGAACTGCAGAAAATGCAAAGAAGAGGGCCTGTCAAATTTATTCATTTAATAGCCCTGTAAAAGAGTAAAATACGAGATTGTCAATGGAACATTGAATAAGCCATAAAAATGTGAGACACAAGGTCAATGATGCGGGATTATTTTAGCAACCAGGTACACATAGTTGTGTTAAGTTTTTTTTAGGGTACAGGGCTATGCTAATACATTATGCATGTTTAGGAGCGTCAAATAATAGGACCACCTCCTCACAACAATGTGGAAAGACAGGCAGAATGCATGCACTGGGACGTAGAATATCTTTGTGCTGATTTAAAATTAATTTATTCATTACTCCTCATGCCTGTCTGATCAGGAGAACCCACAGCACCACCTAGTGGCACCAGGTGTACTTCACATAAAAGAAAGCGAGCAAAGGAGATGTGAGAGAGCCCTAAAAACAAGATGAAATTTGGTGTGCAGTAGAGGCTGCACTCAGTAGGTCACAAAAAACAGAAACATAGAGAGCAGAAAAAAAGAACAGCATTTCAATTAAATCCCCAGAGAAATTTAAACTGCAGTTCTGGTGTGCTATTGGAAGATAACTTCACTTCCAGCCTGCACATTAAAAAATATCAGAATACTTTAAATAAAATCTGCTCAAGTTCATAAAGCATGTAGAGGGTGCAATAGATCCCTGACCATTTTTTAACTTGATTTGGCTCCAGACTGGAATCATACTGCACATGGTGTCAATCTTATGTAATTCTCAATGTTGTCTCACACCACTGTGTCCAGAAGTCATCTGCACTCAATTTCAGAAAGCCTGGGAAATGAACTAAGTCTTTTCAAAGGTTATAATAGTATAGAATCTCGTGTAAAAATAGTGAAATCCAGATCTTCTCAATGATAAACATGATGGAAGAGATACAGACAATAATTTCTGCTTATTTAAGCCGAGAAAGAAAGAACTTGCATTTATACAGTGCCTTTCACAACCTTAGGATGTTCCAAAGGGCTTCACAACCAATCACATAGTTTTGAAGTGTAGTCCCTGTTGTGGTGTAGGGAAATGCAGCAGCTAATTTGCAAAGTTCCACAGACAGCAATGAGGTACATGACCAGATAATCTGTTTTCAGTGATGTTGGTGGAGGGATATTGGCCAGGACACTGGGAGAACGCCCCTGCTCTTCTTCAAAGAGTGCCATTGGATCTTGTATGTCCACCTGAGAGGGTGGACAGGTCCTCGATTTAACACTTCATCTGAAAGACGGCACCTCCAAACAGAACAGCATTCCATCAGTACTAGACTGAAGCATCAGCCTGGATAACGTGCTTACATTTCTGGAGTGGGGCTTGAACCCACAACCTTCTGACTCAGAGCCAAGGCTGACACCTGAAGGTATGGGGAAAGCGCAAGGTAATGAAACTAAATGGATAGATATTTCAGGGATCTAGCATTGGTGTGTTGGATAATCTTACAACACTGAGATGCTCACTCTCATAATACCTTGCCCCAAAGTTCCCTTTAAACTGTGCATGTTTATTTTAACGCGCGGTCCCTTTAAACTTCTGCGCATGCATGGTATTTCCAATGGAAATGCTTGTGAGCGGCCTATGAGCTACCTTGCAGATTACTGCGCAATTATGCATGCGCGCAGCTTAGAGGGAACATTGTTCTACCCCCTCTATATGCAGAATTCCCACTTGCTCACTCAGAGAAGTACTTTAAATTTACCTTTAAAATTACCCACTGCATCGCAGATCCTTATAATCTCATTCCAAACCAAACCTTTAGCTCAGAGTTTTCACAATGGTTTAAATAAAGTATTGCTTGCACTTCATGGTTGGTTGAACATTTTCCAATAGGCTTGGAAGACATGTGAGTGAGGAAAGCGGGGCTATGGACTCAAGGTGGGAGGAAGTGGGCTCAGGTGCAGGGAGTTGCATACCATGTGGGGGTAGGCTATCCAGTGAGCCAGCAACTATTAAAGGGCTGCTGTTCACTTTAAAAGAGAGCTGCATTGGAGACCTAGAAAATAGGATTTAAGTTACATGAGATAATGCTGGGCAGGTTAAGTTAGAATCAGGGCTCTTATCTCTCAGAGTCAGGTGTACTACAGTACTCTTGTTGCTGCTTGTTTTAGTGAAAATATTGCCAGGGTCATTGTCAGTGTCCCGGGATGGGCATCTGGTCAGAAATTCACATGGGTTTTGCACATTTATAAATGTAGCATGCAAATTTGCGATGTTACAAAATGCTTCTATTTTTTTCCTCAGCTGAATTCAGCCATTTTAATTTTATGGGCTTAACTATTACTATTTACAGTGCTGTTGTTGACGGATAACTCCTAAAACAGCTAATAGCAGCACTGAGGGCAATCTTTTTGAAATCTAGCTGAGTCAAAACAGAGAAAAGGACAATAAAGATCAATGTAGCTAAGCTAAGCTGTAAACATGTAAGTCAAGGATAAGCGTCAGAGGTTTTAATGGGTTCTTAGCATTGTTTTATTACTAAGAGTGAGTGAAGTTTCTCTTAACATCCTATTGTGCTGTGGCCCAAGATTGGATGACACAGATCTAGAATTTGAAGGTTTTGCTGCACTTTTTTTTATCATCCCCTGCGGCTTCCTTGAGGTCTGTCATTAAAAAGAGAGAGAGCCTGTAGCCAAGGAGTCGGCCCGTATAGTGCTGGCCTTGGGAAAAGGTGACAATCCTATTTCGTGCCTCAACTAGCAGTCAGTAACTGCATCATCAGGTTTCAGAAGGAAGCTTTACGAAGCCTTATGAAAACAAACACCATGAAAAAGCAGAACTTTCTAAAATAGCAAATGAGCAAAATGTTGCAGGACCAGTTTTCCCACCTTATCCCTCTCTATTCACACGCAAGTGCATTTCATGCCATCTGAGTCACACCTTCAACCATCTCACCTCCCAGGATGAAAAAAACTGTGGCAGAAGAAAGCAGGGGAAGATTTTAAAAAGTAAGAGGAAAAGCAAAAGTATTTTCAGGACAGATAATTCTAGTGTATGTGCCTTTAAGTCAGAACTACTTTTTACAGCTCCTGTATACTGTAGTACCGGCAGTAACCACACCGGTATATAAGCTTTGCGCATGCCTCTGTACCCCAGTCTAGAGATTACCCTCCTCCAGTAAAGACCTGTTATTTGTTAATGTACAGCATCTGTGTGATTATTTATCCACTGAACCACGGATCCAACAATAATCTTGGGAGTGTTCCTGTGCAAAACAAATAGCTGAAGAAAATAATGATTTTGTCTATGAGGATAATTAAAAGTCAATTGATCATTTTACCAAATGTAAGGTTCCCAGCTGTACATAATCAGAGTGACTATAGCTTTCCTCTTTCATTGTGCTTGTATTAAAACAATCATCTTCCAGGAAAGCACACATTGCTCAACACACATTTTATACCAGCCATCAATGTATTAAATAGAGGAACTATTTACCTGACCAGTTCCATTGTGGAAATTCAGTGGCTGTACATATTGTGGATAAGAATTCCACCATTGGGAAAATTTAGAAATCACAACTTAATTTTCTTTGGGACAATTCTGTATCACATTTCCCTTCCTCTTAGTTTTGTTGTTTCTCATTTTGGTATTTCTGCTCTGCATTTCTAGGCTTGAAGTTTTATTACAGTTCACTGAAATATCTGATTATTACAAAATTATACAAATCAGAAAACTAGAACACAAAGGGCTGGATTTTGCCACTGGGGGCGGGTTGGGGGCAGGTCAGGTGGTCGCGGTTCCCGCTCCTGCCTCTGATGTCAGGCGGGATAATTTAGCGATTTTGCCCTAATTGGGCAATTGATCCCCAGGGTTTGCGAACCCCTGGCCCAATGAGTCTTTTGGTCCTGAAACTCGCCTCTGATGACATCATTTATGCAGCTGCATTTAAGGGCTGCAAGCAGCCTTGGTTCATTTTCTGCCTTAGAACTTTTATTTGGGATTCTTCTAAGGGATTTGTGCTGCTGATATGTGAACTTCAAAGTCCAAGGCCGCACCCCGCTTTGATGAGGACTCTCTCCATGCTCTGGTGGAGGGAGCCAGAGCACAGAAAGAGGTGTTGTTTCCTTCCTCTGGGAGGAAAAAAACCTCCCTAGCAGACCAAAACTGTGTGGCTGCAAGTGGCACAGGAGGTCAGTTCAAGATCAATGTGCAGCAGAACCTGGCTGCAGTGCAGAAAGAGGTTTAATCACCTCCGCACAGGAAAAGTGAGTATGACATCACCATGACCCTCAATCTGCCTCCCATCGCCTCTCATCACCAGCACTCTGCATTGTCAACCTCCTCCTCCACATCCCACTTTAACCTTACATCCCTTGAACCCTTAACCATTCCCTCTCTCTCTCTGTATACATTCACTTAATTATTCGACTATGCTGCCCTCACGCTCCCTATCACTGTTATGCGATGACAACAACTTACAACACACAGGGAGGGCCCTTGGTCTTGGGACCTCACTCCATCTTTCTATCCTAAACATCTATGCTATGGATTCTCTACACTCACTCCATCATTATCACTCAAACTCCACTTGTGTCCCTC
This sequence comes from Somniosus microcephalus, assembly GCF_052327205.1. Lineage (NCBI taxonomy): Eukaryota > Metazoa > Chordata > Chondrichthyes > Squaliformes > Somniosidae > Somniosus > Somniosus microcephalus. The sequence continues at coordinate 40,399,080 of NC_140992.1, read as the reverse complement.
ATTGCAGGAAAAGAGAGCCCAAAATAAGAGGGAAAGGGAGAAGACAGGAGGAGGGCCACCCTCAATAGCCCAGCTCACCAGCGCTGAGGAGGCGGCCCTCGAGATCGTGGGAGCCGAGGAGGATGTGCAAGTGGGGGACGGACAGACGGGCACATCAGAGCAAGCTGGTGACAGAATAGTTTTGCATCACTCTCATTTACATTGCATGAGTGATTGATTAATTCTGATGCTCTAACAGATTGAGTTATGATCATCTGCACAATTCCATGTGCATGCAACATTTATATCACATGCCTAACTCTTTCCTTTACTCCCCCACAGGACCATCGACAGCACCCCTCCCCACTGTCCAGGAGGAAGAGCCTGAGCCAGAAGACTCCTCAGAGGAAGCTGCAACCTCTGAAGGCACAGCGTCACCAGAATTAAGCGCACCCAGAACCAGTGCAGACACTCACGCCTCGGTGGGACATTCGGGACATAGAGTAGTGTTGTCACCTGGTGTATCACAGCTCACAAGTGATCATCAGCAGATGGTGGAGACAGGGACAGCAGTGGAGAGTCCTCATCGGAGGTCGCAGGGCGCTCCCAGCTTGGCTCAGCTGAATGTCGACCCTGTGCCTCCGGGTCCATCCAGAAGGAGAGTGGTGATGGAACTCCAGGAACAGGTGCAGGAGTCTCTGGCAGGTTTTGTCTCCAGGGCCACTGCGAGTGTGGAGAGGATGGAGGAGTCCATCTCTAACATGAGCAGAGCCTTTGTGGAGGCATTGGCGCATGAACGCATCACCACGGAAAGGATGGCAACCTCCGTGGTAAGGATGGCTATGGTAGAGGAGAGGATGACTACGGTAGAGGAGGGAATGCCTATGGCCATGGAGGAACTAAGTCGCCAGGGTGTTGAAACCATGGTCATTGTTCAGAATAGACTGACATCTCTGGAGGAGTGATGGGCAGCTATTGAGCAGAGAAACCAGAGCTTCATGGAAGTCCTCTGGAGTAGGACTGCCAATGCAGAAACGGGTCCTCATGCCCCGCCTGAAGTGCAGCAAAGTCCTGTCAAGCCACTTGCTAGCTCTGAAGTGGGGCTGACCCATGAGAGGGATGTTGGTGGCAGGCAACAAGGAAATGGGGGCTCCTCTCCAAGTGCTCACACTCCCATCCCATTGCGGAAGCCCTTGGTCAGAGCCCCACCAGAGTCCTCGCCCAACTGAGATGGGCGTCTCAGCCCCTGCACAGCCGCAGGAGCAGCAGACTGTTGTCAAAGCCTTACAGGCTCGCAACCCCAGAGAACACCCGCCAAAGGTGTCGATGCAGGAGCAGCATGAAAGTGCGCAAGGAGCCTCCACGTCTCCACAGGGGAAGCACCACGTAGGAGCATACGTAAGAGGAATATAAAGCACAGGTAGTCACACGTGTAGTCACTTGGGTGTTCTGTTGTGTTTAATTGTGAAATGCCATCCTTCACTGAATGTTATAAAATGAAGTGTTGGCAAACTGTGTACATTCTGGGCTGTGTCATTTTGCAAATGGGATTTCCACATTGAGGGCTCAGGGTGCCTTGGATTTGTCAGTATGGTGGTCAAAGTGATAGGAAGCCGCAGGTTCTTGTCCATTGTTGATGGTGTGGTAAGAAGCTGCACACCAAATGTGTTTGATTGGGCAGCCTAAGCAAATCTGGCCAAGATGAGTGCATCCCGGGCAGCAATGTTCTTGCGTGCTGCTGCCGCTGGTTGATGCGCCACCGCAAGGACTTTGTTCTCGCTCTCCTCCTCATCCTCAGCTGAGCCACTTGTCCCTCAGGCAGCTGCAAGCCACGATGCTGTGCCATGTTGTGAAGTGCACAGCAGACCACGACGATTCTGGAGACCTTGGCTGCTGAGTACTGCAGGGCTCCACCTGATCTATCAAGGCATCTGAATCGCATCTTCAGCAAGCCGATGGTTTGCTCGATAATGGATCTGGTTGAAATGTGGCTGGAGTTGTAGCGCTCCTCAGCTTCGTTGGATGGCCTCCTGAATGGCGTCATTAGCCACGTCTTCAGGGGATAGCCCTTGTCTCTAAGTAGCCATCCACAAAGTTGGTTTGGTGGACTGAGAATCGGAGGCACACTAGACTGCCGCAGGATGAAGGAGTCATGGCAAATGCCACTGTACTTGGCACAAACATGCAAAAATTCCTTCTTGTGGTTACACACCAGCTGCACGTTAAGGGAGTGGAAGCCCTTGCAGTTGACAGAAGAGCTGGATTGTGATGGGGTGCATTAAGGGCTACATGTGTGCAGTCTACGATGCCCTGCACCCTTGGCAAGCCTGCCATATTAGCAAATCCAACCGCATGCGTGGTTATTCTTGCTTGATCCTTGGAGAAGTTGTTGTAATTGTGCACCTTTGCAAAGAGGGCATCGGTTACCTGCGTGATGCAAGTGTGTGCGGCCAACTGGGGGATGCCGCTGATGTCTGCTGTTGATCCCTGGAATGAGCCTGAAGCAAAAAAGTTGAGTGCGGTGGTGACTTTTAGGGCCACTGGTAAGGGATGTCCACCTGCTCCTCTGGGCTCCAGCAGTGCGCAGATGTCACCCAGTACCTCGTGCGAAAGCCTCAGCCTCCTTTGACACTGCTGCTCACTCATGCTGAGGTAGCTCATCCTCTGTCTGTAAACCCTGTTTTGGGGGTATCGCCTGCGGCAACGTGCTTCCCTGTGCTGGCGCCTTCTGGCCTGTGCAGCTTCAGGTGCGTGAGCAGCAGATTGGCGCTCCTGTTGTTGCTGCTGCTGTTGGTGCTGCTGTTGTTCCGGGTACTGTTGCTGCCGCGGCTGGTCTTCGTCTGAATCTGAAATCCAGGAGGAAAGGAAATAAATGGTTCCTATGCTGCTGGTACATACCTCAGTTGAGGAAGTGCTCAGTCAAGGTGCGGAGAGGGTTTTCCCAGGAGGTCACAGTGGAGATGGATCTCCGCTTCAACACTTCCAAAATCAGTAGACCTGCAAAAAGTTCTCCAAGACCTGAGAAACGAAAGTTCTGCCATCTGCAAATGATCATTGTTGAAAACTCTATTTTTATGGTGGAGCTGCAGCTGTTAGGAAGCCAACCACTTGTGAACCCGATAGGATTAGCTGACTTGTTCCAAGAGAGACATGCAGCATGCTGGAAATGTGGTAAATACATAGGTACATAGATACATAGAAGATAGGAGCAGGAGTAGGCCATTCGGCCCTTCGAGCCTGCTCCGCCATTCAATGAGATCATGGCTGATCATCCAAATTCAGTACCCTGTCCCTGCCTTCTCCCCAAATCCCTTGATCCCTTTAGCCTTAAGAAATATATCCAACTCTTTCTTGAATATACTTAATGAACTGGCCTCTACCGCCCTCTGTGGTAGAGAATTCCACAGGTTCACCACTCTCTGGGTGAAGAAATTCCTCCTCATTTCAGTCCTAAATGGCTTACCCCTTATCCTTAGACTATGACCCCTGCTTCTGGACTCCCCGGCCATCAGAAACATCCTTCCTGCATCTAGTCTGTCCAGGCCTGACAGAATTTTACAGGTTTCGATGAGATCCCCTCTCAATCTTCTAAACTCCAGTGAGTATAAGCCCAATCGACACAATCTCTCCTCATATGTCATTCCTGCCATCCCAGGTATCAGCCTGGTGAATCTTCGCTGCACTCCTTCCATGGCAAGAAAGTCCTTCCTCAGGTAAGGCGACCAAAACTGCACACAATACTCAAGGTGCGGTCTTACCAAGGCCCTGTACAACTGCAGCAAGACATCCTTGTTCTTGTACTCGAACCCTCTTGCTACGAAGGCCAACATACCATTTGCCTTCTTAACCGCCTGCTGCACCTGCATGCTTACCTTCAGCGACTGGTGTCCAAGAACACCCAGGTCTCTTTGCAATTCCCCTTCTCCCAATCTATTGCCATTCAAATAATAATCTGCCTTCCTGTTTTTGCCACCAAAGTGGATAACCTCACATTTATCCACATTATAGTGCATTTGCCATGTTTCTGCCCAATCACCCAACCTGTCCAAATCGTGCTGGAGTTTCACGACATTCTCCTCACAGCATACCCTCCCACCCAGCTTTGTGTCATCTGCAAATTTGGAGATATTACATCCAATTCCCTCATCCAGATCATTAATATATATTGTGAAAAGCTGGGGTCCTAGGACCGATCCTTGTGGTACCCCACTTCTCACTGCCTGCTACTCGGAAAATGGCCCGTTTATTCCAACTCTTTGCTTTCTGTCCGTCAACCAGTTCTCTATCCAAGTCAATACCTTGCCTGCAATCCCATGTGCCTTAATTTTGCACGCTAATTTCTTATGCGGACCTTATCGAAAGCCTTCTGAAAGTCCAAATACACCACATCTACTGGTTCTCCCTTATTTTTTTACCAGTTACATCCTCAAAAAATTCCAGTAGATTAGTCAAGCATGATTTACCTTTTGTAAATCCATGTTGACTTTGTCCGATCCAGTCACTGCTTTCCAAGTGCTCTGCTATTACATCTTTTATAATGGACTCTAGCATTTTCCCCACTACCGATGTCAAGCTTACCGGTCTATAATTCCCTGCCTTTTCTCAACCACCTTTTTTGTTTAGTGGGGTAACATTAGCTACCCGCCAATCCATGGGTACCTTTCCAGTGTCTATCGGGTTCTGGAAGATGACCAGCAATGCATCTACTATTTCTAGGGCCACTTCCTTAAGTACCCTGGGATGTAGATTATCAGGCCCTGGGGATTTATCGGCCTTCAGTCCCATCAATTTTCCGAACACCATTTCCCTACAAATACTGATTTCTTTCAGTTCCACCCTTTCATCAGACCCTATGTTCCCCGGCATCTCTGGGAGGTCATTTGTGTCCTCCTTTGTGAAGACTGAACCAAAATATGTATTTAGTTGGTCTGCCATTTCTTTGTTCCCCATTATAAATTCCCCTGATTCTGACTGCAAGGGACCTACGCTTGACTTCACCAATCTTTTTCTCTTTACATATCTATAAAAGCTTTTAGAGTCAGTTTTTATGTTCCCTGCAAGCTTACTCTCATATTCTATTTTCCCTTTCTTAATTAATCCCTTTGTCCTCCTTTGTTGAATCCTAAACTGCTCCCAATCCTCAGGATTATTGCTTTTTCTGGCCAATTTATATGCCCTCTCCTTGGACCTTATGCTATCCCTAATTTCCCTTGTTAGCCACGGTTGGGTCACCTTTTTTGTTTTATTTTTATGCCAAACTGGGATGAACAAATTATATAGTTCATCCATTCGGTCTTTGAATGTTTGCCATTGCCTATCCACCGTCAACACTTTGAGTGCCATTACCCAATCAATCCTACCCAACTCGCTCCTCAGACCATCGTAGTTTCCTTTATTTAAATTGAAGACCCTAGTCTCCGAGTCAACTACTTCATTCTCCATCTTAATGAAGAATTCGATCATATTATGATCGTTCCGACCCAAGGGGCCTCGTACAACAAGATTGCTAATTAATCCTTTCTCGTTACATAATACCCAGTCTAAGATGGCCTGATCTCTGGTTGGCTCCTCGACACATTGGTCCAGGAAACCATCCCGTAAACACTCCAGGAATTCCTCCTCCACAGTATTGTTACTAATTTGGTTGGCCCAATCTATATGTAGATTAAAGTCACCCATGATGACTGCCGTGCCCTTATTGCACGCTTCTTTAATTTCCCTTTTAATGCCATCCCCAACCTCCGCCTTACTGTTTGGAGGTCTATAAACCACTCCCACTAACGTTTTTTTCCCCTTAGTATTTCTCAATTCTACCCATACAGATTACACCTCATCAGAGCTAATATCCTTCATTACAATTGTGTTAATCCCTTCTTTAAGCAGTAATGCTACCCCACCTCCCTTTCCTTTTTGCCTATCTTTCCTGAATATCGAATACCCCTGGATGTTGAGTTCCCAGTCCTGGCCTTCCTTGAGCCACGTTTCTGTAATCCCAACCAAATCGTATTTGTTTACTTCTATTTGCGCAGCCAATTCATCCACCTTATTACAAATGCTCCTCGCATTAAGACACAAAGCCTTCAGGCTTGTTCTTTTAACGCTCTTAGACCTATTAGAATTATTATTTACTGTGGCTATGTTTGATTTAAACCGTTGATTTCCCTGACTGCCACTTTTGTTTTTCTCCTTCCTATCTTTTGCTTTTATCCTTGTTTCCCTTTCCTCTGTCTCCCTGCTCAGGTTCCCAACCCCCTGCCATTTTAGTTTAAACCCTCCCCCACAACACTAGCAAACACTCCCCCTAGGACATCGGTTCCAGCCCTGCCCAGGTGCAAACCGTCCGGTTTGAACTGGTCCCACCTCCCCCAGAACCGGTTCCAATGTCCCAGGAACTTGAATCCCTCCCCCTGGCACCATTCCTCTAGCCACGTATTCATCTGAAGTATCCTTCTATTTCTACTCTGACTAGCACGTGGCACTGGTAGCAATCCTGAGATTACTACCTTTGAGGTCCTGTTTTTTAATTTATCTCCTAACTCCCTATATTCCGCTTTTAGGACCTCATCCCGCTTTTTACCTATGTCGTTGGTGCCTATATGCACCACGACAACTGGCTGTTCGCCCTCCCCTTCCAAGATGTTCTGCAGCCGCTCGGAGACATCCTTGACCCTTGCACCAGGGAGGCAACACACCATCCTGGAGTCTTGTTTGCGGCCGCAGAAATGCCTATCTAGTCCCCTTACATTGAATCGCCTATTACTATAGCTCTCCCCCTCTTTTTCCTCCCATTCTGTGCAGCAGAGCCACCCCTGGTCCAGGAAGTTGGCTGCTGCTGCCTTCCTCTGATAAACCATCCCCCCCCCCAACAGTACTCAAAGTGGTGTATCTGTTGGAGAGGGGGATGGCCACAGGGGACCCCTGCACTACTTGCCTGCGCCTAGTACTCTGCCTGTTGGTCACCCGTTCCCTTTCTTCCTGTCCAACCTCTACCTGCAGTGTGTCCAACTCCGTAAATGTGCTATTCACGATGTCCTGAGCATCATGAACGCTCCAGTATGTATCCAATCGCAGCTCCAGCGCCACAATGCGGTCTGTCAGTAGCTGCAGCTGGATGCACTTCCTGCACATGTAGTTGTCAGGGACACAGGAAGTGTCCCTGAGTTCCCACATATCGCAGGAGGAGCAGATCATGGGGCCCGGCTGTCCTGCCATGACTTACCCTTTAATTAATTGAATTTAAATTAAATCAATCAATCCCACTAATTACACTACAGTTAACTGGTTTACCAACAGTCCCTGCTACACTAGAGACCTTAGAAACTATAAACCAGAGTTAAAGTTTAAAAAAAAGAGAGAAATACTCACCAACGAATCACTTACCTGCTTCCTGGTGACGTCACACTTTGATTACTTTATACCTCTCTCCCCTACTGTTGAATTAGTATGCTGCTCCTCACTCACTGCCGCCGATTTTAAACTGCCGCGATGCTCAGTGTTCCCACGCAGGCCCGCTCTGGTCGGGCTGCTCCTCACTCACTGCCGCCGATTTTAAACTGCTGCCGATGCTCAGTGTTCCCACGCAGGCCCGACCGCTTTGAAAGGCCTCTCAAAATGGGATTATAGCGGTCGTTAAACAGCAGATAAGTGAGTTAAGGGCCTATCCCGCCACTTGGAGGTGGGACCGAAACAGAGTCTGCAAGCCCGCATTTGGGAAAGTTGCGCAGAGGCAGGTTGAAGGCAGGATAGGAACCCGCCGCCATATTTTGCAACTTTCTCACCTGACCCCCCTTCAAACCCGCCTCCTCGGGGCTGGCAAAATCCAGCCCATAGAGTGCCTGGTCATTGGTGAACTCAAGCCAACATGATTCATAACTAATAATAAAACTCTCAGATTTTGATTCCAGTAGACTAATCTGGTTAAAACTGACCTTCACTATTTCTAACTCCCCTTGAAACAGTATTATAGAACTTGATTAACCTCCAAGAGTCGGAATTCATCAATCACATCATACTGAAGACCAAACATGCACATCCCAATACGACTCTATTCAAGCTCAATCACTGTGCAGTGATTTATCTGCCAATTCTCCTTTAGGCCTCGAGAAGACTTGCCTTGCTTCTACTTGTAGTCTTCTATTGTCTTACCGAGGTCAGGAACTTCAGTGATAAAATTCAGTGAATAAAATCAGTGGGACTGATGAGAACTGATTTGATTACATGCCATGACGTCCAGAGATTATGCTGATTCTCTGACCAAATTTATGTTCCAATCCTATATACCACATAACCTGCAGCTCAAAGGAGGCAATGGCAGCAACAATGCTTTCCTTGGCACTTATATATTTATATAGCATCTTTAAAGAAAAAATGTTCCATGGCGATTCACAGAGGCATTATCAAAATATGGATGCTGAGTGAAAGGAGATATTAGGAAGGGTAACCAAAAGCTTGGTCAAAGAGATGGGTTTTAAGGGCAGGGTTAAAAGGAGGAGAGGGAGGTGGAGAAGTGGAGCGATTCAGGGAGGGGATTCTAGTGCATGGGGCCTAAGTGGCTGAAGGCACAGCTGCTAATGGTAGGGTAAAGGTGAGGGGAATGCACAAGAGGCCAGAGTCAGGGGAATGAAGAGTTCGTGAGTGGAGTGCTTGTAGGACTGGAGGAAGTTACAGAGATAGGGAGCAAGACCAGGAAGGGATTTAAACACAAGGATAAGAATTTTATATTGGAGGCATTGGGGGAGCCAATGTAGGTCAGTAAGGACAGGAGTGATGGATGAGTGTATATCAATGATCTAGACTTGAATATAGGGGGTATGATTAAGAAGTTTGCAGACGATACTAAAATCGGCTGTGTGGTTGATGCTGAAGAAGGAAGCTGTAGACTGCAGGAAGATATCAATAAATTGGTCAGGTGGGCAGAACAGTGGCAAATGGAATTCAATCCAGAGAAGTGTGAGGTAATGCATTTGGGGAGGGCTAACAAGGAAAGGGAATACACATTAAATGGGAGGACACTGAGTAGTGTAGAGGAACAAAGGGACCTAGGAGTGCATGTCCACAGATCCCTGAAGGTAGCAGGCCAGGCAGATAAGGTGGTTAAGAAAGTGTAGGAATTAAAACGGGGTTGGGGTTATTTGTCCCTGGCCAGTCAGCAGCCTCTGAGCTGCTCCAGGGACCCCCGTGTGGTTTCGAAGCGCTCCCCTATTCCTGGTTCTGACCGCCGGGCTTATTCGGTAGCGATGTAGACAGAAAAACTTAACTCGTGGTTTGGGTGCAAAACAGATCAGTATTTATTGAAACAAAAGAAAGAAACAATTTAAAATAAACGATACAACACACCTATGCCTGGTACAGCACTTTTGCTTAACGCAGTACACTTAGTGTCCACTAGAGCGCTCCTTGCTCAGTGCAACACTCCTTTGAATACAGTACTTTAAAACAGCTACACAGTGTCCACTGGAGCACTTCTCTGCTCAGTGCAACGCTCCTTTAGTAAAAATACAGCACCCTTAAATACAGCTATTCTCAGTGTCCACTGAGGCACTTCCTCTGCTCAGTGCAACACTCCTTTATTAAAAATACAGCACTTTCAAATACAGCTATTGTCAGTGTCCACTGAAGCACTTCCTCTGCTCAGTGCAACACTCCATTATTAAAATACGGCACTCTTCAAATAAAGCTGCTCAGTGTCCACTGGAGCACTTCTCTGCTCAGTGCAACACTGTCTTACTTAAATAAGGGAGGAGAGAATGGACACAACGAGGGAAAATTGACTAAAATCACAGTTCTAACAAAATTCCCACTTAAATTCCCACCCCTATACCTATTCTAAGTTGCCTTGTAAAGGGCCAGAAAAATAGATGCTCACCAATGAAAAAAATGCCTGCTCCGTGCTCTGCAATCTTTGATCTTCACTGCCCCAAAGTAAAAACACCCCAGTATTTTAAAAGTAAACTGCTGGTGTTCCACTTCTTTAGGCAGGCTCCCACATTGTAGAGAGCACGGAGGCGAGGCCAGAGAGAGAGAGATGCTTCTGAGAAGCTATCCTTTATACCCCATTTTGGGGCCGAAACCTTCCCGCCCAGATCTGGTTGTATCTGGGCTAAACAAAAGAGATCCAAACTGTCCACTTGTCTGGGATGGGTTTGGATGAATTACCCATTCATTTAAACTGTTCCTTTTCTCAGTTTAAATGTCTCTTCAATTGTCTGTGATTGGCTTTGAATGTATTTCCATTCATCGTGATGGGTTTGAATGGAGCTGTCTTGGTTTGAAAAAAAACATGTCTTTCTGTGATTGCTGAGTAAATAGCTTTGGAGGCTAGTGTAAACAAAGCCATTGTCCTTTGTGGTCAGGCTGAAACCGCAGCCTAAGTGGTTTGTAAACATAGTATCAGTTTCTGTAAACACATCAATTGTCTGCTGCAGGGGGGTGGGAACTCCCCTTTGATTGACAGATTGGAACCTTTTTCCACAGACCCAAACTGCTCTTTCCAAGTCCTTTTGTCTTCGGCTATGCGGTCTGACGGCCATTTTGATCCCTGGAATTTTAAAGGCATATCACCCAGGGATTCTTTAATCAAAATTAATCTTCGGAGCTGTAGGAAATTTTGAAATAATTGCAAAATCCTACAGTCCGCCCTCGGATACTAAAACTTGCTTGTAGTATCCTTGCCAAAAGTGAGCAATAATTTCTGACCTCCCACAAACAACCTTCCCTTATACTTAACTAAATCTACCTTTGATCCCCCAACACCTCCAGCTCCCCAGCCCAGAGAGAATCATAGTACGGCAGGCATCTATGGACAGAAAACTCAAAATTAATTAAATAATCAAAGCATGTAGGGGGGACCTACGCCCCTGCACCGCTTATATTCATAAGTCAAGCATGGAGGGGGTCCTACGCCCCTGCACCGCTTGTAACATAATTCTAACATCTTTAAAGGGATTGTCACCCAGCCAACATATCTGCAAAAAAAAGATGGAAGACAACGAGCTTCCTTTTCTTTTTATTACAATGAGGCACTTTATTAAATGGCACTGTTCTTCAGCCAGAAATGTATTTTAAATATTCATGGAACTGCAGGCACAACAATTCCTAGGCATATGCAATCCGTTCCCTTTACTCCAAACAAGCAATAAAAATAAATCTGTAAATTCTTAGTCTTAAATTGTATTTCCAGCAGCAGTTTTAAATGTTGTGGGCATCTGTTTTCCGTGGTCCCCTTTCTTCGCGAGCTGGGAGTGCTTTCTTCCTCGGGTCCCATGACACACTGGTCCCCTGTGCTTTCCAGAACTCTGAAAAAGGACAAAGAAAACATCTCGCCAGGTCCCCTGGCTCGGGGAAGTGTAATCAGGTCCCGTGACCTTGATCCACAATACAATTCTGGAACCGTACCACACTCAAAACTTATACACTAATATTAATTTCAATATAAAAACAAAACTTAACACGTTCTACCTTAATAACACGTTCTACCTTAATTCTTTAACCACACATTACTTGACCAAAACTACATACAAGTGCCGCCCGTCTCCGGGCGGCCAGCTTAGTCCCTGGTTGGGCTGCCACAGGCTGCTCCCTGCGGCATGGCTGGACTGATTCCAGCTTCTAGTCCCTCACAGCTTATGGCTGCTAGTTGGGGACCTCTGCCTTTTGGCTCTCTCTGACTCGGGAGACCGCCCTACTCCACTGGAAAGTGGGTGACCATAATTTCTTGGGCTGGGGTACCCAAAGAGATCTCCTAGGAAGTGTCGCCGGTGGGGCTACCCTGGCAAGCAGACCCTCAGCTCGGGTCACACTCCCTGCTGGCTGGGGACCTCCTCCTTCGGGTCTCTCCCTTCCCAAACCTGGGCTGGGGACAGGCAATCCCTTGCCACCGGCTGCCGGTGGCTGAGAGCCTTCCCCTTCAGGTCTAAAACCTGGTCAGTCTCCTCCCTGGAGTCCCACAAGAGAGGGGGAATCGCTCGGGCCAAGTGCTGGGGAGCTTCTACAATCCCAGCTGCCTGTTCCCCTGCCCCCTGCTTAAACAACCCACATTGTTTGATATAACTGGCTGCCTGCCAGTAATCCTGTTCAAAATCATGAATAGCTCCTCCCCTAACACAAGCCACAGCGCCTGCCTGTGCAGCCTGTGAACTTGGACCTGCTGTGGGCTGGGGATTTCTATTCTCAGGTTCACTCCCAGCTGCCTGTTTCCCTGTGGGTCCCATTAAGCTAAATGGGACCTTGTTAGACCGGGGTGAATGGGTCAGGTCCTCCGAGTGGACCACCGTGCTGGAAGCTCCAGTCTCCACTGAATATCTCCTCTGCACCATCTCCTCCCCCATCTCAACATAGGGCCTGCTCCCCTCAGCATTTTTGCAGGGACACAGGTCAACAGGCTGTGCTGGCTCTAGTCATTGCTGGGAGTGAGGTGGGGCAGACGGGGTCAAAGAACTGGTGGTGGCTGCTATTTTTTCCTGGTTGGTCAGAAGAGACCGTAGCGACTGCAAAAATGACTCAATTGCTGTGGGAGGGAGGTCTGGCCCTGCCTTTTGGGCTGGGGCTGTGGGATCCTTTCCCTTGCTATCCTTCCAGGGATTCTTAAAGTCTTTTCTCCAGTGACCGTCTTTCCCGCACCCATAGCAATTTAACCTAGCCTGAGAGGGTCGGTTCCTCTCCTGGTGCCACTCTCTCTTACTCTGGCTCCCAGGTTTAACCTCATGGACTCTTCCCTTGGGTTGGGGAGCCTCGATACCCCTCATGTTCCTGAAGGCTACTGTGAGCTGGTGGATCACCGCTTCTTCAGTGGTCTGGGGGTTTCGGGGTTCAAACCAAGCCATGACCTGGGCTTGGATCTGGGGTAGGCTGTTCATCATGAGACACTGGAGCCAGTGAGTCAATTGGACTGGGTCCAGTGCTGCCCGCCCTGGCATTCCCGGGCATGCACTCCGGTAGACTGGCCACAGCCTGTCTGCGAACGCCTGCGGGACTCCCCTGGGAGCTGCACTGTTCTTTCCACCCGAGCGAATGGGTTACCATCATTGAGTCCCATGGCCTCCAATACCTCATTCTTGAGACCCTCATAATCCCTCTGCCCCCTCTTGCACTCGCCAGATAGGGACTGGAGGAGATCACCTGCCAGGGAAAACAGCAGCATCTTTGCATGTTCTGCCTCATCGCAGTCATTTACACAAGCTGCCTGTTCTATCTCCCTGAAGTGTAGAGAGGGGTCTCCCTTTTTAGTGAGCTTAGGGATGTGGCTAACCATGTCCCTGAGCTGACGGGTGCCATACGGCACCACAAACTGGTTCTGGATGGCCCCTGGGTCATCTTCATCAACAGGCGGACCATACCTCCGTTGTCAGAGGGGGTACACTGGTCCTGGTCCCGGCTTATCTAGCGGGGCCTGCTGTGCTTCCTCTACCTTCCCATCCTCCACCCCCTTTGCTGCCAGAGCTCCTGAAAACTCAGAGCCATGGGTGGCGGTCATGGGACCTCTGATTCCCTGACCAACCTTTCCCTGGGTGTTGCCTGTGGGATGGTTTTAATTGGGTTGCCAGTAAAATCCGACTGACCTGCCTTCGGGCTGATCAGACATATCATCCCCTTTGCTCTTTTTAAAGCCATTATAAGGCTTATCTCTGCCCTACAGGGGCCATGATATGCTTCCTCAAACCCTTGCTCGCAGGCCAGCTTATATGTTGCCTTTACTTCCCTAACCTCCTCCTCCTGCTCTTTTAATTCTTGTATGAGGCGAGCGTTCTCCTCCCGCACCCTCATCTCATTGCTCTTGGTCTCTGCAACTAGGCACTTCAGGTACTCTGACTCATGCCTCGTGTGGCTTTTGCCCTCACTAAACTGAACTTCCAGGTGCTCTACCTTGGCCTGGTATTCCTCAACCTCCCTTTCCCTATCCCAACTCTCTGCCCTGGCTTCCCTAAGCCTGCGGGTAACTTCCCCAAGCCTGTGGAAACCTAACCACAAACAAACCAGTGGGATAAAAAGAAAACCAGTAACTGCTGCCCTTTCCAGACTCAAACCACTGTCTGCCACATCGCACACCGTTGCCGACGGTGCTGCCGCAGTTGCCATTTTGCAGGAATTAAAACGAGGTTGGGGTTATTTGTCTCTGGCCAGTCAGAAGCCTCTGAGCTGCTCCAGGGACCCCCGTGTGGTTTCGAAGCGCTCCCCTATTCCTGGTTTTGACCGCCGGGTTTATTCGGTAGCGATGTAGACAGAAAAATGTGACTCGTGGTTTGGGTGCAAAACAGATCAGTATTTATTGAAACAAAAGAAAGAAACTATTTAAAATAAATGATACAACACACCTATGCCTGGTACAGCACTTTTGCTTAACGCAGTACACTTAGTGTCCACTAGAGCGCTCCTTGCTCAGTGCAACACTCCTTTGAATACAGTACTTTAAAACAGCTACAGTGTCCACTGGAGCACTTCTCTGCTCAGTGCAACACTCCTTTAGTAAAAATACAGCACTCTTAAATACAGCTATTCTCAGTGTCCACTGGAGCACTTCTCTGTTCAGTGCAACACTCCTTTAGTAAAAATACAGCACTCTTAAATACAGCTATTCTCAGTGTCCACTGAGGCACTTCCGCTGCTCAGTGCAACACTTCTTTATTAAAAATACAGCACTTTCAAATACAGCTATTCTCAGTGTCCACTGAAGCACTTCCTCTGCTCAGTGCAACACTCCATTATTAAAATATGGCACTCTTCAAGTACAGCTGCTCAGTGTCCACTGGAGCACTTCTCTGCTCAGTTCAACGCTCCTTTTATTAAAATACAGTACTTTTAAATACAGCTGCTCGGTGCAAAACTGTCTTACTTAAATAGGGGAGGAGAGAATGGACACAACAAGGGAAAATTGACTGAAATCACAGTTCTAACAAAATTCCCACTTAAATTCCCACCGCTATACCTATTCTAAGTTGCCTTGTAAAGGGTCAGAAAAATATATGCTCACCAATGAAAAAAATGCCTGCTCCGTGCTCTGCGATCTTTGATCTTCACTGCCCCAAAGTAAAAACACCCCAGTATTTTAAAAGTAAACTGCTTTAGGCAGGCTCCCACGTTGTAGAGAGCACGGAGGCGAGGCCAGAGAGAGAGAGATGCTTCTGAGAAACTATCTTTTATACCCCATTTTGGGGCCGAAACCTTCCCGCCCAGATCCGGATGTATCTGGGCTAAACAAAAGAGATCCAAACTGTCCACTTGTCTGGGATGGGTTTGGATGAATTACCCATTCATTTAAACTGTTCCTTTTCTCAGTTTAAATGTCTCTTCAATTGTCTGTGATTGGCTTTGAATGTATTTCCATTCATCGTGATGGGTTTGAATGGAGCTGTCTTGGTTTGAAAAAAAACATGTCTTTCTGTGATTGCTGCGTAAACAGCTTTGGAGGCTAGTGTAAACAAAGCCATTGTCCTTTGTGGTCAGGCTGAAACCGCAGCCTAAGTGGTTTGTAAACATAGTATCAGTTTCTGTAAACACATCGATTATCTGCTGCAGGGGGGTGGGAACTCCCCTTTGATTGGCAGATTGGAACCTTTTTCCACAGACCCAGGCTGCTCTCTCCAAGTCTTTTTGTCTTCGGCCATGCGGTCTGACGGCCATTTTGATCCCTGGAATTTTAAAGTCATATCACCCAGTGATTCTTTAATCAAAATTAATCTTCGGAGCAGTAGGAAATTTTGAAATAATTGCGAAATCCTGCAAAAGCATACGGAATGCTTACCTTTATTAGCCGTGGCATAGAATACAAGAGCAGGGAGGTTATGCTTCAACTATATAAAACATTAGTTAGGCCTCAGCTAGAGTACTGCGTGCAGCTCTGGTCACCACATTACAGGAAAGATGTGATTGCACTAGAGAGGGTACAGAGGAGATTTACAAGGGTGTTGCTGGGAGTAGAGAGCCTTAGCTATGAGGAAAGACTGGATAGGCTGGGTTTGTTTTCCTTGGAACAGAGGAGGATGAGGGGAGACCTTATTGAGGTGTATAAAATTATGAAGAGCATAGATAAAGTGGATAGAAAGGACCTATTTCCCTTAGCAGAGGGGACAAAAACCAGGGGTCACAGATTTAAAGTTATTGGTGGAAGGTTTAGAGGGGATTTGAGGGGAAATTTTTTCACACAGGGGATTGTGGGGGTCTGGAACTCACTGCCTGAAAGGGTGGTAGAGACAGAAACCATAACCACATTTATAAAGTATTTGGATGTGCACTTGGGATGCTGTAACCTGCAGGGCTACGGACCAAGAGCTGGGAAGTGGGATTAGGCTGGATAGCTCTTTGTTGGCCGGCATGGACACAGTGGACCGAAATGGCCTCCTTCCGTGCTGTAACTTTCTATGATTCTATGAGTGCTACATAAGAATATAAAAATATAACAACATAAGAATTAGGAGCAGGAGTAGCCCATCTAGCCTCTTGAGCCTGCTCCACAATTCAATAAGATCATGGCTGATCATCGATATCATCATATTATAAAAAGGATATAGAGCCATTGGAGAGGGTGCAGATAAGATTTACAAGGATGATACCAGAAATGCGAGGGTATACATATCAGGAAAGGATGAACAGGCTGGATCTCTTTTCTCTTGAAAAAAGGCGGCTGAAGGGTGACCTAATAGAGGTCTATAAAATTATGAAAGGTTTTGATAGAGTGGATACAGAGAGAATGTTTCCACTTGTGGGGAAAAGCATAACTAGAGACCATCAATATAAGATAGTCACCAAGAAATCCAATAGGAATTCAGAAGAGACTTCTTTACCCAAAGAGTGGTGAAAATGTGGAGCTTGCTACCACAGGGAGTGGTTGAAGCGAATAATAAAAATGCATTTAAGGGGAGGTGGACAAGCATATGAGGGAGAAGGGAATAGAGGGTTACGCTGATAGATTTAGATGAGGAAAGACGGGAGGAGGCTCGAGTGGAGCATAAATACCGGCATGGACTGGTTGGGCCGAATGGCCTGTTTCTGTGCCGTATATCCTATGTAATCCTATGATCTCAACTCTACTTTCCTGCCCGATCCCCATATCTCTTGATTCCCTTAGAGTCCAACAATCTATCTATCTCAGCCTTGAATGTATTCAACGACTGATCATCCACAGCCCTTTGGGGTAGAGAATTCCAAAGATTCACAACTCTCTGAGTGAAGAAATTCCTCCTCATCTCAGTCTTAAATGGCCGACCCCTTATCCTGAGACTATGCCCCCTAATTCTAGACACTTAATCCGTCTGTGTCCCTTTGCCGGCTCTTTGTGTCCTCACAGTTTACTTTCCCACCTAGCTTTGTCCAGGTACCTGGTTCAGGATAGGATACAGGCAGCATAGCTTTGGATGAACTAATGTTTACAGACCATGAAGAATGGGAGAGCATTTAAATAATCAAGTCTGGAGGTGACAAAGGCATGGAGGTTTCAGCAGCAGATGGCAGAGTCAGAGGTGGAAATAATCAGGCATTATGATGGGATGGGAAATGGCTTGGGAAGCTCAGCTTGTAGTAAAATAGGGAGGTTGTGAACAGTCTGGTCAAGGCAGTGGCTGAGCAGGGGCTGGAATTGGTGGCAAGGGTATGGTAGTTTGTGGTGTGGGCTGAAGATGATGGCTTTGGACAAGTATGGAGTTTGTGCGGGAGCTGAAGATAATGGCCAGAATTCTGCCTACCCGGGCGGGTCCGGTGTGGGCGGTGGCCATGGCGGGTTGCAACCACACTACTGGCTCCGTACCGCTCCACAAAATGACTTTACGTTAATAGGGCCTATTAAGCCCACCCTGTGCATTACCCAGCCCAATTAAATGGTGCATGTCTGGTCACGTTTTCATGACGCGTTTTCAGCCAAGATCTTTAAAGGGACCATGGCCACATTACATTTGAAGGTTAATGTAACATAGTGCTGTCAGTGCACTACAGCATTGGGGTGCTGCAAACACTGACAATGACTGCACAGAGGCAGAGGGCTGCACCCAGGTTCTCCGATGACTCCCTCCATATATGCTTATAGAGGGAGTCAGAGCATGCAGGGAGGTCTTCTTCACTTCCAAAGGGTGGAAGAGACCGCCCCAGGAGACCAAAACAGCCTGGTTGGAGATTGCAGAGGAGGTCACCAGCAGGGATGTGGTCAGGAGGACCTGGGAGCAGTGCTGCAAACGTTTCAATGATCTCATTAGATCAGGAAACGTGAGTACAAAGCCACACTCAACTTCATCCTGCTGTGCCTCTCATCACATCCTCATCACTCTGCCTTCCCAACCCTACTCCTGCACATGCTTACTCACACCAACAGACCGTGCACGTCCACCTATCCCTCTCTATCTACATTATCACATCCCCATCTCACTAGCCACCCCTCACACTCACCCTCATCCTAGTGCAATCATACCAACTAACAACACATAAGGAGGTCACTTGGCTTTGCTACCCCAGTCCATCATAGACTCCCTCTAAAGATCTAACCCATCCATTCGTTACGCTCATTTCATCCTTACACTCATTCCATCACTCTCACTCACCCTTCTCTTCTTTCCCTCCTTGCAGGAGAATAAGCTAATAATACTTTAAATTGGGTCGCCCGCCTCTGCTGGTTGGGTCACTGTCGCGCTGACAGATACACACAAGGGAAAGGTGCATGAGGATGGGATGACGGCGGGTTCCCGACCCGCTCCCCAAAAAAAACAACTTTCCCACCTGACCCGCTTCCGATCGCGGCCGCAACCACCCTGGAAAACTCCAGCCAATGGCATTGTTCTTACCAATGTTTAGCTAGAGAAGATTGTGGCTCATCCAAGACTGGATGTTGGACAAGAAGTCTGAAAACACAGACACAGTGGAACATCCAGTCAGGATATTTTGGTGGAGAAGTAGAGTTGGTCTTGTCAGCGACATGTGGAAGCTGGCACCATGTCTTTGAATGATGTTACCCAGAGGCATGTAGATGAGGAAAGGAGGGAGCCAAGGATAAATCCTTTGGGGACTCTGGAGCAATGTTCCCTGTAATTACTTTTGGTGCCATGCGGCCCCTTTAAGGGGCTGCGCAGGCCATTCAAAATACCGCCCGGGCACGGTTTTTGCATTGGAAAGCCGGTAGGCTGACTGCGCGGGTTCCCTGGAGAACCGCACAGAGAGAACATTGCTCTGGAGGTAATATTCTGAGGAAGAGAAGGCATTGCTGGAAATGCTCTGGCTATGAACGAATAGGTAAGAGTGGAACCAACTGAGCGCTATCCAACAGATTTTGTCAATGCAAGCCTTGCCTGCAGTTGTATACTTTTCAAGCCTTAATGAGGCCCACATTCTTTCGCAGCACAAACCACTTGAGCACCCAGTGCAGTCTAGTCAGAAAATATCAGGATGTGTGCTGTTGGCATACTTTCTGAGTAACCATTCTGCTCCAAATTTTTAGCCTATCCCCCAAGCCCCTGTATGGGCATGTCCACAGGTGGATAGCAGTGGAAAATCTATCCTTTCATTATTTTAGTTTATGAACACGAAACAAAAAAGTTGGATTTATACAGATCTTGATCACATGGCAGGATCTCCTAGTATGAGGCATACGTCCTATCCATACTAAGTTTACTTCTTCTGTCATGATTTTTGACTCATGCTTTTTGTGTCGACATTTTATAATGGCTAAATCCTATTTCCTTGTTGTGCTGCAGTAGCAAGTCTCCAATCACTAGGTGCTGCTGTGCTGCAAATCATCCAGGTCCATGCACCATTTTGTTCTTTTACCTTCTGGGGTTTTTTAAAAATGTAAATTTCAGGTTTTTCACCCAATGTTAAAGGTACACATAACTCCTCGCCTGTTGTTGCAATCCACCCAATTTCAGGCACCAGGCTGTGACCTACCTGTTCCCCACCTTGTATGGTCTATCCTTGATCATCGTGCTTGGGCCTACCTGCCTAATCCATTTTTGGCCATTGAATTGACATTGCGACTGTCTCTTGCCCCTATGTTTCATATCTTTGTTCATAATGGTCAGGTCTTGAGCTTACCAATCAGTTTTGCACTCCTCACGTCGGAAGCCTGACCTCGTGATCCCCAACCTGTCATTTCTAATTCCTCAATGATCTCTACCCTTCCACCTCCACAAGACCCAGATCTGAACTCTCAGGTGGTCCCCATATATACCGCAAGCAAGGTCAGCACACCTTGTTCCTCCTGGAATACCAGCCACCTGGAGACTGGGGCCAAGGAAATTACTGGTTTAGTAATTCCCTCTCCTTGGCCACACTTCTTCTGATATAAGGAGCCATGTTTGGGGCAGATGGAGGACGTGCCCTGGCAGGTTCTCAGGAAACTTGCCGTAAAGGCTGGGAGCTAGCATATCTGGGTCCTGATCCAATTACTGAGCCTTCCATTGCAATCCTGGCAGATTTATAATAGGAGTGCACCAGAAAGGCTCTTGGAAATTCAGGACTTCTTTTATTTAATTCAAATATTAAAGAGTCTTTTTTGTTTTTGAACTTACCTTTCACATCAGTGTGGGCGGTGCAAGTAGATCTGCCACAGGTGGAACCATCCTCAGGACCATGATCATCTACAGTGTATTTGCAGACTCACCCTGAGCAATGCAACAGGAGGTCTGCTGATAATGTATTAAGGGTCTTACATCTAGCTTACATGCCTTGGGTTCCCTCTTCCAAGGACTCCCTTCCTGCTTTCAGAATGCGGGACCTGTTCCCAGTCCTAATGAACCTCAATACCACTCTCCCAGTGTTCCCAGACCCCAGGACCTTCCTCCCAATGCTCCCAGAGCCCCTCTGTGCAGGGCTTGTTGACCCTAGGGCCTCTAACTCAGTGCTCTCAGATTCCTCTCAAAATACTGCTAGATTCTAAGAACCTATCCCAGTACCTCCAGAACCCGAGCCCCATATCCAGTGCGCCCAGAGACCAGGGTCACCCCCAGTGCCGATAAGTCAGTGTTCCTAATAACACAACCTGGTATTACGTTTCTGTTCTTATAAAAGGCCTGACTCGATATATATAATATATATGTTTTCATTATCGGTCCAACTGGTGTAATTTGAGAAAGTCAGCCACGTCAAGCTGGTAAATTATGATTTCACTTTCATTTCCCACTATGTTGTTTTAATTTTCTCGTTTCGAAGAAGATCTGACGTTTGAGTCATCAAAGGAGGAAAACAAGTTTCTGAAAATCAATTCACAATAACACCTGTTGACTTCAAAGGAATAGTACATTGCAGTGTTGAGTGCAGTTGAGTGTGACAATCACTGGAATGTTGTTATCTTTCATTGTTTCCAGTATGCGGAGTCAGATGCCGTGTCTGAAATCTAACCAACCCTGCTGTCCTGTGAATTTAACTCCTTGAAAATTAGGTTTAGTCCAACAGTAGCATTTTTAACATATATTACATGATGGTTTCCCCTAAGTGACATAGGGAGAAATTCGGTATCGCCCCGTTTGGGGCGCAATTATCGGCCGGGTGCAAAGTTTAGCACCTGGCGCTAATTATCGCCTCCGACTGCAAACTTGGCTTCTATCGCCCCTGGAGTGATTTAAGCACTAAATCAGGCACTACACACCTCTCTTAAGGCGCTAACGCCGAGGAGCGAGATGCTATCTCAGAGCGTTGGCAAAGCTCATGTGATGTCAGTTAGCAATGGAACACAGACACACTGGCGCCAGTCAGTTCTTAAAGGGGAGGGTCGATCTTGCTCTCGAGCCACACCCTGCTCATTGCAGCCTTGAATCTCAGCCTGGAGAGACCTGTACATCAATTCTGCTGGAAAGAACAATGGAGAGGCCCAGGGAAAGAGCTCAGAGTGCAGCCCCCTAAGTCTCTTCTAAATCGATGCAAGGAAGATCAAATCAAAATGAACCTGCAAAGTGCTGCTCAGTACCCAAAACTCCTTCACACAGCACTGAATCTCTCCAGAAGTCTTTACATAAGAACATAAGAAATAGGAGCAGGAGTAGGCCAATTGGCCCCACGAGCCTGCTCCAGGTCATGGCTGATCTGATCCTAACCTCAAATCTACTATCACTCTCCATCCCACCCGAACCCATGTGATCTCCCGGGAGAGGCAAAAAACCAGATTAAAAAACCCAATGGCCAATTTGGGAGAAAAAATCTGGGAAATTCCTCTCCGACCCATCTAGGCGATCGAAACTCTTCCAGGAGATCACTCTGTCCCTATATTTTCTACAGTACTTACCTTCTGTCGAGGCGATCTCCACCCCAGCCAGGAACAGGAATAAAACCATCTCCTGAAATCTAACAGAATTAGGACACAAGAAGTAGGAGCAGAACCAGGCTACACGGCCCCTGGGCCCGCTCCACTACCCACAGGGCCACGACCATTCCGAACCTAGACTCATGTCCAATTTCCTGCCCGCTCCCCGTAACTCTTAATTCCCTTTACTTCTAGGAAACTGTCTATTTCTGTTTTAAATTTATTTAATGATGTAGCTTCCACAGCTTTCTGGGGCAGCAAATTCCACAAACCTGCCACCCTCTGAGTGAAGAAGTTTCTCCTCATCTCAGTTTTGAAGAAGCAGCCCATTATTCTAAGATTATGCCCCCTAGTTCTAGTTTCATCCATCATTGGGAACATCCTCACCGCATCCACCCGATCAAGCCCCTTCACAATCTTATATGTTTCAATAAGATCGCCTCTCATTCTTCTGAACTCTAATGAGTAGAGTCCCAATCTACTCAACCTCTCTTCATATATCCACCCCCTCATCCCCGGAATTAACCGAGTGAACCTTCTTTGTACTGACTCGAGAGCAAGTATGTCTTTTCTTAAGTATGGACACCAAAACTGTATGCAGTATTCCAGGTGCGGTCTCACCAATACCTTGTACAACTGCAGCAATACCTCCCTGTTTTTATATTCTATCCCCCTAGCAATAAAAGCCAACAATCCATTGGCCTTCTTGATCACTTGCTGCACCTGCATACTAACTTTTTGAGTTTCATGCACCAGGACCCCCAGATCCCTTTGTACTACAGTACTTTCCAGTTTCTTGCCATTAAGATAATAACTTGCTCTATGATTTTTCCTGCCAAAGTGCATAACCTCACACTTTCCAGTATTGTATTCCATCTGCCAAATCTCTGCCCACTTACTTAGCCTGTCTATGTCCCTTTGCAGGTTTTTTATGTCCTCCTCACTCACTACTTTCCCTCCCATCTTTGTATCATCTACAAAATTTGATATGTTACACTCGGTCCCCTCCTCCAAATCGTTAATATAGATTGTAAAGAGTTGGGGACTCAGCACTGACCCCTGCGGAACACCACTAGTTACTGATTGCCAGTCTGAGAATGAACCATTTATCCCAACTCTCTGCTTTCTGTTAGATAGCCAATCCTCCACCCACGCCAGAATATTACCCCCAATCCCGTGATTTTTTATCTTGAGCAATAATCTTTTGTGTGGCACCTTGTCAAGTGCCTTTTGGAAGTCTAAATACACTACGTCCATTGGTTCCCCTTTATCCACACTGTATGTTACTTCCTCAAAGAACTCAAGCAAATTTGTCAAACATGACTTCCCCTTCATGAAACCATGCTGAGTTTGTCCTATTAAATTATATTTATCCAAATGTCCCGTTACTGTCTCCTTAATAATGGACTCTAAAATTTTACCAACCACAGATGTTAGGCTAACAGGTCTATAGTTTCCAGCCTTCTGCCTACTACCCTTTTTAAATAAGGGTGTTACATTAGCAGTTTCCAATCTGCCGGGACCTTTTGAGTCCAGGGAGTTTTGGAAAATTATTACCAATGCATCCACAATCCCTACCGTCACTTCCCCCAAGACCCTAGGATGTAAGCCATCAGGTCCAGGGGATTTATCCTGCTCTATGTGGGAAGTCAGGGATGCTGCCAGTGTCCCTGATGACCATGTGTGCGGGAAATGCATCCAGCTGCAGCTACTTGTAGACCGCATTGCGGCACTCGAGCTGCGGGTGGATGAATTTTGGAGCATGCGCGATGCTGAAAGGCTCGTGGATAACACGTTTAGCGAGTTGTTCACGCCTCAGGGTAGGGCAGCACAGGGGGTGACCATCAGGCGGAGCAACAAAGGCAGGCAGGTAGTGCAGGGAACCCCTGCGGACATCCCCCTTTCAAACAAGTATACCGCTTTGGATACTGTTGAGGGGGATGACTCACCAGGGGAAGGCAGCAGCGGCCAACTTCCTGGCACTGGGGGTGCTCCTGCTGCCCAGGAAGGGGGGGAAAAGAGTGGGAGAGCAATAGTGGTAGGGGATTCTATAGTAAGGGGAACAGATAGGCGTTTCTGTGGCCGTAGACGTGAATCCAGGATGGTTTGTTGCCTCCCTGGTGCCAGGGTCAAGGATGTCACTGAGCGGCTGCAGGGCATTCTGGAGGGGGAGGGAGAACAGCCAGTGGTCGTGGTCCACATTGGTACCAACGACATAGGTAAAAAGAGGGATGAGGTCCTGCAGCAAGAATTTAGGGAGCTAGGTGAAGGATTAAGGAGCAGGACCTCAAAGGTTGTAATCTCTGGATTACTCCCGGTGCCACGTGCTAGTAAGTATAGGAATAGGAAGATAGAACAGATTAATGCGTGGCTAAAGGGATGGTGCAAGGGGGAGGGCTTTAGTTTCCTGGATCACTGGGTCTGCTTCTGGGAAAGGTGGGACTTGTACAAGTCGGACGGTTTACACCTGAACCAGGGGGGAACCAATATCCTTGCGGGGAGGTTTGCTAGCACTGCTGGGGAGGGTTTAAACTAACTTGGCAGGGGGTTGGGGTACAGAGTGGAGCTATAGTAGGGGGTGATTTACGGCCAAATACAGAGGGAAAAACAAGTCAGCTGGGAAGGCAGAGCAAATATGTGAAGGCAAAAGAGAATATGGCAGGGCTGGAAGGCATTTATTTTAATGCAAGGAGTCTTGCAAATAAGGTGGATGAACTGAAGTTGTTGTTGAACACATGGGAGTACGATATTGTTGCTATCACGGAGACATGGTTGAGGGAGGGTCAGGACTGGCAGCTCAATATTCCGGGGTATAGAATCTTCAGGCGAGACAGAGGGGGGTGTAAAAGGGGAGGGGGTGTTGCAATATTAATTAAGGAGTCAATTACTGCTGTAAGGAGGGATGATATATTAGCGGGTTCCTCTAATGAGGCCATATGGGTAGAACTTAAAAACAAAAAGGGGGCAAGCACTTTGCTGGGAGTGTACTATAGGCCCCCAAACAGTCAGGGGGAGATAGAGGAACAGATATGTAGGCAAATCTCCGAGAAGTGCGAAAATAATAGGGTAATAATAGTGGGGGATTTCAACTTCCCCAATATAAATTGGGACAGTCAGAGTGTGAAAGGCTTAGAGGGTGCAGAATTCTTAAAGTGCATCCAGGAGAGCTTTTTGAGCCAACATGTAGAAAGTCCTACAAGAGAGGGGGCGGTACTGGACCTAATTCTGGGGAATGTAGCCGGGCAAGTGGTGGAAGTGTCAGTAGGAGAGCATTTTGGCGACAGTGACCATAATTCGGTGAGATTTAAGGTGGTCATGGAAAAAGACAAAGACGGCCCGGAAATAAGGGTTCTAAATTGGGGGAAGGCCGATTTTAATATGATAAGGCAGGATTTGGCCAAAGTGGACTGGGAGCAGCTGCTTATAGGAAAATCCACATCAAAACAGTGGGAGACTTTCAGAAGGGAAATAGAGAGAGTACAACGCCAACATGTTCCTGTAAAGGTCAAGGGTGGGACCAACAAGCAAAGGGAACCTTGGATGACAAGGGATATACAAAAATGCATTAGAAATAAGAGGGGGGCTTTTGGCAGTTACAAAAGACGAAAGACAGAAGAAGCCCTAGAGGAGTATAAAAAGTGCAGGGGCATACTTAAAAAAGAAATTAGGAGGGCGAGGAGGGGCCATGAAATAACACTGGCGAGCAAAATAAAGGAAAATCCTAAGATGTTTTATAAGTATATTAAGGGCAAGAGGATAACCAGGGAAAGGGTAGGGCCCATTAGGGACCAAAGTGGCAATCTGTGTGTAGAGCCAGAGGATGTAGGCGGGGTTTTAAATGAATTTTTTGCATCTGTGTTCACTATGGAGAAAGACGATGCAGACATAGAAATCGGGCAAGGGGACTGTGACATACTTGAACATATTAGCATCGAGAGGGAGGAGGTGCTAGCGGTTTTAGCGGGCCAAAAAGTGGATAAATCCCCAGGCCCGGACGAGATGTATCCCAGGCTGCTGTGGGAGGCAAGGGAGGAGATTGCAGGGGCTCTGACACTAATTTTCAGAACCTCTCTGGCCACAGGGGATGTACCAGAGGACTGGAGAACAGCTAACGTAGTACCATTATTCAAGAAGGGTAGCAGGCCAGTGAGTCTAACATCTGTGGTGGGGAAATTATTGGAAAAAATTCTGAGGGACAAAATTAATCTCCACTTGGAGAGGCAAGGATTAATCGGGGATAGTCAGCATGGCTTTGTCAAGGGTAAATCATGTCTAACAAATCTGATCGAATTTTTCGAGGGGGTGACTAGTGGGGTGGATGAGGGAAATGCTGTGGATGTGGTGTACATGGACTTCAGTAAAGCTTTTGACAAAGTCCCGCATAGGAGACTGGTCAAGAAGGTAAGAGCCCATGGGATCCAGGGTGCCTTGGCGCGTTGGATCCTAAACTGGCTGAGTGGCAGGAGGCAGAGGGTGATGGTCGAAGGTTGCTTTTGTGACTGGAAGCCTGTGTCCAGTGGGGTACCTCAGGGATCAGTGCTGGGTCCCTTATTGTTTGTGATCTACATAAATGATTTGGATGAAAATGTAAAAGGTATGATCAGTAAGTTCGCAGATGACACGAAAATTGGTGGGGTGGTAAATTGCGAGGAGGAAAGCCTCCGGCTACAGGACGATATAAACGGGTTGGTCAGATGGGCGGAAAAGTGGCAAATGGAATTTAACCCTGAAAAGTGCGAGGTGATGCATTTTGGACGGACAAATAAGGCAAGGGAATACACAATGAGTGGTAGGACCCTAGGAAGTACAGAGGGTCAGAGGGACCTTGGTGTACATGTACATAGATCCCTGAAGGCAGCGGAGCAGGTAGATAAGGTGGTTAAAAAGGCATATGGGATACTTGCCTTCATTAGCCGAGGCATAGAATATAAGAGCAGGGAGGTTATGATGGAGCTGTACAAAACGCTGGTGAGGCCACAGCTGGAGTACTGTGTGCAGTTCTGGTCGCCTCACTATAGGAAGGATGTGATTGCTTTGGAGAGGGTGCAGAGAAGATTCACCAGGATGTTACCTGGGATGGAGCGCCTCAGCTATGAAGAGAGGCTGGACAGGCTGGAGTTGTTTTCCTTGGAGCAGAGAAGGCTGAGGGGGGACCTGATTGAGGTGTACAAAATAATGAGGGGCATAGATAGGGTAGATAAAGAGGAACTTTTCCCCTTAGTGGGGGGGTCAATAACAAGGGGGCATAGATTCAGGGTAAGGGGCAGGAGATTTAGAGGGGATTTGAGGAGGAACTTTTTCACCCAGAGGGTGGTTGGAATGTGGAACTCAATGCCTGAAAGGGTGGTGGAGGCAGGAACCCTCACAACATTCAAGAAGCATTTGGATGAGCACTTGAAATGCCATTGCATACAAGGCTATGGACCAAATGCTGGAAAATGGGATTAGACTGGACAGGGATGGATGGGCGGCGCAGACACGATGGGCCGAAGGGCCTCTTTCTGTGCTGTAAAACTCTATGGGCTAGATTTTCAGTATAGGCAGTTTTGGGGCGCTAACCTTAGCGCCCGCCCGAAGTTAGCGCCCGCCCCAAAGTAGCGCCCCGTTGCCGGGAATTCAGTGGCTTCGCCCTAAGAGGTTGGTGGAGCGCTAAAAGAGACGTTCCACTACTCTCTTTAGGCGCTAAGCCGGCGGTCCAGAGGGATAGCGCCCAGGCGGGGCGCAGCACGGGTGCGGTCATTTTTGCACTGACAGCAGACCCCGTGGTGCCGACCAGCTCTTAAAGGGGGAAGGGACGAATTGGTCTGCTGCCACGCCCTGCACACTGCAGCCTTGCAAAGAGGCCTCAACACTACTGCTCAGCCCCAGGGAGTCATGGCAACGCCAGAGAAGGCCCGTCAGCGTGCCCTGCGCTTCTCAGAGGGTGATCTGGACATAATGGTCACAGCTCTGGAGGTGAGGCGCAAGATCTTGTTTCCAGACAGTGGGAGGAATCCAACCCACCACGACTACACCAAAGCCTGGAAGCAGATCGCCCAGAGGGTGACGTTCACCGGCGAGGCCCCCAGGACCCACACACAATGCCGTAAGAAATACAACGATCTGACCAGGATTGTGAGGGTGAGTAGCCTTTCCAGTCTCCTCCTCATTCTTGCATGTACACCTGACATGATGGGCAAAGGGACCTGAAAGTCCTTTTGGCCAGCCCTCAGCCAGCAGCATTGGGACAGTCATGAGCATCAAATGGCCATTCGGCACTCTACACTTTGGCCAAGCTATTCCACCATGGGAGGCAGTGGACAGTACATCAGGGCTTCACTCTGTCCAAGCTATTCCACCATGGGAGGCAGTGCACACTACATCAGGGCTTCACTCTGTCCAAGCTATTCCACCATGGGAGGCAGTGCACACTACATCAGGGCTTCACTCTGTCCAAGCTATTCCACCATGGGAGGCAGTGCACACTACATCAGGGCTTCACTCTGTCCAAGCTATTCCACCATGGGAGGCAGTGCACACTACATCAGGGCTTCACTCTGTCCAAGCTATTCCACCATGGGAGGCAGTGCACACTACATCAGGGCTTCACTCTGTCCAAGCTATTCCACCATGGGAGGCAGTGCACACTACATCAGGGCTTCACTGCGCACTTACAGCCCGTCCTTTCTCTTGCAGGCTAAAGTAGCGTTTAATCGCCAGGCCCGTGCCAGGGGTGGCCGCGCCAAGCTGCAGAAGCTCACTCGGCTGGAGGAGCGCGTGTGTGTGCTCATGGGAGCCCGTGTGATTGTCCCCACAGCGTGCGGTGTATCCGACCCTCCACTGCCCGGCAATGGTACGCCTTTTGGCCCTCTCGCGTCGCACTGGCCCATCCGAGCTACCTCCTTTGCCACTGTCCTACCAATGCGCTGAATCCCACCAGTCCTAACTCCCTCGCTGACGCCGTCTCCTCACTCTGAAGCTACTCTTGTGCATTCCTGCTTTCAGCTGGTGACGACCAGGACCCTGAGGCTGCCAGTGACAGCACCTCCAACCAGGAGGAGGAGGAGGAGCAAGCCGGACCTTCGGGGGAACAGTCACGTCCCGCAGGAGAGGAGAAAATGCTCGACACCTCCTCACTGGACGAGTGCCTGGAGGAACTGTCGCAGGGCAATGCAGCTTCTGGGACCAGTGGCGTCCAGCCACCCAGCAGCCGTGCGCGTGGCCCGCGGCCTTCCCCCCAAAGGGGGGAAGGATCAGAGGGGAGTGCTGCTGCTCGGCACACTCGCCGTCACCAACGCGGCAAGGGTCCCCTAGTTCGGCCCCCTCCTCCCCAGCGGGAGAGTCGCGACTCCAGTCCGGACACCTTCACTTCGGAGGAGGTGCGGAAGCTCGATCAGATGGCCGACGACTCGGACCGGCGCCACACGGAGCTCATGAGCGTGGTGGGGCGCATGCCTGAGGCCATCGAGTCGCTGGCGACCAGTGTGCGCGAGTTCGGGGCAGCAACTGCCGCGACTGGCCGCATGCTAACTGATGCCGTCAAGACCCTGGCGGATGTGATGCGCGCGCACACCAGGACCACAGGGCCACTCACTGCTGCCACACGCGCTGTCTCAGGCAGGCATCGCCAGGGCAGGCGCCGCGCTGGACCATCCCAGCAAGCCGGCCGTCGGCTGATTGCTGCGGATCCTGCAGTGCGGGCCCGGCCGAGTGCCACCGCGCCACAGCACCAGCCAGCGCATCCCAGACGCCAGCTGGCCCACATTGCGCCATCCGTCGCCGCCATTCCCCCTCTGGGGCGTCAAGGGCAAGCGGCTGCAGCTGATGGTGGCCAGGCTCAGGTGCGCCACTCAGGAGACGGCCCCTCGAGGACCAAACGCCGTGTAGGCCGCCCCCCAGCGGCATCTGGCGGAAGGGCATCTGAGCCTCAGGCGCCTTCCCCCAGCCTCGCAGCAGCCACTGGGCAGAGCTTGCGAAGGAGCAGCAGGCAGGGCAGGGGAGGCAAAATGCTGGCCAAGGTCTCGCCCTCGCGGGCCACTCAGTAGAGGGTGTGGCCAGCTTTCCTTTAATATGGCGGTGGCCATCTTTATTTTGCCCATGGTTGTGCTTTTGGAGGGCTTTTTTTTTGCGTTAGGCCGACGTTGAGGCCCGGTTTCAATAAAGGTGGAGTGGCTCCTCCCCAGTTTGTGGGAGTGAGTCGTTTGTTGGGCTTTTTGTGGGGCCCGTTTATTGTTTTTGGGGATTCATGTGGGAAGGGCTTTTCATTTTTGTTTAATAAAAAATTATCTTTATTCATGCAGTCTCCATGGTTGTTCTTCTTAGTGTTTGTTGGCTTCGCCGGCTGAGAGCTTGCGGAGCGGCTGCATTCATCTTCCCTCATGGCCCCTGGCCATTCCCTGACAGGGGGCTTAGAAGTACCGTGTAATAAGGTGGCGTCGTGCGGCCCTTGGCCCTGGTCGCTCCCTCCTGGGAACGTACTCCTGCTCCTCCTCCTCCTCCTCCTCCTCCTCCTCATGCTCCTCCTGCTCCTCCTCCTGAGGTGCTGGTCCAACGTCAGGTGGCAGTGCCTGAGTCCTGCGGATAGCCAGGTTGTGTAGCATGCAGCAAACCACCACAAATTGGGAGACCCGGTCCGGCGAATACTGGAGAGCTCCTCCGGAGCGATCAAGGCAGCGGAACCGCTGCTTGAGGACCCCAATAGTTAGCTCGATGATGTTGCGGGTGGTTTGATGGCTCTCGTTGTAGGCCTCTTCAGCAGCGGTCCTGGGCGCGCGGAGCGGGGTCATGAGCCAGGTGCACAAAGGATAGCCTTTGTCCCCGAGTAGCCATCCTCTTGGGGGAGGCTGTGCCTGGAACATGTCATGCACAGTACTCTGCCGCAGGATAAAGGCATCGTGGCTGCTGCCTGGGAAGCTGGCATTGACTGCCATGATGCGCTGCTTGTGGTCACAGACCAGCTGCACATTCAGAGAATGGTAGCCCTTCCTGTTGCGATACTGCTCGCCATGCTCCAGAGGGGCCCGCAAAGCCACATGCGTACAGTCAATGGCGCCCTGCACCAAGGGGAATTCCCCGAGTCTGGAAAATCCCAATGCGCGCTGATGCTGGCTCTCCAGGGCCATGGGGAAGGAGATGAATTGGCTTCTCCTTCTGAACAGTGCTTCGGTCACCTGGCGGATGCAGCGATGCGCGCCGTACTGGGAGATGTTTGCTATGTCCCCAGCAGCGTATTGGAAGGAGCCGGTGGCATAGAAGTTCAATGCCACCGTCACCTTCACTTCCACCGACAGAGACGTCCTGCACCTGAGCTTTGGCCGCAGATCTCGGCGAAGCAGGTGGCAGATCTCTGCAATCACCCCCTTTCGGAATCGGAGCCTTTTAACACATCGCGCGGCACTCATGTTTAGGTAGGAGCGCTGCTGGCGGTATAGCCTGACTGGGTAAGGCCTACGTGGCCGACGCCTGTAGCCCCCTCTGCCTCTAGCCAGGGCTGCCCCTCTCACAATGCGTCTGCGAGCCCTACGGACATGGAGCTGCAGCTCCGCGTTGGCACCCCATGCAACCCCCATCAAATCCTGGAAAACACTCTAATTTCCAAATGGCCACTTGCAGCGCTGTTGCCTGAGTCCAAAAATACCTGGCTCTTGCTGCTTGAAACCAGTTAGCTATCCTCCTTGTTGTGTCTCCAGAAATGCGTTGCACAAGACTGTTTTCTGAAAAAAGGATGGCCTTTATACTGGAGAGGACGTTCCCTTTAATTAGCGCCCCCCGGGGCCCGCGCTGGTTGTGTTGCGTTCCTTTTTCCAAACGCTCCGGCCGCCCGCCGCACAATGGGGCGGTCCGACTGAAGTTTGCAATCGGGGCGGCCAAAGGGCGTTGCACGAGGATGTGACGTCATTTTCTGCGCGCGCATCCGGGCGGGCGCTAAACTTTGCGCCGGCGCTAACGGGCAACTTAATTTGGGGCGGGGCGCAAACTGCGCTGCGCCCGGGCGCTACACGCATAGCGCCCGGAAATCACTTCTCTTAAGGCACTAACTGCTGGCGCAAGCAACTGAAAATCTAGCCCTATGACTCTATGACTTAAGTCCCATTATTTTACCAAGTACCACTTCCTTAGTGATTTTAATCGTATTTAGCTCCTCCCCCCCAGAGCCCCCTGTTTGTCCAGTGTTGGGATATTCTTAGTATCCGCTACCGTAAAGACTGATACAAAATAGTTGTTCAGCGTTTTTGCCATCTCCATGTTTCCCACCATTAATTTCCCGGTCTCATCCTCTAAGGGACCAACATTTACTTTAGCCACCCTTTTTCTTTTTATATAACTATAGAAACTTTTGCTATTTGTTTTTATATTTTTTGCTCATTTACTTTCATAATCTATCTTCCCTTTCTTAATCAATCTTTTAGTTATTTTTTGCTGTCTTTTAAAGACTTCCCAATCTTCTATCCTCCCACTAGATTTGGCTACCTTATATGCCCTTGTTTTTAGTCGGATACTGTCCTTAATTACTTTACTTAGCCACGGATGGCTATCTTTTCTTTTGCACCCTTTTTTCCTCAGTGGAATATATATTTTTTGGAAGTTGTAAAATAACTCCTTAAATATACACCACTCATCATGTACCGTCTTACCCTTTAATCTATTTTCCCAGTCCACTCTAATCAATTCCGCTCTCATACCTTCATAGTCTCCTTTATTCAAGCTCAGCACGCTTGTTTGAGATCCAATCTTCTCACCCTCTAATTGAATATGGAATTCAACCATGTTATGGTCACTCATTCCAAGGGCATCCTTTACTAGGACATTTTTAATTAATCCTGTCTCATTACACAGGACCAAATCTAAGGTTGCTTGCCCCCTGGTCGGTTTAGTTACATACTGCTCAAGAAACCCATCCCTAATACACTCAATGAACTCATCCTCAAGGCTGCCCTGCCCAATTTGATTTGTCCAGTTAATATGATAGTTAAAATCCCCCATAATTACAGCTGTTCCCTTAATACAAGCCTCAACTATTTCATGATTAATACTCCGTCCAACAGAGTTGCAACTGTTCGGAGGTCTATAGACTACGCCCACTAGTGTTTTTTCCCCTTATTATTCCTTATTTCCACCCAAACTGTTTCACTATCCTGCTCCTTTGACCCAATATCATTTCTCTGTATTATAGTGATTCCTTCCTTTATTAACATAGCCACCCCACTTCCCCTTCCTTCCTGCCTGTCCTTCCTGATTGTTAAATAACCTGGTATGTTTAATTCCCAGTCATGGTCACCCTGCAGCCATTTTTCTGTAATGGCCACAAGATCATACCCATATGTAGTTATTTGTGCCGTTAACTCATCCATTTTGTTACGAATGCTACATGCATTCAGATAAAGAACTTTCAAATATGTTTTGTGACACTTAGTTCCTGTTTTTTCCCTTTTTACTACTTTACCTTTTACTCCATACCTTCTGTCCCTTCCTGACATGTTCTGTTTTTTAATTCCCCCACTGCTACCTAAGTCTATGACCCTCTCCGTTGTCATTTTTATTATTTGCTCTCTAGAAACTTCCCCCCACTAATTAGTTTAAAGCTCTCTCTGCAGCCCTAGTTATATGATTCGCCAGGACTCTACTCCCAGCATTGGCCAAGTGAAATCCGTCCCAACGGAACAGTTCCCTCCTGTCCGAGTACTGGTGCCAGTGTCCCAAGAAGCAAAACCCATTTTTCCCACACCAGTCTTTGAGCCACGCATTTAACTCTTAAATTTTATTTATCCTAGCCAAATTCGCTCGTGGCTCAGGTAATAATCCAAAGATTATTACCCTTGAAGTTCTGTTTTTTAATTTGACCCCTAGCTGCTCATACTCCTTTAACAGAACCTTCTTCCTTGTCCTATCTACGTCATTTGTGCCAACATGGACTACGACAACTGGATCCTCCCCCTCCCACTCCAAGTTTCTTTCCAGCCCAGAAGTGATGTCCTTAACCCTGGCACCGGGCAGGCAACACAGCCTTTGGGACTCCCGCTCTTGACTGCAGAGAACCCTATCTATCCCCCTAATGTTACTATCCCCTACCACTACAACATTTCTTTTTACTCCCTCCACTTGAATGGCCCCCTGTTCCATGGTGCTGTGGGCAGGTTGCTCATCCTCCCTGCAGTCCCCTCTCCCGCCCTCACAGGGAGTAAGAACCTCGAACCTGTTTGACAAGAGCAAGGGCTGTATCTCCTTCAACACTACCTCCTGGATCCCCGTACCTGCCTCACTCGTAGTCACACTGTCCTGTCCCTGACCACGGACTACATCTGCATTAATTAATTTCATAGGTGTGACTACCTCCTGAAACATAGAGTCCAGGAACTTCTCCCCCTCCCTGATGTGTCGCAGTGTCTGAAGCTCGGTCTCAAGCTCTTTAACACGGAGCCTGAGTTCCTCTAGCAGCAAACACTTATCGCAAATGTAATCACCGTGAGCCTCAATGGGGTCCACCAGCTCCCACATTTCGCAACAGTAACACATCACCTGTTCACCCATATCTATGTAATTAATTAAATTTCTTATTATTAGTTATGAAGGCCCTCTGCCCCGATATAATGATAATGTTACACCACTATTTAATAGGACTTACCAACTTAAAGGTATAGAAGAGAAGGAAAAGGACCTACCAACCAGCTGATTACCAACCTCCCTTTTGAATGCTGTCTGTGGGGCTGTCCGGTTGAATTGTCTCACTGCTCCGCTTCCGCAGTGCTGGATTAGCCTGAGAGTGGGAAGCAAAACAGAGCAAAAACACCCCCTCACCTCCCACTTGCCTGAACTCTGCCACTTACCAAACTCTGCTTACACTCAATGCACCGCACTCAGAGCTGCCGCACTAAGCCCACCCCTTTTTATACCCGGATTCTACTTCCGGTTTAAACTCCCCAACAGCTTAATTTACTCTAAAAAATTAAACTTACATCAAATAATTAACTTTTTCATTCAGAATGCGTGGTGCAAAAATGTCGCTGACAAAAAAAGGCAGGAAGCGGCCACCTTTAAATAGCGCTCCCCCAGTCCCTCCCCGAATGCAAAACGTTCCCCTCTACCTGTCATTGCTAGCGGCAGGCGGAAAGGCAGGGGGCGCCACTCAATATTCGGTCCGGGGCACTACCGGGGCATTGCACGCTCGACTGATGTCACGATCTGCGGGCGCAGGAGATCGTGGTGGTAGTGCTTAGCGCCGCCGCAAAATGTCTGGTGAATTTTAAGAGGGTGCTAACGGGAGGCGCTAACCGAATTTTTCCCCCATAATCTTAACTCCTGAAAGCTGACCTTGAGCTCCGACCAGTAGGTATCTGGCAGGACTGGGGGGGGATCAGCTTTGCAGAACCTTGATGATGAGTTTCCCACTCTTCGGTGGTGCTCTGTTACGGTTGCCAGTTTCAGACATGTGCCCTGGACGCTGACTGAGCAGCTCTAACCAATACGGCTGCTATTTTGGACCGTTAGGTGCCTGTTTTACAACTGTTAAACGGGCGCAGGCCATCGGATTTCTAGGCCATTGACTTTGGTGTCACAACAATGCATTGGCAAGATAGTGCCATACAGTTTTATAGGGTTGCTGAATCTCCCAAGATCCAGAATACAATCGAACCCATATTGCTTTGCAAGCTTATACTTACAACCTCCTCAACAGCAATAGCTTCTATTTCCTGAATGTCCAGATGATGTGTGACAACATGCTAAGGATCCTGCACATCGGCACCACATTTGCTGCAACTTGTCACAATGCATTCATCTTTTGAAGTTTGACCCTCTGAGCTCTTTAAGGAAGAAAATTATGACAGTGGATGGATGGTGTCGACCCCCTGCTCCCAGCAGCAGAGGCGAGTTACAATGAGCTACATGCCTCTACCAGAGCGGCCATCGAGAGTTCCATTGAGGACTTATTAGGGAGTTTTTGCCGCCTTGATAGGTCAGGAGGGGCCCTGCAATATGCCCTGCATAGTTTTAGCCTGCTGTTGCCTGCACAGCTTTGCCATATAAAAAGGCTAAGACATGGACATTACAGGAGAAGTTACCCTAGCTATTTTGGGGGCAGAACAACATGAAAGAAGGCATCAGCATGACCTCACTTAGAGGCCTCCCCAGTGACTGCTGCATGGGCATCAGAGAACAACTGATCATTGAACTTTATATCATTATGCTAATTCCTTCTACTTCACCTTCAAATAAAGGGCCAATCCTTCAATCCAGTACCCATATAAAAACATGACAACACATCAGACCTATTTGCTCCTTCATCACTATGCCAGTAATAATCACCCAAGTGAATAGGTCAGTACCAAATAAGTGCACCCTTTTCTGATTCACTCTAACCGCCATGACATAAGTGCACATTCCATTTTACTGAAAAAAACTCCAAAGTGAACACAAGCAAACCTTCTTTTTCCTAACACCGTGCTTTCCTTTGGTGGTTATGCATGCCTTTCTTTCACCTATTCTAGTGCTTCTTCTTGGTGCGACCTGGTGGACATCATCCTGAGAAGTTGTTGGCTGCTCCTGCAATAGGCCCTGTTGGAGGGGGGGGGGGTGCGCGGGCGTGGGGGGGATTCTGAGGTGAACCTCTTCCCATGGCAGCTTCTTCCTAGGAGGGAGCTGCTCCTGGCCACATCTCTGGAATTTATGCCTGGGAAACTTGGTATCACATCCTATGGGCCACTGCTGTTCTGCAAAGTGAGGCAATGCAGAACAAAAATATAGCCTCTTGTGTACAGGGAATTAAACCTGCCTCTTTGTGAAAGCAGTTAGGTTACCTGAATTCATCCCCTCTACAAGGAGGCAGGCTTAATTGTCTGTAGAGAAGAGAGTATATTTTGCATTCCACGTTTGTTAGTGGCATTGGTGTGGAGCTGAGAAATTGGGCAGAAATCATAATTGGCAGGCACCTTTTGGTTGGCTTTTTGGTAGGCATAAAGGGGGAAAAATTCGGTTGGTTAGCGCCACCCATTAGCACCTCTGGGGGGCACTAACGACATACCGCCCGTGCGTAGCAATTTTAGAGCCGCCTGCGAAATTGAACTGGTAGTTTGCAGTGGCGCTAAACACTACCGCCACGATCTCAGTTCAGGACAAGGACGAGGATGTCTCTGCCGGTGGCAGTGAAGGTGACAGTGGCTCTCAATTTCTATGCCAGCAGCTCCTTCCAGGCTTCAACAGGGGATATTGCAAACATCTCCCAGTTTGCTGTTCATTGCTGCATCCGGGCGGTCACAAAAGTCCTGTACAAAAGGAGAGGGGAGTACATTTAATTCCCCATGACACGAGACAAACAGCGTGAACGCGCATATGGCTTTCCTAGAAGAGTGGGCTTCCCCCATGGTTCCCCCAGTGACTGCACGCACGTGGCATTGCAGGCACCTCATGAGAATGCAGAGGTTTTCTGCAACCGCAAAGGCTACCACTCTCTGAACGTGCTGTTGGTGGTTTTTTTAATTCGTATTATTGGATGTGGGCGTCGCTGGCAAGGCCAGCATTTATTGCTCATCCCTAATTGCCCTTGAGAAGCTGGTGGTGAGCCGCCTTCTTGAATCGCTGCAGTCAGTGTGGTGAAGGTACTCCCACAGTGCTGTTAGGTAGGGAGTTCCAGGATTTTGACCCAGCGGTGATGAAGGATCAACGATATACTTCTAAGTCAGGATGGTGTGTGACTTAGAGGGTAACTTGGAGGTTTTGGTGCTCCCACGTGCTTGTTGCCTTTGTCCTTCTAGGTGGAAGAGGTGGTGGGTTTGGGAGGTGCTGCCGAAGAAGCCTTGGCGAGTTGCTGCATTGCATCTTGTAGATGGTACACACTGCAGCCATGGTACACCGATGGTGGAGGGAGTGATTGTTTAAGGTGGTGGATGGGGTGCAAATCAAGCGGGCTGCTTTGTCCTGGATGGTGTCGAGCTTCTTGAATGCTATTGGAGCTGCACTTATCCAGGCAAGTGGAGAGTATTCCATCATACTCGTGACTTATGCCTTGCAGATGGTGGAAAGGAGTGTGATGGTGTGCGACCATAAACAGCGCATCCTCACTGCCAATGCCCGTTATCCTGGCAGCAGCCATGATTCATTCATCCTGCGCCAGACTGGTGTCCCAGAACTTTTCCAACCACCGCATCAAGCTCATGGCTGGCTCCTCGGGGACAGGGATTATTCACACTGCACCTGGCTGATGACACTGCTCCGTAACCCCAACACTCCTGCTGAGCTCGCCTAAACTGAGAGCCATTGCGCCACTAGGAACCTCATTGAACAGACGATCGGTGTGCTGAAGCAAAAGTTCCAGTGTCTTGACAACTCTGGAGGAGCCCCGCAGTACTCCCCTGACCGAGAATCGTTTTTCATTGTTGTGTGCTGCATGCTTCACAACCTCGCCATTCTGAGGACCCAGACATTGCCACCAGGGATTGGTGGACCACCTCAGGAGGCAGAAGAGGGAGAGGAGGAGGGGGAGGTGGCAGGGGAGGAGAATGAAGAGGAGGAGGAGCAACAACAATGTGAAAGGGAGGCGCTCAATGATGCTTCTGCAAGGGCCGTTCGTGAACGCCTCATAACACAGCGCTTCCGATGAATGAGAGAGAAGATGGCATTTGGGATCAACAACCACATCATTACAGCCATCCCGCAGCCCTTATTACCAGCCAAATATCCAATGAGAAACATGAGGAATTTTGTAACGTTTAAATAACCAATAACAATCAAACACAACAATTTATTAACAAAAACAATTGGTTCTTAGCACATCGAAATAATTCTTAACAAAGTGAATATATTTACAAACACATCCAACTTTGGTACAAACACTCCCCCCATTTGCTCGAAAAATTAGTTAGTTAGTTAGTGTGCCTTCCTCAATGATCTCCCTCCCCTTCGCACTCCCCCCTCCCAACCCAACTGCTCCTCCGTAAAGTGGCCGCAGTGGCTACAGCAAGGCTGGCGGAATGCTGCTGAATCTCAGATCCAGAGACAGCAGATGGCCTTGCAGGATGCCCTTGACCAGCTCTGGGCCTGGAGGGCCCGGCTACAGACTGCACCAGCTCTGCATGGGTGGCAGCAGTCTGGACTGGCTGGGTTACTGGCTGTGGCAAGTGCAATGGTGGAGTGGCAGTGGTGGGAGCAGGAATGCTGTTATCCTGAGAGAGGACAGCACCATCCTGCTCGACCAACACGCTGCCACTCCCCTGGGGCAGACAACAGCATCCGGAGAAATCTGCTCGAGCACAGATTGCTGGCCTACTGCGGAACCATCTGATCCCCGGTGGACAGTGGTCATCCCAGCTATGATGGCAGTAGTCAGTGCTTGCGTGGCATCAATCTGAGATTGCATCAGAGCAGTCTGAGTTTGGATGGCTCCAACCAATGACTCGATTCCAGCACTAAGCCGTTGCGTTGCCTCACCCTGTACTGCAATAGATGCTGCCATGAGCTCAATATGCATGCTCTTCGCCTGAGTATTCATCGCTGCGATATCGAGGTCCTCATCAGAGTCCTGTGCAGCAGAACTTGTACGCACACTTGCCCTCTGGGGAGATGGCCCCCGAGCTTCCCTTTCCCCGTGGCATTGCTGCAGCCCACTGGGTCCTGGAGCTTCACCAAATCAGATCCAAACCCCCTGCTCCCCTCCAGTGAACGCATGGCCCCAGTGTCCGATGTGTCGCCCTCAGGAGGCGCAGGCAGTGAGGCTCCGGCTTGGTGTTCCTGATCCTCTCCTGCATCGCTTCCACTGGGAGGCTGAGGGACAGGCTGTTCAGATGGTGGCTCACTATCTGAAAGTAGGAAGGCACAAGAGTGGATATAACATGAGGGGAGGGGGTGCAGGAAGGGAGCAAGGAATGGAGACAGTATACTTAGATGGAAAGTGGGAAGGGCTTGTGTTGTGAGGGGGAAGTGGTTTGAGAGAAGAGAGAGAGATGATGAACATACTGTTGCTGTTCCCAAGGGGGTCAACCTCTCGGACTGCCACAGCGCCCACGATTATTCTGTGCACTCGCTCCTCCAGCTGTTTGAGGGGGAGCAGCTCCGCCTGACTGCCTCCCATGCATTGTTGCTCCCTCCTGTTATGAGAAAGCTTGGCCTGCAAGAAAAAGGACAGCGTGTGTGTAGTGTACAGCCATGTGTTTGGCAGATGTGCCTACCATAGTTGAATAGCCATTAATGTCTGCACGGTGTGATATGTGGATGTGACTTTTAGTAGATGAGTATAGTTGTTGGGTGAGTGTTGGGGATTTTGCAGTTTATACCGTCTGTGCAGAGAATGAGCTCGAGATGGTGGGGTGTAGAGGTATTTCAAGCATCTACTCACCCTGCCACCCGAGTGAGGATGTTGATCTTCTTACGGCACTTGGTGAGAGTCAATTGGAGCAGACTTCTGGAGGTGACGTAATGGGCCACCTCCCTCCACACTTGTGAACTCCCAGGGCAATGGATTCCTGCCAGTGTATGGGAACAGCACTGCCCATCGGCATTCCACAGCCTCAACCAGAGCTTCCAATGCTTGGTCGCTAAACCGGCGAGCTCTCTCCCTGGGACTCTGAGCAGCCATGAGATTCCTGGTTCAAGATTTGCACCTCCTTGCAGGCCCAGGTAACAAGCAGCAATGATCAGGGTGAGGCTATGCCACATGATGGACCCTCCCCTTTCAGAACTGGAAGGCACCAGTCTGTCTGAGTACTTGTAATTGACATCACATGAGCATGAGTAGCGCTCTGAGGTAGTGCCCCGTCCCCAACGTTAGCGCCCTATGAGAAGTGTGTAGCGCTTGATTTAGCACTTCAATCACCCCCAGGGGCGCTACGGCTCAGAGTGACCAGTGCCCTTTTACCTCCTCCCTTCCCACTGTCCAGGGCCCCAAACACCCCTTCCAGGTGAAACAGCGATTTACTTTTACTTCTTGCAATTTAATATACTGTATTCGCTGCTCACGATACGGTCTCCTCTACATTGGGGAGACCAAACGCAGATTGGGCGACCGCTTTGCGGAACACCTCCGTTCAGTCCGTAAGGGTGACCCTGAGCTTCCGGTCGCCTGTCACTTTAATTCACCGCTTCACTCCCACTCTGATCTCTCTGTCCTCAGCCTATTGCATTGTTCCAATGAAGCTCAACGTAAGCTCGAGGAACAGCACCTCATCTTTCAATTGGGCACTTTGTAGCCTGCCGGACTCAACATTGAGTTCAACAATTTCAGATAATCTCTGGATTATTACCTGAGCCACGAGCGAATTTGGCTAGGATAAATAAAACTAGAGAGTTAAATGCGTGGCTCCAAGACTGGTGTGGGAAAAATGGGTTTTGCTTCTTGGGACACTGGCACCAATACTGGGACAGGAGGGAGCTGTTCCGTTGGGACGGACTTCACTTGGCCAGTGCTGGGACTAGAATCCTGGCGAATCATATAACTAGGGCTGTAGAGAGGGCTTTAAACTAATTAGTGGGGGGGAGGTTTCTAGAGAGCAATTAATAAAAATGACAACGGAGAAGGTCATAGACTTAGGTAGCAGTGGGGGAATTAAAAAACAGAACATGTCAGGAAGGGACAGAAGGTATGGAGTAAAAGGTAAAGTAGTAAAAGGGGAAAAAGCAGGAACTAAGTGTCACAAAACATATTTGAAAGTTCTTTATCTGAATGCACGTAGCATTCGTAACAAAAAGGACGAGTTAACGGCACAAATAACTACATATGGGTATGATCTTGTGGCCATTACAGAAACATGGCTGCAGGGTGACCATCACTGGGAATTAAACATACCAGGTTATTTAACAATCAGGAAGGACAGGCAGGAAGGAAGGGGAGGTGGGGTGGCTATGTTAATAAAGG
Organism: Somniosus microcephalus; assembly: GCF_052327205.1. Classification (NCBI taxonomy): domain Eukaryota; kingdom Metazoa; phylum Chordata; class Chondrichthyes; order Squaliformes; family Somniosidae; genus Somniosus; species Somniosus microcephalus. Next base: position 40,357,081 of record NC_140992.1, on the reverse strand, counting down.
AAGGAATCACTGTAATACAGAGAAATGATATTGGGTCAAAGGAGCAGGATAGTGAAACAGTTTGGGTGGAGATAAGGAATAATAAGGGGAAAAAAACACTAGTGGGCGTAGTCTATAGGCCTCCGAACAGTTGCAACTCTGTTGGACAGAGTATTAATCATGAAATAGTTGAGCCTTGTAATAAGGGAACAGCTATAATTATGGGGGATTTTAACTATCATATTAACTGGACAAATCAAATTGGGCAGGGCAGCCTTGAGGATGAGTTCATTGAGTGTATTAGGGATGGGTTTCTTGAGCAGTATGTAACTGAACCGACCAGGGGGCAAGCAACCTTAGATTTGGTCCTGTGTAATGAGACAGGATTAATTAAAAATGTCCTAGTAAAGGATGCCCTTGGAATGAGTGACCATAACATGGTTGCATTCCATATTCAATTAGAGGGTGAGAAGGTTGGATCTCAAACAAGCGTGCTGAGCTTGAATAAAGGAGACTATGAAGGTATGAGAGCGGAATTGATTAGAGTGGACTGGGAAAATAGATTAAAGGGTAAGACGGTACATGATCAGTGGTGTATATATAAGGAGTTATTTTGCAACTTCCAAAAAATATATATTCCACTGAGGAAAAAAGGGTGTAATAGAAAAGATAGCCATCCGTGGCTAAGTAAAGTAATTAAGGGTAGTATCCGACTAAAAACAAGGGCATATAAGGTAGCCAAGTCTAGTGGGAGGATAGAAGATTGGGAAGTCTTTAAAAGACAGCAAAAAATAACTAAAAGATTGATTAAGAAAGGGAAGATAGATTATGAAAGTAAATTAGCAAAGAATGTAAAAACAGATAGCAAAAGTTTCTATAGTTATATAAAAAGAAAAAGGGTGGCTTAAGTAAATGTTGGTCCCTTAGAGGATGAGACCGGGAAATTAATGGTGGGAAACATGGAGATGGCAAAAACGCTGAACAACTATTTTGTATCAGTCTTTACGGTAGAGGACACTAAGAATATCCCAACACTGGACAAACAGGGGGCTCTAGGGGGGGAGGAACTAAATATGATTAAAATCACTAAGGAAGTGGTACTTGGTAAAATAATGGGACTTAAGGCGGATAAATCCCCTGGACCTAATGGCTTACATCCTAGGGTCTTGAGAGAAGTGACGGTAGGAATTGTGGATGCATTAGTAATAATTTTCCAAAACTCCCTGGACTCAGCAAAGGTCCCGGCAGATTGGAAAACTGCTAATGTAACACCATTATTTAAAAAGGGTAGTAGGCAGAAGGCTGGAAACTATAGACCTGTTCGCCTAACATCTGTGGTTGGTAAAATTTTAGAGACCATTATTAAGGAGACAGAACGGGACATTTGGATAAACATAATTTAATAGGACAAAGTCAGCATGGTTTTATGAAGGGGAAGTCATGTTTGACAAATTGGCTTGAGTTCTTTGAGGAAGTAACATACAGGGTGGATAAAGGGGAACCAGTGGACATAGTGTATTTAGACTTCCAAAAGGCATTTGACAAGGAGCCACACAAAAGATTATTGCTCAAGAAAAAAAATCACGGGATTGGGTGTAATATTCTGGCATGATGGAGGATTGGGTATCTAACAGAAAGCAGAGAGTTGGGATAAATGGTTCATTCTCAGACTGGCAATCAGTAACTAGTGGTGTTCTGCAGGGGTCAGTGCTGGGTCCCCACATATCAAAGTTTGCAGATGATAGAAAGATGGGAGGGAAAGTAGGGAGTGAGGAGGATGTAAAAAACCTGCAAAGGGACATAGACAGGCTAAGTAAGTGGGCAGAGATTTGGCAGATGGAATACAATACTGGAAAGGGTGAGGTTATGCACTTTGGCAGGAAAAATCATGGAGCAAGTTATTATCTTAATGGCACTAAACTGGAAAGTACTGTAGTACAAAGGGATCTGGGGGTCCTGGTGCACGAAACTCAAAAAGTTAGTATGCAGGTGCAGCAAGTGATCAAGAAGGCCAATGGAATGTTGGCTTTTATTGCTAGGGGGATAGAATATAAAAACAGGGAGGTATTGTTGCAGTTGTACAAGGTATTGGTGAGGCCGCACCTGAAATACTGCATAAAATTTTGGTGTCCATACTTAAGAAAAGACATACTTGCTCTCGAGTCAGTACAAAGAAGGTTCACTCGGTTAATCCCAGGGATGAGGGGGTGGACATATGAGGAGAGAGAGGTTGAGTAGATTGGGACTCTACTCATTGGAGTTCAGAAGAATGAGAGGCGATCTTATTGAAACATATAAGATTGTGAAGGGGCTTGATCGGGTGGATGCGGTGAGGATGTTCCCAATGATGGGTGAAACTAGAACTAGGGGGCATAATCTTAGAATAAGGGGCTGCTCTTTCAAAACTGAGATGAGGAGAAACTTCTTCACTCAGAGGGTAGTCGGTCTGTGGAATTTGCTGCCCCAGAAAGCTGTGGAAGCTACATCATTAAATAAATTTAAAACAGAAATAGACAGTTTCCTACAAGTAAAGGGAATTAGGGGTTACGGGGAGCGGGCAGGAAATTGGACATGAGTCTAGGTTCGGAACGGTCATGGCCCTGTGGATAGCGGAGCGGGCCCAGGGGCCATGTAGCCTGGTTCTGCTCCTACTTCTTGTGTTCTAATTCTGTCTTAGATTTCAGGAGATGGTTCTATTCCAGTTCCTGGCTGGGGTGGAGATCACCTTTTACAGAAGGTAAGTACTCTGGAAAATATAGGGACAGAGTGATCTCCTGGATGAGTTTCGATCGCCTAGATGTGTCGGAGAGGAATTTCCCAGATTTTTTCTCCCAAATTGGCCATTGGGTTTTTTATCTGGTTTTTCGCCTCTCTCAGGAGATCACATGGGTTCGGGTGGGATGTAGAGTGATAGTAGATTTGAGGTTAGGATCAGATCAGCGATGATCTTATTGAATGGTGGAGCAGGCTCGAGAGGCCGATTGGCCTACTCCTGCTCCTATTTCTCATGTTCTTATGTTCTTATCCCTGCCCCCATTTTTCATGCAGTATGATTTTTGCCATTCCCATTTGCAACATTTTATCTTTCCTGCCTCTTACAAAAGTGTTAGATCCGTGTATTTTTGATGTTGTGTGTCCTTCAATAACTAGACATGAGACTGCAGGAACAATCAACAGGTATTTACTGGATGAGGGTTACTCTAAAACTAAATGTCCAGATCCCTACTCAGGGTTTATATACAGGTGTGGTCACTGCCGGTACTACAGTATACAGGAGCTGTAAAAAGTAGTTCTCCCCTTAAAGGTACATACACTACAATTCCTCCCCTTTTAGATTGACAGTACCATAACATTCATTTAACAATTAACACTTTTAACATGCACATTAACTGAAAATAGTCCATTTATAAATTCAGTCTTTGGGGCGGCTTCCTGATCCTTTCTGGATAGCGCCTTTCCTGAGTGTCTTGTTCTTGGTGCAGAGGCCCCCTGTCGTCAGTAGGTTAATCAGCTTCCGATGCTACTGTTTCTGGGGTAGATGCAACCTTTATGTCGGGTTCATCACCGGGTGCGCGAGACATGGGGTTGACTCGTTCCTGTGACTCTAGGATCTGGTTGACATGGCGTCTCACAATGTTCTCCCCAACATCCACTGTGTACATTAGTGGCCCCTGCCGTGTGTATATCATTCCTGGTTGCCATTTCTCTGTTCGGTAGTCGCGGGCCAAGACTGGTTGCCCTACATTGAAGCTCCTTGTCGGTTTCTCATTGATGTGCTGGAATTGCTTATTCTCAACATCTCTTCGTACATTTGGTCTGAACAAATCCAGACGAGATCTCAACCTTCGGTTAAAGAACATCATGGCCGGGGTCTGGTTGGTGACTGCATGTGTCGCATTTCTGTAGGCTAACAGGAAATTGTCCACCTTATGCTGCAGTGGAATATCGTCATCGCACATGGCCCTTACTGCTTTCTTAAAGGTTTGTACGAACCTCTCAGCCAGTCCATTTGTGCCTGGATGATACGGGGCGGATATGTAATGCCTTACCCCATTCCTTTTCATGAATCTTCGAAACTCTTCGGACACAAACTGTGGTCCGTTATCAGAGCAAATCTGCTCTGGCAAGCCATTCCTGGCAAATATGGTCCGTAGGACTGCAATAGTTTTCTCTGTGGTGGTGGACGACATTTTGATCACCTCAGGCCATTTCGAGTGCGCATCCACGGCTATTAGAAACATTGAGTCCATGAATGGACCAGCAAAATCAATATGCACCCGTTGCCATGGAGAGGAGGGCCACTCCCATGGGTGTAGAGGGGCATGTGGTGGTGCATTTTGGACCTTCTGGCATCCTGAGCAGCTCTTTGTCAGGTCCTCGATTTGCTGATCGATCCCTGGCCACCACACATAAGCCCTAGCAAGGCTTTTCATTTTCACCCCTCCCAGATGGCCTTCGTGAAGCTCATTGAGCACTCTCTCCCTTAACTTGGGTGGAATTACCACTCGGGATCCACACATCAATGTCCCCTGGCATACTGACAGCTGTTCTCTTCTGGATGAGAATGCTGGCAACAGTGAGTCGCCATGTGTTGGCCATCCCTTCACCGTCAAGTCATATACCCGAGACAGTGTCGGGTCATTTCGGGTCTCCTTCTCTATATCAGCGTTAGTTACTGGCAAGCGTTCAATTATAGTCGAATGAAATATTTCGACAGGGTCCACTGCTGGTGCTTCCTCCGTAGTAGGCAGTGGCAGGCGTGATAGCCCATTAGCGTTTCCATGCTGTTTCGTGCCCTTATACTCGATTTCATATTGGTTCGCCCCTAGAAAAAGCGACCATCTTTGTAGCCGTTGCGCAGTCATCACCGGCACGCCCTTCTTTGGATTAAAGATGGAGACAAGTGGTTGGTGGTCCGTCAGCATGGTGAACTTCTGCCCGTGCAGATAGTGGTTGAACTTTTTCACTCCCCACACTAGGCTGAGGGCCTCCCTGTCAATCTGGGCATAGTTATGCTCGGCTGAGGTTAGTGACCGAGACGCAAAGGCTACCGGCCTCTCCGAGCCGTCCGGGAACTTGTGCGACAGCACCGCTCCAATACCATAGGGTGATGCATCACATGCCAACCGAATTGGTAGTGCTGGGTTGAAATGAGCCAACACCTCTTTTGATGTGATCAATTCTTTGCACTTCTGGAAAGCTCGTTTACATTCGTCATTCCACTTCCATGGTACCCCCGTTTGCAGTAGGGTGTTCAGTGGGTGTACTACTGTAGACAAATTCGGCAAGAACTTATGGTAGTAGTTCACTAGCCCGAGGAACGACCTCAGTTGTGACACATTTTCCAGTGCTGGAGCCTTGACTACTGCCTCAATCTTTTCAGGGGGCTTATGTAACCCCTCTTCATCAATAATGTGGCCACAATACGAGATCTGCTTCTGGAAAAACTCGCATTTGTGGCGATTTGCTTGGAGCCCATATTCCTTCAATCTAGTGAGCACCTGCTCCAGGTTGGCAAGGTGAGCACTGTCATTTTCGCCCATGACCAGGATGTCGTCCAAATAACACTGGGTCCCTGGAATCCCTTGCAGGACTTGATCCATTGCCCTTTGCCAAATAGCCGGAGCTGATGCTACCCTGAACATCAGCCGGTTGTATTGGCAGAGACCTTTATGAGTGTTGATCGTGAGGTACTGTTTCGAGGCTTCTTCTACCTCCATTTGCAGGTACGCCTGGGCCAGATCAATTTTAGTGAAGCCTTTCCCTCCAGATAGCAAGGCGAAAATATCTTCAAGCCGCAGAAGTGGATATTGTACCGTGTGAAGGACTGGGTTCACTGTCACTTTAAAGTCCCCACAGATGCGAACTTTCTTTGGTTCCCCAGGCGTATTACTCAACGACCTCTTCATTACAGGAACGATGGGTGTGGCCCACTCGCTCCAGTCCACTTTGGACAGTACTCCTGAACGTTCCAAACCTTCCAGCTCTGCTTCGACGGCTGGGCGGATCGCATAAGGCACCGGTCTGGCCTTAAAAACCTTTGGGCTTGCATTTTCCTCTATTTTGATCGTCGCTGTTATGACTTTTAGTGTTCCAAGTCCCTCCTGGAACACTTCTTGTGTGTCACTTAGCATTTTTGACAGTCGTCCAGGTGTGGCATCGTCATCCTTTTTGGCATCTAAAGTCAGTGCTTGTATGGAATGCCAATCTAGCTGTATCTTCCGGATCCATTCACGTCCTAGTAGTGGTGGTCCTCCATCTGGCAATACATATAGGTCCATTTTTGGTGTTTCCTTACCGTTATATACAACGTTCACCCTTATTTTTCCTTTGGGGTAGACTTTTTGCCCCGTGTACATCTTCAAGACACTCTCTGTATCTCTCAAGGGTATATGTGAGAATAGCCGCTTGTAGTCCCTTCGGTTTATGACTGTTAGGGCTGATCCTGTGTCCAATTCCATTTTCACTTGGACTCCAGCTATCTTGAGCGTGACCCAGATAGTTTGATGATCCTCCGTTTGGATCACCTTATGTAGTTTCAGACAACCCAGCTCCTTGCTTCCGGAGTCTGTATCACTTTCCTGTTCGTCTGAACTACTCTCCGTCACCTTATGTACCTTCTTGTACTTCTCCTGTGGAGATTTCTTGCTGCTGGTTTTCTTTCCCGACCTGCAGACTCTTGCTATGTGTCCTACTTTTCCACACTTTCTACACACTTTGTCCTTAAACCAGCAATCATTATGGTCATGTGTTGTTCTGGCGCAGCGATAGCACTTCACTGTTCTGTATGACATTTCATTTGTGCCATATTCTTGCGGTCTCCGTTGTATCTCTGCAGCGCCCCGTGCGGCTGCTTCGTGTGATACTGCCATGCTGAAAGCCTTGTCCAGCGTAAGATCCTTTTCTGATAGAAGCTGTTTCTGGGTTCCTTCACTTTGAAGCCCACACACAAACTTGTCCCTTAAAGTATCTGCTAGTCCCGTTCCAAACTGGCAGTGTTTCGATAGCTTGCGCAGTTCCGTTAAATGCTCAGCATTACTTTCATCTTTATGCTGGTTCCTTTTGTGAAACTTAAATTTTTCTGCTATCAGCAGCGGTGTGGGGTTTAAGTGGTTCTGTAGGATTGACACTATGTTTCCAAAATCCTTGTCCACTGGCTTCTCTGGGGTTACTAGGTTTTGCAGTAAGCCATACGTTTTTGCACCCATGGAATTCAACAATACCAGCGCTTTCCTCTCATCTGGCACTTCATTCGCCTTGCAGTACACTTCTATGCGTTCGACATATGTCGTCCAATCTTCGACTTCATTGTCGAATGCTGTGATACTTCCACTCTTCGGCATCCCTGGGTGTGGTTAGACTGGCTCAAAATGGCGCTTTCCCGCGCTTTCCCTTCTTCTTGCGGCTCAAAATGGCGTTTTCCCGTGCTCTCCCTTCTTCTCCACTGTGGCTCAAAATGTCGTTTCCCACGCTCTCCCTTCTTCTCCGCTGTGGCTGCTCGTCCCTTGAACACCGGCTGCGCTCTGCGCGTTTCCCTTTCTTCCCTGCTGACGCTGCTCGTCCCTTGAACACCGGCTGCGCTCTACGCGTTTTCCTTCGCGCCTCTCTCTCTTCTCCCGTCGACGCCGTTCAGTCCTGAACACCGGCTGCACCCTGTGCGCTCTACCCTCTCTCTTCTCCCGTCGACGCCGCTCGGTCCTGAACACCGGCTGTGCCCTGTGCGCTCTACCCTCTCTCTTCTCCCGTCGACGCTGCTCGGCCTTTTCTGTGCCGTTGGTCGGCTTTAGCCGCCGCTGTCTGGGAAGGGTCTGCACCATACCTGTTGCCAGCCCGTTTCGCTGGACCACCGTGACTGGAGAACCAAGCCCAGCTCTCAACAGCCTCCCCTGCGATGCTCAAATCTCTGCTGGATGACTGGGCGGTTGCTCGTGGTCGATGCCCGTGCTTCTGGCCTCAACTTTCTTCCACTGTTCTCCAGGAGCGAATCCCTATGAGGTAATGCAGAGTTGCAGGTAGGTTCGAATCTGCCTCGTCGCCACTTTTAGATCCGTGTATTTTTGATGTTGTGTGTCCTTCAATAACTAGACACGAGACTGCAGGAACAATCAACAGGTATTTACTGGATGAGGGTTACTCTAAAACTAAACGTACAGATCCCTACTCAGGGTTTATATACAGGTGTGGTCACTGCCGGTACTACAGTATACAGGAGCTGTAAAAAGTAGTTCTCCCCTTAAAGGTACATACACTACAAAAAGTACAGGGTGTTCTTTCAATTCCTTCCTCCCCTCCTAACCCACCCCCCCCCCCCCACTGTTTCTGTAGCTGCTTAATATCTGTTACATCTCCAGCTTTTTCCAGTTCTGATGAAGGGTCCCAGACCTGAAACGTTAACTCTGTTTCTCTCTCCATGGATGCTGCCTGGCCTGCTGAGTATTTCCAGCATTTTCTGTTGTTATCTCAGCATTACATTATTGGCCCAGAACTTGGTGTCGGATGTGCACTCACCCGGCGTGCCGACATCTGAAACCTGGCCCGCAGTGGATTTCCTGTCAGTGGCCCGGTTCTGATGTCGGCGCGCTGTGCTAACCTGACCCAGCGGCGTAGTTAGTGCGATGTGCCGGCTGGGATCAGGTGAGCACTGTTCAGCCAATCAGGCGAGGGGAAACTTCATTCATAAGTTTGAGAGTAAGAACTGTCAAACTCATTAAAAGTACTGCACCCCAAAACACTACTTAAACTTTAAATAACATTTTAAAAAACATCCCAATCATTAAATTAAGTATAAATAAGTAAAAAAAAATAATTTAAACAATAATTTTTTTTTTTGAAAAAAATAAATTTTTAATAAAAAGGGTCTAAAACTAAACTTACCTTATTGTAGATTCTTTAAAATAATAAACCTGTGGAAAAAAACATTCTAAATTGCACTAAAACACCACTTACCTGTAAAAATAAATACTTACGTGTGCTTTTTACAAGCGTAAAGACCGGAGGCCTTTACACATGCGCAAATCCCCCAAAACAGAGGAAATCCAAGACGCACGCGCTGCCCCCTACAGCGCTCGTGCTAGCCTCTTCACCTCTTGGGATAGAGGAGAGGAAATGCCGGTTTTCAGCGCATGCGCTGTGCATGCTGAAAACCGGCATTTCCTCCGGCCAGACGCGTGAGTACCCCTTCCGTACTCACGCGTTTGGGGAGGAATTACTGCCCCAATGACTATCTGATTGAAGGTAAAGGAAGCTCGCAATAGCAGAGAGGCTGAAAATTGGAAGGGAGGCCCTGAAATCCAAGCTGTTGACACACCTCAAAGAAATGAACATGAACATGGACATAATGCGCCATAGATCTGAGGGCCCAGTAGAGAGAGCCATACATGTGGTGCACCTGAATATACAGGTAGGAACATAGGAACAGGAGTAGGCCATTCAGCCCCTTGGGCATCTGCCACCATTCAATTAGATCATGGCTGATCAGCCCCATTTATCCACCTTTGTTCCATATCCCTTGAGACCCATACCTAACAAAAATCTATCGATTTCTGTCTTGAAAGTTTCCATTGACCCAGCATCCACAGCCTTTTGGGGAAGACAGTTCCAGATTTATACTACACACTGTGTGAAGAAGCATCTCCTGATTTCACTCCTGAATGGCTTGGATCTAATTTTAAGATTATGCTCCCCCACCCGAGGAAATAATATCGCTGCCCTATTGCATCCTTTTATCATTCTTAACACCTCGATTTTATTATCCTTCAATCTTCTCTACTCAAGGGAATACAAGCCAAGATTAAGCAACCTGTCCTCATAATTTAAACCTTTTAACCCCGGTATCATTCTGGTGAATCTGTGCTGCACGCCCTCCAAGGCAAATATATCCTTTTTGAGGTGCGGTGCCCAGACTGGAGTTCAGTGCTCCAGATGGAGTCTGGCCAAGGCTCTGTACAACTGAAGCATAACATCCTCCTCTTTCTATTCCAGGCCCCTTGAGATAAAGGCCAACATTCATTTGAGCTTTTATATTACTTTTTGAACCTGTCTACTAGCTTTTAGTAATTTGTGTACATGAACACCCAAATCTCTCTGCTCCTCCGCAGTTCCTAGTTTCTCACCATTTAGAAAATACTCTGATTTATTTTTCTTGGATCTAAAGTGGATGACCTCACACTTCCCCACACTGAACTCCATTTGCCACAGTTTTGCCCACTCACTTAATCTGTCTATGTCCCTTTGTAACTTACTGCTCCTATCTGCACATCTTACGGTGCCTCCCAACTTAGAGCCATCTACAAATTTTTATATATAGCTATTCTTTCATCCAAGTCATTGATAAATATGGTGTAAAGCTGATGCCTCAGTATAGATCCCTGGGAACGCCGTCGGCAATCAGAGTATGTACCCTTTACCCCATTCTCTGTCTCCTACCTCCCAACCTATGCCACAAGGTTGCCTACAATTCTGTGCGCTCTCATTTTTGATTATAATCTCTAGTGCTGTAGGATCCGCAAAATTGGACTTTGTATTAATATGGGTCAAATGGCAGAAGAGGCCATGATTTTAAAGACTGTTTTAAAAGAAGCCCAGAAAAAGGGGCATATAAAATGGCCGCCATACCATGTGACCAACTTATTGGTACACTTTAAAATGGTTCCTGCGCAACCTCAGACAGTTTTGTGGATTCAACCCACAGTAAGTTCTGGAAGCCGTTCCTGAGAGAAGGAAACCAGACCCACAGGTATGCATATGGATTAGATGCAGATCTAGTCAAGATCGGCCTGGAGACAGAGGCCATCAAAATGCTGCCCCAGGCAAAAGGGGACAATTTCATATTCATGAGGACAGCACCCAGGACTAGATAACGAGATCAGCAGGACATTCAAAACAGTGGCGGTAATTTCAAACCAGAGATGGGCCTGTTACCAGCCGTTTAAGACATTTTAAATATAATAACTACCCCACTGTGCTCGCAGCCGGCCAAAATTAAAACAAAGACTAACCTGATTTTGGGCAGGAAGTGAAGCCTCTGGAAGAAAGGTATATCTGGAAGACTTTTTCGGCAGTGGGACACAGGAGCAAGCACCACGCACAAGCTGGCAGCTGGAGGACACGCCAGGTTGGAGAGCTGGAAACACGCAGCTTGAATCCAGACACCCAGAAGAAGGAGCAGTCAATCGCAGGCGTTCCGCCCCAGGGAAGCACATCAGGAGATCATCGACCATCCCCGGGCCGTTGCCGGAACGAGAGGCCATAGACCCAGCTTGGGAGAAGAGACAAAAAATAAAAACCCCAAGTGAAGAAACCTTCCAGCCACCACGGCTCGGTAGAAGAAAGGAAAGGAACCTGAAGAAGCGATGGGAGCCAGCCCAAGGCTCCTCTAACCAGGGTCGAGCAAATGATCCTCGACCCCGCCGACATCCAGGCCCGCCGGTGTCCAGCCACCCCCGACCCCCACCTCAGGAGAGAGGCGTGGTGCAGCTCGCAGGGGCTCCACGATCCACATGGAGACGAGACGCTCCACGATCCACGTGGAGACGAGACGCCTGAAAGGACCAAACACAGACTCGATTTCAAAACCTTGCACTTCCTAGTGGGATTGGTGAGCATGTTTCTGGCCCTTCACAATCAGATCTAGATAGGTTTAATAAGGGGGTGGATTTAAGGGTACAATTAACATGAGTTGTTGTCCCTCGACGTTCCGTGTGTTTCCTTATTTCATAATGATCTTTGTAGAATATAAGATGCCTGTATTTGCTTTAGTTAGTACTGTGTCGTTATGATTTGTTTGTGTGTTTTTCCCTCCCATGTACTCCCTCATCTGCTTGCATTTGATTTAATATTTTTCCTTATGCAATAAAATTTCATTTTGTTTCATCAAACTTGGTCTACACGAGTTTTCTCCACATTGTAGTTCCTGCGCCTTAGTCCAGAGTACAGAATCTAAGGGGCGAGTGGGTCGAACCACTCAAGGTTTACTGTGCAAGAGAGAGAGGCCTCTGGAGAGAGAAACCTCAGGGAAACCTCTCGAGGACAAAACCCCTTACAGTGCGGAACCTTATCAAATGTCATCTGAAAGCCTGTATGCATAACATCCATAAACACTTCCTTATCCACTATGATAGTGACCTTAACAAAATATTCAACTCAATTAGTTAGACGTGACTTACCCGATCACTCTCCGATCAGCTCATATTTGTCCAAGTGCTTAACCCTCTCTTCTCTCTTAGGCAGTCCCTCGGAACCGAGGATGACTTGCTTCCACACTAAAAATAAGTTCTCAGGTGACTGATGATGTGCGACCTCCCGTCTCTGTCACAGATGGGGCAGACGGTGGTTGAAGGGGCGGTTGGGTGGGGTGCTTGGTTTGACGTGCGCTCCCTGCGCTTGGCATCCGCTTACTCCCGGCGAAGAGACTCGAAGTGTTCGGCGTCTTCCCGGGTGCTTCTCCTCCACTTTGTGCGGTCATGGGCCAGGGATTCCCAGGTGTTGGTGGGAATGTTGCACTTTCTCAAGGAGGCTTTGAGGGTGTCCTTGAAGCGTTTCCTCTGCCCATCTGGGGCTCTCTTGCCGTGTCGGAGCTCCGAGTAGAGCGCTTGTTTTGGGAGTCTCGTATCGGGCATGCGGACGATGTGACCCATCCATCGGAGCTGATCGAACGTGGTCTAAGCTTCGATGCTGCATGGGCATCAGAGAACAACTGATCATTGAAGTCTATATCATTATTTTAATTCCTTCTACTTCTCCTTCAAATAAAGGGCCAATCCTTCAATCCAGTACCCATACTTGATGTGCCTCAATAAATCCGAGACTCGATGTTAGCGAAACAAAACAAGGCTTTTATTGACTTAGAAGGTAACACACAGAGGAGAATGTATCTTCCATCCAGAGGTCTGCCGTACTGGATGTGCTGCAGGCTGGACCAGCTTACATAGGAGCCAGGTATGGGCGGAGCCCTACACACAGTACAATACAATGGAAATGAAACTGAAACCAACCACAGTCACAGGCAGAGAAATACTGATGAGTGATGAATGGAATATTTAATCACATTCACCCCTTCTATAGATTTAGTCTGTTCGGGGGTTTGATAGTCCTCTGCGACCGACGTGGCTGTTGTGGTGCCGCGGGTGTCGGCTGGGTGTCCCCGGTGGCCTCCTGGGTCTCTGCCGGGAGTGCCACCAGGGTTGTTGAAGGGGTAGTTGGTGGGGGTACCATTGGTCGATGTTCTCCCGGGGGTGATGAAAGAGTAGTGGGTGGGTAAGAGTTGCTGTGGTCGTTGTTGCTGCTGTTGTCGTGGTTGTTGTCGTTACCGGCTGGGGCGACGTCTTTTATGGACACGGTGTCCTCCCTTCCGTCGGCGTGCCGGACATACGCGGATTGGGGGTTGGCGTGGAGTAGGTGCACTGACTCCACGAGAGGATCCGTCTTGTGGCCCCTCACATGCCTTCGCACGAATACCGGACCTGGGGTGGAGAGCCATGACGGCATGGATACGCCTGAGGTGGATTTCCGGGGAAAGACAAACATTCGCTCGTGAGGCGTGGCATTAGTGGCAGTACACAATAGCGACCGTATCGAATGGAGCACATCTGGGAGGACTGCCTGCCAGCGGGAGATAGGGAGGCCTTTGGTCCTTAGAGCTAGAGTGACTGCTTTCCATACTGTCCCGTTCTCTCGCTCCACTTGACCGTTACCCCGGGGGTTGTAGCTGGTGGTACGGCTCGTGGCGATCCCCCTGGACAGCATGTACTGGCGTAGCTCTTCACTCATGAAGGACGCCCCCCTATCCGTATGGATGTAGCTCGGCATACCGAACAGGCAGAACAGGCTGTTGAGGCATTTAATGACCGTGGCGCTGGTCATGTCTGGGCAGGGGAAGGCGAATGGGAAACGAGAGTATTCGTCCACAATGTTCAGGAAGTAAACATTGCGGTCGACGGACGGGAGGGGGCCCTTGAAATCTAAGCTGAGCCGCTCAAAGGGCTGTGTAGCTTTGATTAAGTGGGCTCTATCTGGGCGGTAGAACCGAGGCTTGCACTCAGCGCAAGTGCGACAGTTCCTGGTCAGGGACCGAACTTCCTCAATCGAGTAGGGTAAGTTGCGGGACTTTATGAAGTGGAACAGCCACGTGACCCCTGGGTGGCAGAGGTCATTGTGGAGGGTCTGTAGCCGATCCCCGGTGGCGCTGGCACACATCCCTCGTGAGAGGGCGTCGGGGGATTCGTTAAGGGCCCCTGGCCGGTAAATGATGTCATAATCGAAGGTGGAGAGCTCGATCCGCCACCTAAGAATCTTATCATTTTTAATCTTCCCCCTCTGTTTATTATTGAACATAAACGCTACCGACCGCTGGTCGGTAAGTAGGGTGAAGCGTTTGCCGGCTAGGTAGTGGCGCCAGTGGCGCACTGCCTCCACGATGGCTTGGGCCTCCTTTTCTACGGAGGAGTGTCTAATCTCGGGCCCTTGGAGGGTCCTCGAGAAGAAAGCTACGGGCCGCCCCGCCTGGTTGAGGGTGGCCGCCAAGGCAAAGTCAGACGCATCACTTTCGACTTGAAAGGGAGTGTTCTCGTCCACTGCCTGTAGCGTGGCCCGCTCAATGTCCTGCTTAATGCTTTTGAAGGCGGCATGGGCCTCAGCAGAGAGCGGAAAAGAGGATGCTTTCAAGAGGGGGCGGGCTTTGTCGGAGTAGTTGGGGACCCATTGGGAATAATAAGAAAATAACCCCAGGCACCTTTTCAGGGATTTGGGAGTGTTGGGCAGGGGCAGCTCCCGTAGGGGGCGCAATCGGTCGGGGTCTGGTCCGATTTCCCCATTCTCCACCACGCTGCCTAGTATGCAGAGGCGTGTGGTGTTGTAAACGCACTTGTCCTCGTTGTAGGTGAGGTTGAGTTTTTGTGCGGTTTTCAGGAACCTCTCGAGGTTCGAGTCGTGATCCTGCTGGTTGTGACCGCAGATGGTGACGTTGTCGAGGTAGGGGAAGGTTGCCTGCAAGTGGTGGTCATCGACCATGCGGTCCATCTCCCTCTGGAAGACCGAGACCCCATTCGTCACCCCAAAGGGGACTCTGAGGAATTGCTAGAGGCGTCCGTTCGCCTCGAAGGCGGTGTACGGGCGGTCCTCTGGTCTGATAGGGAGCTGGTGGTACGCTGACTTGAGGTCGATGGTGGAGAACACCCGGTATTGGGCGATTTGGTTCACCATTTCTGATATGCGGGGTAGCGGGTAGGCGTCTAGTTGGGTGTACCTGTTGATCGTTTGGCTATAGTCGATCACCATCCGTTTCTTCTCGCTACCCCTTACCACCACCACATGGGCGCGCCACGGGCTATTGCTGCGTTCAATAATGCGCTCTTTCAGGAGCCTGTCTACCTCGGTCGCGATAAACCGCCTGTCCTCCCAGCTGTACCTCCTGCTTTTGGTCGCTATTGGCCGGCAGTTAGGGGTAAGGTTCGCGAATAGCGAAGGCGGCTTTACCTTCAGGGTAGCCAGACCGCACACTGTGAGGGGCGGCTGGGACCCACCGTAATTGAGCGTGATGCTTTGGTGGTAGCACTGGAAATCCAGGCCCAAGATCACGCTCGCACATAGATTCTTCATGATTAATACTTTAAAATTATCGTATACAGTTCCGTTAATGGACAATTGTACCGTGCAGTAACCCATAATGGTCGATGTCTGGGTTTTATCAGCCATAGAGATGGTACCCCGAGTAGGGACCACCTTTAGGGAGAGTTGTTGTACCAGTTCAGGGTGGATAAAACTCTCCGTGCTTCCACTGTCAATTAAACATTTAACCCTGCACCCGTTTACCTCGATGTCCACCATTGATTTGGATAGCGGGTGCGGCCTGGTCTGGTCCACTGTGACCGATGCCACTGTAGGGCCCTGATCGAGACAAGATGGCGTCCACGCTGTCTGCTCACAAGATGGCGGACCCCACGAGGTCGGGCAAGATGGCGTCCAAGATGGCCGCTCCCACGGCGCACACGCGGCGGTGGCGGATTTTCCGGCGGGGTTCCCGCTGCACACCTTCCCGAAGTGCCCCTTCTTACCGCACTTAAAGCAGGTGGTGCCTTTCGCTGGGCACAGGTTTCTGGTGTGCTTCGGCTGCCCGCAGAAGTAGCAGTTGGGTCCCCGACGCGTCGCGGCTGTCGTAGGGCTTCTGGGGGGAGAGCGGGGCCCCGACGGTGTCGGGCTGCCGGGCGGGGAAGCTGCCTTCCAAGATGGCGGCGCCCTTGGTGCGCACGTGGCGGCGTGGACGGCGCAGGCTGAAGAGTAGGCGTCCGAGTTTCTCTGGGCCACATCCAGGGATCGTGCTGTGTCCGCAGCCTGTTTCAGGTCCAATCCCGTTTTTTCCAGCAGTCTCTGCCGGATGTAAGTGGAGCTGAGGCCTGTGATAAAGGCATCGCGAACAAGCTCGTCAGTGTACACTGCGGCTTTTACATCTTGGCACTTGCAGTCTTTGCCAAGCGTTTTCAGGGTGCCTAGGAACTCCTCCACCGATTCCCCAGGTCGCTGTGCGCGAGTAGCGAGCAGATGCCTAGCATACACCTCATTCGTAGGCTGCTGGTAATGCGCCTTTAAGATGTCGCAGGCGGCCGGGTACATGTCGGCGTCTTGGATGAGGGGGTAAACCCGGTGGCTTACCCAATTCCGCAGAATTCCGAGTTTCATACTCGCAGCGTCCGTTGCGTCTTTGACGGCTGCGGAATTGTCCAGGAAGAATTCCATACACATAAACCAGTGTCCGAAGCGTGCCGATGCGTCCGAAGCATGCTGGTCCAAATCCAAACGTTCGGGTTTCAAGAGTTGATTCATTGTGTTGAAAATTAAGTCAATAAAATTGATGTGCCTCAATAAATCCAAGACTCGATGTTAGCGAAACAAAACAAGGCTTTTATTGACTTAGAAGGTAACACACAGAGGAGAATGTATCTTCCATCCAGAGGTCTGCCGTACTGGATGTGCTGCAGGCTGGGCCAGCTTACATAGGAGCCAGGTATGGGCGGAGCCCTACACACAGTACAATACAATGGAAATGAAACTGAAACCAACCACAGTCACAGGCAGAGAAATACTGATGAGTGATGAATGGAATATTTCATCACAATACTAAAACATGACAACACATCAGACCTATTTGCTCCTTCATCACCATGCCTGTAACAATCACCCAAGTGAATACGTCAGTACCAAATAAGTGCACCCTTTTCTGATTCACTCTAACCTCCATGAATAACAGAGCATGACATAAGTCCACATTCCATGTTACTGAAAAAACTCCAAAGTGAACAGAAGCAAACCTTCTTTTTCCTAACACCGTGCTTTCCTTTGGTAGTTATACATGCCTTTCTTTCACCTATTCTAGTGCTGCTCCTAGGTGCGACCTGATGGACATCATCCTGAGAGGTTGTTCGCTGCTCCTGCAATAGGCCCTTTAATTCTCCGCTCCATTCCCACTCAGACCTCACCGTCCTCAGCCTCTTGCACTGTTCCATGGAAGCTCAGCGTAAGCTCGAGGAACAGCACCTCATCTTTCGATTAGGCACTCTCCAGCCCTCTGGACTCAACATAGAGTTCAACAATTTCAGATCATAACCTCGGCCCCTATCACATATATATATTTCCTTTTTTTTATCCACAATTTTTGTTTGGCCCTTTTTTATGCTTCTTCCCTCCCACATGGCAGCTGTCCTTCATTCTGCCAGCGCAATTCACACCCCATCTAGAGCCATCTTTTGTTCCTTAACCTGTCCCATTACCACCTCCTCTTGCCTTGAATATCTCTTAATGTCTCTCAATGTCTCTTAATCTCTCCTGCTTTCTATCCTATTGCTGACCTTCCCTTTTGTTCTTTCATCCCCTCCCCCTTTTCCCAGCCCCTAAACCTGCTTTCCATTTCCTGCTTTTTTCCAGTTCTGACGAAAGGTCATCGACCTGAAATGTTAGTACGATAGCAAAATACTGCAGATGCTGGAAATCCGAAATAACAACAGAAAATGCTGGAAAAACTCAGCAGGCCTGGCAACATCCGTGGAGAGAAATTAGAGTTGGCGTTTCGGGTCGAAACCCTTTTTCAAAACTGGAAAGGAAATAAAATAGATCGAAGGCAGGGCTGCGATAGAACAAAAGAAGTAAAAGAGACATTAAGAGGTATTCAAAACCAGACGAAATGGTAATAGGACAGGTGGAGACAAAAGACAGCTGAGATTAGGTGTGAAGTGTACTGGCAGGATGAGACAGAGCTGCCATGTGGGAGAGAGAAAAAAAAAGGAAAAGGGGGGTGAAGGGAAGACCCAAAACAAAGGGGTGGAAAAAAATAAGTAAAAATGTAATAGGGGCCGAGGTTATGATCTGAAATTGTTGAACTCGATATTGAGTCCGGAAGGCTGCAAGGTGCCTAATCGGAAGATGAGGCGCTGTTCCTCGAGTTTACGTTGAGCTTCCGTGGAACAATGCAAGAGGCCAAGGACGGTGAGGTCCGAGTGGGAATGGAGCGGTGAATTAAAATGACAGGCGACCGGAAGCTCGGGGTCACCCTTACGGACTGAATGGAGGTGTTCCTCAAAGCGGTCACCCAATCTGCGTTTGGTCTCCCCAATGTAGAGGAGACCGCATCGTGAGCAGCGAATACAGTATACTAGATTGCAAGAAGTACAAGTAAATCGCTGTTTCACCTGGAAGGGGTGTTTGGGGCCCTGGGCAGTGGGAAGGGGGGAGGATGAACAGGCTGGGTCTCTTTTCACTTGAAAAAAGGCTGAGGGGTGACCTAATAGAGGTCTTTAAAATTATGAAAGGTTTTGATAGAGTGGATACAGAGAGAATGTTTCCACTTGTGGGGAAGAGCATAACTAGAGACCATCAATATAAGATAATCACCAAGAAATCCAAAAGGGAAACTCCTTTACCCAAAGAGTGGTGAGAATGTGGAACTCGTTACCACAGGGAGTGGTTGAAGCAAATAGTATAGATGCATTTAAGGAGAGGCGGACAAGCATATGAGGGAGAAGGGAATAGAGGGTTATGCTGATAGATTTAGATGAGGAAAGACAGGAGGAGGCTCGTGTGGAGCATAAACGCCGGCATGGACTGGTTGGGCCAAATGGCCTGTTTCTGTGCTGTATATCCTATGCAATCCTATGTAATCACTGATTGCAGTCAATTTGTTGACATTACAGAGATAATTTTCTGAATTCACACTCCCAGTGCATATGGAAATTCGATTGTGTGGTAAATGGCCTAATTTTCAATATGTACTCCTGGCATGCAAGGCTCCCTGCTGTGAGCACTGTCAGAAAATTATCCCATATTAAATATGTATAAATAGTTATTCCTGATTCTGAAAATAAATGGACAAAGGTTGGCCATGCAAGATGATGTAGTGAATATTGTTCACGTGACATTGGGTTCTCCTGTGCTCAGTGAGTTCTGGGGGAGAGTAACCAAATCATACCAAAATCTTTGAGATTCACTGGCTAACTTAGATGCAGCTAGTGATTCTCAAAGCATTGCTTGTGTGGTAGTGCAACCGGAAAACAAAACATAAGCAACTCTCACTTACGCTGATGCTCCGGAGTAGAAAGACATTCAAAATGACAATGGTAAGTGATCAGGGGGCGGGCGGTTCTGCAATAGGAAGGCATAGAAAAAAAATTACATGTACAGGTTGTGGAATAAAATGAATTTGGAAAGATTCTGTTTATTATGTAAAAAAGCAGGATGAATGATGATCTGACTGTGTATAATTGTAATGACTGTATTACAAAACCAATTAAAGTTTTAATTTAAAGAATTGTGAAGAGCCTGTGCTTTTAAAGAAAATTAATCCATTTTGCTGCATTTTTTCACAACACAACTGCTTGATCTTGATACGTTGCAGTTTCTGCTGTCTTTGTGCTTCTGTTTGTCTGTCTCTCCTTTTCTGCTTCTGTCGCTCACTTACTTTTTTCTACGGCTTCTTTCTTCCTAACTCTGGTTTATGCTTCTCTCTCTGTCCACTTCTGCTTCAGTGCCTGTCGTTTATTAATTTTTTTATTTCTTTTTTGAGTGGGGGATGGTGGGTGACATGAGGTGGTGTGGCACGCAACAAGCCAGCAGTAGCTTCACGCTGCATTTGGGGTGGGTGTTGGAAGGAAAATTTGGCTCCCATCAACTTCCTTCTCATCCCCTCCCCCAGTCACTCATTATTGCCCCCGACCCACTCAGTCCCATCATGGTCCCTACCCTTCCAACTTCCCATTACCTCTTTCTCCTTCCACCACCCCATCACTACCTCTGCCTCTTCCCCTTTGAACAACAACTCAACTGCTGTACCCTCCCCTTCCCCTTGCTGTGCTGTCTCTCACTTCACCATGAATCCTCTAACCACTCGCACTGGCCTGCAGCATCTCCACTCAGGTGAAGTGTATTTACAGTATGCAAAGCTTACTTTGGCATATTCAATTTTTAATCCTGTTATAGGAATTTATAATGCAGAAAATTGACAGGAGGTGGATGCAAATGTAAGATTTTTGAGATTTATTATATATTAAATTCAGGATGTGGTGCATGCAACCCATTGCAAACTCCTATGTCAACCTCCTCTAACAGAAAATCCTATTTTAAATGTTTCAACATTTAGCTGCAATACCGGTTATGCATGTAGGTGGCGCTGTGATAGGACTTTCAATGTTAAAGGTGTAACTTCCCAGTCACACAATACCTGGGGACATCTTGCAGTAGACTAAGCGGGAATGGAAGCATAGTGGTTATGCTATTGGACAAGTAATCCAGAGACCTGGACTAATGATCCGGAGACGTGAGTTCAAATACCACAGCAGCTGGGGAATTTAAATTCAGTTAATTAAATAAATCTGGAATAAAAGGCTAGTATCAGCAATGCTGGCCATGAAACTATCGGAGTGTTGTAAAAATCCACCTGGTTCACTAATGTCCTTTAGGGAAGGAAATCTACCATCCTTACCTGGTCTGGCCGAAATGTGACTCCAGACCAACAGCAACGTGGTTGACTCTTAACTGCCCTCTGAAATGATCTAACAAGCCATTCAGTTGTAATAAACCACTACGAAAAACAATAAGGAAAAAAACGGACGGACCACCCGGCATTGACCTCGGCACCGGCTACGGACACAGCAATGGCAAACCCAGCCCAGTCAACCCTGCAAATTTCGGCATTACCATTGCCAAATCCACCACCACCAACCATTGACCAGAAACTTAACTGGACCATCCACAATGGTTACAAGAGCAGGTCAGAGGCTGGGTATTCTGCGGCGAGTGTCTCACCTCCGGACTCCCTAAAGCCTTTCCACCATCTACAAGGCACAAATAAGGAGTGTGATGGAATACTCTCCACTTGCCTGGATGAGTGCAGCTCCAACAACACTCAAGAAGTTCGACACTATCCAAGACAAAGCAGCCCGCTTGATTGGCACCCCATCCACCACCTTAAACATTTACTCCCTCCACCACTGGTGTACTGTGGCTGTAGTGAGTAACATCTACAAGATGCACT
Source organism: Somniosus microcephalus (assembly GCF_052327205.1). NCBI lineage: Eukaryota > Metazoa > Chordata > Chondrichthyes > Squaliformes > Somniosidae > Somniosus > Somniosus microcephalus. Next base: position 40,335,591 of record NC_140992.1, on the reverse strand, counting down.
GCAGCAACTCGCCAAGGCTTCTTCAGCAACACCTCCCAAACCCACAACCTCTTCCACCTAGAAGGACAAGGTTAGCAGGCACAACATGGGAACACCACCACCTCCAAGTTCCCCTCCAAGTCACACACCATCCTGACTTGGAAGTATATCGCCGTTCCTTCATCGTCGCTGGGTGTAAATCCTGGAACCCCCTCCCTAAAAGCACTGTGGGAATATCTTCACCACATGGACTGCAGCGGTTCAAGAAGGTGGCTCACCACCACCTTCTCAAGGGCAACTAGGGATGGGCAATAAATGCTGGTCTTGCCAGCAATGCCCACATCCCATGAACAAATAAATAAAAACATTTTGACTTTGTGCGAGTGTAAAATGGGTGATAGCGAATCGCTGCCCATTTTACATCTTTCCCGATTTTTGACTTTAGGGGTCGATTTTAACTCAGCCGTGAGGCGGGCTTTGAGGCGTGTGGGGGGTTAAAATCGCAAAAACTGGGCGTCGGGACACCCCCCCCCCCCGCGCCCGCCTGGTTCCTGACCCCGAGCCATTTTAACCCAGGCATGTCTGATGGTCCCGAATCAGTCCCGCATGCAACAGGCAGGACTGGTCTTCAGGGTCCTTAAACAGCACTAATTGGCCTTTATAATCCCATTTTAACAGGCCCTTGCCTGTTTAACCCTTTTCCCACGTAAAACATGCCTGATGGGGAGCACGCCTGTGAAACCTGGCGTGAGCACAATTGGCTTACTGACTATCAGCTGCAGGTCAACCATTAAAGAGGAGATTTGATCAGTCATCATTTGCAGGTGGCCGGACTTTGTTGTTTCAGGCCTGGGGCAACTTTTACCAGGCTTAACCACACCTGTGGAAGGTTGGAGCCTCACACACATCTCCAGTGTGACCTCCTAGGAAACCCCGCTCGCCACCTTCACTCAGCGCTTCCTCAACGGAGGCATATACCAGAAGCATGGGAGCCATTTATTTCCTTCCCTTCTGGGCATTAGATGAGCTCGAACACCAGCCGCAGCACCAGCAGAACCAGGAACAACAGCAGCAGCAACAGGAGCGCCAGGCTGCTGCTCACCCACCTGAAGCTGCACAGGCCAGAAGGGGCCAGCGCTTGGAAGTGGCTTGAGAGCACCTTGCTGCACATCAGGGGGCCACGGGGACCCGTATCTGCATTGGTAGTCCTACTCAGAAGGACTTCCATGAAGGTCTGGTTTCTCTGTTCAATAAATGCCCATCGCTCCTCAAGAGATGTCATTCTATTGTGAACACGTTCATGCGCCAATGACTCCACAAAAGCTCTGCTCGTGTTCGCTATGGACTGCTCCATTCGCTCCACACTCACATTGACCCTGGAGACAAAACCTGCCGGAGACTCCTGCATCTGTTCCTGGAGTTCCAGCCCCGCTGATCTTATGGATGAACCCAGAGGCAGAGGGTCGACATGCAGCTGAGCCGAGCTGGCAGAGTCCTGCGCCCTCCGACTAGCACCCTCCACTGCTGTCCCTGTCTCCACAATCTGCTGATGCTCACTTGTGAGCTGTGATACACCAGGTGACAACCCTACTCTATCTCGCGAAGGTCCCACCGAGGTGTGAGTGTCTGCGCTGGTGTTGGGTGTGCTGAATTCTGCTGACGCTGCGCCCTCAGAGGTTGCAGATTCCTCTGAGGAGTCTGGAAGCTCAGGCTCTTCCTCCTGGACAGTGGGGACGGGGGCTCTCGATGGTCCTGTGGGGGAGTAAAGGAAAGAGTTAGAGATGTGAGGTCAAGGTTACATGCACATTGCATATTGCAGATAATCATAGGTCCATCTGTTATAGCTTAAGAATCATTATCAGTGACTCATGCAATGTCAACGAGATGGAAAACTATTCTGTCACCAGCTTGCTGTGATGCACCCATCTGTCCGTCTCCCACTTGCGCCTCATCCTCCAGTCCTACGATCTCCAGGACGGCCTTCTCCCAGGGGGTGAGATGGGCTACTGATGGTGGCCCTCCTCCTGTCCTCGCTCTATCTCGCTTATTGTGAGCTCTCTTTTCCTGCAATGAGTGAGACATTCTCAATCTCCGTGGCTGACGTGAGCAAGACTTTTAAGAGAGTGAACACCCACAAAGCACCCGGTCCAGATGGAATCCCTGGGCGTGTCCTTACAGCATGCGTTGACCAGCTGGCAGCCATGGTTACGGATATAGTCAACCGTTCACTGTACCAGTCTGTAGTCCCCAACCGTTTTAAGATGACGTCGGTTATTCCAGTCCCCAAAAATCAAAAGTAACCGGTTTAAACAACTACCGCCCCATAGCACTCACTTCTGTCATCATGAAGTGCTTTGAGAGGCTGGTCAAAACCCAAATCAACTCCTTACTACCTGACACACTGGACCCACTCCAATTTGCCTACCGCCCAAACAGATCTAGGGATGATGCCATCGCCACTGTACTGCACACTGCCTTATCACACCTGGATAAGAGGAACACCTATTTGAGAATGTTGTTCATTGATTATAGTTCAGCATTCAATACCATTATCCCCTCCAAGCTTGTCAACAAGCTCAGTGAGCTAGGACTTAACACCTCCCTATGCAACTGGATCCTGGACTTCCTGACGGGCAGACCCCAAGTAGTGAAAATAGGCAGTAACACCTCCTCCACACTGATCCTGAACACGGGAGCTCCCCAGGGTTGTGTGCTCAGCCCCCTTCTGTACTCCCTGTTTACTTACGACTGCGTGGCCATGCACAACTCCAACTCCATCATCAAGTTTGCTGATGACACTACAGTTGTAGGCCTGATCACAGATGGCGACGAGACAGGCTACAGGGAGGAGGTAAGAGCCCTAACAGAATGGTGCAAGTACAACAACCTCTCCCTCAACATCAGCAAAACAAAGGAGATGATCGTGGACTTCAGGAAGCGGCAGGGGGAGGGACACCCCCCAATCTACATCGAAGGGGCTGAGGTGGAGTGGGTCAGCAGCTTCAAATTCCTGGGTGTATTCATTACGGAGAACTTAACGTGGTCCCATCACATCGACGTCGTAACCAAGAAGGCATGCCAATGCCTGTTCTTCCTCAGGAGGCTGAAGAAATTTGGAATGGCCCCCCAGATTCTCACCAACTTCTACCGGTGCACCATCGAGAGTATCCTGTCCGGCTGCATCACTACCTGGTATGGCAACTGCACCGCCATAGACCGCAAGGCTCTACAGATGGTGGTGAAAGCTGCACAACATACTATAGGAATTAAACTACCTGCTGTGCAGGATATCTACCCCGAGAGGTGCCGGAGGAAGGCCCTGAGAATCATCAAAGACGCGAGCCACCCCAGCCACAACCTCTTCGCCCTGCTCCTGTCCGGTAAGAGATACCGAAGCATATGGTCTCGTACCAGCAGGTTTCGAAACAGCTTCTACCCCCAGGCCATAAGACTCATGAACGAATAATTTATTATTATTAATTATTGTTGTTTTTATTTATTATTACTGTATTTCTATTAGTATTTTTATCATTGCTATGCCATATTTATTCCAATGTTGGGAGGACTCGTAAAAATCAACATTTCATTGTGCAGTACACACATTTGCTGCATATATGACAAATAAAATTGAAAAAAAAAGTGGAGTTTGAGTGAGAATGAAGGAGTGAGTGTAGAGAATCCATAGCATAGATGCTTAGAAGGAGACAAAGATGGAGTGAGGTAGCAAGACCAAGGGCCCTCCTTGTGTGTTGTCAGTTATTTTCATAGCATCAGAGTGATAGGGAGTGTGAGGGCTGTATAGTCGAATAGTTAGGTGAATGTTAGCATAGAGAGAGGGAATGGGTAAGGGTGGATGGATGTCAGTGTCAAGTGGGATGTGGAGGAAGAGATTGCTAAAGCTGAGTGCTGGTGAGGAGAGGCAATGGAGATCAGATTGAGAGTGATGGGAACTTCATACTCACTTTTCCAGCGTGCTGAAGGTCATGAAATCTCTTTCTGCACTGTATCCAGGTTCTGCGGGTAGCCGATAAAGAGCTGACCTCCTCTGCCACTTGCAGCCACGCAGCCTTTGTCTGCTGGGGAGGCATCTTCCTCCCTGACGGGAAGAGCACCTCCTTGTGCGCTCTTGCTCCCTCCACTAAAGCCTGCAGGGCAACGTCATCAAAACGGGGTGCAGACCTCAGTCTTTCTCTTGCCATTCTGCTTCCAGCTCAGTGTATCAGCAAATGCCAAAAGGTTGGCAGCCTGCAGAAGAAGCAAGGCTTGTTGCAGACCCTAAATGCAGCAGCAATAATGATGTCATATTATGCGACTTTCTGACTGGAAATACTCATTTGCCAAGGGTTCCCACATGTTGGAAATCAATTGGCCAATTGAGTTAAAATTACATCAATCTCACACGCCCATTTAGATTCGTGGGGGAAACACCAAATTCGGGGAACTCGACAATTTCCCGCACCTGAGTTAATATCGACCCCCAGGTGATGGAGCCAAAGAGGCCAAGACAAGGTAAGTTTGGAATTATTCTTGTGGGGCCAGGGCAACAGAAGTACACCGCCAGGCTCCAAAAAAATAATCTGGGCTGCTGCTGTCATAGAGTCATAGTCATAAAGTTATACAGCACAGAAAGAGGCCCTTCGGCCCATCGTGTCCACGCCGGCCATCAAGCCCTGTCTATTCTAAACCCATTTTCCAGCACTTGGTCCATAGCCTTGTAAGCTATGGTGTTTCAAGTGCTCATTAAATGCTTCTTGAATGTTGTGAGGGCTCCTGCCTCTACCACCCTTTCAGGCAGTGAGTTCCAGATTCCAACCACCCTCTGGGTGAAAAAGTTTTTCCTCAAATCCCCTCTAAACCACCTGCCCCTTACCATGAAACTATGCCTTCTGGTTATTGACCCCTCTACTAAGGGGAAAAGTTCCTTTCTACCTACCCTATCTATACCCCTCATAATTTTGTACACCTCAATCAGGTCTTCCTCCTGCACCAACTCTTTAGCCATGCACTCATCTGCTCTATCCTCCTATTTCTATACTCACTAGCACATGGCACCGGGAGTAGTCCAGAGATTACAACTTTTGAGGTCCTGTGTTGTGTATGTACCTTTAAGAGAGAACTGTTTTACAGCTCCTGTATACTGTAGTACCAGCAGTGACCACACCTGTATATAAAGCCGGAGCAGGCTTCTGTACTTCAGTCTTGAGACTACTCTACTCCAGTAAATACCTGTTGATTGTTAAGTTACGGCATCCGTGTAGTTCTTGGGGAAACATCCTATTTAAAGAATCACAGATCTAACAGTGGCGACGAGTGTCGATTTGAATCTACCTGTAACTCTGCATTTCCCATCGAGGATTCGCTCCGGGAGGGCGGTGGAAGAAAGTCGAGGCCAGAAACATGGGCGTCGACCACGAGCAACCGCCCAGTCGTCCGGCAGAGAGTGAACATCGCAGGGGAGGCTGTGGAGAGCCGGGCTTGGTTCCCCAGCCACGACGATCAGCAACAGACTGACGACAGGTACAGCGCAGACCCTTCCCGGACAGCGGCGGCTGGAGCCGACCGACGGCAGAGAAAAAGCCGAGCAGCGTCGACTGGGTAAGATAGAGGGTGAAGCGCACAGGGCGCAGCCGGGGGTTGAAAACCGAGCGGCGTCGACGAAAAACAAAATGGAGAGAGAGAGGGTAAAGCAGCAGCCGGGTTCAGGACCGAGCGGCGGAAACGGGAAAGGCGCACAGAAAAAAAAAACCGCGCAGAGCACAGCCAGGGCTCAAGGGCTGAACAGTGTCCGCGGGGAGAAGAAGGGAGAGCGCGGGAGACGCCATTGAGCCGCGGAGAAGAAGGAAGAGTGCGGGAGACGCCATTTTTAGAAGCCGCAGCGGAGAAGAAGGGCGAGTGCGGGAAGAAAGGAAAGTGCGGGAGACGCCATTTTGTGCCAGCGGCGAAGAAGGGAAAGCGCGGGAGACGCCATTTTTGACAGTTAAATCACACCCAGGGATGCCGAAGAGTGGCAGTATCTCTACGTTCGACAATGAAGTCGAAGATTGGGCGACATATGTGGAACGTATTGAGGTGTACTGCAGGGAGAATGAAGTGCCGTATGCTAGGAAAGCACTGGTTTTGTTAAATTCCATGGGTGCAAAAACTTATGGGTTACTGCGAAACCTAATAACCCCAGAGAAGCCTGTGAATAAGAATTTCGAAAGCATAGTAGAAATCCTACAGGACCACTTAAACCCCACACCGCTGCTGATAGCAGAACGATTTAAGTTCCATAAAAGGAACCAACATAAAGACGAAAGCAATGCTGAGTACTTAACGGAACTGCGCAAGCTATCGAAACACTGCCAGTTTGGAGTGGGACTAGCAGATACGTTAAGGGACAAGTTTGTGTGTGGGCTTCAAAATGAAGGAACCCAGAAACGGCTTCTATCAGAAAAGGATCTTACGCTGGACAAGGCTTTCAGTATGGCAGTATCACATGAAGCAGCCGCAAGGGGCGCTGCAGAGATACAACGGAGACCGCAAGAATATGGCACCAATGAAATGTCCTATGGAACAGGGAAGTGTTATCGCTGCAGCAGAACAACACACAACCAGAAGGATTGTTGGTTCAAGGACCAAGTGTGCAGACAGTGTGGAAAAGCAGGACACACAGCAAGAGTCTGCAGGTCTGGGAAGAAATCTCCACAGGAGAAGTACAAAAAGGTACACAAGGTGATGGACAGTAGTTCAGATGAACAGAAAAGTGACACAGACTCCGGAAGCAAGGAGCTGGGTTGTCTGAAACTACATAAGGTAACCAAAATGGAGGACCACCAGACTATCTGGGTTACACTCAAGATAGACGGAGTCCAAGTGAAAATGGAATTGGACACAGGATCAGCCCTAACAGTCATAAACCAAAGGGACTACAAGCGGCTATTTTCACATATACCCTTGAAAGCTACAGAGATTGTCTTGAAGATGTACACGGGGCAAAAAGTCTACCCCAAAGGAAATATAAGGGTGAAAGTGATATACAAAGGCCAGGAAATACCTAAAATGGACTTATATGTATTGCCAGATGGAGGACCACCACTGCTAGGACATGAATGGATCCGGAAGATACAATTAGATTGGCATTCCATACAGGCACTGAAGGTTGAGGCCAAAAAGGATGAGGACGTCACACCTGGCCGACTGTCAAAAATGCTAACTGACGCAAAAGAAGTGTTCCAGGAGGGACTCGGAACACTAAAAGGCATAACAGCAACGATTAAAATAGAGGAAAATGCAAGCCCAAAGTTTCTTAAGGCCAGACCAGTGCCTTATGCGATCAGACCAGCCGTCGAAGCAGAGCTGGAAGGGTTGGAACGTTCAGGAGTACTGTCCAAAGTAGACTGGAGCGAGTGGGCTACACCCATCGTTCCTGTAATGAAGAGGTCGTTGAGTAATACGCCTGGGGAACCAAAGAAGGTCTGCATCTGTGGGGATTTTAAGGTGACAGTGAACCCAGTCCTTCACACGGTACAATATCCGCTTCCACGAATTGAGGATATTTTTGCCTCGCTATCTGGAGGTAGACGCTTCACCAAAATTGATCTAGCCCAGGCGTACTTGCAAATGGAGGTAGAAGAAGCCTCGAAACAATACCTCACGATCAACACTCATAAAGGTCTCTATCAATACAACCGGCTGGTATTCGGGGTAGCATCGGCTCCGGCTATTTGGCAAAGGGCGATGGATCAAGTCCTGCAAGGGATTCCAGGGACCCAGTGTTATTTGGACGACATCCTGGTCACGGGCGAAAATGACAGTGATCACCTCGCCAACTTGGAGAAGGAGCTCACCAGATTAAAGGAATATGGGCTACTAGCTAATCGCCACAAGTGCAAGTTTTTCCAGAAGCAGATCTCGTATTGTGGCCACGTCATTGATGAAGCGGGGTTACATAAGTCCCCTGAAAAGATTGAGGCAGTAGTCAAGGCTCCAGCACCGGAAAATGTGTCACAACTGAGGTTGTTCCTCGGGCTGGTAAACTACTACCATAAGTTCTTACCAAATTTGTCCACGGTATTACACCCACTGAACACCCTACTGCAAACAGGGGTGCCATGGAAGTGGAATGACGAACGTAGATGAGCTTTCCAGAAGTGTAAAGAATTGATCACATCAAAAGAGGTGTTGGCCCATTTCAACCCAGCACTACCAATTCGTTTGGCATGTGATGCATCACCCTATGGTATTGGAGCGGTGCTGTCGCACTCCCAGACGGGTTGGAGAGGCCAGTAGCCTTTGCGTCTCGGTCACTAACCTCAGCCGAGCGCAACTACGCCCAGATTGACAGGGAGGCCCTCAGCCTAGTATGGGGATTAAAAAAATTCAACCACTATCTGCATGGGCAGAAGTTCACCTTGCTGACTGACCACCAACCACTTGTCTCCATCTTTAATCCAAAGAAGGGCGTTCCAGTGATGACTGCACAACGGTTACAAAGATGGTCCCTGTTTCTAGGGGCGAATCAATATGAAATAGAATATAAAGGCACGAAACAGTATGGAAACGCTGATGGGCTATCACGCCTGCCACTGCCTACTGTGGAGGAAGCACCAGCAGTGGACCCTATCGAGATATTTTATTCGTCAATAATTGAACGATTGCCAGTAACGAACGCGGATATAGAGAAGGAGACCCGCAATGATCCGACACTGTCTCGGGTATATGATTTGGCGGTGAGGGGATGGCCAACACATGGCGACTCACTGTTGCCAGCATTCTCATCCAGAAGAGAACAGCTGTCAGTATGCCAGGGGACAGTGATGTGTGGATCCCGAGTGGTGATTCCACCCAAGTTAAGGGAGAGAGTGCTAAATGAGCTTCATGAAGGTCATCTGGGAGGGGTGAAAATGAAAAGCCTTGCTAGGGCTTATGTGTGGTGGCTGGGGATAGATCAACAAATCGAGGACCTAACCAAGAGCTGCTCAGGATGCCAGCAGGTCCAAAATGCACCACCACATGCCCCTCTACACCCATGGGAGTGGCCCTCCTCTCCATGGCAACGGGTGCATATTGATTTTGCTGGTCCATTCATGGACTCAATGTTCTTAATAGCAGTGGATGCTCACTCAAAATGGCCTGAGGTGATAAAAATGTCCTCAACCACTACAGAGAAAACGATTGCAGTCCTACGGACCATATTTGCCAGGAACGGCTTGCCAGAGCAGATTTGCTCTGATAATGGACCACAGTTTGTGTCCGAAGAGTTTCGAAAATTTATGAGAAGGAATGGGGTAAGGCATTACACATCCGCCCCGTATCATCCAGCCACAAATGGATTGGCTGAAAGGTTCGTACAAACCTTTAAAAAGGCGATAAAGGCCATGTGCGACGATGAAATTCCACTACATCATAAGGTGGACAATTTCCTATTAGCCTACAGAAATGCGACACATGCAGTTACCAACCAGACCCCGGCCATGAGGTTCTGTAACCGAAGGTTGAGATCTCGTCTGGATTTGCTCAGACCCAATGTGCAAAGAAATGTTGAGGATAAACAATTCCAGCACATCAATGAGAAGCCGACAAGGAGCTTCAATGTAGGACAACCAGTCTTGGCCCGTGACTACCGAACAGAGAAATGGCAACCCGGAACAATATGCACAAGGCAGGGGCCATTAATGTACACAGTGGATGTCGGGGAGAACATTGTGAGATGCCACGTCGATCAGATCTTAGCGTCACAGGAACGAGTCAACCCCATGTCTCGAGTACCTGGGGATGAACCCGACATACCGGTAGCATCTACCGCCGAACCAGTAGCAGTGGAAACCGATGAACTAACCGACGAAAAGGGGCCAGAATCGCCTCCGCACCAAGAACAACAACCTCAGGAAAGGCGCTATCCCAAAAGGATCAGGAAGCCGCCCCAAAGACTGAATCTATAAATGGACTATTTTCAGTTAATATTGCATGTTAAAAATGTTAATTGTTAAATGAATGTTATGGTACTGTTAATCTAAAAGGGGAGGAATTGTTGTGTATGTACCTTTAAGAGAGAACTGTTTTACAGCTCCTGTATACTGTAGTACCGGCAGTGACCACACCTGTATATAAAGCCGGAGCAGGCTTCTGTACTTCAGCCTTGAGACTACTCTACTCCAGTAAATACCTGTTGATTAAGTTACGGCATCCGTGTAGTTCTTGGGGAAACATCCTATTTAAAGAATCACGGATCTAACATCCTGCTTTTTAATCTGCTACCTAGCTCCCTAAATTCTTGTTGCAGGACCTCATCCCTCTTTCTACCCATGTCGTTGGTACCAATGTGAACCACGACCTCTGACTGTTCACCCTCCTCCTTCAGAATGCCCCACAGCCGTTCAGTGACATCCTTGACCCTGGCACCAGGGAGGCAACATACCATCCTGGAGTCACGTCTGCGGCCACAGAAACGTCTATCTGTTCCCCTTACGATAGAATCCCCTATCACTATTGCTCTCCCACTCTTTTTCCTCCCCTCCTGTGCAGCTGAGCCACTCATAGTGCCACGGACTTGGCTCTTGCTGCATTCCCCTGAGAAACCATCTCCCCCATCAGTATCCAAAACGGAAAATCTGTTGGAGAGGGAGATGGATCCAGGGGACTCCTGCACTACCTTCCTAGTTCTTTTACTCTGTCTGGTGGTCACCCATTTCCAGTCTGCCTGTGCACTCTTTACCTGCGGTGTGACCATCTCGTTAAATGTGCTATCCACGAAGATCTCAGCTTCGCGGATGCTCCACAGTGACTCCAGCTGCAGCTCCAGATCCGCAACGCGGATTTCGAGTAGCTGCAGCTGAAGACACTTCCTGCACATGTGTTTGCCCTGGACACCTAAAGTGTCCCTGACTTCCCGCATAGCACAGGAGGAGCACTCCACACTGCTGAGCTGCCCTGCCTTATCCTTAATTTACTCCCTTTACTTCCTTTAAATTAAAGAATATTAAATACACTAGGGACCTTATTTTCCTTTAAACACTACTTACTCTAAACCAGAGACCTTACATTTCCTTTAATGACTGGACTGTAGAAATACTCACCAGGTCCTACTAACCAGTCAGTTCCTTCCCTGGTTATGACGTAACTTTAGCAGTTTCGCAGTTGTTGTTTGACTGCTCCCGCTCTCGGACACTTGGTGTAAAGTAAGAACCAATTCCCAACTCGCAGCACTCTGTTTCAACTACACTTTTATTTTTCTCCAGATGCGGTTGGGGGGTGTCACAGAGCCGAACTCCCGCTGGTTCTCCGTCCCCTCTTGTGCAGCTTTTTAGCTCCTGCTCTCCTGGAAGCTGACAAAGAAAGAAAAAGAAAGGAACACCTCCCTCCCCGAACTCCCTCACTCACCAAACTCGCAGATTAACACTGTTCCGATCTGCACTCGGTGCTGTTCTGGGATCCCCACCCTCCCCAATCATACTTAGCTTGCTAGCGGCAGTGGCGGCTCGATTTTGGGAGGCCTCAATCTGGCGAGCTGCATTGGAATTTCCATTTGGTGCCTCATAGCCTGCTGGCCCCAGGGTAATGATGCTGCTGCCTCAAAATTGTGGTCGCATCTTCACCACAGGTAAGAGCGATTGGCCAGTGCTACAACAGTCAAAATCAACCTGTGCCACCAAAGCCCTACAGGCTTGGTGTCTGACAGGCCCTGAGCTCCAGGAGATAGAAGGGAGCGGGGAGGAGTAAAGAAAACGTCGTATTTTAATCGATCATCCCATCGGTCAAGTGGGCTGCCATCACCAGCTCTCGAGGCCTGGCACCAACACACAAACAGCATGGTGCCTAATCGCACTGTCATCAAGCAAACCCACTGCTCTCTATAAACATAGAAGATAGGAGCAGGAGTAGGCCATTCGGCCCCTCAAGCCTGGTCCGCCATTCAATGCGATCATGGCTGATCATCCAAATTCAGTACCGGGTCCTTGCCTTCTCCCCATATCCCTTGATCCCTTTAGCCTTAAGAAATATATCTAACTTCCTCTTGAATATATTTAATGAATTGGCCTCAGCTGCCTTCTGTGGTAGAGAATTCCGCAGGTTCACCACTCTCTGGGTGAAGAAATTCCTCCTCATCTCTGTCCTAAATGGCTTATCCCTTATCTTTAGACTGTGACCCCTGGTTTTGGACTCCCCCGCCATCGGGAACATCCTTCCTGCATCTAGTCTGTCTAGTCCTGTTAGAATTTTATAAGTTTCAATGAGATCCCCTCTCATTCGTCTAAACTCCAGCGAGTATAAGCCCAATCGACCCAATCTCTCCTCATACGTCATTCCTGCCATCCCAGGTATCAGTCTGGTGAATAGTCACTGAACTCCCTCCGTGGCATCCTTCCTCAAATAAGGCGACCGAAACTGCACACAATACTCAAGGTGTGGTCTCACCAAGGCCCTGTACAACTGCAGCAAGACATCCTTGTTCCTGTACTCAAACCCTCTCGCTACGAAGGCCAACATACCATTTGCGTTCTTAACCGCCTGCTGCACCTGCAGGCTTACCTTCAGCGACTGGTGCACAAGGACACCCAGGTCTCATTGCACTTCTCCTTCTCCCAATCTATTGCCGTTCAGATAATAATCTGCCTTCCGGTTTTTGCCACCAAAGTGGATAACCTCGCATTTATCCACATTATACTGCATCTGCCATGCATCTGCCCAATCACCCAACCTGTCCAAATCATACTGGAGTTTCTCGGCATCCTCCTCACAGCACACACGCCCACCCAGCTTTGTGTCGTCGGCAAACTTGGAGATATTACATCTACTTCCCTCGTCTAGATCATTTATATATATTGTGAATAGCTGGGGTCCTAGGACCAATCCCTGCGGTACCCCACTAGTCACTGCCTGCCACTCGGATAAAGACCCGTTTATTCCAACTCTTTGCTTCCTGTCTGCCAACCAGTTCTCTATCCAAGTCAGTACCTTGCCCCCAATCCCATGTGCCTTAACTTTACACGCCAAACTCTTATGCGGAACCTTACCGAAAGCCTTCTGAAAGTTCAAATACACCACATCCACTGGTTCTCCCTTATCTATTCTATCAGTTACATCCTCAAAAAATTCCAGTAGATTAGTCAAGCACGATTTACCTTTTGTAAATCCATGTTGACTTTGTCCGATCCTGTCACTGTTTTCCAAGTGCTCTGCTATTACATCTTTTATAATGGACTCTAGCATTTTCCCCACCACCGATGTCAGGCTTACCGGTCTATAATTCCCCATTATCTCTCCACCAACTTTTTTGAATAGTGGGGTAACATTAGCTACCCTCCAATCCATGGGAACTGTTCCAGAGTCTATCGAATTATGGAAGATGACCAGCAATGCATCTACTATTTCTAGGGCCACTTCCTTAAGTACCATAGGATGTAGATTATCAGGCCCTGGGGATTTATCAGCCTTCAATCCCATCAATTTCCCTAACACCATTTCCCTACAAATACTGATTTCATTCAGTTCCTCCCTCTCATTCGACCCTATATTCCCGGACATCTCTGGGGGGTTATTTGTGTCCTCCTTTGTGAAGACAGAACCAAAGTATGCATTTAATTGGTCTGCCATTTCTTTGTTCCCCATTATAAATTCCCCTGATTCTGACTGCAAGGGACCTACGCTTGACTTCACCAATCTTTTTCTCTTCACATATCTATAAAAGCTTTTACAGTCAGTTTTTATGTTCCCTACAAGCTTACTCTCATATTCTATTCTTCCCTTCTTAATTAATCCCTTTGTCCTCCTTTGTTGAATCCTAAACTGCTCCCAATCCTCAGGTTTACTGCTTTTTCTGGCCAATTTATATGGCCAATCCTCTCCTTGGATCTTATGCTATCCCTAATTTCCCTTGTTAGCCACGGTTGAGTCACCTTTTTTGTTGTATTTTTATGCCAAACAGGGATGAACAAATTCTGTAGTTCATCCATGTGATCTCTGAATGTTTGCTATTGCCTATCCACCGTCAACCCTTTGAGTAACATTCCCCAATCAATCCTACCCAACTCACGCCTCATACCATCGTAGTTTCCTTTATTTAAATTCAGGACCCTCGTCTCTGAGTCAACTACTTCACTCTCCATCTTAAAGAAGAATTGTATCATATTATGATCGCTCCGCCCCAAGGGGCCTCGCACAACAAGATTGCTAATTAATCCTTTCTCATTACATAATACCCAGTCTAAGATGGCCTGGTCTCTAGTTGGTTCCTCGACATATTGGTCCAGGAAACCATCCCGTATACACTCCAGGAATTCCTCCTCCACATTATTGTTACTAATTTGGTTAGCCCAATCTATATGTAGATTAAAGTCACCCATGATAACTGCTGTGCCCTTATTGCACGCGTCTCTAATTTCCCGTTTAATGCCATCCCCAACCTCCGCATTACTGTTTGGGGCTCTGTATACCACTCCCACGAACGTTTTCTGCTCCTTGGTATTTCTCAGTTCTACCCATACAGATTCCACATCATCAGAGCTAATATCTTTCCTTACAATTGTGTTAATCTCCTCTTTAACCAGCAATGCTACCCCACCCCCTTTTCCTTTTTGCCTGTCTTTCCAGAATATTGAATACCCCTGGATGTTGAGTTCCCAGCCTTGGTCACCCTGGAGCCATGTTTCCGTAATCCCAATCATAGCATATCCGTTTACCTCTATTTGCACAGCTAATTCATCCACCTTATTACAAATGCTCCTCGCATTAAGACACAAAGGGGGAGAAATTCAGTAGGTTGCGCCACCCGTTAGCGCCTTAAGAGGGCGCTAAGTGGGTCACAAGCTAACTAGCGCCCGGGCGCGGCACTGCCCACGCCTCCCGCTAAATTCCGCGGGACGTTAGTGGTGGCACTAACCGTTAGCGCTGCACTACTGCCGATGACGTCATCGGTGTGCGCAGCACCCCGGCCGTGATATTTGGCAGCGCCCCCTGATTTACCGCCGGACGCTATGTCCGACCGGTTCAGGGGGTCTACCTGCAGCCGGGGAGGCGCAAATTAAAGGCGAGCTGCGTGGCGGCCATTTTTGTTGTTGGCCGCCTGCCAGCACCTGCCTGCGTTCCCGTCCCCGGCCTCCTGAACTCCCCCCCCCCCCCCCACGGAGTGCCGGCTGCGCTCCAAGAGCCCAGCACTTCTTCTCGGTGCTGGGCTCTTTTGCCTGCACGCCCGATCCTCGGGGGCCCAGCTGGGCCCCAGATCGCGCTGCACAAGGCCCCTCCCCTTTAAGAAGGCGTGTGGCGCTGCGGCACATAGCGCCACGATATTCACTCGCAGCGCCCCAAGAGGGATGCGGGGCGCCTCCAGTAGCGCCGCGCTTCCCTTTGGGGCGCAACAACTCAATTTCCGGTGCGCGGGCGCAAATGTTTCCAGGGTGCTACTTTTAGCGCCCTGGCGAGGCTGGCGCCCCAAATGGGGCTATACTCAATTTCTCCCCCAAAGCCTTCAGGCTTGTTTTTTTAACACTCTTAGACCTTTTAGAATTAGTATTTACTGTGGCCATGTTCGATTTAAACCCTTGCTTTCTCTGACTGCCACCTTTGCTTTTCTCCTTCCTGTCTTTTGCTTCTATCCTTGCTTCCCTTTCCTCTGTCTCCCTGCTCAGGTTCCCAACCCCCTGCCATTTTAGTTTAAACCCTCCCCCAGAGCACATCGGTCCCGGTCCTGCCCAGGTGCAAACCGTCCAGTTTGTAATGTTCCCACCTCCCCCAGAACCGGTTCCAATGTCACAGGAAATTGAATCCCTCCCCCTTGCACCATTCCTCTAGCCACGTATTCATCTGAAATATCCTTCTATTTCTATTCTGACTAGCACGTGGCACTGGTAGCAATCCTGAGATTATTACCTTTGAGGTCCTATTTTTTAATTTACCTCCTAACTCCCCATATTCAGCTTTTCGGACCTCATCCCGTTTTTTACCTATATCGTTGGTACCTATATGCACCACGACAACTGGCTGCTCGCCCTCCCCTTCCAAAATGCTCTGCAGCCGCTCTGAGACATCCTTGACCCTTGCACCAGGGAGGCAACATACCATCCTGGAGTCTCGTTTGCGGCCGCAGAAACACCTATCTAGTCTCCTTACAGTAGAATCCCCTATTACTATAGCTCTACCCCTCTTTTTTCTCCCATCCTGTGCAGCAGAACCACCCATGGTGCCAGGAAGTTGGCTGCTGCTGTCTTCCCCCAATAAGCCATCCTCCCCAACAATATCCAAAGCGGTATATCTGTTTGAGAGGGGGATGGTCACAGGGGACCCCTGCACTACCTGCCTGCGCCTACTACTCTGCCTGGCGGTCACCCATTCCCTTCCTGCCTGTGCAGCCTTTACCTGCGGTGTGACCAACTCATTAAACATGCTTTCCACGATGTCCTCAGCATCGCGAATGCTCCAGTATGTATCCATTCACAGCTCCAGCGCCGCAATGCGGTCTGCCATTCGCTGCAACTGGATACACTTCCCGCACACATGGTCGTCAGGGACACAGGAAGTGTTCCTGATTTCCCACATAGTCCAGGAGGACCATACCACAGCGCCGAGCTGTACTGCCATGACTTGCCCTTTAATTAATTCAAATTAAATTAAATCAAATCAATCCCACCAATTACACTATAATTAAATTATATACTCAAGGGCCCTTGTTTACCAGCAGTCCCCGCTACACAACAGAGAACTTAGAAATTATAAAACACAAAATTTAAGTTTGGAAAAAAGCGAGAAAGAGAAATACTCACCAACCAATCACTTACCTGCTTTCTGGTGACATCACACTTTGATTACTTTTTACTTCTCTCTCTCCTCTCGCAGGTCCACCTCTCCCGCTCTCGAAGCTCGGTTTAAATCAGCCTCTCCCGCCTCTCCTCTCGCAGGTCCGCCTCTCCCGCTCTCGGAGCTCAGTTTAAATCAGCCTCTCCCGCCTCTCCTCTCGCAGGTCCGCCTCTCCTCCTCACGAAGCTCGGTTTAAATCCGCCTCTCCTCTCGCAGGTCCGACTCTCCTGCTCTCGGAGCTCGGTTTAAATCAGCCTCTCCCGCCTCTCCTCTCGCAGGTCCGCCTCTCCCGCTCTCAGAGCCAAGGCTGACACCTGAAGGTATGGGGAAAGCACAAAGTAATGAAACTAAATGGATAGATATTTCAGGGATCTAGCATTGGTGTGTTGGATAATCTTACATCACTGAGATGCTCACTCTCATAATACCTTGCCCCAAAGTTCCCTTTAAGCTGCGCGTGTTTATTTTAACGCGCTGTAGGAGTCTCTGCACTCCTAACAAAGAATCTATAACTTACTGGAAGTTATCAAACTGAATTTATTGTCTAAGAACTTTACAAAACAAGAAACTACAGGAGAAGCTCAAAACAGGTCTTTTCTCTTTCAATCCACATGAGGACAGGCTGGTCCCGCCCTCTACCTCTGACGTCATGATGTCATCACGTTTCCCGCCGAAGCGGATGTCATGTGACCCACGTGATGACGTCATCGCATCAGATCGTGATGTTGTCGATCTATCTCTGTTTAACCAGAGCCAACTTGAAAGGTAATAACATTGGTTACAGACAATTATGTAAGTCACTTAGTGGCTTTGCCACATACGCCCCCCCAGAATTGTCTTTAACGAAAAGAGTCAATCGCTGAGGAGGTCGGACAAGTCTGTTGGACCGACTCCGAAATTCCCGGAGGGGAAAATGCTGAGCAGGCGGCGAACTGGTAGGCAGTACGGCGGTGTCAGGTGTGGTAGCGGCCGGCAGCTCGCCGCAGCGCGGAGGCTGCGCCAGCTCGATCGGTCGTTTGAGGTCCAGGTGCGCAGGCTTGAGGCGATCGACAGAGATGTGATCCGGTTTGCCCCCGATGTCAATCACAAAACTCTTGTCCCCTGCCTGCAAAACCTTGAAGGGTCCGGCATACGGCGGTGCGAGCGGGGTACGATGGCCGTCCTGGCGCACAAACACGAACTTGGCTTTCGACAACTCCCCCGGGACGTTGGACGAAAGCAAACCGTGCCGTGAGGTCGGAACTGGGCGGAAACAGCGGGCCGCATCCCGGAGGGTCTCATTTTGTGTGGCCGCGGACCATGGTCGCGTAGGTAACGGGAGGAATTCACCTGGGACTCGAAGCGGTTGCCAGTAAACCATCTCCGTCGCCGCCGACTGGAGATCTTCCTTCGGCGCCGTGCGGAGTCCTAACATAACCCACGGTAGTTTATCGACCCAGGATGCATCGAGCAGGCTGGCCCTGAGCAACCCCTTCAAGGAGCGGTGGAACCGCTCGCACAAGCCGTTCGCCTGTGGGTGATAGGCCGTAGTGCGGTGGAGTTTAACGCCCAACACGGAAATCACCTCGTTTCACAGTTCGGACGAAAATTGCGGCCGCCGATCCGACGAAATATCCGCAGGGACACCAAAACGGGCTACCCAGGATGAAACGAAAGCTTGAGCAACGTCCGCAGATGTGGTGGACATCAGGGGAACTGCCTCCGGCCACCTCGTGGTGCGATCCACCATCGTCAAAAGGTACGTAAAGCCCCGGGAAGGTGGGGGTGGTCCCACTAAGTCGATGTGAATATGATCAAATTGCCGTTCCGGGACCTTGAAGGTGGCGAGCGGGGCTCTGCCATGGCGCTGCACCTTGGATCATTGGCAAACAACACAAGTGTTCGCCCAGTCCCTGATGTCCTTGCGTATTCCCCTCCATACGAATTTGGAGACCAGCAGTTTTTGCGGTGCCCGCATCACAGGGTGCGATAGGCCGTGTAAGGCATCGAAAATCATACGACGCCATTTAGACGGGACGGTCGGACGGGGTGCACCCAGCGAAACGTTGTAGAGCAGAGTGGTACCTGCGGAATGGAAAGGCACATCCCTCGGCTGGAGGCTGTTTGGAACCGAACGAAAACCCTGGGTCTCCGGGTTGTCCGCTTGGTCAACCGCCATCTGTGCGTAGTCAATGCCCAATTGGACGGCCTGGACGGCGGCGCAGGATAGGCAATCGGCGACGACGTTGTCCTTACCGGCCACATGTCGGATGTCGGTGGTGAACTCCGATATGTACGTCAGCTGCCGTTGCTGCTGAGCCGACCATGGTTCCGCAGACTTGGCCATTGCGAACAGCAATGGCTTGTGGGCGACAAACGCGATGAAGCGTCGTCCTTCGAGGAGGAAACGGAAATGGCGGATGGCCAAAAACAAAGCCAACAGCTCACGATTGAAAGTACTGTACCGGCGTTCATGCCGTTGTAGCTGGCGGCTAAAAAAGGTCAGGGGTTGCCACGCGCCGTCGACCCACTGCTCCTGGACGGCCCCCACCGCGTAGTCTGATGCGTCCATCGTGAGAGCGATGGTGGCTCCCAGCAGGGGGTGTGCTAACTTGGTCGCATTGGCGAGTGCGGCTTTCGTCTCCTCGAAAGCACGATCCATGTCCTGTGACTATTCCACAGGGTCCTTTCCCGTCGAGCCTCTGAGGGCCTCATATAGAGGACGCATGAGCTGTGCAGCCCTGGGGATGAAACGATGGTAGAAGTTAACCATCCCCAGGAACTCCTGTAAAGCTTTCACGGATTTCGGTTTCGGGAACGCCGCAATTGCCTCCAACTTGACCCGAAGTGGCGTTGCCCCCGTGGGGGTTATGCGGTGGCCCAGGAAATCCAGTTGCGATAGGCCGAAACGGCATTTGTCCGAGTTAACGATGAGGCCGTGCTGCCGAAGCCGTCTGAAAAGGACCCAAAGGTGCTCGAGGTGTTCCTCCTTGGAGGTGCTGGCAACCAGAATATCGTCCAAATAAACAAACAGAAAGTGAAGGTCCCGCAGGACTGAATCCATGAGGCGCTGAAACGCCTGTGCTGCGTTCTTAAGCCCAAAGGGCATTCGCAGGAATTCAAAGAGTCCAAAGGGGGTAATTACCGCTGTCTTTTCGACATCCTGAGGGTGCACCGGCACCTGATGGTAACCACGGACGAGGTCGATTTTGGAGAAGATGGACGTCCCCGCCAAATGTGCTGAGAAGTCCTGTATATGGGGAATGGGGGTAGCGGTCGGGCGTCGTTATGTCGTTGAGGCAGCGATAATACCCACAGGGCCGCCATCCCCTGCCGGGCTTGGGGACGATGTGGAGCGGGGAGGACCAGGGGCAACTGGACCGACGGATGATCCCAATTTTTTCCATCACGGCGAACTCCGCCTTTGCTGCCGCTAGCTTACTGGGCTCTAAACGTCGCGCCCTGGCGTAAACGGGCGAGCCGGTAGTCGAAATATGGTGCTCCACCCTATGCTTGACGGTCGGAGACGAAAAGTTGGGCTTCGTCAGCTCGGGGAAATCCTCGAGGAGCCGGGCGAAATCGTTGGGCTGCGGCCACGCACGTGAAATCGTGTGTGACGCAGCCGTGCTGCGCGTCCCCGAAATATCGTCGAGCGTGGCGGCGCGAACGAGGCGTCGATTTTTCACGTCCACCAACAGGCCGTTGGCGCCTAAAAAGTCAGCACCCAACAGGGCCTGTGAGATTTGAGCGGTGATGAAATTCCAGCTGAAAAACTGTCCACCGAAACATACTCGGACGAGGCGCTTCCTGCAAGTGCGGAACGAACCCCCGTTGGCCGCTTGCATAGGGGGACCACGGCTGCCGGAGCGAAGGTCTATGACCGAGGCGGGCAGTATGCTGCATTGCGCCCCCGTGTCGCATAGAAACCGACGGCCGGAGATGGAGTCGGTTACGTAGGTGAGATTCCCAGAAGCACCGATCGCCATCGCGGCAGCGGGGGAAGTACCGGGACCGGCGTGCATGACTCGCGGCGGTCTATTCGACGGTCTGGTAATGAAAGTGCACGGCGAGTGGCAGCAGCGGGCCTTCGGGCCGAAATGAGCGTGGTAGTAGCAGAAACGTTTGTCGGAGGCGCCTTTGTCGGAGCCGGGGCCGGGCTCTTCGTGGCGGGGCATTGCGCGAGGGCGCAGTATTGTTGCCGGACCGCGTAAATCTTATCCGCCTCTTCGGCGAGCACGACGCAGTCTGCGGTTTCTGCTCGGGCGAGGGACGCCTGTACTTGCTCAGGAAGTTGAGTAAGGAACAGTTCGCGAAACAGAAAGCGCTGGTGCTCGGACCCCAGGAGAGTCAGCATATGACTCATCATTTCCGAGGGTTTGGAGTCTCCTAACCCTGGTAGGGCCAGTAAACGGCGAGCGCGCTCCGCTTTGGTGAGACCAAATACCTGCAGCAATCGTGTCTTGATGGCGACATACTTGTCAGCAGTCGGAGGACTCTCCAGCAGGCTGATGATTCTCGACACCGTCGAGCTCTCGAGGGCGGAGACCACGTGGAGATATCTGGTCTGATCCTGAACGATGTTGCGGAGCTCAAATTGCGCCTCGGCTTGCACAAACCAAGAGGCTGCCTGTTGTTCCCAGGATTGGGGGAGCTTCAAGGCCACTGCGTTGGCCTCCATCACTGGCCTGTGTTCGGCGTTCACCGCGAAAAACGATCGCGAGGAATCGGGGTCACCAATGTAGGAGTCTCTGCACTCCTAACAAAGAATCTATAACTTACTGGAAGTTAACAAACTGAATTTATTGTCTAAGAACTTTACAAAACAAGAAACTACAGGAGAAGCTCAAAACAGGTCTTTTCTCTTTCAATCCACACGAGGACAGGCTGGTCCCGCCCTCTACCTCTGATGTCATGACGTCATCACATTTCCCGCCGAAGGGGACGTCACGTGACCCACGTGATGACGTCATCGCATCAAATCGCGATGTTGTCGATCTATCTCTGGTTAACCAGAGCCAACTTGAAAGGTAATAACATTGGTTACAGACAATTAATGCTAGAGGTAATAACATTGGTTACAGACAATTATGTAAGTCACTTAGTGGTTTTGCCACAGCGCGGTCCCTTTAAACTTCTGCGCTTGTGAGCGGCCTACGGGCTACCTTGCAGATTACTGCGCGACTATGAATGCGCGCAGCTTAGAGGGAACATTGCTCTACCCCCTCTATATGCAGAATTCCCACTTGCTCACTCAGAAAAGTACCCTAAATTTACCTTTAAAATTACCCACTGCATCTCAGATCCGTATAATCTCATTCCAAACCAAGCCTTTAGCTCAGAGTTTTCACAATGGTTTAAATAAAGTATTGCTTGCACTTCATGGTTGTTTGAACATTTTCCAATGGGCTTGGAAGACATGTGAGTGAGGAAAGCGGGGCTATGGACTCAAGGTGGGAGGAAGTGGGCTCAGGTGCAGGGAGTTGCATACCATGTGGGGGTAGGCTATCCAGTGAGCCAGCAACTATTAAAGGGCTGTTGTTCACTTTAAAAGAGAGCTGCATTGGAAACCTAGAAAATAGGATTTAAGTTACATGAGATAATGCTGGGCAGGTTAAGTTAGAATCAGGGCTCTTATCTCTCAGAGTCAGGTGTACTACAGTACTCTTGTTGCTGCTTGTTTTAGTGACAATATCGCCAGGGTCATTGTCAGTGTCCAGGGATGGGCATCTGGTCAGAAATTCACATGAGCTTAGCACATTTATAAATGTAGCATGCAAATTTGCGATGTTGCAAAATGCTTCTATTTTTTTCCCTCAGCTGAATTCAGCCATTTTAATTTTATGGGCTTAACTATTACTATTTACAGTGCTGTTGTTGACGGATAACTCCTAAAACAGCTAATAGCAGCACTGAGGGCAATCTTTTCTAAATCTAGCTGAGTCAAAACAGAGAAAAGGACAATAAAGATCAATGTAGCTAAGCTAAGCTGTAAACATGTAAGTCAAGGATAAGCGTCAGAGGTTTTAATGGGTTCTTAGCATTGTTTTATTACTAAAGAGTGAGTGAAGTTTCTCTTAACATCCTATTGTGCTGTGGCCCAAGATTGGGTGACACAGATCTAGAATTTGAAGGTTTTGCTGCACTTTTTTTTATCATCCCCTGCGGCTTCCTTGAGGTCTGTCATTAAAAAGAGAGAGAGCCTGTAGCCAAGGAGTCGGCCCGTATAGTGCTGGCCTTGGGAAAAGGTGACAATCCTATTCTGTGCCTCAACTAGCAGTCAGTAACTGCATCATCAGGTTTCAGAAGGAAGCTTTACGAAGCCTTATGAAAACAAACACCATGAAAAAACAGAACTTTCTAAAATAGCAAATGAGCAAAATGTTGCAGGACCAGTTTTCCCACCTTATCCCTCTCTATTCACACACAAGTGCATTTCATGCCATCTGAGTCACACCTTCGACCGTCTCACCTCCCAGGATGAAAAAACTGTGGCAGAAGAAAGCAGGAGAAGATTTTAAAAAGTAAGAGGAAAAGCAAAAGTATTTTCAGGACAGATAATCTTGGGAGTATTCCTGTGCAAAACAAATAGCTGAAGAAAATAATGATTTTGTCTATGAGGATAATTAAAAGTCAATTGATCATTTTACCAAATGTAAGGTTCCCAGCTGTACATAATCAGAGTGACTATAGCTTTCCTCTTTCATTGTGCTTGTATTAAAACAATCATCTTCCAGGAAAGCACACATTGCTCAACACACATTTTATACCAGCCACCAATGTATTAAATAGAGGAACTATTTACCTGACCAGTTCCATTGTGGAAATTCAGTGGCTGTACATATTGCGGATAAGAATTCCACCATTGGGAAAATTTAGAAATCACAACTTAATTTTCTTTGGGACAATTCTGTATCACATTTCCCTTCCTCTTAGTTTTGTTGTTTCTCATTTTGGTATTTCTGCTCTGCATTTCTAGGCTTGAAGTTTTATTACAGTTCACTGAAATATCTGATTATTACAAAATTATACAAATCAGAAAACTAGAACACAAAGGGCTGGATTTTGCCATTGGGGGCGGGTTGGGGGCAGGTCTGGTGGTTGGCGGTTCCCGCTCCTGCCTCTGATGTCAGGCGGGATAATTTAGCGATTTTACCCTAAGTGGGCAATTGATCCCCAGGGTTTACGAACCCCTGGCCCAATGAGTCTTTTGGTCCTGAAACTCGCCTCTGATGACATCATTTATGCAGCTGCATTTCAGGGCTGCAAGCGGCCTTGGTTCATTTTCTGCCTTAGAACTTTTATTTGGGATTCTTCTAAGGGATTTGTGCTGCTGATATGTGAACTTCAAAGTCCAAGGCCGCACCCCGCTTTGATGAGGACACTCTCCATGCTCTGGTGGAGGGAGCCAGAGCTCAGAAAGAGGTGTTGTTTCCTTCCTCTGGCTGGGAGGAAAAAACCTCCCTAGCAGACAAAAGCTGTGTGGCTACAAGTGGCACAGGAGGTCAGTTCAAGATCAATGTGCAGCAGAACCTGGCTGCAGTGCAGAAAGAGGTTTAATCACCTCCGCACAGGAAAAGTGAGTATGACATCACCATGACCCTCAATCTGCCTCCCATCGCCTCTCATCACCAGCACTCTGCATTGTCACCCTCCTCCTCCACATCCCACTTTAACCTTACATCCCTTGAACCCTTAACCATTCCCTCTCTCTCTCTGTATACATTCACTTAACTATTCGACTATGCTGTCCTCACACTCCCTATCACTGTTATGCTATGACAACAACTTACAACACACAGGGAGGGCCCTTGGTCTTGAGACCTCACTCCATCTCTGTGTCCTAAACATCTATGCTATGGATTCTCTACACTCACTCCATCATTATCACTCAAACTCCACTTGTGTCCCTCATTGAAGGAAAAGAGGAGGGCCACCCTCAAGAGCCCAGCTCACCAGCGCTGAGGAGGCGGCCCTCGAGATCGTGGGAGCCGAGGAGGATGTGCAAGTGGGGGACGGACAGACGGGCACATCAGAGCAAGCTGGTGACAGAATAGTTTTGCATCACTCTCATTTACATTGCATGAGTGATTGATTGATTCTGATGCTCTAACAGATTGAGTTATGATAATCTGCACAATTCCATGTGCATGCAACGTTTATATCACATGTCTAACTCTTTCCTTTACTCCCCACAGGACCATCGACAGCCCCCCTCCTCACTGTCCAGGAGGAAGAGCCTGAGCCAGAAGTCTCCTCAGAGGAAGCTGCAACCTCTGAAGGCGCAGCATCACCAGAATTAAGCGCACCCAGCAGCAGCGCAGACACTCACACCTCGGTGGGACCTTCGGGACATAGAGTAGTGTTGTCACCTGGTGTATCACAGCTCACAAGTGAGCATCAGCAGATGGTGGAGACAGGGACAGCAGTGCAGCATCCTCATCGGAGGTCGCAGGGCGCTCCCAGCTCGGCTCAGCTGAATGTCAATCCTGTGCCTCCGGGTCCATCCAGAAGGGGAGCGGTGATGGAACTCCAGGAACAGGTGCAGGAGTCTCTGGCAGGTTTTGTCTCCAGGGTCACTGTGAGTGCGGACAGGATGGAGGAGTCCATCGCTAACATGAGCAGAGCCTTTGTGGAGGCATTGGCGCATGAACGCATCACCATGGAAAGGATGGCAACCTCCGTGGTAAGGATGGCTACGGTAGAGGAGAGGATGGCTATGGCCATGGAGGAGCTTAGTCGCCAGGGTGTTGAAAACATGGTCATTGTTCAGAATAGACTGACATCCCTGGAGGAGCGATGGACAGCTATTGAGCAGAGAAACCAGAGCTTCATGGAAGTCCTCTGGAGTAGGACTGCCAATGCAGAAACGGGTCCTCATGGCCCCCATGAAGTGCAGCAAGGTCCTGTCAAGCCACTTTCTAGCTCTGAAGTGGGGCTGACCCATGAGATAGATGTTGGTGGCAAGCAACAAGGAAATGGGGGCTCCTCTCCAAGCGCTCACACTCCCATGCCACTGCGGAAGCCCTTGGTTAGAGCCCTACCAGAGTCCTCGCCCAACTGAGATGGGCATCTCAGCCTCTGCACAACCGCAGGAGCAGCAGACTGTTGTTGAACCCTCACAGCCTCACATCCCCAGAGAACGCCCGCCAAAGGTGTCGAGGCAGGAGCAGCATGAAAGTGAGCAAGGAGCCTCCACATCTGCTGAAGCCACTGGGGAAGCACCACGTAGGAGCACGCGTAAGAGGAAGATAAAGCACAGGTAGTCATTTGGGTGTTCTGTTGTGTTTAATTGTGAAATGCCATCCTTCACTGAATGTTATTAAATGAAGTGATGGCAAACAGTTAAAGTTCTGGGCTGTGTCATTTCGCAAATGGGACTTCCACATTGAGGGCTCAGGGCGACTTGGATTTGTCAGTATGGTGGTCAGAGTGATAGGAAGCCACAGGTTCTTGTCCATTGTTGATGGTGTGGTAAGAAGGTGCACGCCAAATGTGTTTGATTGGGCAGCCTAAGCAAATCTGGCTAAGATGAGTGCATCCCGGGCAGCAATGTTCTCATGTGCTGCTGCCGCTGGTTGATGCGCCACCGCAAGGGCTTCGTTCTCGCTCTCCTCCTCATCCTCATCTGAGGAGGCTATGCGCTGAGCCACTTGTCCCTCAGGCAGCTGCAAGCCACGATGCCATG
The DNA here is from genome assembly GCF_052327205.1 of Somniosus microcephalus. NCBI lineage: Eukaryota > Metazoa > Chordata > Chondrichthyes > Squaliformes > Somniosidae > Somniosus > Somniosus microcephalus. The sequence continues at coordinate 40,309,178 of NC_140992.1, read as the reverse complement.
CCATGTTGTGTAGTGCACAGCAGACCACAATGATTCTGGAGACCTTGGCTGCTGAGTACTGCAGGGCTCCACCTGATCTATCAAGGCATCTGAATCGCATCTTCAGCAAGCCGATGGTTTGCTCGATAATGGATCTGGTTGAAATGTGGCTGGAGTTGTAGCACTCCTCAGCTTCGCTGGATGGCCTCCTGAACGGCGTCATTAGCCACGTCTTCAGGGGATAGCCCTTGTCTCCAAGTAGCCATCTGCAAAGTTGGTTTGGCGGACTGAAGAGCGGAGGCACAGTAGACTGCCGCAGGATGAAGGAGTCATGGCAACTGCCAAGGTACTTGGCGCAAACATGCAAAAATTCCTTCTTGTGGTTACACACCAGCTGCACATTGAGGGAATGGAAGCCCTTGCAGTTGACAGAAGAGCTGGATTGTGATGAGGTGCCTTAAGGACTACGTGTGTGCAGTCTACGATGCCCTGCACCCTTGGAAAGCCTGCCATATTAGCAAATCCAACATTAGCATGGTTATTCTTGCTTGATCCTTGGAGACGTTGTTGTAATTGTGCACCTTTGCAAAGAGGGCATCGGTTACCTGCATGATGCAAGTGTGTGCGGCCAACTGGGGGATGCCGCTGTTGTCTGCTGTTGATCCCTGGAATGAGCCTGAAACAAAAAAGTTGAGTGCGGTGGTGACTTCTATGGCGACTGGTAAGGGATGTCCACCTGCTCCTCTGGGCTCCAGCATTGTGCAGATGTCACCCAGTACCTCGTGTGAAAGTCTCAGCCTCCTTTGGCACTGCTGCTCACTCATGTTGAGGTAGCTCATCCTCTGTCTGTAAACCCTGTTTTGGGGGTATCGCCTGCGGCAATGTGCTTCCCTGCGCTGGCACCTTCTGGCCTGTGCAGCTTCAGGTGGGCGAGCAGCAGGTTGGCGCTCCTGTTGTTGCTGCTGCTGTTGGTGCTACTGTTGTTCTGGATTCTGTTGCTGCCACGGCTGGTCTTCATCTGAATCTGAAATCCAGGAGGAAAGGAAATAAATGGTTCCCATGCTGCTGGTATATACCTCAGTTGAGGAAGTGCTCAGTCAAGGTGGGGAGAGGGTTCTCCCAGGAGGTCACAGTGGAGATGGATCTCAGCTTCAACACTTCCAAAATCAGTAGACCTACAAAAAGTTCTCCAAGACCTGAGAAATGAAAGTTCTGCCACCTGCAAATGATCATTGCTGAAAACTCTGGTTTTTATGGTGGAGCTGCAGCTGTTAGGAAGCCAACCACTTGTGAACCCGATAGGATTAGCTGGCGTGTTCCAAGAGAGATGTGCAGCATGCTGGAAATGTGATAAACTTTGAAGGGCATCTCAAAATGGGATTATAGAGGTCATTAAGTAGCAGTTAACTGCCTTAAGGGCTTATCCCGCCACTTGGAGGTGGGACCGAAACGGAGTCTGCAAGCCCGCATTTGGGAAAGTTGCGCAGAGGTGGGTTGAAGGCAGGATCGGAACCCGCCGCCATTTTTTGCAACTTTCCCACCTGACCCCCCTTCAAACCCGCCTCCTCGGGGCTGGCAAAATCTAGGCAATAGAGTGCCTGGTCATTGGTGACCTCAATCCAACATGATTCATGACTAATATTAAAACTCTCAGATTTTGATTCCAGTAGACTAATCTGGTTAAAACTGGCCTTCACTATTTCTAACTCCCCTTCAAACAGTATTATATAACTTGATTAACCTCAAGAGTCAGAATTCATCAATCATATCATACTGAAGACCAAACATGCACATCCCAATACGACTCTATTCAAACTCAATCGCTGTGCGGTGATTTATCTGCCAATTCTCCTTTAGACCTCGAGAAGACTTGCCTTGCTTCTACTTGTAGTCTTCTATTGTCTTACCGAGGTCAGGAACTTCAGTGATAAAATTCAGTGAATAAAATAAGTGGGACTGATGAGAATTGATTTGATTACATGCCATGAAGTCCAGAGATTATGCTGATTCTCTGACCAAATTTATGTTCCAATCCTATATAGCACATAACCTGCAGCTCAAAGGAGGCAATGGCAGCAACAATGCTTTCCTTGGCACTTATATTTATATAGCATTTTTAAAGAGAAAATGTTCCACGGCAGTTCACAGAGGCATGATCAAAAATATGGACGCTGAGTGAAAGGAGATATTAGGAAGGGTAACCAAAAGCCTGGTCAAAGAGATGGGTTTTAAGGGCAGGGTTAAGAGGAGAGGGAGGTGGAGAAGTGGAGCGATTCAGGGAGGGGATTCTAGTGCATGGGGCCTAAGTGGCTGAAGGCATAGCTGCTAATGGTAGGGTAAAGGTGAGGGGAATGCACAAGAGGCCAGAGTCAGAGGAATGAAGAGTTCATGAGTGGAGTGCTTGTAGGACTGGAGGAGGTTACAGAGATGGGGAGCTAGACCAGGAAGGGATTTAAACACAAGGATAAGAATTTTATATTGGAGGCATTGGGGGAGCCAATGTAGGTCAGTAAGGACAGGAGTGATGGATGAGTGTACATCAATGATCTAGACTTGAATATAGGGGGTATGATTAAGAAGTTTGCAGATGATACTAAAATCGGCTGTGTGGTTGATACTGAAGAAGGAAGCTGTAGACTGCAGGAAGATATCAATAAATTGGTCAGATGGGCAGAACAGTGGCAAATGGAATTCAATCCAGAGAAGTGTGAGGTAATGCATTTGGGAAGGGCTAACAAGGAAAGGGAATACACATTAAATGGTAGGACACCGAGTAGTGTAGAGGTGTAAGATTCAAAATTTTCAGTAATAATCACGCAAGAAAATAGGGTTAATAAGACAGTTTATTGACCAAAAGAAGCTTGTACAGAAAAACCATTGATAAAAGGGCATACAAAATGGCCGCCGGACCTCGTGATCAGTTTCTGGGACCATTTGATTTCTGTTACTGCAAGCCAGACAGGCTTGTGGATTGAGGACAGTAAGCCCGCGAAAGCCAGTATCGGGAAACCGAAACTCATGGAACTGAGCATACATACTAATTAGATTCTAAGTACAGAACAGTTTTGGGTAACAGGATGAGGCCCATCAAGAAATGGGCGGACAATTGAATGAACACTTAAACCCATTTACTGTACAAAGGAAAACCGTTTAACAGCCATCGAGGGCAATCTCCAGACCGATCAATATACGAACCGAGTTACGATGACAAAGTAAAAGACATTATCGGCCCAGGGAGGCCAGTTAAGCTATCACCGGCTCCCGTTACAAAGACAAAGCACCCCTGCAGAGATTTCTGCCCGCCAAAAATATTACAAAGACTGGACTATGATTTGGCGGGAGATAAGACTGTCCCAAAAAGGTATAACTGTGGATTGAAAGGTCCATCAGTACGCTTCACTTCACGATTCACTTCGGTACGCTTCGTAGCTTGGCTTCACGCTTCGCTTCGGAACTTCTACGACTCTTCGGTTAAGGCAGCACTTCGGTTTCGGAACGTGGTCGGTGTTCGGCCAGGCAAGGCTCAGCCACGACGGGAAGACGACGAGGGTGGCCCGGGTACTTTTGTCGGGAGATCATCGACGACCCAGGCCGAAGAAGAAGACACCCTCAGAAGGACATTATGACTGCATAAAGAAAGCTTTTTGGGACCAGCGTCCCGCCCCGAGGAAGACCATCGGGAGATCGACGACCCAGGCCGGAGAAGAAGACACTCAGGGCCCAGCACTCCAGTGTCTCAACATCACATCGGTAATGGATTCACCCATGTGCATCCAGTTCATAAAGTCACGTCAGTAACGGATTCATCCGTGGCGAGCGCTCACCAAGGCTGTATCGGCAGCCTCATCGCAGGAGAACCAAGAGGAAAACAAGCTGCGCCAGAAGTTTCCAAATCCACGTGACGACGGAAAGCTGTGTCAAAAAGGCTGCGAACCCCCTTTTCGCGAATCTGAAAGTGGTGAGCATGATCCCGAGTTCCTCAAGTCGAAACTTAGTTTAGGTCTAGGGGAGGGGGTTAAGGGTAATCGTAATGTGTTTCCCCTTTTTCGATGTGCCGTGTGTTTCCCATTTCCATAGAGTTAAGTTTATAGATATGTGCATGCTTGTAGTTACTTTAATCTGTGCTTATGACATGTATTTTATAATGCTGCAAACTGTTTAATAATAAAAGCATCCATTTCGTGCTATTCAACCTGGTCTATTGAGTTTTTCTCTGCACTACAGTTCCCTGCACCTAAGTCCAAGGTCTAGAACCGTAGGGAAGAGTGGGTCGAACCACGCAAGGGTAATTATTGCACGAAGCCTGGTAGGAGACCAGAACGAGCAAGAGAAACCCCCTACAGAGGAACAAAGGGACCTAGGAGTGCATGTCCACAGATCCCTGAAGGTAGCAGGCCAGGCAGATAAGGTGGTTAAGAAAGTATACGGAATGCTTGCCTTTATTAGCCGTGGCATAGAATACAAGAGCAGGGGGGTTATGCTTCAACTGTATAAAACATTAGTTAGGCCTCAGCTAGAGTACTACGTACTGTTCTGGTCACCACATTACAGGAAAGATGTGATTGCACTAGAGAGGGTACAGAGGAGATTTACAAGGATGTTGCCGGGAGTAGAGAATCTTAGCTATGAGGAAAGACTGAATAGGCTGAGTTTGTTTTCCTTGAAACAGAGGAGGCTGAGGGGAGACCTTATTGAGGTGTATACAATTATGAGGGGCATAGATAAAGTGGATAGAAAGGACTTATTTCCCTTAGCAGAGGGGTCAAAAACCAGGAGGCACAGATTTAAAGTAATTGGTGGAAGGTTTAGAGGGGATTTGAGGGGAAATTTCTTCACCCAGAGGGTTGTGGGGGTCTGGAACTCACTGCCTGAAAGGGTGGTAGAGGCAGAAACCCTAACCACATTTATAAAGTACTTGGATGTGTACTTGGGATGCTGTAATCTACAGGGCTACAGACCAAGAGCTGGGAAATGGGATTAGGCTGGATAGCTCTTTGTTGGCCGGCATGGACACGATGGGCCGAATGGCCTCCTTCTGTGCTGTAACTTTCTATGATTCTATGAGTGCTACATAAGAATATAAGAACATAAGAATTAGGAGCAGGAATAGCCCATCCAGCCTCTAGAGCCTGCTCCACCATTCAATAAGATCATGGCTGATCATCGATATCATCCATATTATAAGAAGGATATAGAGCCATTGGAGAGGGTGCAGATAAGATTTACAAGGATGATACCAGAAATGCGAGGGTATACATATCAGGAAAGGATGAACAGGCTGGGTCTCTTTTCTCTTGAAAAAAGGCTGAAGGGTGACCTAATAGAGGTCTTTAAAATTATGAAAGGCTTTGATAGAGTGGATACAGAGAGAAAGTTTCCACTTGTGGGTAAGAGCATAACTAGAGACCATCAATATAAGATAGTCACCAAGAAATCCAATAGGAATTTAGAAGAGACTTCTTTACCCAAAGGTTGGTGAGAATGTGGAGCTCGCTACCACAGGGAGTGGTTGAAGCGAATAATAAAAATGCATTTAAGGGGAGGTGGACAAGCATATGAGGGAGAAGGGAATAGAGGGTTACGCTGATAGATTTAGATGAGGAAAGACGGGAGGAGGCTTGAGTGGAGCATAAATACCGGCATGGACTCGTTGGGCCGAATGGCCTGTTTCTGTGCCATATATCCTATGTAATCCTATGATCTCAACTCTACTTTCCCACCCGATCCCCATATCACTTCATTCCTCTGGAGTCCAACAATCTATCTATCTCAGCCTTGAATATATTCAACGACTGATCATCCACAGCCCTTTGGGGTAGAGAATGCCAAAGATTCACAACTCTGAGTGAAAAAATTCCTCCTCATCTCAGTCTTAAATGGCCGACCCCTTATCCTGAGTCTGTGCCCCCTAATTCAAGACACTCCAACCAGGGGAAACAATCTCTTAGCATCTACGTTGTCAATCCCCCTCAGAATCTTGTATGTTTCACCTCTCATTTTTCTAAAATCCAGAGACTATAGGCCCAATCTGCTCAATCTCTCTTCATAGGACAACCCTCTCATCCCAGGGATCAATCTAGTGAACCTTGGTTTCACCGCCTCTAAGGCAAGTATGTCCCTCCTCAGATGAGACCAAAACTGTGCACAATACTCTAGGTGTGGTCTCACCAAAGCCCTGTACAATTGTAGTAAGACTTCCTTACTCTTGTTCTCCAACCCCCTTGCAATAAAGGCCAACATGCCATTTGCCTTTCTAATTGCTTGCTGTACCTGCATGCTAACTTTCTGTGTTTCCTGTACTAGGACACCTAAATCTCTCTGAACACCACTACTTAATAGTTTCTCACAATTTAAAAAATATTGTTTTTCTATTCTTCCTACCTAAGTGAATAACCTCACATTTCCCCACATCATACTCCATCTGCCACCTTATTGCCCACTCACTTAACCCGTCTGTGTCCCTTTGCCGGCTCTTTGTGTCCTCCTCACAGTTTACTTTCCCACCTAGCTTTGTCCATGTACATGGTTCAGGATAGGATACAGGCAGCATAGCTTTGGATGAATGAATGTTTACAGACCATGAAGAATGGGAGAGCATTTAAATAATCAAGTCTGGAGGTGACAAAGGCATGGAGATTTCAGCAGCAGATGGTGGAGGCAGAGGTGGAAATAATCAGGCATTATGATGGGATGAAAATGGCTTGGGAAGCTCAGCTTGTAGTAAAATAGGGAGGTTGTGAACAGTCTGGTCAAGGCAGTGGCTGAGCAGGGGCTGGAATTGGTGGCAAGGGTATGGTAGTTTGTGGTGTGGGCTGAAGATGATGGCTTTGGACAAGTATGGAGTTTGTGCGGGGGCTGAAGACAATGGCCAGAATTTTGCCTACCCGGGTGGGTCCGGTGTGGGCGGTGGCCATGGCGGGTTGCAACCCCACTACTGGCTCCATACCGCTCCACAAAATGACTTTACGTTAATAGGGCCTATTAAGCCCACCCTGTGCATTACCCAGCCCAATTAAATGGTGCATGTCTCGTCACATTATTCATGACGCGTTTTCAGCCAAGATCTTTAAAAGGACCATGGCCACATTACATTTGAAGGTTAATGTAACATAGTGCTGTCAGTGCACTACAGCATTGGAGTGCTGCAAACACTGACAATGACTGCACAGAGGCAGAGGGCTGCACCCAGGTTCTCCGATGACTCCCTCCATATATGCTTATAGAGGGAGTCAGAGCACGCAGGGAGGTCTTCTTCACTTCCAAAGGGTGGAAGAGACCGCCCCAGGAGACCAAAACAGCCTGGTTGGAGATTGCAGAGGAGGTCACCAGCAGGGATGTGGTCAGGAGGACCTGGGAGCAGTGCTGCAAACGTTTCAATTAGATCAGGAAACGTGAGTACAAAGCCACACTCAACTTCATCCTGCTGTGCCTCTCATCACATCATCACTCTGCCTTCCCAACCCTACTCCTGCACATGCTTACTCACACCAACAGACCTTGCACGTCCACCTATCCCTCTCTCTCTATCTACATTATCACGTCCCCATCTCACTAGCCACCCCTCACACGCACCCTCATCCTAGTGCAATCATACCAACTAACAACACATAAGGAGGCCACTTGGCTTTGCCACACCACTCCATCATAGACTCCCTCTAAAGATCTAACCCATTTATCCCTTACGCTCATTCCATCACTCTCACTCACCCTTCTCTTCTTTCCCTCCTTGCAGGAGAATAAGCTAATAATACTTTAAATTGGGTCGCCCGCCTCTGCTGGTTGGGTCGCTGTCGCGCTGACAGATACACTCGAGGGAAAGCTGCATGGGGGTGGGATGACGGCGGGTTCCCGACCCGCTCCCAAAAATATCAACTTTCCCACCTGACCCGCATCCGATCGCGGCCGCAACCACCCTGGAAAATTCTGGCCAATGGCATTGTTCTTACCAATGTTTAGCTAGAGAAGATTGTGGCTCATCCAAGACTGGGTGTTGGACAAGAAGTCTGAAAACACAGACACAGCGGAACATCCAGTCAGGATATTTTGGTGGAGAAGTAGAGTTGGTCTTGTCAGCGACATGTGAAAGCTGGCACCATGTCTTTGAATGATGTTACCCAGAGGCATGTAGATGAGGAAAGGAGGGAGCCAAGGGTAAATCACAGAGAATCACAGAATCACAGAAACCCCACAGTGCAGATAGAGGCCATTTCGGCCCATCGAGCCTGCACCGACACATATCCCACCCGATCCCCGTAACCCCTACACCAACACATATCCCACCCTATCTCCTTTGGGGACTCTGAAGCAATGTTCCCTGTAATTACTTTTGGCGCCATGAGGCCCCTTTAAGGGGCTGCGCAGGCCATTCAAAATACCACCCGGGCACGGTTTTTGCATTGGAAAGCCGGTAGGCTGACTGCGCGGGTTCCCTGGAGAACTGCGCAAAGGGAACATTGCTCTGGAGGTAATATTCTGAAGGTGGGAAGAGAAGGCATTGCTGGAAATGCTCTGGCTATGAACGAATAGGTAAGAGTGGAACCAAGTGAGCGCTATCCAACAGATTTTGTCAATGCAAGCCTTGCCTGCAGTTGTATACTTTTCAAGCCTTAATGAGGCCCACATTCTTTCGCAGCACAAACCACTTGAGCACCCAGTGCAATCTAGTCAGAAAATATCAGGATGTGTGCTGTTGGCATACTTTCTGAGTACCCATTCTGCTCCAAATTTTTAGCCTATCCCCCAAGCCCCTGTATGGGCATGTCCACAGGTGGATAGCAGTGGAAAATCTATCCTTTCATTATTTTAGTTTATGAACACGAAACAAAATTTGGATTTATACAGATCTTGATCACATGGCAGGTTCTCCTAGTATGAGGCATACGTCCTGTCCATACTAAGTTTACTTCTTCTGCCATGATTTTTGACTCATGCTTTTTGTGTCGACGTTTTATAATGGCTAAACCCTATTTCCTTGTTGTGCTGCAGTTGCAAGTCTCCAATCACTAGGTGCTGCTGTGCTGCAAATCATCCAGGTCCATGCACCATTTTGTTCTTTTACCTTTTGGGGTTTTTTTTAATGTAAATTTCAGGTTTTTCACCCAATGTTAAAGGTGCACATAAGTCCTAGCCTGTTGTTGCAATCCACCCAATTTCAGGCACCAGGCTGTGACCTTCCTGTTCCCCACCTTGTATGGTCTATCCTTGATCATAGTGCTTGGGCCTACCTGCCTAATCCATTCTTGGCCTTTGAATTGACATTGCGACTGTCTCTTACCCCTATGTTTCATATCTTTGTTCATAATGGTCAGGTCTTGAGCTTACCAATCAGTTTTGCACTCCTCACGTCAGAAGCTTGACCTCGTGATCCCCAACCCGTCATTTCTAATTCCTCAATGATCTCTACCCTTCCACCTCCACAAGACCCAGATCTGAACTCTCAGGTGGTCCCCATATATACCGCAAGCAAGGTCAGCACACCTTGTTCCTCCTGGAATACCAGCCACCTGGAGACTGGGGCCAAGGAAATTACTGGTTTAGTAATTCCCTCTCCTTGGCCACACTTCTTCTGATATAAGGAGCCATGTTTGGGGCAGATGGAGGACGTGCCCTGGCAGGTTCTCAGGAAACTTGCCGTAAAGGCTGGGAGCTAGCATATCTGGGTCCTGATCCAATTACTGAGCCTTCCATTGCAATCCTGGCAGATTTATAATAGGAGTGCACCAGAAAGGCTCTTGGAAATTCAGGACTTCTTTTATTTAATTCAAATATTAAAGAGTCTTTTTTGTTTTTGAACTTACCTTTCACATCAGTGTGGGCGGTGCAAGTAGATCTGCCACAGGTGGAACCATCCTCAGGACCATGATCATCTACAGTGTATTTGCAGACTCACCCTGAGCAATGCAACAGGAGGTCTGCTGATAATGTATTAAGGGTCTTACATCTAGCTTACATACCTTGGGTTCCCTCTTCCAAGGACTCCCTTCCTGCTTTCAGAACGCAGGACCTGTTCCCAGTCCTAATGAACCTCAATACCACTCTCTCAGTGTTCCCAGACCCCAGGACCTTCCTCCCAATGCTCCCAGAGCCCCTCTGTGCAGGGCTTGTTGACCCTAGGGCCTCTAACTCAGTGCTCTCAGATTCCTCTCAAAATACTGCTAGATTCTAAGAACCTATCCCAGTACCTCCAGAACCCGAGCCCCATATCCAGTGCGCCCAGAGACCAGGGTCACCCCCAGCGCCGATAAGTCAGTGTTCCTAATAACACAACCTGGTATTACGTTTCTGTTCTTATAAAAGGCCTGACTCGATATATATAATATATATATGTTTTCATTATCGGTCCAACTGGTGTAATTTGAGAAAGTCAGCCACGCAAGCTGGTAAATTATGATTTCACTTTCATTTCCCACTATGTTGTTTTAATTTTCTCATTTCGAAGAAGATCTGACGTTTGAGTCATCAAAGGAGGAAAACAAGTTTCTGAAAATCAATTCACAATAACACCTGTTGACTTCAAAGGAATAGTACATTGCAGTGTTGAGTGCAGTTGAGTGTGACAATCACTGGAATGTTGTTATCTTTCATTGTTTCCAGTATGCTGTTTCAGATGCCGTGTCTGAAATCTAACCAACCCTGCTGTCCTGTGAATTTAACTCCTTGAAAATTAGGTTTAGTCCAACAGTAGCATTTTTAACATATATTACATGATGGTTTCCCCTAAGTGACATAGGCAGAAATTCGGTATCGCCCCGTTTGGGGCGCAATTATTGGCCAGGTGCAAAGTTTAGCACCTGCCACTAATTATCACCTAGTGTACAGCCATGTGTTTGGCAGATGTGCCTACCATAGTTGAATAGCCGTTAATGTCTGCATAGTGTGAGATGTGGATGTGACTTTTAGTAGATGGGCATAGTTGTTGGGTGAGTGTTGGGGATTTTGCAGTTTATACCGTCTGTGCACAGAGTGAGCTCGAGATGGTAGAATGTAAAGGTATTTCAAGCATCTACTCACCCTGCCACCAGAGTGAGGACATTGATCTTCTTGCGTCACTGGGTGTGAGTCATTTGGAGCAGGCTTCTGGAGGAGACGTAATGGGCCACCTCCCTCCACACTTGTGAACTCCCAGGGCAATGACTTCCTGCCAGTATCTGGGAACAGCACTGCCCGTCGGCATTCCACAGCCTCAAACCAGAGCTTCCAATGCTTGGTCGCTAAACTGGCGAGCTCTCTCCCTGGGCCTCTGAGCAGCCATGAGATTCCTGGTTCAAGATTTGCACATCCCTGCAGGCCCAGGTCAGAAGCAGCAATGATCAGGGTTAGGCTGTGCAACATGACGGACCCTCCTCTTTCAGAACTGGGAGGTGCCAGTCTGTCTGAGTACTTGTAATTGACATCACATGAGCTTGAGTAGCGCTCTGAGGTAGCGCCCCGTCCCCAACGTTAGCGCCCTAAGAGAAGTGTGTAGCGTTTGATTTAGCGCTTCAATCACCCCCGGGGCGCTGGAGATGAATTTCGCGGTCGCTGGTGCTGATTTGCGCCGGGTGCTAAATTTTGCGGACCGCCGACGTTAGCGCCCCAAAATGGTTGATACCGAATTTTTCCCCCAAAGTGCCTTCATCCAAAATGTGCCAGAGTTTCACTTAACTTACAGATGCATTTAAATTGATGTTCAGGCCAGATCATGCTGTGCACTCTAGAAGGACAAAGAGTTAAATACAGGAAGATTGAGGACTGATGCAGCTGTCAAAAAGGGCAGATCATTTTTTTTTTAAATCAACTGTCCAGAATCTTTCTGTTCTCCCCTCTACAACTGGACCAGCCCTGTAAGCAGCTCTGGTCCCAACCAAAATATTAACCAATTTCCTCTTTATGATGCTGAGTGACCCACTGTATTTACAGCACCTTCTATGGTAATTCAGATTACCACCATTAGTATTTTTTTTAATCGATACCAATAAGGCTGACAAGTTGTGTCCTATTTGTTTGGCTCTTTTTTTTGGTATATGTAAGACTTTAGGGGACTGTTTTGATGGTTTCATATATTTTACGTCCTCCCGCTGAAGGGATGCAGTTTCTTGGAAGGAGAGGTACCTTCCAAACTTGCCAAGTGGCCATTCTTTATGTATAAGTCTTTTTAGTGAGTTCAGTCTATTTGGCTATTCGATCATGGGGGCATCACGTTCCAGCTTGATGATGCCCACATTTTTCATTCACCAGCAAGGATCACTGGATAAAAATTAGGAGTTAGAATGGTGGCTGACTTCCCCCCTCCTTACTTTAGGAGAACTAAGGCCAATTGTAGCCTTGATTGACATCAGCTAACTCAACCAAACCAGACATTGCAACTTGAATCTTCCACGTCTGTATGGCTCAGAGTGACCAGTGCATTTACTAATAAAAACGTCAGGCAACATTTTACACTACACCTGATCTACAAGCTCCTTTAATATAATGTCAAAACTTAAGTAGATGGGAGTACTGTGTGCTGGATGGTGTTTATGTAAGTTTCACATTCTATTTCTAAGTTTCTACGCTTTACCTGACGTGGCATTTACATGGTTTCATTGCGTATGTCTTTTGAATTTGAGTCAGTCCTTGTTTTTATTTTTCTTTGTTGTGCAATGCAATTTATCTTATTCATTCTGATCTACATTTAAGTGGCATTTAGCCACATTTTATTAGCCCTCAAAGCTCTGTGGAAATCCACTTATCAGGCCATTTCTTTCACCATTTCACCCAGGTCCAGAAGCTTGCACTGGTGCTTTGAAAGGGCGAGGGGAGAAGTTGGGAGTAATGTTTTGGGATAGGGAAGGAAGAAGCTTACCAGCACAAACAGGGGGGAGGGGAAACAATTCTCAGTGGTGGTGAAAATGTGTTTATTCTGTTGCATCGTGCTGAGGGGAATCCGGGAGTACAGAATTCAGCTGCCATTTTGCAGAAAGCCTTGAAGCTCAAACTAAGGGAGGTCAAGGCAAGGAGGCGAGTCATTTTTTTATATCATGGTCATTTTCCACAGCAAGCTGTGGTGTGAATGCAGCCTCTGTAGTCAAGAGGGCATCCTCCTGAAGATGAGGAATAGATTCAGCACCTTAACGAAGTCTATCGACGCAAGTGACTGCTGAATGTATTTCTTAACTGTGTACTGCAATAGCATGCCTGCATACACACACACTTTCACCCAGTTACTTGCTCATGAGACACGCTTCCTAATGTTCACACATCCCTTTACCCTTTCTAATGCTAGCATAAGGCAACCCAAATTAATGCAGCACACACCTCTCTCCTTCCCTGTAAATCTTTCACCGTTCCAACTGATGGAAGGAAAGGGAATGTTGACACACTCCTCAGCATCCAATTGCAAGCTACATATTCTTGCACTAGTTTAGGGAAGCACAGTGGCCAATTGCATAGCTATGGAAGGTCTCAGCATTACATTAATGACTTTCTGATTGAAGGTAAAGGAAGCTCACAATAGCAGAGAGGCTGAAAATTGGAAGGGAGGCCCTGAAATCCAAGCTGTTGACACACCTCAAAGAAATGAACATAGACATGGACATAATGCGTCATAGATCTGAGGGCCCAGTAGAGAGAGCCATACATGTGGTGCACCTGAATATACAGGTAGGAACATAGGAACAGGAGTAGGCCATTCAGCCCCTTGGGCATTTTCCACCATTCAATTAGATCATGGCTGATCAACCCCATTTATCCACCTTTGTTCCATATCCCTTGAGACCCATACCTAACAAAAATCTATCAATCTCTGTCTTGAAAGTTTCCATTGACCCAGCATCCACAGCCTTTTGGGGAAGACAGTTCCAGATTTATACTACACGCTGTGTGAAGAAGCATCTCTTGACTTCACTCCTGAATGGCTTGGATCTAATTTTAAGATTATGCTCCCCCACCCGAGGAAATAATATCGCTACCCTATTGCATCCTTTTATCATTCTTAACACCTCAATTTTATTATCCTTCAATCTTCTCTACTCAAGGGAAAACAAGCCAAGATTAAGCAACCTGTCCTCATAATTTAAACCTTTTAACCCCGGTATCATTCTGGTGAATCTGTGCTGCACGCCCTCCAAGGCAAATATATCCATTTTGAGGTGCGGTGCCCAGACTGGAGTTCAGTGCTCCAGATGGAGTCTGGCCAAGGCTCTGTACAACTGAAGCATAACATCCTCCTCTTTCTATTCCAGGCCCCTTGAGATAAAGGCCAACATTCATTTGAGCTTTTATATTACTTTTTGAACCTGTCTACTAGCTTTTAGTAATTTGTGTACATGAACACCCAAATCTCTCTGCTCCTCCGCAGTTCCTAGTTTCTCACCATTTAGAAAATACTCTGATTTATTTTTCTTGGATCTAAAGTGGATGACCTCACACTTCCCCACACTGAACTCCATTTGCCACAGTTTTGCCCACTCACTTAATCTGTCTATGTCCCTTTGTAACTTACTACTCCTATCTGCACATCTTACGGTGCCTCCCAACTTAGAGCCATCTACAAATTTTTATATATAGCTATTCTTTCATCCAAGTCATTGATAAATATGGTGTAAAGCTGATGCCTCAGTATAGATCCCTGGGAACGCCGTCGGCAATCAGAGTATGTACCCTTTACCCCATTCTCTGTCTCCTACCTCCCAACCTATGCCACAAGGTTGCCTACAATTCTATGCGCTCTCATTTTTGATTATAATCTCTAGTGCTGTAGGATCCGCAAAATTGGACTTTGTATTAATATGGGTCAAATGGCAGAAGAGGCCATGATTTTAAAGACTGTTTTAAAAGAAGCCCAGAAAAAGGGGCATATAAAATGGCCGCCATACCATGTGACCAACTTATTGGTACACTTTAAAATGGTTCCTGCGCAACCTCAGACAGTTTTGTGGATTCAACCCACAGTAAGTTCTGGAAGCCGTTCCTGAGAGAAGGAAACCAGACCCACAGGTATGCATATGGATTAGATGCAGATCTAGTCAAGATCGGCCTGGAGACAGAGGCCATCAAAATGCTGCCCCAGGCAAAAGGGGACAATTTCATATTCATGAGGACAGCACCCAGGACTAGATAACGAGATCAGCAGGACATTCAAAACAGTGGCGGTAATTTCAAACCAGAGATGGGCCTGTTACCAGCCGTTTAAGACATTTTAAATATAATAACTACCCCACTGTGCTCGCAGCCGGCCAAAATTAAAACAAAGACTAACCTGATTTTGGGCGGGAAGTGAAGCCTCTGGAAGAAAGGTATATCTGGAAGACTTTTTCGGCAGTGGGACACAGGAGCAAGCACCACGCACAAGCTGGCAGCTGGAGGACACGCCGGGTTGGAGAGCTGGAAACACGCAGCTTGAATCCAGACACCCAGAAGAAGGAGCAGTCAATCGCAGGCGTTCCGCCCCAGGGAAGCACATCAGGAGATCATCGACCATCCCCGGGCCGTTGCCGGAACGAGAGGCCATAGACCCAGCTTGGGAGAAGAGACAAAAAATAAAAACCCCAAGTGAAGAAACCTTCCAGCCACCACGGCTCGGTAGAAGAAAGGAAAGGAACCTGAAGAAGCGATGGGAGCCAGCCCAAGGCTCCTCTAACCAGGGTCGAGCCGACGATCCTCGACCCCGCCGACATCCAGGCCCGCCGGTGTCCAGCCACCCCCGACCCCCACCTCAGGAGAGAGGCGTGGTGCAGCTCGCAGGGGCTCCACGATCCACGTGGAGACGAGACGCTCCACGATCCACGTGGAGACGAGACGCCTGAAAGGACCAAACACAGACTCGATTTCAAAACCTTGCACTTCCTAGTGGGATTGGTGAGCATGTTTCTGGCCCTTCACAATCAGATCTAGATAGGTTTAATAAGGGGGTGGATTTAAGGGTACAATTAACATGAGTTGTTGTCCCTCGACGTTCCGTGTGTTTCCTTATTTCATAATGATCTTTGTAGAATATAAGATGCCTGTATTTGCTTTAGTTAGTACTGTGTCGTTATGATTTGTTTGTGTGTTTTTCCCTCCCATGTACTCCCTCATCTGCTTGCATTTGATTTAATATTTTTCCTTATGCAATAAAATTTCATTTTGTTTCATCAAACTTGGTCTACACGAGTTTTCTCCACATTGTAGTTCCTGCGCCTTAGTCCAGAGTACAGAATCTAAGGGGCGAGTGGGTCGAACCACTCAAGGTTTACTGTGCAAGAGAGAGAGGCCTCTGGAGAGAGAAACCTCAGGGAAACCTCTCGAGGACAAAACCCCTTACAGTGCGGAACCTTATCAAATGTCATCTGAAAGCCTGTATGCATAACATCCATAAACACTTCCTTATCCACTATGATAGTGACCTTAACAAAATATTCAACTCAATTAGTTAGACGTGACTTACCCGATCACTCTCCGATCAGCTCATATTTGTCCAAGTGCTTAACCCTCTCTTCTCTCTTAGGCAGTCCCTCGGAACCGAGGATGACTTGCTTCCACACTAAAAATAAGTTCTCAGGTGACTGATGATGTGTGACCTCCCGTCTCTGTCACAGATGGGGCAGATGGTGGTTGAAGGGGCGGTTGGGTGGGGTGCTTGGTTTGACGTGCGCTCCCTGCGCTTGGCATCCGCTTACTCCCGGCGAAGAGACTCGAAGTGTTCGGCGTCTTCCCGGGTGCTTCTCCTCCACTTTGTGCGGTCATGGGCCAGGGATTCCCAGGTGTTGGTGGGAATGTTGCACTTTCTCAAGGAGGCTTTGAGGGTGTCCTTGAAGCGTTTCCTCTGCCCATCTGGGGCTCTCTTGCCGTGTCGGAGCTCCGAGTAGAGCGCTTGTTTTGGGAGTCTCGTATCGGGCATGCGGACGATGTGACCCATCCATCGGAGCTGATCGAACGTGGTCTAAGCTTTGATGCTGCATGGGCATCAGAGAACAACTGATCATTGAAGTCTATATCATTATGTTAATTCCTTCTACTTCTCCTTCAAATAAAGGGCCAATCCTTCAATCCAGTACCCATACTTGATGTGCCTCAATAAATCCGAGACTCGATGTTAGCGAAACAAAACAAGGCTTTTATTGACTTAGAAGGTAACACACAGAGGAGAATGTATCTTCCATCCAGAGGTCTGCCGTACTGGATGTGCTGCAGGCTGGACCAGCTTACATAGGAGCCAGGTATGGGCGGAGCCCTACACACAGTACAATACAATGGAAATGAAACTGAAACCAACCACAGTCACAGGCAGAGAAATACTGATGAGTGATGAATGGAATATTTAATCACATTCACCCCTTCTATAGATTTAGTCTGTTCGGGGGTTTGATAGTCCTCTGCGACCGACGTGGCTGTTGTGGTGCCGCGGGTGTCAGCTGGGTGTCCCCGGTGGCCTCCTGGGTCTCTGCCGGGAGTGCCACCAGGGTTGTTGAAGGGGTAGTTGGTGGGGGTACCATTGGTCGATGTTCTCCCGGGGGTGATGAAAGAGTAGTGGGTGGGTAAGAGTTGCTGTGGTCGTTGTTGCTGCTGTTGTCGTGGTTGTTGTCGTTACCGGCTGGGGCGACGTCTTTTATGGACACGGTGTCCTCCCTTCCGTCGGCGTGCCGGACATACGCGGATTGGGGGTTGGCGTGGAGTAGGTGCACTGACTCCACGAGAGGATCCGTCTTGTGGCCCCTCACATGCCTTCGCACGAATACCGGACCTGGGGTGGAGAGCCATGACGGCATGGATACGCCTGAGGTGGATTTCCGGGGAAAGACAAACATTCGCTCGTGAGGCGTGGCATTAGTGGCAGTACACAATAGCGACCGTATCGAATGGAGCACATCTGGGAGGACTGCCTGCCAGCGGGAGATAGGGAGGCCTTTGGTCCTTAGAGCTAGAGTGACTGCTTTCCATACTGTCCCGTTCTCTCGCTCCACTTGACCGTTACCCCGGGGGTTGTAGCTGGTGGTACGGCTCGTGGCGATCCCCCTGGACAGCATGTACTGGCGTAGCTCTTCACTCATGAAGGACGCCCCCCTATCCGTATGGATGTAGCTCGGCATACCGAACAGGCAGAACAGGCTGTTGAGGCATTTAATGACCGTGGCGCTGGTCATGTCTGGGCAGGGGAAGGCGAATGGGAAACGAGAGTATTCGTCCACAATGTTCAGGAAGTAAACATTGCGGTCGACGGACGGGAGGGGGCCCTTGAAATCTAAGCTGAGCCGCTCAAAGGGCTGTGTAGCTTTGATTAAGTGGGCTCTATCTGGGCGGTAGAACCGAGGCTTGCACTCAGCGCAAGTGCGACAGTTCCTGGTCAGGGACCGAACTTCCTCAATCGAGTAGGGTAAGTTGCGGGACTTTATGAAGTGGAACAGCCACGTGACCCCTGGGTGGCAGAGGTCATTGTGGAGGGTCTGTAGCCGATCCCCGGTGGCGCTGGCACACATCCCTCGTGAGAGGGCGTCGGGGGATTCGTTAAGGGCCCCTGGCCGGTAAATGATGTCATAATCGAAGGTGGAGAGCTCGATCCGCCACCTAAGAATCTTATCATTTTTAATCTTCCCCCTCTGTTTATTATTGAACATAAACGCTACCGACCGCTGGTCGGTAAGTAGGGTGAAGCGTTTGCCGGCTAGGTAGTGGCGCCAGTGGCGCACTGCCTCCACGATGGCTTGGGCCTCCTTTTCTACGGAGGAGTGTCTAATCTCGGGCCCTTGGAGGGTCCTCGAGAAGAAAGCTACGGGCCGCCCCGCCTGGTTGAGGGTGGCCGCCAAGGCAAAGTCAGACGCATCACTTTCGACTTGAAAGGGAGTGTTCTCGTCCACTGCCTGTAGCGTGGCCCGCTCAATGTCCTGCTTAATGCTTTTGAAGGCGGCATGGGCCTCAGCAGAGAGCGGAAAAGAGGATGCTTTCAAGAGGGGGCGGGCTTTGTCGGAGTAGTTGGGGACCCATTGGGAATAATAAGAAAATAACCCCAGGCACCTTTTCAGGGATTTGGGAGTGTTGGGCAGGGGCAGCTCCCGTAGGGGGCGCAATCGGTCGGGGTCTGGTCCGATTTCCCCATTCTCCACCACGCTGCCTAGTATGCAGAGGCGTGTGGTGTTGTAAACGCACTTGTCCTCGTTGTAGGTGAGGTTGAGTTTTTGTGCGGTTTTCAGGAACCTCTCGAGGTTCGAGTCGTGATCCTGCTGGTTGTGACCGCAGATGGTGACGTTGTCGAGGTAGGGGAAGGTTGCCTGCAAGTGATGGTCATCGACCATGCGGTCCATCTCCCTCTGGAAGACCGAGACCCCATTCGTCACCCCAAAGGGGACTCTGAGGAATTGGTAGAGGTGTCCGTTCACCTCGAAGGCGGTGTACGGGCGGTCCTCTGGTCTGATAGGGAGCTGGTGGTACGCTGACTTGAGGTCGATGGTGGAGAACACCCGGTATTGGGCGATTTGGTTCACCATTTCTGATATGCGGGGTAGCGGGTAGGCGTCTAGTTGGGTGTACCTGTTGATCGTTTGGCTATAGTCGATCACCATCCGTTTCTTCTCGCTACCCCTTACCACCACCACTTGGGCGCGCCACGGGCTATTGCTGTGTTCAATAATGCGCTCTTTCAGGAGCCTGTCTACCTCGGTCGCGATAAACCGCCTGTCCTCCCAGCTGTACCTCCTGCTTTTGGTCGCTATTGGCCGGCAGTTAGGGGTAAGGTTCGCGAATAGCGAAGGCGGCTTTACCTTCAGGGTAGCCAGACCGCACACTGTGAGGGGCGGCTGGGACCCACCGTAATTGAGCGTGATGCTTTGGTGGTAGCACTGGAAATCCAGGCCCAAGATCACGCTCGCACATAGATTCTTCATGATTAATACTTTAAAATTATCGTATACAGTTCCGTTAATGGACAATTGTACCGTGCAGTAACCCATAATGGTCGATGTCTGGGTTTTATCAGCCATAGAGATGGTACCCCGAGTAGGGACCACCTTTAGGGAGAGTTGTTGTACCAGTTCAGGGTGGATAAAACTCTCCGTGCTTCCACTGTCAATTAAACATTTAACCCTGCACCCGTTTACCTCGATGTCCACCATTGATTTGGATAGCGGGTGCGGCCTGGTCTGGTCCACTGTGACCGATGCCACTGTAGGGCCCTGATCGAGACAAGATGGCGTCCACGCTGTCTGCTCACAAGATGGCGGACCCCACGAGGTCGGGCAAGATGGCGTCCAAGATGGCCGCTCCCACGGCGCACACGCGGCGGTGGCGGATTTTCCGGCGGGGTTCCCGCTGCACACCTTCCCGAAGTGCCCCTTCTTACCGCACTTAAAGCAGGTGGTGCCTTTCGCTGGGCACAGGTTTCTGGTGTGCTTCAGCTGCCCGCAGAAGTAGCAGTTGGGTCCCCGACGCGTCGCGGCTGTCGTAGGGCTTCTGGGGGGAGAGCGGGGCCCCGACGGTGTCGGGCTGCCGGGCGGGGAAGCTGCCTTCCAAGATGGCGGCGCCCTTGGTGCGCACGTGGCGGCGTGGACGGCGCAGGCTGAAGAGTAGGCGTCCGAGTTTCTCTGGGCCACATCCAGGGATCGTGCTGTGTCCGCAGCCTGTTTCAGGTCCAATCCCGTTTTTTCCAGCAGTCTCTGCCGGATGTAAGTGGAGCTGAGGCCTGTGATAAAGGCATCGCGAACAAGCTCGTCAGTGTACACTGCGGCTTTTACATCTTGGCACTTGCAGTCTTTGCCAAGCGTTTTCAGGGTGCCTAGGAACTCCTCCACCGATTCCCCAGGTCGCTGTGCGCGAGTAGCGAGCAGATGCCTAGCATACACCTCATTCGTAGGCTGCTGGTAATGCGCCTTTAAGATGTCGCAGGCGGCCGGGTACGTGTCGGCGTCTTGGATGAGGGGGTAAACCCGGTGGCTTACCCAATTCCGCAGAATTCCGAGTTTCATACTCGCAGCGTCCGTTGCGTCTTTGACGGCTGCGGAATTGTCCAGGAAGAATTCCATACACATAAACCAGTGTCCGAAGCGTGCCGATGCGTCCGAAGCATGCTGGTCCAAATCCAAACGTTCGGGTTTCAAGAGTTGATTCATTGTGTTGAAAATTAAGTCAATAAAATTGATGTGCCTCAATAAATCCAAGACTCGATGTTAGCGAAACAAAACAAGGCTTTTATTGACTTAGAAGGTAACACACAGAGGAGAATGTATCTTCCATCCAGAGGTCTGCCGTACTGGATGTGCTGCAGGCTGGGCCAGCTTACATAGGAGCCAGGTATGGGCGGAGCCCTACACACAGTACAATACAATGGAAATGAAACTGAAACCAACCACAGTCACAGGCAGAGAAATACTGATGAGTGATGAATGGAATATTTCATCACAATACTAAAACATGACAACACATCAGACCTATTTGCTCCTTCATCACCATGCCTGTAACAATCACCCAAGTGAATACGTCAGTACCAAATAAGTGCACCCTTTTCTGATTCACTCTAACCTCCATGAATAACAGAGCATGACATAAGTCCACATTCCATGTTACTGAAAAAACTCCAAAGTGAACAGAAGCAAACCTTCTTTTTCCTAACACCGTGCTTTCCTTTGGTAGTTATACATGCCTTTCTTTCACCTATTCTAGTGCTGCTCCTAGGTGCGACCTGATGGACATCATCCTGAGAGGTTGTTCGCTGCTCCTGCAATAGGCCCTTTAATTCTCCGCTCCATTCCCACTCAGACCTCACCGTCCTCAGCCTCTTGCACTGTTCCATGGAAGCTCAGCGTAAGCTCGAGGAACAGCACCTCATCTTTCGATTAGGCACTCTCCAGCCCTCTGGACTCAACATAGAGTTCAACAATTTCAGATCATAACCTCGGCCCCTATCACATATATATATTTCCTTTTTTTTATCCACAATTTTTGTTTGGCCCTTTTTTATGCTTCTTCCCTCCCACATGGCAGCTGTCCTTCATTCTGCCAGCGCAATTCACACCCCATCTAGAGCCATCCTTTGTTCCTTAACCTGTCCCATTACCACCTCCTCTTGCCTTGAATATCTCTTAATGTCTCTCAATGTCTCTTAATCTCTCCTGCTTTCTATCCTATTGCTGACCTTCCCTTTTGTTCTTTCGTCCCCTCCCCCTTTTCCCAGCCCCTAAACCTGCTTTCCATTTCCTGCTTTTTTCCAGTTCTGACGAAAGGTCATCGACCTGAAATGTTAGTACGATAGCAAAATACTGCAGATGCTGGAAATCCGAAATAACAACAGAAAATGCTGGAAAAACTCAGCAGGCCTGGCAACATCCGTGGAGAGAAATTAGAGTTGGCGTTTCGGGTCGAAACCCTTTTTCAAAACTGGAAAGGAAATAAAATAGATCGAAGGCAGGGCTGCGATAGAACAAAAGAAGTAAAAGAGACATTAAGAGGTATTCAAAACCAGACGAAATGGTAATAGGACAGGTGGAGACAAAAGACAGCTGAGATTAGGTGTGAAGTGTACTGGCAGGATGAGACAGAGCTGCCATGTGGGAGAGAGAAAAAAAAAGGAAAAGGGGGGTGAAGGGAAGACCCAAAACAAAGGGGTGGAAAAAAATAAGTAAAAATGTAATAGGGGCCGAGGTTATGATCTGAAATTGTTGAACTCGATATTGAGTCCGGAAGGCTGCAAGGTGCCTAATCGGAAGATGAGGCGCTGTTCCTCGAGTTTACGTTGAGCTTCCGTGGAACAATGCAAGAGGCCAAGGACGGTGAGGTCCGAGTGGGAATGGAGCGGTGAATTAAAATGACAGGCGACCGGAAGCTCGGGGTCACCCTTACGGACTGAACGGAGGTGTTCCTCAAAGCGGTCACCCAATCTGCGTTTGGTCTCCCCAATGTAGAGGAGACCGCATCGTGAGCAGCGAATACAGTATACTAGATTGCAAGAAGTACAAGTAAATCGCTGTTTCACCTGGAAGGGGTGTTTGGGGCCCTGGGCAGTGGGAAGGGGGGAGGATGAACAGGCTGGGTCTCTTTGCACTTGAAAAAAGGCTGAGGGGTGACCTAATAGAGGTCTTTAAAATTATGAAAGGTTTTGATAGAGTGGATACAGAGAGAATGTTTCCACTTGTGGGGAAGAGCATAACTAGAGACCATCAATATAAGATAATCACCAAGAAATCCAAAAGGGAAACTCCTTTACCCAAAGAGTGGTGAGAATGTGGAACTCGTTACCACAGGGAGTGGTTGAAGCAAATAGTATAGATGCATTTAAGGAGAGGCGGACAAGCATATGAGGGAGAAGGGAATAGAGGGTTATGCTGATAGATTTAGATGAGGAAAGACAGGAGGAGGCTCGTGTGGAGCATAAACGCCGGCATGGACTGGTTGGGCCAAATGGCCTGTTTCTGTGCTGTATATCCTATGCAATCCTATGTAATCACTGATTGCAGTCAATTTGTTGACATTACAGAGATAATTTTCTGAATTCACACTCCCAGTGCATATGGAAATTCGATTGTGTGGTAAATGGCCTAATTTTCAATATGTACTCCTGGCATGCAAGGCTCCCTGCTGTGAGCACTGTCAGAAAATTATCCCATATTAAATATGTATAAATAGTTATTCCTGATTCTGAAAATAAATGGACAAATGTTGGCCATGCAAGATGATGTAGTGAATATTGTTCACGTGACATTGGGTTCTCCTGTGCTCAGTGAGTTCTGAGGGAGAGTAACCAAATCATACCAAAATCTTTGAGATTCACTGGCTAACTTAGATGCAGCTAGTGATTCTCAAAGCATTGCTTGTGTGGTAGTGCAACCGGAAAACAAAACATAAGCAACTCTCACTTACGCTGATGCTCCGGAGTAGAAAGACATTCAAAATGGCAATGGTAAGTGATCAGGGGGCGGGCGGTTCTGCAATAGGAAGGCATAGAAAAAAAATTACATGTACAGGTTGTGGAATAAAATGAATTTGGAAAGATTCTGTTTATTATGTAAAAAAGCAGGATGAATGATGATCTGACTGTGTATAATTGTAATGACTGTATTACAAAACCAATTAAAGTTTTAATTTAAAGAATTGTGAAGAGCCTGTGCTTTTAAAGAAAATTAATCCATTTTGCTGCATTTTTTCACAACACAACTGCTTGATCTTGATACGTTGCAGTTTCTGCTGTCTTTGTGCTTCTGTTTGTCTGTCTCTCCTTTTCTGCTTCTGTCGCTCACTTACTTTTTTCTACGGCTTCTTTCTTCCTAACTCTGGTTTATGCTTCTCTCTCTGTCCACTTCTGCTTCAGTGCCTGTCGTTTATTAATTTTTTTATTTCTTTTTTGAGTGGGGGATGGTGGGTGACATGAGGTGGTGTGGCACGCAACAAGCCAGCAGTAGCTTCACGCTGCATTTGGGGTGGGTGTTGGAAGGAAAATTTGGCTCCCATCAACTTCCTTCTCATCCCCTCCCCCAGTCACTCATTATTGCCCCCGACCCACTCAGTCCCATTATGGTCCCTACCCTTCCAACTTCCCATTACCTCTTTCTCCTTCCACCACCCCATCACTACCTCTGCCTCTTCCCCTTTGAACAACAACTCAACTGCTGTACCCTCCCCTCCCCCTTGCTGTGCTGTCTCTCACTTCACCATGAATCCTCTAACCACTCGCACTGGCCTGCAGCATCTCCACTCAGGTGAAGTGTATTTACAGTATGCAAAGCTTACTTTGGCATATTCAATTTTTAATCCTGTTATAGGAATTTATAATGCAGAAAATTGACAGGAGGTGGATGCAAATGTAAGATTTTTGAGATTTATTATATATTAAATTCAGGATGTGGTGCATGCAACCCATTGCAAACTCCTATGTCAACCTCCTCTAACAGAAAATCCTATTTTAAATGTTTCAACATTTAGCTGCAATACCGGTTATGCATGTAGGTGGCGCTGTGATAGGACTTTCAATGTTAAAGGTGTAACTTCCCAGTCACACAATACCTGGGGACATCTTGCAGTAGACTAAGCGGGAATGGAAGCATAGTGGTTATGCTATTGGACAAGTAATCCAGAGACCTGGACTAATGATCCGGAGACGTGAGTTCAAATACCACAGCAGCTGGGGAATTTAAATTCAGTTAATTAAATAAATCTGGAATAAAAGGCTAGTATCAGCAATGCTGGCCATGAAACTATCGGAGTGTTGTAAAAATCCACCTGGTTCACTAATGTCCTTTAGGGAAGGAAATCTACCATCCTTACCTGGTCTGGCCGAAATGTGACTCCAGACCAACAGCAACGTGGTTGACTCTTAACTGCCCTCTGAAATGATCTAACAAGCCATTCAGTTGTAATAAACCACTACGAAAAACAATAAGGAAAAAAACGGACGGACCACCCGGCATTGACCTCGGCACCGGCTACGGACACAGCAATGGCAAACCCAGCCCAGTCAACCCTGCAAATTTCGGCATTACCATTGCCAAATCCACCACCACCAACCATTGACCAGAAACTTAACTGGACCATCCACAATGGTTACAAGAGCAGGTCAGAGGCTGGGTATTCTGCGGCGAGTGTCTCACCTCCGGACTCCCTAAAGCCTTTCCACCATCTACAAGGCACAAATAAGGAGTGTGATGGAATACTCTCCACTTGCCTGGATGAGTGCAGCTCCAACAACACTCAAGAAGTTCGACACTATCCAAGACAAAGCAGCCCGCTTGATTGGCACCCCATCCACCACCTTAAACATTTACTCCCTCCACCACTGGTGTACTGTGGCTGTAGTGAGTAACATCTACAAGATGCACTGCAGCAACTCGCCAAGGCTTCTTCAGCAACACCTCCCAAACCCACAACCTCTTCCACCTAGAAGGACAAGGTTAGCAGGCACAACATGGGAACACCACCACCTCCAAGTTCCCCTCCAAGTCACACACCATCCTGACTTGGAAGTATATCGCCGTTCCTTCATCGTCGCTGGGTGTAAATCCTGGAACCCCCTCCCTAAAAGCACTGTGGGAATATCTTCACCACATGGACTGCAGCGGTTCAAGAAGGTGGCTCACCACCACCTTCTCAAGGGCAACTAGGGATGGGCAATAAATGCTGGTCTTGCCAGCAACGCCCACATCCCATGAACAAATAAATAAAAACATTTTGACTTTGTGCGAGTGTAAAATGGGTGATAGCGAATCGCTGCCCATTTTACATCTTTCCCGATTTTTGACTTTAGGGGTCGATTTTAACTCAGGCGTGAGGCGGGCTTTGAGGCGTGTGGGGGGTTAAAATCGCAAAAACTGGGCGTCGGGACACCCCCCGCGCCCGCCTGGTTCCTGACCCCGAGCCATTTTAACCCAGGCGTGTCTGATGGTCCCGAATCAGTCCCGCCTGCAACAGGCAGGACTGGTCTTCAGGGTCCTTAAACAGTCCTAATTGGCCTTTATAATCCCATTTTAACAGGCCCTTGCCTGTTTAACCCTTTTCCCACGTAAAACATGGAGATGTGAGGTCAAGGTTACATGCACATTGCATATTGCAGATAATCATAGGTCCATCTGTTATAGCTTAAGAATCATTATCAGTGACTCATGCAATGTCAACGAGATGGAAAACTATTCTGTCACCAGCTTGCTGTGATGCACCCATCTGTCCGTCTCCCACTTGCGCCTCATCCTCCAGTCCTACGATCTCCAGGACGGCCTTCTCCCAGGGGGTGAGATGGGCTACTGATGGTGGCCCTCCTCCTGTCCTCGCTCTATCTCGCTTATTGTGAGCTCTCTTTTCCTGCAATGAGTGAGACATTCTCAATCTCCGTGGCTGACGTGAGCAAGACTTTTAAGAGAGTGAACACCCACAAAGCACCCGGTCCAGATGGAATCCCTGGGCGTGTCCTTACAGCATGCGTTGACCAGCTGGCAGCCATGGTTACGGATATAGTCAACCGTTCACTGTACCAGTCTGTAGTCCCCAGCCGTTTTAAGATGACGTCGGTTATTCCAGTCCCCAAAAATCAAAAGTAACCGGTATAAACAACTACCGCCCCATAGCACTCACTTCTGTCATCATGAAGTGCTTTGAGAGGCTGGTCAAAACCCAAATCAACTCCTTACTACCTGACACACTGGACCCACTCCAATTTGCCTACCGCCCAAACAGATCTAGGGATGATGCCATCGCCACTGTACTGCACACTGCCTTATCACACCTGGATAAGAGGCACACCTATTTGAGAATGTTGTTCATTGATTATAGTTCAGCATTCAATACCATTATCCCCTCCAAGCTTGTCAACAAGCTCAGTGAGCTAGGACTTAACACCTCCCTATGCAACTGGATCCTGGACTTCCTGATGGGCAGACCCCAAGTAGTGAAAATAGGCAGTAACACCTCCTCCACACTGATCCTGAACACGGGAGCTCCCCAGGGTTGTGTGCTCAGCCCCCTTCTGTACTCCCTGTTTACTTATGACTGCGTGGCCACGCACAACTCCAACTCCATCATCAAGTTGTAGGCCTGATCACAGATGGCGACGAGACAGGCTACAGGGAGGAGGTAAGAGCCCTAGCAGAATGGTGCAAGTACAACAACCTCTCCCTCAACATCAGCAAAACAAAGGAGATGATCGTGGACTTCAGGAAGCGGCAGGGGGAGGGACACCCCCCAATCTACATCGAAGGGGCTGAGGTGGAGTGGGTCAGCAGCTTCAAATTCCTGGGTGTATTCATTACGGGGAACTTAACGTGGTCCCATCACATCGACGTCGTAACCAAGAAGGCATGCCAACGCCTGTTCTTCCTCAGGAGACTGAAGAAATTTGGAATGGCCCCCTAGATTCTCACCAACTTCTACCGGTGCACCATCGAGAGTATCCTGTCCGGCTGCATCACTACCTGGTATGGCAACTGCACCGCCATAGACCGCAAGGCTCTACAGATGGTGGTGAAAGCTGCACAACACACTGTAGGAATTAAACTACCTGCTGCCCAGGATATCTACCCCGAGAGGTGCCGGAGGAAGGCCCTGAGAATCATCAAAGACGCGAGCCACCCCAGCCACAACCTCTTCGCCCTGCTCCTGTCCGGTAAGAGATACCGAAGCATATGGTCTCGTACCAGCAGGTTTCGAAACAGCTTCTACCCCCAGGCCATAAGACTCATGAACGAATAATTTATTATTATTTATTATTGTTGTTTTTATTTATTATTACTGTATTTCTATTAGTATTTTTATCATTGCTATGCCATATTTATTCCAATGTTGGGAGGACTCATAAAAATCAACATTTCATTGTGCAGTACACACATTTGCTGCATATATGACAAATAAAATTGAAAAAAAAGTGGAGTTTGAGTGAGAATGAAGGAGTGAGTGTAGAGAATCCATAGCATAGATGCTTAGAAGGAGACAAAGATGGAGTGAGGTAGCAAGACCAAGGGCCCTCCTTGTGTGTTGTCAGTTATTTTCATAGCATCAGAGTGATAGGGAGTGTGAGGGCTGTATAGTCGAATAGTTAGGTGAATGTGAGCACAGAGAGAGGGAATGGGTAAGGGTACATGGATGTCAGTGTCAAGTGGGATGTGGAGGAAGAGATTGCTAAAGCTGAGTGCTGGTGAGGAGAGGCAATGGAGATCAGATTGAGAGTGATGGGAACTTCATACTCACTTTTCCAGCGTGCTGAAGGTCATGAAATCTCTTTCTGCACTGTATCCAGGTTCTGCGGGTAGCCGATAAAGAGCTGACCTCCTCTGCCACTTGCAGCCACGCAGCCTTTGTCTGCTGGGGAGGCATCTTCCTCCCTGACGGGAAGAGCACCTCCTTGTGCGCTCTTGCTCCCTCCACTAAAGCCTGCAGGGCAACGTCATCAAAACGGGGTGCAGGCCTCAGTCTTTCTCTTGCCATTCTGCTTCCAGCTCAGTGTATCAGCAAATGCCAAAAGGTTGGCAGCCTGCAGAAGAAGCAAGGCTTGTTGCAGACCCTAAATGCAGCAGCAATAATGATGTCATATTATGCGACTTTCTGACTGGAAATACTCATTTGCCAAGGGTTCCCACATGTTGGAAATCAATTGGCCAATTGAGTTAAAATTACATCAATCTCACACACCCATTTAGATTCGTGGGGGAAACACCAAATTCGGGGAACTCGACAATTTCCTGCACCTGAGTTAATATCGACCCCCAGGTGATGGAGCCAAAGAGGCCAAGACAAGGTAAGTTTGGAATTATTCTTGTGGGGCCAGGGCAACAGAAGTACACCGCCAGGCTCCAAAAAAATAATCTGGGCTGCTGCTGTCATAGACATAAAGTTATACAGCACAGAAAGAGGCCCTTCGGCCCATCGTGTCCACGCCGGCCATCAAGCCCTGTCTATTCTAAACCCATTTTCCAGCACTTGGTCCATAGCCTTGTAAGCTATGGTGTTTCAAGTGCTCATTAAATGCTTCTTGAATGTTGTGAGGGCTCCTGCCTCTACCACCCTTTCAGGCAGTGAGTTCCAGATTCCAACCACCCTCTGGGTGAAAAAGTTTTTCCTCAAATCCCCTCTAAACCACCTGCCCCTTACCATGAAACTATGCCTTCTGGTTATTGACCCCTCTACTAAGGGGAAAAGTTCCTTTCTACCTACCCTATCTATACCCCTCATAATTTTGTACACCTCAATCAGGTCTTCCTCCTGCACCAACTCTTTAGCCATGCACTCATCTGCTCTATCCTCCTATTTCTATACTCACTAGCACATGGCACCGGGAGTAGTCCAGAGATTACAACTTTTGAGGTCCTGTGTTGTGTATGTACCTTTAAGAGAGAACTGTTTTACAGCTCCTGTATACTGTAGTACCGGCAGTGACCACACCTGTATATAAAGCCGGAGCAGGCTTCTGTACTTCAGTCTTGAGACTACTCTACTCCAGTAAATACCTGTTGATTGTTAAGTTACGGCATCCGTGTAGTTCTTGGGGAAACATCCTATTTAAAGAATCACAGATCTAACAGTGGCGACGAGTGTCGATTTGAATCTACCTGTAACTCTGCATTTCCCTTCGAGGATTCGCTCCGGAGGGCGGTGGAAGAAAGTCGAGGCCAGAAACATGGGCGTCGACCACGAGCAACCGCCCAGTCGTCCGGCAGAGAGTGAACATCGCAGGGGAGGCTGTGGAGAGCCGGGCTTGGTTCCCCAGCCACGACGATCAGCAACAGACTGACGACAGGTACAGCGCAGACCCTTCCCGGACAGCGGCGGCTGGAGCCGACCGACGGCAGAGAAAAAGCCGAGCAGCGTCGACTGGGTAAGATAGAGGGTGAAGCGCACAGGGCGTAGCCGGGGGTTGAAAACCGAGCGGCGTCGAGGAAAAACAAAACGGAGAGAGAGAGGGTAAAGCAGCAGCTGGGTTCAGGACCGAGCGGCGGAAACGGGAAAGGCGCACAGAAAAAAAAAAAACGCGCAGAGCACAGCCAGGGCTCAAGGGCTGAACAGTGTCCGCGGGAAGAAGAAGGGAGAGCGCGGGAGACGCCATTGAGCCGCGGAGAAGAAGGAAGAGTGCGGGAGACGCCATTTTTAGAAGCCACAGCGGAGAAGAAGGGCGAGCGCTGGAAGAAAGGAAAGTGTGGGAGACGCCATTTTGTGCCAGCGGCGAAGAAGGGAAAGCGCGGGAGACGCCATTTTTGACAGTTAAATCACACCCAGGGATGCCGAAGAGTGGCAGTATCTCTACGTTCGACAATGAAGTCGAAGATTGGGCGACATATGTGGAACGTATTGAGGTGTACTGCAGGGCGAATGAAGTGCCAGATGCTAGGAAAGCACTGGTTTTGTTAAATTCCATGGGTGCAAAAAATTATGGGTTACTGCAAAACCTAATAACCCCAGAGAAGCCTGTGAATAAGAATTTCGAAAGCATAGTAGAAATCCTACAGGACCACTTAAACCCCACACCGCTGCTGATAGCAGAACGATTTAATTTCCATAAAAGGAACCAACATAAAGACGAAAGCAATGCTGAGTACTTAACGGAACTGCGCAAGCTATCGAAACACTGCCAGTTTGGAGTGGGACTAGCAGATACGTTAAGGGACAAGCTTGTGTGTGGGCTTCAAAGTGAAGGAACCCAGAAATGGCTTCTATCAGAAAAGGATCTTACGCTGGACAAGGCTTTCAGTATGGCAGTATCACATGAAGCAGCCGCAAGGGGCGCTGCAGAGATACAACGGAGACCGCAAGAATATGGCACCAATGAAATGTCCTATGGAACAGGGAAGTGTTATCGCTGCGGCAGAACAACACACGACCAGAAGGATTGTTGGTTCAAGGACCAAGTGTGCAGACAGTGTGGAAAAGCAGGACACACAGCAAGAGTCTGCAGGTCTGGGAAGAAAACCAACAGCAAGAAATCTCCACAGGAGAAGTACAAAAAGGTACACAAGGTGATGGACAGTAGTTTAAACGAACAGAAAAGTGACACAGACTCCGGAAGCAAGGAGCTGGGTTGTCTGAAACTACATAAGGTAACCAAAATGGAGGATCACCAGACTATCTGGGTTACACTCAAGATAGACGGAGTCCAAGTGAAAATGGAATTGGACACAGGATCAGCCCTAACAGTCATAAACCAAAGGGACTACAAGCGGCTATTTTCACATATACCCTTGAAAGCTACAGAGATTGTCTTGAAGACGTACACGGGGCAAAAAGTCTACCCCAAAGGAAAAATAAGGGTGAAAGTGATATACAAAGGCCAGGAAATACCTAAAATGGACTTATATGTATTGCCAGATGGAGGACCACCACTGCTAGGACATGAATGGATCCGGAAGATACAATTAGATTGGCATTCCATACAGGCACTGAAGGTTGAGGCCAAAAAGGATGACGACGTCACACCTGGCCGACTGTCAAAAATGCTAACTGACGCAAAAGAAGTGTTCCAGGAGGGACTCGGAACACTAAAAGGCATAACAGCAACGATTAAAATAGAGGAAAATGCAAGCCCAAAGTTTCTTAAGGCCAGACCAGTGCCTTATGCGATCAGACCAGCCGTTGAAGCAGAGCTGGAAGGGTTGGAACGTTCAGGAGTACTGTCCAAAGTAGACTGGAGCGAGTGGGCTACACCCATCGTTCCTGTAATGAAGAGGTCGTTGAGTAATACGCCTGGGGAACCAAAGAAGGTCCCCATCTGTGGGGATTTTAAGGTGACAGTGAACCCAGTCCTTCACACGGTACAATATCCGCTTCCACGAATTGAGGATATTTTTGCCTCGCTATCTGGAGGTAGACGCTTCACCAAAATTGATCTAGCCCAGGCGTACTTGCAAATGGAGGTAGAAGAAGCCTCGAAACAATACCTCACGATCAACACTCATAAAGGTCTCTATCAATACAACCGGCTGGTATTCGGGGTAGCATCGGCTCCGGCTATTTGGCAAAGGGCGATGGATCAAGTCCTGCAAGGGATTCCAGGGACCCAGTGTTATTTGGACGACATCCTGGTCACGGGCGAAAATGACAGTGATCACCTCGCCAACTTGGAGAAGGAGCTCACCAGATTAAAGGAATATGGGCTACTAGCTAATCGCCACAAGTGCAGGTTTTTCCAGAAGCAGATCTCGTATTGTGGCCACGTCATCGATGAAGCGGGGTTACATAAGTCCCCTGAAAAGATTGAGGCAGTAGTCAAGGCTCCAGCACCGGAAAATGTGTCACAACTGAGGTTGTTCCTCGGGCTGGTAAACTACTACCATAAGTTCTTACCAAATTTGTCCACGGTATTACACCCACTGAACACCCTACTGCAAACAGGGGTGCCATGGAAGTGGAATGACGAACGTAGACGAGCTTTCCAGAAGTGTAAAGAATTGATCACATCAAAAGAGGTGTTGGCCCATTTCAACCCAGCACTACCAATTCGTTTGGCATGTGATGCATCACCCTATGGTATTGGAGCGGTGCTGTCGCACTCCCAGACGGGTTGGAGAGGCCAGTAGCCTTTGCGTCTCGGTCACTAACCTCAGCCGAGCGCAACTATGCCCAGATTGACAGGGAGGCCCTCAGCCTAGTATGGGGAGTAAAAAAATTCAACCACTATCTGCATGGGCAGAAGTTCACCTTGCTGACTGACCACCAACCACTTGTCTCCATCTTTAATCCAAAGAAGGGCGTTCCAGTGATGACTGCACAACGGTTACAAAGATGGTTCCTGTTTCTAGGGGCGAATCAATATGAAATAGAATATAAAGGCACGAAACAGTATGGAAACGCTGATGGGCTATCACGCCTGCCACTGCCTACTGTGGAGGAAGCACCAGCAGTGGACCCTATCGAGATATTTTATTCGTCAATAATTGAACGATTGCCAGTAATGAACGCGGATATAGAGAAGGAGACCCGCAATGATCCGACACTGTCTCGGGTATATGATTTGGCGGTGAGGGGATGGCCAACACATGGCGACTCACTGTTGCCAGCATTCTCATCCAGAAGAGAACAGCTGTCAGTATGCCAGGGGACAGTGATGTGTGGATCCCGAGTGGTGATTCCACCCAAGTTAAGGGAGAGAGTGCTAAATGAGCTTCATGAAGGTCATCTGGGAGGGGTGAAAATGAAAAGCCTTGCTAGGGCTTATGTGTGGTGGCCGGGGATAGATCAACAAATCGAGGACCTAACCAAGAGCTGCTCAGGATGCCAGCAGGTCCAAAATGCACCACCACATGCCCCTCTACACCCATGGGAGTGGCCCTCCTCTCCATGGCAACGGGTGCATATTGATTTTGCTGGTCCATTCATGGACTCAATGTTCTTAATAGCAGTGGATGCTCACTCGAAATGGCCTGAGGTGATAAAAATGTCCTCAACCACTACAGAGAAAACGATTGCAGTCCTACGGACCATATTTGCCAGGAACGGCTTGCCAGAGCAGATTTGCTCTGATAATGGA
Organism: Somniosus microcephalus; assembly: GCF_052327205.1. NCBI lineage: Eukaryota > Metazoa > Chordata > Chondrichthyes > Squaliformes > Somniosidae > Somniosus > Somniosus microcephalus. Next base: position 40,275,349 of record NC_140992.1, on the reverse strand, counting down.
CCACAGTTTGTGTCCGAAGAGTTTCGAAAATTTATGAGAAGGAATGGGGTAAGGCATTACACATCCGCCCCGTATCATCCAGCCACAAATGGAGTGGCTGAAAGGTTCGTACAAACCTTTAAAAAGGCGATAAAGGCCATGTGCGACGATGAAATTCCACTACATCATAAGGTGGACAATTTCCTATTAGCCTACAGAAATGCGACACATGCAGTTACCAACCAGACCCCGGCCATGAGGTTCTTTAACCGAAGGTTGAGATCTCGTCTGGATTTGCTCAGACCCATGTGCGAAGAAATGTTGAGGATAAACAATTCCAGCACATCAATGAGATGCCGACAAGGAGCTTCAATGTAGGACAACCAGTCTTGGCCCGTGACTACCGAACAGAGAAATGGCAACCCGGAACGATATGCACAAGGCAGGGGCCATTAATGTACACAGTGGATGTCGGGGAGAACATTGTGAGATGCCACGTCGATCAGATCTTAGCGTCACAGGAACGAGTCAACCCCATGTCTCGAGTACCTGGGGATGAACCCGACATACCGGTAGCATCTACCTCCGAACCAGTAGCAGTGGAAACCGATGAACTAACCGACGAAAAGGGGCCAGAATCGCCTCCGCACCAAGAACAACAACCTCAGGAAAGGCGCTATCCCAAAAGGATCAGGAAGCCGCCCCAAAGACTGAATCTATAAATGGACTATTTTCAGTTAATATTGCATGTTAAAAATGTTAATTGTTAAATGAATGTTATGGTACTGTTAATCTAAAAGGGGAGGAATTGTTGTGTATGTACCTTTAAGAGAGAACTGTTTTACAGCTCCTGTATACTGTAGTACCGGCAGTGACCACACCTGTATATAAAGCCGGAGCAGGCTTCTGTACTTCAGCCTTGAGACTACTCTACTCCAGTAAATACCTGTTGATTAAGTTACGGCATCCGTGTAGTTCTTGGGGAAACATCCTATTTAAAGAATCACGGATCTAACATCCTGCTTTTTAATCTGCTACCTAGCTCCCTAAATTCTTGTTGCAGGACCTCATCCCTCTTTCTACCCATGTCGTTGGTACCAATGTGAACCACGACCTCTGACTGTTCACCCTCCTCCTTCAGAATGCCCCGCAGCCGTTCAGTGACATCCTTGACCCTGGCACCAGGGAGGCAACATACCATCCTGGAGTCACGTCTGCGGCCACAGAAACGTCTATCTGTTCCCCTTACGATAGAATCCCCTATCACTATTGCTCTCCCACTCTTTTTCCTCCCCTCCTGTGCAGCTGAGCCACTCATAGTGCCACGGACTTGGCTCTTGCTGCATTCCCCTGAGAAACCATCTCCCCCATCAGTATCCAAAACGGAAAATCTGTTGGAGAGGGAGATGGATCCAGGGGACTCCTGCACTACCTTCCTAGTTCTTTTACTCTGTCTGGTGGTCACCCATTTCCAGTCTGCCTGTGCACTCTTTACCTGCGGTGTGACCATCTCGTTAAACGTGCTATCCACGAAGACCTCAGCTTCGCGGATGCTCCACAGTGACTCCAGCTGCAGCTCCAGATCCGCAACGCAGATTTCGAGTAGCTGCAGCTGAAGACACTTCCTGCACATGTGTTTGCCCTGGACACCTAAAGTGTCCCTGACTTCCCGCATAGCACAGGAGGAGCACTCCACACTGCTGAGCTGCACTGCCTTATCCTTAATTTACTCCCTTTACTTCCTTTAAATTAAAGAATATTAAATACACTAGGGACCTTATTTTCCTTCAAACACTACTTACTCTAAACCAGAGACCTTACATTTCCTTTAATGACTGGACTGTAGAAATACTCACCAGGTCCTACTAACCAGTCAGTTCCTTCCCTGGTTATGACGTAACTTTAGCAGTTTCGCAGTTGTTGTTTGACTGCGCCCGCTCTTGGACTCTTGGTGTAAAGTAAGAACCAATTCCCAACTCGCAGCACTCTGTTTCAACTGCACTTTTATTTTTCTCCAGATGCGATTGGGGGGTGTCACAGAGCCGAACTCCCGCTGGTTCTCCGTCCCCTCTTGTGCAGCTTTTTAGCTCCTGCTCTCCTGGAAGCTGACAAAGATAGAAAAAGAAAGGAACACCTCCCTCCCCGAACTCCCTCACTCACCAAACTCGCAGATTAACACTCTGTTCCGATCTGCACTCGGTGCTGTTCTGGGATCCCCACCCTCCCCAATCATACTTACCTTGCTGGCGGCAGTGGCGGCTCGATTTTGGGAGGCCTCAATCTGGCGAGCTGCATTGGAATTTCCATTTGGTGCCTCATAGCCTGCTGGCCCCAGGGTAATGATGCTGCTGCCTCAAAATTGTGGTTGCATCTTCACCACAGGTAAGAGCGATTGGCCAGTGCTACAACAGTCAAAATCAACCTGTGCCACCAAAGCCCTACAGGCTTGGTGTCTGACAGGCCCTGAGCTCCAGGAGATAGAAGGGAGCGGGGAGGAGTAAAGAAAACGTAGTATTTTAATCGATCATCCCATCGGTCAAGTGGGCTGCCATCACCAGCTCTCGAGGCCTGGCACCAACACACAAACAGCATGGTGCCTAATCGCACTGTCATCAAGCAAACCCACTGCTCTCTATAAACATAGAAGATAGGAGCAGGAGTAGGCCATTCGGCCCCTCGAGCCAGCTCCGCCATTCAATGCGATCATGGCTGATCATCCAAATTCGGTACCGGGTCCCTGCCTTCTCCCCATATCCCTTGATCCCTTTAGCCGTAAGAAATATATCTAACTTCCTCTTGAATATATTTAATGAATTGGCCTCAGCTGCCTTCTGTGGTAGAGAATTCCGCAGGTTCACCACTCTCTGGGTGAAGAAATTCCTCCTCATCTCTGTCCTAAATGGCTTATCCCTTATCTTTAGACTGTGACCCCTGGTTTTGGACTCCCCCGCCATCGGGAACATCCTTCCTGCATCTAGTCTGTCTAGTCCTGTTAGAATTTTATAAGTTTCAATGAGATCCCCTCTCATTCGTCTAAACTCCAGCGAGTATAAGCCCAATCGACCCAATCTCTCCTCATACGTCATTCCTGCCATCCCAGGTATCAGTCTGGTGAATAGTCACTGAACTCCCTCCGTGGCATCCTTCCTCAAATAAGGCGACCAAAACTTCACACAATACTCAAGGTGCGGTCTCACCAAGGCCCTGTACAACTGCAGCAAGACATCCTTGTTCCTGTACTCAAACCCTCTCGCTACGAAGGCCAACATACCATTTGCGTTCTTAACCGCCTGCTGCACCTGCATGCTTACCTTCAGCGACTGGTGCACAAGGACACCCAGGTCTCATTGCACTTCTCCTTCTCCCAATCTATTGCCGTTCAGATAATAATCTGCCTTCCGGTTTTTGCCACCAAAGTGGATAACCTCGCATTTATCCACATTATACTGCATCTGCCATGCATCTGCCCAATCACCCAACCTGTCCAAATCATACTGGAGTTTCTCGGCATCCTCCTCACAGCACACACGCCCACCCAGCTTTGTGTCGTCTGCAAACTTGGAGATATTACATCTAGTTCCCTCGTCTAGATCATTTATATATATTGTGAATAGCTGGGGTCCTAGGACCAATCCCTGCGGTACCCCACTAGTCACTGCCTGCCACTCAGAAAAAGACCCGTTTATTCCAACACTTTGCTTCCTGTCTGCCAACCAGTTCTCTATCCAAGTCAGTACCTTGCCCCCAATCCCATGTGCCTTAACTTTACACGCCAAACTCTTATGCGGAACCTTATCGAAAGCCTTCTGAAAGTCCAAATACACCACATCCACTGGTTCTCCCTTATCTATTCTACCAGTTACATCCTCAAAAAATTCCAGTAGATTAGTCAAGCACGATTTACCTTTTGTAAATCCATGTTGACTTTGTCCGATCCTGTCACTGTTTTCCAAGTGCTCTGCTATTACATCTTTTATAATGGACTCTAGCATTTTCCCCACCACCGCTGTCAGGCTTACCGGTCTATAATTCCCCATTATCTCTCTGCCAACTTTTTTGAATAGTGGGGTAACATTAGCTACCCTCCAATCCATGGGAACTGTTCCAGAGTCTATCGAATTATGGAAGATGACCAGCAATGCATCTACTATTTCTAGGGCCGCTTCCTTAAGTACCCTAGGATGTAGATTATCAGGCCCTGGGGATTTATCAGCCTTCAATCCCATCAATTTCCCTAACACCATTTCCCTACAAATACTGATTTAATTCAGTTCCTCCCTCTCATTCGACCCTATATTCCCGGACATCTCTGGGGGGTTATTTGTGTCCTCCTTTGTGAAGACAGAACCAAAGTATGCATTTAATTGGTCTGCCATTTCTTTGTTCCCCATTATAAATTCCCCTGATTCTGACTGCAAGGGACCTACGCTTGACTTCACCAATCTTTTTCTCTTCACATATCTATAAAAGCTTTTACAGTCAGTTTTTATGTTCCCTACAAGCTTACTCTCATATTCTATTCTCCCCTTCTTAATTAATCCCTTTGTCCTCCTTTGTTGTATCCTAAACTGCTCCCAATCCTCAGGTTTACTGCTTTTTCTGGCCAATTTATATGGCCAATCCTCTCCTTGGATCTTATGCTATCCCTAATTTCCCTTGTTAGCCACGGTTGAGTCACCTTTTTTGTTGTATTTTTATGCCAAACAGGGATGAACAAATTCTGTAGTTCATCCATGTGATCTCTGAATGTTTGCTATTGCCTATCCACCGTCAACCCTTTGAGTAACATTCCCCAATCAATCCTACCCAACTCACGCCTCATACCATTGTAGTTTCCTTTATTTAAATTCAGGACCCTAGTCTCTGAGTCAACTACTTCACTCTCCATCTTAAAGAAGAATTGTATCAAGGGGCCTCGCACAACAAGATTGCTAATTAATCCTTTCTCATTACATAATACCCAGTCTAAGATGGCCTGGTCTCTAGTTGGTTCCTCAACATATTGGTCCAGGAAACCATCCCGTATACACTCCAGGAATTCCTCCTCCACATTATTGTTACTAATTTGGTTAGCCCAATCTATATGTAGATTAAAGTCACCCATGATAACTGCTGTGCCCTTATTGCACGCGTCTCTAATTTCCCGTTTAATGCCATCCCCAACCTCCGGATTACTGTTTGGGGCTCTGTATACCACTCCCACTAACGTTTTCTGCTCCTTGGTATTTCTCAGTTCTACCCATACAGATTCCACATCATCAGAGCTAATATCTTTCCTTACAATTGTGTTAATCTCCTCTTTAACCAGCAATGCTACCCCACCCCCTTTTCCTTTTTGCCTGTCTTTCCAGAATATTGAATACCCCTGGATGTTGAGTTCCCAGCCTTGGCCACCCTGGAGCCATGTTTCCGTAATCCCAATCATAGCATATCCGTTTACCTCTATTTGCACAGCTAATTCATCCACCTTATTACAAATGCTCCTCGCATTAAGACACAAAGGGGGAGAAATTCAGTAGGTTGCGCCACCCGTTAGCGCCTTAAGAGGGTGCTAAGTGGGTCGCAAGCTAACTAGCGCCCGGGCGCGGCACTGCCCACGCCTCCCGCTAAATTCCGCGGGACGTTAGTGGTGGCACTAACCGTTAGCGCTGCACCGCTGCCGATGACGTCATCGGTGTACGCAGCACCCCGGCCGCGATATTTGGCAGCGCCCCCTGATTTACCGCCGGACGCTATGTCCGACCGGTTCAGGGGGTCTACCTGCGGCCGGGGAGGCGCAAATTAAAGGCGAGCTGCGTGGCGGCCATTTTTGTTGTTGGCCGCCTGCCAGCACCTGCCTGCATTCCCGTCCCCGGCCTCCTGAACTCCCCCCCCCCACCCCCCACGGAGTGCCGGCTGCGCTCCAAGAGCCCAGCACTTCTCCTCGGTGCTGGGCTCTTTTGCCTGCACTCCCGATCCTTGGGGGCCCAGCTGGGCCCCAGATCGCGCTGCACGAGGCCACTCCCCTTTAAGAAGGCGTGTGGCGCTGCGGCACATAGCGCCATGATATTCACTCGCAGCGCCCCAAGAGGGATGCGGGGCGCCTCCAGTAGCGCCGCGTTAGAATTAGTATTTACTGTGGCCATGTTTGATTTAAACCCTTGCTTTCTCTGACTGCCACCTTTGCTTTTCTCCTTCCTGTCTTTTGCTTCTATCCTTGCTTCCCTTTCCTCTGTCTCCCTGCTCAGGTTCCCAACCCCCTGCCATTTTAGTTTAAACCCTCCCCCAGAGCACATCGGTCCCAGTCCTGCCCAGGTGCAAACCGTCCAGTTTGTAATGTTCCCACCTCCCCCAGAACCGGTTCCAATGTCGCAGGAAATTGAATCCCTCCCCCTTGCACCATTCCTCTAGCCACGTATTCATCTGAAATATCCTTCTATTTCTATTCTGACTAGCACGTGGCACTGGTAGCAATCCTGAGATTACTACCTTTGAGGTCCTATTTTTTAATTTACCTCCTAACTCCCTATATTCAGCTTTTAGGACCTCATCCCGTTTTTTACCAATATCGTTGGTACCTATATGCACCACGACAACTGGCTGCTCGCCCTCCCCTTCCAAAATGCTCTGCAGCCGCTCTGAGACATCCTTGACCCTTGCACCAGGGAGGCAACATACTATCCTGGAGTCTCGTTTGTGGCCGCAGAAACACCTATCTAGTCTCCTTACAGTAGAATCCCCTATTACTATAGCTCTACCCCTCTTTTTTCTCCCATCCTGTGCAGCAGAACCACCCATGGTGCCAGGAAGTTGGCTGCTGCTGTCTTCCCCCAATAAGCCATCCTCCCCAACAATATCCAAAGCGGTATATCTGTTTGAGAGGGGGATGGTCACAGGGGACCCCTGCACTACCTGCCTGTGCCTACTACTCTGCCTGGCGGTCACCCATTCCCTTCCTGCCTGTGCAGCCTTTACCTGCTGTGTGACCAACTCATTAAACATGCTTTCCACGATGTCCTCAGCATCGCGAATGCTCCAGTATGTATCCATTCACAGCTCCAGCGCCGCAATGCGGTCTGCCATTCGCTGCAACTGGATACACTTCCCGCACACATGGTCGTCAGGGACACAGGAAGTGTTCCTGATTTCCCACATAGTCCAGGAGGACCATACCACAGCGCCAAGCTGTACTGCCATGACTTGCCCTTTAATTAATTCAAATTAAATTAAATCAAATCAATCCCACCAATTACACTATAATTAAATTATATACTCAAGGGCCCTTGTTTACCAGCAGTCCCCGCTACACAACAGAGAACTTAGAAATTATAAAACACAAAATTTAAGTTTGGAAAAAAGCGAGAAAGAGAGAAATACTCACCAACCAATCACTTACCTGCTTTCTGGTGACATCACACTTTGATTACTTTTTACTTCTCTCTCTCCTCTCGCAGGTCCGCCTCTCCCGCTCTCGGAGCTCGGTTTAAATCAGCCTCTCCCACCTCGCCTCTCCCAGGTCCACCTCTCCCGCTCTTGGAGCTCGGTTTAAATCAGCCTCTCCCGCCTCTCCTCTCGCAGGTCCGCCTCTCCCGCTCTCGGAGCTCAGTTTAAATCAGCCTCTCCCGCCTCTCCTCTCGCAGGTCTGCCTCTCCTCCTCACGGAGCTCGGTTTAAATCCGCCTCTCCTCTCGCAGGTCCGACTCTCCTGCTCTCGGAGCTCGGTTTAAATCGGCCTCTCCCGCCTCTCCTCTCGCAGGTCCGCCTCTCCCGCTCTCAGAGCCAAGGCTGACACCTGAAGGTATGGGGAAAGCGCAAAGTAATGAAACTAAATGGATAGATATTTCAAGGATCTAGCATTGGTGTGTTGGATAATCTTACATCACTGAGATGCTCACTCTCATAATACCTTGCCCCAAAGTTCCCTTTAAGCTGCGCATGTTTATTTTAACGCACTGTAGGAGTCTCTGCACTCCTAACAAAGAATCTATAACTTACTGGAAGTTATCAAACTGAATTTATTGTCTAAGAACTTTACAAAACAAGAAACTACAGGAGAAGCTCAAAAGAGGTCTTTTCTCTTTCAATCCACACGAGGACAGGCTGGTCCCACCCTCTACCTCTGACGTCATGATGTCATCATGTTTCCCGCCGAAGGGGACGTCATGTGACCCACGTGATGACGTCATCGCATCAGATCGCGATGTTGTCGATCTATCTCTGTTTAACCAGAGCCAACTTGAAAGGTAATAACATTGGTTACAGACAATTATGTAAGTCACTTAGTGGCTTTGCCACGTACGCCCCCCCCATGGTCGCGTAGGTAACGGCAGGAATTCACCTGGGACTCGAAGCGGTTGCCCGTAAACCATCTCCGCCGCCGCCGACTGGAGATCTTCCTTCGGCGCCGTGCGGAGTCCTAACATAACCCACGGTAGTTTATCGACCCAGGATGCATCCAGCAGGCTGGCCCTGAGCGACCCCTTCAAGGAGCGGTGGAACCGCTCGCACAAGCCGTTCGCCTGTGGGTGATAGGCCGTAGTGCGGTGGAGTTTAACGCCCAACACGGAAATCACCTCATTCCACAGTTCAGACGAAAATTGCGGCCGCCGATCCGATGAAATATCCGCAGGGACACCAAAACGGGCTACCCAGGATGAAACGAAAGCTTGAGCAACGTCCGCAGATGTGGTGGACGTCAGGGGAACTGCCTCCGGCCACCTCGTGGTGCGATCCACCATCGTCAAAAGGTACGTAAAGCCCCGGGAAGATGGGGGTGGTCCCACTAAGTCGATGTGAATATGATCAAATCGCCGTTCCGGGACCTTGAAGGTGGCGAGCGGGGCTCTGACATGGCGCTGCACCTTGGATCATTGGCAAACAACATAAGTGTTCGCCCAGTCCCTGACGTCCTATGACAGGGTGCGATAGGCCGTGTAAGGCATCGAAAATCGTACGACGCCATTTAGACGGGACGGTCGGACGGGGTGCACCCAGCGAAACGTCGCAGAGCAGAGTGGTACCTGCGGAATGGAAAGGCACATCCCTCGGCTGGAGGCTGTTTGGAACCGAACGAAAACCCTGGGTCTCCGGGTCGTCCGCTTGGTCAACCGCCATCTGTGCGTAGTCAATGCCCAATTGGATGGCCTGGACGGCGGCGCGGGATAGGCAATCGGCGACGACGTTGTCCTTACCGGCCACATGTCGGATGTCGGTGGTGAACTCCGATATGTACGTCAGCTGCCGTTGCTGCCGAGCCGACCATGGTTCCGCAGACTTGGCCATTGCGAACAGCAATGGCTTGTGGGCGACAAACACGATGAAGCGTCGTCCTTCGAGGAGGAAACGGAAATGGCGGATGGCCAAAAACAAAGCCAACAGCTCACGATCGAAAGTACTGTACCGGCGTTCATGCCGTTGTAGCTGGCGGCTAAAAAAGGTCAGGGGTTGCCACGCGCCGTCGACCCACTGCTCCTGGACGGCCCCCACCGCGTAGTCTGATGCGTCCATCGTGAGAGCGATGGTGGCTCCCAGCAGGGGGTGTGCTAACTTGGTCGCATTGGCGAGTGCGGCTTTCGTCTCCTCGAAAGCACGATCCATGTCCTGTGACTATTCCACAGGGTCCTTTCCCGTCGAGCCTCTGAGGGCCTCATATAGAGGACGCATGAGCTGTGCAGCCCTGGGGATGAAACGATGATAGAAGTTAACCATCCCCAGGAACTCCTGTAAAGCTTTCACGGATTTCGGTTTCGGGAACGCCGCAATTGCCTCCAACTTGACCCGAAGTGGCGTTGCCCCCGTGGGGGTTATGCGGTGGCCCAGGAAATCCAGTTGCGATAGGCCGAAACGGCATTTGTCCGAGTTAACGATGAGGCCGTGCTGCCGAAGCCGTCTGAAAAGGACCCAAAGGTGCTCGAGGTGTTCCTCCTTGGAGGTGCTGGCAACCAGAATATCGTCCAAATAAACAAACAGAAAGTGAAGGTCCCGCAGGACTGAATCCATGAGGCGCTGAAACGCCTGTGCCGCGTTCTTAAGCCCAAAGGGCATTCGCAGGAATTCAAAGAGTCCAAAGGGGGTAATTACCGCTATCTTTTCGACATCCTGAGGGTGCACCGGCACCTGATGGTAACCACGGACGAGGTCGATTTTGGAGAAGATGGACGTCCCCGCCAAATGTGCTGAGAAGTCCTGTATATGGGGAATGGGGTAGCGGTCGGGCGTCGTTATGTCGTTGAGGCAGCGATAATCCCCACAGGGCCGCCATCCCCCGCCGGGCTTGGGGACGATGTGGAGCGGGGAGGACCAGGGGCTACTGGACCGACGGATGATCCCCATTTTTTCCATCACGGCGAACTCCGCCTTTGCTGCCGCTAGCTTACTGGGCTCTAAACGTCGCGCCCTGGCGTAAACGGGCGAGCCGGTAGTCAAAATATGGTGCTCCACCCTATGCTTGACGGTCGGAGCCGAAAAGTTGGGCTTCGTCAGCTCGGGGAAATCCTCGAGGAGCCGGGCGAAATCGTTGGGCTGCGGCCGCGCACCTGAAATCGTGTGTGACGCAGCCGTGCTGCACGTCCCCGAAATATCGTCGAGCGTGGCGGCGCGAACGAGGCGTCGATTTTTCACGTCCACCAACAGGCCGTTGGCGCCTAAAAAGTCAGCACCCAACAGGGCCTGTGAGATTTGAGCGGTGATAAAATTCCAGCTGAAAAACTGTCCACCGAAACATACTCGGACGAGGCGCTTCCCGCAAGTGCGGATCGAACCCCCGTTGGCCGCTTGCATAGGGGGACCACGGCTGCCGGAGCGAAGGTCTATGACCGAGGCGGGCAGTATGCTGCATTGCGCCCCCGTGTCGCATAGAAACCGACGGCCGGAGATGGAGTCGGTTACGTAGGTGAGATTCCCAGAAGCACCGATCGCCATCGCGGCAGCGGGGGAAGTACCGGGACCGGCGTGCATGACTCGCGGCGGTCTATTCGACGGTCTGGTAATGAAAGTGCACGGCGAGCGGCAGCAGCGGGCCTTATGGCCGAAACGAGCGTGGTAGTAGCAGAAACGTTTGTCGGAGGCGCCTTTGTCGAAGCCGGGGCCGGGCTCTTCGTGGCGGGGCATTGCGCGAGGGCGCAGTATTGTTGCCGGACCGCGTAAATCTTATCCGCCTCTTCGGCGAGCGTGACGCAGTCTGCGGTTTCTGCTCGGGCAAGGGACGCCTGTACTTGCTCAGGAAGTTGAGTAAGGAACAGTTCGCGAAACAGAAAGCACTGGTGCTCGGACCCCAGGAGAGTCAGCATATGACTCATCATTTCCGAGGGTTTGGAGTCTCCTAACCCTGGTAGGGCCGGTAAACGGCGAGCGCGCTCCGCTTCGGTGAGACCAAATACCTGCAGCAATCGTGTCTTGATGGCGACATACTTGTCAGCAGTCGGAGGACTCTCCAGCAGGCTGATGATTCTCGACGCCGTCGAGCTCTCGAGGGCGGAGACCACGTGGAGATATCTGGTCTGATCCTGAACGATGTTGCGGAGCTCAAATTGCGCCTCGGCTTGCACAAACCAAGAGGCTGCCTGTTGTTCCCAGAATTGGGGGAGCTTCAAGGCCACTGCGTTGGCCTCCATCACTGGCCTGTGTTCGGCGTTCACCGCGAAAAACGATCGCGAGGAATCGGGGTCACCAATGTAGGAGTCTCTGCACTCCTAACAAAGAATCTATAACTTACTGGAAGTTAACAAACTGAATTTATTGTCTAAGAACTTTACAAAACAAGAAACTACAGGAGAAGCTCAAAACAGGTCTTTTCTCTTTCAATCCACACGAGGACAGGCTGGTCCCGCCCTCTACCTCTGATGTCATGACGTCATCATGTTTCCCGCCGAAGGGGACGTCACGTGACCCACGTGATGACGTCATCGCATCAAATCGCGATGTTGTCGATCTATCTCTGGTTAACCAGAGCCAACTTGAAAGGTAATAACATTGGTTACAGACAATTAATGCTAGAGGTAATAACATTGGTTACAGACAATTATGTAAGTCACTTAGTGGTTTTGCCACAGCGCGGTCCCTTTAAACTTCTGCGCTTGTGAGCGGCCTACGGGCTACCTTGCAGATTACTGCGCGATTATGAATGCGCGCAGCTTAGAAGGAACGTTGCTCTACCCCCTCTATATGCAGAATTCCCACTTGCTCACTCAGAAAAGTACCCTAAATTTACCTTTAAAATTACCCACTGCATCTCAGATCCTTATAATCTCATTCCAAACCAAACCTTTAGCTCAGAGTTTTCACAATGGTTTAAATAAAGTATTGCTTGCACTTCATGGTTGTTTGAACATTTTCCAATGGGCTTGGACGACATGTGAGTGAGGAAAGCGGGGCTATGGACTCAAGGTGGGAGGAAGTGGGCTCAGGTGCAGGGAGTTGCATACCATGTGGGGGTAGGCTATCCAGTGAGCCAGCAACTATTAAAGGGCTGCTGTTCACTTTAAAAGAGAGCTGCATTGGAAACCTAGAAAATAGGATTTAAGTTACATGAGATAATGCTGGGCAGGTTAAGTTAGAATCAGGGCTCTTATCTCTCAGAGTCAGGTGTACTACAGTACTCTTGTTGCTGCTTGTTTTAGTGGCAATATCGCCAGGGTCATTGTCAGTGTCCAGGGATGGGCATCTGGTCAGAAATTCACATGAGCTTAGCACATTTATAAATGTAGCATGCAAATTTGCGATGTTGCAAAATGCTTCTATTTTTTTCCCTCAGCTGAATTCAGCCATTTTAATTTTATGGGCTTAACTATTACTATTTACAGTGCTGTTGTTGACGGATAACTCCTAAAACAGCTAATAGCAGCACTGAGGGCAATCTTTTCTAAATCTAGCTGAGTCAAAATGGAGAAAAGGACAATAAAGATCAATGTAGCTAAGCTAAGCTGTAAACATGTAAGTCAAGGATAAGCGTCAGAGGTTTTAATGGGTTCTTAGCATTGTTTTATTACTAAAGAGTGAGTGAAGTTTCTCTTAACATCCTATTGTGCTGTGGCCCAAGATTGGGTGACACAGATCTAGAATTTGAAGGTTTTGCTGCACTTTTTTTTATCATCCCCTGCGGCTTCCTTGAGGTCTGTCATTAAAAAGAGAGAGAGCCTGTAGCCAAGGAGTCGGCCCGTATAGTGCTGGCCTTGGGAAAAGGTGACAATCCTATTCTGTGCCTCAACTAGCAGTCAGTAACTGCATCATCAGGTTTCAGAAGGAAGCTTTACGAAGCCTTATGAAAACAAACACCATGAAAAAGCAGAACTTTCTAAAATAGCAAATGAGCAAAATGTTGCAGGACCAGTTTTCCCACCTTATCCCTCTCTATTCACACACAAGTGCATTTCATGCCATCTGAGTCGCACCTTCGACCGTCTCACCTCCCAGGATGAAAAAACTGTGGCAGAAGAAAGCAGGAGAAGATTTAAAAAAGTAAGAGGAAAAGCAAAAGTATTTTCAGGACAGATAATCTTGGGAGTATTCCTGTGCAAAACAAATAGCTGAAGAAAATAATGATTTTGTCTATGAGGATAATTAAAAGTCAATTGATCATTTTACCAAATGTAAGGTTCCCAGCTGTACATAATCAGAGTGACTATAGCTTTCCTCTTTCATTGTGCTTGTATTAAAACAATCACCTTCCAGGAAAGCACACATTGCTCAACACACATTTTATACCAGCCACCAATGTATTAAATAGAGGAACTATTTACCTGACCAGTTCCATTGTGGAAATTCAGTGGCTGTACATATTGCGGATAAGAATTCCACCATTGGGAAAATTTAGAAATCACAACTTAATTTTCTTTGGGACAATTCTGTATCACATTTCCCTTCCTCTTAGTTTTGTTGTTTCTCATTTTGGTATTTCTGCTCTGCATTTCTAGGCTTGAAGTTTTATTACAGTTCACTGAAATATCTGATTATTACAAAATTATACAAATCAGAAAACTAGAACACAAAGGGCTGGATTTTGCCATTGGGGGCGGGTTGGGGGCAGGTCTGGTGGTCGGCGGTTCCCGCTCCTGCCTCTGATGTCAGGCGGGATAATTTAGCGATTTTACCCTAAGTGGGCAATTGATCCCCAGGGTTTACGAACCCCTGGCCCAATGAGTCTTTTGGTCCTGAAACTCGCCTCTGATGACATCATTTATGCAGCTGCATTTCAGGGCTGCAAGCGGCCTTGGTTCATTTTCTGCCTTAGAACTTTTATTTGGGATTCTTCTAAGGGATTTGTGCTGCTGATATGTGAACTTCAAAGTCCAAGGCCGCACCCCGCTTTGATGAGGACACTCTCCATGCTCTGGTGGAGGGAGCCAGAGCTCAGAAAGAGGTGTTGTTTCCTTCCTCTGGCTGGGAGGAAAAAACCTCCCTAGCAGACAAAAGCTGTGTGGCTACAAGTGGCACAGGAGGTCAGTTCAAGATCAATGTGCAGCAGAACCTGGCTGCAGTGCAGAAAGAGGTTTAATCACCTCCGCACAGGAAAAGTGAGTATGACATCACCATGACCCTCAATCTGCCTCCCATCGCCTCTCATCACCAGCACTCTGCATTGTCACCCTCCTCCTCCACATCCCACTTTAACCTTACATCCCTTGAACCCTTAACCATTCCCTCTCTCTCTCTGTATACATTCACTTAACTATTCGACTATGCTGTCCTCACACTCCCTATCACTGTTATGCTATGACAACAACTTACAACACACAGGGAGGGCCCTTGGTCTTGAGACCTCACTCCATCTCTGTGTCCTAAACATCTATGCTATGGATTCTCTACACTCACTCCATCATTATCACTCAAACTCCACTTGTGTCCCTCATTGAAGGAAAAGAGGAGGGCCACCCTCAATAGCCCAGCTCACCAGCGCTGAGGAGGCGGCCCTCGAGATCGTGGGAGCCGAGGAGGATGTGCAAGTGGGGGACGGACAGACGGGCACATCAGAGCAAGCTGGTGACAGAATAGTTTTGCATCACTCTCATTTACATTGCATGAGTGATTGATTGATTCTGATGCTCTAACAGATTGAGTTATGATAATCTGCACAATTCCATGTGCATGCAACATTTATATCACATGTCTAACTCTTTCCTTTACTCCCCACAGGACCATCGACAGCCCCCCTCCTCACTGTCCAGGAGGAAGAGCCTGAGCCAGAAGTCTCCTCAGAGGAAGCTGCAACCTCTGAAGGCGCAGCATCACCAGAATTAAGCGCACCCAGCAGCAGCGCAGACACTCACACCTCGGTGGGACCTTCGGGACATAGAGTAGTGTTGTCACCTGGTGTATCACAGCTCACAAGTGAGCATCAGCAGATGGTGGAGACAGGGACAGCAGTGCAGCGTCCTCATCGGAGGTCGCAGGGCGCTCCCAGCTCGGCTCAGCTGAATGTCAATCCTGTGCCTCCGGGTCCATCCAGAAGGAGAGCGGTGATGGAACTCCAGGAACAGGTGCAGGAGTCTCTGGCAGGTTTTGTCTCCAGGGTCACTGTGAGTGCGGACAGGATGGAGGAGTCCATCGCTAACATGAGCAGAGCCTTTGTGGAGGCATTGGCGCATGAACGCATCACCATGGAAAGGATGGCAACCTCCGTGGTAAGGATGGCTACGGTAGAGGAGAGGATGGCTATGGCCATGGAGGAGCTTAGTCGCCAGGGTGTTGAAAACATGGTCATTGTTCAGAATAGACTGACATCCCTGGAGGAGCGATGGACAGCTATTGAGCAGAGAAACCAGAGCTTCATGGAAGTCCTCTGGAGTAGGACTGCCAATGCAGAAACGGGTCCTCATGGCCCCCATGAAGTGCAGCAAGGTCCTGTCAAGCCACTTTCTAGCTCTGAAGTGGGGCTGACCCATGAGATAGATGTTGGTGGCAAGCAACAAGGAAATGGGGGCTCCTCTCCAAGCGCTCACACTCCCATGCCACTGCGGAAGCCCTTGGTTAGAGCCCTACCAGAGTCCTCGCCCAACTGAGATGGGCGTCTCAGCCTCTGCACAGCCGCAGGAGCAGCAGACTGTTGTTGAACCCTCACAGCCTCACATCCCCAGAGAACGCCCGCCAAAGGTGTCGAGGCAGGAGCAGCATGAAAGTGAGCAAGGAGCCTCCACATCTGCTGAAGCCACTGGGGAAGCACCACGTAGGAGCACGCGTAAGAGGAAGATAAAGCGCAGGTAGTCATTTGGGTGTTCTGTTGTGTTTAATTGTGAAATGCCATCCTTCACTGAATGTTATTAAATGAAGTGATGGCAAACAGTTAAAGTTCTGGGCTGTGTCATTTCGCAAATGGGACTTCCACATTGAGGGCTCAGGGCGACTTGGATTTGTCAGTATGGTGGTCAGAGTGATAGGAAGCCACAGGTTCTTGTCCATTGTTGATGGTGTGGTAAGAAGGTGCACGCCAAATGTGTTTGATTGGGCAGCCTAAGCAAATCTGGCTAAGATGAGTGCATCCCGGGCAGCAATGTTCTCATGTGCTGCTGCCGCTGGTTGATGCGCCACCGCAAGGGCTTCGTTCTCGCTCTCCTCCTCATCCTCATCTGAGGAGGCTATGCGCTGAGCCACTTGTCCCTCAGGCAGCTGCAAGCCACGATGCCATGCCATGTTGTGTAGTGCACAGCAGACCACAATGATTCTGGAGACCTTGGCTGCTGAGTACTGCAGGGCTCCACCTGATCTATCAAGGCATCTGAATCGCATCTTCAGCAAGCCGATGGTTTGCTCGATAATGGATCTGGTTGAAATGTGGCTGGAGTTGTAGCACTCCTCAGCTTCGCTGGATGGCCTCCTGAACGGCGTCATTAGCCACGTCTTCAGGGGATAGCCCTTGTCTCCAAGTAGCCATCTGCAAAGTTGGTTTGGCGGACTGAAGAGCGGAGGCACAGTAGACTGCCGCAGGATGAAGGAGTCATGGCAACTGCCAAGGTACTTGGCGCAAACATGCAAAAATTCCTTCTTGTGGTTACACACCAGCTGCACATTGAGGGAATGGAAGCCCTTGCAGTTGACAGAAGAGCTGGATTGTGATGAGGTGCCTTAAGGACTACGTGTGTGCAGTCTACGATGCCCTGCACCCTTGGAAAGCCTGCCATATTAGCAAATCCAACATTAGCATGGTTATTCTTGCTTGATCCTTGGAGAAGTTGTTGTAATTGTGCACCTTTGCAAAGAGGGCATCGGTTACCTGCATGATGCAAGTGTGTGCGGCCAACTGGGGGATGCCGCTGTTGTCTGCTGTTGATCCCTGGAATGAGCCTGAAACAAAAAAGTTGAGTGCGGTGGTGACTTCTATGGCGACTGGTAAGGGATGTCCACCTGCTCCTCTGGGCTCCAGCATTGTGCAGATGTCACCCAGTACCTCGTGTGAAAGTCTCAGCCTCCTTTGGCACTGCTGCTCACTCATGTTGAGGTAGCTCATCCTCTGTCTGTAAACCCTGTTTTGGGGGTATCGCCTGCGGCAATGTGCTTCCCTGCGCTGGCACCTTCTGGCCTGTGCAGCTTCAGGTGGGCGAGCAGCAGGTTGGCGCTCCTGTTGTTGCTGCTGCTGTTGGTGCTACTGTTGTTCTGGATTCTGTTGCTGCCACGGCTGGTCTTCATCTGAATCTGAAATCCAGGAGGAAAGGAAATAAATGGTTCCCATGCTGCTGGTATATACCTCAGTTGAGGAAGTGCTCAGTCAAGGTGGGGAGAGGGTTCTCCCAGGAGGTCACAGTGGAGATGGATCTCAGCTTCAACACTTCCAAAATCAGTAGACCTACAAAAAGTTCTCCAAGACCTGAGAAATGAAAGTTCTGCCACCTGCAAATGATCATTGCTGAAAACTCTGGTTTTTATGGTGGAGCTGCAGCTGTTAGGAAGCCAACCACTTGTGAACCCGATAGGATTAGCTGGCGTGTTCCAAGAGAGATGTGCAGCATGCTGGAAATGTGATAAACTTTGAAGGGCATCTCAAAATGGGATTATAGAGGTCATTAAGTAGCAGTTAACTGCCTTAAGGGCTTATCCCGCCACTTGGAGGTGGGACCGAAACGGAGTCTGCAAGCCCGCATTTGGGAAAGTTGCGCAGAGGTGGGTTGAAGGCAGGATCGGAACCCGCCGCCATTTTTTGCAACTTTCCCACCTGACCCCCCTTCAAACCCGCCTCCTCGGGGCTGGCAAAATCTAGGCAATAGAGTGCCTGGTCATTGGTGACCTCAATCCAACATGATTCATGACTAATATTAAAACTCTCAGATTTTGATTCCAGTAGACTAATCTGGTTAAAACTGGCCTTCACTATTTCTAACTCCCCTTCAAACAGTATTATATAACTTGACTAACCTCAAGAGTCAGAATTCATCAATCATATCATACTGAAGACCAAACATGCACATCCCAATACGACTCTATTCAAACTCAATCACTGTGCGGTGATTTATCTGCCAATTCTCCTTTAGACCTCGAGAAGACTTGCCTTGCTTCTACTTGTAGTCTTCTATTGTCTTACCGAGGTCAGGAACTTCAGTGATAAAATTCAGTGAATAAAATAAGTGGGACTGATGAGAATTGATTTGATTACATGCCATGAAGTCCAGAGATTATGCTGATTCTCTGACCAAATTTATGTTCCAATCCTATATAGCACATAACCTGCAGCTCAAAGGAGGCAATGGCAGCAACAATGCTTTCCTTGGCACTTATATTTATATAGCATTTTTAAAGAGAAAATGTTCCACGGCAGTTCACAGAGGCATGATCAAAAATATGGACGCTGAGTGAAAGGAGATATTAGGAAGGGTAACCAAAAGCCTGGTCAAAGAGATGGGTTTTAAGGGCAGGGTTAAGAGGAGAGGGAGGTGGAGAAGTGGAGCGATTCAGGGAGGGGATTCTAGTGCATGGGGCCTAAGTGGCTGAAGGCATAGCTGCTAATGGTAGGGTAAAGGTGAGGGGAATGCACAAGAGGCCAGAGTCAGAGGAATGAAGAGTTCGTGAGTGGAGTGCTTGTAGGACTGGAGGAGGTTACAGAGATGGGGAGCTAGACCAGGAAGGGATTTAAACACAAGGATAAGAATTTTATATTGGAGGCATTGGGGGAGCCAATGTAGGTCAGTAAGGACAGGAGTGATGGATGAGTGTACATCAATGATCTAGACTTGAATATAGGGGGTATGATTAAGAAGTTTGCAGATGATACTAAAATCGGCTGTGTGGTTGATACTGAAGAAGGAAGCTGTAGACTGCAGGAAGATATCAATAAATTGGTCAGATGGGCAGAACAGTGGCAAATGGAATTCAATCCAGAGAAGTGTGAGGTAATGCATTTGGGAAGGGCTAACAAGGAAAGGGAATACACATTAAATGGTAGGACACCGAGTAGTGTAGAGGTGTAAGATTCAAAATTTTCAGTAATAATCACGCAAGAAAATAGGGTTAATAAGACAGTTTATTGACCAAAAGAAGCTTGTACAGAAAAACCATTGATAAAAGGGCATACAAAATGGCCGCCGGACCTCGTGATCAGTTTCTGGGACCATTTGATTTCTGTTACTGCAAGCCAGACAGGCTTGTGGATTGAGGACAGTAAGCCCGCGAAAGCCAGTATCGGGAAACCGAAACTCATGGAACTGAGCATACATACTAATTAGATTCTAAGTACAGGACAGTTTTGGGTAACAGGATGAGGCCCATCAAGAAATGGGCGGACAATTGAATGAACACTTAAACCCATTTACTGTACAAAGGAAAACCGTTTAACAGCCATCGAGGGCAATCTCCAGACCGATCAATATACGAACCGAGTTACGATGACAAAGTAAAAGACATTATCGGCCCAGGGAGGCCAGTTAAGCTATCACCGGCTCCCGTTACAAAGACAAAGCACCCCTGCAGAGATTTCTGCCCGCCAAAAATATTACAAAGACTGGACTATGATTTGGCGGGAGATAAGACTGTCCCAAAAAGGTATAACTGTGGATTGAAAGGTCCATCAGTACGCTTCACTTCACGATTCACTTCGGTACGCTTCGTAGCTTGGCTTCACGCTTCGCTTCGGAACTTCTACGACTCTTCGGTTAAGGCAGCACTTCGGTTTCGGAACGTGGTCGGTGTTCGGCCAGGCAAGGCTCAGCCACGACGGGAAGACGACGAGGGTGGCCCGGGTACTTTTGTCGGGAGATCATCGACGACCCAGGCCGAAGAAGAAGACACCCTCAGAAGGACATTATGACTGCATAAAGAAAGCTTTTTGGGACCAGCGTCCCGCCCCGAGGAAGACCATCGGGAGATCGACGACCCAGGCCGGAGAAGAAGACACTCAGGGCCCAGCACTCCAGTGTCTCAACATCACATCGGTAATGGATTCACCCATGTGCATCCAGTTCATAAAGTCACGTCAGTAACGGATTCATCCGTGGCGAGCGCTCACCAAGGCTGTATCGGCAGCCTCATCGCAGGAGAACCAAGAGGAAAACAAGCTGCGCCAGAAGTTTCCAAATCCACGTGACGACGGAAAGCTGTGTCAAAAAGGCTGCGAACCCCCTTTTCGCGAATCTGAAAGTGGTGAGCATGATCCCGAGTTCCTCAAGTCGAAACTTAGTTTAGGTCTAGGGGAGGGGGTTAAGGGTAATCGTAATGTGTTTCCCCTTTTTCGATGTGCCGTGTGTTTCCCATTTCCATAGAGTTAAGTTTATAGATATGTGCATGCTTGTAGTTACTTTAATCTGTGCTTATGACATGTATTTTATAATGCTGCAAACTGTTTAATAATAAAAGCATCCATTTCGTGCTATTCAACCTGGTCTATTGAGTTTTTCTCTGCACTACAGTTCCCTGCACCTAAGTCCAAGGTCTAGAACCGTAGGGAAGAGTGGGTCGAACCACTCAAGGGTAATTATTGCACGAAGCCTGGTAGGAGACCAGAACGAGCAAGAGAAACCCCCTACAGAGGAACAAAGGGACCTAGGAGTGCATGTCCACAGATCCCTGAAGGTAGCAGGCCAGGCAGATAAGGTGGTTAAGAAAGTATACGGAATGCTTGCCTTTATTAGCCGTGGCATAGAATACAAGAGCAGGGGGGTTATGCTTCAACTGTATAAAACATTAGTTAGGCCTCAGCTAGAGTACTACGTACTGTTCTGGTCACCACATTACAGGAAAGATGTGATTGCACTAGAGAGGGTACAGAGGAGATTTACAAGGATGTTGCCGGGAGTAGAGAATCTTAGCTATGAGGAAAGACTGAATAGGCTGAGTTTGTTTTCCTTGAAACAGAGGAGGCTGAGGGGAGACCTTATTGAGGTGTATACAATTATGAGGGGCATAGATAAAGTGGATAGAAAGGACTTATTTCCCTTAGCAGAGGGGTCAAAAACCAGGAGGCACAGATTTAAACCATTCCCTCAACATACAGCTGGTGTGTGACCACAAGCAGCGCATCCTAGCTGTCAATGCCCGCTTTCCAGGCAGCAGCCACGATGCCTTTATCCTGCGACAGACAACTGTGGCTGACATGTTCCAGGCACAGCCTCCCCCAAGAGGATGGCTTATCGGGGACAAAGGCTATCCTTTGTGTACCTGGCTCATGACCCCGCTCCGCGCGCCCACGACCCCTGCTGAAGAGGCATACGAGAGCCATCAAGCGACTAGGAACATCATAGAACAAACAATCGGCGTCCTCAAGCAATGGTTCCGCTGTCTCGATCGTTCCGGGGGAGCCCTCCAGTATTCGCAGGAGCGAGTCTCCCAATTCGTCGTCGTTTGCTGCATGCTGCACAACCTGGCTATCCGCAGGACTCAGGCACTGCCACCTCACGTTGGACCACCACCTCAGGAGGAGGAGCAGGAGGAGCATGAGGAGGAGGAGGACGAGGAGTACCAGCCCAGGAGGGAGGCACAAGGTCCAAGGGCCGCCCGTCGGCGGCTTATTGAACGTCACTTCTAGGCCCCCTGTCAGGGAATGGCTTGTACCAATGAAAGAACATGATTGCAGCCGCTCCGCAAGACCTCAGCCGGTTAAGGCAACAAACACTTCAAAGATCAAACATGGACAATGTTAATAAATAAAATGCTTTATTGTACAAACTCAGGGCCCTTCCCACATTGATGCGCTATCAATTACTCATAAAAGACTGAGAGTTAAGAGAGTAACTAAAGGCTTTTATTAACAAAAGAATGAAGGTCTGCCTCGAGTGGTCGACTGGTCCAGAAATACAAAGGGCTGGGGAGCAGTCACCTTTATACGAGGACTTGTGGGAGGAGTCAGCCGAGGCATGTCCAGGCATGTACACAGTGGAATACAAACAGTGGTTTACCACATTCACCCCTTGTTTAAAATTGAGTCCGGCGGGGTGAAGTGTATTAAAAGTTAGTGTATTGGAGTCTCTCTGGAGGTCTTGTCTGCCGCTGTGATCGGCGTGGCGACGGCAGGGGTAGTGGAGCTCCCGGCGTCGAGTCCTGCGTGGGCTGTGGCACAGGCGTGTCATCCTCGTAGATGTCGAGCGGGTCGCGGGGCCCAGGCCTGCCGTCTGCTGGGGCTGGATATCGGATCGTGGGGGGGGGGTGGTAGTGAGTAGTGGGTTACTGCGGCCCCCGAGGGTGCAAGGTCTCTTATGGAGACTGTGTCCTCCCGCCCGTCCGGGTATGCAATGTAAGCATACTGGGGGTTGGCGTGGAGGAGGTCGACCCTCTCGACCAGGGGGTCCGTTTTATGGGTCCTCACGTGCCTTCTCAGTAGGACCGGCCCTGGGGACGTCAGCCATGGCGGTAGCGATGTCCCCGATGTGGACTTCCTTGGGAAGACAAACATTTTCTCATGAGGGGTGGCGTTAGTGGCAGTGCAGAGCAGTGACCGAATAGAGTGGAGCGCATCGGGGAGCACATCCTGCCAGCGGGAGGTTGGAAGGCCCCTAGACTTTAAGGCTAGCAGGGCGGCCTTCCAAACTGTCGCATTTTCTCTTTCCACCTGTCCGTTCCCCCGGGGGTTGTAACTGGTGGTCCTGCTTGTGGCAATACCCCTAGTTAGCAGGTACTGACGGAGTTCGTCGCTCATAAACGATGAGCCCCGGTCGCTATGGATATAGCTGGGGAAACCGAACAGGGTGAAGAGGTCGTTCAGACATTTAATGACCGTGGCACTGGTCATGTCCGGGCAGGGGATGGCGAACGGGAAACGGGAGTACTCATCAATAATATTGAGGAAGTACACATTGCGGTCGGAGGAGGGGAGAGGCCCTTTAAAATCAACGCTCAGGCGCTCGAAGGGGCGAGTGGCTTTTATCAGGTGGGCCCTGTCTGGTCTATAAAAGTGCGGTTTGCACTCAGCGCAGACTTGGCAGTTCCTGGTCATGGTCCTGACCTCCTCAATAGAGTAAGGCAGGTTGCGGGCCTTGATGAAGTGGAAGAACCTGGTGACCCCCGGGTGGCAGAGGTCATTGTGGAGGGCCCGCAGTCTATCGATCTGCGCGCTGGCGCAGGTGCCACGCGATAGCGCATCCGGGGGTTCATTGAGCTTCCCGGGCCGGTACAAGATCTCGTAATTGTAGGTGGAAAGTTCGATTCTCCACCTCAAGATCTTGTCATTTTTGATTTTGCCCCTCTGCTTGTTGTTAAACATGAAAGCAACTGAACGTTGGTCAGTGAGCAGGGTAAATCGTTTTCCGGCCAGGTAGTGCCTCCAATGACGCACAGCCTCCACAATCGCCTGGGCCTCCTTCTCAACAGCGGAGTGTCTGGTCTCCGGGCCTTGGAGGGTTCGTGAAAAGAAGGCCACGGGTCTCCCCGCCTGATTGAGGGTAGCGGCCAGGGCAAAGTCGGACGCGTCGCTTTCCACCTGGAAGGGGATGGATTCGTCCACTGCGTGCATGGTGGCTTTGGCAATGTCTTCCTTGATACGGTGGAAGGCTAAGCGGGCCTCTGCCGTCAAGGGAAAAGAGGTGGACTTGATCAGCGGATGGGCCTTGTCCGCATAGTAGGGGACCCACTGGGCATAATAGGAGAAAAACCCTAGGCACCTCTTCAGGGCCTTGAGGCAGTGGGGCAGTGGGAGTTCCATAAGGGGATGCATCCGGTCGGGGTCGGGGCCGATGACTCCGTGTTCCACAACACAGCCAAGGATGGCGAGGCGGTTTGTGCGGAATATGCACTTCTCCTTGTTATATGTCAGGTTCAGGAGTTGGGCGGTGCGGAGGAATTTTTCGAGGTTTGCGTCATGGTCCTGCAAGTCACTGCCGCAGATGGTCACATTGTCCAGATATGGGAAAGTGGCCTGCAACGCATTTTGATCGACCATCCGGTCCATCTCCCTTTGGAAGACGGAGACCCCGTTGGTGACGCCAAAGGGAACCCTAAGGAAGTGGTAGAGGCGGCCGTTTGCCTCAAAGGCAGTATACTGGCGGTCCTCAGGGCGGATAGGGAGCTGGTGGTACGCTGATTTCAGGTCAATGGTCGAGAAGACGCGGTACTGCGCGATCTGGTTGACCATATCAGCTATGCGGGGGAGTGGGTAGGCGTCCAGCAGGGTGTAGCGATTTATTGTCTGGCTGTAGTCGATGACCAGGCGCTGCTTCTCGCCGGTCTTAACGACCACAACCTGGGCTCGCCAGGGGCTGGTGCTGCCCTCAATAATCCCTTCCTTCAGGAGCCGCTCCACTTCGGTTTTAATGAAAACCCTGTCCCCGGCACTGTATCGCCTGCTCTTTGTGGCGATGGGCTTACAGTCGGGGGTGAGGTTAGCAAACAGTGGGGGGGGGGGGTGACTCTGAGTGTGGAGAGGTTGCACCTGGTGCGCGGCGGGCAATTTGGGAGCTGCTGGCTGCGGACTGTGAGTGGGGGTAGGGGTCCACCGTACGCCATCGTAACACTTTTAAGGTGGCACTGAAAATCTAACCCCAGCAGGACGGCAGCGCAGAGGTCGGGCAGGACCAGAAGTTTAAAATGATCGTACACGGTCCCGTCTACTACGAGTGTCACTACGCAGTAGCCGCCGATGTCCGCCGACTGGGACTCGGAGGCCATAGAAATCCGCTGGTGCGCAGGCAGGACTGGGAGAGAGCAACGCCGCACCGTGTCGGGGTGGATGAAGCTCTCCGTGCTCCCAGAGTCAAAAAGGCAGATTGTATCGTGGCCATTTACCTTAATGTCCATTGTGGAACTGGCCAGCTGGTGCGGTCTCGCTTGGTCCAGTGTAACAGATGCCAGCGTAGGGGTCGGTGTGTCGCTGCGGGTATCAGATGAGGCAGTGTTGGGGGCCTGCTGCGTTCCGGCTGTCGTCCAAGATGGCGGCGTCCATGATCCCCATGTGGCTGGAGGCGTCCAAAATGGCTGCTGTACCGGTGGTTCGCACATGGCCGGGGAGGCCCAAGATGGCGGCCCGCATGGCCCACACGCGGCGCTGCTGGGGTTCAGGGTGGCTTTGGCCCTGCAGACGTTAGCGTAGTGTCCCTTCTTCCCGCAGCCCGAGCAGATCGCGTTTTTCGTCGGGCAGCGCGCTCTGGGGTGTTTTGCTTGGCCACAGAAGTAGCATTTCTGGCCTTGGGGCACTGCTGTCTGGCCTTGGGATGCTGCTGCGGTAGTTGGGCCGTTGCTGGGGTGTGGCTGGGGTGGCACGGCGCTATGAGGCGGTCCTACCGTGTCCCAGGCTGTCATTCCCCGCGGCGTCCACGGTGCAGAGGAGTAGGCATCCATGCCCCGGTAGGCTGCATCCAATGATAGTGCGAGTTCAGAGGCCTTGTTGAGGTCGAGGTCACTCTGCTCCAACAGTCGCTGTCGGGTGTAATTGGATCTGTGGCCCGCTACAAAAGCGTCCCGGATAAGTTCCTCTGTGTACACGGCGGCCTTTACATCCTTACAACCACAGGCCCGGCCAAGCACAGACAGTGCCTGAAGGTATTCCACGGTCGATTCCCCAGGTTGTTGTTTACGACTCCCCAGAAGGTGCCTGGCGTACACTTCGTTCACTGGGCGCGTGTACTGGTCCTTGAGGAGCTTGATAGCGTCCGCGTACGAGGTCGCGTCTTGGATGACCGAGTACACTCGGTGGTTCACTTTGGAGGTCAGGACATCCAGTTTGTCCTCGTCCGATTTGATTGCTGCGGAGGCGGTCAGGAATTTTTCGAAACACTTAAGCCAGTGAGTAAACTTGGTGGATGAGTCCGCCTCCCGATGATCTAAGTCCAGGCATGCTGGTGTGAGGATCTACTCCATTATAAAAATTTTGTTAATAAAATTGATGCACTATCAATTACTCATAAAAGACTGAGAGTTAAGAGAGTAACTAAAGGCTTTTATTGACAAAAGAATGAAGGTCTGCCTCGAGTGGTCGACTGGTCCAGAAATACAAAGGGCTGGGGAGCAGTCACCTTTATACTAGGACTTGTGGGAGGAGTCAGCCGAGGCATGTCCAGGCATGTACACAGTGGAATACAAACAGTGGTTTACCACACACATGAAAACCAAAAACAGACGAAACCCCCAAAAAACACTCAAACACATTACTCGCTCCCACAACCTGGAGAGGATTAACAAAACAGTGCAACTAAAATGGCCGTCATCCTCGGCCTTCGTAAAAAACAAACATCACATCCTCGGCCTTCAAAAAACAAACATCCAATTCTCGGCCTTCAAAAAACAAACATCCAATTCTCGGCCTCAAAAAACAAACACAACTGGCCACACATTCGACTTTTTGGGCCGCTAGGGCGATGCCTTGGCCATCTTTATGTAGCCCCTGCCCGCCCTGCTGCTCCTCCTCAAAGTAAGGCCATTGGCTGCTGCAAGGCTGGGGGCAGGCTCCAGAGGGGCACATGTCGTGACGGCAGATGCCCTTGGGGGTCGGCCTAGTCGAGGTCTGGCCGTCGAGCGGGCGTCTGTTGAATGCTGCAGCTGTGGCTGGCCAGCATCAGTCGCTGCAGCAGCTCATGGCAGCTCCACTGGGGGAGTGGCAGTGGCGGCTGGAGGAATGGGGGCAAGCTGGCGGATGGCAGGCGCTCGCTGGTCGCCTGAGACACTGGCACTCGCCCGGGCCAGCACTGCAGCATGCGCACCAATCTGCCGAGCGACAGACCGCTGTGCTGCTGCAGCGCGCTGGGTGCCCTGGCGATGCCTGGCTGACACAGCGAGTGTGGCAGCAGTGAGTGCCCGTGTTGACCTGTTCAGTGACCTCATCAGAGCACCCAGTGACTGCATGGCACCACTGATCAGCTGGCCACTCGCTGCCTGAGCTGCCCCGAATGCCGCCCGACTCGCTGCCTGCTCTGCCCCGAATTCCGCCAAACTGATGGCCTGTGAGGCCCCGACGTCGGTCACACTCCGAGAGAGGGACTCGATGGCCTCAGGCAACCGTGCCACTACCCCCATGAGCTCCGTGTGCCGGCGCGCCGAGTCCGCGGACAAGTCCTCGAGGCGTTCCATCTCCTCGGCGAAGACCATCTCCGGACTGGAGACCGGACTCTCCCTCTGGGGAGAAGGCCGCCGAGCTCGCCGACCCTTCCTGCGTTGCTGGACGCCGCTGGGCCCAGCAATTGGACTCCCCTCCGACCCTTCCCCCCTCTGGGGAGAAGGCCGCCGAGCTTCCACCCCCCTCCCGCGTTTCTGCAGGCCGTAGGTCCCATGAGCTCCCCTCCCCTCCAACACTTCCGCCACGCTCCCCTCCAGGGAAGACGTGTCCCCTACATTCGCATGGGTTGCCGCGGCTGAGGGTTCCCCTGATGGGCCGCCTTCCTCTTGCTCCTCCTCCTCCTCCTCTTCTGAGGGGTTGGCACTGGCAAGTTCAGGGACCTCCTCCTCACCATCTGAAAGCAGGAAGGCACAAGAGTAGCTTTAGAGTGAGGAGAGGGCATCAGCGAGGGATGCATGAGTGGTGGCATTCAGCACATTGGTCGGACAGTGGCAAAGGATGTAGATCTGATGCGCAAGTGGGACGAGAGAGGTCCAAAAGGTGATGTCCTTACCATTGGTGCCCAGAACAGGGTCGGCATCTCCACATGCAACGGGGCCAATCACCCGGCCACCCATGATGCGCTCCACGCGATGTTGCAGCTCGGTGAGCGGCTGGATCTGGGGTCGGCCTCCCCCGGTCGCAGTCCGGCTCTTCTTGTTATTGGCCAGCTTGGCCTGCAAGAGAAAGGATGGCCTCTAAGTACAGTGTGTCGCCCTGATCTTGTGTGCACTGCCTCCCATGGTGGAATAGCCTGGCCAGTGTGTCGCCCTGATCTTGTGTGCACTGCCTCCCATGGTGGAATAGCCTGGCCAGTGTGTCGCCCTGATCTTGTGTGCACTGCCTCCCATGGTGGAATAGCTTGGCCAGTGTGTTAAGTGCAGAATGTGCAATTGATGTTCATGCCTGTCCCATAGCTGCTGGATGAGGGCTGGCCATTAGGGCTTTCAGGTCCCTTTGCCCATAATGTGAGGTGCACATGCAAGGATGAGGAGGTCACTGGAAAGGGTACTCACCCTGACAATCCGAGTGAGGTCATTAAACTTTTTGCGGCATTGGACATCGGTCCTGGGGACCTCGCTGTTGGCTGACAGCTTGCTGGCGACATGCCTCCAGGCTCTCTGGTAGACGCGGACCGGCGCCTTCCTGCCATTGTCCGGGTACAAAATATGGCGCCTCTTCTCCACACCACCAACCAGCACACTCAGATCACGCTCTGAGAAGCGCTGCACTCGTTCACGGGCCTTCTGCATGGCTTCAGGCGCTATTTGGGTCCAGCAGCAGTGTTCAGGCCTAGCTGGAGGGCTCCACTATCCAGGGCGTGGCAGCAGACCAAGTCGACCCTTCCCCCTTAAGAGCTGTTCGGCGCCAGGGTGTCTGCTGTCAATCACGAGATGGCCGCACCTGCGCTGCGCCCGGCCTCGGCGCTCTCGCTCAGCAGCTCCGGCTTAGCGCCTAAAGAGAGGCGTCCAGCGCCAGTTTTAGCGCTCGAGCAAACTCTTAGGGCGAAGCTAATGAATATCAGAGAAGTGGCTTCGATTTGGCGGCGGGCGCAAACTTTAGCGGCCGCCCGACTTTACCGCCCCAAAAGTGGCTACAATGAATTTCTAGGCCATAGACTATACCATGGAGGTAATGGCACAAGACCATGTTCCCCCCCAGGTAGCATATATAGGAGGTGGGACATATTGTGTCACCACAGGTGCGCCCCACTACCAGCATGGACAGCATAGCTGGTGTCCGGTAAGTGACAGCAGTTTCTGCTTTAAACCCGAGGCAGAAGTTCAAGTGGCCCAGGAACGAATTGTCCCCATTCCTGAACCCTCCACTGTTCACCTCACTGTAACAGAAAATTTTATCAACCTGCAAAAATAAGTAGCACATTTCGGCTACGAAATCCCCCCTCTACCAGAACATCTTACCAAGTTACTAAAAGCAGTAATCGTCTCACAAAAACATTTCTACACGTTGGAGCAGAAGACAGTAGAGATAGGGGCCAAGATATTGGGCATTGTAGTTCCACCCTAGTGGGACATTTTTGAAAACATAGAGGTCCCTTCATGGATTAGAATGGCTTCCCACATCCTTGTGGTTTGCCAGCTAGGAATAGTAATGTACCTAGTGTGCACTCAGTGCAAAGGAAAAGGCCAAATACTAGAATTCCAAAACCAAAGGACTTGGAAGGAGCATTAAGGTGGAGGGAGATACACCTGTTTGAAACTTTTTATTTTATATTTCTGTTGTTTTTTTTGCGTTTTTGTTATTTTTAATAAAGACTTTGACGTGTTATTTTTAATAAAGATGTGTGTGTACCAAGTGGTGCAGGGGTGTTGGATCCCCTCCATGCTTGGATACGTGTAAAGAATTTTATTCTGCCTATGTATGCTTATGTACACTACATTTTTTTAAAGAATGGGAAATGTGTGTGTCATGGGATTCTAGATAGGTAATTACAGGGAAGATTGGCTATGGAGGGTCGGGAATTTTGCTCACCTTTGTAAGTATGATACTTAAAGCGAGTTTTAGTATCAACAGGGGGGAGTGTAGGGTTCTCAAAATTCACACATTCCCCAAAGTTATTAATAAAGGGACCCTGAAGGACAAGTTATTAATAAGGGTACCCTAAAGGGAATGGCTTCTGGATCTTGTGGCAGAAACCTGCAAGATTGAAAGCGGGACCCTGCAAAACAGCAGGTCAAGTTCAAAAAGGCTTTGAAAAACCTGACATGCCTGGGCCTGTGGGAGACTTATTATTTCTGAAGCCAGACAACCAGATAATACAGAATATGCATTCTTCATTTTGAAACAAATCAACTCAGGAAAGATTTAATCTTGAACCCATCAAACCTTTGCATAAATAATCGCTTACAGTTTAAACTGGCTACCAAGCCAGGAAGATACCGATTCACATTATGCATAACAAACACCGAGACATTAAAGACCATTTAGCAACGGGGCAACCACCCAAAAAGCAGTTAAGGTGAACGACTATAATCACCTTAGATGAGCCCGCAAAAATTAGACAAAGAACTAGCCCTGATTTGGCGCGCAGATAACAAACCTCCAAAAAAGTATAATTGTAAGCCCACCGGTAAACGAGGCAAGCAAGCAAGCAGAGACACAACTGCTACGGAGACGAGCAAGCAGAGAAGGGCAGTGTGGTGAAGCGTTGGGGACAAGCAGGCACACGCTCAGGTCCGGGGTTACTCGAAACGCAAAGAAGCAGCATGGAACATCGCGGCGAGGGGGCACGGTGGGGCAGGCTCGACCGAAGACGACTAGGCCGCAACCGCAGCCTTACACGAGGAACGACCACGAGCACCGCGGTAACAAAAGGGCCGGGAAAACCATACCTTCAGATCATTACCACGGCACAGGTAACGACCTAGGCCACCGCGGCCGAGCCAACACCGAAGACCGCCAACTGAGCCCCAACCGCAACAAAACCTCGACGACCAGACCACCACCAGAAGAGCAAAACCCAAAGTTTTCCACTCTACAAGATAAAGTACCCAACAAAGACTTTACTCCCTATCTCTAACGGAGAAAAGAGGGTATTTTACTCAGACAAATCCACCACCGCGCCCTGGGATCACATGGCGACGGCAGGCCCCAAATGACACAAAGAGCGAACCCCAAAACCGCAACCGGCTTAATCGACAGGATTCGACCTGTCAAGAAACCCTTATTGGTGAGCATAGTCCCTGGCCCCTTATAGCACAATTTAGTTAGATATTGGGGGTGGGATTATTAATGTGATTTTTCCCTCGTTGTGCCGTGTGTCCCCCATTCTTAATTAAGTGTACTTTTATACGCATGTAACTATTCCAGTAATTTTCAGTGTTGTAATTTTATTGTGCCTTTAAAAAAATACAGTTTTTGTGTACCAAACCAGTTGTCTACTCCAATTTGTATCGCAGCCTGTACCTAAGTCCGGAGTCTAGAACCACAGGGGTGTGGGAGCGATTCGAAACGCTCAAAACAGTCAGGGGCAAGCTGACTGCGGACACCAAAAACCCCTGCAAATAAGATCATGTCTGATCTTCTACCTCATCTCCACTTTCCTGCACTATCCCCATATCCCTTGATTCACTTAATATTCAAAAATCTATCGAACTCTGTCTTGAATATACTCAATGACTGTACCTCCACACCTCTACGGGGTAGAGAATTCCAAAGATTCACCACTCACTGAGTGAACAAATTTCTCCTCATCCATGTCCTAAATGGCCAACCCCTTATTCTGAGACTGTAACCCCTGGTTCTAGACTTCCCAGCCAGGGAAAATATCCTCCCTGCATCTACCCTGTCATGCCCTGTAAGAATTGTGTATGTTTCAATGAGATCACCTATCATTCTTCTAAACTCAAGAGAATATAGGCCTAGTCTACTCAATCTCTCCTCATAGAACAATCCTCCTATCCCAGGAACCAGTCTGGTGAACCTTCGTTGCACTCCCTCTATGGAAGTATATCCTTCCTTAGGTAAGGAGACCAAAACTGTACACAATACTCCAGGTGTGGTCTCACCAGGGCCCTATAAAATTGCAGTAAGACGTCTTTACTCATGCTCAAATCCTCTTGTAATAAAGGCCAACCTACCATTTGCTTTCCTAATTGCTTGCTGTACCTGCATGTTAACTTTCAGTGCTTCGTGTACAAGGACAACCAGGTCCCGCTGAATACCAACATTTCCCAATCTCTCACCATTTAAAAAATACTCTGCTTTTCTATTTTTCCTACCAAAGTGGATACCTTCACATTTCCCCACATTATATTCCATTTGCCATATTCTTACCCACTCACTTAGCCTATCTATAGCCCCTTGAAGCCTCTTTGCATCCTCCTCACAACTTACATTCCCACCTAGCTTTGTATCATCAGCAAACTTGGATACACTACATTTGGTTCCCTCATCCAAATCATTGTTGCAGATTGTGAATAGCTGAGGCCCAAGCACTGCCTGCCAACCAGAAAATGATCCGTTTATTCCTACTCTGTTTTCTGTCCGTTAACCAATCATCAGTTCATGCTAGTATATTACTCCCATTCCCATGAACCCTAATT
The DNA here is from genome assembly GCF_052327205.1 of Somniosus microcephalus. Classification (NCBI taxonomy): domain Eukaryota; kingdom Metazoa; phylum Chordata; class Chondrichthyes; order Squaliformes; family Somniosidae; genus Somniosus; species Somniosus microcephalus. The sequence goes on along the minus strand of NC_140992.1, from coordinate 40,242,899 downwards.
TTGCTTAATAACCTCTTCTGTGGCACCTTATTGAATGCCTTCTGAAATTCCAAATACACCACATCCACTGGTTCCCCATTGTCTATTCTGCTAGTTACAACCTCAAAAAACAGATTTGTCAAACATGATTTCCCTTTCATAAATCCGTTGTTCACAACTGATCCCTGGAGGATAGAATGTAGAAACTAAGGCTTTTCAGCCTTGAAAGGAGGTGTCTGAGAAGTGATCTTATGCTAGACTGTAAATGGTATGGAAAGGTAAACCCAGAAAATTACTTTAAATTAAATTGCGCGAATAGGACAAATGGGCATAATTTTCAAAAAAGTCCAAAGGAAATTTAAGACTGATATCAGTAACTTCTTCTTCACACGAAGAGTGAACAACTCATAGAATGACTTCCAGAGTAGTGGAGATGAAATCCCTTGAGTCATTTAAGAAACAATTGGGTAGATTTTCAACTTGCCGCCCAGGCGTAACACCAGATTTGTTATAGAGACTGACCCCTTTTATTTCCATTGAAATCAGTAGAAGTTAAAATCAGGCCATTTCTATAACTGGTGGCCAATCCACAACGCCAGTTTTTTGGCCTGGGCAGCAAGTTGAAAATCTACCCCAATTGGATGCTGAAATGGGAAGATTATAAAGTCTTTCCAACTAAGTGAATTAAGGGGTGCTGAATGTGCTTCCTTATCCATAATTATCTTATGAAAGCAACTACAATCAGAACAATAAGGTAGATTTCACCTGCAAAAATCTTTTAACACTAAAATATTATTTATATATTAGGAACTTGTTTCAGGTTACACCCTTTTCATCCCTTTCTCTGCGTAAAAATAAGTTTGGTAATTATAGATGCTGTAACTCCAAGTACGTATGTGTTTTAACATAATCCAACGTTTAACATGCAAAAATCAAGTTGAGCAGGTCTGTGCACAATCCGTATTATGAAATGTCACGTACTGGGTGTAGTGGTTATTAACTGAATCACTGTCGTATATAATACACATTCATGATCTATTCAAATTCCTGTATCATTACACAATGTTGTTTTGTCCTTGCTTCAATTTTTGGGGAGCACACGTTGGGGTAGAAATTCCTTTGCGGAGGGTGTTTTTGAGCGCAGAACACTGCAGGGGGACCCATAGCTTATGGTGCCTCTGGTGACAGCTCTGACTGCTTTGATGAAAGCTCAGACAACTACCATCTTGACTCTGTGGTCCAGCATCTCTTCTGGCTCACAAAGCCTAAAGAAAACATGGAGAGGGATTTCAAGAGCCTTCCAACATGCCTGGACTCTGCTCACAGGCACAGCAGTGGGAGTGCTGAGGCTCTGCCCCGAGAGTGGCATTAGTTCTATGGGTGAGGTACCTGCTGTCCTCTCTAAGGATGACACCATGCCTGCTCCCATTCCAGCCTCTCAGCCAGTGCTTGTGTTGATGCCAGGCAGCCAGTTGGAAAAGGCTGCCCCGGCTGAAGCCGAGTCCCAGCAGTCTGCAGCCTGCTCCTCGAGGTCGTCTAGCTCAAGTGCCCTCTGAAGAAGTTCAGCAGCCTTCCACTTTCATGCAGTAACCACTGGGGAACCACCTCGTAGGAGCACTAGAATAGGTAAATGAGCACATTCAGGACATAAGAACATAAGAAATAGGAGCAGGAGTAGGCCATTTGGCCCTTCGAACCAGCTCCGCCATTCAATAAGACCATGTCTGATCTTCTACCTCATCTCCACTTTCCTGCACTATCCCCATATCCCTTCATTCTCTTAATATTCAAAAATCTATCGATCTCTGTCTTGAATATACTCAATGACTGTACCTCCACAGCTCTATAGGGTAGAGAATTCCAAAGATTCACCACCCACTGAGTGAACAAATTTCTTCTCATCTCAGTCCTAAATGGCCGACCCCTTATTCGGAGACTTTAACCCCTAGTTCTAGACTCCCCAGCCAGGGAAAATATCCTCCCTGCATCTACCCTGTCAAGCCCTGTAAGAATTGTGTATATTTCAATGAGATCACCTCTCATTCTTCTAAACTCGAGAGAATATAGGCCTAGTCTACTCAATCTTTCCTCAGAACAATACTCTCATCCCAGGAACCAGTCTGGTGAACCTTCGTTGTTCTCCCTCTATGGAAGTATATCCTTCCTTAGGTAAGGAGACCAAAACTGTACACAATACTCCAGGTGTGGTCTCACCAGGGCCCTATATTGCAGTAAGACATCTTTACTCTTATACTCACATCCTCTTGTAATAAAGGCCAACATACCATTTGCTTTCCTAATTGCTTGCTGTAACTGCAAGTTAACTTTCAGTGCTTTGTGTACAAGGGCAACCAGGCCCCTCTGAATACCAACATTTCCCAATCTCGCACCATTTAAAAAATACTCTGCTTTTCTATTTTTCCTACTAAAGTGGATACCTTCACATTTCTCCATATTATATTCCATTTGCCATATTCTTGCCCACTCACTTAGCCTGTCTATATCCACTTGAAGCCTCTTTGCATCCTCCTCACAACTTACATTCCCACCTAGCTTTGTATCATCAGCAAACTTGGATACGCTACATTTGGTTCCCTCATCCAAATCATTAATGTAGATTGTGAATAGCTGAGGCCCAAGCACTGCCTGCCAACCAGAAAATGACCCATTTATTCCTACTCTCTGTTTTCTGTCCATTAACCAATCCTCAGTTCATGCTAGTATATTACCCCCATTCCCATGAAGCCTAATTTTGTTTAATAGCCTCTTGTGTGGCACCTTATTGAATGCCTTCTGAAATTCCAAATACACCACATCCACTGGGTCCCCCTTATCTATTCTGCTAGTTACAAGCTCAAAAAACAGATTTGTCAAACATGATTTTCCTTTCATAAATCTGTGTTGACTCTGCCCAATCCTATTATTATTTTCTAAGTGGCCTGTTACCACATCCTTAATATATTCTAGCATTTTCCCTACTACTGATGTCGGGAACTGGTCTGTAGTTCTCCGTTTTCTCTCTCCCTCCTTTCTTAAATAGTGGGGTTACATTTGCTACCTTCCAATCCACGGGAACTGTTCTAGAATCTATAGAATTTGGGAAAATGACAACCAATGCATCCACTATCTCTATAGCCACCTCTTTCAAAACCCTAGGATGTAGGCCATCAGGTCCAGGGGATTTATCGGCTATCAGTCCCATTAATTTCTCCAGTACTATTTTTTTTTTACTAATTCTAATTTATTTCAGTTCCTCTTTCTCGCTACACCTTTGGTTCTCCACTATTTCTGGGAAGTTTTTTGCATCTACTTCCATGAAGACAGACACAAAGGGCTGGATTTTCTCAGCCCCGAGGAGGCGGGTATGGAGGCGGGACTGCCGGTAAAGTTGCAGAATTTGGGGGTGAGTGGCAAACCCGCCCCCAACCCGCCTCCGTGCCCTCCTGCCAGGAGGCGGGAAGCCATCCTGCCCCGGGTCCCGTCTCCTCGAGGCAGGAAAGGGATTAAAGCCTATGAACTGCCTGTTAACAGGTGGTTAACAGGAAGGAAATAGGATTATGCCCATTTTTCCTTCCAAAGTGCGGGCTTTCCAACCTTGGGGAACCCCGCCAGGGTGTAGGAGCCGAGTAGGAGGTCGGAGGGGTCTGAAAGTGCAATGTAGAGGTGAGTGATGGGCGCAAGTGTGGAGTGGTAAGTATGTGAGGTGAGTGTAAAGTGTTAGAAAATGTTCACTTACCTTTGTTTCTGCCTACAGCCTTCAGGCACTGCGGAACCAGTGTCCCGACATCTCCATTGTAGAGATCACAGACTGGCTGTTGGATCCTCCGATCCAAAAGTCATCTGATTTCTACAAATTAGAAAGATTTGATGAGTCCTGAACACAAGGACTCATCAAACTACACAGAATGTCAGTGTTTGACAGCTTCAGAGCTGTCAAACGATGACATTTCTTCTTTCAAAAATTCTTGACAGATGACACGTCATGCGTTGACGTGCTCTGTCACTGACTGTCACCTAATTGGCCTGCTGAGCCCACGGGGCGGGCTTAATAAGGTCAATCAGGGGAAGATCCCGCTGGTTGGCCAGAGGCCGATGGAGGCAGGACTGAAACCAGGCAAGCAGCAGTCCCACCTCCAACACGTCTCCACTGAGAAAATCCAGCCCAAAGTATTTGTTTAATTTCTCTGCCATTTCCTTATTCCCCATTAAAAGTTCGCTTATCTTTTCCTTTTTACATACCTATAGAAGCTTTTACAGTCTGTTTTTATGTCTCTCGCTAGTTTACTCTCATATTCTGTTTTCCTTTTCTTTATCAATTTCTTGGCCCTCCTTTGCTGAATTCTAAAATCCTCCCAATCCTCAGGCTTACTACTCTTTTTGACAACATTATAAGCCTCTTCCTTTGAGCTAATACTATCTTTAACTTCTCTTGTTAGCCACGGTTGGACTACTTTTCCTGTGGGGTTTTTGTGCCTTAAAGGAATGTATATTTGTTGTAAATTATGTATTAATTCTTTAAATGCTAGCCACTGCTTCTCTACCATCATACCTTTTAATGTAGTTTCCCAATCTACTTTAGGCAACTCGCCCCTCACACCTACGTAGTTTGCTTTGTTAAGATTTAAGACCCTAGTAACTAAATCACTTTCAAACTCAATATAAAATTATATCATATTATGGTCACTCTTCCCTAAAGGCCCCTTAACTACAAGGTTATTAATTAACCCTTTCTCATTGCTCAATACTAGATCTAAAATAGCCTGTTCCCTAGTTGGTTCCTCAACATACTGATCTAGAAAACTATCTTGCATACATTCCATGAATTCATCCTCCACACTATTACTGCAAATTTGGTTTGTCCAGTCTATATGTAGATTAAAGTCACCCATGATTATTGTATTACCCTTATTACATGCACCTCCAATTTCCTGATTTATACTCTGCCCTACATTACAATTACTGTTTGGGGGCCTATAAACAACTCTCACCAATGTTTACTGCCCCTTGCTGTTTCTTAGCTCCACCCAAACTGATTCTACTTCTTGATTTTCAGAGCTAAGATCCTTTCTCTCTACTGTCTTTATCCCATTCCTTATCAGGGCTACCCCTCCTCCTTTTCCATTTTGCCTATCTCTTCTAAAAGTTAAGTATCCTGGAATATTTAGTTCCCAACCTTGGCCACTTTGCAACCACGTCTCCGTAATGGCTATTAGATCAATCCTGTTAATTTCTAGCTGCGCTATTAATTCATCTATTTTGTTGCAAAAGCTTCGCGCATTCAGATATAGTGCCTTTAGCTTTGACTTATTTCTATTTTTCATGGATGTAACCTTAGTTACTGATGCCTTATTACCTTTGTAACTCTCTCTGTCCCTTCCTGACCCACTCTTGCTTATTTTTACCCAAAACTCTACACTGCTCCAGAGCCTTGACATTTCTCTTACTGCTTTTAAATTTACTCTTTCCTGAATCCTCCCAGCTTCATTAGTTTAAAGCCCTGTCTACTGCCCTAGTTATTCGGTTTGCCAGGAAACTGGGCCCTGCCCGGTTTAAGTGGAGCCCGTCCCAATGGAACAGCTCCCTCTTTCCCCAGCACTGGCGCTAGTGCCCCATGAACTGAAACCCTTTCCTCCCACGCCACTCTTTGAGCCACGCATTTAAACCTAGAATCTGTTTTTCCCTATGCCAATTTGCACACGGCTCAGGTGACAATCCAGAGATTATTACCTTTCAGGTTCTGCTTTTCAATTTGGATCATAGCTCCTCAAACTCCCTCAGCAGATCCGCCCCCTCCCACTCCAAGTTCTTCTCCAGCCGCGAGGAGTTGTCTTTAACCCTGGCACCGGGCAGACAACACAACCTTCGGAACTCTCGGTCGCGGCTGCAGAGAACAGTATCTATCCCCCTGACTATACTGTCCCCTACCACAACTACATTCCCTTTCACTCCCCCCACTTGAATGGCCTCCTGCACCATGGTGCCATGGTCAGCTTGCTCATCCATCCTGCAGGCTTTTCCCTCATCCACTCAGACAGCAAGAACCTCATATCTGTTGGACAAGGGCAAAGGCTGAGGCTCCTCCAGCATTGCACCTGGGGTCCCCTTACCTGCCTGAGTTGCAGTCACAGCCTCCTGTCCCTGACCACTAACCAGACCTGTACCACTACCTAACCTATGGGGTGTGACTTCCTCCTGGATCAAAGTGTCCAGGTAACTCTCCTCCTCCCTGATGCCCCACAATGTCTGCACCTCAGACTCCAGCTCAACAACTCTGAGCTGAAGTTCATCAAGAAGCAGGCACTTGCTGCAAACGGGATCACAATGCTCTCCACAAACTTCACATGGCACACCACCTGCACTGCCAGGACAAAGCAGCCCGCTTGATTGGCAGCTCATCTACCACCTTAAACATTCACTCCCTCCACCACCAGCCCACCGTGGCTGCAGTGTGCACCATCTACAAGATGCACTGCAGCAACTCACCAAGGCTTCTTCAGCAGCACTTCCCAAACCCGCGACCTCTACCATCTAGAAAGACAAGGGCAGCAGGCACATGGGAACACCATCACCTGCAAGTTCCCCTCCAAGTTACACACCATCCTGACTTGGAAATATATCGCCGTTCCTTCATCACTGGGTCAAAATCCTGGAACTCCCTCCCTAACAGCACTGGGGGAGTACCTTCACCACATGGACTGCAGCGGTTCAAGAAGGCGGCTCACCGTCACCTTCTCAAGGGCAACTAGGGATGGGCATTAAATGCTGGCCTTGTCAGCGACGCCCACATCCCATGAACAAATTTAAAAAAAACACAAGGCATTAAGAGTTTGCACAAAGGTGACTTATAGATGATCATTAATTATCTAAGTATTTGTGAAATCAATTTGTAAAAGATTATTTCCACTCGTTTCTAAATGAGAAACAAGGAGGCATAAATTTAGGATTAATACAGAAGCATAAAGGGGAAGGGCAAAATATTTTTTCCACACAGTGAGTTATTAGATTATGAAATATATTAGCATAATGACTATTGAATCCGAGTCATTCCCAACATTAGAAAATAGGTAAGTACTTACAGACATACAAAAAGAGAGACAGAAAAAGACCAACTGGTCCATCGAGTCTGTAATATGACAATATGACAATGAATACTCGCCACCAGTAGCCATGTCTCTGAAGGGTAAAAATAATTCTGGTAAATTCTTCTCTGACCCTCCCCACCCCTTGCCAGCAACATTTCCAGCTCCCTTTTGAACTTTTGCAGTGAAGCTGCACTCACTGCATGAGCCAGAAACTTATTCCAGAGTTCAATGATTCCCTATGAAAAGAAAATCCTCTATGTATAACCTAGTTCTATGCTTACATAATTTGTATGCACACCCACTTGTCTTCTTACCATTTATCTAATTAAAATAATCTGTCAACATGGACACAGTCTAGAACCATCCTCATTTTGAATACTTGAATCAAGTCACCTCAAAGGCTACACTTTTTGTGAGTAAAAAATCTCAGCTCTGTGTGATTAATCCGCATCCACTGATTGAAATGCAGGCAGCATGCCATCTTCATGCTGCCTGCTGATTAGCAGGATTGCTTTGTGTAGCAGCGCTAACCACACTGTTCATTGGCTGCACACATCAGCAGGGGGCCCAAAATCATAACTTCCTAGCACCACTGAAATCTAGCCTGCACTGCTTAAAGCTAGCCTGTACCTGTTAAAGGGGAGGTGCATTGTGGCAGGAGCAGGTGCTGGAAGTCGTGCAGGAAGTGAATCTGACCTGGGAAACAGTGAACAACATGGGAGAGAGCGGGCTCCAAGGATTTCGGACACTACACTGGAGGCCTTGGTGGAGAAGGTAGAAAGCAGCAGTGATGTCCTGTATCCGCAGGGGCCAGGAGGCCCCTTTGCTGGGAGTGTACTATAGGTCCCCAAACAGTCAGGGGGAGATAGAGGAACAGATATGTAGGCAAATCTCAGAGAAATGTGCAAATAATAGGGTAATATTAGTGGGGGATTTCAACTTCCCCAATATTAACTGGGATAGTCAGAGTGTGAAAGGCTTAGAGGGTGCAGAATTCTTAAAGTGCATCCAGGAGAGCTTTTTGAGCCAGCATGTAGAAAGTCCTACAAGAGAGGGGGCGGTACTGGACCTAATTCTAGGGAACGTGGCCGGGCAAGTGGTAGAAGTGTTAGTAGGTGAGCACTTTGGTGACAGTGACCATAATTCGGTGAGATTTAAAGTAGTCATGGAAAAGGACAGAGATGGACCGGAAATAAAGATTCTAAATTGGGGGAAGGTTGATTTTAATATGATAAGGCAGGATCTGGCCAAAGTGGACTGGGATCAGCTACTTGTAGGAAAATCCACATCGGAGCAATGGGAGTCTTTCAGAAAGGAAATTGAGAGAGTACAATGGCAACATGTTCCCGTAAAGGTCAAGGGTGGGACCAACAAGCCCAGGGAACCTTGGATGTCAAGGGATATACGAGAATGGATTAGGAAAAAAAGGGGGGCTTTTGGCAGATACAAAGGACTAAAGACAGAGGAAGCCCTAGAGGAGTATACGAAGTGCAGGGGGGTACTTAAAAAAGAAATTAGGAGAGCGAGGAGGGGCCATGAAATAACACTGGCGAGCAAAATAAAGGAAAATCCTAAGGTGTTTTATAAGTATATTAAGGGCAAGAGGATAACTAGGGAAAGAGTAGGGCCCATTAGGGACCAAAGTGGCAATCTGTGTGTGGAGCCAGAAGATGTAGGTGGGGTTTTAAATGAATTTTTTGCATCTGTGTTCACTATGGAGAAGGACGATGTAGACATAGAAATCGGGCAGGGGGACTGTGATATACTTGAACATATTAGCATCGAAATGGAGGAGGTACTAGCAGTTTTAGCAGGCTTAAAAGTGGATAAATCCCCAGGCCCAGACGAGATGTATCCCAGGCTGCTGTGTGAGGCAAAGGAGGAGATTGCAGGGGCTCTGACACAAATTTTCAGAACCTCTCTGGCCACAGGGGATGTGCCAGAGGACTGGAGAACAGCTAACGTAGTACCATTATTCAAGAAGGGTAGTAGGGATAAACCAGGGAATTACAGGCCAGTGAGCCTAACATCAGTGGTAGGGAAATTATTGGAAAAAATTCTGAGGGACAGAATTAGTCTCCACTTGGAGAGGCAAGGATTAATCAGGGATAGTCAGCATGGCTTTGTCAAGGGAAGATCATGTCTGACTAATTTGATTGAATTTTTCGAGGGGATGACTAGGTGTGTGGATGAGGGTAGTGCAGTGGATGTGGTATACATGGATTTCAGTAAGGCTTTCGATAAAGTCCCGCATAGGAGACTGGTCAAGAAGGTAAGAGCCCATGGGATCCAGGATGGCTTGGGACATTGGATCCAAAACTGGCTTAGTGGCAGAAGGCAGAGGGTGATGGTCGAAGGTTGTTTTTGTGACTGGAAGCCTGTGTCCAGTGGGGTACCGCAGGGATTGGTGCTGGGTCCCTTACTGTTTGTGGTCTACATTAATGATTTGGATGTGAATGTAAAAGGTATGATCAGTAAGTTCGCAGATGACATGAAAATTGGTGGGGTGGTAAATAGCGAGGAGGGTAGCTTCAGTCTGCAGGACGATATAGATGTGTTGGTCAGATGGGCGGAACAGTGGCAAATGGAATTTAACCCTGAAAAGTGAGGGGTGATGCATTTTGGAGGGACTAACAAAGCAAGGGAATACACAATGAATGGTAAGACCCTAGGAAAGACAGAGGATCAGAGGGACCTTGGTGTGCATGTACATAGATCCCTGAAGGCAGCATAACAGGTGGATAAGGTGGTTAAAAAGGCATATGGGATACTTGCCTTCATTAGCCGAGGCACAGAATATAAGAGCAGGGAGGTTATGATAGAGTTGTACAAAATGCTGGTTAGGCCACAGCTGGAATACTGTGTGCAGTTCTGGTCGCCACACTATAGGAAGGATGTGATTGCTTTGGAGAGGGTGCAGAGGAGATTCACCAGGATGTTACCTGGGCTGGAGCGCTTCAGCTATGAAGAAAGACTGGGCAGGCTGGGGTTGTTTTCCTTGGAGCAGAGAAGGCTGAGGGGGGACCTGATTGAGGTGTACAAAATTATGAGGGGCATAGATAGGGTAGATAGAAAGGAACTTTTTCCCTTAGTAGAGGGGTCAATAACAAGGGGGCATAGATTCAAGGTAAGGGGCAGGAGGTTTAGAGGGGATTTGAGGAAGAACTTTTTCACCCAGAGGGTGGTTGGAATCTGGAACTCACTGCCTGAAAGGGTAGTAGAGGCAGGAACCCTCACAACATTCAAGAAGCATTTGGATGAGCACTTGAAATGCCATAGCATACAAGGCTACGGGCCAAATGCTGGAAAATGGGATTAGATTAGACAGGGCCTGATGGCCGGCACGGATACGATGGGCCGAAGGGCCTCTTTCTGTGCTGTATAACTCTATGACTATGACAGACACATGGTCATAAGGCAGTGGGAGCAGATAGCCATGGAGGTTAATGCTAGGAGTCTAGCCCCGAGGACCTGGATGCAGTGTTGCAAAATGTTCAATGACCTCACATGATTGGTCAAGGTCAGTGAATGCATCTTCAAATGCCATATCCTACCAACTGCACCATTAGCCTTAGCCACTGCTCAATTCACCACACCCCCATCACTCACCTACCAACAATCTCCATCAATCAGGACTCATATCTAACATTCATATGCTTTACCTCATCCTCACACACTGAGCACTGCTGCAAGCCTCACACCCACATCTCACAGCTTGCACACACTGATAGCCATGATAGCCACATCACCCAAACAGATTACACAACACTCACTAACACACTTCCCTCTGTCTTGCAGGAAGAGGTGATACACAACTGGAGGCAGCAGGATGGCGACAGGTACACCTGCATGTCCTAATCTCCATGGAGGAGATGGTACCGACCATTATTGGAACAGCCATTGCTGCGGCCGTGGCCAGTGGCGCAGCTGAATCCATTAAAGCTGACTGTATCCTCATACTTAATCCTCCTTCTCACATCCCACTTCCCCCTCATCCCACAATCTCTTCTAATTTACAAGCTGCAGATGGTGTAAGCATGCACTTTGTACTTTCCCTCCTTCCCTCACCACAACCTTATCCTTGTGCCTTTTACATTTCAGATACCCAAGAACTGCATTCTGGCCAGGCAGTGGAGGAAAATCAAGAGAGTGATGATGAAGACACACCATCACTTGATTTCACACTTGCAGCCACCAGCTCAGATACTGACACCGCATGTATCTTAGAGGATAGATTAGAGGCGGGATCTCCACGTGGTGAGACAGCGGGCACGAATGTGCTGCAGCCAGGGCAGGGTGCAAGGATAGCACCGGTGCCAGCTCACTGGAGGGTGAGATCGCACACGAGTTCTGCTGCAGAGGACTCAGATGAGGACTTCAGTGGGCTGATGAGTGTACACACCCAAATGCTTGGTGCACTGGGAAGCCTGCCAGAAAGCCTGCGTTCAATGTCAAGGAGCTTCAAGGTGTCCAGCACCAACTTGGCACAGGGCCTTGCACAGAACTTGGAGCCCATCCTTTCCAGCATGCAACTGGTGGCCAACTCCATCAACACACTTGTGGACCCAACCATGATGCAGCATCAGAGTGCCGATGTCTCAGCTTCCATTGCAACACAAGCAGCTTTCACCAAACGTCTTAGTGCTGCAGTGGAAGCTCAGACTGATGTCATCATGGCTGTGGATAAGTGTTTGGGGCTTGCAGGGTGCCACAGCAGTCCAGCAATCTGTCCACCAATGGATTGCTAGGAGTGTTGTGATGCTGGCCCAGGGGAGTGGCAGTGGATCCATGGAGCACAAATCTGCTGTCTTCTCTCAGGATGACAGCATTCGTCCTCCCACCCCTGCCATTCCGCCCTTGCTGTTGCCCGTCAGCCAGCCAACCCAGACTGCTGCTACCCAAGTCGAGATGGTGCAGTCTAAAGCCGTACCAAAATCTAGAATCTTAGTAGCTGTATTAAGTTTCTCCTTTGCAAACCTAATATTGAATTCAATCATGTTATGATCACTGTTAGTTAATAATCTAATAGTAAGGGAACATTTATCTAAGACTGACTCATTATTCATTACTAAATCTAATATGACCTGCCCTCTTTTTGTTTCTGCCCAACGCATTACCGGCACCCGGCTACCGACCATAGAGCACATATACCAGAAACGCTGTTTACGGAGGTCACGGTCCATCATCAAAGACCCTACCCACCCCAGCCACAGTCTGTTCGCCCTCCTGCCATCTGGGAGACGCTACAGATGCATTCGCACCCGTATGACCAGATTTAGGAACAGCTTCTTTCCCAGGGCTGTCATCCTACTGAACTCCACAAATAAACTCTAAAGCCTGCACATCTGCCAATGCACTTTATTATGGTTATGTTTATGTTAATATATTACAAGCCAAATGTATGTTGAATGTTTAAATGTCTTAATCTAAATGTACACTCTCGGGAGCCGCAAGCCTACATTTCGTTGTACTGCACTTGTGCACTAACAATGACAATAAAAGTTGATTATGATTATGATATTGCTCCAGAAAACAATACTGAAATTCACTACCTTTCTGACTTGAGCTAATCTGCTCTCCACAATCTATATTCTACATGAAAATTAAAGGGGGAAAAATTCGGTTGCTTTGCGCCTCCCGTTAGCGCCCCGAGGGGGCTCGTGCGCGGCGCCACTAATGCTGCCTGCGAAATTCGGTGAGAGGTTAGCGGCGGCGGTAGTCAGTAGTGCCCCATGGCACTGCGCCTCCAGCGATGTCATCGTTGCTGTGCGCAGCGCCCCGCTCGCGCCCCAGCTACAAACTTGGCGGGGCGGCAATAATTAAAGGGCAGGTGCTGGGTGGCCTTTTTTTGGGTACGCCTGCCAACACCTGCCCCCTCTAGCCGCCCCCTCCTGCGGAGTGCAGGCTGCGATCAGTCAGCCCGGCACTCCTCTCGAGTGCCGGGCTCTTTTGCTGGCACCCCACTCCCCAGTGGTCCAGCAGGGACCCGGTGCGCGCTGCGCTAGGCCCCTCTTCTTTAATCAGGGGAGGGAGGCCTGCAGTACCGCGGCACTGTGTGCCGGTGTATGTGGCGCTGCTGCACGTAGCACTGTGATATTCAATGGGAGCGCCCCAAGAGGGAGGGGAGAGCTTCCAGTAGGTAACTAGGCCAATATCCATTAATAATCACTATCCAAAAAAGAGCCACCAAATTTTGGAATCACCTACAAATGAGCAACCCCCAATGCTATCACTACGACGCCCTGAAATGCCAAGAGCTGACCATAAAGAAGAATACCCTCAGTCAACTAGTCCTGGGACTCAGTGAAGTAACTACTAACAATACTAACAATAACCAGCCCCAGGACAGTGACAGGGTAACACAAAGAATTCGACCCAACACAATCGTCGCTAAGCAAAAGGAAAAATATCTGACATATTGGGCAGAAACAACAAAAACCCAAAGCAAACTCAATTGCTACTTGGCCCTAAACAGACAATACAACATAGCTGATTACCTGACCATGGTAAAGGATAACAAACTGAGAAGAACCTTGACAAGGTACAGACTTAGCGAACATAGCCTAGCGATCGAAAAAGGCAGACACAGGCAGACCAGGCTGCCAAGAGAAGACAGGATATGCTCTCACTGCAGTCAGGGAGTAGTGGAGACAGAGATGCACTTCCTCACAGCCTGTGGAAAATATCAGGGCATCAGGGAGAATTTCTACCAAAAATTCTCACGAATATGCCCTGAATTCAGAAATCTGAATGACAACCAAAAACTCCCATTCCTACTGGGGGAGGAGAGAAGCTGTGTAACACTGGCGGCACACTATGTTACAGCTTGCCATGAACAGAGGGACAACCAGTAAACTAAGAAAAGAGTATATATAAACAATGCGAATGTATATTTATACACTCAGGGATATACCTGTTTATACACTGTATGAATAGAACTGCGTTTATGTGTTCAACCATAAATGTATTTTGATGCTTTGGCAACATAAGATGTACCTTATCATGCCAATAAAGCGATTTGAATTTGATAACCCAGTGCTTTTAATAAATAAAGGTTTAATCACTTAATAAAGTCCCTTCATACCTCACTCTTATCCCCACACCCTCACAAAGTCCCTCACTGTCAGGCTTATATCAAGTTTCTTCATAAGATAACAACTTACATTTATCTAGCACATTTAATGTAGCAAAAAGTCCCAAGGCACTTAACAAGAGCGATATCAATAAAAACATTTTTTTGCCATTGAGCCACAAAAGGAGATATCAGTCGATGGTTTTAAGGAGCATCTTAAAGGAGGAAAGAGAGGTAGAGAGGCGGAGAAGTAGAGAGGGCAGAAGTCTACAATTCTCCTGCAGTTATTCAAATCCTCAAATAGAGAAAGCATGCAAAGAAATTAACTCAGAACTCTGTGTATTCAAGCCCTGATTACTTTACAAGTGTCAAATAATCCAATCACCCTGCGACAACTACATCTTATCATGCCAATCTTTTGTGTCTGCTGCTTGCTCTGCTGGGCCTCGCAAAATTGAAGCTATCATTTGGTATATAATATAATACCCTTAGAAAATAAGAGTATTTTTTGACCTACTCTGAACAGTGTTACAGAAGATCTACTCATCTTTTCTATTTCATGTGTTGAAGGACATTAAATTTTTAATTAGATTGTTTTTATTTCTGATAGAATAATTGACATGCAGGAGCAGTTTTATTTGTTTTGAAGTTACCATATGAACAGACAATGTAAGTTCTGTAACAAGAATGATCTGATTAATCAATGGGTGTGGTTCAGTACTTCCAGCTACGATTGTTAGCAGTTATAGGAATTCATTCTACTTTATGCCATTCAAGATGTATTTATATAACATAAGCTAATCAATTTGTAGAACAGGTTAAATGGGTAGAATCTTAAACTAAGTTGTGCAGTTGACATTGGTACCGCCTCCTCAGCATTGTCCTCCTCTCTTTCAAAACTGCTATCATCACCCCTCCTCAAAAAATACCCTCGACCCCTCACTGACTATTACACAATCTCAATACTTCCTTCCCTCTCCAAGGCCCGTGAAAAAGTTGCTGCCTTCCAGCTTTGTGCCCATCTCTCCAGCAACCCCCCATTTGAATCCTTCCAATCTGGCTTCCATCCCTCTCACAGCCTAACTAAAATCATGGACGGTATTCTCTGTGACTACGATCCCACGGCCAGAGGCAGAGGTTCCTGGAGGAAAAATCTTGGCACTTAGGCCAAGATCAAAGGCTTGCGCATTTTTGGCCCCTAAATAACCATTACTTCCTGTTACATTTCAGGATTCCCGAGCATGCCACCATGGGGAGACTTACATGTTAAAAATGCTACTAATGAGTTGCACTTACTGAGCACTTTAAAAAGAGCGGGAGCGGAGCCAGAGCACTTTAAAAAGAGCGAGAGCGGAGCCAGATCGGCAATTTAAAAACAACAAAAACACAAGGAGTGACGTCACAGGACAGCAGGTATGTGATTGGGTGGTGAGTATTAACGTTTTTTTTCCTCTAAGCTAGGACGGTGATTTAAACTAAGAGCGAGAATCTATAACGTACTTTATCAAATTAAAAACTTAACTAGATAAACTAATTAATATAACTGTAAATAATCATTGAATAAAGATTTTTAACTAATTAAATAAATAAAATAAGGTTAGACTAAGGTTGTGTGTCTGGACTGCAGTGTGTGGGAGTTTGTCGACAGTGAGACTGTCCCGAGCGAACACATCTGCAGTAGATTTCTCCGGCTTGAATCTCTCCGGCTCAGAGACATTGGGCAGGATTTTTATTGGGCCGTGGAGGCGGGATTGGAGGCATGGGGGGGGGGGTTAAAATCCCCAAATCGGGGGTCCCACACCATCCTGCCCCCAACCGGCCTCCATGCCAGTTTTAAAGGAGGCGGGTACCCGCCCCACACTGGGACCCGCCTCCCCGAGGCGGGAAGGGGATTAGTGCCACTTAACTGCCTGTTAACAGGCAGTTTTTAGCCTAATCCCTATTTTTAAGGTTGAAGTGTGGGATTCCCGACGGCTCCAAACCACGCCAAGTTAGAGGAGGCGGGCAGTCGGGTTGAAGGACTTGGAGGGTTCGAGATGTCGGTGTTCAGGTGAGTGATGTGTGCATGAGTGCAAAGGTAAGTGTGTTTGGTGTGTCTAAAGTGTTTAAAGAAGTTTAAATTACCTTTTCTTACCTTTACAGCCTTCCTTTCTTTAGGTCTCGGGAGTCCCTCATCTCACCGGCACAGAAAGCAGAATGGCTGCGAACTGTCAAAAGTGACAGCCTTCAGCTTTCTGTGCAGGAGAGATTTCTAACTGAGTCTGTGGAGAAGGACTCATGTTAGAAGTAAGACTGTCAGTGTTTGACAGCTTCAAAGAGCTGTCAAACACTGGTATTTCATCTGTCAAAAGCTCTTGACAGATGAAATTTCAGTCTGTGACGTCATCTGTTGTCGGGTGGCCCTTAATTGGCCTGCTGAGCCCGCTGGGCGGGCTCAACAAGGTCAATCAAGTTAAAATCGCGTGGATTGGCCACAGCTCTATGGAGGCGGGACAACAGCCCCGAAAGTTGTAGTCCCGCCTCCATCACATCCCCTGAATGTAAATCCAGCCCATTGAGCTGCAGTGCGAGTTGCAGATTGCGACACATAAGGGAGCGGGAGGAGTATCTGGACAGTTTGCTCCAGACTTCAGTCACACTTTGTAGAGAGGTGCAGGTTCAAAACGGGGTTGGTGTGACCAATTGGGGAACCCAGGTAACAAAGGGAACAAGGATCCACAGAAATTGATCCTATCCAACAGGTACAATGTACTTACTACCTGTGCAGAGGACTTAGGTGGAAATTGTAGTACAAATAATAGTTCAAAAACAAATGAAAGGTTAGAGAGTAGAGTAACAGTCAGAAATTGTGCTTTAGGCACTACAGTTAAAGGGAAAACTAAAAGATGTAAAGCAATTAAACCAGGAGCGAGAAATAAGAAACAGGTGAGTAAAACATTTGAGCTGAAGGTCAGGCTAGGGTGCGTGGCCCAAATAAGTGTTCGTTATACAAACGCACGGAGTATATAGGGAATAAACGGAATGAACTGTAGGCGCAAATTCAAATTGGAGGGTGTGACATGGTAGCCATTACTGAGACATGGCTGCAAAACGGTCAGGACTGGGAACTAAATATATCAGGTTATAAGGTCTCAGGAAAGATAGGGAAAATGGCAGAGGGGGAGAAGGATGAAATTACATCAATGATAAGAGAGGATATAAAGAGTGGTAAGCAAGCAGTGGAGACTTAATGGGCAGAATTAAGAAAAAGGAAATTATTTAAGACTGTAGTGGGAGTTATGTATGAGTCCCCTGGTAGCAGCTGTGAAGTGCTAGATTGTATAAATGCAGAGATTAGATAATCATGTAGCAAAGGCGGAGTGGTTTTAATGGGGGATTTTAACTTTCATATAGATTGGGATAAGCAGAATAGCACCTGTCAGAAAGGTAGTGAATTTCTTGAGTGTGTCCAGGTTGGTTTTCTACAACAATATGTCCTAGAGGCAACAAGGGGGCAAACCATATTAGATTTAGTAATGAGTAATGAGCCAGATTTACTTAACAGCCTAATTGTGCGTGAACATTTATCCAATAGCGATTATAACATGACGGTTAACGTAGCGTTTGAAAGGGAGAAATGCAAAACAGCAGATTCTAGATTTAGGTAAGGACGACTTCAACGGGATGAGGCAGAGACTGTCCACAGTAAACTGGGCAAATCTGTTAATGGGTAAATTGATAGAGGATCAGTGGGAGATGTTTAAAAAATAATTTAATGTGATACAGAACCACTTTATACCCCTGAGGGGCAAGAGCTCTACTTGCCAAAAAAAAACCAGCCATGGATGACTAAAGAGGTCAGGGACAGCTTAAAACTAAAAGAAAAAGCATACAAAAATGCAAAACATAGCACAGATCCTGGCAAATGGGAAAGATACAAAGAACAGCAAAGGGTCACAAAACAGATAGTAAGAGCTATAAAAAGGGAATATGAAAAGAAACTTGCAAGGGATATCAAAATCAATATGAAGAATTTTTACAATTATATTAGGAAAAAGAGGGCAGTCAAGAGTAACAGCACCTCATCTTTCGATTAGGCACTTTACAGCCTTCTGGACTCAACATTGAGTTCAACAATTTCAGACTCTAACCCCTGCCCCCATTCTTCAGGCTGTATGATTTTGCCTTTCCCATTTGCAACATTTTATCTTTCCTGCCTCCTACCTTAGCACAGAATATTCCTTCACTTCCTTCCTCCCCTCCCACCCCCTCTCCCTGCCTCTGCACCTGCTTAAAATCTGTTACATTTCCAGCTTTTTCCAGTTCTGATGAAGGGTCCGAGACCTGAAACGTTAACTCTGTTTCTCTCTCCACGGATGCTGCCTGGCCTGCTGAGTGTTTCCAGCATTTTCTGTTGTTATTTCAGTCAAGAGTAATGTTGGCCCATTAAAAACTGAAAGCGGTGATACTGTCAATGATAATAAGGAAATGACGGACATGATGAATAATTACTTTACATCAGTATTTACAGTAGAAGAATCATGCTGGATATCCCAAGGAAACTAAGATTGAATCAGGGACAGGGACTCAATAAAATTAACCTAAGTAAAATAACAGTAATGAAGAAAATAATGCCACTAAAGAGTGACAAATCCCCAGGACCAGATGGTTTCCATCCCAGGGCTTTAAAGGAAGTAGGTGAGCACATTGCAGATGCCCTAACTATAATCTTCCAAAGTTCTCTAGATTCAGGAATCGTTCCTTTAGTTTGGAAAATTGCGCATGTCACTCCGTTATTTAAGAATGGCGAGAGAGGGAAGCCAGGGAATTATAGACCAGTTAGCCTAACATCTGTTATCAGGAAATTGCTAGAGTCTGTAGTTAAGGATAGGGTGACTGAACACCTCAAAAATTTTCAGTTGATCAGAGAGAGCCAGCATGGGTTTGTGAAAGGTAAGTAATGCCTGACAAACGTGACTGAATTTTTTGAAGTGGTGACTAAAGTAGTGGATAGGGGAATGTCTGTGGATGTTATTTATATGGACTTCCAGAAGGCATTTGATAAAGTCCCACATAAGAGACTGTTATCTAAGGTAGAAGCCCATGGAATTGAGGGCAAATTATTGACCTGGTTAGGAAATTGGCTGAGCAGCAGGCGACAGGCAGTAGGGATAATGGGTAGGTACTCAAATTGGCAGGATGTGACTAGTGGTGTCCCACAGTGTTGGGGCCTCAACTATTCACAATATTTATTAATGACTGAGATGACGGCAGAGAAAGTCATATATCCAAATTTGCCGATGACACAAAGATAGGTGGCATTGTAGATGAAAGCATAAAAATACAAAGGGATATTGATAGATTAAGTGAATGGGCAAAACTGTGGCAAATGGATTTCAATGTAAGCAAATGTGAGGTCATCCACTTTGGACCTAAAAAGGATAGAACAGGGTACTTTCTAAATGGTGAAAAGCTAAAAACAGTTGATGTCCAAAGAGACTTGGGGGTCCAGGTACATAGATCATTAAATTGCCATGAACAGGTACAGAAAATAATCAAAAAGGCTAATGGAATGCTGGCCTTTATATCTAGAGGACTAGAATACAAGGGGGTAGAAGTTATGCTGCAGCTATACAAAACCCTGGTTAGACCAGACCTGGAGTACTGTGAGCAGTTCTGGGCAACACACCTTAGGAAGGATATATTGGCCTTGGAGGGAGTGCAGGGTAGGTTTACCAGAATGATACCCGGACTTCAAGGGTTAAGTTACAAGGAGAGATTACACTAATTAGGGTTGTATTCCCTAGAATTTAGAAGGTTAAGGGGTGATCTGACCATAGTTTTCAAGATATTAAGGGGAACAGATAGGGTAGATAAAGAGAAACTATTTCCGCTGGTTGGGGATTCTAGGACGAGGGGTGCATAGTCTAAAAATTAGAGCCAGACCTTTCAGGAGTGAAATTAGGAAATACTTCTACACACAAAGGGTGGTAGAAGTTTGGAACTCTCTTCCGCATAAGGCAATTGATGTTAGATCAATTGTTAATTTTAAATCTGAGATTGGTAGCTTTTTGTTAACCAAAGGTATTAAGGGTAAGTTATAGAGTTAGGTCACAGATCAGCCATGATCTCATTGAATGGTGGAACAGGCTCGAGGGGCTGAATGGCTCCTGTTCCTATGTTCCTTAGTTCTTAAATTCACAGAGCCGACTGGGAGATACAAATTAGAATTAGACAGGAGGAGTGATTTTAACTTCCTCCACCCTGGTAGAGTAGGAGTGAAAAACTTGTGGTTTGTTTGCCACACGGATACTGCCTTGTGGGTATTTTAACGCTGGGCAGTTGAGGTGTCTTACTGACTGAGGTGGACGCCTCATAAATATTTGCAAATTGAGGCATTATTGCTCACATAGGATCCCGAGGCCATTTTAATGGCCACCATGGATGCTCTGACCAGTATAGTTGCCAGAGCAGAAGCGGAGGCCCCAAAAGATCAGCACAAAGCTTATCTTTGTGGAGCCAGGAGGAGCAGGAGTGCTGCTGGAAAATACTGCAAATACTCAGCAAGTCAGGCAGCACCTGTGGGGGAGAGAGAGAGAGAGTTAATGGCCAGGATTTTTGTCACCTCGGCGGGTCCGGGGCGGGAGACGTTGGTGGCGGCTCCCGACCCCGCTGTTGACTCCATCCCGCTGCCCAAAATGAATTTCCCTTGATAGGGTTTGTTAAGCCCACCAGCGTTTGCCGGTCCAATTAGAGGAAGTGGATCTGGTGACATCATTTCATGATGCGACATCAGCCGGTTTCCTTAAAGGGGCCATGGCCAACTTTATTTTGACATTTGTGCGCTCAGTGTTCTCCAGCATTAAAGTGCTGCAAACACGGACAATGACTGCACAAAGGTACAGGGTTGCACCCAGGTTTTTACATAGAATATACAGCACAGAAACAAGCCATTCAGCCCAACTAGTCTGTGCTGGTGTTTATACTCCACACAAGTCACCTCCCATTCTATCTACCTCATCTCTGCCTTTCTTTTCCCTTTTCTCTCATGGATTCATCTCATTTCCTTTTGAAAGCAGCTAAGCTATTTACCTCAACCACTTCCTGTGGTAGCATGTTCCACATTCTAACCACTCTGAGTAAAGAAATTTCTCCTTACTTCCCCATTGGATTTATTAGTAACTATTGACATGAATCTTGTCATTCATGTGGAAATGACTTATGTAATAATGACTTATGTAATAATACTGGGCGGCCTGCTGGTGGCGCTGTCCAGGGAGAGTATAAATACTCGGGCATGGGCCCAGTTTGCTCAGGACATTCTTTAACAGGAACTAGTGAAGGACACAACTAGATCTCCATGTTGAAAAACAGTTGATTAAAACCTTGTTTAATACTCAGACCAAGTGTCTAGTAGTTTTCTTACGTCAACTATCTTGTATTTATGGCCCCGAGTTTTGGATTCTCCCACAAGTGAAAATGTTCTCTCTACATCTACCCTGTCCAACCCATTCATGATTTTAAAAATTAGGTCTCCTCTAAGTCTTCTCTTCTCTAAAAAAAAAAGCCCCAACCTGTTCAATCTTTCCCACTAGCTGTAATCTTTCAGTTCTGGTCCCATCTTTGTAAAACTTTTTTGCACTTTTGCCAGTGCTCCTATGTCCTTTTTATGGTATGGAAACCAGAACAGTGCACTGTACCCTAACTGTAGCCTGACCAGGGTCCTATACATGTTTAAAATAACTCACTACTTCTGAATTCTACACCCCTAGCAATAAATCTCAGACCTTTATTAGCATTTTTAATTGCTTTGCTGACCAGTAATGCTGCTTTTAATGATTTATTCACCTGTATTTCTAGATCCCTTTGCTCTTCTATCCCATTCAGTTTCTTATTTTCTAAGGTGTCAGTGATGCTTCTATTTTTCCTATCAAAATGTATCACCTCACATTTCTGTGTTAAAGTTCATTTGCCATGGTTCTCCCATGACTCCCTCCATATGCTTATGGAGGGAGTCAGAGCACGCAGGGAGGTCCTCTTCCCTTCCCATGGGCAGAAGACACCTCCCCAGGAGACCAACACAACCTGGTTGCACATTGCACAGGAGGGCACAGGCAGCGATGTTGTCAGGAGGACCTGGGTGCAGTGGCACAAACCTTTCAATGATCTCATTAGATCATGAAACATTACTGAAAAGCCACACTCCATCTCATCCTCCTGTGCCATTCATCACATCCCCATCACTCTGCCTTCCCTACCCTACCCCTACACATCCTTACTCACACCAGCTTAACTTGCACCTCCACCCATCTCTCTATCTACATTATCACATCCCCATCTCACTAGCCACCCCTTACTCACCCTCATCCTAGCACAATCACACAAGGGTAACCACTTGGGTTTTTTATCCAATGTTCATGTAAAGTTTCTGTTAATGTGCTGTCAAACATTGAAACCTTTATTTTCAACACTTTGCATTCTTGGACAGATTTGTGTGCACCTTTGGAAGTGGTTTAGTGAGTTGCAGTGAATGGTGCGACATAACGGTACCCCCGCATTGGTGGTGTGAAAGGAATGGCTTGAACATTGTAGAGATGCTTTTTTGTGACCCTGGCACATCATGTGGCAGCCAGGGTGTACAGCGTCAAGTGAAGTAAATCTGGCCATGGTGAGGCCATCCCTGGTAGCAATGTACTCGATGCTGATGCCCTCTGTCCTGTACAGCATCAGATGATTGCAGAGAAGGTTGGCATTGTTGTTGGTGCTACTGGTGTGCCTGGTGCTGCTGGTGTTGGGGCTGATCGTGGTTGGATTCTGAGGACGAAGGTGAAACAGTATAACGGGCACCCATGCTGATGGAATAGATGGGAAGTGAAGTAGAGATGACAGAAGCATTCTGTCAATGGTGAGAGAGTTCTTCCAATGAGGTGAGACTGAATGGAGAGTGGAGAGTGGAAAGCCTGCAGAATCTGTGCTGGAAATGGCTGGAGATACAGCTTGTGGTTGTGGAAAGTGATGATCTGTCAGGTGGAAGCTGCTACTATACATTTGAATCTGGCAAGTAATTAACTGGAGCAACGGCTAATGAACTCCCACCTCAGGTTGACAGCCGTGGTCCCTGAACAGCATGGTTCCCGTGGCCATGAAGTTAAAGTGAAAAGGTAAGTTAAAAAAGCCTGTTAATGATCTGTCAACTAAATGTTGACCCGCCACTTGTTATGTCCGTGTATCTTAATGTTGTGTCCTTCAATAATCAGACAACAGACTGCAGTGAACGATTCAACAGGTGTTTACTGAATGAGGGTTACTCTAGAACTAACTGTACAGATCACTACTCAGGGTTTATATACAGGTGTGGTCACTGCCGGTACTACAGTATACAGGAGCTGTAAAAAGTAGTTCTCTCCCTTAAGGTATATATACATTACATACATTACACCATTGACCCACCCACGGAAAATTCCAGCCACGTTTGAGCTCGATGATTTTTCAGCAGAACTGGAAAATCTTAGAGGTGTAATAGATGGTAAGTAAGTACAGAGGCAGGGAAAGGGAGGAAGGGAGGAAAGAACAAAAGGGAAGGTCTGTGATAGGCAGGAGTGATTAAATGACAAAAGGGATGATGCTGCAAGACAAAGGAGGTGGTAATAGCACAATAAAAGAAACAAAAGATGGTGCTAGAGGGGCTGTAAATAGCAACAGCAGAATCATTACCAGCAGCTGCTGTCTGAAAAATGGGAGCAGTGGTTATGATCTGAAATTGTTGAACTCGATGTCAAGTCAGCTTTCTTTTACCAATGTTAAATTGGAGCTAGTTTTGACTCATCCAAAATCTAATGATGGACAAGACACTGAGGAGGATAAGGAGTGACAGTGTACCATGGTCACAATCACAAGGGCAAGTTGGTTCTATGGGCAGAGGCTAAAAGGATGGGGAATAGTGGGAGAAATTAATGCGAAGCTGGGTGGTGAGAATCGATATTCCCACTAATTTTTTTTTGGTGTGCGGCCCCTTCAAAATACCACGCATGCGCGGTTTTACCTAGTGAAAAGCCAGCAAGCTGGCTGCGCGGGAGGTCCAGGGCGCGGTGCGGCCACTTAAAGGGAACATCAATGACAATATATGTAAAGACCTTTGAGAGAAAATGTTGATTAAAAATGCTGATGAAAGGGAAGTGAAAGGTGCTTGTGAAAATGGAACAATTAATAATTGGAGATAGGAAAGGTATTATGTCCGTGTATGATTGAGACACGGACAGCAGGAGTTGAACAAAACAAGTCTTTACTGAAAGGAGTCAATCGGGAAACTGAAACTACAGAGGCTTACTAGCACCTTTTATACAGGGGTGGTCACTGCCGGTACTGCAGTCTGAGACCAGTTATTCTCTTAAAGGTACATACACGACAATTCCTCCCCTTTTAGATAAACAGTAGATAACATTCATTTAACAACTAAATGATAACTAATTACAATCACAATTACGGTTGCTAGATACATTGGTTAAGTTTAAGCAATTATAAGTTCAGTCTTTGAGGAGGCTTCCTGATTCTGTCTGGATAACGCCTCTTTGGGGTATCAGGTTCCTCTGGCAAGGTTGAGTTGGGATCAATGTCGTTGTTTGGTTCATCTGCTTCCAATATCACCGATTCCGCGGTAGCTGCAATTGGTACGTCGATTTCATTACCAGGTGTATCAGATCGTGGTGTGGAGTTGACGTTTTCCAGTGACTCTAGAATCTGGTCAGCATGGCATCTTACAATGCTCTCTCCAACGTCCACGGTATACATGAGAGGTCCTTGCCGTGTACAAATCATTCCTGGCTGCCATTTCTCAGTGCGGTAGTCCCGGGCCAAAACTGGTTGACCTATCTTAAAACTCCTGGTCGGCCTTTCATTCATATTCTGAAACTGCCTGTTCTCCACATCTCTTCGGACGTTTGGCTTAACCAAATCCAAGCGGCATCGTAGTCTTCGATTGAAGAACATCATGGCTGGAGTTTGGTTGGTAACCGCATGTGTCGCATTCCGGTAGGCAAACAAGAAGTTGTCCACCTTGTGTTGTAGGGGTATATCTTCATTACACATTGCCTTGATAGCCTTCTTGAATGTTTGAACAAACCTCTCGGCCAATCCATTAGTGGCTGGATGATATGGGGCAGATCTGTAATGCTTAACACCATTGTTCTTTAAGAACCTTCGGAACTCTTCAGACACAAACTGTGGTCCATTGTCAGAGCAAATCTGTTCAGGCAGCCCATTCCTGGCGAATATGGTTTGTAAAACTGTGATAGTTTTTTCCGTGGTGGTTGAGGACATTTTTATTACTTCTGGCCACTTTGAATGTGCATCCACCGCAATTAAAAACATCGAGTCCATGAAGGGACCAGCAAAATCAATGTGCACCCTTTGCCATGGAGATGAGGGCCACTCCCATGGATGTAGAGGAGCTTCTGGTGGGGCGTTTTGGACCTTCTGGCATCCTGCACAGCTCTTGGTCATCTCTTCGATTTCTCTATCGATTCCCGGCCACCACACAAACGCTCTGGCTAAGTTCTTCATTTTTACCCCACCCAGAGGACCCTCATGAAGCTCATTGAGCACTCTATCCGTCAACTTAGGTGGAATTACTACTCTGGATCCACACATCAAGGTTCCTCTGCACACTGACAGCTGTTCTCTTCTCAGCGAGAATGCTGGCAGCAGTGGTTCGCCATGTGCTGGCCATCCCTTCACCGTTAAATCATAGACCCGTGATAGTGTCGGGTCATTCCGTGTTTCCTTTTCTATGTTTGCATTCGTCACAGGGAGACATTCGACTATGGTCGAGTGGAATAACTCCATTGGATCCACTGCAAGGTCGTCTTCTTCCACCGTCGGCAACGGTAGGCATGACAATCCATCAGCATTCCTATGCTGTTTAGTTCCTTTGTACTCGATGTCATATTGGTGTGCCCCTAGGAAAAGGGACCACCTCTGCAGCCGTTGCGCTGTCATTATCGGTACGCCCTTCTGAGGGTTGAAAATGGAGACAAGAGGTTGATGATCGGTTAGTAGAGTAAATTTTTGACCGTGCAGGTAGTGATTGAACTTCTTCACCCCCCACACTAGGCTGAGGGCCTCTCTGTCAATCTGGGCGTAGTTACGCTCGGCAGAAGTTAACGAGCGTGACGCAAAAGCTATCGGCCTCTCTAAACCATCAAGGAATTTATGTGACAGTACCGCCCCAATGCTGTCGGGAGACGCATCACACGCCAATCTGATCGGCAGTGCTGGGTTGCAGTGAGCCAACACTTCTCTTGAAGTGATTAAGTCTTTACTCTTCTGAAAGGCCTGCTTACAGTCTTTGCTCCATTTCCATGCTACTCCCATTCGTAGCAGGGCGCTCAGTGGGTGCAGGATTGTCGACAAATTCGGCAAAAACTTATGGTAGTAATTCACCAATCCGAGGAATGACCTCAGTTGCGACACATTTTCAGGCGCTGGGGCCTTAACAACCGCTTCAATTTTGTCAGGGGACTTATGTAACCCCTCTTCATCAATCACGTGGCCACAATACAATACCTGTTTCTTAAAAAACTCGCACTTGGGGCGGTTGGCTCATAGCCCATGTTCCCGTAGTCTAGTGAGCACCTGTTCTAGGTTGTTAAGGTGTTCACTGTCATCTTCACCTGTCACAAGGATGTCGTCCAAGTAACACTGAGTCCCCGGAATCCCTTGCAGGACTTGTTCCATCGCTCTTTGCCATATCGCCGGAGCTGATGCTACTCCGAATACCAATCGATGATACTGGTAAAGACCTTTGTGAGTGTTTATCGTGAGATACTTCCTAGAGGATTCTTCAACCTCCATCTGCAAATATGCTTGTGCTAGGTCAATTTTTGTAAAACGCTTCCCTCCAGACAGTGAGGCGAAGATGTCTTCTGTCCTTGGAAGAGGATATTGTACTGTGTGAAGGGCTGGGTTCACCGTCACCTTGAAATCCCCACAGATGCGAACCTTCCTCGGCTCCTCAGACTTATTGCTTAACGTTTTCTTCATGACAGGAATGATGGGTGTCGCCCACTCGCTCCAGTCGACCTTAGACAACATGCCTGCCTTCTCCAGATTCTCCAGCTCTGCCTCGATGGCTGGGCAAATTGCATATGGTACCGGTCTTGCTTTGAAAAACTTGGGAATTGCATTCTCTTCTATTTTTATCGAGGCGGTTACGCCTTTAAGAGTGCCCAGTTCTTGTTGAAATACCTCTTTGGCATTAGCTAAGATTGTTGACAATCGTCCAGGAGTGACGTCTTCATCCTTTTTACCGTCCACCGTCATTGCATGAATGGAGTGCCAATCTAAGCTTATCTTCCTGATCCATTCACGTCCCAATAACGGTGGTCCACCATTTTGCAGTATGTAGAGATACAATTTCCGTATTTTCTTGCCGTTGTATTCGACAGGCACCCTTATTTTTCCACTGGGGTATACTTTTTGCCCCGTATACGTCGTCAAGACGATGGATGTCTCTCTCAAGGGTATGTGTGAGAATAGCCGCTCGTAGTCTCGTCGATTCATGACGGTTAGCGCTGATCCTGTATCCAATTCCATTTTAACTTGGGACCCTGCTATTGTGAGGGTGACCCAAATGGTTCGGTGATCCTCTTTGGCGATTACATTGTGAAGTTTGAGACAGCCTAGTCTCCTGTTCCCAGATTCACTATCGCTCATCTGGTCTTCGGAACTACTGTCCGTCATCTTTTGTACTTTCTTGTACGGTTCCTTAGTAGCCTTTTTGTTGTCGCTGGTCTTCTTCCCAGACCTGCAAACTCGTGCAATGTGTCCCATCTTTCCGCATTGCCTGCATATTTTGTCCTTGGACCAGCAGTCCTTCTGGTCATGGTTAGTTCTGCCGCAGCAATAACATTTTGCAAATCCCCGTGTCATTTCGTGGGTGCCGTATTCCTGTGGCTTTTGTTGAATTTCCGCAGCTCCCCTGGCTGCTGCTTCGTACGATACTGCCATGCTGAAAGCCTTATCTAGCGTCAGCTCTTTCTCTGAGAGTAACTTCTTCTGTGTTCCTTCACTCAGGAGTCCACAGACAAATTTGTCCCGTAGTGTATCTGCCAGTCCTGCTCCGAACTGGCAGTGCTTTGATAGCTTGCGTAGTTCCGTAAGGTACTCAGCATTGCTCTCATCTTTATGCTGAGTTCTCCTGTGGAATTTAAATCTTTCGGCTATCAACAGCGGTGCAGGGTTTAGGTGTTCCTGTAGGACAGCAACAATTTCGTTAAAACTCTTCGCCTTCGGTTTGGCTGGAGTAATCAGGTCCCGCAATAGGTCGTACATTCTAGCGCCCATTAAGTTTAGCAATACCGATGCCTTTTTCTCATCGGCTATTTCGTTTGCCTCGCAATATACCTCGACTCTTTCCACATACGTGGTCCAGTCCTCTATTGTATTATCAAAGGCAGTGATACAGCCAGTCTTCGGCATCTTGAAAATCTAAAATGGCACCTCCCGCGCTTTGCCTTCTTCCCCGATTTAACAAAATGGCGCCTCCCGCGCTTTGCCTTCTTCCCCGCTGATTAAGATGGCACCTCCCGCGCTTTTGCCCTCTTCCCCGCTGTTGCTAGCGCTGCTTTCCACGGTTTCCGTTGCAACCTGCAGCTCCTCGCGGTTTTCTGCGCGTTTAATATTTCTTTTTTTATTATTTTCCCGTCGTGGAACAACCCTGTGGGACTCTTGCCTCCCTCTTCTTGGGTCTATACGCAGCCCGGCTTCGTAGCACCGGCCGTGCCCTGTGTGCTCCACCCTCTCTCTCTCCTCTTCCCAACAACGCTGCTCGGCCCCGTTGCAAGCAACCCGCTCGAGTTCGCGACCGCCGCAGCCCAGGAAGGATCAGTGTACTACCTGCCACCAGCCCGATTAGCTGAAGCACCGTCGACAGGAACCAGGCCCCGCTTTCGACAGCTTCTCCAGTAATCTTCAACTCCGCTAACACAGGGGCGGATGCCCACGGTCGACGCCCATTTCTACTGCTTCTTTCTTCCTTCTGGCCTCGACCTCTGCTCACTTCGCTGCAGGAATGGATCCCAGGAGGTGGTGCAGACTGTAGGTAAGTTCGTATCTGCTCGTCGCCAGTATTATGTCTGTGTATGATTGAGACACGGACAGCAGGAGTTGAACAAAACAAGTCTTTACTGAAAGGAATCAATCGGGAAACTGAAACTACAGAGGCTTACTAGTGCCTTTTATACAGGGGTGGTCACTACTGGTACTGCAGTCTGAGACCAGTTATTCTCTTAAAGGTACATACACAACAAAAGGGCTAGTGGTTTGGGGGAGGAGGAGGTGGCTGAGGTCATGATAGAGGCAAAAAATAACAATCACCCAGAAATTCAATCGCCCAGCACCCATTTCCAACAGGTACCTAAGGATCCAATCTGGCAGGCGCCATATGCGCACTCATTCCATGGTGGAAATGCGCTGCCCGCTATAATGGATCGGGCTCCTCTGAAAGAGTCCAGGGCATGCACCAGAAGTATTAAAATTCCTTATTATAATATTTAAATAAGAGTCCTATGCTTGTCATAGAACACGTTTGTGAAATTGGTGCCCCCATGACTCGCCACATGATAAACCCACTCAGCAACTCAAGGAGCTAGCAGGCAGCAAAGACCCTTCAGCAGCTCTAATTAAAGGGCTCATCCACTCCATACAGGTTGGTTCCCAGGTTGACCTTTTAGGCAGCTGGTTAACTTCTGGCTGTTTTCTTTTCTATCTCCTGCCTTCCATAGCTAATTTGTGCCTTCTGCTAACAAGCTTTTGCTGGTGCTGGACTGTTTTTGTGCCTTAAAGTTTTACTGCAGTCATGGCAGCGGCGGTGGCGGACCTGTGAGGAGCGGCGAGGTGGCGGCGGTGATTTAAAGCAAGGCAGCGGAGCAGGTAGGCCCCACAGCAGCAGCGGTGGTGGACCTGTGAGGAGCGGCGAGGCGGCGGCGGTGATTTTAAGTGAGGCGGCGGAGCAGGTAGGCCCCACAGCGGCGGCGGCGGACCTGTGAGGAGCAGCGAGGCGGCGGAGCAGGTAGGCCCCACAGCGGCGGCGGACCTGTGAGGAGCGGCAAGGCGGCGGCGGTGATTTAAAGCGAGGCATCGGAGCAGGTAGGCCCCACAGCGGCGGCAGACCTGTGAGGAGCGGCGAGGCGGCGGCGGTGATTTAAAGTGAGGCGGCGGAGCAGGAAGGCCCCACAGCGGCAGCGGACCTGTGACGAGCAGCGAGGCGGCGGCGGTGATTTAAAGCGAGGCGGCGGAGCAGGTACGTTTACCAATCTCAGAGCTCCGAGAGAGGGAGAGAGAAATAAAAAGTAAGCAAAGTATGATGTCACCAGAAAGCAGGTAAGTGATTGGTTGGTGAGTATTTCTCTCTTTCTCCTTTTTTCCAAACTTAAATTTTGTGGTTTATAGGGTGTCTGTGGTGTAGCGGGGACTGCTGGTAAACAAGGGCCCTTCAGTATATCATTTAATTGTAGTGTAATTGGTGGGATTGATTTGATTTAATTTAATTTGAATTAATTAAAGGGTAAGTCATGGCAGGACAGCTCAGCGCCGTGATATGCTCCTCCTGCACTATGTGGAAAATCAGGGACACTTCCTGTGTTCCTGATGACCATGTGTGTGGGAAGTGTATCAAGCTGCAGCTACTGGCAGACAGCATTGCGGCGTTGGAGCTGTGAATGGATACATACTGGAGCATTCGCGATGCTGAGGATATCGTGGATATCACATTTACTCAGTTGGTCACACCTCAGGTAAAGGCTGCGCAGGCAGAAAGGGAATGGGTGACCACTAGGTAGAGTAGCGGGCGCAGGCAGGTAGTGCAGGGGTCCCCTGTGGCCATCCCCCTCTCAGACAGATATACCGCTTTGGGTATTGTTCGGGAGGATGGCTTACCGGGGGAAAGCAGCAGCAGCCTACTTCCTGGCACCATGGGTGGTTCTGCTGCACAGGATGGGAGGAAAAAGAGGGGTAGAGCTATAGCAATAGGGGATTCTATTGTAACGGGAATAGACAGGTGTTTCTGCGGCCGCAAACGAGACTCCAGGATGGTATGTTGCCTCCCTGGTGCAAGGCTCAAGGATGTCTCAGAGCGGCTGCAGAACATTTTGGAAGAGGAGGGGGAACAGCCAGTTGTCGTGGTGCATATAGGTACCAACGACATAGGTAAAAAACGGGATGAGGTCCTAAAATCTGAATATAGGGAGTTAGGAGGTAAATTAAAAAATAGGACCTCAAAGGTAGTAATCTCAGGATTGCTACCAGTGCCACGTGCTAGTCAGAGTAGAAATAGAAGGATATTTCAGATGAATACGTGGCTAGAGGAATGGTGCAAGGGGGAGGGATTCAAATTCCTGGGACATTGGAACCGGTTCTGGGGAAGTGGACTAGTACAAACCGGATGGTTTGCACCTGGGCAGGACCGGGACCGATGTCCTGGGGGAGTGTTTGCTAGTGCTCTGGGGGAGGGTTTAAACTAAAATGGCATGGAGTTGGGAACCTGAGCAGGGAGACAGAGGAAAGGGAAACAAGGGCAGAAGCAGAAAAACAAAGGTGGCAGTCAGAGAAATCAAGGGTTTAAATCAAACATGGCCACAGTAAATAATAATTCTAAAAGGTGCAAGAGTGTTAAAAAAACAAGCCTGAAGGCCTCTTGTGTCTTAATGCAAGGAGCATTCGTAATAAGGTGGATGAATTAGCTGCACAAATAGAGGTAAACGGATATATGATATGACTGGGATTACGGAAACATGGCTCCAGGGTGACCAAGGCTGGGAACTCAACATCCAGGGGTATTCAATATTCAGGAACGATAGGCAAAAAGGAAAAGGAGGTGGGGTAGCACTGCTGGTTAAAGAGGGGATTAACACAATTGAAAGGAAGGATTTAGCTCTGATGATGTGGAATCTGTATGGGCAGAACTGAGAAATACCAAGGGGCAGAAAACGTTAGTGGGAGCTGTATACAGACCCCCAAACCGTAATGTGGAGGTTGGGGATGGCATTAAATGGGAAATTAGAGACGCGTGCAATAAGGGCACAGCAGTTATCATGGGTGACTTTAATCTACATATAGATTGGGCTAACCGAATTAGTAACAATACTGTGGAGGAGTAATTCCTGGAGTGTATACGGGATGGTTTCCTGGACCAATATGTCGAAGAACCAACTAGAGATCAGGCCATCTTAGACTGGGTATTATGTAATGAGAAAGGATTAATTAGCAATCTTGTTGTGCGAGGCGCCTTGGGTCGGAGCGATCATAATATGATAGAATTCTTCATTAAGATGGAGAGTGAAGTAGTTGACTCAGAGACTAGGGTCCTGAATTTAAATAAAGGAAACTACGATGGTATGAGGCGCGAGTTGGGTAGGATTAATTGGCGAATGTTACTCAAAGGGTTGACGGTGGAGAGGCAATGGCAAACATTCAAAGATTGCATGGATGAACTACAGAATTTGTTTGGCATAAAAATAAAACAAAAAAGGTGACTCAACCGTGGCTAACAAGAGAAATTAGGGTTAGCATAAGATTCAAGGAGAGGACATATAAATTGGCCAGAAAAAGCAGTAAACCTGAGGATTGGGAGCAGTTTAGGATTCAGCAAAGGAGGACAAAGGGATTAATTAAGAGGGGGGAAATAGAGTGTGAGAGTAAGCTTGCATAAAAACTGACTGTAAAAGCTTTTATAGATAGGTGAAGAGAAAAAGCTTGGGCATAGGTCCCTTGCAGTCAGGATCAGGGGAATTTATAATGGGGAACAAAGAAATGGCAGACCAATTAAATACATACTTTGGTTCTGTCTTCACAAAGGAGGACACAAATAACCTCCCAGAGATGTAAGGAACATAGGGTCTAATGAGAGGGCGGGTCTAATGAGAGGGAGGAACTGAAAGAAATCAGTATTTCTCGGGAAATGGCGTCAGGGAAATTGACGGGATTGAAGGCTGATAAATCCCCAGGGCCTGATAATCTACATCCTGGGGTACTTAAGGAAGTGGCCTAGAAATAGTAGATGCATTGCTGGTTATCTTCCAAAATTCGATAGACTCTGGAACAGTTCCCATGGATTGGAGGGTAGCTAATGTTACCCCACTATTCAAAAAAGATGGTAGAAAGAAAACGGGGAATTATAGACCGGTAAGCCTGACATCGGTAGTGGGGAAAATGCTAGAGTCCATTATAAAAGATGTAATAGCAGAGCACTTGGAAAACAGTGACAGGATCAGACAAAGTCAACATGGATTTACAAAAGGTAAATCGTGCTTGACTAATCTACTGGAATTTTTTGAAGATGTAACTGGTAGAATAGATAAGGGAGAACCAGTGGATGTGGTGTATTTCGACTTTCAGAAGGCTTTCGATAAGGTCCCGCATAAGAGATTAGCGTGTAAAGTTAAGGCACATGGGATTGGGGGCAAGGTACTGACTTGGATAGAGAACTTGTTGGCAGACAGGAAGCAAAGAGTTGGAATAAATGGGTCTTTTTCCGAGTGGCAGGCAGTGACTAGTGGAGTACCACAGGGATCAGTCCTAGGACCCCAGCTATTCACAATATATATATAAATGATCTAGATGAGGGAACTAGATGTAATATCTCCAAGTTTGCAGACAACACAAAGCTGGGTGGGCGTGTGTGCTGTGAGGAGGATGCCGAGAAACTCCAGGATGATTTGGACAGGTTGGCTGATTTGGCAGAAGCATGGCAGATGCAGTATAATGTGGATAAATGCGAGGTTATCCACTTTGGTGGCAAAAACAGGAAGGTAGATTATTATCTGAACGGCAATAGATTGAGAGAAGGGGAAGTGCAACGAGACCTGGGTGTCCTTGTGCACCAGATGCTGAAGGTAAGCATGCAGGTGCAGCAGACGGTTAAGAAGGCAAATGGTATGTTGGCCTTCGTAGCGAGAGGGTTTGAGTACTGGAACAAGGATGTCTTGCTGCAGTTGTACAGGGCCTTGGTGGGACCACACCTTGAGTATTGTGTGCAGTTTTGGTCGCCTTATCTGAGGAAAGATGTTCTTGCCTTGGAGGGAGTGCAGCGAAGATTCACCAGACTGATACCTGGGATGGCAGGAATGACGTATGAGGAGAAATTGGGTCGATTAGGCTTATACTCACTGGAGTTTAGTAGAATGAGAGGGGATCTCATTGAAACTTATAAAATTCTAACAGGACTAGACAGACTAGATGCAGGAAGGATGTTCCCGATGGCCGGAGAGTCCAGAGCCAGGGGTCACAGTCTAAGGATAAGGGGTAAGCCATTTAGGACAGAGATGGGGAGGAATTTCTTCACCCAGAGTGGTGAACCTGTGGAATTCTCTACCACAGAAGGCAGTGGAGGCCAATTCATTAAATATATTCAAGAAGGAGTTAGATATATTTCTTAAGGCTAAAGGGATCAAGGGATATGGGGAGAAGGCAGGGACAGGGTACTGAATTTGGATGATCAGCCATGATCTCATTGAATGGCGAAGCAGGCTCGAGCGGCCGAATGGCCTACTCCCGCTTCTATCTTCTATGTTTCTATGGGTAGTCTGGTAGTGTTGCCTTTGGGCTGGAGGACAAGCAGGAGCAGCAAAGACAGGAGACAGCAGAAGCTGGAAAAAGAGGGAGGTGCAGGAGGGCACTTCGCAGGAGGCCATACGCACAGCAGGGATTCAGGGAGCACTTCTCATACCTCAACTTCACCGAGGAGCAATGGGTCAGGTATCTTGCTTCACCGAGCTATGTCACTTGTTGCAGCCACAACTCAAGCCTCAAACTAGGGCATGGCCAGCTCTGCCCTATTTATTGCAGGGTGCATGATCGCTCTGAATGTTACATAATGGCCCGTATTTTGCAGAAAATAACAGTGAGGCTATCAGCGCTCACAGTTATTAAAGAGTAAATTGGACAGCAACTTCCAGCGACCGCACACGCGCAGTGAAACGCAAAAATCAGGAAGTTGCTATCTGAATTGCCCTGCTCCTCTAGAAGCTTCGCTCCAACAGTATCTCGCTGAGAGACTCAGCATTGAAACACATGGAAGGAAGTGAAGTTGCTGTATTTACGTGATAGCTACCCAGTAAAATCGCCAAAAAAAGTTAGGGCTTGTCCATTCCAGTGTAAGTGTATTTTTAACAGTGTGATAAGTCTTAATTACTGCCAAACAACCTCTCTGGCATTGAAAATTAACTTTTACAAGTGTGGAGTCTCATTCCTTCAGATTGTAATTATTGTTGGAGATTTAAACAAATAAAAAAATGTAAATGATTTTTTTTTTACTTTTTCTTTCTGCCTCTTTTATCTCTGTCTTAATCACATCTTTCTTTCCCTCTCTTTATTTTGCTTTCTGTACATGATTTGGCATTGAATAAAATAGTCTAATTTACACTTCCTGGTTCAGACTCTGCGTGCCTTCTGGAAGAGGGGAAACGGAGGGCGGGGAAAGAGGGGAAAGGGAGGGCAGGGAAAGAGGGGAAAGGGAGGGTGGGGAAAGAGGGGAAAGGGAGGGCAGGGAAAGAGGGGAAAGGGAGGGCAGGGAAAGGGAGGGCGGGGAAGGCGGGGAAAGAGGGGAAAGGGAGGGCGGGGAAAGAGGGGAAACGGAGGGCGGGGAATCTGTAGGTGGGGAACAATTTGCAGAGAAATCAAAGGTGGGAGGAACTTTGATTTCACCAGTAACTAATGGTAATTCACTGAAATTGCATTGATAAATAATAGTAATACTGGTAAAACTCAGATTCCCATCATGACCAACTGTAATACAATAACTCACTGATAGTCTACACGTAACTGGAAGCAATAGGTGTAATGCCCCGATATCCTACCTGTAACTAGTAGTAATCCTATAACCCATGGGTATTTACCCTGAAACCTTAGCCAGTATCACTCTGCACTGTACAAGGTGCAGTCAGGCTCCCAGTCGGCCACTTTCAACAGGCCCCATGTAAAGGTGACAACTCTGAACTGGGAGCCTCAGTCAGAGCTGATCTGTACTTGGACTTCATACGTCAAAACCAGGTGGCGCAGACCAACCTGAACCAAACTACAAGATCGCAAATAGTGCAGCGGGGCTCAGTGTTTGAGGCAGTTGTCACAGGGTGCATTGTCCCAAGCTCTGCTCAGCACCAACATTTCTAAACCACTCCTTGAGCTCGGACTCGATAAACAAAAGGTTTTATTGAAATTACAGAACAGGAGGCAGCATTTCAGCCCCTGGTGCTGGTGCTCTGTCCCGTAACCCCATTCCCTCCCAAAGATCTTTTTATATTTCTCCTTTTCAAATACATATCCCATTCCCTTTGAAAAGAAGTTTTAATTCCTACCTCAACGGCCGCATGTGGTGAAGTATCCCATGGTCTAATAGCTCTCAGTTCAAGAACTTTCCTCCTCCCTTCCCCCTTGTTTCTTCCAGTGAAAATCCTTGTTTTCCATTCCCTAGTTCCCCATTCGTCCACCAATGGAAATAATCTTTCACTATTTATCCACAGTAAGGTCTCCGGGTTTCACTTAACCCTTTTCTGGCAGCTCCTCTCTCAGTGCTGCTCCCACTCACCACCTTGCTGCTACTGCTACCGGCTCTGAGAGAAATGTTGTTTCTTACACCCACCCACAACCCATTCCATTCCCCTCACTTGAGCCCCAATACCCCAACCACTAATCAACTTCTATCCCACCACCTCCCATCCCCTAATTCCCCATCTCTCTCCGAGCCCCCATTCTTTTCCCAGTCTCGCCCGCATTCCCCAGCCTCGCCCCCAATCCCGTCTTTCCACAGCCTCTCCCCCCAGCCCCCATTCTTTTTCCAACCTCTCCCCCGAGCCCCCATTCTTTTCCCAGCTTCTCCCCCAGCCCCATTCCCCATCCCCAGCCCCATTCCTCAATCCCTCCACCCCCAGCCCCATTCCCCAATCTCTCCCCCCCAGCCCCATTCCCCAATCTCTCCCCCCATTCCCCAATCTCTACCCCAGCCCCATTCCCCAATCTCTCCCCCAGCCCCATTCCCCAATCTCTCCTCCAGCCCCATTCCCCAATCTCTCCCCCAGCCCCATTCCCCAATCTCTCCCCCCAGCCCCATTCCCCAATCTCTCCCCCCCAGCCCCATTCCCCAATCTCTCCCCCCAGCCCCATTCCCCAATCTCTCCCGCAGCCCCATTCCCCAATCTCTCCCCCAGCCCCATTACCCCCCCAGCCCCATTCCCCAATCTCTCCCCCAGCCCCATTCCCCAATCTCTCCCCCAGCCCCATTCCCCAATCTCTCTCCCCCAGCCCCATTCCCCAATCTCTCTCCCCCCCAGCCCCATTCCCCAATCTCTCCCCACAGGCCCATTCCCCAATCTCTCTCCCCCCAGCCCCATTCCCCAATCTCTCTCCCCCCAGCCCCATTCCCCAATCTCTCCCCCCAGCCCCATTCCCCAATCTCTCCCCCCAGCCCCATTCCCCAATCTCTCCCCCCCAGCCCCATTCTCCAATCTCTCCCCCCAGCCCCATTCCCCAATCTCTCCCCCAGCCCCATTCCCCAATCTCTCCCCCAGCCCCATTCCCCAATCTCTCCCCCCCAGCCCCATTCCCCAATCTCTCCCCCCCAGCCCCATTCCTCAATTTCTCCCCCCAGCCCCATTCCCCAATCTCTCCCCCCGAGCCCCATTCCCCAATCTCTCTCCCCCCCAGCCCCATTCCCCAATCTCTCCCCCCCAGCCCCATTCTCCAATCTCTCCCCCCAGCCCCATTCCCCAATCTCTCCCCCAGGCCCATTCCCCAATCTCTCTCCCCCCAGCCCCATTCCCCAATCTCTCCCCCCCCAGCCCCATTACCGAATCTCTCCCCCAGCCCCATTCCCCAATCTCTTCCCCAGCCCCATTCCCCAATCTCTTCCCCAATCTCTTCCCCAGCCCCATTCCCCATTCTCTCCCCCCAGCCCCATTCCCCAATCTCTCCCCCAGGCCCATTCCCCAATCTCTCCCTCAGCCCCATTCCCCAATCTCTCCCCCATCCCCATTCCCCAATCTCTCCCCCATCCCCATTCCCCAATCTCTCCCCCAGCCCCATTCCCCAATCTCTCCCCCAGGCCCATTCCCCAATCTCTCCCCCCCAGCCCCATTCCCCAATCTCTCTCCCCCCAACCCCATTCCCCAATCTCTCCCCCCCAGCCCCATTCCCCAAGCTCTCGCCCAGCGCCATTCCCCAATCTCTCCCCCCCAGCCCCATTCCCCAATCTCTCCCCCATCCCCATTCCCCAATCTCTCCCCCATCCCCATTCCCCAATCTCTCCCCCAGCCCCATTCCCCAATCTCTCCCCCAGCGCCATTCCCCAATCTCTCCCCCCCAGCCCCATTCCCCAATCTCTCCCCCCCAGCCCCATTCCCCAATCTCTCCCCCCCAGCCCCATTCCCCAATCTCCCCCCAGCCCCATTCCCCAATCTCTCCCCCCAGCCCCATTCCCCAATCTCTCCCCCGCAGCCCCATTCCCCAATCTCTCCCCCCAGCCCCATTCCCCAATCTCTCCCCCCCAGCCCCATTCCCCAATCTCTCTCCCCCCAGCCCCATTCCCCAATCTCTCCCCCCCAGCCCCATTCCCCAATCTCTCCCCCAGCCCCATTCCCCAATCTCTCCCCCCCAGCCCCATTCCCCAATCTCTCCCCCCAGCTCCATTCCCCAATCTCTCCCCGCCAGCCCCATTTCCCAATCTCTCCCCCAGCCCCATTCCCCAATCTCTCCCCCAGGCCCATTCCCCAATCTCTCTCCCCCCAGCCCCATTCCCCAATCTCTCCCCCCAGCCCCATTCCCTCCCCCAGCCCCAATCTCTCTCCCCCCAGCCCCATTCCCCAATCTCTCCCCCCCCAGCCCCATTACCGAATCTCTCCCCCAGCCCCATTCCCCAATCTCTTCCCCAGCCCCATTCCCCAATCTCTTCCCCAGCCCCATTCCCCATTCTCTCCCCCCAGCCCCATTCCCCAATCTCTCCCCCCCAGCCCCATTCCTCAATTTCTCCCCCCAGCCCCATTCCCCAATCTCTCCCCCCAAGCCCCATTCCCCAATTTCTCTCCCCCCCAGCCCCATTCCCCAATCTCTCCCCCCCAGCCCCATTCTCCAATCTCTCCCCCCAGCCCCATTCCCCAATCTCTCCCCCAGGCCCATTCCCCAATCTCTCTCCCCCCAGCCCCATTCCCCAATCTCTCCCCCCCAGCCCCATTCCCCAATCTCTCCCCCCCAGCCCCATTCCCCAATCTCTCCCCCAGCCCCATTCCCCAATCTCTCCCCCCAGCCCCATTCCCTCCCCCAGCCCCAATCTCTCTCCCCCCAGCCCCATTCCCCAATCTCTCCCCCCCAGCCCCATTACCGAATCTCTCCCCCAGCCCCATTCCCCAATCTCTTCCCCAGCCCCATTCCCCAATCTCTTCCCCAATCTCTTCCCCAGCCCCATTCCCCATTCTCTCCCCCCAGCCCCATTCCCCAATCTCTCCCCCAGGCCCATTCCCCAATCTCTCCCCCAGCCCCATTCCCCAATCTCTCCCCCATCCCCATTCCCCAATCTCTCCCCCATCCCCATTCCCCAATCTCTCCCCCAGCCCCATTCCCCAATCTCTCCCCCCCAGCCCCATTCCCCAATCTCTCCCCCCCAGCCCCATTCCCCAATCTCTGCCCCCCAGCCCCATTCCCCAATCTCCCCCCAGCCCCATTCCCCAATCTCTCCCCCCCAGCCCCATTCCCCAATCTCTCCCCCGCAGCCCCATTCCCCAATCTCTCCCCCCAGCCCCATTCCCCAATCTCTCCCCGCCAGCCCCATTCCCCAATCTCTCTCCCCCCAGCCCCATTCCCCAATCTCTCCCCCCCAGCCCCATTCCCCAATCTCTCCCCCAGGCCCATTCCCCAATCTCTCCCCCCCAGCCCCATTCCCCAATCTCTCCCCCCAGCCCCATTCCCCAATCTCTCCCCGCCAGCCCCATTCCCCAATCTCTCCCCCAGCCCCATTCCCCAATCTCTCCCCCAGGCCCATTCCCCAATCTCTCCCCCCCAGCCCCATTCCCCAATCTCTCCCCCCCAGCCCCATTCCCCAATCTCTCCCCCCCAGCCCCATTCCCCAATCTCTCCCCCAGCCCCATTCCCCAATCTCTCCCCCCCAGCCCCATTCCCTCCCCCAGCCCCAATCTCTCTCCCCCCAGCCCCATTCCCCAATCTCTCCCCCCCCAGCCCCATTACCGAATCTCTCCCCCAGCCCCATTCCCCAATCTCTTCCCCAGCCCCATTCCCCAATCTCTTCCCCAATCTCTTCCCCAGCCCCATTCCCCATTCTCTCCCCCCAGCCCCATTCCCCAATCTCCCCCCCAGCCCCATTCCCCAATCTCTCCCCCGCAGCCCCATTCCCCAATCTCTCCCCCCAGCCCCATTCCCCAATCTCTCCCCCCCAGCCCCATTCCCCAATCTCTCTCCCCCCAGCCCCATTCCCCAATCTCTCCCCCCCAGCCCCATTCCCCAATCTCTCCCCCAGGCCCATTCCCCAATCTCTCCCCCCCAGCCCCATTCCCCAATCTCTCCCCCCAGCCCCATTCCCCAATCTCTCCCCGCCAGCCCCATTCCCCAATCTCTCCCCCAGCCCCATTCCCCAATCTCTCCCCCAGGCCCATTCCCCAATCTCTCCCCCCCAGCCCCATTCCCCAATCTCTCCCCCCCAGCCCCATTCCCCAATCTCTCCCCCCCAGCCCCATTCCCTCCCCCAGCCCCAATCTCTCTCCCCCCAGCCCCATTCCCCAATCTCTCCCCCCCCAGCCCCATTACCGAATCTCTCCCCCAGCCCCATTCCCCAATCTCTTCCCCAGCCCCATTCCCCAATCTCTTCCCCAATCTCTTCCCCAGCCCCATTCCCCATTCTCTCCCCCCAGCCCCATTCCCCAATCTCTCCCCCAGCCCCATTCCCCAATCTCTCCCCAGCCCCATTCCCCAATCTCTCCCCCATCCCCATTCCCCAATCTCTCCCCCGTCCCCATTCCCCAATCTCTCCCCCAGCCCCATTCCCCAATCTCTTCCCCAATCTCTTCCCCAGCCCCATTCCCCATTCTCTCCCCCCAGCCCCATTCCTCAATCTCTCCCCCCAGCCCCATTCCCCAATCTCTCCGCCAGCCCCATTCCCCAAGCTCTCGCCCAGCCCCATTCCGCAATCTCTCCCCCCCAGCCCCATTCCCCAATCTCTCCCCCAGCCCCATTCCCCAATCTCTCCCCCAGCCCCATTCCCCAATCTCTCCCCCAGCCCCATTCCCCAATCTCTCCCCCAGCCCCATTCCCCAATCTCTCCCCCAGCCCATTCCCCAATCTCTCCCCCCAGCCCCATTCCCCAATCTCTCCTCGAGCCCCATTCCCCAATCTCTCCCCCAGCCCCATTCCTCAATCTCTCCCCCCCAGCCCCTTTCCCCAATCTCTCCCCCAGCCCCATTCCCCAATCTCTCCCCCCAGCCCCATTCCCCAATCTCCGCCCCAGCCACATTCCCCAATCTCTCCCCCAGCCCCATTCCCCAATCTCTCTCCCCCCAGCCCCATTCCCCAATCTCTCCCCCAGCCCCATTCCCTAATCTCTCTCCCCCAGCCCCATTCCCCAATCTCTCCCCCCCAGCCTCATTCCCAATCTCTCCCCCAGCCCCATTCCCCAATCTCTTCCCCAATCTCTTCCCCAGCCCCATTCCCCATTCTCTCCCCCCAGCCCCATTCCCCAATCTCTCCCCCAGCCCCATTCCCCAATCTCTCTCCCCCAGTGCCCCATTCCCCAATCTCTCCCCAGCCCCATTCCCT
Source organism: Somniosus microcephalus (assembly GCF_052327205.1). Classification (NCBI taxonomy): domain Eukaryota; kingdom Metazoa; phylum Chordata; class Chondrichthyes; order Squaliformes; family Somniosidae; genus Somniosus; species Somniosus microcephalus. The sequence continues at coordinate 40,200,986 of NC_140992.1, read as the reverse complement.
AATCTCTTCCCCAATCTCTTCCCCAGCCCCATTCCCCATTCTCTCCCCCCAGCCCCATTCCCCAATCTCTCCCCCAGCCCCATTCCCCAATCTCTCCCCCAGCCCCATTCCCCAATCTCTCTCCGCCCAGCCCCATTCCCCAATCTCTCTCCCCAATCTCTTCCCCGGCCCCATTCCCCATTCTCTCCCCCCAGCCCCATTCCCCAATCTCTCCCCCAGCCCCATTCCCCAATCTCTCTCCCCCAGCCCCATTCCCCAATCTCTCTCCCCCCCAGCCCCATTCCCTGCCCCCAGCCCCATTCCCCAATCTCTCTCCCCCCCAGCCCCATCCCCCAATCTCTCTCCCCCCCAGCCCCATTCCCCAATCTCTCCCCACAGCCCCATTCCCCTATCTCTCCCCCAGCCCCATTCCCCTATCTCTCCCCCAGCCCCATTCCCCAATTTCTCCCCCAGCCCCATTCCCCAATCTCTGCCCCCCAGCCCCATTCCCCAATCTCTCCCCCAGCCCCATTCCCCAATCTCTTCCCCAATCTCTTCCCCAGCCCCATTCCCCATTCTCTCCCCCAGCCCCATTCCCCAATCTCTCCCCCAGCCCCATTCCCCAATCTCTCTCCCCCAGCGCCCCATTCCCCAATCTCTCCCCCAGCCCCATTCCCCAATCTCTTCCCCAGCCCCATTCCCCAATCTCTTCCCCAGCCCCATTCCCCAATCTCTTCCCCAATCTCTCCCCCCAGCCCCATTCCCCAATCTCTCCCCCAGCCCCATTCCCCAATCTCTCCCCCAGCCCCATTCCCCAATCTCTCTCCCCCAGCGCCCCATTCCCTAATCTCTCCCCCAGCCCCATTCCCCAATCTCTTCCCCAATCTCCCCCCAGCCCCATTCCCCAATCTCTCTCCCCCCAGCCCCATTCCCCAATCTCTCTCCCCCAGCCCCATTCCCCAATCTCTCTCCCCCCAGCCCCATTCCCCAATCTCTCTCCCCCCAGCCCCATTCCCCAATCTCTCTCCCCCCAGCCCCATTCCCCAATCTCTCTACCCCCAGCCCCCCAAAACACGACTTAAACTTTAAATAAAATTTTAAAAAACATCCCAATCATTAAATGAAGTATAAATAAGTTTAAAAAAATAATTTAAACAATAATTTTTTTGTTGAAAAAAATAAATTTTTAATAAAAAGGGCCTTGTTGAGATAGCGCGGCAAACGTGGGAGTCGAGACCAGAGTTGGTGAAACACAACTGCTTTAATCTACATCATGGCAAAGAGAGAGTTTGAAAAGCCCGCGCAACCACTTAAATACTCCCCAGACAGGAAGTGCTCCCGGCAGCCTGTCCCTGTGGGAAACAAGTTGCCGGAGGAAAGGGCCCCCGGCTGGGGGCGGCTGCTGCCGGCAGTGCGCCTGCGTAAACTGTCCGTGCCGCCGTGAGCGGATTATGTCCAATGGTGGCGTGTCGCCACAGAGCTCCCCCCAGAATCCGCTTAGGAGGAGTGGACGAGTCGTGACGGTGGTCTAATGGTTCTGCCGGAGCGGCTCTGAGTGGTCGCCGGTCTAGTTGGTGGGGCCGGGCGGTTCGCCGCCGGCTGTGCTGGCTTGCTGGCGGGACGGCCTCTAGTTGGAGGTCGGGCCACGGGGACCTGTTCCCCTGGTTCTGTGTGTGCTGGTTTGAGCCAGTCGATGGAGACTGTTTCAACCCTGTCGCCGAGTCGCAGCTTGAAGACCTTGTCCCCGGTTTGTAGTACCTCGTACGGTCCGTCGTACGGGGGTCGCAGGGGTCCGCGGTGCGCGTCGTGTCGCACGAAGACGAAGCGTGCCTGCTGTAAGTTTGGTGGGACGTGAGGTGCGAGTTCGCCGTGTCGGTTGACCGGAAGTGGGGCGAACTGTTGAGCGGAAGAGAAAGAGTTGAGCCACTGCTGTTCGGCAGACCAAGGCGTGGTAGCCTCCGGGAGGAATTCGCCTGGTACGCGCAGCGGTTGTCCATAGACTAACTCCGCTGCTGAGGACTGGAGGTCTTCCTTGACCGCGGTGCGTAGGCCTAGTAGCACCCACGGTAGGCGGTCAGTCCAGGTACTGTCCTGCAGGCCGGCGCGGAGTGAGGCCTTGAGTGACCTGTGGAAGCGTTCACAAAGCCCGTTGGCCTGCAGGTGGTACGCCGTGTTTCGGTGGAGCGTCACCCCGAGGTTGTGTGCTGTGGCCGTCCAGAGTTCGGAGGTGAACTGGGCGCCTCTGTCGGAGGTTATGTCGGCCGGTACGCCGAACCTCGCGACCCAGGTGTTAACGAACGCCCTGGCGATGTCGGCTGTGGTGGTGGAGGTCAGCGGCACTGCCTCAGGCCAGCGTGTGTAGCGGTCGACCATCGTGAGGAGATAAGTTTGGCCTTGTGATGGCGGCAGAGGACCGACGATGTCGACATGTACGTGGTCGAAGCGACGGCTGGGTACCTCGAAGTCTCCCAGGGGTGCTTTTGTGTGCAGCTGTACCTTAGCCCGTTGGCAGGTGAGGCAGGAGGTGGCCCAAGTCCGAACATCTTTGCTGAGGCCGCGCCAGACGAAGCGCTGGGAGAGGAGTTTGACGGATGCGCGGGAACCCGGATGGGAGAGCCCATGGAGCGCATCGAAGATGCGGCGGCGCCAGGTTGCAGGGACGACCGGCCTGGGTTGGCCGAGTGAGACGTCGCAAGTGACTGCCGTGGCTTCGGGCCCGTGCGCGACCTTGGCTAGGCGTAGCCCTGGCAGGCTGGTAGCCGCCGAGAGGAGGTCTGGGTCCGTGAGCTGGGCTGCTGCTAGTTGCGCGTAGTCGACCGCGAGGTGATTCGCGCAGATGGCGGGACGGGAAAGGCAGTCGGCGACAACGTTGTCTCTACCGGAGATGTGCTGGATGTCCGTGGTAAACTCGGACACGGCCGCGAGCTGGCGTTGCTGCCTAGCGGACCAGGGTTCGGTGTGCTTGGCCACCACGTATGTGAGCGGCTTGTGGTCCACGTACGTGGTAAAGGGACGGCCCTCCAGGAGGAACCTGAAATGGCGGACCGACAGGTGGAGCGCGAGGAGCTCGCGGTCGAAAGTAGAGTATTTGACCTCCGGGGGGCGCAGTTGACGGCTGTAGAAGGCAAGTGGCTGCCACGCGCCATTGACCCACTGCTTGAACACGGCTCCGACCGTGTGGTCGGAGGCGTCGGTGGTGAGCGCGACCCGGGCATCGGCCCTCGGGTGCGCGAGCAGGGTGGCGTCGGCGAGCGCGTTTTTGGTGGCGTCGAAGGCGGCTGACGTGTCAGTGGTCCAGGCTACGGCCATCTTGCCAGATTTACCTCGGAGGGAGTCGTATAGGGGCTTCATGAGGGCTGCTGCTCTGGGGATGAACCTGTTGTAGAAGTTCACCATCCCGAGGAACTCCTGGAGGCCCTTGATGGTTTTGGGGCGGGGGAATTGCTGGACGGCCTGCACCTTGTTGGGCAGGGGGATGGCCCCAGCAGGGGTGATGTGGTGGACGAGAAAATCGATCTCGGCTAGGCCGAATTGGCACTTCGCCGGGCTGAGGATGAGCCCGTGTTGGGCTAGGCGCCCGAACAGGATGCGAAGGTGTTCGAGGTGTTCCTGTTGGGAGGAGCTGGCCACAAGAATGTCGTCTAGATAGACGAATAGGAAGTTCAGGTCCCGGAGGACTGAGTCCATAAGGCGCTGGAAAGCCTGGGCTGCATTCTTGAGGCTGAAGGGCATTCTCAGGAACTCGAACAGGCCGAATGGGGTGATGACGGCCGTTTTGGGGATGTCCGCGGGGTGTACGGGGACTTGGTGGTAACCGCGCACCAGGTCGACCTTGGAAAAGACGGTTCGTCCGGCCAGTCGGGCCGAGAAGTCCTGGATGTGCGGCACCGTGTATCGGTCGGGGGTGGTGGCATCGTTGAGGCGGCGGTAGTCCCCACAGGGGCGCCAGCCTCCGCCGGGCTTGGGGGCGATGTGGAGGGGCGAGGCCCAAGGACTGCTGGAGCGGCGGATGATGCCGAGTTGCTCCATGGTGGTGAACTCGGCCCGCGCGATTTCCAGATTGGCCGGGTTGAGTCTGCGGGCATGGGCAGAGACCGGGGGGCCGGTGGTGGGGATATAGTGCTCCACACCGTGTTTGGCGGCTTTGGCCGAAAAGGTCGGGTTGGTGAGGGCGGGAAACTCGGCTAGAAGTGCCGAGTAGTCGCCCGTGGCTCTGGCGAGGCAGTAGGTCGTCAGGCCGGCCGAAGGGGCTGGGGTGAATGCGCCAGGGATGGGGGCCATAGTGTTGATGTCGACGAGTCGGTGCCTCGGAATGTCGACAAGGAGGCCGTGGGCGTGTAGGAAGTCAGCGCCGAGGAGTGGGCAGAGGACCTTGCCTGTGAGGAACTCCCAGCGGTAGCGGCGGCCTGCGAGGTCGATCGTGACCATGCGGGTGCCGTATGTGCGGATGTCAGAGCCATTGGCTGCAGCCAGCATGATATCCCGTGCGCCGCGTTGGATTTCGAGGGCGGAGGCGGGGGTGATGCTATGCTGGGCTCCTGTGTCACACAGAAATCGGCGGTTGGTGCTGTCGTCGGTGACGTACAGTAGGGGCCCCTTTTGCCCCGCGGCCATCGTGGGGGCCAGTGCGGGGGGGGGTTTGAAAGTGCACGGTGGCGTGCAGCGTTGGGCCCTAGTGCCAAAACGGGTGTGGTAGTGGCAGTGACCCCGGAGTGGAAGGGCGGTCGGGCCTAGTGGGCCGGGGAGACCACGTGGTCGTTGCCGTGAGGTCGGGCGCGACGTCGCGGGCGGTCTGCGCGGAGAGCAGCCGTTCGGCCTTTTCGGCTATCTCATTCAGGTCCGTGGAGTCAGACTCCACAATGAGCGGGCGGTTGCTGGCGGGGAGCTGCCGAATGAAAAGCGTGCGAAAGAGGGCGCTGGGGTTTTTGTCGTCTGAGAGGGACAGCATGTGGGAAAGCAGGTCCGACAGTGAAGCGTCACCAAGGCCTGGGAGGTCGAGGAGTTGGCAGTTGCGCTGGTAAGAGGGCGCCTGAAACTTTTTAAGAAGCGCAGCCTTCAGATGTTCATACTTGCCTTCCACTGGTGGATCCTGCAGCACTGCCCAAACCTTGGGAACTGTGGCGTAGGTGAGAGAGGCGACGAGGTAGTCGTACTTCGTGGCGTCGACTGTAATGCTTCTCAGCCGGAATCTGGACTCTGCTTGAACGAACCAGGCCTCGGCCAGGTTCTCCCAAAAGTCCGGTAGTTTAACCGTGACTGCATTTGTATCCGCCATGCTAGCTTAGGATTCGTCCTGAGCGTCGGGGTCACCAGTGTTGAGATACCGCGGCAAACGTGGGAGTCGAGACCAGAGTTGGTGAAACACAACTGCTTTAATCTACATCATGGCAAAGAGAGAGCTTGAAAAGCCCGCGCAACCACTTAAATACTCCCCAGACAGGAAGTGCTCCCGGCAGCCTGTCCCTGTGGGAAACAAGTTGCCGGAGGAAAGGGCCCCCGGCTGGGGGCGGCTGCTGCCGGCAGTGCGCCTGCGTAAACTGTCCGTGCCGCCGTGAGCGGATTATGTCCAATGGTGGCGTGTCGCCACAGTCTAAAACTAAACTTACCTTATTGTAGATTGTTTAAAATACTAAACCTGTGGGAAAAAAATGTCTAAATTGCACTAAAACACCACTTACCTGTAAAAATAAATACTTACGTGTGCTTTTTACAAGCGTAAAGACCGGAGGCCTTTACACATGCGCAAATCCCCCAAAACAGAGGAAATCCAAGACGCACGCACTGCCCCCTACAGCGCACGCGCTAGCCTCTTCACCTCTTGGGTTAGAGGAGAGGAAATGCCGGTTTTCAGCGCATGCGCTGTGCATGCTGAAAACCGGCATTTCCTCCGGCCAGACGCGTGAGTACCCCTTCCGTACTCACGCATTTGGGGAGGAATTACTGCCCCACTGTGTTTAATCGGAGTTTAGGACGGAATATAACACACTAGTAATACATATGACCGTGACAAGCAGTTGGCATCAGACAGACGGCTGGCGTGCGTGAACAGTTCCCTGACTTGTGGCCTCTCTTCCTTTTATCTATGACTGGTGAGCATGGGATCACTTTCGAAAGAGCACTTGACCAGCCCAACCTTTGCTTAGTTCTTCCCTCCACCATCTTCCCTCCACTGTCTGTGTGGGCAAGCCCTTGGGGTGTTATTTTTATTCTCTTTTTAGGGGTGGGCCTGAGGCCAAATTATTGACAAGACCATTTAACCTATAGAGGTTCCCCTAAAACCTCATCACCCAAAGTTCTTTGTCTCGATTCTTGGAAGAAAGCCCTCCCCAAAAGGTGTTTTATGATCTCATCCAATTTATCTTTCTTGTTTTTACATTTTGAAGGTTCCTCCATTGGAATTCGTCTTATCGCTCTTTGCCACCATCCTCCCGGGTACAACTGATACTAGGCCTGGCCTTCAATCAAGATGCCCAAGCCAGAGCTGTCTTGCTCATCCTGCTGTTATCCAAACTATCTCCCTTTAATCTAACAGACTGTTCCATCCTGAGATGGATACCTTAACTTCCCTAAATTCCTTTTATTCTATGTCTTTCAACTAACTAACTTTTAATTATCTTCGCAGCCAGTTCTGCGAAACAAACTCCAAATTCTATCTGTAGAGATTATATTATGGTTATTAGTAATAATGGAAAAAACATAGGTTTGGCCTTCATTGGCCAAATTAAAGATACATTAACAAAGTCAAAACCCTAACTTACAAACAACAGACAGCTAGCCTGGCAGGGCAAGGCCATGCTATTGGCCCCTATGTGGGATGTTTATGCCTCATCTAATCTAACTAACTGAAGACATTTTGTCTCAAATTCTAATATGAGTTTTCCAGGAAAACGAAACTTATACATTAACCCCTTGTCTCGAGCAGAAACATACAATCATTTAAACAAGTATTATTCGTATAGCCATATACATTTTTAGGCACTCCTAGTTTCTAACAACACTCTGACTAATAATGCTTATTATTGGTGATAAACCCATTTTCAGATGTATGAATCAAACTGGACCAAGATTCCACTCTTAAATACATCAAGGACTATTTCTAAAAGCAAAAAAAGTTTTTAAAAATTATGTTCTAAAACATTGCCCGATTGCACTGGTTCATGGCAGATTTTATGTTTGGTGATATGCAAATGAGTTTGAGCAGAAACTTGGAAAAAAAACACTTCTGAAAACAAGTGCAATTTTGGGCCTGGATGACCGATTGCGCCCAAGGTGGAAACTCTACCCCTTTTAGACTGGGTTATGTTAGATGTTGCAAAGCAAATTAATTCAGGCATCAGATGTGAAACTTTAGACATAAATGGTAAATCCAGAACTAATTTTCATATATAAATCTATATATTGCATGTGTACGTGAGACAGAGAGAAAGGCAAGATATGTATGATTCTATAGGTTACATATTGGAATTTTTTGATACAGTATTTTGGGTATTATGTGGAATTTAGTGTTTATACTTCTTACATGCTGTACTTAATTCATAAAAAGTCCATTAATAATAAAATAGCCCATTAATTAACAAAGTTTCACTTTTATGCAATTATATTAACCAAATAGCAATCACAAACCATATACAACTCAAATAATGTGGGTGAAATCACATTTTTAAAATTATGTTGGGATCTGCTCACCCTAAACAACTTCAGAGCAAACTATACTGCAAATGAGTTGCTATATCTTTCTGTAAACTTATGCTCTGTATTTTGATAAGCAATTATTGACCCTTTTAACTGTAACACTGTCAGTTTCGGGACATTTTTATTTATTCATTCATGGGATGTGGGCATTGATGGCAAAGCCAACATTTATTGCCCATCCCTAATTGCCCTTGAGAAGGTGGGGGTGAGCCGCCTTCTTGAACCGCTGCAGTCCGTGTGGTGAAGGTACTCCCACAGTGCTGTTACCGAGGGAGTTCCAGGATTTTGACCCAGCGACGATGAAGGGTCGGCGATAGGATGGTGTGTAACTTGGCGGGGAACTTGGAGGTGACAGTGTTCGCACACGCCTGCTGCCCTTGTCCTTCTAGGTGGTAGAGGTCTTGGGGTTGGAGCGATGCTGTCAAAGAAGTTTTGGTGAGTTGCTGCAGTGCATCTCATAGATGGTACACACTGCAGCCACGGTGTGCCAGTGGTGGAGGGAGTGAATGTTTAAGATGGTGGATGGGGTGCCAATCAAGCGGGCTACTTTTTCCTGGATGGTATTGAGCTTCTTGAGTGTTGTTGGAGCTGCACTCATCCAGGCAGCGGAGAGTATTCCATCACACTCCTGATTTGTGCCTTATAGAAGGGTCAATAAAAACTTAGCAAATTACAGAACATGAGTTTACAGAAAGGCTTTGGGGAGTCAGGAGGTAGGTCACTCCCCGTAGAATACCCAGCCTCTGACTTGCTGTTGTAGCTGCAGTATTTCTGTGGCTTGTCCAATTAAGTTTCTGAGGTAAGGTATAAATTAAAGTTTAACGTCTTACAAATTCATACACACGAAATAATTCTCAAGATGCAGCATAAAAGTGTTTAACTATCCAACCCTTCCCTCCACACACACTTTGGCCACAGTAAATCTGACGGGAACAATGGAAACCAGATTCGATAAAGTCTTAAGTGAGATGTCACTCCATGAATCTCCTTTAGTAAGTGTGGTTGGTAAATATAACAAATCAAAAATCTTACTGTTAGACTTAAAGTAAGTAAAGGAGTTTGGGGAGTGAATCAGACGTTTACTCGCACAGGGGAAGCGAATCACTCACACAAATTATTATGCTAAATAAAACCGGTCTGACACTGCCACACACACAAAGGAGTAGGAGATAGGGGACGAACAATGAGAGACACAAACCCCGCCTCTATTCCTTCATCATTAATATAAATGATCAACCCGGAAAAAAAGTCTCAACTCGGCATAACAGCCAGGTGCACCTGCTAACTCGTTTCAGATAATACTGTTGCTTATTTCTAGCACTTCAATAGACAGAACGTTTGAGAAGAGTTGGAGTATACCGAGGCAGGGTCAAGATGTGGCTTTACTGCATTCTCTTATTTGCCATGGCTCAGGAACCATATAGGGTTGCCTGCGAGTGCGCCACTCAGGGTAAGAATGAATTATGTTGGAAACTGTAAAAGTCGTTGAGTAATTAATGCTTTGAATAAGTACATTTTGTCTTCAGTTTCACATCTTAAAAGTGTGCCGACCATTTCTGGGAAATATTTTTTGAAAATAATTAATTAGTATTCTTCAGAGTCATTCATTGAACAGCCTCAGTTCTCAATTCCGGGATTTCTCAACAGTTTGCATTGGTTTGGGGTTTTTTTTGGTATAATTTCTCGAAGATTCATGTTCTGAAAAGTCTCCAATAATGTTTAAAATGCACTAAAGAACAAACAGAAAACAAATGTTTTAATGAAAAGCAACTATCTGGAACTAATTAGGCGGTAGCAATGTTATCTCAGACTAGATATTCCCCGAATTTTTTTTTATTCAGTTATTTATTATTCCCATTTTGTAGCGATTATTTTTGATGGATTCCACTCTGAACAGTTCTAATTTTATTAGTCTGATCCTGCCATTTTAGTGCACTCGACAGTGTGAAGGGACAATTCGCAGTTATTAACAGTCTTATGTTCATAGTTATATACTAATATTTTGACATCGTTCCTTACTCAAAGCAGAGCGCTGTTTGCCTGAGTGCGATTGTCTAAAAGCCATTTTTAATAATTAAGCAATAATTACAGTTAGCCTGGAACTGGTGTGAAGTCAGAACACCACTTCTGGTAAAGCGATTTCGATTCTAATCAGCTGACGAAGAAATTCAGTTAAATTACAGATTGGCCCAGAACTTGCGGTCCTGATGACGGTGAACTGGCAGCGTTCGCCGTCATGTCGCCTTTGAAACTGACTGCAACATCAGGATTTAGCGCCTGTGCAGCCCAACGCGGAAATCCTGAAGTTGCGGTCCGTCATTCACTGCTGCTCCACAGGTTGCGCTGTGGAAAGCCCACCCCCACCGCCGGCAACCAGTGAAATCACTGATCTGAAGAAAACTTCCCCTTTTCTGAACAAATATCCCTGTTAGAAACCCCATAAAAAGTTAAACCCATTCAAATGAGATGTAACCCTGGGTTTCTAATGGCGATCTGAGTAATAACTACTGATAAACAACCATTCTGGCCCTGAAAAACTAATTTTATATTGGTGGAATGTCAAATTTCGCAATTAACTTAAAAATTATTAGATTTTAAAATTAATAATTAAAAAAAAAAATTGTTATAATATTTCAGCTTCTACCTTAACCCAATGTGTATGTCCCAATCTTTATTTTGCTCTCTGTAAATTTTAAAAAATGTGATTGATTATTAGTGCTTTCTATTTCCTGGTTCCCTGTCTGAAAATTCTGCAATGTGATTGGCTGCCTTGACAGCTTGTTGATGTCACAGCAGCTCGCACTATGGAATTCCCACCATACTACATTGATTTCAACTGCACGTTGGAAAAGTCGAACTTCTCGTGATCTCTGTGGGGAGTTTACTTCGGGGCCAGCAGCGACTGCCTTTGCTTCGTCGCTGACTGCAAACTACAGGCCAATATATGTTGGTATAGTGCAAAAATATTGAATTGATGAAAATTGTGCATTATAACTGGGCCATATTACAGTATATCTATTTTCTTGTTGGCAGGTGGTTTAATGGTCATGACCAATAATCAGGCTATACAAATGCTCATTTAAAAAAATGGGCTAATTAGATACTTAAAACATTATTTAAATATAATCGAAATGGAGAAAATGTTATCACTGAAGTCCTTGACCTTAGTACGACAATAGAAGACTACAAGTAAAAGCAAGGCAGGTCTTTCCAAGGACTAAAGCAAAATTGGCAGATAAGTCACCACACAGTGCACTCACTCACAGATTGAGTTTCAATAAAGTCATATTAGGAGGTGCATGTTTGGTATTCAGCCTGATGAGGCTGATGAATTCCCACTCTTGAGTTGTATAATACTGTTTCAAGGGGAGTTGAAAATAGTGAAGGCCTGTTTTAACCAGATTAACTTACTGAGGCTAAATTCGATAGCTCCCGAAAACGGGCGCGGGGATCGTGATGCATGATTAACCTGTGCCCGTTGCTTCTGATGCAGACAATACGCCAACTTCGTACTGCCTGCTGATTAACATGATTGCAGCATGCAGCCAACGCTAACCACGCTGTTGATTGGCTGCACACATCAGCAGGGGGCCCAAAATCATACCTTGCTAGCATTACTTAAAGCTAACCTGCACTGCTTAAAGCTAGCCTGCGTCTCTTAAAATGGAGGTGCATTGTTGGTGGAGCAGGTGCTGGGAGTCAAGGTTGACGAGATTCTGACCTGGGAAAGAGTGAGGAATTGCACAACAGGGGAGAGAGTGGGCTCCAAGGTTTTCCGAAGCTGCACTGGAGGTCTTGGTGGAGGAGGTGGAAAGGAGGAGAAATGTGTTGTATCCGCAGAGGGCCAGGAGGCCCTCCAGACACATGCTGAAAAGGCAGTGGAAGCAGATAGCCGTGGAGGTCAATTCCCCAAGGACCTGGATGCAGGGCCGCAAGACGTTCAATGGCCTCACATGAGTGGTCAAGGTCAGTGAATACATCTACAAATGCCATATCCCACCAACTGCACCACTAACCTCAGACACTCTTCAATTCACCACACCCCTATCACTCACCTACCAACAATCTCTACCAATCAGGACTCATACCTAACATTCTTAGCTTCTCCTCGCTCTCACACACTTAGCACTGCTGCAAACCTCAACCTACATTTCACAACCAGCTATTCAATCATGATAGCCGCATCACCCAAACAGATTGCACCACACTCATTGACACACTTCCCTCTCTCTTGCAGGACAAGGTGGTGCACAAGGCAGCAGGAGCTAACCAGCGGGGGACAGGCATGCCTGCATCTCCTAACCCTCATGGAGGAGACGGTGTAGGCCATTATTGGGATGGTCATTGCTGAGGCCGTGGCCCGCAGCGTGGCTGAAATCATAGAAAATGATGGTATCCTCATACCTAATTCTCCTTCTCACATCCCACTTCCCCCTCATCCAACAATCTCTTCTGATTTACAAACTGCAGATGGTGTAAGCATGCATCTCTTACTCCCCCCCCCCCCACCCTCCCCTCACCACAACCTTAACTTTGTGCATTTCTCCTTTCAGATACCCAAGAACTGCAAGCTGGCCAGGCAATGGTGGAAGAGCAACAGGTAGAAGAGCAAGAAGATAGTGATGATAAAGAAACACTGTCACTCGATTTCACGCTCGCAGCCACCTCTCAGATACTGACAGTGCGTGTAATTTAGAGGATAGCACAGTGGCGGGATCTGCACTTGGTGAGACACTGGGCACGAGTGACCTACAGCCTGGGCAGGGGGCAAGGACAGTGCAGGTGCCAGCTTTTCAGAAGGCAAGGTGGCACATGAGTTCCGCTTCAGAGGACTCAGATGAGCACTTCGATGGGGCAGGCTACAGAAGAAGGCTGATGGATATGCACAATGAAATGCTTGGTGCATTGGGAAGCCTGCCAGAAAGCCTGTGTGCAATGTCAAGGTGCATGGAGGAGTCAGCCCCAACTTGGCACAGGGCTTTTCGCAGAGCTTGGAGCTCATCCATTCTAGCATGATGGCTGATGTCTCAGCTTCCATTGCAGCATAAGCAGCATCCACCCAACATCTGAGTGATGCAGTGGAAGCTCAGACTGCTGTCATCAAGCTTTCAGTTTTCAAAGGGGCTTGCAGAGTGTCACAGCAGTCCAGCAATCTGTCCTCCAACAGATTACTAGGATTGCTGAGGTGCTGCCCTGGGGGAGTGGCAGTGGCTCCATGGAGCACAGACCTGCTGTCCTCTCTCAGGATGACGGCGTTCATCCTCCCACCCCTGTAACTCCCCCAATGCTCTTGTTGTAGCCTCTCAGCCAGCCAGTTCAGACTGCTGCCGCCCATGCCGAGATGGTGCAGTCTGCAGCCGGACCTTCTAGGCCCAGAGCTGCTCAAGTTCGTCCTCGAATGCCATCTGCAGTCTCCTCCACTGAAAGTCAGCAGCCCTCCACCAGCCATGTTGTAGCCACTGGGGTAGTACTGCGTAGGAGCACTAGGACAGGCAAAGGCACACGGAAGACAGGCACTAAGGGAATGCACAAGAGTGATTAATTTACCTTTGTATGCAATATGGCAAGATTTCATTTATAAATTTGGTTCGGAATGTTTATTTTGTGTTGGCTTTTATTTTTGCATGTGGCCAAGTGGACGCTGTGACGGTCAGTGACAGAGGGAAGGTAAGCTGTGGGACTGTTGGTGAATGTGGGGTTACGTTTACTGGTATCACACTCGAATGAGTTCTTCCCGGACAACCCAGCCAGAAATAGGCTGTCTAGGTTGCCTCTTCCCTTCCTCCTCCTCATACTCCACAACTGTTTTCGTATAGCTGGCGGCAAGGGCTGTGCCCTCATGATGGCGAGGTTGTGCAGCATGCAGCAGACCACCACGAATTTTGGACATTCTGCTGAGTACTGCAGAGCTCCTCTGGAGCGATCCAGGCAGCAGAAGCAATGTTTCAGCACACCAATGGTCTTCTCTATCACATTTCTTGTGGTAGCATGGCTTTCATTGTATGCATACTGCCCACGAGTGCGTGGGTTGTGCACCAGAGTCATCAGCCATGTTGTTAGTGGACAGCCCTTGTCGCCCAGTAGCCATTCTTTGGTTTGGTGTGGTGGCTCAAACAAAGATGGCACAGCGACTGCCGCAGAATGAAGGCATCATGACTGCTGCCAGGATACTGGGCATTGACTTGCATGATGCACTGCCTATGGTTGCACACCAGCTGCACGTTTAGGGAGTGGAATCCCTTTCGGTTCCGGTACATGACAGAGTTGACATGCAGTGCCCGCAAAATGACATCTGTGTAATCAATGGCACCCTGCACCATGGGGAAGCCTGCAATCCTAGTGAAGCCGTGAGCTTGCTCTGCCTGCTGGTCTCTGGTAAGAGAAAATGAAATGTAGTCAGCTCTCTTTAAATACAAAGCCTCAGTGACCTCCCTTACACAACAGTGGTGAGCGAGAGTAAGATGTTGCAAATATCTCCAGATTCAGCCTGGAAGGAGCCCGACACAGAAAAGTTTATCGATACGTTCATCTTCACAGCCACTGGCAATACAGTCCTCGCTTTCTCTGAGATTGTCGTTCTGGCTGCAGCAGATGCCAGATTTCATCGAGGACATATTTACTGAAGCACAGATGTCTCACACATTGTTCCTCACTGAAATTCAGGTAGGCAAATTGCTCCCTGAACACCCTGGGCGGATATGGCCTCCTGTTGAGAGCACTTCTCCTCCTCCTCCTCCCCGCTCTTCCAGCAGCTTGTCCTGCTCTGCGTGCCCTCTGCTCATTCTCCAAGTCATGCTGTATTCCAAGGGGAATGTCTACTAGTGCACCCATATGTCTCAGCTAGTGGTTCGTGCAGAATCCTTTAAATCAGGAAAAAGTCCTTCAGCACCTACTACACCATTTCCTGTAGACTTTATCAACTTTAAACAACTATAGAAAGCAGCAAACACTTGTAGAATCATAGCAACAGCCAGTTGACATCAATCAGCAACTAACCTGAAAGTAGGTGATGATCCTTTTAAATAGCACTGGTGAGGTGTCCTTCCTGCTGCTGAACATGTGAGCTTTGGAGAGGGTGTTAGCTGGAGCGTTGAGTTCCAAAATGACAGTGCTGGCATCAAATCGGAGTTGCACACTGATTGACGTCATGATCTGCCTACTCTGCATACTTCTAGTAGACGCTCGCTGCGTATGCTAACATCCTCACCAAGATGACATCTAGTGCAACTCATACCAGAAGTGTGCGTGTGTGCTGCGGACATCATTTTGGACCTCCAAGGGCCCTCGTAGTGCCCAAAAAACAGGCGCTACGGATCTGAATTTTGCCCCAAGAGTATTATTGTTAGTCATGAATGATGTTGGTTTAAGAAAGTCAACACTAACCAACACTATGTGTTCTAGTTTTCTGTTTGGCATAATTTTGTAATAGTCTGATATTTTGGTGAACTGTAAAAAAAAATTGTGATGGTAAGCCTTAGAAATGCAGAGCAGAAATACCAAAATGGGAAATAACAAAACTAAGAGGAAGGGAATCTGTGATAGAGAATTATCCTAAAGATAATTCACATGTTTTCTAAATTTTCCCAATGATGGAATTCTTATCCACAATATGTACAGCCTCTGAATTGCACAATGGAACTGGTCAGGTAAATAGTTCATCTATTTAATACATTGGTGGCTGGTATAAAATGTGTGCTTTACTGGAACATTATTGCTTTAATGCAAGCTCTCAAAAAGGAAAGCTATAATCATTCTGATTATGTCCAGCTGGGAACATTACATTTAGTAAAACTACCAAAGGACTTTTAATTATTCTGATAGACAAAAATGATTTATCTTTTCACTATTAATTTTACACAGGAATAATCCCAAGACTATTTGTCCTTAAAATACTTTTGCTTTTCTTATTATTTGTTATATCTTCCTGTGCTTTCGATAGACTCTGGAACGGTACCCATGGATTGGTGGATAGCTAATGTTACCCCACTATTCAAAAAAGGTGGTAGAGAAAAGGCGGGGAATTATAGACCGGTAAGCTTGACATCGGTAGTGGGGAAAATGCTAGAATCCATTATAAAAGATGTAATAGCAGAGCACTTGGAAAGCAGTGACTGGATCGGACAAAGTCAACATGGATTTACAAAAGGTAAATCATGCTTGACTAATCTACTGGAATTTTTTGAGGATGTAACTGGTAAAATAGATGAGGGAGAACCAGTGGATGTGGTGTATTTGGACTTTCAGAAGGCTTTCGATAAGGTCCCGCATAAGAGATTAGCATGCAAAATTAAGGCACATGGGATTGGAGACAAGGTATTGACTTGGATAGAGAACTGGTTGACGGACAGAAAGCAAAGAGTTGGAATAAACGGGTCGTTTTCCGAGTGGCAGGCAGTGACTAGTGGGGTACCGCAAGGATCGGTCCTAGGACCCCAGCTGTTCACAATATATATTAATGATCTGGACGAGGGAATTGGATGTAATATCTCCAAATTTGCAGATGACACAAAGCTGGGTGGGAGGGTATGCTGTGAGGAGGATGTCGTGAAACTCCAGTACGATTTGGACAGGTTGGGTGATTGGGCAGAAACATGGCAAATGCACTATAATGTGGATAAATGTGAGGTTATCCACTTTGGTGGCAAAAACAGGAAGGCAGATTATTATTTGAATGGCAATAGATTGGGAGAAGGGGAAGTGCAAAGAGACCTGGGTGTTCTTGTGCACCAGTCGCTGAAGGTAAGCATGCAGGTGCAGCAGGCGGTTAAGAAGGCAAATGGTATGTTGGCCTTCGTAGCAAGAGGGTTCGAGTACAAGAACAAGGATGTCTTGCTGCAGTTGTACAGGGCCTTGGTGAGACCACACCTTGAGTATTGTGTGCAGTTTTGGTCGCCTTACCTGAGGAAGGACGTTCTTGCCATGGAAGGAGTGCAGCGAAGATTCACCAGGCTGATACCTGGGATGGCAGGAATGACGTATGAGGAGAGATTGTGTCGATTGGGCTTATACTCACTGGAGTTTAGAAGATTGAGAGGGGATCTCATCGAAACCTATAAAATTCTGTCAGGCCTGGACAGACTAGATGCAGGAAGGATGTTTCTGATGGCCGGGGAGTCCAGAACCAGGGGTCATAGTCTAAGGATAAGGGGTAAGCCATTTAGGACTGAAATGAGGAGGAATTTCTTCACCCAGAGAGTGGTGAACCTGTGGAATTCTCTGCCACAGAGGGCGGTGGAGGCCAGTTCATTAAGTATATTCAAGAAAGAGTTAGATATATTTCTTAAGGCTAAAGGGATCAAGGGATATGGGGAGAAGGCAGGGACAGGGTACTGAGTTTGGATGATCAGCCATGATCTCATTGAATGGCGGAGCAGGCTCGAAGGGCCGAATGGCCTACTGCTGCTCCTATCTTCTATGTTTCTATGTTTCTGCACAGTTATTTCATCCTGGGAGGTGAGACAGTTAATGTTGTGAAATGCAATAGGTATAATCAATGTGACTCAGAAAACATGAAATGCACTTGTGTGTGAATAGAAATGGATAAGGTGGGAAAACTGCTCTTGCAACTTTTTCCTCATTTCCAATTTTGGAAAATACTGCTTTTTTCAGGTTTTTTGTTTGCTTAAGTTTTTGTAAGACTTCTTCCTGAAACCTGATGAAACTTACTGAGAGGCAGTCACTGACTGCGAGTTGAGGCACGGAATAGGATTGTCACCTTTTACCAAGGCCAAAAACTATACGGGCAGATTCCCTGGATGCAGGCTGCTTTTCTCTTTCAGGAAAGACTTCAAATAAGCCACAGGAGATGGTAAAAAGGTGCAGTTGTAGGAATGTGGGTTCCTAACTAAAAGACTGAGTTCTACTCAGGCAATCAAACAAAACGAACTTTAATGAAACAAACAGGTTAAACAAGAAACTGCAGGATAACATCGAATGTAGGTTTGCTCTCTACGGCGGTTCCACAAGGACTGGTAGGGCGGTCCGATGGCTGACGTCATCACGTCATCACGTTTTTCCCGCCAGTGGGGGATCACGTGATGAACGCTCTGTACAGTTATACAGCATAAGTAAAGATACAGACTCAGGCTGTAGCTAACATGTTGTTAAAGGAATTATATACAAATGATCTGAGTCCTTTGGTGGCTCCACCACATGCGCCCCCCCAGAATTGTCTTTAACAGCAAAAGTGAGGCGTCGAGGAGGCCTGACAAGTCTGTCTGAGCGACTTCGGTAACCCTGCAGAGGAAGCCGATGGACGATGGTCGAGCTGGCGGGCGGCTGCGGTTGAGCTGGCGCGGCAAGTGTGATCGAGCTGGTGGGCGGCTGTGGTTGATCTGGCACGGCGGCTGTGGGCGGTCGGCCATGTTTCGGCGGTTGAGCGATGACGACTGGGTGGTCCAGGTCCAAGTGAGCCAGCTTCAACTGGTCCACCGAAATGTGATCCGGCTTTCCTCCAATGTCGACCGAAAAGGATTTGTCTCCCGATTCGATGATGCGGAAAGGACCAGTGTAAGGGGGCTTGAGCGGATCCTGGTGAGCGTCGTGGCAGATAAGTACGTACTCGGCGCTCTTCAGCTCAGCCGGCACGTGGGAGTTCTGTAGGTCGTGATTTAATGTAGGCACCGGAGCGAAGCATCTAGCCGCTTCCTGGTGGCTGACAAGTTGCTGGGAGGCGGACCATGGCTCTGTGGGAGAAGGGAGGAAATCCCCTGGTACTCGGAGCGGCTGGCCATAAACGAGTTCCGCCGAGGACGATTGCAGGTCTTCTTTGGGCGCCGTACGAAGACCCTTAAGGACCCATGGGAGTCTGTCCACCCATCCCGCACCTTGAAGACCGGCCCGTAGGGCGGCTTTAAGCGACCTGTGGAATCGCTCGCACAGGCCATTCGCCTGTGGATGATAGGCGGTGGTGCGATGAAGTTTGTTGCCGAGCCCCTGAGCTACAGCGTTCCAGAGCTCCGAGGAAATTTGTGGCCCACGATCGGAAGAGATGTCCGCCGGTACCCCGAAACGAGCAACCCAACAGGAGATGAAAGCTCTAGCGACGTCTGCCGAAGTGGTGGAAACCAAAGGAATTGCCTCTGGCCACCTAGTGGTGCAGTCCACCATGGTGAGGAGATGCGTATAATCATGGGAAGGCGGAAGTGGCCCCACAAGGTCCACATGCACGTGGTCGAAATGACACTCTGGAACAGCGAACGTAGCCACTGGAGCTTTTACATGACACTGGACCTTGGCCTTCTGGCAGACCACGCAGGTGTTGGCCCAGTCACGGACATCCAGGTGCATACCCTTCCAGATGAATTTCGCTGACATTAGTCGTTGTGAAGCCTTCATACCAGGGTGCGACAACCCGTGTATGGCGTCAAACACTTTCTGGCACCATGCGACTGGCACGATAGGTCGGGGAACGCCCATGGAGACGTCGCAAAGGAGCGTGGTGCCTGCGGCCTGGAAACTGACGTCGGCCACTTGGAAACCAGAGGGGACGGTTCTGTATGATTGGACCTCTGGGTCCGAGGCCTGATCCGCAGCCACGAGGGCGTAGTCAATCCCAAGGTGAACCGCCTGGACCGTCGCGTGGGAGAGGCAATCCGCTACTAGGTTGTCTTTACCAGACACATGTTGAATGTCCGTGGTGAATTCAGAAATAAACACCAGGTGACGTTGTTGACGAGCTGACCACGGTTCGGCGGTCTTGGCCATGGCGAACGTTAGAGGCTTGTGGTCGACAAAAGCCGTTAAGGGACGTCCTTCTAATAAGAACCGGAAATGGCGGATGGCTAGAAAAAGGGCCAGCAACTCCCGATCGAAAGTGCTGTATTTTCTTTCATTTCTCCGTAGTTGACGGCTGAAAAACGCCAGCGGTTGCCACGTGCCGTTCACCCACTGCTCCTGCACTGCGCCAATGGCGTAGTCTGACGCGTCGGTGGTAAGGGCGATGGTGGCGCCTGGAAGCGGGTGCGCCAGCATAGTTGCGTTGGCCAAGGCACTCTTGGTGCTGACGAACGCCTGGTCCATCTCGGCCGTCCAGCTGATTGGATCCTTACCGGACTTGCCCTTGAGGGCCTCGTACAAAGGCTGCATAAGCAGAGCCGCCTTAGGGACAAATCGGTGATAGAAATTGACCATCCCGAGGAACTCTTGCAGGGCCTTGATGATTGGCGGGCGCGGGAAAGAGGTAACAGCCTCCACCTTCATCAGTAAGGGGACGGCGCCGTCTGATGTGATGTGGTGTCCCAAGAAATCGACCCGCTGCAGGCCGAACTGGCACTTGGCCGGGTTGATGATCAAACCATGCTGACTGAGGCGTGTAAAGAGGGTACGCAAATGGCAGATGTGCTCTTCCTTGCTAGCGCTGGTGATGAGGATGTCGTCGAGGTAGACAAAGATGAAGTTTAGGTCTCGGAGCACGGAGTCCATCAAGCGCTGGAAAGCCTGTGCCACGTTCTTCAAGCCAAATGGCATCCGCAGGAATGCAAAAAGGCCGAAAGGGGTGATGACTGCGGTTTTCGGGATGTCTTGCGGGTGCACGGGAACCTGGTGATACCCATGGATGAGGTCGACTTTTGAAAAGATGGAATTTCCCGCCAAATGGGTCGAGAAATCCTGAATATGCGGGATCGGGTACCGATCAGGAGTAGTGGCGTCGTTCAGGCGTCAGTAGTCGCCGCATGGCTGCCAGCCGCCATCCGGTTTCGGAACAATGTGGAGAGGCGAAGACCAGGGACTATTCGACCAGCGAATAATCCCCAGCCGCTCCATCGTGTCGAACTCCGCTTTCGCAGCCGCGAGCTTGCCGGGTTCATGCCTTCTAGCCCGTGCATAAACCGGGGAGCTGGTAGTTGTGATATGATGTTCAACACCATGCTTCGTGGCCGAGGAGGAGAAAGTGGGCCTGGTCAGCTCCGGGAACTCTCCGAGGAGCCGAGTGAAGTCATCCGGAGATGGGAACCCGCAGGCGATAGAGCGCGACATGACGTTACCACGGTGGTTCAGAATCGAGTGGAAGGTGGCTGCGTTGATCAACTGGCGGTGCCGGACATCGACGAGGAGGCCGTTGGCACACAGAAAATCCGCCCCTAGGATGGCCTGCGAGACTGTGGCCATGACGAATTCCCAATGGAAGCGCTGACTGCCGAAACACACTTGGACCCGCCGGTTTCCGAAAGTTTGAATGGCTGTGCCAATAGCCGCGAAGAGGGAAGGGCCATGGCCCCCAGCTTGAATATCGAGATTCGACGCAGGTAGGATGCTGCACTGCGCCCCGGTGTCGCAAAGGAAACGTCGGCCCGATAGGGAGTCGGTGATGAAAAGAAGTTTCCCCGAAGATCCGATGGCCATCGCAGCCGCGGAGCACCCGTTAGACCTGGTCCTCCTTCGCCAGGAATGTTGCAGGAGCTTTGTTTTTTTGGGGGCGAAAAGCTACAGGGAGAGCGGCAGCGTTGTGCTTTCGCGCCAAAACGGGCGTGGTAGGAGCACTAGCCCGCTGCAAGAGGAGCTGGAGCTGCATCTGTGGGGGATGGGCGTCTTGTGGCAGTGCAGCACTGCTGGGTTACTGTGAAAATCTTATCTGCTTCGGCAGCAAGCTCCGCGCAGTCTGTGACCTCAGACTTGGCTAGGGCAGCCTGCACCTGCTCCGGCAGTTGGCAGAGGAATAGCTCCCGGAAGAGGAAGCATTCCAGTTCGGCACCTAAGAGCGTGAGCATTTGGCTCATGAGCTCGGACGGTTTGGAGTCCCCAAGGCCGGGCATAGCGAGAAGCCGGCGAGCGCGTTCTGACTTCGAGAGCCCGAAGACTTGTAGCAACTGCGCCTTTAACGTATCATACTTACGGTCAGTGGGTGGACTACCGAGTAGGCTGATGATCCGTGAGGCGGTGGCGCTATCGAGGGCGGAGACCACGTAGTAATAACGGGTCTGATCCACGACGATGTTCCTGATGGCGAACTAGGCTTCAGCCTGGATGAACCACGCGGCTGGTTGTTGCTCCCAGAACTGTGACAGTTTCAGAGTCACGGCGTTCGTTTCCATGCTGAAGATCTTCCGCGAAAACTGTTCGCGAAAGTTGGGGTCACCAATGTAGGAACGTGGGTTCCTAACTAAAAGACTGAGTTCTACTCAGGCAATCAAACAAAATGAACTTTAATGAAACAAACAGGTTTTAACAAGAAACTGCAGGATAACATCGAATGTAGGTCCGCTCTCTACGGAGGTTCCACAAGGACTGCTAGGGCGGTGCGGTGGCTGACATCATGATGTCATCACGTTTTTCCCGCCAGTGGGGGATCACGTGATGAACGGCGTGACGTCATCACGTTTTAACCGCGCTGTTAAAGTAACCACGCTCTGTACAGTTAAACAGCATAAATAAAGATACAGACTCAGGCTGTAGCTAACATGTTGTTAAAGGAATTATATACAAACGATCTGAGTCCTTTGGTGGCTCCGCCACACAGTGAGCCATAGGAGATTCTAAAAAAGAGCATTGCGCCACACGAACTTATAAAATAAGTGCAGTGGGCCACATGAGTTTCATGGAAGCTGCATCTGTAGGAAAGTACAAGCATCTCATTCACATCAGTTCCCAACTAAATTTTTGTATAATCATTATTCTTGCAAACACAACTGTAGTCAAACTATTTGAGTTCGGCTCATTATCTTTCTTGGTCAGTTTGCACAATTTATGACGGTATCTAAAGGAACTTTACCCTGTTTTTTCTGACATTTCACAGTTCCATGTCTGTTAATAATGTTACATTTCTACTGCCATAACACCAGTTGAGCCATCACTGTTAAGCACATCAGCAGAACCATCAACATCTTTGATTCCTTTGACATGTATCAAAAGTTCCAAACTCATTTTCCTCACTCACAGAATGGTTTCAAATTCACAAACCACAGATGTGACTTTACTTGTTGTTACAGCCACTCGTTGCCTCCAAATTATATGCTTAGTACAATTAAAAAAGTTACTAATACAGCCACATTCTTATTGGTCGTAATTTTCCCATGAAAAAGGGTGAGTTTGGAGCGTGGGGGTAGTTAAATTGTTAAAAATGTGATTCACAACCTGATCTCACCTCCAACCTGCCCACTTCCGCTTTTCCTGGAGGTGGGACGGGGGGGCGGGCGATCAACCTGCTCCAAGGTGGTGTTAACTCAATTTATATATTGTAATGAGGCTGAAAGCCTCTACTTTCCCTTCCATTTTGAAATTAACTGCCTGGGGACGGGTTTCACACAATTTGTGAAAACCAGCAGTTAAACTGATGCAGGGACTGCTGCATTCAGGAGGTAAGTGGCTTTATACCTACCTCCTGGATCCAGGGTCTCTACCTAACCCAACTCCGCGATCGGAGACCCCACGGGGCCTCCGATCACCTTCCCAGGCCTCCCCCCCAGCCTCCACCAGGCAACCCCTAGAACAATGATGAGGCCAGCTCCGATCCTTTCCACCTCCTGCCGATCCTACGCCCCCGCCCGATCACTGGCCCCCCCGTGAACCCCGAACCCCCAGCGATCCCCGAACCCCCCGCGAACCCCGAACCCCCCGTGAACCCCGAACGCCCCGCGAACCCCGAACCCCTCGGGAACCCGAACCCCCTGCGAACCCCGAACCCCCCATGAATCACAAGCAAACCCCGAACACCCCACGAACCCCGAACCTACCGCGATCCCCGACCATCCCCCACGAACCCCGATCAATTTCATGGGAAAAGAAAAGCATCTCATTCACTTCAGAGGACTAACAAAGCCAGGGAATACACAATGAATGGTAAGACCCGAGGAAGGACAGAGGATCAGACGGACCTTGGTGTGCATGTACATAGATCCCTGAAGGCAGCAGGACCGGTAGATAAGGTGGTTAAAAAGGCATATGGGATACTTGCCTTCATTAGCCGAGGCATAGAATATAAGAGCAGGGAGGTTATGAAGGAGCTGTACAAAACGCTAGTTAGGCCACAGCTGGAATACTGTGTGCAGTTCTGGTCTCCACACTATAGGAAGGATGTGATTGCATTGGAGAGGGTGCAGAGGAGATTCACCAGGATGTTACCTGGGCTGCAGCACTTCAGCTATGAAGAGAGACTGGACAGGCTGGGGTTGTTTTCCTTGGAGCAGAGAAGGCTGAGGGGGGACCTGATTGAGGTGTACAAAATTATGAGGGGCATAGATAGGGTAGATAGAAAGGAACTTTTCCCCTTAGTAGAGGGGTCAATAACCAGGGGGCAGAGTTTCAAGGTAAGGGGCAGGAGATTTAGAGGGGATTTGAGGTAAAACTTTTTCACCCAGAGGGTGGTTGGAATCTGGAACTCACTGCCTGAAAGGGTGGTAGAGGCAGGAACCCTCACAACATTCAAGAAGCATTTAGATGAGCACTTGAAATGCCATAGCATACAAGGCTACGGACCAAGTGCTGGAAAATGGGATTAGAATAGACAGGGCTTGATGGCTGGCACAGATACGATGGGCCGAAGTGCCTCTTTCTGTGCTGTATAACTCTAAGGCCTAGAAATTCGGTATAGCCGCGTTTGGGGCGCTAGTCCTGGCGATGCGCAAAGTTTAGCGCCAGGCGCAATTTAGCGCCACCTAGCGCGATATTGGGTTGCAGCACCCGTAAAGGTGATTGCGGCGCTAAATCAGGCGTTGCACGCTACTCTTAAGGCGCTAACCCGGTGGCGCAACCCAATTTTGCGGCGGCAGGGCGCAGCGACGGTGCTGTCAATAATCACTTTCCCTGAGATACACTGGCACTGGCCAGCTCTTAAAGGGGCAGGTCAATTGGCATCACCAGACACACTCACTGCCTTGTAGGCCTTCAAAGCGGTGGGAGCTTACCTGTGGCGCAGCAGCCTAGCAAGACATGGAAAGGGTGAGGCAGAGGGCGGAACGCCTCACTGATGGGGCATTGGATGCTTTGGTTGGCGCAGTGGAATCAAGGCCAAGGAAGATGGTCGGAATGTGATTTATGCTTTGGACAGTCTCCCGGGTGTGAGAGTCAGTTATGTGTCAGTGTATTAGTTTTGCTTTCTGTTGCCATAGCTTTCTCATGTTTGAAGGAACCACATTTTGTGTAATGAAACACTTTCTTCATTTACAATGGTCATGCCTGCTATTTACATGCATCTTGCCCTTCACAGGCTTGGGGGTACCAGACCAGTTCCATTCCTGTTCTTGGAATGGCAGCAAGCATTCCGTGAGAGGGGCCTAGAAGCTACTTCTGATCAGCCTCTGACGCGCCGCCTGAGAAGAGCCGCTCGCGTAGAAGTTCAGGCCAGCGGGCATCTTCTCAGCCACCGACAGAGATGTCCTGCACCTTATCTGAGGCTGCAGATCTGGCTGAAGCAGCTGGCACAGCTCAGTCACCACCTCCTTTCTAAATCGCAGCCTTCTGACACACTGCTCCTCCGGCATGTTCATGTAGGAAAACTGCTGTTGGAAAACCCTGCCAGCGTAAGGTCTGCTGTGGCGACGTCTGTTGGCCCTCCTCCGTCTGGCCATGCCCGCCCCCCTCTCCCAGCGTCTCAGTGCCCTTTCCAGATGATTCAGCAGCAGGACGTTCCCCTCCAATGCAGCCCCCATAATAAGTGCCCACAGGAAGGTTCCCCGTTGTCAAGGCTCACCAACAGCAAGGTGATGGTCAGAAGGCTGAAGATCATCTGCCTGCGCTGGCTCAGTGGTCAAATGGCTCTCAGTGTGCAGCTCAGCAACTCTTTGTAGCTCTCGAGGAAGTTGTGCTCCAAAAATGGCTGCCGCTTTTAAACCACACCAGTCCCCTTTAAATAACGCTCCTCCAGCCTGAGAGCGACTTGGTAAGGTTCCAGGTAAGCTGTCACTATTAGCGCCAGGTGCTACGGAGGGGGGCGCCACTGAATTTCCGGTCCGGGGCGCCCAAAAGGCGTTTGCACACTCAAATGACGTCATAATCAGCCTGCGCCCATGAGCGGGCGCTGCCGGCACAAAATGCATGCTGAATATGGGGCGAGGTGCTAGGGGCCCTGCGCCCGCCTGGAAATTGGCTAACGCCCCACTTCTCAGCCTCTTTAGGCAATAATCGGTGGCGCTAACAACCGAATTTCTCCCCCTATGACTCTAGTTCCAAATTACACAATTGCATAATCATTATTCTCACGAACACAGATGTAATCAAACTGTTTGGGCTAAAAATTGAGTAGCGCCCCTACCTTTGCCGGGGCGTTAAAAGTAGCGCCCCGGAAAAATTAGCATCCCTGCACCGGAAATTGAGTGGTTGCGCCCCAAGAGGGAAGTGGGGCGCTACTGGAAGCGCCCCGCATCCCTCTTGAGGCACTGTGAGTCAATATTGCGGCGTTATGTGCCGCAGCGCCACACGCTGCGGCACATCGCGCTGCGGTATTGCAAGCCTTCCTCCCCTTCTTAAAGGGGAGGGGCCTTCTGCAGCGCAACCTGGGGCCCAGCTGGGCCCCCGGGGATCGGGAGTGCAGGCAAAAGAGCCCGGCACTCAAGAGAAGTGCCGGGCTCTTGGAGCGCAGCCAGCACTCCGCGGGGGGGGGGCGTTTCAGGAGGTCTGGGACGGGAGTGCAGGCAGGTGCTGGCAGGCGGCCAGCAACAGAAATGGCCGCCCCGCACCTCACCTTTAAATTGCGCCTCCCCGGCTGCAGATACGCCCCCCTGACCCCATCGGACATAGCGTCCGGTGGTAAGTCAGGGGGCGCTCCCGAAGATCGTGGCCAGGGCGTGAGCGGGGCGCTGCGCACGCCAATGACATCATTGCCAGTGGCGCAGCGCCGCAGGGCGCTACTGGTTAGCGCAACCACTAACCTCCCGCTGAATTTTGCGGGAGGCGCGGGCAGTGCCACGCCCGGGCTCTGGTTGCTTTGCGTCCCGTTAGTGCCCTCTTAAGGCACTAACGGGAGGCGCAACCAACTGAATTTTTTCCCCCTTTGAGTCCAGCTCATTAGCTTTGTTGGTCAGTTTGTACTATTTATGATGATATTTAGAAGAGCCTTGCCCTATTTTACTGACATTTCTATACATACTAGCAGCTTCAACTTCATCTGGAACCTCCGAAGGAAGCACTTGAACAGCAGCAAATACAACTCTGATCTCATCCACAGCAACATCACCAGCATCGACAGGAATAATTTATTGCAATCTAGAAACCCAAGATCATAGAAAGGAAAAATTACTAATGTTGATAATACTTTCTTTCATAAGAACATAAGAAATAGGAGCAAGAGTAGGCCATTCGGCCCTTCGAGCCTGTTCCGCCATTCAATAAGATCTTGGCTGATCTTCTGCCTCAACTCCATTCACTGACCCTATCGCCATATCCCTTGATGCTCTTACTAGTCAGAAATTTATTGACTTCTGTTTTGAATATACCCAATGACTGAGCCTCCATAGCCCTCTGGGGTAGAGAATTCCAAAGATTCACCACCCTCTGTGTGAAGAAATTTCTTCTCATCTCAGTCCTGAATGGACTACCCTTTATCCTGAGGCTGTGGCCCGTGGCTCTAGATTCCCCAGCCAAGGGAAACATTCTCCCAGCACCCACCCTATCAAGCCCTGTAATAATTTTGCATGCTTCAATGAGATCCCCTTTCATTCTTCTGATTTTAATACAATACAGGCCTATTTTACTCAATCTCTTCTCATACGACAGTCCCGCCATCCTATTTCATAAAAATAAATGCCACCACTGCTGTCCAGAGCTGATGCCTCAAAAAGTAAATAATGACATTAAATCAGAGAAATTGATAATCTCCATAATGGTAAACTTTGTATAAGAAAAATCTCCAGTAACAGCGTACATGCAATTTAATACAATTAAGATCAAGAACACTCTCAGAATAAGTATCAAAATAACACAACATTTTCACGTCGATCATGTTTTTAATTCGTTTCATTAAATTTACCTTCCTCATTTGATGTGCTTTATGCTGCAATCAGCAGGAGCATTGCTTTCTTTCACTGACATCTCTTTTAACATCAACAGCTACATCATCAACATCTCCAATATCAGAACAAAGCATATCAACAGATCCATCTACAACTGTAACTGCTTCTTCGACCAATGAAACAGGTATGCACACTGCGATCCTAATTGTCAACGTTGAAATATCCCGCTGATTCATAATTTTCAATCAAGCAACAGACATTAGTCTTACCTTGACCATTGTAAACAACTTTTTCATGTACAGTCACTTGTTGACTTCAGCTTTTATGCCTAGTATATTTTAAAAACTCACTAATCCTGCCACATTCTTTTACTCTCTAATCATGGATATAATTCATCTGAAAAGAGATAACTCTGATAAGAAGCTCAAAGTTTAATTAATGTGAGAGCTTGCATCAAATATCATGGGGGCACTTTCAGTGGGAAAATAGAAGCAACTCATTCACTTCAGTCCCAAATTACACAATTGTATAATTATTATTCGTACCAACACAACTGTAATCAAATTGTTTGAGTTCAGCTCATTAGCTTTGTTGGTCAGTTTGCACTATTTATGATGGTATCTAGAAGAGCTTTGCCCTGTTTTACTGACATTTCTATACATATTAGCAGCTTCGACATCATCTCAAACCTCAGAAGGAAGCACGTCAACAGAAGCAACTACAACTCTGATCTCATCCACGGCAACATCACCAGCATCAACAGGTATAATCTATTGCAACCTAGAAATCCAAGATCATAGAAGGGACCAATTATTAATGTTGATAATACTTTCTTTCATAAATCTAAATGCCATTGCTGCTGTCCAGAGCTGGTGATTCGAAAAATTAATAATGACTTTAAACTAGTGAAATTGATAATCTCTGTAATGGTAAACTTTGTATAAGAAAAATCTCCTGCAGCAGTATACTTGCAATTTAATGCATAGTGCTCCATATTGACATCATGAGCACTCTGATAATAAATATCAAAGCAACCCACCATTTTCATGTCGATTATGTTTTTAATTCATTTCATTAAATTTAGCTTTCTTTCACTGACATCTCTTTTAACATCAACAGCTACATCATCAATATCTCCAACATCAGAACAAAGCACATCAACAGATCAATCTACAACTGTACCTGCTTCTTCAACCACTTTAGCCTCAACAAGTGAAACAACAGGTATCCACAATGCCATCCCAAATGTCAATGTTCAACCTTCCCGCTGATAAATAATTTCTCAATCAAGCAACAGACACTAGTCTTACCTTGACCATTGTAAACAATTTTTTCAAAAGAGTAAATGCCATTTGTGCCTTCACAGTTCCATGTCTGTTAATAATGTTACATTTCTATTGCCAAAGCACCAGTTGAGCCATCACTGTTAAGCACATCAGCAGAACCATCAACATCTTTGATTCCTTCGACATGTATCAAAAGTTCCAATCGCATTTTCCTCACTCACAGAATGGTTTCAAATTCACAATCCACAGATGTGACTGTGCTTCTTCCCACATCATTTACGGTCACTTGTTGACTCCAGATTTTATGCCTACTACCATTTAAAAACTCACTAATCCAGCCACATTCTTTTACTCTCTAATCATGGATATAATTAATCTGAAAAGAGATAACTCTGATAAGAAGCTCAAAGTTTAATTAATGTGATAGCTTGCATCAAATATCGTGGAGGCAAACTCAGTGGAAAAATAGAAGCAACTCATTCACTTCAGTTCCAAATTACACAATTGTATAATTATTATTCATGCCAACCAGCTGTAATCAAATTGTTTGAGTTCAGCTCATTAGCTTTGTTGGTCAGTTTGCACTATTTATGATGGTATCTAGAAGAGCTTTGCCCTGTTTTACTGACATTTCTCTACATATTAGCAGCTTCGACATCAGCTGGAACCTCAGAAGGAAGCACTTCAACAGAAGCAACTACAACTCTGATCTCATCCACAGCAACATCACCAGCATCAACAGGTATAATCTATTGCAACCTAGAAATCCAAGATCATAGAAGGGAACAATTATTAATGTTGATTATACTTTCTTTTATAAAACTAAATGCCACTGCTGCTGTCCAGAGCTGATGCCTCGTAAAGTGAATAATGACATTAAACCAGTGAAACTGATAGTCTCTGTAATGGCAAACTTTGTATAAGGAAAATCTCCAGTAACAGCATACTTGCAATTTAATGCATAGTGCTCAACATTAAGACCGTGAACACTCTCAGAATAAATATCAAAGCAACCCACCATTTTCATTTCGATCATGTTTTTAATTCGTTTCATTAAACTTACTTTCCTCATTTGACGTGCTTTATGCTGCAATCAGCAGGAGCATTGCTTTCTTTCACTGACATCTCTTTTAACATCAACAGCTACATCATCAACATCTCCAACATCAGAACAAAGCACATCAACAGATCCACCTACAACTGTAACTGCTTCTTCAACCAATTTATCCTCAACAAGTGAAACAGGTATCCAAATTCCATCCCAAATGTCAACGTTCAACCTTCCCGCTGATAAATCATTTTTGAATCAAGCAACAGACACTAGTCTTACCTTGACCATTGTAAACAATTTTTTCAAAAGAGTAAATGCCATTTGTGCCTTCACAGTTCCATGTCTGTTAATAATGTTACATTTCTATTGCCAAAGCACCAGTTGAGCCATCACTGTTAAGCACATCAGCAGAACCATCAACATCTTTGATTCCTTCGACATGTATCAAAAGTTCCAATCACATTTCCCTCACTCACAGAATGGTTTCAAATGCACAAACCACAGATGTGACTGTTCTTCTTGTCAGTTCATGTACAGTCACTTGTTGACTCCAGCTTTTATGCCTAGTATATTTTTAAAACGTACTAATCCTGCCACATTCTTTTACTCTCTAATAATGGATACAATTCATCTGAAAAGAGATAACTCTGATAAGAAGCTCAAAGTTTAATTAATGTGATAGCTTGCATCAAATATCATGGAGGCTCCTTCAGTGGGAAAATAGAAGCAACTCATTCACTTCAGTTCCAATTTGCACAATTGTATAATTATTATTCATGCCAACCAACTGTAATCAAATTGTTTGAGTTCAGCTCATTAGCTTTGTTGGTCAGTTTGCACTATTTATGATGGTATCTAGAAGAGCTTTGCCCTGTTTTACTGACATTTCTATACATATTAGCAGCTTCGACATCAGCTGGAACCTCAGAAGGAAGCACTTCAACAGAAGCAACTACAACTCTGATCTCATCCACAGCAACATCACCAGCATCAACAGGTATAATCTATTCCAACCTAGAAATCCAAGATCATAGAAGGGAACATTTATTAACGTTGATAATACCTTCTTTCATAAAACTAAATGCCACTGCTGCTGTCCAGAGCTGATGCCTCGTAAAGTGAATATTGACATTAAACCAGTGAAATTGATAATCTCTGTAATGGCAAATGTTGTATAAGAAAAATCTCCAGTAACAGCATACTTGCAATTTAATGCATAGTGCTCAACATTAAGATCGTGAACACTCTCAGAATAAATATCAAAGCAACCCACCATTTTCATTTCGATCATGTTTTTAATTCGTTTAATTAAATTTACCATTCTCATTTGACGTGTTTTATGCTGCAATCAGCAGGAGCATTGCTTTCTTTCACTGACATCTCTTTTAACATCAACAGCTACATCATCAACATCTCCAACATTAGAACAAACCATATCAACAGATCCATCTACAACTGTAACTGCTTCTTCAACCACTTTAGCCTCAACAAGTGAAACAACAGGTATCCACAATGCCATCCCAAATGTCAACGTTCAACCTTCCCGCTGATAATTCATTTTTGAATCAAGCAACAGACACTAGTCTTACCTTGACCATTGTAAACAATTTTTTCAAAAGAGTAAATGCCATTTGTGCCTTCACAGTTCCATGTCTGTTAATAATGTTACATTTCTATTGCCAAAGCACCAGTTGAGCCATCACTGTTAAGCACATCAGCAGAACCATCAACATCTTTGATTCCTTCGACATGTATCAAATGTTCCAATCGCATTTCCCTCACTCACAGAATGGTTTCAAAGTTACAAACCACAGATGTGACTGTTCTTCTTGTCACATCATTTACAGTCACTTGTTGACTCCAGCTTTTATGCCTAGTATATTTTAAAAACTCACTAATCCTACCACATTCTTTTACTCTCTAATCATGGATACAATTCATCTGAAAAGAGATAACTCTGATAAGAAGCTCAAAGTTTAATTAATGTGATAGCTTGCATCAAATATCATGGAGGCTCCTTCAGTGGGAAAATAGAAGCAACTCATTCACTTCAGTTCCAAATTACACAATTGTATAATTATTATTCAAGCCAGCCAGCTGTAATCAAATTGTTTGAGTTCAGCTCATTAGCTTTATTGGTCAGTTTGCACTATTTATGATGTTATCTAGAAGAGCTTTGCCCTGTTTTACTGACATTTCTGTACATATTAGCAGCTTCGACATCAGCTGGAACCTCAGAAGGAAGCACTTCAACAGAAGCAACTACAACTCTGATCTCATCCACAGCAACATCACCAGCATCAACAGGTATAATCTATTGCAACCTAGAAATCCAAGATCATAGAAGGGAACAATTATTAATGTTGATAATTGTTAGAGCCGTGGTTCAGTGGATAAATAATTACACGGATGCTGTACATAAACAAGTAACAGGTCTTTACTGGAGGAGGGTAATCTCTAGACTGGGGTACAGAGGCATGCGCACAGCTTATATACCGGTGTGGTCACTGCCGGTACTACAGTATACAGGAGCTGTAAAAAGTAGTTCTGACTTAAAGCACATACACTACAATTCCTCCCTTTTTAGATTAATAATACCCCCTTAATATTCAAATAACAATTACATTTTTACATGTACATTCAATAACAAAAGTCCATTTATAGATTCAGTCTTTGGGGCGGCTTCCTGACCCTTTCGGGATAGCGCCTTTCCGGAGGTTCTTGTTCTTGTTGCAGAGGCGATTCTGACCCCCTTTCATCGGGTAGTTCATCGGGTTCCACTGCTACTGGGTCTGAAGAAGATACTACCGGTATGTCGGGTTCATCCCCAGGTACTCGAGACATGGGGTTGATGCATTCCTGTGATGCTAAGATCTGATCGACGTGGCGTCTCACAATGTTCTCCCCGACATCCACTGTGTACATTAATGGCCCCTGCCTTGTACATATCGTTCCGGGTTGCCACTTCTCTGTTCGATAGTCCCGGGCCAAGACTGGTTGCCCTACATTGAAGCTCCTTGTCGGCTTCTTGTTGATGTGCTGGAATTGTTTGTCCTCAACATTTCTTCGCACATTTGGTCTGAGCAAGTCCAGACGAGATCTCAACCTTCGGTTAAAGAACATCATGGCCGGGGTCTGGTTGGTAACTGCATGTGTCGCGTTTCGGTAGGCTAATAAGAAATTGTCCATCTTATGCTGTAGTGGAATTTCCTCGTCGCACATGGCCTTTATCGCCTTCTTAAAGGTTTGTACGAACCTCTCAGCCAATCCATTGGTGGCTGGATGATACGGGGCGGATGTGCAATGCCTTACCCCATTCCTTTTCATGAATTTTAGGAACTCGTCGGACACAAACTGTGGTCCATTATCAGAGCAGATCTGCTCTGGCAACGCGTTTCTGGCAAATATGGTCCGTAGGACTGCAATCGTTTTCTCTGTAGTGGTTGAAGACATCTTTATCACCTCAGGCCACTTTGAATGAGCATCCACTGCTATTAAGAACAGTGAGTCCATGAATGGACCAGCGAAATCAATGTGCACCCGTTGCCATGGAGAGGAGGGCCCCTCCCATGGGTGTAGAGGGGCATGTGGTGGTGCATTTTGGACTTTCTGGCATCCTAAGCAGCTCTTAGTTAGGTCTTCGATTTGTTGATCGATTCCCGGCCACCACACATAAGCCCTAGCTAGGCTTTTCATTTTCACTCCCCCCAGATAACCTTCATGTAGCTCATTTAGCACTCTCTCCCTTAACTTGGGTGGAATCACCACTCTGGATCCACACATCACTGTCCCCTGGCATACTGACAGCTGTTCTCTTCTGGATGAGAATGCTGGCAACAGTGAGTCGCCATGTGCTGGCCATCCCCTCACCGTCAATTCATATACCCGTGACAGCGTCGGATCATTGCGGGTCTCCTCTATATCCGCATTTGTTACTGGCAATCGTTCAATTATCGACGAATAAAATATCTCGATAGGGTCCACTGCTGGTGCTTCCTCCACAGTAGGCAGTGGCAGGCGCGATAGCCCATCAGCGTTTCCATGCTGTCTCGTGCCTTTATATTCTATTTCATATTGATTCGCCCCTAGAAACAGGGACCATCTTTGTAACCGCTGTGCAGTCATTACTGGCACGCCCTTCTTAGGATTAAAGATGGAGACAAGTGGTTGGTGGTCAGTCAGCAAGGTGAACTTCTGTCCATGCAGATAGTGGTTGAATTTTTTTACTCCCCATACTAGGCTGAGGGCCTCCCTGTCAATCTGGGCGTAGTTGCGCTCGGCTGAGGTTAATGACCGAGACGCAAAGGCTACTGGCCTCTCCAACCCGTCTGGGAATTTGTGCGACAGCACCGCTCCAATGCCGTAGGGTGATGCATCACATGCCAAACGAATTGGTAGTGCTGGGTTGAAATGGGCCAGCACCTCTTTTGATGTGATCAATTCTTTACACTTCTGGACAGCTCGTCTACATTCGTCATCCCACTTCCATGGTACCCCTGTTAGCAGTAGGGTGTTCAGCGGGTGTAATACCGTAGACAAATTTGGTAAGAACTTGTGGTAATAGTTTACCAGCCCGAGGAACAACCTCAGTTGTGACACATTTTCCGGTGCTGGAGCCTTGACAACTGCCTCTATCTTGTCAGGGGACTTATATAACCCCTCTTCATCGATGACGTGGCCGCAATATGAGATCTGTTTCTGGAAAAACTTGCACTTGTGGCGATTAGCTCGTAGCCCATATTCCTTTAATCTGGCGAGCACCTTCTCCAAGTTAGCGAGGTGATCACCGTCATTTTCGCCCGTGACCAAGATGTCGTCCAAATAACACTGGGTCCCTGGAATCCCTTGCAGGACCTGATCCATCGCCCTTTGCCAGATAGCCGGAGCTGAGGCTACTCCAAACACCAGCCGGTTGTATTGATACAGACCTTTATGGGTGTTGATCGTAAGGTAATGTTTCGAAGCTTCTTCTACCTCCATTTGCAAGTACGCCTGGGCTAGATCAATTTTTGTGAAGCGTTTACCACCAGATAGCGAGGCGAAATATCCTCAATTTGTGGAAGCGGATATTGCACCGTGTGAAGGACCGGGTTCACTGTCACCTTAAAATCCCCACAGAGGCGGACCTTCCTTGGTTCCCCAGGCGTATTACTCAACGACCTCTTCATTACAGGAACGATGGGTGTAGCCCACTCACTCCAGTCCACTTTGGACAGTACTCCTGAACGTTCCAACCCTTCCAGCTCTGCTTCAACTGCTGGTCTGATCGCATAAGGCACTGGTCTGGCCTTCAGAAACTTTGGGCTTGCATTATCCACTATTTTAATTGTTGCTGTTATTCCTTTTAGTGTTCCTAGTCCCTCCTGGAACACTTCTTTTGCGTCAGTTAGCATTTTTGACAGTCGTCCAGGTGTGACGTCGTCATCCTTTTTGGCCTCCACCTTCAGTGCCTGTATGGAATGCCAATCTAAAAGTATCTTCCGGATCCATTCACATCCTAGCAGTGGTGGTCCTCCATTTGTCAATACATATATATCCATTTTAGGTATTTCCTGACCTTTATATGTCACTTTCACCCTTATTTTTCCTTTGGGGTAGACTTTTTGCCCCGTATACGTCTTCAAGACAATCTCTGTAGCTTTCAAGGGTATGTGTGAAAATAGCTGCTTGTAGTCTCTTTGATTTATGACTGTTAGAGCTGACCCTGTGTCCAATTCCATTTCCACTTGGACTCCATCTATCTTGAGTGTAACCCAGATAGTCTGGTGATCCTCCATTTCGGTTACATTATGTAGTTTCAGACAACCCAGCTCCTTGCTTCCGGAGTCTGTGTCACTTTTCTGTTCGTCTGAACCACTGTCCATCACCTGGTGTACCTTTTTGTACTTCTCCTGTGGAGATTTCTTACTGTTGGTTTTCTTCCCAGACCTGCAGATTCTTGCTATGTGTCCTGCTTTCCCACACTGTCTGCACACTTGGTCCTTGAACCAACAATCTTTCTGGTCATGTGTTGTTCTGCCGCAGCGATAGCACTTCCCTGTTCCATAGGTCATTTCGTTGGTGCCATATTCTTGCGGTCTCCA
Organism: Somniosus microcephalus; assembly: GCF_052327205.1. NCBI lineage: Eukaryota > Metazoa > Chordata > Chondrichthyes > Squaliformes > Somniosidae > Somniosus > Somniosus microcephalus. The sequence goes on along the minus strand of NC_140992.1, from coordinate 40,165,012 downwards.
TTGTATCTCTGCAGCGCCCCTTGCGGCTGCTTCGTGTGATACTGCCATACTGAAAGCTTTGTCCAGCGTAATGTCCTTTTCTGATAGAAGCCGTTTCTGGGTTCCTTCACTTTGAAGCCCACACACAAACTTGTCCCTTAACGTGTCTGCTAGTCCCGCTCCAAACTGGCAGTATTTCGATAGCTTGCGCAATTCCGTTAGGTACTCAGCATTGCTTTCATCTTTGTGTTGGTTCCTTTTATGGAACTTAAATCGTTCTGCTATCAGCAGCGGTGTGGGGTTTAAGTGGTCCTGTAGGATTTCTACTATGCTTTCAAAATTCATGTTTACTGGCTTCTCTGGGGTTATTAGATTTCACAGTAACCCATAAGTTTTTGCACCCATGGAATTTAACAGAACCAGTGCTTTATTAGCATCTGGCACTTCATTCGCCCTGCAGTACACCTCAATACGTTCCACATATGTCGCCCAATCTTCGACTTCATTGTCGAACGTAGAGATACTGCCACTCTTCGGCATCCTTGGTTGTGCGTTAACTATCACCACTGGCGCCTCCCGCGCTTCCCCTTCTTCTCCGCGGGCACAAAATGGCGTCTCCCGCGCTTTCCTTCCTTCCCGTGCTCGCCCGTCTTCTCTGCTGCGGCTTTGCAAAATGGCGTCTCCCACGCTCTTCCTTCTTCTCCGCGGCTCACTGGCGCCTCCCGCACTCTCCCTGCTTCTCCGCGGCTCAATGGCGTCTCCCGCGCTCTCCCTGCTTCTCCGCGGCTCAATGGCGTCTCCCCTTGCTTCGCCCACGGACCCTGATCAGCCCGTGATCCCTGGCTGTGCTCTGCGCGTTCTTCTCTTGATATTTTTCAACGCCGCTCAGTCTAGAACCCGGCTCTTTCTTACCCTCTCTCTCTCCGGTTTGCAGTATTTTTCCTCGACGCCGCTCGGTGATCAACCCCCGGCTGCGCCCTGCTCTCTTCACCCTCTTTCTTACCCCGTCGACGCTGGCCGGCTCTCTCTCTCTGCCGTCAGTCGGCTCCAGCCGCCGCTGCTCGGGAAGGGTCTGCTCTGGACCTGTCGTCAGTCTCTTACTGCTCGTTGTGGCTGGGGAACCAAGCCCGGCTCTCCACAGCCTCCCCAGCGAAGATGGATCTCTGCCTGACTGCTGGGCGGTTGCTCACGGTCGACGCCCGTGTTCCTGGACTCGACTATATATTTTTTTATGTTGCAGGTAGATTCGCCTCAACACTCGTCGCCACTGTTAGATCCGTGGTTCAGTGGATAAATAATTACACGGATGCTGTACATAAACAAATAACAGGTCTTTACTGGATGAGGGTAATCTCTAGACTGGGGTACAGAGGCATGCGCACAGCTTATATACCGGTGTGGTCACTGCCGGTACTACAGTATACAGGAGCTGTAAAAAGTAGTTCTGACTTGAAGCACATACACTACAATAATACATTCTTTCATAAATCTAAATGCCATTGCTGCTGTCCAGAGCTGGTGATTCGAAAAATTAATAATGACTTTAAACCAGTGAAATTGATAATCTCTGTAATGGCAAACTTTGATAAGAAAAATCTCCAGTAACAGCATACTTGCAATTTAATGCATAGTGCTCAACATTAAGATTGTGAACACTCTCAGAATAAATATCAAAGCAACCCACCATTTTCATTTCGATCATGTTTTAATTCGTTTCATTAAATTTACCATTCTCATTTGACGTGCTTTATGCTGCAATCAGCAGGAGCATTGCTTTCTTTCACTGACATCTCTTTTAACATCAACAGCTACATCATCAACATCTCCAACATCAGAACAAAGCACATCAACAGATCCATCTACAACTGTACCTGCTTCTTCAACCACTTTAGCCTCAACAAGTGAAACAACAGGTATCCACAATGCCATCCCAAATGTCAACGTTCAACCTTCCCGCTGATAAATCATTTTTGAATCAAGCAACAGACACTAGTCTTACCTTGACCATTGTAAACAATTTTTTCAAAAGAGTAAATGCCATTTCTGTCTTCACAGTTCCATGTCTGTTAATAATGTTACATTTCTATTGCCAATGCACCAGTTGAGTCATCACTGTTAAGCACATCAAAAGAACCATGAATATCTTTGATTCCTTCGACATGTATCAAAAGTTCCAATCGCATTTTCCTCACTCACAGAATGGTTTCAAATTCACAATCCACAGATGAGACTGTTCTTCTTGCCACACCATTTACAGTCACTTGTTGACTCCAGATTTTATGCCTCGTACAATTTAAAAACTTACTAATCCAGCCACATCCATATTCTCTTTAATCATGGATATGACGACTATAAAAGGAGATCACTCTGAGAAGAAGCTCAATGTTTAATTAATGTGACAGCTTGCATCAAATATCATGAAGGCTTCTTCAGTGGGAAAATAGAAGCAACTCATTCACTTCAGTTCCAATTTGCACAATTGTATAATTATTATTCAAGCCAACCAACTGTAATCAAATTGTTTGAGTTCAGCTCATTAGCTTTGTTGGTCAGTTTGCACTATTTATGATGGTATCTAGAAGAGCTTTGCCCTGTTTTACTGACATTTCTATACATATTAGCAGCTTCAACATCAGCTGGAACCTCAGAAGGAAGCACTTCAACAGAAGCAACTACAACTCTGATCTCATCCACAGCAACATCACCAGCATCAACAGGTATAATCTATTGCAACCTAGACATCCAAGATCATAGAAGGGAACAATTATTAATGTTGATAATACTTTCTTTTATAAAACTAAATGCCACTGCTGCTGTCCAGAGCTGATGCCTCGTAAAGTGAATAATGACATTAAACCAGTGAAATTGATAATCTCTGTAATGGCAAATTTTGATAAGAAAAATCTCCAGTAACAGCATACTTGCAATTTAATGCATAGTGCTCAACATTAAGATCGTGAACACTCTCAGAATAACTATCAAAGCAACCCACCATTTTCATTTCGATCATGTTTTAATTTGTTTCATTTAATTTACCATTCTCATTTGACGTGCTTTATGCTGCAAGCAGCAGGAATATTGCTTTCTTTTACTGACATCTCTTTTAACATCAACAGCTACATCATCAACATCTCCAACATCAGAACAAAGCACATCAACAGATCCATCTACAACTGTACCTGCTTCTTCAACCACTTTAGCCTCAACAAGTGAAACAACAGGTATCCACAATGCCATCCCAAATGTCAACGTTCAACCTTCCCGCTGATAAATCATTTTTGAATCAAGCAACAGACACTAGTCTTACCTTGACCATTGTAAACAATTTTTTCAAAAGAGTTAATGCCATTTCTGCCTTCACAGTTCCATGTCTGTTAATAATGTTACATTTCTATTGCCAATGCACCAGTGGAGCCATCACTGTTATGCACATCAACAGAACCATCAATATCTTTGATTCCTTCGACATGTATCAAAAGTTCCAATCACATTTTCCTCACTCACAGAATGGTTTCAAATTCACAATCTACAGATGAGACTGTTCTTCTTGTCACATCATGTACAGTCACTTGTTGACTCCAGCTTTTATGCCTAGTATATTTAAAAAACTCACTAATCCTGCCACATTCTTTTACTCTCTAATCATGCATATAATTCATCGGAAAAGAGATAACTCTGATAAGAAGCTCAAAGTTTCATTAATGTGATAGCTTGCATCAAATATCACGGAGGCTCCTTCAGTGGGAAAATAGAAGCAACTCATTCACTTCAGTTCCAATTTGCACAATTGTATAATTATTATTCATGCCAGCCAGCTGTAATCAAATTGTTTGAGTTCAGCTCATTAGTTTTGTTGGTCAGTTTGCACTATTTATGATGGTATCTAGAAGAGCTTTGCCCTGTTTTACTGACATTTCTATACATATTAGCAGCTTCAACATCATCTGGAACCTCAGAAGGAAGCACTTCAACAGAAGCAACTACAACTCTGATCTCATCCACAGCAACATCACCAGCATCAACAGGTATAATCTATTGCAATCTAGAAATCCAAGATCATAGAAGGGAACAATTATTAATGTTGTTAATACTTTCTTTTATAAAACTAAATGCCACTGCTGCTGTCCAGAGCTGATGCCTCGTAAAGTGAATAATGACATTAAACCAGTGAAATTGATAAAATCTGTAATGGCAAAATTTTGTAGAAGAAAAATCTCCAGTAACAGCATACTTGCAATTTAATGCATAGTGCTCAACATTAAGATCGTGAACACGCTCACAATAAATATCAAAGCAACCCACCATTTTCATTTCGATCATGTTTTTAATTTGTTCCATTAAACTTACCTTCCTCATTTGTCGTGCTTTATGCTGCAATCAGCAGGAGCATTGCTTTCTTTCACTGACATCTCTTTTAACATCAACAGCTACATCATCAACATCTCCAACATCAGAACAAAGCACATCAACAGATCCATCTACAACTGTACCTGCTTCTTCAACCACTTTAGCCTCAACAAGTGAAACAACAGGTATCCACAATGCCATCCCAAATGTCAACGTTCAACCTTCCCGCTGATAAATCATTTTTGAATCAAGCAACAGACACTAGTCTTACCTTGACCATTGTAAACTATTTTTTCAAAAGAGTAAATGCCATTTTTGCCTTCACAGTTCCATGTCTGTTAATAATGTTACATTTCTATTGCCAATGCACCAGTTGAGCCATCACTGTTTAGCACATCAACAGAACCATCAATATCTTTGATTCCTTCGACATGTATCAAAAGTTCCAATCGCATTTTCCTCACTCACAGAATGGTTTCAAATTCACAATCCACAGATGAGACTGTTCTTCTTGCCACATCATTTACAGTCACTTGTTGACTCCAGATTTTATGCCTCGTACAATTTAAAAACTTACTAATCCAGCCACATCCATATTCTCTCTAATCATGGATATGACGACTATAAAAGGAGATCACTCTGAGAAGAAGGTCAAAGTTTAATTAATGTGATAGCTTGCATCAAATATCATGAAGGCTTCTTCAGTGGGAAAATAGAAGCAACTCATTCACTTCAGTTCCAATTTGCACAATTGTATAATTATTATTCAAGCCAACCAACTGCAATCAAATTGTTTGAGTTCAGCTCATTAGCTTTGTTGGTCAGTTTGCACTATTTATGATGGTATCTAGAAGAGCTTTGCCCTGTTTTACTGACATTTCTACACATATTAGCAGCTTCAACATCATCTGGAACCTCAGAAGGAAGCACTTCAACAGAAGCAACTACAACTCTGATCTCATCCACAGCAACATCACCAGCATCAACAGGTATAATCTATTGCAATCTAGAAATTCAAGATCATAGAAGGGAACAATTAGTAATGTCGATAATACTTTCTTTCATAAATCTAAATGCCATTGCTGCTGTCCAGAGCTGGTGATTCGAAAAATTAATAATGACTTTAAACCAGTGAAATTGATAATCTCTGTAATGGCAAACTTTGATAAGAAAAATCTCCAGTAACAGCATACTTGCAATTTAATGCATAGTGCTCAACATTAAGATTGTGAACACTCTCAGAATAAATATCAAAGCAACCCACCATTTTCATTTCGATCATGTTTTAATTCGTTTCATTAAATTTACCATTCTCATTTGACGTGCTTTATGCTGCAATCAGCAGGAGCATTGCTTTCTTTCACTGACATCTCTTTTAAAATCAACAGCTACATCATCAACATCTCCAATATCAGAACAAAGCACATCAACAGATCCATCTACAACTGTACCTGCTTCTTCAACCACTTTAGCCTCAACAAGTGAAACAACAGGTATCCACAATGCCATCCCAAATGTCAACGTTCAACCTTCCCGCTGATAAATCATTTTTGAATCAAGCAACAGACACTAGTCTTACCTTGACCATTGTAAACAATTTTTTCAAAAGAGTAAATGCCATTTCTGTCTTCACAGTTCCATGTCTGTTAATAATGTTACATTTCTATTGCCAGTGCACCAGTTGAGTCATCACTGTTAAGCACATCAACAGAACCATCAATATCTTTGATTCCTTCGACATGTATCAAAAGTTCCAATCGCATTTTCCTCACTCACAGAATGGTTTCAAATTCACAATCCACAGATGAGACTGTTCTTCTTGCCACATCATTTACAGTCACTTGTTGACTCCAGATTTTATGCCTCGTACAATTTCAAAACTTACTAATCCAGCCACATCCATATTCTCTCTAATCATGGATATGACGACTATAAAAGGAGATCACTCTGAGAAGAAGCTCAATGTTTAATTAATGTGACAGCTTGCATCAAATATCATGAAGGCTTCTTCAGTGGGAAAATAGAAGCAACTCATTCACTTCAGTTCCAATTTGCACAATTGTATAATTATTATTCAAGCCAACCAACTGTAATCAAATTGTTTGAGTTCAGCTCATTAGCTTTGTTGGTCAGTTTGCACTATTTATGATGGTATCTAGAAGAGCTTTGCCCTGTTTTACTGACATTTCTATACATATTAGCAGCTTCAACATCAGCTGGAACCTCAGAAGGAAGCAGTTCAACAGAAGCAACTACAACTCTGATCTCATCCACAGCAACATCACCAGCATCAACAGGTATAATCTATTGCAACCTAGACATCCAAGATCATAGAAGGGAACAATTATTAATGTTGATAATACTTTCTTTTATAAAACTAAATGCCACTGCTGCTGTCCAGAGCTGATGCCTCGTAAAGTGAATAATGACATTAAACCAGTGAAATTGATAATCTCTGTAATGGCAAATTTTGATAAGAAAAATCTCCAGTAACAGCATACTTGCAATTTAATGCATAGTGCTCAACATTAAGATCGTGAACACTCTCAGAATAACTATCAAAGCAACCCACCATTTTCATTTCGATCATGTTTTAATTTGTTTCATTTAATTTACCATTCTCATTTGACGTGCTTTATGCTGCAAGCAGCAGGAATATTGCTTTCTTTTACTGACATCTCTTTTAACATCAACAGCTACATCATCAACATCTCCAACATCAGAACAAAGCACATCAACAGATCCATCTACAACTGTACCTGCTTCTTCAACCACTTTAGCCTCAACAAGTGAAACAACAGGTATCCACAATGCCATCCCAAATGTCAACGTTCAACCTTCCCGCTGATAAATCATTTTTGAATCAAGCAACAGACACTAGTCTTACCTTGACCATTGTAAACAATTTTTTCAAAAGAGTAAATGCCATTTCTGCCTTCACAGTTCCATGTCTGTTAATAATGTTACATTTCTATCGCCAATGCACCAGTGCAGCCATCACTGTTAAGCACATCAACAGAACCATCAATATCTTTGATTCCTTCGACATGTATCAAAAGTTCCAATCACATTTTCCTCACTCACAGAATGGTTTCAAATTCACAATCTACAGATGAGACTGTTCTTCTTGTCACATCATGTACAGTCACTTGTTGACTCCAGCTTTTATGCCTAGTATATTTAAAAAACTCACTAATCCTGCCACATTCTTTTACTCTCTAATCATGCATATAATTCATCTGAAAAGAGATAACTCTGATAAGAAGCTCAAAGTTTCATTAATGTGATAGCTTGCATCAAATATCACGGAGGCTCCTTCAGTGGGAAAATAGAAGCAACTCATTCACTTCAGTTCCAATTTGCACAATTGTATAATTATTATTCATGCCAGCCAGCTGTAATCAAATTGTTTGAGTTCAGCTCATTAGTTTTGTTGGTCAGTTTGCACTATTTATGATGGTATCTAGAAGAGCTTTGCCCTGTTTTACTGACATTTCTATACATATTAGCAGCTTCAACATCATCTGGAACCTCAGAAGGAAGCACTTCAACAGAAGCAACTACAACTCTGATCTCATCCACAGCAACATCACCAGCATCAACAGGTATAATCTATTGCAATCTAGAAATCCAAGATCATAGAAGGGAACAATTATTAATGTTGTTAATACTTTCTTTTATAAAACTAAATGCCACTGCTGCTGTCCAGAGCTGATGCCTCGTAAAGTGAATAATGACATTAAACCAGTGAAATTGATAAAATCTGTAATGGCAAAATTTTGTATAAGAAAAATCTCCAGTAACAGCATACTTGCAATTTAATGCATAGTGCTCAACATTAAGATCGTGAACACGCTCACAATAAATATCAAAGCAACACACCATTTTCATTTCGATCATGTTTTTAATTTGTTCCATTAAACTTACCTTCCTCATTTGTCATGCTTTATGCTGCAATCAGCAGGAGCATTGCTTTCTTTCACTGACATCTCTTTTAACATCAACAGCTACATCATCAACATCTCCAACATCAGAACAAAGCACATCAACAGATCCATCTACAACTGTACCTGCTTCTTCAACCACTTTAGCCTCAACAAGTGAAACAACAGGTATCCACAATGCCATCCCAAATGTCAACGTTCAACCTTCCCGCTGATAAATCATTTTTGAATCAAGCAACAGACACTAGTCTTACCTTGACCATTGTAAACAATTTTTTCAAAAGAGTAAATGCCATTTTTGCCTTCACAGTTCCATGTCTGTTAATAATGTTACATTTCTATTGCCAATGCACCAGTTGAGCCATCACTGTTTAGCACATCAACAGAACCATCAATATCTTTGATTCCTTCGACATGTATCAAAAGTTCCAATCGCATTTTCCTCACTCACAGAATGGTTTCAAATTCACAATCCACAGATGAGACTGTTCTTCTTGCCACATCATTTACAGTCACTTGTTGACTCCAGATTTTATGCCTCGTACAATTTAAAAACTTACTAATCCAGCCACATCCATATTCTCTCTAATCATGGATATGACGACTATAAAAGGAGATCACTCTGAGAAGAAGGTCAAAGTTTAATTAATGTGATAGCTTGCATCAAATATCATGAAGGCTTCTTCAGTGGGAAAATAGAAGCAACTCATTCACTTCAGTTCCAATTTGCACAATTGTATAATTATTATTCAAGCCAACCAACTGCAATCAAATTGTTTGAGTTCAGCTCATTAGCTTTGTTGGTCAGTTTGCACTATTTATGATGGTATCTAGAAGAGCTTTGCCCTGTTTTACTGACATTTCTACACATATTAGCAGCTTCAACATCATCTGGAACCTCAGAAGGAAGCACTTCAACAGAAGCAACTACAACTCTGATCTCATCCACAGCAACATCACCAGCATCAACAGGTATAATCTATTGCAATCTAGAAATTCAAGATCATAGAAGGGAACAATTAGTAATGTCGATAATACTTTCTTTCATAAATCTAAATGCCATTGCTGCTGTCCAGAGCTGGTGATTCGAAAAATTAATAATGACTTTAAACCAGTGAAATTGATAATCTCTGTAATGGCAAACTTTGATAAGAAAAATCTCCAGTAACAGCATACTTGCAATTTAATGCATAGTGCTCAACATTAAGATTGTGAACACTCTCAGAATAAATATCAAAGCAACCCACCATTTTCATTTCGATCATGTTTTAATTCGTTTCATTAAATTTACCATTCTCATTTGACGTGCTTTATGCTGCAATCAGCAGGAGCATTGCTTTCTTTCACTGACATCTCTTTTAAAATCAACAGCTACATCATCAACATCTCCAATATCAGAACAAAGCACATCAACAGATCCATCTACAACTGTACCTGCTTCTTCAACCACTTTAGCCTCAACAAGTGAAACAACAGGTATCCACAATGCCATCCCAAATGTCAACGTTCAACCTTCCCGCTGATAAATCATTTTTGAATCAAGCAACAGACACTAGTCTTACCTTGACCATTGTAAACAATTTTTTCAAAAGAGTAAATGCCATTTCTGTCTTCACAGTTCCATGTCTGTTAATAATGTTACATTTCTATTGCCAGTGCACCAGTTGAGTCATCACTGTTAAGCACATCAACAGAACCATCAATATCTTTGATTCCTTCGACATGTATCAAAAGTTCCAATCGCATTTTCCTCACTCACAGAATGGTTTCAAATTCACAATCCACAGATGAGACTGTTCTTCTTGCCACATCATTTACAGTCACTTGTTGACTCCAGATTTTATGCCTCGTACAATTTCAAAACTTACTAATCCAGCCACATCCATATTCTCTCTAATCATGGATATGACGACTATAAAAGGAGATCACTCTGAGAAGAAGCTCAATGTTTAATTAATGTGACAGCTTGCATCAAATATCATGAAGGCTTCTTCAGTGGGAAAATAGAAGCAACTCATTCACTTCAGTTCCAATTTGCACAATTGTATAATTATTATTCAAGCCAACCAACTGTAATCAAATTGTTTGAGTTCAGCTCATTAGCTTTGTTGGTCAGTTTGCACTATTTATGATGGTATCTAGAAGAGCTTTGCCCTGTTTTACTGACATTTCTATACATATTAGCAGCTTCAACATCAGCTGGAACCTCAGAAGGAAGCAGTTCAACAGAAGCAACTACAACTCTGATCTCATCCACAGCAACATCACCAGCATCAACAGGTATAATCTATTGCAACCTAGACATCCAAGATCATAGAAGGGAACAATTATTAATGTTGATAATACTTTCTTTTATAAAACTAAATGCCACTGCTGCTGTCCAGAGCTGATGCCTCGTAAAGTGAATAATGACATTAAACCAGTGAAATTGATAATCTCTGTAATGGCAAATTTTGATAAGAAAAATCTCCAGTAACAGCATACTTGCAATTTAATGCATAGTGCTCAACATTAAGATCGTGAACACTCTCAGAATAACTATCAAAGCAACCCACCATTTTCATTTCGATCATGTTTTAATTTGTTTCATTTAATTTACCATTCTCATTTGACGTGCTTTATGCTGCAAGCAGCAGGAATATTGCTTTCTTTTACTGACATCTCTTTTAACATCAACAGCTACATCATCAACATCTCCAACATCAGAACAAAGCACATCAACAGATCCATCTACAACTGTACCTGCTTCTTCAACCACTTTAGCCTCAACAAGTGAAACAACAGGTATCCACAATGCCATCCCAAATGTCAACGTTCAACCTTCCCGCTGATAAATCATTTTTGAATCAAGCAACAGACACTAGTCTTACCTTGACCATTGTAAACAATTTTTTCAAAAGAGTAAATGCCATTTCTGCCTTCACAGTTCCATGTCTGTTAATAATGTTACATTTCTATTGCCAATGCACCAGTGGAGCCATCACTGTTAAGCACATCAACAGAACCATCAATATCTTTGATTCCTTCGACATGTATCAAAAGTTCCAATCACATTTTCCTCACTCACAGAATGGTTTCAAATTCACAATCTACAGATGAGACTGTTCTTCTTGTCACATCATGTACAGTCACTTGTTGACTCCAGCTTTTATGCCTAGTATATTTAAAAAACTCACTAATCCTGCCACATTCTTTTACTCTCTAATCATGCATATAATTCATCTGAAAAGAGATAAATCTGATAAGAAGCTCAAAGTTTCATTAATGTGATAGCTTGCATCAAATATCACGGAGACTCCTTCAGTGGGAAAATAGAAGCAACTCATTCACTTCAGTTCCAATTTGCACAATTGTATAATTATTATTCATGCCAGCCAGCTGTAATCAAATTGTTTGAGTTCAGCTCATTAGTTTTGTTGGTCAGTTTGCACTATTTAGGATGGTATCTAGAAGAGCTTTGCCCTGTTTTACTGACATTTCTATACATATTAGCAGCTTCAACATCATCTGGAACCTCAGAAGGAAGCACTTCAACAGAAGCAACTACAACTCTGATCTCATCCACAGCAACATCACCAGCATCAACAGGTATAATCTATTGCAATCTAGAAATCCAAGATCATAGAAGGGAACAATTATTAATGTTGTTAATACTTTCTTTTATAAAACTAAATGCCACTGCTGCTGTCCAGAGCCGATGCCTCGTAAAGTGAATAATGACATTAAACCAGTGAAATTGATAAAATCTGTAATGGCAAAATTTTGTATAAGAAAAATCTCCAGTAACAGCATACTTGCAATTTAATGCATAGTGCTCAACATTAAGATCGTGAACACGCTCACAATAAATATCAAAGCAACCCACCATTTTCATTTCGATCATCTTTTTAATTCGTTCCATTAAACTTACCTTCTTCATTTGTCGTGCTTTATGCTGCAATCAGCAGGAGCATTGCTTTCTTTCACTGACATCTCTTTTAACATCAACAGCTACATCATCAACATCTCCAACATCAGAACAAAGCACATCAACAGATCCATCTACAACTGTACCTGCTTCTTCAACCACTTTAGCCTCAACAAGTGAAACAACAGGTATCCACAATGCCATCCCAAATGTCAACGTTCAACCTTCCCGCTGATAAATCATTTTTGAATCAAGCAACAGACACTAGTCTTACCTTGACCATTGTAAACAATTTTTTCAAAAGAGTAAATGCCATTTTTGCCTTCACAGTTCCATGTCTGTTAATAATGTTACATTTCTATTGCCAATGCACCAGTTGAGCCATCACTGTTTAGCACATCAACAGAACCATCAATATCTTTGATTCCTTCGACATGTATCAAAAGTTCCAATCGCATTTTCCTCACTCATAGAATGGTTTCAAATTCACAATCCACAGATGAGACTGTTCTTCTTGCCACATCATTTACAGTCACTTGTTGACTCCAGATTTTATGCCTCGTACAATTTAAAAACTTACTAATCCAGCCACATCCATATTCTCTCTAATCATGGATATGACGACTATAAAAGGAGATCACTCTGAGAAGAAGGTCAAAGTTTAATTAATGTAATAGCTTGCATCAAATATCATGAAGGCTTCTTCAGTGGGAAAATAGAAGCAACTCATTCACTTCAGTTCCAATTTGCACAATTGTATAATTATTATTCAAGCCAACCAACTGTAATCAAATTGTTTGAGTTCAGCTCATTAGCTTTGTTGGTCAGTTTGCACTATTTAGGATGGTATCTAGAAGAGCTTTGCCCTGTTTTACTGACATTTCTACACATATTAGCAGCTTCAACATCAGCTGGAACCTCAGAAGGAAGCACTTCAACAGAAGCAACTACAACTCTGATCTCATCCACAGCAACATCACCAGCATCAACAGGTATAATCTATTGCAACCTAGACATCCAAGATCATAGAAGGGAACAATTATTAATGTTGATAATACTTTCTTTTATAAAACTAAATGCCACTGCTGCTGTCCAGAGCTGATGCCTCGTAAAGTGAATAATGACATTAAACCAGTGAAATTGATAATCTCTGTAATGGCAAACTTTGATAAGAAAAATCTCCAGTAACAGCATACTTGCAATTTAATGCATAGTGCTCAACATTCAGATTGTGAACACTCTCAGAATAAATATCAAAGCAACCCACCATTTTCATTTCGATCATGTTTTAATGCGTTTCATTAAATTTACCATTCTCATTTGACGTGCTTTATGCTGCAAGCAGCAGGAGCATTTCTTTCTTTCACTGACATCTCTTTTAAAATCAACAGCTACATCATCAACATCTCCAACATCAGAACAAAGCATATCAACAGATCCATCTACAACTGTACCTACTTCTTCAACCACTTTAGCCTCAACAAGTGAAACAACAGGTATCCACAATGCCATCCCAAATGTCAACGTTCAACCTTCCCGCTGATAAATCATTTTTGAATCAAGCAACAGACACTAGTCTTACCTTGACCATTGTAAACAATTTTTTCAAAAGAGTAAATGCCATTTTTGCCTTCACAGTTCCATGTCTGTTAATAATGTTACATTTCTATTGCCAATGCCCCAGTTGAGCCATCACTGTTTAGCACATCAACAGAACCATCAATATCTTTGATTCCTTCGACATGTATCAAAAGTTCCAATCGCATTTTCCTCACTCACAGAATGGTTTCAAATTCACAATCCACAGATGAGACTGTTCTTCTTGCCACATCATTTACAGTCACTTGTTGACTCCAGATTTTATGCCTCGTACAATTTAAAAACTTACTAATCCAGCCACATCCATATTCTCTCTAATCATGGATATGACGACTATAAAAGGAGATCACTCTGAGAAGAAGGTCAAAGTTTAATTAATGTGATAGCTTGCATCAAATATCATGAAGGCTTCTTCAGTGGGAAAATAGAAGCAACTCATTCACTTCAGTTCCAATTTGCACAATTGTATAATTATTATTCAAGCCAACCAACTGCAATCAAATTGTTTGAGTTCAGCTCATTAGCTTTGTTGGTCAGTTTGCACTATTTAGGATGGTATCTAGAAGAGCTTTGCCCTGTTTTACTGACATTTCTACACATATTAGCAGCTTCAACATCAGCTGGAACCTCAGAAGGAAGCACTTCACCAGAAGCAACTACAACTCTGATCTCATCCACAGCAACATCACCAGCATCAACAGGTATAATCTATTGCAACCTAGACATCCAAGATCATAGAAGGGAACAATTATTAATGTTGATGATACTTTCTTTTATAAAACTAAATGCCACTGCTGCTGTCCAGAGCTGATGCCTCGTAAAGTGAATAATGGCATTAAACCAGTGAAATTGATAATCTCTGTAATGGCAAATTTTGATAAGAAAAATCTCCAGTAACAGCATACTTGCAATTTAATGCATAGTGCTCAACATTAAGATCGTGAACACTCTCAGAATAACTATCAAAGCAACCCACCATTTTCATTTCGATCATATTTTAATTTGTTTCATTTAATTTACCATTCTCATTTGACGTGCTTTATGCTGCAAGCAGCAGGAATATTGCTTTCTTTTACTGACATCTCTTTTAACATCAACAGCTACATCATCAACATCTCCAACATCAGAACAAAGCACATCAACAGATCCATCTACAACTGTACCTGCTTCTTCAACCACTTTAGCCTCAACAAGTGAAACAACAGGTATCCACAATGCCATCCCAAATGTCAACGTTCAACCTTCCCGCTGATAAATCATTTTTGAATCAAGCAACAGACACTAGTCTTACCTTGACCATTGTAAACAATTTTTTCAAAAGAGTAAATGCCATTTCTGCCTTCACAGTTCCATGTCTGTTAATAATGTTACATTTCTATTGCCAATGCACCAGTGGAGCCATCACTGTTTAGCACATCAACAGAACCATCAATATCTTTGATTCCTTCGACATGTATCAAAAGTTCCAATCACATTTTCCTCACTCACAGAATGGTTTCAAATTCACAATCTACAGATGAGACTGTTCTTCTTGTCACATCATGTACAGTCACTTGTTGACTCCAGCTTTTATGCCTAGTATATTTAAAAAACTCACTAATCCTGCCACATTCTTTTACTCTCTAATCATGCATATAATTCATCTGAAAAGAGATAACTCTGATAAGAAGCTGAAAGTTTCATTAATGTGATAGCTTGCATCAAATATCACGGAGGCTCCTTCAGTGGGAAAATAGAAGCAACTCATTCACTTCAGTTCCAATTTGCACAATTGTATAATTATTATTCATGCCAGCCAGCTGTAATCAAATTGTTTGAGTTCAGCTCATTAGTTTTGTTGGTCAGTTTGCACTATTTATGATGGTATCTAGAAGAGCTTTGCCCTGTTTTACTGACATTTCTATACATATTAGCAGCTTCAACATCATCTGGAACCTCAGAAGGAAGCACTTCAACAGAAGCAACTACAACTCTGATCTCATCCACAGCAACATCACCAGCATCAACAGGTATAATCTATTGCAATCTAGAAATCCAAGATCATAGAAGGGAACAATTATTAATGTTGTTAATACTTTCTTTTATAAAACTAAATGCCACTGCTGCTGTCCAGAGCTGATGCCTCGTAAAGTGAATAATGACATTAAACCAGTGAAATTGATAAAATCTGTAATGGCAAAATTTTGTATAAGAAAAATCTCCAGTAACAGCATACTTGCAATTTAATGCATAGTGCTCAACATTAAGATCGTGAACACGCTCACAATAAATATCAAAGCAACCCACCATTTTCATTTCGATCATGTTTTTAATTCGTTTCATTAAACTTACCTTCCTCATTTGACTTGCTTTATGCTGCAATCAGCAGGAGCATTGCTTTCTTTCACTGACATCTCTTTTAACATCAACAGCTACATCATCAACATCTCCAACATTAGAACAAAGCACATCAACAGATCCATCTACAACTGTACCTGCTTCTTCAACCACTTTAGCCTCAACAAGTGAAACAACAGGTATCCACAATGCCATCCCAAATGTCAACGTTCAACCTTCCCGCTGATAAATCATTTTTGAATCAAGCAACAGACACTAGTCTTACCTTGACCATTGTAAACAATTTTTTCAAAAGAGTAAATGCCATTTCTGCCTTCACAGTTCCATGTCTGTTAATAATGTTACATTTCTATTTCCAATGCACCAGTTGAGCCATCACTGTTTAGCACATCAACAGAACCATCAATATCTTTGATTCCTTCGACATGTATCAAAAGTTCCAATCGCATTTTCCTCACTCATAGAATGGTTTCAAATTCACAATCCACAGATGAGACTGTTCTTCTTGCCACATCATTTACAGTCACTTGTTGACTCCAGATTTTATGCCTCGTACAATTTAAAAACTTACTAATCCAGCCACATCCATATTCTCTCTAATCATGGATATGACGACTATAAAAGGAGATCACTCTGAGAAGAAGGTCAAAGTTTAATTAATGTGATAGCTTGCATCAAATATCATGAAGGCTTCTTCAGTGGGAAAATAGAAGCAACTCATTCACTTCAGTTCCAATTTGCACAATTGTATAATTATTATTCAAGCCAACCAACTGTAATCAAATTGTTTGAGTTCAGCTCATTAGCTTTGTTGGTCAGTTTGCACTATTTAGGATGGTATCTAGAAGAGCTTTGCCCTGTTTTACTGACATTTCTACACATATTAGCAGCTTCAACATCAGCTGGAACCTCAGAAGGAAGCACTTCAACAGAAGCAACTACAACTCTGATCTCATCCACAGCAACATCACCAGCATCAACAGGTATAATCTATTGCAACCTAGACATCCAAGATCATAGAAGGGAACAATTATTAATGTTGATAATACTTTCTTTTATAAAACTAAATGCCACTGCTGCTGTCCAGAGCTGATGCCTCGTAAAGTGAATAATGACATTAAACCAGTGAAATTGATAATCTCTGTAATGGCAAACTTTGATAAGAAAAATCTCCAGTAACAGCATACTTGCAATTTAATGCATAGTGCTCAACATTCAGATTGTGAACACTCTCAGAATAAATATCAAAGCAACCCACCATTTTCATTTCGATCATGTTTTAATTCGTTTCATTTAATTTACCATTCTCATTTGACGTGCTTTATGCTGCAAGCAGCAGGAGCATTGCTTTCTTTCACTGACATCTCTTTTAACATCAACAGCTACATCATCAACATCTCCAACATCAGAACAAAGCACATCAACAGATCCATCTACAACTGTACCTGCTTCTTCAACCACTATAGCCTCAACAAGTGAAACAACAGGTATCCACAATGCCATCCCAAATGTCAACGTTCAACCTTCCCGCTGATAACTCATTTTTGAATCAAGCAACAGACACTAGTCTTACCTTGACCATTTTAAACAATTTTTTCAAAAGAGTAAATGCCATTTGTGCCTTCACAGTTCCATGCCAGTTAATAATGTTACATTTCTATTGCCAAAGCACCTGTTGAGCCATCACTGTTAAGCACATCAACAGAACCATCAACATCTTTGATTCCTTCGACATGTATCAAAAGTTCCAATCGCATTTTCCTCACTCACAGAATGGTTTCTAAGTCAAAATCCACAGATGTGACTGTGCTTCTTGTCACATCATTTACAGTCACTTGTTGACTCCAGCTTTTATGCCGAGTATATTTTAAAAACTCACTAATCCTGCCACATTCTTTTACTTTCTAATCATGCATATAATTCATCTGAAAAGAGATAACTCTGATAAGAAGCTCAAAGTTTAATTAATGTGATAGCTTGCATCAAATATCATGAAGGCTCCTTCAGTGGGAAAATAGAAGCAACTCATTCACTTCAGTTCCAATTTGCACAATTGTATAATTATTATTCAAGCCAACCAACTGTAATCAAATTGTTTGAGTTCAGCTCATTAGCTTTGTTGGTCAGTTTGCACTATTTATGATGGTATCTAGAAGAGCTTTGCCCTGTTTTACTGACATTTCTACACATATTAGCAGCTTCAACATCAGCTGGAACCTCAGAAGGAAGCACTTCAACAGAAGCAACTACAACTCTGATCTCATCCACAGCAACATCACCAGCATCAACAGGTATGATCTATTGCAACCTAGAAATCCAAGAACATAGAAGGGAACAATTATTAATGTTGATAATACTTTCTTTTATAAAACTAAATGCCACTGCTCCTGTCCAGAGCTGATGCCTCGTAAAGTGAATAATGACATTAAACCAGTGAAATTGATAAAATCTGTAATGGCAAAATTTTGTATAAGAAAAATCTCCAGTAACAGCATACTTGCAATTTAATGCATAGTGCTCAACATTAAGATCGTGAACACGCTCACAATAAATATCAAAGCAACCCACCATTTTCATTTCGATCATGTTTTTAATTCGTTTCATTAAACTTACCTTCCTCATTTGACTTGCTTTATGCTGCAATCAGCAGGAGCATTGCTTTCTTTCACTGACATCTCTTTTAACATCAACAGCTACATCATCAACATCTCCAACATCAGAACAAAGCACATCAACAGATCCATCTACAACTGTACCTGCTTCTTCAACCACTTTAGCCTCAACAAGTGAAACAACAGGTATCCACAATGCCATCCCAAATGTCAACGTTCAACCTTCCCGCTGATAAATCATTTTTGAATCAAGCAACAGACACTAGTCTTACCTTGACCATTGTAAACAATTTTTTCAAAAGAGTTAATGCCATTTCTGCCTTCACAGTTCCATGTCTGTTAATAATGTTACATTTCTATTGCCAATGCACCAGTTGAGTCATCACTGTTAAGCACATCAACAGAACCATCAATATCTTTGATTCCTTCGACATGTATCAAAAGTTCCAATCGCATTTTCCTCACTCACAGAATGGTTTCAAATTCACAATCCACAGATGAGACTGTTCTTCTTGCCACATCATTTACAGTCACTTGTTGACTCCAGATTTTATGCCTCGTACAATTTCAAAACTTACTAATCCAGCCACATCCATATTCTCTTTAATCATGGATATGACGACTATAAAAGGAGATCACTCTGAGACGAAGCTCAATGTTTAATTAATGTGATAGCTTGCATCAAATATCATGAAGGCTTCTTCAGTGGGAAAATAGAAGCAACTCATTCACTTCAGTTCCAATTTGCACAATTGTATAATTATTATTCAAGCCAACCAACTGTAATCAAATTGTTTGAGTTCAGCTCATTAGCTTTGTTGGTCAGTTTGCCCTATTTATGATGGTATCTAGAAGAGCTTTGCCCTGTTTTACTGACATTTCTATACATATTAGCAGCTTCAACATCAGCTGGAACCTCAGAAGGAAGCACTTCAACAGAAGCAACTACAACTCTGATCTCATCCACAGCAACATCACCAGCATCAACAGGTATAATCTATTGCAACCTAGACATCCAAGATCATAGAAGGGAACAATTATTAATGTTGATAATACTTTCTTTTATAAAACTAAATGCCACTGCTGCTGTCCAGAGCTGATGCCTCGTAAAGTGAATAATGACATTAAACCAGTGAAATTGATAATCTCTGTAATGGCAAACTTTGATAAGAAAAATCTCCAGTAACAGCATACTTGCAATTTAATGCATAGTGCTCAACATTAAGATTGTGAACACTCTCAGAATAAATATCAAAGCAAACCACCATTTTCATTTCGATCATGTTTTAATTCGTTTCATTAAATTTACCATTCTCATTTGACGTGCTTTATGCTGCAATCAGCAGGAGCATTGCTTTCTTTCACTGACATCTCTTTTAAAATCAACAGCTACATCATCAACATCTCCAACATCAGAACAAAGCATATCAACAGATCCATCTACAACTGTATCTGCTTCTTCAACCACTATAGCCTCAACAAGTGAAACAACAGGTATCCACAATGCCATCCCAAATGTCAACGTTCAACCTTCCCGCTGATAACTCCTTTTTGAATCAAGCAACAGACACTCGTCTTACCTTGACCATTGTAAACAATTTTTTCAAAAGAGTAAATGCCATTTGTGCCTTCACAGTTCCATGTCTATTAATAATGTTACATTTCTGTTGCCAAAGCACCAGTTGAGCCATCACTGTTAAGCACATCAACAGAACCATCAACATCTTTGATTCCTTCGACATGTATCAAAAGTTCCAATCGCATTTTCCTCACTCACAGAATGGTTTCTAAGTCAAAATCCACAGATGTGACTGTGCTTCTTGTCACATCATTTACAGTCACTTGTTGACTCCAGCTTTTATGCCAAGTATATTTTAAAAACTCACTAATCCTGCCACATTCTTTTACTTTCTAATCATGCATATAATTCATCTGAAAAGAGATAACTCTGATAAGAAGCTCAACGTTTAATTAATGTGATAGCTTGCATCAAATATCATGAAGGCTCCTTCAGTGGGAAAATAGAAGCAACTCATTCACTTCAGTTCCAATTTGCACAATTGTATAATTATTATTCAAGCCAACCAACTGTAATCAAATTGTTTGAGTTCAGCTCATTAGCTTTGTTGGTCAGTTTGCACTATTTATGATGGTATCTAGAAGAGCTTTGCCCTGTTTTACTGACATTTCTACACATATTAGCAGCTTCAACATCAGCTGGAACCTCAGAAGGAAGCACTTCAACAGAAGCAACTACAAATCTGATCTCATCCACAGCAACATCACCAGCATCAACAGGTATGATCTATTGCAACCTAGAAATCCAAGAACATAGAAGGGAACAATTATTAATGTTGATAATACTTTCTTTTATAAAACTAAATGCCACTGCTCCTGTCCAGAGCTGATGCCTCGTAAAGTGAATAATGACATTAAACCAGTGAAATTGATAAAATCTGTAATGGCAAAATTTTGTATAAGAAAAATCTCCAGTAACAGCATACTTGCAATTTAATGCATAGTGCTCAACATTAAGATCGTGAACACGCTCACAATAAATATCAAAGCAACCCACCATTTTCATTTCGATCATGTTTTTAATTCGTTTCATTAAACTTACCTTCCTCATTTGACTTGCTTTATGCTGCAATCAGCAGGAGCATTGCTTTCTTTCACTGACATCTCTTTTAACATCAACAGCTACATCATCAACATCTCCAACATCAGAACAAAGCACATCAACAGATCCATCTACAACTGTACCTGCTTCTTCAACCACTTTAGCCTCAACAAGTGAAACAACAGGTATCCACAATGCCATCCCAAATGTCAACGTTCAACCTTCCCGCTGATAAATCATTTTTGAATCAAGCAACAGACACTAGTCTTACCTTGACCATTGTAAACAATTTTTTCAAAAGAGTTAATGCCATTTCTGCCTTCACAGTTCCATGTCTGTTAATAATGTTACATTTCTATTGCCAATGCACCAGTTGAGTCATCACTGTTAAGCACATCAACAGAACCATCAATATCTTTGATTCCTTCGACATGTATCAAAAGTTCCAATCGCATTTTCCTCACTCACAGAATGGTTTCAAATTCACAATCCACAGATGAGACTGTTCTTCTTGCCACATCATTTACAGTCACTTGTTGACTCCAGATTTTATGCCTCGTACAATTTCAAAACTTACTAATCCAGCCACATCCATATTCTCTTTAATCATGGATATGACGACTGTAAAAGGAGATCACTCTGAGACGAAGCTCAATGTTTAATTAATGTGATAGCTTGCATCAAATATCATGAAGGCTTCTTCAGTGGGAAAATAGAAGCAACTCATTCACTTCAGTTCCAATTTGCACAATTGTATAATTATTATTCAAGCCAACCAACTGTAATCAAATTGTTTGAGTTCAGCTCATTAGCTTTGTTGGTCAGTTTGCCCTATTTATGATGGTATCTAGAAGAGCTTTGCCCTGTTTTACTGACATTTCTATACATATTAGCAGCTTCAACATCAGCTGGAACCTCAGAAGGAAGCACTTCAACAGAAGCAACTACAACTCTGATCTCATCCACAGCAACATCACCAGCATCAACAGGTATAATCTATTGCAACCTAGACATCCAAGATCATAGAAGGGAACAATTATTAATGTTGATAATACTTTCTTTTATAAAACTAAATGCCACTGCTGCTGTCCAGAGCTGATGCCTCGTAAAGTGAATAATGACATTAAACCAGTGAAATTGATAATCTCTGTAATGGCAAACTTTGATAAGAAAAATCTCCAGTAACAGCATACTTGCAATTTAATGCATAGTGCTCAACATTAAGATCGTGAACACTCTCAGAATAAATATCAAAGCAACCCACCACTTTCATTTCGATCATGTTTTTAATTCGTTTCATTAAACTTACCTTCCTCATTTGACTTGTTTTATGCTGCAATCAGCAGGAGCATTGCTTTCTTTCACTGACATCTCTTTTAACATCAACAGCTACATCATCAACATCTCCAACATCAGAACAAAGCACATCAACAGATCCATCTACAACTGTACCTGCTTCTTCAACCACTATAGCCTCAACAAGTGAAACAACAGGTATCCACAATGCCATCCCAAATGTCAACGTTCAACCTTCCCGCTGATAACTCATTTTTGAATCAAGCAACAGACACTAGTCTTACCTTGACCATTGTAAACAATTTTTTCAAAAGAGTAAATGCCATTTGTGCCTTCACAGTTCCATGCCTGTTAATAATGTTACATTTCTATTGCCAAAGCACCTGTTGAGCCATCACTGTTAAGCACATCAGCAGAACCATCAACATCTTTGATTCCTTCGACATGAATCAAAAGTTCCAATCACATTTCCCTCACTCACAGAATGGTTTCAAAGTCAAAATCCACAGATATGATTGTGCTTCTTCTCACATCATGTACAGTCACTTGTTGACTCCAGCTTTTATGCCGAGTATATTTTAAAAACTCACTAATCCTGCCACATTCTTTTACTCTCTAATCATGCATATAATTCATCTGAAAAGAGATAACTCTGATAAGAAGTTCAAAGTTTAATTAATGTGATAGCTTGCATCAAATATCATGAAGGCTCCTTCAGTGGGAAAATAGAAGCAACTCATTCACTTCAGTTCCAATTTGCACAATTGTATAATTATTATTCAAGCCAACCAACTGCAATCAAATTGTTTGAGTTCAGCTCATTAGCTTTGTTGGTCAGTTTGCACTATTTATGATGGTATCTAGAAGAGCTTTGCCCTGTTTTACTGACATTTCTATACATATTAGCAGCTTCAACATCATCTGGAACCTCAGAAGGAAGCACTTCAACAGAAGCAACTACAACTCTGATCTCATCCACAGCAACATCACCAGCATCAACAGGTATAATCTATTGCAACCTAGACATCCAAGATCATAGAAGGGAACAATTATTAATGTTGATAGTACTTTCTTTTATAAAACTAAATGCCACTACTGCTGTCCAGAGCTGATGCCTCGTAAAGTGAATAATGACATTAAACCAGTGAAATTGATAATCTCTGTAATGGCAAACTTTGATAAGAAAAATCTCCAGTAGCAGCATACTTGCAATTTAATGCATAGTGCTCAACATTAAGATTGTGAACACTCTCAGAATAAATATCAAAGCAAACCACCATTTTCATTTCGATCATGTTTTAATTCGTTTCATGAAATTTACCATTCTCATTTGACGTGCTTTATGCTGCAATCAGCAGGAGCATTGCTTTCTTTCACTGACATCTCTTTTAAAATCAACAGCTACATCATCAACATCTCCAACATCAGAACAAAGCATATCAACAGATCCATCTACAACTGTATCTGCTTCTTCAACCACTATAGCCTCAACAAGTGAAACAACAGGTATCCACAATGCCATCCCAAATGTCAACGTTCAACCTTCCTGCTGATAACTCCTTTTTGAATCAAGCAACAGACACTAGTCTTACCTTGACCATTGTAAACAATTTTTTCAAAAGAGTAAATGCCATTTGTGCCTTCACAGTTCCATGTCTATTAATAATGTTACATTTCTGTTGCCAAAGCACCAGTTGAGCCATCACTGTTAAGCACATCAACAGAGCCATCAACATCTTTGATTCCTTCGACATGTATCAAAAGTTCCAATCGCATTTTCCTCACTCACAGAATGGTTTCTAAGTCAAAATCCACAGATGTGACTGTGCTTCTTGTCACATCATTTACAGTCACTTGTTGACTCCAGCTTTTATGCCGAGTATATTTTAAAAACTCACTAATCCTGCCACATTCTTTTACTTTCTAATCATGCATGTAATTCATCTGAAAAGAGATAACTCTGATAAGAAGCTCAAAGTTTAATTAATGTGATAGCTTGCATCAAATATCATGAAGGCTCCTTCAGTGGGAAAATAGAAGCAACTCATTCACTTCAGTTCCAATTTGCACAATTGTATAATTATTATTCAAGCCAACCAACTGTAATCAAATTGTTTGAGTTCAGCTCATTAGCTTTGTTGGTCAGTTTGCACTATTTATGATGGTATCTAGAAGAGCTTTGCCCTGTTTTACTGACATTTCTACACATATTAGCAGCTTCAACATCAGCTGGAACCTCAGAAGGAAGCACTTCAACAGAAGCAACTACAACTCTGATCTCATCCACAGCAACATCACCAGCATCAACAGGTATAATCTATTGCAACCTAGAAATCCAAGAACATAGAAGGGAACAATTATTAATGTTGATAATACTTTCTTTTATAAAACTAAATGCCACTGCTCCTGTCCAGAGCTGATGCCTCGTAAAGTGAATAATGACATTAAACCAGTGAAATTGATAATCTCTGTAATGGCAAACTTTGATAAGAAAAATCTCCAGTAACAGCATACTTGCAATTTAATGCATAGTGCTCAACATTAAGATCGTGAACACGCTCACAATAAATATCAAAGCAACCCACCATTTTCATTTCGATCATGTTTTTAATTCGTTTCATTAAACTTACCTTCCTCATTTGACTTGCTTTATGCTGCAATCAGCAGGAGCATTGCTTTCTTTCACTGACATCTCTTTTAACATCAACAGCTACATCATCAACATCTCCAACATCAGAACAAAGCACATCAACAGATCCATCTACAACTGTACCTGCTTCTTCAACCACTTTAGCCTCAACAAGTGAAACAACAGGTATCCACAATGCCATCCCAAATGTCAACGTTCAACCTTCCCGCTGATAAATCATTTTTGAATCAAGCAACAGACACTAGTCTTACCTTGACCATTGTAAACAATTTTTTCAAAAGAGTTAATGCCATTTCTGCCTTCACAGTTCCATGTCTGTTAATAATGTTACATTTCTATTGCCAATGCACCAGTTGAGTCATCACTGTTTAGCACATCAACAGAACCATCAATATCTTTGATTCCTTCGACATGAATCAAAAGTTCCAATCACATTTCCCTCACTCACAGAATGGTTTCAAAGTCAAAATCCACAGATGTGACTGTGCTTCTTCTCACATCATGTACAGTCACTTTTTGACTCCAGCTTTTATGCCGAGTATATTTTAAAAACTCACTAATCCTGCCACATTCTTTTACTCTCTAATCATGCATATAATTCATCTGAAAAGAGATAACTCTGATAAGAAGCTCAAAGTTTAATTAATGTGATAGCTTGCATCAAATATCATGAAGGCTCCTTCAGTGGGAAAATAGAAGCAACTCATTCACTTCAGTTCCAATTTGCACAATTGTATAATTATTATTCAAGCCAACCAACTGCAATCAAATTGTTTGAGTTCAGCTCATTAGTTTTGTTGGTCAGTTTGCACTATTTATGATGGTATCTAGAAGAGCTTTGCCCTGTTTTACTGACATTTCTATACGTATTAGCAGCTTCAACATCATCTGGAACCTCAG
Organism: Somniosus microcephalus; assembly: GCF_052327205.1. Taxonomy (NCBI): domain Eukaryota; kingdom Metazoa; phylum Chordata; class Chondrichthyes; order Squaliformes; family Somniosidae; genus Somniosus; species Somniosus microcephalus. Next base: position 40,138,821 of record NC_140992.1, on the reverse strand, counting down.
AAGGAAGCACTTCAACAGAAGCAACTACAACTCTGATCTCATCCACAGCAACATCACCAGCATCAACAGGTATAATCTATTGCAACCTAGAAATCCAAGAACATAGAAGGGAACAATTATTAATGTTGATAATACTTTCCTTTATAAAACTAAATGCCACTGCTCCTGTCCAGAGCTGATGCCTCGTAAAGTGAATAATGACATTAAACCAGTGAAATTGATAAAATCTGTAATGGCAAAATTTTGTATAAGAAAAATCTCCAGTAACAGCATACTTGCAATTTAATGCATAGTGCTCAACATTAAGATCGTGAACACGCTCACAATAAATATCAAAGCAACCCACCTTTTTCATTTCGATCATGTTTTTAATTCGTTTCATTAAACTTACCTTCCTCATTTGACTTGCTTTATGCTGCAATCAGCAGGAGCATTGCTTTCTTTCACTGACATCTCTTTTAACATCAACAGCTACATCATCAACATCTCCAACATCAGAACAAAGCACATCAACAGATCCATCTACAACTGTACCTGCTTCTTCAACCACTTTAGCCTCAACAAGTGAAACAACAGGTATCCACAATGCCATCCCAAATGTCAACGTTCAACCTTCCCGCTGATAAATCATTTTTGAATCAAGCAACAGACACTAGTCCTACCTTGACCATTGTAAACAATTTTTTCAAAAGAGTTAATGCCATTTCTGCCTTCACAGTTCCATGTCTGTTAATAATGTTACATTTCTATTGCCAATGCACCAGTTGAGTCATCACTGTTAAGCACATCAACAGAACCATCAATATCTTTGATTCCTTCGACATGTATCAAAAGTTCCAATCGCATTTTCCTCACTCACAGAATGGTTTCAAATTCACAATCCACAGATGAGACTGTTCTTCTTGCCACATCATTTACAGTCACTTGTTGACTCCAGATTTTATGCCTCGTACAATTTCAAAACTTTCAAATCCAGCCACATCCATATTCTCTTTAATCATGGATATGACGACTATAAAAGGAGATCACTCTGAGACGAAGCTCAATGTTTAATTAATGTGATAGCTTGCATCAAATATCATGAAGGCTTCTTCAGTGGGAAAATAGAAGCAACTCATTCACTTCAGTTCCAATTTGCACAATTGTATAATTATTATTCAAGCCAACCAACTGTAATCAAATTGTTTGAGTTCAGCTCATTAGCTTTGTTGGTCAGTTTGCCCTATTTATGATGGTATCTAGAAGAGCTTTGCCCTGTTTTACTGACATTTCTATACATATTAGCAGCTTCAACATCAGCTGGAACCTCAGAAGGAAGCACTTCAACAGAAGCAACTACAACTCTGATCTCATCCACAGCAACATCACCAGCATCAACAGGTATAATCTATTGCAACCTAGACATCCAAGATCAAAGAAGGGAACAATTATTAATGTTGATAATACTTTCTTTTATAAAACTAAATGCCACTGCTGCTGTCCAGAGCCGATGCCTCGTAAACTGAATAATGACATTAAACCAGTGAAATAGATCAAATCTTCAATGGCAAAATTTTGTGTAAGAAAAATCTCCAGTAACAGCATACTTGCAATTTAATGCATAGTGCTCAACATTAAGATCGTGAACACGCTCACAATAAATATCAAAGCAACCCACCATTTTCATTTCGATCATGTTTTTAATTCATTTCATTAAACTTACCTTCCTCATTTGAAGTGCTTTATGCTGCAATCAGCAGGAGCATTGCTTTCTTTCACTGACATCTCTTTTAACATCAACAGCTACATCATCAACATCTCCAACATCAGAACAAAGCACATCAACAGGTCCATCTACAACTGTACCTGCTTCTTCAACCACTATAGCCTCAACAAGTGAAACAACAGGTATCCACAATGCCATCCCAAATGTCAACGTTCAACCTTCCCGCTGATAAATCATTTTTGAATCAAGCAACAGACACTAGTCTTATCTTGACCATTGTAAACAATTTTTTCAAAAGAGTAAATGCCATTTCTGCCTTCACAGTTCCATGTCTGTTAATAATGTTACATTTCTATTGCCAATGCACCAGTTGAGCCATCACTGTTTAGCACATCAACAGAACTATCAATATCTTTGATTCCTTCGACATGTATCAAAAGTTCCAATCACATTTTCCTCACTCACAGAATGGTTTCAAATTCACAAATGAGACTGTGCTTCCTGCCACATCATTTACAGTCACTTGTTGACTCCAGATTTTATGCCTGCTACCATTTAAAAACTTGCTAATCCAGCCACATCCATATTCTCTCTAATCATGGATATGACGACTATAAAAGGAGATCACTCTGAGAAGAAGCTCAAAGTTTAATTAATGTGGTAGCTTGCATCAAGTATCATGAAGGCTTCTTCAGTGGGAAAATAGAAGCAAGTCATTCACTTCAGTTCCAATTTGCACAATTATATAATTATTATTCAAGCCAACCAACTGTAATCAAATTGTTTGAGTTCAGCTCGTTAGCTTTGTTGGTCAGTTTGCACTATTTATGATGGTATCTAGAAGAGCTTTGCCCTGTTTTACTGACATTTCTATACATATTAGTAGCTTCAACAGCAGCTGAAACCTCAGAAGGAAGCACTTCAACAGAAGCAACTACAACTCTGATCTCATCCACAGCAACATCACCAGCATCAACAGGTATAATCTATTGCAACCTAGACATCCAAGATCATAGAAGGGAACAATTATTAATGTTGATAATACTTTCTTTTATAAAACTAAATGCCACTACTGCTGTCCAGAGCTGATGCCTCGTAAAGTGAATAATGACATTAAACCAGTGAAATTGATAATCTCTGTAATGGCAAACTTTGATAAGAAAAATCTCCAGTAACAGCATACTTGCAATTTAATGCATAGTGCTCAACATTAAGATTGTGAACACTCTCAGAATAAATATCAAAGCAAACCACCATTTTCATTTCGATCATGTTTTAATTCGTTTCATTAAATTTACCATTCTCATTTGACGTGCTTTATGCTGCAATCAGCAGGAGCATTGCTTTCTTTCACTGACATCTCTTTTAAAATCAACAGCTACATCATCAACATCTCCAACATCAGAACAAAGCATATCAACAGATCCATCTACAACTGTATCTGCTTCTTCAACCACTATAGCCTCAACAAGTGAAACAACAGGTATCCACAATGCCATCCCAAATGTCAACGTTCAACCTTCCCGCTGATAACTCCTTTTTGAATCAAGCAACAGACACTAGTCTTACCTTGACCATTGTAAACAATTTTTTCAAAAGAGTAAATGCCATTTGTGCCTTCACAGTTCCATGTCTATTAATAATGTTACATTTCTGTTGCCAAAGCACCAGTTGAGCCATCACTGTTAAGCACATCAACAGAACCATCAACATCTTTGATTCCTTCGACATGTATCAAAAGTTCCAATCGCATTTTCCTCACTCACAGAATGGTTTCTAAGTCAAAATCCACAGATGTGACTGTGCTTCTTGTCACATCATTTACAGTCACTTGTTGACTCCAGCTTTTATGCCAAGTATATTTTAAAAACTCACTAATCCTGCCACATTCTTTTACTTTCTAATCATGCATATAATTCATCTGAAAAGAGATAACTGTGATAAGAAGCTCAAAGTTTAATTAATGTGATAGCTTGCATCAAATATCATGAAGGCTCCTTCAGTGGGAAAATAGAAGCAACTCATTCACTTCAGTTCCAATTTGCACAATTGTATAATTATTATTCAAGCCAACCAACTGTAATCAAATTGTTTGAGTTCAGCTCATTAGCTTTGTTGGTCAGTTTGCACTATTTATGATGGTATCTGGAAGAGCTTTGCCCTGTTTTACTGACATTTCTACACATATTAGCAGCTTCAACATCAGCTGGAACCTCAGAAGGAAGCACTTCAACAGAAGCAACTACAACTCTGATCTCATCCGCAGCAACATCACCAGCATCAACAGGTATAATCTATTGCAACCTAGACATCCAAGATCATAGAAGGGAACAATTATTAATGTTGATAATACTTTCTTTTATAAAACTAAATGCCACTGCTGCTGTCCAGAGCTGATGCCTCGTAAAGTGAATAATGACATTAAACGAGTGAAATTGATAAACTCTGTAATGGCAAACTTTGATAAGAAAAATCTCCAGTAACAGCATACTTGCAATTTAATGCATAGTGCTCAACATTAAGATCGTGAACACGCTCACAATAAATATCAAAGCAACCCACCATTTTCATTTCGATCATGTTTTTAATTCGTTTCATTAAACTTACCTTCCTCATTTGATGTGCTTTATGCTGCAATCAGCAGGAGCATTGCTTTCTTTCACTGACATCTCTTTTAACATCAACAGCTACATCATCAACATCTCCAACATCAGAACAAAGCACATCAACAGATCCATCTACAACTGCACCTGCTTCTTCAACCACTTTAGCCTCAACAAGTGAAACAACAGGTATCCACAATGCCATCCCAAATGTCAACGTTCAACCTTCCCGCTGATAAATCATTTTTGAATCAAGCAACAGACACTAGTCTTACCTTGACCATTGTAAACAGTTTTTTCAAATGAGTAAATTCCATTTCTGCCTTCACAGTTCCATGTCTGTTAATACTGTTACATTTCTATTGCCAATGCACCAGTTGAGCAATCACTGTTAAGCACATCAACAGAACCATCAATATCTTTGATTCCTTCGACATGTATCAAAACTTCCAATCGCATTTTCCTCACTCACAGAATGGTTTCAAATTCACAATCCACAGATGAGACTGTTCTTCTTGCCACATCATCTACAGTCACTTGTTGACTCCAGATTTTATGCCTCGTACAATTTTAAAACTTACTAATCCAGCCACATCCATATTCTCTCTAATCATGGATATGACGACTATACAAGGAGATCACTCTGAGAAGAAGCTCAAAGTTTAATTAATGTGATAGCTTGCATCAAATATCATGAAGGCTTCTTCAGTGGGAAAATAGAAGCAACTCATTCACTTCAGTTCCAATTTGCACAATTGTATAATTATTATTCAAGCCAACCAACTGCAATCAAATTGTTTGAGTTCAGCTCATTAGCTTTGTTGGTCAGTTTGCACTATTTATGATGGTATCTAGAAGAGCTTTGCCCTGTTTTACTGACATTTCTACACATATTAGCAGCTTCAACATCAGCTGGAACCTCAGAAGGAAGCACTTCAACAGAAGCAACTACAACTCTGATCTCATCCACAGCAACATCACCAGCATCAACAGGTATAATCTATTGCAACCTAGAAATCCAAGATCAAAGAAGGGAACAATTATTAATGTTGATAATACTTTCTTTTATAAAACTAAATGCCACTGCTGCTGTCCAGAGCTGATGCCTCGTAAAGTGAATAATGACATTAAACCAGTGAAATTGATAATCTCTGTAATGGCAAACTTTGATAAGAAAAATCTCCAGTAACAGCATACTTGCAATTTAATGCATAGTGCTCAACATTAAGATCGTGAACACTCTCAGAATAAATATCAAAGCAACCCACCACTTTCATTTCGATCATGTTTTTAATTTGTTTCATTAAACTTACCTTCCTCATTTGACTTGTTTTATGCTGCAATCAGCAGGAGCATTGCTTTCTTTCACTGACATCTCTTTTAACATCAACAGCTACATCATCAACATCTCCAACATCAGAACAAAGCACATCAACAGATCCATCTACAACTGTACCTGCTTCTTCAACCACTATAGCCTCAACAAGTGAAACAACAGGTATCCACAATGCCATCCCAAATGTCAACGTTCAACCTTCCCGCTGATAACTCATTTTTGAATCAAGCAACAGACACTAGTCTTACCTTGACCATTGTAAACAATTTTTTCAAAAGAGTAAATGCCATTTGTGCCTTCACAGTTCCATGCCTGTTAATAATGTTACATTTCTATTGCCAAAGCACCTGTTGAGCCATCACTGTTAAGCACATCAGCAGAACCATCAACATCTTTGATTCCTTCGACATGAATCAAAAGTTCCAATCACATTTCCCTCACTCACAGAATGGTTTCAAAGTCAAAATCCACAGATATGATTGTGCTTCTTCTCACATCATGTACAGTCACTTGTTGACTCCAGCTTTTATGCCGAGTATATTTTAAAAACTCACTAATCCTGCCACATTCTTTTACTCTCTAATCATGCATATAATTCATCTGAAAAGAGATAACTCTGATAAGAAGTTCAAAGTTTAATTAATGTGATAGCTTGCATCAAATATCATGAAGGCTCCTTCAGTGGGAAAATAGAAGCAACTCATTCACTACAGTTCCAATTTGCACAATTGTATAACTATTATTCAAGCCAACCAACTGCAATCAAATTGTTTGAGTTCAGCTCATTAGCTTTGTTGGTCAGTTTGCACTATTTATGATGGTATCTAGAAGAGCTTTGCCCTGTTTTACTGACATTTCTATACATATTAGCAGCTTCAACATCATCTGGAACCTCAGAAGGAAGCACTTCAACAGAAGCAACTACAACTCTGATCTCATCCACAGCAACATCACCAGCATCAACAGGTATAATCTATTGCAACCTAGACATCCAAGATCATAGAAGGGAACAATTATTAATGTTGATAATACTTTCTTTTATAAAACTAAATGCCACTACTGCTGTCCAGAGCTGATGCCTCGTAAAGTGAATAATGACATTAAACCAGTGAAATTGATAATCTCTGTAATGGCAAACTTTGATAAGAAAAATCTCCAGTAACAGCATACTTGCAATTTAATGCATAGTGCTCAACATTAAGATTGTGAACACTCTCAGAATAAATATCAAAGCAAACCACCATTTTCATTTCGATCATGTTTTAATTCGTTTCATTAAATTTACCATTCTCATTTGACGTGCTTTATGCTGCAATCAGCAGGAGCATTGCTTTCTTTCACTGACATCTCTTTTAAAATCAACAGCTACATCATCAACATCTCCAACATCAGAACAAAGCATATCAACAGATCCATCTACAACTGTATCTGCTTCTTCAACCACTATAGCCTCAACAAGTGAAACAACAGGTATCCACAATGCCATCCCAAATGTCAACGTTCAACCTTCCCGCTGATAACTCCTTTTTGAATCAAGCAACAGACACTAGTCTTACCTTGACCATTGTAAACAATTTTTTCAAAAGAGTAAATGCCATTTGTGCCTTCACAGTTCCATGTCTATTAATAATGTTACATTTCTGTTGCCAAAGCACCAGTTGAGCCATCACTGTTAAGCACATCAACAGAACCATCAACATCTTTGATTCCTTCGACATGTATCAAAAGTTCCAATCGCATTTTCCTCACTCACAGAATGGTTTCTAAGTCAAAATCCACAGATGTGACTGTGCTTCTTGTCACATCATTTACAGTCACTTGTTGACTCCAGCTTTTATGCCGAGTATATTTTAAAAACTCACTAATCCTGCCACATTCTTTTACTTTCTAATCATGCATATAATTCATCTGAAAAGAGATAACTCTGATAAGAAGCTCAAAGTTTAATTAATGTGATAGCTTGCATCAAATATCATGAAGGCTCCTTCAGTGGGAAAATAGAAGCAACTCATTCACTTCAGTTCCAATTTGCACAATTGTACAATTATTATTCAAGCCAACCAACTGTAATCAAATTGTTTGAGTTCAGCTCATTAGCTTTGTTGGTCAGTTTGCACTATTTATGATGGTATCTAGAAGAGCTTTGCCCTGTTTTACTGACATTTCTACACATATTAGCAGCTTCAACATCAGCTGGAACCTCAGAAGGAAGCACTTCAACAGAAGCAACTACAACTCTGATCTCATCCACAGCAACATCACCAGCATCAACAGGTATGATCTATTGCAACCTAGAAATCCAAGAACATAGAAGGGAACAATTATTAATGTTGATAATACTTTCTTTTATAAAACTAAATGCCACTGCTCCTGTCCAGAGCTGATGCCTCGTAAAGTGAATAATGACATTAAACCAGTGAAATTGATAAAATCTGTAATGGCAAAATTTTGTATAAGAAAAATCTCCAGTAACAGCATACTTGCAATTTAATGCATAGTGCTCAACATTAAGATCGTGAACACGCTCACAATAAATATCAAAGCAACCCACCATTTTCATTTCGATCATGTTTTTAATTCGTTTCATTAAACTTACCTTCCTCATTTGACTTGCTTTATGCTGCAATCAGCAGGAGCATTGCTTTCTTTCACTGACATCTCTTTTAACATCAACAGCTACATCATCAACATCTCCAACATCAGAACAAAGCACATCAACAGATCCATCTACAACTGTACCTGCTTCTTCAACCACTTTAGCCTCAACAAGTGAAACAACAGGTATCCACAATGCCATCCCAAATGTCAACGTTCAACCTTCCCGCTGATAAATCATTTTTGAATCAAGCAACAGACACTAGTCTTACCTTGACCATTGTAAACAATTTTTTCAAAAGAGTTAATGCCATTTCTGCCTTCACAGTTCCATGTCTGTTAATAATGTTACATTTCTATTGCCAATGCACCAGTTGAGTCATCACTGTTAAGCACATCAACAGAACCATCAATATCTTTGATTCCTTCGACATGTATCAAAAGTTCCAATCGCATTTTCCTCACTCACAGAATGGTTTCAAATTCACAATCCACAGATGAGACTGTTCTTCTTGCCACATCATTTACAGTCACTTGTTGACTCCAGATTTTATGCCTCGTACAATTTCAAAACTTACTAATCCAGCCACATCCATATTCTCTTTAATCATGGATATGACGACTATAAAAGGAGATCACTCTGAGACGAAGCTCAATGTTTAATTAATGTGATAGCTTGCATCAAATATCATGAAGGCTTCTTCAGTGGGAAAATAGAAGCAACTCATTCACTTCAGTTCCAATTTGCACAATTGTATAATTATTATTCAAGCCAACCAACTGTAATCAAATTGTTTGAGTTCAGCTCATTAGCTTTGTTGGTCAGTTTGCCCTATTTATGATGGTATCTAGAAGAGCTTTGCCCTGTTTTACTGACATTTCTATACATATTAGCAGCTTCAACATCAGCTGGAACCTCAGAAGGAAGCACTTCAACAGAAGCAACTACAACTCTGATCTCATCCACAGCAACATCACCAGCATCAACAGGTATAATCTATTGCAACCTAGACATCCAAGATCATAGAAGGGAACAATTATTAATGTTGATAATACTTTCTTTTATAAAACTAAATGCCACTGCTGCTGTCCAGAGCTGATGCCTCGTAAAGTGAATAATGACATTAAACCAGTGAAATTGATAATCTCTGTAATGGCAAACTTTGATAAGAAAAATCGCCAGTAACAGCATACTTGCAATTTAATGCATAGTGCTCAACATTAAGATTGTGAACAGTCTCATAATAAATATCAAAGCAAACCACCATTTTCATTTCGATCATGTTTTAATTCGTTTCATTAAATTTACCATTCTCATTTGACGTGCTTTATGCTGCAATCAGCAGGAGCATTGCTTTCTTTCACTGACATCTCTTTTAAAATCAACAGCTACATCATCAACATCTCCAACATCAGAACAAAGCACATCAACAGATCCATCTACAACTGTACCTGCTTCTTCAACCACTTTAGCCTCAACAAGTGAAACAACAGGTATCCACAATGCCATCCCAAATGTCAACGTTCAACCTTCCCGCTGATAACTCATTTTTGAATCAAGCAACAGACACTAGTCTTACCTTGACCATTGTATACAATTTTTTCAAAAGAGTAAATGCCATTTCTGCCTTCACAGTTCCATGTCTGTTAATAATGTTACATTTCTATTGCCAATGCACCAGTTGAGCCATCACTGTTAAGCACATCAACAGAACTATCAATATCTTTGATTCCTTAATATCTTTGATTCCTTCGACATGTATCAAAAGTTCCAATCGCATTTTCCTCACTCACAGAATGGTTTCAAATTCACAATCCACAGATGAGACTGTTCTTCTTGCCACATCATTTACAGTCACTTGTTGACTCCAGATTTTATGCCTCGTACAATTTAAAAACTTACTAATCCAGCCACATCCATATTCTCTCTAATCATTGATATGACGAGTATAAAAGTAGATCACTTTGAGAAGAAGCTCAAAGTTTAATTAATGTGATAGCTTGCATCAAATATCATGGAGGCTCCTTCAGTGGGAAAATAGAAGCAACTCATTCACTTCAGGTCCACATTACACAATTGTATAATTATTATTCATGCCAACCAACTGCAATCAAATTGTTTGAGTTCAGCTCATTAGCTTTATTGGTCAGTTTGCTCTATTTATGATGGCATCTAGAAGAGCTTTGCCCTGTTTTACTGACATTTCTATACATATTAGCAGTTTTGACATCATCTGTAACCTCAGAAGGAAGCACTTCAACAGAAGCAACTACAACTCTGATCTCATCCACAGCAACATCACCAGCATCAACAGGTATAATCTATTGCAACCTAGACATCCAAGATCGTAGAAGGGAACAATTATTAATGTTGATAATACAGTGTTTTATAAAACTAAATGCCACTGCTGCTGTCCAGAGCTGATGCCTCGTAAAGTGAATAATGACATTAAACCAGTGAAATTGATAATCTCTGTAATGGTAAACCTTGTATAAGAAAATCTCTCGTAACAGCATACTTGCAATTTAATGCATAGTACTCAATATTAAGATCGTGAACACTCTCAGAATAAGTATCAAAGCAACCCACCATTTTCATGTCGATCATGTTTTTAATTCGTTTCATTAAACTTACCTTCCTCATTTGACGTGCTTTATGCTGCAATCAGCAGGAGCATTGCTTTCTTTCACTGACATCTCTTTTAACATCAACAGCTACATCATCAACATCTCCAACATCAGAACAAAGCAGATCAACAGATCCATCTACAACTGCAACCGCTTCTTCAACCACTTTAGCCTCAACAAGTGAAACAACAGGTATCCACAATGTCATCCCAATTGTCACCGTTTAACCTTCCCGCTGATAAATCATTTCTCAATCAAGCAACAGACACTAGTCTTACCTTGGCCATTGTAAACAATTTTTTCAAAAGAGTAAATGCCATTTGTGCCTTCACAGTTCCATGTCTGTTAATAATGTTACATTTCTATTGCCAGTGCACCAGTTGAGTCATCACTGTTAAGCACATCAACAGAACCATCAATATCTTTGATTCCTTCGACATGTATCAAAAGTTCCAATCGCATTTTCCTCACTCACAGAATGCTTTCAAATTCACAATCCACAGATGAGACTGTTCTTCTTGCCACATCATTTACAGTCACTTGTTGACTCCAGATTTTATGCCTCGTACAATTTAAAAACTTACTAATCCAGCCACATCCATATTCTCTTTAATCATGGATATGACGACTATAAAAGGAGATCACTCTGAGAAGAAGCTCAATGTTTAATTAATGTGACAGCTTGCATCAAATATCATGAAGGCTTCTTCAGTGGGAAAATAGAAGCAACTCATTCACTTCAGTTCCAATTTGCACAATTGTATAATTATTATTCAAGCCAACCAACTGTAATCAAATTGTTTGAGTTCAGCTCATTAGCTTTGTTGGTCAGTTTGCCCTATTTATGATGGTATCTAGAAGAGCTTTGCCCTGTTTTACTGACATTTCTATACATATTAGCAGCTTCAACATCAGCTGGAACCTCAGAAGGAAGCACTTCAACAGAAGCAACGACAACTCTGATCTCATCCACAGCAACATCACCAGCATCAACAGGTATAATCTATTGCAACCTAGACATCCAAGATCAAAGAAGGGAACAATTATTAATGTTGATAATACTTTCTTTTATAAAACTAAATGCCACTGCTGCTGTCCAGAGCTGATGCCTCGTAAACTGAATAATGACATTAAACCAGTGAAATAGATCAAATCTTCAATGGCAAAATTTTGTGTAAGAAAAATCTCCAGTAACAGCATACTTGCAATTTAATGCATAGTGCTCAACATTAAGATCGTGAACACGCTCACAATAAATATCAAAGCAACCCACCATTTTCATTTCGATCATGTTTTTAATTCATTTCATTAAACTTACCTTCCTCATTTGAAGTGCTTTATGCTGCAATCAGCAGGAGCATTGCTTTCTTTCACTGACATCTCTTTTAACATCAACAGCTACATCATCAACATCTCCAACATCAGAACAAAGCACATCAACAGGTCCATCTACAACTGTACCTGCTTCTTCAACCACTTTAGCCTCAACAAGTGAAACAACAGGTATCCACAATGCCATCCCAAATGTCAACGTTCAACCTTCCCGCTGATAAATCATTTTTGAATCAAGCAACAGACACTAGTCTTATCTTGACCATTGTAAACAATTTTTTCAAAAGAGTAAATGCCATTTCTGCCTTCACAGTTCCATGTCTGTTAATAATGTTACATTTCTATTGCCAATGCACCAGTTGAGCCATCACTGTTTAGCACATCAACAGAACTATCAATATCTTTGATTCCTTCGACATGTATCAAAAGTTCCAATCACATTTTCCTCACTCACAGAATGGTTTCAAATTCACAAATGAGACTGTGCTTCCTGCCACATCATTTACAGTCACTTGTTGACTCCAGATTTTATGCCTGCTACCATTTAAAAACTTGCTAATCCAGCCACATCCATATTCTCTCTAATCATGGATATGACGACTATAAAAGGAGATCACTCTGAGAAGAAGCTCAAAGTTTAATTAATGTGGTAGCTTGCATCAAGTATCATGAAGGCTTCTTCAGTGGGAAAATAGAAGCAAGTCATTCACTTCAGTTCCAATTTGCACAATTATATAATTATTATTCAAGCCAACCAACTGTAATCAAATTGTTTGAGTTCAGCTCATTAGCTTTGTTGGTCAGTTTGCACTATTTATGATGGTATCTAGAAGAGCTTTGCCCTGTTTTACTGACATTTCTATACATATTAGTAGCTTCAACAGCAGCTGGAACCTCAGAAGGAAGCACTTCAACAGAAGCAACTACAACTCTGATCTCATCCACAGCAACATCACCAGCATCAACAGGTATAATCTATTGCAACCTAGACATCCAAGATCATAGAAGGGAACAATTATTAATGTTGATAATACTTTCTTTTATAAAACTAAATGCCACTACTGCTGTCCAGAGCTGATGCCTCGTAAAGTGAATAATGACATTAAACCAGTGAAATTGATAATCTCTGTAATGGCAAACTTTGATAAGAAAAATCTCCAGTAACAGCATACTTGCAATTTAATGCATAGTGCTCAACATTAAGATTGTGAACACTCTCAGAATAAATATCAAAGCAAACCACCATTTTCATTTCGATCATGTTTTAATTCGTTTCATTAAATTTACCATTCTCATTTGACGTGCTTTATGCTGCAATCAGCAGGAGCATTGCTTTCTTTCACTGACATCTCTTTTAAAATCAACAGCTACATCATCAACATCTCCAACATCAGAACAAAGCATATCAACAGATCCATCTACAACTGTATCTGCTTCTTCAACCACTATAACCTCAACAAGTGAAACAACAGGTATCCACAATGCCATCCCAAATGTCAACGTTCAACCTTCCCGCTGATAACTCCTTTTTGAATCAAGCAACAGACACTAGTCTTACCTTGACCATTGTAAACAATTTTTTCAAAAGAGTAAATGCCATTTGTGCCTTCACAGTTCCATGTCTATTAATAATGTTACATTTCTGTTGCCAAAGCACCAGTTGAGCCATCACTGTTAAGCACATCAACAGAACCATCAACATCTTTGATTCCTTCGACATGTATCAAAAGTTCCAATCGCATTTTCCTCACTCACAGAATGGTTTCTAAGTCAAAATCCACAGATGTGACTGTGCTTCTTGTCACATCATTTACAGTCACTTGTTGACTCCAGCTTTTATGCCGAGTATATTTTAAAAACTCACTAATCCTGCCACATTCTTTTACTTTCTAATCATGCATATAATTCATCTGAAAAGAGATAACTCTGATAAGAAGCTCAAAGTTTAATTAATGTGATAGCTTGCATCAAATATCATGAAGGCTCCTTCAGTGGGAAAATAGAAGCAACTCATTCACTTCAGTTCCAATTTGCACAATTGTATAATTATTATTCAAGCCAACCAACTGTAATCAAATTGTTTGAGTTCAGCTCATTAGCTTTGTTGGTCAGTTTGCACTATTTATGATGGTATCTAGAAGAGCTTTGCCCTGTTTTACTGACATTTCTACACATATTAGCAGCTTCAACATCAGCTGGAACCTCAGAAGGAAGCACTTCAACAGAAGCAACTACAACTCTGATCTCATCCACAGCAACATCACCAGCATCAACAGGTATGATCTATTGCAACCTAGAAATCCAAGAACATAGAAGGGAACAATTATTAATGTTGATAATACTTTCTTTTATAAAACTAAATGCCACTGCTCCTGTCCAGAGCTGATGCCTCGTAAAGTGAATAATGACATTAAACCAGTGAAATTCATAAAATCTGTAATGGCAAAATTTTGTATAAGAAAAATCTCCAGTAACAGCATACTTGCAATTTAATGCATAGTGCTCAACATTAAGATCGTGAACACGCTCACAATAAATATCAAAGCAACCCACCATTTTCATTTCGATCATGTTTTTAATTCGTTTCATTAAACTTACCTTCCTCATTTGACTTGCTTTATGCTGCAATCAGCAGGAGCATTGCTTTCTTTCACTGACATCTCTTTTAACATCAACAGCTACATCATCAACATCTCCAACATCAGAACAAAGCACATCAACAGATCCATCTACAACTGTACCTGCTTCTTCAACCACTTTAGCCTCAACAAGTGAAACAACAGGTATCCACAATGCCATCCCAAATGTCAACGTTCAACCTTCCCGCTGATAACTCATTTTTGAATCAAGCAACAGACACTAGTCTTACCTTGACCATTGTATACAATTTTTTCAAAAGAGTAAATGCCATTTCTGCCTTCACAGTTCCATGTCTGTTAATAATGTTACATTTCTATTGCCAATGCACCAGTTGAGCCATCACTGTTAAGCACATCAACAGAACTATCAATATCTTTGATTCCTTAATATCTTTGATTCCTTCGACATGTATCAAAAGTTCCAATCGCATTTTCCTCACTCACAGAATGGTTTCAAATTCACAATCCACAGATGAGACTGTTCTTCTTGCCACATCATTTACAGTCACTTGTTGACTCCAGATTTTATGCCTTGTACAATTTAAAAACTTACTAATCCAGCCACATCCATATTCTCTCTAATCATTGATATGACGAGTATAAAAGTAGATCACTTTGAGAAGAAGCTCAAAGTTTAATTAATGTGATAGCTTGCATCAAATATCATGGAGGCTCCTTCAGTGGGAAAATAGAAGCAACTCATTCACTTCAGGTCCACATTACACAATTGTATAATTATTATTCATGCCAACCAACTGCAATCAAATTGTTTGAGTTCAGCTCATTAGCTTTATTGGTCAGTTTGCTCTATTTATGATGGCATCTAGAAGAGCTTTGCCCTGTTTTACTGACATTTCTATACATATTAGCAGTTTTGACATCATCTGTAACCTCAGAAGGAAGCACTTCAACAGAAGCAACTACAACTCTGATCTCATCCACAGCAACATCACCAGCATCAACAGGTATAATCTATTGCAACCTAGACATCCAAGATCGTAGAAGGGAACAATTATTAATGTTGATAATACTTTCTTTTATAAAACTAAATGCCACTGCTGCTGTCCAGAGCTGATGCCTCGTAAAGTGAATAATGACATTAAACCAGTGAAATTGATAATCTCTGTAATGGCAAACTTTGATAAGAAAAATCTCCAGTAACAGCATACTTGCAATTTAATGCATAGTGCTCAACATTAAGATCGTGAACACTCTCAGAATAAATATCAAAGCAACCCACCACTTTCATTTCGGTCATGTTTTTAATTTGTTTCATTAAACTTACCTTCCTCATTTGACTTGTTTTATGCTGCAATCAGCAGGAGCATTGCTTTCTTTCACTGACATCTCTTTTAACATCAACAGCTACATCATCAACATCTCCAACATCAGAACAAAGCACATCAACAGATCCATCTACAACTGTACCTGCTTCTTCAACCACTATAGCCTCAACAAGTGAAACAACAGGTATCCACAATGCCATCCCAAATGTCAACGTTCAACCTTCCCGCTGATAACTCATTTTTGAATCAAGCAACAGACACTAGTCTTACCTTGACCATTGTAAACAATTTTTTCAAAAGAGTAAATGCCATTTGTGCCTTCACAGTTCCATGCCTGTTAATAATGTTACATTTCTATTGCCAAAGCACCTGTTGAGCCATCACTGTTAAGCACATCAGCAGAACCATCAACATCTTTGATTCCTTCGACATGAATCAAAAGTTCCAATCACATTTCCCTCACTCACAGAATGGTTTCAAAGTCAAAATCCACAGATATGATTGTGCTTCTTCTCACATCATGTACAGTCACTTGTTGACTCCAGCTTTTATGCCGAGTATATTTTAAAAACTCACTAATCCAGCCACATTCTTTTACTCTCTAATCATGCATATAATTCATCTGAAAAGAGATAACTCTGATAAGAAGTTCAAAGTTTAATTAATGTGATAGCTTGCATCAAATATCATGAAGGCTCCTTCAGTGGGAAAATAGAAGCAACTCATTCACTTCAGTTCCAATTTGCACAATTGTATAATTATTATTCAAGCCAACCAACTGCAATCAAATTGTTTGAGTTCAGCTCATTAGCTTTGTTGGTCAGTTTGCACTATTTATGATGGTATCTAGAAGAGCTTTGCCCTGTTTTACTGACATTTCTATACATATTAGCAGCTTCAACATCATCTGGAACCTCAGAAGGAAGCACTTCAACAGAAGCAACTACAACTCTGATCTCATCCACAGCAACATCACCAGCATCAACAGGTATAATCTATTGCAACCTAGACATCCAAGATCATAGAAGGGAACAATTATTAATGTTGATAATACTTTCTTTTATAAAACTAAATGCCACTACTGCTGTCCAGAGCTGATGCCTCGTAAAGTGAATAATGACATTAAACCAGTGAAATTGATAATCTCTGTAATGGCAAACTTTGATAAGAAAAATCTCCAGTAACAGCATACTTGCAATTTAATGCATAGTGCTCAACATTAAGATTGTGAACACTCTCAGAATAAATATCAAAGCAAACCACCATTTTCATTTCGATCATGTTTTAATTCGTTTCATTAAATTTACCATTCTCATTTGACGTGCTTTATGCTGCAATCAGCAGGAGCATTGCTTTCTTTCACTGACATCTCTTTTAAAATCAACAGCTACATCATCAACATCTCCAACATCAGAACAAAGCATATCAACAGATCCATCTACAACTGTATCTGCTTCTTCAACCACTATAGCCTCAACAAGTGAAACAACAGGTATCCACAATGCCATCCCAAATGTCAACGTTCAACCTTCCCGCTGATAACTCCTTTTTGAATCAAGCAACAGACACTAGTCTTACCTTGACCATTGTAAACAATTTTTTCAAAAGAGTAAATGCCATTTGTGCCTTCACAGTTCCATGTCTATTAATAATGTTACATTTCTGTTGCCAAAGCACCAGTTGAGCCATCACTGTTAAGCACATCAACAGAACCATCAACATCTTTGATTCCTTCGACATGTATCAAAAGTTCCAATCGCATTTTCCTCACTCACAGAATGGTTTCTAAGTCAAAATCCACAGATGTGACTGTGCTTCTTGTCACATCATTTACAGTCACTTGTTGACTCCAGCTTTTATGCCGAGTATATTTTAAAAACTCACTAATCCTGCCACATTCTTTTACTTTCTAATCATGCATATAATTCATCTGAAAAGAGATAACTCTGATAAGAAGCTCAAAGTTTAATTAATGTGATAGCTTGCATCAAATATCATGAAGGCTCCTTCAGTGGGAAAATAGAAGCAACTCATTCACTTCAGTTCCAATTTGCACAATTGTATAATTATTATTCAAGCCAACCAACTGTAATCAAATTGTTTGAGTTCAGCTCATTAGCTTTGTTGGTCAGTTTGCACTATTTATGATGGTATCTAGAAGAGCTTTGCCCTGTTTTACTGACATTTCTACACATATTAGCAGCTTCAACATCAGCTGGAACCTCAGAAGGAAGCACTTCAACAGAAGCAACTACAACTCTGATCTCATCCACAGCAACATCACCAGCATCAACAGGTATGATCTATTGCAACCTAGAAATCCAAGAACATAGAAGGGAACAATTATTAATGTTGATAATACTTTCTTTTATAAAACTAAATGCCACTGCTCCTGTCCAGAGCTGATGCCTCGTAAAGTGAATAATGACATTAAACCAGTGAAATTGATAAAATCTGTAATGGCAAAATTTTGTATAAGAAAAATCTCCAGTAACAGCATACTTGCAATTTAATGCATAGTGCTCAACATTAAGATCGTGAACACGCTCACAATAAATATCAAAGCAACCCACCATTTTCATTTCGATCATGTTTTTAATTCGTTTCATTAAACTTACCTTCCTCATTTGACTTGCTTTATGCTGCAATCAGCAGGAGCATTGCTTTCTTTCACTGACATCTCTTTTAACATCAACAGCTACATCATCAACATCTCCAACATCAGAACAAAGCACATCAACAGATCCATCTACAACTGTACCTGCTTCTTCAACCACTTTAGCCTCAACAAGTGAAACAACAGGTATCCACAATGCCATCCCAAATGTCAACGTTCAACCTTCCCGCTGATAACTCATTTTTGAATCAAGCAACAGACACTAGTCTTACCTTGACCATTGTATACAATTTTTTCAAAAGAGTAAATGCCATTTCTGCCTTCACAGTTCCATGTCTGTTAATAATGTTACATTTCTATTGCCAATGCACCAGTTGAGCCATCACTGTTAAGCACATCAACAGAACTATCAATATCTTTGATTCCTTAATATCTTTGATTCCTTCGACATGTATCAAAAGTTCCAATCGCATTTTCCTCACTCACAGAATGGTTTCAAATTCACAATCCACAGATGAGACTGTTCTTCTTGCCACATCATTTACAGTCACTTGTTGACTCCAGATTTTATGCCTTGTACAATTTAAAAACTTACTAATCCAGCCACATCCATATTCTCTCTAATCATTGATATGACGAGTATAAAAGTAGATCACTTTGAGAAGAAGCTCAAAGTTTAATTAATGTGATAGCTTGCATCAAATATCATGGAGGCTCCTTCAGTGGGAAAATAGAAGCAACTCATTCACTTCAGGTCCACATTACACAATTGTATAATTATTATTCATGCCAACCAACTGCAATCAAATTGTTTGAGTTCAGCTCATTAGCTTTATTGGTCAGTTTGCTCTATTTATGATGGCATCTAGAAGAGCTTTGCCCTGTTTTACTGACATTTCTATACATATTAGCAGTTTTGACATCATCTGTAACCTCAGAAGGAAGCACTTCAACAGAAGCAACTACAACTCTGATCTCATCCACAGCAACATCACCAGCATCAACAGGTATAATCTATTGCAACCTAGACATCCAAGATCGTAGAAGGGAACAATTATTAATGTTGATAATACAGTGTTTTATAAAACTAAATGCCACTGCTGCTGTCCAGAGCTGATGCCTCGTAAAGTGAATAATGACATTAAACCAGTGAAATTGATAATCTCTGTAATGGTAAACCTTGTATAAGAAAATCTCTCGTAACAGCATACTTGCAATTTAATGCATAGTACTCAATATTAAGATCGTGAACACTCTCAGAATAAGTATCAAAGCAACCCACCATTTTCATGTCGATCATGTTTTTAATTCGTTTCATTAAACTTACCTTCCTCATTTGACGTGCTTTATGCTGCAATCAGCAGGAGCATTGCTTTCTTTCACTGACATCTCTTTTAACATCAACAGCTACATCATCAACATCTCCAACATCAGAACAAAGCAGATCAACAGATCCATCTACAACTGCAACCGCTTCTTCAACCACTTTAGCCTCAACAAGTGAAACAACAGGTATCCACAATGTCATCCCAATTGTCACCGTTTAACCTTCCCGCTGATAAATCATTTCTCAATCAAGCAACAGACACTAGTCTTACCTTGGCCATTGTAAACAATTTTTTCAAAAGAGTAAATGCCATTTGTGCCTTCACAGTTCCATGTCTGTTAATAATGTTACATTTCTATTGCCAAAGCACCAGTTGAGTCATCACTGTTAAGCACATCAGCAGAACCATCAACATCTTTGATTCCTTCGACATGAATCAAAAGTTCCAATCACATTTCCCTCACTCACAGAATGGTTTCAAAGTCAAAATCCACAGATATGATTGTGCTTCTTCTCACATCATGTACAGTCACTTGTTGACTCCAGCTTTTATGCCGAGTATATTTTAAAAACTCACTAATCCTGCCACATTCTTTTACTCTCTAATCATGCATATAATTCATCTGAAAAGAGATAACTCTGATAAGAAGTTCAAAGTTTAATTAATGTGATAGCTTGCATCAAATATCATGAAGGCTCCTTCAGTGGGAAAATAGAAGCAACTCATTCACTTCAGTTCCAATTTGCACAATTGTATAATTATTATTCAAGCCAACCAACTGCAATCAAATTGTTTGAGTTCAGCTCATTAGCTTTGTTGGTCAGTTTGCACTATTTATGATGGTATCTAGAAGAGCTTTGCCCTGTTTTACTGACATTTCTATACATATTAGCAGCTTCAACATCATCTGGAACCTCAGAAGGAAGCACTTCAACAGAAGCAACTACAACTCTGATCTCATCCACAGCAACATCACCAGCATCAACAGGTATAATCCATTGCAACCTAGACATCCAAGATCATAGAAGGGAACAATTATTAATGTTGATAATACTTTCTTTTATAAAACTAAATGCCACTGCTGCTGTCCAGAGCTGATGCCTCGTAAAGTGAATAATGACATTAAACCAGTGAAATTGATAATCTCTGTAATGGCAAACTTTGATAAGAAAAATCTCCAGTAACAGCATACTTGCAATTTAATGCATAGTGCTCAACATTAAGATTGTGAACACTCTCAGAATAAATATCAAAGCAAACCACCATTTTCATTTCGATCATGTTTTAATTCGTTTCATTAAATTTACCATTCTCATTTGACGTGCTTTATGCTGCAATCAGCAGGAGCATTGCTTTCTTTCACTGACATCTCTTTTAAAATCAACAGCTACATCATCAACATCTCCAACATCAGAACAAAGCATATCAACAGATCCATCTACAACTGTATCTGCTTCTTCAACCACTATAGCCTCAACAAGTGAAACAACAGGTATCCACAATGCCATCCCAAATGTCAACGTTCAACCTTCCCGCTGATAACTCCCTTTTGAATCAAGCAACAGACACTAGTCTTACCTTGACCATTGTAAACAATTTTTTCAAAAGAGTAAATGCCATTTGTGCCTTCACAGTTCCATGTCTATTAATAATGTTACATTTCTGTTGCCAAAGCACCAGTTGAGCCATCACTGTTAAGCACATCAACAGAACCATCAACATCTTTGATTCCTTCGACATGTATCAAAAGTTCCAATCGCATTTTCCTCACTCACAGAATGGTTTCTAAGTCAAAATCCACAGATGTGACTGTGCTTCTTGTCACATCATTTACAGTCACTTGTTGACTCCAGCTTTTATGCCGAGTATATTTTAAAAACTCACTAATCCTGCCACATTCTTTTACTTTCTAATCATGCATATAATTCATCTGAAAAGAGATAACTCTGATAAGAAGCTCAAAGTTTAATTAATGTGATAGCTTGCATCAAATATCATGAAGGCTCCTTCAGTGGGAAAATAGAAGCAACTCATTCACTTCAGTTCCAATTTGCACAATTGTATAATTATTATTCAAGCCAACCAACTGTAATCAAATTGTTTGAGTTCAGCTCATTAGCTTTGTTGGTCAGTTTGCACTATTTATGATGGTATCTAGAAGAGCTTTGCCCTGTTTTACTGACATTTCTACACATATTAGCAGCTTCAACATCAGCTGGAACCTCAGAAGGAAGCACTTCAACAGAAGCAACTACAACTCTGATCTCATCCACAGCAACATCACCAGCATCAACAGGTATGATCTATTGCAACCTAGAAATCCAAGAACATAGAAGGGAACAATTATTAATGTTGATAATACTTTCTTTTATAAAACTAAATGCCACTGCTCCTGTCCAGAGCTGATGCCTCGTAAAGTGAATAATGACATTAAACCAGTGAAATTGATAAAATCTGTAATGGCAAAATTTTGTATAAGAAAAATCTCCAGTAACAGCATACTTGCAATTTAATGCATAGTGCTCAACATTAAGATCGTGAACACGCTCACAATAAATATCAAAGCAACCCACCATTTTCATTTCGATCATGTTTTTAATTCGTTTCATTAAACTTACCTTCCTCATTTGACTTGCTTTATGCTGCAATCAGCAGGAGCATTGCTTTCTTTCACTGACATCTCTTTTAACATCAACAGCTACATCATCAACATCTCCAACATCAGAACAAAGCACATCAACAGATCCATCTACAACTGTACCTGCTTCTTCAACCACTTTAGCCTCAACAAGTGAAACAACAGGTATCCACAATGCCATCCCAAATGTCAACGTTCAACCTTCCCGCTGATAACTCATTTTTGAATCAAGCAACAGACACTAGTCTTACCTTGACCATTGTATACAATTTTTTCAAAAGAGTAAATGCCATTTCTGCCTTCACAGTTCCATGTCTGTTAATAATGTTACATTTCTATTGCCAATGCACCAGTTGAGCCATCACTGTTAAGCACATCAACAGAACTATCAATATCTTTGATTCCTTAATATCTTTGATTCCTTCGACATGTATCAAAAGTTCCAATCGCATTTTCCTCACTCACAGAATGGTTTCAAATTCACAATCCACAGATGAGACTGTTCTTCTTGCCACATCATTTACAGTCACTTGTTGACTCCAGATTTTATGCCTTGTACAATTTAAAAACTTACTAATCCAGCCACATCCATATTCTCTCTAATCATTGATATGACGAGTATAAAAGTAGATCACTTTGAGAAGAAGCTCAAAGTTTAATTAATGTGATAGCTTGCATCAAATATCATGGAGGCTCCTTCAGTGGGAAAATAGAAGCAACTCATTCACTTCAGGTCCACATTACACAATTGTATAATTATTATTCATGCCAACCAACTGCAATCAAATTGTTTGAGTTCAGCTCATTAGCTTTATTGGTCAGTTTGCTCTATTTATGATGGCATCTAGAAGAGCTTTGCCCTGTTTTACTGACATTTCTATACATATTAGCAGTTTTGACATCATCTGTAACCTCAGAAGGAAGCACTTCAACAGAAGCAACTACAACTCTGATCTCATCCACAGCAACATCACCAGCATCAACAGGTATAATCTATTGCAACCTAGACATCCAAGATCGTAGAAGGGAACAATTATTAATGTTGATAATACAGTGTTTTATAAAACTAAATGCCACTGCTGCTGTCCAGAGCTGATGCCTCGTAAAGTGAATAATGACATTAAACCAGTCAAATTGATAATCTCTGTAATGGCAAACTTTGATAAGAAAAATCTCCAGTAACAGCATACTTGCAATTTAATGCATAGTGCTCAACATTAAGATTGTGAACACTCTCAGAATAAATATCAAAGCAAACCACCATTTTCATTTCGATCATTTTTTAATTCGTTTCATTAAATTTACCATTCTCATTTGACGTGCTTTATGCTGCAATCAGCAGGAGCATTGCTTTCTTTCACTGACATCTCTTTTAAAATCAACAGCTACATCATCAACATCTCCAACATCAGAACAAAGCATATCAACAGATCCATCTACAACTGTATCTGCTTCTTCAACCACTATAGCCTCAACAAGTGAAACAACAGGTATCCACAATGCCATCCCAAATGTCAACGTTCAACCTTCCCGCTGATAACTCCTTTTTGAATCAAGCAACAGACACTAGTCTTACCTTGACCATTGTAAACAATTTTTTCAAAAGAGTAAATGCCATTTGTGCCTTCACAGTTCCATGTCTATTAATAATGTTACATTTCTGTTGCCAAAGCACCAGTTGAGCCATCACTGTTAAGCACATCAACAGAACCATCAACATCTTTGATTCCTTCGACATGTATCAAAAGTTCCAATCGCATTTTCCTCACTCACAGAATGGTTTCTAAGTCAAAATCCACAGATGTGACTGTGCTTCTTGTCACATCATTTACAGTCACTTGTTGACTCCAGCTTTTATGCCGAGTATATTTTAAAAACTCACTAATCCTGCCACATTCTTTTACTTTCTAATCATGCATATAATTCATCTGAAAAGAGATAACTCTGATAAGAAGCTCAAAGTTTAATTAATGTGATAGCTTGCATCAAATATCATGAAGGCTCCTTCAGTGGGAAAATAGAAGCAACTCATTCACTTCAGTTCCAATTTGCACAATTGTATAATTATTATTCAAGCCAACCAACTGTAATCAAATTGTTTGAGTTCAGCTCATTAGCTTTGTTGGTCAGTTTGCACTATTTATGATGGTATCTAGAAGAGCATTGCCCTGTTTTACTGACATTTCTACACATATTAGCAGCTTCAACATCAGCTGGAACCTCAGAAGGAAGCACTTCAACAGAAGCAACTACAACTCTGATCTCATCCACAGCAACATCACCAGCATCAACAGGTATGATCTATTGCAACCTAGAAATCCAAGAACATAGAAGGGAACAATTATTAATGTTGATAATACTTTCTTTTATAAAACTAAATGCCACTGCTCCTGTCCAGAGCTGATGCCTCGTAAAGTGAATAATGACATTAAACCAGTGAAATTGATAAAATCTGTAATGGCAAAATTTTGTATAAGAAAAATCTCCAGTAACAGCATACTTGCAATTTAATGCATAGTGCTCAACATTAAGATCGTGAACACGCTCACAATAAATATCAAAGCAACCCACCATTTTCATTTCGATCATGTTTTTAATTCGTTTCATTAAACTTACCTTCCTCATTTGACTTGCTTTATGCTGCAATCAGCAGGAGCATTGCTTTCTTTCACTGACATCTCTTTTAACATCAACAGCTACATCATCAACATCTCCAACATCAGAACAAAGCACATCAACAGATCCATCTACAACTGTACCTGCTTCTTCAACCACTTTAGCCTCAACAAGTGAAACAACAGGTATCCACAATGCCATCCCAAATGTCAACGTTCAACCTTCCCGCTGATAACTCATTTTTGAATCAAGCAACAGACACTAGTCTTACCTTGACCATTGTATACAATTTTTTCAAAAGAGTAAATGCCATTTCTGCCTTCACAGTTCCATGTCTGTTAATAATGTTACATTTCTATTGCCAATGCACCAGTTGAGCCATCACTGTTAAGCACATCAACAGAACTATCAATATCTTTGATTCCTTAATATCTTTGATTCCTTCGACATGTATCAAAAGTTCCAATCGCATTTTCCTCACTCACAGAATGGTTTCAAATTCACAATCCACAGATGAGACTGTTCTTCTTGCCACATCATTTACAGTCACTTGTTGACTCCAGATTTTATGCCTTGTACAATTTAAAAACTTACTAATCCAGCCACATCCATATTCTCTCTAATCATTGATATGACGAGTATAAAAGTAGATCACTTTGAGAAGAAGCTCAAAGTTTAATTAATGTGATAGCTTGCATCAAATATCATGGAGGCTCCTTCAGTGGGAAAATAGAAGCAACTCATTCACTTCAGGTCCACATTACACAATTGTATAATTATTATTCATGCCAACCAACTGCAATCAAATTGTTTGAGTTCAGCTCATTAGCTTTATTGGTCAGTTTGCTCTATTTATGATGGCATCTAGAAGAGCTTTGCCCTGTTTTACTGACATTTCTATACATATTAGCAGTTTTGACATCATCTGTAACCTCAGAAGGAAGCACTTCAACAGAAGCAACTACAACTCTGATCTCATCCACAGCAACATCACCAGCATCAACAGGTATAATCTATTGCAACCTAGACATCCAAGATCGTAGAAGGGAACAATTATTAATGTTGATAATACAGTGTTTTATAAAACTAAATGCCACTGCTGCTGTCCAGAGCTGATGCCTCGTAAAGTGAATAATGACATTAAACCAGTGAAATTGATAATCTCTGTAATGGTAAACCTTGTATAAGAAAATCTCTCGTAACAGCATACTTGCAATTTAATGCATAGTACTCAATATTAAGATCGTGAACACTCTCAGAATAAGTATCAAAGCAACCCACCATTTTCATGTCGATCATGTTTTTAATTCGTTTCATTAAACTTACCTTCCTCATTTGACGTGCTTTATGCTGCAATCAGCAGGAGCATTGCTTTCTTTCACTGACATCTCTTTTAACATCAACAGCTACATCATCAACATCTCCAACATCAGAACAAAGCAGATCAACAGATCCATCTACAACTGCAACCGCTTCTTCAACCACTTTAGCCTCAACAAGTGAAACAGCAGGTATCCACAATGTCATCCCAATTGTCACCGTTTAACCTTCCCGCTGATAAATCATTTCTCAATCAAGCAACAGACACTAGTCTTACCTTGGCCATTGTAAACAATTTTTTCAAAAGAGTAAATGCCATTTGTGCCTTCACAGTTCCATGTCTGTTAATAATGTTACATTTCTATTGCCAAAGCACCAGTTGAGTCATCACTGTTAAGCACATCAGCAGAACCATCAACATCTTTGATTCCTTCGACATGAATCAAAAGTTCCAATCACATTTCCCTCACTCACAGAATGGTTTCAAAGTCAAAATCCACAGATATGATTGTGCTTCTTCTCACATCATGTACAGTCACTTGTTGACTCCAGCTTTTATGCCGAGTATATTTTAAAAACTCACTAATCCTGCCACATTCTTTTACTCTCTAATCATGCATATAATTCATCTGAAAAGAGATAACTCTGATAAGAAGTTCAAAGTTTAATTAATGTGATAGCTTGCATCAAATATCATGAAGGCTCCTTCAGTGGGAAAATAGAAGCAACTCATTCACTTCAGTTCCAATTTGCACAATTGTATAATTATTATTCAAGCCAACCAACTGCAATCAAATTGTTTGAGTTCAGCTCATTAGCTTTGTTGGTCAGTTTGCACTATTTATGATGGTATCTAGAAGAGCTTTGCCCTGTTTTACTGACATTTCTATACATATTAGCAGCTTCAACATCATCTGGAACCTCAGAAGGAAGCACTTCAACAGAAGCAACTACAACTCTGATCTCATCCACAGCAACATCACCAGCATCAACAGGTATAATCCATTGCAACCTAGACATCCAAGATCATAGAAGGGAACAATTATTAATGTTGATAATACTTTCTTTTATAAAACTAAATGCCACTACTGCTGTCCAGAGCTGATGCCTCATAAAGTGAATAATGACATTAAACCAGTGAAATTGATAATCTCTGTAATGGCAAACTTTGATAAGAAAAATCTCCAGTAACAGCATACTTGCAATTTAATGCATAGTGCTCAACATTAAGATTGTGAACACTCTCAGAATAAATATCAAAGCAAACCACCATTTTCATTTCGATCATGTTTTAATTCGTTTCATTAAATTTACCATTCTCATTTGACGTGCTTTATGCTGCAATCAGCAGGAGCATTGCTTTCTTTCACTGACATCTCTTTTAAAATCAACAGCTACATCATCAACATCTCCAACATCAGAACAAAGCATATCAACAGATCCATCTACAACTGTATCTGCTTCTTCAACCACTATAGCCTCAACAAGTGAAACAACAGGTATCCACAATGCCATCCCAAATGTCAACGTTCAACCTTCCCGCTGATAACTCCTTTTTGAATCAAGCAACAGACACTAGTCTTACCTTGACCATTGTAAACAATTTTTTCAAAAGAGTAAATGCCATTTGTGCCTTCACAGTTCCATGTCTATTAATAATGTTACATTTCTGTTGCCAAAGCACCAGTTGAGCCATCACTGTTAAGCACATCAACAGAACCATCAACATCTTTGATTCCTTCGACATGTATCAAAAGTTCCAATCGCATTTTCCTCACTCACAGAATGGTTTCTAAGTCAAAATCCACAGATGTGACTGTGCTTCTTGTCACATCATTTACAGTCACTTGTTGACTCCAGCTTTTATGCCGAGTATATTTTAAAAACTCACTAATCCTGCCACATTCTTTTACTTTCTAATCATGCATATAATTCATCTGAAAAGAGATAACTCTGATAAGAAGCTCAAAGTTTAATTAATGTGATAGCTTGCATCAAATATCATGAAGGCTCCTTCAGTGGGAAAATAGAAGCAACTCATTCACTTCAGTTCCAATTTGCACAATTGTATAATTATTATTCAAGCCAACCAACTGTAATCAAATTGTTTGAGTTCAGCTCATTAGCTTTGTTGGTCAGTTTGCACTATTTATGATGGTATCTAGAAGAGCTTTGCCCTGTTTTACTGACATTTCTACACATATTAGCAGCTTCAACATCAGCTGGAACCTCAGAAGGAAGCACTTCAACAGAAGCAACTACAACTCTGATCTCATCCACAGCAACATCACCAGCATCAACAGGTATGATCTATTGCAACCTAGAAATCCAAGAACATAGAAGGGAACAATTATTAATGTTGATAATACTTTCTTTTATAAAACTAAATGCCACTGCTCCTGTCCAGAGCTGATGCCTC
The DNA here is from genome assembly GCF_052327205.1 of Somniosus microcephalus. Taxonomy (NCBI): domain Eukaryota; kingdom Metazoa; phylum Chordata; class Chondrichthyes; order Squaliformes; family Somniosidae; genus Somniosus; species Somniosus microcephalus. Next base: position 40,109,759 of record NC_140992.1, on the reverse strand, counting down.
GTAAAGTGAATAATGACATTAAACCAGTGAAATTGATAAAATCTGTAATGGCAAAATTTTGTATAAGAAAAATCTCCAGTAACAGCATACTTGCAATTTAATGCATAGTGCTCAACATTAAGATCGTGAACACGCTCACAATAAATATCAAAGCAACCCACCATTTTCATTTCGATCATGTTTTTAATTCGTTTCATTAAACTTACCTTCCTCATTTGACTTGCTTTATGCTGCAATCAGCAGGAGCATTGCTTTCTTTCACTGACATCTCTTTTAACATCAACAGCTACATCATCAACATCTCCAACATCAGAACAAAGCACATCAACAGATCCATCTACAACTGTACCTGCTTCTTCAACCACTTTAGCCTCAACAAGTGAAACAACAGGTATCCACAATGCCATCCCAAATGTCAACGTTCAACCTTCCCGCTGATAACTCATTTTTGAATCAAGCAACAGACACTAGTCTTACCTTGACCATTGTATACAATTTTTTCAAAAGAGTAAATGCCATTTCTGCCTTCACAGTTCCATGTCTGTTAATAATGTTACATTTCTATTGCCAATGCACCAGTTGAGCCATCACTGTTAAGCACATCAACAGAACTATCAATATCTTTGATTCCTTAATATCTTTGATTCCTTCGACATGTATCAAAAGTTCCAATCGCATTTTCCTCACTCACAGAATGGTTTCAAATTCACAATCCACAGATGAGACTGTTCTTCTTGCCACATCATTTACAGTCACTTGTTGACTCCAGATTTTATGCCTTGTACAATTTAAAAACTTACTAATCCAGCCACATCCATATTCTCTCTAATCATTGATATGACGAGTATAAAAGTAGATCACTTTGAGAAGAAGCTCAAAGTTTAATTAATGTGATAGCTTGCATCAAATATCATGGAGGCTCCTTCAGTGGGAAAATAGAAGCAACTCATTCACTTCAGGTCCACATTACACAATTGTATAATTATTATTCATGCCAACCAACTGCAATCAAATTGTTTGAGTTCAGCTCATTAGCTTTATTGGTCAGTTTGCTCTATTTATGATGGCATCTAGAAGAGCTTTGCCCTGTTTTACTGACATTTCTATACATATTAGCAGTTTTGACATCATCTGTAACCTCAGAAGGAAGCACTTCAACAGAAGCAACTACAACTCTGATCTCATCCACAGCAACATCACCAGCATCAACAGGTATAATCTATTGCAACCTAGACATCCAAGATCGTAGAAGGGAACAATTATTAATGTTGATAATACAGTGTTTTATAAAACTAAATGCCACTGCTGCTGTCCAGAGCTGATGCCTCGTAAAGTGAATAATGACATTAAACCAGTGAAATTGATAATCTCTGTAATGGTAAACCTTGTATAAGAAAATCTCTCGTAACAGCATACTTGCAATTTAATGCATAGTACTCAATATTAAGATCGTGAACACTCTCAGAATAAGTATCAAAGCAACCCACCATTTTCATGTCGATCATGTTTTTAATTCGTTTCATTAAACTTACCTTCCTCATTTGACGTGCTTTATGCTGCAATCAGCAGGAGCATTGCTTTCTTTCACTGACATCTCTTTTAACATCAACAGCTACATCATCAACATCTCCAACATCAGAACAAAGCAGATCAACAGATCCATCTACAACTGCAACCGCTTCTTCAACCACTTTAGCCTCAACAAGTGAAACAACAGGTATCCACAATGTCATCCCAATTGTCACCGTTTAACCTTCCCGCTGATAAATCATTTCTCAATCAAGCAACAGACACTAGTCTTACCTTGGCCATTGTAAACAATTTTTTCAAAAGAGTAAATGCCATTTGTGCCTTCACAGTTCCATGTCTGTTAATAATGTTACATTTCTATTGCCAAAGCACCAGTTGAGTCATCACTGTTAAGCACATCAGCAGAACCATCAACATCTTTGATTCCTTCGACATGAATCAAAAGTTCCAATCACATTTCCCTCACTCACAGAATGGTTTCAAAGTCAAAATCCACAGATATGATTGTGCTTCTTCTCACATCATGTACAGTCACTTGTTGACTCCAGCTTTTATGCCGAGTATATTTTAAAAACTCACTAATCCTGCCACATTCTTTTACTCTCTAATCATGCATATAATTCATCTGAAAAGAGATAACTCTGATAAGAAGTTCAAAGTTTAATTAATGTGATAGCTTGCATCAAATATCATGAAGGCTCCTTCAGTGGGAAAATAGAAGCAACTCATTCACTTCAGTTCCAATTTGCACAATTGTATAATTATTATTCAAGCCAACCAACTGCAATCAAATTGTTTGAGTTCAGCTCATTAGCTTTGTTGGTCAGTTTGCACTATTTATGATGGTATCTAGAAGAGCTTTGCCCTGTTTTACTGACATTTCTATACATATTAGCAGCTTCAACATCATCTGGAACCTCAGAAGGAAGCACTTCAACAGAAGCAACTACAACTCTGATCTCATCCACAGCAACATCACCAGCATCAACAGGTATAATCCATTGCAACCTAGACATCCAAGATCATAGAAGGGAACAATTATTAATGTTGATAATACTTTCTTTTATAAAACTAAATGCCACTACTGCTGTCCAGAGCTGATGCCTCGTAAAGTGAATAATGACATTAAACCAGTGAAATTGATAATCTCTGTAATGGCAAACTTTGATAAGAAAAATCTCCAGTAACAGCATACTTGCAATTTAATGCATAGTGCTCAACATTAAGATTGTGAACACTCTCAGAATAAATATCAAAGCAAACCACCATTTTCATTTCGATCATGTTTTAATTCGTTTCATTAAATTTACCATTCTCATTTGACGTGCTTTATGCTGCAATCAGCAGGAGCATTGCTTTCTTTCACTGACATCTCTTTTAAAATCAACAGCTACATCATCAACATCTCCAACATCAGAACAAAGCATATCAACAGATCCATCTACAACTGTATCTGCTTCTTCAACCACTATAGCCTCAACAAGTGAAACAACAGGTATCCACAATGCCATCCCAAATGTCAACGTTCAACCTTCCCGCTGATAACTCCTTTTTGAATCAAGCAACAGACACTAGTCTTACCTTGACCATTGTAAACAATTTTTTCAAAAGAGTAAATGCCATTTGTGCCTTCACAGTTCCATGTCTATTAATAATGTTACATTTCTGTTGCCAAAGCACCAGTTGAGCCATCACTGTTAAGCACATCAACAGAACCATCAACATCTTTGATTCCTTCGACATGTATCAAAAGTTCCAATCGCATTTTCCTCACTCACAGAATGGTTTCTAAGTCAAAATCCACAGATGTGACTGTGCTTCTTGTCACATCATTTACAGTCACTTGTTGACTCCAGCTTTTATGCCGAGTATATTTTAAAAACTCACTAATCCTGCCACATTCTTTTACTTTCTAATCATGCATATAATTCATCTGAAAAGAGATAACTCTGATAAGAAGCTCAAAGTTTAATTAATGTGATAGCTTGCATCAAATATCATGAAGGCTCCTTCAGTGGGAAAATAGAAGCAACTCATTCACTTCAGTTCCAATTTGCACAATTGTATAATTATTATTCAAGCCAACCAACTGTAATCAAATTGTTTGAGTTCAGCTCATTAGCTTTGTTGGTCAGTTTGCACTATTTATGATGGTATCTAGAAGAGCTTTGCCCTGTTTTACTGACATTTCTACACATATTAGCAGCTTCAACATCAGCTGGAACCTCAGAAGGAAGCACTTCAACAGAAGCAACTACAACTCTGATCTCATCCACAGCAACATCACCAGCATCAACAGGTATGATCTATTGCAACCTAGAAATCCAAGAACATAGAAGGGAACAATTATTAATGTTGATAATACTTTCTTTTATAAAACTAAATGCCACTGCTCCTGTCCAGAGCTGATGCCTCGTAAAGTGAATAATGACATTAAACCAGTGAAATTGATAAAATCTGTAATGGCAAAATTTTGTATAAGAAAAATCTCCAGTAACAGCATACTTGCAATTTAATGCATAGTGCTCAACATTAAGATCGTGAACACGCTCACAATAAATATCAAAGCAACCCACCATTTTCATTTCGATCATGTTTTTAATTCGTTTCATTAAACTTACCTTCCTCATTTGACTTGCTTTATGCTGCAATCAGCAGGAGCATTGCTTTCTTTCACTGACATCTCTTTTAACATCAACAGCTACATCATCAACATCTCCAACATCAGAACAAAGCACATCAACAGATCCATCTACAACTGTACCTGCTTCTTCAACCACTTTAGCCTCAACAAGTGAAACAACAGGTATCCACAATGCCATCCCAAATGTCAACGTTCAACCTTCCCGCTGATAACTCATTTTTGAATCAAGCAACAGACACTAGTCTTACCTTGACCATTGTATACAATTTTTTCAAAAGAGTAAATGCCATTTCTGCCTTCACAGTTCCATGTCTGTTAATAATGTTACATTTCTATTGCCAATGCACCAGTTGAGCCATCACTGTTAAGCACATCAACAGAACTATCAATATCTTTGATTCCTTAATATCTTTGATTCCTTCGACATGTATCAAAAGTTCCAATCGCATTTTCCTCACTCACAGAATGGTTTCAAATTCACAATCCACAGATGAGACTGTTCTTCTTGCCACATCATTTACAGTCACTTGTTGACTCCAGATTTTATGCCTTGTACAATTTAAAAACTTACTAATCCAGCCACATCCATATTCTCTCTAATCATTGATATGACGAGTATAAAAGTAGATCACTTTGAGAAGAAGCTCAAAGTTTAATTAATGTGATAGCTTGCATCAAATATCATGGAGGCTCCTTCAGTGGGAAAATAGAAGCAACTCATTCACTTCAGGTCCACATTACACAATTGTATAATTATTATTCATGCCAACCAACTGCAATCAAATTGTTTGAGTTCAGCTCATTAGCTTTATTGGTCAGTTTGCTCTATTTATGATGGCATCTAGAAGAGCTTTGCCCTGTTTTACTGACATTTCTATACATATTAGCAGTTTTGACATCATCTGTAACCTCAGAAGGAAGCACTTCAACAGAAGCAACTACAACTCTGATCTCATCCACAGCAACATCACCAGCATCAACAGGTATAATCTATTGCAACCTAGACATCCAAGATCGTAGAAGGGAACAATTATTAATGTTGATAATACAGTGTTTTATAAAACTAAATGCCACTGCTGCTGTCCAGAGCTGATGCCTCGTAAAGTGAATAATGACATTAAACCAGTGAAATTGATAATCTCTGTAATGGTAAACCTTGTATAAGAAAATCTCTCGTAACAGCATACTTGCAATTTAATGCATAGTACTCAATATTAAGATCGTGAACACTCTCAGAATAAGTATCAAAGCAACCCACCATTTTCATGTCGATCATGTTTTTAATTCGTTTCATTAAACTTACCTTCCTCATTTGACGTGCTTTATGCTGCAATCAGCAGGAGCATTGCTTTCTTTCACTGACATCTCTTTTAACATCAACAGCTACATCATCAACATCTCCAACATCAGAACAAAGCAGATCAACAGATCCATCTACAACTGCAACCGCTTCTTCAACCACTTTAGCCTCAACAAGTGAAACAACAGGTATCCACAATGTCATCCCAATTGTCACCGTTTAACCTTCCCGCTGATAAATCATTTCTCAATCAAGCAACAGACACTAGTCTTACCTTGGCCATTGTAAACAATTTTTTCAAAAGAGTAAATGCCATTTGTGCCTTCACAGTTCCATGTCTGTTAATAATGTTACATTTCTATTGCCAAAGCACCAGTTGAGTCATCACTGTTAAGCACATCAGCAGAACCATCAACATCTTTGATTCCTTCGACATGAATCAAAAGTTCCAATCACATTTCCCTCACTCACAGAATGGTTTCAAAGTCAAAATCCACAGATATGATTGTGCTTCTTCTCACATCATGTACAGTCACTTGTTGACTCCAGCTTTTATGCCGAGTATATTTTAAAAACTCACTAATCCTGCCACATTCTTTTACTCTCTAATCATGCATATAATTCATCTGAAAAGAGATAACTCTGATAAGAAGTTCAAAGTTTAATTAATGTGATAGCTTGCATCAAATATCATGAAGGCTCCTTCAGTGGGAAAATAGAAGCAACTCATTCACTTCAGTTCCAATTTGCACAATTGTATAATTATTATTCAAGCCAACCAACTGCAATCAAATTGTTTGAGTTCAGCTCATTAGCTTTGTTGGTCAGTTTGCACTATTTATGATGGTATCTAGAAGAGCTTTGCCCTGTTTTACTGACATTTCTATACATATTAGCAGCTTCAACATCATCTGGAACCTCAGAAGGAAGCACTTCAACAGAAGCAACTACAACTCTGATCTCATCCACAGCAACATCACCAGCATCAACAGGTATAATCCATTGCAACCTAGACATCCAAGATCATAGAAGGGAACAATTATTAATGTTGATAATACTTTCTTTTATAAAACTAAATGCCACTACTGCTGTCCAGAGCTGATGCCTCGTAAAGTGAATAATGACATTAAACCAGTGAAATTGATAATCTCTGTAATGGCAAACTTTGATAAGAAAAATCTCCAGTAACAGCATACTTGCAATTTAATGCATAGTGCTCAACATTAAGATTGTGAACACTCTCAGAATAAATATCAAAGCAAACCACCATTTTCATTTCGATCATGTTTTAATTCGTTTCATTAAATTTACCATTCTCATTTGACGTGCTTTATGCTGCAATCAGCAGGAGCATTGCTTTCTTTCACTGACATCTCTTTTAAAATCAACAGCTACATCATCAACATCTCCAACATCAGAACAAAGCATATCAACAGATCCATCTACAACTGTATCTGCTTCTTCAACCACTATAGCCTCAACAAGTGAAACAACAGGTATCCACAATGCCATCCCAAATGTCAACGTTCAACCTTCCCGCTGATAACTCCTTTTTGAATCAAGCAACAGACACTAGTCTTACCTTGACCATTGTAAACAATTTTTTCAAAAGAGTAAATGCCATTTGTGCCTTCACAGTTCCATGTCTATTAATAATGTTACATTTCTGTTGCCAAAGCACCAGTTGAGCCATCACTGTTAAGCACATCAACAGAACCATCAACATCTTTGATTCCTTCGACATGTATCAAAAGTTCCAATCGCATTTTCCTCACTCACAGAATGGTTTCTAAGTCAAAATCCACAGATGTGACTGTGCTTCTTGTCACATCATTTACAGTCACTTGTTGACTCCAGCTTTTATGCCGAGTATATTTTAAAAACTCACTAATCCTGCCACATTCTTTTACTTTCTAATCATGCATATAATTCATCTGAAAAGAGATAACTCTGATAAGAAGCTCAAAGTTTAATTAATGTGATAGCTTGCATCAAATATCATGAAGGCTCCTTCAGTGGGAAAATAGAAGCAACTCATTCACTTCAGTTCCAATTTGCACAATTGTATAATTATTATTCAAGCCAACCAACTGTAATCAAATTGTTTGAGTTCAGCTCATTAGCTTTGTTGGTCAGTTTGCACTATTTATGATGGTATCTAGAAGAGCTTTGCCCTGTTTTACTGACATTTCTACACATATTAGCAGCTTCAACATCAGCTGGAACCTCAGAAGGAAGCACTTCAACAGAAGCAACTACAACTCTGATCTCATCCACAGCAACATCACCAGCATCAACAGGTATGATCTATTGCAACCTAGAAATCCAAGAACATAGAAGGGAACAATTATTAATGTTGATAATACTTTCTTTTATAAAACTAAATGCCACTGCTCCTGTCCAGAGCTGATGCCTCGTAAAGTGAATAATGACATTAAACCAGTGAAATTGATAAAATCTGTAATGGCAAAATTTTGTATAAGAAAAATCTCCAGTAACAGCATACTTGCAATTTAATGCATAGTGCTCAACATTAAGATCGTGAACACGCTCACAATAAATATCAAAGCAACCCACCATTTTCATTTCGATCATGTTTTTAATTCGTTTCATTAAACTTACCTTCCTCATTTGACTTGCTTTATGCTGCAATCAGCAGGAGCATTGCTTTCTTTCACTGACATCTCTTTTAACATCAACAGCTACATCATCAACATCTCCAACATCAGAACAAAGCACATCAACAGATCCATCTACAACTGTACCTGCTTCTTCAACCACTTTAGCCTCAACAAGTGAAACAACAGGTATCCACAATGCCATCCCAAATGTCAACGTTCAACCTTCCCGCTGATAACTCATTTTTGAATCAAGCAACAGACACTAGTCTTACCTTGACCATTGTATACAATTTTTTCAAAAGAGTAAATGCCATTTCTGCCTTCACAGTTCCATGTCTGTTAATAATGTTACATTTCTATTGCCAATGCACCAGTTGAGCCATCACTGTTAAGCACATCAACAGAACTATCAATATCTTTGATTCCTTAATATCTTTGATTCCTTCGACATGTATCAAAAGTTCCAATCGCATTTTCCTCACTCACAGAATGGTTTCAAATTCACAATCCACAGATGAGACTGTTCTTCTTGCCACATCATTTACAGTCACTTGTTGACTCCAGATTTTATGCCTCGTACAATTTAAAAACTTACTAATCCAGCCACATCCATATTCTCTCTAATCATTGATATGACGAGTATAAAAGTAGATCACTTTGAGAAGAAGCTCAAAGTTTAATTAATGTGATAGCTTGCATCAAATATCATGGAGGCTCCTTCAGTGGGAAAATAGAAGCAACTCATTCACTTCAGGTCCACATTACACAATTGTATAATTATTATTCATGCCAACCAACTGCAATCAAATTGTTTGAGTTCAGCTCATTAGCTTTATTGGTCAGTTTGCTCTACTTATGATGGCATCTAGAAGAGCTTTGCCCTGTTTTACTGACATTTCTATACATATTAGCAGTTTTGACATCATCTGTAACCTCAGAAGGAAGCACTTCAACAGAAGCAACTACAACTCTGATCTCATCCACAGCAACATCACCAGCATCAACAGGTATAATCTATTGCAACCTAGACATCCAAGATCATAGAAGGGAACAATTATTAATGTTGATAATACAGTGTTTTATAAAACTAAATGCCACTGCTGCTGTCCAGAGCTGATGCCTCGTAAAGTGAATAATGACATTAAACCAGTGAAATTGATAATCTCTGTAATGGTAAACCTTGTATAAGAAAATCTCTCGTAACAGCATACTTGCAATTTAATGCATAGTACTCAATATTAAGATCGTGAACACTCTCAGAATAAGTATCAAAGCAACCCACCATTTTCATGTCGATCATGTTTTTAATTCGTTTCATTAAACTTACCTTCCTCATTTGACGTGCTTTATGCTGCAATCAGCAGGAGCATTGCTTTCTTTCACTGACATCTCTTTTAACATCAACAGCTACATCATCAACATCTCCAACATCAGAACAAAGCAGATCAACAGATCCATCTACAACTGCAACCGCTTCTTCAACCACTTTAGCCTCAACAAGTGAAACAACAGGTATCCACAATGTCATCCCAATTGTCACCGTTTAACCTTCCCGCTGATAAATCATTTCTCAATCAAGCAACAGACACTAGTCTTACCTTGGCCATTGTAAACAATTTTTTCAAAAGAGTAAATGCCATTTGTGCCTTCACAGTTCCATGTCTGTTAATAATGTTACATTTCTATTGCCAAAGCACCAGTTGAGTCATCACTGTTAAGCACATCAGCAGAACCATCAACATCTTTGATTCCTTCGACATGTACCAAAAGTTCCAATCGCATTTTCCTCACTCACAGAATGGTTTGAACTTCACAATCCACAGATGAGACTGTGCTACTTGCCACATCATTTAGAGTCACTTGTTGACTCCAGCTTTTATGCCTAGTACAATTTATAAACTTACTAATCCAGCCACATCCATATTCTCTCTAATCATGGATATATCGAATATAAATGGAGATCACTCTGAGAAGAAGCTCAAAGTTTAATTAATGTGATAGCTTGCATCAAATATCATGGAGGCTCCTTCAGTGGGAAAATAGTAGCAACTCATTCATAGAAACATAGAAACCTAGAAGATAGGAGTAGGAGTAGGCCATTTGGCCCCTCGAGCCTGCTCCGCCATTCAATGAGATCATGGCTGATCATCCAAACTCAGTACCCTGTCCCTGCCTTTTCCCCATATCCCTTGATCCCTTTAGCCTTAAGAAATATATCTGCTGTAATTCCTTCTTGAATATATTTAATGAATTGGCCTCAACTGCCTTATGTGGTAGAGAATTCCACAGGTTCACCACGTTCTGGGTGAAGAAATTCCTCCTCATCTCTGTCCTAAATGGCTTACCCCTTATCCTTAGACTGTGATCCTTGGTTCTGGACTCCCCGCCATCGGGAACATCCTTCCTGCATCTAGTCTGTCGAGTCCTGTTCGAATTTTATAAGTTTCAATGAGATCCCCTCTCATTCTTCTAAACTCCAGTGAGTATAAGCCCAATCGACCCAATCTCTCCTCATACGTCATTCCTGCCATCCCAGGTATTAGTCTGGTGAATCTTCGCTGCACTCCCTCCATGGCAAGAACATCCTTCCCCAGATAAGGCGACCAAAACTGCACACAATACTCAAGGCGTGGTCTCACCAAGGCCCTGTACAACTGCAGCAAGACATCCTTGTTCCTGTACTTGAAACCTCTCGCTATGAAGGCCAACATCCCATTTGCCTTCTTAACCACCTGCTGCACCTGCATGCTTACCTTCAGCGACTGGTGCACAAGGACACCCAGGTCTCGTTGCACTTCTCCTTCTCCCAATCTATTGCCGTTCAGATAATAATCTGCCTTCCTGTTTTTGCCACCAAAGTGGATAACCTCACATTTTTCCACATTATACTGCATCTGCCATGCATCTGCCCAATCACACAACCTGTCCAAATCATACTGGAGTTTCTCGGCATCCTCCTCACAGCACACACGCCCACCCAGCTTTGTGTCGTCTGCAAACTTGGAGATATTACATCTAGTTCCCTCGTCTAGATCATTAATATATATTGTGAATAGCTAGGGTGCTAGGACTGATCCCTGCGGTACCCTATTAGTCACTGCCTGCCACTCGGAAAAAGATCCATTTATTCCAACTCTTTGCTTCCTGTCTGCCAACCAGTTCTCTATCCAAATCAGTACCTTGCCCCAATCCCATGTGCCTTAACTTTACACGCTAATCTCTTATGCGGGTCCTTATCGAAAGCCTTCTTAAAGTCCAAATACATCACATCCACTGGTTCTCCCTTATCTATTCTACCAGTTAATTCCTCAACAAATTCCAGTAGATTAGTCAAGCACGATTTACCTTTTGTAAATCCATGTTGACTTTGTTCGATCCTGTCATGTAGGGGGTGGTGTGTGGAGTCAGCTTTGCCTCTGACTGTTTTGAGCGGTTCGAATCGTTCCCACACCCCTTAGGTTCTAGACTCCGGACTTAGGTACAGGCTGCGATACAAAATTGGAGTAGACAACTGGTTTGGTGCAAGAAAACTGTGTTTTATTAGAGTCACAATAAAATTATAACATTGAAAAATTACACTTAGATTACTGGAATGGTTACAGGCCTTCAACAGTACACTTAATTAGGAATGGGGAACACACGGCACAATGAGGGAAAAATCACATTAACAAACCCCCTACCCTTGTCCCACCCCCAATATCTAACTAAATTGTGCTAAAAGGGGCCAGGGATTATGCTCACCAATAGGGGTTTCTTGACAGTTCGAATCCTGTCAGTTAAGCCGGTTGCGTTTTTGGGGTTCGCTCTTTGTGTCCTTTGGTGCCTGCCATCGCCACGTGGTCCCAGTCTTAGAATCTGCGAAGGTTCTTCCGTTGGGTGGAGTCCGCAGATGCGGTATGGGCGCGGTTGTGGATTTGTCTGGTGAGTCCCCTCTTTTCTTAGTTAGAAATAGGGAGAGTAAAGCCTTTGTTGGGTACTTTAGCTTGTAGAGTGGAAAACTTCGGGTTTTGTTCTTCCGGTGGTGGTCTGGTCGTCGGGTTTTGTGACGGCTGGGTGGTGGCGGTGGCGGTCTTCGATGTCGGCTCGGTCGCAGTGGCTTAGATCATTACCTGTGTAGTGGTAATGATCTGAAGGTATGGCTTACCTGGCCCTCTCTGTTACCGCGGTGCTCGTGGTCGGACCTCGTGTAAGGCTGCGGTTGCAGCCTAGTCATCTTCGGTTGAGCCTGCCCCACCGTGCCCCCTCGCCGTGATGTTGCGTGAGCCTTCCTGTTGGCTTCACTTGGCCCCCTCTGGTGTTGTGTCAATAGCTAGCATCCTTGGTTACCGGTGGGCCTACAATTATACTGTTTTTGAGTTTGTTATCTGCGCACCAAATCAGGGTTAGTTCTTTGTCCGGTTTTTGGCGGGCTCATTAAGGTGATCATAGCCATTCACCTTAACTGGTTTTGGGGCGGTTGTCTCGTTGCTAAATGGCCTTTAATGTCTGGGTATTTTGTTATACATAATGTTAATCGGTGTCTTCCTAGCTTGGTAGCTGGTTCGAACTGTAAACGATTATTTATGCAAAGGTTTGATGGGCTTTAAGTTTGTGCAAGATTAGGTCTTTTCCTGAGTTGATTTGTTTTAAAGGGAAGAATGCGTGTTATGTCTCCTTCAGCTGTCAGGTTTTGAAATAACAAATCAAAGCTGTATCCCACAGGCCCAGGCATGTCAGGTTTTAAGGTTTTGAACTTGACATACTGTTTGCAGGGTCCTGTTTTAACCTTGCAGGTTTTGCCATAAAGTCCAAAAGCCATAACTTGGGAAATGTGGGAATTTTGAGAATCCTACACGCCCCCCTGTGCTACTGAAACTCACTTCAAGTATCATACTTACAAGGTGAGCAAAATTCCCGACTCTCCATAGCCAATCTTCCCCTGTAATTACCTATCTAAAATCCCATGACACATACATTCCCCACTCTTTAAAATGTAGTGTACATAAGTATACATAGGCAAATTACAGTTATTTACACACATCCAAGCATGGCGGGGGTACAACACCCCTGTACCACTTGGTACACATACATCTTTATTAAAAATAAGACGTCGAAGTCTTTATTAAAAATAACAAAAACACACAAAAAAATCTTTATTCAGAAACACAAAATAAAAATAGATTCAAACAGGTGTATCTCTCTCCACCTTAACATAATGCTTCTTCCAAGTCCTTTGGTTTTGGAATTCTAGTGTTTTGCCTTTTCGCTTGCACTGAGTGCATAACAGATACAGCTGGCAAACCACGAGGATGTGGGAAGCCATTCTAACCCATGAAGGGACCTCTATGTTTTCAAAAATGTCCCACCAGTGTGGAACCACAATGTCCAATATCTTGGCCCCTATCTCTACTGTCTTCTGCTCTAACGTGTAGAAATGTTTTTGTGAGACGATTACTGCTTTTAGTAACTTGGTAAGATGTTCTGGTAGAGGGGGGATTTCGTAGCCAAAATGTGCTACATATTTTTGCAGGTTGGTGAAATTTTCTGTTACACTGAGGTGAACAGTGTAGGGTTCAGGAATGGGGACAATCCGTTCCTGGGCCACTTGAACTTCTGCCTCGGGTTTAAAGCAGAAACTGCTGTCACTTACCAGACACCAGCTATGCTGTCCAAGCTGGTAGTGGGGTGCACCTGTGGTGACACAATATGTCCCACCTATATATGCTACCTGGGGGGGAACATTGTCTTGTGCCATTACCTCCATGGTACAGTTTATAGGTCTTGGACCAGCAGCTTTAAACCTGCACTGTGGTTTAGAATAGGCGTTCAAGTGCTGGGGACACAGTATTATGTGTGCTCCCCAGCTCCGGCGCCCCGAGAGGTCAGTACCTGTCATAGCGTGCTCCTACTTTATAACATAAGGTGGGACCGCTGTGAAATGGATGTGTGCACCCCTTGAATGACTCCAATGTTCTCTACCCTGTATACCGGCACGGGTCGGGCTGTCCCACCCATGACCGGCATCCTCACTACTACCCCCATGATAGTGTGATTGGAACGTCCACAATCTACTGGGACAGGGTAGGCCTCAGAAGCTAGCCGGAGTTGACACGGGCTTAATGAATTCTCAAATGGGTGGAGGGCTGCGAGGTGCTTGTTGCTGATCCAGGAGGGGACTAAACCCTGTTTTAAATCCTCCAGGTTACTGCGGCCCTCGCCTAGCAACCATGCCCCGTACTGTACGCACACCTCGTTTTGTGCAGCCTGATCTGAGGCATTCCTGTCCTCTCGTATGAGGGCATTTACAGTTTTGGCATGTCTTTCCAGCTCAGCAATGATCTCTTTTAAATGGACCGTCATAGCTTGGTCCTCGTGTAACTCTGAGCCTACTACTGTATTTTCATCCATTAAGATTTTTTTAATTGTGTTTTTAAACTGTTTATCTGTGTCTGCAATTCTATGTCATCCAGGCTGTTTATAACAGAGGATCCTGTGTTATATGCAGTAAAAACATCATTCCAGGTTCCCCTTCTTTGTCTCCCCACATTGCTAAAGTACTCAGTGTGGGTAGTGTACAGTTCGGTTTTGTCTACGTCGGCAAAATCGAACTCGTAGAATTTCCTAAACATTTCTCTTAACAGGGCCTGGTATAGCTGTTCTGTCTCTGTGGGGCACCACTCAGGTAAGTGTATCTCGGTAAGGTTTAGAATCATGGAGGCTACCGCGTAGTGTACCCCCTGGTATAGCACCTTTTCCATCGTCACTAGTACCAGCCCATTCCCTGGTCCCTTGGTGGTGGCAGGGCACCCCTCTACGAATGTCCTTGCTGTCTGGGTGGTGGGCAGGGGCTTTCGGGTGCTTTCCACGAGTTCAGTGGCTTTAACTGGGGCTGGGGAGCGTGGGACTATGCAAGTGTGTAGGTAGGAATCCCATTCCACCCCCTTCCCCTTATCTTGCCATGATGCAGAGAAGATGATGGATATGCCCGTGGGGCAGGCCCTTTGCGACCCCCTACATGCAGACATAAATTCCCTGTTCTGACTCCCACCACTTATCCCAGCACACACTAGTTCCCCCTTGAGTCCCTGTGACCGTCCGGTAGGTGTCGTTCCCTAGCCGTTCCCAGTCAGCTGTATGGTCCCCCATGTCTCTGCTCAGCTTCCTGAGCCACCAGCGCCTTCCCAGGGGAATCTGTCCCCTGCAGGTCAGGCACACGCGTTTCCCCTCAGTGACCCCGACCCGTGTGGCCACAACCTGTACGCTGGGGTAGGGGAGGGAGGCCTCCCCGTAGGTGAACCTGGTCTGGCTGGAGTACCAGGTGGAGTTAGATCCCAGCCACCCTGGCCATCTTCCCTCATGGGAATAGATGGCGAGCTCCTCCACGCCTCGTTCGCCGCCCCCAGCAGTCACAACCGGTGCTCTCTCTCCTGAGCATCCATAAATGTGGGAGTCCTCCACGTCACCTCGCTTCCCAGTGCTCATTCCTATCAGGGTGAGTAGGAGTATGCCCCCCTTCATCTCGAAATCCCTTCTGTAAAGAGACACAAGAGCATATAGCCAGGTCCCGAGAAGATTCTCTGGCTTGGGTAAAACATAGTCGAGTCTTGCGACCTCGACTCAATACAAACACTCTTAACAATAACACTTAAACTACCAATCACCTTGTTTAAATTAAACTAAAACACCCAAACTTAACTAACAGAAGCTATGTACATCCGCCGCCCATCTACGGGCGGCCAGGCTAATCCCTGTTCAGGCTGCAGCACACTACTCCCTTCGGTGTGGCTGCCCTGTCCTGTGCTTTTGGTCCCTCGCAGCCTGTGGCTGCTGGTTGGGAACCTCTGCCCTCAGATTGATCCCTGACTCGAGAGGCTGCCCTTTTAAACTGGGGAGCCGGTGACCACGGTTTCTTTGGCCGTGGCGTTTGTGGGGACCTTCTAGGGACTTTGGCTGGTGGGGGTTTTCTGGCTGGTGGGTCCTTAACACGAGCCACTGCTATAGTGGAATTTCATCGTTGCACATGGCCTTTATCGTCTTCTTAAAGGTTTGTACGAACCTCTCAGCCAATCCATTTGTGGCTGGATGATACGGGGCGGATGTTTAATGCCTTACCCCATTCCTTTTCATAAATTTTTGGAACTCGTCGGACACAAACTGTGGTCCATTATCAGAGCAATCTGCTCTGGCAAACCGTTTCTGGCAAATATGGTCCGTAGGACTGCAATCGTTTTCACCTCAATACCAGATAGCCTGGTGATCCTCCATTTCTGTTACCTTATGTAGTTTCAGACAACCCAGCTCCTTGCTTCCGGAGTCTGTGTCACTTTTCTGTTCATCTGAACCACTGTCCATCACCTGGCGTACCTTTTTGTACTTCTCCTGTGGAGATTTCTTACTGTTGGTTTTCTTCCCAGACCTGCAGACTCTTGCTATGTGTCCTGCTTTCCCACACTGTCTGCACACTTGGTCCTTGAACCAACAATCTTTCTGGTCATGTGTTGTTCTGCCGCAGCGATAGCACTTCCCTGTTCCATAGGACATTTCATTGGTGCCATATTCTTGCGGTCTCCGTTGTATCTCTGCAGCGCCCCTTGCGGCTGCTTCATGTGATACTGCCATACTGAAAGCTTTGTCCAGCTTAAGATCCTTTTCTGATAGAAGCCGTTTCTGGGTTCCTTCACTTTGTAGCCCACACACAAACTTGTCCCTTAATGTATCTGCTAGTCCCGCTCCAAACTGGCAGTGCTTCGATAGCTTGCGCAGTTCCGTTAGGTACTCAGCATTGCTTTCGTCTTTGTGTTGGTTCCTTTTATGGAACTTAAATCATTCTGCTATCAGCAGCGGTGTGGGGTTTAAGTGGTCCTGTAGGATTTCTACTATGCTTTCAAAATTCTTGTTTATCGTCTTCTCTGGGGTTATTAGATTCGCAGTAACCCATAAGTTTTTGCACCCATGGAATTTAACAGAACCAGTGCTTTATTAGCATCTGGCACTTCATTCGCCCTGCAGTACACCTCAATACGTTTCACATATGTCGCCCAATCTTCGACTTCATTGTCGAACGTAGAGATACTGCCACTCTTCGGCATCCTTGGGTGTGAATTAACAGTCACAAATGGCACCTCCCGCGCTTCCCCTTCTTCTCCGCTGGCACAAAATGGCGTCTCCCGCGCGTTCCTTCCTTCCCGCGCTCGCCCTTCTTCTGTGCTGCAGCTGCTAAAAATGGTGCCTCCCGCGCTCTTCCTTCTCCGTGGCTCAATGGAGTCTCCCCTTTCTTCGCCCCGCGGACCCTGTTCAGCCCGTGAGCCCTGGCTGTGCTCTGCGCGTTCTTCTTTTTATATTTTTCGATGCCGCTCAGTCTAGAACCCGGCTGTTTCTTTACCCTCTCTCTCTCCGGTTTGTTTTCTTTTTCTCAACCCCGCTCGGTGTTCAACCCCCGGCTGCGCCCTGCGCTCTTCACCCTCTGTCTTACCCCATCGACGCTGCTCGGCTTTCTCTCCGCTGTCGGTCAGCTCCAGCCGCCGCTGCTCGGGAAGGGTCTGCGCTGGACCTGTCGTCGGTCTCTTACTGCTCGTCGTAGCTGGGGAACCAAGCCCGGCTCTCCACAGCCTCCCCTGTGAAGTTCAATCTCTGCCTGACTGCTGGGCGGTTGCTCGTGGTCGACGCCCGTGTTCCTGGCCTCGACTATTTTTTTTTATATTGCAGTTAGATTCGAATCGACACTCGTCGCCACTGTTGGATCCGTGGTTCAGTGGATATGCTATTATTAAATAATCACACGGATGCTGTACATTAACAATAAACAGGTCTTTACTGGAGGAGGGTAGTGTCTAGACTGGGGGTACAGAGGCATGCGCAAAGCTTATATACCGGTGTGGTCACTGCCGGTACTACAGTATACAGGAGCTGTAAAAGTAGTTCTGACTTAAAGGCACATACACTACAGCTTCTTCCTGCAGGCTTCAAACATTGGGGATCCGGAGGCTCCTCATCTCAACGGCAGAGATGACAGAATGGTTGCTGCATTCTCCGAAGCAGCAGCCATCTGATTGCTGCTGAGGAAAGAGGTTTGGTGAGTCTTCAGTACAAGGACTCACCATAGAACAGAGATTGTCAGCATTTGACAGCTTCTCAAAGCTGTCAAACGCTGACAATACATGTGTCAAAAATTTTTGAGAGATGAAACGTGATACCCTGACGTCCTCAGTCACTGGCTTTCCCTTAAATGGCGGGTTTAACAAGGTCAATCAAGAGAAAATAGCGTGGGTTGGCCAGACGTCGTTGGGGGCGGGACTGAAACCCAACAACCAGCAGTCCCGCCCCCAACGTGTCCCCATTGACAAAATCAATCCCCTTCCCGCCTCAGGGAGGCGGGTCACAACACAAGTCGAGTATCCGCCTCCTTTGAAACTGGCATGGAGGTGGGTTGGGGGCGGGATGGGTTCGTGCCCCCCGATTTTGAGAGTTTAACCCCCCACACGCCTCCAATCCCGCCTGCATGGCCCAATGAAAATCCTGCGTTGTCATTCCGACTTTGAAAATGACTGCAAGTTCGGGATTTCCACATGTGTTAAATTCCGAAGTTGTGATCTGTGAAATTTCGACAGTGCGCCGGCTTCGCTGCATGTTTCACCTACCCATTCAAATCAGTGTACTGGCAAAAAGTTGGGCTAATTGCCCAGCTACTGCGCTTTAATTACCCTGAAAAATGTTTACGTCTGGTGCAAACAGGAGCAGGAGCCTGTTGCACAGCTTAAGGGGAGGAGGGAGATGAGAAAATGGTCTTAATTTATGCTGCAGCCCATAATAATGAGGCATTGGTTCGTATCTGAGTGGAAAGAACCTTTGAAAGAAACTTTCATTTGTTTGAGTTTGGAAACAGGGCCTTTTTGTGTCAACGTCTTTGCTGCTTAAAAGACTTTTGTAGTTTTGGTTTATTTCCCAACTTCTACATTGATAAGATTTAATTCACTTCCATGATTTCCTCATGTTATCAGACATTTAAACTCCCGATGTTAGATTGTCTCAATTAATGAAAAGTCTAATAGAGGAGAAACAAATTTGCTTGGACTATAAGACTGTACTTATAGGTTTGTGGATTATAATCTTGGCTTGTGTATTATATACTATTACAGTGTTCATAAACTATTAATAAAATGGCATTTCTGGCTGCCAAATTATTAAAATGAGTTGTGGGTAGATCAGCAATCTCCTCTGTATCCTGATTGGCTAAGAGCCAGGAAGTGAAAGGAGCCCCGCCCTACGTGATCCCAGGTTCACATACACACAATGGAACCCCCCTGGGATCTGTGGGCCTCTATGCTGCGCACAACTCTGCAGCGTTTGCAAGGACATTTTTGAAGGAGTGTTCGGAGAAGGTAACTGCGGATTTCATTCGGATGTTGGCGGCGCACTCATTAGCTACGCCACCGACCGCGAATTCAGGGCCAATGTTCCTGTCATTTATAATCAATGGGGGCGGGAACATTATAGTTTGGTGAGGGCAGCTGACGAAAGCCATGTCCAATAGTATCCATACATTTAGTAAGATTTTATAATGCTGATTTTATATTTTAAGGAGAAACAACAATAATGATATTGCTGCTGAATGTAAAGAGGAATCTTACAATATACAGTGCATCATGATGTTCAGAAAACATGTGATTTAGGTTGACAATGTACGGCCAAATGTCACTCAAGTTGAGCAGGGAGTAATTGGACTTTTTTCTCCAGATATCGATGAATGTGCAACCAACACATCAACCTGTCAACAAATCTGCAACAATACAATTGGAAACTACACCTGCAGTTGTCGTCCTGGTTTTAGCATCAACATGAACAACACTTCTCTTTGTGATGGTAGGAAATCTTCAAATATACAGATTCTCTGCAACAGATGATTTGCATGACCTGCCAGGTAAAGTGACTCCCTTGGTCGGAGTCCACATACTGTGGTAGCCCCCATCGCGAGAACGCCTCCCTGACCAGGATCCTGGCTGTACCCAGAGCTGTGGCTGTTCAGCAGGGGAAGGCTTCTACCCACTTTGTGAACACATCTACCAGGACTAGGCAGTACTTATAGCCTGGGCGGTGGGCAGGGGCCTGATGTAGTCGACCTCGATCGACTGCCATGGTCCCTCTACCTTCCTGATGTGCCCCATAGGTACCTTCCTTTTGTGGGGGTCAGGGTTGTTAGCAGCACACACCAGACAGCTAGCACAGAACTTGCGGACATCTTCCCTGAGTCCTGGCCACCATCCCGCTGCCAGGTGGTCTCAGGCCCGGGATGCCCCGCTCCTGGACCCTCATGGGCCAGTTGAAGGAATTCCCTCCTGTGCTGCTGTGGTACTACCCATTGTTCTCCCCTAAACAGCATGCCTTCCTTCACAGAGAGGGCTGCTGTGCCGTAAGGGCCCTTTTCCCCTCAGTCACTGCACTGAGGACTGCCTTGAGGACGGGGTCTTGGGTTTGGACCGTCTTAAGGTCTGGGGTTAAAGCTACCCCTGCACTCCCTTGTGTCCCATTCCTACCCCTGACTGCTGCTATAGGACTGGACCCGTATGGGTCCCAGAAAGTGCCTGTGCGGGCACCCTCCTTAGCTAGCACGTCGGCCTGCTGGTTGCCCTTACTATGGGGTTCTGTGGAGGAATGGGCTTTCACCTTATGGATGAAAACCTCCCCTTCCTCCCCCACTGCTGCTAAGATTTTCTCCAGCAGGTGTTTCACTGTGAGGGGTCTTCCATCAGCGGAGGTGTATCCGCGGCGGGACCAGATGGCCAGGTACTCCGTACACGAATTGCATGTGAACATGCTGTCCGAGCAAATCATGTATGGGGTGGGGAAGATTTCGGGGTGTGTAACAGCGTACACTACCGCGGACAGTTCAGCCTGCTGGGCGCTCATGGTGCTGGGGAGCTTAATTGCCAGGGCAACGTTTGCCGCTGGGTCATAAACTCCACACCCTGTGAGTCGCTCACCAGCAGATACTGTGCTAGAGCCATCCACATAGATTTCGCGGCCTGTGGGGTGTATCCCGGCCTGCAAACCTATGTCTACTTCCCAAACCCCTTCTATGGAACACCGGTGGGTTGTTCCAGGATATACCAAGTTAGCTGCGAGCTTTGGCTCGCAGAGCCCCTTTACTTTCAGGTCCATCTGTAAGAGAAGCAGGATCCAGTGAGCAATGCGGGCACTGCTCACTGTCCCATCCTTGATTCTCCCGTCCAGGAGCATCTGGGTGGGCGTGTGATGGGTGAGGAGGGTGATGGGAGAGGTGCCTGTGAAGATCAGCGATCTTTTCACAGCCCAATGTGTGGCCAAGAGGTGCCTCTCACAATTGGAGTAGCTCTTCTCCACATCCATGAGTATCCTGGAGGAGTACCGGCCTTAGCCTGCCGTGCCGCTCTTGGAGCAGCACAGCACTCAGGCTGTCCCCGCTGGCTGCTACCTCCAGGAAGAACTCTTTCCCCCCATCTATGGCCCCTAGAGCTGGTGCGGTCTGCAGATCTTCCTTGAGCCTGACAAATGCTGCCTGGCAACCCTCGTCCCAAACCCACTCCACTCCCTTATGTAGGAGCCGGAGCAGAGGGGCTGCTGTGGCTGCATAGTCCTCAATGAAGTCTCTGCAGTACCCGGTTAGCCCTAGAAAAGATCTCACTCCTGTAGTGTATGTACCTTGAAGAAGGAACTATATTCTGCAGCCCCTGTATACTGCAGTACCAGTAGTGACCACCCCTGTATATAAGCCTGTGTAGTAACTTTGTATAGTAGTTCCAGTTTTGTCTCCATTCAGTAAACACCTGTTATAACCAACTTCTGCAGTCCGTGTCTCAATTACACATGGACATTAAATTGGCGACGAACAGATCCGAACTTACCTACAGTTCTGCACCACCTCACGGGGATCCATCCCTGAAGCGAATTTATTAGAGGCCGAAGCCAGAAGGAAGAAATCCAAAAAGAAAAAAAAACAAACAGAAGAAACGGCATCGACCGTGGGCAACCGCCCTCTGATTCATCGAATTCGAAGATTTGCAGGAGAGGCTGTCGAGAGCTGGGCTTGGTTATCCAGTCTATGGTGTTCCAGCTAATCGGGCTGGTGGCAGGTAGTACACTGATCCTTCCTGGGCTGCGGCCGGCTAGAGCTCGATCGGGTGGCTTTTCAACGGGGCCGAGCAGCATTGTCGCAAAGAGGAGAGAGAGAGAGAGGGTGGAGCACACAGGGCGCAGCCGGTGCTACGATGCCGGGCAGCGTACAGACCCGAGAAGAGGGAGGGAAGTGTCCCATAGGGTCTGCTCTGATGACGGGAACAGTAATTAAAATAAAAGAAAAAGAAATTAGAAGCGCAGAAAGCCGCGAGGAGCTGCAGTTTGCCACGGGGACTGCGGAGAGCGGCGTTGGCAGCAGCGCGGGGGGAAGCGCGCGAAGACCATAGGGCGTCGCCATCAAGGCATAAAAATGCCAGCAACAGCGCTGGCAGCAGCGGAAAAGACAGAAAGCGCGGGAGGCGCCATCTTAATCCAGCGGGGAAGAAGGCAAAGCACGGGAGGCGCCATTTTGTTCAATCGGGGAAGAAGGCAAAGCGCGGGAGGCGCCATCTTAGATCTCCAAGATGCCGAAGACTGGCAATATCACTGCCTTCGATAATGCAATAGAAGACTGGACCACGTATGTGGAAAGAGTCGAAGTATATTGCAAGGCAAATGAAGTAGCCGATGAGAAAAAGGCATCGGTACTACTAAACTTAATGGGCGCAAGAACGTACGGCCTATTGCGGAACCTGATCACTCCAGTCAAACCGATGGAGAAGAGTTTTAACGAAATTGTTCATATCCTACAGGAACACCTAAATCCTACACCGCTGCTGATAGCAGAAAGATTTAAATTCCACAAGAGAAATCAGCATAAAGATGAGAGCAATGCTGATTACCTTACGGAACTACGCAAGCTATTAAAGCACTGCCAGTTCGGAGCAGGACTGGCAGATACCCTACGGGACAAATTTGTCTGTGGACTCCTGAGTGAAGGAACCCAGAAGAGGTTATTCTCAGAGAAAGAGCTGACGCTAGATAAGGCTTTCAGCGTGGCAGTATCGTACGAAGCAGCAGCAAGGGGAGCTGCGGAAATACAGCAAAAGCCACAGGAATACGGCACCCATGAAATGACACGGGGATTTGAAAAATGTTATCGCTGCAGCAGAACAACCCATGCCCAGAAGGACTGCTGGTCTAAGGACAAAACATGCAGGCAATGCGGAAAGATGGGACACATTGCACGAGTTTGCAGGTCCGGGAAGAAGACTAATGACAACAAAAAGACTACTAAGGAAAAGTACAGGAAAGTACAAAAGATGACGGACAGTAGTTCCGAAGACCAGAAGAGCGATAGTGAATCCGGGAACAAGAGACTAAGCTGTCTCAAACTACACAACGTAATCGCAAAAGAGGATCACCGAACCATTTGGGTCACCCTCACGATAGCAGGGTCCCAAGTCAAAATGGAATTGGATACAGGATCAGCTCTGACCGTCATGAATCGATGAGACTACGAGCAGCTATTCTCACACATACCCTTGAAAGACACATCCATTGTCTTGAAGACATATACGGGGCAGAAAGTATACCCCAGAGGGAAAATAAGGGTGCCTGTCGAATACAACGGCAAGGAAATACAGAAATATTATCTGTACATACTGCAAGATGGTGGACCACCGTTATTGGGACGTGAATGGATCAGAAAGATAAGTTTAGACTGGCACTCCGTTCAGGCACTGACTGTGGCTGGTAAAAAGGATGACGACGTCACACCTGGACGATTGTCAAAAATCTTGGCTAACGCTAAAGAGGTATTTCAACAAGAACTGGGAACTCTTAAAGGTGTAACCGCCTCGATAAAAATAGAAGAGAATGCAATTCCCAAGTTTTTCAAAGCAAGACCGGTACCGTATGCAATTCGCCCAGCCGTCGAGGCAGAGCTGGAGAATCTGGAGAATGCAGGCGTGTTAACTAAGGTAGACTGGAGCGAGTGGGCGACACCCATCGCTCCTGTCATGAAGAAAACGTTAAACAATAAGTCTGAGGAGCCAAGGAAGGTTCGCATCTGTGGGGACTTCAAGGTGGCTGTGAACCCAGTCCTTCACACAGTACAGTATCCTCTTCCGAGGATAGAAGATATTTTCGCCTCACTATCTGGAGGGAAACGTTTTACAAAAATTGACCTAGCGCAAGCATATTTGCAGATGGAGGTTGAAGAATCCTCTAGGAAATATCTCACGATAAACACTCACAAAGGTCTTTACCAGTATAATTGACTGGTATTCGAAGTTGCATCAGCTCCGGCTATATGGCAAAGAGCGATGGAACAAGTCCTGCAAGGGATTCCGGGGACTCAGTGTTACTTGGACGACATCCTAGTGACGGGTGAAAATGACAGTGAACACCTTGCCAACCTAGAGCAGGTGCTCACTAGACTAAGAGAACATGGGCTATGAGCCAATCGCCCCAAGTGCGAGTTTTTTAAGAAACAAATATCGTATTGTGGCCACGTGATTGATGAAGAGGGGTTACATAAGTCCCCTGACAAAATTGAAGCGGTAGTTAAGGCTCCAGCGCCTGAAAATGTGTCGCAACTGAGGTCATTCCTCGGATTGGTGAATTACTACCATAAGTTTTTGCTGAATTTGTCCACAATTCTGCACCCACTGAACGCCCTGCTACAAACTGGAGTAGCATGGAAATGGAGCGATGAATGTAAGCGGGCCTTTCAGAAGTGTAAAGGCCTGATCACTTCAAGAGAAGTATTGGCTCACTACAACCCATCACTACCGATAAGACTGGCGTGTGATGCGTCTCCCTACGGCGTTGGAGCGGTACTGTCACATAAATCCCTTGATGGTTCAGAGAGGCCGATAGCTTTTGCGTCACGCTCGTTAACTGCAGCCGAGCGTAACTACGCCCAGATTGACAGAGAGGCCCTCAGCCTGGTGTGGGGGGTGAAGAAGTTCAATCTACTAACTGATCATCAACCTCTTGTCTCCATTTTCAACCCTAAGACGGGCGTCCCGATAATGACAGCACAACGGCTACAGAGGTGGTCCCTTTCCCTAGGGGCACACCAATATGACATCGAGTACAAAGGAACTAAACAGCATGGGAATGCTGATGGATTGTCGCGCCTACCGTTGCCGACGGTGGAAGAAGCACCTGCAGTGGATCCTGTGGAGATATTCCACTCGACCATAGTCGAATGTCTACCTGTGACGAATGCAAACATAGAAAAGGAAACACGAAATGACCCGACACTCTCCAGGGTCTATGATTTAACGGTGAAGGGATGGCCAGCACATGGCGAACCACTGTTGCCAGCATTCTCGCCGAGAAGAGAACAGCTGTCAGTGTGCCGAGGAACCTTGATGTGTGGATCCAGAGTAGTAATTCCACCCAAATTGAAGGATAGAGTGCTCAATGAGCTTCATGAGGGTCATCTGGGAGGGGTAAAAATGAAGAACTTAGCCAGAGCGTTTGTGTGGTGGCCGGGAATCGATAGAAAAATCGAAGAGATGACCAAGAGCTGTACAGGATGCCAGAAGGTCCAAAACGCACCACCACAAGCCCCTCTACATCCATGGGAGTGGCCCTCATCTCCATGGCAAAGGGTACACATTGATTTTGCTGGTCCATTTATGGACTCGATGTTTTTAATTGCGGTGGATGCACATTCAAAGTGGCCAGAGGTAATAAAAATGTCCTCAACCACCACAGAAAAAACTATCACAGTCTTACGAACCATATTCGCCAGAAATGGGCTGCCTGAACAGATTTGCTCCGACAATGGACCACAGTTTGTGTCTGAAGAGTTCCGGAGGTTCTTAAAGAACAATGGTGTTAAGCATTACACATCCGTCCCATATCATCCAGCCACCAATGGATTGGCTGAGAGGTTCGTTCAAACATTCAAGAAGGCTATCAAGGCAATGTGTAATGAAGACACACCCCTACAACACAAGGTGGATAACTTCTTGTTTGCCTACCGGAATGCGACACATGCGGTTACCAACCAAACTCCAGCCATGATGTTTTTCAATCGAAGACTAAGATGCCGCTTGGATTTGGTTAAGCCAAACATCAGAAGAGATGTGGAGAACAGGCAGTTTCAGAATATGAATGAAAGGCCAACCAGGAGTTTTAAGATAGGTCAACCAGTTTTGGCCCGGGACTACCACACAGAGAAATGGCAGCCAGGAACGATCTGCACACGGCAAGGACCTCTGATGTATACCGTGGACGTTGGAGAGAGCATTGTAAGACGCTATGCTGACCAGATTCTAGAGTCACTGGAAAACGTCAAATCTACACCACGACCCTATACACCTGGTGATGAAACCGAAGTACCAATTGCATCTACATCAGAATCGGTGATATTGGAAGCAGACGAACCAAACAACGACGTTGATCCCGAATCAACTTTGCCAGAAGAACCTGATACCCCAAAGAGGCGTTATCCGGACAGAATCAGGAAGCCTCCTCAAAGACTGAATTTATAATTGATTAACTTCAGCTAATGTATATAGCAACTGTAATTGTAAATATGTTATTTAATTATTAATCGAATGTTATGTACTGTTTAGCTAAAAGGGGAGGAATTGTAGTGTATGTACCTTGAAGAAGGAACTATATTCTGCAGCCCCTGTATACTGCAGTACCAGTAGTGACCACCCCTGTATATAAGCCTGTGAAGTAACTTTGTATAGTAGTTCCAGTTTTGTCTCCATTCAGTAAACACCTGTTATAACCAACTTCTGCAGTCCGTGTCTCAATTACACACGGACATTACAACTCCCGTGACTGTGTTGGGGACTGGTAACTCCTGTGCTGCTTCCCTTCTAGCTTTATCTATGGCCCTTTCCCCAGCGCGTACGGTCAGGCCCAGGAATTTCACGTCCTGCTGGCCGATCTGCGCTTTCTTTGGGTTCACTTTAAAGCCTTCCTGCCTGAGCAGTTCCAGTAGTTCGGCCAATAGTGGGCCATGCTCCTCTCTCGAATCCGTGAATAGGAGCAGGTCATCCACATACTGTACCAGCTGTCTGGGCTGGCTGAAGCCCTTTAGACTGTTTGCCATGCATTGGTGGAAAATGCTAGGGCTATTGTGGAAGCCCTGAGGCAAACATTTCCAGGTGTATTGTTACCCTTTAAAAGTAAAGGCAAACTTGTACTGGTCCTCTCTCCTTAAAGGGATGGACCAAAACCCGTTGGAAATATCCAGCACCGTGAAAGTGGTCGCGGATGCTGGGATACTTCCTATCAGGTCAGCAACTGCTGCCACCGTGGGTGCACAGGCTGGGATGTTACTGTTGAGCACCCGATAGTCCACTGTGGCCCTCCAGGAGTTGTCTGGTTTTCTAACCGGCCACAGTGGAGAGTTTACATGGTTGGCTATCGGTCTCGGGACCCCCTGTTGCACTAAGGAGGACATGGCTGCTCCCATGTCTGGCTCCGCTTCCCTGGGGAAGTTGTACTGCTTTTGTGGTCGGGCCATAGGGTCCCCATCTGCACTGACCTCGAACCTGTTGACCCTCCCACAGTCGTGCTTGTGTGTGGCAAATGTGTCTAGGTGGGCTCACACAAATGCCTGGAACTCCCTTGGGGTATTATTGACCATGAGCTCGAGGTTATAACCCTCTTTAGGCTTCATGGTGCACAGGGTCCCCTTCCCCTGTTTCCCTGGGATGATTACTACTCCGCCTTCCTTTCCTGTATTTGCCCCCCATAGGCAATGATTCCTTAAATCCACTAGGATCCCATGGCCTACAATAAAGTCGGCTCCCAGGATCCCTTTTCCACCCTCCATTTCCCACTTCATTAGGATACAGGTCCACTTAGAGCGGAGTGTTCCTAAGCGAATGGACAGCGGGATGGAAAATGAGCCTGCCTGTTCCTTACCTGTGAATCCCGACAGACTGTATGGGACCCCGTTAGATAGAGGTGAGGTGGTGGGGTTAGCTGAATGGATCACGTGCATGATGCCCCCATGTCCAACAGATAGGTCCCTTTCACCTCTTCTAACTCCATCTCAACGAGGGGTCTCTTCCATAAATTGTACTTCAGGGAACACAGGTAAACAGGCTGCGCTGGCTCTAGTCAGGGCTGTGGGTTGGATGGGGCTGATGGGGTCAGAGCACCGTTGGTGGCTGCTACCTTCCCTGGGCCAGTCAATAGGGTCCTCATTGCATCCAAAAAGGACTCGACCGTGGCGGGAGGGATTCCTGTCTCTGTCTTTTGGGCTGGGGCTGAGGAATTCTTTCCCTTGTTATCCTTCCAGGGATTTCTACACTCCTTCCTCCAGTGTCCATCCTTCCCACACCCGTAACAGTTAAGCTTTGATATCTTCCTGGCTTGGTAGCCTGTTCGAACTGTAAGCGATTATATATGCATAGTCTTGATGGCTTTAAGTTTGTGCAAGATTAAATCGTTTCCTGAGTTGATTTGTTTTTAAAGGGAAGAATGCGTGTTCTGTCTCCTTTAGCTGTCTGGTTTGAAATCACAAATCAAAGCTGTCTCCCACAGGCCCGTGCATGTCAAGTTTTGAGTTTTGAACTTGACATGCTGTTTGCAGGGTCCTGCTTTAATCTTGCAGGTTTTCCCATGAAGTCCGAAAGCCATTCCCTTTAGGGTACCCTCGTTAATAACTTGTCCTTCAGGGTCCCTTATTAATAACTTGGGAGATGTGGGAATTTTGAGAATTCTACACTGTGCGCTCACTATCTTATAGGTTGCCTTTATGTCTCTTACTTTCTCCTCCTGCTCTCTTACTTGTCTTGCTAGGCGGGCATTCTTTTCCCGCAACCTCAGCTCATTGTTCTTGGCCTCGGAGACCTGGCACTGTAAATATTCCTGCCTGGCCTTATGCTCCCCCATTAACTGCACCCTTTCCTGGTTCAGAGCCTGCAACCCTGCCAGTAACTTCTCCCCTGCTAGAGTCCTTGTTTGGACTTCCAGGGCTGACTCCCATATCTCGGCTGCCTGTGCTTCAACGAGCCTGTCCAAAAGCTGGATCTGTTTCTTGAAGCACATCAGCCAGACTGCCTTTTCTATGGATTTCTTATGATCCTTCCCTTTTGTCCATTTAGCTGCAGCATCTACCAGATGCCCAGCCTTTAACAGATTAGTGATCCACTTCTTAGTGATATTCACCTTACTGAAGACATAATTAGAAACCCTCTCTTCCATTACAGTTTGCTCTTCCGAATCAGTGTCTACTGTATCGCACCCCTGTTGCCGGAGTCCTGCCACGGTCGGCATTTCTGTAGGGGGTGGTGTGTGGAGTCAGCTTTGCCTCTGACTGTTTTAAGCGGTTCGAATCGCTCCCACACCCCTTAGGTTCTAGACTCTAGACTTAGGTACAGGCTGCGATAAAAATTGGAGTAGGCAACTGGTTTGGTGCGAGAAAACTGTGTTTTATTAGAGTCACAATAAAATTATAACATTGAAAAATTACACTTAGATTACTGGAATGGTTATAGGCATTCAAGAGTACACTTAATTAGGAATGGGGAACATGCGGCACAACGAGGGAAAAATCACATTAACAAACCCTCTACCCTTGTCCCACCCCCAATATCTAACTAAATTGTGTTAAAAGGGGCCAGGGATTATGCTCACCAATAGGGGTTTCTTGACAGTTCCTTTGGGGCCTGCCATCGCCACATAGTCCCAGTCTTAGAATCTGCGAAGGTTCTTCAGTTGGGTGGAGTCCGCAGATGCGGTATGGGCGCGGTTGTGGATTTGTCTGATGAGTCCCCTCTTTTCTTAGTTAGAAATAGGGAGAGTAAAGTCTTTGTTGGGTACTTTAGCTTGTAGAGTGGAAAACTTCGGGTTTTGTTCTTCCGGTGGTGGTCTGGTCGTCAGGTTTTGTGGCGGCTGGGATTCGGTTGGCGGTCTTCGGTGTCGGCTCGGTCGCGGTGGCCTAGATCATTACCTGTGTAGTGGTAATGATCTGAAGGTATGGCTTACCCGGCCCTTTCTGTTACCGTGGTGCTCGTGGTCGGACCTCGTGTAAGGCTGCGGTTGCAGCCTAGTCATCTTCGGTTGAGCCTGCCCCACCGTGCCCCCTCGCCGTGATGTTGCGTGAGCCTTCCTGTTGGCTTCACTTGGCCCCCTCTGGTGTCGTGTCGATAGCTAGCGTCCTTGGTTACCGGTGGGCCTACAATTATACTGTTTTTGAGTTTGTTATCTGCGCGCCAAATCAGGGTTAGTTCTTTGTCCAATTTTTGGCGGGCTCGTTAAGGTGATCATAGCCATTCACCTTAACTGGCTTTCAGGTGGTTGTCTCGTTGCTAAATGGCCTTTAATGTCTGGGTGTTTCGTTATACATAATGTTAATCGGTGTCTTCCTGGCTTGGAAGCTAGTTCGAACTGTAAACGATTATTTATGCAAAGGTTTGATGGGCTTTAAGTTTGTGCAAGATTAGGGCCTAGAAATTCACTATGGCCCCGCCAGCTGCCTAGCGCCCAAAAGTTAGCGCTGGGCGGGAAGCCTATAGCGATCGTCAGATATTCATTGTTAGCGCCCCAATTCAGAAGCGGGCGCTATACCAGGGTGTGCCCGCCTCCGCTTGGTGCGCTGACACTGAATATCAGCGCTCTTGGCGCCGCTGCGCCAGGCGCTGCGCAGCGGCAGGCTGCGGTACTGCAGGCCTCCTCCTTCTCTTAATGGGGAGCTGCCTGCAACGGGGAGATCGCCGCTGGATAGTGCCGGCAAATGAGCCCGGCACCACGGAGAAGTGCCGGGCTCGCGGAAAGCAGCCGGCAATGCCGCGGGGGGTGGGTGGAGGTCCATCTACAACTGTACCTGCTTCTCCAACCACTTTAGCCTCAACAAGTGAAACAACAGGTATCCACAATGCCATCCCAAATGTCAATGTTCAACCTTCCTGCTGATAAATCATTTCTGAATCAAGCAACAGGCACTAGTCTTACCTTGACCATTGTAAATAATTTTTTCAAAAGAGTAAATGCCATTTGTGCCTTCACAATTCCATGTCTGTTAATAATGTTACATTTCTACTGTTAAGCACATCAGCAGAACCATCAACATCTTTGATTCCTTCGACATGTATCAAAAGTTCCAATCGCATTTTCCTCACTCACAGAATGGTTTCAAATTCACAATCCACAGATGAGACTGTGCTACTTGCCACATCATTTAGAGTCAGTTGTTGACTCAAGCTTTTATGCCTAGTACAATTAAAAAACTTACTAATCCAGCCACATCCATATTCTGTCTAATCATGGATATAATGAATATGAAAGGAGACCACTCTTAGAAGAAGCTCAAAGTTTAATTAATGTGATAGCTTGCATCAAATATCATGGAGGCTCCTTCAGTGGGAAAATAGAAGCAACTCATTCATAGAAACATAGAAGATAGGAGCAGGAGTGGGCCATTCGGCCCTTCGAGCCTGCTCTGCCATTCAATGAGATCATGGCTGATCATCCAAATTCAGTACCCTGTCCCTGCCTTCTCCCCATATCCCTTGATCCCTTTAGCCTTAAGAAATATATCTAACTCCTTCTTGAATATATTTAATGAATTGGCCTCAACTGCCTTCTGTGGTAGAGAATTCCACAGGTTCACCACTCTCTGGGTGAAGAAATTCCTCCTCATCTCTGTCTTAAATGGCTTACCCCTTATCCTTAGACTGTGACCCCTGGTTCTGGACTCCCCCACCATCGGGAACATCCTTCCTGCATCTAGCCTGTCGAGTCCTGTTAGAATTTTATAAGTTTCAATGAGATCCCCTCTCATTCTTCTAAACTCCAGCGAGTATAAACCCAATCGACCCAATCTCTCCACATACGTCATTCCTGCCATCCCAGGTATCAGTCTGGTGAATCTTCGCTGCACTCCCTCGATGGCAAGAGCATCCTTCCTCAGATAAGGTGACCAAAACTGCACACAATACTCAAGGTGTGGTCTCGCCAAAGCCCTGTACAACTGCAGCAAGACATCCTTGTTCCTGTACTCGAACCCTCTCACTATGAAGGGCATTTGCCTTCTTTACCACCTGCTGCACCTGCATGCTTACCTTCAGCGACTGGTGCACAAGGACACCCAGGTCTCGTTGCACTTCTCCTTCTCCCAATCTATTGCCGTTCAGATAATAATCTGCCTTCCTGCTTTTGCCACCAAAGTGGATTACCTCGCATTTATCCACATTATACTGCATCTGCCATGCATCTGCCCAATCACACAACCTGTCCAAATCATACTGGAGTTTCTCGGCATCCTCCTCACAGCACACACGCCCACCCAGCTTTGTGTCGTCTGCAAACTTGGAGCTATTACATCTAGTTCCCTCATCTAGATCATTAATATATATTGTGAATAGCTGGGGTTCTAGGACCGATCCCTGCGGTACCCCACTAGTCACTGCCTGCCACTCGGAAAAAGATCCATTTATTCCAACTCTTTGCTTCCTGTCTGCCAACCAGTAGTCTATCCAAGTCAGTACCTTGCCCCCAATCCCATGTGCCTTAACTTTACACGCTAATCTCTTATGTGGGACCTTATCAAAAGCCTTCTGAAAGTCCAAATACACCACATCCACTGGTTCTCCCTTATCTATTCTACCAGTTACATCCTCAAAAAATTCCAGTAGATTAGTCAAGCACGATTTACCTTTTGTAAATCCATGTTGACTTTGTCTGATCCTGTCACTGTTTTCCAAGTGCTCTGCTACTACATCTTTTATAATGGACTCTAGCATTTTCCCCACTACCGATGTCAGGCTTACCGATCTATAATTCCCCATTTTCTCTCGACCACCTTTTTTGAATAGTGGGGTAACATTAGCTACCCTCCAATCCATGGGAACTGTTCCAGAGTCTATATAATTTTGGAAGATGACCAGCAATGCATCTACTATTTCTACGGCCACTTCCTTAAGTACCCTAGGATGTAGATTTCACTTCAGTTCCAAATTACACAATTGTATAATTATTATTCATGCCAACCAGCTGTAATCAAATTGTTTGAATTCAGCTCATTAGCTTTATTGGTCAGTTTGCACTATTTATGATGGTATCTAGAAGAGCTTTGCCCTGTTTTACTGACATTTCTATACATATTAGCAGCTTCGACATCATCTGGAACCTCAGAAGGAAGCACTTCAACAGAAGCAACTACAACTCTGATCTCATCCACAGCAACATCACCAGCATCAACAGGTATAATCTATTGCAACCTAGAAATCCATAGAAGGGAACAATTATTAATGTTGATAATACTTTCTTTCATAAAACTGAATGCCACTGCTGCTGTCCAGAGCTGGTGCGTCAAAATGTTAATAACTACATTAAACCAGCAAAATTGATAATCTCTGTAATGGTAAACTTTGTATAAGAAAAATCTCCAGTAACAGCATACTTGCAATTTAATGCACAGTGCTCAACATTGAGATCATGAACACTCTCAGAATAAGTATCAAAGCAACACACCATTTTAATGTCGATCATGTTTATAATTCGTTTCATTAAACTTACCTTCCTCATTTGACGTGCTTTATGCTGCAATCAGCAGGAGCATTGCTTTCTTTCACTGACATCTCTTTTAACATCAACAGCTACATCATCAACATCTCCAACATCAGAACAAAGCATATCAACAGATCCATCTACAACTGTATCTGCTTCTTCAACCACTATAGCCTCAACAAGTGAAACAACAGGTATCCACAATGCCATCCAAATTGTCACCGTTCATTCTTCCCGCTGACAAATAATTTTTCAATCAAGCAACAGACACTAGTCTTACCTTGACCATTGTAAACAATTTTTTCAAAAGAGTAAATGCTATTTGTGCCTTCATAGTTCCATGTCTGTTAATAATGTTACATTTCTATTGCCAAAGCACCAGTTGAGCCATCACTGTTAAGCACATCAGCAGAACAATCAACATCTTTGATTCCTTCGACAGGTATCAAAAGTTCCAATCACATTTCCCTCACTCACAGAATGGTTTCAAATTCACAATCCACAGATGAGACTGTGCTTCTTGCCACAAGATATCATTTTTCAATCAAGCAACAGACACTAACTAGTCTTACCTTGACCAGAGAGACTGGGGATTGGGGGTCGGAGAGAGAGTGTGGGGAATGGGAGTCGGAGAGAGAGAGACTGGGAAATGGAGATCAGCGAGAGAGAGACTGGGGAATGGAGATCAGAGAGAGAAAGACTGGGGAATGGGGGTCAGAGAGATGGGGAACGGGGATCAGAAAGAGAGAGAGACTGGAGAATGAGGATCAGAGAGAGAATAATAGAAACATAGAAGATAGGAGCAGGAGTAGGCCATTCGGCCCTTCGAGCCTGCTCCGCCATTCAACGAGATCATGGCTGATCATCCAAACCCTAGCACCCGGTCCCTACACCGACAGCCATCCCACCCAAGCCCTATCCCCATAACCCTGTAACCCCACGTATTTAATCCCCCCTAACACTAAGGGTCAATTTTTTTTTATTTTTTTTTTATCATGGCCAATCAACCTAGCCCACACATCTTTGGACTGTGGGAGGAAACCGGAGCACCCGGAGGAAACCCACGCAAACACGGGGAGAATGTGCAAACTCCACACAGACAGTCACCCGAGGCTGGATTTGAACCCGGGTCCCTGGCGCTGTGAGGCAACAGTGCTAACCACTATGCCACTCGGGAATGAGAGTCTAGGGTAGAGAGACTGGGGAATGGGGATCAGAGAGAGAGAGAGACTGGGGAATGCGGGTCAGATAGAGGGAGACTGGGGAATGGGAATCAGGGAGAGATAGATTGGGGAATGGGGATCAGAGAGAGAGAAAGACTGGGGAATGGGATTTAGAGAGAGAGAGAGAGACTGGGGAATGGGGATCAGAGAGAGAGAGCGAGACTGGGGAATGGGGGTCAGAGTAAGTGAGACTGTGGAATGG
The DNA here is from genome assembly GCF_052327205.1 of Somniosus microcephalus. NCBI lineage: Eukaryota > Metazoa > Chordata > Chondrichthyes > Squaliformes > Somniosidae > Somniosus > Somniosus microcephalus. The sequence goes on along the minus strand of NC_140992.1, from coordinate 40,074,730 downwards.
GGATCAGAAAGGGAGAGACACTAGGGAATGGGAGTCAGAGAGAGAGACTGTGGAATGGGAGTCAGGGAGAGATAGACTGGGGAATGGGGATCAGGGAGAGAGAAACTGGGGAAGGGATCAGAGAGGGAGAGACTGAAGTATGGGTGTCTCGGAGAGGGAGACTGGGGAATGGGGATCAGGGAGAGAGAAACTGGGGAAGGGATCAGAGAGGGAGAGACTGAAGTATGGGTGTCTCGGAGAGGGAGACTGGGGAATGGGGATCAGAGAGAGAGGGAGAGACTGGGGAATAGGAGTTAGAGAGAGAGACTGGGAAATGGGGATCAGAGAGAGAGAGACTGGGGAATGGGGATCAGGGAGAGAGAGACTGGGGAATGGGAGTTAGAGAGAGAGACTGGGGAATGGGGATCAGGGAGAGAGAGACTGGGGAATGGGGATCAGGGAGAGAGAGACTGGGGAATGGGAATCAGAGAGAGGGAGAGACCAGGGAATAGGAGTTAGAGAGAGAGACTGGGAAATGGAGATCAGAGAGAGAGAGACTGGGGAATGGGAGTTAGTGAGAGAGACTGGGGAATGGGCATCAGAGAGAGGGAGACTGGGGAATGGGGATCAGGGAGAGAGAGACTGGGGAATGGGGATCAGAGAGAGAGGGAGAGACTGGGGAATAGGAGTTAGAGAGAGAGACTGGGAAATGGGGATCAGAGAGAGAGAGAGACTGGGGAATGGGGATCAGGGAGAGAGAGACTGGGGAATGGGGATCAGAGAGAGGGAGACTGGGGAATGGGGATCAGAGCGAGAGGGAGAGACTGGGGAATGGGGATCAGAGAGAGGGAGACTGGGGAATGGGGATCAGAGAGAGAGGGAGACTGGGGAATGGGGATCAGAGAGAGAGAGACTGGGGAATGGGAGTTAGAGAGAGAGACTGGGGAATGGGGATCAGGGAGAGAGAGACTGGGGAATGGGGATCAGGGAGAGAGAGACTGGGGAATGGGAATCAGAGAGAGGGAGAGACCAGGGAATAGGAGTTAGAGAGAGAGACTGGGAAATGGAGATCAGAGAGAGAGAGACTGGGGAATGGGAGTTAGTGAGAGAGACTGGGGAATGGGCATCAGAGAGAGGGAGACTGGGGAATGGGGATCAGGGAGAGAGAGACTGGGGAATGGGGATCAGAGAGAGAGGGAGAGACTGGGGAATAGGAGTTAGAGAGAGAGACTGGGAAATGGGGATCAGAGAGAGAGAGAGACTGGGGAATGGGGATCAGGGAGAGAGAGACTGGGGAATGGGGATCAGAGAGAGGGAGACTGGGGAATGGGGATCAGAGCGAGAGGGAGAGACTGGGGAATGGGGATCAGAGAGAGGGAGACTGGGGAATGGGGATCAGAGAGAGAGGGAGACTGGGGAATGGGGATCAGAGCGAGAGGGAGAGACTGGGGAATAGGAGTTAGAGAGAGAGACTGGGGAATGGGGATCAGAGAGAGGGAGACTGGGGAATGGGGATCAGAGCGAGAGGGAGAGACTGGGGAATAGGAGTTAGAGAGAGAGAGACTGGGGAATGGGGATCAGAGAGAGGGAGACTGGGGAATGGGGATCAGAGCGAGAGGGAGAGACTGGGGAATAGGAGTTAGAGAGAGAGACTGGGGAATGGGGATCAGAGAGAGGGAGACTGGGGAATGGGGATCAGAGCGAGAGGGAGAGACTGGGGAATAGGAGTTAGAGAGAGAGACTGGGGAATGGGGATCAGAGAGAGGGAGACTGGGGAATGGGGATCAGAGCGAGAGGGAGAGACTGGGGAATGGGGATCAGAGAGAGGGAGACTGGGGAATGGGGATCAGAGAGAGAGAGACTGGAGAATGGGTGTCTGGGAGAGGGAGACTGGGGAATGGGGATCAGAGAGAGAGACAGGGAAATGGGGATCAGAGTGAGAGAGAAACTGGGGAATGGGGATCAGAGAGTGGGAGAGACTGGGGAATGGGGATCAGAGAGAGAGAGAGACTGGGGAATGGGAGTTAGAGAGAGAGGGAGACTGGAATGGGAGTTCGAGAGAGAGGGAGACTGGAATGGGAGCTAGAGAGAGAGGGACTGGGGAATTGGAGTCAGGGAGAGAGAGACTGGGGAATGGGGATGAGAGAGACTGGGGAATGGGGATCAGCGGGAGAGAGAGACTGGGGAATGGGAGTCAGGGACAGATAGATTGGGGAATGGAGATCAGAGAGAGAGACTGGGGAATGGGGGTCAGAGAAAGTGAGGGGAATGGGGATCAGAGAGGGAGAGAGACTAGGGAATGGGAGTCAGGGTGAGAGAGATTGGGGAATGGGATCAGAGAGAGAGAAAGACTGGGTAATGGGTTTTAGAGAGAGAGAGAGAGAGAGAGAGAGAGAGACTGGGCATCAGATAGAAAGAGAGACTGGGGAATGGGGATCAGAAAGGGAGAGAGACGAGGGAATGGGAGTCAGAGAGAGAGCCTGGAATGGGAGTCAGGGAGAGAGAGACTGGGGAATGGGGATCAGAGAGGGTGAGACTGGAGAATGGGTGTCTCGGAGAGGGAGACTGGGGAATGGGGATCAGTGGGAGAGAGAGACTGGGGAATGGGAGACAGGGAGAGAGAGACTGGGGAATGGGAGTCAGGGACAGATAGATTGGGGAATGGGGATCAGAGACTGGGGAATGGGGGTCAGAGAGGGTGAGACTGGAGAATGGATGTCTAGGAGAGGGAGACTGGGGAATGGGGATCAGTGGGAGAGAGAGACTGGGGAATGGGAGTCAGGGAGAGAGAGACTGGGGAATGGGAGTCAGGGACAGATAGATTGGGAAATGGGAATCAGAGACTGGGGAATGGGGGTCAGAGAAAGTGAGACTGGGGAATGGGGATCAGAGAGGGAGACTGGGGAATGCGGGTCAGAGAGAGGGAGACTGGAGGATGGGGATTAGAGGGAGAGAGAGACTGGAGAATGGGGATCAGCGGGAGAGAGAGACTGGGGAATGGGAGTCAGGGACAGATAGATTGGGGAATGGGGATCAGAGAGAGAGACTGGGGAATGGGGGTCAGAGAAAGTGAGACTGGGGAATGGGGATCAGAGAGGGAGAGAGACTAGGGAATGGGAGTCAGGGTGAGAGAGATTGGGGAATGGGATCAGAGAAAGAGAAAGACTGGGGAATGGGTTTTAGAGAGAGAGAGAGAGACTGGGGATCAGAGAGAAAGAGAGACTGGGGAATGGGGATCAGAAAGGGAGAGAGACGAGGGAATGGGAGTCAGAGAGAGAGACTGGGGAATGGGGATCAGGGAGAGAGAAACTGGGGAATGGGGATCAGAGAGTGGGAGAGACTGGGGAATGGGGATCAGAGAGAGAGAGAGACTGGGGAATGGGAGTTAGAGAGAGAGTGAGAGACTGGGGAATGGGGATCAGAGAGAGAGAGAAACTAGGGAATGGGAGTTAGAGAGAGAGAGGCTGGGGAATGGGGATCAGAGAGAGAGAGAGACTGGGGAATGGGGATCAGAGAGAGGGAAACTGGGGAATGGGGATCAGAGAGTGGGAGAGACTGGGGAATGGGGATCAGAGAGAGAGAGAGACTGGGGAATGGGGATCAGAGAGAGAGAGAGACTGGGGAATGGGGATCAGAGAGAGAGAGAGACTGGGGAATGGGGATCAGAGAGAGTGAGAGACTAGGGAATGGGGATAAGAGAGAGAGAGATAGACTGGGGAATGGGGGTCAGGGAGAGCGAGAGACTGGGGAATGGGGATCAGAGAGAGAGAGAAACTAGGGAATGGGAGTTAGAGAGAGAGAGGCTGGGGAATGGGGATCAGAGAGAGAGAGACTGGGGAATGGGAGTTAGAGAGAGAGAGGCTGGGGAATGGGGATCAGAGAGAGAGAGAGACTGGGGAATGGGGATCAGAGAGAGGGAAACTGGGGAATGGGGATCAGAGAGTGGGAGAGACTAGGGAATGGGGATCAGAGAGAGAGAGAGAGACTGGGGAATGGGGATCAGAGAGAGAGAGAGAGACTGGGGAATGGGGATCAGAGAGAGAGAGAGACTGGGGAATGGGGATCAGAGAGAGTGAGAGACTAGGGAATGGGGATAAGAGAGAGAGAGATAGACTGGGGAACGGGGGTCAGGGAGAGCGAGAGACTGGGGAATGGGGATCAGAGAGAGAGAGAGACTGGGGAATGGGAGTTAGAGAGAGAGGGAGACTGTGGAAAGGGAGTTAGAGAGAGAGAGAGACTGGGGAAATGGAGTCAGGGAGAGAGAGACTAGGGAATGGGGATGAGAGAGAGAGAGACTGGGGGATGGGGTCAGGGAGAGAGAGAGACTGGGGAATGGGGATCAGAGAGAGGGAGACCAGTAGCACAATTAGATTTATGTGTTTTGTGGAGAATGTTTGTGTTCAAAGAATGGGGAAGACCTCTCCCCGTAATCTATTCTGGTCATTAATCTTATTATCATGATTTTATATAACTTATGATGAAATCAGCAAGAGTTTTGCTTTGCTTAACTGACATTTTTCTTAATATCAATAGCCACTACATCATCATCCCAAACATCAAAATTCAGTACATCAGCACAATCATCTTCAAGTGTCGTCACTTTTTCAACCACTTTAGCCTCAACAATTGAAACAACATGTATCCACAGTGTCCAATTATTATATAGTAGAACAGTCACTAATCTAACTATTGATCATACACCTTATGACCCAAATGTTAAGAATTGGTCAACAGGACTGTATATATTTTTGCAATCCTATTATAGGGTGTATTCTTTGATAACCGTTTTGTACACTTGTATGTTTCATTCAGCAATGAATATTGTTCATTCTTCATAGACATTATTTTAGAATAGACCAATATAAATTTTACCCTACAATAAGTATTATAGGAATGATGCATTAGCATTCTGTCAACATTGTACACAAATTGTTTTGGAAAGAGTAAAAGGCTTTCTGCCTTTTCAGTTACATTCCTGTTACTAACTTTACTTTTCTACTGCCATATTATCAGTTGAGACATCACAATCAAGCACCTCAGCAGAAACATCTACAACTTTGATTCCTTCGACAACGGTTCCACCATCAACAGGTATCAAACATTCTAACCTGGTGCTCCTATCTCATAGAATGGTTTCACAGTCAACCACCGCAGATGAGACTGTGCTTCTTGTCACAACATGTACAGTCACTTCTTGTAGTCCATATTATGATGCCTAGAACAATCAAAAAACATTCTAACCCAGCCACATTCTTATTCTCTCTAATAATGGATATGACTAGTCTAGAAACAGATAAGCCTGACAAGAAATTCAACGTTTAATGCATGTTCATGTCTCACATCTAATATCATGACAACTCCTTCAGCAGGAAAATCTCAGCATCTCACTCATTTCAATTCGAAACTACACTTTTACATAATCATTATTTTTGTGATCACAACTGTAATCAAAATAAAAACAAAATGCAGAAAATACTCAGCAAGTCAGGCAGCATCTATGGAGAGAGAAACAAAATTATCATTTCAGATTGATGATCTTTCATCAAAACTGGAAAAAGATATATAAAAGTACAGAGGCAACGAAAGGGGAAAGGGGAGGAAAGAACAAAAGTCTATGATAGGCTGGGAGGCAGGAGAGATTAAATGTCAAAAGAGATGATGGTGCAAGGTTATAAGGGATGGTAATGGGATAAGTAAAGAAACCAAAAATGGGTATAGAGGAGGTGTAAATGGCAATAGCAGAATCATTACGAACAGCTGCTGTCTGAAAACATGGGAGTAGTGGTTATGATCTGAAATTGTTGAACTCAGTGTTGAGTCCAGAAGGCTGTAAAGTGCCTAATTGAAAGATGAGGTACTGTTCATTGAGATTAAGTTGACCTTCATTAGAACAGTGTAGGAGGCCAAGGTCAGAGAGGTCAGAGTGCGAGTGGGGCAGATAATTAAAATAACAGGTGACCGGAAGCTCAGGGTCACGCTTGCGGCCTGAACATAGGTGATTCCCAAAGCGATCACCCGATCAGTGTTTGGTATGCAAATGCAAATTACCCCATCTATGAGATGTAGGGAAGTCTCTGGCTTTGCGTTAAGGTAGATGGGGGTTCTGCTGTGCCAGAGTTGTACTGGTAGAACAGACCCCGAGGAATTTTGAGGCCATAGTTCTTCGAGCCTGCTCTGCCATTCAATAAGATCAATGTTGATCTTTTACCTCATTGCTGGGGAATGAGGTGGGCCAGGTCGACCAAGTGTCTATGGGAGAACACTTGGGTGCGAGTAATCATCGTACCATAAGATTTAGATTAGCAAGGGAGAGGAGCAGGGGACAATCTAAAGTGAAACTTCTATACTGGAATAGAGTTAACTTCAATGGGATGCGAAAGAAGAACCAACATGGATCTGTAAAAGTCAGATCGTGTTTGACTAATCTAATTAAATTTTTTGATGAAGTAACAGGGAGGATCGATGAAGGGAATGCAATGGATGTTGTCTAAATGGATTTTAGGAAGGCGTTTGACAAAGTACCACATAGAAGGCTGGTTAACAAAATTGAGGCTCATGGAATAGGTGGGTCAGTGGCAGCTTGAATAAGGAATTGGCTTAAGGACAGAAAACAGTGAGTTGTGGTAAATGGCTGTTTTTTAGACTGGAGGATGGTAGACAGTGGTGTTCCCCAAGGGTCAGTGCTGGGACCACTGCTTTTTTGATATATATATATATATATAAATGACCTGGATATTGGAATACAAAGCAGAATTTCTAAATTTGCCAATGACACCAAACTTGGAGGTGGAAAACAGTGAGGATGATACCAATCAACTGCAACAGGACATAGAAAGGCTAGCAGAATGGGCAAACAAGTGGCAGATGGAACTTAATACAGAGAAATGTGAGGTGATGCATTTTGGCAGAAGGAACAGGGGGAGGCAATATACACTTAATGGTACAGTTTTAAAGAGTGTGCAGGGAGAGAGGGACCCAAGATTTAATGTGCATAGGTCCCTGGAGGTGGCAGGACATATTGAGAGAGTGGTTAGCAAAGCATATGGGATCTTGGGTTTCATAAATGGAGGTATTGAGTACAAAAGTAGAGCAGTTATGCGGAACCTTTATAAAGTGCTGGTTAGGCCATAACTGGAGTATTGCATCCAGTTCTGGTCACCACACTTTAGGAAGGATGTGAAGGGCCTTGAGAGGGTGCAGAGGAGATTTACCAGAATGGTTCCGGGGATGGGGGACCTTAGCTACAAGGACAGGTTGGAGAAGCTGGATTTGCTTTCATTAGAGCAAAGGAGGTTGAGGGGTGATTTGATAGAGGTGTAGAAGATTATGACGGGTTTGGATAGGATAATCGGGGAAAGGCTCTTCCCACTAGTTGATGGACAAGGACTAGGGGACACAGATTTAAGGTTTTGGGCAAGAGATACGGGGGGGAGAGCCGGCACGGACCCGTTGTGTCAGATGGCCTCCTTCTGTGTCGTTATGACTGCATGACTCTATCTCCACTTTCCTGTACTATCCCCATATCCCTTGATTGCCTTAATATTCAAAAATCTATCGATCTCTGACTTGAATATACTCAACGACTGAACCTCCACAGCCCTCTGGGGTAGAAAATTCCAAAGATTCACCACCCTCTGAGTGAAGACATTTTTTCTCATCTCAATCCTAAATGGCCGACCCCTTATTCTGAGACTGTGACCCCTGGTTCTAGATTCCACAGCCAGGGGAAACATCCTCCCTGCATCTACCCTGTCAAGCCCTGTAAGAGTTTTGTACGTTTCAATGAGATCATCTCTCATTCTTCTAAACTCTAGAGAATATAGGCCTAGTCTACTCAATCTCTCCTCATAGGACAATCCCCCCATCCCAGGAACCAGTCTGGTGAACCTTCGTTGCACTCCCTCTATGGCAAGTATATCCTTCCTTAGGTAAGGAGACCAAAACTGTACACAATACTCCAGGTGTGGTCTCACCACGGCCCTATATAATTGCATTAAGACGTCTTTACTCTTATACTCAAATCCTCCAATGGCCAACATGCCATTTGCTTTCCTAATTGCTGCTATACCTGCATGTTAACTTTCAGTGATTCGTGTACAAGGACACCCAGGTCCCTCTGAACACCAACATTTCCTAGTCTCTCACCAGGCAACAGAACCTTCAGAACTCTCGGTCGCGGCTGCAGAGAACAGTATCTATTCCCCTGACTATACTGTCCCCTATCACAGAGCTCTGCCTAGATGCTAGCTCCATGCTCATTTGCCCGTTACTAAGCCTTTTACCTTCAACTGATTATTTTCAGGACAGAGCAGGCAATTCACATTAAGTGGTATCAAGTCGTTCAGAAATCAGAATGTACTTGCACCTGAATAATGTTGTCCCTGCCGAGTGAGTATGAAAGGCCATGGATACTGTCTATTTCAACAGTGGTGTTAATCTGCCTTTGAACAGACATTTTACAGACCAGACATTGAATTGTATCCTCCCCAACATAGTCAAAACAAGACAAAGCAGCTGAGAGATTTTCTGATAGTATGCAGCAATTAAATGTAAAATGGACAGCCACAGCTTAAAAAAAATTAAAATATTAGACTTTATGAGGGAGAAATTGGGTTGCTTTGTGCCTCTCGTTAGTGCCCCCGGGGGATGCTAATGGGGCACAAATGCCCTAGTGCCTGGGCATGACACTGCTAACGCCGCCCGTGAAATTCAGTGGGAGGTTAGCGGCGGTGATAGCCGGTAGCGCCCCGCTGCGCCGGCGATGATAACATAATTGCCGTGTGCAGCGCCCCGGCCGCAAACTTCCCTTGCACAAGAAGGAGGTGGAGTGCTTCCAGTAGCACTCCACCTCCTTCTTGAGGCACTACTACTGATTTACGGGGAAGGGGTGCTAACTTTTTGGGGGCACTAAAATTAGCACCCCAGCAGCGTTAGCCCCCCCAAATGGGCACCAACCAATTTTTCCCCTATATTTGTCATAAAATATAATGGGGGTGAAAATCATTATAGTCCCTTTTGGGGCGCTTACTTTTAAAAGTTCTATGGGGCAGTGGGATTACTTTTGGATTGTTCTAGCAAAGAGCCAGCACAGACACCATGGACTGAATGGCCTCCTTCCATGTTGTAAACTTCTATGATTTATATCATAAGTTACAACTTGTTCCAAGGCCAGTTATATCGTTATAGCTTAGTATTATTGTTAAGATAGTATCAGAATTGTTTCCCCCTTGGCTTAACTTTAATTTAATTTTTATAATTTAAGTTAGCTGTAGATTAACTGCTAATAATAATCAAATGTGACTTTAGAAAATTATTATTTGTGTAACGCTTTAAGTTCTTTTGGAACACATGCAAGCAATGTGCTGATCAATGCTTATAGTTAGCACGGACTTCATAACTAGCTTGACATATTGTAAATTAATTTCCAGATTTATTAAAATTATGTTATTTAACTAGGCTTGCAAGATGGCCATAGTTCACAATTCTAATTGTAAGAAGAAGAATGCTATGGTTGGTAAACCCATAAACCTTACTGGTTATGTTACCTAAAAAAGATCAAATGAATTCCTGACCCCTTCACCTTAACTCCCTGTCAAAGAACCGCCTAGAGGTTTAACTATCCACATCTAGGGAATTGTTAGATGTCTAAATTTAGTTGAATTGTATGTATTGTTGAACTTTCAGATTCAGATGAATGTAGCAATGGAGAAAATCAATGTGAGCAGATCTGCATCGAACAAAATAAGTTTGAAGACAGCCGAGGCTATAAATGCATTTGCAGACCTGAGTTTGAACTCGATTCAGACAGAACAAGTTGCGTAGGTAAGCAGAAAGCTACAGCGGGTTGTCTTTTACTCATATTAATTATCCAACACTTGTACATTTGTATTGGAACCATATTTCAGACAATGATGATTATTAGCACTCCACTCATTACATTTCCTCATTGGTTAATGCTATGATGCGACAGCATCAATCTTCAGACTTTGCACTTTTGGTTGAACAATCACAATCCGTTTTGTTTTGGAGTTAATTTCCAACTACTGAATGGGGGAAAAAAACCAAACAAGTGTTTAAATTTTTAAGAAGTTTTTTGTACAAGGTCGAAATAGGTTGAAATTTGTTTTTACATATAATTTTCAATATAACTAACTTTAAAACTTTCTTAGAGCCTAGAAATGACTTGGTGATATTAGTGTAAAGATATTTAGTCCATTCATAGTACATTCCACAAGGGAAATAACAATGGGGAGAGAAGTAGAACGGACTGCCGATTCGTAATCACCCATTTTACACTATCGCACACAGTCAAAATTACCCCAAATATCTGTTCACTTTTTGTTGCTATTTTTTGGCACTGGAGCTTATATTTTCTATGCCAGTAGAATTAGGGCATGTCTTCAGCATGTTGGGTCTGACTCTCCCGCCACCACAAAGATACGTCCCTAACACTAGTGCCACAATGTAGGTTTGCTGTTTGCACTGTGCTGTCAGTATAAATTCATAAATAATTTTATTTTTTTGGAACCTGGTATCAAAGCCCATAGGCTTTTCATAGAATCATTGAAATTTACAGCACAGAATGAGGCCATTCAGCCCATTGTGTCTGTGCCAGCTGAAAAAGAGCTATCCTGCCTAATCCCACTTTCCAGCTCTTGGTCCGTAGCCTTGCAGGTTACGGTATTTCAAGTGCATATCCAAGTACTTTTAAAATCTGATGAGGGTTTCTACCTCTCCCACCCTTTCAGACAGTGAGTTCCAGACCGACACCACCCTCTGGATGAAAAAAGTTCTCTTCAATACCCCTCTAATCCTTCTACCAATTACATTAAATCTGTGCCCCCTGGTTATTGACCTCTCTGCTAGGGGAAATAGGTCCTTTCTTCCTATCCACTCTATCTAGGCCCCTCATAATTTTAAACACTTCAATCAAGTCTCCTCTCAGCCTCCTCTGTTCCAAAGAAAATAACCCCAGCCTATCCAAACTTTCCTCACAGCTAAAATTCTCCAGTCTGGGCAACATCCTCATAAAGCTAAAATTTTAATTTTAACACTGCCATAACAACACTGAATGCCAGTGACGATCATTGCTATGGTGCAAATGGCGGAAAATACATAGATGATGTACTTGCCTCATTTCCATATTATAACAATACACCCACCCAAATATGAGCAGATATATCGTACATTCCCCAATCACTTCTAGTAGGAAATCCCGGAGTGGCGTGGGTGAGGGGCATTAAACCAAGGAGCTAATGTAATTCATGTGGAAAATCTAAGCTTCAGTGTTTAAGATATTAGTTTGCAAGAATTACTGAGCCTGATAATGTAAGGGTATTAAATTAATAAACATCATTAAACAAAATATCTTCCAAAAATCAGTAAAAAGTTAAGAAATTAGGTTATTGCTTATCAACTTTAGTAGTAAAAAAACTTTCACTACACACATCAATTCGTGGCCACTCCAGAAGATTCTAGATGTTTATCTATTTATATCTACATTATGATTGCATGTTGTGGGGGAAAAATTCATGAATGCAGAAGGTATTACTCTAGCAGAGAACAAATATGGAGTAAACTTTTTAATAAGTTATTCTGTTTCTGTCATTACAGCAAATGCCATTTGCACCCGAAGCTGCACAAATGGAAAATGTTTCATTGACACATCCTCCAATGAGCCTACATGCCTGTGTAATAAAGGATTCAGTTTGGATAAATCAGGCACAGTCTGCAAAGGTGGGACATTATTAATAGTAATTTTACTTATTTTAAATATATAATTAGTTGGTGATACGAAACATGTATTCCTGGGTTTGTATAACATCGTGTTTGTGATTTGCTTTGTCACTGCACATGAGCCTGAATAGCATTATTAGTGGAAGTCAATGATCCTCTGGGCTCTGAGAAAGCCAACAGTTTGGTGAATTGAGTTGCCCTACTGTCTTTGACAGCCACTAAACTGTGCTGTACTGATGTTACATGTTGTGAAGGAGTTGTAACTTCTCTAGCAATGCTTCTCTGCTAAACTTAAGCTTCTTTATGCATCTCTCTTCTGTCATTACCGTGTAACTGTGCTTGGTTAGGTAGACCCACTATGTTGCAGAGGGGCAGGACTTCAGTGCATGCCACCTGTTCTTGCTGGTCCTCTTCTGCCAAATCCAGTGCTAGTGAATGCAGTCTGTATAATTTAACAAAAAGTAGAAAGAAGAACGAACATTTGAACCAACTTGCCTGTAGATGAAGAATCCAGCTTTCCCCGTCACCTCTCCAGTAATGGCTATTCCATTACTGCAAGATAAACACATCACACTAGCAATGCATGACTGGTGAATTATGGAGCATTTCCCTTTTAAGTCCTCAATTTGTAACTTTAATTGCCGTACTGCACAAAATGAATGCATTAGTGCTTATACTTCAAAGGCTCCATTCAGCAATTTTGTTTGTGTTGGAAACAGGCTGTGCGTGAGAACTACATCATACTCTCAACTGTGCTGGCCAGCATTGTATAATTACAACTAGCAGAAAGCCTGTGCTGACAGCAATTTCTAGGGTTGAACTTGCCAATGTGTGCAGATTGTTCATCCATTGAGTTGCATTTCATCCACTTATAGCTGAGTTGGACCCTGTCTTCGCATAATGTCTGCACATACTTACTTTCCAGCAAGGGACAGTGGGTAGTGACCAGTGTAATGATATCAGCAAATAGTGATGGTATTTGCCTGTTTGATTATGATGCCTTACCAGCATATTTGCCTGATAGATTGCTTGTGCCTGACCAGCAGAGGGCATGTGACAGAGACAAGCAGTTTAGTTTTAGTTTCGCTTTTAGATGGATCACTAGCATGGTGTCTCCTGTAATGCTGTTAAAAAGAGTTGAACAGACTTTAGATAAAAGACATCTCTTTCATGAATGTGTCGTCATTGAACCCACATACAAATCAATACATGGTGTCAGAAGTGATTGAAAGAGATGAAGAGGAAAAATCTGAAGTTAAATCAGCTCTCCACATATTAGCAAGCCAAAAGAGAACATCGTTACTTACCATTGGCGAATAGCTAACGAAGTGAAAAATGGAAGGTTTGCACCCACCGACGAAGCTTCAGTTGACAGGTAATGTGGCTGAAAATTGGAGGAGATTCGAACAACGTTTGGAGTTGTATTTAGCGGCAATCGGAGCTGACGAGAAAAGTGATAAAATAAAAGCGTCAGTGTTCTTGCATGTCGTGGGTGAAGCGCTGGAGGTGTATAATAACTTCACATTCGCTGCTGATGGAGACAAAATGAAGCTAGATAAAATAATGGAACAGTTTGAGGCCTACTGCATACCTAAACGTAACGTGACGTTTGAGAGGCACAGATTTTTCACATGTGTACAGAAAATGGGAGAGACTATTGATCAGTATGTGACTGAACTGAGAAACCGAAGCAAAACATGTGAATTTGGGGGACTGACAGACTCGCTGATAAAAGACAGACTGGTGTGTGGTATTCCAGATAATGGTCTAAGGGAAAGACTGCTAAGAGAGCAAAATCTAGACCTGGGAAAAGCCATAGCACTGTGTAGGGCTACAGAGACTGTGAAGTTGCAGGCAAAGGAGCTGTTCAGTGACAGTAGCTGCAACGTGGATGCAGTGAGAAAGAACGGACACAAACCGTTTAACAAAAAGAGCGCCAATGTGAAAAAAGAGGCGTGGCCAGCGAACAAGAATGAAAGGGGCAATCGAAAGTCATGTAGTCGATGCGGTACACAGCATACACCAAAAAAGTGTCCAGCATATGGTAAAACATGCAATAGTTGCAACAAAAACAACCATTATGCCCGTTGCTGCAAGATCCAAGCGCAACAAAGCAAGGTCCATGCAGTAGATGAAAGCGAGATAGAGGAGTTCAATGTAGATGTTGTGTCTGAAAACAAAGAAGAAAAAAGAGACTGGATGTTGACACTAAAAGTGAATGACATACATATTCCATTTAAATTGGATACTGGAGCACAAGTTAATGTGATATCAGAGACTGATTTTAAGAAAATTAGACCCAGACCAAAGATACATGGAATAAAAGTGAAAGTGACAGGATACTCAGGTACTAATATACCAGTGAAAGGAAGATGCATTGTCAAAGTGACACACAAGGACAGAGAGCACACGCTAGCATTAATCATGGTGCCAAAGGATGTGCAAGCCATACTAGGTTTAATAGCCTGTGAGAGACTGAACCTGGTAAAGAGAGTCCTCGTTGTGGAAAGCGAAGGAGAGACAGTCTATGATGAACTCATGAAAGAGTACAACGACCTATTTCAGGGTCTAGGCTGCCTTCCAGGAGAACACACGATCAGAGTAGATAAAAGTATGCCAACGGTCATACATCCATGCAGAAAAGTTCCGTTTGCTCTTCAAAAGCAACTGAAGGCAGAGTTGGACAGGATGGAAAGCCTGAACGTGATTCAGAAGGTAGATGAGCCAACTGAGTGGGTGAGTTCCCTCGTCGTTGTGGACAAAAAGAATGGAAAGCTCAGAATTTGCCTGGATCCAAGAGATCTAAACAGAGCAATAAAGAGAGAGCACTTCAAGCTTCCTACACGTGAGGAAATCATGTCACAGTTTGCAAATGCAAAGTATTTCAACAATTTAGATGCATCATCAGGATTTTGGCAGATGAAATTGGATGAGGCAAGTTCAAGACTGTGCACGTTCAACAGTCCATTTGGCAGATACAGATTCCTAAGGTTACCATTTGGCATTGCCTCAGCTCCTGAAGTGTATCACAAAACTATCCATATGATCTATGAGCACCTGGAAGGAGTTGATACATCAATGGATGACATCATAGTATGGGGAACCACGAGAACTGAGCATGACGAGAGACTGAAAAAAGTGCTGGAAGCAACAAGGAAAACAAACCTGAAGCTGAATAGAGAGAAATGCCAGCTCGGGGTGACAGAACTGACATTTGTGGGAGATATCCTTAGCGGTGAGGGCATCAGACCAGATCCCAGAAAGGTGTCCGCCATTGAGAATATGCCAAAGCCACAATGCAAAAAGGACGTGCAGAGGTTTAATGGAATGATCAACTACATGGGTAAATTCATATCCAACCTCTCAGAAAAGATGGCGCCACTGAGACGACTAACTGAAAAGAACATAGAATGGGAATGGAATCATGAGCATGAGAAGTCATGGAGCGATCTAAAGAAACTGCTCACAGAGGAACCAGTTCTGAGGTTTTATGACCCAGCGAGACCCATCAAGATATCATCAGATGCATCACAGAGTGGGCTCGGTGCTGTTCTTCTGCAAAAATATGACTACTGGCAACCTATTGCATATGCATCGCGCTCAATGACAGACGCGGAGACGCGATATGCTCAAATAGAAAAGGAGCTGCTCAGCATCACGTACGCCTGTGAAAGATTTCACCAGTTTGTGGCAGGACAAGCAATCAGTGTAGAGACTGACCATAAGCCCTTGATTGCATTGTTCCAAAAGCCACTAAATAGCTGTCCGCTTAGAATACAAAGAATGATGATCAGGCTGCAACGCTATACACTGAATGTTGCGTACACACCGGGTAAGCTGATGTATACAGCAGACACGTTGTCCAGAGCTGTTGACCCAAGTGAGCCCGCAAACACCACAATGGATGAAAAAGTGAACGCCTACGTGGACATGATCACAAGTGCACTGCCCATAGCAGATGCAAAAGTGGAGCTCATAAAGACTGAGGCAAACAAAGATGAAACAATGAGACGACTGAGGAAAAGCATCTTGGATGGATGGCCCAACATGAAGCAAGACTGCTCAACTGACATGGCAGAGTACTGGAACTGCAGGGTGGAACTATCACTGGTCGAAGACATCATCTACAAAGGAAGTAAAATAGTTATCCCAAAGAGTCTGAGAAAAGAGATGCTAAAAAGGATCCATGGAGGACATCTGGGAATCGAAAAGTGTAAGAAAAGAGCACGAGAGGTGATGTACTGGCCACGAATCAACCAAGATGTGACAGCACGGTGGCATAGTGGTTAGCACTGTTGCCTCACAGCGCCAGGGACCCGAGTTCGAATCCGGCCTCGGGTGACTGTCTGTGTGGAGTTTGCACATTCTCCCCGTGTTTGCGTGGGTTTCCTCCGGGTGCTCCGGTTTCCTCCCACAGTCCAAAGATGTGCGGGTTAGGTTGATTGGCTATGATAAATTGACCCTTAGTGTTAGGGGGATTAAATACGTGGGGTTACAGGGATAGGGTGGGATATGTGTTGGTGTAGGGGTTACGGGGATCGGGTGGGATGTGTGTCGGTGCAGGCTCGATGGGCCGAAATGGCCTCTATCTGCACTGTGGGGTTTTCTGTGATTTCTGTTTCTGTGAAATGAGGTGTCAAACTGCACAATATGCCTGAAATATCGAGCAAGCAATCCGGTAGAACCACTAAAGCCACACCCAGCGCCAGACAGACCTTACCAGAAGGTAGGCGCTGACCTATTCGTATGTCAAGGGAAGGACTATCTTGTAGTCACAGACTATTATTCCCTGTATCCAGAGGTTAGTAGACTGTACACCACCACTGCAGATGCTGTGATAAGATGTATGAAAGCCATATTCTCCAGACATGGCGTGGCAAGCGAGGTCTTCACAGACAACGGACCCCAGTTTTACAATGCAAGTTTCCGACACTTTGCCAAAGAGTGGGACTTTGTCCACACAACGTCAAGTCCTCACTTTCCACAGTTCAATGGACTAGTGGAAAAATCGGTCCAGTCAGTGAAAAGACTGATGTACAAGGCAAAAGACAGTGGAACTGACTTCTACCAGAGCATGCTTGTATACCGCACAACGCCGCTCGAGTGTGGTATGTCACCAGCCCAACTCCTGATGGGACGTCTGCTAAGGTCAAACTTACCCATCCCGGAGAACCTCCTGAAAACAAAAGAGGGGGAGAAAGTGAGGAAGTTCAAAGAACAACAGAAAGAAAAGCAAAAGTACTACTATGACAGAGGAACACAAAACCTATCTGAACTCCACACTGGTGACCAAGTAAGGTTCAAAGACAAAACAAACACATGGACTCAGAAGGGAACTGTCCTGAGTGAAGTTCAACCAAGATCATACACCATTCAGACAGATGAGGGTGCTGTTCTGCGAAGAAATCGTCGAGATCTTCTCATGGGACCAGCCACAGCAGGTCAAAAGACTGATACTGTTGAACAACCTGATCAAACAGCAGGTCAAAAGACTGATACTGTTGAACAACCTGATCACACAGCTGAGAAACCATCATCTGAGGCAACAACTCAGATTCAAGGATAATCAATCAGAAAATCCTCAAGACACATGAAGCCTCCTGAGAGACTCATTGAGCAAATTTAAGGACTATTGTTATAGAAGGAAGTAATGTTATCTTATTCTTTCTTCAAGTTCTAGTGTATTTAAATATTTCATGTGAACACACAAAGCAAGGTTAAAAAACCTTGATAATGATAATGTTAATGTAAGTTCATTAAGTGTTACAGTTAAAATGCAGATTAATACAAAGAAAACATGTTGTTAGTTAAAAGTAAAATACTTTTGTTTTAAGAAAGGGAGATGTAATGATATCAGCAAATAGTGATGGTATTTGCCTGTTTGATTATGATGCCTTACCAGCATATTTGCCTGATAGATTGCTTGTGCCTGACCAGCAGAGGGCATGTGACAGAGACAAGCAGTTTAGTTTTAGTTTCGCTTTTAGATGGATCACTAGCATGGTGTCTCCTGTAATGCTGTTAAAAAGAGTTGAACAGACTTTAGATAAAAGACATCTCTTTCATGAATGTGTCGTCATTGAACCCACATACAAATCAATACAACCAGTAACATGAATTCTAGTTGATTTTGAGCACTCCCCAGTCCAGGGGCCCGATGACAGTTGTACCACCATTACTGCTAGCACAGCTGAGAATAGTCAGCTCAGAGACCACAGGGTAGCTTTAACCTAACCTGTCCAGCAGGAACTGACATAATCAGATCGGCTACCTGATTTACATGCTGCCTGATTTTGCTTTCCATTGACTTTAATATAACCCAGCGCCACATTGTATTGTATATTTACCCAGTAGGGCATCAGGGAAACTTTTAAAGAAATTTAATTTCATCATCTAGAATTAAGTATCATAGAGGACAAAATGCATAACTTATTAATATGTCTTTTTTATTTTACAAATATAATAATGACTGTTATGGTGGAAAAATAAAGCTTATATGATCTGGAACTGACAACCATATATAATGGCTCTCAAACCAGTATCTTTTGTTACCTTGACGTTAAATTGAGCATTATGATAGTGTCAGACATGACTAAGTCAGGGCAAAACATCTACACCTTCATATATAAAGATTCTTGTAACTAACGACAATAATCATGTTAGCATCATTGGTTAAACAGCCAACACATAAATCTTAACAAATACTGGCTCAGTAGAGGAAGCAAAAGACAATTGTATAGGCATCAGAGTGGGAGAAGGCAATCAGTGGGCTGTTTTAACCATCACGTCTATAGCCATTATTGCCTACATTGTAAATAAATAATTTGGAAGTTAAGACAGAAAGGAAACTACCTGAGTGTGCTGATGATACAAAGCAGGGGTGAAGTGGTTGTGCTGCCAATAGCCTGCATTAAGCAGACCAAATCCAGGAGGTTCTAGATAGATTGGTGGATTGAGATAACGTGAAAAATATTGGCCCAAAAATTACTGGAAAAATAATGGCGCGTTTGCGGTGCCTGCCATTATTAGTGCATAAAAAAAACAGCAATTTGAGGCGAGGAAGAGATAACCTGTAAGTTATCAATTCGCATTTCCAGCAATTTTCTTTCCGCTGTTTGGTCGCCCAAAAGCTCAAATCAACGCCAGCACCTGCAATGTCATGAAAGATCAACTAGTATTTAACATAATTTATGTGAAAGAAAAGGTTCATTCATATTTTATCTAACGAAGGAAGAAAATGGATACAGCGTGAAGTATGCAATGACTGCGCTAATAACTGAATTTTATCTGTCTCGCAAAATAAAAGTAGAATGTTGATTATGAATAAATGGACTCTTTCTTTTTCCTAGTATTAAATGAATGTAAATGAATGCAATGTCTGTTTGACTGCCTTTTCATTTCACTAAATTATATATTGAACTTATATGTATGAATGAAAGCTTACAAAGCGTATTATCCATGAACTTCCAATAGTTATCTGAATACAAAACTCTTAAAAAGCAACCTTACTCTATGCTGTCAACAGGTCTCAACTGGTATTGATTCTTTCTCTCTTTATACAGATAACAATGAATGTGACTCACAATTAAACGTTTGTAACCAAACTTGTGAAAATACTCTTGGAAGTTACAAATGTTTATGTCAGCCTGGTTACCTATTAGATCAAGGAGACAGAAAAAGTTGCAATGGTAAGTCTGAATTTCACTAAAATATATTGAAAAGACAAACATTTATGAGAGACAGTAAGTAAATGGTTTTGACATCAAAACTGAAGGAATCTTAGGATCAGAATATAAGGTAGAATGATTTGCCTAGGTAATATTTGATAAGGATACTGCATAGAAACATAGAAGATAGGAGCAGGAGTAGGCCATTCGGCCCCTCGAGCCTGCTCCGCCATTCAATGAGATCATGGCTGATCATCCAAATTCAGTACCCTGTTCCTGCCTTCTCTCCATATCCCTTGATCCCTTTAGCCTTAAGAAATATATCCAACTCCTTCTTGAATATATTTAATGAATTGGCCTCTACTGCCTTTTGTGGTAGAGAATTCCACAGGTTCACCACTCTCTGGGTGAAGAAATTCCTCCTCATCTCTGTCCTAAATGGCTTACCCCTTATCCTTAGACTGTGACCCCTGGTTCTGGACTCCCCGACCATCAGGAACATCCTTCCTGCATCTAGTCTCTCTAGTCCTGTTAGAATTTTATAAGTTTCAATGAGATCCCCTCTCATTCTTCTAAACTCCAGCGAGTATAAGCCCAATCGACCCAATCTCTCCTTATACGTCATTCCTGCCATCCCAGGTATCAGCCTGGTGAATCTTCGCTGCACTCCCTCCATGGCAAGAACATTCTTCCTCAGATAAGGCGACCAAAACTGCACACAATACTCAAGATGTGGCCTCACCAAGGCCCTGTACAACTCCAGCAAGACATCTTTGTTCCTGTACTCAAACCCTCTCGCTACGAAGGCCAACATACCATTTGCCTTCTTAACCGCCTGCTGCACCTGCATGCTTACCTTCAGCGACTGGTGCACACGGACACCCAGGTCTCGTTGCACTTCCCCTTCTCCCAATCTATTCCCATTCAGATAATAATCTGCCTTCCTGCAGTCTCTATCCTGTCTCCTCTGTACAACACTGGGTAGGTTGATTTCCTTAGAGATTATTTGACAGGGTAATGGAGTCACCCTACCTCCATATACTCTGCACAGGAGTTTGCTTCCCGCCTTCCTCTCAAGTGTAATGCTTAAAACAAACAGAATCTTAATTTATTATGAAAAGCAGTGTCATAATGAGAGTTACATAGGATTACATAGGATATACGGCACAGAAACAGGTCATTCGGCCCAACCAGTCCATGCCAGCATTTATGCTCCACTTGAGCCTCCTCCTGTCTTTCCTCATCTAAATCTATCAGCATAACCCTCTATTCCCTTCTCCCTCATATGCTTATCTAGCCTCCCCTTAGCAGAATCTATACTATTCGCTTCAACCACTCCCTGTGGTAGCAAGTTCCACATTCTCACCACCCTTTGGGTAAAGTAATTTCTTCTGAATTCCCTATTGGATTTCTTGGTGACTATCTTATATTGATGGCTTCTAGTTATGCTCTTCCCCACAAGTAGAAACATTGGTCACAATTTCGCCGACCGAGGCAGATCTGGGCGGCCGGGGTCGGTGTCGCGGTCCCAGCCCACTGCCTACTGCAGCCCGCACTCTCCAAGCAATTTTTCGTTAATAGGGCTTGTTAAGCTCGTCCTGTGCATTTGCCAGCCAATTGAAGGAAGCGGTTCTGATGGCGCATTATCAGCCGGTTTCCTTAAAGGGACCATGTGCAAATTTATTTTCACAGTTCTGCTGTCAGTGTTCTACAGCATTGAGGTGCTGCAAACACTGACAAGCACTGCACAGAGGTGCACGGCTGCACCCAGGCTCTCCCATGACTCCCTCCGAGGGAGTCACAGCATGCAGGGAGGTCCTCTTCTCTTCCCATGGGTGGAAAAGACCTCCCCAGGAAATCAATGCAGCCTGGTTGCACATTGCACAGGAGGACAGAAGCAGGGATGTCATCAGGAGGACCAGGCTGCAGTGGCACAAACCGTTCAATGATCTCAGTAGATCACGAAACGTTACTGCAGAGCAACATTCAACCTTATCCTGCTGTGCCACTCATCGCATACACATCACTCTGCCTTCCGTACCGTACTCCTGCACATCTTTACTCACACCAACTTATCTTGCACCTCCACCCATCCCTCTCTATCTACATTATCATTTCCCCATCTCACTAACCACCCCTCACACTCACACTCATCCTTCTGCAAGTATACGAACTAACAACACACGAGGGTAGGCACTTGGGTGGTTTAGCCAATGTTCATGTGAAGTTTCTGTTAATGTGTTGTCAAACAATGAAAAATCTATATTTTCAACACTTTACCTTATTGGACAGATCTGTGCTCACCTTTGGAAGTGTCTTAGTGAGTTCCAGTGAATGTTGAGACATAACTCTCCCCCCACCCTCCCCCCCCCCACCCCCACCACCCCCCCGCCCAAATTGTGATGAGTGTGAAAGGAATGGCTTGGATATTATAGGGATGCTTTATGGTGCTGGCGTGGGGTGGTGTCAACCTGGCACATCATGTGGCAGCCTGGGTGTACAGCATCAAGTGAAGTAAATCTGGCCATGGTGATGCTATCCCTGGCCTCCCGGGCAGCAATGTGGTCGGGTGCTGATGCCCTGTGTCCTGTGCAGCATCAGGTGATTGCGGAGAAGGTTGGTATTGTTGTTGGTGATGGTGGTGTGCCTGGTAATGCTGGTGTTGGGGCTGATCATGCAGGGATTCAGAGGACCAAGATGAGATTTTTTCAAGGGCATCGATGTTATAGATGGCAGCTGCAGTTGAGATGACAGAAGTGATCTGTCAATGGTGAGAGAGCTTGCTCCAAGGAGGTGACAGTGGATAAAGAGTTTACTTCAAACACTTCCAAACGACATAAAGCTCTACAGTGTCTTCCAAGTCCTGAAGGCTCAAGCTTCTGACATTGGAAAGTGAACAGTTGTGAAATGGTAGCTTTCATATCACTTTTGCAGCTGTTACCTATTCTCAGCAATGGGGAGCGATAGAGAACCCGACATACTTACCTGACATGATCTTGGAACGAAGAGAACCTCGTTGAAAAAGTGGGAAAATAGGAATAGGCTGGCAAAATAGCAGTTAACAAGCATTTAACTATTTTAAATGCCTTCTCTGCCACTTGGTGTCAGGTCTGTTCTGAAATCGCACTTACACGGAGGCGGGTTCGGAGCGGGTTCTCAACCCGCTGTCAATCATTTCGATTTTGACAGCGGACCCGCCTCCAAACCTACACTCTGAGCGCTGGCAAAATCACGGCCTCCACTCTATCAAAACCTATCATAATTTTAAAAACCTCTATTAGGTCACCTCTCAGCCTTCTTTTTTCAAGAGAAAAGAGACCCAGCCTGTTCATCCTTTCCTGATATGCATACCCTTGCATTTCTGGTATCATCCTTGTAAATCTTCTCTGCACTGTCTCCAGTGCCTCTGTATCCTTTTTATAATATAGCGACCAGAACTGTACACAGTACTCTAATTGTGGTCTAACCAAGGTTCGATACATGTTTAGCATAACTTCCCTACTTTTCAGTTCTTTCCCTCTAGAAATAAACCCGAGTGCTTGGTTTGCTTTTTCTATGGCCTTGCTGACCTGTGTTGCAACTTTTAGTGATTTGTGTATTTGTACTCCGAAATCCCTTTGTTCCTCTACCCCACCTAGACTTGCACCCTCCAACTACAAAGTGACCTCCCTAGTCTTCCTACCAAAATGTAATACCTCACTTTTATCTGTGTTGAATTTAATTTGCCAATTATATGCCCATTCTGCAATTTTATTAATGTCCTTCTGTAATTTGTTGCAGTCCTCCTCAGTATTGATTATCCCTCCCAATTTGGTGTCATCCGCAAATTAGAATTTGTGTTTTTGATTCCAAAGTCTAAATCGTTAATATAAATTGTGAACAACAGTGGTCCCAGCACCGATCCTTGTGGAACACCACTACCCACCTTCTGCCACTGTGAATAGCTACCTTTACTCCTATTCTCTGCTTTCTGTCTTGAAGCCAGCTAGCTATCCATTCTGCTACTTGTCCTCTGACCTTGTTCATTAGTCTATTATGGGGTACCTTATCAAAGTTCTTTTGAAAATCTAGATATATTACATCTGCATTACCATTGTCTACTCTCTCTGTTACCTCTTCAAAAAATTCAATGAGCTTAGTCAAGCAAAATTTTCCCTTTTGAAATATATTTTTGGTTTCTAGATGTTCTTCTATTTTCTCCTTTAGTAGGGATTACATTATTTTTTCGACCACTGATGTTAAGCTGACTGGTCTATTATTCCCTGGACATGTTCTATCTCCCTTCTTAAATATAGATATGATGACATTAGCTATCCGCCAGCCCTCTGGCACTACACCTTTTTCTAATGAATTATTAAATATGCATAGTAATGCCTCTGCTATCTCTTCCCTAGATTCTTTTAAAATGCCTGGATGCAATCCATTCGGACCAGCGGTTTCATCCTCTTTGAGTTTGAATAGTTTATTTAATATTTCCCCTCTTTTTATTTTAAATGCACTTATCTCATTACTAATCTCATCCAATGTCATGTCCACCTGTTCTAGCTCCCTGGTAAATACTGAAGCAAAGTAATTATTTAATATTTCTGCCACCTCTCTATCGTTACCTGTGGTATTATCCTGTCTATCCCTTAATGGCCTGATTCCCATTGCAACCTTTCTTTTTACTGATGTGCCTGTAGAATATCTCTCTAATGAGAGAGTACTAGTATTCTTTCACATGTGTGTCCCAAATGACAGTGAGTTATAATGATCATTAATATTTATGAAAGATATTTCAATGTTATAATATTATTAATATTTCCCATTCTATGAGAATATATAATCCCAGAATCTAAAAGCGGTTTTAAAATGCTATTTTCACCATACATTTCAGTATTGCATTAAGATCCATTTGTTAAGTGCCTACAAGTTAATAAATAGCTCTTACTCTGATTATGGGCTGGATTTTGCCAGCGCTCAGAGGGCGGGTTTGGAGGCGGGTCCACTGTCAAAATAGCAAAGATTGACAGCGGGTAGGAAACCCACTGTCAACCAGCCTCCACGCAAGTCTCCCAGGTGTTGGGTCTGTCTGCACAGAACTGACCCGACACCAAGCGGCGGGAGAGACAATTTAGATCATTAAATGGCCTGTTAACAGCCAATTTAATGCTATTTTGAGGCTACCTTGCAATTTTTTGTGCTCCCACATGGGTTACCCACTGCTTGGGGAACATGCCAACTCACCCTGTGGTGAGTTGAGTCTACTTTGATGTATCTGATAGGCTGACAGCTGCAGAAGTGGTATAAAGGATGCCATGTTGCAGATGTTCAGTTTCAGAGCTCAGAAACTATTGGTTACTGCATTTGTAAGACACTTATAGATTTCTTTAACTTGCAAGTGTTTAGAGCCAACTGTATAATCAGTGCCACCTCATTGGAACAACCTCTCTCACTATTGACAGATCGCTTCTGTCATCTCACCTGCAGCTGCCATCTATTGCAGCAACATCAGTGCCCTTGGAAAAATCACACCTTGGTCCTCTGAATCCTTCCACGATCAGCCCCAACACCAACATCACCAGGCACACCAACATCACCAACAACATCACCAACCTTCTCCGCCATCATCTGATACTGCACAGGACACAGGACATCAGCCCCTGACAACATTGCTGCCCGGGAGGCCAGTGATGGCATCACCATGGCCAGATTTACTTCACTTGACGCTATAAACCCTGGCTGCCACATGATGCGCCAGGTTGACACCATCCTACACCAGCACCGTGAAGCATCCCTTTAATGTCCAAGCCATTCCATGCACACTCATCACTATAGCGGGGGCGGGGCGGGGTGCGGAGTTATGTCTCAACATTCACTGGAACTCTGTAAGACACTTGTCAAGGTGCGCATAGATCTGTCCAATAAGGTGAAGTGTTGAAAATATAGATTTTACTGTATGACGACACATTACCAGAAACTTCACATGAACATTGACTAAACCTCTCAAGTGCCTACCCTTGTGTGTTGTTAGTTGGTATGCTTGCAGTGGGATGAGGTTGAGTGTGAGGGGTGACTAGTGAGATGGGGAAGTGATAATGTAGATAGAGAGGGATGGAGGTGCAAGGTAACTTGGTGTGAGTAAAGATGTGCAGAAGTAGGAAGTATGGAAGACAGAGTGATGGGGATGTAATGAGTGGCACAGGATGAGGTTGAGTGTGGCAATGCATTAACATTTCGTGAACTACTGAGATCATTGAAAGGTTGGCGCCACTGTAGCCAGACACTCCTGATGACATCCCTGCCTGTGTCTTACAATGCAATGTGCAACCAGACTGCGTTGATCACCTGGGGAGGTCTCTTCCGCCCATGGGAAGGGAAGAGAATCTACCTACATGCAGTTACAGTCATGCATGAGCCTGGGTGCAGACTTGCAGTGCTTGTCAGTGTTTGCAGCACCTCAATGCTGCAGAACACTGACAGCACAACTGTCAAACTCAATGTGGCCTTGGTCCCTTGAAGGAAACCGGCTGATGACGCGTCATCAAATGGTGTCATCAGACCCGCTTCCTGTTAATTGCCCAGGAGCCCCGCAGGGTGGGCTTAACAAGGCCAACCTACGGAAAATCTTTTTGAGAGAGCGGCTGCAGACGGGAACGGGACTGGAAACCCGCCAACTAGCTCTCCCACCACCATCCCACCTCCGAGAAAATCCAGCCCTAAGTGTCATGATTGCAGGAATACAAAAAGCATGGCTGAAATTTTCTTGATAAATACAAGGAAAATCAATATGTTGAAATGTTATTAAATGAGGTTAAAGTTAAAGTCTTTGTTGGTAAATATGATGTCATAATATAGAGATATCTTTAGTAATGATATTTCAATTTGAACTATGTCAGTTGCAACTAAAATCTATTATGTGGTCAATTAACACAACTGGCCAGAAATTCCTCCATGTAGTACACTTATTCCACAGGCAGTCATGTATGAATGGTGGCTCGTAACTACATCATCAAATAACCCCAAAATCACGTTCTGTAAAAATATTATAGAAATGATTTATGATAGTTCTTTGCTTCCTACTTTATTAGTAATTAGCAAAATAAGAGTCCTCATTTGTTACTCACACAGAAAGAACTGGGTATAATCAGTCCTGCTCTAAGCAAGACTAGATTTGCCCAGCCATAACTATTGATAGGATTATTTTATAGTTCCTTTTCCAATAGAGACACCTTAAATACGGCATATGATACATGCTTTAGTTTAAGGCATAACATCAGAAAATGTAAAGCAAAGTGCCTATAAACATTGTTAATGTGCAGAAAAAATTGGTATAATTTATGGGAAAATTTATGAATTTCATCATGTGGTCTGTTGGGGAATCTCAGAGTCAGGCCATAATGGAACTTATCCCTCAACCACAACATGCTGTTTGACAGGGTTCTTTACTGATGTGTATTCTGAAATATTAGAATAAAGTGTCATTTTGGCATTGTTATTTATGTAATCTCAAACAAATATGTTGAATATTCTTATTTAAAGTAAGTTTTTTGTTTCTTTTAGGTATTGATCAGTGTGAAAGCTCTCCCTGTGTCAATGGCGAATGTATTAATGCTAATACTGATTACAAATGTAATTGTCAGACTGGTTGGAAAGGAAGACAGTGCGATGAAGGTTAGTTTATGCACAGAAGAAGATAAGAGTAATTAAGAGAGATAAAGAAATTTAGTTTGTCAAACTCTTACTTTCAACACTTCCATGTATGATTTCTCCAATTATATACTCTATCCTCTTTGTTTAACCTCTCACAAAGGAGTTGAATAATCATGCATAAACCTTCCAAGAAGCTAAAAACTTAAGATAATCAAGCAAAAACTCCAAGACATCAATCGAACATTACAACCTACGTCTCTCTACCCAAAAGCACAGTTTCACATAGTATTTGATCAGGATGTTTTTATTTATCCTTATTGTTTAAAGCTTAAGACAGCATGTACTGGCCGTGCTAGACGTGCTCCTATCTAGCTATCCAGCAAGTTAAACACTCATTCAAAAATAATTCTTCTGAAGCGGTTGCTGTTTTGAAGCTTTTACTTGAACAAATTTGTGAAACTGTAAACAAAGACAAAGTATGTTTTGTACATAAACTAAGTACTATACATTCGATATTACATAAGATATAAACATATTTACAACAGTAGAATAGACTAATTGTATAACTATCTAACATTTGACCTAACTTCTGTAACTATCAAATATTAACCTTTTATAAACATAGTATTATCAAAATATTACTCTGACAACATTGCTATTATGCTAAGAACCAAAGATACTCACAGATATTGCGCTTGGCCCAACATATGAAATCAGATTACATTAGATTGTAAATGGAACCTCTCATGGCAGATTCTCCATTACTCAAGTCAGATTCTTCCTGGCAAAACTGCTTCCTGGGGTCAACAGGAAGAAAGGTAGGAAGGTCAAATGACCTCTCACAGGAAGAAAGGAACAAAGGTCAAATGACCTCACACAGGAAGAAAGATCAGATGACCTTTCCAGCATACAAACTGTTAACACAATAACCGCCACCAGAGGTGCTATTGCATGTAAAAGTGTCCAGAATGTCACATAATGTCCATCGGTCCAGAACACAGCACCAACAATTATAGGTTATGCAAAATATGTCTTATGTACTATACAATAAAATTGTGACTCAGCAGGTGTATCCAGCAAGTATTTTGGCCTTACAGGGACATTACACCTTTGATCCCCAGTCTGTGTAAGCTCATTTTAGTCAGAGTGGTAGTAGAGTTGCAATGACTCATTTCAGCAGTTCGAGCAAGGACAAAGTTGGCAAGAGTTCCTGCTCCTGGCCACTATCCAGCGACATTTACTGGAAGTAAGTTAGTACATTTTTGTGGATGTCAGTTAAGGACAAGATTAGGCTTGACTCTGATACTGTGCCTTTCCCCACCTCCCGGAGTCAAGTAGCTTAACAACATTGTCAAGCCTCACACATGAATAGCCACAGGGACTTCGTACTGGAGTGACTGATGCCCATATCATAGCACTGAGTTTAAGTAATAAGGAGCAGGGAGAAAATAGGAGTTGAAAATTAGCAAGAATTTTTTTTTTTATGTCATATTTTTCATTGTACTGAAATATTTTGGGGTATTTCTCCCAGATATCAATGAGTGCTTATCCAATCCATGCAACAGAAAGGGTTCCTGCAACAACACACAGGGTTCCTTCGACTGCAAATGTGCAACTGGTTGGACTGGGAAAATATGTTCAGAAGGTAATATATTCCATTAAAGAGACTGTACATCAACACGAGATTTTCACATGTTTTGTTCAGTGCCTCAGAAAATGTTTATGGTAACAAGAATTTTAAGAAAACATTTTGAAATACCAGCAAAAGATGAGTTTCCACTATTAATAATCCTACGGAATGTGAAAGCTCGGGATGGCTGGATTGTTCTTTTGTTACGATATTTATCACAAGACGTGATGGTTAAAATTCAAAGGTTGTGGCCACTTTAACGCAAGTGGCTGCTCCTGTGGGGACAAAAATGTTAATAGCTTTTGCAAATGCTTCTACTATTTACTCCCCACTCTTTAGATCACCCCCTTTTCCTCCCGATTGATTCCCCCTTTTTTTACAAATATAAAATCCAGTTCTAACACATAAATATGGACATATTAGACTCTCTGTTTTACATCTGGTATTTTCATTCAATTTAACAATTAAATACCCACTTGATTATAATACTTTTGGCAGGTAAAAATGAACATGAAATTCTATGTCATTTTTATTTGAGTTTGAGCTTCAGGTATGATGTGTTGTTCACGTAATAAAAATTGATAGGTCTTTAAATTTACATAACATGTAAAAGTATTATATTGTTGAGTCAATTTATAATCATTTTATGTAATGCAGATTTTAAATTTTTAAGCAGTAATGCAGTCACTAAATGGACACTAATTGTGACTCTTGTTTTCAGATTTAAATGAATGTTCCTCTAATCCATGTATGAATGGAAGCTGTTTGAATACACGAGGAAGTTACCATTGCCAATGTCATGGGGGCTTCACAGGACGACACTGTGAAACTGGTATGCAGTACATTCTGAATTCTGTTTTTTTTTACTCGTACATGGGATGTGGGCATTGCTGGCAAGGCCAGCATTTATTGCCCATCCTTAATTGCCCTTGAGAAGGTGATGGTGAGCTGCCTTCTTGAACGGCTGCAGTCCGTGTGATGAAAGTACTCCCACAGTGCTGTTAGGGAGGGAGTTCCAGTTCTGTTCTGTTTTTGTGAAGTTTAAAAGAAGTGTTTTAAAGAACCATGATCCAGGATACTGCCATATTACAAGCATACTCTGAGTTTAAGCTACTATACACCAATTATTTGGGAACAGTGCGAGTCACAGTTAAAGAAAATGATCTGTACCTGAGATGTACATACAAACATGAATCTATTAAAAAATTTGAACAACTTATAATCACACTTCTTTTACTGTTCTTAATTTTATTGTTTTTTTCTTTTTATGTAGCAACAAAAAATTCTAAAATTTATTTCAATGAAGTGATTATTTTCATATTTTAATTTTATTTTGCTTACCTTATCAGATATTGATGAATGTTCCAGCCAACCATGTAGGAATGGAGCCACCTGCAAAGATTTCATAAATGCCATTGCCTGTTACTGTTTACCTGGATATACTGGCCAACTCTGTCAAAACAGTGGGTTATATTTTGAATTTCAGTATAGTGGACTGGACAAACTGTTCATTATCATATAGTGAATGAAGGATGTTACTTCATTATACAATTTGATCAAGAGTTTCATAAAATAACTTCTTCTTGACTCCAGCTGTCATTTTTATTTACCTTAGCGTCACTATACTGCCCTTCTCTTCCCTCAATGCTTAATATTAAAGCCTTCTCTTCACCCTTGACCCCTCCGTCCTTGCAAACTACCACCCCATCTCCAACCTCCCTTTCCTCTCCAAAGTCCTTGAATGTGTTGGCGCTTCCCAAATTCGTGCAACTGTTTGAATCCCTCCAATCAGGTTTCCACCCCGCCACAGTACTGAAACAGCTCTCATCAAAGTCAAAAATGACATTC
The DNA here is from genome assembly GCF_052327205.1 of Somniosus microcephalus. Taxonomy (NCBI): domain Eukaryota; kingdom Metazoa; phylum Chordata; class Chondrichthyes; order Squaliformes; family Somniosidae; genus Somniosus; species Somniosus microcephalus. The sequence continues at coordinate 40,044,238 of NC_140992.1, read as the reverse complement.
TTTGTGACTGCGACAAAGGTAATCTATCCTCCTCCTTTGACCTTTGACATGGTTGATCACTCCATCCTCCTCCAATGCCTCTCCACTGTCGTCCAGCTGGGTGTGATTGCACTCGCCTGGTTCCATTCTTATCTATCTAAACGTAGCCAGAGAATCACCTGCAACAGCGTATCTTCCCACTCCCGCATCATTACCTCTGGTATCCTCAAGGATCTATCCTTGGCCCCCTCCTATTTCTCATCTACATGCTGCCTCTTGGCGACATCATCCGAAAACACAGCATCAGTTTCCACATGTACGCTGATGACACCCAGCTCTACCTCACTACCACTTCTCTCGATCCCTCCACGGTCTCTAAATTGTCAGACTGCTTGTCTGACAACCAGTTCTGGATGAGCAGAAATTTTCTCCAATTAAATAGTGGGAAGATTGAAGCCATTGTTTTTGGTCCCCACCACAAACTCCATTCCCTAGCCACCGACTCCATCCCTCTCCCTAACATCTGTGTGAGGCTGAAGCACACTGTTCACAATCTTGGTGTCATATTTGATCCTGAAATGAGCTTCTGACCACACATCCACAGCATAACTGAGACTGCCTATTTCCACCTCCGTAACATCGCCCATCTCAACCCTTGCCTCAGCTCATCTGCTGCTGAAACCCTCAGCCATGCCTTTGTTACCTCTAGACTTGACTATTCCAACCCACTCCTGGCCGGCCTCCCAAGTTCTACCCTACGTAAACTTGAGGTCATCCAAAACGTCTGCTAACTCGTATCAAGTCCCCTTCACCCATCACCCCTGTGCTCGCTGACCTACATTGGCTCCCAGTTAAGCAACGCCTCGATTTCAAAATTCTCATCCTTGTTTTCAAATCCCTCCATGGCCTCGCCCCTTCCTATCTCTATAATCTCCTCCAGCCCCACAACCCCTGAGATATCTGCGCTCCTCTAATTCTGCCCTCTTGAGCATCCCTGATTATATTCGCTCAGCAATTGGTGGCCATGCCTTCTGTTGCCTAGGCCCTAAGCTCTGGAAATCCCACCCTAAACATTTCCGTCTCTCTACCTCTCTTTCCTCGTTTAAGATGCTCCTTAAAATCTACTTCTTCGACCAAGGTTTCCGCCCTAATTTCCCTTTATGTGGTTCGTATCAGATTTTTTTATCTTATAATACTCCTGTGAAGCGCCTTGGGATATTTTACTGCGCTATATAAATACAAGTTGTTGTTGTTGTATCTTGAAGGATCTCCACCCCAGTGGCAACATTAGCTTGCATCATCTGATTTCAGGAATTCACTTAAGTTATAATATACCAAATCTTATTTCTGCAAAGCTGATTATTGTTCTACATAATAATATAATTATTGAATGCAGAGTAGATCTCAGTCCTACTCTGCTCCCCATGTACTGTGCTTTGGGCAATGACAACAGGAAGCATGTAGAGTGCCTGGAGCCTGCACAACAACTGTGCATGAGGCTCAATGGCACCAAATCCCATGCATATTAGGGAGAATCCAATTAGTGCCATGAAGCACTTGAGCAATGAGCTAGTTCCAGTGGGCACTGAACGAGAGGCCTACTTAAATTTTTTTAAAGTGAAGTCCTTGTTCCTCTCTCCTTATCAGGCTGCCCTAAGTGCGCCCCCCCCCCCGCCCCACCCTCACCCCTGAACAGCAATGGGGCTTCTATGCCCAACGCAGGAAACAAATGGTAGCACTGTAAGGGCAGCCAGCAGCCCTTCACCAGCTGCTGATGCCTGACATTCACATCTGCAAACCCCTTGCTGCTCCTTGCATGCCAAACACTTTAAAATGTGATGCGAGATCAGCTTATTTGGAGGCAGGCATAGCCAGCACTAATGGATCAGTGGTCTTGGCAGTTCTACTGAGCAAACAGAAAGAAACTAGTGGATGAATAATGGGCTATTGATAAGTAGACTGCACTTAAGCTATTTCAGGTATTTTCCTGTATTTCCTGGGATGTGGGCAGTGCTGACAAGGCCCCATTTTATTGTCCATCCCTGCTTGCCAAGAGAAGGTAGTGGTAGGCCACCTTCTTGAACCACTGCAGTCCTCATGGTGATCTCATCCAAAATGAGATCACACACTGGAGCATTCTCCCAGCATTGATTGTATTCAAGTTCTGGAGCATGACTCGAACTGACAACCTCCTAACACTGAGGCAAGAGTGCTATTAACATACTCAGTTGGTATCACTCAATTGCTGTTTTATACACGTTAATCCTTCCTCCATAATTTTGTAAACGTCACAAATTAAGTCAAGAATTAGATTCTTTGTACCTTGTTATTCCTCTGTTCAGGTATGGATGACTAAAGGTCTCCAGTCCTATCAACAATTCCCTGCAAACAAAGGGTTTCGACCTGAAACTCTGTTTCTCGCTCCACAGATGTTGCTCGGCCTGCTGAGTTTTTCCAGCTTTTTCTGTTGTTATTTCAGATTTCCAGCATCTGCAGTATTTTGCTATCGTAAAGTTGTTAACTGTCCTGAATAAGAATTTTGAAACGTTTCCATTACCAACACATTTAGACATGCTTCTAGTATTGTAAGTTACACTTATCTTGGGACCAAAACTACAAAATTTAGTTAATAAACCTAAAGAAACAATAAGAAGGTAGAAATGAGAAATGTGTGTTCAGCACATTGAACTTGTCTTGTTATCCAGCACCAGCTTCAGGATCAAATCTGACCATTTTCAACATTTGCCTCAACTAAAAGCAAAATACTGCAGATGCCGTAAATCTGAAATAAAAACAGAAAAAAAAGAAAGACTTACATTTCTATAATGCCTTTCACGACCACCGGACGTCCCAAAGCGCTTTACAGCCAATGAAGTACTTTTGAAGTGCAGTCACTTTAGTAATGTAGGAAATGCGGCAGCCAATGTGTGCACAGCAAGCTCCCACAAAAAGCAATGAAATAAATACCAGATACTCTGTTTTAGTGATGTTGATTGAGGAATAAATATCGGAAATAATTCTGCTGCTATTCTTCAAAATACTGCCATGGGATCTTTTACGCCCAACTGAGAGCAGACAGGGCCTCGGTTTAACCTCTCATCCAAAAGGCAGCACCTCCGACAGTGCAGCACTCCCTTGGTACTGCACTAGTGTGTCAGCCTAGATTTTTGTGCTCAAGTCTCTGGAGTGGGATCTGAACCTGTTGTGTCGGTACCTTTCTACCTAGACACAATTTAGGACTCAGAACTCAGAGATTCAAACATGAAGTGCTTTATTGGAAGGAAAGGAAGTTCTGGCAAGTTCCGAACAAAGAGAGCTAAACTTAACAGAGAACACCCAACCATTTATCTCCTGTGACAGCGCCACCACAGGTGGGAGGAGAACACACAATAGAACACACAATACATAACATTTCCTCCCCTCTTAAATGGAAGGTCCACATTATTCCTCAACAGGTAAGTTACTTTCAATGCACTCAACGAACCTAGGGTAGAGGTAGACTGCCTCAAACCCTGACTTTACCCTGGGGTTTATTCTGCCCCAGTCTTGTGGGTAAGTCACTAAGCCTACAGATCCAAGCGTCTTGGAGGCCACCGCTCTCTGACAGGATACCGGCGGTCATCACTGGCTTCCACAGCAGTAGGCATTGACACAGGCCTGGATGGAGAAGGTGCCTGTGTCAGTCGAAAGTCAGGAGTTTGCACAGGTGGAACAGTCTCTTTGACTTCCTGTGTTGGAGAAGAGCACTGTGGCAAAGGATGCTGGTTTGCGGTATCATCCGGAAACAGTTCAGGCCAACCAGCCGTTGGAGCCTCTGTGGCTGTCTCTGCTCCTAGCAACAGTTGATCTGTGTGTCTTCTCCAGACGACGTCCTCAGCAGTCTCAACCATGTAAGACACAGGGCCCATCTGCGCGATCACCGTAGCAGGAACCCATTTCGGTCCAGTGTTGTAGTTTTGAGCTAGGACGTGCTCTCCAGGGTGAAACCGTCTCTCCTTGGCTCTTTTCTCTTTCTTTTCAACTTGAGCTTGTTGTTGACAATGGACAACCTGTTCTGCCCTTGGAGGTTTGAGTAAGTCAAAACTTGTCCGCAACTGCCTCTTCATCATGAGCGAAGCGGGGGAAGTTTTGGTTGTGGCATGCGGCTCGTTCCTGTAGGACAACAGGAAGCTGTTCAGACGTTGGTGGATTGAGCCCTGACCTTGCGATGCCTTCAAGGCGTGCTTCAAAGTTTGCACGAACCTTTCTGCCTGGCCGTTAGTAGAGGGATGATAGGGCGCAGACCTGATGTGTTGGACACCATTCACATGCAGGAAGGTTGCAAACTCCTGTGATACAAATTGTGGACCATTGTCACTTACGAGTTGTTCCGGTGAGCCATAACAGCTGAACATCTCACCAAGTTTCTCAATTGTTTTCTCTGCCGTGGTAGACCTCATCACAGCGACCTCCGGCCACTTGCTACGAGCGCCCACAACCACCATAAACATCTTCTCTTCGAAAGAACCGGCGAAGTCCACATGTACTCGCTGCCACACTTCTGCAGGCCAATCCCAGGGGTGTAGGGTTGCCAGCTGTGGAACATTCTGGGCCCTTTGACATGGGGAACATGTTTTGGCTTTCTCCTCAATATTCCCATCGAGACCTGGCCACCAGAAGTAGCTTCTTGCCATTTCCTTCATCCGAACCATCCCACTGTGGCCTGTATGAAGTTGTTGCAGTATAGGTTCCCTCAGAGGTGGCGGAATGATGACACGGCGTCCCCAAAGAAGACAACCTGCCTGGACGGAGAGCTCATTTCTTTTTGAAACGTAAGGTTTCAAACTAGGAGAATCTCCTATAGCTCTCCCTCGAATGACATTGTCCATTACCTCAGACAGGACTGGATCGTTGCGGGTGTACCTTCGCACCTGAACTGCAGTGACAGGTGCTCCCTCCACTTGTCTAAAGTAGAAGATGTCTATCTGACGAGGCTCTGGGGGAGTAACAGGCAAGGGTAGCCTCGAGAGACCGTCTGCGTTGCCGTACAAGTCTGATTTGCGATATTTGATGTCGTATGTGTGTCCTGACAACAGTAAAGCCCACCTTTGCATCCTGCTTGCAGCAAGAGACGGAATTCCGGTGTGGGGCCCGAAGATTGAAGTCAATGGACGGTGGTCCGTCGGGAGTGTGAACCTTCTCCCAAACAGGTACTGATGAAATTTTCGAATTCCAAAAACGATTCCCAAGGCCTCGCGCTCGATCTGCGCATAGTTACTCTCGGCCTTGTTCAAGATGCGTGATGCGAAGGCGATAGGTTTCTCTTCACCCAAAGGCATGATGTGGGATATGACTGCTCCCACACCATATGGTGATGCATCACATGCTAGCTGCACGGGTAGCTTTGGGTCGAAGTGTGTCAGGACCTCCGATTTCAGCAATGCTTTCTTTGCTTGGGCGAAAGCTTTGTTGCACAGTTCAGTCCATTTCCGTATTTTGCCTTGACATAGCAACTGATGTAATGGCTTCAGCAATGTTGCTAAGTCTGGAATAAACTTCCCATAGTAGTTAAGTAGCCCCAGAAATTAACGTAACTGGCTCACATTCTGGGGTGCTGGGGCCTCCACGATCGCCTTGACCTTTGACGGCGCCTTATGCAGGCCAGTAGCGTCAATCACATGCCCCAGGTACTCAACTGAAGATTGAAAGAATTCATATTTGTCTTTACGAACTCTGAGTCCATATTCTTTCAGTCGTTGTAGTGTCGCATCCAAGTTCAGAAGATGATCCTCCTCATTTGTCCCAGTGACAAGGATGTCGTCCAGGTAGCACTGGACTCCTGGCAATCCACTCAAAATCTGATCCATTGCCCTTTGGAATAGAGCAGGGGCCGACGTAATTCCAAACGGAAGGCGGCAGTACCTGTATAGCCCCTTGTGTGTCACAATTGTCAGCAGCTCCTTTGATTTGTCATCGACATGCATTTGTAGATAAGCCTGGCATAAGTCTATTTTGCTGAACTTTTGCCCTCCGGCCAGGCCCGTAAAAAGATCATCAATGAGGGGAAGAGGGTACTGTTCCGCAGACAGCACCGGATTAATAGTCACTTTAAAATCCCCGCAGATTCGAACAGATCCATCCTTTTTCAGGACAGGAACAATGGGTGTGGCCCATTTGCTCACGTTCACAGGCTCCAGGACTCCATTCTCAACTAAGGCCTCCAAGTTAGCCTCAACTTTTGGCCTAATTGCATAGGGTACAGGTCGGGCTTTGTGAAACTTCGGCTTGCTGTCAGGTTTAATGTCCAGTCTCACGCTGATCTTTTTCATGCTCCCAAGTTCCCCATTGAAGAGTTCTGCATGTTTGTTTAACACTGCAGTCAGACCTGACTCCCCTTTTGACATCATGCGGCCTGCAGGCCAGTCCAGCGTGATTTTCTCTAGCCACGCACGTCCCAGTAGCGATGGGTAATTTCCCTTTACCACATATAGTGGCAGTTTTGCAGTCTGTCCGTTCAATTTAACTGTCACCTCAATGACGCCTCTCATGGCCACAGGTTCGCCGGTATACATCTTTAGCACAATGTTTGTTGGCTGCAGGGTAAGATGCTTTAGCATTTTGTTGTAGACAGTGTCTGAAACAAGGGACACAGCCGCGCCTGTGTCCACCTCCATCCGTACTGATTGTCCCTCCACCAGTGGTGACACCCAGTAGCCATTTAAATCACCTGCAACCGTCAGTATGTGCACCTCTTCCTCCTCAGAGGTGTACCTCCCCTCTGTTTTGCTTGTTCCATCATACTGCACTGAATGAACACTCTTTTTCCTCTCTTGTCCAAATACAGACATTTTGCTTCCATGCTTTCCAGCTCTGTCTGTTCTTTTTTTACCTCTTCAGGCGCGTTCAATGTGACCCTTTTTGCCACAATTTCGGCATTCCAGCTCCGTACACCAGCAGTCATTAGCGTGATGGCCTGTTTTCCCACAACGGTAACATGTGCCGTTCCGCGCACCTTTAGGCTCAGACGACACCTTGTGAACTCTCCCTGTTGAACTCAACTGGTGAGCCTCCTTTTCCGCCATCTCCATGGAGACACTAACGTCAATGGCCTTTTCAAGAGTAAGGTTGTCCTTAGTAAGAAGGCGCTTCTGTGTGGCTGCATTTTGCAGACCACACACAAGTCTGTCTCTAATGGTGTCATTCAGCACCTCCTTGAACTGGCAGTGTTCCGACAACCTTTTTAAAGCAGCAATAAACATCGTCACTGATTCCCCCTCCTCTTGATTCCGTTTATGAAATCTAAATCTCTCATCAATATGTAGGGGTTGTTGGTTGGGTGGTCGGTTTGGCCCGGGCCTGACCCAGTGGACGTTTTCGAGGCGTCCCCACACTCCCACTCAGTTCTGACACTGGGATCCTACCAGGCAGCTAATGCGCAGAATAACAAGCTCGAGACAGACAAGCAGGTGAAAGGTTAAAATAATAACAGTTTTATTGAGAGAAAAATAAAACAAAACAAGCAAGCAGAGAAATTAATTGGTTCAACGATACTAAACCAAGGCTACAGCTCTATACACTTTAAAAAGAGAAAAAAAACGGAATACTATATATTCAAAACAGAGGGCACGCGAGTGCGGGAAGGTGTACGACACATCGAGGGGTATCACACATTAACACTCCCCTTAGCCTTATCCCCACCTCCTACACTATCCCTAACCTAGGTCGAACTAAAGGGGGGTCAGACTCTCATGCTCACCCAACGCATTGGAACAAAGGCCTTTAGGTTGTCCTGGGACTGCAGCTTTAGTTGGTCTGGCCTGGTAAAGTTCAGTGTGCACTGGCCACACACTCTCCCGTCAGTCAGGTAGTGGATCTTCCTCCTTGGCTGGGCGAAAAGGCTTCCCTCCTGGGTCGGGCTGCGCCGTTTAGCGAGGCCCGCTCTGGGCTCCGGTCCGTACCGGGATGGTGCACTCCGTCCCGTGTCTTCCTGGTTCCACTCTGAATCCCTGCCTGAGGTGGTGGGCACGGGCGGGGGGGGGGGGGGGAACAGTCAGGTTTAAATCGGGAGGCAGTACGGACCGGGAGCTTCGCCTGCTTACCAAAGCATGGGCCTGCTGCGCATAGCCTTCCCCGTCTTGGAGACTGCTTCTCCCAGTAGAGTCCTCGAAGTTTCCCTTTTGCAGCGAAGTCCCAGGATGAAATCGAAGTGAAGTGTAGAAGCTGTCTCTCCCGAAGTGTGTTCCAAGTTGAAGTGCCTCAAACTGCTCTTTCTGTCTGCTTACTAAAAACAGTTATACTCTCTCGATCTGCCTTGCCTCCCCCAGATCGAGAGGTGTCCCAGGTTACTTCGTTAACTGTAAATGGCTGCAAAATGGCCGATTTCCCACTAACGGCCTTATCACCGGCCCTCATTGTTTTTGGTTTCAGTCACACAATGGTGTCTCTGGTGCCTAGTCCTCTAAAACAGTTTCTGATATGATTGGATCTGTTAGGATGGGCCCGATGATGGTTTTAACTAGCTTAACCCTGATTGCAGTGCAACCAGGTTCATTGTTCTTACCGGCCTACTGGCGACTTGCTATTACATATTCAATTCCATGTCTGGCCTGGAATCCACATAGGGACTGTGGAATTCCAGGCCCTGTCTCCAGTCTTGTTGCTGGGGAGAAAAATGACTCACTTCCAGCAGCTTTCTGGTCACGTGTCCCAGAACTCCATTTTGTACGTTTAAAAAGTGGCCAACTTTGTTTGATTTGGAAAGCAGGCGAGGTGGGGGAATTTTGCAAACTCCCTACACCCCCCTGTGATACATAATAATTTTTCTTGAAAATTCCATTACGTATCATAATTCTGGCGCTCCTTAGTCGACCTTCCCCTTAGATTAATCTCTCCCCTCTACAGATACCCGCGATACATCGCACTTCCCATAACGCGAGACCGTGGTGTACACAAGCAGCTAGATAAGGAAAAATCAACCAAGTACATTACATTACTTACATCCAAACATGGAGGGGCTCCGACGTCCCTGCTCAGTTCGGTACATTCATCATTCAGAATCTTTATTAACAACCGCGTCGCAAGAATTCTCATAGTACGGAGAGTCCCTTGGGAGGGTTTATGCAGACGAATCCCCGTTGATTCCCACGTAGTGTTCCTGCCAAGTTCTTTGGTTGCGGAACTGTGTCAACCGACCCCTCACTCTACACTGCAAGCAGACTAGGTACAGTACGATCTCTATCTGACACACCACCAGGATGTGGGAGGCCAGACAGATCCACGAGGGGACCTCTATACTCTCAAAAATGTCCCACCACGGTGGAACCACTATATCCAAAATCTTGGACCCTATATCTATCGTTTTTTGCTCTAGGGTGTAAAAGTGTTTTTGGGAAACCACTACAGCCTTCAGTAGCTTTGCGAGATGTTCAGGGAGAGGGGGAATCTCGTAGCCGAAGTGTGCTACATACTGTAACAAGTTGGTTACATTCTCTTTAACAGTGAGGTGAACGGTGGAGGGCTCCGGGATGGGGACAATTCGTTCCTGGGCCACTTGAACTTCTGCCTCAGGTTTGAAACAGAAACTGCTATCACTCACCGCACACCAGCTGTGCTGTCCGTGCCGGTAGTGGGACGCGCCGGTGGTGACACAGTAGGTCCCACCTCCTATATATGCCACCTGGGGGGGAACGTGGCCTTGTGCCATCGCCTCCATGGTGCAATTTATAGGCTTCGCGCCAGCAGCTCTGAACCCACACTGCGGTCTTAAAAAGGCATTCAAGTGCTGGGGACACAGGATTATGTGTGCTCCCCAGCTCCGGCACCCTGAAAGGTCCGTGCCTGTCATTTTGTGCTCCCACTTGATGACATAAGGCGGGACCGCGGCGAAACGAATGTGCGCACCCCCTTGGATCACTCCAATATTCTCCACCCTGTACACCGGTGCGGGTCGGGCTGTCCTACCCATGACCGGCATCCTAACAACCACCCCCATGACTGTGTGGTTAGACCGACCACAGTCCATGGGAACTGGATAAGCCTCGGAGGCTAGCCGGAGTTGGCACGGGCTCAATGTGTTCTCATATGGGTGGAGGGCGGCGAGGTGTTTGTTACTGATCCAGGAGGGGACCAAACCCTGTTTCAGGTCCTCCAGATTACTGCGGCCCTCGCCCAGTAACCATGCCCCGTACAGTACGCACACCGCGCTCTGCGCTGCTTGGTCAGACGCATTCCTGTCCTCCCGTATGAGAGCATTTACCGTTTTCGCATGCTTCTCCAACTCTGCTATGATTTCCTTCAAATGGACCGTCATAGCCTGGTCCTCATGCAACTCCGAGCTCACTACTTTGTTCTCATCCATGAGAATCCCCTTTAGCTGTGTTTTCAGCTCATTTATCTGGGTCTGTAACTCAATGTTGTCTAAAGAGTTGATGACAGAAGTCCCAGTATTAAACGCAGTGAAAGTATCACCCAAAATACCCCTTCTCTGTCTCCCCGTGTCGCCCAAAAACTCGCGTGGTGTAGTGTAGAGTTCAGTCCTATCCCCACTAGAAAAATCAAATTCGTAAAACCTCCCGAACATGCCCTTTAAGAGGGCCTGGTATAACTGTTCTGTTTCCTTGGGGCACCACTCGGGTAGACGTACCTCGGTGAGATTTAAGATCACCGAGGCCATCGCGTAGTGTACCCCCTGGTACAGCACCTGATCGGTAGGCACTAGTACCAGTCCATTCCCAGGTCCCTTAGTGGTGGTAGGGCACCCTTCCCGTGGTGTCCTATTAGGTGGATTGGTGGGTAACGGCTTGTGGGTGCGCGCCACCAGTTCCGTGGCTTTAACTGGGGCTGCCCCTTGAAAAACCACACATGAACGTATGTGAGAGCCCCACCTTATCCCCTTCCCCTGGTCCTGCCAGGCGGCAGAGAAGACAACTGAGATTCCTGCGGGGCAGGCCTCCTTCGATCCCCACATACACACATAAATCCCTTGCTCGGATTCCCACCATTTGTCCCAACAGACACTTGTCCTTTCTGCCGTAGCAGTGACAGTTCGGTGGGTGTCATTGTCCATTCGCACCCACGTGGATGAAGCGTCTTCTAAGTCATTCTTTAACTTGCGGATCCACCACCATCGCGCGGCCGGGATCCTTCCGGTGCAGGTCAGGCAGACCTTCTTGCCAACGATGACTCCCACACGCGCAGCCACTATTTCCACCGTGGGACACACTAGGGATGCCTCGCCGTAGGTGAAATCGGGCTGGTCAGAATACCGGGTGGAATTGGACCCGACCCATCCGGGCCAGCGCCCCTGGTGGGTGTAGGTGGCGGGTCCCTCGGAGTCTCTCTCACAGCTCCCTGCAGTGACTACCGGAGCTCTCGGTCCGGAGCACCCAAAAATGTGGGAGTCTTCTACGTCTCCCCGGAGTCCTCTGCTCCCCTCGATTAGGGCGAGCAGGATGGCCAGCTGCCATGCGCGAACGCCTCTCTGTAAAACAAAAAGGAACATGCAGCCAGGTCTCTCCAGAGATGCTCTGGCCTGGGTTAAGCGGTGGTTGGGTCCTTCGACCTCGAACCCAAACACATACACTGTGAGCAACAAGACTTACTTAAGCACTAAACTTATAAACCTAACTTAACTTATAATATACTATATACATCCGCCGCCCGTCTCCGGACGGTTAAGTCAGTCCCTGGTAGGGCCCCGGCTTGCCATTGCTTCCGGCGGGCCCGCGGTGTCCCTACCTATGGTCCCTTCGCGGTCTGTGGCCGGCCGCTGGGGACCCCTGTCCTCAGCTTTCCTAATCCTCGGGACGGCTCTGGGCAAATGGAAGATGGGTGACCACGTCTTCTTGGGCTGGGGTGTGCGGGAAGACCTCCTGAGGGCGGGTGGAGCTTTCCTGGCCGGTGGTCCCCTGACTCGGGCCGCCGCTCCCTTGCATCCATTCCCCCCTCCTACCGTTGGGACAAACGTCCCGCTGCAGCCTACTGCTGCGACCCGCAGGTCTCCGCCCCCTGTTCCCACGACGGGGTCCGGGGCGGGGTTCCTGACCTCAGGTCCCTCCTTCCCTACACCTGAGCTAGGGGCGGGGCTACTCTCCTCGGTCTCCCCCCCCTCCTCATCTGAACTGAGAGCGGAGGCGCTGCCCTCGGGCTCCTCCCCCTCTATACCCGAGCTGAGGCTGGAGACGCCGCTCTCGGGTTCCTCCCCCTCAGCCACATCCCACAGAAGTGGAGGAACGCCCCCGTCGCCGGTGGCTCCTCCCTTCAGACACGTCACCAGACCTGCTGCAGTCTGTGACCTGGTTCCCATATCAGGCTGGGGATTTCTATTCCCCAAACCCTGACCAGCCAGCTGTCCAGCCCTGCTTGGCTTAAACAGCTTGCACTGGTTGATATGAAACCACTTTGTACGCCGGGGCATTTTCACGGCGTACACCATGGGGCTGGCTTTGTCTACCAAACTAAAGGGCCCCATGTACAAAGGCTCCAAACTTCCTACTCTGGCATAATTCCTGACCATGACCTGGTCTCCCACTTCCCATTCTTGGTGCCCTTTCGGTTCCAGCAGCAATCGGTTACTCTGATGCTGCCTCCCCATGTTCCCCGCTGCTTGCCCGTGGACCTGCTTCAGGTGCTCATAGAGGGTTCGGGCGAACTTGTCCCGATTCACCTCCCGGAGTTGCCCCTCCGTAAGCAGCGGCGCTAACACATGGGTGGGGGTCCGCATGACCCTGCCTGTCATCAGCTCGTACGGGGAGTATCCCGTGCTTTTTGACTGGCTGGCCCGGATCCCCATCAACACTAACGGCAGGATCTCGGCCCATTTGCGGGGCGAGTCCACCGTCTCCTTTCTCAACCATTCCTTGAAGGTCCGGTTCATGCGCTCCACAATCCCGGAGGACTGTGGATTGTGAGCTACATGCCACTTTCCCTCAATGCCCAACAGCATAAGGGCCGTCTGCATCACCTGTCCGGTGAAGTGACTCCCCTGGTCGGACTCCACATACTGTGGTAGTCCCCACCGCGAGAACACCTCTCGGATTAGGATCCTTGCAGTTCCCAGAGCCATGGCATTTCTACAGGGGAAGGCTTCCACCCACTTGGTGAACACATCCACCAGGACTAGGCAGTACTTAAAGCCTCCCTGGGCGGTGGGCAGGGGCCCGATGTAGTCGACCTGGATCGACTGCCATGGTCTCTCTACCCGCCTGATGTGTCCGATGGGCACCTTCCTTTTCCGGGGGTCAGGGTTGTTTGCAGTGCACACGAGACAGTCTGCACAGAACTCGCGGACGTCCTCCCTGAGTCCCGGCCACCATCCCGCCTGTTCCACCCGCTGCCAGGTGGCCTCGGGCCCGGGGTGTCCCGCTCCCGGTCCCTCATGGGCCAGTTGCAGGAACTCCCTCCAGTGCTGTTGCGGCACAATCCACTGCTCCCCCCTGAACAGCATGCCCTCTTTAACGGAGAGGGTCGCTGTCCCATACGGCCCCTCTACCCTCCTGCCCTCAAGGACTGCGCTGAGGACAGCCTTCAGGGCCGGGTCCTGAGCCTGGACGGACTTAAGGTCCGGGGCTAATGCTACCCCTACCCTCCTTTGTGTCCCGTCCCTACCTCTGACCGCTGCCACAGGTCCGAACCCGAATGGATCCCAAAAAGTGCCGGTGCGGGCACCCTCCTTGGCAAGCAGGTCAGCCTGCTGGTTACCCTGACCGCGGGGTTCTGTGGAGGAATGAGCTTTCACCTTGTGGATGAACACGTCCCCTTCCTCCCCCACGGCTGCCAGAATCTTTTCCAGCAAGGGCTTCACTGTGAGGGGTCTCCCGTCAGCGGAGGTGTATCCGCGGCGGGACCAGATGGCCAAATATTCCGTACACGAGTTGCACGTGAACATGCTGTCCGAGCAAATCGTGCAGTGGGTAGGGAAGATTTCGGGGTGTGTAACGACATACACCACCGCGGACAGTTCAGCCTGCTGGGCACTCATGGTGCTGGGGAGTTTAATTGTCAGGGCAATGCTTGCCGTAGGGTCATAAATCCCACATCCCGTGAGACGCTTGCCAGCGGACACCGTGCTGGAACCATCAACATAGATTTCGCGACCTGTGGGATGTATCCCGGCCCGTAAACCTATGTTTACCTCCCAAACCCCTTCTACGGAACACCGATGGGCTGTTCCCGGGTAGACCAAATTGGCCGCGAGCTTTGGCTCGCAGAGACCCTTCACCCTCAGATCCATCTGGGAGAGGAGCAAGGTCCAGCGAGCAATGCGGGCACTGCTCACTGTCCCATCTTTAATTCTCCCATCCAGTAGCATCTGAGTCGGCGTGTGATGCGTGAGGAGGGTGATGGGAGAGGTGCCTGTGAAGATTAGGGACCTCTTCACAGCCCAATGCGTGGCTAACAGATGCCTCTCGCAATTGGAGTAGCTCCTCTCAACATCAGTGAGCACCCTGGAGGAGTATACCATGGGCCGCAGCCGGCCGTGCCGCTCCTGAAGCAGCACTGAGCTCAGGCTGCCCCCGCTGGCTACTACCTCCAGAAAAAACTCCTTTCCCTCATCTATGGCTCCCAGGGCTGGTACAGTCTGCAGATTCTCTTTGATCCCGACAAACGCTGCCTGGCACTCCTCATCCCAACGCCACTCCACTCCCTTGTGCAGGAGTCGGAGCAGAGGAGCTGCCAAGGCTGCATAGTCCTCAATAAAATCTCGACAGTAACCGGTCAGTCCTAGAAACGACCTCACACCCGATACTTTTTTGGGGATCGGTAGCTCTTGCACCGCCTCCCTCCTGGCCTTATCTATGGCCCTTTCTCCAGCGCGCACGGTCAGGCCCAGGAATTTTACCTCCTGCCGGCCGATCTGTGCTTTCTTGGGGTTAACTTTAAACCCCTTCTGCCCTAACAGCTCCAGCAACTCGGCCAATAGTGGGCCATGCTCCTCCTTTGAATCGGTGAAGAGGAGTAGGTCGTCCACATATTGGACTAGTTGTCTGGGCTGGCTAAACTCCTTGATGCTACCTGCCATGCACTGATGGAAGATGCTGGGGCTGTTGTGAAAGCCCTGTGGCAAGCACTTCCAAATGTACTGTTGCCCCCTAAACGTAAAGGCAAACTTGTACTGGTCCTCCCTCCGTACAGGGATGGACCAAAACCCGTTTGAAATATCCAGTACCGTGAACGTGGTCGCGGATGCTGGGATACTCCCAATTAGGTCAGCGACTGCTGCCACGGTGGGGGCGCAGGCAGGAATGTTACTATTGAGGACCCGATAGTCCACCGTGGCTCTCCAGGCACCGTCCGGTTTCCTCACCGGCCACAATGGAGAGTTCACGTGGGTTGCTATAGGTCTCAGAACTCCCTGCTGCACTAGGGAGGACATGGCTGCTTCCATGTCTGGCTCAGCTTCCCTTGGGAAATTATACTGTTTCTGTGGTCTGGCCATGGGATCCCCGTCTACCGTGACCTCAAACCCCGTGACCCTACCGCAGTCGTACTGGTGAGTGGCAAACGTGGCCAGGTGCGCCTTCACGAATGCCCGAAACTCCTCGGGGACACCACTGACCATAAGCCCGAGGTCGTAGCCTCCCTTTGGCTTCATGGTGCAGAGAGTCCCCTTCCCTTCCTTTCCCGGGATCACTACTACCTCACCATCCTTTATTCCACCTGCTCCCCACAAGCAGTGGTTCCTTAGATCCACCAGAATCCCGTGACCTACAATGAAGTCGGCCCCCAGGACTCCCCTTCCACCCTCCACCTCCCACCTCATCAGGATGCACTTCCATGTGGTGTGGAGTGGTCCCAACTTGATGGAAAGCGGGATGGACACCGACCCAGCCTGTTCCTTCCCTGTAAATCCCGATAGACTGTAGGGGACCCTGCTGGAGAGGGGCGAGGCGGCGGGGTTATCTGCATAGATTACGGTGCTTGATGCTCCCGTATCCAGCAGCTAGGTCCCCTTCAGCCTCTCCACCTCCATCTCCACGAGGGGTCTCCCCCACTCGTCATAGCGGACAGAGCACAGGTGGACCGGTTGCGTTCTTGCTAGTCAGGGTTGGGAATTGGCTGGGGCTGCCGGAGTAAGAGCGCCGGTGGCCATTGCTACCTTCCCCTGGCCAGACAATACGGACCGTACGGCGTCCAGTATTATCTCGACCTGGCTGGGTCCTGCCCCCGCCGGTTGGGCTGGGGCAGTGGGCACCTTCCCCCTGGTCTCTTTCCAAGGGTTTCTACACTCCTTCCGCCAGTGGCCATCTTTACCACACCCGTAACAATTAAGTTTGGGGTGTGTTGGGGTAGTCCCTTCCTGGCGCCACTCCTTCCTACTCGGCCCGGGTTTTGCCTCATGCAGCTTCCCTTTCGCTGGGAGCGCTTCGGCTGCCCGACCGTTCTTGTACGGAGCTGCCGGATCACCCTGGCTTCTGTGGCCCCGGGGTCCTTGGGGTCGAACCAAACTTCCGCTTTTGCTCTAACTTGCGGCAGGCTGTTCGCCACCAAGCAACGGAGCCAATGGGTCAGGAGATCTCCGTTCAGGAACGCCCAGTTGGGTGTCCCTGGGCAAGCTCTCCGGTACACCGGCCACAGCCGGTCCGCGAAAGCTTGCGGAGTCTCTTCCACCAATTGGACCGTTTTCTCCACACGGGAGAACGGACTACCCTCATCCATGCCTAATGCCTCTAAGATTGCGTCCTTGAGCTCCTCGTACCCACTCTGACCTCTTTTATCCCCGTCAGAGAGGGACTGGAGGAGGCTGCTTTCTAGGGAAAATAGCAGCATTTTGGCCTGCTCAGCGTCATCACAGTCATTGACGCTGGCTGCCTGCTCTACCTCCCTAAAATGAACCGAGGGATCTCCCTTCTGGGAGAGCTTTGGAATATGGCTCACCATACTCCTAAGCTGTTGGGTATTAAAAGGGACCACAAACTGGTTCTGGAGAGGCCCTTCCCTGTCTCCTTCGGCGGGCGGACCTAACCTCAGCTGCCGGGCCGGGCACATGGGCCCCGCTCCCGTCCTAGCCGGGGCTTGGACCACCTCCGCCTTCACCTCCCCTTGGTGCCACACTTCCCCGAAACTCGGAGTAGTGGGTGGTGGACACGCGGTTTCCTCTCTTTCCTCTATTGCTTCCCTAGGTACCACCTGGGATGGTGAAATGGTCCTACCCTCGTTCCCCAGAAAATCCGCCTGACCCACCTTCGGATTCATCAGGCATACCATGCCCTTGGCCTTCCGGAGGGCTCGGCTAAGACTCTCTATCTTCTCCTGACAGGGGCTGTGGTCAGCTTCCCCGAACCCCTGTTCACTGGCCAGCTTATAGGCTGCCTTCACTTCCCTGACTTTCTCCTCCTGTTCTTTTACTTCCTTTACCAAGCGGGCACTTTTGTCCCGCAGCCTAAACTCATTCCCCTTGGCCTCGGTGACTTGACACCGCAGGTATTCCAACTGGGAATTATAATCCCCTAAGAGCTGCACCCTCTCCTGTGCGAGAGCCTGCAGCGCCACAACTAACTTCTCTCCTGCCTGAGCCTTCTCCTGGACTTCCAGTTCCAGCTCCTTTAACCTGGCTGCCTGGGCTGCGACGAGCCCATCCAGGAGCTGTACCTGCTTTTTGTAGCAGCACAGCCAAACAGCCTTTTCAAGAGATCTCTTGTGTTCCCTCCCCTGCGTCCACTGAGCTGCGGCGTCCACCGGACGGCCAGCCTTCAGCAGAGCGGTGATCCACTTCTTAGTGAGATTCACCTTCCTGAACACATAGTCCAAGATTCTCTCGTCCATCAAGCTTGTCTCATTCGACTCGCCATCTACAACACCAGATGCCTGCGCCCAGTGTCCTGCCTCGGTCGCCATTTTGTAGGGGTTGTTGGTTGGGTGGTCGGTTTGGCCGGGGCCTGACCCAGTGGACGTTTTCGAGGCGTCCCCACACTCCCACTCAGTTCTGACACTGGGATCCTACCAGGCAGCTGATGCGCAGAATAACAAGCTCGAGACAGACAAGCAGGTGAAAGGTTAAAATAATAACGGTTTTATTGAGAGAAAAATAAAACAAAACAAGCAAGCAGAGAAATTAATTGGTTCAATGATACTAAACCAAGGCTACAGCTCTATACACTTTAAAAAGAAGAAAAAACAACGGAATACTATATATTCAAAACAGAGGGCGCGCGAGTGCGTGAAGGAGTACGACACATCGAGGGGTATCACACATTAACACTCCCCTTAGCTTTATCCCCACCTCCTACACTATCCCTAACCTAGGTCGAACTAAAGGGGGGTCAGACTCTCATGCTCACCCAACACATTGGAACAAAGGCCTTTAGGTTGTCCTGGGACTGCAGCTTTAGTTGGTCTGGCCTGGTAAAGTTCAGTGTGCACTGGCCACACACTCTCCCGTCAGTCAGGTAGTGGATCTCCCTCCTTGGCTGGGCGAAAAGGCTTCCTCCTGGGTCGGGCTGCGCCGTTTAGCGAGGCCCGCTCTGGGCTCCGGTCCGTACCGGGATGGTGCACTCCGTCCCGTGTCTTCCTGGTTCCACTCTGAATCCCTGCCTGAGGTGGTGGGCACGGCGGGGGGGGGAACAGTCAGGTTTAAATCGGGAGGCAGTACGGACCGGGAGCTTCGCCTGCTTACCAAAGCATGGGCCTGCTGCGCATAGCCTTCCCCGTCTTGGAGACTGCGTCTCCCAGTAGAGTCCTCGAAGTTTCCCTTTTGCAGCGAAGTCCCAGGATGAAATCGAAGTGAAGTGTAGAAGCTGTCTCTCCCGAAGTGTGTTCCAAGTCGAAGTGTCTCGAACTGCTCTTTCTGTCTGCTTACTAAAAACAGTTATACTCTCTCGATCTGCCTTGCCTCCCTCAGATCGAGAGGTGTCCCAGGTTACTTCGTTAACTGTAAATGGCTGCAAAACGGCCGATTTCCCACTAACGGCCTTATCACCGGCCCTCATTGTTTTTGGTTTCAGTCACACAATGGTGTCTCTGGTGCCTAGTCCTCTAAAACAGTTTCTGATATGATTTAGGATGGGCCCGATGATGGTTTTAACTAGCTTAACCCTGATTGCAGTGCAACCAGGTTCATTGTTCTTACCGGCCTACTGGCGACTTGCTATTACATATTCAATTCCATGTCTGGCCTGGAATCCACATAGGGACTGTGGAATTCCAGGCCCTGTCTCCAGTCTTGTTGCTGGGGAGAAAAATGACTCACTTCCAGCAGCTTTCTGGTCACGTGTCCCAGAACTCCATTTTGTACATTTAAAAAGTGGCCAACTTTGTTTGATTCGGAAAGCAGGCGAGGTGGGGGAATTTTGCAAACTCCCTACAAATAACCAGAGGTTTTGGTGAAAAATGTGCTCCAAGAATTTCCACTAGTTGCTTATATGTTTTAGTTCCTGGCTTATCTGGTTGCACGAGGCTGCGAAGTAAATTGAATGTCTTCGGCCCGATTACACTCAAAAAGGTAGACACGACCTTTTCATTTGCCACCGCATTCGCCAATACAAAATAGTCAAAACGTTCTGTATAAGCACTCCATTGCTCCACATTTTCATCAAAATCACCGATGTTTCCTAATATAGTAGCCATCTCACGTTTCAAATTTAATTTTCTGTTTACTTACTGCACCCGTAACGTACGCAAATTCGTCCGCTCCTCGTTGCCACTTGTTGTGTCGGTACCTTTCCACCTAGACACAATTTAGGACTCAGAACTCAGAGATTCAAACATGAAGTGCTTTATTGGAAGGAAAGGAAGTTCTGGCAAGTTCCGAACAAAGAGAGCTAAACTTAACAGAGAACACCCAACCATTTATCTCCTGTGACAGCGCCACCACAGGTGGGAGGAGAACACACAATAAAACACACAATACATAACAGAACCCACAACCTTCTGACTCAGAGGCAAAGGTTCTACCAACTGACCCACAACTGACACAGCTAACTCAGCAGGTCAGACAGCATCTGTGGAGAAATAAGAGTTAACATTTCAGGTCGATGACCTTTCACAGAACTGGAAGATGCCCAAGGTGAATATCTTTTAAGCAAATACAGAGATATGGAAAAGGGGGTGGGGTGGGGGGGGGGTGGGTGGGGTGGTGGTGGGGGGGGGACAGGAAACGAAAGAAAAGGGATAGGGTCTGTGATAGGGTGGAGGACAGGAGTGATTACATGACAAAGGGATGATGGTGCAAGGCAAAAGGAGGTGATAATGTAACAAACATGGGAACAAAAGATTGAGGTGTAAATGGTTACACATTGTCTAAGAGAAAGTTAGAGGTGGTTAAGATCTCGAGAGGAATTTCAAGTAAACACTTCAAGCATTCATGTAACCGATTTCCCAGTCACTGAAAAAAGTAGTTTGCTGGCAAGTTAATTGTAACAAATCCTTTACTGTATTACAACAGTCTGATTATTTCTTCTTTTGTTTAAATACAGTAATTAACAACTGTGCTAGCAAGCCATGCCAACATAATGGGTTCTGCCAGAACCGCATTAACAACTATATTTGCATATGTCCTGACAATTGGGAAGGCAAAGACTGCAATACAGGTACAGTAGGAGAAATATTTTACTTTATTCACATCTGGTTTAATACTATAAGCAAAGAAAAAGACAATGGAAGGCAAAGAAACAAAAAAATGAGAATTATATTAAAACAAATCAGTAAATGGTTGATACGTATTTTTACCTGGTATGACAATTGTTTTTGCTATTTATAAACAATCAAATTGCACATTTTTAAAATTATAATTTGCACTCCTAATCATTATGGAACAAATAATTGTGTACAAATAGAACTTCTTGTAAGGCCAATCTATCAATTGGTGTTCTAATACATTGGCCTGGAAATTCATAGGATTACATTCCACTAGTGTAAACGCAGCAGAGCAGAACCCCCTGTTCATTCTCACCCAAGGCCAGTGACCCCGTCCCACATCCTATGGATGAGGTCATTTGCATAGCTGGGAATTGCCACTGGTGCCTACAAGAGTGCCTCAGCTGCAGCCGCCCTGCCCCGAGCCAATCCGCCCTTCAGAGGCAGAGTAGAGCCTTCCAGAGGCCCAAATTGGCTGTTGATTAAAAATAAATACTGTCTTTAGCTCCCACTGGAGCCACTCCAACTAAAGAAGGTAGTTAATCTTCTCCAGGATCAGTTAGCTTATTTTGTGATGGTTTGGGGCCAAGGGACTCTCATTCCAGGGTCAACTGGTGCAAGTTCTGCTGAGGCTTTACAATGGCTTAAAGGCTCGGTAACCCCGACATTCCTCCTTGATGTAGGAAGCAGGCGGAAGATCCACCTGTGGTCCCCCCATCCAGAATTTAAAGGTTCAGTCTAAATGGGGCAGAATGCCGGTGGAGCTGGGGAGAAATGGGACATATATTTTCTCTACCCCAATGGGGCTGTTGTATCAGAGAGTTTTATAAGATGGTTTAATGGCCGGGATTTTGAATGGGTGAGTTCCTAAATCTAGCTCTATCATTTGGGGCAGGGAAGAAGCCAGTGAGAAAGGCAATTACATTTATTCCACACACAGACAAAGAGAAGGGAATGGTAGCTTAATGTATTTTTCACTCATGCATCTGTTAGGCACCTACTCCTATCACAAACAATAATGCACAGTGTGAATAGATCTGTGGGAAGGGAAGGAAATAGAGAACTGGTAGATTGAGAAATGGTTTCTTTTCAATGTTTCTATTCTAACAGCATCTTATCACATATGCTAACAAATTTGATTGCTTTGACATATTGCACATTGCTTGCTCTGATATAAGCTAACAATTACTACCCTCAATCTGTTTATGTATGCTTTATATGAATAGTTGTGATATAGAACAAGTATTTTTAGATAGTTGCTTTTTATACCTTCTAACTAATTAATAGAGAGATCGATTAAACAGACAGATAAATCAAGGTGTTTTATTTTAACATTTTAAAATTTCTAAAACTTTTCTTTCTGATTCAGATGTGAACGAATGTTCCCGTGGTATTCACAACTGTGACCAGCATGCTGGAATATGTACAAATACATTGGGATTCCACAATTGCTCCTGTAAAGAAGGGTATCAAGGTGACGGCTTCACTTGCAAAGGTACAGTTTTATTAGAAAATTAACGTGATCAATATAGTGCTGTACAGGACTCACAATTTAGTCCTGTGATTGCAGATCTTTGTCCATACATTGTAATGACTATACATAAAGAAATTCATACATGCAATTTATTACTTTTTAATAGTAATCTTTGGTATTGATCATTTGAATCATGAATTATTAAAGTTGTATGTCCTGAAAAAACACTCTAAGATAGACTGCAATAATAGAACAGGAAAGTAAAAGTTCTGATTAAAATAGTTCAGTTAATTTTCATGTACTAATCTTCGTTAATGATTTTAAAAATTTGATGTGTCGTGAAATCATCTGCTATTATTTTACTAGTTCAATAACATTCTTATATTAATCTTAGAGTGAAATATAGTGGGGTAGATTTTCCCGAACCTGTCGGGAAGAAGGCGGGACTTCAACTTTCGGGTTTTTGACCCGCCTACATCGACGTCTGGCCAATCCGCGTGATTTTCCCTTGATTGACCTTGTTGAGCCCGCCCAGCGGGCTCAGCAGGCCAATTAAGGTCCACCCAGCAACAGGTGACGTCACAGACTGCAATTTCATCTGTCAAGAGCTTTTGACAGATGAAATATCAGTGTTTCACAGCTGCTGAAGCTGTGAAACACTGACAGTCTGAGTTCTGACATGAGTCATTCTGCACAGACTCAGTTAGAACTCTTACCGGCACTCAAAGCTGCAGGCTGTCACTTTTCACAGATCGCAGCCATTCAGCTTTAAGTGCCGGGTGAGTGATGGGCTCCCGACGGCTACAGGAAGAAAGGCTGTTAAGGTAAGTACAGGTAAGTAAAAGTTCTTTACACACTTTAGACACACCAAACATACTTACTTTTGCACTCATGCACCCATCACTCACCTGAGCGCCGACATCGTGACCCCTCCAACTCCTTCAACCCGACGGCCCGCCTGCTCTAACCTGGCGTGGTTTGGAGCCGTCGGGAAACCCACACGAAACCCCTCAAAATAGGGATTAGGCTAAAAACTGCTAACAGGCAGTTAATTGGCACTAATCCCTTCCCGCCTGGTTTCGGCGGGTCCCAGTGCGGGGCAGGTACCCGCCGCTCCTGAAACTTACGTGGGGCGGGGTTTTGGGCGGGATGGTGTCGGGACCCCCAAATTCGGGATTTCCCCCCACACGCCTGAAACCCCGCCTGACGGCTCCCCGAAAATCTAGCCCTGTGTCTTTTTACTTTGTGCTGTCTGCTCAGTTAAATGATCTCTGCGCCCAGCCAGGACGGGACTCATCAGCAGGGGACCCAAAATCGCGAGAGGCTAGCCCTAGTTAAAGCTAGCCTGCATTGCTTAAAGCTAGCCTGCACCTAGTAAAGGGGAAGTGCATTGAGGCTGGAGCAGGTGCTGGGAGCCGTGGTTGAAGAGATTCTGAAGTGGGAAAGAGTGAGGAATGGCACAACAGGGGAGAGAGTGGGCTCCAAGGTTTTCGGACGCTGCACTGAAGGTCTTGGTGGAGGAGGTGGAAAGGATGAGCGATGCCCTGTATCAGTAGGAGGGAAGGAGGTCCTCCAGACACATGGGTCAAAAGGCAATGGGAGCAGATAGCCATGGAGGTCCGTGCCAGGAGTCAAGCCCAGAGGAACTGGATGCAGTGCCGCAAGAAGTTCAGTGATCTCACATGAGTGGTCAAGGTCAGTGAATGCATCTTCAAATGCCATATTCCACGAGCTGCACCAGTAACCTCAGTCACTGTTCAAATCACCACACTCCCATCACTCACCTACCAACAATCTCTATCAATCAGGCCTCATACCGAACAGTCATATGCTTTACCTAACCCTCACAAACTTAGCACTGCTCCAAGCCTCACACCCACATCTCACAGCTTGCACACACTGCCAGCTATTCAACCATGACAGTCACATCAGCCAAACATATTGCATGAAACTCACGGACACACTTCCCTCTCGCTTGCAGGACAAGGTGGTGCACAACTGGAGGCAGCAGGAGCAAACCAGAGGGGGACAGGCATGTCTGCATGTCCTTACCCTAAGGAGGAGACAGTGCTGGCCATTATTGGGATGACTATTGCTGAGGCCGTGGTCAGCAACGGGGCTGAAACCATCGAAGATGACGGTGTTCTCATACCTAATCCTCCTTCTCACATCCCACTCCCCCCTCATCACACACTCACTTCTGACTTACAAGCTGCAGATGGTGTAAGCATGCACCTCCTATTTCCCGCCCCCAGCCCTTCCCGCACCGCCACCTTTTCCTTGTGCCTTTTTCCTTTCAGATACCCAAAAGGTGCAACCTGGTCAGGCAGTGGAGAAACACCGAGAAGAGAGTGATTACATAGGAAATACAGCACAGATACAGGCCATTCGGCCCAACCAGTCCATGCCGGTGTTCATGCTCCACTCGAGCCACCTCCTGTCTTTCCTCAGCTAAATCTTTCAGCATAACTCTCTATTCCCTTCTCCCTCATATACTTATCTAACCACCCCTTTAATGCATCTATACTATTTGCCTCAACTATTCCCTGTGGTAGCGAGTTCCACATTTTCACTACCACCTGGGTAAAGAAGTTTCTTCTGAATTCCCTATTTGATTTGTTGGTGACTATCTTATATTGATGGCCTCTAGTTATGCTCTTCCCCACAAGTGGAAACACTCTCTCTGCATCTACTCTATCAAAGCCTTTCATAATTTTAAAGACCTCTATTAGGTCATCCCTCAGCCTTCTTTTTTCAAGCGAAAAGAGACCCAGCTTGTTCATCCTTTCCTGATAGGTATACCCTCACATTTCTGGTATCATCCTTGTAAATCTTCTCTACACCCTCTCCAGTGCCTCTATATCCTTTCTATTATATGGCCACCAGAATTGTACGCAGTACTATAAGTGTGGTCTAACCAAGGTTCGATACAAGTTTAGCATAACTTCACCTACTTTTCAATTCTATCCATCTAGAAATAAACCCTAGTGCTTGGTTTGCTTTTTTTATGGCCCTGTTATCCTGTGTCGCTACTTTTAGCAATTTGTGTATTTGTACTCCGAGATCCCTTTGCTCCTCTACCTCACCTAGACTCGCACCCTCCAAGTAATAAGTGACCTCCCTATTCTTCCTACCAAAATGTAATACCTCACATTTATCTGTGTTGAAATTCATCAGCCAATTATATGCCCATTCTGCAAGTTCATTAATGTTCTCCTGTATTTTGTTGCAGTCCTCCTCAGTATTGACTGTGGCCCCAATTTGGTGTCATCCACAAATTTAGAAATTGTGTTTTTGATTCCAAAGTCTAAATCATCAATATAAATTGTGAACAACAGTGGTCCCAGCACTTGTGGAACACCACTACCCACCTTCTGCCACTGTGAATAGCTACCCTTTACCCCTACTCTCTGCTTTCTGTCTTGAAGCCAGCTAACTATTCAATCTGTTACTTGTCTCCTGACTCCGCATTCTATGACCATATTCATTAGTCTATTATGTGGTACCTTATCGAAGGCCTTTTGAAAATCTAAATAAATTACATCTACTACATTAGTCTTGTCTACACTCTCTGTTACCTCTTCAAAAAATTCAATGAGGTTAGTCAAGCAAGACTTTCCCTTCGAGATGTGCTTCTATTTTCTCCTTTAGCAGGGAATCCATTATTTTTCCTACCAGCGATATTAAGCTAACTGGTCTATAGTTCCCTGGACATGTTCTATCTCCCTTCTTAAATATTACATTAGCTATCTGGCAGAACACCTTTTTTTAACGAATTATTAAATATGTGTAGTAATGCCTCTGCTATCTTTTCCCTAGATTCTTTTAAAATGCACGGATGTAATCCGTCCAGACCAGGGTTTTTTTCCTCTTTTGAGTTTGATTAGTTTATTTAATATATCTCCTCTTTCTTATTAAATGCATTTATTTCATTACTAGTCTCATGATCCAATGTCATGTCCACCTGTTCTATCTCCTGATGATGAAGACACAGCACCGTCACTTGATTTCACACTCGCAGTCACCAGCTCAGATACTGACACTGCGTGGATCTTAGAGGATAGATTAGAGGTGGGATCTGTACTGGTGAGACACCAGGCATGAGTGGTCTGCAGCCAGGGCAGGCGGCAAGGGCAGCGCAGGTTCCAGCTCGCCGGAGGGTTCAGCTGCAGAGGACTCAGATGAGGGCTTCGATGGGACAGCCTACAGAAGAACAGTTTTGCACAACAAAATGCTTGGTGCATTGGGAAGCCTGCCAGAAAGCCAAGGAGCATGGAGGAGTCCAGCACCAACTTGGCACAGTGCTTGGAGCCCAACCTTTCCAGCATGGAAGTGGTGGCCAATTCCGTTTGCACGTTTGTGGACCCAACCGTGGTGTAGTGTCTGATGGCTGATGTCGCAACTTCCATTGCAGCACAAGCAGCAACCACCCAACGTCTGAGTGCTGCAGTGGAAGCTCAGAGACTGCGGTCACCATGGCTGTGGATTACAGTGTGCAAAGGGGCTTGCAGGGTGCCACAGCAGTCCAGCAATTTGTCCTGCAACCGATTACTAGGATTGCTGAGGCACTGCCCTGGGGACGTGGCAGTGGCTGCATGGAGCACGAACCTGCTGTCCTCTCTCAGGATGACAGCATTTGTCCTCCCACCATTCCGCCAGCGCCCTTGCTGTTGCCTGTCAGCCAGCCAGCCCAGACTGATACTGCCCTTACCGAGATGGTGCAGTCCGCAGCCGTACCTTCTAGGCCCAGAGATGTTCAAGCTCATCCTCCAAGACCATCTGCAGTCTCCTCTGCTGAAAGTCAGCAGCCTTCCACCAGCCATGCTGCAGCCACTTGGGGTAGCACTACATAGGAGTATTAGAACAGGCAAAGGCAGAAAGAAGACAGGCACTAAGGGAATGCACAAGGGTAGTTAACTTTTGTATGCAATATGGCATGATTTCATTTATAAATTTGGTTTGGAATGATAATTTTGTGATAGCTTTAATTTATGCATTCTGGCCAAGTGGACACTGACTGAGGGAAGATACGGTGTGGGACGGTTGGGGAATGGGGGATTGGGGAATTGGGGTTACTGGTATCACACATGGATGAGTTTTTCACGGATAGCCCAGGCAGAAATGGGCTGTATAGGTTGTCTCTTCCTTTCCTCTTCCTTTTCCTTCTCCTCCTCCTCCTGCTCCTCAGCTGCTCGCCATATAGCTGGTGGCAAGGGCTGTGCCCTCATGATGGCGAGGTTGTACAACATGCAACAGACCACCATGAATCTTGACACCCACTCTGACGAGTACTGCAGGGTTCCTCCAGAGCAGCCCAGGCAGTGGAAGCGTTGTTTCAGCATGCCAGTGGTCTGCTCTATCACATTTTGTGTGGTAGCTTGGCATTCATCCTATGCATGCTGCATACACATGCGTGGATTGCGCACCGGAGTCATGAGCCATGTCAACAGCAGATAGCCCTTGTCGCCCAGTAGCCACCCTTTGGTGAGGTGTGGTGGCCCAAACGCAGCTGGCACAGCAGACTGCCGCAGACTGAAGGCATCGTGACTGCTGCCAGGATATCGGGCATTAACCTGCATGATTCACTGCCCGTGATCATACACCAGCTGGACGTTGAGGTTCTGGTAAATGGCAGAGTTGGCATGCAGCGTCTGCAAAGCGATGTGCATGCAATCAATGGCACCCTGCGCCATAGGAAAGCCTGCAATCCTAACAAATCCATATGCTTGTTCTGCCTGCTTGTCTCTGACAAGAGAGAATGAAGTGCAGTCAGCTCTCTTTGAACAGAGAGCTGTTATGTTCATTAATAAATAGACATTCTTATTATAAACACAGCTAGCTTCTAAGCTAGTCATTTATTCAGTACACGTTCTCTAGGTACAGCATCTGTAGAGATTCAGCATATGTACTTCTGTGTGCAGGCCGCCATCTTGACTACTGCCTCGTGGGTAGCCTAGTGCCTCGTGGGTAATGTAGTCTTATATATATATATATATATAGACATACTGCAATATACAGCTCTACACAGCTCTACGGCTCCACCTAGTGTCCACTATAGAATGACATGTTATTGATCATTACAAGAGCCTCAGTGACCTCACTTACGCAACAGTGGACGGCAAACTGTGAGATGTTGCAAATATCTCCAGCTCCAGCCTGGAAGGAGCCCGACACATAAAAGTTCATCGCCACAGTCACCTTCACAGCCGATGGCAATGCAGCCCTTGCCCTGCTCTGATGTTGCAGTTGTGGCTACAGCAGGTGACAGATTTCAGTGAGCATATCCTTACTGAAGTGCATAGATCTCACACATTGTTCCTCACTGAGGTTCAGGTAGGAGAATTGCTCCCTGAACATCCTGGGCGGATTTGGCCTGCTGCTGAGAGCCCTGCTCCCCCTCCCTCTTCTAGCAGCTTGACCTGCTCTGCAGGCCTCTGTTCATTCTCCAAGTCATGCGCTGTGTTTTAAGGGGAATGCCTACTAGTACACCCATGTCTGGCAGCACGTGATTTGTGCAGAAGCCTTGAAGTCAGCAAAAGGTCCTTCAGCACCTGCCACACCACTCCCTGTAGACTTTCGCAACTTGAAACAACTATAGAAAGCGCCAAACTCTTGTAGAATCGTAGCAACAGCCAGAAGAAATCAAACAGCAACTAACCTGTAAGTAGTTGATGATCCCTTTAACTAGCGCTGGTGGGGGTTCCTTCCTTCTGCTGAACGCATGTTTAGTTGCTTAAGCTTAATTAAGTGGGCATTGACTGGAGAGTTGAACTCCAAAATCGCACCGCTACATCAAATCAGCGTTGCATGCTGATTGACGTCATGATCTGCCTGCTCTGCATACTTCAGGTGAACATTAGCTGCGCGCACATTAACACCATCACCAATATAGCGTCCAGCACGATTCGCCCCACCAGTGTGCGCGTGCGCATCGGATGCCATTTTGGTACCCAAACGGCACCCGTAGCACCCAAACAATGGACTGACCCCAATTTTGCGCTGAATGTTGTCAACAATTAAAAATGTGTTAACGTAAAATTAGGGTTTACTGTTCAATGTGATTTTGTAACAATTAAATAACTGCATTTGATTTTAAATTACATAGTTGTGCAATTTTTTTTGATATAGAGAAACGGCTATTTAACTATGGACAACATTTTGGAGATAATAAACTCGACGTAACAGGACCTGACTTTAACTCTCCAATCATCAACATCCAAATTGGCTTTCCCTTTGATGATACATTTTTCTACAGATTATACGTATGTTTAAGATTTTTTTTAACAGTTACTTTTACAGTAAAACCTAGTTTAGCACTAACTAGCATAAGCCTTTCGATGATGCTTATTTGAAACTTACTCAGTGAACATATTCTACAATTTCAATGAAAATCAAATTTAATGCCGAAACTGTTTTAAAAATTAATTTCACTGCATAATTAATTTTTCCCCTTTTAATACATGAGTTTAAAGATGTTTCATAGTAAATATGTAGAGGATCGTGTTTGCCCAATAATCCATTTATTACGTGCACTGATTCATAAGAACATAAGAACTTAAGATGTAAGAGCCTTCCTTATTGCTTGCTGTACCTGCATGCTAGCTTTCTGTGTTTCTTGCACAAGGACACCCAAATCTCTTTGAACACCAACATTTGAAAGTTTCTCACCATTTAAAAAATATTCTGTTTTTCTATTCTTCCTACCAAAGTGAATAACCTCACATTTCCCTACATTATACTCCATCTGCTGCCTTACTGCCCACTCACTTAGTCTATCTATATCCCTTTGCAGACTCTTTGGGGTAGATTTTCCCGAACCTGTCGGGAAGAAGGCGGGACTTCCCCTTTCGGGTTTTTGACCCG
This sequence comes from Somniosus microcephalus, assembly GCF_052327205.1. NCBI lineage: Eukaryota > Metazoa > Chordata > Chondrichthyes > Squaliformes > Somniosidae > Somniosus > Somniosus microcephalus. Next base: position 40,014,372 of record NC_140992.1, on the reverse strand, counting down.
CCTACTTCGACGTCCAGCCAATCCGCGTGATTTTCCCTTGATTGACCTTGTTGAGCCCGCCCAGCGGGCTCAGCAGGCCAATTAAGGGCCACCCGGCAACAGGTGACGTCACAGACTGCAATTTCATCTGTCAAGAGCTTTTGACAGATGAAATATCAGCGTTTGACAGCTGTTTGATGCTGTGAAACACTGACAGTCTGAGTTCTACCATGAGTCATTCTGCACAGACTCAGTTAGAACTCTTACCGGCACTCAAAGCTGAAGGCTGTCACTTTTCACAGATCGCAGCCGTTCAGCTTTAAGTGCCGGGTGAGTGATGCGCCCCCGACGGCTACAGGAAGAAAGGCTGTGAAGGTAAGTACAGGTGAGTAAAAGTTCTTTACATACTTTAGACACACCAAACACACTTACCTTTGCACTTATGAACCCATCACTCACCTGAGCGCCGACATCACGACCCCTCCAATTCCTTCAACCCGACGGCCCGCCTGCTCTACCTGGCGTGGTTTGGAGCCGTCACGAAACCACTCAAAATAGGGATTAGGCTAAAAACTGCCTGTTAACTACCTGTTAACAGGCAGTTAATTGGCACTAATCCCTTCCCGCCTGGTTTCGGCGGGTCCCAGTGCAGGGCGGATACCCGCCGCCCCTGAAACTTACGTGGGGTGGGGTTTTGGGCGGGATGGTGTCGGGACCCCCAAATTCGGGATTTCCCCCCCCCCCCACACGCCTGAAACTCCGCCTGATGGCTCCATGAAAATCTAGCCCTTTGTGTTTTCCTCACAGCTTACTGTCCCACCTAGCTTTGTATCATCAGCAAACTTGGATACATTACACTTGGTTCTTTCATCTAGGTCATTAATATAGATTGTAAATAGCTGAGGCCCCAACACTGATCCTTGCGGTACCCCACTAGTTACAGCCTGCCAACCTGAAAAAGATTTGTTTATCCCTACTCTCTGTTTTCTGTCCATTAACCAATCCTCTGTCCATGCTACTATATTACCCCCAACCCCATGAGCCCTAATCTTGTGTAATAACCTTTTATGTGGCACCTTATCGAATGCCTTTTGGAAATCCAAATATACTACATCCACTGGTTCCCCTTTATCTATCCTGTTAGCTACTTCCTCAAAAAACTCTAATAAATTTGTGAAACATGATTTCCCTTTCATAAAACCATGTTGACTGTGCCTAATCATGTTTTGATTTTCTAAGTGACTTGATACCACTTCCTTAGCAATGAATTCCAACATTTTCCCGATGACTGATGTCAAGCTAACTGGCCTGTAGTTCCCTGTTTTTTCTCTCCCTCCTTTCTTGAATAGTGGTGTTACATTTGTGACCTTCCAATCCGCTGGGACCATTCCAGAATCTAGGGAATTTTGGAAGATCAAAACCAATGCATCCACTATCTCTTCAGCCACCTCTTTTAGAACCCTAGAATATAGGCCGTCAGGTCCAGAGGATTTGTCAGTTTTAGTCCCATTCATTTCTCTAGTACTTTTTCTCTACTTATATTAATTATGTTAAGTTCCTCAGCTTCCTTCGACCCTTGGTTCCTCACCATTTTTGGTATGCTTTTTGTGTCTTCTACTGTGAAGACAGATACAAAATATTTGTTTAACGTTTATGCCATTTCCTTATTCCCTATAATAATTTCTCCTGTCTCGGCCTCTAAGGGACCAACGTTTACTTTTGCTACTCTTTTCCTTTTTACATACTTGTAGAAACTCTTACAATCTGCTTTTATATTTCTTGCTAGTTTTCTCTCATATTCTATTTTTTCCCTATTCGTATGTAATTAAGCCATATAGACCACGAAGGGCGAGGGTTTGATCCACAATTGGTGCAGAGGGTGGCGATAGGGAAACTAATCATTGGTTTGAGTACCCTGGGCTACAGAAAAGGAAAATAAGCCAGGGCTCCCACTCCTAAACACTAATGGCTTTTGCTTGGAAGCGCATGCTTGTGGACACTGAGTAAGGACACATTGGGCTCAGACTGCCAACACTCAGGCTGGAATTTTCCAGGGGGTCAGCGGGCAGGATCGGTGGCGGGACGGGTGGGAAATTTGATTTTTTTTTTTGACAGCAGGTCGGGACCCTGCTATCAACCCGCCGCAATGCGCCTTTCCCAATGTCGGGTCTGACAGCGCTGAGCAGACCCGACAGACAGCGGCGGGCGACCCAATTAAACTCATTACCATCCAGTTGACAGATTATGAACAGGCTTTTTTAACTTACCTTTTCACTTTAACTTCATGGCCATGGGAAACACGTTATTTGGGGACCATGGCTGTCAACCTGAGGTGGGAGTTCAGTGGCCATTGCTCCAGCTGATTACTTGGCAGCTTCAATTGTACAGTAAAAGCTCCCAACTGACAGATCATCACTTCTCAGCCACAAGCTCTTTCTCAGTCCATTTCCAGCACAGATTCTGTAGGCTTTATAAATTTAGGAAGGATATGAAGGCACTTGAGAGGGTGCAGAGGCGATTTACCAGAATGGCTCCGGGGATGAGGGATCTTAGCTCCTAGGACAGGTTGGAGAAGCTGGATTTGTTTTCATTAGAGCAAAGGAGTTGAGATATGGTTTGATAGAAGTGTACAAGATTATGATAGGTTTGGATAGGCTTGACGCGGCAAGGGTGTTCCCACTAGTTGATGGTACAATGACTCAGGGACACAGATTTAAGGTTTTGGGCAAGAGATACAGGTGGGATGTGAGGAAAAACTTTTTTACGCAGCGAGTGGTGAGGACCTGGAACTCGCTGCCAATGGAAGGGGTGGAAGCGGTGATACTCAATGTTTTCAAAGGGAGACTGGATAGGCACTTGAGGGAAATAAACTTGCAGGGGTACGGGGATAGAGCGGGGGAATGGGACTGACTGGATCGCTCCACAGAGAGCTGGCACGAATGGGCCAAATGGCCTCCTTCTGTGCCGTTATGACTTTATGACTATGACTCTATGAAGAGGGTGCAGAGCAACTTCCAAGTAAGTAGCGGGGAGGGGTTTCAAGAGACGTCACGTGGGAGAGAAGGAGGGTTGCGGGGGAGGAAAGTCTGGGGCAGGAGGAGACCTGCTCCTCCTGGCCCCACAAAGGAAAGTTTTATCCTGACCTGAAGGGCTTCTTCTGTCTGCAGACCAGCTGCAAACTTGCTTCTGCCTAGCGGGAAAGCCGCAGTAGCTTCCTCACTCAGGCCCCGGTTAAAGTTATTGATTTAATAGGACCCCAAGTTGCAGAAATGTATGAGGTGAGCAGCTCAACTGCCTGCAAAACCCTGCAGGTTAGTGTCGAAAATGGTTCGATCTGAGCGGGTAAGTAACCCGCTCGTTTTCAACTGTCGACCGCCTGGTTTCTGCTGGACAGGTGAGGTTAAAATTGACTCCAAATTCTTCAAAGCAAAGATTTATTACAAGTGACTTCATTTTAATTTAATGATTAATAGTTAGCTTTTACAAAAGTCAAGCCAACTGTTGCAAAGAAATGTACCCTTAGCTTGAGGGAGCCCTCTGTGTAGACCAATGTAATGTTGTTCAGAAAGAAATGAAGAGATGATGGGATTACTGTCTTGGCTATTTTGTATGCTAACTATGACCCCAAAATTCTGGCCTGGACCAATGGTAAAGAGGGTGTGGAACAGTCAGAATTTGTGACAGACTTTGGGACAGAACCCAGTTCTGCCAAGATTCTATCCCACTTTATCTGTGCAGCCATTTCCCAGCAGGAGGGCTAGAGGTGATTAATTATCTTGTCTGGAGGCAGAAGCTGAAGACTTCAAAAATATTCAGCCTCGAAATCTGCATCAAGGTGGGCACCACTAATATACCCTTGCAGGTGCCAAGGGCCCACCCTGGCTATGCAAATGACTGTTCCTAGAATTTAAGATGGAGTCTTTAGCCTGGGGCTAAGGTGGGCAGGCAATTTGGGGCCTATGAGTTAAGGTTTATTTGTGCAGTATTTTTTAAGAATATTTTATGAGCTCCATTTACTTTTGGATGTTTCTAATTAATTGTTACATTTTGTAAGATAACCCCAACAGATATAAACACCAATTTTAACCCTTAGCTAATTTTGGGTGGGTGAGAGACTGACCCTCAGCGGCAAAAATGAGGCCTGGAATTTTAACTACTGGGCATCGTTTAAATCCTGCCCGACAAATTCCCAACCCTTCTAGACAGGAATTAGCAGGAAGCGAGGGGAAAATCATGGTTCGAGGCCACCTGATGACAGTAGGCAAGTGGCGGGATCAGCTGCCTTTTTGGGCCTCTTCTGGCCCCAATCCACTTTCTCACTGGTTTGACCTAGCGCAAAATTCGCAGCGATTTTCCGCTTAGGCCGACGAGTAAAAACTACATTCAGGCCTCATGGATGTCATCGGGGCCCAATATGCATGTGTTAAAAAGGAACCCAGGCCAGCTTTGGGCGGGAGTCCTTACCTGAGTGGGCGTAAATTGGAACTTGTCGGCTCCCGGTGACTCCAGGGTAAATAAGTAACGTGAGGGATTTTAACTGCCTGCCTACAAGGTTAAAATTGCTCCCATAGCAATTTCAGTTTTCCCTGTCATTACTCCAGGCAACAGCATTGCTGGTAATTCTGCAGGAAACACATCTCGAGAAATCACAAGCAAGTAGCCAATGATTTTCCTTCTATTAAAACTATAACAACAGAATTGTATAATGAACTATCTTTTTATAGTTTTCAGACAATGGACTGATTCTATTTCAACGAAACAATGATTACCTGCAGTATATATACTCAAATCCATTCTGGACATTCAGTCGCTACTTTTATGGGCAGACTCCACCAATGATTGCTATTTTCTGGGATGATGCAGACTTGACAAGAGGACTAGGATCCATTTACTACCAGGTACGGAGGATCAGACTTCATCTTTGTCACAGAAATTGCTTTTATAACCATCTGAGGATATATGAATAAAGCCGTTATAAGTTGAAACTTATTGCAGCTTTCCATTGCTTTTCAAATTGTATATATTTGCTTGAGAAAAGTTACCATTACTGAAACTAGTAAAACTCTTTTGGTTGAAAATCAAAGCTTTTGATAAAATCAAAGCTTTTGATAGTATAAGATAATTTAAACAACCTATTCCTGTTCAATGTGAAATTTAGATTTTTTTCTAGGCCAAGCTTGAAACAAAAACTTCCTTACCTGTGCAGCCTGCCCTTCATAAACCCTCAGAAAGTGTCAGCAGAGGTCTGGAAGCAACCAGTCCAGAATAAGTTTGGCACAATCCTGAGCCCGAATGTATCTCAGCCCCACCCTGACAAGACAAGGAACTCCAAGAATCACCCACCTAGAGTAGATTTGCCACCTGGCGTGACGGGGTCCTTATCACAAAAGGCCGGCTTCTCCATAAGAGTCGGATATTGACCATTCAACAGCTGACTGAAAAATTCCACTTACACAGTCCAACCTGTTCCACTACCTCCAAATTGACACTAACGTCCAGCGCAAACTGACCCCTCGCTTGCAAGAGTTCAGCCCCCACAAACTAGAAATTTGCATACCAAATACACCATAGGGTAGATTTTACAGATCTGCACTCTTGTCAAAATTTAAGCGATGGAAATCCTGTCGGCCTGCTTACCTCACTGCTGAAACTCCGGATAATTGCTCCTGGTATGTGAGCTTTTATGCCGAGAGTGCAAATTCACGAAGGGTACCCTCACCTTTATTTTCGAGGCAGAAAATAGTACAGGGAGCATGAGAACAAAATCTTAGGGTAGATTTTCTGATCAGTTGTGCTGGCATGGATTAGGTCGTAGAGAAATCAAGAAATCAGCTGGGCAGAGCTTAGTCCTGTTTCTCACCTGATTCTAAATTATTGCAATTTCCTTATCAGCAGAACCTGTGGGCTAAGAGTCATCCTGTAAAAAATTAAGGCCCTGAAAATTCTCCAAATTAATTATGATTGCCAGGTGTTTTTTTTTATTTGCTTATGGGATCTGGGCATCGCTGGCAAGGCCATCATTTATTGCCCATCGCTAATTGCCCTTGAGACGGTGGTGGTGAGCCACCTTCTTGAACCGCTGCAGTCCATGTGGTGAAGGTGCTCTCACAGTGCTGTTAGGTAGGGAGTTCCAGGATTTTGAACCAGCGACGATGAAGGATCAGCAATATACTTCTAAGTCAGGATGGTGTGTGACTTGGAGGGGAACTTGGAGGTGGTGGTGTTCCCAAGCACTTGCTGCCCTTGTCCTTCTAGGTGGAAGAGGTCGTGGGTTTGGGAGGTGCTGCCGAAGAAGCCTTGGCAAGTTGCTGCAGTGCATCTTGTAGATGGTACACACTGCAGCCATGGTGCGCCGGTGGTGGATGGAGTGAATGTTTAAGGTGGTGGATGTGCTGCCAATCAAACGGGCTGTTCTGTCCTGGATGGTGTCGAGCTTCTTGAGTGTTGTTGGAGCTGCACTTATCCAGGCAAGTGGAGAGTATTCCATCACACTCCTTACTTACGCCTTGTAGATTGTGGAAAGGCTTTGGGGAGTCAGGAGGTGAGACACTCGCCGCAGAGTACCTAGCCTCTGACCTGCTTTTGTTGCCACAGTATTTATGTGGCTGGTCCAGTTATGTTTCTAGTCAATGGTGACCCCCAAGATGTTGATGGTGGGGGATTCGGCAATGGTAATGCCATTGAATGTCATGGGGAGGTGGTTAGATTCTCGCTATTATGTTCATTAATAACTAGACATTCTTATTATGAACACAGCTAGCTTTTGCTAGTTACTTTTATTGAGCACATGTGGACTTGTACAGCATCTTGTAGAGGCTTCCATCTTAACTGCTGCCTTGTGGGTAGCCTAGCCTCATGGGTAATGTAGTCTTAATATATATACAGCTGGGTAGTGTAGTCTTGTACATACAGCTATGTCCAGCTCTACAGCTCCACCTAGTGTCCACCACAGAATGACATGTTATTGATCACTACATCCCCCTTTCTTTGGAGGTTTAACAAAATCAATATCAATCAACTTTCAAGAAAACAATAAAGATAATATCAGTAACACTTTTGTTAGTGCTCTATAAACATAAACATTTTCAAAACAGTCAACACATTTTCAAAGCTTTACATTGTACTCAAAGATTAAGTCTATCAGGCTCTTTTACTCCACGTGTGGATCTTCTCAACATAGGTAAGTCTGATGTGTCTTCATGAGATTGTTCTGGCGGTGAATGACAAGATGCAGTTGCGGCATTGTCATCAATCTGCTCTTGTATAGATCGAGGTCTCCTTGCGATCTTTGCTTGGAGAGGGTTTCAGTGTTTCCTTCACTCTTCATGCCATAACTCTCAATGTAATCAATGCACTCTCGAAAAACTGCTGGCAGCTGGATCCCATCATACAGCATAGTCCTCTCAGCAGCCTCGGCTAATGGAACACCAAAGATTGGCCTGAGGAAAGAAGGAGTATCCACCGGAACTGCTTCCTGCTCTGGTGCAGGCTTCTTCTTTTTCTTTTTCTCTTTCCACTGCTTAACAACATCTGCTGCGGTTATATCTTTGGACTTTTTCTCCTTGTGTTTTTCCTCTTTGTGCTTTTCTTTGACCTTAAAGTCTTTTTCTTTCTTCTTGGAGAAACTAGGCTTTTTGAAGACATGGATACCCTTTGGCCTTTTCATCCTTGATGGGCTCTCTGCTTCATCACCTGAGTCATCTGGTCTGCTTATGGCACAGTTTATACGGTAGAGACTCTTGACCAGTTCTAAGTCTTCACAAGCTTTGTCACCTAGTATCGAATCAAGTCTTTCAGCCACAACAGAAAACATGAGATGATGCACTTTGTCTTTGACTGTCACTTTAAGTCTGCATACACCTAAGCTATCTATTTTCTGTCCATTATAGTCCTTCAGTAGTACTGACTTTTTCTGTATTTTGGGCTTTTCTTTCATATTGTTAATGTCACTCCTACTGATTATGTTTGCTTTTGCCCCAGTGTCCAGTTTCAATGTAACTAATGCTCCATTTATCTGCAGTGGGATCATCCATTTGTCCTCTTTTACTGCATTAACTTTATGTTCAGCATTGTCTATTTCTGAGGGCTGCACATTTTCTGTATCTTTTTTGATATCGTCACATGACACCATTCCTACAAAAAATGTCTCACTTAAATCAGTGTCCTCAATCACATTAACTTGTTGCCCTTTCGTTGTTTTTACTTTTGAAAAGCATTGTTTGGCAAAGTGATTCTTTCCATTACACTTTGTGCACATTTTTCCAAACGCTGGGCATTGTCTTAACTGGTGTTTGTAACCACAGCATTTACAATTAAAAATTTCATCCTCCGATTGCTTTTCATTTCTGTTCTGCCCACGTTTCTTCCCCTTGTAGGACACAGCACCGACAGCAGCACTTACTACAATCACATCATTATTGATTTCACTGAAAGTCTTCGCATGCTTTTGAGCTAGCTCGCTGGCTTTGCATATTGTCACAGCATTTTCCAATGTTAGTTCGGTTTCTCTCAACAGACGTTCCCTGACTTTTTTTATCATGAATACCAAACACAATCTGGTCACGAATCATGGATGCTTTGAGCTCAGAGAAATTACATGTCTGTGCTTTCAGTTTCAGATCAGTTATAAAGCTATCAAAGGTCTCATTTTGTTGCTGTGCCCGAGAACGGAAGATGTATCTTTCATACGCCTCATTCTTTTTGGGAGAGCAATGTGCATCAAATTTTTTTAGCACATCTTCTAATTTTCCTCTGTTCTCCTCTGGATTAAATACAAATGTATTAAATACCTCTATCGCCTGTGGGCCTGCAACCGTAAGCAGCAACACTATCTTCCTTGCGTCTGGCTTCGTACCGAATCCGATGGCTGCAATGTAGGGTTCGAATTGTTGTTTAAAAGTCTGCCAATTGTAGTCGATTTTTTCTGTGAGATTCAAATGCCCTGGTGGCTTCAAATTCTCCATGTCGCTTTTCACAATTTTCAGCAGATCTTCACCACCCTGGTACCATGTTATGTTCATTAATAACTAGACATTCTTATTATGAACACAGCTAGCTTTTGCTAGTTACTTTTATTGAGCACATGTGGACTTGTACAGCATCTTGTAGAGGCTTCCATCTTAACTGCTGCCTTGTGGGTAGCCTAGCCTCATGGGTAATGTAGTCTTAATATATATACAGCTGGGTAGTGTAGTCTTGTACATACAGCTATGTCCAGCTCTACAGCTCCACCTAGTGTCCACCACAGAATGACATGTTATTGATCACTACACTCGCTTGTTGGAGATAGTCATTGCCTGGCACTTCTGTGGCACGAATGTTACCTGCCACTCATCAGCCCAAGCCTGAACGTCGTCCAGGTCTTGTTGCATGCAGGCATGGACTGCTTCATTATCTGAGGAGTTGTGAATGGCATTGAACACTGTGCAGTCATCAGCGAACACCCCCATTTCTGACCTTATGTTGAAGCAGTTGAAGATGGTTGGACCTAAGACACTGCCCTGAGGAACTCCTGCAGCGATGTCCTGAGGCTGTGATGATTGACCTTCAATCACCACAACCATCTTGCCAGGTGTGACTTTCTACATTTCTTGACAAGAATGTGTTGACAGCCTTTTAAGCCCATATAGAATGGGCACTGCTAGAAAGACCTGAAGGTCAATTTTCCAAGCACACACTGCCAGTGGGAAACCTCATCCACCTTTTTGCCCCTTCCTGCCCATTCACTGAGACACTGCTGACCTTCCCCATTCATGCTGGCCACCTTTTCCTTCAGTGGCATCAATTCCACCCAGAACACCTCTCCCCTCACTCTTTTCTTCCCCTCTCCAGTTCAAACTACCACTTCTCTCGCCCTCCAGCTATCCCATCCACGCTGGCACTTTTCTTCTCCCACCAGTTAAGCTGACACTCCTCTTCCACTACCCATTCAAATTGGTATTCTCCTTTATTTAGTGGTCATAATTTTAAAGAGTTAAATGTGACAACAGCTACATATTTCAATACCTGCTACGAAGTTTGTTCTGCAACATTCTGGGTATTCATGTGCATGAGTGCGGCAGCTGAAAAGTTGCCTGAGTACTTTGCATGTAGTCTCAGTTAAGCTGCATCAGGGTGAGAGGGAAAAAGGTAGCATGCATGGTATGCCTATATACTTTCGGTAGGCTTACTTCGTCACTGTTTGTGACATTGCCAAACTTCTTTCTCATTTGCTCTCATACCCACAAATGTGAAGATAGCATAGACTTGTTTGGCCACTTCCGCTCATACAATGTGGACTGCAGTGTAGTGAGGACCATGATCCTTTGCCACTGTTGTTGCAGAATTACATCAAGTACTGTATCTTCAAAAGGAGCTGTTCCAAGGTGGACTTTTCTTGTTTCCATTGTCAGAATTCCAAAGTTGGAACTTGCAACAGCACAAGTTGCTCCCCTTTAAATAGCATCATCTGCCTTTTCGCAGCTGCTGCTGAGCAGTAATACCCACCTTGCAATCAGTGAGCCCCAGCCCTAATCCAGGTAGTGAGCTTGCTGGGCACGTACAAGTGAGCTCACTTTGCAAAATCACACAAGGTCTGCAGGCTGGTCCCAACAACTCTGCACCATGATCATAAAATTAACCTTCTAAGCTGATACATAACAGAGGATGAACAGGGAGACGTATGGAGGCAAATGCTCAGAACCTCTATGAAAGATAATGAACTCAGAATCATCTATTGACTACATTATTTGCCCTTCAATGTTGGTGAGTGTTGGAGGAGTTAAAGCCAAAAGACAATCTTCTACACAAGTTCTTTCATCACCCAGTATCCAACCATTCTTGGCAGCAATTCAGGTGAGGACAAAGACTCATAACTGGCTTTGTAACTTCCTCAGAAAAAATAAATGAATTACCTTCCCAAAGTTTCATTGGGCCAATCAATTGAAAAAATGGAGATGGCAGCTACTGAACCACAGTTGTTATAGTTACTGCAAAAGCAAAATACTGTGGATGATTAGTTCTGACAAAAGGTCATCGACCTGAAACATTAACTTTGTTTGTCTCTCCACAGATGCTGCCTGAGCTGCTGAGTATTTCTAGCATTTTATGTTGTTATAGTTACTGTGTTTACTGAACCACATTTGCTGCACTGTATATGAGTTGTTGTTCATAATAGATTCCAAATAGTTAGCAGCTTTACACAACTAACTTCAGAAAAAAAATTCTGCATGTGTACAAGGCAAAGGTAAACTAACAACAGCAATTATGTTTTTTAAATGATCATTTCAGGTGTTTGATTTCCAAGAGAAGAATGATTCACTCAGTTGGAATTTCCAGAATGACCTTAAAACTCAAGTGAATGATTACTATGGATCAGAACTTGGCAATTCAAGCTTCACGCCTAAATGGGCACTCAAGATCACCTGGGAAAATGTCCTTCCATACTCTGGATATAGGAACATAGATCTTCAAGATGTATGTATTTATTAACTTCCCATTGTTGCGTCCAACTTCCCCTTGGCTACCACTTTACATGTTGATGTTGATAAAGAAAATGGTTCCAAAATTCCTTTTGTCATGATCCCTACAATGCTGGAAAGTTTGGTGCCTGCCCAGAACACCTGCTCAACCCCAGCCACATTCTCCTAAGCCCCCCGAGTTGATCTGGTTAAATTTGAAAAGCTGAAGTCTTCAGTGGGGCCCACATATGCTCTTGTGGAGGCCTGCACTGCTCCACTCAGCATACCAGCTTGCCACAGAAATGTCAGATCCCCTTCTAGTTAAAATCAGGGCCTATGGCTGATATCGTAACAATATGATACATGTGGAATTTTTCACACACATAAATGAATTCTTACAGCTGTGATTCTGAATTAAAATATATTCAGCCTAACTCTGTCTAGTTAATTTATGTGCTTCTCATTTCTAAATAGATCAATAAGCCATACACTCTATACTGCTCTTACAGGGTGGTCTATATAGGCAAACATAAAACTAACCATAGTTAAAAGGAAACTAGACCATGTTTGGACACTTTCTTCATTAATCATAATGTCAGTGCAGATAAGGGTCATGGTACAAAGCGTGTATTGTGGAAAGATACATTCTGACCTAATACATATGCAACTCCTTTTAATCTAAACACTGGTTTATTTCCTTCAATGTTCATAAGTTTGACTCAATACCTGTTTCTGCTGAACGCTCCTTATTCTTCATTGAAATTTGGGGTGTGCCTTTCCACCTTAATTCTACATTAATGGAATGACAAATCTGTCTTTTTCTTTTTCAGACCAATACGTACCAAGCAGTTCTAACAACTGATGGTATATTTTCCTTCTGTTTAATTCAATTCAAAGATGGTGGAATGAACTGGAGATATGACTTAAGGCCTAACTACAGAAATTACGCTCTCATGGGATATTATAGGTATTTATAACTTACAGTCTGTTATGTATATTAAAATAGAGATTTCCAAGACACTGTTTGCAAATATTATTATTTCATTAGTAATAGAATAGAAAATGTGTTCAGCAACAGGTAAAGGCATTTGGTGCAACAAGTCTTTCGTTCTTTAATAGATCTCAATTCCACCTACATGCCTTTGTATTATATTTCTTAATCCCTAGTCTTTCTTGAACTCATTTATACAGTCCGATGAATGGCCTTCCCTGGCAATTTGTACCACAAGTGTATTAGCCTTGGGACAAAATAAAGTTCCAACTGGAATCCCTTCTTAGTTCAAACTTGTAACTTATGTCTCCTGATATTTGAACCCTTCACCATAATGAATTATTTGTCTGGTATTTTTTGTTGTTGCAATGTTTATTCAGTGCAGCTTTTGTTTCCTCAAACTTCTCTGCTCAGCCCAATTCATTCATTGTATTACAAGTTGATACTATTTCATATTTTTTTCATTTACAGTGGGTCTACACGTTCAGTCCCTGATTCAAACAATTTTCCAGCCTTTAATGACCCTCACACCAGATTTTATGTGTCGCCTGAAAAAACCTACCACCCAGATAAATACCCAGGCCTTAAAACAGGTTGGTCATGTTAATAGTAATATGAAAATACAACAAAATCCATTAATGCAGTGTTGCTTTAATGGGCCTGTCTTCCACAGATAATATCCCCTTGAATAGTGTAATGTAAATTTGAAAAAATGTTAAATAGTTTTTAAGATGTTCAGCATATAATGCAATTTGGTTTTAGTGACCAATGCTTGCAGTGACCATTCGATTGGAATAATTGATCTGTTCTTTCAAACATTGCAACCCATAGGTATCTGTGTGATTCCATTTATTTATAATGATCACTGGAATTTGGTTACATTAATCAGATCAGTCGTACTGTACTGCTAATCATAGTCTATTGTTTCATCATAACTTACAGCTTTATGTTTGCCATGCCTTGAGTCAAGCACATGCATTAATATGGAATCATAGACATTTTGGTACAAAGTGGTCCGTTATGCCTGTACTGGTGCTAACTCCTCCACTAGTTACCAACTCTAATCATGCTGTAATCTAGCAGAAGTTGCTGGAGCGGGGCATCTCGCGGTGAACGCCGTGAGTTGGATATTTTTCCAATTAATTTTGCGCCACAAATTACTGGAAGTGCGAGTTGATAACGAGGTCAACGGAGTATCTGGGACCTTGGTGAACAACAGGGCCAATAGTTTATCTCCTTAGCTAAAGAGATTTAAAGATCTGAATGGTTAGCAAAGCTCTGAAGTGACAGCTTGGACATCTGATTATTTAAACAAAGTTTATCACCGAATTACATGCAGGAAAATGTGTAGTGCTAAGTATTTTTGCCTATGGAACATGACACATTAATATACGAATTAGACAACCTCCTGCCCAGGGTTCAAATTATTATTGTTGTTTTAATTTATGAAATTCAAGAACCGAAGGCAACTGCTGTCTGCATGCGCAAGCTATATATTTTATAGTAATTCAAAACATGTGTTACTTGTGGAATCAGCATGGTGATTGTTGGTTACTTACAAATTAGTGGGCCCACATAATTTGAGGGGGGAACTCTAAATCCTGACAAGCTGAAATGAATTTAGCAACGACTTTATCCCCAGCCAGAATCCACGGCAAATCAATTGAACAAATCAGTTAAACAAATCAGATTAACTTGCACCCTGGTTGCATGCGTTATGTGGCATGTGCAGAACAATTATCATTTAATTGCTAACTGGTTTCAAAGTGGAAGGCCATTGAAAACATAAATGATTCCATTAATAGGGTCCTTACGCCCTAACAGCAGCCCTAACTTTCTACAGCGAGTTTAATTCATATTTACAGCACAAGTGCAGCAATTTCTTGAAACTCATGGGGAGGTTGAGGGCAAGCTGTGGTTTTTACGAGGCTAATGGCGGAGTGGCGCAAATCGTCCAGCAATTTGTGGTGATTCACAACTCACGGTGTATCTCTTCCTCGCTACAAATTGCTGGATTTTATACACACTAATAACACTGAGCGCCTTTAAGTCACCGTTATTTTGCCAGCATATTTTGGCCGATTATGTCCTTTACTATCAGGTGAACGGAGTGCATGTCCAATCCAAGTCTTTAACAACAACCTAAATGTGCTCAATTAGTAATACCATCACTCAGTTGAATTGAATGTGATTTTTTTGAGGATGGTAAATTTTTGTTTTAATCGCTGTAATCTTACATTATTTATAGGCAAAAATGGACGGTGGGCTTACCGCTTGGAAAGAAATACTCAATTTACAAGAAACCCAAGACAAAAATGCTTAGATTGGTATTTAAGGGAACCAGAGCCATTCTGGAGCTACTTCACTTCCCCTTGTCCCTGCTCATTTTGGCAGGCTATATTTGATAATGCCTTTATATGGCGAAACAATTTATATTATTATGGATTTGATGTTAAAGAACCTCAAGGTAATGGTTATTTTTCTTATTTTGTAATCGTGTAATCAGAAATAATAATATTAGAAACACTGAACATCAGCAAGCATCCGAAATCAAGGACTTCGTTACACGAGATTATTTTGTTCAAGTCACTTCAGAATGTTCTAAAATTATGTAGCGTGCATACATGAACGCTCAGACTCAATGACTTGTGCACGGGTGCAAAGCCCCACATGCGTGCAAGTTGTTGGCTTTTACACATGCTTGCAAGTTATTGTCATGCATCCATGTACAAATTAGTGTGACCAGGAATCAGTACACATTGGTCCCATACTTACTCAGCAACAGACATAGAATCATAGAATGATACACCACAGAAGGAGGCCATTCAGCCCATCGTGCCTGTGCCAGCTTTTTGAAAGAGCTATGAAACTAGTCCCACTGCCCTCTTCTTTCCCAATGGCCCTGCAAACTTTTCACCTTCAATTATTTATCCAATTCCCTTTTGAAAGTTATGATTGAATCTGCTTCCACCACCCTTTCAGGCAGTGCATTCCAGATCATATAAACTCGCTATGTACATTTTTTTTTCTTCATGTTGCCTCTGTGTCCTCTGATTACTGACCCTTCTGCCGCTAGAAACAGATTCTCCTTATTTACTCTATCAAAATCCTTCATGCTTTTGAACACCTTTATCAAATTTCCCCTTAACCTTCTCTGCTCTAAGGAGAAGGTTAAGGGGAAATAGGGAGGGACATAGGTGAGGGACTTGTAACTTAAGATGGAAAAGAGCTTTTAACTGCAAATTAGCTGGTGCTGTACATCTCATTTTCAGGATATGTTCCAAATATGAAATTTGATTTTATACTGATGCAAGTGTAGTACAAACAGAAGTTGATGTCCCAAACTAACTATGGGCTTGTAACATGAAAAAGTTAAATCTGCTCTCTGCTTCACTTATTTTTATCGTCATTTTTTTTCTAATCAAATATTGAAATTTGATGTTTTCAACTTGCATACTATTTTATCAATGCACATTAAGTAAACCATGGTACCATACAGTTCCTGTGGTTCAGTGTCAGTCCCATGTAGAATACACACTGGATAAAAGGGAATGATTTGCTCAGGCCTAGTGCGTACATGCAGAGTGTTTGATGCCGATGGCCAGCATTTCACCATCCTTGTCGGAATTGGTTGACTGAAAATCTTTTTCTGCCCTAATAAGTCACTCCAAAAGTTCCTTGTGTGCACGCTTAAAATTGCGTGCATAGATAAAGTTCAAGCAATTGTGACATTTTTACCAGTGTGCCATGTTTCTGGGAACATGTGGGTCCCAAACTGACTCAGGACAGATTCAGAATGTTTCTGCCTCAAACGCAAACTGCTGGAGAACTAAGTTCTGAATGGTTTCTTCTAATAACCTGCAGTTCTACCCTCAAAATGATCGAATTGATAGCCTTCAATCAGTGAAAAAAACATTTTTCTCCTTAAGTACTGAAAGTTGACGCACGGGCTGAAATACTAAATGTCAGTTTAAAAAGTTGATGTTTGGCACGTAGGCTAACTGTGCTCTCAGCATGACCATTTGATATTCCATCATAGGTAAGGCCTTTAGATTTTGGTTTTCACAGAAACACTGACAAAAATTCTGGCCATTTAAAGGTGATTCTGTGGGTAAAGTTTGAATGCGAGGTGCTCTGCCTCCTGGGACAGGACAGATACAAAGGAGTGAATGTTGAGAAGGATACAAGTCTGGAGATACAATTTTGATGCATTATGACATAATGATAGCATTTGGTGTAGTGTGTTGAAATGATGTAGAAAGAAAATAAATGTGAAAAGTTTATTTTGTTGATAAATTGGAGATTGTTTTAAGGAATAAAATATTTGAAAATGGTAATTTATATTAGGGAGTGCACCTTTGTGTAGTGGGATGGCTTGCATGCTTCTATGACCCTTAGAGCTATGTTGGCGGCCGTGTAACTCCCCAGACAAGTTGAAAGGCAGTCTATCGGTTCTCCTGATAAGAATCAGTCTAACGACATGTCCATGTAAAAATGCCTTTCGTTATGGAAACAACCCAGAGGCAAGATGAGTCTGTTACAGACTTGCAAATACAACTGTGGAGAACCACCATAGGAGACAGAGAATAGGGATAAAGGGAATGTATTCTGATTGGTGGGTTGTGACAAGTGGTGTTCCCCAGGGACCTGTACTGGGGCCTCAGCTTTTTGCCAATGACTTGGATGAAGATATAGAGAGCTGCATATCCAAGTTTGCAGATGGCACTAAGTTAGGAGGCACTAAGTTAGGAGGCACAGTAAGTTGTATAGACGGGAAAAGAAAGTTACAAAGGGACATAGACAGGTGGGTAAAACTGTGGCAGGTGAAGTTCAATGTGGGGAAGTGCGATGTCATCCACTTTGGATCCCAGAAAGACAAATTGAAATATTTTATTAATAGCAAGAGGAACTCTGGAGGAGCAGAGAGATTTGGGTTTCCATGTATACAAATCACTAAAAGCTAGTGCGCAGGCACAATAAGTAATGAAAAAGGCTAATGGAATGTTGGCCTTTATCACAAGGGGTTGGAATACAAATAGGAGGAAGTTATGCTTCAGTTGTACAGTGCCTTGGTCAGACCCCATCTGGAGTACTGCGTTCAGTATTGGGTGCCGCACCTCAGGAAGGTTATATTGGTCTTAGAGGGGATACAGCACAGATTCATCAGAATGAAACCAGAGTTTAAAGGATTAAATTATGAGAACAGGTTGCATAAGCATGGCTTGTATTCCCATAAGGTTAGAATGTTGAGGGGTGATCTAACTGAGGTGTTTAAATTTATAAGTGGATTAATTTGATAGGGTAGATATAGAGAAACTATTTCCTCTGGTGGTGGAATCCAGAACAAGGCAGCATAATTTAAAAATTAGAACTAGACTATTTAGGAGTGAAATCAGGAAGCACCTTTTCACACAAAGGGTCGTAGAAATTTTGAACTCTCTCCCACAAAAGGGTCAATTGAAATTTTCAAGACTGAGGTGGATAGATTTTTGTTAGATGAGGTTATCAAGGGATATGGAGCAAATGTGGATAAATGGAGTTGAGATACAGATCAGCAATTATCAGATTGAATGGCGGAACATGCTTGAGGGGCTGATGGCCTACGTCTGTTCCTACGTTCCTATGATCTGTTGGGCATAAGGCAAGATGATACTCTGATGCAGTCAAATATCTTTGTCTGGACAGACAGCAGTGAAATAAATAGGTTTCCTCATGTGTCAGTATGCACTGGAGATTAACTTACTAATTTGGGTTTGGAGTGAGAAAGAAATGGGGAAAATAGTAACAAAAACTTCCATTGATTATAATGCCTTCAGTTAAAAAAATACCATGGTGCTTCACAGGAGATGTATAAAAAACAGGAAAAAAGAAATTAAGATTGTACAAAAGGTTGGTGGAAAAGATAGGTTTTGAGGAGGTTTTTAAAGAAGGTGAGAAAGGTGGAATGGCAGAGGGGTTTAGGCAGGAAGCTCCAGAGAGTAGTTCCCAGGCAGTTGAAGGTTCTGCCACCAATGGCGAGGTGAGCGAAAGGGGCCCAAGTCAGATGAATGGAGAGTTCGGGGGTGGGCTGTATATAGGATGGGAGGACAGTGATGGAGAGGGAGGATAATTCCTTGGAAGGATTTAAAAGTTAGGATGAGAATTTTATACTTGAGGCGTTGAGGAACCAGGAGTTGATGAAAATCAGTGAAAACTGGGTTGACAAGCCGGACTTAATATGGGACAGGTTATGTGCAGCTGATTTTTGGAAGTGGATTTTATGTAGGGTGAAGGATGGTAGGACAAGCGAGGAGATTGTTTGAGCAATTGAGATCAAATTAAATGTGGAAAAACAATTATTTTTTCCCAGCTCTCTATCTCACGATGCAAAGCAGATTTCCAAACAGCCTAGGTTCTGGAGTGAGGTGTTACTATTCATGGAATGGTGGTTTAATCTATGGTGAAAAAGAAAGATTCCTCCCAACACCATGGATTTACTACAACCCGTGGGCTTGGTTGTGGAGAGGATACTCATATTACCTACAGCAGCGGGACAATTTTTTGAACAATGTTTTACCACAGCTGAGAACCGAATACAAAGGTAAGAAAAAAATAGCTACTGCTTTAAGTAATGTTTTCAAATACTAACAAAAAGACCAAGGAAAAGTATTGTAGTTTTGATACATTTTTCAGTTATATATGGACATATTTGATTATTTCCTCAGCAAGTATGTTAAGGCCGATGTCTAAAATGTAATTCTTTACTTTTATCAAGTTTATCTTTTTATGAACAAAGGGTTAATTATCCTGGAAATACTCAGCCGGTCAGGCAGCATCTGTGGAGAGAGAAACAGAGTTAACGCTTCAGGTCGATGACCTTTTACCAGAACTGGAAAAAGTTAGAGATGTAACAGGTTTTAAGCAAGTGCAGGGGCAGGGAAAGGGGGGAGGGGAGGAAAGAACAAAAGGGAAGGACTGTGATGGGGTGGAAGGTGGGAGTGATTAAATGACAAAAGGTATGATTCTACCAGGCAAAAGGAGATGGTAATGGGACAAGTAAAGAAACAAAAGATGGATCTAGAGGATGTGTAAATGGGAATGGCAGAATCATCAAAAGCTGCGGTCTGAAAAAATGGGGGCAGAGGTTATGATCTGAAATTGTTGAACACGATGTTGAGTCTGGAAGGTTGTAAGGTGCCTCATTGAAAGACAAGGTGCTGTTCCTTGAGCTTACGTTGAGCTTCATTGGAACAGTTCAGCAGGCCAAGGACGGAGAGCTCAGAATGGGAGTTGAGCAGAGAATTAAAGTGACAGGCGACCGGAAGCTCGGAGTCACCCTTACGGACTGAACGGAGGTGTTCCGCAAAGTGGTCACACAATCTGTGTTTGGTCTCCCCAATGTCATAGAATTATACAATAGCAAAATACTGCAGATGCTGGAAATCAAAAATAACAGAAAATGCTGGAAACACTCAGCAGGTCAAGCAGCAGAGAGAACGTTTCAGGTCGATGACTCTTCTCTCTGTCTAGACCCCTCATGATTTTGAACACCTCTATCAAATCTCCTCTCAACCTTCTCTGCTCTAAGGAGAACAACCCCAGCTTCTCCAATCTATCCACGTAACTGAAGTCCCTCATCCCTGGAACCATTCTTGTACATCTTTTCTGCACCCTTTCTAAGGCCTTCACATCCTTCCTAAAATGCGTTGTCCAGAATTGGACACAATACTCCAGTTGAGGCCGAACCAGTGTTTTATAAAGGTTCATCATAACTTCCTTGCTTTTGTACTCTATGGGCTGGATTTTCATTGAGGAGGTGTGCAGGAGGCGGGACTACAACTTTCAGGGTTGTAGTCCCATCTCCATCAAGTTGTGGCCAACTCACACGATTTTCACTTGATTGATCTTGTTGAGCCTGCCCAGCAGGCTCAGCAGGCCAATTAAGGGCCACCCGGCAACAGGTGATGTCACAGATTGACATTTCATCTGTCAAAAGCTTTTGACAGATGAAATATCAGCGTTTTACAGCTGTTTGAAGCTGTCAAACACTGACAATCTGTACTCCAAGTTAATTCCTTCCTCTCAGGCTGATTTAGAGATCTCTCCAGAACAGAAAACTGAATGCTGCAACTTTTGCCATTCTGCTTTCTGTGCCGGTGAGATGAGGGACTCCCGAGACCTGAAGGAAGGAAGGCTGTAAAGGTAAGTAAATGTAAGTAAAACTTCTTTAAACACATTACACACATCAAACACACTTACCTCTGCACTCATGCACCCATCACTCACCTGAACACCGGACATCTCGAACCCTTCAAGCCCTTCAGCCTGACAGTCCGCCTCGTAACTTGGCATGGTTTGGCGCTGTCGGGAATCCCACACTTCAGCAATAAAAATAGGGATTAGGCTAAAAACTGCCTGTTAACTACCTGTTAACAGGCAGTTAATTGGCACTAATCCCCTTCCCGCCTCGGGGAGGCGGGTCCCAGCACAGGTCGGGTATCCGCCTCCTTTGAAACTGGCATGGAGGCGGGTTGGGGCAGGATGGGTTCGTGCCCCCCAATTTCGAGATTTTAACCCCCCACACGCCTCCAATCCTGCCTCCACAGCCCAATGAAAATCCTGCCCTATGACTCTATTTATGAAGCCCAGGATCATGTATGTTTTTTTAATCACTTTCTCAACCTGCCCTGCCACCTTCAACGATTTGTGCACATATACCCCCAGGTCTCTCTGTTCATGCACCCCCTTTAGAATTGTACCCTTTAGTTTATATTGCCTCTCCTCATTCTTCCTACCAAAATGCATGACTTCGCACTTTTCTGTGTTAAGTTTCATTTGCCACGTGTCCGCCCATTCCACCAGCCTGTCTATGTCTTCTTGAAGTCTATCACTATCCTCGTCACTGTTCACTATACTTCCAAGTTTTGTGTCATCTGCAAATTTTGAAATTGTGCTCGATACACCCACGCCCAAGTCATCAATATATATCAAGAAAAGCAGTGATCCTAGTAGCAACCCTTGGGAAACACCACTGTATACCCTCCTGCAGTCCGAAAAACAACCATTCACCACTACTCGCTGTTTCCTGTCTCTTAACCAATTTTGTATCCATGCTGCCACTGTCCCTTTTATTCCGTGGGATTCACCTTTGCTGGCAAGCCTATTATGTGGCACTTTATCAAACGCCTTTTGGAAGTCCATGTACACCACATCAGTTGCATTGCCCTCATCAACCCTCTCGGTTACCTCATCAAAAAACTCAATCAAGTTAGTTAAACACGATTTGCCTTCAACAAATCCATGCTGGCTTTCCTTAATGAATCCATATTTGTCCAAGTGACTGTTAATTTTGTCCTGGATTATTGTTTCTTAAAGCTTCCCCACTGCCAAGGTTAAACTGACTGGCTTGTAGTTGCTGGGTTTATCCTTACACCCTTTTTTGAACAAGGGTGTAACATTTGCAATTCTCCAGTCCTCAGGCACCAGCCCCGTATCCAAGGAGGATTGGAAGATTATGGCGAGTACCTCTGCAATTTCCAGCTTTACTTCCCTTAGCATCCTAGAATGCATCCCATCCGGTCCTGGTGACTTATCTACTTTAAGTACAGCCAACCTTTCTAGTACCTCCTTATCAATTTTTATCCCATCCAGTATCTCAACTACCTCCTCTTTCACTATGACTTTGGCAGCATCTTCTTCCTTGGTAAAGCACAGATGCAAAGTACTCATTTAGTACCTCAGCCATGCCCTCTGCTTCCTTACGTAGGTCTCCATTTTGGTCCCTAATTGGCCCTACCCCTCCTCTTACTACCCGTTTACTATTTATATGCCTATAGAAGACTTTTCAATTGCCTTTTATGTTAGCTGCCAATCTATTCTCACACTCTCTCTTTGCCCCTCTTATTTCCTTTTTCACTTCCCCTCTGAACTTTCTATATTCATCCTGGTTCTCACTTGTATTCTCAACCTGACCTCTGACTTACGCCCCCTTTTTCTGCTTCATCTTACTCTCTATCTCTTTCATCATCCAGGGAGCTCTGGCTTTGCTTGCCCTACCTTTCCCCCTCATGGGAATGTACCTCAACTGTACCTGAACCACCTCCTCTTTAAAGGCAGTCCATTGTTCGATTACAGTTTTGCCTGCCAATCTTTGATTCAAATTTACCCGGGCCAGATCCATTCTCAACCCACTGAAATTGGCTTTCCTCCAATTAAGTATTTTTATTCTAGATTGCTCCCTGTCCTTTTCCATAGCTAGTCTAAAGCTTATGATACTGCGATCACTGTTCCCTAAGTGTTCCCTGACTGACACTTACTCTACTTGACCCACCTCATTCCCCAGAACCAGATCCAGCAATGCCTCCTTCCTCGTTGGGCCGGAAATGTACTGATCAAGAAAGTTTTCCTGAACACACTTCAGAAATTTTTCCTCTCTCTGCCCTTTACACTATTACTATCCCAGTCTATATTAGAATAGTCTTTATGTAGAGGAGACTGCATCGTGAGCAGTGAATACAGTATAATAAATTGAAAGAAGTACAAGTAAATGACTGCTTTACCTGGAAGGAGTGTTTGGGGCCCTGGACGGTGGGAAGGGAGGAGGTAAAAGGGAAAGTGTTGCATCTCCTGCGCTTGCACGGGAAGGTGCTGTGGGAAGGGGAGGAGGTGTTGGGGGTGATTGAGGAGTGGACCAGGGTATTGCAGAGGGAACGGTCCTTCCAGAATGCTGAAAGGGGAGAGGAAGATGAGTTTGATGGTGAGATCACGCTGGAGTTGGTGGAAATGGCGGAGGATGATCCATTGAATGTGGAAGCTGGTGGGGTGAAAGGTGAGGACAAGGGGAACCCTATTGTGGTTCTGGGAGGGAGGGGAAGGGGTGAGAGCAGAACTACGGAAAATGGAATGGACTCGGTGATATACCTATCAATTCCTCCAATAAAAGGCGAAGAGTTACGAAGGTGACTAAAGGTTTTTATTGACTAAATAACAGCCCACTCTCGTGGGTGATCCGATCCAAGCAGGAGGAATACCAGCCAGTCGCTCACCTTTATACCTGGCCTGGTGGGTGGAGCCAAGGCGGAGTCGGCAGTGGTCATCCCAGGTATAGCAGTGTGGCAAGAGGCGACCTCGTACCGTGATACAATAGTGGTCAGTGATACAGTTATAACGAACAGTGGTGAACAGTGCTAACGATAGTGAACGTGGTTTACCACATTCACCCCTTGTTTAGAATTAAGTCCGGCGGGGTGAAGTGTACTACCAATTCTGGTAGGTCAGTCTGTCCGGAGGCTTCGTAAGCCTCTCCGATCGCCGCAGCGGTGGTGTTGCCTTATCCGGTGCTGGTGCCTTATCCGGTGTTGATGCTGGTGTTTGCGTGGTCGGCGAGGGCTCGTGGGGTTCCGGCATGCCGTCTACCTGGACTGAGGTTGGGGGGGGTGGTGGCGGTGTTTCCGGATCGGCTGAGGGTGCGAGGTCTCGTAGGGAGACAGTGTCCTCCCGCCCGTCTGGGTACGCCACGTAGGCGTACTGGGGGTTGGCGTGCAGGAGGTTCACCCTCTCGACCAGGGGGTCCGTTTTATGGGTCCTCACGTGTTTCCGCAGCCAGACCGGCCCCGGGGCGGTCAGCCAGGTTGGTAGAGTGGTTCCCGTAGTCGACTTCCTGGGGAAAACGAACATTCGTTCATGGGGGGTGGTGTTAGTGGCCGTGCAAAGTAATGACCGGATGGAGTGCAGCGCTGTCGGGAGGACTTCTTGCCAGCGGGAGGTTGGGAGGCCCTTAGACTTTAAGGCTAAGAGGACGGCCTTCCATACCGTCGCGTTCTCTCTTTCCACCTGACCGTTACCTCTGGGGTTGTAGCTGGTGGTCCTGCTTGCTGCAATACCTCTCTCTAGGAGGAATTGCCGGAGTTCCTCGCTCATGAAGGAGGAGCCCCGGTCGCTGTGTATATAGTTCGGGAACCCGAACAAGGCGAAGAGGGCATTCAGGCACTTAATGACCGTGCTACTGGTCATGTCGGGGCAGGGGAAGGCAAAGGGGAAACGGGAGTACTCATCAACGATGTTGAGGAAGTACACATTACGGTCAGAGGACGGGAGGGGCCCCTTAAAGTCGATGCTCAGGCGCTCGAAGGGGCGGGTGGCCTTGATCAGGCTTGCTCGGTCCGGCCTATAGAAGTGCGGTTTGCACTCCGCACAGGTCTGGCAGTTCCTGGTCATGGTCCTGACCTCCTCGATGGAGTAGGTCAGGTTGCGGGCCTTAATGAAATGGTAGAGTCTGGTGACTCCGGGGTGGCAGAGCTGGTCGTGGAGGGTCTGAAGCCTATCGATATGCGCGCTGGCGCATGTCATTCGTGAAAGGGCATCAGGGGATTCGTTCAGCTTGCCTGGCCGGTACAAGATCTCATAATCGTAGGTGGAGAGCTCGATTCTCCATCTCAAAATCTTGTCATTCTTGATTTTGCCCTTCAGCTTGTTATTAAACATGAAAGCCACCGAACGCTGGTCGGTGAGGAGGGTAAATCGTTTGCCTGCCAGGTAGTGCCTCCAGCGCCGTACTGCCTCCACGATCGCCTGGGCCTCTTTCTCGACCGACGAATGTCGGATCTCGGGGCCCTGTAGGGTCCTTGAGAAGAAGGCCACTGGCCTCCCCTCCTGGTTTAGGGTGGCGGCTAAGGCGAAGTCGGAGGCGTCGCTCTCCACCTGAAAGGGGATGGACTCGTCCACTGCGTGCATCGTGGCCTTGGCTATGTCTCCCTTAATGAGGGAGAAGGCCGCGCACGCCTCCTCCGTGAGGGGGAAGGAAGTGGCTTTCAGGAGGGGTCTGGCTTTGTCCGCGTAATTGGGTACCCATTGGGCATAGTAGGCGAAAAGCCCCAGGGTTCTCCTAAGTGCTTTAGGGCAGTGGGGGAGGGGTAGCTCCATGAGGGGGCGCATTCTTTCTGGGTCGGGGCCGATGATTCCGTTCTCCACTACGCAGCCGAGGATGGCAAGGCGCGTGGTGTTAAACACGCATTTCTCCTTATTGTAGGTGAGGTTCAGCCGTTGGGCCGTACGGAGGAATTTCTCCAGATTCGCGTCATGTTCCTGCTGGTCGCGGCCGCAGATAGTGACGTTATCTAGGTAGGGGAATGTAGCCTGCAGTTCGTTCTGGTCAACCATCTGGTCCATCTCCCTTTGGAAGACCGAGACCCCATTAGTGACACCGAAGGGGACCCTAAGGAAGTGGTATAGGCGCCCATTCGCCTCGAAGGCGGTATACTGGCGGTCCTCAGGGTGGATAGGGAGTTGGTGGTAGGCCGACTTCAGGTCGATGGTCGAGAATACTTTATACTGTGCAATCTGATTGACCATGTCAGATATGCGGGGGAGGGGGTATGCGTCCAGCTGGGTATATCTGTTTATGGTCTGGCTGTAGTCGATGACCAGGCGGTTTTTATCGCCGGTCTTTACGACTACGACCTGGGCACGCCAGGGGCTGCTGCTCCCCTCGATAATGCCCTCTTTCAGGAGGCGCCGCACCTCAGAGCTAATGAAGGCTCTGTCCCCGGCGCTATACCGCCTGCTTTTGGTAGCGACGGGTTTGCAGTCAGGGGTAAGGTTAGCAAACAGAGAGGGTGGCGGGACCTTGAGGGTGGAGAGGCTGCAGGTGTTACGCGGTGGGCGGTTTAACGTTTGCTGGTTGTTGACTGTGAGTGGGGGGAGGGGTCCACCGTATGCTAGGGTTACGCTTTGGAGGTGGGATTGGAAGTCCAGCCCTAGTAGGACGGCAGCGCAGAGATGGGGGAGGACGAGGAGTTTAAAGTTTTTATACTCCGTGCCCTTAACCGACAGGGTCACGACACAGTAGCCGCTGATGTCCGTGGCGTGGGACCTCGATGCCATCGAGATTCGGCTGCGCGTTGGTAGGACAGAGAGGGAGTAGTGGCTCACCGTGTCTGGGTGGATGAAGCTCTCCGTGCTTCCGCTGTCGAACAGGCAGGTCGTGGCGTGGCCGTTCACTTTGATGTCCATCATTGACTTGGACAGATGGTGCGGGCGGGCTTGGTCCAGGGTGACGGAAGCTAGTGTGTAGCTGAGCGAGTCGTTGTCATCTGCGGGCGAGGCGGTCGGGCGTGGTGAGTAAAATGGCGTCTCCCACGAGGTAGGGCCCCATGAGGCACTATTGGGGTCGGTTGCCTTAATCAAAGATGGCCGCCCCCATGACTCATGTGTGGGGATGCTGGCCTCAGTTGCCCTAAACAAAGATGGCCGCCCCCATGACTCATGTGTGGGGATGCTGGCCTCAGTTGCCCTAAACGAAGATGGCCGCCCCCATAGTTCGCATGCGGCACTGCTGGCCTCTGAGGATCCGCTCCTGCAGGCCTTGGAGAAGTGGCCTTTCTTCAGGCAGGTTCTACATATGGAGTTCTTGGCTGGGCAGCGCGACCTCGGGTGCTTCTCCTGGCCACAAAAAAAACAGCCGGCGGCCCGATCGCGGATGCCCGATGTCGGGGCCGGTGCCGGGGGTGGCGGGGCCGGTCGGGTCCGGGACGCCGACGCAGAGGTAGGTCCCGGGGGCGGCGCTGGGAAGGGTGCTGTGGTAGGGGTCGGGCCCGAGTCCCAGGGTCGCGAGCAGTACCTGGTGAATGCTTCCTGATCTTGGTGGGCCACTTCCAGGGAGATAGCGAGGGCTTCAGCTTTTTCCATGCTGAGGTCTTTAGCTTCCAGCAGTCTTTGCCGTGAGTACTCGGACCGTAGGCCTTTCAGGAATGCGTCGCGGATATTATCTTCAGTATTTTCGGCTGCCGACACCGATTTAAAGTCACAGTTCCTGGCGAGTGCATATAGCGCCTGTGAGAATTCGGCTACTGATTCTCCTGGCTGTTGCGGCCGTGATCTTAGGAGGTGCCTAGCGTACATGTAGTTTACCGGGGTCCGGTACTTCTGTTTCAGCAGGTTGATGGCGGTCTCGTAGGTAGTCATGTCCTCGATGAGAGTGTATACTCTCGGGCTCAGTTGTGCCTGCAGGACACTTAGTTTGGATGCCTGAGGGACGCTGGATTCTCTCAGGTATGATTCGAAGCAGACCAGCCAGTGTTTAAAGTCTGCGGCTGAGTTTGCTGCTCGTGGGTTCAGGTCCAGGTACGGCGGTCTGAGGGCTCGCAGCCAAGCTGGCTGGTGTGGCTGTGCTCCTGGGAGCTGCGCTGGTGGCTCCTCCGCCGGTTGTGACTCGTTGTCGGACATCATTAAATTTAGTCAATAAAATTGATATACCTATCAATTCCTCCAATAAAAGGCGAAGAGTTACGAAGGTGACTAAAGGTTTTTATTGACTAAATAACAGCCCACTCTCGTGGGTGATCCGATCCAAGCAGGAGGAATACCAGCCAGTCGCTCACCTTTATACCTGGCCTGGTGGGTGGAGCCAAGGCGGAGTCGGCAGTGGTCATCCCAGGTATAGCAGTGTGGCAAGAGGCGACCTCGTACCGTGATACAATAGTGGTCAGTGATACAGTTATAACGAACAGTGGTGAACAGTGCTAACGATAGTGAACGTGGTTTACCACACTCGGTCAAGGGCCCTGTCAACCATGGTGGAGGGGAATCTTCCCTTGAGGAAAAAGGAAGACACATCGGAAGTATTAATACGGAAGGTGGCATCATCAGAACAGGTGCAACGGAGACAGAGAAATTGGGAGAATGGAATAGAGTCCTTACAGGAAGTGGGGTGGGAGGAAGTGGAGTCAAGGTAGCTGCGGGGGTCAGTGGGCTTATGTTCGTCGATAGCCTGTCCGCAGAAATGGAGACAGAGAAGTCGAGGAAGGGAAGGGAAGAGTCGGAGATGGATCATGTGAAGGTGAGGGAAGGGTGGAAATTGGAAGCAAAGTGAATGAAATTTTCCAGTTCAGGGCGAGAGCAGGAAACAGCACCAATACAGTCATCAATGTACCAGAAAAAGACGTGAGGGAGAGGACCTGAGTAGGACTGGAACAAAGAATGTTCCACATATCCCACGAAAAGGCAGCCATAGCTAGGACCCATGCGGGTTCCCATAGCAACACCTTTAATTTGGAGGAAGTGAGTGGCGTCAAAGGAGAAGTTGTTCAATGTGAGAACAAGTTCAGCCAGGCAGAGGAGGGTGGTGGTGGATGGTGACTATTTGGGCCTCTGTTCAAGGATGGCCAGGAAGGCTAATGCTTCCGATATGCCTTCCTTTTTCCTCAGTGCAGACCAAACACAGACTGAGTGGCCACATTGCAGAACACTTCCATTCAGTACGCAAGTGTGACCTCGCGCTTCCGGTTGCCTGTCACATTAATTCTTTGCTCCACTCCCACTCTGACCTCTACGTCCTCAGCCTTCTGAACTGTTCCAATGAAGCTCAATGTAAGCTCAAGGAACGGTACCTCATCTTTCGATTAGGCACCTTACAGCCTTCTGGACTCAACATCGAGTTCAACAATTTCAGATAATAACCTCTGCCCCTATTTTTTCAGACGGCAGCTGTTGATGATTCTGCCATTCCCATTTACACCGCTTCTAGACCCATCTTTTGTTTCTTTACTTGTCCCATTACCATCTCCTTTTGCCTGGTACAATCATACCTTTTGTCATTTAATCTCTCCTGCCTTCCACCGTATCCCAGACCTTCCCTTTTGTTCTTTCCTCCCCTCCGCCCTTTCCCTGCCCCTGCACTTGCTTAAAAACCTGTAACTTCTCTAACTTTTTCCATTCCTGGTGAAAAGCCATTGACCTGAAACGTTAGCTCTGTTTCTCTCTCCACAGATGCTGCCTGACCTGCTGAGTATTTCCAGCATTTTCTGTTTTATTTCAGATTTTCAGCATCCACCGTTTTTTGCTTTTTATTACATTAATTATCCATATGTCGTAGAAAGTAATACATTCAAATCAAGATGGTGCATGCACATGATTTTGCTTTAAAAACATTTTAAAATAAAGAATGTGCAAACACTTACAAATCACATCCACAAAGCTTATGCCTAGAAATTCGTGACTGCCACAAAAGCTGCCAGTGCCATCTGTGTCTTCCTCGTCCCTCTCCGAGCAGATGCTGTAAATCTGAAATAAAAGCATAAAATGCTGGAAATACTCAGCAGGTCAGGCAGCATCTCGACCTGAGACGTGAACTCTGTTTCTCTCTCCACGGATGCTACCTGACCTGCTGAGTATTTCCAGCATTTTCTGTCTTCTCAGAGGCCTTCCTTTACCATCCGAAGCCTTGCAAGCATCCAGCAGCACTCCCTGCACACTTAAAAAACTTTTAACATGTATTGTACCAAGTCACTACTTCAATAAAATAAAAAAAAGTCCAGTCCAAATGCTTAAATGCAAACTTACCTGAAAGATGTGTGTGTCCCTTTAAGAGGTGCCGACAGCAATTCTGTCAGTCTGCTCATCACTCGCTTTTCAGAGCGAGCTTAGGACCCAGCGCTGAACTCAGTGCTAAGGTCAAAGTTCGCACAGGTGACATTCAGTCGGCATTGCACGCCAACTGACGTCACCCTCTCTTCATTTACAGCTCCAGGGCCAGCGCTGCTATCAGCAATGCTAAGGCCCTCACCAAAATGGCGGCTAGGGTGGCGGCTGCCATTTTTTGTCACGAGTCTGCGCTAACGGGTGGCGCTAAGGTAAGGAACTTCTCGGCCACAGTCTTCCCAAGAAGGAAGTCCCAAGTCTAAAAGAATTAGGGGAAGATTTTCACCTACAGGTACACTATCCCTTATCCGAAAGCCTTGGGACCAGCTGAGTTTCGGTTTTCGGAATTTTTCGGATTTCAGAAGGTATTATTATAAGACTGGGAAATTTGTATTTAATATAAACTTTGAAAGTTCAGGCTATCTCTTGCGACTGTTCCATGTCTCATTCCCCTTCCTGCTTCTCTGGAAAGCCGGATATCGGCTGACTCCTACTAAGCTGGCCCGCAAATCAAGTCGGGGGTCGGGTGGGGGGGGAGAAAAGAATATCGAACGGGCCGCGGTTCAGGTCGGCGGGGGGTTGCGGGGGGTGGTGGTCGGGGGTCGGGGGGAGAAAAGAATATCGGACGGGCCGCGGTTCGGGTCGGGAGGGGGTCGGGTCGGGTCGGGTGAGGGGGGAGAAAAGAATATTGGACGGGCCGCGGTTCGGTTCAGGTCGGGTCGGGGGGAGAAAAGAATATCGGACGGGCCGCTGCAGCTATTGGACGGGCCGCTGTATTGTTGGGTTCACTCTCCCGGTACCTCCTTCACACTGCCCGGCTCGGCCTGCTGCAATCTCCTATCCAGGAGGGAACTCTGTGACCCTCTGCCCTGCTCAGCGTAAGTCGTGCGCCACTCTGGTCATGTCGTGCACACGACTTATGCTGAACGAAAAAACTTTCGGTTTTTAGAGGTTTTCGGAAGTTCGGATAAAGGATAGTCTACCTGTACTAGTATTGAGTCAGTTCTAAATGGCTAATTACCAGTGCTAATCCCATCAGAATTATTCACAAATCCAGGTGCAGATTTGAGCAGGTGTAGGGAGCACACAAGCAATGGATCAAAAAAATGAATGCAAGTGAAATTTAAAGGGATTGGGACAATTCAAACGAACTGTCACAACAAGAACTCAGAAATTCTGCAAGACTTTAAAAGGCATCTCAACCCATTAGCAACCTTCATCAATGACCTTCCCTCCATCATAAGGTCAGAAGTGGGGCTGTTCGTTGATGATTGTAAAGTCAGTCAGCTCCATTCATAATTCCTCAGATAATGAAGCAGTCCATGCCCGCATGCAGCAAGACCTGGACATCATCCAGGCTTGGTCTGATAAGTGGCAAATAACATTCGTGCCACAAAAATGCCAGGCAATGACCATCTCCAACAAGAGAGAACTTAATCGCCTCCCTTTGACATTCAGTAGCATTACCATTGCCCAAAACCCCCACCATCAACTCAATTGGTCTAGCCACATAAATGCCATTTGATCCAGATATACATACAAGAGCTGAATACTGGAGAAAAGGTGATAGTAGCTGCCCTTGACATCAAAGTAGCATTCAACCAAGTATGGCACCAAGGAACTCTAGCAACTAGGGGTCAAGGGAGAAACCATCCAACGGATGGAGTCATATTTGACACGCAGCAAGATGAGTATGGTTTTCAGACGCCAATCACAGCAGCCATAGGAGATCACTGAAGGAATTGCTCAAAGCTGCATCCTCAGCCCAATCATCTTCAACTGCTTCATCAATGACCTGTTCGCTGATGATTCCACAATGTTCAGCTCCATTCACAACTTGTCCCTGCTAGCCGACAGAAACCTTAGATAACACCCAGACTTGGGCTGACAAGTAGCAGGTAACATATGTGCCATATAAGTGCCAGGCAATGGCCATCACCAACAAGAGAAAGCCCAACCACCTACACTTTACCTTCAATGTTGCTCTGTACAATCTCTTAACAATTATAAAATTAACCAGTATGCTGATAAGCATTTGGGCTCATCTCACAAAGTCTACTTTTTAGAAGATTAGAGAAGTGTACATAGCTGCACGTGTGAGATTATGGTTTCCAGTTCATATAATAAAGGGAGTTTTATTGGCCCCAATATTTACAGGGAGGCGAGGAAGGACATGATTACCATTTTTGGACACCGTTTCCCGATCACAGCCAGCCGGATTGAGAGCCAGGCTGGCTGGCTGTCAGGCGGTTAGGCCTGCAACACCAGGCTGCAGCCGGAGAGAGTAAAGAAGAGAGAGAGGGAGAGATCGTGGGTTGGTGGGGGGGGCCCGGAGAGATCATGGGTTGGGGTGGACTTGGTGAGGAGGCCCATAGAGATCATGGGTAGGAGGTCCGAGACGTCGGAGAGGTAGGTCAGGAGTCGGAAAGTTTGGGGGGTGGATCTGATCACCGGCGGGGGGGATTCGATCACCAGGGAGGTTAACAAGGTAGCTTGGTAGGCCGGGGGAAGCACTCCTGCTCCTCCTGGCCCACAAGCAGTGCTGGAAAGGCACTTACTGTTCTATCCAGCAGTCCTCGCCTCCTTTTAGCTACCTTGTTTCCCGAGGCCTTAAAAGCTCGGCCGGCCAGTGTTAAAGCTGGAACAGAGATAAAATCTTAAGCATGCAGCCTCATTAAAATATTTAAATGAGGTTGGTCGTCCGCCCCCGTCACGCCTATGTTTAAAACGGATGTGGGCAGCTTCGGTTGGGTTGGGGTTTGAAATTTTTTTCATTTTAACTTCCCACATGACCCAAACCCACCCGTTTTTGGTAATTAAAATTACCCCCATTGTTACAGCTCCTGGATCATTCTACAGTCTGACTAGATATTGGCCAGTAAGGGTAAACTCCTGATAATAAGGGCTGCGGGGTTTGCTTAGGGGATCATTGATCATCAATGGGATTATGAGGCCAAATACCAACTGATCTGCTGTAAATTTCCAGCAATCGTTGTTTTTATTTGAGGGAATACATAGAACATTTCCAGTTATCTGTGGACATTAATGTGATAAAACATAAATGGTGTTATTTTTATATTTGTGCTTTAATTTTAGGATAAGGCAACATTTTTAGGAAAAATTCTCCTTTCTTACCAGGACCAAAACTAGAAATGGAACCGGCCCGGAAATGTCAGGATTATTCCCCATATCTAATGTTCGTGTGAAACATGTTTCTTGTTAATCCTGATCTGTTCTTTTCATCAGATAATTTTTCTCTGTCATTGTTTAGAAATGGAAGTTGACCCATACCATGACTGCTGCAGAGACTCTGGTAATGATTTTTACTGCTTTCTTTACCAAACAAGGAGACCCCTGGACTTCTGCTTCGGCTACATTCCTCCACGGATAGGTATTTCATTTTGGGTACATTTTTCCTTTCAACAGAAATTATCCGTCTTTGTTTTCTATCTACCTGACCTTATTGGTTCTATTCTCATAGTAAATTTTTCAAATTAAAATACCATCACAAAGAATGACCTCTTTTCACAATAAAAGAGATTTTCAAAGAGTTCAGAACATGTCCTACTTGATTCCAAATAAGAGTATATGCATATCGCAACTTCATTTTCTTCAATTGTGTGTTTAAGTAGATTATAAGCAAAGTATTCAATCTCAACCACCAGTTGCCAACCTGGTTCAGCCGAGTGGGAAAGCTATGGCGGCTTCCCCACTTAGACTCCAGTTAAAATGCAATCAAGATTCTATTGACTTCATAAGACTTTGATTAGCATTTATTTATGCAGGAGGCTCCTATCTGGGTTCTTCAACCGGCGGCGTAAAAATCAGCGGCAAACGAGCGAGAAATAGAGCCCCTCCATTTTAACAGCTCGCCGACTCCATTCACGCTCAACAAGGAGCGTTAAACTTTCTCCCAATGGTTTCCGTTTTCACTTTAATAAAAACTTTACCAGGTACATTTTTTTTAAAAAATTTACCAGGTTTCTTCTTTGGAGATCCTCACGTGGTGACCCTGGATGATGTAAAATACACCTTCAATGGTCTGGGAGAATTCATCCTATTAAATGTGAAAGATGAAAATGATACACTGACGTTCAGCTTACAGGGACGAACCCTCAGAGCTGGAGAAAATAGAACATCACAGGCAACAAGCTTTGTAGCATTGGCAGCACAAGGATCAAGTGGAACGAAGGTGATTAGTGTTTATAATAAGAGATTCACAATAAACTGTGCACTAAATAATCTACATTACTCTAATGAGACACTAACCTGTTTACATGCCAGCTTGGCCCGATAGTAGCTCTCACGCTTCAGGGTTAGAAGATCATTGGTTCAAGCCCCACTCCAGGATTTTAGCACTTAATCTAAGTTGGCACTTCAGTGCAATACTGTTGGAGCTGCCATCTTTTGGCTGAGACGTTAAACTACCAGGCGTCTGCTGTTCAGATGAACATAAAATGTCCCAAGCCGCTATTTGAAGGACAGGGGAGTCCATCTGATGTCCTGGCCAACATGCATCTCTCAACCAACACCATAAAAAACAGGTTAACTGGTCATTTAGTTCATTGCTGTTTGTGGGACCTTGTGAGAAAATTGGCTGCTAGTTTTGTCTGCGTAACAATAGTGACTACACTTCAAAAGTAATTCATTGGTTGTGAAGCATTTTGAGATGTCCTGAGGAAGTAAAAGGTCTGTCTTTACTGACCCTAAATCTAATCCTTGAATGCAAATGTGACCTTGCCTGCATCACCCACATCCTGAAAACAAAAGAAAACTGAGTGATTCCTAAATCTAGAAGCAATGTTCTATCTTATGCTGTTTAATACAGTAATGTGCATTTCCAATATTTTATGTGGCTACTTTACTTCTGTTGTCCTTAATTCACAACTTACACAGGAATGTGCAGAAACAGTGGAATATACAGGACCAGTAAAGACCATTGCAGTCCATCTGGTCCATCCCAGCTCAGTGGATACCAGTAAGCCGCAGTTGAGGAAATTGTTTTCTGGTTCCTACTTGTTAGAAACACAGTAAAAATAGCAGGAAGAGTTCCTCTTTTTGCTGTTTCTAACAAATTGTAGGTATTTTAGTTCAGAATTAATTTACAAGTTCACTGACAATAGCAAGCACAGGAAATCTTCCTGCTCTGTTCAGAAGTTGACTGACACACAGTGACCAGAATGCATCTTCCCCATTGTCATTTAACTTTATTTTAAATCTAACACTGATATCCCTGACCAGAGGGGCCTTTGATGCTGACACTAGAGTCTAACATTTCTGAGTACATGTTGGCAGCTAGTAACCTTACCTGCCACCAGCGCATATCGCAAAATCACAGGCACATTGCAATTTACTTTCCTGGCCCTCAATCCAGCTCCCGGCAGGTTTGGCCTGGCGGGAGAAGCCATCACTGCTCCCCACTTAGGCATCAGATTAAAATGGTAAATTGAACCACCATGAAGTCATCGGAACCCGACCTGAATATTTAAAGAGACCCATGCCAGCTTGGGGCAGGATCATTTCCATCTGCACGATAAAATTGTATTCAGTCAGATCGATGCGGAGAAGGAGTGGGTAAGTTCCCTGCTCCATTTTAACTGCTCCCCACCCTGCAACCCTGCCTAGTTTCTGCCAGACTTAAAATCAAGGCCTTAGCGGATACTCAGAAAATTTACTCCAGAAGACCAAAGGGGATTTTTTTTTTTATTCTTCAGCACTTGCATGTGCACAAGTTTTACCCACAAGATTTTTTTTTTAAAGCAACAGAATACACATGACTGTATTTGCAAATATTTGGTATCTATCATTGGTTAAGTACAGGCAGTGAAATTATTTTCTTTTTACAGGTTCAGTGGAATCTCATTAATGATGATGAAATAAGTCTCATGGTCGATGGAAATATTGTAAACGTTACAGGTTAGAGTGAATAGTTGAACTTTGCCTTCATTCATTCCTATCTGTGGCAGCCACAAGCCAAGTGCATAAACTTTTAAGAAAGCTATGGTGCTGATCAGAAAAATCAAAACAGATATTTAGTAGAACTAATGGGGTAGACACTCAGTTTCGGCACCGAACGGGCGCGTTGTTGGCGACATGCCCCCAGTGCCTGACCAACGCCCCAGTTGAGAGGCCCAGACCACTTTCAGGTTCGGGCTTCATTTAAATTTTTTCAGCCAGCTGCAGGCACCAAACAGATTGCTGGTTTCTCAAGTCGGAAAATTGGCCACTGTATGGCCTGCTGGTGGAGGGCTGGTGGGGTCGGGTAGGGAAATGCAGATGCTGGTGGAGGGCGGGGGGGGGTGGTGGTGAGGGGGTAGGGGCAAGAATGACATGCAGCAGGCCAGAAGATTTTTATGGGGCCCAGAGGAACACTCTTGCTCATCCTGCCCTCACAAAAATCTTTTTGATGATTACCCCACAAAATGCACCTTTTTGGAGAGGCCTCCAGCAGTCCCATTAAGGATCACCCAGTCAGGCCTCTCAGCACATAAAGAAGTGGGACTGGAATGTGCTGTGCATGCTCCATCCATTTCTCTTTGAAGGATGTAATCAGGGTCGTACAACAGGGATAGGACCCTGGTATGCATATCTAAACAGCCCCCTGTCTGGTTTGGGCCAGAGTGCTGGGCTCCCATTTAAAGACCTGTCTGAAAGTTGATTCAGGTGGGCAAATGGGTGCATAAGACCCCTGACATGAATCTTGTCATTCATGTGGAAATGACTTATGTAATAATACTGGGCGGCCTGCTGGTGGCGCTGTCCAGGGAGAGTATAAATACTCGGGCATGGGCCCAGCTTGCTCAGGACATTCTTTAACAGGAACTAGTGAAGGACACAACTAGATCTCCATGTTGAAAAACAGTTGATTAAAACCTTGTTTAATACTCAGACCAAGTGCCCAGTAGTTTTCTTACGTCAACCCCCACCAGACTTTCAACTGCTGATCGGCTGTTTTTTAGTTAAGAAATGGGAAGCCAGTAATTAAAAGCGTCGCCCAATTTTGTCAGTTGACGCTGCAAAGTTCAAAAAAGCTAAAAGGTGTCTCGGTTGCTGATAATCCCTGCATGTTATTTCACTGTCCATTTATCTATTCACTGTGCTTGTGGATATGTAGATTTTCTGTATTGGTGTAATGAATAATAGTATTATGTCAATTTACAAAGTTCCCATAAAGGGATTAATAGAACTGTGCAACCAATCATTAAATGTTTATGAATACATGCCTAAGATTTTTTTGTTATTAATTAAATTGATGTTCGACTCAATTTATAAGTATAAAAATCTTATTCACACAAAAATGTGATTAATGAATTATTATGGTTTACAGAGCAGAGATCTGATTCTACTCATAGAAAAATGATCTGCAGCACCTTGATATATTGATTACAGTATTTATTGATATTTTTCATTGTCTTTTTTTAAATGCTTTGATATTAAGTGGGATTTGATACAAACAAAATGTATCCCTTATGAAGGCCCTGCTATTAAATTTATTCACAAAACAGTAAATATTTCATTACCTGAGCAGGCCAGTACAACACTAGATAAAATATTAATTAAATGTAATTGTTGTGATCATTCTTCTTTACAGAAAATTCGACCTTTATAAATCAAGTGACCTTACAAAAGACAAGCAACAACGAAACAGTGGCTACTTTTGTTGGTGGAACATCCATTACTGTTTCAGGAAAAAAGGGGGCTTTGACTTTCACTACTTCATTAGATAATTCTTTAAAAAATACAACAGAAGGTCTCTTGGGTGAGTAATGACACCACTTTCAAAAATGTGTCCTTATTACAACTTAAATAATGAGCAGCCTACAAAATAGTCTGATTGTTACATTTCTCAATTCAAAGATTTCTTTCTAGTCTTGTTACAATATAGATCACCTGCCAGTGATCAGAGAGGTGCAGGAACATTTTCCCAGCACTGCTTCCAAATAGAGAATATGATACCTGGTTAGTGAGTGAGCAGAGAACAGTAACAGTGACTATTCCAGCACTACCACTGCATAAGCAACACACACTGAAGGTGATTTTAAATTTTGCGATGGTGTAACAGAGGTGATATTGGATCGGCTGCCCTTTATAGATCCCGGTCGATCCGACATCACCCGTCTTACATCATCGCTGAAAGCTAAAATTGCCCCTATGATGGGTAATTTTAATTTTTATCTCTGGGTGAAAAGCAGGCAATAGCGAATCGGACGCCCGTTTTACACCCTGGCCAATTTTCAAAACTGGGCGGGGTGTAAATCGGGCAGTCGATTTGCTATCGCTCATTCTTCACCTGCCAATAAAAGTTAAAATTATCCCCAATGAATTTTCACCAGCTGCAACAACAGCTAGCTCAACAGCTAATCTCATCTGCAATATTGCCCTAGTCAGGCCTGTACTATGGCGCCTTAAGGGCAAAGTGAATTTATTGTGCAGACAAGTTTAGATTGAAGAAACGACAGTCCAGCAACTCTGTTAATTTGCTTGATTGGACAACCAATGCAGACTAAGGCAGAAATTTTTTAATAATTAGTAACAAATCCACATATCTTGTGCCATTTGATATGGCACATGAACAACCATATATCATACAAATACTTACAATGATATGTAGACACAGAGGGCTGGATTTTCCCTGCGGAGGTGGGATGGCAGCGGGAGAGCTGGTTGGTGGGTTCCGGTCCCACTCCCATCTGCAGCTGCTCTCTGAAAATGATTTTCTGTAGATTGGGCTTGTTGAGCCCGCCCTGCGGGGCTCCTGGCCAATTAACAGGAAGCGGGTCTGATGACGTAATTTGATGACGCGTCATCAACCGGTTTCCTTAAAGGGACCACGGCCATGTTGATTTTGACAGTTGTGCTGTCAGTGTTCTGCAGCATTGAGGTGCTGCAAACACTGACAATGACTGCACAAAGGTGCACGGCTGCACCCAGGCTCACGCATGACTCCCTCCATATTAAAAAATTAGTGCCCCCGTGGCCAAAATTGAATGGTAGCGCCCCAAGAGGGAAGTGGGGCGCTACTGGAAGCACCCCGTCTCCCTCTTGGGGCGCTGTGAGGGAATATCGTGGCACTACATGCTGCAGCACGCGCGCTGTGGTACGTCGCGCCGCGGTACTGCAGGCCTTCCTCCTCTTCTTAAAGGGGAGGAGCCTTGCGCAGCGTGACCCGGGGCCCAGAATTTTTCCCCCTATATGTCTTACAAGTGCAGTAACCAACAGTTTCTGAGCTCTGAAACTGAACAGCTGCAATATGGCATCCTTTATACCACTTCTGCAATGGTCAGGTTATCAGATAAATCAAAGCAGACTCAACTCACGCCAGGGTGAGCAGCAGGTAACCCGTGGGGGAGCACATAAAATGACAAGGTAGGCTCAAAATAGCATTAAATTGACTGTTAACAAGCCATTTAATGATCTAAATTGTCTTCCCCCGCCGCTTGGTGTCAGGTCAGTTCTGCGCAGACAGACCCAACACTTGGGAGACTCGTGTGGAGGCGAGTTTCCTACCTGGTCATCATCACATTGCTAGTTGTGGGAGCGTGCTGTATGCAAATAGGCTGCTGCATTTCCTAGATTACAACAGTGACGGCACTTCAAAAGTACTTCATTGGCTGTAAAGCTCTTTGGAACGGCCTGAGGTCGTGAAAGGTGCTGTGCAAAGTCTTTCTTTTAGTCTCTGAGCCAAATCTCTGGATGAGTTAGAGCTGAGATGCATCAGTTTAAATGCATCTCAAGGTTGGCTCGAGTATTGCTTTACCTTTCCTGTATATTTATCTGTTCTCATTTTGAATAATAGTATAAAGTAATAATTCTAACAGTTCAGAAGCAGAATAAAATGTAGAAATTAGTCCTAGCTTTCCATGTACTACAAGATTATTTCCCATTTCTGTGTCTAGGTGTCTGGAATGATGATAAAACAGATGACTTTAAAGCTGCCAATGGAACATACCTTGACTTTGATGGAACAAATTTGCCCAAAGAAGTTCAGATATTCTTTGATTTTGGCCTGACATGTAAGCACAGCTTTCCCGTAGTTCAAAATATTATTGCTAGGTTATAAGTAATGGATAATCCAGATAACTGGCCCCGCATCTAACTAATTATGTGACAATGACAATGGGCCATAATTTGCGGCCCTTGTGGGTGCGCATGTGCCCGTAGAGGCCGCGCAAGTTCCGGGTTTAGGCATGCGCTGCAAATGCGCGAAAACCCGGAACTTGCAATCTGTCAAGAATTTTCTTGACAGATCCAACACATCCCCAGGAGATGGGTCTCCACGGGTGGAACTTCTGCCCAGCAAATGCCCGTGAAATTCTTAAGCCTGGTAAAAGCAGGCGTAAGGCCTATTTTTACCAGTGTAAGAGTTTTAAAAAACAGAAAGGTAAAATTTTATCGATAATTTAAACATTTAAAAACTTGTGAAATAAGTTAAGTTTATTTTGAGCCCCTTTAAAACCTGTAATTTATTTTTCAAAAAATTAAATTTTTGTTTTAAATATTTAATTGAATGACATTTTAAATATGTGATTTGTTTAAATTTATTTGAAGTGTATAGCTTTTTTTGGGGGGGTATTCCTATTCATACTTATGGGGGTTCCGTACATATGGACCCCCCATAAGTATGAATGGGGATTCCCTTGTCATTCGTTGGGCTGGCCTACGTGATCCCAGGAGCGCTTGCAAACCACCTGCGCCCCTGGGATATGTGGGCCTCTGCCCGTGCATACCCAGAAATGCCCAGAAGCGCGAGTCTCTGTGGATCCCGAGGCGGAAGGTAAGTTCGTAGATATTTTGCCAGTTGGAGGCATCCGCCCGCAGGAAGCCTCCAACCTCAAATTTAGGCCCAACATGATTCTTATTACATTTATCTGTTTGTGTGTGTGTGTGTTTTCAGGGAAAACGACTGTGAACGACAGTGTATTCACATACAACACAACCCCAGGAGAGACTTGGTACACCTATAACAACAACAGTTTTGTACCTAAATTTTATGATGATCTTTTGAAAACCACTGATGAAGAGAAAATCAAAACAGCTAATGAAACTTGCCAAGGAAACGACGACTGTATTTTTGATGTTTTAAGTACAGATGATTTATCTTTTGGAGCAGCAACATTACAAAGTGTGACATCATTCGCAGCACAGAACAGCACAATGAGTATGTATGCACATCTGTTAAATGATGATGTTATTGTTGACACATTCACAATGTTAGATAGAGGATTGCTGATGAGGAATTCTTGGCCCAGATTTTGCTGTAGCAGGGCATCTAACAGTGTCTGCCGTTAGTTAGACTTGCCCTTGCACACTTAGGTTTTTAAAATTTTATGTGTGGCAAGTTGCTGAAAGTGCGAGCTGGTAACAGCACAGTGAGGGAAACAGGGCATCTGGGACCTGAGTGAACAGGGTAAGCAACTTAACCAATCAGATTGAAGGATTATGAAATAAACAGCACAAGGATTGAGAAGGAAGTGTAAACTAGAGTGGGTGAATTCAATGTCAAATCAGGTAGAGAAATAAAGAGTGGGAAAGAAAGAGAGAGAAGAAAGAGACGGAAAGGAAAATTGAAAAACTTTCTTAAATTTGACATTTTTTACATCTCCAACAATAATTAATACCTGAAGGAATGAGACTCCACATTTGTAATAGTTAATTTTCAGTTCCAGAGAGGTTGATTGGCAGTAATTAACACTTATCATGTCATTAAAAGAGTATTTAGACTTGAAATGACAAGACTTAACTTTCTGTGGCAAGTTTAGTTCATATATAGCAACTACAGCAACTTCACGCCATTCAAGTAATTTCCATGGTGAGGCAGACAGTGAGATGCCATTTTTGTGGCGTATCTCAGACAGCAACTTTTGGACATTCGTGTTTAACCGTACATCAGCCCCTCGCCTGCAGTTGCTGTACCATTTACACATAAATTACAATGAGCACCACTGTTATTTTGACAGCAAATTTTGGTCCAATAAATGCAAAGGTGACTGGAAGTAATAGAATGGGGTGGGGTCTATTCAATATCTGTTTTTATGTTAATTACTGATATCACAGAATCACAGAAACCCCACAGTGCAGATAGAGGCCATTTCGGCCCATCGAGCCTGCACCGACACACATCCCACCCGATTCCCCATAACCCCGACACCAACACATATCCCACCCTATCCCCGTAACCCCACGTATTTAATCCCCCTAACACTAAGGGTCAATTTTATCATAACCAATCAACCTAACCCGCACATCTTTGGACTGTGGGAGGAAACCGGAGCACCCGGAGAAAACCCACGCAAACACGGGGAGAATGTGCAAACTCCACACAGACAGTCACCCGAGGCCGGATTCGAACCCGGGTCCTTGGCGCTGTGAGGCAACAGTGCTAACCACTATGTAATATAAAACATGATATTGAAATATTGGTCTGCTTTTTGCTATATCAACTTTATTTTTGTCTATGGTATTGCTAACTTAGATAGTACTTTAAAAGTTTCCACCTCTTAATGTCTTTGAATTTCTAATGTTTGAACAAAAATATATCATGTTTATTTTGTGTACAATACCTTAAATTTGTTTACAAACTGAAAGTGACTTCAGACTGAAGGATTCCAATAACATTAATGTAATATTCACAGATAATTTCCCACCTAATATCACCGGAGATGCAACTATTGAAACTCGTCTTGATAAACCAGTGTTCGTTCTTTTTACTGCAACTGATGTCAATAATGATGAGGTGACATTTTCAGTGTTGACTGATTCTCCAGATATCACAATGACAGGTAAAGTTGGACTACCAATGGTTTTATCAGGTGCATTTACAGCTCTTATCTAATTACTATTTTGACATTCAGTCTGGTAAACTTGTAGTGAGAAATGAGGGAACAAGAAAGACACTAATGCTTTGCCTCAGTTTTCACAGAGGAGTTGGATACTGAGATTGTAGAATTGCCAGAGGTGAGGGTAGAACCAAACTGTGAGGGTTACCATTTGGGGGTGGTAACCAAATTAGCGCATCACATTCAGTGCCTGGGCGGGATTACCACCACAGACGCTAAATTGGGCCTACCGCCCCGGCGAGGAAGTGGAGCGCTATCACGGACGCTCCACTTCCTCTCGGGTGGTGAGTAGGCACAAAGTGCGGTAGCGCCGGAGCGATATCTGGCCACTCCGTGTAGCGCTGATGCATTTCAGCACCCCTCTCCTTCTGCTAAAGGGGAGGGCAGCTGCGCACTCTGCAGGCCGTTTGATGGCCTCCACTAGCCCACCAGGGTGGCGTGGTGCCGTGGCCACAGCCCGGCACCGAGATGCGGTGCTGGATGGCGCGATGGCAGCCATGGTCCACGCCAAGGGCTGCCAAGAGGAGCTGACCTGGAGGTCGGTCAAAATTTAAAATGCTGGCACGGGGCGCAGCCAGACTGCACCTTTAATTAGCACCCCGCCAGCAGTGTGTGGCCTGGCTCGCGAACTGCGAGGCTGTTGGCAACCTCGGGGTGCAGCCAAATTTTGGCCGTGGGGCGCTAAGGGGTCACGGTGGGGCGCTAAGGGGTCACGTCACTTGGCGATGACATCATCGCCAGCGGCACAGCGGCCCGAGGCACTATCGGCGGGGTGCAGCGCTATTGGCTAGTGCCTCGCCGAATTTCTTGGCAGGCACTAACGGCGGACACAAAGAAGGCGAATTTCGTCCCCTTACTATTCAAAGAGAAATATTATTACAGAAATTATTCAAACTAAGGATAGGCAAATCACCAAGACCTGATAGTTTCCCTATTGTTTTCCATATAAAACCTTTTATGAAGTAGTCATTGTTCTCTCCAAAATTCAAATTCCTTCTGCTGGGATCTAATATGTTTGATTATGTATCTGAGTTAACTAAATACCATTGTGGTTGGCCAGTAACCATGACCCTCGATGTAGTCACAGTATAAAAGAGAGGAGGAATAGAGGCAATCAAATTGTATTTACATACACAAGAATTATGAAGCATCTGTGCACTTTCTTGTATCTGGTTGCTTGATTGTCATTATATCATGAATCATGTGGTTAGCAGGGACCACTAATATGGCAAATAGAGTTTTGAAAACTCCAATTAACCCAGCATCCACAGCCTTTTGGGGGAGAGTGTTCCAAATTTCTACCATCATGTGTGTGAAAAAAGTGCTTCCTGATTTCACTCCCAATTGTAAGAAGTCACACAACACCAGGTTATAGTCCAACAGCTTTATTTGAAATCACAAGCTTTCGGAGCGCTGACGAAGGAGCAGCGCTCCGAAAGCTTGTGATTTCAAATAAAGCTGTTGGACTATAACCTGGTGTTGTGTGACTTCTTACATTTGTCCACCCCAGTCCAACACCGGCATCTCCACGCCATCACTCCAAATTGGCCTAGCTCTAATTTTAAGATTATGTCCCCTTGTTCTGGATTCCCCCACCAGAGGAAATAGTTTAGCTGTATCTACACTATCAGACCCCTTTATCATTCTGAACACCTCAATCAGATCATCTGTCAATCACCTGTACTCAAGCCAAGTTTATGTAACCAGTCCTCATAATTTAACCTGCCAATCCCCGGTATCATTCTGAAATGAATTCAGTGGCTTCTCTGCAGAGCCAAACTGGAGGTGATTAATTGGGAGGGAGGCCATCCCAGGGGGAGACCATAGTGGGATCATCAGTGAACGGGAAGATTTATGAATGGGATGATGGTCCTCCTGACCCCACAAAAACATTGGCAAATTTTTTTAAATTATTTTTATGAGCATCCTGCAGCTGGTGCGGCTTCTCAATGCTCAGTTCCAAAATTGCATCAGGGCCTTGAATACAATGTAGTCCATTAATTTGCATATTGGAAATAGGCTCCCATCTTTATTGGGCGGGAGCACTGTTG
Source organism: Somniosus microcephalus (assembly GCF_052327205.1). NCBI lineage: Eukaryota > Metazoa > Chordata > Chondrichthyes > Squaliformes > Somniosidae > Somniosus > Somniosus microcephalus. The sequence continues at coordinate 39,969,683 of NC_140992.1, read as the reverse complement.
CCTGCTCCAAAACTGGGGCAGGCCGGGCAGCAACAGATATGGTGCAGAAACCAGGAATCAGCCCCAGTGGTTTTGACACAATTCAGGAAAAATTTAAAGAAAAAAAATCAGAAGGAGAGAGATAGAGCGAGGTCACAGTTCAGAGAAGTTTAAGGTAGGCAGGGAATTCAATGCATCACGTGTCTGTAAGAGTTAAGTTTCTGAGTACAGAAGCTAAGTTAATTATATTGAGAGAACAGACAGCAGAAGAAAGAACAAAGACTACAATTACAGACAGAGATTCATCATGCCTACATAAGGAAGGAAAGGACTTGCATTTATATAGTGCCTTTCATGACCTCAGTTAAAGTCAGTAAAATGCTTTTGAAGAGTAGACACTGTTATAATATATAGGGAATTATGGCAGCCAATTTGTGTACAGCAAGATTCCACAAACAGCAATGAGATACATGACCACGTAATCTGTTTTAGCGATGTTGGTTGAGGGATAAATATTGGCCAGGACACCAAGAGAACTCCCCTGCTCTTCCTTTTATGGGCCTCGGTTTAACGTCTCATCCAAAAGACAGCACCTCCGACAGTGAAGCATTCCCTCAGTACTGCAGTGAAATGTCAACCTGGATTATTTGCTCATCTCTGGAGTGGGACTTAAACCCATAATTTGCTGACTCAGATGTGAGAATAATACCATTAAGCCAAGGCTACATCCCAGAAACAAGCCCAAACATCCCAGAGGGAGGCAAGACAAATAATCCTGCTGGACCAATTCAGAAGGACAAGATTGCATAAATTGCTGGGATCATTACTAAAGCTGTGAACTTATCAGCAATAAGATGAACTAACTAGGCTTTCAGCTGTACACAGAGTCTGGTTTAAACTAACCTTGCTGACTTTGTGTCCTAGCCAATATATATCCATCACCCAACATCACTGAAATGATTATTTTTGCCATTGTTTTCATTGCTGTTTGTGGGACCTTGCTGTGCACAAATTGGCTGTTGCGTTTCCCTACGTTATAACAGTGATCACAATTCAAATGTACTAAACTGGTTGTAAAGTGCTTTGGGACGTCCTGAGGTCATCAAAGGTGCTATATAAATGCAGGTTATTTTTTTGTTTATGTCAATCCTGGACTATCAACTTGTTATATGGAGAGCCCAGCTGATGCTAAGATACTGTAATGTATTTAAACTGACTTTGTAACCTCAGATATTAATTCATTCAGTTAATAATATCTTCCTCAGTTCCTTATGTACTCTTCTTGTTTAACATTAAGATGTTACTAATTGTATTATCATAAGTGTCTTAATAAAAAAAATTGTTAGCTTGTGATTTCATGGTCTTTGATAACTGTGGCAAGAAGAGGTTAACCCGTTCATTCCATAGCCTATACATATCCTAATTTGGAATGGGGAAGTGGTAGTGTAAATGTTAATATATTCTGAACTAATTGATATAAGAGAGAGTTTGACGAGCCAAAATCACACATCTGGTACCTCCCTGATGGAGGCTGGGGAATTTCCAGACAGTTCTTTGACGAGGATTAAAGGTGACGGGTTTAATGATTTATCTGGGACAGTCCAAGTAATATCCTTTACAAGATTAATTGGTCTACTGATTCTAGTAATCTTATATTGTTCAGATTATTTTTGTCTTTGAGAAGTGGCATTTTGTAATTTGAATAAATATATCAGAATATGAATGCACAGCATTTTTAAAAACCATGCATGAATTCTTCCTTTTATGCCTATAGAAAATGGAAACTTTTCTTGGCATCCAACAAGCTCCACTCCAGTGTTTGCCATAATACAAGCTAATGATTCCAAGGCTGTTTCGGAGTTAGGACTGACACTTACGTTGTGCAACTGCAGCATCAATTCAACTTGTGATTATTCCAGATCAGTTTTAAGCATAGAAAGAAACAATACTGTGTTTAAGGTAAGTTCAATCAAAGGCATGGTTCATAATATACTTTATTTATTTGATTAGAATGGATTGTAACTGAGAGAGAAAGTAGATTCATTGGGAAAGTCCAAAAGTAACTACAGTTTGACTAGTCTATCTTAAAGTGTATGGTGTTCTGCTCTTGTTGGGATAGTTGGGTGCAGTGGTGGTGGTGGGGGGAGGAGATATAATGATCAGAAAAGAAAAGCTCTCCACATAAATCATATGTAATTCTAAAACTCCGTCTGTTCATAATTTAGGTCCCAGCATGTAACTGTACCCCTGCTTACACGGGCGATTACTGCACTGAGGATTTTGATGCTTGTCAAGACAACCAATGTTTCCTGAATGACACTTGCAAAGACCAACCTGCACCATTGGAGAACTACACCTGTGATTCATGTCCAGAAAATTTAAGAGGCGATGGGATCAAATGTTATGGTAAGGAACATCTCCCTTTCCTTCTTGTGTACTTAAAATATGTACACAACAATAAATAGTAAAAAATTAGGGATAACTGAGATAATCATCCCTCAGCAGAAAACTCAATTATAAATAGCTGTTGTATTGATTATTTAAAATTCGGTTGACAGTACACAGGTACATTGACGCTAGAACCTCACCTTGTGGAATGTTCTAAATATTCTATTATTGAATGTACTGTTAATATTTGCTGAATTTGTGAGATATAAAATATTCATTTTCAACGTATGCTCATTCAGGTGGAATTGATATTAAAGCTGGAATTTACAGTGTCCATGTAAGAAAGTCTTTCTTTGATCTTCATGAACGCTGAAATCTTTCTCTTGTCTATTGGTGTACTTTCATATCATTGAATATACTCCAGTTCAAAAGTTTTTCTGCTTCCATTCTCCAGATGCTATTTGTTTTTGTTCAACATTTGGCTTTATAACTGGAGCAAGCAATGTTCTGTACTAAGATCTGTATTCAGTGACCTATTGCAGATCCATAAGTTTAATTTGATTACAATTTGAACAAATGATCTGAAAAAGCCATTTTCTGAGATTTATAAGATTTGCTGAACACTGTCATGTATTTAAACAGAGGGCAACAATGCAAATTATTATGCAGAAGCTATTATTAAATGTTGATAATGTACATTATGTAGGCAATCTATTTAAAGAAGCTTTGTCCTTCTATTACTAGCCCATTAATGGTGATAAAGCAGCACAACTATTCTACTTATGAACCTTGCATACATCAAAATAGAATCAGAAATGAGTTTTAGATGTAATCATTTGCTACGTAGTTTAGTATTAATGGGATAGTAATTCCTCAAGGATATTCATTCACACCTTTTGGTAAATCAGCTCATTCAAAATTTAAAGTGGCACAGTTTAAATGTATGTTTAGTGAAAAAGGTTCATTCTATTACATGCATATATTTATGCCGACCAGTGGATCAACTATGGTGTTGCTCAGTGAGACAGTGGATCTGATTATTCACTGTGAGTGACATCACATGAGATCTACTGTTCTTCTCCCTCCTCACTACTGATTTTTTCTTCTCACCAGCAGGGTTTCTCTTTTCTCCCCTATTTTTGTTCTCTACCAGACAGTGTTATTCTCCATCTCTTCCCCTGCCTAAAAAGGATCTTCTCCCATTCAGCAAGTTCTCTTTTTACTCATAAAGATTCTGCCATCCGGGTCTCACTGCTTGCCTTTTTAAAAATTCATTTATGGGATGTGGGCATCGCTGGCAAGGCCAGCATTTATTGCCCATCCCAAATTGCCCTGGAGAAGGTGGTGGCGAGCCGCCTCCTTGAACCGCTGCAGTCTGTGTGGTGAAGGTGCTCCCAACAGTGCTGTTAGGGAGGGAGTTTCAGGACTTTGACCCAGCGACGATGAAGGATCAGCGATATACTTCTAAGTCAGGATGGTGTGTGACTTGGAGGGGAACTTGGAGGTGGTGGTGTTCCCATACGCCTGCTGCCCATGTCCTTCTAGGTGGAAGAGGTCGCGTGTTTGGGATGTGCTGCCGAAGAAGCCTTGGCGAGTTGCTGCAGTGCATCTTGTAGATGTTACACGCTGCAGCCACAGTACGCCGGTGGTGGAGGGAGTGAATGTTTAAGGTGGTGGATGGGGTGCCAATCAGGCAGGCTGTTTTGTCCTGGATGGTGTCGAGCTGCTTGAGTGTTGTTGGAGCTGCACTCATCCAGGCAAGTGGAGAGTATTCCATCGCACTCCTTACTTGTGCCTTGCAGATGGTGGAAAGGCTTTGGGGAGTCAGGAGGTGAGACACTCACCGCAGAATACCCAGCCTCTGACCTGCTCTTGTTGACACAGTATTTATGTGGCTGGTCCAGTTAAGTTTCTGGTCAATGGTGACCCCCCCCCAGAATGTTGATGGTGGGGGATTCGGCAATGGTAATGCCGTTGAATGTCAAGGGGTGGTGGTTAGACTCTCACTTGTTGGAAATAGTCATTGCCTGGCACTTGTGTGGTGTGAATGTTACCTGCCATTTATCAACCCAAGCCTGAATGTCATCCAGGTCTTGTTGCATGCGGGCATGGATTGCTTCTTTATCTACCCAAGGGAAGTGAGCACAAGAAAAATCTACCCCTGAATATGTCATCAATTTTATTTTAGAGGTATACAGTGCTAGTAGATGAGAAATTGTTCTAGTAATTATTATTTTAGTGGAACTTGATTAGGGAGAAAACTTAAATTGCTGTGAAATGTTTTACATAATATGATTAATAAATAATGAAGGTGGAAAATTGCCAGTTAGAAAGGAAGAAGCTTCAACATATAACAATGTGGAAGGACAAAATTAACAGATACAATGTTACGATGTAGATAACAATCATAAAGGCACAAGGAATTTTGTTATGAAGATATATATGAAATCTCAAAACTCTGTTCCTTGGAATACTTTAAATACTGATATAATTGTCAGTGCCTCCACTTGTGTAAAATCCGCGCCTCAATAATACACGGACTTCGGGAGAACAGTTTAACAGGTACTTTACTGAACAAGAGGCAGCTTGAAACTGAAACTACAGAAGCCTGCTAGGGCCTTTTATACAGGGGTGGTCACTGCCGGTACTGCAGTCTAAGACCAGTTATTCCCTTAAAGGTACATACACAACAATTCCTCCCCTTTTAGATAAACAGTACATAACATTCATTTAACAACTAAATAAGAACTAATTACAATTACAATTTTCTCAGTAATATATACATCAACTGAAATAGTCATTTATAAGTTCAGTCTTTGAGGAGACTTCCTGATCCGGACTGGATAGCGCCTTTCTCGAGTATCCTGTTCTGGCGGTGGAGTCAATTCTGGCTCATTGTCATTGGTTGGTTCGTCAGCTTCCAATACCCCTGCTTCTGAGGTAGACGCAATCTGTACTTCGGGCTCATTACCAGGTGCACATGCTTGTGGTACAGGTTTGGCTTGTTCCTGTGACTCTAGAATCTGGTCAGCATGGCGTCTCACGATGCTCTCTCCAACGTCCACTGTGTACATTAGTGGCCCCTGCTGTGTGCATATCGTGCCTGGCTGCCATTTTTCTGTTCGGTAATCGCGGGCCAAGACTGGTTGCCCTATCTTGAAGCTCCTGGTTGGCTTCTCATTTATGTGCTGGAACTGCTTATCCTCAACACCTCGTCTTATGTTTGGTTTGAGCAAATCCAAGCGACATCTTAGTCTCCAGTTGAAAAACAGTACGGCTGGAGTTTGGTTGGTTACTGCATGTGTCGCATTCCGGTAAGCAAACAGGAAGTTATCCACCTTGTGTTGCAGTGGTATGTCGTCATTATACATTGCCTTTATGGCCTTTTTAAAGGTCTGAACAAACCTCTCAGCCAATCCATTTGTGGCTGGATGATATGGGGCAGATGTGTAATGTTTCACCCCATTATTCTTCAGGAACCTCCGGAAATCCTCAGACACAAACTGTGGGCCATTGTCAGAACAGATCTGTTCTGGCAACCCATTCCTGGTGAAGATGGTCCTTAGGACTGCAATAGTTTTCTCCGTGGTGGTGGAGGACATTTTAATGACCTCTGGCCATTTCGAATGGGCGTCCACAGCGATTAGAAACATTGAGTCCATAAATGGACCAGCGAAATCAATGTGTACCCATTGCCATGGAGATGCGGGCCACTCCCATGGATGTAGCGGGGCCTGTGGTGGAGCATTTTGGACCTTCTGGCATCCTGTGCATCTCTTGGTCGTATCCTCGATTTCTTTATCGATTCCCGGCCACCACACAAACGCCCTGGCTAGGCTCTTCATTTTTACCCCTCCCAGATGACCCTCGTGAAGCTCATTGAGTACTCTATCTCTCAACTTGGGTGGAATTACCACTCGGGATACACACATCAAGGTTCCCCGGCACACTGACAGCTGTTCCCTCCTTGGCGAGAATGCTGGCAACAGTGAGTCGCCATATGCTGGCCATCCCTTCACCGTCAAATCATAGACCCGAGAGAGTGTCGGGTCATTTCGGGTTTCCTTCTCAATACTTGCGTTTGTAACAGGCAAACATTCGACTATGGTCGCATGGAATATCTCCACCGGGTCCACTGCAGGTGCTTCTTCCGCCGTAGGCAACGGTAGGCACGACAGCCCATCAGCGTTTCCATGTTGTTTTGTACCTTTGTACTCTGTCATACTGATGTGCTCCTAGAAAAAGTGAACATCTTTGCAGCCGTTGCGCCGTCATCACCGGAACGCCCTTCTTTGGGTTAAAAATTGAGACCAGGGGTTGATGATCAGTCAGTAGGGTGAATTTCTGCTCGTGCAGATAGTGATTGAACTTCTTCACCCCCCACACCAGGCTGAGGGCCTCCCTGTCAATCTGGGTGTAGTTACGCTCGACTGAGGTTAGCGAGCGCGATGCAAAGGCTATTGGCCTCCCTGCACCGTCACGGAATTTGTGTGACAGCACCGCTCCAATGCCGTAAGGTGACGCATCACATGCCAACCGAATCGGTAGTGTTGGGTTGTAGTGGGCCAATACTTCTTTTGAAGTGATTTGGCATTTACATTCCTGAAAGGCACGCTTACACTCATCACTCCATTTCCATGTTACACCAGTTTGAAGGAGGGCGTTCAGTGGGTGCAGAATTGTAGATAAATTCGGCAAGAACATATGGTAGTACAGGTAGACTATCCTTTATCCGAAAACCTCGGGACCAGCCGTGTTTCGGTTTTCGGAGAATTTTGGATTTCGGAAGGTGGATCGGCGGGGGTCCGCGGGGGGGTCGGCGGGGGGTCGTGCGCACGACCCCCCACCAACCCCCCCCGTGGACCCCCCCGCGGACCCCCGCCGGCCCCGACCCCCGCCGACCCCCCCCCCGCCGACCCCCCCGCGGACCCCCGCCGGCCCCGACCCCCGCGGACCCCCCCCGCGGACCCCCGCCGACCCCGACCCCCGCCGACTTACGGTCGGGGTCGGTGGGGGTCGGGACCGGCGGGGGTCGGCGGGGGGGTCGGCGGGGCGTCGTGCGCACGACTTACACTGACGCTCAGCGTAAGTCGGCGGGGGGTCGGGGTCGGCGGAGGTCCGCGGGGGGGTCGGCGGGGGTCGGGGCCGGCGGGGGTCCGCGGGGGGGTCCGCGGGTGGGTCGGCGGGGGTCGGGGCCGGCGGGGGTCCGCGGGGGGGGTCCGCGGGGGGTCGTGCGCACGACTTACGCTGAACGGTTTTTAGAGGGTTTCGGTTTTCGGAAGTTCGGATAAAGGGTAGTCTACCTGTAGTTCACCAACCCGAGGAACGACCTCAGTTGCGACACATTTTCTGGTGCTGGAGCCTTGACTACAGCCTCAATCTTGTCCGGCGACTTATGCAACCCTTCCTCATCAATCATGTGGCCACAATACGAGATTTGTCTCCTGAAGAACTCGCATTTGGGACGGTTGGCTCGTAGCCCATATTCCTGTAATCTAGTGAGCACCTGTTCAGGTTGGCAAGGTGTTCATTGACATTTTTGCCCGTAACCAGGATGTCGTCCAAATAACACTGGGTCCCCGGGATCCCTTGCAGGACTTGTTCCATTGCCCTCTGCCACATAGCCGGGGCCGATGCTACCCCAAATACCAGTCAATTGTACTGGTAAAGGCCTTTGTGAGTGTTTATCGTGAGGTATTTCCTAAATGCTTCTTCCACCTCCATTTGTAGATACGCTTGAGCCAGGTCAATCTTTGTAAAACGTTTCCCTCCAGACAGTGAGGCGAAAATATCTTCTACCCACAGAAGCGGATACTGTACTGTGTGCAGGACTGGGTTCACAGTCACCTTGAAGTCCCCACAGATGCGAACCTTCCTTGGCTCCCCAGGCGTGCTGCTCAATGCTTTCTTCACTACAGGAACGATGGGTGTGGCCCACTCGCTCCAGTCCACCTTAGACAGCATCCCCGAACGCTCCAGACTCTCCAGTTCAGCTTCCACAGCTGGGCATATCGCGTATGGCACCGGTCTGGCCTTGAAAAATTTTGGGGTTGCGTTATCCTCAATCTTTATGGTTGCCTTTACTCCTTTTAGAGTTCCAAGTCCTTGTTGGAACACCTCTTCCGCGTCAGATAGAATTTGTGACAGACGTCCAGGTGCGACGTCATCATCTTTTTTGTCGGTCACAGTTAGTGCCAGAATGGAATGCCAATCCAATTGTAGTCTTCGGATCCATTCACGTCCCAATAATGGTGGTCCTCCATCTCGTAGTATATACATGTATAGTTTTTGTGTTTCCTTTCCGTTATATTCATCTGGCACCCTTATTATTCCTCTGGGGTAGACCTTTTGCCCCGTGTATGTCTTCAATACAATGGACGTGTCCTTTAAGGGTATGTGTGAGAATAGCCGCTCATAGTCTCGTCGATTCATGACAGTTAGGGCTGATCCTGTGTCCAATTCCATCTTCACTGGGGACCCTGCTATCATGAGGGTGACCCAAATGGTTCGGTGATCTTCTTTTGCGATCACGTTGTGTAATTTTAAACAACTTAGTCGTCTGCTCCCGGAGTCCTTATCACTCTCCTGATCTACTATCTGTCAGTTTCTTTACTTTCCTGTACTGTTCCTTAGTAGTTCTTGTCGTGTTGGTCTTCTTTCCCAACCTGCAGACTCTTGCTATATGTCCCATTTTCCCGCATTGCCTGCATATTTTGTCTTTAAACCAGCAGTCCTTCTGCTCATGGGTTGTTCTGCCGCAGCGATAGCACTTTTCGGCTCCATACGCCATTTCGTTAGCGCTGTATTCTTGTGGTTTCTGTTGTATTTCCGCAGCTCCCCGTGCTGCTGCTTCGTAGGATACTGCCACGCTGAAAGCCTGTTCTGGGGTCAGGTCCTTTTTTGAAAGTAGTCATTTCTGGGTTCCTTCACTCTGGAGCCCGCAGACAAACTTATCCCGTAAGGTGTCTGCCAGTCCTGCTCCGAACTGGCAGTGCTTCGATAACTTGCGTAGTTCCGTAAGATAGTCAGCATTGCTCTCATCTTTGTGCTGGTTTCTTTTATGGAACTTGAATCTTTCTGCTATCAGCAGTGGTGTAGGGCTTAGATGTTCGTGTAAGATATGAACAATCTCCTCAAAACTTTTCTCCATTGGTTTAGCTGGGGTAATTAAATTTCGCAATAGGCCGTACGTACTCGCACCCATCAGATTTAATAATATCGACGCCCTCTTTCCATCAGCCACCTCATTTGCCTTGCAGTACACTTCAATTCTTTCCACATACGTGGTCCAGTCTTCTACCTCATTGTCGAAAGCAGTGATACTGCCACTTTTCGGCATCTTGGGCGATTTAAAATGGCGCCTCCCGCGCTTTTGCTTCTTCCCCAATGGAATAAAATGGCGCCTCCCGCGCTTTTACTTCTTCCCCAACGGGCTAAAATGGCGCCTCCCGCGCTTTTGCTTCTTCCCCTTTCTGCCACGCTGCTCCTAGCGTTCTACGGGGTAATGGCGGCGACCCGCAGCTTCGGCACGTCTCGCTTTCCTTCCCCCCCGTTTAGTTTCTCTCCGCTGTCCTGTTCTCGAGCACCGACCGCGCCCTGTGCGCTCCACCCTCTCTCTTGTTTTCTTTTCCCGGCGACGCTGCGCGGCCCGATTTGTAGAGCCGCTCGATCGAACTTGAGCCCGCCGCAGTCCCGAAGGGTCAACGCGCTACCTGCTACCAGCACGATTCGCTGGAACCACAGTCTCTCCCGTAATTCTCCAAACACCGATGGATTCTTTGGGCGGTTGCCCTCGGTCGACGCCCGTTGCTCAGACTACAACCTTCCAGGACCTTCCTTTCAGGCGAGATCCCCGTGAGATGATGCCACATTGCAGGTGAGTTCGAACTTACTCGTCGCCACTGTAAAGTCCGCGCCTCAATAATACACGGACTTCGGGAGAACAGTTTAACAGGTACTTTACTGAACAAGAGGCAGCTTGAAACTGAAACTACAGAAGCCTGCTAGGGCCTTTTATACAGGGGTGGTCACTGCCGGTACTGCAGTCTAAGACCAGTTATTCCCTTAAAGGTACATACACAACAACTTGAATAGAAATGATCTCTATTTTTGCATTATTCCTGGGAGGGAAGAGGTTGTTTGCAGGTCAGTCTGGTTTTCAAAATAGGCTGCAATTCAACCCATTCTTAAATTGTGGGGAAATGACTCCATTGGATTCTGCTACAACCATAAGGAATTTGCAAAATTACTGTATAATTTAAAAAAATATCACATGTCACATATCACATCAATTCTGCAATGGGGATTGTGCATAGTAGGGATAAACTTCAATGAGTGATTTTGTGGAACTGTAGAAGTTTTGAAGAGAAGGATTGTGAAGTATTCCCCCAATAAAAGAGACTAAAAAAAAAGCTCCATCAAATTGTTGGATTTTTGTTCAGGTGCAAAGCAAGTGTCTCACTTTTGAACAACTGATTTATGTATTTTTGTTTGGCATTCTAGACTTAGATGAGTGCCAAGAAAACAAAGACTCTTGTGAACAGATCTGTACAAATGTGTTTGGAAGTTACAACTGCAGCTGCAACAAGGGTTACACAGTAAACTCATCGAACAGCTCCCTGTGCACTGGTAAGGTTATTGTCCGAACAAAAATAACATTTTGTAGAAGAAAAGAATGGAGAAAGCAAGAAAACCTCACTGTGTTAGTTAAACATCCTGAAATGCTTATCATTCAATTGTGTAGTGTTAGAATTAGTTTTATTCAAATTGCACTGTAGCAGTTACTTCTAAAAACTGCTGTCAATAAAGCTGGTCTGTGATTTGATTGAACCATGAAGATTACGCCATTTATTTTGTTTTTAATCATGGTCTAGTGCAATAAACTCAATGCATGAACCATTTCAGCAAATGGCCAGGGACAGAAAAATTGCACCTTAGGTAGACTGTCAGGCACCCAACAGAAACACATAGAGAAAAATCTACCTTTCCCTCTGTTCGCTTTTTGTAACATATCACACGTTATTTTGCTAGCATTTATGATGTTGTTACAAATAATGAACGGAGGTTGAAATCAGGGTTTTGCCATGTGGGGAAATCACACATCCAAAGCGACAACCATCTTCTCCTCCACAGTGTACCCATTTGTAAATCAATGCACTGTACCAGCAAATATAACTGTTGAAGCCAATAATGTATTCCATTAAAATTGAAATGAGTCTCTTATAAATCCTACATGTGAAAATACCATAGGCAAAAATGGGAAATGTATCCTATACCATGATATATATATCTCACTTCTAATAATGGATATTAGAGAGGAACAGGAGACTATAAAAGTGAACACTGTGATAGTCACTACTTTAATCCTTCTCTTTCAGACATTGATGAATGCAGTAATAATTCTACATGTCCCCAAAATGCAGACTGTATCAATTCAATAGGAAACTACTCATGTGTGTGCAAGACTGGATATGAGGGAGAGCCATACAAGTTCTGTGTTGGTATGATATCATTTCTTTTTCACTATTTAATAAGCAAGCAATAAATCTTATTTAAATATATAAACATTAATTTACAAATATAATAACATTAAAACAAAGTACATGTGAAATGTGTTATCACCACATTTTTTTTACACCATTACCAACAGCATATAATTCTGTCCATTATATAAGAACATACGAATTAGGAGCAGGAGTAGGCCATACGGCCCTTCGAGCCTGCTCCGCCATTCAATAAGATCATGGCTAATCTTCAACCTCCACTCCACTTTCCCGCCCTTAATTCCCCTAGAGTCCAAAAATCTATCTATCTCAGCCTTGAATATACTCAATGATTCCGCATCCACAGCCCTTTGGGGTAGAGAATTCCAAAGATTCACAACCCTTTCAATAAATTTCTCCTCATTTCAGTCTTAAATGGCCGACCCCTTATCCTGAGACTATGCCTCCTTGTTCTAGACCGTCCAGTCAGCCTCTCAGCATCTAGCTTGTCAATCCTCCTCAGAATTTTATATGTTTCAATGAGATCACCTCTCATTCTTCTAAACTCCAGAGATATTAGGCCCAATCTACTCAATCTCTCCTCATAGGACAACCCTCACATCCCAGGGATCAATCTAGTGAACCTTCGTTACACCGCCTCTAAGGCATGTATGTCCTTTCTCAGATAAGGAGACCAAAACTGTGCACAGTACGCCAGGTGTGGTCTCACCAAAGCCCTGTACAATTGTAGTAAGACTTCCTTACTCTTGTACTTCAACCCCCTTGCAATAAAGGCCAACATGCCATTTGCCTTCCTATTTGCTTGCTGTACCTGCATGCTTGCTTTCTGTGTTTCCTGTACGAGTTCACCTAAATCTCTCTGAACACCAACATTTAATAGTTTCTCACCATTTAAAAAAATATTGTTTTTCTTTTCTTCCTACCAAAGTGAATAACCTCACATTTCCCCACACTATACTCTATCTGTAACCTTATTGCCCACTCACTTAAACTGTTTATATCCCTTTGCAGGCTTGTTGTGTCCTCCTCACAGATTACTTTCCCACCTAGCTTTGTATCATCAGCAAACTTGGATACATTGCTCTCGGTCCCTTCATCTAAGTCATTAATATAGATTGTAAATAGCTGAGGCCCCAACCACTGATCCTTGCGGCACCCCACTAGTTACAGCCTACCAACCGCAAAATGATCCGTTTATCCCTACTCTGTTTTCTGTCCATTAACCAATCCTCTATCCATGCTAGTATATTACCCCCAGCCCCTTGAGCCCTTATCTTGCATAGCAACCTTTTATGTGGCACCTTATCGCATGCTTTTTCGAAATCCAAATATACTGCACCCACTGGTTCCCCTTTATCTACCCTGCTAGTTACATCCTCAAAAAACTCAATTAAATTTGTTAAATACGATTTCCCTTTCAAAAAACCATGTTGACTCTGTATAATCATATTTTGATTTTCTAAGTGCCCTGTTACCATTTCCTTAATAATGGATTCCTACATTTTCCTGATGACTGATGTCAGGCAAACTAGCCTGTAGTTCCCGGTTTTCTCTCCCCCTCCTTTCTTGAACAGCAGGGTTACATTTGCATTCTGTTCATCGGAAGCACAAACCATTTCCATTGTACTTTTAGGGTACAATCTATTCTCTCTTAAATGGACAGAGCAATATACTGCCATTGGTTGAGCTGTTTAATTACATTTTTCTCATAATGCAAATACTGTTGCAGGATGTCCTGTCTAAATTCATATTATACTAGTCATTGTGGGTGGCAAATTTAATTTTTTAAATGATTGCTATTTTCACAGCAAAGATAAAAACTAGAAGTTGCTCCTGAGGGACAAGTATTCTGCCTTAATTTGCAACATTCATCACAATCAATTAATATCAATCTTTATAGTCCATAAACTTAGGAATTCTGTCGCTTTCTGTCAAGGGCAGTCACTCTTACCTTACCTCTGGAATTCAGTTCTTGTGTCAGTGTCAAACATACTAGGTCAAGTATAGCATAGGTTAAAAGCAAGCTAAAGTTCTTTCTGCACTATTCCAACAATATAACTTAATCCCAGTTTAGTAGAGAACTCCCTGGTGTATCATCTTGATTTCTGTTTTATGCAGTAGTCATTCTTATGGTATTTCTGAGTAAAACTGACAATTAGTGCCAAATTTTGGACAGTTTATTATTATATCCCTTGAAAACTTGATTAAGCTTGCTGAAGTTCATTTCACTCAAGACACTTTTAACCAGGAAGCTTTTATCCTCTTATCCTGAGCTAAGTCAAACCACGCCTCAGGGATGTTCAAGTTTGTCATACTGATCAATCTCTTCATCGGAAAGAAAGATTTTCATCTTATCACGTCTCCCAAATGTCTCAAAGCACTTCACATACAACAAATTGCTTTGATGTAGTGACTGTTATTTAGGCAAGCATAACAACTACATTTTCCATCACTTAGTTTTTCAATTCTACATTACCGTAATACTGATGAGTTCAATTTATATTTAATTCCACTGCAATCACTTTATCAATTTTTTACATTTTAGTGCGAGATTTCAGTTGTCAACAATATGTTTTCTTATAATTTAGCACAATTTAGCACTGTGCAAACTATTATACTGTAGTACTTTTTGTTAATCTACTTATTCTTTCAGACGTGAATGAATGCCTTGATAGTAATGCCTGTTCGGGGAATAATTCCATCTGTACTAATACTGAGGGCTCTTTCAACTGTACATGTCTAAGCGGCTATGAAGGACCTAACTGCACAGGTGAGGAATATATTTATATACAAGACTGTACCCCTGGAAGAATTGGTCTTGTAAAAACAGTTGTTCACGTTGTCTTCCTGCTCTAAATAAAATCACTAGTTTAGTCACTTTTTATCAAAAGGTATTCATACAAGCAATGATTTAGACATAATGGGATAGATTTTCAACTTGTCACCTGGGCGTAAGACTGGAAATAAAAATCGTGTGGTTCCTATAACAGACAGTTGAAAATCTATCCAATATGTTCTCAGCGGGACAGATAATTTGCCTTTCCTCATGCCTATTCCATGCAACCTGCTCTCTGTCTCGGAGGTTCCTCTATCTGACTCCACCCATGTTTCTCAAGGTTTCTTCCCCTGCTCTATTTATGATAGAAATTATTGTTGGTAATCTTATATGAACCTTAACATGACTGTACCAAAGTTCTCTGTCTGCTATTTTAACAACGTACTTATCCATTTAAAGTAAATGAATTAATGCTTCCTTTAAAATAGTGCACACAAGCATATTAACATTGCAGACAATGGCCCTGAATTTCCGATCGGAGGCTCCCTGCAGGCGGATGCCTCCGATCGGAAAAAAGTCTACGAACTTACCTGTTGGTTCCGTAGATCCCAAGGCTTCCGATCCTGGGCCTCTCCTCTTCGAAATGCGCAGAGGCCCAGGTATCCCAGGGGCGCATGCGGTTCACAAGCGCCCCTGGGATCACGTGGGGCAGGCGAACCAATGGAAGAAGGGAATCCCCCTTCATACTTTTGACAGGTCCGTACGCGCAAAACTGTCAAAAGTGTGAATGGGGATGACTGCAAAAACGCACCAACACACTGAAATAAATAAATAAAAACCATTACATATATAAAATTAATTAAAATGCCATTTAATTAAATATTTTAAACAAAAATTTAATTTTTTGAAAAATAAATTTAAATGTTTTAAAGGGGCTAAAAAATAACTTTACCTTATTGCAAAGGTTTTTTAATGTTTAAATGATTGAAAAAAAATTATTTTTATGTTATTTTAAACTCATATGCTGGTAAGAGCAGGCCTTGCACCTGCTTTTACCAGTTGTAAGAATTTGACAGTCATTCAGCGGGCAGAAGTTGAGCAAAAAGCGTAACTCTCCACCCGCAGAGACACTTCTCCCGGGCAGGTGGATGATCTTGACAGATCACAAGTGCCGGGTTTTAGCCCATGCACTTCGCATACTTGAAACCGGGACTTGCGCGGCCCCTACGGGTGCATACACACCTCGTACACACCCGTGGAGGTCGGAAAATCCAGCCCATTAAAATGCTGCCGGCTGACTTCTCGCCTGGAAGAGGTGAGAATCGGCTGCTGGATGTGGAGATTCCAGCACCAGCACTCAGGTAAGTGTAGGACCAGAGTTCTGGGGGTCACGCGGTACAGAACGTGGGAGAATCCCGGGGCAGAAGAGACCTAAATTTTCGTTGTGAGGCCTGGAGAAGTGCTTACCTTGAATGGCCACTTAGACTTCCGATCCTCTTCTCACTTGACTTTACCTGGCGGGAAAGCCACAACAACTTCCCCACTAAAATCAGAGTTAAAATTGTGGTCGGGTCCCGATGATGTAATTGGACCCTGATCTGTATATTTCAAAAAGGAACCACCTGCTCAGAAGAGTAGGTTCAAGTTGGAGATGACAGGGTCTAGGCGGGATATCAGTGGGTAAGTCACCCAGTTAATTTTAACTGTGTACTGTCCTGGTCTCAGGTGGACAGATTAGGTTAAAAATCAGATCCCAAGTCTCAGAAATACCCCCACTTATTCTGGGTCCATGAGACTTTCCCCTCATGTAGTGAATATCCATGCCCAATATTTCTGAGATTTCCAAGCGCATCTCCGATTGCCCACCACCATCATTTGTGAATCTCCAAGATTTCCCCCTCCTTTCCATTCCATGTTTCCTAAAAACGCTCTGCCTTATAGCTGTCTACAGACTTCCCCTCTGCTCCACTCGTCTTGTCTCTGAAATTTTTCTCACGCTCTCCATGTGTATGAATCCCCCCTCCTGCCACCTTATGTCCCTAAGAACCGTCTCCACCCCATCCTTGTCTTCAAGGTCTCCTCTCTCATTCATGTCTCTGAAGTGCTCTTCCCCTCTCTGATATTTTTGCTTTTCTCCATACGTTTCAAATCCTTCCTAAACATCTCTAGTGTCATTTCTGAGATGGTCTCTGTCACAAGCCATTTGCGCCTGCTAACCCAATTTCAAATCCACCCCTATTCACTTCATGCCTCTTTCTTTTCATTGCCATGATCCCTCTCTCACATTTTCACTGCCATAACATTAGCATTGATGAATTCTGTCTAATCCCATCACTGGCACACACAATGCTGGGATATCCCTCTCCTCACAATACTTCATATAACTGAAAGAGCAAGATCAATATGGGGCCTAAATAGCGACCGTAGAGAGAAAGGCCATATGAGGTAGGACGAATAGGCTGATCAGAATTAACCAGATGATCTTGAAATCCATTACTAATGTGCTTTGGGTTGGTGTCATACTTTTGTTTCATTTTGCAAGCCTTAATATTTTTTAATTTCCTTTTTTAAATGAATACAGATATAGATGAATGCGCACAAAATCGGAGCGATTGTGCCTTGAATTCTGTATGCCTCAATACAGATGGCTCGTACTCGTGCCAGTGTAGTGAAGGATATGAAGGTTCTAACTGCACTGATATTGATGAATGTACCAAACTTCTGGATGACTGTCATAATAATGCTGACTGTCAAAACACACCGAGTTCATTCTCGTGCTCCTGCAGGGGCGGATTCAAAGGAAATGGAACATTTTGTGAAGGTACTGACTGCTTCACCGTATATTTGTTACCATATAGCAGGTTATATTAACAAACCAAATCTTTATTTTAAAGAGGCTAACACATCATTTAAAATAATGGATGACGGAATATTATACCGGTGCGTTCTGAATTAAGTTATCGTGTATTCAAAATCTTTTTATTTAAATGCAACCAACTAGAAATTTGAAACACGACTCTGTTAAGTACAGACCTACCAATCGGGACCCAACATTGTTTTTTTTTCTTAAATGAACTCTATAATGCCCACATAGGGCTAGATTTTTGGGGAGCCGTCAGGCGGGGTTTCAGGCATGTGGGGGGGGGGGGGAAATCCCGAATTTGGGGGTCCTGCCACCATCCCGCCCAAAACCCCACCCCACGTAAGTTTCAGGGGCGGCGGGTACCCGCCCCGCACTGGGACCCGCCGAAACCAGGCGGGAAGGGATTAGTGCCAATTAACTGCCTGTTAACAGGTAGTTAACAGGCAGTTTTTAGCCTAATCCCTATTTTGAGGGGTTTTGTGTGGATTTCCCGACGGCTCCAAACCACGCCAGGTTGGAGCGGCGGGCCGTCGGGTTGAAGGAGTTGGAGGGGTCGCGATGTCGGCGCTCAGGTGAGTGATGGGTGCATGAGTGTAAAGGTAAGTGTGTTTGGTGTGTCTAGAGTGTGTAAAGAACTTTTACTTACCTGTACTTACCTTAACAGCCTTTCTTCCTGTAGCCGTCGGGAGCGCATCACTCAGCCGGTACTTAAAGCTGAACGGCTGCGATCTGTGAAAAGTGACAGCCTTCAGCTTTGAGTGCCGGTGACAGTTCTAACTGAGTCTGTGCAGAATGACTCATATCAGAACTCAGAGTGTCAGTGTTTCACAGCTTCAAACAGCTGTGAGACACTGATATTTCATCTGTCAAGATCTCTTGACAGATGAAATTGCAGTCTGTGACGTCACCTGTTGCCGGGTGGCCCTTAATTGGCCTGCTGAGCCTGCCCAGTGGGCTCAACAAGGTCAACCAAGGGAAAATCGCGCGGATTGGCCGGACGTCGAAGTAGGTGGGTCAAAAACCCGAAAGGGGAAGTCCCGCCTTCTTCCCGACAGGTTCGGCAAAATCTACCCCATAGATACTTCCAAAAAACAATTTTTTCCAATAGGCAAAATATACAGCGGTCTCTTCATAGTGGAAGATAAGAGATTTAAATGCCTAGAGAATTAGGGATAGATTTTCCTTCCATTAGCTTAACTAGACGGAAAATTAGACAGGGTCACTTCTGGGCATGCGCTCCTCCCCACCCGATTTTCCTGTATTCATTGCAGCCAAGCAATCCAATAGCCCCAGGCACAGTATCAGAAACATCTACCCCTGAATCGCCTCAAAGTAGATAGATAATGGATTCAATACGGGTAAAAAAAAAATTTAAGTGTTCTGATATCTGAACCTAACTGAATCTCCTTGTGTTGCAGATATTGATGAGTGTGAAGAGGGCACTGGAAAGTGTCTTTTAAATGAGACCTGTGAAAACACCTTTGGAAATTATACTTGCAATTGCCTTACTGGATATGAAAGGGTAAATGGTTCTTGCCAAGGTAAATAACAAAAAGTCTGTTAATTTGTGTCTTAAATAAACATGTAACATAGGTATCAAAAGTTCTATAAAGAATCTTTGGGGAATTTTTACCTGAAAAAACAGGTGGGTTTGGATCCTTGGGGTAGTTTAATTGTTAAAAATCGGAATCCCGACCTGAACCTGCCTCCAATGAGGCTGGAAGCCTCTTCTTTAACCACCATTTTGTGTTTAACTGTAGCTGGTCGGGTTTTACACACATCGTAAAACCTGGCAGTTACAGCAAGGCGAGGACGGCTAGATTCAGGAGGTAAGTGCCTTTACACCTACCTCCTGGATCCAGGATCTCTGCCTAGCCCACCCCACGCAATCGGAGACCCCCCACGAGGCCTCCAATCACCTTTGCGGACCCCCCCAACCGATGATCCTGAGGCCAGCCACGATCCTCTGGTGGCCGGCTGCAATCATCCTCACCTCACCCTCACCAACCCGCTGCCCCGGAGGCCGCGATTGTCCTCACCCCTACCCCCCCCCCCACCGGCCCTGCAACGTACTCACCTCCCGTCCCCCCCGGTCCTGTGACGGCCATGATCGTCCTCACCTCCCCCTCCCGGTTCCCCAGTGAATGGCACCAGCGCCCACCCAATCCCTCCCTCTCTCCTCTGTGTGGCATTCAGACCTACCTGCCAGCAGCCAGCCAGCCTCTCCATCTGTTAAAGTCGTTCTCCCAGGTTTCCGCCAGCATCAGAATCCCCCACCCCCAACCCACCTTCCCCATGAAAATCCCGTCCTCTATGTAGGACATCATATAGCATGAGTAACAACTGCACCAGTTCTGGAAATATACTGGGACAAAACCTTAACTGGAACTTCCTGTCTTATTGATCTTATATATTCATTTCCTTGGGGTGAATTTTCATTTTTACCGTCGGGCCAGAAAGGGAGGGGAGTGGATCAGCTGCCCAATTTACACACCGCCCGATTTGCATTTTCATTGGGAACAGAAATCCGGTGTGGGACAAATTGGATGGTCGATCTGCTCCCACTTGGCATTAAAATTCACCCCGTTGTATCTAGTATGTAAAGTTATGTGTTTAATATCTTTAAAATTTGATAAATAACAGCGCTAATTTAATACTTGTGTCAGTTACAACCTTTTCAATTTTCCAATTCACAGCTATTGACAGTAGCTTGCATGCTTTGTGTATTTGTCACTTTATAAGGAGCTCTGTTGAGCAATGAGGAACCTTAATTGCTAAGCTAATTGCTATCTCGGAATACATTCTTGTAGCTTTTCCTTTTTACTTTTGTAATTAACACGTCTTGAAAATTTCCATATGGGCTGGTCACTTTTTAAGTGTTTCACCTCACATCCCACGATGCTGAACAAACATAAATATTATATAATCTAAAACTAATCTGACAAACACAAAAGAATAAGTATCAGTGCGTTATTACTGTAATATTATCCTCATACAACTAAGGCTGCTATTTTGCTGCCATTTTCATGTAACTGAAAAGGTGGCAATAAACCTTGGGAGACAGGTCAGTGATCTGCCTCCTAGGTGTAGTAAAGCAAGACATGTGAGACAATCTCCAATAGGTAGCATGGTACTGCGCAGAGTTTGTACTGGGTGTAATATAATTAAAGCCCACAATTTAAACTGCACTTTAAAAGTTCCCACGCAGGAACTTAATGAACTACTTTTCAATGCATTTAATGTTACAAGATGGTTAATACTCCCAGCTACTTATTTCTAACAAAAATTCGTCACCTGGGGGCAAAGCTCTGCATGTTTTCAAGCATACAGGCACAGATGCCTCTTCTTGCAATTGCCATTGGCAATGTAACTCGGGTCTGACAGCTGAATATAACATTCTACACATAGCAGGTAGAGACTAGTGTCTGCAATAAAACTGAACTAAATTAAAGCACAATTTTCAAAATTCCTCTGTGCTCTATTTTCCCTATCATACTTCTGATAACATTCTCCAAAGTGAGAGAGCAGCATGTCACCATTACCAGTGTTTTGGGGTTTTTATGCTAGTTATTCTCCTTGAGTTCAGCATCACTGACTACTCCTGCAAGCAGATCTCATGCCCTCTACGAACCAGAATGTGCCTTTGCATGCTCAATATTTAGGCAAGTCTAGTGGGCTTCAGTTATTGAACCGAAAACCCCTGTCATTGCATTCCGGCTTCCTGGAATATATCACGTGCTACACTTGACCATCTTGACTTCAGAAGGCAGACGATTAAAAACAATTTACTCAGACTATGGCTTAGCCTATTAACTACCAGACAAGTATATTAAATATTAA
Source organism: Somniosus microcephalus (assembly GCF_052327205.1). NCBI lineage: Eukaryota > Metazoa > Chordata > Chondrichthyes > Squaliformes > Somniosidae > Somniosus > Somniosus microcephalus. Next base: position 39,948,334 of record NC_140992.1, on the reverse strand, counting down.
ACAGGTAAAAAATGTTACTAAAATAAAAACAATAGATTTACTGTAAATACAGTAAATACATTCTCCTTGGGATGCAAAAAACAACAAAAGCTCTTTCTCGGCATTAACTGACAACATAAACAAATCCATTGGGCTGGATTTTACTCACCGACACGCGTTGGGGGTGGGACTGCTGCCTTCCGGGTTCTAGTCCCACCTCCAGAGACGTCCGACGCATGGATGCTATTTTCACCCGATTGGCATTGTTAAGCCCACCCTGCGGTTGATGACGCTTCATCTGCCGGTTTTCTTAAAGGCACATGAACCATAAATATTTGACAGATGATTTGATAGTGTTTGACAACATTGAGGTGCTGTCATACACTGACAATCACTGTACACAAGTGAGCCCTTGCACCCAGGCTCTCCAATGACTCTCTCCTTAGGATGAAACAGATGGCAGCTGCAGGTGAGGGTACAGAAGTGATCTGTCACTTCTCCCATTGAGGTGAGGCCACACAATCACTTCATAGCTTGTTACCTACAGAAAAATCTAATCACATTAAAAATGACTTTCCCAACATTTCCTTACCTCTGATACTCACCAGTGTCCCATTGCATGCTTCACACCACTTCTGCAGCTGTCATCTATACACCAACATAACAACAGACCCACAGCACGCCTCACTTACCCTGGCAGGGTTCCCCGACGTCGGGAAGCCCGCAGCAGAAGTCAAAAAATTGGAAAAAGCCTCTTAACTGCCTGTTAACTGGCAGCTAAGTGGCTATAATCCTCTTCCCGCCGCTAGGAGTCGGGTCCCTGCGCAAATCGGGGACCCGACCCCCGGGAAGATTGGTAGGAGGCTGGTTGGGAGTGGGTTCGGGACCCGCTCCCTTTTTTTTGACATTCCCAGCAAGCCCGCCTCCTCAGGGCTGGTAAAATCCAGTCCATTAACTCTGCCATGGCTGTGCACCAGCTGCCCCTGATCACTGACCACTGCAATCATTGACCTGCCCTTATCTCTGCTGGCTTCAGACAGACAGTTGTCTTGGTGCAATATAGCGCACAATATAGCTTCCCAATTCCTTTGAAGCAATAGTAGAACAAAGAACATTTTAGTAGTCAGCAATTCACAAGTTTCCTATACCACGCATATTTGCTGGTCAAAGAACGCTCCAGCACCATTTTAACCTCAACACCTATAATTGTTGGAAATCCACTTATCCAGCTATCAGGAATACTGCTGGGAAGGATGATAGCAATGGCTCTGCACTCAACAGACATTTGCATGTTAAATCACTTTTGGTTTCACAGGAACAGCTAATTTTACCCCGGTAGTTGATTTTAACAGTGTGTAACTCTGATCAGCAAGAGAGAATCCAATAAATAATCCATCGTAGACAAAAACGCTTTATTTTTGTCCTAACCAGCATAAATTCAAATCTCCCTCTACCTGGGGGGCATTACTCAAGCGCCAGTAATGAGACTGCTGTTTGTGTAGTTAAAGTGGAGTCAATGGCACGAGATGGAGGGGGTAAAAAATTAAATTGCAAAGTTCATAATACGTGCTGTAGTTAGCATAGGGAAAATTGACAATTGATTAATAACGCTCTATTCCAATCTAGCCCTGTTTGTTTTCGATTATTCAACCAGCTACGAAAAAATAGCAAACTTCTTGCACAATTATCTTGTTTTATAATTTCAGATATTGATGAATGCCAAAACATAGTGCATTGTTCCAAGAAAGGGCAACGCTGTGTTAATACTGAAGCCTCTTTTAAATGTGAATGCAAGAATGGATTTGTGAATATCAATGGAACATGCAGAGGTAAATACAGATTTTAAAATAGTTTCACCTGATATCATTAACAATCAGCAACATGTGATAAATAACATGTTGGGATTAATTTTCCTCAGGCCTGTTACACCAGTGTAAATGAATTTTGAGCCACTGGCGATGGTTCTAAACTTATTACAACTGTTAATGTGTTAAAGTTATGCACAAAGCCATAGGGCTGGATTTTGTCAATGGGGAGCTTTTGGAGGCGGGACTCCCACTTGTTGGATTTTAGTCCCACACTTCAGGGCTCAAAATAGGGATTAGCCAAAAAACTGCCTGTTAACTACCTGTTAACAGGCAGTTAATTGGCATTAATCCTCTTCCTGCCTCGATGGGACCCGGCGCGGGTCAGCTACCCGCCTCCTGGCAAGATGGTATGGGGGCAGGTTGGGCACCCGCCCCCAAATTCTGCCATTTTCCCGGCAGACCCGCCTCCAAACCTGCCTCCCCAGGGCTGGCAAAATCCAGCCCATAATGTTTCTTTGCACAATTCACAACAGGGCAGTTTTAATTTAACAGATAATTGCTGGTGCAGAAATTATTTCAGTTATTTAAAAAAATTTAATAAAGTCACATAAGTTGCTCCTTTTTATGACCCAGTCACTATATAAGATTTTGTGGATACCCATTTACTAATATTAGAAAATGTACTCTGCAGATATAGATGAATGCCTTAATGAAGAAAATAATAACTGCTCCAAAAGTCAAGGTCTCTGTGCTAACCTGGAGGGTTCATATACCTGTCAGTGTAAGGCTGGATATTCTGGAGATGGTATTACTTGCAATGGTAAGCATAAAATCACCCAAATATATGTTTTTGTGTTATTCTTTACAAAAGTTCTGGGCCTAGAAATTCGGTGGGCTTTGCGCCCAGTTACAGTCCAAAGAGGGCTTCTGCGCCAGTAGGGGTGGTAGCGCTGATTTTGAGGGCCGCGGTAATGGCGGCGGTAGCCGGTAGCACTGCGCCGGCACCGATGACGTCATCAGTGTGCGCAGTGCCCCGGTTCCGCCCCGCTACCGCCCCGACCCCCATCTTCAGTAGCGGCCGCCTCGTCCGTGGCGGCCGCTAACAACATCGGGAGACCGGGTCCTTACTGCAGCCTTAGCGGGGCGCTTTAAGGTGGAGGTGCGGCCGGCCGCTTTTTCGGCGGCCGCCTGCCCGCACCTCCTTCCCCGGCCTCCTCCACCCACCCCCCCCCGCGGCATTGCCGGCTGGTTTCCGTGGAGCCCGGCACTTCTCCGTTGTGCCGGGCTCTTTTGCCGGCACTCGCGATCGGGGCTCCGGCCGTTGCAGGCACCTCCTCCTTAAGAGAAGGAGGAGGCCTGCAGTACAGCAGCCTGCCGCACCGCATCGGGTGGCGCAGCGGCACCGGGAGTGCTGAAATTCACTTTCAGCGCCCCAAGCGGGGGCGGGCACACCCTGGAACAGCGCCCGGTTCCACTTTGGGGCGCTAAAAGTAAATATGGGACGGGCGCAACTGGCTCCGCGGCCAGCGCAAAATTTTCGGCGCAAACGAGCTGGCGGGGCTATACCAAATTTCTAGGCCCTGGTTCCTAGAAAGCAGGTGGAAACCAGGTCTAAACTCAAAAAAATATCGATTCTACCTTATCTCCATTGACAATTACCCAAGACAAGCAATGAAATAAGTCAGTTTCCAAGCAATGTAACACAACATCCATCGTGAGGATGGACACTCTTTAGATTTAGTCCACTGGCATCAAGATGTATGAAAATATAGGCATGGTGGCAATTTATCACACACAAATCTTCAAAAAGTTAGAGCTCTGAAAATTTCAGCCAGTGTCTCAGGAGTAACAAATGCAGAAGCACCATGAATGTAGCACTGTAAAAGCCATGTGTAACCATCGATCATCCTTAATTCTCCTGGAATAAATAACAATGTTATATTTCTGCATTATTCCATCAGAAGTGAATGAGTGTCTCGGTAGTAATGTCTGTTCAGGGAAAAACAATTCCATGTGCGTCAATACTGAGGGCTCTTTCAACTGTACATGTCTAAGGGGATATGAAGGACTCACCTGCACAGGTGAGGAATATAATTATATACTGGACTGCGTCCTTGGAAGAATTGGTCTTATAACAGCTGTTGTTCACATTTGACTTTCCACTCTCTATGACATTTTGCCTTCACTCATGTTATTGCAGCAACATTCAGACCATATTGGTCTCATTGATGCATTAATATAGGTGTTAATCCATTTAGAATAAATGGTCAATGGTTCCTTTAACAGAGTGGGAAAAGGAATTTAACATAAGTGCATTAAGCATAAGTACAATAACATTACAACAATAATATCTCCCTTATATCTAAGATACTGGCCCCGATATTCCTCTCTATAGTGCCTGGAGAACATCTGTTACATTGGGTCTCTGCCCCGATTATGCTTTATGGGATTTTTGGGGCCACCCCATAAAGAAAGTGCAGGGCCTGGCTCAGCAATAACTGGAGGTGCAGCATTGCAATGTAAATGAGGCAGGAGGGGGTGTTCCCGGGCCTGCTGCCTCAATTTTCTCCTAATATTATCAAGGGCACCCACTTCCAAAGGCACCTTTGATCATTGTCTGTGTCTGAACAAATAGAAGATAAAAAGAGAGAGAGAGAGAGAAAGGTTTGAAAAGCAGGAAGGCTGTGAGGACAGTCAGGTTTGCTAAAGAGAATGCTGTGAGGACTTTTGCGCCAGCTAAAAAAGTAATAATTGCTGGAGGACCAGTTAGAAGATATTCTTTTAAGTCTAGTAAGATGATCTATTGATGTAGGGAACCATGGAATGTTCTTTACTTTATATCACTACACAAAGATAACTTGTATTGATTGAGCCAAGTGAATATTATCATAACAATTCCCTCATGTAAAATAAAGCAGCTTAATGGTTTGGATACAGTTCTCTGCGGCCAAGAGCGGGAGTCCAGACGGCTGTATTGCCTGCCCAGTGCCAGGGTTCGGGACATCTGCTCTGGGCTGGAGAGGAACTTTCAGTGGGAGGGGGAGGAGCTAGTAGTCGTGGTCCATGTAGGTACCAACGACATAGATAGAACTAGGAAAGAGGTTCTGCTGAGAGAGTATGAGCAACTAGGGGCTAAATTAAAAAGCAGAACCTCAAGGGTACCTGAGCCACGAGCAAATTGGTATAGGGTAAATAAAATTAGAGAGATGAATGCGTGGCTCAAAGACTGGTGTGGGAGAAATGGGTTTCAATTCCTGGGGCACTGGCACCAGTACTGGTGAAAGTGGGATCTGTATTGTTGGGACAGTCTTCACCTGAACCGTGCTGCAACCAGTGTTCTGGTGAGTCGTATAACTAGGGCGGTAGAGAGGGCTTTAAACTAAATATTGGGGGCATGGGATCAAATTTGGGAAGATGTGGTAATTCAAAGATTAGAGACAAAGCAATAGAGAAAGGTATTAATATGGGAAATGATAAACAGACCGTGACAGGAAGGGATAGAGAGTACAAATCTAAGAGTAAATCAACAGATAAGGCTAGATGTTACAAAAATAATAAAAGGACAAAACTAAAGGCTCTGCATCTGAATGCACATAGCATTCAAAACAAAACAGATGAACTGATAGCGCAAATAGAAATACATAAATATGATCTGATAGCCATTACAGAAACATGGCTGCAGGATGACATAGATTGGGACCTGAATATTGAAGGGTACATGACATTTAGGAAGGATAGAAAGGTGGAGGGGGTGGCTCTGTTAATTAATGATGGTATTAGCACAATAGAGGGGGATGACCTAAGTTCAGGAAACCAGGATGTAGAAGCGGTTTGGGTAGAGATGAGAAATAATAAAGGCAAGAAGTCACTTGTGTGAGTGGTGTGCAGGCCCCCTAACAGTAACCACATGGTAGGATGGAGTATAAAGGAAGAAATAATGGGAGCTTGTCAGAAGGGTACGGCAATAATCATGGGGGATTTTAATCTGCATATAGACTGGAAAAATCAGATGGGCAAAGGTAATATAGATGAGGAGTTCATAGAATGTTTTTGGGATAGTTTCTTACAACAGCACATTCTGGAGCCAACCAGAGAGAAGGCTATATTAGACCTGGTATTGTGCAACGAGATAGGATTAATTAATTACCTCATAGTGAAGGTGCCCCTAGGTAGCAGCGATCATAATATGATTGAATTTTACATTCAGTTTGAGAGAGAGAAGAGTGGGTCCAACACTAGTATTTTAAACTTAAATAAGGGCAATTATGAGGTCATGAAAGCAGAGCTAGCTAAAGTGAACTGGCAAATTAGGTTAAGGGATAGGTCAACAGAGTTGCAGTGGCAGACATTTAAGGGGATATTTTAAAATACACAGAATATATACATTCCAACAAGAAAGAAAAATTCCAAGGGGAGGACCCACTATCCATGGTTAACTAAAAAGTTAAAGATTGTATTAAACTTAAAGAAAAAGCACATAATTGTACAAAGATGGGTGGCAGGTCAGAAGATTGGACAGAATATAAAAAATAGCAAAGAATGACTAAAAGATTAATAAGGAGAGAAAATTTAGAGTACAAGAGAAAGCTAGCTAGAAATATAAAAACAGATAGAGCTCTATGGATATTTTAAAAAGAAAAGAGTTAACGAAGTGAGCGTTGGTCCTATAAAAAGTGAGTCTGGGGAACTAATAATGGAAAATAAGGAGATGGTGGTTGAATTGAACAGGTATTTTGCATCGGTCTTCACAATAGAGGGTACAAGTAACATCCCAGAAATAGCTGTAAATCAGGAAATGGAAGGGAGGGAGGAACTCAAGAAAATTATAATCACCAGGGAAGTGGTACTGAGCAAATTGTTGGAGCTGCGGGCTGACAAGTCTCCGGGTCCTGATGGACTCCATCCTAGGGTCTTAAAAGAAGTGGCTAGTGAGATAGTTGATGCGTTGGTTTTAATTTTCCAAAATTCCCTAATTTTGGGGAAGGTTCCATTAGATTGGAAAATAGCGAATGTAACTCCTTTATTCAAAAAGGGAGGGAGACGGAAAGCAGGAAACTACAGCCAGTTAGCTTAACATCTGTCACAGGGAAGATGTTAGAAGCTATTATTAAAGACGTTATAGCAGGGCACTTAGAAAAGTTCAATGTAATCAGGCAGAGTCAACATGGTTTTGTGCAAGTGAAATCATGTTCAAGCAATTTATTGGAGTTCTTTGAGGAAGTAACATTTGCTGTGGATAAAGGGGAACCGGTGGATGTACTGTACTTAGATTTCCAGAAGGCATTTGATAAGGTGCCACATCAAAGGTTATTGCGGAAAATAAAAGCTCATGGTGTAGGGGGTAACATATTGGAATGGATAGAAGATTGTAAGCGGTTTTTGATCCTAGCCCAATTGCTAGACGGACGGTTCGAATCGCCCCCGCCTTACGAAAGTTCTATACCCGGGAATTATTATTCAGAGTGTAAATGAAATAAGTCATGGACAGGAAAGCTTTGGTGAAAAATCAAACTTGTATTTATTTGGTCTAACATACACTGGCTAAAACATGCACTACTAAATGAAATCACTATCCCTGTGGAGAATAAAATCCAGATTACAATCAACATACATACAGTACAAAACTGGGGACTATAACAAGCAGTAATTCCCTTGTTGCTATGGTGGACTCTAATTCCACCCCTACCAACAAATTACCCAGTCGCATAAATCCCTTCACCTGGCTGAACCAAATGAAGCTCCCACCCTCGGAATAGCCCAAAAGCTTCACTTCTGAGAAACTATGCTTACCCTCACACGTGGTCGGTTTCGATCACTGCTCGTTAGCTTCTCTGGTACTTCTTGTTAGTTCGATCTTGTAGGAGCAGGGAGCGAGAGAGAGAGAGAGAGAATGGTGGAAAAGAAACTATCTTTATTAGTAGTCTGCCTATCTTTTCCTGCCAATCTTTAAAATACATTTGCTTCTGAGCACTCCGGTGCTTAATCTGTGATGAGTCATCCTCGGACCCATGCGTATTGGGTTAATGGCCCTAAGTCTGAGACATATCTTTCGGTCTTTGTGTTGGGAAAAAAACTGGCTCCCTTTTGGCTGGGTGAGGCCAGTGGGTTCATTGTTCTGCTTCTCTTCTGAGATGGAGGTGAGAAGTGCTTTGCATATTAGAGTGGTTTTTCTAATCAAGTTCAATGGCCCCCTTTTTTCCAGGACTGTCGGGCGAACCCATACATTCTGGATGATGGACAGTCCTTTTGTCATATTTTGTAGTATATACATCTGTGATGATGTTTTTCTGATATGACTATTTTTATTTCCTAATTATGCTGTTTATGAAAATATCCCCTCAGAAATAAGTGTAATTATTCAATCAATGTTTTTTGATTTTTTTTGATAAATGATTGACTGATGCTTGCTCCAAACCATTAAGCTGCTTTATTTTACATGAGGGAATAGTTATGATAATATTCACTTGGGTTGATCAATACAAGTTATCTTTGTGTAGTGATATAAAGTAAAGAACATCCCATGCTTCGCATCATCAATGGATCATCTTACTCGAATTTATCAAAGTCTTCTAACTGGTCCTCCAGCAATTGTTACTTTTTCAGCTGGCGCAAAATTGTCACATCTCTTTATCAGTCAACTCCTCAAATGTTAGTAGGACATTTCTATTCTCATTTACATATTTTCTTACAATTTGCTACCACAAACACAGAACTGTACAATACAATTCCAACCATAGATCATCCCCAATTCTCCTGGAATGAATAACAATAAGAGACCTGGGTGTTCTTGTGCACCAGTCGCTGAAGGTAAGCATGCAGGTGCAGCAGGCGGTTAAGAAGGCAAATGGAATGTTGGCCTTCGTAGCAAGAGGGTTCGAGTACAGGAACAAGGATGTCTTGCTACAGTTGTACAGGGCCTTGGTGAGACTGCACCTTGTGTGCAGTTTTGGTCGCCTTATCTGAGGAAGGATGTTCTTGCCATGGAAGGAGTTCAGCGAAGATTCACCAGGCTGATACCTGGGATGGCAGGAATGACGTATGAGGAGAGATTGTGTCGATTGGGCTTATACTCACTGGAGTTTAGAAGATTGAGAGGGAATCTCATCGAAACCTATAAAATTCTGTCAGGCCTGGACAGACTAGATGCTGGAAGGATGTTCCCGATGGTCGGGGAGTCCAGAACCAGGGTCATAGTCTAAGGATAAGGGGTAGGACATTTAGGACTGAAATGAGGAGGAATTTCTTCACCCAGAGAGTGGTGAACCTGTGGAATTCTCTGCCACAGAGGGCGGTGGAGGCCAGTTCATTAAATATATTCAAGAAAGAGTTGGATATATTTCTTAAGGCTGAAGGGATCAAGGGATATGGGGAGAAGGCAGGGACAGGGTACTGAATTTGAATGCTCAGCCATGATCTCATTGAATGGCGGAGCAGGCTCGAAGGGCCGAATGGCCTACTCCTGCTCCTATCTTCTATGTTTCTATGTTTATAACTGGAGCAAGCAATGTTCTGTACTATGATCTGTATTCAGTGACCAATTGCAGATCCATAAGTTTAATTTGATTACAATTTGAACAAATGATCTGAAAAAGCCATTTTCTGAGATTTATAAGATTTGCTGAACACTGTCATGCATTTAAACAGAGGGCAACAATGCAAATTATTATGCAGAAGCTATTATTAAATGTTGATAATGTACATTATGTAGGAAATCGATTTAAAGAAGCTTTGTCCTTCTATTACTAGCCCATTAATGGTGATAAAGCAGCACAACTATTCTACATATGAACCTTGCATACATCAAAATAGAATCAGAAATGAGTTTTAGATGTAATCATTTGCTACAGTTTAGTATTAATGGGATATTAATTCCTCAAGGATATTCATTCTCACCTTTTGGTAAATCAGCTCATTCAAAATTTAAAGTGGCACAGTTTAAATGTATGTTTAGTGAAAAAGGTTCATTCTATTACATGCATATATTTATGCCGACCAGTGGATCAACTATGGTGTTGCTCAAAGACCGCATGGATGAACTACAGAATTTGTTCATCCCAGTTTGGCATAAAAATAAAACAAAAAAGGTGACTCAACCGTGGCTAACGAGGGAAATTAGGGATAGCATAAGAGCCAAGGAGAGGACATATAAATTGGCCAGAAAAAGCAGTAATCTGGAGGATTGGGAGCAGTTTAGGATTCAACAAAGGAGGACAAAGGGATTAATTAAGAAAGGGAAAATAGAATATGAGAGTAAGCTTTCAGGGAACATAAAAACTGACTGTAAAAGCTTTTATAGATATGTGAAGAGAAAAAGATTGGTGAAGTCAAGCGTAGGTCCCTTGCAGTCAGAATCAGGGGAATTTATAATGGGGAACAAAGAAATGGCAGACCAATTAAATACATATTTTGGTTCTGCCTTCACAAAGGAGGACACAAATAACCTCCCAGAAATGTTGGGGAACATAGGGTCTGATGAAAGGGAGGAACTGAAAGAAATCAGTATTTGTAGGGAAATGGTGTTAGGGAAATTGATGGGATTGAAGGCCAATAAATCCCCAGGGCCTGATGATCTACATCCTAGGGTACTTAAGGAAGTGGCCCTAGAAATATTAATGCATTGCTGATCATCTTCCAACATTTGATGGAATCTGGAACAGTACCTATGAATTTGAGGGTAGCTAATGTTACCCCACTATTCAAAAAAGGTGGTAGAGAGAAAACGGGGAATTACAGAATGGTAAGCCTTACTAGGGAAAATGCTAGAGTCCATTATAAAAGATGTAATAGCAGAGCACTTGGAAAACAGTGACAGGATCGGACAAAGTCAACATGGATTTACAAAAGGTAAATCGTGCTTGACTAATCTACTGGAATTTTTTAAGGATGTAACTAGTAAAATAGATAAGGGAGAACCAGTGGATGTGGTGTATTTGGACTTTCAGAAGGCTTTCGATAAGGTCCCACATAAGAGACTAGCGTGTAAAGTTAAGGCACATGGGATTGGGGGCAAGGTATTGACTTGGATAGAGAACTGGTTAGCAGATAGAAAGCAAAGAGTTGGAATAAACGGGTCTTTTTCCGAGTGGCAGGCAGTGACTAGTAGGGTACCGCAGGGATCGGTCCTTGGACCCCAGCTATTCACAATATATATTCATCATGATCTAGACAAGGGAACTAGATGTAATATCTCCAAATTTACAGATGACACAAAGCTGGGTGGGCGTGTGTGCTGTGAGGAGGATGCCGAGAAATTACAGGATGATTTGGACAGGTTGGGTGATTGGGCAGAAGCATGGCAGATGCAATATAACGTGGATAAATGTGAGGTTATCCACTTTGGTGTCAAAAACAGGAAGGCAGATTATTATCTGAATGGCAATAGATTGGGAGAAGGGGAAGTGCAACAAGACCTGGGTGTCCTTGTGCACCAGTCGCTGAAGGTAAGCATGCAGGTGCAGCAGGCAGTTAAGAAGGCAGATGGTATGTTGGCCTTCATAGCGAGAGGGTTTGAGTACAGGAACAAGGATGTCTTTCTGCAGTTGTACAGGGCCTTGGTGAGACCACATCTTGAGTATTGTGTGCAGTTTTGGTCGCCTTATCTGAGGAAGGATATTTTTGCCATGGAAGGAGTTCAGCGAAGATTCACCAGGCTGATACCTGGGATGGCAGGAATGACGTATGAGGAGAGATTGGGTCAATTGGGCTTGTACTCGCTGGAGTTTAGAAGAATGAGAGGGGATCTCATTGAAACTTATAAAATTCTGGCAGGACTGGACAGGCTAGATGCAGGGAGGATGTTCCCGATGGTCGGGGAATCCAGAACCAGGGGTCACAGTCTAAGGATAAGGGGTAGGCCTTTTAGGACAGAAATGAGGAGGAATTTCTTCACCCAGAGAGTGGTGAACCTGTGGAATTCTCTACCACAGAAGGCAGTAGAGGCCAATTCATTAAATATATTCAAGAAGGAGTTGGATATATTTCTTAAGGCTAAAGGGATCAAGGGATATGGGGAGAAGGCAGGGACCGGGTACTGAACTTGGATGATCAGCCATGATCGCATTGAATGGCGGAGCAGGCTTGAGGGGCCGAATGGCCTACTCCTGCCTTCTATGTTTCTATGTTTCTATGCTCAGTGAGACAGTGGATCTGATTATTCACTGTGAGCGACACCACATGAGATCTACTGTTCTTCCCCCTCCTCACTACTGATTTTTTCCTCTCACCAGCAGGGTTTCTCTTTTCTCCCCTATTTTTGTTCTCTACCAGACAGTGTCATTCTCTATCTCTTCCCCTGCCTAAAAAGGATCTTCTCCCATTCAGCAAGTTCTCTTTTTTCTCATAAAGATTCTGCCATCCGGGTCTCTCTGTTTGCCATGTGGGCATCGCTGGCAAGGCCAGCATTTATTGCACATCCCAAATTGCCCTTGAGAAGGTGGTGGTGAGCCGCCTTCTTGAACCGCTGCAGTCCGTGTGGTGAAGGTGCTCCCAACAGTGCTGTTAGGGAGGGAGTTCCAGGACTTTGACCCAGCGACGATGAAGGATCGGCGATATACTTCTAAGTCAGGATGGTGTGTGACTTGAAGGGGAACTTGGAGGTGGTGGTGTTCCCATGCGCCTGCTGCCCTTGTCCTTCTAGGTGGAAGAGGTTGCGTGTTTGAGATGTGCTGCCGAAGAAGCCTTGGCGAGTAGCTGCAGTGCATCTTGTAAACTTAAACACTTAACAACATGGAAGGACAAAATTAACAGATTCAATGTTACGATGTAGATAACAATCATAAAGGCACAAGGAATTTTGTTGGGAAGATATATATGAAATCTCAAAAGTCTGTTCCTTGGAATACTTTAAATACTGATATAATTGTCAGTGCCTCCACTTGAATAGAAATGATCTATATTTTTGCATTATTCCTGGGAGGGAAGAGGTTGTTTGCAGGTCAGTCTGGTTTTCAAAATAGGCTGCAATTGAACCCATTCTTAAATTGTGGGGGAATGACTCCATTGGATTCTGCTACAACCATAAGGAATTTGCAAAATTATAATTTTTAAAAATATCACATGTCATATATCACATCAATTCTGCAATGGGGATTGTGCATAGTAGGGATAAACTTCAATGAGTAATTTTGTGGAACTGTAGAAGTTTTGAAGAGAAGGATTGTGAAGTATTCCCCCAATAAAAGAGACTAAGAAAAAAGCTCCATCAAATTGTTGGATTTTTGTTCAGGTGGAAAGCAAGTGTCTGACTTTTGAACAACTGATTTATGTATTTTTGTTTGGCATTCTAGACTTAGATGAGTGCCAAGAAAACAAAGACTCTTGTGAACAGATCTGTACAAATGTGTTTGGAAGTTACAACTGCAGCTGCAACAAGGGTTACACAGTAAACTCATCGAACAGCTCCCTGTGCACTGGTAAGGTTATTGTCTGAACAAAAATAACATTTTGTAGAAGAAAAGAATGGAGAAAGCAAGAAAACCCTACTGTGTTATTTAAACATCCTGAAATGCTTATCATTCAATTGTGTAGTGTTAGAATTAGTTTTATTCAAATTGCACTGTAGCAGTTACTTCTAAAAACTGCTGTCAATAAAGCTGGTCTGTGATTTGATTGAACCATGAAGATTATGCCATTTATTTTGTTTTTAATCATGATCTAATGCAATAAACTCAATGCATGAACCATTTCAGCAAATGGCCAGGGACAGAAAAATTGCACCTTAGGTAGACTGTCAGGCACCCAACAGAAACACATAGAGAAAAATCTACCTTTCCCTCTGTTCGCTTTTTGTAACATATCACACGTTATTTTGCTAGCATTTATGATGTTGTTACAAATAATGAACGGAGGTTGAAATCAGGGTTTTGCCATGTGGGGAAATCACACATCCAAAGCGACAACCATCTTCTCCTCCACAGTGTACCCATTTGTAAATCAATGCACTGTACCAGCAAATATAACTGTTGAAGTCAATAATGTATTCCATTAAAATTGAAATGAGTCTCTTATAAATCCTACATGTGAAAATACCATAGGCAAAAATGGGAAATGTATCCTATACCATGATATATATATCTCACTTCTAATAATGGATATTAGAGAGGAACAGGAGACTATAAAAGTGAACACTGTGATAGTCACTACTTTAATCCTTCTCTTTCAGACATTGATGAATGCAGTAATAATTCTACATGTCCCCAAAATGCAGACTGTATCAATTCAATAGGAAACTACTCATGTGTGTGCAAGACTGGATATGAGGGAGAGCCATACAAGTTCTGTGTTGGTATGATATCATTTCTTTTTCACTATTTAATAAGCAAGCAATAAATCTTATTTAATTATATAAACATTAATTTACAAATATAATAACATTAAAACAAAATGCATGTGAAATTTGTTATCACCACATTGTTTTACACCATTACCAACAGCATATAATTCTGTCCATTATATAAGAACATATGAATTAATAGCAGGAGTAGGCCATACGGCCCTTCGGGTCTGCTCCGCCATTCAATAAGATCATGGCTAATCTTCAACCTCCATTCCACTTTCCCGCCCGATCCCCATATCCCTTGATTTCCCTAGAGTCCAAAGGTCTATCTATCTCAGCCTTGAATATACTCAACGATTCCGCATCCACAGCCCTTTGGGGTAGAGAATTCCAAAGATTCACAACCCTTTCAATAAATTTCTCCTCATTTCAGTCTTAAATGGCCGACCCCTTATCCTGAGACTATGCCTCCTAGTTCTAGACCGTCCAGTCAGCCTCTCAGCATCTAGCTTGTCAATCCTCCTCAGAGTTTTATATGTTTCAATGAGATCACCTGTCATTCTTCTAAACTCCAGAGAGTATAGGCCCAATCTACTCAATCTCTCCTCATAGGACAACCCTCACATCCCAGGGATCAATCTAGTGAACCTTCGTTGCACCGCCTCTAAGGCATGTATGTCCTTTCTCAGATAAGGAGACCAAAACTGTGCACAGTACGCCAGGTGTGGTCTCACCAAAGCCCTGTACAATTGTAGTAAGACTTCCTTACTCTTGTACTTCAACCCCCTTGCAATAAAGGCCAAAATGCCATTTGCCTTCCTAATTGCTTGCTGTACCTGCATGCTAGCTTTTTGTGTTTCCTGTACGAGTTCACCTAAATCTCTCTGAACACCAACATTTAATAATTTCTCACCATTTAAAAAAATATTGTTTTTCTTTTCTTCCTACCAAAGTGAATAACCTCACATTTCCCCACACTATACTCCATCTGTAACCTTATTGCCCACTCACTTAAACTGTTTATATCCCTTTTCAGGCTTGTTGTGTCCTCCTCACAGATTACTTTCCCACCTAACTTTGTATCATCAGCAAACTTGGATACTTTGCCCTCGGTCCCTTCATCTAAGTCATTAATATAGATTGTAAATAGTTGAGGCCCAACCACTGATCCTTGCGGCACACGACTAGTTACAGCCTACCAACCGGAAAATGATCCGTTTATCCCTACTCTGTTTTCTGTCCGTTAACCAATCCTCTATCCATGCTAATATATTACCCCCAGCCCTTATCTTGCATAGCAAACTTTTATGTGGCACCTTATCGCATGGCTTTTCGATATCCAAATATACTACATCCACTGGTTCCCCTTTATCTACCCTGCTAGTTGCATCCTCAAAAAACTCAATTAAATTTGTTAAATACGATTTCCCTTTCATAAAACCATGTTGACTCTGTATAATCATATTATGATTTTCTAAGTGCCCTGTTACCATTTCCTTAACAATGAATTCCTACATTTTCCTGATGACTGATGTCAGGCATAAAATAAAGGTTCTAAATTGGGGGAAGGCCAATTTTAATATGATAAGGCAGGATCTGGCCAAAGTGGACTGGGATCAGCTACTTGTAGGAAAATCCACATCAGAGCAGTGGGAGTCTTTCAGAAAGGAAATAGAGAGAATACAATGCCAACATGTTCCTGTAAAGGTCAAGGGTAGGACCAACAAACCCAGGGAACCCTGGATGTCAAGGGATATACAAGAATGGATTAGGAAAAAAAGGGAGGCTTTTGGCAGATATAAAGGACTAAAAACAGTGGAAGCCCTAGAGGAGTATAGAAAGTGCAGGGGGGTACTTAAAAAATAAATTAGGTGAGCAAAATAAAGGAAAATCCCAAGGTGTTTTATAAGTATATTAAGGGCAAGAGGAAAACCAGGGAAAGAGTAGGCCCCATTAGGGACCAAAGTGGCAATCTGTGTGTAGAGTCGGAAGATGTAGGTGAGGTTTTAAATGAATATTTTGCATCTGTGTTCACTATGGAGAAGGACGATGTAGGCATAGAAATCAGGCAGGAGGATTGTGCTATACTTGAACAAATTAGTATTGAGAGGGAGGAGCTACTAGCGGTTTTAGCAGGCTTAAAAGTGGATAAATTCCCAGGCCCTGACAAGATGTATCCCAGGCTGCTGTGTGAGGCAAGGAAGGAGATTGCAGGGGCTCTGACACAAATTTTCAGAACCTCTCTGGCCACAGAGGAGGTGCCAGAGGACTAGAGAACAGCTAATGTAGTACCACTTTTCAAGAAGGGTAGTAGGGATAAAGCAGGGAATTACAGGCCAGTGAGCCTAACATCAGTGGTAGGGAAATTATTGGAAAAAATTCTGAGGGACAGAATTAGTCTCCACTTGGAAAGGCAAGGATTAATTAAGGATAGTCAGCATGGCTTTGTCAGGGGGAGATCATGTCTAACCAATTTGATTGAATTTTTCGAGGGGGTGACTAGGTGTGTGGATGAGGGTAGTGCAGTTGATGTAGTCTACATGGACTTCAGTAAGGCTTTTGACAAAGTCCCGCATGGGAGACTGGTCAAGAAGGTAAGAGCCCATGGGATCCAGGGCAATTTGGCACATTGGATCCAAAATTGGCTTAGTTGCAGGAGGCAGAGGGTGATGGTCGAAGGTTGTTTTTGTGACGGGAAGCCTGTGTCCAGTGGTGTATCGCAGGGATCGGTGCTGGGTCCTTTGCTGTTTGTAGTGTACATTAATGATTTAGATATGAATGTAGTAGGTATGATCAGTAAGTTTGCAGATGACACAAAGCCTCAGGCTACAGGACGAGATAGACAGGTTGGTTAGATGGGCAGAACAGTGGCAAATGGAATTTAACCCTGAAAAGTGTGAGGTGATGCATTTCGGGAGGACTACAAGGCAAGGGAATACACAATGAATGGTAGGACCCTAGGAAGGACAGAGGATCAGAGGGACCTTGGTGTGCATGTACATAGATCACTGAAGGCAGCAGGACAGGTAGATAAGGTGGTTAAAAAGGCATATGGGATACTTGCCTTCATTAGCCGAGGCATAGAATATAAGAGCAGGGAGGTTATGATGGAGCTGTACAAAATGCTAGTTCGGCCACAGCTAGAATACTGTGTGCCGTTCTGGTCACCATACTATAGGAGGGATGTGATTGCATTGGAGAGGGTGCAGAGGAGATTCACCAGGATGTTACCTGGGCTGGAGCGCTTCAGCTATGAAGAGAGACTGGACATGCTGGGGTTGTTTTCCTTGGAGCAGAGAAGGCTGAGGGGGGACCTGATTGAGGTGTACAAAATTATGAGGGGCATAGATAGGGTCGATAAAAAGGAACTTTTCCCCTTAGTAGAGGGGTCAATAACCAGGGGGCATAGTTTCAAGGTAAGGGGCAGGAGGTTTAGAGGGGATTTGAGGAAAAACTTTTTCACCCAGAGGGTGGTTGGAATCTGGAACTCACTGCCTGAAAGGGTGGTAGAGGCAGGAACCCTCACAACATTCAAGATGCATTTAGATGAGCACTTGAAAAGCCATAGCATACAAGGCTACGGACCAAGTGCTGGAAAATGGTATTAGAATAGACAGGGCTTGATGGCCGGTGCGGACACGATGGGCCGTGTTGAGTCTGTGCTTTCAAATGTAGTTATGCTGAATAACTGGACACAGACTACAGAAATACTTAAACAGGTCTTTAGTAACTGAGGGTCAGGGCTGAACTGGAATACACTTTGCTCCACAGGGTTTATATACCGGTGTGATCACCACCGGTACTACAATGTACAGGAGCCATCAAAAAGTAGTCCATCACCTTAAGGTATCCTCTTAAGGTGGTACAGGTTACCTACACTACAATTCCTCCCCTTTTAGCTTAACAGTGTCCACCCCAATTTAAACATAACATGGATAACATATATACAACTTTCACACAAAACTGTTCAAAGATTCAGTCTCTGAGGAGGCCTCCTGATCCGGGCCAGATAACGCCTTTCAGGGGTCTCTGGTTCTTTTTGCTGGGGTGACTCATCCATTTGATCTCCTATGGATTGAACATCATCATGTACGTTCGCGTCTGAGGTAGATGCTACAGGCTCAATAACTTCTTCAACTGGTGTCTCTGCTGTAGACATGGGGTCGACCCTTGTTCTCGATTCCACAAGTTGGTCAGCATGACGTCATATTACATTCTTTCCAACGTCTACTGTGTACATCAAGGGTCCTTGTCGGGCACGAATTGTTCCGGATTGCCATTTATCATTCCTATAGTCCCTGGCCAACACTGGTTGTCCTATTTCGAAACTCCAAGTGGCCTTGTTATTTACGTGCTGGAATTGCTTGTTTTCGACTTCCCTACGCACATTGGGTTTTAACAAATCCAACCGGGACCGCAACCTCCTGTTATAGAACATTATGGCAGGGCTTTGATTTGTCACTGCATGCATGGCGTTTCGATATGCCATCAGGAAATTGTCCACCTTGTGTTGTAGTGGAATATGGTCTTCGCTCATGGCCTTTATCGCCTTTTTGAACGTTTGTACAAATCTCTCGGCCAACCCATTGGTAGCCGGATGATATGGGGCAGATGTATAGGCCTAGAAATTCACTTTGGGGCAGCCAGCTCGCTCGCGCCCAAAAGTTAGCGCTGGGCAGGGAGCCATTAGCGATCGTCAGATATTCAGTGTTAGCGCCCCAAATTAGAACCGGGCGCTATACCAGGGTGTGCCCGCCTCCGCTTGGGGCGCTGACACTGAATTTCAGCGCTCTTGGCGCCGCTGCGCCAGCCGCTGCGGAGCGGCTGGCTGCGGTACTGCAGGCCTCCTCCTTCTCTTAAGGGGGAGCTGCCTGCAACGGGGAGATCGCCGCTGGAGAGTGCCGGCAAATGAGCCCGGCACCACGGAGAAGTACCGGGTTCGCGGAAAGCAGCCGGCAATGCCGCGGGGGGGGGGTGGGGGGAGGAGGCCGGGGAAGGAGGTGCGGGCAGGCGGCCGCCGAAAAAGCGGCCGGCCGCACCTTCACCTTTAAAGCGCCCCACTAAGGCTACAGCACGGCCCCGTTTTTTGGTCACTGTTTGCGGCCGCTACTAAATATGGGGATCGGGCCGGTTTCGGGGTGGAACCGGGGCGCTGCGCACACCGATGACGTCATCGGTGCCGGCGCAGCGCTAACGGCTACCGCCGCCAATACCGCCGCGCTGAATATCAGCGCAAACTCATTTTTGGCGTAGAAGCCCTCTTTAGGCGGTAACTGGCCGCAAAGCTGGCAGCGCCTTAATGAATTTCTAGGCCACAGTGTTTCACCCCATTCTTTTTCATGAATTTCTGGAATTCTTCTGACACGAACTGTGGTCCTTTGTCTGAACATATTTGTTCCGGCAACCCATTCCTTGCAAATATGGTTCTTAGAACTGCGATCGTCTTTTCAGAGGTAGTGGTCGACATCTTAATCACTTCTGGCCATTTAGAATGTGCGTCTACCGCTATCAAAAACATGGAATCCATGAATGGACCTGCAAAGTCGATATGCATGCATTGCCATGGGGTTGAAGGCCATTCCCACGGATGCAGCGGTGCAATTGGAGGTGCGTTTTGAACTTTTTGGCACCCTGAGCAGCTTTTAGTCAGATCCTCTATTTGTTTGTCGATACCTGGCCACCACACATAAGCCCTAGCAAGGCTTTTCATCTTGACTCCCCCCAGATGACCTTCATGCAGTTCCTTCAGAACTCTCTCCCTTAATTTAGGAGGAATAATCACCCTTGTTCCATACATCAATGTTCCTTGACAGACGGACAGCTGTTCTCGTCTGGCTGAGAATGCTGGTAACAGTGGGTCGCCATGTGCTGGCCATCCCTTCACTGTCAAATCGTAGACCCGAGACAGTGTCGGGTCGTTTCGGGTCTCTCTCTCAATACTCGCATTGGTGACTGGTAAGCATTCGATGATGGTCGAGCGAAATATCTCGACAGGGTCAACTGCCGGTGCCTCTTCCGCTGTAGGTAGTGGCAGGCGCGACAGCCCATCAGTATTACCATGTTGCTTTGTACCTTTGAATTCGATAACATATTGATGTGCCCCTAGGAAAAGGGACCATCTCTGAAGCCTCTGCGCCGTCATAACCGGAACACCCTGCTTAGGGTTAAAAATGGAAACCAACGGCTGGTGATCTGTCAGCAGCGTAAACTTTTGGCCTTGCAGGTAATGGTTAAATTTCTTAACTCCCCACACGAGGCTGAGAGCCTCCCTATCTATCTGAGCATAGTTGCGCTCTGCGGAGGTCAATGATCTGGATGCGAACGCGACTGGCCTTTCCAAGCCATTTGGCAACTTATGTGAGAGCACTGCCCCGATACCATATGGAGAAGCATCACAAGCTAAGCGAATAGGCAGCGTTGGGTTAAAGTGAGCCAACACTTCCTTAGAGGTGATCAGTGCCTTGCTTTTTTGAAAAGCCTGCTTACAATCCTCGCTCCACTTCCATGGTACTCCCATTTGCAAAAGAGTGTTCAGCGGGTGTAACACCGTGGATAAATTTGGAAGAAACTTGTGGTAATAGTTAACCAACCCAAGGAACGACCTCAACTGGGATACATTTTCCGGAGCGGGAGCTTTCACAACAGCTTCGATCTTGTCAGGTGACTTATGGAGCCCCTCCTGGTCAATGACGTGGCCGCAGTACGAGATTCGCTTTTGAAAGAACTCACATTTCTGGCGATTAACTCTGAGTCCATATTCTTTCAATCTGGTGAGCACCTGCTCCAAATTCGCGAGGTGCTCCTTATCATCATCTCCTGTAATCAGAATGTCGTCCAGGTAGCATTGTGTGCCTGGAATTCCCTGCAGTACCTGCTCCATGGCCCTTTGCCAAATCGCTGGAGCCGATGCCATTCCAAAAACCAGTCTATTATACCGATATAAGCCCTTATGTGTGTTGATCGTGAGATACTGGCGTGACGCTTCATCAACTTCCATCTGTAGGTACGCCTGCGCCAGGTCTATCTTGGTGAAGTGTTTCCCGCCAGACAGCGAAGCGAAGATATCTTCAATCCGCGGAAGCGGATATTGCACCGTGTGAAGAACCGGATTAACAGTGATCTTGAAATCGCCACAGATGCGAACCTTCCCAGGTTCCCCCGGATTGTTGCTCAACGAACGCTTCATGACGGGAACAATGGGTGTGGCCCATTCGCTCCAGTCCACCTTTGACAGTACTCCTGAATGTTCTAGCCCTTCCAGCTCTGCTTCCACAGCAGGTCGTATCGCATAAGGTCTGGCTTTGAAAAATTTTGGGTTTGCATGTTCTTCAACCTTGATGTTTGCCGTAATTCCTTTCAGTGTTCCCAGTCCCTGTTGGAACACCTCCTTAGCATCGTCCAATATTTTGGACAGTCATTTAGGTTTGACGTCGTCCTCCTTACAGGAATCTACAGTTAGTGCCTGTATGGAATGCCAGTCCACATTTATTCTCTGGATCCATTCCCGTCCCAGTAGTGGCGGACCTCCCTCAGGTAACACATACAAGTCCATTTCCTGACTTTCTTTACCATTGTAGACCACATTTACCTTTATCTTTCCGATGGGGTATACTCTTTGCCCCGTGTATGTTTTCAATACAATCTCCGTATCCCTCAGGGGAATGTGTGAGAATAACCTTTTGTAATCTTGCTTATTCATGACCGTCAATGCCGATCCAGTGTCCAATTCCATCTTCACTTGGACTCCTGCTATCCGAAGCATGACCCAGATAGTTTGGTGGTCTGCTGTGTTACCCACATTATGTATTTTTAGACAACCCAGTTCCTTACTGCTGGAGTCTGAATCCGTCTTCTGTTCATCCGAACTGTTCTCTGTCACCTTGTGTACTTTTTTGTACTTCTCCTGCGGCGACTTTTTGCTGCTGGTCTTCTTTCCTGACCGGCATACTCTCGCTATGTGACCAAGTTTGCCACATTGCCTGCATTCTTTATCTTTGAACCAGCACTGGTTCTGGTCATGCGTTGTCCTTCCGCAACAATAGCACTTTACTGCGCCCAATGCCATTTCATTGGTGCTGAATTCCAATGGCCTTTGCTGCATTTCTGCAGTGCCTCGTGCTGCTGCCTCGTGCGATGCTGCAATGCTGAAAGCTTTGTCCAGCGTAAGATCCTTTTCCTCTAGCAGTCGCTTCTGGGTTCCTTCCCTTAGTAGCCCACACACAAACTTATCTCTCAGTGCGTCTGCTAGTCCTGTACCGAACTGACAGTACTTTGATAACTTGCGCAGTTCGATTAAGAATTCAGCGTTGCTTTCCTCTTTAAGTTGAATACTTTTGTAGAATTTAAATCGTTCCGCTATCAGCAGCGGCGTGGGGTTTAAATGCTCTTGCAGGATAGTAACAATATCCGCGAAACTCTTTCCTACCGGTTTATCTGGTGTTACAAGGTTCCTTAATAACCCGTACGTCTTCACACCCATCGAGTTTAATAGGGTTAGTGCTTTCTTATCCACCGGTACCTCATTCGCTGTACAGTAAACTTCAACGCGTTCCACATAAGTGGCCCAATCTTCCACATCGCTATCAAAAGCAGTGATGTTACCCGTTTTTGGCATCCTTGTTAAGTTTCCTTTCCTTCGGATATGATTATTATTTTATTTTATTTTTTTCAAAATGGCGGCTTCCCGCGCTTGGCGGCTTTTCCCGCGCTTGTCTTCTTCCCCCGCCGACTCAAAATGGCAATTACTGCGCTGTTGCCATTCTCGCCTCCCAGCGGTCCTTCCCTCGCCTCCCAGCGCCTCCAGTAGCCCCCCGCTTCCCTTTGGGGCGCAACCGACCAATTTCCGGCGCGGGTCACTAATTTTTCCAGGGCGCTACGTTTAGCGCCCCGGCGAAGTTAGCGCCCCAAACGGGGCTATACTGAATTTCTCCCCCTATGACTCTAAAACACCTTTGGAAATTATACTTGCAATTGCCTTACTGGATATGAAAGGGTAAATGGTTCTTGCCAAGGTAAATAACAAAAAGTCTGTTAATTTGTGTCTTAAATAAACATATAAAATAGGTATCGAAAGTTCTATAAAGGATCTTTGGGGAATTTTTACCTGAAAAAACAGGTGGGTTTGGAGCCTGGGGATAGTTTCATTGTTAAAAATCGGAATCCTGACCTGAATCTGCCTCCAATGAGGCTGGAAGCCTCTTCTTTAATCACCATTTTGTGTTTAATTGTAGCTGGTCGGGTTTTACACACATCATAAAACACAACAGTTACAGCAAGGCGAAGACTGCTGGATTCAGGATGTAAATGCTTTACACCTACCTCCTGGATCCAGGATCCCTGCCTAGCCCACCCCCTGCAATCGGAGACCCCCTACAAGGCCTCCAATCACCTTCGCGGACCCCCCAATCAATGATCCTGAGGCCAGCCACGATCTGGCCGCAATCATCTTCACCTCACCCCTGCCAACCCACTCCCCCGGAGGCCGCGATTGTCCTCACCCTTACCCCCCCCCCCCCCACCAGTCCTGCGATGTACTCGCCTCCCGCCGCCCTCCCCCCAGTCCCTTGATGGCCGTGATCGTCCTCACTTCCCCCTCCCTGGTCCCCTGGAGAATAGCACCAGCCCCACCCGATCCCTCCCTCCCGGCCTTGTGCCGCAGCCAGCTAGCCTCTCCATCTGTTAAAGTCGGCAGGGCCTGCGAGAAACCCGTTTTCCCGGGTTTCCGCCAGCATCAGAGTCCCCTGCCCCCAACCCGCCTTCCCCATGAAAATCCCGTCCTCTATTTGGGACATCATATAGCATGAGTAACACCTGCACCAGTTCTGGAAATATACTGGGACAACACCTTAACTGGAACTTCCTGTCTTATTGATCTTATATGTTCGTTTCCTTGGGGTGAATTTTCATTTTTACCGTCGGGCCAGAAAGGGAGGGGAGTGGATCAGCTGCCCATTTTACACACCGCCCGATTTGCATTTTCATTGGGAATGGAAATCCGGTGTGGGAGAAATCAGATGGTCGATCTGCTCCCGCTTGGCATTAAAATTTACCTGAGTTGTATCTAGTATGTAAAGTTAAGTGTTTAATATCTTTAAAATTTGATAAATAATAGCACTAATTTAATACTTGTGTCAGTTACAACCTTTTCAGTTTTCCAATTCACAGCTATTGACAGTAGCTTGCATGCTTTGTGTATTTGTCACTTTATAAGGAGCTCTGTTGAGCAATGAGAGACCTTAATTGCTAAGCTAATTGCTATCTCGGAATACATTCTTGTAGCTTTTCCTTTTTACTTTTGTAATTAACACATACAGTGATTCACTTCTTGAAAATTTCCATATGGGCTGGTCACTTTTTAAGTGTTTCTCCTCACATCCCACGATGCTGAACAAACATAAGTACTTTATAATCAAAACTAATCTGACAAACACTAAGGAGTAATAAGGAATTAAGTATTAGTGCGTTATTACTATAATATTATCCTCATACAACTAAGGCTGCTATTTTGCTGCCATTTTCATGTAACTGAAAAGGTGGCAATAAACCTTGGGAGTCAGGTCAGTGATCTGCCTCCTAGATGTAGTAAAGCAAGACATGTGAGACAATCTCCAATAGGTAGCATGGTACTGCGCAGAGTTTGTATTGGGTGTAATATAATTAAAGCCCACAGTTTAAACTGCACTTTAAAAGTACCCACGCAGGAACTTAATGAACTACTTTTCAATGCATTTGATGTTACAAGATGGTTAATACTCCCAAGCTATTTATTTCTAACAAAAGTTCGTCACCTGGGGGGCAAAGCTCTGCATGTTTTCAAGCATACAGGCACAGATGCCTCTTCTTGCAATTGCCATTGGCGATGTAACTCGGGTCTGACAGCTGAATATAACATTCTGCACATAGCAGTTTGAGACTAGTGTCTGCAGTAAAAATGAGCTAAATTAAAGCACAATTTTCAAAATTCTCCCTCTGCTCTATTTTCCCTATCATACTTCTGATAACATTCTCCAAAGTGAGAGAGCAGCATGTCACCATTACCAGTGTTTTGGGGTTTTTATGCTAGTTATTCTCCTTGAGTTCAGCATCACTGACTACTCCTGCAAGCAGATCTCATGCCCTCTACGAACCAGAATGTGCCTTTGCATGCTCAATATTTAGGCAAGTCTAGTGGGCTTCAGTTATTGAACCGAAAACCCTTGTCATTGCATTCTGGCTTCCTGGAATATATCACGTGCTGCACTTGACCATCTTGACTTCAGAAGGCAGAAAATTAAACACTTTATCAGACTATGGCTTAGCCTATTAACTACCAGACAAGTATATTAAATATTAAACAGGTAAACAAATGTTACTAAAATAAAAACAATAGATTTACTGTAAATACATTCTCCTTGGGATGAAAAAACAACAAAAGCTCTTTCTCGGCATTAACTGACAACATAAAACAAATCCATTGGGCTGGATTTTACTCCCCGAGACCAAGGTTGGGAGCCTTCCGGGTTCTAGTCCCGCCCCCAGCAATGTCCGACGCACAGACGCTAATTTCCCCTGATTGGCCTTGTTAAGCCCGCCCTTGCTGACCAATTAAGGGAAAGCCGGTGTCAGATGACGTCAGTTGATGACACTTCATCTGCCGGTTTTCTTAAAGGCACAGGAACCATAAGTTTTTGACAGATGATTTGACAATGTTTTACAGCATTGAGGTGCTGTCAAACACTGAAAATCACTGTACACAGGTGAGCCCTTGGACCCAGGCTCTCCAATGACTCTCTCCTTAGGATGAAACAGATGGCAGCTGCAGGTGAGGGTACAGAAGCCGTCTGTCACTTCTTCCATTGGGGCGAGGCCACGCAAACACTTCAAAGCTTGTTAACTACAGAAATATCTAAACACATTAAAAGTGACTTTCCCAACATTTCCTTACCTCTGATACTCACCAGTGTCCCATTGTGGCCTTCACACCACTTCTGCAGTTGTCATCTATACACCTACATAACAACAGACCCACAGCATGTCTCACTTATGCTGGCGGGGTTCCCCGACATTGGGAAGCCCGCAGCAGAAGTCTAAAAATTGGATAAAGCTTCTTAACTGCCTGTTAACTACCTGTTAACAGGCAGTTAAGTAACTATAATCCTCTTCCACCACTAGGATTCAGGTCCCTGCGCAAATTGGGGACCCGACTCCCGGGAAGATTGGTTAGAGGCGGGTTCAGGACCCGCTCCCATTCTTTTTGACTTTCCCAGCAGTCCCGCCTCCAAATCTGTCTCCTCAGGGCTGGTAAAATCCAGCCCATTAACTCTGCCATGGCTGTGCACCAGCTGCCCCTGACCACTGACCACTGCAATCACTGACCTGCCCTTATCTCTGCTGGCTTCAGACAGACAGTTGTCTTGGTGCAATATAGCGCACAATATAGCTTCCCAATTCCTTTGCAGCATTAGTAGAACAAAGAACATTTTAGTAGTCAGCAATTCACAAGTTTCCTATACCACGCACATTTGCTGGTCAAAGAACGCTCCAGCACCATTTTAACCTCAACACCTATAATTGTTGGAAATCCACTTATCCAGCTATCAGGAATACTGCTGGGAAGGATGATAGCAACGGCTCTGCACTCAACAGACATTTGCATGTTAAATCACTTTTGGTTTCACAGGAACAGCTAATTTTACCCCGATAGTTGATTTTAACAGTGTGTAACTCTGATCAGCAAGAGAGAATCCAATAAATAATCCATCGTAGACAAAAACGCTTTATTTTTGTCCTAACCAACATAAATTCAAATCTCCCTCTACCTGGGGGACATTACTCGAACACCAGTAATGAGACTGCTGTTTATGTAGTTAAAGTGGAGTCAATGGCATGAAATGGAGGGGGTAAAAAAATTAAATTGCAAAGTTTACCTTTTCGCACAACTCCAACATCCCAGCTCAAGCTTCAAGAGAACTTCAAGTCTTGCCATAATAAAGGCATCTACAGGATCTCCCAGCTCATCAATAGAATCATTAAACCCTTTGGTGCCTTCAAACCAAATTTGAACTTCAATAGCTAAAGCTAGCAGGCAGGTACAAAAAATAATTACAACGGCTAATGGAATGTTGGCCTTAATCTCAAGAGGGCTGAAACACAAAGGAGTGGAAGTTATGTTACAGTTATATAAAGCTCTGGTTAGACCCCATTTAGAGTACTGCCTTCAGTCACCCAGCCATCCATAGCCCTAGAAACCTTCCACCCAGTCCACAAAGCAACAACCAAACTAGTTTCATGAGGATATGAAATCTTTATTTTAAGTACTCAGTAAGTACAAACACAGAAAAAAATGGTATCCTATGTGACTGTGGCTGCAGTGCATTATCTTTCCTGGTCCTCCTAAACTTCTCTTTGGCCTTCAGTAGTCAACCACTCCATTTTTCTACACTGCCTGTCCCACTCCTGCTAAACTTCCATGGCACCACTCTCTCATTGTTCCTTTAATATCCCATCAAATCCGGCACATCTTCTGTAATGATGTCTCCACCCATGCCTGCACATTTACCTCTAACTTGTCCCAAGGTTCCATTATTGGCTTCCTCCTATTCCTCATCTACATGCTACCACTCAATGACATTATCTATAAAGTATGTGATTGGCTTCCATATGTATATTGTTGACGCCCAGCTTTATTTTACTGCCATCAGCCTCGACTCCACAACTGCAATTGCATCACTTCACTGTCTGTCCAACAATAAGTCAGGGATGAACCAGAACATTCTCCAGCTCAACATTGCAAGACTGAAACTATTAAGAAATTTCAAACCTTAACTCCCCCTTCTCTAAATAGGCTTCTCACTGAGACTGAGCCTGACAGTGCACAAACTTTGTGTCCTGGTTGGCCCTGAACTGAGCATCAAACCCCAGCCAGGCCATCACCAAGACTGCCTTCTCCCAGCTGTAAAGCATCATTTACCTCTGTGCCTATTTCACCCACGCCACCTCTGAAACCCTCAGCCAGGCCTTTTACACCTCCAGTGGTCTCTATTCTACACTAAGTTTCACTCATCTGTTTTCTCTTTCTTCTAGGAACTCTTCTGGTGCCCACCCCCAGCATCTTGATGTCTGAATCCTCATCTACAAATCGCTCTCTAGCCCCTATCTCTGCAATCTCCTCCTGTTCTATTTTCAAGCTTGTGCCTTCCATTCTTCCCTGCTATACCCCTCTTCCTTGCTTCAAGAACCTCCTCAAAATGTGCTTTTTGACCATGGCAAACTTTCTTCAAATCTTGCCTTATATTTTGAAATGGTTTTGGATGTCTCATTATATTAAATTATTGTATAATTGAATACTTCTACAGGCATTCCCGTAGTCACTGTTTCAACATCAAGTGCTTCAAGCGCATCAACTGATCAAACAACTAGTCCTATATCAATACGTGTATCAGCAACAGGTAGTACCACTGTTAGACCTACCACTGAAACCCCTACCACTGAAATGTCTACCTCAGTACCAGCTGTTACAACATCAACAAGTAGTACCACAGGTACAAATATCACCAGATTTATTACTGTTATACCTACAGGTGCAACATCGACTGTTAGCACTACAAGTGCATCTACGAGTGCTGCTAGAGAAATAAGCACTGGACCTTCTATCGTTGCGCCAACCTCAACTGTAATTACATCCACTACAGTGGCAACATCAGCGGAAACCACAGGAACAAATGCAACTGGAGCAGCAGCTCTTACAGTTACATCATCCACAACAGTAGGCCATACAACCACAGGAATCCCAGTGACTACGTCAACCACCGCAACTGCAACAACCCTCAGAATGACTTCAACCACAGTCCCCACAACTCCGACAACCACAGCAATCGTTACAACTACTTCAACCACAGTCCCCAGAACTTCGACAACCGCAGCAATCGCTACAACTACGTCAACCACCACAACTCCAACAACCCTCAGAATGACTTCAACCACAGTCCCCAGAACTTCGACAACCGCAGCAATCGCTACAACTACGTCAACCACCACAACTCCAACAACCCTCAGAATGACTTCAACCACAGTCCCCAGAACTTCGACAACCGCAGCAATCGCTACAACTACGTCAACCACCACAACTCCAACAACCCTCAGAATGACTTCAACCACAGTCCCCAGAACTTCGACAACCACAGCAATCACTACAACTACGTCAACCACCACAACCCCAACAACCCTCAGAATGACTTCAACCACAGTCCCCAGAACTTCAACAACCACAGCAATCGCTACAACTACTTCAACCACCACAACTACCACTCGTACCACTGCAGCTGCAATTACTACTGTAACACCAACAGCCCTACCAACTACCTCTGGTATTGTATGTAAGTACTTTCATTATCTATGATGAACTGAAATGAAGTTTGACATAAAACACTAACTTTGTTGTAGTCATTATGGGGTAAATTTTCATCTTTAGCGCTCCAGGTACGGAGCACATGTCAGGAATTTGGCTGCATGCCCCTCACCACGGTTTTCCGTCTATTCATTTTAATAGACAGAAAATCATTGGGGAGGGTACATACATGCCTGAATACTCAATAGGGGTGATTCCGCAGTCCTGCACTTGCAGAAAACACCTTGGGAAATCGCAGGTATGGAGTCTTTTACTTTCTATCCAGTGGATGGAAAACCACTGGCTGTTCGCCCGGATTTCCTGAGCTGGGAGTGCCAGATCACGAAATGTGTTCCCACCCCACATAGCTCTTCATGAGCAGCACAAAAGATAAACAGGGAGAATTTCCACCAGGTTGTCCCAATCTACCAGCATAACTTCCATTGTTAGCGAATTCCACCATTTCTCTGGTGGTTCTGCCAATCTCCTGCCAGAAAATGTCTATAGAATATCCAGGTGAAAAATTTCATTAATGTGTTCTCTGCAGAAACTTCTTAGTAAAATCCAGTACATAAATAAGTGCTGCAAGAAACTAGCTCTGTAGGTTAATACTAATAATTTAAAAATTACAATGTAGGCAATTTGAAGAATGAGGGTGAGATTTTCCACTTCATAAAATGAAAGTGAATGAATAGAAAATTATGGGCTGGGGGTGAGCTATTCTGGTAAGTGTGCGCCGGGAGCACTAAAGGAAAAAAAATCTCCCTTAGGGTAAATAACTGCTACAAAAGTCACCATTTCAACCAAATCTCATGAAACAACCACAGAGTAGCATAATCTTCACATGCAAAATACTCATTCTTCAATGTTACACGCTTCAAATCTAACACTGACCAGGCTGAAACTGTTATCACACATTTAATGGATTTGTACTATTCAGGCGTTCCTTTGGAACGATACACAAGTTATGAAATTAATATCAAATTCACAGTTTGAGAAAATGTTTCATCAAATCTGTAATCTAAATTGTCTTGCAGACAGTTTACAGTACAAATTGACCTGTACCTCAGACTAGAAAGACTACATTATCCTCTGATGGTTTAAATGCTTAATCTGATTCTATACATAGAAGAATAAATTGACCAATTCTGGACTCCAGGCAGGACGTGCAGATTGTTGAATCGATACTACAGTGTTGCAGCCTTTTCTCTGACTTATCGTCCTTCAGAGCTTGACTCCTTACTGAGAGCGCAGGATTGGTAAATTTACTCTAGTTAGTCAAATGAGGAAGAATTTAGAATGCAAAAAAAGTTACTTTATTCTCCTGTCACTCATAATGATGTAAACTGAAAAGCCACCTTCCTCATTCAGATTTTTTTTTATAAGTTAACTCAAATAACTGAAGGACACCAAGCACAAGAAAACTGAACATGTGATCCCTTAATTTATGGATTTGCCTCTAAGTTCCTATATCAATAAAGGAAGCTAATCACCTTGTGGTTTTGCTGGTAGATTTAATACAGTGTCCTTGTGTGACTCAAATCAGTAACCAGAAGACACAGATATAAGATAATTTGCAAAAATACAAGGGGGAAATGAGGATAATATTTTTTAAGCAGCGAGTTATGATGATCTGGAATGCACAACTTGAAAAGGTGGTGGAAGCAGGTTCAAGAGTAACTCTCAAAAGGGAATTGGATATATTCTTGAAAAGAAGATATTTGCATGGCTATGAGGAAAGAGCAGAGGAATGGGACTAATTGGATAACTCTTTCAAAGAGCCGGCAGTAATACGATGGACTGAATGGTCTCTTTCTGTACTGTATGGTTCCATGAAGTCCAACACCAACATGGTTGACTCTTAACTGCTGTCTGAAGTGGGCTAGCAAGTGACTCAGTTGTATCAAACCTGCAGTGGCTCAAGAAGATGTCCCACCACCACCTTCTCAGGGCAATTAGGAATGGACAATAAATGCCAGCGACATCCACAACCTAAGAATGACTTTTTAAAAAAGTTTCTACCTTTGGTGAAAATGTTTCTCTTATTTCATATTCGCATATTTTTTCTTCTGTTTAGCTGCCAGACTTTTTGAATATGGAGCGAAAGTTGATGATCAAAAGCTGATGGCAACTGCATCTGATGTCTCCTCTTCTGTTTTTAAGCCAGCAATTGACTTTCCTTTTGGGAAAACTCTGTACCCTTTGCTTTATGTAAGTATTGGAAGTGACTTCAACTAAAGCTTTAGTTCATCACAGATTGAACACAAGCAGAATGCTAATAAAGTGATTAATATCTAATACAGTGGAATAATCCAGCAGCATGGTGCATTAATGTACAATTATGCTTTACCAGAGAGGAATCATGCACAATTGAGCATCCACATCAACTAAATAATCAGAAAGAACGGCCAAATAAAAGTGATACACTTTCCCACATAGAGCGAGGTAAAGTTATAGGCCCCACTATTCCTCTCTAAACTACTTGGGAAATGCTTGGATAATTCCAGGACTTCCCCAACAAGGTGGTCCTGGACCTGCACTTACAACAGGCACAGGATAAGGGCAGTCATGGAAACGAGATGGGAGGGGATGTTCCCAGCCCTCCAGCCTTAATTTCCTGTGCAACAGAAGGGAACCTATATTGAGGGGTTTCTCCAACAGCAGCCAGAAGACCCTGAGCCTGGCAGGTAGCCCTGCAACTGTAAGCCTCTCAGCACTGCCACCACACCAAGCACAAAGCCCAGACATGGGGTGGGCGTGTGCCAGAACTGCAACCAGGCGGTGAAAGTGAGCTAGTGCATCAAATTTGAGTGCTTTGGGCCTGTATAGACACAGCACACTTCATCCATGCTGTGTCTACCCAGCACCTGGGAGGAAAATCAGTGCCGTAGCATACAGTATTTGAGTCTAACAATCCTCACACACGCCCTAGTGGTCAGCAAGCCAATTGCTGTTTCTTCAGTTTTATACAATTTTTCAGATAACTAATATCTGAAGTATTACATGTCTATCAAATTAATAGGATTGACAATATTGTTCATAATTGCATTCATTCAGTTTTGAAATTCATCTGTGTCAGCATTACCATTGTTTATATTACCTTTATAGTACGTATCCCTTGCAATACAATTAAGCTACTTATTTAAGTCACTAAAAAATCTTTTATTGATTGATAGTTTACAGACAATGGATTGATAGTTTTTCCATCGTCAGAGACTGAGATTTTCAGTTATACCAATCCATTCTTAAATGGATTTCTTGCACGTTCTAAACCACCCATGATTGCTGTGTTCTGGACCGATGCAGACCTCTCAGCTGGTGTTGGAGCAGTATTCTATCAGGTAGAATTACTATTGAACATTGACATTACCTTCTACTGAGAACCGGTTGAATTAAATTAGATCAATGTAATTGCTGGAAAATATTGAAAAATAGGCATGAGGTTATTGGTAAAGCGTAGCATGACTTTTTGCCAGACTGTAACACGTGCCAGAGTATAGTAGTTAGTATACCAGTGAAACGATCCATGCAGCAAAGTTAGCAGCAGACAAAACAACTGAACAAATGGAGCTAATTTGTTATGGTTCCCACACAGAGTTTATGCATAACACAAAAAGAAAAAAATTGCAATTAATATAGTGTCATTCACATTCTCACAATGTCCCAAATTGCTTGCTTCATGACCAATTAAGTACTTTGGAAGTGTCATAGTTGTAATGTATGGAAACATGGCAGTCAATATACACACAGCAAGGTCCCACAAATGGCAATGTGATAATTGACTAGGTAATCTGTTTTGGTGGAGTTTTTGAGTGATAAATATTGACTATAATACCAGGAAAACACCCCTAATTTTCTTACAATAGTGCCATGGGATCTGTTATGTCCAGCTGAAAGGATAAACACGGCCTGTCTAATCAAAAAGACAACGGGGTAGATTTTCCTGGAGCCGTCAGGCGGGGTTTCAGGCATGTGGGGGGGGGGGGAATCCTGAATTCAGGGGTCCTGACACCGTCCCGCCCAAAACCCGCCTCCACGTAAGTTTCACAGGAGGTGGGTACCTGCCCCGCACTGGGACCCGCCGACCCGAGGCGGATTAGGTTTTTAGCCTAATCCCTATTTTGAGGGGTGTCGTGTGAGATTCCTGACAGCTCCAAACCACGCCAGGTTAGAGCAGTCAGGCTGTCGGGTTGAAGGACTTGGAGGGGTCGCGATGTCAGTGTTCAGGTGAGCGATGGGTGCATAAGTGCAAAGGTAAGTGTGTTTGGTGTGTCTAAAGTGTGTAAAGAAGTTTAAATTACCTGTATTTACCTTAACAGCCTTTCTTCCTCTAGGTTTCGGGAGTCCATCACTCAGCCAGCACTGAAAGCAAAATGGCTGCGATCTGTCAAAAGTGACAGCCTTCAGCTTTCATTGCCGGTGAGAGTTCTAACTGAGTCTATGTAAAAGGACTCAGGTTAGAAGTCAGACTGTCAGTGTTTGACAGCTTCAAACAGCTGTGAAACACTGATATTTCTGTGACGTCACCTGTTGCTGGGTGGCCCTTAATTGGCCTGCTGAGCCCACTGGGCGGGCTCAACAAGGTCAATCAAGGGAAAATCGCGCGGATTGGCCGGACATCGATGTAGGCGGGACTAAAACCCGAAAGTTGTAGTCCCGACTCCTTCCCGACAGCTTAAGGAAAATCGACCCCAACACCTCCAGGGTTGCTGGGAACTGTCAGCGGCACCAGACTCAACATTTTAATGGATCTCTTCACTTGATTTAGAGGGCAAAAACCAGCTGAATTTCCTGCTTCTGGTTGTTATTGAATAGGCCCTGCCCTCAGAAGCAGAGATTAAAACAGGAGAAAATTGGGAAAAAATGTTTTTGCTCGTGTTGAATGGTGGTACAGAAACATATTTAGAAACAATTTTTATTATCCTACATTACTACAGTGACTACACTTCAAAAGTATTTTGTTGTCTGTGAAGCACTTTGAGACATCCTGAGGATGTGAAAGTTGCTATATAAATGCAAGTTCTTTTTCTATTCCAGATTATAGGATGTTTGGTGAGTTTGATTGAACTATGATTTATTTAATTACATTGTTCATTGTTTTAAAATATTCATGAAAGTATTCTAATACTACAACAAGGATATCTAGCTATCAGAGACAGTGCAAGAAAGGGACAATCAAATTGATACCAGCTTAAGGCATCTAAGCAATGAGAAGAGTTTGAAGAGTGTGGGATTCTGGAGTAGAGAAGGCTCAGGGGAAACAATATTCAAGTATTCAAGATCCTTAATGGATGGATAACGTGAACCCCAATGATATGTTTGAGTTTACTACAAACTCTAGAACCAGGGGACATGAACTCAGGCTTAAACAATAGTTTAGATTTAACTACTTTATGCAGAAGGCGATGAACGTGACTGCACAGAGATAAAGTGGAAGCTGATAAGGTGGAAAAATGTAAAGGATGATTGGATAGACATTTGAGAGGTATTCATTTTTAGGACTGGCCAAGGATTTCCTCCAGCCCTGTATTTTCCTATGTTCCTATAGTAATCATTTAGCGCTAGATAATGTACATTCCATAATCACTGAGGTGGATTTTTTTGTTATAATTGTACTTCTTTTATTTTATAGGAATACAAAACTTTTGGTCCTGTATCTCCTAGCCTAATACGGAATGTAGAAACAACAATAAAAAAGTACTCTAAAGTTCAATATGAGGCAAAATGGACCTTAAAGATAACCTGGGATAAAGTACCTGCACAGCCCGCCGCTGAAACAAAAAGCAAGGTATTATTATCTAATTTAAGTATATTAATGCTGTGATTTCATCAGCAATAGCCATCAGGTTAGCACAATTGTGAAAAAAAGTTCTGGTTGAATAAGCCAAATATTGTTCATGGATGGCCATTGTTTTATTATTCAAATAAAATATAAAGAGATTTCCAACACCTGCAGTATTTTGCTTTATCTTTTCCTAAATGTTGTGCCTTCTTTCTCTGACTCTTTGTAATAGAGCTTGGAGCATCTGGCCTGTCAGATTCGTGTTCCTTACTCTGTAATGCCCACTTCTACAATACTTTCATTGAGTACCTTCCCAGTACATAGAATTTACAGCACAAAAACAGACCATTCGGCCCAAGTGGTCTATGCCAGTGTTTAATGCTCCACACGAGCCTACTTCATCTCAACCTATCAGCATCTCCTTCTATTTCTTTCTCTCTTATGTACTTATCTAGCCTCCTCTTAAATGCATCTATGCTATTCACCTCAACTACTCCATGTAGTATTTGAGGTGCTTGATTACAATTCACAGCTGATTAGAAGGATTAGTGCTTCTCCCTTTCTATTAGATGGCTTGCTGTTGAGGGGACATCACTCACTTTCAATTTACAGATTGAAAACAGTAAACCATGCTCTATTACACCCAAGAACCTTTAGTAACCTACAATTAACCCCTGAAATATCTAACAACAATTTCTAGCATTATGTGTTACACACCTGCATTAAAATATGATAATTTTATATCATAATCTAAGCACAACATCCTTGATGTTACGAAAACTATTTTCTGTTCAGAATTAATGTCATAACTGCTTTCATTATTTTTAATATCAGACTAAAAATCTAACTATTACATTCAAATGTCACATTTTAATTGTAGACAAACACCTACCAAGCAGTTGTAACTACAGACGGCAATAATTCATTCGTTTTAATGTTGTATGAGCCTGGAGGAATGAACTGGGATGTATCGACACTTGCTTCTAAAAATGTTGTTATTGGCTACAACAGGTAAGTTTAGCCCTCTGTGTAGTAAATTACTGTACTCCTTTAGAAACTGTTCAGAGAGAGACTATAGTATCATTATATCACTTAATTAATTTTAATAATCAGGCTTTTATCACCAGTGCAGTGCTAGCTTGTTGAGGGGATTTTCTAACAACAATCTTTTCCTTAATCTCATCCACCACAACACCTATTTATATTTTGCATATATGCAGTGGCAGGATAGGCAGCACCCTTTCAAAGCAGTTAGAACATATGAAAATTAACTGGACCAGCCACATAAATACTGCGGCTACAAGAGCAGGTCAGAGGCTGGGTATTCTGCGGCGAGTGTCTCACCTCCTGACTCCCCAAAGCCTTTCCACCATCTATAAGGCACAAGTCAGGAGTGTGATGGAATACTCTCCACTTGCCTGGATGAGTGCAGCTCCAACAACACTCATGAAGCTCGACACCATCCAGGACAAAGCAGCCCACTTGATGGGCACCCCATCCACCACTTTAAACATTCACTCCCTCCAACACCGGCGTACCGTGGCTGCAGTGTGTACCATCTACAGGATGCACTGCAGCAGCTCACCAAGGTTTGTTTGACAGCACTTCCCAAACCCACGACCTCTACCATTTAGAAGGACAAGGGCAACAAGCGCATGGGAACACCATCACCTCCAAGTTCCCCTCCAAGTCACACACCATCCTGGCTTGGAAATATATCACTGTTCCTTCATTGGCACTGGGTCAAAATCTTGGAACTTCCTCGCTAACCGCACTGTGGGAGTATTTTCACCACACAGACTGCAGCAGTTCAAGAAGGCAGCTCACCACCACCTTCTCAAGGGCAATTAGGGATGGACAGTTGTTGTTTTGTATGACGGGTAAAGCTTATAATGGGATGTCTAGTTTGGCTATCCATTCAATGGCCTCCTGAGATGCCTTGTGGAGAAATGAGGTGCCTCCCACAACAGATCTCAGTGGGCAGGTTGATGTG
Source organism: Somniosus microcephalus (assembly GCF_052327205.1). NCBI lineage: Eukaryota > Metazoa > Chordata > Chondrichthyes > Squaliformes > Somniosidae > Somniosus > Somniosus microcephalus. The sequence goes on along the minus strand of NC_140992.1, from coordinate 39,911,134 downwards.
ATGTGTTCCATGATCTGGGACTCATGGCCACAGTCGCACTTCGGGTCGTCCCTCATCTTCCACTTATGGAACAGGTGGCCGCATCGTCCATGCCATGTGCGGATTCTGTTGAGTGCTGTCCACTGTCTTCAAGGGAGGTCGGATACAGGGACCTCTGCTGTTGGGTCAGTGATGAGATGCTGGTTCTTTATGTTGCATGCATCCCATGACTCCGTCCATCTGGATAATGGGTCGATACCAGCTGCATGAATATGTCGCAATTTTAAGCGCTTTCATGGTAGGTCTTTCAAGTCATCATGAATGGGAAGGCTGATGTTGCTCATGATTTTTTTTCCATCTCATGGAGCATGGTGGCATTGCGGTGAATGGCAGGCGGGGCGATGTGGGACAGCACCGGGAGCTACTCAGTTGGAGTGGGCGTGACATGAACAAATATTTTTTTTTAATGCAAAAATGGCAGACAGGATGTCAAACAAGGATGTCCATACAGACATGGTGCAACTGTATGATCATTGTCCCCCACCCACCAGCAACTACATAATCTCCTGGGAGAGGCAAAAGCAGATTTTTTTTTAAAACCTAGGTTGTGTTAGGGGGGGAAAAATCTGAGAAATTCCTCCCCGACTCCAAAAGGCGGTCAAAACCTTCAGGAGACTCCAGCGACCAGAAGGCAAATTTCTCACTATCCCACTTACCTTTTACTACACTTACCTTGCAGCATGGCCGCCACCAGTAGCCCAAATTCAGTAGCAGACGAAGATAACTTTGGCAGCACTGCTCAGAGTTCCTAGGACTTACTTGAAGAAGCAATTTACCTAGGCACTGCAAAAGCAGATGAAGTAGAAATGTGAACATTTCACTCATCTAGGGCCAGCCAGCAGTTTAAAACAAAGTGAACTCAAAACTGCCATTAGATCAGTCAGACAGGTAATGATTGAATTTATATCCAGTTAGCAGTGGAATGTCAATGGCTGGAGACAACCCATATGAGGCTGCCATTTCTCAGGACAGTCGCACATGCCAGGCATCCAGCCTTTCCCATCACAGCAGCACATAGGTGGGACTTAGGGCGTGACACCGAGCTACACAGGCAGAAGCTCCAGGGATACAGCCAGCAGTGGCTTCCTCCCAGAAGCTAGCTGCCGTGTGAGGAGATCCACCTCAGTCCAGTCAGCTCTTGTACCACAGACACAGCCAACCACTTCTCATGATATTGGCTTTTAGGTTGCAGCTTGGAGAAGTATTGAAATAAGAGAAAGAAGGGCACATTTAGACACCCAGGGAAAATCTGGTGTGAGGAAAGATTAGGTTGGCTTATGATTCGTGTTGAGTTCCTTGTATTAAAAAAGAATGTGCACTTATATCATCCTCTGTTATTCCTGGAGATTATTATAGTCATACAGGAAAGGGTGCAAGTATTTTGTGCTGATATGTTCAATCTGATGATTAAGATTTGCTTGGCCATATTGGACCAATGACATCTGATGTGATGTGATGTTCGAGGGTAGGCACTGGATAGAAAGATTTTTCATTTATTTTAAGGTGAGGGAGGAGTAATGGCAGTGGTGACAAAAGGTAAAGTGTATTCAACAGATGAGAACGTTTCATTGATAAGTTGAGTCATCCAATTAACGGTCCTCCTGATGTTCTACTCCATGCTGTTCTACCTCAAAAGCGGCTAGGGCCACCTCCCCAGGGATGTCCATTTTCATATACTTTGATGTGCAGGGTGCAGCAAGCTACAACCAAATGGTATACTCAATGTGCATTGTATTGCAATTCCCCTCCTGATCTATCAAGGAAGCAAAAACTCCCCTTTCAGACCCCAATGGTTCTCTCAATGACCACTCTGGTACAGCCATGTGCCCCGTAGTGGCATTCCTCAGCAGCTGTTCTTGCAACTCCTGGACTATTATCACTAGACTAGTCATTATCCATTGCAGCAAAGGATACACCTTGTCACCCACAAGCCATATCTTCACTTGAAGAATCTAAAGGCGGCAGAATGCATCATGGCAACTCTGGCATTCACATGAAGGATTCTTTGCACCTGATCACATACAATCGGCTATTCAGCGAGTGGTAACCCTTTTAAGAAAATTAAGGGGATAAAGTATAGGTGCACACAATGATACATGGGTGCCATCTATTATACCAGTAACCCAATGCAATAAAACTGCTGCCTTGCTGTCACGTCAAACTGGATGAATCTCCCAGCTTTCTGGAAAAGTATGCCAATTGCCTGATTAATACATGCTCAGATGGCAGCACAGGTGGAATACTGCACAGGTCCCCTGCAGCTGCTTGGTAATGAACTCTCAGCAACACTGGTAAGCACCTCACAATCAGGTCGCAAAGTACATCATAGCTATTGCAGGGTGGAAACAGGTCCTGCCCAGAATCCACCCAAAAATTGCCGGTATGCATTTCACGCTAGAACCTCAGCAAAAACAAGTAAATTTGGGATCATTTTCTTTAACTTAGCACATAGGGGAAAATAGATGATCTAATGATATTATAGATTATGTATGTGTCCTATTTTTTGTCATAGTGGCGACGGATTCTTTAAGAATGATGAACAAATGAATCGTCCTGATGCTGAAAGATATCGGCCCGATAAATATCGCGGAATAAATACAGGTTTATCTCCATTTATTCAATGTTAACCTGAAATGATAGTTTTAGACATTTTCCTCACTATCTAAATTATAGAACACTATGAAATTGAGATTTCATGCAAAATAAGTAGATATTTGATGATCTAAAGCATTGAAGTTTTCTAAGGTACAATCAAATATCAATGTCTAAAGTTTAATAGCTTAACAAATATATTCTAATTTCAAAATCAGATCATATAATTTTATAATACTGTTAAACATTGGCAGAAAAATCAGTAACCCAACAAACCTCTGGCATTCAGCCCACCAAAGTGTACGAGGTCAGGGGGATTACCTCATTTAAATATAAAGCAGACAAGCTTAAAAGGAGATTTAATTGAGGTGTTCAAAATTATGAGAGGTTTTGATAGAGTAGATAAAGAGAAACGGTTTCCACTGGCAGACAGGATGGAAGTGTACAGTGGTGCCCCTGGTATTAGGTCCACTGGCCTTTTTGATATATATTAATGACCTGGACTTGGATATAGAGTGGTAAAAGCTTGCTAAATGGAATTGGATATATAATTGAAAAGGGAAAGTATTCAGGGCTGTCATGCTGAAGACCGGTGCTCCGGAACTATCTGCGCATCTAGCCAAGCTGTTCCAGTACTGGCATCTACCCGACAATGTGGAAAACTGCCCAGGTATGTCCTGTCTACAAAAAGCAGGACAAATCCAATCCGGCCAATTACCGCCCCATCAGTCTACTCTCAATCATCAGCAAAGTGATGGAAGGTATCATTGACAGTGCTATCAAGCAGCACTTACTCACCAATAATCGGCTCTCCGATGCTCAGTTTGGGTTCCGCCAGGACCACTCGGCTCCAGACCTCATTACAGCCTTGGTCCAAACATGGGCAAAAGAGCTGAATTCCAGAGATGAGGTGAGAGTGACTGCTCTTAACATCAAGGCAGCATTTGACCGAGTGTGGCATCAAGGAGCCCTAATAAAATTGAAGTCAGTGGGAATCAGGGGGAAAACACTCCACTGGCTGGAGTCATACCTAGCACAAAGGAAGATGGTTGTAGTTGTTGGAGGACAATCATCTCAGCCCCAGGACATCGCTGCAGGAGTTCCTCAGGGCAGTGTCCTAGGCCCAACCATCTTCAGCTGCTTCATCAATGACCTTCCCTCCATCATAAGGTCAGAAGTGGGGATGTTCGCTGATGACTGCACAGTGTTCAGTGCCATTCACAACTCCTCAAATAATGAAGCAGTCCATACCCGAATGCAGCAAGACCTGGATGACATTCAGGCTTGGGCTGATAAGTGGCAAGTAACATTCGCGCCACACAAGTGCCAAGCAATGACTATCTCCAACAAGCGAGGGTCTAATCACCGCCCCTTGACATTCAAAGGTGTTACCATCGCCGAATCCCCCAACATCAACATCCTGAGAGTCACCATTGACCAGAAACTTAACTGGACCAGCCACATAAATACTGTGGCTACAAGAGCAGGTCAGAAGCTGGGTATTCTGCAGTGAGTGTCTCACCTCCTGACTCTTCGAAGCCTTTCCACCATTTACAAAGCACAAGTCAGGAGTGTGATGGAATACTCTCCACTTGCCTGGATGAGTGCAGCTCCAACAACACTCAAAAAGCTTGACACCTTCCAGGACAAAGCAACCTGCTTGATTGGCACCCCATCCACCACCTTAAACTTTCAGTCCCTCCACCACCGGCACACCGTGGCTGCAGTGTGTACCATCTACAGGATGCACTGCAGCAACTCGCTAAGGCTTCTTCGGCAGCACCGCACAAACCCACGACCTCTACCACTTAGAAGGACAAGGGCAGCAGGTGCATGCTAACACCATCACCTGCAAGTTCCCCTCCAAGTTACGCACCATCCTGACTTGGAAATATATCGCCGATCCTTCTTCATCGCTGGGTCAAAATTCCTGGAACTCCCTCCCTAATAGCACTGTGGGAGTACCTTCACCACACGGACTGCAGCGGCTCAACACCACCTTCTCAAGGGCAATTAGGGATGGGCAATAAATGCTGGCCTTTCCAGCGACTCTCACATCCCAGGAACAAATAAAAATAGAGGCCAGTGCATCTCTTCTCAAGGAACCAGCCTCCAAACATCTATTAGGCCTCTGAAAGGCGAGGGGTATGGGAAATTCTACATTGTCAGTTCCTATCATAGCCCTGTCCCCTCCACATGAGTGGCCTTGTTTTGGGCTGGTGGAGGCTCTGCCCCAAATAAAGGCCACAGGAATTCCTCATGTAAGCATGGGGCCCAGCATATCCTGGTCTCAGTCTAGTCGCAGCCCTTCTACTGCACTCCTGCCAGAGCTATGGTAGGGTTGTGCCAGAAGAACCAAGGATTTTTGGTCTCCAGGTGTTATCAAAATTTGTCATTAAATTTGACATAATTTAATTTAAATCTAAGATCACATATAGAGAAATATATACATATATAATCATTAATTTTTGAAGGCTAACACTGAAATTTGCTTACAGTTAAATACCAACCTATTTTGTACTCCTTTAGATTTGAAAGGCCTATGGCTGTATCAACTGAATCAGGGTACTCCACAGATAAATTACAAAGCAGAATGTCTGAGCTGGTCTGCATTAGAGCCAGAACCATCTAAATGGAATCAAAATTTACTTCCCTGTCCATGCACCTTTACCCAAGGACAGGTGGACAATCGATTCCGGAAATACACACTAGGTAAGGATTTCTATGGTTGCTATGGATTTTTTGAATACAAACCATGGCCCAGTTATTATTTCTTTTCAAATGGAAATGAACAAATTGGTTAAAATGCAGTATATGTATTGTAAACCAAGCCAAATAATCTTAATACTTGTCATGTTACATGTTTATAATGGTTAAGATCTCTCAGTTTTGAAAGTACCTTCTCAAGACTTCCTCATTTGCTAAGAAATCTTATTATATTATTATATTATTCCCTATTACTAATACAGCATTTTATGAAGCATTTTATAAGTGAGAGTAACATCAATTCAAGTTATTTCCCATAAATACATTCATATATGAAGATTTAACTGATATCTTCTCATCATAGCACAGTTGAAGCAATAAAACACGTGGCTACTGACAAGGAAGTTGCAGGACATCATTTGCACCTGGCACTACAAGATGGTACTTCCGATTTGTCAGGAAAACCGCAATGATTTGTGACGTGATATGATTAATTCTAAGTGATCTTTTGTTGAATTTGCACAGATGCTTCAACCAAGGTTCTTCGTAGTGCCAGTCCAAATGCATTTAATGCTAGTCAAAGATGTATTTACAACAAGAAGAATGCATTTGTTGAGGGTTGGCAGGAACGATACTGGGCATCATTTACGCAGTCATCCTCCCCAACCAAGAACCAACGTAGGTTTTTATTTGAAATTTTGGCAAAAATTTTTTCTACTTTGTTTTCCTTCTTCACAGGTATATACATAAGTGCACAATTCATATACTTTGTCAATCTTCCTCCACAGAATTCGACCTAAATCCATACAACTGGTGCTGCAAAAATATTGACAACCCATCATTCTGTGAACAATATAGAATGAAAAGACCAAGCATTAACTGTACAAACTACAGGCCGCCAAGACCAGGTAATTTACTTTATTTAAGTAACAAACCTTATAATCTCCTCTATAAAGTTGCAAGATTAAAAATAATGAGTGGGTTGCAAAAATCTGTCCTAATATGCATTGATGCCATGCGACGCAGGTTTCAAAATTCTGGCACAGCCACTCAGTGCTTTTGCACTGCAAATGCGTGCTGGCTCTGGGTCAGCACCAGTTATGGGTTATGCAACTAACGTTGCGTGATAGGATTTGTAACCATTGTAAACGTATATCACAACACCACCTGCAGGAATAACTGGTACTGTACCCAAACGTTTGCACTGTTAAAATTGTTTTTGCCAGACACACAGCCTGACATAAGATAGTTTGCATATAAACATACCAAATAGGAGCAGGAGTAGGCCCTTCGGATAGCAAACTATCCTCTACACCGACCCCATGACTAAACTGTGTATGTACCCCACACAACACAGGGTTTATCACACACAATAACTCCATCATTTTAAGAGTTAACTACCCACTTTCTGCCCCATCACAGATGTACTTTTGCTGCCCAAGCATCTTTGCACGTAATTCTCAGCCTGTATTTCCTCCAATCAGAGGCCGCTCTCACCTGCACAGTCTCTTTTTTCCACAAGCCCGTTGATTGGGTTTCTCCCAGGTTGCACCCCACACCAACCCCGAGCAAAGATCCAAATCTGAGACTGAATTAGGCCAGGTGAGCTGAATTCCACCCCCACCCCCAGTTGAATTTGAAATTGGGGCGAAAGGAGTTGAATCTCAATCCACTTCCTCCCCTGCCCAACACCAGCACCCTGCCTCGAGTACAAAATGTGGAATGGGGAGGAAAGGAGGAGTTCATTGTTACCCTTTCCCTCACAAAAAAATAACCTGAGTGAAGGGAAAGCAATCTGTCTGCAGACATTTCCACAACCCCCCGTTTGCTGTGGCAAACAAAACAAGTTTGTCCCCACTGAGATTAGCTCCCCTGCCCTTGCTGTCCCCAACCCTCTAACTCTCCCCTCTCCCCACCCCCTGGCCCTTCCTCTCCCCCCTCCTTTTCCATCTCCTCATCCCCCTCTCGTCTCCCATCCCCCTGCTCTGCCCCTCTCTCATCCTGCTTTCACCCTCTCCCCCCTCCCCCCATTTAACTTCTCCCCATCCCACCTGGGTCTGCTTATTCCCCCAGTTTGAACCCTGCTTGGCCTGAATAATGTACTCGGTCATGACTCCCTCTATGTAACGCCACATGAGATCGACTAGTTGATATTGAAAGCAGCAAGACATTGGTTTAATTGTTTCTTTTGGAAAGTTTCTGCTCTTATCCTCAATGCAAAACTTTTGATATCAACTGTATTTAATAGGAATGAGGCTTAAGATTGGATCGCATTCTGAATTCAGATCAATTTGGATGACATAAATATCTAAATGCACTTGTAGGCTATAGGCTGAAACAAGGAGTTACTTGAAATTTCATTTTGGATCGTTTTGAAGTCTAAAAATTGTTAAATCTTCACATGTTCTTTTTGTGTTTTACTATGATAGCCATGATGCTTGGAGACCCCCATTTCACCACCCTTGATGGGCTTTCCTACTCTTTTAATGGCCTTGGAGATTTTGTACTGCTTAATGTTAACGAATCCAATGGTAGAACCATTTTTAAGCTCCATGGTCGCACAGTCCAAACTGGTACAGCTCAAGCCACAAACTTCATGGCATTCGTAGCCCAGCACATATCAACCAAAAACACCACAGTGAGTAAAGATTTTATTTAAAAACAGAAAAGCATAAGAACAGACTAATAAAAGTGCATCTTCACCTTGTCCATCAAGGTATGTGCAGCAGAAATGGCGAGGAAATTCACGTCGGTATTATAGGCGCTGTGACTATTGTTTTAATTGGTGATATTGCTTGATTTCTCAGCAGGTCCAGATGACTTTGAAAAGCAATGACTCAATTGATGTGCTAGTAAATAATAATGTGGTGCAGTTCATGCCTCTTACTGAAGGTGAGACTAATTTATTACTCTTACTGGTTTGGAAATATATAGATTTCTTGTAAAATGATTAAAATGTTGAAGGTTACAATCTATTGTAAGCATGCATATAAGTCAAATATTAAATTATAATTAAACTTGAGTGGCATAGGGGCAGATTTTCCTGTCATCCCCCCACCCCCGCCCCCTCCTTCCGTGCTGCTCCAGTCCAGACCCAGGATCGTAGGGATTTTATTTCCTGATCCCTTAGACATAGCCCAGGGCACCCAGGAGTAGGCCCCCCACCACCATTACCCTGCCAGGGCCTAATGCCAGCAGAAGCGGCCAGAAATGTAAGCATACCTACAGGCCTGCAATTGCAGGTCATGATAGAGGTTAGCAGCCAGAAAGCCTTGATTACCTGAAAACATCCCGCAGAAAAACAAACAAAAAAAATTTACCATTCCGCCTTCGGTCGCCAGTCCGAAGGGGTTCTGGGGGGCAGGCCGTAATTCCACTGCTGGAACTTATTACATCAATAGAGGTATAAAACAGGCATTATGAGATCAGCCGCCCATCACCCATCCCACACGATTTTCTTGCATTTCCAGCAGACTCCCGCTATACCTTTGGCGGAAGTCCATTGGAATAGTGTTGAAGTTTCTGGACTGGCCTTCTGCAAGCTGAGGTTTCATCCTTCCACCCCGCCGCGCCCCCCCCCACCATCGCCCCACCCCCCACTCCCCCATCCCCACTCCACTTACAAGGCCATTGATGCAAGAAGGAGAAGAACCAAACATCAGTGTTTCCACACCTCAGGCTTTCTTCCAGATTTGGCGTATGGTCAGCGCAGATAAACCTGATGGGACCAGGTGTACTAGCCGACCAAGGGGCCCCACGTGTGCCATGCAAATTTTAGGACCTCCCCCTGAACCAGTCAACTTTGACAGGGTCAGAGATGGAGGTCCGGGGTGTGCGCATCTTGATCAAAATGTGCCACCCGTGGATCTTTGGGTCCAATCATATTGCACTGCCAGCAAAAAAATGGCCACCCGGCACCTCCCCTTTAAATAACGACACCCCAGCCGCACGTACGCCCCCCTGACCCTGTCGGACATAGCGTCCTGCGGTACGTCAGGGGGCGCAACCAAAGTTTGTGGCCGGGGCGCAAGTGGGGTGCTGCGCACGCTGGTGACGTCATCGCCGGAGGCACAGGGCCGCCGCGGGGCGCTATCAGCTACCACTGCCGCTAACCTCCTGCTGAATTTCGCGGGAGACATTAGTGGCACCCCGCCCAGGCGCTAACAGGAGGTGCAAAGCAACTGAATTTTACCCCCTAATTGTTCATATCACATTCTTTTGTCCACCGTTTCAGAGGAGGTAGTAAGTCATTTAAAATGGCAGAGAAAAGAATGTAATTGTAATGCATTCAGCTTTTGTCTGCAAATATCGCCAGCTGTCATTTCCAGGCTTAAATGTTTTGGGGGAATCTTTATGTCAAATTAAATATAAAAATATATATTATCCCCTTAAATCCACATGTGTTGTCTTATTCTCACAGATAACAAAGAAATATATCGTGATGGTACCTTTTATCTGGAGAAGAATGGAAATGCATCAATGATTGCTTCATTTGGCGGTGGAATTTCATTAACAGTAACAGCACAATATGGGATGTTAGCTGCAATCACCAATTTGCCAGAAGATTATATGAACAAAACACAGGGTCTTCTTGGTAAGTCAGCTTTTGCTGATGACAAATGTGGGTTTCCTTCCCCACCTTTATAAGAAACAGATAGATTACCTTAGAATGTATGCTTTATGTAGAAGGAAATGCACCAAGTGTAGTTTATCTATCAATTTATCATTCTATAATTTCATCTCAAAGTTATCTGACTTTATTTTTTGGGTTGATTCAACTAAAGGTAATAGAAGAATTCAACAGCATAATAATAGTAGGAAACTTTACAGGAACGATATCATAGTGATTATGTTACTGGGCTAGTAATCCAGAGGCCCGGACGAATGATCCGGAGACGCGAGTTGAAATCCCACCATGGTAGTTGAGGAATTGAAATGAAGTTAATTAAATAAACCTGGAATTAAAAGCTAGTATCAGTAATAAAACCATGAAACTATCAGATTGTCATAAAAACCCATCTGGTTCACTAATGTCCTTTAGGGAAGGAAATCTGTCACCCTTACCTGGTCTGGCCTATATGTGACTCCAGACCCACAGCAATGTGGTTGACTCTTAACTGCCCTCTGAAATAGCCTAGCAAGCCACTCAGTTGTAACAAACTGCTACGAGAAACAATAATAGGAATAAAACTGGACGGAACACCCAACATTGACCCGGGCACCGGCTTTGGCCACAACAATTACACATCCAGCCCAGTCGACCCTGCAAAGTCCTCCTCACTAATATCTGGGGACTTGTGCCAAAATTGGGAGCACTGCCCCACAGACTAGTCAAGCAAAAGCCTGACATAGTCATACTCACAGAATCATACCTTTCAGCCAATGTCCCAGAACGCTCCATCACCATCCCTAGGTATGTCCTGTCCCACCGGCAGAAACGACCCACCAGGGGTGGCGGCACAGTGGTACACAGTCGGGAGGGAGTGGCCCTTGGAGTCCTCAACATTGACTCCGGACCCCATGAAGTTTCATGGCTTCAGGTCAAGCATGGGCAAGGAAAGCTCCTGCTGATTGCCACCTACCGCCCTCCCTCAGCTGATGAATTAGTACTCCTCCATGCTGAACAGCACTTCAAAGAAATACTGAGGGTAGCAAGGGCACAGAATGTACTCTTGGTGGGGGACTTCAATGTCCATCACCAAGAGTGGCTCGGTAGCATGACTACAGACCAAGCTGGCCGAGTCCTGAAGGACATAGCTGCCAGACTGGGCCTGTGGTGAGAGAACCAACATGAGGGTAAAACCTACTTGACCTTGACTTCATCAATCTACCTGTCACAAATGCATCTGTCCATGACTGTACTGGTAGCAGTGACCACCGCACAGTCCTTGTGGAGATGAAGTCCCATCTTCACACTGAGGACACTCTCCATCGTGTTGTGTGGCACTACCACCGTGCTAAATGGGATAGATTCAGAACAGATCTAGCAGCGCAAAACTGGGTATCCATAAGAACATAAGAAATAGGAGCAGGAGTAGGCCAATCGGCCCCTCGAGCCTGCTCCGCCATTCAATAAGATCATGGCTGATCTGATCCTAACCGCCAATCTACTATCACAGAACCATCTCCTGAATCTAACAGAATTAGACACATGAAATAGGAGCAGGATCAGGCTACACGGCCCCTGGGCCCGCTCCGCTACCCACAGGGCCATGACCGATCCGAACCTAGACTCATGTCCAAATTCCTGCCCGCTCCCCGTAACCCTTAATTCCCTTTACTTCTAGGAATGAGGCACTGTGGGCCATCAGCCGCAGCAGAATTGTACTCCACCACAATCTGTAACCTCAAGGCCCGGCATATCCCTCACTCTACCATTACCATCAAGCCAGGGGACCAACCTTGGTTCAATGAGGAGTGTAGAAGAGCATGCCAGGAGCAGCACCAGGCGTATCTAAAATTGAGGTGCCAACCTGGGGAAGCTGCAACACAGGAATACATGCAGACTTAACAGCGGAAACAGCATGCTGTAGACAGTGCTAAGTGATCCCACAATCAATGGATCAGATCAAAGCTCTGCAGTCCTGCCACATCCAGTTGTGAATAGTGGTGGACAATTAAACAACTAACGGGAGGAGGAGGTTCCATGAATATCTCCATCCTCAATGATGGTGGAGCCCAGCATGTGAGTGCAAAAGACAAGGCTGAAGCATTTGCAACCCTCTTCAGCCAGAAGTGCTGAGTGAATGATCCATCTCGGCCTCCTCCTGAGTTCCCCACCATCACAGAAGCCAGTCTTCAGCTAATTCGATTCACTCCACGTGATATCAAGAAACAGCTGAGCGCATTGGATACAGTAAAGGCTATGGGCCCCGACAACATCCTGGCTATCATGCTGAGAACGTGTGCTCCAGAACTAGCCACGCCTCAAGCCAAATTGTTCCAGTACAGCTACAACAATGGCATCTACCCGTCAATGTGGAAAACTGCCCAGGTATGTCCTGTCCACAAAAACAGGACAAATCCAATTCGGCCAATTACCGCCCCATCAGTCTACTCACAATCATGAGAAAAGTGATGGAAGGTGTCATCGACAGTGCTATCAAGCAGTACATACTCACCAATAACCTGTTCACTGATGCTCAGTTTAGGTTCCGCCAGGACCACTCGGCTCCAGACCTTGGGCAAAAGAGCTGAATTCCAGAGGTGAAGTGAGAGTGACTGTCCTTGATATCAAGGAACCATTTGACCGAGGGTGGCATCAAGTAGCCCTAGTAAAATTGAAGTCAATGGGAGTCAGGGAAAAACTCCCCACTGGCTGGAGTCATACCTAGCACAAAGGAAGATGGTTGTGGTTGTTGGACTACAATCATCTCAGCCCAGGACGTCACTGCAGGAGTTCTTCAGGGCAGTGTCCTAGGCCCAACCATCTTCAGCTGCTTCATCAATGACCTTCCTGCCATCATAAGGTCAGAAGTGGGGGTGTTCGCTGATGATTGCACAGTGTTCAGTTCCATTCGCAACTCCTCAGAAAATGAAGCAATCCCTGCCCGACATTCAGGCTTGGGCTGATATGTGGCAGGTAACATTCATGCCACACAAGTGCCAGGCAATGACTATCTCCAACAAGCGAGAGTCTAACCACCTCCCCTTGACATTCAATGGTATTACCATCGCCAAATCCCCCACCATCAACATCCTGGGGGTCACCATTGACCAGAAACTTAACTGGACCAGCCACATAAATACTGTGGCAACAAGAGCAGGTCAGAATGTCTCACCACCTGACTCCCCAAAGACTTTCCACCATCTACTATGGCACAAGTCAGGAGTGTGATGGAATACTCTCCACTTGCCTATATGAGTGCAACTCTAACAACACACAAGAAACTTGACACCATCCAGGACAAAACAGCCCACTTGATTGGCACCCCATCCACCACCTTCAACATTTACTCCCTCCACCACCGGCGTACTGTGGCTGCAGTGTGTACCATCTACAAGATGTACTGCAGCAACTTGCCAAGGCTTCTTCGGCAGCAACTCCCAAACCCACAAACTCAACCATTTAGAAGGACAGGGGCAGCAGGCGCATGGGAACAACATCACCTGCAAGTTCCCCTCCAAGTTACACACCATCGTGACTTGAAAATATATCACCGATCCTTCATTGGCGCGGGTCAAAATCCTGGAACTCCCGAACAGCACTGTGGGCGTAACATCACCACATGGACTGCAGCGGTTCAAGAAGGCGGCTCACCACCACCTTCTCGAAGACAATTAGTGATGGGCAATAAATGCTGGCTTTGCCAGCGACGCCCACATCCAGAACGAATTTTTAAAAAACTTTTATAAAGATCCTGAAAACTATCCAAGCCTCTTACCAAATTTTAACGCCAGAAGGGCTCTGCCCCATATTCCTGCCCATGGTTTCTCCAAGCTCTTCATGCTACTTCACCTTTACAGTGCTAAAAGTTACCTTATTCCTAACTACCTGTTATCATCCTACGCTTTGTCATAACCATACATAGAATTGCAAATTGACTTGGTTGTTTAGTTCAATTGATGGCTCTGTGGTAAATTTGTAATTTTAAAAGTAGAATCAGTTCAGGTTGTTATTGGGAAATCTGCAGTCTTTCAAAGCAATTCCTGGCAAATTTGGCAAGTTTTTTGTAGCACTGTTAGTCAAAATCCAAACCTGTTATAAATGTATTCCTTTTCATTGTTTGCTTATAGGTGTATGGAATGGCAATCCAAATGATGATTTCACAATGCCTAATGGGTCTGTTATTCCAGCCAATAGCACTGGATCCACAATTTTCAATTATGGAATAACATGTGAGTTCAATAAAGATTCTGAAGTTGCAGTTTAGCTATGTTAAGAATGACTGAATAAGGCAAAAACAACTTACATTTATATACAAGGGGAAGATTTTAACTGTTGAAACCACAAAGTATTTGTTTGTTTAACACCAGTGTTTTAGGGCTTTGGTCTATCCAGTACAGAACTTTGATTGAAATGTAAATTCTGTTTATTGTGAACTAAGATATTGTGAAATGTCATTTACAGCAAATCATTTGTAATTAATTAATTCACATACAATGTAACATAATTTCCTAAAGAACTATGTTGGAAGAGATTTTTATGGAAGATATTGTATGGCCGCAATTTTGCCGGCACTCAGAGGGTGGGTTCGGAGGGGGTCAGCTGTTAAATTCAAAATGATTGACGGTGGGTTGCGAACCCGCCTCCGTGTGAGTTTCCAAAGTGTTGGGGCTGCGATTTCATAACAGACCCGACACCAGGCGGGTGAGGGATTTAAGATACTTAACTCCTTATTAAAGTGCTTGTTAACTGCTATTTTGACAGCCTTTTCCTATTTTTGCACATTTTCAACGGGTTTCACGACATACGGAGATCACGTCAGGTGAGTATGTCGGGAGTATCAACGAGCTGAATAGTTCACAGCTGCAACTGCAGTATAAAAGCTGAAGTCTCACATCTATTCACTTTCAAATGTCAGAGGTTGCTGATTTCAGGATTTGGAAGACACATTTCATCTGTCTTGAGGCTGTAAGTGTGTGGTGTTAACTCTATATACACTGTCACCTCTTTGGAATAACCTCTCTCCCCATTGACTGAATGCTTATAACATCTCATCCTCAACTGCCATATATAACAGCAGAATGGGAATGCTTTATACTCTCTCATCCTGATCCTCAGAATCTGAGGAGGATCAGCCGCAGCACCAGCAGAACCAGGCACACCAGCAGCACCAACAGCAAGATCGCTAACCTTCTCCCCAACCACCTGATGCTGCGCAGGGCAGACACCATCAGCGCAGGGCTGCACCGTGCCACAGGAAATACCCCCAACACAGGGTTTACAGGCCGAGGATGAGATTCCTCAACGTGACTGAGCAGCAGTGCCAAAGGAGGCTGAAACTTTCACGCGAGGTAGTCGCAGACATTTGCGCAATGCTCGATCAAGACCTGCAGCTCTGAGGAGCAGGTGGACATGCCTTAGCAGTGGCTGTCATAATCACCACCGCCTTCACATGCATCACGCAGGTTACCGATGCCCTCTTTGACAAGTCCGCCAATTACATCCACTTTTGCACTGACGAGGCAAGTGTTACCGAGCGGGCGCTCGGCTTTGTCAATCTGCTTGGCTTCCCACGTGTGTAGGGCGTTATCGACTGCATACATGTGGCCACCAGGGCACCCCATCAGAACCCAGCAGTATTTGTCAACCGCAAGGGCTTCCACTCCCTTAACGTGCAGCTGGTGTGCAACCATAGGAAGAGCATCATGCATGTGTGCACAAGTTTCCTGGCAGCTGCCATGACTCTTACATGCTGCGCCAGTCCACTGTCCCTCAGCTCTTCGCTCCACCAAACAAACTTTCTGGCTGGCTACTTGGAGACAAGGGCTATCCCCTGAAGACGTGCCTAATGACACCCTTTCGGAGGCCATCAAACGAGTCTGAGGAGCATTAAAATCGAAGCCATATTTCCACCAGAAGTCTCAAAGAGCAAACAATAGTGTTGCTCAAAAAGCACCTCAGATGCCTGGACAGATCTGAACCCTACAGTACGCACCAGCCTTTGTCTGCTGAGGAGGTTTCTTTCTTCCATTCCCTGGGAATAGTACCTCCCTCCGTCCTCTGACTCCCTCCACAAGAACATGGATGGAGTCATCGTTGAAGCGGGGAGCAGCCTTTGGTCTCTCTGCAGACATCGTTGAAAGCACCAGCACTCGGGAGCATCAGAAACAAAGTGAGAGCCAATGGGGACACGGCGCCCTTAAATACACTGGCTGCAAACTCGTCATCACAGCAGCTCAGCAGACCCGCACCTTGTGATCAGGCCAGGTAACGCGCACGGTGGGCTTAACGAGCTCAATCTACCGAAAACTGTGTCAGCAGACTGGCTGGAGCCAGGAACGGGGCTGGAGCTGGGAGCCGGACCGGAACCCGCCGACTACCAGCCCCACCGCCAACCCACCTCCACTCGGAAAATCCAGCCCTATGGGTAAGAATAAGGTTCTGCTGAAGATAGAAGAGTGATAGCAAAACCCAAATGGTTTGTTAGTCATTCAACTCTGAGATTAATTGCTGCCTGTGATCCTGCATGAAGTTACATTTATTTTAATTTTTCATTGCCCCCCGATGATTCTTTTTGCCATTGGATGAGGCAGCAAAATGATACAGGACCTCATGGATTATCAGATCATGGCACAACATAATGTGGGACATCCAGAAAAAATAGAGCTCTTCCAAAAAAGAAATCACTATTCTGTGTATAATCCATTCAAGGCCATAATCGGAGTCCTAATCGTCCACTATTTAGCCTATAAGCAACAGTTGGGATGTTCCTCATGGTATTAGCAATCATAAACAGGTTAATTATAATGTACCTGTTCTCAGAAGGCAGTGTTTAACTTTTAGGTGGTTATTTTGTACCTTGGGTTCCCCCAATTCCTTCAGTTTATTAAGAGGTAAGTCACTGAGCCTTAATGACCAAGAAGGTGCAGGTTCGATCCCCAGTCTGTGCTGATCTAACCAATCTCAGTTGGAACAGTGGTAGGGGCACTACAGTTGGATTTGTTACCACCTGGTTGGGGGAGTGGGAGAAATTGGCTTGGGTTGCTGCACCCTGATTGTTATCCAAAAACCCCTGATGAAAAGTATGCACGATGTAAATATTGAGCAAGAACAGGATTCGGTTTGGCATGTTAGGCTGCATTATCAAATAGCCTGCTAACTCTAAGTGTGTAGGATCACACATGAAGAATGGCCATTTGAATGAGATTTCAGAGGTTTTCTGGATTCATACACTAGTAACAATCAGGGGAGGAGAAAAAAATTAACAAAAAATGAAACCTTTTTCCATTCCACTCACTGATTTTTTTTTATATCCCACATCTCCTGGCTGTAATTCCCCATATCTTGGGCTGAGAACTGACTGAATCTTTTCTAATTTTTTTTTTCTAAGTTTGTATTATTTGGGGAACTGGTTTAAAGTAGTAGTGGCATGCTGCCATGGCTCAAGTATGAGTTCCCGATCGTGATATTAACCTTTTTGATATTATTAATTCCTAAATGGGGGTGAAATTAGCCTTGGGCGTTAGCGCAAAATGGAAAAGCAAATTGGGCTGCCGAGTCACTAGCGCCTATTTTGCGCTCTGTCCAAGATGTATTTCAACTCCAAATGCCTTTTCTGTGCAATACAAAGGCCCTGAAATTGCGGTCGGAGGCATACCTCCCAAATACGCCTCCAACCCACGAAACAATTACGGAAGTACCTCCTGGTGCCCAGGCTGCAAAAAGTTGTGGTCTCGGGCTTCGAGGCGGAGGGCAGCGTAATGGCCCATGGATCCCAGGTATACAGGCAGTTCGGAAGCATACCTGGGATCATGTGGGCTCAGTCCTCCAATCAATAAGCAGAATTCCATTTCAATCATTTACAAAGGGAATCCCCATATGATATGCAATGGAATCCCCAAATCTAATAATTATACAATGTACAGAATTGGAATTTTATTCATAATTACCTCCATTGCACCAACCTCAATAAAAAAATAATTTTTTGATCATTTTATACATCATTAAAACTGTAATCCGGGCCAAAATTTGCATAAACTCATTTAATACAGTGTATGTGCATAATTTAGGATGTAAAAATGTTTCATTTACGCCTTAGATATCCCCTTACACTGATGCAAGCAGGCCCTGCACCTGCGCCTGCTTGCATCAACCGTAAGACTTACGTGGGCAATTGCTAGCCAATCGCTGAACAAATAGCCCAACTCTGTGCCAGCAATTGCTTTTCCGGGGCCCCCGCAGATGGTCTGTCAACACGTACATTGATAGGCCGCAAGTTCCAGATTTTGCACAAGCAGAAATCCCGAACTTGGGGGGCATTTCATAGGGAATACGATGGCGTACTCTGAGTACACCGTCACAGACACCATATTTTCCAGGCCATTGTGTTTGTTGAAATGTAAAAGAAAATGGATTGCCTACCTTTAATCATGTCTTCTTCATTCTTTGAGTGAAGTATTTTCACATACCACAGGAAACTAACCCTAGAGCTGGTGGTTCTGGGGAAATCAGATGAGTAACTTGAAGAATGTGATGTCATAAAACAATTGGCTGTTCATGCTCTCTATATGAGATAGCCAATATACTGAGTGTTATTTCATTACAGTATTTGGATAGTGATACATCGTAATTGTAAACAAAAAAAAATACTTTTTGGAGCTTGTATTGATGAATGGGAGAGCGTGAAGAATGCTTCACTTGTAGAATGAAGAACACCCTACCAAGATAGGTAGTGCACCTTTTCCTTTACCTTGCACTTTCCACACCTTCCAGGGGCATGAAGAGGTCATGCCCATCCAGCACTGAAATAGATGATGGCATCCATTATGATGTTTGAACCATTTTATCAGGGTTGGCAAAGCCATCATGATTAATTTACTGACTGTAACTTCTGACGCAAGTTCAGTTCCATAAAGAACAAAGGTGGTGAGGGGGAAAAAACATGAAGAAACAATAATAAGCTTAGCTTGTAATCAGGCCCAATAGTACGTAACTTGAAAAGTGTCATTCACACAACACAAAAGCTAGGGGGAAATGAACTGACACTCAGGTACACTGTTTACCTTGTACAGGGAGCATGAACAGCCAATAACATATTGACAATAGCTTCAATTTCTTCCGATTGTTCAAGTGATTTTTCAGGACTAATTGACTAAAGGACAGACTCCTGCAGAATCTGCTGAATGAAGAAGAATAAAGAGTTATTCAAACATGATATATTACTACACAATGATACTATTACTACACAAATAGAACACTCGCATCATGTGTTGAATATTTGCACAGGAAAAATACAACTTTCTTTATACCAACACAACTCTTTTTCACTGTTTTGCACATGCAATATGTAGCATCCATCAGCCTAATCCATTACTCATATGTCATTATCTTGACCAACAGGGGAAGTACCCAGTGACAGTTACATTTTTACAACTGGAAGAACTATGTCAAGAGCTGCACAAAATTCATTTAAACCTCTCTACCTGGATGATCTCCGAAAACAGAATGAGACCTTGTATAACACGTTGGCCACGGAGTGCCAAAATGACACTCAGTGTATTTTTGATGCAATAAGTACAGGACAAAAAGACATCGGATTGTCCACAGCAGCCAAACGCAGTGAATTTAAACAAGTCATGGAAATACTAAGTAAGCAACTACGACTCTCTAAAATAAAGGGCTATTCATTACTGAGAATGTGGCTTAATATCTATCTGTGTAAGATACAAAGAAAACCTTTCTATTCACATCAGGGCTGACAGTTGCTTGTAAACTTAGTATTCTGAATAATTCTTATATAGCTGGAAAGCAGCTAATTTGACTGAGAAACTTTGAGTTGCATTGTGCCTGCCTGCCATCATACTCATAAGAATTTAACGCCTGCATATTCGGCAGTATTTAATCATTTATTTTGCATTTTCATCTTATTTTAGACTCATTTCCACCTAGAATTCAAGGAAAGGCTGTGATTTCTACAAAACTGCTTCAGCAAAGTATTTCTTATTACACAGCAACGGACCAAAACGGAAATACTGTTCAATTTAGCCCTTACACATCCCAGGATCTGAATGTATCAGGTAATGTTTTACCCAACCTGGTGTTCATTTTCAAACATTGTGGCTTATTAAAACAAGCTCATTATTTGGATTCAATTCCACCTCAGACAAATGAGTTGAATGCACCTTCCCTGCAATGATGGCTAATAATTCCACATAAATCGAGCCTGAGTAGTTTTAATCACAATTTCCAATAAAGATGAGTTTACAGCATAAAACTTCTCATAATTTGGACGATTACACTGCAGAGAATAAAGTAATAGCTAGATAATCACACTGGTGCAGGAAGAGTTGCTCCTCTGCAATGATGATTAATATCCTTATTATAACAAACTTTTGGGAGTGTTAGTACACCATCATCTGCCAAAATCTAGTCCCAATAGTGTACAAACAATCGCGCTAGTGGTAGATAATAAAGAAACACAACTTGTGGACAATAACTGCCCTGATTAAAATGATTCTGCTTTGAACTATAAAAGGTTACCACAGCAGACAAACTCTGCTGTTAAAAGGAAAACTAATTTTTAAATTGAGATTTTAATATTTTACAGATTCTGCAAATGAGGTTATTGAATATGATGTTTATGCCATAATTGATGAAGACTTGTATAAAATTTACTCCAGACTGTCTTGAGATCTCCCTTATTCAATGGAATATACTTGATATTGAACAACTTTTAGTGCAGTTTTATTCATTTAGTCAAACTCAATTATTAGTAATGATAAAATGTCAGTAATGAGTGAGATTAATTGAAACAAGTTATTCCATCTGTTCTCACACCTCTTGTAACCTACTTTTTTTAAACTCAACAGATAATGGAACTTTGACCTGGCTTCCAAAGACCACGAATGGAATATCATTAGAAATTGAAGCAGTTGGGTCCAATAACCTGTCCTCGGTCTTTGGACCCCAGTTAGTGATATGTGACTGCGGCAAGAATGGAGAGTGCAATACCAACGAAATCACTCAAATCAATGGCTCCTCTGTCTATGTGAGTGTGCAAATGGAAAAAAATATATAGCTTTAGACTAAAAAACTTTGGTACCATCACTATTAAGTTACAACACTAGCAGTAGAACATGAAATGCAATGGAACTGGTGAAAACCGAATATTTATAGGCGAGTCCTGGAGCAGCCAACTCACTCTGGTGTCGGGAACAGAGAACAGTTATTCGTCCTTAACAATTCTGTCACATTTTCATATATCTTAAATCTGTCTGCCCACCTTCATCCCATATCCCTCAATCCCTTCTCTATCTAGAGATGTTTCAAGTTGCCTGTTTAACCCATTTATGCTCTCCACATCAATAGCCTTCCCTAGTAATTTATTTCACAAGTCTTTGAGTAAAAATGTTGCACCTGACTTCTTACTCTTAAGTTCTAACCTGTGTTCCCCGGTATTTGAGCCCTACGCTGGAATGAATGTTTTGCATGGTTCAAGTTTGTAAGTTGAACTACACAGATTTGATGAATTTGTGCTCTGACATGGACTTCATGCACTAGGAGTACCTAGAGGAATTTGGATGGATAAAACTGCGGAGCCCTCTGACCTCCAGCTAAATTCCAGACAAGCACTTCCGGTACATGAAGTTCCTCACCAGGAGTACAAATTTGAAAAATCTACCCTCGAGTGTCTTGCACTCAAACTGTAGACTCACCTAGTAAATAAACTCTATTTATTTACATGTTCCTCAACTACCCTCTAGATAGATGCTTATACATCAGAAAAATCCAGATAGACTCTTGTACATCAGAAAAATCCAATTCAGAACAAGCAAAGTTAAAAGATGAAACCAATCTATCTCAGAGAAACCTGGGGAAAGATTTCATACGTGCTTTAGGTGCAGCAAACTGTCAAAGAGTTCTTTATAAACCCCTATATAACTCCTATACCTATATCAAACTGCTGTTAGTTACTGAATTGTACTGTATTTTATAATGGCATACACAATAGAGCTTTACTTGCTAGAACAGTGAAGTATTTTACATTAAGTAACAAGAAAATTATGAAGCATATTATTCTTTTGGTGCTCACTGAAATGCTTTGATGCAGTTATATCATTCAAGTGAGTACCAAGGAGGAGGAAGTCTGGTTATTTTTAACTAAGATGTATTTTCTTCTTTTCTGCTTTAAAACCATCTGCAGCGGTGCACGTAGAATCAGCTCAGGTGGCTCTCCTTCCATTATTCCAGGAACACTGCATACAGAATGTCACTGGTAGGCCAGACCTGCTCCAACCGTAGACACACAAGGCCCCATATTTCCTGTGTGCCACCTTAAACCCACAAGTCATGGATTATTGCTAAGGAAAACACCCATACCTGTCCTATCACATCTGGCACCCTTGTTTTCCCTTTTCTCTCTGGGAGGCCATCTGGTCCCATCTTAGCACATGTTTCCAGTGATAGAGCTTAGACAAGGAAATCAATGTACTGTATATTGAATCTCATCACTGAATCAGCACATTGTGCCTTCTCATAAGCCTCAACTTTGTTTTATTTGTAAATGCTTAACTCTCAATTTCCTCATGAATAATATTTACAGCAACCCAATATTTTTACACATTGCTTTTCTACAGAAAGCTGCTTGTAAGTGTGCAGCTGGATTCACCAGTAGCGACTGTCGATCTAAAATTGAACTGTGTCAGACTATCAGCTGCTTCACTAAAGTAAACTGCTCCTCTTCTGGTTGTGGGTCCTGTCCCACTGGATTGACTGGGGATGGCATACATTGCTCAGGTAACCTACTTTTAATTTTCATATTTCAGAAATATTGAGCAAAACTTGTAATATCATTGTACGTACTCATATTACACAGAAAACTTCATCAAACTTTGTTATATATTTCCCAACAGATATAGATGAGTGTAAGGACAGGAACTCGTGTTCTCCAAATGCAACATGTATCAATACTGTGAAAAGTTATAACTGTACTTGCAACCCAGGATTTTCAGGTAAGTGTAATGTAAATAATATGTAATGTAATCATGTACATGTTATTGTATAATTATTAAAGTTCCTTAAATAAAACTTAGCAAATTCATTAAGTGTACAGTTCCACTATGTTGAAAGTCCTAAATTTCTCAGTATAAAATAGATAAAATACATTAAGTGATTTTGTATAGGCGCAATTTCATTACACTTCTTAATCATAGTCAAATTTGTCCAAATATTTCCAGTTGATTGGGTGATTATCATTTTTTTCCACTTCAAATAAGTTTCTTCCAGATGAATGGATGGTATGCAAATTTATTGCTACATTAATTTGTTAGAAAGAAGATAGCCAATGGAACAAAACAATTTTTTTTATCGTTTTCAAATCCTGTCATTTACCATTCTTTTCTGATGTCCAAATTAACATTTTAAGGGTTAATTTGACTGATCTCCACTTGGGTGCTTGTCAGCATGACTCAATTGTAGCAATTTAATAGCCTTTTAAAGATGATCAAACCTTTTAAAAATGTCATACTTCACAATATCAGAATTAAATGTATCTTTAGAATACAGACCTGAACTGGACTTTATTGCCTTACCTTGTAGTTTCTCCCTCTATCCTCTTATAAATCATGTTTCCGAGCTTGTTTTTTTGTCATCACCTGCTTCGGATTGTGGAACAGATGCTGTACTGCACGGTACGGTATAGGGCAAGCGCCATTGTGGAACATGAAGTTATTCCTGACAATCTACTTCAATTGGTGAATCACGCTTACCTTCCACCTGTTGGCACCATCGTTCATATCACCTGGTCCAACACCTACCACTCCCAGATGCCATCATTGAGCCTCTCAACTGACCCCAACTCCTCCATTACCTTCCCAGTGGTTTTTGGCATTGAGCTGATTGACTAAAGTGCATAGTGCACTTTTACTGGCAAATACAGTACAAACATACAAAAACAATGATGGACAGGTAAAGTCCCTCTGGTCCATCCAGCCTGTCCTACACAATTGTGACTCCTTGTGTATCACAATATATACACTCCACCCCACCCAAAACCAGCTGATCTCCTGGGAGAGGCGTAAAACCAGATTAAAAACCCAGGCCAATTTTGGGGGATAAAAGTCTGGGAAATTCCTCTCCGACCCATCTAGGCGATCGAAACTACTCCAGATCAGCACTCTGGTCCTGAATTCCATGAAGTGCCTACCTTCTGTAAGAGGAGATGTCCACCCCAGCCAGAAACAGGTCCAGCTCTTGCTTGAAGGAATTCAGTGAATCGGAGTCCACCGCACAAGACGGCAGCATTAATGGCAGTTTTTTACCTTTTATGTTGTCGCCTTGGGCTGTCTGCTAGAGTTATGGGAGAATGGGAGAACCCCTGCAGAATTTCAGCGCCAATTACTATAAGGACATTATTATTAACATACAGCTAAAGAAATACTCCAGGATGAAGCCTGCAATTGGTTTATCTTCAAGTATTCACATCTACTTTTGAAAGTGATAAATGATCATTTCTAAGGTGGAAAAATTCGTTGTCACCCCTTTTGACGCACTAATGTTGCCGGGGCCCCAAAAAATTAGCACACCTCTGCCTGAAATTCAGTTGTAACGCCACAAGCAAGAGGTGAAGCGCTGCGTCATTCCCTCCCTCCCCTGATGAAAGGGGAAGGGCCTAGCACTGCGCGCACCGGGGGCCAGCTAAACCACCAGGATGCCGTGAAAATAGCCCGGCACTCAAGAGGTGTGCCGGGCTAAGCGATCGTAGCTGGCACCCCAAAGAAAAAAGGGGAAGGAGGCAGGTGCTGGCAATCGGCCCCAAAAAAATGGCTGCCCCACACCTTTCCCCTAAGTAGCACCGCCGTGGCTGCAAAAACACCACCCTGACCCTGTCGGACATATTGTCCGGCAATAGGTCAGGGGGCGCAACCCAAGTTTGCAGCCGGGGCGCTGCGCACGATGATGGCAGCATCGCTGGCGGCTGCAACTGCCACCACTAACCTCCCGCTGAATTTTGCGGGAGGCGTTAGCACCCCTGGGGGTGCTAATGAGAGGCACAAATCAACCCAATTATTCCCCTAAGTATTTTTGACTCACCATGAGGTTGCTACCTTCTCAAATGAATCACCAATGGCATCATGTTCATTGTGGGATAAAGCTGCATCCCTAAGATTAAAGAACATACAATGGGTAAGAATTTATGATTAATGCCCACTCTGCAAAACTAAAATCCAATGTTCCATTTCTCATCCAATTCTAGGCAATGGAACATTCTGCAGCAACATTAATGAATGTGACAGTTCACCGTGTTCACCCAATGCTGTCTGTAGTAAAACAGCGGGGAATTTCAGCTGCACATGTAAACAAGGATTCACAGGTAAAATAACCAGTCCGATGAGCTTAAACATGCTCCTTCAAATGGAACATTCATATCCAAGTTAACCCAGGCCTAAGGGTTAGCCAATCCAAAAGATATTGCAGTTATTGCTTGAAATTTTCTTTTTCCAAATTCCCAACATAAACTTTTATTAACTAACTAGTTGGTCTCCTGTGGCTTTGCTCCTGGTAAATCAGATGACAAGCTAATTAATAATGACAGGAGTGTTATACAATGCAACAAACAGTGACCCTGAATTTGCTCAAAAACTGGGGTGTAATTCCAGAGTACAGGGGTTGGCAGAGGACCAGCAGAGGCAGGACCCAGAACTGCTGGGTCTCTGCCCCAGTGAGCAACGAAAGGGAATTTCCACTGGGGGCTGAGATAGTTCACTCCATAGATTGCCTGACATGCTAATTTGACTGATCTCCACTCGAGTGCTAGTCAGCAGGACTCAACAGTACCTGATGACCTACAGTTCAGTAAGAAAATGGCAATCTCACTGAGCGAAACCATAATGGTGGCTGATGGAGTTAATTAAAAGTTGCACCCTCGTGCAGCAGATACTCTTCTGATGTTGGTTTAATGTGCATTAATAGAGCAAAGTGGAGGGGGCTTTGCTCAATTCCAGTACATATTAAACCTGACTTGGAAATGCTTGATGCTGACATTGAGTAACATTGTGCATGGAATTCTTAGTAATGTTGCTGAATTACTGCCAGGCTTCTTTCTCTTCACTTCAAAGCAAAGCTGTTTACATATGGATAAGTCGCACATGTTACCCCTTGTCTGAACTAGTACATGAACCACCATGTGTTATATTTTCCATAGTACAGACTGGGTGTCCGTGCCTTCCAGTAACCTCGAAAAATTATACTCTTTGCAAACTGAAGAAACCTAGTCAAATATGCATTGATGTAAAAACAAATGTAATTAATCTTTTAAATAAAAGTTAAATACAGTACGAGCATTATTTACAATAGCCATCTGCATCAGTTTAGAATGCTAATATTCTTTCTATTTTAATACTTTGAATTGCCCTACTTTAGGAAATGGTACGACCTGCAATCCATTGCCAGGCCCGTGTGACTCTTCACCATGCACTCCCTCATTCTGCAGTAATGGAGGAACCTGTGTACCCAACCCTGATGATGGCTGCAAACCATTCTGCCAATGTCCAAGTCAGTACAGAGGGGAGCGGTGCAAACTTGCAGGACTGCAGTTCATTCCAGAACCATTGCCAAGTATGTTAACATATCTGATATACTGTAACGTTAGAAACAATTTGTTTTTCAATCTCATTTTTATCCAATAATTGTAAATACAAGTCAGACTGTTCTCATAATGTTTTAAAATGTATGAGTCAGATATTTGACTTGTGCTTAAATAGTAGATAATCATAAAGATCAACTGATAAAAGGAAGAAGAAGTTGCATTTATAAAGCACCTTTCACATCCTCAGGATGCCCATAGTGGCGTCACAGCCAATTAATAACTTTTGAAGTGTAGTCACTGTTGTTTCGTAGGCAAACTCTGCAGTCAGTTTAAACACAGCAAGTTCCCACAAACAGCAAATGAGAGTAATTACCAGATAATCTGCTGGTGAAACATATATGTATCTGGATAATTTTCCTTAACAGTACTACAGAATGTAATGTATTTGTCTGTAGTTTCTTAAAACCTCTTATAATAATGTGTCCGTGACTACACAAACCACTCTGGGTACAGGTATATTGTGTATAATAAAACAAGTTTATTAAGCATCAACATCCAGTAGAAAGAAGTAATACTTAACAAGAAGATAGTCACAGTCTGTTCGTTCAAACCCCAGCATTCCTTCCGAGTGACCGGGGCGCAAGTCTCCTGATGTAAGTTGCTGTGTTCTGTTGACCGATGCTCGCTTCCTTGGGATCTTGATGTGTTCCATTGACCAATGCTCCTATCAATCTCTGGTTACACGGTGCGCGCTTTCGATGTTCAAAACCTGTACTGTTATACCCATTTTCCTCTCGTTTTGCTTACGTGGCAGTAATTAACCCTCTGACACCTGCTAAAAAGTCTTGCTTCCCTTGGTAGCCATCTTATGACCTTGTTGATGCTACTAGGTTCTTCTCTATGCATAACAAAGTACCCTTATCTCAGATGTTCACTTTTCACAGAACACTTCCTAGAATGTTGACAAAACAGTCAGCCCATCCTATAGCTGTACCAATGAAGGATGTCTCCAACTCTTATCTCTCTCTAAGCATAATATTGCTGAATTCCTCGTCTCCATAAACTTAGCACTACATTCCGTTACTTCAGTAATTTTAAACAGAGGTTTTTAGTCAGGTTGGCATAATCCCAACCTGCTTTGCTCTCAGCCATTCGCCATTTTATACAGGCTTTTTGGCTTTTAACATACAATTTCACATATTATAGTTATATAAAAATGGTTATACAATCTTAGGGGGAGAAATTGGGTGAGTAGCGCCACCTGTTAGCGCCTAAAGAGGCAGTCAGTGGCTGTAGCGCCACTGGCTGCGCCTCCCGCGATATTCAGCGGGGGCACTAATGGTGGCATTAGCCTGTTGCGCTGCGCCGCCACCGATGACATCATCGGTGTGCGCAGTGCCCCATTCGTGCCCCGATCGCGATATTTGGTAGCGAACGCCGCCGTAGCGCTGTTCGCTACCCGCGCCCGGTTCATGGGGCCTTGCTGCGCTGGCAGAGGCGCAAGTTAAGGTGGAGGTGCGGGCCGCCGCTTTTTTCGGCGGCCGCCTGCCAGCACCTGCGTCCCCGGCCTCCAGATCCCCACCCCCGCGACATTGCCGGCTGTTTCCCGAGAGCCCGGCACTTCTCCACGGTGCCGGGCTCTTTTGCCGGCACTCACGCTCGGGGTTCGCGCTGCTGCAGGCCCCTCCCCCTTAACAATGGGAGGAAGGCCTGCAGTACCGCAGCATGCCGTGCCGCAGCGTGCGGCGCTGCGGCACATTGCGCTGCGATATTCAGTTTCAGCGCCCTAAGAGGGACGCGGAGTGCCTCGAGCCTCGCCCCGTGTCCCTCCTGGGGCACTCACGCTGAATTTGAGGCGATCGCGGCGCAAAATCCAGCGCCCAGGCAAACTTTGCGCCGCTTTGGCACCTCCAGCGAATATTTAGCCCTTAATGTTTAATAAATCCTACAGGTACACCCTATCCTACATATCCCTACCTATAATTTTTTTAATTCCCTACCTTGTAGCATCCGTGTTTAACTGGGTAGATCTTAATCAAACTTCTGATCTTACATAATTCAAAGTCTAACTACATGGGTTACATATATCAAATACAAAATCATTACAAGTTGGAGAACTACCAGAGCGTGTGAAATAATACGAACCTAAGGGTGTGCTAATGTATTAAGCCCAATATCCCACCAATGTGAGTTGTCCCTTATGCTTTCAATTTCAATATCTATTCTCGAGTTGTCTTGCTCCAAAACATAAAAATGCTTTAGGGAGGAGTTCAGTCACATCATGAGCTCACTGAAACCCTCAAACAACAGGGGAATCTCGTATCCGAATTGTGCCACATAATTGTGCAGCTCATACTTAAAAACTTGTTGGTTGATGGGACAGGTCCTGTTCGACCCGTAAAGCATGGTAGTTGCAGTAGTAGTGACACAGGAGGCACCACCAAAATCAGCTTTCGTACTGGTTTTTCCCACGCGCTGTTACCTACAAAACACAATTATTACAGTCACAGTTAAATTCAGTCTTACAATCATTTCAAGCAACATTACAGTTTAACATCTAATCAACAAATTATGGACTTAAAAGATTCTGCAGATCTCTCTTTTACTCGTATCCATCTTGTGGATAATTCTTACTAAACATGATTTCTCCTTAGCCCTCAATTATCCCAATCCAAATTCCATGTAACTCTCCACTTCAACTTCAATTTCAATCCCTCTAACAGGTACCAGTGTGTTTAACTCTATTCAGATTGTTTTCATTAATTAGATAGTTTCTCGATGGAGTATGTGTCAATGCTTTAAAAGATGTCTCACTCTCCTGAGCCACATTAACCATTTCATGTCTTGCTGTTGTCAAGTAACTGAGCATGTCTGAGACCCGTTCTTCAGTGCAAAGTCACCGTGCATTCCCGGATGATAATTGCTTCATACGTAACAAATCACATTTGCACACTCATACCGGTATCTCAATATCGTGCCACACATGCCATCTGATACAAGCCTTTCTCGGGCTTTCAGGTATCTTATCAAAAGATTGTAGCCATCTGGAGATCTTTGCTGATGTCTTGGGTAGTGGTCGGGCTATCAAATTCAGTTTTCTTAAAAGTTCATTAAAGGCAGGGACACAAATGTCTCCAAGAGAAAGCTATCAATTTACTATTCTTAACTACACTTTCCTGACTTTCACTAGAAAGTTTGGAAAATTCCCAATTGGTGGTGTAATTCTCCTGTTTCTATCTCACACCCTCAATCACTTTCCTTTAATAACTTTACTGTCCAGTACAATATTTAAGATTGAAAACATAGATCAAACATTCTCACTAGGTCCAAGTTATTAACACTTTTTTATTTATCATTATTTTAGAGGATCTTTTATTTTCCCAAAAGTAACCAAATATATAGTACCTGAGTCCATTTTGTTATTACAAAATTATCCCAAAATCCAAACAGTAGAACTGTTGAACTGACAGGTTTTGTCAATGTTCAGTTTCATTTCTATCAATTCCAATTTCAGAAACAATTGATTTCCAGGCTAGGTGGCTTACACAGTGTTTTAACGTTAGAGACAGAAGTGCTGCAAGTAATTTACAAGATAACTTCCATATAACAAAAGAAAGCAGAGAATCCATTGTGACTCTGCTTAAGAGCCCAAGGGGTTAATTTATCAAATCATAATTTTCATTCTGTCACTGTGGGGAAATTTTAACTTAAAATTAAGAAACTTCAATTTAATAATGTCCAATATCTTTAAATTTCATATTAAAGTTGTTGCTTGGTGAACTTAAACAGCTGTCAGTGGAAAGGGTTAACTCCTTTGCAGGTTTTTAAGAAGGTGGAGCGAAACATTGTCAGGTGCACGCAATTGCGTCACTTCATGTAAATTAAAAAACTTTCCTGATTGAAAAGACAGTTGTGTTTTCACAATTTAATAGGTTTGTTACCCTTAATAATTCCAACCTAATTCAGACCAATACTGTATTAACAAAACACAGAACAGATAAAACAAAACAAAATAGCACATGCTTTGCAGAAAACAGTAAATTACGTCATATTTCTTATTGTCCTTTCTTCAGATGCCTTTCCAAAATAATGTAAAAACATTGAAGATAACTGGAGAAAAAATAGTTTTTCACATTTAAACAAATCAAACTGCTTTGGAAAATTTCACCATAGCAACCATGACTCCAAGGTTAAATCTTAGACTGAAACTTAATCTTTTGTTAAACAAACCTTTTGTTGTTCTTCTCAGTTTTTACACAACAGCTTAACTTAAATTGTAGTAGTTTTTTTTTCAATTCTGGGGGCACAATCTAATTCGTACATTCTTAAAACTTCCAAAATCCAAGACAAGACAAAAGTTTTAAAACGCTTTTAACACAGAGAAGTGGGTGGAGCTAAACCACACATAACAGAATCTTTCTTTTAAAGACAGACTTTTCAGACAAAAGAAATACTGTAACTTCTTAAACATTCAGTCAGGAAAACATTCACACTTTAACACACATTTTCACACAAACTGAAATTCCAGCATTTTTTAAGGTGCCTTTCACTCAGCAAATCTTGTGTTTTATTTGTCTCAGCACAGATGTTAATAACTTCCATGTTGGTAAAATTTTAGGTTTCTCTCTTTTTTTTTTCCTTTTAAATCGGCATCTTAGCAACTTAGGGGTTACTTGAGTTCTAGTTAGGACATTAACTGGTTTCTCAATGTATGCGGAACCGTCCAGCGGGGGTTTTTCCATGTCACTATCCTCAAAATTGGGGTGGTAATTGCGGAATGCCACTATACGTTGCCTTAGCTCTATTGGGCATATTTGTGGGTTAACTGGTCCAAATTGCTGGACACATGCTTGTAACTCTGCATAGTTCAGGGGCTGGTATCGTTCATAAGTACCTGCCCACAACATTCCCGGAGGGCCTGCCGCTGGTGGTATTGCTTGTCCTGGTTGAGCCTGGTTATCTACCGCAGCTGGTGCTGGTGGTGCGTTAGAAATCATTTGGGTGCGGGTCAGAACATTAACTGGGGCTTTAACCAGTGCAGGCTCGTTCACTGAGGTTTTTATATTGTTATTAGCATAGACTGGGAGCCTCACAGCCAAGTCAATGGTGGCATACGAGACGGGGGCCTGTTGGGAAGGGGATACCAAGGGAGAGCATAGCTCTCCGCTTAACCTCTCGTATTGGTGATCGTAACTCCCGGGGGGGTCTACCCGTGACTGCCGCTATTACAGCCCGTTGTTTACCCAATTGTTTCTCTAATTGTTGTATAGTGATGTTACATTGCCGGTGGTCAGTCGCTCTTTGGGGACGCTGAAGAGCCTCTCTTAGGGCTCCTCGTGAATCATTTAGTTGACTGATCAGGCAGTCATTATCTTTTGTTAAGAAGGCTATTTGGCTTCTAACCTCCTCAGGATTCTGCATTGCAGCGCTGGTGTTAATACTCTGTTGCTGCCGAAGCACTGACTTGTCCCTGAAGAATTTCATTCTTGTTTTTTAACTCTATGACTTCTTTCTCCCATTTTGACTTTTCACTCTGTAATGTTAGATTCTCTCTTAACTTTTCCCTCTGTAACGTTAATTTCCCCTCTGCAAGCCGTGACTTTTCACCCGTTAACGTTAGATTCTCTTGTATCAACCGTAGTTTGTCTTTTTCTAATTTATCCTGATCATCTTCCATTTCCAGGAAGGTTTCTTTATCTTGTTCTACATAATATACTGCGGCATAGGTCATTAGCTGCGCTGCCCTATCCAGCTTCCATCTCTTCTCCTGAACTTGCTTTACAATGAATGCAACAACATCCTCGAAAGATACTCTCACATCCTTTGTTAGACATTCTACTATCAACGTCTGCAACTGTGCATCATCGCACTTGTTCATTAACTTCACTTTATAGTTTACAAAAAAATTCTCACTCGACATTCTATCTGTATGTTAAAGAGACACTGTCTGTTAGATAACCTAACCTTCCACAAGAACTTTTGTTGATCAGACGAAAATCCAAGCGAAAATCCAAACGCCTGCCTTATGCACAATAGACCTGGTTTCAGTTAATAGGCACAGCCCCACGTTGGGCGCCAATCTGTAGCTTCTTAAAAGCTCTTATAATAATGTGTCCATGACTACACAAACCACTCTGGGTACAGGTATATTGGGCTAGATTTTCAGTATAGACAGTTTTGGGGCGCTAACCTTAGCGCCCGCCCGAAGTTAGCGCCCGCCCCAAAGTAGCGCCCCGTTGCCGGAAATTCAGTGGCTTCGCCCTAAGAGGTTGGTGGAGCGCTAAAAGAGGCGTTCCACTACTATCTTTAGGCGCTAAGCTGGCGGTGCAGAGCGCAGCGCCCGAGCTCGGGCGCAGCGCACGGCAGACACTCTGGTGCCAGTGAGCTCTTAAAGGGGAAGGGTGGTGGAGGAGGAGGAGGAGGAGGAGGAGGAGGAGGAGACACCGTTCACAACACTGGATCCTTCCACACAACACATGCAGACTGCCGTTTATAGTGCAGGAGGAGTGCCCTTTAATTTGCGCTCCCCAGGGTGTGTTGCGTTCCATTTTACAAACGCTCTGGACGCCAGCCGCAGAATGGGGCGGTCCGACTGAAGTTTGGATTTGGGGCGGCCAAAGGGCGTTGCACGAGGATGTGACGTCATTTTCTGCGCGCGCATCCAGGCGGCCGCTAAACTTTGCGCCGGCGCTAACGGGCAACTTAATTTGGGGCGGGGCGCAAACTGCGCTGCGCCCGGGCGCTACACGAATAGCGCCCGAAAATCACTTCTCTTAAGGCGCTAACTGCTGGTGCAAGCAACTGAAAATCTAGCCCATTGTGTATAAGTAAAACAGGTTCATTAAGCATTAACATCCAGTACAAAGAAGTAATACTGAACAAGAAGATAGTCACAGTCTGTTCGTTCGAGCCCCGGCGTTCCTTCCGAGTGACTGGGGCACAAGTCTCCTGATGAAAGTTGCTGTGTTCTGTTGACCAATGCGCACTTCCTTGGGATCTTGCTATGTTCCATTGACCGATGCTCCTATCAATCTCTGGTTACATGGTGCGTGCTTTCGATGTTCAAAACCTGTATCTTTATACCCTTTCTCCTCTCATTTTGCTTACGTGGCAGTAATTAACCCTCTGACACCTGGTAAAAAGTCTTGCTTCCCTCGGTAGCCATCTTATGACCTTGTTGATGCTACTAGGTTCTTCTCTATGCATAACAAAGTACCCTTATCTCAGATGTTCACTTTTCACAGAACACTTCCTAGAATATTGACCAAACAGTCTGCCCATCCTATAGCTGTATCAATGAAGGATGCCTCTAACTCTTATCTCTCTCTCTAGTTTTTTATCTCTCTAAGCATAATATTGCTGAATTCTCGTCTCCATAAACTTAGCACTACATTCTGTTACTTCAGCAATTTTAAACAGAGATTTTTAGTCAGGTTGGCATAATCCCATCCTGCTTTGCTCTCAGCCATTCGCCATTTTATACAGGCTTTTTGGCTTTTAACATACAATTTCACATATTATAGTTATATAAAAATGGTTATAGAATCTTAATAATGTTTAATAAATCCTACAGGTACACCCTATCCTACATGTCTATATTAGATTGAACAAATTTAAATATTTATTAAGCTTGTTTAGAGTTGCACTGCATTTTAAGAACAGTAGGATTAAATCTATTTATGAATGGATTTTGATCAGTGTTATCATAAATAAGTACACAATAAAAATATCTCATGTATGCATGATATCCTAATTAGCAGAGCTATTGGGGGAAATTTTTATTTCGCAACATGCTGTGAACCGGGGTTGGGGGATGCGGGGTGGGGGAGGGGGTGGGTCTAGTAGCACACGGAAAACCCGTAAGCCTGGGTTTCCCCGCATGCTGTGGGGTTTTAACTCCACAGCGTGCGACTCTTGGCCTTGACAGGTTCCCCACCCAGAAGTCAGCCTGATTGACAGGCTTGGCTTCCAGTTGGACGTGGAGCAGGACCAGGTAAGTCCGATCCCTGACCCGGGGTGGGGGGGTTCCTATTTCCGATCCGGGGGGGGGGGGGGGAGGGGAGAGGCGGGGGTTTGTATGGGGGTGCGTCTGATGGTGGTGGAGCTTAGGGAGCAGGAAGGAAGCACTCCTGCTCCTCCCTACCCACAAGGAGTGCTCCCCGAGGCTGTCCTCACCTCGAGGCCCCGGGAAACCCGGCTGGCCACAGTTAAACCCGCAATGCAGGTTAAATCTGATGTTTCCATCCTTGTTAACATGTTTAAAATGCCAACCCGCCTCCTGGGAGCGGGTTGGCTGCTCGCCCCTTGTCCTGCCTTGGCAAAACCCGGAAATCGGCAGGTTGGAGCCGGCTTCCTGACAGGCTTGGAATTTTTGCCCACCTGCACCCCCACGTTAAAAATCTTCCCATTCGATCTGTCTATTGTAGATTTGTCTGGTTCAGACATGTTACAATTTTATCAAAAAATTATCACAATTACAACCAGCTATACGGAACTGAAATTGTTAGTTATATTTTCTCTCCCTATTCAGAATTCTAACAACGGATGGTTTATTAAAAAATGTATTTTTTGTTTATATTGCATTACGGAGCTATATACTCTGCTAGTCAGATGAAAAAGCATTTGATGGTATGGGGAGGAAGGAAAGCCAGCTCACAGTATCATTTTATAATAGCATTTAATGCAATAATGACAATCGAGGATTCCGTTTCGAACACTTTGTCTGCCTGGTCATGAGCTGTCAGTACCACATTGCTGAGGGGTCATAATGTCACACTTGTGTTATAATGGTGCTGCTCAGGGGTTGGAATTGGAGCATATATTACTTTATAAAAGCAATGAAGGAACTTTCCCTTTCCTAGGAGCAGCTTGCATTGTCAGTGGGTGAAAAGTAGAAAATGTTTGTCAGATTTCAGGACTTCCTTCCTTTACTTTGATTAGCAATTACACATACAAAAGCATTATTAAATACCAATTGTGGGAAAATATATTTTTATTTTTTTATTTTCAGCTATTCCAAAGAGATCAGTCAATATTACATTGAAAGTACAAAATGTTACTGCGAGTGTCTTAAATAACAAAACCGAGTACACATCTCTGATAATTATCATCACAGCAAAGGTATGATCTGATTTTCCATTGCTTGATTAACATTTGCTTAGTGGCAATCAATAGTGTTTCAACAGACTATATAAATGTAAATTGTTCTAAGATTCTTACAAGTTTAATTTAATTCACTAATTATAATACTGTATTTGTGTCAATGTGAAACAGTTTTGGTTTAAACTCGGGTATTAGGTCAGCAATCTAACTGGGGATCATTTTAAATGCAAGACATGTGAAACCACCTCACACTGCTTGGGTTTCACATTGGCTGCATTCTCATTCAAAGCCGAGTTTATAAGTTCCTAGGATAGCCCTTTGGAACACCTGGGAACTTTGAAGCTTCACTTTCAATCTTTTTTAATGTCAGCAGACAGTGAGCGTGAATTCTCTCTCAACATTAAAAATGCCACCCATATTTGGAAGCCAGTGAGCAAAATTGACACTGGTCCACTTCCATTGGCCCTGGGCTGAGAGCAACACAAGAACAGACAGTACTTGGGTCAGCTGGCCATTGCAGTATACAGGTATCAGTTCTGAGAGGATTAATGATGGCGACCAACAGATAGTAGTAACAAATGATTGATTTGGTGTCAGTTGGCATCTGAAAAAAGCTGAATGATACCTGTTGAGAAAGACAAGTGAGAGTTACAGAGATATTTAACAGCACTATGTAATTACTTTTTCAGGAAGTTAGAAGGAAAATAGTATCCTTAAAGTAGGAGATCAACAGGTGTTGTGTGAAGGATAGTCCATGATAGAATAATCACACATGAGACATGTTTCGGCCAAATGGTTTTTTCATTCTGTATTTTTCTTGCACCAACCTATTTATTAGAATATGCACATTGTTCCCAATAGAACATTAGAGCCTGAAAGAAACATAAGCTGTAATGTTTTGTAACATCAATTATAACATTTTATTGATTTAACCAAGCTGAAATAATAATTAGGTTATTTATTTAACTTCAATTCTTTGTATTATAAACTAGCTGGAGTGCCCGGCGGTGCCGAGGGTTTTTTGTGGGCATGTTGTTGTTGGAAGAGAGAGAGAGAGAGAGAGACTGGGGGGAGAAGAGAGAAACGGGGGGGAAGAGAGAGAGAGAGAGACTGCTGGATTTAGTTTGGGATTAGCCTGGAGAGAGAGGGGGGAAGGAGCGCCTCAGGCCTGGCCCGATTGACCCCTGCGAAGGAAGGAAGAAGGCGAGCTCTCCCTCCCTGTCCCACCCCCTCACTCTTTCCCTCCCTCACCCTCTCTCTCTCCCTGCCCCTGGCTCTCCCTGCTTTACTCTCTCTCCCTCCCTGCCCCTCTCCTCTCCCTCCCTGCCCCTCTCCTCACCCTCCCTGCCCCTCTCCTCTCCCTCTCCTCTCCCTCCCTCCCCCTCTCCTCCCCCTCCCTCCCCCTCCCCCTCCCTCCCTCCCTCCCCCTCTCCTCTTCCTCCCTCCCCCTCTCCTCTCCCTCCCCCCTCTCCTCTCCCTCCCCCCTCTCCTCTCCCTCCCCCCTCTCCTCTCCCTCCCCCACTCTCCCCTCTCCCTCCCTCCCCTTCTCCTCTCCCTCCCCTCTCCCTCCCTCCTCTCCCTCCCCCTCTCCCTCCCTCCCCCTATCCTCTCCTCTCCCTCCCTCCTCTCCCTCCCCCTCTCCTCTGCTCTCCCTCCCCCCCTCTCCTCTCCCTCCCCCCTTCTCCTCTCCCTCCCCCACCTCCTCTCCCTCCCCCCCACCTCCTCTCCCCCCCACCACCTCCTCTCCCCCCCACACTCTCCCTCCCCCCCCCCACTCTCCCTCCCCCTGTCTCTCCCTGATTTCCTCTCTGTCCCTCCCTCCCCCTCTCTCTCTGCCTTTCCTCAGAGCCCGGACGCGGTGAGCCGAAGCCCCCGTGTGCAGATCAGCGCCTCAGGGCCGGCCAGTGCGCGGCCGGACTCACCTTAGCTCAGGTCGCGCTCCGGGCCATCGCCGACGCTGACGCGCACGCTGACTCCCGCCCCGCCAGCCTTTACTAAGATGGCGGCGATGGCTACGCTCGGCTCAGTCCCGCGCCGCCAGCCTTTACCAAGATGGCAGCAATCGCGGGGCGGGCCCAGCGGGACGGGCGGTGCCTAGCTCGGGCGTGGCTGGTGAGGAGAGGCCGAGGCTTTGAGGCCTGAGGCCTGCAGGCAGCTCATCCACCGCCGAGGGAGGGATAGCCCGAGTCCCCTTTGCAAAAGGATTTTTTTTTCTTTTAAAAGCAACTTTTTTTTTGCTGGAAATCTATATTTCAAAATAAACACGCAGAAAGTGGGAAAAATAAATGAATAGTTAGGAATCAAGATGGCGGCCACTCACTTCAGCTCAGAAGGATTAGGCCCACCCACACACGCAATGAAATGCCCCCCGTGATGCACCGATTGGTCAACCATCAGGTTAATCCCCTGTACGATTGGTCAACCATCACATCACTCAACACTAATGAGCGGAATGTTGCTGTTTTTTGAACCTTTTTTGTATACTGTCAGAACAATTTTTGTCTGACCAAAAAGTAAATACGCCTATTAGACTCCCCTAATGATAAGCTTTCTTTTGATATAACATGCATGTAGGTACGCTGTATAACTTTTGAGTGTATAGCGGACAGACAGACAGACAGACCGACAAACCGACAAACAGAGAGACAAACCACTTTATATATATATAGATAGATTAAGAGACTGTTCCCACCATCGCTCTGGCCACAGCAAACCTCCCTGGGTCTACCACTGAGCAACCAGTGCGCCCACTGAGTCATGCAGTAGAGCTAGTTAGGAAAGTGCTGGGCCCTACCTGCAGCTGCCACTGGTGTCCCAACCGGCCAACATTCCTGTGGCCCAAAACTGGTCCATTTGGCATCCACGGCTCGCCAGTTGGATTCAAATGAAACTCAAAATCACGGCTCCGCTGGTCGGCTGCCCAAAAGTCAAAATTTACCATTTCTGTGCTATCCAATAAAATTTTTGAAAAAGAAATAGTTTATGTGCAAATAGTTTCTGAAAAATTATACAAAAAGAATACAATATGTTTTGTAATTATTAGTTTACCTCGTATGTCAGTCATTATGTTTTAAGGTTTACCATGAAGATAAAAAAACATTTCAATTGTTCCTTTTAAAATTCCTAGGTCAATGTAATTATGTCAAAACTGCCAAGGTTTGCTGACAATTCGAAACCTGTTTTCTGGTTGGTACAGTTTAAGTTTTGATCCATATATATTTGTGTTTATTTTCAAACCGCACAATATGTTAAAGATGGAAATATTTATAATTATCTTTCACTGATGGATTTGAGTTCAAATTCAGCCCATGAATGAAAACAAATAATAATTATTAGATCAGTGTTAAAAGTAATAAGATATTTTATTTGTTACTTGTATGCCCCCATGGATTTGTTATTTTGTTGTTGTGATTTTCTCAATGGATACAGCCACTGAATGGTATGCTGCATGCTTGTGTACAGATGGGCTTCAACAAGGAACCACACAGGGTTTCCGCATATACCGACTCTGACTCTGTCATCCATCATCCATAAAATAATTATACTGATTGGCCCAGAAATTCGGGTCGGGGGCTTCCCGCGGGTGCAAGCCCCCGACCTGCACTTACCTTGCGCGCCGGCAGTTGAGCTGTAGGGCCCCATGGAATTCTGCTCCGGGGCCTGGTCCAGCTGCCGGCGCGCTGTGCTTGCGTGTCCTAGGGGCATAGTTAGTTCGATGCATCCCCTGGGATCACGTGGGCCATGGGCAGCCAATCGGCGCAGGGAAAAGCCCATTCATAAGTAGTGACAGGAAGACCTGTCAAAACTTATAAATACTACGGCCCCAAAATAGTAGTAAACCTTCAAATAAATTTTAAAAAATCATCACATTTTTTAAATAAACTATAAATTACATTAAATAACTATTTTAAACAATAATTTAAATTTTTGAAAAAAATAATTTTATATTCTAACGGGGCTAAAAATAAACTTACCTTGCTTTAAAGTATTTAAAAATAATAAACCTGTGGAAAAAATGTTTTAATTTTAATTAATTGACCACTTACCTTTTAAAATGCAGGTCTTACGCCTGGTTTTTACATTTCTAAAATCTAAAGACTTACCCTCACGGAAAAACCTGTAAAAAAACGTAAGTTCAAAGCGTACGCGCAGACACCCGCGCGCACGCGTTTGACCTCTGAACCCCTTCGTTCAGAGGAACGGAAGTGCCAGTTTCCCGCGAATGCGCAGTGCATGCAAGAAACCGGCACTTCCATCGGGCCCACGCGTGAGTACCCCGTGCGTACTCACCCGTGGAGACCCGAATTTCTGGGCCATTATGTATTGCTCTTATTAGCTAATCAACAGGCAATTCATTCCCTAATTTATGCAACTGATGAAGATACTTGTAAAATTCTCAGATTTGAAGTTTAATGAGAAGCATAGACTCAGGACTGTCACGAGAAGAAAGATGTTAGAAAAAATATCTTCTCACAGTGGGTTTTTAAAGCATTCATCACAAGTAACCATTGAGAAAAATAAATATAACAGCATTTAAAAAGGAATTCGATGAGTACTTGAAAAGTAAAAATATAAAAGGATATGGGAAAAGGGCTGGGAAATTAGTTTAAAATAAATAGTTCCAATTGAAGATCTAGTGCAGCAACAGGCACGATGGGCTGAATGGTCTCCATCTGTGCTGTAATTTATGATTCTGGATCAATGAAATCAGTGGTGAAAAATTTGGTTCTCCAAACATAAAAAAGTCAGGACCATGTGCCAACAACTTAAAGGTGAGTGACCATAGCTGAACAACAGTTTATGACACGAACTATGCTTAGAATTCTAAGAGACAACATCATAGGAACATAGCTCCTCTTGCTTAGTATGAGCTGTTTAATAACATTCTGTGGAATATCATTGAATGGCTGAAATCTTAAGATCATCCTTTTCGCCTTAGGAGCGAAGGAATGATTGATCCATTAAACAGTGCCACTATCTGTAGACTTTAAACCTGA
The DNA here is from genome assembly GCF_052327205.1 of Somniosus microcephalus. NCBI lineage: Eukaryota > Metazoa > Chordata > Chondrichthyes > Squaliformes > Somniosidae > Somniosus > Somniosus microcephalus. Next base: position 39,870,507 of record NC_140992.1, on the reverse strand, counting down.
TGAATGGTGTGGTTTATGCATTTGTTTGATCCTTTTTTCCACAGGTCTAAAATTCAGTACAAATATATACATAGATATGTCTGAATTGGCTTATAGAGAAGGGGCTGAAACAATGTAATATTTCCACAACATTTTTATTGAAGTATATATTGTTGTCTCAAAGCGGCAATTCCCTGCGGTCCACTTACCACACTAATACCACCCCATCGCTATTTTAAAGCCAGGTGGTTCAGGCGGCCGCCTGACTCAGCTGGAAGCCTCATTGATATATAGGCTTCCAACCAGTAGAAGCTGCTGAACGCCCAGTGGAAGTCCTGTCAACTTATTTTTGTGGGACTAGGAGAAGCAAGAGTTCTCCTCTGGGCCCCACAGTGAAGGTTTGAGCTGTTGTCGTCACAGGCTCCTCCCTCTTGAAACCGTCTCAAACACCCTGCCATTTACCTGACTGACAGCTGGGTGGTCTCTCGGTCGCCTGATCTTCGCAGGTCGGAAGCTTGTGTGCTGCCTCTGAACGCCCATTTTGAACAGTCAGCTGTCTGGCGAATGTTTATGAGGCCTGGCTGTTAAAATGGATCAGGCCTCGCATAGCAACTCCCGGGCGGTCAGCCAATGCAATCTATTGGCTTTTTGCCCAGGAGTTAAAATCCAAGCTATAACTTCTGGCCGCTTCTCCAAGTTGCTTCCACCAGGATCAGTCTGTGAGTAGCTATCCTAGTTACAATTATCATTCCAGCTGAAATAAAAAGGTTTATATTTAGCTTTTTATAGCTGCTTTTACAGTTTCCACATGTACACTGATGACACCCAGCTCTATCTCACCACCACTTCTCTCGACACCTCCACGGTCTCTAAATTGTCAGACTGCTTGTCCGACCTCCAGTTCTGGATGAGCAGAAATTTTCTCCAATTAAATATTGGGAAGACCGAAATGATTGTTTTCAGTTCCCGCCACAAACTCCGTTCCCTAGCCACTGACTCCACCCCTCTCCCTAACATCTGTCTGAGGCTGAACCACACTGTTCGCAACCTTGGTGTCATATTTGACGCTGAAATGAGCTTTCAACCACAAATCCGCAGCATAACTAAGACCGCCTACTTCCACCTCCGTAACATCGCCCGTCTCCGCCCCTGCCTCCGCTCATCTGCTGCTGAAACCCTCATCCATGCCTTTGTTACCTCTAGACTTGACTATTCCAACGCACTCCTGGCTGGCCTCCCACATTCTACCCTACGTTAAACTTGAGGTGATCCAAAACTCGGTTGCCCATGTCCTAACTCGCACCAAGTCTCGTTCACCCATCACCCCTGTGCTCGCTGACTTACATTGGCTCCCGGTTAAGCAACACCTCGATTTCAAAATTCTCATCTTGTTTTCAAATTCCTCCCTATTTCTAATCTCCTTCAGCCCCACAACCCCCCACCTCCCCCCCCCCCCCAGAGATATCTGCGTTCCTCTAATTCTGCCCTCTTGAGCATCCCTGATTATAATCGCTCAACCATTGGTGACCATGGCTTCAGTTGCCTGGGCCCTAAGCTCTCGAATTCCCTGCCTAAACCTCTCCGCCTCTCTACCTCTCTTTCCTCCTTTAAGACGCTCCTTAAAACCTACCTTTTGACCAAACTTTTGGTCACCTGCCCTAATTTCTCTTTACGTGGCTCAGTGTCAAATTTTTTGACTTCTAATACTCCTGTGAAGCACCTTGGGACATTTTACTACATTAAAGACACTATATAAATACAAGTTGTTGTTGTTTTATTTTACTGTCACAAAGTAAATATAAGTTATGAATCAATAAATAAACAACATTACTAATTTATTTCTCTGCTACACACCAACAGGCTGCAGGGAGAAACAGTAACTGCTGCTGTTGTGTCATCATTCAATTACAATGGAAACAAGACTGTAATTGATTACCTAAATGACAGATTATATGTTGCAATTCTGACTGCTTTTAACGGCGTACAACGGTTTACTCGTGATCTGAACAATGATATTAGTTTTGAAGCTTTAGACATTCAAGATGTAACTAAATGTAAGTGTAAATTTTAACATTTGGTAGGTGACATATGATAAAAATGTTTTATCTGATTTATTTAAAAAAGGCTTTTGTGTCCACCTAGCCCCAAGACTAATTCAATTAGCCCCCAGACAACATTAAACACATGCAAAGCCCAATCAGAGCACATTGTCAGATACATCCAGCAACAGCTTAATATGGCAACAAAGAACATCTAAGTCAGACTGTTAGAAGTTGCTTTATTTCAAAGTATATTTGTGCATGGATTTCTTTTTTGAAAACAAAAATCAGGAGTGCCAGATACACTACAGATCAGCACAAAGTGTCAAAACAGAGAATAGCAATATAGATGCAATAGTTGTCAATTACTGTGTTAATCATTTTACGAAGACAATCCTTAGCCTGTTTCCTTTGATTTTATCCATAAACTATGCAAGTGACCAACCTTTGTGCAACTGTTACTCTTCGACACACATACTTTAAACATTTCCCTTTCCTAAATATCATGAATGTCTACTAGAATCCAATATCAATACAATATTTTAATTGACACACTGACTCAAAATACTGAACGCTTTCTTTCTTATTACAGTATCATACAAGGTGCTACTGAATCACTTTAGCTGCAATAACACTGAATTTGCTGGTTACGTGCTTCAGTGGGATGACCAAAGTGGAGTGATTTGCCGATCTCCCTGTGACATAAGTTACTGTCTCAATCAGGCAGAGTGCCAGCATCTGACAACTGGACCTTTGTGCAAGTATGAAATGCATTTATTTTAAAACATTGAGCAGTTCCTTACCAATGTATAAGGCAATTATCTTTATTTGCATGGACATCACTGCAACATGTGCCAACCACACACTATAAAGTGATATCTCAGAATGTGTTCATATCATTTGTATATATTTTTACAAAAATAATTGCTCTTCTCCTTGAAAAGTACTTCTCCCAAATAAAAAGTGGAACAGAAAATCCATCCCACACCTTTCCCTCAAAATCTAATCCTCACACTTTTATGGGTTAATCCAAATTCTATTCCATGAAACCTGTCCACCAAAATAAAAACAGAAATTGGTGGAAATGCTCAGCAGGTCAGGCAGCATCAATAGAGAGAGGAAGGTAGGATTAACATTTCAGGTCTATGACCCTTCATCAGAAACCTATCCACCATTTCGCAGATGCCTCTGGATGATCTCACAACGTCTGCCAGACAGTGTGTCGTACATCATTCCCCAGAATACTTCATCAATTTCAGCTAAACTGTATTAAACCCAAGAGAGTACTCACCCAACGAGCCAACTAAAATAAACTGGGATTGTTTCATTTCTCTTTAGTGAACTTTTTGGCTTTGTTTAGGCAGCTAAGTACACAGATTTGGCAGTTCCAAAAAATTTTAGTTCAGTTTACATGGAACTGAGAATAAAAGCCTTGTTGGGAAGGCCCTCTAAAGTTTTCAGAAATGGCTGAGCTGGCTGCTACTTTGTTTCTTTAAACATTGTACAATAAAGCAGCTAAAGTACAAATATAACTGGACAAAAAGCTAGTTAAATTAAAGTACTTCTCACATGGACCTCCTGGCTTAGAGCAAGTCCCTACATAGTGGATTCAATGCCATTAAACTGACAAATTTGCATAGTTGTTCAGATTGCATGTTGCAGGACAGCCTTGCACAGCCACACTGAAAAAGTGCGGATCCATAGTGGCTGGTATGTCCAGCGAAAGGAGGCGTAGTGTCCTCAGGAATGGCTGTTGTGGGGCCCACCTTGGGGTCCAGGCCAGCATTTGACCCAGTAGCTGAAGAAAAGGACAGTGTTTTTTTTAATTATTAGTTGTGACTCACTTAAAATGGGAACCATTGTTTCTGGGGCCTGGGAAAACTCCCGAACTTGGGAGACCGTGCTTACCCGCACCCCCTCTGCCCCGCCCCCCCACCACCACCACCATCCCCACTCCTCTTTGACAAGCACCTTGTTTGGGGGGTGGGGAGACTCCCCCCCCAACATAGCCACAAGGAAGTCCCAGGGTCTATGTTCACATCTTATAATTTCATGTCTGCTACTGATCCAACAATGGTCAACAGGCACTGAAAATGTAAATGGTAATTGAATTAATTGTGTATCATTGTGATGGTAGAGTTTTATGGCCAGTGTCCTTGATATGGTTAACCTTAACATTTAAAGGTTTTCAAATTAAGTGGGCTGGATTTTACTTACTTCGGCAGGTCCATGGCGGGCGACGTCGGTGGCAGGTCCCGACCCTGCTGTTGTCTCCATCCCGGCCTCTGAAATGAATTTATCGTGATTGGGCTTGTTAAGACCACCCAGTGCGTTTCTCGACCAATTAGAGGAAGCGGGTCTGGTGATGTCATTTGATGATGCATCATCAACCGGTTTCCTTAAAGGGACCATGGCCAACCTTCTTTTGACATTTGTGCTGTCAGTGTTTAACAGCATTGAGGTGCTGCAAAACACTGACAAGCACTGCACAGAGGTGCAGGACTGCACCCAGGCTCTCCCAAGACTCCCTCCATGTGCATATGGAGGGAGTCACAGCACACAGCGAGGTCCTCTTCCCTTCCCATGGGTGGAAAAGACCTGTCTAGGAGATCAACACAGCCTGGTTGCACATTGAAGAAGAGGGCACGAGCAGGGATGTCATCAGGAGGACCTGGGTGCAGTGCCGCAAACATTTCAATGATCTCAGTAGATTACGAAATGTTAGTACAAAGCCACACTCAGTCTCATCCTGCTGTGCCTCTCATCACATCCCCATCACTCTGCCTTCCCTACCCTACTCCTGCACATCCTTACTCACACCAACTACCTTGCACCTCCACCCATCCCTCTCTATCTACATTATCACATCCCCATCTCACTAGCCACCCCTCACACTCACCCTTATCCTAGTGCAATCATACTAACTAACAACATACAAGGGTAGGCACTTGGGTGTTTTATACAATGTTCATGCAAAGTTTCTGTTAATGTGGTGTCAGACATTGAAACCTTTATTTTCAACACTTTGCGTTATTGGACTGGTCTGTGTGCACCTTTGGAAGTGGCTTAGTGAGTTGCAGTGAATGGTGAGACATAACGGTACCCCCCACAATGGTGATGAGTGTGAAAGGAATGGCTTGGGTATTGTAGGAATGCTTTATGGCGTTGGTGTGGGGTGGTGCCAACCTGGCGCATCATGTGGCAGCCAGGGTGTACAGCATCAAGTGAAGTAAATCTGGCCATGGTGAGGCCATCCCTGGCCTCCCAGGCAGCAATGTGATTGGGTGCTGATGCCCTGTGTCCTGTGCAGCATCAGTTGATTGCAGAGAAGGTTGGTGTTGTTGTTGGTGCTGCTGATGTGCCTGGTAATGCTGGTGTTGAGGCTGATCATGGTGGGATTCTGAGGACCGAGGTGAGAGAGTTTCAAGGCAGGTGAAGTAGAGATGACAGAAGCGATCCGTCAATGGTGGGAGAGGTAATGAGATCAGACTGGATGGAGACTTGTGTAAAGACTTGCAGCATCCTGAATCTGTAGTGGAAATGCAGCTTAGAGAAGCTAGTGGATAAGGGAACATTTCTCAATCAGCTGGGAGCTTTGACTTGACATTTGAAGCTGTCAACTCATCAGCTGATTCAATGGCCACTGACCTCCTGCCTCAACTTCATAGACAAGGTCTAGGCACAGCAGGAAACTGGTGGGCGACCTGTCAAATCCAAAAAGCTGGGAAAAAAACATTGACAAGCCACTAATGATTTTAATTGCCTCCCTCACCACTGCATATTGGGTCTGCTCAGCGCTGACAGATGCAACATTTGGTAAAGGCGCGTGGCAGCGGAGTCACAGTGGGATCCCGACCCGCTGGGGGAAAGAAACACTTTGCCACCCGACCCGCCACCAATCACACCCACTGACCCCCCACAAAATCCAGACCAATGTTTCAAAACAGATGGTATTAAGCTCTATAGAGATATCTTGCCAGGTGGGATTTCAATGATATCAGTGGCTAATGCTGTTTAATGTTTATTTCCAGATGTGTCCCACACACAATATATTCAAGTTACGGCGATCGCTGTGAACACCAATCCATGAACCTCAGGGCATTTTTTGGCATTCTATTTGGAGCCTTAGCATTCCTGCTCTTATTGATGTTAGCCATATTTTTAATTGTATGGAAGTGCAAACAATCTGGAATGGAAAGACTCATAAATGACACAAACAGGTATACTATATTGCTTTATATTTCTAAGAACATTGCAGGGAATTATACAAAATGTTACTACTTTTGTATCTTAGACTGTGTGCAAAATTATAATATAGCATTCAAGCCCATGGCATGCAGTTATGTGATGTTAATCACCAAGCCATGAATCAGAAGATTGTGCTATGAACTAAATCTACATTGCCAAACAGTCTGAATTGCAATTCAAACTGTTCAAAAACAATTGCTGCTGAATGTAGAATGAATTTGACTGCTTTGTACACATTTAGATCTATCTGTGGTTGAAAATGCATTAGCAGTGATATAAGAGTTCACTGTGACCTGTGAATTAATTTCAACTTTTGGGGGCACAAGGCACAACTCGGGCAGATTTCCAGTCAAGAGACCAGTAAACGGTGCAGAACCAGGCTCCATCTGAATTCCACTCCATCTTTTAGCTTCAGCCATTTTCTGGTGAAGGGTGTCCTTCTGTCTACTCTCCCTATGGAAAGGGAGCATGTCTTGGGAAATGCCCTGGATACCCCAAGAATTCCACTCTTTACGCCCTCCGTAGGCCTCAGTAGAATTTAGGCCAGCTGAGACCTATAAAAATGTCCCAAACCTTTACGAGGAAGAGGTAATTAATCCCAGAGGGGACCATTAACTTCCTAAAGAGACCTGCTTGCTCCATTGGGAGCAGAAGATGTGAAGAGAACAGGGTCTCTCTGGGCCTCCTTTCTGCTGGCAACTTGGAACAGGCACTGCTGATATGCCTTTGGAGGCATCCTGCAGATCGGGAGCCTGCCTCGGTCTTGCAAATAACCCCATAACCTGAGATTTGGATGAGGTTTCCGGCCTGGGGTAGGGGTTCCAGCAGAGTGGACCCCCACCAAGACTTTTAGGCCCTTAGAGTTTTTATGTCAGATCGTCAATAGTCTTTGGAAATTGAGATTGTTGCAATCATTGCATGAGGCTGAATTGAAAACAATCTCAGATTTCTTGGACTGTTTATTAATAATCCAGACCGTGATTAGTTATATAGTCCCTTTGTAACATTCAGGTTTACTGACGACTCAGAATTTTATTTTTTACAGCACCGGAGATGCAAATAACCATACAACATTCTCTTGGCAAAAAAATCTGTGTAAGTATTATAGTTACAATCTTACATGTTTATACCTCAGACTCTCCAAACTAAGCATGAGTAATCATTCTGTGTCTGTTGTTATCTTGTTTAACTCAGCCTTTGTATAGCTGTTGCATTGACTTGAATGTTCATATCTTTTTGTCACTGATGTAGTGTAGCCTGCAGGATTCATTGAATAGTGGAGTTCATTTCAGTTATGTTAGCAAACAAAAGGATTTATTATAGTGTAACACTAATGGCTTTAAAATCCTTTTGATGATAAGACCTGATACAGCACAACCTCATAAGTTGACTATCCCTCCTAACTTGACCATGTGGCAAAGTTGACTTTGTTTTCTTTAAATCATGTTTTAAAATTAATAAAAGGAAATTAATTTTGTCCCATTAAATCAAGCACCATACAATTCAGAGAGGTGGCTTTTCTGGCCCCACTTTTGGGCAGTAGAGGCAGTGGGCTGCGGCATGAGATGGGACGGGTGCTTCCACTGACTGCCTGGAATCCACCACCACTTTCAGGATTTCCTGTTGGAAGTAACAGCCAAAATGGAATATATCTGACCATATTTGGGCAGCATATTTAAATCAGACATTAATGGGGAAAATTCCACCTGACAGATGTTCCATCATTAGCAGCTTAGCAACACTAAGCCTCGGAAACGTTGACGTTTTTCTGGCATCCAGGACTGCTAAGACAGAAGAGGGGTGTTTAAAATACAAGGAGCTGCCTTGCTCAATGCAGGGTGATCAATCGCACTAGGCAAGGTGGGAAAATCAATACTCAACCAACACCACCAACCACACTATGCTGCAGGAGGCGCCACAGCAACTTCCCTCCCTCCACGTCAGGCGGGTCACCCAGCGATGGTGCAAGTACTGCCAGTAACATTAGCATATGTGCGTAAGGCAAATTGAACATGTGTCTCTAAACCTCTGTTGTTCATTTCATGTGTCATGTGCATATTATTAAAATAATTGGAAAGCTGTCATTTAGTGAAATGTTATCTTGGTGCCTTGAGTTTACATAACTTCACGCTGAAGTTTATTCACGTTATTTCGACATGGTGCCTATTGAATGTAATTTTTAATGGAATTTATTTGCTGTTTCAGTTTCTTCCCAGATGAAAGATAGCCACATTTTGCCTTCTTTGGATGAGAATAATCTGTCTTCGTTGGCCTGGAAACCACATCTTCAAAGTATCAACCCAGCTGCAGAGGTACAAAATAACACAGAACTCGCCACTGCTTCTCACAATGATGTGAATATTGTAATACCTGGAATATAACAGGCATCCATATACAGTATATGGCTTTCTTAGTTCTAATAGTTTTGAATCCTGGTACAGTAATATTGTGGTAAAAGGATTAACTTCACAAACCACAGTATTACATAAAAAGACACTAGTTAGAGGATTTTGAGCTCCATATTTAGATTAAACCAAAAGTATAAAAGTGGTACCTTACTTAACAATTACAAAAGAACAGCTGCCCTAATTGGCCCAGACTTCAGTATCTTCCTCCACTGGTTTTTCCAATTTCCTCTCTTATTCACTCATGCACACATGTACATAAAAGACTACACAAGTCTATCACAGGAGGATAGCTTTAAAGTAATTTTGTTGTTACTTAGTAGAGATATGAATACACCATTAACTGATCAAGAAGTTACCAATGATTTTTTTATAATTTTGAAAACTTTGTGAATTTCACAGAATAGGCCATTTCTCCCCACACTTTGAGATTCCTCTTTCCTACTTGCTACATGTCTCCAAGATCCAACATCCTACCTGCTCTAATGTCTCCAAGATTTCTACCAACTTCGCCATATCTTTGAAATCCCCCATTGTCTTTCTGCCATTGGAATGCTCAATATTCCCTGTGTCTCTCTCATCCTTTCTGTATCTCTGAGATCCTAAAAGACCTTTTCTTGTTTCTGAAGTCTCATATCCTTCCTTTGTTTCTGAAATTCTTACTCTCTCTTTGTCTCTGAGATTGTGCCTGGTCTTTCCTTATCTGACATTTCCCAGCCCTTTCACATCACCAAGAGGCCACACCTAGTTCCATGGTTTCTTTGCCCTCTCCTTCATCCAGCATTTTAAAGGCTCACTCTGTGTCAAAGAAACCCTCCTGTGCCCTCCACGCCTCTAAAGATCTTCTCTAACTCAGATGCCTCATTTGTATGTTTGCTCAATTCATGCAATTTCGGTTTCAAACCTAGATTCCACCCACTCTTAAACTATCTTGTTACCCACCTGCTCCATATATGTTCTTGCCTTTCCTTCTACCAGGGCTGCCATTCTCTCACTTTGATCCTGCAAGCAAAACAGCATTTTGGTGCCAATGATTCCAGCATTCTGAAGGCCAGTGCTGTATTTCTGGTGACGGATTACCTCCAAAATGTTAACCTATCTTTCTCATTCAAACGTTAAATGGACCCACTGTGCATCTCCAGCATTTTCTGTATTTTCTCCCTCTCCCTTGGTTCTTTTCTTTTGGTAATAATCTTTAATTGATGCCGTCTGGTTACTGGCTCACTGACCAGTGGAAATAATTTTTTCTGATGCACCTTCTCAAGACCCCACATAATTTTTAGCACCTTGATCAGATTTCCTCATAACCTTTTCTTTCTAACCCAGTTTTTCTAGTTTCCACATAACTAAAGCTTCTCATCCCTGGTATCCTCAATCAATTTCTTCTGCACCCACATGGCTTTGACATCTTTTCTAAAGTAGGGCACTCAGAACTAGACACGGTAATGTAACTGTGACCTAATCAATGATTTGTACAGATTTACAGTAACTTCTTTGCTCTATACCCCTATTTATAGAACCTATACAATATTTATACTGCAATATTCGTTTGTCCTGCCACATAGTTGCTGACTATTGCTGATTCCTTTAATGCAGTCTTGTTAAGTTGTGCTCACGGCAAAAATAAAAATATATAGAGAAAACTGCAGTATAGGAGTGATTCTATGATCCCATGCTCAGCAGGAAAGCTGCACTTGCAAGAAGCAATATGGCTATATCATTTTAGCTGCTATTCTCTGACCCCTCTGAGCAAAGCTTCCTATTGGAAGCTCAAAATCATCTTATATTTAGCTATTCATGATATATTGAAACCGTAAGTACAATATCTACCATACCTGATGAACATATTCTTTTTTAGATAAAAATTCAAAGACCGTCACTCAAGAGGAATGGTATTGATTCAGATATACCATAAATCCATCAGCTTGCGAAAAGTGACACACTGGCATAAAGGAGCTGCTGCACCAAAAATGTACTACAAGGATACGGGTTCATTAGATATACATACTTGAATCAGTTTTCAGTTTCCTATACTCTAAATCAACAATATCATCCAATATTATATTATACAGTAAACACAAATTAGCAACTACAATAATACTCTTCATAATAATACTGTCAGTAAATTCCATAAAGGTTCATATGAATTAAAGGGTGTGTTTCATTCCTGGTGTCTGGTAATATCAACACCTTATTGTTTACAGTCAATTGTCATTCATTACTTTGAGAGAATTATCAATAGGATACCTGCTGTTGAGAATAATATGTTACCATAATATATAACTCCACAATATTTCTTCTATGTTGAAATCTACAAGTCATGTTTACAATAATCATTAAACCATTACATATATGTATCATTTTGGAGCTCTATTTTTATAATATTTGTATTACTATTTTTGACATGAATCATCAAATTGTGCATGTAATGTTACTATATTAGAAACTGATTTTTTGTGATCAATAAGATACAATTGGAACATGTAAGATATATTTTATTTGGTGAAGGGCAATAGAACTTACTTCTGTGAAAAGGACTAGAGGAGGAGTCACATGTTTAATGTAATCTAAAGCAAATCATTTAAAAATTCTATACAGAATATGAATAAAAATTTCAAAGATTTAAATAAAGCAACCAACTGATCTAATCAGTGGCAGATTTGTTATTTGCTCTTGGGATGTCGGTAACACTGGCAAGGCTGCATTTGTATCCTATCCCTATTTGCCCTGGAGAAATTATGGCGGGAATTTTGCCGGCGTTCAGGGGGTGGGTTTGGAGGTGGGACATCCAGCAAAATCGCAAAGATTGACAGCGGGTCGGAAACCCGCTGTCAACCCGCCTCTAATCAATCTTCCCAGGTGTCGGGTCCCCAATATGCGCATGGACCCAACACCTAGCGGCGGGAAGAGGATTATAACCACTTAACTGCTTGTTAACAGGTTAACAGGCAGTTAGCAGGCTTTTTCCAATTTTGACACTTCTACTGCGGGCTTCCCAATGTCTGGATACCACACCAGGTAAGTGTGACATGCTGTGAGTCTGCTATAATGTTTATGCATTGATGACAGCTGCAGAAGTGGTGTGAAGGATCCAATGGTGCACTGGTGAGTTTCAGAGGTAAGCAAATGTTGGGAAATTAATTTTAATGCATTTAGACTTTTCTGTAGGTAACAAGTATTGATTTGAATGTGTAATCCCACCTCATTGGGAGAACCTCTCTCACCAGTGATAGATCGCTTCTGTAACCTCACCTGCAGCTGCCATCTGTTCTAGCCTAAGGAGGGAGTCACTGGAGAGCCTGGGTGCAAGAGCTCACCTTTGTACAGTGATTGTCAGTGTTTGCAGCATCTGAATGCTGTCAAACACCGAGAAATCAGCTGTCAAAAAATATGTGCGTGGCCCCTTTAAGAAAACCAGCCGATGACGCGTCATCAAATGACGTCATCTGACACCAGTTTCCTCCTAATTGGCTGGCAAGCCCACAGAGCGGGCTTAACAAGGCCAACTGACGCAAAATCACATCTGTGGGCCGGATGCTGTTGGGGGCGGGACTGAAACCCAGAAGCCACCTGACCCACTCCCAAGCCGCCTCGAACCAGAAAATCGCGGCCTGAGGGTCAGCCACTCAGCACAGGACTGGAGTCTTGTGTAGGCCAGACCAGCTTGGGATGTTAAGTTCCAGTTAGGTTTCATCATGTAGCTTCCATGGTCATTTTTCCTGGTGTCAGCCCACTAATTACCAGATTTATTGAATTCAATTTCACAACTCGCCACGATGTAATTTGAACTTGCAGACCTGGATTTTCCTTTGAATTACTGCTATTTGAGGGCAGATTAGGGGTGGTAAATAGAGGGAAATACTTTCTCAAAAACTACCAGCTCAAGTTCCCACAAAAAAGCTGCACTTGAATTCTCCTTCCAAAGAAACACCAGTTGCCTTTAAAGCCCGCCACAAGTCTGTCCTGTCGCATTTAAATCCGAGTCCAGAAGGAGCGGCTGACCTCTCCACCACAATCTCCTCCATTTCTGACCCAAACCTGGCTCAAATAATTGCCACCATTATATCAGCAAAAGCTGCTGTAAGGTATCCCTGAGGCGAATACCACATTGAGGTGCCCATTTTGCGTACTGCTACTAAAGGTTGGAGTTTCTTTACCTTCATAGCAATCTTTCGACTACTTTGAGTATTGAGTGAGGACTTTTGCTGCAACTTACTCAGTGGAGTTCAGAGTACTGCTTTGCTCTCTAAACATGGATTTCTCAATGGAAATACATTTATTTTGATGTAATGACGATGAGAAGGATGAACACATGAAAGAGGCTAAGTTGGAGGCTCTTGGAGTCAGGCAGCAGCAACGATATCCCCTCCCTACAAGTAAACAGTCACATCCAGGGTCTACAAACCAAGACGTCTTACTTAGGGATCCCCGCAACACAAAGAGGGTTCACAAGAATGAGAAGAAGTGGAGTGAGAGAGCCAGCAGCCAGAGCAAAAAGTGCACACATCAAAGCCCAGAACTTCCAAGAAGTAAAGGTTGACTCAACAAATAAAGTCACTTCACACCTCCTCCCACACACCCTCACAAAGTCTGTCACTTTCCAAGACTTCTGCCAAGGTCCTTCATAAGAAGACGTCTATATTTCCCCTGCCATCATCCAACTTCCAAAAGTTGAAAGCAGGCACAGAAATGAACTCACAACTCTATCTGATCAAGCTATCTTTACTTGAAGCAACAACATTCACCAGGAAGTACCAACAAAATATATACTCCATTTCTACAAATACTTCTTAAACCATCACTGTACTTTCTGCCAGTTAACTTACTTATTCGTGTTCCTAATCTACTACTACTACAAAATTCTCCCTCAGTGGCATGAGATTGAGCCATGGGTGACTGGGTTGGTTCCCCTGGAGCCTTAGAGACTGAGGTGACTCTCATCTCAGGGTGCAACAACAGAAAATGCTGGAAACATTCAGCAGGTCAGGCAGCATCGTGGAGAGAGAAACAGAGTTAACATTTCAGGTCGATGACCCTTTGTCAGAACTGGAAACAGTTGGAGAAGTAACAGATATTTAAGCAAGTGTGGGCAGGGAAAGGGGGGAGGGGAGGAAAGAACAAAAGGGAAGCTCTGTGATAAGATGGAAGGCAGGAGAGATTGAAAGACAAAAGGGATGATGGTGCAAGGCAAAAGGAGATGGTAATGGGACAAGTTAAGAAACAAAAGATGAGTCTAGATGAGGTGTAAATGACAGAATAATTGACAGCTGCCATATGAGAGAGAAAAGAAAACATGGGGGCCGGGTTCATCGTCTGAAATTGTTGAACTCGATGTTGAGTCCAGAAGGCGGTAACGTGTTTAATCAAAATATGAGGTGCTGTTCCTCGAGCTTACATTGAGCTTCATTGGAACAGTGCAAGAGGCCGAGGACAGAGAGATCAGAGTGGGAGTGGAGCAGAGAATTAAAGTGACAGGCAACCGAAAGCTCGGGGTTATGCTTACGGACTGAATGGAGGTGTTCCGCAAAGCGGTCACCCAATCTGCGTTTGGTCTCCCCAATGTAGAGGAGACCGCATTGTGAGCAGCGAATACAGCATACTAATTTGCAAGTAGTACAAGTAAATCACTATTTTACCTTGAAGGAGTGTTTGGGGCCTTGGACAGTGGGAAGGGAGGAGGTAAAAGGGCATGTGTTGCATCTCCTGCGCTTGCATGTGAAGGTGCCGGGCGAAGGGGAAGGGGTGTTGGGGGTGATTGAAGAGTGGACCAGGGTGTCACGGAGGGAGCGGTCCCTTTGGAATGCTGAAAGGAGAGGGGGGTGGCAAGAGGTGTTTGGTGGTGGGATCACACTGGAGGTGGTGGAGGATGATCCGTTGAATGTGGAGGCTGGTGGGGTGAAAGGTGAGGAAAAAAGGAACACTATCGTGGTTCTGGGAGGGAGGGAAAGGGGTGAGAGCAGAAATGTCACTGTCTGGAGAAATAGTGACATCTTGTAAGATTTGGATCACAGGTCACACACAGATACCCAAAGGTTCTTAGGAATTTTAAGGTATTTTATTAAAGAGCTACAGTTCAAAGCATAATCAGATATTACATGTGGTTAAGATAAGCATAATAGACATATAACCCGTGACAGTAGAGAGCGATCTATGACACCCGAAGCGGAATGACACGACCGGACGGACAGACAAACGGATGGACGGACGAACGGATGGACAGACGGTTAGATGCCCGATGAGACAGCATGGAGGTCTTGGATCAGCAGATCTCTGCATCACTCGAGTTGTCGGAGGTGTTAGGCCGTCAGCCAGGATCAATCCACCTCATAAGCTAAACTTGACCAAGGTGTTAGGTATAAGCCAGCATTGATTTCCACCTTGAGGAAGCCTTCGCCCCTAGCTGCCCATTTTCTACTCTCGGTTGTCTGTTTTTATACTTATTTAGATGGACTGGTGATTTCAATCATTTTTATCCATCTCATTGTTCAATTACAAGGGAGAGGGTATCTGTCAGCCCCCTCCCAGCCTCATGAGGTCATTTTCCTCCTTATCTCTGTTCTAAAGGTCATGTTATGTTGCTTTAAGAACATTTTATGAGTTTCTAGTTCATGTTGTCTTGCATTTTATGACTCCCTCATCATTTCCGTGTCCTGGTCTTGGCAATTTGTCTTTTGTGCTTGTTATCTGACCTTGCTGATATTCCTGCTTACCGTTCCCGGCCGTGTTTCTTCAGTTTGTTGTCAGTCTCTATTCTTTAAGAATTAAAACCCCATTTATGGATCTAACAGCTATTTCTTATAATCTGCGCCCACTGTTTGCAGCCCAGTGGTGTTAAATACAGGCTCAGAGGATTTACTGGGGGAAGTGTTTGCTAGTGCTCTGGGGGAGGGTTTAAACTAAAATGGCAGGGGGTTGGGAACCTGAGCAGGGAGACAGAGGAAAGGGAAACAAGGATAAAAGCAAAAGATAGGAAGGAGAAAAACAAAAGCGGCAGTCAGAGAAATCAACGGTTTAAGTCAAACATGCCCACAGTAAATAAAAATTCTAATAGGTCTAAGAGCGTTAAAAAAAACAAGCCTGAAGGCTTTGGGGGAGAAATTCGGTGGAGCCTCAAATGGGGCGCCCAGCTCGCCTGGGCGCCGGAATTACCGCTGCGATCGGAGCAGTTGCGACCGCCGGAAATTCATCTTGTGCGCCCCAAGAGGAACATGGGACACTGCTCGAGGCGCTCCGCATCCCTATTAGGGCGCTGAAACTGAATATCGCAGCGCAACGTGCCGCAGCGCCACACACTGCGGTATGGCACGCTGCGGTACTGCAGGCCTTCCTCCCATTCTTAAGGGGGAGGGGCCTGCTGCAGCGCGATCTCCGATTGCGAGTGCCGGCAAAAGAGCCCAGCACCGAGGAGAAGTGCCGGGCTCTCGGAAAACAGCCGGCACTGCCGCGGGGGGAGATCAGAAGGCCGGGGACGGAGGTGCTGGCAGGCGGCCGCCAAAAAAGATGGCCACCCCGCACATCCACCTTAATTTGCACCACTCCCGCCACAGGTAGGCCCCGTGAACCGGGCGCGATTGGCGAACGGTGCTACAGAGGTGGGCGCTACCAAATATCGCGATCAGGGCGGTAGCGGGGCGCTGCGCACACCGATGACATCATCGGTGGTGGTGCAGTGCAACAGGCTAACGCCGCCATTAGCACCCCGCTAAATATCGTGGGAGGCGTGGCCAGTGGCGCTAAAACCACTGAGTGCCCTCTTTAGGCACTAACTGGTGGCGCAGCCCACCAAATTTCTAGGCCTTTGTGTCTTAATACGAGGAGCATTCGTAATAAGGTGGATGAATTAGCTGCGCAAATAAAGGTAAACGAATATGATTTGATTGGGATTACGGAAACATGGCTCCAGGGTGGCCAAGGCTGGGAACTCAACATCCAGGGGTATTCAATATTCAGGAAAGATAGGCAAAAAGGAAAGGGAGGTGGGGTAGCATTGCTGGTTAAAGAGGGGATTAACACAATTGTAAGGAAGGATATTAGCTCTGATGATGTGGAATCTGTATGGGTAGAACTGAGAAATACCAAGGGGCAGAAAACATTAGTGGGAGGGTATATAGACCTCCAAACAGTAATGCGGAGGTTGGGGATGGCATTAAAAGGGAAATTGAGAAGCGTGCAATAAGGGCACAGCAGTCATCATGGGTGACTTTAATCTACATATAGATTGAGCTTACCAAATTAGTAACAATACTGTGGAGGAGGAATTCCTGGAGTGTTTACGGGATGGTTTCCTGGACCAATATGTCGAAGAACCAACCAGAGATCAGGCCATCTTAGACTGGGTATTATATAATGAGAAAGGATTAATTAGCAATCTTGTTGTACAAGGCCTCTTGGGTCAGAACGATCATAATATGATAGAATTCTTCATTAAGATGGAGAGTGAAGTAGTTGACTCAGAGACTAGGGTCCTGAATTTAAATAAAGGAAACTACGATGGTATGAGGCGCGAGTTGGGTAGGATTGATTGGGGAATGTCACTCAAAGGGTTGATGGTGGATAGGCAATGGCAAACATTAAAAAACCGCATGGATGAACTACAGAATTTGTTCATCCCAGTTTGGCATAAAAATAAAACAAAAAAGGTGACTCAACCGTGGCTAACAAGGGAAATTAGGGATAGCATAAGATCCAAGGAGAGGACATATAAATTGGCCAGAAAGAGCAGTAAACCTGAGGATTGGGAGCAGTTTAGGATTCAACAAAGGAGGACAAAGGGATTAATTAAGAAGGGGAAAATAGAATATGAGAGTACGCTTGCAGGGAACATAAAAACTGACTGTAAAAGCTTTTATAAATATGTGAAGAGAAAAAGATTGGTGAAGTCAAGCATAGGTCCCTTGCAGTCAGAATCAGGGGAATTTATAAGGGGGAACAAAGAAATGGCAGACCAATTAAATACATACTTTGGTTCTGTCTTCACAAAGGAGGACACAAATAACCTCCCAGAGATGTCGGGGAACATAGGGTCTGATGAAAGGGAGGAACTGAAAGAAATCAGTATTTGTAGGGAAATGGCGTTAGGGAAATTGACGGGATTGAAAGCCGATAAATCCCCAGGGCCTGATAATCTACATCCTAGGGTACTTAAGGAAGTGGCCCTAGAAATAGTAGATGCATTGCTGATCATCTTCCAACATTCCATGGAATTTGCAACAGTGCCCATGGATTGGAGGGTAGCTAATGTTACACCACTATTCAAAAAAGGTGGTAGAGAGAAAATGGGGAATTACAGACCGGTAAGCCTGACATCGGTAGTGGGGAAAATGCTAGAGTCCGTTATAAAAGATGTAATAGCAAAGCACTTAGAAAACAGTACAAAAGGTAAATCATGCTTGACTAATCTACTGGAATTTTTTGAGGATGTAACTGGTAAAATAGATAAGGGAGAACCAGTGGATGTGGTGTATTTGGACTTTCAAAAGGCGTTCGATAAGGTCCCACATAAGAGATTAGCGTGTAAAGTTAAGGCACATGGGATTGGGGGCAAGGTATTGACTTGGATAAAGAACTGGTTGGCAGACAGAAAGCAAAGAGTTGGAATAAACGGGTCTTTTTCCGAGTGGCAGGCAGTGACTAGTGGGGTACCGCAGGGATCGGTCCTTGGACCCCAGCTATTCACAATATATATTAATGATCTGGACGAGGGAACTAGATGTAATATCTCCAAGTTTGCAGGTGACACAAAGCTGGGTGGGCGTGTGTGCTGTGAGGAGGATGCCAAGAAATTCCAATATGATTTGGACAGGTTGGGTGATTGGGCAGAAGCATGGCAGATGCAATATAACGTGGATAAATGCGAGGTTATCCACTTTGGTGTCAAAAACAGGAAGGCAGATTATTATCTGAATGGCAATAGATTGGGAGAAGGGGAAGTGCAACGAGACCTGGGCGTCCTTGTTCACCAGTCGCTGAAGGTAAGCATGCAGGTGCAGCAGACGGTTAAGAAGGCAAATGGTACGTTGGCCTTTGTAGCGAGTGGGCTTGAGTACAGGAACAAGGATGTCTTGCTGCAGTTGTACAGGGCCTTGGTGAGACCACATCTTGAGTATTGTGTGCAGTTTTGGTCGCCTTATCTGAGGAAGGATGATCTTGCCATGGAATGAGTGCAGCGAAGATTTACCAGGCTGGTACCTGGGATGGCAGTATGAGGAGAGATTGGGTCGATTGGGCTTGTACTCGCTGGAGTTTAGAAGAATGAGAGGGGATCTCATTGAAACTTATAAAATTCTAACAGGACTAGACAGACTAGATGCAGGAAGGATGTTCCTGATGGTCGGAGAGTGCAGAACCAGGGGTCACAGTCTAAGGATAAGGGGTAAGCCATTTAGGACAGAGATGAGGAGGAATTTCTTCACCCAGAGAGTGGTGAACCTGTGGAATTCTCTACCACGGAAGGCAGTAGAGGCCAATTCATTAAATAATTCAAGAAGGAGTTAGATATATTTCTTAAGGCTAAGGGGATCAAGGGATATGGGGAGAAAGCAGGGACAGGGTACTGAATTTGGATGATCAGCCATGATCGCATTGAATGGCGGAGCAAGCTCGAGGGGCCGAATGGCCTACCCCTGCTCCTAACTTTTATGTAAAAAAAATGTTGGCCAGGGCATTGGGAAAACTCCCCTGGTCTACCCTATATATTCTGCTTGAGTGAAATGCCACTCCCCAGTGTTTGCAGTACTGCTGCATATCCTTTGCCTTAATTTTTAAAAGTAAGAAAGGGTTGTTCTCCCTGGAGCAGAGAAGGCTAAGAGGAGATTTGATGGAGGTGTTTAAAATCATGAAATATTTAGAAAGAGTAAATAAAGAGAAACTGTTTTCAATGGCTGAAGGGGCGATAACAAGAGGGCACAGATTTAAGGTGATTGGAAAAGGAATCAGAGGCGACATGAGGAAAAACTTTTTTACGCAACAAGTGGTTAGGATTTGGAATGCACTGCCTGATCTTCTTCTTCTTAGGCAGTCCCTCGGAACCGAGGATGACTTGCTTCCACATTAAAAATGAGTTCGCAGGTGACTGATGAGTCCAATGCGGGATATACAGTCTCTGTCACAGGTGGGGCAGACGGTGGTTGAAGGGGCGGGTGGCTGGGGTGCTTGGGTTGACGTGCGCTGCCTGCGCTTGGCTTCCGCTTGCTCCCGGCGAAGAGACCTGAGGTGTTTGGCGCCTTCCCGGATGCTTCTCCTCCACTTTGTACGGTCTTGGGCCAGGGATGCCCAGGTGTCGGTGGGGATGTTACACTTTTTCAAGGAGGCTTTGAGGGTGTCCTTGAAGCATTTCCTCTGCCCACCTGGGGCTCTCTTGTCCGCATGCCCGATACTGCCTGATAAGGTAGTGGTTAGAGACTCAATAGTAGCCTTCAAAAGGGTATTGGATAAATACTTGAAGGAGAAAAGGAATGTAGGGATATGGGGAAAGAGCGGGGAAGTGGGACTAATTGGATTGTTCCTTGAAAGAGCCAGCACAGACTCAATGGGCCGAATGGCCTCTTTCTGTGCTGTACTAGCCTCTGATTCTATTGTTCTGGTGCTTTAACTATTACAATTTTTTTTTAATTTACTGATCTACTGTATCATTTGGTGACTAAAAATTAATTCAAAGCAATTTTTCAGTACTTTTTGCAGCTCAAGCATAATAGAGATCCTAATTTTCAAGACTCAAAGCAATTTGTTTCTGTATTTTGTTCCACTAGGCTGCAGTGACTTACAATTTAACTTCTTTCAGCCTATTCTGGTTTCTGACTGTGGAAAATCACAACACTTCTGACACCATGCTTTGCCGCTTTGTTATGTAGAAGAATCTGGAAGAGTCTTTACTGCCCCAATAACTGGTGATATACACATATGCAAGTACGTACAAGTAATTATTCAGCCTTTACTGTAACTCAGGCTCAGGATGTTTCTATGGACACGTCCTCCAGTTCTATCAAGACAATACATAAATGAACAATCAACCTGCCACACACACAGCAGAAACAATTTGTCAGACAGTATAAGACAACACCAACACAAATATCAAAAAATAAAAAAGGGACGCAATCAAACCCCAAATGAGCTATTATGTGACATATAAATGTCTGCACCATTTGCTATCTTGTCCCTGAATGTATAAAGTTTAACAGATGTTCTTATGTATACTCCAAAAACACACCTTAAACCACAACACTTTATTGTGTGAAATGATAGAATCCAAGGAGCAAGTTTCTATTACGTCCGTGAATGATTGAGACACGGACAGCAGGGGTTGAACAAAATAAGTCTTTACTGATGGAAGTCAATAGTGAAACTGAAAACAACAGAGGCTCACTAGCGCCTTTTATACAGGGGTGGTCACTGCCGGTACTGCAGTCTGAGACCAGTTATTCTCTTAAAGGTACATACACAACAATTCCTCCCCTTTTAGATAAACAGTACATAACATTCATTTAACAACTAAATGATAACTAATTACAATCACAATTACGGTTGCTAGATACATTGGTTAAGTTTAAGCAATTATAAGTTCAGTCTTTGAGGAGGCTTCCTGATTCTGTCTGGATAACGCCTCTTTGGGGTATCAGGTTCTTCTGGCAATGTTGAGTTGAGATCAATGTCGTTGTTTGGTTCATCTGCTTCCAATATTACCGGTTCTGCGGTAGCTGCAATTGGAACGTCGATTTCATTACCAGGTGTATCAGATCGTGGTGTGGAGTTGACGTTTTCCAGTGACTCTAGAATCTGGTCAGCATGGCGTCTTACAATGCTCTCCCCAACGTCCACGGTATACATGAGAGGTTCTTGTCGTGTACAAATCATTCCTGGTTGCCATTTCTCAGTGCGGTAGTCCCGGGCCAAAACTGGTTGACCTATCTTAAAACTCCTGGTCGGCCTTTCATTCATATTCTGAAACTGCCTGTTCTCCACATCTCTTCGGACGTTTGGCTTAACCAAATCCAAGCAGCATCGTAGTCTTCGATTGAAGAACATCATGGCTGGAGTTTGGTTGGTAACCGCATGTGTCGCATTCCGGTAGGCAAACAAGAAGTTGTCCACCTTGTGTTGTAGGGGTATATCTTCATTACACATTGCCTTGATAGCCTTCTTGAATGTTTGGACAAACCTCTCGGCCAATCCATTAGTGGCTGGATGATATGGGGCAGATGTGTAATGCTTAACACCATTGTTCTTTAAGAACCTCCGGAACTCTTCAGACACAAACTGTGGTCCATTGTCAGAGCAAATCTGTTCAGGCAGCCCATTCCTGGCGAATATGGTTCGTAAAACAGTGATAGTTTTTTCCGTGGTGGTTGAGGACATTTTTATTACCTCTGGCCACTTTGAATGTGCATCCACCGCAATTAAAAACATCGAGTCCATGAAGGGACCAGCAAAATCAATGTGCACCCTTTGCCATGGAGATGAGGGCCACTCCCATGGATGCAGAGGAGCTTGTGGTGGGGCGTTTTGGACCTTCTGGCATCCTGCACAGCTCTTGGTCATCTCTTCGATTTCTCTATCGATTCCCGGCCACCACACAAACGCTCTGGCTAAGTTCTTCATTGTTACCCCACCCAGATGACCCTCATGAAGCTCATTGAGCACTCTATCCGTCAACTTAGGTGGAATTACTACTCTGGATCCACACATCAAGGTTCCTCTGCACACTGACAGCTGTTCTCTTCTCGGCGAGAATGCTGGCAGCAGTGGTTCGACATGTGCTGGCCATCCCTTCACCGTTAAATCATAGACCCGTGATAGTGTCGGGTCATTCCGTGTTTCCTTTTCTATGTTTGCATTCATCACAGGGAAACATTCGACTATGGTCGAGTGGAATAACTCCATTGGATCCACTGCAAGGTCTTCTTCTTCCACCGTCGGCAACGGTAGGCGTGACAATCCATCAGCATTTCCATGCTGTTTAGTTCCTTTGTACTCGATGTCATATTGGTGTACCCCTAGGAAAAGGGACCATCTCTGCAGCCGTTGTGCTGTCATTATCGGTACGCCCTTCTGAGGGTTGAAAATGGAGACAAGAGGTTGATGATCGGTTAGTAGAGTAAATTTTTGACCGTGCAGGTAGTGATTGAACTTCTTCACCCCCCACACTAGGCTGAGGGCCTCTCTGTCAATCTGGGCGTAGTTACGCTCGGCAGAAGTTAACGAGCGTGACGCAAAAGCTATCGGCCTCTCCAAACCATCAAGGAATTTACGTGACAGTACCGCCCCAATGCCGTAGGGAGATGCATCACACGCCAGTCTGATTGGCAGTGCTGGGTTGTAGTGAGCCAATACTTCCCTTGAAGTGATTAAGTCCTTACTCTTCTGAAAGGCCCGCTTACAATCATCGCTCCATTTCCATGCTACCCCCGTTCGTAGCAGGGCGTTCAGTGGGTGCAGAATTGTCGACAAATTCGGCAAAAACTTATGGTAGTAATTCACCAATCCGAGGAATGACCTCAGTTGCGACACATTTTCAGGCGCTGGGGCCTTAACAACCGCTTCAATTTTGTCAGGGGACTTATGTAACCCCTCTTCATCAATCACGTGGCCACAATACGATATCTGTTTCTTAAAAAATTCGCACTTGGGGCGGTTGGCTCGCAGCCCATGTTCCCGTAGTCTAGTGAGCACCTGTTCTAGGTTGTTAAGGTGTTCACTGTCATCTTCACCTGTCACAAGGATGTCGTCCAAGTAACACTGAGTCCCCGGAATCCCTTGCAGGACTTGTTCCATCGCTCTTTGCCATATCGCCGGAGCCGATGCTACTCCGAATACCAATCGATGATACTGGTAAAGACCTTTGTGAGTGTTTATCGTGAGATACTTCCTAGAGGACTCTTCAACCTCCATCTGCAAATATGCTTGTGCTAGGTCAATTTTTGTAAAATGCTTCCCTCCAGACAGTGAGGCGAAGATGTCTTCTATCCTTGGAAGAGGATATTGTACTGTGTGAAGGACTGGGTTCACCGTCACCTTGAAATCCCCACAGATGCGAATCTTCCTTGGCTCCCCGGACTTATTGCTTAACGTTTTCTTCATGACAGGAACGATGGGTGTCGCCCACTCGCTCCAGTTGACCTTAGACAACACGCCTGCCTTCTCCAGACTCTCCAGCTCTGCCTCGGCGGCTGGGCGAATTGCATATGGTACCGGTCTTGCTTTGAAAAACTTGGGAACTGCATTCTCTTCTATTTTTATCGCGGCGGTTACGCCTTTAAGCGTGCCCAGTTCTTGTTGAAATACCTCTTTGGCGTTAGCTAAGATTGTTGACAATCGTCCAGGAGTGACGTCTTCATCTTTTTTACCGTCCACCGTCATTGCATGAATGGAGTGCCAATCTAAGTTTATCTTCCTGATCCATTCCCGTCCCAATAACGGTGGTCCACCATTTGGCAGTATGTAGAGATACAATTTCCGTATTTTCTTGCCGTTGTATTCGACAGGCACCCTTATTTTTCCTCTGGGGTATACTTTTTGCCCCGTATACATCGTCAAGACGATGGATGTCTCTCTCAAGGGTATGTGTGAAAATAGCCGCTCGTAGTCTCGTCGATTCATGACGGTTAGCGCTGATCCTGTATCCAATTCCATTTTAACTTGGGACCCTGCTATCGTGAGGGTGACCCAAATGGTTCGGTGATCCTCTTTTGCAATTACATTGTGAAGTTTGAGACAGCTTAGTCTCCTGTTCCCGGATTCACTATCGCTCATCTGGTCTTCAGAACTACTGTCCGTCATCTTTTGTACTTTCTTGTACGGTTCCTTAGTAGCCTTTTTGTTGTCGCTGGTCTTCTTCCCAGACCTGCAAACTCGTGCAATGTGTCCCATCTTCCCGCATTGCCTGCATATTTTGTCTTTGGACCAGCAGTCCTTCTGGTCATGGTTAGTTCTGCCGCAGTGATAACATTTTGCAAATCCCCGTGTCATTTCGTGGGTGCCGTATTCCTGTGGTTTTTGTTGAATTTCTGCAGCTCCCCTGGCTGCTGCTTCATACGATACTGCCACGCTGAAAGCCTTATCTAGCGTCAGCTCTTTCTCTGAGAGTAACTTCTTCTGTGTTCCTTCACTCAGGAGTCCACAGACAAATTTGTCCCGTAGGGTATCTGCCAGTCCTGCTCCAAACTGGCAGTGCTTTGATAGCTTGCATAGTTCTGTAAGGTACTCAGCATTGCTCTCACCTTTATGCTGAGTTCTCCTGTGGAATTTAAATCTTTCTGCTATCAACAGTGGTGCAGGGTTTAGGTGTTCCTGTAGGACAGCAACAATTTCGTTAAAACTCTTCGCCTTCGGTTTGGCTGGAGTAATCAGATCCCGCAATAGGCCGTACGTTCTAGCGCCCATTAAGTTTAGCAATATCGATGCCTTTTTCTCCTCCGCTGTTTCGTTTGCCTCGAAATATACCTCGACTCTTTCCACATACGTGGTCCAGTCCTCTATTGTATTATCAAAAGCAGTGATACAGCCAGTCTTCGGCATCTTGCTAATCTAAAATGGTGCCTCCCGCGCTTTGCCTTCTTCCCTGATTTAACAAAATGGCGCCTCCCGCGCTTTGCCTTCTTCCCCGCTGTTGTTAGCGCTGCTTTCCACGGTTTCTTGCGCGTTTAATATTTCTTTTTTTATTATTTTCCCATCGTGGAACAACCCTGTGGGACTCTTGCCTCCCTCTTCGCAGGTCTATACGCAGCCCGGCTTCGTAGCACCAGCCGCGCCCTGTGTGCTCCACCCTCTCTCTCTCTTCTTCCCGACAACACTGCTCGGCCCCGTTGCAAACCACCCGCTCGAGTTCGCGACCGCCGCAGCCCAGGAAGGATCAGTGCACTACCTGCCACCAGCCCGATTAGCTGAAGCACCATCGACAGGAACCAGGCCCCGCTTCCGACAGCTTCTCCAGCAATCTTCAACTCCGCAACACAGGGCGGATGCCCACGGTCGACGTCCGTTTCTACTGCCTCTTACTTTCTATTCTTTCTGGCCTCGACCTCTGCTCACTTCGCTGTAGGAATGGATCCCAGGAGGTGGTGCAGACTGTAGGTAGGTTCGTATCTGCTCGTCGCCAGTATTACGTCCATGAATGATTGAGACACGGACAGCAGGAGTTGAACAAAATAAGTCTTTACTGATGGAAGTCAATAGTGAAACTGAAAACAACAGAGGCTCACTAGCGCCTTTTATACAGGGGTGGTCACTGCCGGTACTGCAGTCTGAGACCAGTTATTCTCTTAAAGGTACATACACAACAGTTTCCACTTGTTAGAAATGTTTCCAACAGTATCATAACATGCATAACTTGAAGTGGTATGTGGTTTGACATATTAATGGATGGAGGTTACAATGTTGGAATTGGGTTGTCAAAGCCATCAGCAAAATACCCTTTAACAACAACAACTTGCATTTATATAGTGCCTTTAACATACTAAAATGTCCCAAGATGCTTCCTGGGAGTGTAATCAAACAAAAATTGACACTAAGCCTAAAGAGGAGATATTAGGACAGGTGACCAAATACTTGGTCAAAGAGGTAGGTTTTAAGCAGTGTTTTAAAGGAGGAGAGAGAGATGGAGAGACAAAGAGGTTTGGTGAGGGAATTCCAGAGCTTAGAGCCTAGACAGCTGAAGGCACGGCTGCCAATGTTGGGTGAAGGAAGTGGGGGATGGACAAGAGGCTAGAGTTGGAGAAATGCAGAGTTCTCAGAGGATTATAGGGCTAAATGAGGTTAGAGAGATTGGGCGGGACAAGGCTATGGAGGGATCTGAACACGCATTTTAACATTGAGGCATTGGTGGACCAGGAGACAATGTAGGTCCGCGAGCACAGGGCTGATGGGTGAACAGGATTTTGTGCGAGCTCGGATATGGGCAGCAGCGTTTTGGATGAGCTCAAGTTTATGAAGAGAGGCTAGCCAGGAGAGAAATAAGCTCCATAACTGGGTGTTGATCCAATTATAGTAAGCAACAAACTGAAGGAGCATGTGTACTTGTCATTTATAAAGTCAAACTCTGAGCTGCCACTGAGCAAGGCGATATAGAACCTTGTCGATTCATAGTGGCCATCACCCTTGCAGATGAAGAGGAAGATGAATAGACAGGAGTTTAGGAAAATTTGTTTGCCACGCATTTGGGTTAAGGAAATCTCTCATGTAAAGGAAGGAACGTAGTATGTCAGAGTTTAATGGTATTTATGTGCAAGTACTGCAAATCAGACAATTTTATCCATATCAATCAATTCTTGATAGGTGGAAATATGTTTTCTAACTCACTGTGGAGTTCACTTCCTACCTAAATCATTTTCAACGGACCCTTTTTTTATGGCAAAGTTCTCTGTCTGGCTAATTATCCTTATTAATTTACTCCTGGTGGTAAGGTTGAATTTTGGATGCAATCAAATGAGGAACAACCCAAGCTGTACATTTTATGTCTAAAAATCATTAAAAGGAGAGAGAATGATAAGCTTATACAACCATTTAGCTACAATAAGTGGGCACTGAAATTACTGGGTTAAAATTAACAAATTAATTAATAAAACTGAAAAATTTAAAGGAAACAGGAAACAATTCATCAAACTCAGAAAGTTGGCAGTGTGAAAATGGCCTCTAATGAAGGTCTGCAAAACAGGGGCAAAAGTGGAGTCATCCGTAACATTCTACATCATTAACTGGATATTTTGTGAGCTTCTGTGTCATTTCCACTTATCATCCAAAGGCAGAAAAGCTCTATTGCAGTATTTAAAATGCAACCATTATATATAACAATGTAAATCAAGTGGCAGAGGATTACGGGCAGTAATTCAATCTGGGCCTGCTCAAATTTCAGATTTCTGGATTTTTTTAAAATTCATTCACAGGATATGGGCGTCGCTGGCAAGGCCAGCATTTATTGCCCATCCCTAATTTAGGGTGAATATATTTACTAAACCCAATCTGGGGACACACAGGGTGTGTACACAGCAAAGTAGCCAGGACGCGTTTCAAGAAAACCGGCATGACGACTTTGTTGCTTCTGCTAGTGGAATATGCGTAGAGACAATGGCATTTTCACTTCACACCGAATCTAGAATCTTGCGTGTGTTCTGGCAATAGTGCTGTACCATCTATACTCGTCCTCAAATACCCTAACTTGTAATTTCTCAATTTTAAATCTGTTCCAAACAGACTGAGATTTTCCATATAAGGTGTGAAGCACCCTCTGTCTCAGAAGGTTTCAGAGGGTGGGATAATTTAGAGCTTGCCTTATTCATTAAAAAAAACACGATGCCCCATATTGATCTCTGAGGTAAAGTAACTCCATGGGTGGCTCAGCTGCATTGGGGGGAGGGGGGGGGAGGAAGAAGCATGGAAGAGCAATAGTGATAGGGGATTCGATAGTTAGGGGAACAGACAAGCGTTGCTGCAGCCGCAGACGTGACTCCAGGATGGTATGGTGCTTCGCTGGTGCCAGGGTCAAGGATGTCACTGAATGGCTGCAGGACATTCTGAGGGAGGAGGGTGATCAGCCAGAGGTCGTGGTCCATATCGGTAGCAACGACATAGGTAGAAAGAGGAATGAGGTCCTGCAGGCAGATTTTAGAGAGCTAGGAGAGAGATTAAAAAACAGGACCGCAAAAGGTAGTAATCTCTGGATTACTCCCGGTGCCATGTGCTAGTGAGTAAAGAAATAGGAGGGTAGAGCAGATGAATGCGTGGCTGGAGAGATGGTGCAGGAGGGAGGGCTTTAGATTTCTGAGGCATTGGGCCAGCTTCTGGTCGACGGTGATAAACCCAGCCACGATGGCAGCAGTCAGAGTTTGGGTGGCTTCAAGCTGAGACTACATGAGAGCAATCTGAATTTTGATGGCACCAAGCAGAGACTGCATGAGAGCAGTCTGAGTTTCCGCTGCAGCACGAAAGTGTTGGGTTGCTTCCGCCTGTCCTGCAATGGAACCTGCAACATCATCCATCATGTGCACCATCACATCTGGGTTGACATGGTCTCTCTGGGAGTGTACCATCATTTCCAGGCTGGAAATCCTGGGCTCCTTGCTCTGTGCAGAGCCCCGTGCAACGTTGGAGGCAGAATCCTTCATGCTCCTTGACATTGCCAAGAGGCTCTCTGGCAGGCTTGTCATTGCACCCATCAATTCTGTGTGCATGCCCATCACCCTTCTTCTGAAGGCCTCCCCATCGAGGTCCTCATCTGAGTCCTGTGCAGCAGAACTAGCACGCGAACTCACCCTCTGGAGAGCTGACCCCGAGCTACTCTTTCCTCTGGCCTTGCTGCAGCCCACTCGTGCAAGGTGTCTCACCCTGTGCAGTTCCCGCTTCTGCACTAGCCTCTAGAGTGTGCAGAGTGCCAGTTTCAGAGCTGGTGTCTGTGAGTGAGAGATGCAGTGGCGCAGTGTCTTCTTCCTTCTCTTCTTCTTCTCCTCCTCCTCGCTCTCTGCGGTGACTTCGGCTGCTTGTTGATTATCTGAAATCAGAAAGGCACAAGGGTCGGGTTATGGTGAGGGGAGGTGGGGAGGGACCAGAAATGCATGCATACAGCATGAGTAGCTTGAAAGTGAGGAAAGATTGTTGGCTGAGGGGTGTAGAGATTAGGCCAATTAGTAGCTTATCTCTAGTCTTTCAAATAATCAGGAGCAACTGCAGTCCAATATGGTGGGTATATTGGCCCAGAAATTCAGGTCCCAACGCGTGCGCCAGAGAGGCAGCGCGTGCGCATGGAACTTACGTTTTTTTTTAAGCTTTCTCCGGGAGGGTAAGTCTCCAGGAGTTACACTTTAAAAAAGGAGGCGCAAGGCCTGCTTTTAACAAGGTAAGTGGTGAATTAAGTGAAATTTTTTTAAAAATTCCACAGGTTTATTATTTTTAAATACTTTAAAGAAAGGTAAGTTTATTTTTAGCCCCATTAGAAAATGTAATTAATTTTTTCAAAAATTTAAATTATTGTTTAAAATAGTTATTTTATGTAATTCATACTTATTTTAAATGTGTGATTTTTAAAAAATTTATTTGAAGTTTTAGTTATGTTTTGGGGCTTATAGTATTTATAATTTTGACTGCTCTTCCTGTCAATTTTACGAATGGGCAATTCCCTGCTACCATTGGCTCTCCGTGGCCCACGTGATCCCAGGGGACGCATCGAACTAACTGCGCCCCTGGGATATGCAAGCACTGCGCGCCGGCAGTTGGAGAAGGCCCAGGATCGGAATACCACGCGGGCCCACAGCACAATGCCGGCACGCTAGATAAGTGCAGGTCGGAGGCTTGCACCCGCAGGAAGCCTCCGACCCGAATTTCTGGGCCATTGTGTTTAATTAGTTTAAGACAGAATATAACATTACTTATACAGCAAAAACATACGACTGTGACAAGCAGCTGGTACCGGTCCCGTGCGAACAGACCTTCTCTCTCTCGCTCTCGATCTCTCGCCTTCGAGTTGGTGAGTGTGGGTTCACTCTCAAATGAGCATTCGACCAGCCCAACTTCTGTCTGGCTCTCGCCTCCACCGTCTGTGTGGACAAGCACTTAGGGTGTTAGTTTTATTCTCTTTTTAGAGGTGGGCCCGAGACCAAGTTATTGACAAGACCATTTAACCTATAGAGGTTCCTCTAAAACCTCATCACCCAATGACAGCTCAAGTTCTTTGTCTTGGTTCTTGGATGAAAGCCCTCCTCAAAAGGGGGTCTCATTACCTCATTTAATTTGTCTTATTGTTTAATCTTTCTGAAGGTTCTTCCTGTAGGGGGTTTTGGTGTGTGTGTGTCAGCTTCACCTCTGACTCCTTTGAGCGGTTCGAATCGCTCCACACCCCCTGGGTTCTAGACACCGGACTTAGGTACAGGCGGCGGTACAGAAAATCAAGTAGACAAGTGGCTTGGTGCAAGAAAACCAAATTTTATTAAAAGGCTGAATAAAACACAACACTACTGAGAATTACTGGTATAGTTATAGGCATAAAACAGTTAATACACTTATATGGGGAACACACGGCACATCGAGGGAAACAAATACATAAAAAATCCCCTTATCCTTAATCCCACCCCCTATACCAAACTAGATTAAGCTATGAGGGGCCAGGAATTCATGCTCACCAATTCAAAACCTGTCGCTTTAGATGATTGGGTTTGAGGTCCGCTCTTCCTGTCCTTTGGGGTATCCCGTCGCCACGTGGTCACAGGGCGCGGCACTAAAGTTATTTGTGCAAAGGCACCCAAGATTCAAGATTCAAGATCATTTTATTGCCATATGTAACTAGTACAATGGAATGCTTACTCCCCACTCACTCCCACAATACAAGCATATAAATAAAAAAGCAAAAAGTAAAAACAGGTATAAATAAAAACAATAAGCAAATAAGCAGAAAGTATAGCAATAACAGTCCAAGTTGCAGGATATGATGAATAGTGCAAAAAAGCCTCAATTACCACTGGAAATAATAGTAATGTAATATGATAAATATATGGTAATATAAATATAATATATATATTTACATAAACATATAACTTTAATATGTGGGGCAGTGCGGTTAGCAGTTCAGTAGGCGCACTGCCTGTGGATAGAAACTGTTCTTAAACCTGCTGGTCCTGGTTCGGATGCTGCGGTACCGACATCCGGACCGCAGGAGGGAGAACAGTTTGTGCCCAGGGTAATTGGGGTCCTGGATGATGGAGCGGGCCTTGTTCCGGCACCTGGTCTGGAAGATCTCCTCGATGGACGGAAGTGCACACCCGATGATCTTTTCTGCCGTATTCACAACTCTCTGGATGGCTTTCTTGTTCTGTGCAGTGGTGTTACCATACCACACATTGACACCACTCGTCAGGACACTCTCTATGGTGCTGCGGTAAAAGTTCACAAGCCACTGTGTGCTTATGCCGCATTTCCTCAGGCACCGTAGAGGGTAGAGGCGCTGGTGTGCCTTCTTCAGCATAGCCTCAGTATTGTGGTTCCAGGCCAGGTCATCAGAGATCTGCAGTCCCAGGAATCGGAAGCAACTGACGACTTCCACTGGTGTCCCGTCTATGCTGATAGGGCGATGGTTCCCTCGGTGGCTTCTGAAGTCCACGATGAGCTCCTTAGTCTTGCCAATGTTCAGGGCAAGGTTGTTGTCATTGTACCATCTCATCAGCTGGACTATCTCATCTCTGTATTCCGTCTCGTCATCGCTGCTTATCAGGCCAATTACTGTGGTGTCGTCGGCAAACTTGATAATCCGGTTGTTGCTGTGTATGGCTGTACAGTCATGTGTAAACAGAGAGTACAGCCAAGGACTGAGGCAGCAGCCTTGTGGCGCTCCAGTGTTGAGAACCAGAGTGGATGAGGTGTTGTTCCCTATTTTCACCACTTGAGGCCTACCAGTCAGGAAATCCAGAATCCAATTGCAGATGGGGGTGCCCAGGCCCAGGGCCCTCAGTTTCAGGACCAGCTTGGAGGGAATAATAGTATTAAATGCAGAGCTGTAGTCACTGAACAACAGTCTGATGTAAGTGTCCCTCCTGTCTGGGTGTTCTCCCTTTTTCTCCGTTAACGTTAACGTCTTCGTCGAGTACGTCGTCGCGATGGGCCTTCTTCTCCTTTGGGCGGTCGCTGACGGTGTTGCTGTGGTCGGGGGTCGGTTGGCGGTTTTTACCGTCTAATGATTTTGCTACCCACTCTTTGAACACCAGCTTATTCTTCAACTGGGCTGTTACTGTCCATGTGACAAAACGCCAGCTTATAACTAGGCCGTTTGTCTAGATTTTTCTACCCATTCTTCGCATACCAGCTTATTCTCAAATTGGGGTTTTACTGTCCATGCATGTGTAACCCCTTCACGGTTCTTTAGATATATGTGAGATGTGGTCTCTGTTGTAGACAGTATTCTATAGTCCAGTAAGGAGATCACTACTACAATGGCTTAATTCTAACTATCTTACTTTATAGTTTTAACATCAGACAGTATAAGAAGATTACAGGTCAATGAACTAAATTAGACATTTGCATACATTAGAATGACTCTAGACATAATAAACATACATTCTCCATTTACATGGATTCAAAGGACTGTCCCTGTGTCCAAATTCGAGTGCACTCTTCCATTGGCGCGCTTAAGTTGGAGCTCATGGTATGTATAATGTCTGCAAGACTTACGACTCCGAACCCCTTCGTTGAATTCTCTTCACGATCACTGGATCCCACTTTGAGTTCTGGATGCAGAGCACACAGCAGCCGCTGGAGTTGGTGACTCTCTCTCTCTGCAGCTTTTCCAAGTAGCTCCCTATCAGCACGAGGCAAGCCGCTCTCCCCAGACCTCTGCCTTGCAGATCTGGGTTCAGACGACGATCCCCCGGTACTGGTGACTTGCAGCCAGCCAGTTCAGGATGCAGTGCTACTAATATGAAGGGCGGCGGCCGAGTTTGGAAGCCCGGGACGGGATGCGGCAGCCATTTGCCTCCTGAGCCCTCTTTTCAGAGCTCCTGCCCTCTCCTCTTCCAGTCGCTCTCTGCAGCTTTTCCCGCTCGAAAAACCCGACTCCACCCCTTCCTCCTGGGGTTGCTGCCTGGAGACTGCGCAGCCTCACTGTCTGCAACAGTTGATACTGGTGCAGAATTATGGAAAGTCTGCTCTTAGTCACATTGTGTCCTTAAAAGTTCTTGCCGTACCTTCACATGGCAACTTTAACCCAGGGATTTATAACAATGATAATACAGTGTCTAAGTTAAAGATTGATAACCATACTTAGCGTACATAACATTTCCAGTGGGTATTACACTCCCCCCCTACCAAATATAGGCATGTCCCCATGACTAATGAACTTTACACATAAGTGGTTGCATGCTTCCCAACCATGTATAAAGGGAGGTAACATATCGAACCGTAGAGGCTATCATTACACTTGGCACTCCTAGTCACTTTGCATGTGAAACAGAGGCGCAACTCTTTTAGGTAAAGTCTTTCACTGGACACAACGTGCACAGGACTTGCAGAACTCCTCAACCGCAGACTTCATACGCGGCCAATAGAATCTGTCCTTGACCATCCCATAGGTCTGATCTACTCCCAGATGACCTGCGTCATCATGCAAAGACTTCATCACTATTTCCCTGTACTTTTCAGGCAGGACCAACTGTGAATGACATGGTTTAGTGGGTGGGTGAGTGATTCTACACAACACTCCCTCTTTAATTTCCAAGTGGTCCCATTCTCTTAGGAGCAGACGACAGTCAGGATGTTTTGATTTGTCGATCTGTGTAATATCACCCAGACGGAGAGCTGAAAACACCTCATGAATACAGGGATCCTCCTGTTGTGCTTTGGATATTTCAGATGAACACAACATGGGTAAGTTTTGTACATCCAAACTGGAAAGGTTGCAAAATGCCTGGGGAACAGCATGCATTGACGCTCCCAAGTGGTCAATCTCTCGGGCATGAAATGAATTCTTTGGTCCAGATACCACGGACATCTGACACGTTACTTTCACATCTGCTGAAGCAACATCTTTCCACTCTGGTTTCTGGTAGTGTGGGCGACGAGACAGAGCATCTGCGTCAATGTTCTGTTGGTAATTACGTGGTGGCCCTCGGCGGCGAGGGTTGTAGCGATGGCAACGATTTCGGTCCGCGGCATATCGGCTTCCTTGAACTGGAACTCCACCTGGACCAGTGGCGTTTGCCGCCTCTGCACCCTTTTCACCTTCCACTACGTCAAACTCCACAGTTTCACCGTCACCAACACTGCGTAGATACTTCCGTGGGTTATTCTTCTTTATGGCAGTCTGATGTACAAATACATCTTCCTTTGTATCATTCCTGTTGATGAATCCATAGCCATTTCGTACGTTGAACCACTTTACTGTTCCAAGAACCTTTGTTGCGATGACTTTCTTCTCCCCTCGTCTATTATTGCACTTAGCGGAACGTGTCTTAACTACAGGGACAGCAGACCGTTCCGTTACTGTGCCCCTTTGTAGTTTCCCGACTTCTTGGTAAGTTTTATGAGACGGTCATTTACTTTTTTTAGATTTTCCTCACCTCTACATTCTCGCTTGAAATGTCCATCCTTTCCACAGTTATAACAAAAGACTCCAGGTCTATCTCCTTCATGGGGATATCCTTTAGAGGAATCATTCATTTTGCTGTTAGACTTCGCAGGGTGTTCAACCTTTTGCACCCGTGCGTCATCCCTTTCTGTGTTGGGCTTAGACCAAAAATATGCCATCTCGGCTCTCATGACATTTATTTCCTTCTTCAGCTGTTCCATCTCAGGGTTGACATCACCCTTAGGAGTAGGAACTGTAACAGGAGTCACAAGCTTGGACATCACAGCACTCTTTGCTACATTCCGGGCCTGAAGCATATCCTCCTCCTCTCTGACTTCCCTTAGCAGCTCAGTGAAGGTAGGTGGATCTCGCAACTTATGGGTCATGCGTATGCGAAGAGCAGTCACGTCTTCGAGCAATGCACCTCGCACAACCTGTTCAATGCGGAACCGATTCATTTCAGGCAACTCAATCCCTCTTTCCCGTAACATACAATGCAGCAGTTTGTCTATTCTCAGCAGATAACTGGACAGCTTCTCTCCCTCACACTGGAATGTGCTTCTGAATCTGACCATCAAATCTGAAATGGTTTCAGTAGTTCCAAAGGCAGTTTCTAGAGCCTGCATGTAGTCAAAGGAAGTAGCAGAGGTGTTCTGCGCCTTTAAGAATCTTACAATGTCAGCAGCAGGACCCTTAAGGCTTTCTACTATTCTCTGCCTCTTCACATTGTCACTGCACTGCCATTCCTCTAGCAGAGGCAGGGTCTGCTCAGCCCAGGCGTCGTACTCCTCTTCCCCACTGGGAGTTGGTCTCACTCCTGAGAACATACGGAGCTTACGGTATCCCTGAGCCTCGAAGGGCAGATTGGTGCATTTATCCACCAGAGAACTAATGGCACTGACCAACTGAGTGTTCATATCCAGGGCCGAAGGACCTATCAGACCTTTGACATCAGCAACAGTCTTTCCTTCTTGTCTCAAGAATGACAACAACTTGGTCTGAAACCCTTCTTCTTCCTTAGTAGTAATAGGGACAAACTGAACTGGCCAGGGACCAGCCTCTTCAGAAAGCCCAATTGCCTCAGGTAAACCATGACCTCTCAGGTTCTCTGATGTCTGGATCAACACAAACTGCTTCTTGGTAGCTGTATCCAAGCAGCGCTCAACTATCCTAACCTTTCCAAAGGCTTTGACACAATTCAGAGCCCTTAGCAAGACATCATTAGGGTCATCGTTAGCAACACCATTCAGCACAATGGCATGGGTAGTAGCTATCTGCTTCCGTTTGCACCAATCTTCAACCTCAATAACATCCATCTTTTATGCTCAAACAGCCCAGTAGAAACCACAAACCACTCTCTTAGCAATGAGCATTCAATACTGTTAGTTTACTGACATAAATAGACCACAATCCCGGACGAGCCCCCAAAATGTAACCCCTTCACAGTTCTTTAGATATATGTGAGATGTGGTCTCTGTTGTAGACAGTATTCTATAGTCCAGTAAGGAGATCACTACTACAATGGCTTAATTCTAACTATCTTACTTTATAGTTTTAACATCAGACAGTATAAGAAGATTACAGGTCAATGAACTAAATTAGACATTTGCATACATTAGAATGACTCTAGACATAATAAACATACATTCTCCATTTACATGGATTCAAAGGACTGTCCCTGTGTCCAAATTCGAGTGCACTCTTCCGTTGGCGCGCTTAAGTTGGAGCTCATGGTATGTATAATGTCTGCAAGACTTACGACTCCGAACCCCTTCGTTGAATTCTCTTCACGATCACTGGATCCCACTTTGAGTTCTGGATGCAGAGCACACAGCAGCCGCTGGAGTTGGTGACTCTCTCTCTCTCTCTGCAGCTTTTCCAAGTAGCTCCCTATCAGCACGAGGCAAGCAGCTCTCCCCAGACCTCTGCCTTGCAGATCTGGGTTCAGACGACGATCCCCCGGTACTGGTGACTTGCAGCCAGCCAGTTCAGGATGCAGTGCTACTAATACGAAGGGCGGCAGCCGAGTTTGGAAGCCCGGGACGGGATGCGGCAGCCATTTGCCTCCTGAGCCCTCTTTTCAGAGCTCCTGCCCTCTCCTCTTCCAGTCGCTCTCTGCAGCTTTTCCTGCTCGAAAAACCCGACTCCACCCCTTCCTCCTGGGGTTTCTGCCTGGAGACAGCACAGCCTCATTGTCTGCAACAGTTGATACTGGTGCAGAATTATGGAAAGTCTGCTCTTAGTCACATTGTGTCCTTAAAAGTTCTTGCCGTACCTTCACATGGCAACTTTAACCCAGGGATTTATAACAATGATAATACAGTGTCTAAGTTAAAGATTGATAACCATACTTAGCGTACATAACATTTCCAGTGGGTATTACACATGTAATGCCAACTTATTCACCAAACACCAGCTTATAACCAGGCGTTTGGTTCCCCAATGTGTCTTTCGCTGCCCTTCTCTGCTCTTATCGGTTTACCATATACTTCGTCTCGTCTCATCTCGTCTGCCCGTTTGTGGCCTGTGTCCCCTGTGTGGTTTCGAACTTGGGTCTCGTTCTCCTCCCGCGTTGGGCCCTCGGTGTAGTAATGGGTGTCCTTGGTGTTGAGCGGCGCAGGGAGCGAGAAGAGAGCCCACCATGAGGCCAGGGCATGAGAATGAGCAGCAGCAGGCCAAAAGCCAAATGATAAGAGGCCAGAGCAAGAGCGCGAGATCACTACCGATGGGCCTACAATTATACCCGATTCTTCATTCCTTATCTGTGCGCCAAATCAGGTCAGTCCTTTGTCTAACTTTTGGCGGGCTCGTTTAAACTGATTACAGCCATTTACTTTAACGACCCTGAAATGGCTGTCTCTGTGTTTTAATGGTTTCGATGTCCTGGTTGTTGGTTATGTATGAGACTTAATCGAGTTTTCCTGACTTGATGGCTTCTGTGAGCTGTTACCGATTAAATATGCAGAAACCTGATGGCCTTGATTGCGGCCCATTCTATCCTGATCTGTTTCAAGACGAATGGAATGCATATTCTGTGTTTGCTTTGTCTGGCCCCACAGAGTCTATTCACAGGTCTATGCATTTTAAGTTTCGTTCCAGGCTTGAAAAAAGGTGTCTGCCTGCTTGCAGAGCCTTGCTTTTAAAATCCTGTCCTTTTGGTCATGAGTGTTAAGCCAATGAGCATCAGTTTCAGTGCTGAAATCATGACTATAATCATGTTAATAAAGAGTGAGCACGAATTTTACCTGTTACCTAGACTATTTCCAGGTGGCTCAGCTTAACTTCATTTATTCCTAACGATGCCCATTTCATGGCTATGTCCAATTTATAGCCCATGGGGGAAAAATTCGGTTGCTTTACACCTCCCATTAGCAGCCTAAGAGGGGGCTAACGGGGCGCAAAGCAACTAACGCCCAGGCGCGGCGCTGCCAATGCCTCCCGCAAAATTCAGCGGGAGGTTAGTGGCGGCAGTAACCGTTAGCGCCCCGCGGCGCTGTGCCACCAGTGATGACGTCGTCGCCATGTGCAGCGCCCCGGCCGCGATATTCGGTAGCGCCCCCTGATTTACCACTATGTCCGACGAGATCAGGGGGGCCTACCTGCGGTCAGGGAGGCGCTAGTTAAAGGGGAGGTGGCGGGCAGCAATTTTTGTTGCTGGCCGCCTGCCAGCACCTGCCCCCGTTGCAGTCCCCGGCCCCTGTGAAGCCCCCCCATGGGGTGCCGGCTGCTCTCCGTGAGCCCGGCACTCCTCGAGTGCTGGGCTTGTTTGCCGGCACTCCCAATCCCTGGTGGCCCAGCTGGGTGACGGGACGCCCTGCGCCAGGCCCCTCCCCTTTAATAAGGGGAGGAAGACCTGCAGTACCGCGGCGCAACATGTCACTGCGCGCGCAGCACATAGTGCCGCGATATTGTCATGCAGCGCCCCAAGAGGGACGCGGGGCGCTTCCAGTAGCGCCCCTCCTCCATCTCGGGGTGCTACCTGGGAAAATCAGCCACGGGGACGCTAATTTTTTCGGGGCGCTAAAAGTAGCGCCCCAAAGGGGGCGTCACTCAATTTTTTTCCCCCATATCTTTTATATGTATATCCATGGAGAATATGGGGGGAATTTTAACCCCAAAAGAATGGCTGGATTGGGGTCGGGTGGGAGGTTAACGAGTTAAAAAACTCAATCCCAACACCAACCAGCCTCCAACCCGCCCATTTCCAGCTTTAATGAGGCAGGATGGGGGACGGGCAGCCAACCCACTCCCAGGAGGCGGGTCGTCCATTTAAATATTATAATGAGGCTCCGTGCCTCATGCTGATCCACCATTACAAACTTAACTTTGGCTGGCCGGGTTTCCCGGGCTTCGGGAAACACGCCAGATAAAGGGAGGTAAATGCCTTTACACTTATGTGCTGGATCCAGCATCCCTGCCTCACCCACTCCCCGTGATCTGACACCGCCCCCCCGTGGGCTCCAGCCTACCCCCGACTGTTGTGTCTGTGTATAATAGGACACAGACTGCAGGAGAACGGTACAACAGGTGCTTACTCAACGTGGCTCACACTGGAACTGATCTGTACAGATTACTACTCAGTGCTATATACAGGTGTGGTCACTGCCGGTACTGCAGTATACATGAGCTGTAAAAGATAGTTCCCCCTTTAAAGGTATATACATTACAATTCCTCCCCTTTTAGATTAACAGTACCATAACACTCATTTAACAATTAAATATCAAACTAATTACAATTAACACTTTTAACATGCAACATTAGCTGAAAATAGTCTATTTATAAATTCAGTCTTTGGGGAGGCTTCCTGATCCTTTCTGGATAGCGCCTTTCCCGAGTGTCTTGCTCTTGGTGCCGAGGCGATTCTGGCCTCCTGTCGTCGGTTGGTTCATCAGCTTCCGATGCTACTGTTTCTGGGGTAGATGCGACCTGTACGTCGGGTTCATCACCAGGTACGTATGGGCGAGGCATGGGGTTGACTTGTCCCTGTGACTCTAGGATCTGGTCAGCATGGCGTCTCATGATGCTCTCCCCAACGTCCACTGTGTACATTAGTGGGCCCTGCCGTGTGCATATCGTTCCTGGCTGCCATTTTTCTGTTCGGTTGTCGCGGGCCAAGACTGGTTGCCCTACATTGAAGCTCCTTGTTGGCTTCTCATGGATGTGCTGGAATTGCTTGCTCTCAACATCTCTTCGTACGTTTGGTCTGAGCAAATCCAGGCGAGATCTTAACCTTCGGTTAAAGAACATCATGGCTGGGGCCTGGTTGGTGACTGCATGTGTCGCATTCCGGTAGGCGAACAGGAAATTGTCCACCTTGTGCTGCAGCGGAATGTTGTCATTATACATAGCCTTTATTGCCTTCTTAAAGGTTTGTACGAACCTCTCAGCCAATCCATTTGTGGCTGGATGATACGGGGCGGATGTGTAATGCCTTACCCCATTCTTTTTCAAGAATCTCCGGAAATCTTCGGACACAAACTGTGGTCCGTTGTCGGAGCAAATCTGTTCTGGCAAGCCATTCCTGGCAAAAATGGTCCGTAGGACTGCAATAGTTTTCTCCGTGGTGGTGGAGGACATTTTGATGACCTCAGGCCGTTTCGAGTGCGCATCCACGGCTATTAAAAACATTGAGTCCATGAATGGACCAGCAAAATCAATATGCACCCGTTGCCATGGAGATGAGGGCCACTCCCATGGGTGTAGAGGGGCCTGTGGTGGTGCATTTTGGACTTTCTGGCATCCTGAGCAGCTCTTGGTCAGGTCCTCGATTTGTTTATCGATTCCCGGCCACCACACATAAGCCCTGGCTAGGCTTTTCATTTTTACCCCTCCCAGATGACCCTCATGAAGCTCATTGAGCACTCTATCCCTTAACTTGGGTGGAATTACCACTCGGGATCCACACATCAAGGTCCCCCGGCACACTGACAGCTGTTCTCTCCTTGTCGAGAATGCTGGCAACAGTGAGTCGCCATGTGCTGGCCATCCCTTCACCGTCAAATCATATACCCGAGACAGTGTCGGGTCATTTCGGGTTTCCTTTTCGATACAAGCATTAGTTACCGGTAGGTATTCAACTATAATCGAATGGAATATTTCGACAGGATCCACTGCTGGTGCTTTCTCCGCAGTAGGCAGTGGCAGGCGTGATAGCCCATCAGCATTTCCATGCTGTTTCGTGCCCTTATAGTCAATCTCATAGTGGTGCGCCCCTAGAAAAAGTGACCATCTTTGTAGTCGTTGCACAGTCATCACCGGAACGCCTTTCTTCGGATTAAAAATGGAGACAAGAGGCTGGTGATCAGTCAGCAAGGTGAATTTCTGCCCGTGCAGATAGTGATTGAACTTTTTCACTCCCCACACTAGGCTGAGGGCCTCCCTGTCAATCTGGGCGTAGTTACGCTCGGCTGAGGTTAGTGATCGTGACGCGAAGGCTATTGGTCTCTCTCAGCCGTCCGAGAATTTGTGCGACAGCACCGCTCCAATGCCATAGGGTGATGCATCACATGCCAACTGAATTGGTAATGCTGGATTGTAATGGGCCAATACCTCTTTCGATGTGATTAGTGTTTTGCTCTTCTGGAAAGCTCGTCTACATTCGTCACTCCACTTCCATGGCACCCCAGTTTGCAGTAGGGTGTTCAGTGGGTGTAGTACTGTAGACAAATTTGGCAAGAACTTATGGTAGTAGCTTACCAGCCCGAGGAACGACCTCAGTTGTGACACATTTTCCGGTGCTGG
Source organism: Somniosus microcephalus (assembly GCF_052327205.1). Classification (NCBI taxonomy): domain Eukaryota; kingdom Metazoa; phylum Chordata; class Chondrichthyes; order Squaliformes; family Somniosidae; genus Somniosus; species Somniosus microcephalus. The sequence continues at coordinate 39,829,068 of NC_140992.1, read as the reverse complement.
AGCCTTGACTACTGCCTCAATCTCCTCTGGGGACTTATGTAACCCCTCTTTATCGATAACGTGGCCACAATACGAGATCTGTTTTCTAAAAAACTCACATTTGTGGCGGTTAGCTCAGAGCCCATATTCCTGCAATCTAGTGAGCACCTGGCTCCAGGTTGGCAAGGTGATCACTGTCATTTTCGCCCGTGACCAGGATGTCGTCCAAATAACACTGGGTCCCTGGGATCCCTTGCAGGGCTTGTTCCATTGCCCTTTGCCAAATAGCCGGAGCTGATGCTATCCCGAATACCAGCCAGTTGTATTGGTAGAGACCTTTATGGGTGTTGATTGTGAGGTATTTTTTTGATGCTTCTTCTACCTCCATTTGCGGATAAGCCTGGGCCAGATCAATCTTAGTGAAGTGTTTCCCTCCAGATAGCAAGGCGAAAATATCTTCAATCCGCGGAAGTGGATATTGTACGGTGTGAAGGACCGGGTTCACTGTTACCTTAAAGTCCCCACAGATGTGAACCTTCCTTGGTTCCCCAGGCGTGCTGCTCAACGACTTTTTCATCACAGGGACGATGGGTGTAGCCTACTCGCTCCAGTCTACCTTGGACAGTACACCTGAATGTTGCAGACTCTCCAGCTCTGCTTCGACGGCTGGGCGTATTGCATAAGGTACCGGTCTGGCCTTAAAAAATTTTGGGCTTGCGTTTTCTACAATTTTAATCATCGCTGTCATGCCTTTTAGTGTTCCGAGTCCTTGCTGGAACACTTCTTTCGTGTCAGTTATCATCTTTGACAGTCGCCCAGGTGTGACGTCGTCATCCTTTTTGTCAGCCACAGTCAGTGCCTGTATGGAATGCCAATCCAGTTGTATTTTCCGGATCCATTCACGTCCTAGTAATGGTGGTCCTCCATCTTGCAATACATACAGGTCTAGTTTTGGTGTTTCCTTACCGTTATATATAATGGTCACCCTTATTTTTCCTTTGGGGTAGACGTTTTGCCCCGTGTACGTCTTCAAAATAATTTTTGTGTCTCTCAAGTGTATGTGTGAGAATAGCTGCTCGTAGTCCCGTCGGTTTATGACTGTTAGGGCTGATCCTGTGTCCAATTCCATCTTTACCTGGACTCCTGCTATCTTGAGAGTGACCCAAGTGGTTCGGTGATCCTCCGTTGTGATCACATTATGTAGTTTCAGACAACTCAGTTCCTGCTTTTGGAGTCGTTATCACTCTTTTGTTCATCTGAACTATTCTCCGTCATCTTATGTACCTTCTTGTACTTTTCTTTGGTAGGTTTCTTATTGCTGGTTTTCTTTCCCGACCTGCAGACTCGTGCTATGTGTCCTACTTTTCCACACTGTCTGCACACTTTGTCTTTGAACCAGCAATCATTCTGGTCGTGTGTTGTTCTGCCGCAGCGATAGCACTTCTCTGTTCCATATGACATTTCGTTTGTGCCATATTCTTGCGGTCTCTGTTGTATCTCTGCAGCGCCCCGTGCTGTTGCTTCATATGATACCGCAATGCTGAAAGCCTTTTCCAACGTAAGGTCCTTTTCAGATAAAAGCCGTTTCTGGGTTCCTTCACTTTGAAGCCCACACACAAACTTGTCCCTTAAGGTATCTGCCAGTCCCGCTCCAAACTGGCAGTGTTTCGATAGTTTGCGCAGTTCTGTTAAATAATCAGCATTGCTTTCATCCTTATGCTGGTTCCGTTTGTGAAACTTGAATCTTTCTGCTATCAGCAGCGGTGTGGGGTTTAAATGTTCCTTTAGTATCGTTACTGTGTCTTCAAAACTCTTTTCCATTGGCTTCGTTGGGGTTACTAGATTTCGTAATAAACCATACGTCTTTGCACCCATTAAATTTAACAATACCGACGCTTTCTTGTCATCTGACACCTCATTTGCCTTGCAGTACACCTCTATTCGTTCGACATATGTAGTCCAATTTTCGACTTCATTGTCAAACGCGGTGATACTGCCACTCTTCGGCATTTTGGGTGTGGTTTAAAATGGCGTCTCCCAATGGCTTAAAATGGCGCTTTCCTTCCTCCCCCGCTGCTGCCAACGCCGCTCCCGGCGGTTCTCGTGGCAATGGCGGTGCCCTGTAGGTTTCGCGCGCTTCTCCTGCGCTGCTGCCAACGCCGCTCTCGGCGGTCCTCGTGGCAATGGCGGCACCTCGTGGGTTTCTGCGCGTCTCTCTCTCCCTCTCTTCGACGCTGCTCGGCCCCTGAACACTGGCTGCACCCTGTGCGCTCTGCCCTCTCTCTCTCTCCCCTGTCGACGCTGCTCGGCCCTTTGCTGTGCCGCTCGGTCGGGCTCTAGCCCGCCGCTCTCCGGGAAGGGTCTGCGCACTATCTGTTGCCAGCCCGTTTCGCTGGACCACCTCGACTGGAAAGCCAAGCCTGGCTCTCGACAGCCTCCCCCGCAATTCTCGAGTCTCTGCTTGATGACTGGGCGGTTGCCCGTGGTAGACGCCAGAGTCTCTGGCCTTGACCACCAATCCACTGATCTCCAGGAACGAATCCCCGGGAGGTGATGCAGAGTTGCAGGTAGGTTCGAACTTGCCATGTCGCCAATGTTGTGTCTGTAATGTACGTACCTTTAAGAGAGAACTACTTTTACAGCTCCTGTATACTGTAGTACCGGCAGTGACCACACCTGTATATAAGCCTTGAGCATGCCTCTGTACCCCAGTCTTGAGACTACCTTCCTCCAGTAAACACCTGTTGATTGTTAAGTTACAGCATCCGTGTGGTTATTAAAAAACATCATACTCTCAGAATCACAGATCTAACAGTGGCGACGAGTGTCGATTCGAATCTACCTGCAACTCTGCATTTCCCTTCAAGGATTCGCTCCGGGAGGGCGGTGGAAGAAAGTCGAGGCCAAAAACACGGGCGTCGACCACGAGCAACCGCCCAGTCGTCCGGCAGAGAGTGAACATCGCAGGGGAGGCTGTGGAGAGCCGGGTTTGGTTCCCCAGCCACGACGATCAGCAATAGACTGACGACAGGTACAGCGCAGACCCTCCCCGGACAGCGGCGGCTGGAGCCGACCGATGGCGGAGAGAAAGCCGAGCAGCGTCGACGGGGTAAGACAGAGGGTGAAGCGCACAGGGCACAGCCGGGGGTTGAAAACCGAGCGGCGTCGAGGAAAAACAAAACGGAGAGAGAGAGGGTAAAGCAACAGACGGGTTCAGGACCGAGCGGCGGAAACGGGAAAGGCGCACAAGAAAAAAAAAAGAACGCGCAGAGCACAGCCAGGGCTCAAGGGCTGAACAGTGTCCGCGGGGAGAAGAAGGGAGAGTCGGGAGACGCCATTGAGCAGCGGAGAAGAAGAAAGAGCACGGGAGACGCCATTTTTAGAAGCCGCAGCGGAGAAGAAGGGCGAGCGCGGGAAGGAAGGAAAGCGCGGGAGACACCATTTTGTGCCAGCGGAGAAGAAGGGGAAGCGCGGGAGACGCCATTTTTGACAGTTAAATCACACCCAGGGATGCCGAAGAGTGGCAGTATCGCTACGTTCGACAATGAAGTCGAAGATTGGGCGACATATGTGGAACGTATTGAGGTGTACTGCAGGGCGAATGAAGTACCAGATGCTAGGAAAGCACTGGTTTTGTTCAATTCCATGGGTGCAAAAACTGATGGGTTACTGTGAAACCTAATAACCCCAGAGAAGCCGGTGAACAAGAATTTCGAAAGCATAGTAGAAATCCTACAGGACCACTTAAACCCCACACCACTGCTGATAGCAGAATGATTTAAGTTCCATAAAAGGAACCAACACAAAGACGAAAGCAATGCTGAGTACCTAACGGAACTGCACAAGCTATTGAAACACTGCCAGTTTGGAGCGGGACTAGCAGATACGTTAAGGGACAAGTTTGTGTGTGGGCTGCAAAGTGAAGGAACCCAGAAACGGCGTCTATCAGAAAAGGATCTTACGCTGGACAAGGCTGTCAGTATGGCAGTATCACACGAAGCAGCTGCAAGGGGCGCTGCAGAGATACAACGGAGACCGCAAGAATATGGCACCAATGAAATGTCCTATGGAACAGGGAAGTGCTATCGCTGCGGCAGAACAACACATGACCAGAAGGATTGTTGGTTCAAGGACCAAGTGTGCAGACAGTATGGAAAAGCAGGACACATAGCAAGAGTCTGCAGGTCTGGGAAGAAAACCAACAGCAAGAAATCTCCACAGAAGTACAAAAAGGTACACCAGGTGATGGACAGTAGTTCAGACGAACAGAAAAGTGACACAGACTCCAGAAGCAAGGAGCTGGGTTGTCTGAAACTACATAAGGTTACCAAAATGGAGGATCACCAGACTATCTGGGTTACACTCAAGATAGACTGAGTCCAAGTGGAAATGGAATTGGACACAGGATCAGCCCTAACAGCCATAAACCAAAGGGACTACAAGTGGCTATTTTCACATATACCCTCGAAAGCTACAGAGATTGTCTTGAAGACGTACACGGGGCAAAAAGTCTACCCCAAAGGAAAAATAAGGGTGAAAGTGATATATAAAGGCCAGGAAATACCTAAAATGGATATATATGTATTGCCAGATGGAGGACCACCACTGCTAGGACATGAATGGATCCGGAAGATACAATTAGATTGGCATTCCATACAGGCACTGAAGGTTGAGGCCAAAAAGGATGACGACGTCACGCCTTGACGACTGTCAAAAATGCTAACTGATGCAAAAGAAGTGTTCCAGGAGGGACTCGGAACACTAAAAGGCATAACAGCAACGATTAAAATAGAGGAAAATGCAAGCCCAAAGTTTCTTAAGGCCAGACCAGTGCCTTATGCGATCCGACCAGCTGTCGAAGCAGAGCTGGAAGGGTTGGAACGTTCAGGAGTACTGTCCAAAGTAGACTGGAGCGAGTGGGCTACACCCATCATTCCTGTAATGAAGAGGTCGTTGAGTAATACGCCTGGGTAACCAAAGAAGGTCCGCATCTGTGGGGATTTTAAGGTGACAGTGAACCCAGTCCTTCACACGGTACAATATCTGCTTCCACGAATTGAGGATATTTTCGCCTCGCTATCTGGAGGTAAACGCTTCACCAAAATTGATCTAGCCCAGGCGTACTTGCAAATGGAGGTAGAAGAAGCCTCGAAACAATACCTTACGATTAACACTCATAAAGGTCTTTATCAATACAACCGGCTGGTGTTCGGGGTAGCATCGGCTCCGGCTATTTGGCAAAGGGCGATGGATCAAGTCCTGCAAGGGATTCCAGGGACCCAGTGTTATTTGGACGACATCCTGGTCACGGGCGAAAATGACAGTGATCACCTCGCCAACTTGGAGAAGGTGCTCACCAGATTAAAGGAATATGGGCTACGAGCCAATCGCCACAAGTGCAAGTTTTTCCAGAAGCAGATCTCGTATTGTGGCCACGTCATCGATAAGTCCCCTGAAAAGATTGAGGCAGTAGTCAAGGCTCCAGCACCGGAAAATGTGTCACAACTGAGGTCGTTCCTCGGGCTGGTAAACTACTACCTTAAGTTCTTACCAAATTTGTCCACGGTATTACACCCACTGAACACCCTACTGCAAACAGGGGTACCATGGAAGTGGAATGATGAACGTCGACGAGCTTTCCAGAAGTGTAAAGAATTGATCACATCAAAAGAGGTGTTGGCCCATTTCAACCCAGCACTACCAATTCGTTTGGCATGTGATGCATCACCCTATGGTATTGGAGCGGTGCTGTCGCACAAATTCCCAGACGGGTTGGAGAGGCCACTAGCCTTTGCGTCTCGGTCACTAACCTCAGCCGAGCGCAACTACGCCCAGATTGACAGGGAGGCCCTCAGCCTAGTATTGGGAGTAAAAAAATTCAACCGCTATCTTCATGGGCAGAAGTTCACCTTGCTGACTGACCACCAACTACTTGTCTCCATCTTTAGTCCTAAGAAGGGCGTTCCAGTGATGACGGCACAACGGTTACAAAGATGGTTCCTGTTTCTAGGGGCGAATCAATATGAAATAGAATATAAAGGCACGAAACAGCATTGAAACGCTGATGGGCTACCGCGCCTGCCACTGCCTACTGTGGAGGAAGCACCAGCAGTGGACCCTATCGAGATATTTTAGTCGTCAATAATTGAACGATTGCCAGTAACGAACGCGGATATAGAGAAGGAGACCCGCAATGATCCGACGCTGTCTCAGGTATATGATTTCATGGTGAGGGGATGGCCAACACATGGCGACTCACTGTTGCCAGCATTCTCATCCAGAAGAGAACAGCTGTCAGTATGCCAGGGGACAGTGATGTGTGGATCCCGAGTGGTGATTCCACCCAAGTAAAGGGAGAGAGTGCTAAATCTGGGGGGGGAGTGAAAATGAAAAGCCTTGCTAGGGCTTATGTGTGGTGGCCGGGAATTGATCAACAAATCGAAGACCTAACCAAGAGCTGCTCAGGATGCCAGAAGGTCCAAAATGCACCACCACATGCCCCTCTACACCCATGGGAGTGGCCCTCCTCTCCATGGCAACGGGTGCATATTGATTTTGCTGGTCCATTCATGGACTCAATGTTCTTAATAGCAATGGATGCTCATTCGAAGTGGCCTGAGGTGATAAAAATGTCCTCAACCACTACAGAGAAAACGATTGCAGTCCTACGGACCATATATGCCAAAAACGGCTTGCCAGAGCAGATTTGCTCTGCTAATGGACCACAGTTTGTGTCCGAAGAGTTTCTAAAATTTATGAGAAGGAATGGGGTAAGGCATTACACATCCGCCCCGTATCATCCAGCCACAAATGGATTGGCTGAGAGGTTCGTACAAACCTTTAAGAAGGCGATAAAGGCCATGTGCGATGATGAAATTCCACTACAGCATAAGGTGGACAATTTCTTATTAGCCTACCGAAACGCGACACATGCAGTTACCAACCAGACCCCGGCCATGATGTTCTTTAACCGAAGGTTGCGATCTCGTCTGGACTTGCTTAGACCAAATGTGCGAAGAAATGTTGAGGATAAACAATTCCAGCACATCAATGAGAAGCCGACAAGGAACTTCAATGTAGGACAACCAGTCTTGGCCAGTGACGACCGAACAGAGAAATGGCAACCCAGAACGATATGCACACAGCAGGAGCCATTAATGTACACAGTGGATGTCGGGGAGAACATTGTGAGACGCCACGTTGATCAGATCTTAGCGTCACAGGAACGAGTCAACCCCATGGCTTGCGTACCTGGGGATGAACCCGACATACCGGTAGCATCTACCTCCGAACCAGTAGCAGTGGAACCCGATGAACTAACCGATAAAAAGGGGCCAGAATCGCCTCCGCACCAAGAACAAGAACCTCAGGAAAGGCGCTATCCCAAAAGGATCAGGAAGCCGCCCCAAAGACTGAATCTATAAATGGACTATTGTTGTTTAATGTACATGTTAAAGTGTTAATTGTTATTTGAATATTATGGGTACTACTAATCTAAAAGGGGAGGTGTTGTGTCCGTGTGTTGATAGAGACACTGAAGACAGAAGTTGGTTTCACAGGTGTTTATTAAACAAAGTCTGGAGGGTAACTAACTGATGCAACACAATATACAGGCTTATATAGCCCGAGTGGCCATTACCGGCATTACAGTACACCTGGGGCTCTTAAAGGCACATACACTACAATTCCTCCCCTTTTAGCCAACCAGTACATAATATTTTAAGTAATCATTAATTACATGTTACAAGAAAAGTAATTTACACATTGCTGCAGTTAATTAATTATAAGTCAGTCTCTCTGGGGGCTTCCTGACTCGGTCCAGATAACGCCTCGGTGGTGTAGTAGTTTCTGGTGGTGTAGTAGGTTCTTTTGGCAAGGCTGATTCGGCTTGAATGCCAGTGTCGGGTTCATCGGGTTCCAGTATCACCGGATCGGAGGTAGATATGGGTATCTCTACTTCATCATTAGGCGTATAGAGTTGTGGTGTTGGTTGTCCCTTTTCGGATGACTCTATGATTTGGTCAGCATGGCGCCTTATTATGCTTTCTCCGATGTCCACGGTATACATCAGCGGTCCTAGTCGTGTGCAGATAGTTCCAGGCTGCCATTTCTCGGTACGGTAGTCCCGGGCCAAAACTTGTTGACCTATCCGGAAAGTTCTAGTTGGCCTTTCATTCATGCCTTGAAATTGCCGGTTCTCCACGTCCCTTCTGATGTTGGGCTTGATCAAATCCAGCCGGCATCTTAGGCTTCTATTGAAGAACATCATGGTGGGAGTTTGGTTTGTAACCATATGTGTTGCATTCCTGTATGCGAACAAGAAGTTATCCACCTTGTGCTGAAGTTTTATGTCTTCATTACCCATGGCCTTTATGGCCTTCTTGAAGGTCTGGACAAACCTTTCAGCCAATCCATTGGTGGCGGGATGGTATGGGGCGGACGTGTAGTGCTTAACCCCATTGTTTTTTAAGAACTTCCTGAATTCTTCGGACACAAATTGCGGTCCATTATCAGAACCGATCTGTTCCAGCAGCCCATTCCTGGCAAATATGGTCCTTAATACTGTGATGGTTTTTTCCGTGGTGGTGGAGGACACCTTTATTACCTCCGGCCACTTGGAGTGTGCATCAACCGCGATTAAGAACATTGAGTCCATAAATGGACCAGCAAAGTCGATGTGTACCCTTTGCCAGGGAGATGAGGGCCATTCCCATGGATGTAGAGGGGCTTGTGGTGGAGCGTTTTGGACCTTCTGGCATCCTAGGCAGCTCTTGGTCATTTCTTCGATGTCTCCATCGATACCTGGCCACCATACAAACGCCCTGGCTAGGTTCTTCATTTTCACTCCACCCAGCTGCCCCTCGTGAAGCTCCTTTAGAACTTTATCCTGGAGTTTGGGTGGAATCACCACTCTGGATCCACACATCAAGGTTCCTCGGCACACTGACAGTTGTTCTCTACTTTGCGAGAATGCAGGCAACAGTGGTTCGCCATGTGCTGGCCATCCCTTCACTGTTAAATGATAGACTCGTGAGAGAGTCGGGTCATTTCTAGTTTCCCTTTCAATGGCAGAATTTGTTACTGGTACTTTGTTTGAACTTTACTAGATTCACACATAACTAGATTCACACAAGGAAAACAGTAACAAACATAAGAACTCAAGATAAGCTACCAAACGGGTAGTCAAGATAGGAACTCAGGACAAGCTTCCATGAGGCCACCCACTTGTCCAAACTGAGCTCGAGACAAGCTACCACAAGGGCAACAGGCTTGCTGAGACGAGACTCGAGACAAGCTACCACAGGGGTAATCGGCTTATCAATACAGAGCTCAGGACAAGCTTCCACATAGCAACACGCTTGTCCAAACAGCACCTTATCAAGACTAAGCAACTTGTCAGCACCTTGTCAAGACCGAGAACAACAGGCAGAACAACAGACTTAAATACAAGCAACAACCATGGCAACCAGCTTGTCAAGGCAAGCTGCCACAGAGCAAAGGCTAGTCAAGACAGAGCACCTAGTCAAGACAAAGAACATTGTCAAGACTAACTCCCTAGTGAGGACTGAGCACAGAGGGAAGAAACCACAGAACATATATACTACAAATCACAGGTGAAACTCATAAGCCCAATAACAGTCAATTAAGAATTAACACAGGAGACTAGAAACAATTAACCAAGGGAAACAAAGTGAAGGTGCCATCTAGAGGTTTCTGAAGGAACTGACTGGCACCCTCACACTCATTCCAGACCTTGCTCTCTGTGGAGCAGGTTGTGCTGCAGCAGCTGTGTGGGAAGTGGTGGACGCCTTGACCTGGGAGTGGAGGGGAAGGAGAGACCCCAGGCCACCACCACCATCAACCATCTACAACATCATCTACCGAGGTGCCTGGAGAGAGAGGAGGAGAGGGAAAAAGGAGGCCAACATTTACAACAAGAGAGGCCTTTCCATCACTGCCTCCCCAAATTGGCCTCCGTTCCAGGAGAGGGAGAGAGGGGAGAGGAGCTGCATTCAACATTAACTGCTTGGAAGGAGGGTAGGAGCAACTTCTGTTCTATTTGAACTTCTGCAGGGGGGTGTCATTCGGTGCATTCCCCAAAGACTTTGTATTGTGGGTAGGGGGAGGAAAGTAGACCGGGCCGGAAGACCAAGGGGTGTCAAAAGCCCCTTCCATTGCCTGGCCTGGGTTAGCTGGAGCTGCCCAGGTGAAGCCTCTTCAGTACATCGAGAAGACCTGGTGTGGGGCTGAGCCTGGGCTTTTCTCCAGCTTTCCCAGGCGAAGCCATCTTCTCCCCCTGCCTGAAGACCACCCGCAGAGACTTTATTTATTTTTCCATCGGGGCGTGCACCCCCTGCCGACACCCACCCACCTACCTACCATCCTGAGTGGCGCCCCTGCCTTTGTGGCCTCCCTCCTTCCCACACCCCCTCTCCCTCTCTTTGTCTCTCTCCCTGTCTCTCAGGAGGCACCTCTGTTTCTCAAAACTCTATACTAATTGCCACTTGAGCAGAGGGAAGAAGGCCCCTCTCCCAATTACAATTAACAACGGGAGAGGCGGGCCTTTAGTTTAACAGCTCCCTCTGCTCAAGGGAAGACTTAAAAAAACCTGAGGCCTTTCAACACCTTCAGGCCTGTGACTTGGGGTGAGTGTAGCTTTTTCTTTTTTAAAAAAGAGAACCACCCCATAATGGTGAGTACATCTTCGCCGGTGGCGGGGTCAGCCAGGACCTATGCGAGAGTGGTAGCCGCGGCCACATCCACTCTCGCTTCTCCTGCTGCCCCGTCACCTTTTAAACTTATCACCAAAAAGCTTGGGGTGAAGAGCTACACCCACCCCAATATGACAATTGAGGCGTGCATTAAGGCCATGGCTGGGGTTGTCGGCCCTTCAGCCATCCTTGCCGCCTCAAAAATGTACGGGAAGGCTGTGTTCTTCCTGGGGTCGGAGCGGGCGGTGTCCCTGGCCATCACAAAGGGGCTCACTGTGGGCGGGACCTTCCTGGCGGTGGATCCTCTCGAGGCCACCGCGAGGAGGATCGTTATTTCTAACGTCCCACCCTACATTCCTGGTGAGCTCCTCCTCCCCCACTTGCATCAACTTGGGGAGGTGAGGTCGGGGATTGCGCCTATCCCGCACGGCTGCTGGGAAGCCAGCCTTTGGCACGTCTTCTCCTTCCGGCGCCAGGTCTACATCCAGCTGGCGCGGGAGGAGGACACCGACGGGGCTTTTGTCGTCCTCCACGAGGGGACCGCCTACCGCGCTTTTTGGACGTCGGACGGTGTGCGGTGCCACGCCTGTAAGGAGGTGGGGCACATTAGAAAGAACTGCCCCGCCTCCAAGGCCGCCAGATCGTCTGGCGTGGCCGAGGCTGGCGCCGCCACCGCTCCTCTCCCCGGGTCTGGCTGCGCCCCTCAAACAACTGATGCGCGGTCGTCGTCGGAGGCCGATGCCATCAAGGCCTCCGGCGGGGGGGAGGGAGCCCGTCCGGGCAGAAAGAAGGCGCGGGGGAAATCCAAGCATTTCAGGGTGGGTCCCCCCGCGGAGGGCGAGCCCCTGGACTTAGATCCCCTGACACCCGCGCGCATTGCGGAGTTGGTCGGGGCAGACGAGGGTGGGAGGGGCCGCATGCCCGAGCCTGTGGCCGCCGCCGCCGAGGCGGAAACGTTAATACCTGCGGCCGGGCTCGGGCCCAAGGAACCCGACGAACCTGCCCCGCCGGGGGGAGCAGAGGAGGAGGCCCCTGCAGGCATGGAGGTCTCCCTCGCTCCCTCCGCGTTAAAAAGAAGGCGCGACCCCCTGGATGAGGAGGAGGACCGGGAGGAGGAAGGTCCCTCCGAACAGGGGAAGTCGTTGCCCGCCGTGGGTACTGCGCCCCCCCCCCCTCCGCTGTCACCATCTCCGGCGGTCGGCAGGGGTCGCCTGTCCCTCGGGAGGCTGAGGCAGATCTGTCTGTCCAGCACGCGCCTCCCGGGGATGGGGACGAGGCCCCGCCCATGGGGGGGGTCGCGGAACAACCCGCGGCAGAAGTAGATTGTCTCTCTGTGCCGTTACCCCTCGACGGGTCGGGCGGCCTGGGGTCCGGGTCGGGCGAGCTTGATGAAAGTGAGCTCGCCCAAAGCGACCCGGACTTTTCCCAGGGGCTGCTCGATCTGGTCGAGGTTTTGGCTGAGGTCACCCCATCTGCTGGGTCGGAGGCCGGTGGCGGGGAAGAGGAGGGCCCTCTGACTGTGTCTCCGGCGCCGGATGTCTTGGAGGAGTTGGGTTTTGTTTTTTCCCCGATTCCTCCGGCGTCTGAGGCGGAGGGGGGCTTCGAACCGCCGCCGTCTTCTGGCCCGGCGCCCCAGAGGAGCCCAGGGAGGATTCCTCTGCCACCGATCCTGGGGGTGGGGTCCGGGCAGAGGTGGGGCCGGCTGTTGCGGCCGAGCCGTTCGCTGCGCACTGCGCGACGGACAGGTCGGCCGCCGGCGACGACCCCCCGGAGGAGGACGGGGACTCGGTGATGGGCGCGGAGGACGACTTGGATTCCATCGCCGACGAGGCAATGGATGACCCCGTGCCCCTCGCCGGGTCTCCCCTCATTCCCGTCGGGGAACTCCGGGATTTTGTGGCCGCGTGCCAGGGTCGTCCCAACAAAACCCAGCTGGCCCTCGCCAGGTGGTCGGAGCTGGCGCTGCTCATCGGGTCGGTCCGCACCGCCGTCAGGGCCGTGGGCGCGGACGTGGGCTCGTTCGAGCTTCGTCGGCTCAGGTCATTCCTCACTGGGCTCCTGAGGGAGTGGCGGTCGACTAGCGGCTGCGCTCCCTCCCCCCGTTAGTTGTAGGTAGAGGTTGCACTATGCTTCTGAGATGAAGATAACCATAGCCAGCCTCAACATCAATGGCAGCAGGGAGGCTCGCCGCAGATTTAATAACCTTTCGGTCCTTCGGAACGGGAAGTATGCGGTGTGCTTCCTGCAAGAAACCCACACCGTTCCGGGAGACGAGGCCACGTGGCTCCTGGAGTGGCAAGGAGGGGTCAGCATGAGTCACCTCTCCAGCGTTTCCAGCGGGGTGGCTATCTTGCTGGCCCCGCATTTTCAGCCGGAGATCTTGGGGGTCAAGGAGCTCATGCCGGGCCGCTTGCTCCAGGTCACTGTGCGCCTGGGGGGCGTGCTGCTCCATCTAGTGAACGTGTACACCCCTCAGGCCGGTGCGCAGCAAGTGCGCTTCTTTGAAGAAGTGTCCCCTCTTCTGGGCTCCATCGACGCGGGCGACTGCGTCATCCTCGGGGGGGATTTTAACTGCACCCTCGAGGCGAGGGACCGTTCGGGTCCCCAGCAATGCCCGGCGGCGATGGAGAAGTTGAGGGACCTGGTTGGGTCCTTCGACTTGGTGGACGTCTGACGACATCTCCACCCCGACTCCAGCGCCTTCACTAGCGTGAGGTCTGGAGGAGGATGGTCCAGAATCGACCGCCTTTATATTTCCCGGGCGTACGTCTCCTGCATTCCGGCAGCCTCCATGCAGCCGGTGCCGTGCACGGACCACCACCTGGTGTGGGTGGAGCTCGTTCCACTGCGCACACGGCGGGGGGGGTCCGCGTACTGGCATTTTAATAACCTGCTGCTGGAGGACGCGCGGTTCCAGGATTCGTTTCGCTGATTCTGGGCCGACTGGAGAAGAAAGCGGGGGGGCTTCCCCTCCTTGAGGCTATGGTGGGACGTGGGCAAGGCTCACGTCCGTCTCTTCTGTCAGGAGTACGCGAAGGCGTCGACCAAGAGGCGGGAGGCCCGGGTCGGGCGGTTGGAGAAGGAGGTGATCGACCTGGAGTCCCGTCTCGGTCAAGCCTTCGAGGACCCGGCCCTGCGGATGGTGTACGAAGAGAAAAAGGGCGCGCTGAAGGACCTGCAGCTTGTCGGGACCCGAGGCGCGTACGTGAGGTCGCGGATCCAGTTCCTGCGGGACCTGGACCGCGGCTCCCCCTTCTTCTACTCACTGGAAAAAAGACGGGGGGTCCGTAAGCAGCTCTTGGGGCTGCTGGCCGACGACGGATCTCTGGTCTCAGATCTGGAGGGAATCAGCGCGGAGGCCCGCGCCTATTACGGGGCTCTGTTCTCTCCGGATCCGTCCAGCGAGGCTGCGCGCGGAGTTTTGTGGGAGGACCTGCCGAAGGTCGGCCTGGAGGGCGCCGAAAAATTGGACGCTCCTCTGAGTCTGGAGGAGCTGACCGGCGCCCTCCGCCAGCTCTCCAGGGGAAAGTCCCCGGGGCTGGACGGGCAGACCGTGGAGTTCCACAGGGCGTTCTGGGACGTCTTGGGGGGCGACTACGCGCGGGTCCTGGGGGAAAGTTTGGCGACCGGGGAGATGCCCCTCTCTTGGCGCAGGGCGGTTATTGTCCTGCTGCCTAAGAAGGGCGATCTCCGCCTCCTTAAAAACTGGCGCCCGGTCTCCCTCCTCAGCACGGACTATAAAATTTTTGCCAGGGCTATGCCTGCTCGCCTAGGCGCCGTGCTGGCCCACATGATCCACCCCGACCAGTCCTACACGGTCCCGGGCCGGACCATCCATGATAACATCCATCTGGTCCGGGACCTGGTCCACCATTCCCAGAGGGCTGGTCTGTCGGTCGCCTTCCTTTCCCTGGATCAGGAGAAGGCGTTCGACAGGGTGGATCACGAGTGTCTCTTCGGGACTCTGCGCGCATTCGGGTTCGGGGCGCATTTTGTCGCCCGGATCCGACTTCTGTATGCTGCCGCAGAGTGTCTGATTAAAGTTAAAGGGTCCTTGACCACGCCCCTTCGCTTCGGGAGGGGGGTGCGTCAGGGATGCCCCATGTCCGGCCAGTTATATGCCGTTTGCGTAGAGCCTTTCCTGCGCCTCTTGCGGAAGAGGTTGACGGGACTGGCTCTGCAAGGGCCGTGCGTGGAGGTGGTCCTCTCGGCTTACGCCGATGACGTGCTCCTCATGGTCACGGATCCCGCTGACTTGCAGAGGATGCGGGAATGCCAGCAGATTTACTCGGATGCATCCTCCGCCGAGATCAACTGGGAGAAATGTTCTGGACTCCTGGTGGGTCAGTGACGGGTGGACTCCCTGCCGAAGGAGTTCAGGCCCTTCGCCTGGAGCACCACGCACCTCCTCCACTTGGGAGTCTACCTCAGCCCTGCTGAGGACGCCTGGCCGGCGAACTGGCAAGAGTTGGAGGCCAAAGTCACCACTCGCTTAGGACGCTGGACAGGATTGCTCCGAGTGTTGTCCTACAGGGGTCGAGCGATGGTCATAAACCAACTGGTGGCCGCCATGTTGTGGTACCGGTTCGTCACTTTGATCCCTCCCCCTGCGTTTGTCGCCAAGATACAGAAGAAGCTCGTCGACTTCTTCTGGGGCAAAAGGAAGCACTGGGTCTCTGCCGCGGTTCTGAGTCTCCCGCTTAGGGAGGGCAGTCAGGCGTTGGTGTGCCTCCGCACCCAGGCTGCGACTTTCCGTCTTCGGACGCTGCAGAGATACCTGTACGTCGAGAATCCTCCGAGATGGTGTGCGCTGACGACGTACTTTTTCCACCAGCTGCATGGCCTCAATTACGACATGCAGCTCCTATTTTTGGAAGTGGGCGGCAGGCGTGTCAGCCTGCAGGAGCTGCCTGTCTTCTACCAGGAACTGCTATGGGTTTGGAACTACGTCACCTCCAGGCGGAGCTCTCCCCCATCAGGAATGGCGGCTGTCCTTCGGGAGCCGCTTTTCAGGAATCCGCACCTCCACGTCCGCGAGTTCGGGTGGCTGGCGGAACGCAGGGCTGTGCCTGGCAAGGTGACTAGAGTCGGGGACCTACTCGATGGCGGAGGAGCGGGCTGGATGGTGCCGGAGGAGTTGGCGCGGCGCATGTCTTGGGACAACGTCCGGCTCGTGGTCGATGCCATCGAGGCGGTGAAAGCGACGCTGCACCCCGGCGCCATGAGGTGTATCGAGGCGGCTCAAGCGCGTGGGGCGATCCCGTCCAAGCTTTCCCCCGTTCGGACGGAATTCCTTATCGGCGCCCTGCCCCGAAACCCCCCTCGGGAACCGGTGCCTCACAACTTGAGCCGTCTCGAGGAAATGCCCTCCGTGCCTTTTCATTCCACACGGAGGGGTTTCCTGTACGGGCTGCTCCTGCACACTTTCCACTTTGTCATCTTCGCCTGCCGTCCGGACACGCCGTGGCATGCCGTTTTGCCTTCCGGCGGAGGCGGAGGTCCCCAATGGAGGGCTCTCTATGCGGGAGTCCTCCCTTGTTCTATTGGGGACTTGGCCTGGAGGGTGTTGCACGGAGCAGTCCCGTGCAATATACTGTTAAATAGGTTCACGGACACCCAGACCGCCTGTTTGTTCTGCGGTCTGGAGGAGTCCATTTTTCATGTATATGTTGATTGTGTGAGGTTGCAGCCCCTCTTCCATTATTTGAAGGGGCTGCTCCTCGATTTTTGGTTGCACTTCAGTCCCACGCTCTTGATCTACGGTCACCCGATGCGGAGGGGAGCGGGCAGGTTGGAGGACCTCCTCATGGGTCTGCTCCTGGGCCTGGCAAAAAAAGCGATCGATTGGTCCAGGCAGCGGGCGGTCGAGGGGGTCGTCCAGCCAGATTGCCTCCCTCTCTTCCGCGGCCATGTTCGCGCCCGGGTGGCCCTGGAGATGGAGCACGCGGTGTCCGCCGGCGCGCTCGAGCACTTCCGTGACCGGTGGGCGCCGCGGGGACTGGAGTGCATAATTGGATTGGACAACCAAATTTTAATTTGATTTGTTAAGGTTTATTTAAAGATTTTTTAAAGGTTTAGTTACAGTTTATTTGTTCAATTTATTTTGGCCCGACACAAAAGAGAAGACTAGAAACAATTAACCAAGGGAAACAAAGTGAAGGTGCCATCTAGAGGTTACTGACGGAACTGACTGGCACCCTCACACTCATTCCAGACCTTGCTCTCTGTGGAGCAGGTTGTGCTGCAGAGGGAGTGTGAAAGTGGTGGTCTCCTTGACCAGGGAGTGGAGGGGAAGGAGAGACCCCAGTCCACCACTACCATCAACCATCTACAACATCATCTACCGAGGTGCCTGGGGAGAGAGGAGGAGAGGGAAAAAGGAGGCCAACATTTACAGCAGGAGAGGCCTTTCCATCACTGCCTCCCCAATTGGCCTCCATTTCAGGAGAGGGAGAGAGGGGAGAGGAGCTGCATTCAACATTAACTGCTTGGAAGGAGGGTAGGAGTAACTTCTGTTCTATTTGAACTTCTGCAGGGGGGTGTCATTCGGTGCATTCCCCAAAGACTTTGTATTGTGCGTAGGGGGAGGAAAGAAGACCGGGCCGGAAGACCAAGGGGTGTCAAAAGCCCCTTCCATTGCCTGGCCTGGGTTAGCTGGAGCTGCCCAGGTGAAGCCTTCTTCAGTAGATCGAGAAGACCTGGTGTGGGGCTGAGCCTGGGCTTTTCTCCAGCTTCCCCAGGCGAAGACATCTTCTCCCCCTGCCTGAAGACCATCCGCAGAGACTTTATTTATTTTTCCATCGGGGAGTGCACCCCCTGCCGACACCCACCCACCCACCTTACCATCCTGAGTGGCACCCCTGCCTTTGTGGCCTCCCTCCTTCCCACCCACCCCCCCTCCCTCTCTTTGTCTCTCTCCCTGTCTCTCAGGAGGCACCTCTTTCTCAAAACTCTATACTAATTGCCACTTGAGCAGAGGGAAGAAGGCCCCTCTCCCAATTACAATTAACAAGGGGAGAGGCGGGCCTTTAGTTTAACAGCTCCCTCTGCTCAAGGGAAGACTTAAAAAAACCTGAGGCCTTTTAACACCTTCAGGCCTGTGACTTGGGGTGAGTGTAGCTTTTTCTTTTTAAAAAAAAAGAGAACCACCCCATAATGGCGAGTACATCTTCGCCGGTGGCGGGGTCAGCCAGGACCTATGCGAGAGTGGTAGCCACAGCCACATCCGCTCTCGCTTCTCCTGCTGCCCCGTCACCTTTTAAACTTATCACCAAAAAGCTTGGGGTGAAGAGCTACACCCACCCCAATATGACAATTGAGGCGTGCGTTAAGGCCATGGCTAGGGTTGTCGGCCCTTCAGCCATTCTTGCCGCCTCAAAAATGTACGGGAAGGCTGTGTTCTTCCTGGGGTCGGAGCGGGCGGTGTCCCTGGCCATCACAAAGGGGCTCACTGTGGGCGGGACCTTCCTGGCGGTGGATCCTCTCGAGGCCACCGCGAGGAGCATCGTTATTTCTAACGTCCTGCCCTACATTCCTGGTGAGCTCCTCCTCCCCCACTTGCATCAACTTGGGGAGGTGAGGTCGGGGATTGCGCCTATCCCGCTCGGCTGCCGGGAAGCCAGCCTTCGGCACGTTTTCTCCTTCCGGCGCCAGGTCTACATCCAGCTGGCGCGGGAGGAGGACACCGACGGGGCTTTTGTCGTCCTCCATGAGGGGACCGCCTACCGCGCTTTTTGGACATCGGACGGTGTGCGGTGCCACGCCTGTAAGGAGGTGGGGCACATTAGAAAGAACTGCCCTGCCTCCAAGGCCGCCAGATCGTCTGGCGTGGCCGAGGCTGGCGCCGCCACCGCTCCTCTCCCCGGGTCTGGCCGCGCCCCTCAAACAACTGATGCACGGTCGTCGTCGGAGGCCGATGCCATCAAGGCCTCCGGCGGGGGGGAGGGAGCCCGTCCGGGCGGAAAGAAGGCGCGGGGGAAATCCAAACATCTCAGGATGGGTCCCCCTGCGGAGGGCGAGCCCTTGAACTTAGAGCCCCTGACACCCGCGCTCATCGCGGAGTTGGTCGGGGCAGTCGAGGATGGGAGGGGCCTCGTGCCCGAGCCTGTGGCCGCCGCCGCCGAGGCGGAAACGTTAATACCTGCAGCCGGGCTCGGGCCCGAGGAACCCAACGAACCTGCCCCGCTGGAGGGAGCAGAGGAGGAGGCCCCTGCAGGCATGCAGGTCTCCCTCGCTCCCTCCGCGCTAAAAAGAAGGCGCGACCCCCTGGACGAGGAGGAGGACCGGGAGGAGGAAGGTCCCTCCGAACAGGGGGAGTTGTTGCCCGCCGCGGGTACTGCGCCCCCCCCCTCCGCTGTACAACGGAGACCGCAAGAATATGGCACCAATGAAATGTCCTATGGAACATGTTAAGTCTGTGTGTTCTAGTTATTGTTAATAAGAATCACTGCACACAGACCACAAGAGTAAATTCAACAGGTCTTTACTAGTCGGAGGTCAGGCTGAAATGCCCAAGAAATCATTACACAGCACTTATATACCGGTGTGGTCACCACCGGTATTACAGTATACAGCAGCCAAGATAAAGTAGTGCATCTCTTAAAATAGTTCTCTTAAAGGTGGAACGGTTACATACACCACAATCCTCCCTTTTTAGCTTAACAGTATATATTCCCCATTAAACATAACATAATAACATATATACACAACTTCATGTAAAAACAGTTCACAGATTCAGTCTCTGAGGAGGCCTCCTGATCCGAGACGGATAACGCCTTTCAGGGGTCTCTGGTTCTCGTTGCTGGGGTGACTCATCTAGTTGATCCCCTATGGATAGGACGTCATCATCAGGTATATTCACTTCTGAGGTAGATGCTTCAGGTTCACTAACTTCCTCCACGGTTGTCTCTGTCGTAACCATGGGCTCGACCCTTGTTCTCGATCCCACCAGTTGGTCAGCATGACGCCGCATTACATTTTCACCAACATCTACCGTGTACATCAGGGGTCCTTGTCTGGCCCGAATTGTTCCAGATTGCCATTTCTCATTTTTATAGTCCCTGGCTAACACCGGTTGTCCTATTTCAAAACTCTGAGTGGGCTTGTTATTGATATGCTGGAACTGTTTGTTTTCGACTTCCCTCCGCACATTTGGTTTTAACAAGTTCAACTGGACCGCAACCTCCTGTTATAGAACATCATGGCAGGACTTTGGTTTGTTGTTGCATGGGTGGCGTTTCGATATGCCAGTAGGAAATTGTCCACCTTGTGTTGCAGTGGAATCTGATCTTCGCTCATGGCCTTTATTGCCTTTTTGAACGTCTGTACAAACCTCTCGGCCAGCCCATTCGTAGCTGGATGATATGGGGCAGAGGTATAATGTTTCACCCCATTCTTCTTCAGGAATTTCTGGAATTCCTCTGACACGAACTGTGGTCCGTTGTCTGAACATATTTGCTCTGGCAATCCATTTCTTGCAAATATCGTTCTTAGCACCGCGATCGTCTTATCCGAGGTAGTGGTAGTCATTTTAATCACTTCTGGCCATTTAGAATGTGCGTCCACCGCAATTAAAAACATGGAATCCATGAATGGACCAGCAAAGTCAATATGTACACGTTGCCATGGGGTTGAAGGCCATTCCCATGGATGCAGCGGTGCAATTGGAGGTGCATTTTGGACTTTTTGGCACCCTGAGCAGCTTTTCGTCAGATCCTCTATCTGTTGGTCGATACCCGGCCACCACACATAAGCCCTAGCAAGGCTTTTCATCTTGACTCCCCCCAGATGACCTTCATGTAGTTCTTTTAGAACTCTCTCTCTTAACTTAGGAGGGATAATCACCCTTGTTCCATACATCAATGTTCCCTGACAGATGGACAGCTGTTCTCGTCTTGCTGAGAATGCCGGTAACAGTGGATCACCATGGGCTGGCCATCCCTTTACTGTCAATTCGTAGACCCGGGACAGTGTCGGGTCATTCCTAGTCTCCCTTTCAATATTTGCATTGGTGACAGGTAAACATTCGATGATGGTCGAGTGAAATAACTCCACCGGGTCAACCGTCGGTGCCTCCTCCTCAGTAGGTAGTGGCAGGCGCGACAGCCCATCAGCATTACCATGCTGCTTTGTACCTTTGAATTCTATCTGATATTGATGTGCCCCTAGGAAAAGGGACCATCTCTGGAGCCTCTGTGCTGTCATCACCGAAACACCCTTCTTAGGGTTAAAAATGGATACCAACGGCTGGTGGTCTGTCAGCAGTGTAAACTTCTGGCCCCGCAGGTAATGATTAAACTTCTTTACTCCCCACACAAGGCTGAGAGCCTCCCTATCTATCTGAGCATAGTTGCGCTCAGCGGAGGTCAATGATCTGGATGCAAATGCGACTGGCCTTTCCAAGCCATTTGGCAACTTGTGTGAGAGTACTGCTCCAATACCATAAGGAGAAGCATCACAAGCTAAACGAATAGGTAGCGTTGGGTTGAAGTGAGCCAACACTTCCTCTGAGGTGATCAATGCCTTGCTTTTGCGAAAGGCCTTCTTACAGTCCTCGCTCCACTTCCATGGTACTTCTTTCTGCAAAAGAGCGTTCAGCGGGTGCAGCACCGTGGATAGATTTGGCAGAAACATATGGTAATAGTTAATCAACCCTAGGAACGACCTCAACTGGGATACATTTTCCGGAGCTGGAGCCTTCACAACAGCTTCGATCTTGTCAGGTGACTTGTGCAGCCCCTCCTGGTCAATGACATGACCACAGTACGAGATCCGTTTCTGAAAGAACTCACATTTCTGGCGATTAACTCGAAGTCCATATTCCTTCAATCTGGTGAGCACCAGTTTCAAATTTGCAAGGTGTTCCTCATCGTCATCTCCTGTAATCAGGATATCGTCCAAGTAACATTGAGTGCTTGAAATTCCCTGTAATACCTGCTCCATGGCCCTCTGCCAAATTGCTGGAGCCGAAGCCACTCCAAAAACCAGTCTATTATATCGATACAAGCCTCTGTGCGTGTTGATTGTGAGATACTGGCGCGACTCTTCCTCAACTTCCATCTGTAAGTACGCTTGCGCCAGGTCTATCTTGGTGAAGTGTTTCCCGCCAGACAATGAAGCAAAGATATCCTCAATCCGCGGAAGCGGATATTGCACCGTGTGAAGCACCGGATTAACCGTGATCTTGAAGTCTCCACAGATGCGGACCTTCCCCGGTTCCCCTGGCTTGTTACTCGATGAACGCTTCATGACGGGAACAATGGGCGTGGCCCACTCACTCCAGTCCACCTTAGACAGTACTCCTGAACGTTCTAGCCCTTCCAGCTCAGCTTCCACAGCAGGCCGTATGGCTTTGAAAAATTTTGGGTTTGCATGTTCTGCAATCTTGATTTTTGCTGTAATTCCTCTCAGTGTTCCCAGTCCCTGTTGGAACACCTCTTTAGCCTCATCCAATATTCTGGACAATCGTTCAGGTTTGACATCTTTTTTTCCGGAATCTACCGTTATTGCTTTTAGGGAGTGCCAGTCCATATTTATTTTCCTGATCCACTCCCGTCCCAGAAGTGGTGGACCTCCCTCAGGTAGTACATATAAGTCCATTCCTTGGTGTTCTTTGCCCTTGTGTACCACCTTGACTTTTATCTTTCCGATGGGGTATACTCTTTGCCCCGTGTATGTCTGCAATACTATCTCCGTATCCCGTAGGGGAATATGTGTGAATAACCTTTTGTAATCTTGCTTATTCATGACCGTCAACGCCGATCCGGTGTCCAATTCCATCTTCACTTGGACTCCTGCTATCTGAAGTGTGACCCAGATAGTTTGTAGGTCAGCTTCCTTACTCACATTGTGAATTCTCAGACTACCCATTTCCTTGTTGTTGGAGTCTGAATCCGAATTCTGTTCATCCGAACTCTTCTCAGCCACCTTATGTACCTTTCTGCACTTTTCCTGCGGTGACTTTTTGTTGCTGGTCTTCTTTCCTGACCGGCATACTTTAGCTATGTGACCAAGCTTGCCACATTTTCTACATTCCTGATTTTTAAACCAGCATTGGTTCTGATCGTGTGTTGTCTTTCCACAACGATAACATTTCGCTGTACCCAAAGCCATTTGATCTACGCTGAGTACCGCTGCCTTCAGCTGCATTTCCGCAGTGCCTCTCGCTGCGGCTTTGTGCGATGCTGCAATAGTGACAGCCTTATCAAGTGTAAGATCATTCTCTTCAAGCAGCTGCTTTTGTGTTCCTTCTTTCGACAATCCACACACGAATTTGTCTCTCAGTGCCTCTGTCAGTCTTTCCCCAAACTGACAGTATTTCGCTAGCTTACGCAGTTCAATTAAATACTCCGCGTTGCTTTCCTCTTTCAGTTGCGTTCTCGCATAAAATTTAAATCGTTCCGCTAACATCAGCGGTGTGGGGTTCAAATGATTTCTCAGGACAGCAATAATATTAGCGAAAGCCTGATCCGTCGGTTTAGCTGGTGATAGAAGATGCTTCAATAGCCCGTATGTCTTCGCACCCATTGAGTTTAGTAAGGTTAGTGCTTTATCTTCATCTGATATTTTATTTGCCTTACAATAAATCTCTATGCGTTCTACATACGTGGCCCAATCTTCAACATCGGGATCGAAATCATTGATGTTACCACGCTAAGGCATCCTCGCAATCTTCTTGAGAAACAAAAATAAATTTTTCTTCTCTTTTTTTTTCAAAATGGCGGTTTCCCGCGCTTGTCTTTTTCCCCGCCTACGAAAATGGCGGCTTCCCGCGTTTGCCTTTCTCCCCCGCCGGCTGTAATGGCGATTGCAGTATTGCTGCGTTCGCCCTCCCCAACGGTTCTCAAATCGTGCCTCCCAGCCCCTCTTGCAGTTCGGTCCTTTCCCCCGGCTGCGGCTGAGTTCTCCGCGTTTTTTTTAATTTTATCCCGCGCCTCGCGGCCTCGGTAGCTGCCCGGCCTTTTTCCCCGGTCGTGGTCGAGCTCTCTCTCGACGCTGTTGCGTCTCCCAGCCCACTTGCAGCCCGGTCTTATACACCGGCTGCGTTTGCATTCACCGCGGCTCCCGTGCCTTACGCTGCCCCAGTCTCAGCGCCTCTGGCCACGACTTCTGTCCGGCTCTTTTCCCCGGCCGTGGTCGAGTTCTCCGCCCTTATATCCTCCGTTTTTCCCTCCCCTACTTCACAGCCAACGTGGCCGACTTGCTGCTCGTCGCTGATCGGCTTACCCACCACCGTGATAGAAGGGATGATCACTGCCTGTTGCTGATGGAAGGCTTCGTGTCAGGATTCTTCCTTGCTCTTCAGACCCGAGTCTTTTCTCAGCAGGATGATGAGGGCGGATGCCTCTTCTCGACGCCCGTTAAACTGCCTTGGATATATCTCTGCCGCAGGGTAAGATCGTCATCGTCGCCACTGTTAAGCCTGTGTGTTCTAGTTATTGTTAATAAGAATCACTGCACACAGACCACAAGAGTAAATTCAACAGGTCTTCACTAGTCGGAGGTCAGGCTAAACTGCCCAATAAATCATTACACAGCACTTATATACCGGTGTGGTCACCACCGGTATTACAGTATACAACAGCCAAGATAAAGTAGTGCATCTCTTAAAATAGTTCTCTTAAAGGTGGAACGGTTACATACACCACAGAACAGGGAAGTGCTATCGCTGCGGCAGAACAACACATGACCAGAAGGATTGTTGGTTCAAGGACCAAGTGTGCAGACAGTATGGAAAAGCAGGACACATAGCAAGAGTCTGCAGGTCTGGGAAGAAAACCAACAGTAAGAAATCTCCACAGGAGAATATAAGAACATAAGAACATAAGAAATAGGAGCAGGAGTAGGCCAATCGGCCCCTCGAGCCTGCTCCACCATTCAATAAGATCATGGCTGATCTGATCCTAACCTCAAATCTTCTATCACTCTGCATCCACCCGAACCCATGTGATCTCCCGGGAGAGGCGAAAAACCAGATAAAGACCCAATGGCCAATTTGGGAGAAAAAAATCTGGGAAATTCCTCTCCGACCCATCTAGGCGATCGAAATTCTTCCAGGAGATCACTCTGTCCCTATATTTTCTACAGTACTTACCTTCTGTAAAGGCAATCTCCACCCCAGCCAGGAACAGGAATAAAACCATCTCCTGAAATCTAACACAGAATTAGAACACAGTAGGAGCAGAACAAGGCTACACGGCCCCTGGGCCCACTCCACTACCCACAGGGCCATGACCATTCAGAACCTAGACTCATGTCCAATTTCCTGCCCGCTCCCCGTAACCCTTAATTCCCTTTACTTCTAGGAAACTATCTATTTCTGTTTTAAATTTATTTAATGATGTAGCTTCCACAGCTTTCTGGGGCAGCAAATTCCACAAACCTACCACCCTCTGAGTGAAGAAGTTTCTCCTCATCTCAGTTTTGAAGGAGCAGCCCCTTATTTTAAGATTATGCACCCTAGTTCTAGTTTCACCCATCATTGGGAACATCCTCACCGCATCCACCCGATCAAGCCCCTTCACAATCTTATATGTTTCAATAAGATCGCCTCTCATTCTTCTGAACTCCAATGAGTAGAGTCCCAATCTACTCAAGCTCTCCTCATATGACCACCCCCTCATCCCCGGGATTAACTGAGTGAACCTTCTTTGTACTGACTCGAGAGCAAGTATGTCTTTTCTTAAGTATGGACACCAAAACTGTATGCAGTATTCCAGGTGCGGTCTCACCAATACCTTGTACAACTGCAGCAATACCTCCCTGTTTTTATATTCCATCCCCCTAGCAATAAAAGCCAACATTCCATTGGCCTTCTTAATCACTTGCTGCACCTGCATACTAACTTTTTGAGTTTCGTGCACCAGGACCCCCAGATCCCTTTGTACTACAGTACTTTCCAGTTTCTTGCCATTAAGATAATAACTTGCTCTATGATTTTTCCTACCAAAGTGCATAACCTCACACTTTCCAGTATTGTATTCCATCTGCCAAATCTCTGCCCACTTACTGAGCCTGTCTATGTCCCTTTGCAGGTTTTTTATGTCCTCCTCACTCACTACTTTCCGTCCCATCTTTGTATCATCTGCAAACTTTGATATGTTACACTCGGTCCCCTCCTCCAAATCGTTAATATAGATTGTAAAGAGTTGGGGACCCAGTACTGACCCCTGCAGAACACCACTAGTTACTGGTTGCCAATCTGAGAATGAACCATTTATCCCAACTCTCTGCTTTCTGTTAGACAGCCAATCCTCCACCCACGCCAGAATATTACCCCCAATCCCGTGATTTTTTATCTTGAGCAATAATCTTTTGTGTGGCACCTTGTCAAATGCCTTTTGGAAGTCTAAATACACTACGTCCACTGGTTCCCCTTTATCCACCCTGTATGTTACTTCCTCAAAAAACTCAAGCAAATTTGTCAAACATGACTTCCCCTTCATGAAACCATGCTGAGTTTGTCCTATTAAATTATGTTTATCCAAATGTCCCGTTACTGTCTCCTTAATAATGGACTCTAACATTTTACCAACCACAGATGTTAGGCTAACAGGTCTATAGTTTCCAGCCTTCTGCCTACTACCCTTTTTAAATAAGGGTGTTACATTAGCAGTTTTCCAATCTTCCGGGACCTTTGCTGAGTCCAGTGAGTTTTGGAAAATTATTATCAATGCATCCACAATCCCTACCACTACTTCCCTCAAGACCCTAGGATGCAAGCCATCAGGTCCAGGGGATTTATCCGCCTTGAGTCCCATTATTTTACCAAGTACCACTTCCTTAGTGATTTTAATCGTATTTAGTTCCTCCCCCACTAGAGCCCCCTGTTTGTCCAGTGTTGGGATATTCTTAGTGTCCTCTACTGTAAAGACGGATACAAAATAATTGTTCAGTGTTTTTGCCATCTCCATGTTTCCCACCATTAATTTCCCGGTCTCATCCTCTAAGGGACCAACATTTACTTTAGCCACCCTTTTTCTTTTTATATAACTATAGAAACTTTTACTGTCTGTTTTTATATGTTTTGCTAATTTACTTTCATAATCTATCTTCCC
The DNA here is from genome assembly GCF_052327205.1 of Somniosus microcephalus. Lineage (NCBI taxonomy): Eukaryota > Metazoa > Chordata > Chondrichthyes > Squaliformes > Somniosidae > Somniosus > Somniosus microcephalus. The sequence goes on along the minus strand of NC_140992.1, from coordinate 39,802,322 downwards.
TTTCTTAATCAATCTTTTAGTTATTTTTTGCTGTCTTTTAAAGACTTCCCAATCTTCCATCCTCCCACTAGATTTGGCTACCTTATATGCCCTTGTTTTTAGTCGGATACTATCCTTAATTACTTTACTTAGCCACGGCTGGCTATCTTTTCTTTTACACCCTTTTTTCCTCAGTGGAATATATCTTTTTTGGAAGTTGTAAAATAACTCCTTAAATGTACACCACTGGTCATGTACCGTCTTACCCTTTAATCTATTTTCCCAGTCCACTCTAATTAATTCCACTCTCATACCTTCATAGTCTCCTTTATTCCAGCTCAGCACGCTTGTTTGAGATCCAACCTTCTCACCCTCTAATTGAATATGGAACTCAACCATGTTATGGTCACTCATTCCAAGGGGATCCTTTACTAGGACATTTTTAATTAATCCTGTCTCATTACACAGGACCAAATCTAAGGTTGCTTGCCCCCTGGTCGGTTCAGTTACATACTGCTCAAGAAACCCATCCCTAATACACTCAATGAACTCATCCTCAAGGCTGCTCTGCCCAATTTGATTTGTCCAGTTAATATGATAATTAAAATCCCCCATAATTATAGCTGTTCCCTTATTACAAGCCTCAACTATTTCCTGATTAATACTCCGTCCAACAGAGTTGCAACTGTTCGGAGGCCTATAGACTACACCCACTAGTGTTTTTTTCCCCTTATTATTCCTTACCTCCACCCAAACTGTTTCATTATCCTGATCTTTTGACCCAATATCATTTCTCTGTATTACAGTGATTCCTTCCTTTATTAACATAGCCACCCCACCTCCTCTCCCTTCCTGTCTGTCCTTCCTGATTGTTAAATAACCTGGTATGTTTAATTCCCAGTCATGGTCACCCTGCAGCCATGTTTCTGTAATGGCCACAAGATCATACCCATATGTCATTATTTGTGCCGTTAACTCATTCATTTTGTTACGAATGCTACGTGCATTCAGATAAAGAACTTTCAAATATGTTTTGTAACACTTAGTTCCTGTTTTTTCCCTTTTTAGTACTTTACTTTTTACTCCATACCTTCTGTCCCTCCCTGACACATTCTGTTTTTTAATTCCCCCACTGCTACCTAAGTCTATGACCTTCTCTGTTGTCATTTTTATTATTTGCTCTCTAGAAACCTCCCCCCCACTAATTAGTTTAAAGCCGTCTCTACAGCCCCAGTTATATGATTCGCCAGGATTCTAGTCCCAGCACTGGCCAAGTGGAGTCCGTCCCAACAGAACAGCTCCCTCCTGTCCCAGTACTGGTGCCAGTGTCCCAAGAAGCAAAACCCATTTCTCCCACACCAGTCTTTGAGCCACGCATTTAACTCTTTAATTTTATTTATCCTAGCCAAATTCGCTCGTGGCTCAGGTAACAACCCAGAGATTATTACCCTTGAGGTTCTGTTTTTTAATTTGACCCCTAGCTGCTCATACTCCTTTAACAGAACCGTCTTCCTTGTCTTATCTACGTCGTTTGTACCAACATGGACCACGACAACTGGATCCTCCCCCTCCCACTCCAAGTTTCTTTCCAGCCCAGAAGAGATGTCCTTAACCCTGGCACCAGGCAGGCAACACAGCCTTCGGGACTCCCACTCTTGACTGCAGAGAAGTACAAAAAGGTACACCATGTGATGGACAGTAGTTCAGACGAACAGAAAAGTGACACAGACTCCAGAAGCAAGGAGCTGGGTTGTCTGAAACTACATAAGGTTACCAAAATGGAGGATCACCAGACTATCTGGGTTACACTCAAGATAGACTGAGTCCAAGTGGAAATGGAATTGGACACAGGATCAGCCCTAACAGTCATAAACCAAAGGGACTACAAGTGGCTATTTTCACATATACCCTTGAAAGCTACAGAGATTGTCTTGAAGACGTACACGGGGCAAAAAGTCTACCCCAAAGGAAAAATAAGGGTGAAAGTGATATATAAAGGCCAGGAAATACCTAAAATGGATATATATGTATTGCCAGATGGAGGACCACCACTGCTAGGACATGAATGGATCCGGAAGATACAATTAGATTGGCATTCCATACAGGCACTGAAGGTTGAGGCCAAAAAGGATGACGATGTCACACCTGGACGACTGTCAAAAATGCTAACTGACGCAAAAGAAGTGTTCCAGGAGGGACTCGGAGCACTAAAAGGCATAACAGCAACGATTAAAATAGAGGAAAATGCAAGCCCAAAGTTTCTTAAGGCCAGACCAGTGCCTTATGCGATCCGACCAGCTGTCGAAGCAGAGCTGGAAGGGTTGGAACGTTCAGGAGTACTGTCCAAAGTAGACTGGAGCGAGTGGGCTACACCCATCATTCCTGTAATGAAGAGGTCGTTGAGTAATACGCCTGGGTAACCAAAGAAGGTCCGCATCTGTGGGGATTTTAAGGTGACAGTGAACCCAGTCCTTCACACGGTACAATATCTGCTTCCACGAATTGAGGATATTTTCGCCTCGCTATCTGGAGGTAAACGCTTCACCAAAATTGATCTAGCCCAGGCGTACTTGCAAATGGAGGTAGAAGAAGCCTCGAAACAATACCTTACGATTAACACTCATAAAGGTCTTTATCAATACAACCGGCTGGTGTTCGGGGTAGCATCGGCTCCGGCTATTTGGCAAAGGGCGATGGATCAAGTCCTGCAAGGGATTCCAGGGACCCAGTGTTATTTGGACGACATCCTGGTCACGGGCGAAAATGACAGTGATCACCTCGCCAACTTGGAGAAGGTGCTCACCAGATTAAAGGAATATGGGCTACGAGCTAATCACCACAAGTGCAAGTTTTTCCAGAAGCAGATCTCGTATTGTGGCCACGTCATCGATAAGTCCCCTGAAAAGACTGAGGCAGTAGTCAAGGCTCCAGCACCGGGAAATGTGTCACAACTGAGGTCGTTCCTCGGGCTGGTAAACTACTACCTTAAGTTCTTACCAAATTTGTCCACGGTATTACACCCACTGAACACCCTACTGCAAACAGGGGTACCATGGAAGTGGAATGATGAACGTCGACGAGCTTTCCAGAAGTGTAAAGAATTGATCACATCAAAAGAGGTGTTGGCCCATTTCAACCCAGCACTACCAATTCGTTTGGCATGTGATGCATCACCCTATGGTATTGGAGCGGTGCTGTCGCACAAATTCCCAGACGGGTTGGAGAGGCCAGTAGCCTTTGCGTCTCGGTCACTAACCTCAGCCGAGCGCAACTACGCCCAGATTGACAGGGAGGCCCTCAGCCTAGTATGGGGAGTAAAAAAATTCACCCACTATCTGCATGGGCAGAAGTTCACCTTGCTGACTGACCACCAACTACTTGTCTCCATCTTTAGTCCTAAGAAGGGCGTTCCAGTGATGACGGCACAACGGTTCCAAAGATGGTTCCTGTTTCTAGGGGCGAATCAATATGAAATAGAATATAAAGGCACGAAACAGCATGGAAACGCTGATGGGCTATCGCGCCTGCCACTGCCTACTGTGGAGGAAGCACCAGCAGTGGACCCTATCGAGATATTTTATTCGTCAATAATTGAACGATTGCCAGTAACGAACGCGGATATAGAGAAGGAGACCCGCAATGATCCGACGCTGTCTCGGGTATATGATTTGATGGTGAGGGGATGGCCAACACATGGCGACTCACTGTTGCCAGCATTCTCATCCAGAAGAGAACAGCTGTCAGTATGCCAGGGGAGAGTGATGTGTGGATCCCAAGTGGTGATTCCACCCAAGTAAAGGGAGAGAGTGCTAAATGAGCTACATGAAGGTCATCTGGGGGGGAGTGAAAATGAAAAGCCTTGCTAGGGCTTATGTGTGGTGGCTGGGAATCGATCGACAAATCGAAGACCTAACCAAGAGCTGCTCAGGATGCCAGAAGGTCCAAAATGCTCCACCATATGCCCCTCTACACCCATGGGAGTGGCCCTCCTCTCCATGGCAACGGGTGCATATTGATTTTGCTGGTCCATTCATGGACTCAATGTTCTTAATAGCAATGGATGCTCATTCGAAGTGGCCTGAGGTGATAAAAATGTCCTCAACCACTACAGAGAAAACGATTGCAGTCCTACGGACCATATATGCCAAAAACGGCTTGCCAGAGCAGATTTGCTCTGCTAATGGACCACAGTTTGTGTCCAAAGAGTTTCTAAAATTTATGAGAAGGAATAGGGTAAGGCATTACACATCCGCCCCGTATCATCCAGCCACAAATGGATTGGCTGAGAGGTTCGTACAAACCTTTAAGAAGGCGATAAAGGCCATGTGCGATGATGAAATTCCACTACAGCATAAGGTGGACAATTTCTTATTAGCCTACCGAAACGCGACACGTGCAGGTACCAACCAGACCCCGGCCATGATGTCCTTTAACCAAAGGTTGCGATCTCGTCTGGACTTGCTTAGACCAAATGTGCGAAGAAATGTTGAGGATAAACAATTCCAGCACATCAATGAGAAGCCGACAAGGAGCTTCAATGTAGGACAACCAGTCTTGGCCAGTGACTACCGAACAGAGAAATGGCAACCCAGAATGATATGCACACGGCAGGGGCCATTAATGTACACAGTGGATGTCGGGGAGAACATTGTGAGACGCCACGTTGATCAGATCTTAGCGTCACAGGAACGAGTCAACCCCATGGCTTGCGTACCTGGGGATGAACCCGACATACCGGTAGCATCTACCTCCGAACCAGTAGCAGTGGAACCCGATGAACTAACCGATAAAAAGGGGCCAGAATCGCCTCCGCACCAAGAACAAGAACCTCAGGAAAGGCGCTATCCCAAAAGGATCAGGAAGCCGCCCCAAAGCCTGAATCTATGAATGGACTATTGTTGTTTAATGTACATGTTAAAGTGTTAATTGTTATTTGAATATTATGGGTACTACTAATCTAAAAGGGGAGGTGTTGTGTCCGTGTGTTGATAGAGACACTGAAGACAGGAGTTGGTTTCACGGGTGTTTATTAAACAAAGTCTGGAGGGTAACTAACTGATACAACACAATATACAGGCTTATATAGCCCGAGTGGCCATTACCGGCATTACAGTACACCTGGGGCTCTTAAAGGCACATACACTACAATTCCTCCCCTTTTAGCCAACCAGTATATAATATTTTAAGTAATCATTAATTACATGTTACAAGAGAAATAATTTACACATTGCTGCAGTTAATTAATTATAAGTCAGTCTCTCCGGGGGCTTCCTGACTCGGTCCAGATAACGCCTCGGTGGTGTAGTAGTTTCTGGTGGTGTAGTAGGTTCTTTTGGCAAGGCTGATTCGGCTTGAATGCCAGTGTCGGGTTCATCGGGTTCCAGTATCACCGGATCGGAGGTAGATATGGGTATCTCTACTTCATCATTAGGCGTATAGAGTTGTGGTGTAGGTTGTCCCTTTTCGGATGACTCTATGATTTGGTCAGCATGGCGCCTTATTATGCTTTCTCCGATGTCCACGGTATACATCAGCGGTCCTAGTCGTGTGCAGATAGTTCCAGGCTGCCATTTCTCGGTACGGTAGTCCCGGGCCAAAACTTGTTGACCTATCTGGAAGGTTCTAGTTGGCCTTTCATTCATGCCTTGAAATTGCCGGTTCTCCACGTCCCTTCTGATGTTTGGCTTGATCAAATCCAGCCGACATCTTAGGCTTCTATTGAAGAACATCATGGTGGGAGTTTGGTTTGTAACCATATGTGTTGCATTCCTGTATGCGAACAAGAAGTTATCCACCTTGTGCTGAAGTTTTATGTCTTCATTACCCATGGCCTTTATGGCCTTCTTGAAGGTCTGGACAAACCTTTCAGCCAATCCATTGGTGGCGGGATGGTATGGGGCGGACGTGTAGTGCTTAACCCCATTGTTTTTTAAGAACTTCCTGAATTCTTCGGACACAAATTGCGGTCCATTATCAGAACCGATCTGTTCCGGCAGCCCATTCCTGGCAAATATGGTCCTTAATACTGTGATGGCTTTTTCCGTGGTGGTGGAGGACATCTTTATTACTTCCGGCCACTTGGAGTGTGCATCAACCGCGATTAAGAACATTGAGTCCATAAATGGACCAGCAAAGTCGATGTGTACCCTTTGCCAGGGAGATGAGGGCCACTCCCATGGATGTAGAGGGGCATGTGGTGGAGCGTTTTGGACCTTCTGGCATCCTAGGCAGCTCTTGGTCATTTCTTCGATGTCTCCATCGATACCTGGCCACCATACAAACGCCCTGGCTAGGTTCTTCATTTTCACTCCACCCAGATGCCCCTCGTGAAGCTCCTTTAGAACTTTATCCTGGAGTTTGGGTGGAATCACCACTCTGGATCCACACATCAAGGTTCCTCGGCACACTGACAGTTGTTCTCTTCTTTGCGAGAATGCTGGCAACAGTGGTTCGCCATGTGCTGGCCATCCCTTCACTGTTAAATCGTAGACTCGTGAGAGAGTCGGGTCATTTCTAGTTTCTCTTTCAATGGCAGAATTTGTTACTGGTAGACATTTGACTATGGTAGAGTGGAAAATCTCCACTGGGTCTACGGTAGGTGCTTCTTCTACCGTTGGCAACGGTAGGCGCGATAACCCGTCAGCATTCCCATGCTGTTTTGATCCTTTGTATTCTATGTTGTATTGGTGTGCCCCTAGAAAAAGGGACCGTCTCTGTAGCCTTTGCGCTGTCATAATGGGAACACCCTTTTTAGGGTTGAATATGGAGATGAGGGGTTGATGGTCAGTCAACAAGGTAAATTTTTGTCCGTGTAGGTAATGGTTGAATTTCTTCACTCCCCATACCAGGCTGAGTGCTTCCCTGTCGATTTGGGCATAGTTACGCTCAGCTGAGTTCAATGAGCGTGACGCAAAAGCTATCGGCCGTTCCGAGCCATCAGGGAATTTATGCGATAATACTGCTCCTACGCCGTAAGGGGATGCATCGCACGCCAGTCTGATTGGCAGTGATGGGTTGTAATGAGCCAAAACTTCTTTGGACGTGATTAAGTCTTTGCATTTATGGAAGGCACATTTACAGTATTTGCTCCATTTCCAAATTACTCCTGTTTGTAGCAGTTCATTAAGAGGGTGTAGAAGAGTTGATAAGTTCGGTAAAAATTTATCATAGTAATTTATTAATCCCAGGAACGACCTTAATTGTGAAACATTTTCAGGTGCTGGGGCTTTTATGACCGCTTCAATTTTTTCAGGTGAGTTATGCAACCCTTCCTTCTTAATTATGTGGCCACAATATGATATTTGATTTTGGAAAAATTCGCACTTGGGGCGATTTGCTCGTAGGCCCCGTTCTCTTAGCCTAGTGAGCACCTGCTCCAAATTGGCAAGGTGCTCGTTGTCGTTTTCTCCTGTTACAAGGATGTCGTCTAGGTAGCATTGAGTCCCCGGAATCCCTTGGAGGACTTGCTCCATAGCTCTTTGCCAGATAGCTGGAGCGGATGCTACTCCGAAAACCAGTCGATTGTACTGGTACAGACCTTTGTGTGTATTTATCGTGAGATATTTTTTTAGAGGCCTCTTCAACATCCATCTGTAGATATGCCTGTGCCAAGTCAATTTTGGTGGAACGTTTCCCTCCGGATAGTGAGGCGAAAATATCTTCTATCCTCGGAAGAGGATACTGTACCGTGTGAAGGACCGGGTTTACAGTCACCTTGAAGTCTCCACAGATGCGAATTTTTCTCTGTTCTTCAGATTTATCATTATTCAATGCTTTCTTCATGACTGGGATGATGGGTGTTGCCCACTCACTCCAATCTATTTTGGATAATACGCCTGCTTTTTCCAAATTCTCCAGCTCTGCCTCGACTGCTGGACGAATTGCGTATGGCACCGGTCTTGCCTTAAAAAACTTGGGAATTGCTGCATCTTCCACTTTTATTGAGGCGGTGATGCCTTTCAAGGTTCCTAGTTTCTCTTGAAACACTTCTTTGGCGTTGGCCAAGATGTCTTTTAATCGTTCAGGTATGACGTCATCATCGTTTTTTTTCTTACTGGTCACCGTCAGTGCCTGAATGGAGTGCCAGTCTAAACGTATTTTCCTGATCCATTCACATCCCAACAGCGGTGGACCACTGTAAAGTCTGTGGGTTGTACAGTTAATAACGACACAGACTTCAGGAATAACAAACAAACAGGTCTTTACTATTCGAAGGTCAGGGCGAATCTGCCCAAGGAATCATGCCACAACACTTATATACCGGTGTGGTCACTGTCGGTATTACAGTATACAGAAGCCAAACAAGTAGTGCCACACCTAAAGTAGTTCTCCTAAAGGTGAACGGTTACATACAATAGTTCTCTTAAAGGTAGACGGGTACATACACTACAATCCTCCCTTTTTAGCTTATTACATACAGAGTCCCCATTAAACATAACATATCTTCAACTTCATATAAAACAATTTACAGACATAGTCTCGGTGGAAAACAGTTCACAGGTTCAGTCTCTGCGGGAACAGTTCACAGATTCAGTCTCTGATCTTGACTCGGTCCGAACAACATCTCTTTGGTGTAGATGGTTCACATTGCTAGCGTGACTCCTCCATATCCTTTTCTTGACGTAACAGCTTGAACTTTCGTCCTGCTGAACCAGCAGTGCTGACTTTTACAACAACTGGGTTGCCTTGATATTTTCCTACTTCCCAACTGATTTAACTCCTTTCGTAGGGTCCACGCATGATCTGGTAGAAGTGATAATATTTGCGATAGTTATCATCTTCTGTTTCTTCTTTTTCTTTTCTGCTTTTTGGAGACTCTCGGGGCTCCCTTATCAGCTGCCAGCTGTAGCGCCACCAACTCTCTATGTTCCTTCGACTTTAAGTGCTTCATCCTGATTTCGGCACTTTGGGAGTTTTCATCACAAACTGGGCAGACCACATCCTCGTAATATTCAGTGTCACTCAACAGGTCATGGTAATATTCGGGTTCGTCCTGAGTTAGGCCAGCGAGAGGGCCTTCTACTTCCTCCTTACCCATCTGGACGTTAGCTGACTGTGGTTCCTTCCCTAGACATCTTTCTTGAAAAGACTTCTTCATGCATTCATCTTCATCCCGCTCTTCCTGGGTTTCCTGCAAATCCTTCACTAATGACCTCATTTGTGATTTCAATACTTCCCCTTCCCTCGGGGATTGATTGATCAGGCTATTCAATCCTTCTACTGGAGCAGCTGTTTCAACATTCTGTTGTTCACATAGACGCGATTCAGCGTACTTTTGGCATCCCAGTAAAGTCTGTTTTGCAACCTCAGCTATTTCCCAAACTTTTGAGAGCTCCGAACTCCTTCCCGTTGAAGATTGAAGCTCGTGTTCAGATTGTTCCCATTGCAGAGTCTTTTCCCTCAGCATATGAAGGAGTTGGCTGACCGTTAACTCTTCCACGGGAACACTGTGGATCAGAGTCTTCTCCATTTCATCCACCTTTTCCTCCAATGCTTCCACCTTCTGTTCCTCTTGTACTTTGGCTTTCAGCGCTCGGAAAAGTTGCGCCCTGATGCTCTCTAGCTCATGTTCAGGGACCATTCTTACAGTCTCTGTGTTTCTTACAGTTTCCTTTTCTTCCACTGAAAGGATTCCCAGTTGAATCTGTTCTTCAAGTTGTTGAACCTCGGACATTGCCGCCTCATATTTGTCTTGGGTTTCCTTCAATATTTTTATGAGTTCTTGGACATCTTGTCTTTCATGTTCTGCCATGTCTTTCACCTCTAATTTCTCATCTAGGGATGGAACTTCTACCGATGAGTCTGCCTTGGCCTTGAGCTCATCAAGAATTTCCTGCAGCCTTTGGACTTCTTGCTCATGTTCAACCTTTAGTTGTTCATATGCTTCTACTGAAACTAGCTTTTCGGTGGTTGCCGAGTTAACCCCCTCCAGAATTGTAGCCTGGGCCTGTTCATACTGTTCTTGCAACTTCTCACACTCTGCTTGTAAGGAGTCGTAGAGAAGAACTGGAATAACATCCTGGCTTCCTGAAGATTCCTCTTCATTTGCTTCTTTCGCAATTTTCTGTTGGAGTTCAACTAAGGCTGCTATGCTATCTGCCTCTTGAAGTCTCACTGCCATCAAATCTTCTTTATTCCTGCAGTCTATCTCAGCCATTTTCCGATTACTTTCATTTAACTGAGTGAGTAGTCCCTTATTCTGGGCTGAGAGATATTGCACCTTCTCATGTAGACCATAGCACTCCTTCTCTGCTCGACATAGCTGGTTACTGCTGATTTGGTTCTGTGTTTCAAGTTCCAACATCCTTTGCTTAGCTTCTTTCAGTTTCGCCCCTATAAGCTCCTCTTGCAACATGGCCACATTATTCACATCAGGTAAAGAAGCGTTTCTCTTTTCCATGTCCAAGATTTTTTTCTGCATATCTTTAAGTGCACACTGCGATTCAGCTTCTCTTAACCTTGCTTGCACTAGCTCCGTCTCCAATTGCAGAACAAAATCCTCAGTGTAGCGTGGTTTGCCTTTATGCTGTATCTCTAGATCATGCAAATATTCTAACTCCTGAACATCATAAGGGAGATGTGATCGGTAATTGGTCACGATGGCTCTATGGTCGCTCTTTGCTTGAGCTAGCTGCCTCTGCTGTCTTTCCAGGTTCTCCCATTCGGTGTCCCAGAACTTGTCCATTGTTTTCATCTCTTGTATGAGACGGTAACTCAACTGTTCTAATTGTTGTCGTACTTTGAAATAAGTTTGAGTCCGAGTTCGGTGTTCTTCCGTCGTGGATAAGTCCTTAACTTGAACAGGCTCAGAATTCTCTGTCAAACTGGAGTTCTGCTCTGAAGCTTTATTCTTCTCGGTAGCATAAGCCTTTATGCATGTCTTCGTTTTCTCCACCATAGTCGGCAAGTTCATTTTAGCCTTGTCTTCCATATTTGAGTTGGTCTTATCGTCATCCGTTTCAGAATCTGAGCTGATAGCTTGCACCGAGTCCTCACTCATTATGGCTTTTAGATAGTGCCATTCCATGTCTATTTTCTTGATCCACTCTTGTCCTAGAAGTGGTGGTCCTCCCTCAGATAATACGTACAAGTTCATTCTTGGGTGTTCTTTACCCCTATCTCTCACCTTGACTCTTATCTTCCCCATGGGGTATACCTTATGCCCCGTGTATGTCTGCAATACGAACTTGGTATTGCTTAAGGGTATGTGAGAGAATAGCCGGTGGTAGTCCCTTCGATTTATGACTGATAGAGCTGATCCAGTGTCCAACTCCATTCTTACTTGGACTCCAGCTATTTTTAGTATGACCCAGATAGTTTGTAGGTCAGCTTCCTTACTCACATTGTGAATTCTCAGACTACCCAGCTCCTGGCTGTTTGGGTCTGAGTCTGAATTCTGTTCGTCTGAACTCTTCTCAGCCACCTTGTGTACCTTGTTGTACTTTTCTTGTGGTGGCTTCCTTTGGTTGTTGGTCTTCTTCCCTGACCGGCATACCTTAGCGATGTGACCCAGTTTGCCACATTTCCTACATTCTTGGTTCTTAAACCAGCATTGATTCTGGTCGTGTGTTGTCTTCCCACAACGATAGCATTTTGTTGTACTTGAGGTAATTTGGTCCACCCCGAGTGCCGCCGCCTTTAGCTGCATTTCCGCCGTTCCTTTCGCTGCGGCTTCGTGCGATGCGGCTATAAGGACAACCCTGTCAAGTATGAGGTCGTTCTCTTTGAGTAGTCGCTTTTGTGTCCCTTCCTTGGACAATCCGCATACGAACTTGTCTCGCAGTGCCTCTGTCAGATTCCCTCCGAACTGGCAGCATTTCGCTAGCCTACGCAGTTCGACCAAATATTCCGCGTTGCTTTCGTCTTTCCGTTGCGTTCTTGCATAGAATTTGAATCGTTCAGCCAACATCAACGGTGTGGGGTTCAAGTGGTCCTTCAGAACAGCCACAATCCCTTCGAAAGTCTGATCCGCCAGTTTAGCTGGTGCTAGTAGATGCTTCAAGAGCCCGTATGTCTTTGCGCCCATCGAGTTTAGCAATGTTATCGCTTTGTTGTCTTCCTCTATTTTGTTGGCTTCACAATAGATCTCGATGCGTTCCACGTACGTGGCCCAGTCTTCTATCTCAGAATTAAAATCGTTAATATTCCCTCACTTAGGCATCTTCCTTTCCTTGGGAGCAGCACAAGTATTTCTTTAAATTCTTATTTATTATTTACTTATTTCTAAGATGGCGGTTTTTCCCGCGAAAATGGCGGTTTCCCGCTCTTTCCTTCTCTCCCCGCCCCTTCAATGGCGGTCTCCCGCGTCTGTTGTCTTCTCCGCCTAATGGCGGCTTCCCGCGTTTCTTCCCTGGTGGGAGGGGTACGCTTTCCCCACAGCGGACAGGTTCAGCCGCTGGGCTGGCTTCTGCACAGCTCCCCTTACTCGGCTCTGTCTTTCTCTCCCGCTCGCACGGCTCTACCGGCGCTGGGTACCCCGTTCACAGAGAACAGTTCAGCCGCTGGACTGGCTCTCGCGCAGTCTCTCTCCCCTTGCTCGGCTCTGTCTCTCTCTCCCCCACGTTCGGCTCTACCGGCGCTGGGTACCCCGTTGGTGGAGAACAGTTCAGCCGCTGGACTGGCTCTCGCGCAGCCTCCTTTGGTCGGCTCTGCCTCTCCCACACGCCCGGCTCCCGTTCGCCTCCCAGCCCTCACGCAGTCCGGTGCTTCCCTCCCCGGCTGCGGCTGAGTTTCTCTCTTCCCGCGCCTGCTCCCGGTCTCAGCGCTTCGTGGCTTCGGTCGCTGCCCGGCTTTTCCCGCCAATCGCGGTCCGGCTATCTCACGACGCCGTTGGACCCGCCTTCCTGACCAGCTCTGCTCCCCCTCGACCGTGGTCGAGTGCACAGCCCTTATCCTCCGGATTTCGTTACACTTTTCCCTACTCACAGTCTCCGCGGCCGCCTTGTTTCCTGCTGATCGGCTCACTCCGCACCGTGGTAGAAGGGTAGTCAGTGCTTGTTGCTGATGGAAGCTTTTGTTGCCAAAGTCTTCCTCCTTTCTATTGCTGCAGCCTCGTGTTTTCTTCCAGCAGAACGACGAGGGCGGTTGCCTCTCTTCGACGCTCTTTAGTTGCTTTGGTAGTCTTGCCGCAGGGTACGATCGGACTCGTCGCCACTGTAAAGTCTGTGGATTGTACAGTTAATAACGACACAGACTTCAGGAATAACAAACAAACAGGTCTTTACTATTCAGAGGTCAGGGCGAATCTGCCCCAGTTATCCTGCCACAACACTTATATACCGGTGTGGTCACCGTCGGTATTACAGTATACAGAAGCCAAACAAGTAGTGCCACACCTAAAGTAGTTCTCTTAAAGGTGAACGGTTACATACAATAGTTCTCTTAAAGGTAGACGGGTACATACACTACAACCACCATCTTGTAGGATGTATAAATACAACTTTTGTATTTCCTTGCCGTTGTATACAACAGGCACCTTTATTTTTCCTTTGGGGTATACTTTCTGCCCCGTATATGTTTTCAAGATAATGGATGTGTCTTTTAAAGGTATATGCGGAAATAGCCGCTCGTAATCCCGTCGATTTATGACGGTCAGAGCTGATCCTGTATCTAGCTCCATTTTAACTGGGGACCCTGCTATCGTGAGGGTAACCCAAATGGTCTGGTAATCATCTTTGGCAATTACATTATGTAATTTGAGACAGCTTAGTCTTTTGTTTTCGGAGTCGCTATCGCTCTTCTGGTCTTCGGAGCTACTGTCCGTCATCATTTGTACCTTTCTGTACTTTTCTTTATTGATTTTTTTTTTCCTGTCCGTGGATTTTTTTTGTCCAGATCGGCATACCCGTGCAATATGTCCAATCTTTCCGCATTGCCTGCATGCTTTGTCCTTGAACCAGCAGTCCCTCTGGTCATGGGTGGATCTGCCGCAGCGATAACATCTCTTGAAACCCTGTGTCATTTCATGGGTGCCGAAGTCCTGTGTCTTTTGTTGTATCTCTGCAGCTCCTCTTGCGGCCGCTTCGTATGATACAGCCATACTGAAAGCTTTGTCCAGTGTTAAATCTTTTTCAGAAAGCAGCCTTTTCTGTGTTCTTTCACTTAGGAGACCGCAGACGAATTTGTCTCGAAGATAACGGCAGCACGGTGGCATAGTGGTTAGCACTGTTGCCTCACAGCGCCAGGGACCCGGGTTCGAATCCGGCCTCGGGCGACTGTCTGTGTGGAGTTTGCACATTCTCCCCGTGTTTGCGTGGGTTTACTCCGGGTACTCCGGTTTCCTCCCACAGTCCAAAGATGTGCAGGTTAGGTTGATTGGCTATGATAAATTGACCCTTAGTGTTAGGGGGATTAAATACGTGGGGTTACGGGGATAGGGTGGGGTATGTGTAGGGGTTACGGGGATCGGGTGGGATATGTGTCGGTGCAGGCTCGATGGGCCGAAATGGCCTCTATCTGCACTGTTGTGATTCTAAAAAAAAAAAAAAAAAAAAATAATCTGCTAGTCCTGCCCCGAATTGGGAGTGTTTTGATAGCTTTCTTAATTCGGTGAGGTATTCAGCGTTACTTTCATTCTTGTGTTGATTTCTCTTGAAGAATTTGAATCGTTCCGCTATCAGCAGCGGTGTTGGGTTTAAGTGCTCCTGTAGGGTATCAACAATTTCTTTTAAATTCTTGTCCTTTGGTTTGGCTGGAGTGATTAAATTTCATAACAGCCCGTATGTCTTTGCACCCTTTAGATTTATCAGTACTGAAGCTTTTTTTTCATCTTCTATTCCATTTGCGGTGCAATATACCTCCACTCTTTCCACATATGTGGTCCAATCCTCTATCTCGTTATCAAAAGCATCAATATTGCCAGACTTAGTCATCCTAGAAAAAAAATGGCGCTTCTCTTTCTTTTCTGCAGAAAAGATATGGCGCTTCCCGCGCTTCCCCGCCGCTGCTGCCGATGACAACGCTGTTTCCCGCGGTTTCCGTTCTTTTTATTTATTTATTTACAGTTGGAGACTCGTTCCCGCCGGACTCTTTCTCTAGATCTGAACGGCGACCTGCTTGCAGCGCTGGCCGTCTCCCGAGTGCTCCCTCCCCGTCTGTTACTGCTTGCCTCTGCTTTCGCTGCTTGGCCTAGCTGCAGAGCCAGCCGCTGGAGCCCCAGCCCGACGCCCAGGAAGGATTATTGCAGTACCTGCCACCAGCTTGGCTAGCTGGTGAAACCACAGCTTTGTCTTTTTCTTGATTTTTCTTCAACTTTGGACGCCAGAGGAATCAATGTCCTTGAGGTGCTGCCGATTTGCAGGTAAGTCCGTTTCCAATTCGTCGCCACTGTTGTGTCCGTATGTTGATAGAGACACTGAAGACAGGAGTTGGTTTCACAGGTGTT
The DNA here is from genome assembly GCF_052327205.1 of Somniosus microcephalus. NCBI lineage: Eukaryota > Metazoa > Chordata > Chondrichthyes > Squaliformes > Somniosidae > Somniosus > Somniosus microcephalus. The sequence goes on along the minus strand of NC_140992.1, from coordinate 39,786,961 downwards.
TACTAAACAAAGTCTGGAGGGTAACTAACGGATACAACACAATATACAGGCTTATATAGCCCGAGTGGCCATTACCGGCATTACAGTACACCTGGGGCTCTTAAAGGCACATACACTACAGGAGGAATTGTAGTGTATGTACCTTTAAGAGAGAACTACTTTTACAGCTCCTGTATACTGTAGTACCGGCAGTGACCACACCTGTATATAAGCCTTGAGCATGCCTCTGTACCCCAGTCTTGAGACTACCCTCCTCCAGTAAACACCTGTTGATTGTTAAGTTACAGCATCCGTGTGGTTATTGAAAAACATCATACTCTCAGAATCACGGATCTAACAGTGTCCGTGTATAATAAGACACAGACTGCAGGAGAACGGTACAACAGGTGTTTACTCAACGTGGCTCACACTGGAACTGATCTGTACAGATTACTACTCAGTGCTATATACAGGTGTGGTCACTGCCGGTACTGCAGTATACATGAGCTGTAAAAGATAGTTCCCCCCTTAAAGGTATATACATTACACCGACCTCCCCTCAGGGGCCTCCGATCCCCCTGACCTCACCCCTTGAGGCCTCCGGCCCCCCATCGACTTCCTGGCCATCTTCCGGCTCCCGACCACCCCCCTAATCACTCCCTCCGTCCTCTCTGCGGCCTAGTGCCACAGGCCTACCCGCCCATAGCAGAACCTCAATTCATTATAGTAAGCAAGGGGATAAGTTAGGATATTATTTGCAAGGCAGTTCATAAAGAACGAGTTCTACCACTCAGGTTTTATTACACACCCAGGGCTAGCAATTACTCTACTTAGCAGTAAAACTACACGCTGTAAATTGAGCAATATTTAGACTATGTTTCCTGTAATCTGAAAGATCATACTCAGAATTGACATAACAAAGGCTAATACTACGAATCCAATTTATTTATAACTTGTGTACGCCCTATGACATTGTCTCACCATCTCACCATGACCAGAGAATATGGCCGAGAAATTGGACTTGCGCCCAAAACAACAGCAGGTCAGCAAAGTTAGAGTGAGCTGAAATAAGGTGGAAGGAGGCTTGTGTGGAGCATAAACACCAACTGTCGGGTTGAATGGTCTATTTCTGTGCTGTAAAATCCTATGTAAAAGCGATTGCTGGTCCCCAGCGGCCTGAGGCCCAATCAAAATTCGGCCTTGGGCCTCATTTGCATTAAACAGGCGAGCTGCGGACGCCAATTGAGCGTGGAAATACTGCTCTCCGGTCAGGGCCTGACCGATTCCAGCCATCTCCGACGCCAAGTTGATCCGAAGGCAGATCTGGGGAGGCAGTGAAGGTGAAGTGGAGGAATGCAAACTTGGCCGGCAGCGACCTGCAAGTATTTTTGTGGAGCCAGGAAGCACACTCTTGCTCCTCCTAGTTCCACAGAAATGTAGCTAGTGGAAAGTTTTCTGTCTGTTTTTTGAGCGGACTCCAGCGGTCCCTTTAAGGGTCACTGGTTAGGCTGCTCAAGATCCTGGAACACATGCATGACACAAGCTCCGCCTATTTGTACACAGATTTCAATCAGAGTCTGACAACCGGTGTTAGGACCCCAGTTTTTATATGCAAGGCACTTAACACCTATTTCAGGCAGGCTCCCTGAACACCAAAAATAGTCAGCTTCCAATTTAGCAGCCAGCACACTTTCAGGGCAGATCGGGCGCAGGAGATCATGATCCAAACTTTGGCCCTCCTATCCTACATTTTATACCCCAAAACAGGTGAAACAATGTTTAATTTCTCCCCTATGTTTCTTTATAAATACAGAAGCATTTTACCATGCTATACATGTGAAATTCGGGTCGGGGGCTTCCCATGGGTGCAAGCCCCCGACCTGCATTTACTTTGCGCGCCGGCCGTTGAGCTGTGGGCCCCCGTGGAATTCTGATCCGGGGCCTGGTCCAGCTGCCAGCGCGCAGTGCTTGCGTGTCCCAGGGGCGCAGTTAGTTCGATGCGTCCCCTGGGATCACGTGGGCCATGGGGAGCCAATCGGAGCAGGGAATGCTCCATTCATAAGTCTGACAGGAAGACCTATCAAAACTTAGAAATACAACGGCCCCATAACATGACTAAATCTTCAAATACATTTTTTAAAAACATCACATTTTTTAAATAAACTATAAATTACATGAAATAACTATTTTAAACAATAATTTAAATTTTTGAAAAAATAAATTTATTTTCTAACGGGGCTAAAAATAAACTTATCTTGCTTTAAAGTATTTAAAAATAATAAACCTGTGGAAAAAATGCTTTAATTTTAATTAATTCACCACTTACCTTGTAAAAAGCACGCCTTACGCCTGCTTTTTACATGTCTAACTTCTGGAGACTTACGTTTTTTTTTACAGGTTTTCCCATGAGGGTAAGTTCGAAGCGCACGCGCTGCCTCTCCCCCGCACGCGTTTGACCTCTCAACCTCTTCGTTCAGGGGAACAGAAGTGCTGGTTTCCCGCGCATGCGCAGTGCATGCAGGAAACCGGCACTTCCATTGGGCTTACAGGTGAGTACCCCGTGCGTACTCACCCGTGGAGACCCGAATTTCTGGGCCATTGATGTTTAATTTCTCCCCTATGTTTCTTTATAAATACAGAAGCATTTTACCATGTAATACATGTTTTATTATATAATATTGAAGTCCCATGGCACTGCCCAGGTACAAAAACATTTAAATGTCTCCCTCTTTTACGTCCACCTAAGAGGGCAGACACGTAGGTCTAACGCCTCATCCAAAAGACAGCAGCTCTGACAGTGCAGCTTTCCCTCAGTATTGCACTGAAGTGTCAGCCTAGATTATGTGCTCAAGTCCCAGGAGTGGGACTTGAATCCACAACCTTCTAACCCAAGGCATAAAAGCTGCCGGATTGTGGTAAAAACCAGCTGATTCAATAATGTCCCACCGGCAGGACAGACCCACCAGGGGTGGCGGCACAGTGGTATACAGTCGGGAAGGAGTGGCCCTGGGTGTCCTCAACATTGACTCCGGACCCCATGAAGTCTCATGGCTTCAGGTCAAGCATGGGCAAGGAAACCTCCTGATTACCACTTACCGTCCTCCCTCAGCTGATGAATCAGTACTTCTCCATGTTGTACACCACTTGGAAGAAGCACTGAGAGCAGCAAGGGCACTCTGGGTCGGGGACTTCAATGTCCATCACCAAGAGTGGCTCGGTAGCACCACTACTGACCGAGCTGGCTGAGTCCTGAAGGACATAACTGCCAGTCTGGGCCTGCGACAGGTGGTGAGAGAACCAAAACAAGGGAAAAACCTACTTGACCTCATCCTCACCAATCTACCTGTCACAGATGCATCTGTCCATGAGAGTATTGGCAGCAGTGACCACCGCACAGTCATTGTGGAGACCAAGTCTCGTCTGTCTTCACAAAGGAGGACACAAATAACCTCCCAGAGATGCCGGGGAACATAGGGTCTGATGAAAGGGAGGAACTGAAAGAAATCAGTATTTGTAGGGAAATGGTGTTAGGAAAATTGATGGGACTGAAGGCCGATAAATCCCCAGGGCCTGATGGTCTACATCCCAGGGTACTTAAGGAAGTGGCCCTAGAGATAGTAGATGCATTGCTGGTCATCTTCCAGAACTCGATAGACTCTGGAACAGTATCCATGGATTGAAGGGTAGCTAATGTTACCCCACTATTCAAAAAAGGTGGTAGAGAAAAAGCAGGGAATTATAGACCGGTAAGCCTGACATCGGTAGTGGGGAAAATGCTAGAGTCTATTATAAAAGATGTAATAGCAGAGCACTTGGAAAGCAGTGACAGGATCGGACAAAGTCAACATGGATTTACAAAAGGTAAATCATGCTTGACTAATCTACTGGAATTTTTTGAGGATGTAACTGGTAAAATAGATAAGGGAGAACCCGTGGATGTGGTGTATTTGGACCTTCAGAAGGCTTTTGATAAGGTCCCACATAAGAGATTAGCGTGCAAAATTAAGGCACATGGGATTGGGGGCAAGGTATTGACTTGGATAGAGAACTGGTTGGCGGACAGAAAGCAAAGAGTTGGAATAAATGGGTCGTTTTCCGAGTGGCAGGCAGTGACTAGTGGGGTACTGCAAGGATTGGTCCTAGGACCCCAGCTGTTCACAATATATATTAATGATCTGGACGAGGGAATTGGATGTAATATCTCCAAATTTGCAGATGACACAAAGCTGGGTGGGAGGGTAAGCTGTGAGGAGGATGTCGTGAAACTCCAGTACGATTTGGACAGGTTGGGTGATTGGGCAGAAACATGGCAAATGCACTATAATGTGGATAAATGTGAGGTTATCCACTTTGGTGGCAAAAACAGGAAGGCAGATTATTATTTGAATGGCAATAGATTGGGAGAAGGGGAAGTGCAGAGAGACCTGGGTGTTATTGTGCACCAGTCGCTGAAGGTAAGCATGCAGGTGCAGCAGGCGGTTAAGAAGGCAAATGGTATGTTGGCCTTCGTAGCAAGAGGGTTCGAGTACAGGAACAAGGATGTCTTGCTACAGTTGTACAGGGCCTTGGTGAGGCCGCACCTTGAGTATTGTGTGCAGTTTTGGTCGCCTTTCCTGAGGAAGGACGTTCTTGCCATGGAGGGAGTGCAGCGAAGATTCACCAGGCTGATACCTGGGATGGCAGGAATGACGTATGAGGAGAGATTGTGTCGATTGGGCTTATACTCACTGGAGTTTAGAAGATTGAGAGGGGATCTCATCGAAACCTATAAAATTCTGTCAGGCCTGGACAGACTAGATGCAGGAAGGATGTTTCTGATGGCCGGGGAGTCCAGAACCAGGGGTCATAGTTTAAGGATAAGGGGTAAGCCATTTAGGACTGAAATAAGGAGGAATTTCTTCACCCAGAGAGTGGTGAACCTGTGGAATTCTCTACCACAGAGGGCGGTGGAGGCCAGTTCATTAAATATATTCAAGAAAGAGTTGGATATATTTCTTGAGGCTAAAGGGATCAAGGGATATGGGGAGAAGGCAGGGACAGGGTACTGAATTTGGATGATCAGCCATGATCTCATTGAATGGCGGAGCAGGCTCAAAGGGCCGAATGGCCTACTCCTGCTCCTATCTTCTATGTTTCTATGTTTCACACTGAGGATACCCTCCATCGTGTTGTGTGGCACCAACACCGTGCTAAATGGGATAGATTCAGAGCAGAGCTAGCAGCTCAAAACTGGGCATCCATGAGACGCTGTGGGACATCAGCAGCAGCAGATCTGTACTCCACCACAATCTGTAACCTCATGGCCCGGCATATCCCTCACTCTACCATTACCATCAAGCCAGGGGACCAACTCTGGTTCAATGAGGAGTGTAGAAGTGCATGCCAGGAGCAGCACCAGGCATACCTAAAAATGAGGTGCCAACCTGGGGAAGCTGCAACATGCATGCTAAAAAGCAGAAACAGCATGCTATAGACAGGGCTAAGCGATCCCACAATCAATGGATCAGATCAAAGCTCTGCAGTCCTGCCACATCCAGTCGTGAATTGTGGTGGACCATTAAACAAGTAACAGGAAGAGAAGGCTCCATGAATATCCCCATTCTTAATGATGGTAGAGCCCAGCACATGAGTGTAAAAAACAAGACTGAAGCATTTGCAACCATCTTCAGCCAGAACTACCGAGTGGGTGATCCATACCGGCCTACTCCTGAGGTCCCCACCATCACAGAAGCCAGTCTTCAGCCAATTCGATTCACTCCACGTGATATCAATAAACGGCTGAGCGCACTGGATACAGCAAAGGCTATGGGCCCCAACAACATCCCGGCTATCGTGCTGAAGACTTGTGCTCCAGAACTAGCCGCGCCTCTAGCCAAGCTGTTCCAGTACAGCTACAACACTGGCATCTATCTGACAATGTGGTAAACTGCCCAGGTATATCCTGTCCATAAAAAGCAGTACAAGTCCAACCCTTCCAATTACCGCCCCATCAGTCTACTCTCAATCATCAGCAGAGTGATGGAAGGTGTCATCAAAAGTGTTATCAAGAGGCACTTACTCACCAATAACCTGCTCACGGATGACCATTTGGTTTCCGCCAAGACCACTCAGCTCCCAACCTCATTACAGCCTTGGTCCAAACATGGACAAAGGAACTGAATTCCAGAGGTGAGGTGAGAGTGTCTGCCCTTGACATCATGGCAGCATTTGACCGAGTGTGGCATCAAGGAGCCCTAGTAAAACAGAAGTCAATGGGAATTGGGGGGGAAATGCTCCACTGGCTGGAGTCATACCAAGCACAAAGGAAGATGGTTGTGGTGGTTGAAGGTCAATCATCACAGCCCCAGGACATCGCTGCAGGAGTTCCTCAGGGCAGTGTCCTAGGCCCAACCATCTTCAGCTGCTTCATCAATGACCTTCCCTCCAACATAAGGTCAGAAATGGGGATGCTCGCTGATGACTGCAGTGTTCAGCGCCATTCACAACTCCTCAAATAATGAAGCAGTCCATGCCCGCATGCAACAAGATCTGGACGACGTTCAGGCTTGGACTGATAAGTGGCGGGTAACATTCGCGCCACAGAAGTGCCAGGCAATCACTATCTCCAACAAGCGAGAGTCTAACCACCTCCCCTTGACATTCAACGGTATTACCATCGCCGAATCCCCCACCATCAACATCCTGGGGGTCACCATTGACTAGAAACTTAACTGAACCAGCCACATAAATACTGTGGCAACAAAAGCATGTCAGAGGCTAGGTATTCTGCGGCGAGTGTCTCACCTCCTGACTCCCCAAAGCCTTTCCACCATCTACAAGGCACAAGTAAGGAGTGTGATGGAATACTCTCCACTTGCCTGGATGAGTGCAGTTCCAACAACACTCAAGAAGCTCAACACCATCCAGGAAAAAGCTGCCCACTTGATTGGCACCCCATCCGCCACCTTAAACATACCCTCCCTCCACCATTGGCCTACCGAGGCTGCAGTGTGTACCATCTGCAAGATGCACTGCAGCAACTCGCCAAGGCTTCTTCGGCAGCACCTCCCAAACCCGCAACCTCTTCCACCTAGAAGGACAAGGGCAGTAGGCGCATGGGAACACCAGCACCTCCAAGTTCCCCTCCAAGTCACACACCATCCTGACTTAGAAGTATATCACCAATCCTTCATCGTCGCTGGGTCAAAATCCTGGAACTCCCTCCCTAACTTCACCTCACGGACTGCAGCGGTTCAAGAAGGCGGCTTACCACCACCTTCTCAAGGGCAATAAATGCTGGCCTTGCCAGCTACGCCCACATCCCATAAACGAATTTTAAAAAAGGGAACCTGCCACCCGTACATGGTCTGGACTACATGTGACTCCAGTCCTACACTACATGGTATCTCTTAATTCCCTCAGGCCAACAATAGATGGGCAATAAATGTGGCCTTGCCAGTGTCACCCATATCCTGAGAACAAATATTTTTAAAAATCAATTTAGATATCATCCTATGTTAGGAAGTTCTGAACTTATCAAAACCCCATTTAATGAATAATCACCAACATAAATCACCATAACAACTGGTTTCGAACAGTTATGTTGCATGCTGCAGGACTGCTTAGATTGTATTGGAAATACACAATGACCAGTGTTAGATTACAGGAAATGCTCAGATCACAATGCAGTGTTCTGCGTCAAACGAGAAAAAAATACATGTTTGTGATTATGAAGCCTGGCAACAGATTACCTATCTATTCTAATACTTATTGGGGGTGAAATTCCCTTTTGCATGCAGACATTGTATTAATGGGACCAGTGTGCAAGCGGAAAGGGTAAATAAGGAAGTGGCAAAGGCTTTAAACTAGTAAGATGGATGGGGGCGGGATCTACAAGAAATTAGACAAGCCTAAATAAAAATGAAACAGAAAATGAGACCACAGGACAGACTAAATGACCAGGGAATAAATAGAGCTACAGACCAGGCGTGTAAAAAGATGGTTAAAAATAAAGTGAGCGGAACTGCTATTAAAAATAAATTAAACTATCTGTACAGCAATGCAGTGTCCGTAATATAACAGGGGAACTGGAGACAATAATACGTTGCGAGGAACCAGATAAAGTAGAATTACTGGGACATGGCTACAGAAAAATCAGGACTGAGAATTTGCAGAGTATAACATATTTAGAAAAGATAGAGAGGGAAAAAGGGGAGGTGGAGAAGCTGTACATAATGGCAGTAGAAAAATAACGCAGCCATCAGTAAGACAGAAATGGAATCCATGTGGATAGAGATCAGAGATAATAAAGGATCAATGACACTAATAGGGGTAGTCTACAGACCAGCTAATAGTGGAAGGGAGGTAGAGGAAGAAACATGCAAACAAATTAGGAAAATTAGTAAAAATAATAGAATAATCATCATGGGGGATTTCAACTACCCCGATATTAATTGGCCAGAAGAGGTAGGTAAAGGGGATAAGGGAATGAAATTCCTACAATGTGTACAGGATTCCTTTCTAACCCAGTATGTAAGAATCCCAACAAGAGAGGATTTACTACTGGATCTAGTAATGGGGAAATGAACCAAAGCAGATAAGAGAAGTAAAAGTAAGGGAACAGCTAGGCAATAGTGACCATAATAGAATACACTTTAAGGTAATAATTGAGAAGGACATAAGTATGATGAAAATCAGGATAATAGATTGGAGAAAAACTGATTTTGAGGGGCTGAGATCGAACTTGGGAAAATAAAATGGATAACAATATTGGCAAACGATGATGTAGAAAAATGGGAAACATTTAAAATGGTGTTCAACAGAGTCCTGGAAAAATATATTCCACTAAAAAACAAGAACAAACTAAACACTTATGAGACACCATGGATAAATAACAATACATGGGAACAATTGAGGGTAAGGAAAGAGGCGTATACTAAGTACATGGACAGCAGGAGAGAGCATAACAAGGGAGAATATGAAGAGATTAGGGCCTAGAAATTCAGTTGCCTTAGCGCCGCTTTTGAGGCGCTAGAGGGACTAGCGCCAGAGTTATGGCCAGTTTAAAAATTCCCTGGGGCCCTAAATCGGCGTTGCACCGGTAGCGCTGCGCCGGCACCGATGACGTCATCGGTGTGCGCAGCGTCCCGGTTGCCGTGGTAACCCGCCCGAACTCCGAAATTGAGTTGCGGCCACCTCGCCCGTGGCAGCCGCAAGCAACGTTCTGTCAGAGGTGCCTTACTCCAGTTTGCGCCGGCGCATTAAAGGCCCCGCGGCGGCCGGCCACTTTCCCACCGGCCGCCTGCCCGCAGCTCCCTCCCCGGACTTCTCCCCCCACCCCCCGGAACAGATGCAAGCCCGGCACTTGTCCGAGGTGCCGGGCTCATTTTTAAGCTGATTTGCGCGGGCCGCGGCCGGGTGCAGGCAGCTCCTCCTTAACGGGAGGAGGAGGCCTGCACGTCCCCAGCCTGCCGCACCACATCGGGTGCCGCAGCGCCGGAACAGCGCCGCAATGGGGCAGTTAGCGCCCATTGGGAGGCGCTGAAACCCTCCAGTAGCGTCGGCAGCCGTTTGGGCGCGGCGCTACTGAATTTTTGGCACGCGCAGGGGGACTTAGCGCCAGCACTAACTTCCGGCGCTAAAGCCCTGGCTGCGCCAAAACTCAATTTCTAGGCCTAGGAGAGAAGTTAAAAAAAATTAGGAAGGCAAAGAGGAACTATGAAAGTAAATTATCAAGGAACATAAAATAAAATAGTAAAATATTCTACAGGTACATAACTAAAAAAAGGAAAGACCGGATTGGGAATAGGGCCACTAATGGATGGACAGTATAAAATCAGAGGCAGTGATAACGAAATGGCAGAAATATTAAAAAATTACTTTGCTTCAGTATTTACCAGGGAGCACGATCAGGTGGACATGACATTGGAAGATGAGATTAGAAATTATATAACCGCATTTAAAATAAAAAGAGGATAAATACTAAATAAACTAATCAAACTCAAAGATGATAAAACCTCTGGTCCAGATGGATTACATCCATGCATTTTAGAAGAATCTAGGGATGAGATAGCAGAGGCACTATTAAACGTATTTAACAATTCATTAGAAAAAGGTGTAGTGCCAGAGGACTGGCAGATAGCTAACATTATACCTATATTTAAGAAGGGAGGTAGAACATATCTATGGAATTATAGACCAGTCAGCTTAACATCGGTGGTAGGAAAAATAATGGAAACCTCATTAAAGGAAAAAAAAGAAAACATCTAGAAACCAAAAACATAATAATGAATAGTCAGCGTTGATTTCAAAAGGGAAAGCCTTGCTTGACCAACCTCATTAAATTCTTTGAAGAGGTAACAGAGAGAGTAGACAAGGGTAATGCAGTAGGTGTAATTTTTCTAGATTTCCAAAAGGTCTTCGATAAGGTGCCGATACGAGACTCCCAAAACAAGCACTCTACTCGGATCTCCGGCACAGCAAGAGAGCCCCAGGTGGGCAGAGGAAATGCTTCAAGGACACCCTCAAAGACTCCTTGAAAAAGTGTAACATCCCCACCGACACCTGGGAATCCCTGGCCCAAGACCGCACAAAGTGGAGGAGAAGCATCCGGGAAGGCGCCGAACACCTCAAGTCTCTTCGCCGGGAGCAAGCGCAAGCAGCGCAAGTAGCGCACGTCAACCCAAGCACCCCACCCACCCGCCCCTTCAACCACCGTCTGCTCCACCTGTGACAGAGACTGTAGGTCCCGCATTGGACTCATCAGCCACCTGAGAACTCATTTTTAATGTGGAAGCAAGTCATCTTCAGTTCCGAGGGACTGCCTAAGAAGAAGAAGACAATAGACTAATGAATAAGGTCAGAGCATGCAGAGTCAGGGGACAAATAGCAGAATGGATAGCTAGCTGACTGCAAGACAGAAAGCAGAGAGTAGGGATAAAGGGTAGGTATTCAGATTGGCAGAAGGTGGGAAGTGGAGTCCTACAAGGATCAGTGCTGGGACCACTGTTGTTCACAATTTATATTAACGATTTAATAAAGGAGACTATGATGGTATGAGAGTAGAATTGACTAAAGTGGACTGGGAAAACAGATTAAAGTGTAAGACGGTACAAGAGCAGTGGTCTACATTCAAGGAGATATTTCACATCTTTCAAGATAAATATATTCCACTGAGGAAAAAGGGGAGCAAAAGAAAAGACAGCCATCCGTGGCTTAGTAAAGTAATAAAGGATAGTATTCGACTGAAAACAAGGGCATATAAATTAGTCAAATCTAGTGGGAGGGTAGAAGATTGGGAAGCATTTAAAAGCCAGCAAACAATAACTAAAAGATTAATTAAGAAAGGGAAGATAGATTATGAAAGTAAACTAGCAAAAAATATAAAAACAAATAGCAAGAGTTTCTACAGCTATATAAAAAGAAAAAGGGTGGCTAAAGTAAACGTTGGTCCCTTAGGGGATGGGATTGGAAAACTAGTGGTGGGGAACATGGAGATGGCAAAGGCGCTGAACAAATATTTTGTATCAGTCTTTACAGTAGAGGACACTAAAAATATCCCAACACTGGACAAACAGGGGGCTATAGGGGGGGAGGAGCTAAACATGATTAAAATCACTAAGGAGATGGTACTCAGTAAAATAATGGGACTTAAGGCGGATAAATCCCCTGGACCTGATGGTCTACATCCTAGGGTCTTGAGAGAAGTGGCGGTAGGGATTGTGGATGCATTGGTGATCATTTTCCAGAACTTCCTGGACTCAGGAAAGGTCCCGGCAGATTGGAAAACTGCTAATGTAACACCCTTATTTAAGAAGGGAAGTAGACAAAAAGCTGGAAACTATAGACCAGTTAGCCTAACATCTGTGGTTGGCAAAATGTTGGAGTCCATTATTAAGGAAACAGTAACAGAGCATTTGGATAAACATAATTTAATAGGACAGAGTCAGCATGGTTTTATGAAGGGGAAGTCATGTTTGACAAATTTGCTCGAATTCTTTGAGGATGTAACATATAGGGTGGATAAAGGGGAACCAGTGGATGTAGTGTATTTGGACTTCCAAAAGGCATTTGACAAGGTTCCACACAAAAGATTACTGATCAAGATAAAAAATCACGGGATTGGGGGTAATATACTGGCATGGGTGGAAGATTGGCTATCTAACAGAAAATAAAGAGTTGGGATAAATGGTTCATTCTCGGGCTGGCAATCAGTAACCAGTGGTGTTCCACAGGGGTCAGTGCTGGGACCCCAACTCTTTACAATCTATATTAACGATTTGGAGGAAGGGACCGAGTGCAACATATCCAAGTTTGCCGACGATTCAAAGATGGGAGGGAAAGCAGTGAGTGAGGAGGACATAAAAAACCTGCAAAAGGACATAGACAGGCTAAGTGAGTGGGCAGAGATTTGGCAGATGCAATCTAATGTTGGAAAGTGTGAGGTTATGCACTTTGGCAGAAAAAATCAAAGAGCAAGTTATTATCTAAATGGAGAGAAACTGCAAAGTGCTACAGTACAAAGGGATCTGGGGGTCCTGGTGCATGAAACACAAAAAGTTAGTATGCAGGTGCAGCAGGTGATCAGGAAGGCCAATGGAATCTTGGCATTTATTGCAAGGGGGATGGAGTATAAAAACAGGGAAGTCTTGCTGCAGTTATACAGGGTATTGGTGAGGCCACACCTGGAATACTGCGTGCAGTTTTGGTTTCCATATTTAAGAAAAGATATACTTGCTCTCGAGGCGGTTCAGAGAAGGTTCACTCGGTTGATTCCAGAGATGAGGGGGTTGATGTATGAGGAAAGGTTGAGTAGGTTGGGACTCTACTCATTGGAGTTCAGAAGAATGAGAGGCGAACTTATCGAAACATATAAGATTGTGAGGGGGCATGATCGGGTGGATGCGGTGAGGGTGTTTCCACTGATGGGTGAGATTAGAACTAGGGGGCATAATCTTAGAATAAGGGGCCGCCCTTTCAAAACTGAGATGAGGAGAAACTTCTTCACTCGGATGGTAGTAAATCTATGGAATTTGCTACCCCAGAGAGCTGTGGAAGCTGCAACATTAAATAAATTTAAAATGGAGATAGACATTTTCCTAGCAGATAAGGGAATTAGGGGTTATGGGGAGAGGGCAGGGAAGTGGACGTGAGTCTAGATTCAGATCAGCCATGATCCTAGTGAATGGCGGAGCAGGCCCGAGGGGCCGTATGGCCTACTCCTGCTCCTACTTCTTATGTTCTTATGTTAAACTTTGGAAACAAAAACACAATTTCTAAATTTGCGGACAACACCAAATTGGGAGGGATAATCAATACTGAGGAGGGCAGCAACAAATTACAAGAAGACATAAACTTGCGGAATGGGCATATAATTGGCAAATGAATTTCACACAGATAAGTGTGAGATATTACATTTTGGTAAGAAAATAAGAATATATATCGGGTAAAGGAGCAAAGCGATCTGGAGTACAAATGCACAAATCAGTAAGAGTAGCGATACAGGTTAATAAGGCCATTAAAAAAAGCAAACCAAGCACTAGGGTTTATTTCTAGAGGGATAAAATTGAAAAGTAGAGAAGTTATGCTAGTATTCTATCGAGCCTTGATTAGACCACATTTAAAGTACTGTGTACAGTTCTGGTCGCCATATTATAGAATGGGTATAGAGGCACTGGAGAAGGTGCAAAAAAGATCTACAAGGATGATACCAGAACTATGAGGTTATACCCATCAGGAAAGGATGAACAGGCTGGGTCTCTTTTCTCTAGAAAAGAGAAGACTGAGGGGTGAGCTAATAGAGATCTTTACAATTATGAAGGGGTTTGACAGAGTAGATACAGAAAGAATGTTTCCACTTGTGGGCGAGACCCAAACTAAGGGTCATAAATATAAGATAGTTACCAATAAATCCAATAGGGAATTCAAGAGAAACCTCTACCCAAAAGAAAGAAGAAAGAAAGACTTGCATTTATATAGCGCCATTTACAACCTCGGGAAGTCCCAAAGCGTTTTACAGCCAATAAAGTACTTTTGAAATGTAGTCAATGTGGTAATGTAGGAAACGCGGCTGCCAATTTACTCAGTTTTAGTGATGTTGATTGAGGGATAAATATTGGTCAGGACACCGGGGATAACTCCCCTGCCCTTCTTCAAAATAATGCCATGGGATCTTTTCCGTCCACCTGAGAGAGCAGACAGGGCCTCGGTTTAACGTCTCATCCGAAAGACAGCACCTCTGAGAGTGCAGCACTCCCCCAGTACTGCACTGAAGTGTCAGCCTAGATTTTTGTGCTCAAGTCTCTGGAGTGGGACTTGAACCCACAACCTACTGACTCAGAGGCAAGAGTGTTACCAACTGAGCCATGGCCGACACTAGAATGGTAAGAATATGGAACTCATTATCGCAAGGAGTAGTTGAGGCAAATAACATGGATGCATTTAAGTGGAACCTAGATAAACAGGTGAGGGAAAAAGGATAGAAGAATAGGCCAACAGGGTTAGATGAGGCTGCTCATGTGGAGCATAAACACCAGCATACACCAGTTGGGCTGAATGACCTGTTTCTGTGTTGTAGACTCTATTTTGCATTGAGAATAATGGTGAGGCTAACAGCACTCACCATTATAGAAACATAGAAGATAGGAGCAGGAGTAGGCCATTTGGCCCCTCGAGCCTGCTCCGCCATTCAATGCGATCATGGCTGATCATCCAAATTCAGTACCCTGTCCCTGCTTTCTCCCCATATCCCTTGATCCCTTTAGCCTTAAGAAATATATCTAACTCCTTCTTGAATGAATTGGCCTCAACTGTCTTCTGTGGTAGAGAATTCCACAGGTTCACCACCCTCTGGGTGAAGAAATTCCTCCTCATCTCAGTCCTAAATCGCTTACTCCTTATCCTTAGACTGTGACCCCTGGTTCTGGATGCCCCCGCCATCGGGAACAGCCTTCCTGCATCTAGTCTGTCTAGTCCTGTTAGAATTTTATAAGTTTCAATGAGATCCCCTCTCATTCTTCTAAACTCTAGCGAATATAAGCCTCATCGACCCAATCTCTCTTCATACATCATTCCTGCCATCCCAGGTATCAGTCTGGTGAATCTTAGCTGCACTCCCTCCATGGCTAGAACATCCTTCCTCAGATAAGGCGACCAAAACTGCACACAATACTTACCAAGGCCCTGTACAACTGCAGCAAGACATCCTTGCTCCTGTACTCGAATCCTCTCGCTATGAAGGCCAGCATACCATTTGCCTTCTTAACCGCATGCTGCATCTGCATGCTTACCTTCAGCGACTGGTGCACAAGGACACGCAGGTCTCGTTGCACTTCCCCTTTTCCCAATCTATTGCCGTTCAGATAATAATCTGCCTTCCTGTTTTTGCCACCAAAGTGGATAACCTCGCATTTATCCACATTATACTGCATCTGCCATGCATCTGCCCAATCACCCAACCTGTCCAAATCATACTGGAGTTTCTCGGCATCCTCCTCACAGCACACACGCCCACCCAGCTTTGTGTCGTCTGCAAACTTGGAGATAATGGCCTAGAAATTGAGTGCCCTTAGCGCCGATTTTGCGGTGCTAGAGGGCCTAGCGCTGCAATTGGCGCCGGCGCCGAAATTGCCTGGGGCCCTTCCGCCGCGGTAGACCGGTAGCGCTGCGCCGGCACCGATGACGTCATCGGTGTGCGCAGCGTCCCGGTTGCCATGCCGACGGGCCCCAGCGCCGAAATTCAGTTGCGGCCGCCTCGCCCGTGGCAGCCGCAACTAAGACTCTGGCAACAGAGTCTTACAAGTCTTTGCGCCGGCACATTAAAGGCCCCGCGGCGGCCGGCCGCTTTCCCGCCGGCCGCCTGGCCGCAGCTCCCTCCCCGGACTTCCCCCCGGAACAGAAGCAAGCCCGGCACTTGTCCGAGGTGCCGGGCTCATTTTTAAAAAGATTTTCGCGGGCCGCGGCCGGGTGCAGGCAGCTCCTCCTTAAGGAAGGAGGAGGCCTGCACTTCCCGAGCCTGCCGCACCGCATCGGGTGCCGCAGCGCCGGAATTGCGTCGCGAAACGGCAGTTAGCGCCGATTTACCGCCGCAAAGACCCTTCAGTAGCGCCGGCAGCCATTTGGGCGCGGCCCTGCTGAATTTTTGGCGCGCGCAGGGGGACTTAGCGCCGGCAATAACTTCCGGCGCTAAAGCCCTGGCTAAGCCAAAACTCAATTTCTAGGCCATTACATCTAGTTCCCTCGTCTAGATCATTAATATATATTGTGAATAACTGGGGTCCTAGCACCGATCCCTGCGGTACCCCACTTGTCACTGCCTTCCACTTGGAAAAAGATCCGTTTATTCCAACTCTTTGCTTCCTGTCTGCCAACCAGTTTTCTATCCAAGTCAGTACCTTACCCCCAATC
This sequence comes from Somniosus microcephalus, assembly GCF_052327205.1. NCBI lineage: Eukaryota > Metazoa > Chordata > Chondrichthyes > Squaliformes > Somniosidae > Somniosus > Somniosus microcephalus. The sequence continues at coordinate 39,770,599 of NC_140992.1, read as the reverse complement.
CCATGTGCTTTAACTTTGCACGCTAATCTCTTATGTGGGACCTTATCGAAAGCCTTCTGAAAGTCCAAATACACCACATCCACTGGTTCTCCCTTATCTACTATTATGAAGTAAATCAGACCGCAACTTCTGGAGTATGCACGTACGCAGTTAAACGCGGAAATCTGGAAGTTGCTGTCTGATTTGCCCTGTTCCTCCACAAGCTTCACTCCACTGGTACCTCGTCGATAGATTTGGTGTTGAAATCCATGTAAAGGCGTGAAGTTCTGACACTTACCAACTAGTTACCCACTAAAACAAGACAGAAAAAGTTAGGGCTGGTGCATTCAGGTGTAACTGAAATTTTAACAGCGTGATAAGTCAAAATTACTACCAAAAAATATCTCTGGCACTGAAAATTTAATTTTACAAGTGTGGAGTTTCATTTCTTCAGAATGTAATTAGTGTTGGAGATTTTAAAAAATTAAAATTAATTTTTTTTAAAACTTTTTCTTTCTGTCTCTTTTATCTCTCTTTCTCAGTCCCGTCTTTCTTTCTCTCTCTTTATTTCACTTTCTGTACATGATTTAAATCTAATTTATACTTCCTGGTTTAGACTCTGCGGGGAGAATTTTAACTTGCAGGAGCACATGGTTTTGGGAGCGATGGGGAGTTAAAAACGCGGAACTTGACATTGCATCGGGAAGCCAGCTTCAACCCGCCAACTTCTGCATTTAACCGCAGCGCGTTAGGCTGCATGCGAGCAATCCCCTCGGGAGAGGCGGGATGTCAATTTCAATATGTTACTCGCTCATTAGCAGCAATATTAAAATGGATTTGGAATTTAACTGTGGGTGCACAGGTTTCCTGGGCTTCCTGGAACTCGCCAGTGAAAGCATGGTGAGAACACAGTGGCAATGCAGGAGGCTGAAGACATGACAGGCAAATATTCCAATAATTACTGAAACCTCACAGCTGCTTTCTTGCCTGATTGTGTGAAAGGCTTTTGTTCACAATATTTGTGCTGAGAAGTTACTTTCACAACTTTGGAGGTTTGTACGTCTGATCTCCACTTTGCAGTTCTGGTCTATCACATCAGAGTGGGTGCTGCTTATACTGTTTTACTTTGGACCTCAGATGAGGATCAAGACAACCAGCAGCATCAACAGCACCAGCAGCAGGAGCATCAGCACCAGCAGGAGCAGCAGGAGCCTGCACCTCACAGACCTGCCGCTCCACAGGAGAGCGCGGATGAGCAGGGAGGTGCAGCTCGCAGGAGGCCATACCCACACCACAGGGTGTACAGGCAGAGGGTCAGCTTCCTGGACATGTCGGAACACCAGTGTCTCAGGAGGCTCAGGTTGTCACGTCAGGTGGTGGCAGAGATTTGCAACCTGCTGGAAGAAGACCTGCTGCCAAGTGGACCTGGTGACCACGCTTTACCAGTGGCTATCAAAGTCTGAAGATGCGCTTCAGGTGTGTCAACAGATCTGGTGGCACCCTTCAATACCCACCAGCCACCGGCCAGGGTCTCCAGAATGGTCATGGTGTGCCGCACTCTGCACAACATTGCGCAGCAGTGAGATCTGGACCTTCAGGAGGAACAAGGCACAGAGCCTCTTAAGACAATTCCAAGAAGGAGGAAGAGGAAGAGGAGGAGGAGAAACGTGAGGTGGCCAGTGCACCAGCAGCGGCGCACATTGCTGCCCAGGATTCCCTCATTATTGCAAGGTTCAATTAGGTTTCACCAGCACACATGCAAAGGGGCCTCCTGCTCTATGTGGGAAATCAGGGACGCTGCCAGTGTCCCTGGCGACCATGTGTGCGGGAAATTCATCCAGCTGCAGCTACTTGTAGACCGCATTGTGGCGCTCGAGCTGCGGGTGGATGAGTTTTGGAGCATGCGCGATGCTGAGAGGCTCGTGGATAGCACGTTTAGCGAGTTGTTCACGCCTCAGGGTAGGGCTGCACAGGGGGTGACCATCAGGCGGAGCAACAGAGGCAGGCAGGAAGTGCAGGGGCCCCCTGCGGACATCCCCCTTTCAAACAAGTATACCAAGTTGGATACTGTTGAGGGGGATGACTCACCAGGGGAAGGCAGCAGCAGCCAGCTTCCTGGCACCAGGGATGCTTCTGCTGCTCAGAAAGGGAGGAAAAAGAGTGGGAGAGCAATAGTGGTCGGGGATTCTATCGTAAGGGGAACAGATAGGCGTTTCTGTGGCCGCAAACGTGACTCCAGGATGGTTTGTTGCCTCCCTGGGGCCAGGGTCATGGATGTCACTGAGCGGCTACAGGGCATTCTTAAGGGGGAGGGTGAGCAGGCAGAGGTCGTGGTCCACATTGGGACCAACAACATAGGTAGGAAGGGGGATGAGGTCCTGCATCAAGAATTTAGGGAGCTAGGTAACAGATTAAAGAGCAGGACCTCAAAGGTTGTAATCTCTGGATTACTCCCAGTGCCACGTGCTAGTGAGTATAGGAATAGGAGGATAGAGCAGATGAATGCGTGGCTAATGAGTTGGTGTAGGGGGGAGGGTTTTACTTTCCTGGATCACTGGGCCTGCTTCTGGGGAAGGTGGGACTTGTACAAGTCGGACGGGTTGCACCTGAACCAGAGCGGGACAAATATCCTTGCGGGGAGGTTTGCTAGCACTGTTGGGGGGGGGTTTAAACTAACTTGGCAGGGGGATGGGATACAGAGGGGAGCTGAAAGAGGGGGTGATGTGCTGCCAATTATAGAGAAAAAAACAAGTCAGCTTGGTAGACAGGGCAAATATACAAGGGCAAGGCTGGATGGCATCTATTTTAATGCAAGGAGTCTTGCAAATAAGGTGGATGAACTGAAGGTGTTGATAAACACATGGGAGTATGATATTGTTGCTATCATGGAGACATGGTTGAGGGAGGGGCAAGACTGGCAGCTCAATATTCCGGGGTACAGAATCTTCAGGCAAGACAGAGGGGGGGGTATAAGAGGAGGGGGTGTAGCAATATTAATTAAGGAGTCAATTACTGCAGTAAGGAGGGATGACATATTAGCAGGTTCCTCTAATGAGGCCATATGGGTGGAGCTTAAAAACAAGAAGGGGGCAAGCACTTTGCTGGGAGTGTACTATAGGCCTCCAAACAGTCAGGGGGAGATAGAGGAACAGATATGTAGGCAAATCTCAGAGAAATGTGCAAATAATAGGGTAATAATAATGGGGGATTTCAACTTCCCCAATATTAACTGGGATAGTCAGAGTGTGAAAGGCACAGAGGGTGTAGAATTCGTAAAGTGCATCCAGGAGAGCTTTTTGAGCCAGCATGTAGAAGGTCCTACAAGAGAGGGGGCGGTACTGGACCTAATTCTATGGAATGTGGCCGGCCAAGTGGAAGAAGTGCTAGTAGGTGAGCACTTTGGTGACAGTGACCATAATATGGTGAGATTTAAGGTGGCCATGGAAAAGGACAGGGATGGGCCGGAAATAAAGGTTCTAAATTGGGGGAAGGCCGATTTTAATAGGATAAGGCAGGATCTGGCCAAAATGGACTGGGATCAGCTACTGGTAGGAAAATCCGCATCGGAGCAATGGGAGGCTTTCAGAAGGGAGATTGAGATCATACAATGGCAACATGTTCCCGTAAAGGTCAAGGGTGGTTCCAAAAACCACAGGGAACCATGGATGTCAGGGGATATACGAGAATGGATTAGAAAAAAAAGGAGGGCTTTTGGCAGATACAAAAGGCTAAAGACGGAGGAAGCCCTAGAGGAGTACAAAAAGTGCAGGGGGATACTTAAAAAAGAAATTAGGAGATCAAGGAGGGGCCATGAAATAACACTGGCGAGCAAAATAAAGGAAAATCCTAAGATGTTTTATAAGTATATTAAGGGTAAGAGGATAACTAGGGAAAAAATAGGGCCCATTAGGGACAAAAGTGGCAATCTGTGTGTGGAGCCGGAAGATGTAGGAGGGGTTCTAAATGAATTTTATGCATCTGTTTTCACTTTGGAGAGGGACGATGTAGACATAGAAATAGGGCGGGGGGACTGTGATATGCTCGAACACATTAACGTCGAGAGGGAGGAGGTATTGGCGGTTTTAGCAGGCCTAAAAATGGATAAATCCCCAGGCCCGGACGAAATGTATCCCAGGCTGCTGTGTGAGGCAAAGGAAGAGATTGCGGGGCTCTAACACACATATTCAGAACCTCTCTGGCCACAGGGGATGTGCCAGAGGACTGGAGAACCGCTAATGTAGTTCCATTATTCAAGAAGGGGAGTAGGGAAAAACCGGGGAACTACAGGCCAGTGAGCCTAACATCAGTGGTGGGAAAATTATTGGAAAAAATTCTGAGGGACAAAATCAGTCTCCACTTGGAGAGGCAAGGATTAATCAGGGATAGTCAACATGGCTTTGTCAAGGGAAGATCATGTCTGACTAATTTGATTGAATTTTTTGAGGGGGTGACTAGGTGTGTGGATGAGGGTAACGCAGTGGATGTGGTATACATGGATTTCAGTAAGGTCTTCGATAAAGTCCCGCACAGGAGACTGGTCAAGAAGGTAAGAGCCCATGGAATCCAGGGTGCCTTGGCACGTTGGATACAAAACTGGCTTAGTGGCAGAAGGCAGAGGGTGATGGTCGAAGGTTGTTTTTGTGACTGGAAGCCTGTGGCCAGTGGGGTACCACAGGGATCGGTGCTGGGTCCCTTGCTGTTTGTGGTCTATATTAATGACTTGGATATGAATGTAAAAGGTATGATCAGTAAGTTCGCGGATGATACAAAAATTGGTAGGGTGGTAAATAGCGAGGAGGGTAGTCTCAGTCTGCAGGACGATATCGATGGGTTGGTCAGATGGGCGGAACAGTGGCAAATGGAATTTAACCTGGAAAAGTGCGAGGTGATGCACTTTGGGGGGACTAACAAGGCAAGGGAATACACAATGAATGGTAAGACCTTAGGCAAGACGGAGGGTCAGAGGGATCTGGGTGTGCAAGTACACAGATCCCTGAAGGCGGCGGAACAGGTGGATAAGGTGGTAAAAAAGGCATATGGGATACTTGCCTTCATTAGCCGAGGCATAGAATATAAGAGCAAGGAGGTTATGATGGAGCTGTATAAAACACTGGTTAGGCCACAGCTGGAATACTGTGTGCAGTTCTGGTCGCCACACTACAGGAAGGATGTGATAGCTTTGGAGAGGGTACAGAGGAGATTCACCAGGATGCTACCAGGGCTGGAACGCTTCAGCTATGAAGAGAGACTGGGCAGATTGGGTTTGTTTTCCTTGGAGCAGAGGAGGCTGAGGGGGGACATGATTGAGGTGTACAAAATTATGAGGGGCATAGATAGGATGGATACTAAGGAGCTTTTTCCCTTAGTAGAAGGGTCAATAACTAGGGGGCACAGATTCAAGGTAAAGGGCGGGAGGTTTAGAGGGGATTTGAGAAAGAACTTTTTCACCCAGAGGGTGGTTGGAGTCTGGAACTCACTGCCCAGAAGGGTTATGGACGCTGGAACCCTCACAACATTCAAGACGCATTTGGATGAGCACTTGAAATGCCATAGCATACAAGGCTACGGACCAAATGCTGGAATATGGGATTAGATTAGACAGGGCGTGATGGCCGGCGCGGACACGATGGGCCGAAGGGCCTCTATCCGTGCTGTATAACTCTATGACTCTATGGCCTAGAAATTGGGTTTTGGCTTAGCCAGGGCTTTAGCGCCAGAAGTTAGTGCCGGCGCTAAGTCCCCCTGCGCGCGCCAAAAATTCAGTAGCGCCGCGCCCAAACGGCTGCCGGCGCTACTGAAGGGTCTTAGCGCCTGGAAAAGGGCGCTAACTGCCGTTTAGCGCCGCAATTCCGGCGCTGCGGCACCCGATGCGGTGCGGCAGGCTGGGGAAGTGCAGGCCTCCTCCTTCCGTTAAGGAGGAGCTGCCTGCACCCGGCCGTGGCCCGCGCAAATCTGTTTAAAAATGAGCCTGGCACCTCGGACAAGTGCCGGGCTTGCATCTGTTCCGGGGGTGGGGGAGGGAGAAGTCCGGGGAGGGAGCTGCGGGCAGGCGGCCGGCGGGAAAGCGGCCGGCCGCTGCGGGGCCTTTAATGCGCCGGCGCAAACACATGTTGGACTCTGTTGCCAGAGTCTTAGTTGCGGCTGCCATGGGCGAGGCGGCCGCAACTGAATTTCGGCGCTGGGGCCCGTCGGCATGGCAACCGGGACGCTGCGCACACCGATGACGTCATCGGTGCCGGCGCAGCGCTACCGGTGCAACGCCGCTTTAGGGCCCCAGGGAATTTTTCAACTGGCCATAACTCTGGCGCTAGTCCCTCTAGCGCCTCAAAAGCGGCGCTGAGGCTAGTGAATTTCTAGGCCTATGACTCTATGGCTGCTCTACCTGCACCTGTGCTGGGGCAGACTCGGCCATCGGGACATGAGGCAGCTCATGGAGTACTGACCGAAGGGGGGGAAATGGATGAGAATTGGAAGTACTTTGGCCGCGATTTCCCCTACCTCGGTGGGTCTGTGGTGGGCTCCAGCCTGCTCTGTAGAATGATTTTAAGTTTAGGAAGCGGGTCTGGTGTCGGGTCTGTTCAGCCCTGACAAGCCCGACATCTGGGAATGCCGTGTCGTGGCAGGTTTCTTCCCACCTAACCCGCCACCGAACGCGCCCGCTGACCCCCCCGAAAAATTCCCCCCTTTGAGCCAAGTCCCCGCTTCCATGTCCCCTTTCACCATCATCCCTCTCATGGTGCACCTGCACTTCCCTGCTAGCAATGAACTGGAGAGCACTTTTCTGCAGATCAGTGAGGCGATTAATGGCCAAGGTTGGGTTTCATCAATCCAACCCGGCCAATTACCGCCCCATCAGTCTACTCACAATCATCAGCAAAGTGATGGAAGGTGTCATCGACAGTGCTATCAAGCGGCACTTACTCACCAATAGCCTGCTCACTGATGCCCAGTTTGGGATCCACCAAGACCACTCAGCTCCCAACCTCATTACAGCCTTGGTCCAAACATGGACAAAGGAGCTGAATTCCAGAGGTGAGGTGAGAGTGACTGCCCTTGACATCAAGGCAGCATTTGACCGAGTCTAGCATCAAGGAGCCCTAGTAAAACTGAAGTCAATGGGAATCAGGGGGAAAACGCTCCACTGGCTGGAGTCATACCTAGCACAGAGGAAGATGGTTGTGGTGGTTGAAGGTCAATCATCACAGCCCCAGGACATTGCTGCAGGAGTTCCTCAGGGCAGTGTCCTAGGCCGAACTATCTTCAGCTGCTTCATCAATGACCTTCCCTCCAACATAAGGTCAGAAATGGGGATGTTCGCTAATGATTGCACAGTGTTCAGCGCCATTCGCAACTCCACAGATAATGAAGCAGTCCATGCCCACATGTAACAAGACCTGGACGGCATTCAGGCTTGGGCTGATAAGTGGCAGGTAACATTCGCGCCACAGAAGTGCCAGGCAATGACTATCTCCAACAAGCGAGAGTCTAACCACCTCCCCTTGACATTCAATGACATTACCATCGCTGAATCCCCCACTATCAACATCCTGGAGGTCACCATTAACCAGAAACTTAATTGGACCAGCCACATAAATACTGTGGCAACAAGAGCAGGTCAGAGGCTGGGTATTCTGCAGCGAGTGTCTCACCTCCTGACTCCCCAGAGCCTTTCCACCATCTACAAGGCACAAGTCAGGAGTGCGATGGAATACTCTCCACTTGCCTGGATGAGTGCAGCTCCAACAACACTCAAGAAGCTCGACGCCATCCAGGACAAAGCAGCCCGCTTGATTGGCACACCATCCACCACCTTAAACATTCACTCCCTCCACCACCGGTGCACCGTGGCTGCAGTGTGTACCATCTACAGGATACACTGCAGCAATTCACCAAGGCTTCTTCGGCAGCACCTCCCAAACCCGTGACCTCTTCCACCTAGGACAAAGGCAGCAGGTGCATGGGAACACCACCACCTCCAAGTTCCCCTCCAAGTCACACACCATCCTGACTTAGAAGTATATCGCCGCTTCTTCATCGTTGCTGGGTCAAAATCCTGGAACTCCCTCCCTAACAGCACTGTGGGAGTACCTTCACCACATGGCCTGCAGCCCCCGCCCTACCCAACCCCCTCCACTGAGGTACAGCATCTACGTCCAGCTGAGCAGAGCTGGGAGCATCCTGTGGTCTCCGACATGGACTCTCCACTGCTGTTCCTGTCTCCACCATCTGCTCTTGCTCGCTTGTGATGTGTGAGTCACCAGGTGAAATCCCAACTATCTAAGGATAAGGGGTGAGCCATTTATGACAGAGATGAGGAGGAATTTCTTCACCCAGAGAGTGGTGAACCTGTGGAATTCTCTACCACAGAAGACAGTGGAGGCCAATTCATTAAATATATTCAAGAAGGATAGTAGCCATGGTGTGGAGATGCCGGTGTTGGACTGGGGTGGACAAATGTAAGAAGTCACACAACACCAGGTTATAGTCCAACAGTTTTATTTGAAATCACAAGCTTTCGGAGCACTGCTCCTTCATCAGGTGAAGTGGAGAGATGCCTATAGACACAGATTATATAGTCAGAGAATAATGCCAGATGATTACAGGTAATCTTTCTAACTGCCATTTATCACACCTCGGCAGAGAGATAATCACAGCAATCAAAGATGTGAATGGTGTCCAAACAGGTCAGTCAGGAAAACATTACATCAAAGAACAATGAGGTGGGGTCACAAGGGGTAAAATGTTGCAGATGCTGGGGTCTGTATGAAAAACAAAAAACAGACAAAAACATTTTCTTTGCTGGAAATCACAGCAGGTCCAGTCGCATCTGTGTAGAGAGAACAAGCCAACGACGACTCGAGTCTGGATAACCCTACGTCAGGTGGGGTTACATGTAGCATGACATGACCCAAGATCCCGGTTGAGGCCGTCCTCATGAGTGCGGAACTTGGCTATCAGTTTCTGCTCTACGATTTTGCATTGTCGTGTGTCTCGAAGGCCGCCTTGGAGAATGCTTACCCGAAGATCGGAGGCGGAATGTCCTTGACTGCTGACTGATCAAGACCTTCGATCCAGACCTTCAAAGCATCCTACGCGCTCTCATCCCACGTACTCCCCGCGTGGGAGACTTCTACTGCCTCCCAAAGATACACAAAGCCAAAACACCCGGACATCCTATCGTATCAGGCAACGGAACCCTGTGTGAGAACCTCTCTGGATATGTCGAGGGCATCCTGAAACCCATCATACAGGGAACCCCCAGCTTCTGTCGCGACACTACAGACTTCTTACAGAAACTCAACACCCACGGACAAGTTAAACCAGGAACACTCCTCGCCACGATGGACGTCTCGGCACTCTACACCAGTATCCCCCACGATGACGGCATCGTTGCGACAGCCTCAGTACTCAACACCAACAACAGCCAATCTCCAGACGCCATCCTACAACTCATCCGCTTCATCCTTGACCACAATGTCTTCACCTTCGACAACCAGTTCTTTACCCAAACACACGGAACAGTCATGGGGACCAAATTCGCACCCCAATACGCCAACATCTTCATGCACAAGTTCGAGCAAGACTTCTTCGCTGCACAGGACCTCCAACCAACGCTATACACCAGATACATCGACAACATTTTCTTCCTATGGACCCACGGCAAAGAATCACTGAAAAGACTACACGATAACATCAACAAGTATCCGTCCCACCATCAAACTCACCATGGACTACTCCTCAGAATCAGTTTCATTCTTGGACACATGAATCTCCATCAAAGACGGACACCTCAGCACTTCACTCTACCGCAAGCCCACGGACAACTTCAGGATGCTTCACTTCTCCAGCTTCCACCCTAACCACGTTAAAGAAGCCATCCCCTATGGACAAGCCCTGCGAATACACAGGATCTGCTCAGACGAGGAGGAACGCGATGGACACCTACAGACGCTGAAAGATGCCCTCATAAGAACGGGATATGACGCTCGACTCGTCAATCGACAGTTCCAATGGGCCACAGCAAAAAATCGCATAGACCTCCTCAGAGGACAAACACGGGACACAACCAACAGAGTACCCTTCGTTGTCCAGTACTTCCCTGGAGCGGAGAAACTACGCCATGTTCTTCGCAGCCTTCAACATGTCATCAATGACGACGAACACCTCGCTAAGGCCATCCCCACGCCTCCACTACTCGCCTTCAAACAGCCGCCTAACCTCAAACAGACCATCGTTCGCAGCAAATTACCCAGCTTTCAGGAGAACAGCGACCACGACACCACACAACCCTGCCACGGCAACCTCTGCAAGACATGCCAGATCATCAACACAGATACCATCATCACATGTGAGGACACCACCCACCAGGTACATGGTACATACTCATGTGACTTGGCCAACGTTGTCTACCTCATACGTTGCAGGAAAGGATGCCCCGGAGCATGGTACATCGGCGAGACCATGCAGACACTGCGACAACAGATGAACGGACACCGCGCAACAATCGCCAGGCAGGAGTGTTCCCTCCCAGTCGGGGTACACTTCAGCAGTCAAGGACATTCAGCCTCCGATCTTCGGGTAAGCATTCTCCAAGGTGGCCTTCGAGACACACGACAACGCAAAATCGTAGAGCAGAAACAGATAGCCAAGTTCCGCACTCATGAGGACGGCCTCAATCGGGATCTTGGGTTAATGTCACGCTACATGTAACCCCACCTGACGTAGGGTCATCCAGACTCGAGTCGTCATTGGCTTGTTCTCTCTACACAGATGCGGCCGGACCTGCTGTGATTTCCAGCAAAGAAAATGTTTTTTGTCTGTTTTTTGTTTTTAATACAGACCCCAGCATCTGCAACATTTTACCTCTTGTGACCCCACCTCATTGTTCTTTGATGTAATGTTTTCCTGACTGACCTGTTTGGACACCATTCACACCTTTGATTGCTGTGATTATCTCTCTGCCGAGGTGTGATAAATGGCAGTTAGAAAGATTACCTGTAATCATCAGGCATTATTCTCTGACTATATAATCTGTGTCTATAGGCATCCCTCCACTTCACCTGATGAAGGAGCAGCGCTCCGAAAGCTTGTGATTTCAAATAAAACTGTTGGACTATAACCTGGTGTTGTGTGACTTCTTACATTCAAGAAGGAGTTAGATATATTTCTTAAGGCTAAAGGGATCAAGGGGTATGGGGAGAAGGCAGGGACAGGGTACTGAGTTTGGATGATCAGCCATGATCTCATTGAATGGCGGAGCAGGCTCGAGGGGCCGAATGGCCTACTCCTGCTCCTATCTTCTATGTTTCTATGTGCCTTACTGGTCCCACCAAAGTGTGTGTCTGCATGAGTCCTGTGACTGTGTACCCTCAGAGTGAGTGGCCTCCTCTGAGGAGTCACTGACGCTCTCCTGCACCACCTCCTGTGGGAGATTAAAGACATGAATTAGACCTGTCAAGGTAAGAATGTTTTAAGTGATCATTATGCACATGATTATATTTCACTCGCTGTTGAAATCAAGTCAACATGAGTGATTGCTTTATGCCTTGTGGCTGTCTGATATTTAATTCTGTCACCAGGTAAGTTGAGAGGCCCCCATCTCTGACGGCCAAGCATGCTGAGACTCCACTGATGTGCAGTGCCTCCTCCTCTGTCAGTTGCGATATAGCTGGAGGGCCAGCTATGGTTCTCTGCCTCTCCCTCGTGTTCTGTGCTCTTTTCTCCTGCAAGGAGGTAAAGAAGAGGCCTGTGAGTGGGAGTAATGGCATGTGTTGAACGGATGGATGGATAGCATTTTTTGAGGGTGACTATGAGATTTTGCATATAGATGAGGGTGAGTGTCAGTGATGGATGGACAGATGGGGATGTAAGGAAGTGCATAGACAGGGAGGGATGGGTGCACCGGCAAGGTACGTGGGTGCGAGGAGTGCTGGTCTGGAGTAGGTTTGAGAAGGCAGAGTGAGGGGGTTGGCGTGATATACACATGAGGATGTGGTTGAATGTGCCTCTGTACTCAACATTCCTGTCCAGCTTAGGTCATTAAACTGCTTTTGGCATTGAACCCAGGAGCGTGGCGCCACACTCCAGCTGCTGACCTCATGGGCAACCTGCAGCCACGCCTTCCTGGTTTCACTGGCAGACTTCTTCGTCCCATCAGTAGGGAACAGTATGGTCCTGCAGGCCTGTCAACCCCCAGCAGCACATCAGGGGAGGCAAAGGCGCAGATTTTGAACATTAGGACTCCATTTTGACTATTCCTTGTGTTGTTCTCCCAGCTGCAGACTCCATCAAATATCATCTTTGCAGTGTCCCTTTAAATACTGCAGTTGAAATTGACTCATGCGAGTCATCATCACGCCCGCTCAACCTAATTGATCTGGAAACCTGGAAGTCAGATGCAAATACGGTGGCTGTGTTAAAAAGTCACTGACAGATGCGCTGCACTGGCTTCCGGGTCTCCCGCGCACTACCGGACCGCCCCCACCTGCCCGCTCACAGCGCGGCGGCAAGTTAAAATTCCCCCATGCGTGTCTTGGTGAAGATTCTTCAATCTGATTGGTTGAAAAGCTATGCTGTTGCTTGGCCTACTGTTGCCTCACAGCGCCAGGGACCCGGATTCGAATCCGGCCTCGGGTGACTGTCTGTGTGGAGTTTGCACATTCGCCCCGTGTTTGCGTGGGTTTCCTCCGGGTGCTCCGGTTTCCTCCCACAGTCCAAAGGTGTGCGGGTTAGGTTGATTGGCTATGATAAATTGACCCTTAGTGTTAGGGGGGGATTAAATACGTGGGGTTACGGGGATAGGGTGGGATATGTGTTGGTGTAGGGGTTACGGGGATCGGGTGGGATATGTGTCGGTGCAGGCTCGATGGGCCGAAATGGCCTCTATCTACACTGTGGGGTTTCTGTGATTCTGTGATTCTGTGAAATCCCCTGTAGAGGACGCTGTGTTGGGTCAGATGCCAGGGGGAAATTTTTTGGGGGGTCAGCGGGCGCGTTCGGTGGTGGGTCAGGTGGGAAAATTTATTTTTTTGACCGGGTCAGGAACCCGTTGTCATCCCGCCACCACACGGCTTTCCCAGATGTTGGGTCTGTCAGGGCTGAACAGATCCGACACACAGCGGCGGGGGAGGCAATTTAGGTCATTATGACCTTGTTAACAGCCCATTAAAAAGTATTTTCAGCTCATCGTACCATTTTGAGGTCGCCCACAGGGTCCACACTGCTCGGGGATTACGTCAGGTAAGCAGGGCGGGAGTTGTATGACCATGGAATCATCTCATTACTTGACAGCTGCAAATGTGCTATAAAAGCTTCCATCTCACAGCTGTTCATTTTCCAAGCTCAGAAACTGTTGCTTACTGCATTTGGAGGACAGATTGAGCTTTATGCAGGTTGCAAATGTTTGGAGTAAACTCTCTATCCAGTGTCACCTCATTGGAACAACCTCTCTCACCATTGACAGATCGCTTCTGTCATCTCAACTTCACCTGCCATCTATCACATCAGCATCAGTGCCCTTGAAACTATCTCACCTTGGTCCTCAGAATCGCACCATGATCAGCCCAAACACTAGCACACCAGGCACACCAGCCGTACCAACAACAACACCAACCTTCTCCGCAATCAACTGATGCTGCACAGGACACAGGGCATCAGCACCCGACCACATTGCTACCCAGGAGGGCAGGGATGGCCTCACCATGGCCAGATTTACTTCACTTGACGCTGTACACCCTGGCTGCCACATGATGCGCCAGGTTGGCACCACCCCACACCAACACCATAAAGCTTCCCTACAATGCCCAAGCCATTCCTTTCACACTCATCACCATTGCGGGGGGTACCATTATGTTTTACCATTTACTGCAACTCACTAAGCCACTTCCAAAGGTGCACACAGATCTGTCCAAGATCGCAAAATGTTGAAATTAAAGATTTCAATGTTTGACAGCACATTAACAGAAACTTCACATGAACACTGGCTAAAGCGCCCAAGTGCCTACCCTTGTGTGTTGTTAGTTGGTATGATTGGACTAGGATGAGGGTGAGTGTGAGGGGTGGCTAGTGAAATGGGGAAGTGATAATGCAGATAGAGAGGGATGGGTGGAGGTGCAAGGTAAGTTGGTGTGAGTAAGGATGTGCAGGAGTAGGGTAGGGAAGGCAGAGTAATGTGGATGTGATGAGTGGCACAGCAGGATGAGGTTGAGTGTGGCTTGGCAATAACATTTCATGATTTACTGAGATCATTGAAAGGTTTGCGCCACTGCAGCCTGGTCCTCCTGATACATCCCTGCTTGTGTCCTGTTGTGCAATGTGCAACCAGGCTGCGTTGATCTCCTGGGGCGGTCTCTTCCGCCCATGGGAAGGGAAGAGAACCTCCCTGCATGCTGTGACGCCCTCCATAAGCATATGGAGGGAGTCATGGGAGAGCCTGGGTGCAGCCGTCCACCATTGTGCAGTGCTTGTCAGTGCTTGCACCAGCTCAATGCTGTAGAACACTGACAGCACAACTGTCAAAATCAATTTGCGCATGGTCCCTTTAAGGAAACCGGCCGATGACGCATCATCAATCCCACTCCCTTCAATTGGCCGGCAAACGCGCTGGGCGGGCTTAACAAGCCCAATCAATGTAAAATCATTCTACAGAGCGGGCTGGAGCCAGCAGTGGGGTTGGGACTCGCCACCAACCTGCCGAGGTTGGGGAAATTGCGGCCCTGATGACAGCAAGTTGCCGTCCAAAAATCCCAGGATAAGTCTGTGGGGAGTTGTCACTGCAGTGAATGGTGAGTGCTGTTCCTTCACCGCTGACTGCACATCCAGGCCATTGTAAGTCTATGATTAAAGGATTTGATAGGGTGGGTAGAGAGAAACTATTTCCTCAGGTGGGGGGAGTCCAGAACAAGAGGGCATAACCTTAAAATTAGAGCTAAGCCAATCAGAGGTGATGTCAGGATACATGTCTTCACACAAAGGGTAATGGAAATCTGGAACTCTCTCCCCCAAAAAGGCTAGGTCACTTCAAAATAAAAAAAACTGAGATTGATAGATTTTTGTGCGACAAGAGTATCAAGTGTTACAGAACCAAGGCGAGTAGATGGATACAGATCCGCCATTGAATGGCGGAACAGGCTCGAGAAGCTGAATGGCTTTCTCCTGTTGCTATATTCCTATCTTCCACCCTATCACAGACCTCTCCCTTTTGATCATTTCCTGCCTTTGCCCACTTTCCCTGGCTCTGCACTTGCTTAAAAGCTGTTCATCTTTAGCACCTTCTGGCCATTGACCTGAAACGTTAACTCCGTTTCTCCCTCCACAGATGCTGCCTGACCTGCTGAGTATTTCCAGCATTTTCTGTTTTTATTTCAGATTTCCAGCACCCGCAGTATGTTGCATTAGTTGCAGTCTGTGAGGGTCTGTATCAACAAGAAACATCAACTTGCCTTTATATAATGCCTTTAATCTAGAAAATATATCGCAAGATGCTTCACAGATGCGTAAGGAAAAAATGGATCACGAGCAAAGAATTATTAGGGTATATTAGGAGGGGGTGATGGGTGGGTCTTAAAGGAAGAAATGGAGATGGAGAGATGAGGGGGGAAAAATTCGGTATCGATCATTTTGGGGTGCAAATGTCGCCTGGGTGTTAACTTTAGCGCCCGGCGCTAATTAGTGACGGCGACCGCAAAATTGAGTTTTAGCACCCCAAGAGGGAAGTGGAGCAATAAATCAAGCACTCCACTTCCTTATTAGAGCGCTAACGTCGGAGAGCGGGGCGGAGACTTCAGCAGCGCTGCACACTGGGCCGTGCAGCGCTGCCGCGTTCAAAAGCTCCTTCCCTCCCTTAAAGGGAAGGGCCATCGCTGCAGGCTCTGCAATTTAAAAAGTACCTACCGGGACCACCAAGGCAGCCGCGATCCCGCGCATTCAGCCCGGCACACAAGCAGAGTGCCGAGTTGATCAATCACGGGCAGGAACCTGCGAAAAAACCTGGAACTAGAAAGGTAAGTTTTTCTTTTACATACCTCGGCCACCTCGCCTTTCATCATAAGGTCAGAAGTGGGGATGTTCGCTGATGATTGCACACTGTTCAGCACCATTCGAGACTCGTCAGATACTGACGCAGTCCGTGTCCATATGCAGCAAGACCTGGACAACATTCAGACTTGGGCTGACAAGTGGCAAGTAACATTCGCACCACACAAGTGCCAGGCAATGACCATCTCCAACAAGCGAGACTCTAACCATCTCCCCTTGACATTCAATGGCATTACCATCGCTGAATCCCTCACTATCAACATCCTGGGGGTTACCATTGATCAGAAACTGAACTGGAACAGCCATATAAATACTGTGGCTACAAGAGCAGGCCAGAGGCTGGGAATTCTGCAGCGAGTGTCTCACCTCCTGACTCCCCAAAGCCTTTCCACCATCTACAAGGCACAAGTCAGGAGTGTGATGGAATACTCTCCACTTGCCTGGATGAGTGCAACTCCAACAACACTCAAGAAGCTTGACACCATTCAGGATAAAGCAGCCCGCTTGATTGGCACCCCATCCACCACCTTCAACATTCACTCCCTCTACCACCGGCGCACTGTGGCTGCAGTGTGTACCATCTACAAGATGCACTGCAGCAACTCGCCAAAGCTCCTTCAACAGCACCTTCCAAACCCGCGACCTCTACCACTTAGAAGGACAAGGGCAGCAGACGCATGGGAACATCACCACCTACAAGTTCCCCTCCAAGCCACACACCATCCTGACTTGGACCTGTATCGTCGTTCCGTCACTGTCGCTGGGCCAAAATCCTGGAACTCCCTTCCTAACAGCATTGTGGGTGTACCTACACCATATGGACTGCAGCAGTTCAAGAAGGCGGCTCACCACCATCTTCTCAAGGGCAATTAGGGATGGGCACTAAATACAGTCCTAGCCAGCCAGCGATGCCCACATCCCATCAATGAATAAAAAAAATGGTTTTTTAAAATCATCGCCCCCAAAGCAGCCGGCCGCCCGATGCACGTCTCCTGCAGCTGTCGGTGTTTTCGCCCGGCGCTGCTGCAGGGGGCGGAAGTCAATTGCGGGTCCGGGGCGATGCACATGGTGATGATGTCACGATCGCCGGGCGAAGGAGTTTGGGGCACACGCCGTAGCGCCGCCGCAAAGCTCCCGCTGAATATGGCGGGAGTCGATGTCAGCGCCGCGCCCGGTCGCAAAGCAATTTGCGCCCCATTTGCTCCACCCGGGGACACTAAAGGGAGGCGCAGAGGCACCCAATTTCACCCCCAAGATGTTTAGTGAGGAAATTCCACTGCACGGGGGCTTAGGCAGCTGAAGACACGGCTGTCAATGGTGCAGCAAAGGGAGAAGAGGAATAGACAAAATGCCAGTTAGAGGAACAAAGCGTTTGGGGTAGAGGGGTTCGAGGGCTGGAGAAGGCTACAGATATAGGGAGGATCAAGACAATGAAGGAATTTAAACACAAGAATGAGAATTTTAAATTTGAAGCGTTGGGGAACCAATGTAGGTCAGCAAGTGTATGGGTGATAGATGAGCAGGACTTGGTGCAGGATAGGATACAGATGGCAGAGCTAATTCCTAGTTAACAAAAAAAGACAGAGGCAAAAAAAACCAAAGGCAATAGGATTAAAAATGAACTCAGAATTGAAAAAGCAAAGTCGGGAAGCAGAGGATTACACCAATCTTGACCTTTCAGTTGGCATTTCAACTGCTCAAATTTCACTCTTGTTATTCTCTAATGCTCTAACCCTCTCAATTAGATTACTTCCTTGTAGTTCACTCCATTCTCTCTAATATCCCCCCATGCTCACACACTGGTACCAAAGGGAAACATGGTAATAACCAATAGGCAGGTACACACACTATGAGTAAAAGAAAGAACTTGAATTTATATAGCATCTTTCATGACCTCAGGACATAGCTAAGTGCTTCACAGCCAATGAAGTACATTTGAAGAGTAATTACTCTTGTAATATAGGGAAACGCAATAGCCATTTTGCACACAGCTAGGTTCCACGAACCGCAATGGGATAATTGACCAGACAATCTGTTTTATTAGCAGAATTCCCTAAGGGATAAATGTAGGCCTGGATACTAGGAGAATTTTTCTGCTCTGCTTCGAGCCGTGCCATCCACCTTTTATATCTACCTGAGAGAGTAAACAGGGCTTCGGTTTAACATCTGCCCCAAAAGAAGGCACCTCTGACAGTGCAGCACTTCCGACAGTGCAGCACTTCCTCAGTATTACACTGAAGTTTCAGTCTAGATTATGTGTTCAACAACAACAACTTGTATTTATATAGTGCCATTAATGTAGTAAAACATCCCAAGGCACTGCACAGGAGCATTGTAAGACAAAACATTTCAAGGCTCGGAATGTATGTCCTTCTAACTTGGAACTGTGGGATACTAAATGATGAAGGGCTGTGACTACTTGTGAGAACAAGAGATTTTCACAGAATTGAGAGAAGCCATCAAGGCCACCAACCCAAAGATAGCTCAGTAAAGAATATATTTGTGACTCCCTAACTGACAACCTAACATCTGTTCTTGCGAGTGAGGGACTGAGCAGTTAGGGGAATGAATTACCACCTGACATAACTGGGATTTGCATACCAGCAACCTGAGGTTACATATGACTGTTTGAGATGGCATACACCAAAAAGAGGTGAACTCTTCTGACACATGTGTCACTCAGACTGGTCAATAGAATGGAGGAGTTTTTTTTGAAAATCAATGGCTTTTGTTGATTTTCTTTGCTTTTTCCCTTTTCTGGTTTGTTTTAGTAATCTTTACCAAGTGTTTGTAGAAGTGTGGTTCTAAAAAGGCAAAAGTATATCTATGACAAAGGGGGAGAGATTTTAGAAGTCAGATTGTACAGCTATACCAGCTAGTGACAGGCAGACATGAGTGTCACTCTTATGTTATACTATTTTTCCTTTCGCACGCGGGTGGTAAAGACAAAAATCTACCTCAATGTATTTGAGACAAGCTCCCAGTATGGGATACTTCTGTCTCTGTAATGGAACCTGCTGGGGGAGGGGAACATAAAGTGGCCGTGGTGGGCCTCGGGCGGCTGTTGTAGTATAGCTTCACCACTGACTTGCAGGGCTGGCCCCAAAGTGAAATTTTAAAAGGAATTCCCCCTCCCCAAACACATTAAAGAATGCAAGTAATCAACCTGCAGTGGAGGTGGGCTGCAAGTGAATTGAACCATTTGGGATAACTCATTAATAGCTTGCTTTGTGAACGCTAATGGACAGAACATCATGGGCTGCAGGACCCCAATCTTCCCAGCTACACTTCCTATAAATGCCACTCCTCGCTGGAAGCCACCTGATTGCAGAATCAGCCCTATTAAACTTTCAAATACAGATTAATGTAACAATGGAAAGAATCAATGTGAACAGTTCTGTATTAAAGTAACCAATTTGAAGACTGCAGTTGGCAAATGAAACTTCTACATTAAATGTCTGGTATTTTCACTTATGTGATGTAGATCAAAGTGCACTGGAATAAATTATTAAATGGTGCCACATAAGCTAAGCATGCTCCGCTTTTTGTTCATTTTGGTCCTGGAGGTTCAATCTCCAGATTTTCTTTTAAGGGGGTTGCAGGTCATTCAACTACTAGCTCCATCTCTGTGCTTGGAGGTGCCATATTCCACCCCTTCCATATTTTTCTAATTCTATTAAAATGCTTGCCTATCTTTCAGCCTTCAGCTGTGAAGAAGGGCACTGTCCAAGAAGTTAACTTCACTTTTCTCTTCAAGGTTGCCATGTATTTTGTAATATAAATCTCCCTCCCAAGGGTTTGGAATCCTAGAAATACTTATCTCCTTTGTTCTTTTTCTATGAAGCCTTAACAACAAATTATAGTTGCTTTGAGTACTCTAGATGGAATGCAGCTAATTGCAAAATAATTAGTGCCTATTTAGTATTTAGAACGTGCATGCCCAAGTTTCTAAGCATCTAGAATAAAGCATTATGTTTCCTATTGAAATGTACTCAATTGAATACACCTATTACCTACGTCAGTTCAACCAGTGTAGAAAACAGTTCCCACCCTCATTTGCATGAATTGTTCAAGTCATTTTAAGAAGGCGTATGCGCATGATTTAATTCAGTATACCAGAGGTCTGTGCAGAAGCAATATGTTGTGGATCTGCTGTACTCTCTTAATTGCTTTTGCTCATGGGCAACATTCTTCAGGTAAGAAACAAATACTTAAGCCTCTTCAGTGGGCATTACAGATCTCTTCTTTTTGCTAGCTTTTATATAATGTTTTGAAAAAGGTGAGAGAATGTAAAAAGATTGTAAGCATTCAATAAAAAAAGTTGTAAACAATAGAATTAGTATGAGTGTGTTCCAGGAGTATCAAATGAACCCTGTTTAGAGAAGGCACTAACAAATGTTTAGGCCCCTGAGATTTTTAAACCCACCACAACAGATCAGCAATTAGCATACTTCCAGCCACACCTCCAAAAATGGGGACTCCACATACTAAGGCGAGATGTGATCGGGTGCATGGATGAAGGTCTTTGCCTCGCTCAAAGAAATGGGTGAGGATACATGCCTCTCTAGTCTGGTGCCAATTCTTCCAAGCAGGTATCTGGTGAAACTATTAGGTATTTCCTATCAACACAATTTTAATGCCATTGTTAGCTCTTTTGCAGTAAATGCACCAGTGTCAGCATTAAATAACACAAATATGAAACTTTATGCATGTTTTGTACTACTTGAAAATTTTTAATAACTCAAGAGTTTTTTCTTTTATATTTGCACACCTTTCCAAATCCAGTGGAATGTGGAATTTCCTTGAAACAAATTGAACTGCTGTTACTCTTTCTAAAAAAGAATTACACCCACTGGTTGCCTGTATAGGACTTTATACAGAAATATATGAGTTTCCTGGGTCTGCTCATTTGCATTGCCAGCAGTGCATTCATTGGTGTAAAAGTGGGTATAAGCAGCTGATCTACCTGGAAACTTCTGTGAAGCCTTTTAAAAAGCAGTTTAGCCTCTACTCTTCAACAGGTGACTAGGGCACAGACAGATAAGAGAGGTGTGGCGCTTGACCCTTTCACTTCACTGTCTAAGAACGTCACTGCATGTCTTAGCAATGATTTTATTCTACTTGTACAATATTATGACGACGTAGACACCATCTGGACCCACAGGGCAGCAGGGTGTGACACCAAACCAAGGCACGTTTCGGGCGGGCAGCTGACGGGAGGCATGCAGACAAGCCTGGTGTTAAAAATCAGCTGGATCTCACGCCACTGAGGCCAGTGAGGTTTGCCCTGCCCATCCGATCCCCGCTCCCAGCTAAAATTGGGGCTAATCTGATAGAGTTGATTTTTTTTTTACTTCATTAGTGACTTTGATGTTACAGTGGATTCTTAAAACTATAGTTGCAGTAATGTTCATATTGGGTGTGTTGTTCTTGGTCTACATAACTAATCTGGAATCACCATCTCAAAGCAAGGTAGTTAAGTTTGCAGATGGCTCCAAACTAGGGGCCCATGAACTCGGAGAAGGTATCCAATATCCTACAAAGAGCATAATAAAAGTCTGCACTTGGGCCTAAGAGGCAAATTAAATTCAATATGGACAAGTTCACAGTCATTTACACCATGAGGGGAATAGAACTTACCTAAAAGAAAGTTGAAAGAAACCTGGAGATATTTGTTAACTCACCAGCATTAATTTTCAACTTGTTGCCTGGGCGTAAAACTGGTGTTGCAGATACTTGGTTAACTTGCTAAATCATTTGATTTTAAATCCCCAAATGCCATGCTAAAGCTGCATAATGCCTTGGTCAGACTACATGTGGAGTTCTGTATGCAGTTCTGATCACTGCAGCGTAAGGGAGCCATCCGGGCCCCAGAAACAGTGTACGGCAAAGTAGTGAGTCTTAATACTTGGTCAGAGAAGGAAGAACTCTGAGGAATAACTTGATAAAGGAGGGCTCTTTAGTCTTAAAAAGAAACAACTCAGAGTGAACCTTATAGCAATCATTAAGATACTTAAGGAGATATAGACAGTCAACCCAAAACAATATTTAGATACACCAGGCAACAGTACAAAAGGGTACAGGTTCACAGTTGTGAAATGTGGATTTAAGACACATATCAGGAAGTAATTTTCTTATGCAGGAGTGGGTTGTCTGGAAGAAGGGTTGAGGACAATGGATGGAATTGAGAAACTGATGAACGTTGTAATGAGGGGATAGTGAGTGTTATTTTGGAAAGGGTGTACCTACATTGTGGCTTGTCATTAATATTCAGTCCAAGGGCAGTGACATTTCAATATTTGCAGTACTACTAATTGGAGTTTACAATATTAGTGGGTGGCTAAGCTTCACTGTTACTACGGAACTGTTAGTACTCGTGTGGGAAATATAAAAGATATCTACATAAGCAGTAAATGTGAGGTAATTATTTACAATATTGTTCAATTTCCATCCTTATTAATCTAATGCTGGTGGTAAGGTAAATGTTTCAGTAGAATATTGAACAAAATCAAACAAATTAAACAACCCAAGCTTCATATTTTAATTGAGAAAATCATAAAAGGAAAATAGTGAGCTCAGAAATCCATTTACCTACAGTAAGTGGGTATTGAAATCCATGGGCTAAAATTGGCAACTAAATATATTGAACTGAAAAAAACTCAGAAGGAATACATAGGACTGCAAGTAACAAGGGTGAAACTGGCCCAATTATTAAGATCTGCAAAGCAAAAGCAAACATGTCATTTTGTGCTATTGAATTGCTGTTCTGTGAGGTTTAACATCATTTCCAGTCATCACCCAAAGGAACAGGCAGAAAAGACTTAGGGGGAAAAATTCAGTTGTTTGCGCCTCCCATTAGCGCCTTAAGAGGGCGCTAATGGGGCACAAAGCAACTAGCGCCCGGGCACGGCAATGTTTGCGCCGCGCACGAAATTAACTAGACATTTTGCGGTGGCGCTATGTCGTGACGTCAGTCGAGTGTGCAACGCTCCGATAGCGCCCCGGACCGGATATCGAGTGGTGTCCCCTGCCTTACTGCCTGCCGCTAGCAACGACAGGTTGAGGGGAGCGTTTTGCAGTCAGGAAGGGACTGGGGGAGCGCTAGTTAAAGGTGACAGCTTCCTGCCTTTTTTTGTTGGTGACATCTTTGCACCACGCATTCTGAGAGAGAGAGAGAGAAAGAGAGACTTCTGGAGAGATTCAACGCTGTGTGAAGGAGTTTTGGGTACTGAGAAGCACTTTGCAGGTTCATTTTGATTTGCCCTTCCTTGTATCGATTTAGAAGAGACTGTGGGGGCTGCACTCTGAGCTCTTTCCCTGGGCCTCTCCATTGTTCTTTCCAGCAGATTTGATGTACAGGTCTCTCCAGGCCGAGATTCAAGGCTGCAATGAGCAGGATGTGGATGGAGAGCAAGATCAGCCCTCCCCTTTAAGAACTGGCCGGCGCCAGTGTGTCTGTGTTCCATTGCTGACTGACATCACGAGCTTCATCAGCGCTCTGAGGTAGCGCCTCGCTCCTCGGCCTTTGCGCCTTAAGACAGGTGTGTAGTGCCTGATTTAGCGCT
Organism: Somniosus microcephalus; assembly: GCF_052327205.1. Lineage (NCBI taxonomy): Eukaryota > Metazoa > Chordata > Chondrichthyes > Squaliformes > Somniosidae > Somniosus > Somniosus microcephalus. Next base: position 39,747,020 of record NC_140992.1, on the reverse strand, counting down.
CCAATCACCTCCAGGGGCGATAAAAGCCAAGTTTGCAGTTGGAGGCGATACTTAGCGCCAGGCGCTAATCTTTGCGCCCGGACGATAATTGCGCCCCAAATGAGGCGATACTGAATTTCTCCCCCTTAATTCCATATGGAATATAAAAATACAGGGGAGCGAGAAAGAATTACAGACAATAATTTATTCTGGGTCTCAGGCCATGTTCAAACTGCTCTTCTTTCACACTTCATTTATACAATCCTCTAAACCTCTCAGTTAGATTACTTCCTTGTAGTCCCTACTCTCCAATTCAGTATTCTCTCTTCACAAAGGGGAAAAAATGCAAATAGGAGAGTGAAAAACAAATGAAGAGGGAAAACTAACAGCAATCTGGGAGGTTAAATTTAAAGCAAAGGTGTAATAAATGACAAGGGATAAATCATCAACAATTCCAATCTAATTATCTAAATATCACAGTACAGTAAAAAATCATAAACCTTCAGAATATTCTAGTGACAACAGCAATAACCACTTGTACTCTCCAATTGTGTATAATTTATTGATCCACCAAAATTATGTGTTTTCAAAAGAACATCTCATTATATAAAAACAGATTCAGGTGGTTAAAGCTTCATATTTTTAATATTATTGCTTATTTATGACCAACTGCAGGATTTAAAAAGCACCATTATTCTTCTTAACACAATCACAGTCAAAATATGTAAAATGATGTCAGTAATGTCATCTTTGTCATTTGTTGCAACTAGTAATAAAATGACTAAGAGCTTTGCATTGTTTAACTGTCCTTTCTCTTTTTGCATCAGAAGACACTACATCATTTATTGAAACAGCAGATTTGAGCAAACCACCAGGAGTGTTAATAAGTGTCTTCAATAATTCAACGGATGGAACACCATTTGCTGAGACAACAGGTATGAATAGTGTCAACGTGATTAGTGCACATTATAGCAAGACGAAAAAGCCCAAATGTCACATATAGAGTTGGCAATTATGTTCTCATCTTACTAGTGATACTTAAGAATATAACATTTACTTTTTCCATTGTTTGTAGTTGTCTGGATTTTTGCTCATTACAGCAAATAAGAGGAACATTGGCATCAGAAATTCACACAAATTCCATTGAATTAATAGACAGTTTTATTATTCCAACTCACATTTTCAATATTATCTTCAATGTAATGACAGCAAAAACAGCAACAAGAGAATTAGGAACATCACCAATAGCCTGCTCGCCAATGATCAGTTTGGGTTCCACCAGGACCACTCAGCTACAAACCTCATTACAGCCTTGGTCCAAACATAGACAAAAGAGCTGAATTTCAAAGGTGATGTAAGAGTGACTGCTCTTGACATCAAGGCAGCATTTGACTGAGTTTGGCACCAAGGAGCCCGAGTAACATTGAAGTCAATGGGGATCAGGGGGAAAACTCTCCACTGGCTGGAGTGTTACCTAGCACAAAGGAAGATGGGTGCGGTTGTTGGAGGCCAATCATCTCAGCCCCAGGACATCGCTGACTGAGTAACCCAGGGCAGTGTCCTAGGCCCAGTCATCTTCAGCTGCTTCATCAAGGGGATGCTAACGAGGCGCAAAGCAACTAGCGAAATTCAGCGGGAGGTTAACGGCGGCGGTAGCACCCTGTGGTGCTGCGCCTCCGGCGATGATGTCATCGCCGTGCGCAGCACCCCGCCCCGGCCGCAAACTTAGGTCGCGCCCCCTGACGTACTGCTGGACGCGATGTCCAACAGGTTCAGGGGGGCGTACTTGCGGCCGGGGCGGCGATATTTAAACGGCAGGAGCCGAGCGGCCATTTTTTTGCAGGCCGCCTGCCAGCACCTCCCCCCTACTCTCCTCCCGTGGGGTGCCAGCCGCGATCCGTCAGCCCGGCACACCTCTTGAGCGCCAGGCTATTTTGCCGGCATCCCACTCCCTGGTGGCCCAGCAGGGCCCTGGTTCGCGCTGCGCTAGGCGCCTCCCCTTTAATCAGGGGAGCGTGGCGCTGCGGCACGTAGCACCGTGACATTGAACTGCACTGACCCAAGAGGGAGGGGGAGCGTTTCCTCAAGCGCCCCGCCGCCTGTTTGTGGTGCCACCATTCAATTTCGGCTGCGGTGGTGCTAACTTTTTCGGAGCGCTAAAAGTAGCACCCCGGCGAAGTTAGCACCCCAAAGGGCGCACAACCAAATTTCTCCCCCAGATAATCATAGAATAGTTACAGCACAGAAGGAGGCCTTTCGGCCAGTCAAGCCCGTGCCGGCTCTCTGCAGGAGCATTTCATCTCGTCCCAATCCCCTGCCCTTTTCCTGTAGCCCTGCAAATTTTTTTCCTTCAGGTACTTATCCAATTCCCTTTTGAAAACCATGATTGAATCTGCCTCCACCACCCTCTCAGGCAGTGCATTCCAGATCCTAACCACTCGCTGCGTAAAAAGGTATTTCCTCATGTCGCCTTTGGTTCTTCTGCCAATCATCTTAAATCTGTGTTCTCTGGTTCTCGACCCTTCCGCCAATGGGAACAGTTTCTCCCTATCTACTCTGTCTAGATCCCTCATGATTTTGAACATCTCTATCAAATCACCTCTCAACCTTCTCTGCTCTAAGGAGAACAACCCCAGCTTCTACAGTCTATCCATGTAACTGAAGTCCCTCATCCCTGGAACCATTCTTGTAAATCTTTTCTGCTCCCTAAGGGCCTTCACATCCTTCCTACAGTGCAGTGCCCAGAATTGGACACAATACTCCAGTTGAGGTCGGACCAGTGTTTTATACAGGTTCATCATAATTTCCAGCATTTTCTGTTTCTCTGTTTCAGATTTCCAAACTCAGGCGTCTTCGGATGAGAATGAAGAATTCAATACAGGAACAGAATCATCAACAGAAGAAAACTTTCCTTCAACATTTCCATCACCAACAGGTATCAACAATTCCACTCTAATTATCACACTTCAAAATATGGCTGTAAATTTAGAAATCACGGACTTCCTTTGTTTAACTGGCATTTCTCTTTGCATCAGCAAACACTACAGCAACATCTGAAACATCAGAATCGAGCTCACCAACAGAGCCATTAACAAATGTCATCAATTCTTCAACCAATATAACACCATTAGCTGAGACAACAGTTATGAACAGGTCAAACTGATTACTGCATATTATAGCAATGATGAAAAAGCCCAAATGTGATACATGTTGGTACTTACGTTCTTATCTTATGACTGATACTTAAGAATAGAACATTTACTTTTTCCATTGCTTGTAGTTGTCGGGATTTTTGTTCATTACAGTAAATAAGAGGAACATTGGCATCAGAAATTCACACAAGTTCCATTGAATTAATAGACAGTTTTATTATTCTAACTCACATTTCAAATATTATCTTCAATGTAATGACATCAAAAACAGCAACAGGAGAATTAGGAACATCACCAATAGCCTGCTCACCGATGCTCAGTTTGGGTTCCACCAGGACCACTCAGCTACAAACCTCATTACAGCCTTGGTCCAAATATTGACAAAGGAGCTGAATTTCAAAGGTGATGTAAGAGTCACTGCTCTTGACATCAAGGCAGCATTTGACTGAGTATGGCACCAAGGAGCCCGAGTAACATTGAAGTCAATGGGGATCAGGGGGAAAACTCTCCACTGGCTGGAGTGTTACCTAGCACAAAGGAAGATGGGTGCGGTTGTTGGAGGCCAATCATCTCAGCCCCAGGACATCGCTGACTGAGTTCCTCAGGGCAGTGTCCGAAGCCCAGCCATCTTAAGCTGCTTCATCAAGGGGACGCTAACGAGGCGCAAAGCAACTAGCGAAATTCAGCGGGAGGTTAACGGCGGCAGTAGCACCCCACGGCGCTGCGCCTCCGGCGATGATGTCATCGCCGTGCGCAGTGCCCCGCCCCGGCCACAAACTTGGGTCACGCCCCCTGACGTACCGCTGGACGCGATGTCCAACAGGTTCAGGGGGGCGTACTTGCGGCCGGGGCGGCGATATTTAAACGGCAGGAGCCGAGCGGCCATTTTTTTGCAGGCCACCTGCCAGCACCTGCCCCCCTGCTCTCCTCCCGCGGGGTGCCAGCCGCGATCCGTCAGCCCGGCACACCTCTTGAGCGCGGGGCTATTTTGCTGGCATCCTGCTCCCTGGTGGCCCAACAGGGCCCTGGTTCGCGGTGCGCTAGGCCCCTCTGCTTTAATCAGGGGAGCGTGGCGCTGCAGCACATAGCACCATGATATTGAACTGGAGCCACCCAAGAGGGAGGGGGAGCATTTCCTCAAGCGTCCCGCCGCCTGTTTGGGGCGCCACCATTCAATTTTGGCCGCGGTGGTGCTAACTTTTTCGGGGCGCTAAAAGTAGCACCCCGGCGAAGTTAGCACCCCAAAGGGTGCATGACCCAATTTCTCTCCCATATAATCATAGAATAGTTACAGCACAGAAGGAGGCCTTTCGGCCAGTCAAGCCCGTGCCGGCTCTCTGCAGGAGCATTTCATCTCGTCCCAATCCCCTGCCCTTTTCCTGTAGCCCTGCAAATTTTTTTCCTTCAGGTACTTATCCAATTCCCTTTTGAAAACCACGATTGAATCTGCCTCCACCACCCTCTCAGGCAGTGCATTCCAGATCCTAACCACTCGCTGCGTAAAAAGGTATTTCCTCATGTCGCCTTTGGTTCTTCTGCCAATCATCTTAAATCTGTGTTCTCTGGTTCTCGACCCTTCCGCCAATGGGAACAGTTTCTCCCTATCTACTCTGTCTAGATCCCTCATGATTTTGAACATCTCTATCAAATCACCTCTCAACCTTCTCTGCTCTAAGGAGAACAACCCCAGCTTCTACAGTCTATCCATGTAACTGAAGTCCCTCATCCCTGGAACCATTCTTGTAAGTCTTTTCTGCTCCCTAAGGGCCTTCACATCCTTCCTAAAGTGCAGTGCCCAGAATTGGACACAATACTCCAGTTGAGGTCGGACCAGTGTTTTATACAGGTTCATCATAATTTCCAGCATTTTCTGTTTCTCTGTTTCAGATTTCCAAACGCAGACGTCTTCAGATGAGAATGAAGAATTCAATACAGGAACAGAATCATCAACAGAAGAAAACCTTCCTTCAACAATTCCATCATCAACAGGTATCAACAATTCCACTCTAATTATCACACTTCAAAATATGGCTGTAAATTTAGAAATCATGGACCTCCTTTGTTTAACTGGCATTTCTCTTTGCACCAGCAAACACTACAGCAGCTGCAGTTGTACAGGGCCTTGGTGAGGCCACATCTTGAGTATTGTGTGCAGTTTTGGTCGCCTTATCTGAGGAAGGATGTTCTTGCCATGGAAGGAGTGCAGCGAAGATTCACCAGGCTGATACCTGGGATGGCAGGAATGACGTATGAGGAGAGATTGGGTCGATTGGGCTTGTACTCGCTGGAGTTTAGAAGAATGAGAGGGGATCTCATCGAAACTTATAAAATTCTAATTGGGCTAGACAGACTAGATACTGGAAGGATGTTCCCGATGGACAGAGATGAGGAGGAATTTCTTCACCCAGAGAGTGGTGAACCTGTGGAATTCTCTACCAAAGAAGGCAGTAGAGGCCAGTTCATTAAGTATATTCAAGAAGGAGTTGGATATATTTCTTAAGGCTAAAGGGATCAAGGGATATGGAGAGAAAGCAGGAACAGGGTACTGAGTTTGGATGATCAGCCATGATCTCATTGAATGCCGGAGCAGGCTCGAGGGGCCGAATGGCCTACTCCTGCTCCTATCTTCTATGTTTCTATGTTTCTATGTCTGAAACATCAGAATCGAGCTCACCAACAGAACCATTAACAAATGTCATCAATGCTTCAACCAATATAACACCATTAGCTGAGACAACAGTTATGAACAGGTCAAACTGATTACTGCATATTATAGCAATGATGAAAAAGCCCAAATGTGATACATATAGAGTTGGCACTTACGTTCTTATCTTATGACTGATACTTAAGAATAGAATATTTACATTTTCCATTGTGTGTAGTTGTCTGGATTTTTGTTCATTACAGTAAATAAGAGGAACATTGGCATCAGAAATTCACACAAATTCCATTCAATTAATAGAATTTTATTATTCTAACCCACATTTCAAATATTATCTTCAATGTAATGACATCAAAAATAGCAACAGGAGAATTAGGAATATCACCAATAGCCTGCTCACCGATGCTCAGTTTGGGTTCCACCAGGACCACTCAGCCACAAACCTCATTACAGCCTTGGTCCAAACATGGACAAAGGAGCTAAATTTCAGAGGTGAGGTGAGAGTGACTGCCCTTGACATCAAGGCAGCATTTGACTGAGTATAGCACCAAGGAGCCCTAGTAAAATTGAAGTCAAAGGGTATCAGAAAGAAAACTCTCCACTGGCTGGAGTGTTACCTAACACAAACAAAGATGGTTGTCGTTGTTTGAGAACAATCAACACAGCCCCAGGACATCGCTGCAGGAGTTCCTCAGGGAACTGTCCTAGGCCCAACCATCTTCAGCTGCTTCATCAAGGGGGCGCTATTGAGGCGCAAATCAACCAGCGCCCGGCGTGCCGCTGCTAACGCGTCCCGCGAAATTCAGTGGCGGCGGTAGCATCTCATGGCGCTGCGTCTCCGGTGATGATGTCATCACCATGTGCATCGCTCCGCTCATGCCCCGGCCGCAAACTAGGGTCGTGCCCCTGACGTACTGCTGGACACGATGTCTGACAGGGTCTGGGGGGCATGCTTGTGGCCAGGGCGGCAATATTTAAAGGGCAGGAGCTGAGCGGCCATTTTGTGGAGGGCGAAAGAGAGTTAACGTTTCCAGTCGATGATCTTTCGTCAAGTCATCGAGCTGAAATGTTAACTCTAGCTGAGAATTTCTTGGTGGCCAACAGGCGCAATTGGTGGCCAGTCAGGTGGGAAAGTGTTTTTTTTTCCCAGCAGGTCAGGACCCCGCTGTGAACCCGCCACCATGCGCCATTCCCCAATGTCACTTCTGTCAGCGCTGAGCAGAGCCCGCCAACCCAATTCTGGTAATTATGACCTTGTTTAGAAATAATTATGAATATATTTGAGCTCACCTTTTGATTTTAAGTGCTCACCCACGGGGCCCTCGCTGCTCGGGGATCACATCTGTTAGGCTGAGGCAGGAGATAATTGGCCATTGAATCAGCTGATTGCTTAACAGCTTGAAATGTGCAGCAAAAGCTCCCATCTCAGAGCTGTTCACTTTCCATGATCAGAAGCTGTTGCTTACTACATTTGGAAGACAGAGTGAGCTTTATGCTGGTTGCAAGTGTTTGGAGCAAACACTTTCTCCCATATCACCTCATTGGAACAACCTCTCTCGCCATTTATAGCTTACTTCTGTCATCTCAAGTTCACCTGCCATCTATTCCATCAGCATGACTACCATTTATAGTCTCTCACCTTGATCCTCAGATCCCACCACGATCAGCACCAACACCAGCAGAACCAACAACAACATCAACCTTCTCTGCAATCACCTAATGCTGCACAGGACAAGGGGCATCAGCACCCGAGCACATTGCTGCCCGGGAGGCCAGGGATGGTCTCACCATGGCCATATTTACTTCACTTGAGGTTGTACACCCTGGCTGCCACATGATGCGCCAGGTTGGCACCACCCCACACCAACACCATAAAGCATCCCTACAATGCCCAAGCCATTCCTTTCACACTTATCGCCATTGCGGGGGATACCGTTATGTCTCACCATTCACTGCAACTCACTAAGCCACTTCCAAAGGTTCACACAAATCTGTCCAAGAACGCAAAGTGTTGAAAAATAAAGGTTTCAATGTTTGACAGCACATAAACAGAGGGCTAAAAATTCAGTTTGGGGCGCCAAGCTCGCCTGGGCGCCGGAATTACCGCTGTGCGCGGAGCCACTTGCGCCATCGGGATATTCAGTTTCTGCGCCCAAAATGGAAGCGGGCCGCTAAACGAGGCTTCCCGTGCCCCGCTTGGGGCGCTGAAACTGAATATCGGCGCGCAAACTGCCGCAGCGCCACCCGCTGAGGCACGGCACGCTGCGGTACTGCAGGCCTTCCTCCCACTGTTAAGGGGGAGGTGCCTGCAACAGCGCGATCCCCGCTCGCGAGTGCCGGCAAATGAGCCCGGCACCAAGGAGAAGTGCCGGGCTCTCGGGAAACAGCCGGCAATGCTGCGGGGGGGGGGGTGTAGGAGGCCGGGGACGGAGGTGCGGGCAGGCGGCCGCTGAAAAAGCGGCCGGCCGCACCTCCACCTTAACTAGCGCCACTACCGCCACAGGTTGGCCCCTGTGTACCGGTCGCTATTTGCGGCCGGCGTGGAAGAGGCGGGCGCGACCTAATATGGCGTTCGGGGCGGTAGCGGGGCGCTGCGCACACTGATGATGTCATCGGTGGTGGCGCAGCGCTACAGGCTAACGCCGCCATTAGCGCCCCGCTAAATATCGCGGTGGTTGTGGCCAGTGGCGCTAAAGCCTCTGAGTGGCCTCTTTGGGCGCAAACTGGTGGCGCAAGCAACTGAATTTCTAGGCCAGAATCTTTACATGAACATTGCATAAAACACCCAAGTGCCTACCTTTGTGTGTTGTTAGTTGGTATGATTGCACTAGGTTGAGGGTGAGTGAGAGGGGTGACTTTGAAATGGGGATGTGATAACATAGATAGAGAGTTATGTGTGGAGGCACAAGGTAAGTTGGTGTGAATAAGGATGAGCAGGAGAAGGGGAGGAGAGGCAGAGTGATGGGGATATGATGAAAGACACAGCAGGGTGAAGTTGAGTGTGGCTTTGTGCTAATGTTTCATGATCTACTGAGATCATTGAAATGTTTATGACATTGCACCCAAGTCCTCCTGACCAAATCCCTGCTTCTGCCCTCTGCAACGTGCAACCAGGCTGTGTTGCTCTCCTGGGGAGGTCGCTTCCGCCCATGGTAAGGGAAGAGGACCTCACTGCGTGCTGTGAGTCCCTCCATATGCATATGGAGGAAGTCATGGGAGAGCCTGGGTACAGCCCTCTGCTTTTGTGCAGTCATTGTCAGTGTTTGCAGCACCTCAATGCTGTAGAACACTGACAGCACAAATGTCAAAATAAAGTTGTCCATGGCCCCTTTAAGGAAACCAGCTGATGAGGCATCAGGAAATGATGTCACCAGACCCGCTTCCTTTAATTGGCCAGGAAACAAGCCCGGTCAAGGGAAAATCATTTCAGGCAGAGGGATGGAGCCAGCAGCGGGGTCGGGACCCGCCCCGCCACCGGCGTGCCCGCCACGGTCAACAAAATCTCGGCCTCTGTTTCTCTCTCCTCAGATTTTGCCTGACTTTGAGTATTTCCAGCATTTTCTGTTTTTATTTCAGGTTTCCAACCTCGAACGTCTTCAGATGATGACGTAGAAATCAATACAGGAACAGAATCATCAAAAGAAGAAATCCCTCCTTCAATAATTCCACCATCAACAGGTATCAACAATTCCACTCTAATTATCACACCTCAAAATATGGCTGTATGTTTAGAAATCATGGACCTCCTTTGTTTAAGTGGCATTTCTCTTTGCATCAGCAAACACTACAATATCGTCTGAAACATCAGAGTCGAGCACAGCAACAGAACCATTAACAAATGTCATCAATTCTTCAACCAATATAAAACTATTAGCTGAGACAACAGTTATAAACAGGTCAACATGATTAGTGCTTATAATAGTAATGATGAAAAAGCCCAAATGTGACATATAGAGTTGGCACTTACGTTCTTATCTTACGACTGATACTTAAGAATAGAACATTTACTTTTTCCATTGCTTGTAGTTGTCTGGATTGTTGTTCATTACAGTAAATAAGAGGAACATTGGCATTGGAAATTCACACAAATTCCATTGAATTCATGAACATTTTATTATTCTAACCCACATTTCAAATATTGTCTTCAATGTAATGACATCAAAAACAGCAACAGGAGAATTAGGAATATCACCAATAGCCTGCTCACCGATGCTCAGTTTGGGTTCCACCAGGACCACTCAGCCACAAACCTCATTACAGCCTTGGTCCAAACATTGACAAAGGAGCTGAATTTCAGAGGTGAGGTGAGAGTGACTGCCCTTGACATCAAGGCAGCATTTGACCGAGTGTGGCATCAAGGAGCCCTAGTAAAATTGAAGTCAGTGCGGATCAATGGGAAAACTCTCCACTGGCTGGAGTCATACCTAGCACAAAGAAAGATGGTTGTGGTTGTTGGAGAACAATCAACATAGCCCCAGGACATCGCTGCAGGATCCTGGAACTCCCTCCCTAACAGCACTGTGGGAGTACCTTCACCTTGTGGACTGCAGCGGTTCAAGGGGGCAGCTCACCACCACCTTCTCGAGGGCAACTAGGGATGGGCAATAAATGCTGGCCTTGCCAGCGACGCCCAGATCCCAGAAACGAATTTAAAAAAAGAAACAGAGTTAACGTTTCAGGTCAATGAACTTTCGTCAGGTCATCGACCTGAAATGTTAACTCTGTTTCTCCCTCCTCAGATGCTGCCTGAACTTCTGAGTATTTCCAGCATTTTCTGTTTTTATTTCAGATTTCCAACCTCGGCCATCTTCGGATGATGATGTAGAATTGAGTAAAGGAACAGAATCATCAGAAGAAGAAATCCCTCCTTCAACAACTACACCATCAACAGGTATCAACAATTCCACTCTAATTATCACACCTCAAAATATGGCTGTACGTTTAGAAATCATGGACCTCCTTTGTTTAAGTGGCATTTCTCTTTGCATCAGCAAACACTACAATATCGTCTGAAACATCAGAGTCGAGCACAGCAACAGAACCATTAACAAATGTCATCAATTCTTCAACCAATATAAAACTATTAGCTGAGACAACAGTTATAAACAGGTCAACATGATTAGTGCTTATAATAGTAATGATGAAAAAGCCCAAATGTGACAAATAGAGTTGGCACTTACGTTCTTATCTTACGACTGATACTTAAGAATAGAACATTTACTTTTTCCATTGCTTGTAGTTGTCTGGATTGTTGTTCATTACAGTAAATAAGAGGAACATTGGCATTGGAAATTCACACAAATTCCTTTGAATTCATGAACATTTTATTATTCTAACCCACATTTCAAATATTGTCTTCAATGTAATGACATCAAAAACAGCAATAGGAGAATTAGGAATATCACCAATAGCCTGCTCACCGATGCTCAGTTTGGGTTCCACCAGGACCACTCAGCCACAAACCTCATTACAGCCTTGGTCCAAACATTGACAAAGGAGCTGAATTTCAGAGGTGAGGTGAGAGTGACTGCCCTTGACATCAAGGCAACATTTGACCGAGCGTGGCATCAAGGAGCCCTCGTAAAATTGAAGTCAGTGCGGATCAATGGGAAAACTCTCCACTGGCTGGAGTCATACCTAGCACAAAGAAAGATGGTTGTGGTTGTTGGAGAACAATCAACATAGCCCCAGGACATCGCTGCAGGATCCTGGAACTCCCTCCCTAACAGCACTGTGGGAGTACCTTCACCTTGTGGACTGCAGCGGTTCAAGGGGGCGGCTCACCACCACCTTCTCGAGGGCAACTAGGGATGGGCAATAAATGCTGGCCTTGCCAGCGACGCCCAGATCCCAGAAACGAATTTTAAAAAAGAAACAGAGTTAACGTTTCAGGTCAATGAACTTTCGTCAGGTCATCGACCTGAAATGTTAACTCTGTTTCTCCCTCCTCAGATGCTGCCTGAACTTCTGAGTATTTCCAGCATTTTCTGTTTTTATTTCAGATTTCCAACCTCGGCCATCTTCGGATGATGATGTAGAATTGAGTAAAGGAACAGAATCATCAGAAGAAGAAATCCCTCCTTCAACAACTACACCATCAACAGGTATCAACAATTCCACTCTAATTATCACACCTCAAAATATGGCTGTACGTTTAGAAATCATGGACCTCCTTTGTTTAAGTGGCATTTCTCTTTGCATCAGCAAACACTACAATATCGTCTGAAACATCAGAGTCGAGCACAGCAACAGAACCATTAACAAATGTCATCAATTCTTCAACCAATATAAAACTATTAGCTGAGACAACAGTTATAAACAGGTCAACATGATTAGTGCTTATAATAGTAATGATGAAAAAGCCCAAATGTGACATATAGAGTTGGCACTTACGTTCTTATCTTACGACTGATACTTAAGAATAGAACATTTACTTTTTCCATTGCTTGTAGTTGTCTGGATTGTTGTTCATTACAGTAAATAAGAGGAACATTGGCATTGGAAATTCACACAAATTCCATTGAATTCATGAACATTTTATTATTCTAACCCAAATTTCAAATATTGTCTTCAATGTAATGACATCAAAAACAGCAACAGGAGAATTAGGAATATCACCAATAGCCTGCTCACCGATGCTCAGTTTGGGTTCCACCAGGACCACTCAGCCACAAACCTCATTACAGCCTTGGTCCAAACATTGACAAAGGAGCTGAATTTCAGAGGTGAGGTGAGAGTGACTGCCCTTGACATCAAGGCAGCATTTGACCGAGCGTGGCATCAAGGAGCCCTAGTAAAATTGAAGTCAGTGCGGATCAATGGGAAAACTCTCCACTGGCTGGAGTCATACCTAGCACAAAGAAAGATGGTTGTGGTTGTTGGAGAACAATCAACATAGCCCCAGGACATCGCTGCAGGATCCTGGAACTCCCTCCCTAACAGCACTGTGGGAGTACCTTCACCTTGTGGACTGCAGCGGTTCAAGGGGGCAGCTCACCACCACCTTCTCGAGGGCAACTAGGGATGGGCAATAAATGCTGGCCTTGCCAGCGACGCCCAGATCCCAGAAACGAATTTAAAAAAAGAAACAGAGTTAACGTTTCAGGTCAATGAACTTTCGTCAGGTCATCAACCTGAAATGTTAACTCTGTTTCTCCCTCCTCAGATGCTGCCTGAACTTCTGAGTATTTCCAGCATTTTCTGTTTTTATTTCAGATTTCCAACCTCGGCCATCTTCGGATGATGATGTAGAATTGAGTAAAGGAACAGAATCATCAGAAGAAGAAATCCCTCCTTCAACAACTACACCATCAACAGGTATCAACAATTCCACTCTAATTATCACACCTCAAAATATGGCTGTACGTTTAGAAATCATGGACCTCCTTTGTTTAAGTGGCATTTCTCTTTGCATCAGCAAACACTACAATATCGTCTGAAACATCAGAGTCGAGCACAGCAACAGAACCATTAACAAATGTCATCAATTCTTCAACCAATATAAAACTATTAGCTGAGACAACAGTTATAAACAGGTCAACATGATTAGTGCTTATAATAGTAATGATGAAAAAGCCCAAATGTGACAAATAGAGTTGGCACTTACGTTCTTATCTTACGACTGATACTTAAGAATAGAACATTTACTTTTTCCATTGCTTGTAGTTGTCTGGATTGTTGTTCATTACAGTAAATAAGAGGAACATTGGCATTGGAAATTCACACAAATTCCTTTGAATTCATGAACATTTTATTATTCTAACCCACATTTCAAATATTGTCTTCAATGTAATGACATCAAAAACAGCAATAGGAGAATTAGGAATATCACCAATAGCCTGCTCACCGATGCTCAGTTTGGGTTCCACCAGGACCACTCAGCCACAAACCTCATTACAGCCTTGGTCCAAACATTGACAAAGGAGCTGAATTTCAGAGGTGAGGTGAGAGTGACTGCCCTTGACATCAAGGCAACATTTGACCGAGCGTGGCATCAAGGAGCCCTCGTAAAATTGAAGTCAGTGCGGATCAATGGGAAAACTCTCCACTGGCTGGAGTCATACCTAGCACAAAGAAAGATGGTTGTGGTTGTTGGAGAACAATCAACATAGCCCCAGGACATCGCTGCAGGATCCTGGAACTCCCTCCCTAACAGCACTGTGGGAGTACCTTCACCTTGTGGACTGCAGCGGTTCAAGGGGGCGGCTCACCACCACCTTCTCGAGGGCAACTAGGGATGGGCAATAAATGCTGGCCTTGCCAGCGACGCCCAGATCCCAGAAACGAATTTTAAAAAAGAAACAGAGTTAACGTTTCAGGTCAATGAACTTTCGTCAGGTCATCGACCTGAAATGTTAACTCTGTTTCTCCCTCCTCAGATGCTGCCTGAACTTCTGAGTATTTCCAGCATTTTCTGTTTTTATTTCAGATTTCCAACCTCGGCCATCTTCGGATGATGATGTAGAATTGAGTAAAGGAACAGAATCATCAGAAGAAGAAATCCCTCCTTCAACAACTACACCATCAACAGGTATCAACAGTTCCACTCTAATTATCACACCTCAAAATATGGCTGTACGTTTAGAAATCATGGACCTCCTTTGTTTAAGTGGCATTTCTCTTTGCATCAGCAAACACTACAATATCGTCTGAAACATCAGAGTCGAGCACAGCAACAGAACCATTAACAAATGTCATCAATTCTTCAACCAATATAAAACTATTAGCTGAGACAACAGTTATAAACAGGTCAACATGATTAGTGCTTATAATAGTAATGATGAAAAAGCCCAAATGTGACATATGGAGTTGGCACTTACGTTCTTATCTTACGACTGATACTTAAGAATAGAACATTTACTTTTTCCATTGCTTGTAGTTGTCTGGATTGTTGTTCATTACAGTAAATAAGAGGAACATTGGCATTGGAAATTCACACAAATTCCATTGAATTCATGAACATTTTATTATTCTAACCCAAATTTCAAATATTGTCTTCAATGTAATGACATCAAAAACAGCAACAGGAGAATTAGGAATATCACCAATAGCCTGCTCACCGATGCTCAGTTTGGGTTCCACCAGGACCACTCAGCCACAAACCTCATTACAGCCTTGGTCCAAACATTGACAAAGGAGCTGAATTTCAGAGGTGAGGTGAGAGTGACTGCCCTTGACATCAAGGCAGCATTTGACCGAGTGTGGCATCAAGGAGCCCTAGTAAAATTGAAGTCAGTGCGGATCAATGGGAAAACTCTCCACTGGCTGGAGTCATACCTAGCACAAAGAAAGATGGTTGTGGTTGTTGGAGAACAATCAACATAGCCCCAGGACATCGCTGCAGGATCCTGGAACTCCCTCACTAACAGCACTGTGGGAGTACCTTCACCTTGTGGACTGCAGCGGTTCAAGGCGGCGGCTCACCACCACCTTCTCGATGGCAAATAGGGATGGGCAATAAATGCTGGCCTTGCCAGCGACGCCCAGATCCCAGAAACGAATATAAAAAAAGAAACAGAGTTAACGTTTCAGGTCAATGAACTTTCGTCAGGTCATCGACCTGAAATGTTAACTCTGTTTCTCCCTCCTCAGATGCTGCCTGAACTTCTGAGTATTTCCAGCATTTTCTGTTTTTATTTCAGATTTCCAACCTCGGCCATCTTCGGATGATGATGTAGAATTGAGTAAAGGAACAGAATCATCAGAAGAAGAAATCCCTCCTTCAACAACTACACCATCAACAGGTATCAACAGTTCCACTCTAATTATCACACCTCAAAATATGGCTGTACGTTTAGAAATCATGGACCTCCTTTGTTTAAGTGGCATTTCTCTTTGCATCAGCAAACACTACAATATCGTCTGAAACATCAGAGTCGAGCACAGCAACAGAACCATTAACAAATGTCATCAATTCTTCAACCAATATAAAACTATTAGCTGAGACAACAGTTATAAACAGGTCAACATGATTAGTGCTTATAATAGTAATGATGAAAAAGCCCAAATGTGACATATGGAGTTGGCACTTACGTTCTTATCTTACGACTGATACTTAAGAATAGAACATTTACTTTTTCCATTGCTTGTAGTTGTCTGGATTGTTGTTCATTACAGTAAATAAGAGGAACATTGGCATTGGAAATTCACACAAATTCCATTGAATTCATGAACATTTTATTATTCTAACCCAAATTTCAAATATTGTCTTCAATGTAATGACATCAAAAACAGCAACAGGAGAATTAGGAATATCACCAATAGCCTGCTCACCGATGCTCAGTTTGGGTTCCACCAGGACCACTCAGCCACAAACCTCATTACAGCCTTGGTCCAAACATTGACAAAGGAGCTGAATTTCAGAGGTGAGGTGAGAGTGACTGCCCTTGACATCAAGGCAGCATTTGACCGAGCGTGGCATCAAGGAGCCCTAGTAAAATTGAAGTCAGTGCGGATCAATGGGAAAACTCTCCACTGGCTGGAGTCATACCTAGCACAAAGAAAGATGGTTGTGGTTGTTGGAGAACAATCAACATAGCCCCAGGACATCGCTGCAGGATCCTGGAACTCCCTCCCTAACAGCACTGTGGGAGTACCTTCACCTTGTGGACTGCAGCGGTTCAAGGGGGCAGCTCACCACCACCTTCTCGAGGGCAACTAGGGATGGGCAATAAATGCTGGCCTTGCCAGCGACGCCCAGATCCCAGAAACGAATTTAAAAAAAGAAACAGAGTTAACGTTTCAGGTCAATGAACTTTCGTCAGGTCATCGACCTGAAATGTTAACTCTGTTTCTCCCTCCTCAGATGCTGCCTGAACTTCTGAGTATTTCCAGCATTTTCTGTTTTTATTTCAGATTTCCAACCTCGGCCATCTTCGGATGATGATGTAGAATTGAGTAAAGGAACAGAATCATCAGAAGAAGAAATCCCTCCTTCAACAACTACACCATCAACAGGTATCAACAATTCCACTCTAATTATCACACCTCAAAATATGGCTGTACGTTTAGAAATCATGGACCTCCTTTGTTTAAGTGGCATTTCTCTTTGCATCAGCAAACACTACAATATCGTCTGAAACATCAGAGTCGAGCACAGCAACAGAACCATTAACAAATGTCATCAATTCTTCAACCAATATAAAACTATTAGCTGAGACAACAGTTATAAACAGGTCAACATGATTAGTGCTTATAATAGTAATGATGAAAAAGCCCAAATGTGACAAATAGAGTTGGCACTTACGTTCTTATCTTACGACTGATACTTAAGAATAGAACATTTACTTTTTCCATTGCTTGTAGTTGTCTGGATTGTTGTTCATTACAGTAAATAAGAGGAACATTGGCATTGGAAATTCACACAAATTCCATTGAATTCATGAACATTTTATTATTCTAACCCACATTTCAAATATTGTCTTCAATGTAATGACATCAAAAACAGCAACAGGAGAATTAGGAATATCACCAATAGCCTGCTCACCGATGCTCAGTTTGGGTTCCACCAGGACCACTCAGCCACAAACCTCATTACAGCCTTGGTCCAAACATTGACAAAGGAGCTGAATTTCAGAGGTGAGGTGAGAGTGACTGCCCTTGACATCAAGGCAGCATTTGACCGAGCGTGGCATCAAGGAGCCCTAGTAAAATTGAAGTCAGTGCGGATCAATGGGAAAACTCTCCACTGGCTGGAGTCATACCTAGCACAAAGAAAGATGGTTGTGGTTGTTGGAGAACAATCAACATAGCCCCAGGACATCGCTGCAGGATCCTGGAACTCCCTCCCTAACAGCACTGTGGGAGTACCTTCACCTTGTGGACTGCAGCGGTTCAAGGCGGCGGCTCACCACCACCTTCTCGAGGGCAACTAGGGATGGGCAATAAATGCTGGCCTTGCCAGCGACGCCCAGATCCCAGAAACGAATTTTAAAAAAGAAACAGAGTTAACGTTTCAGGTCAATGAACTTTCGTCAGGTCATCGACCTGAAATGTTAACTCTGTTTCTCCCTCCTCAGATGCTGCCTGAACTTCTGAGTATTTCCAGCATTTTCTGTTTTTATTTCAGATTTCCAACCTCGGCCATCTTCGGATGATGATGTAGAATTGAGTAAAGGAACAGAATCATCAGAAGAAGAAATCCCTCCTTCAACAACTACACCATCAACAGGTATCAACAATTCCACTCTAATTATCACACCTCAAAATATGGCTGTACGTTTAGAAATCATGGACCTCCTTTGTTTAAGTGGCATTTCTCTTTGCATCAGCAAACACTACAATATCGTCTGAAACATCAGAGTCGAGCACAGCAACAGAACCATTAACAAATGTCATCAATTCTTCAACCAATATAAAACTATTAGCTGAGACAACAGTTATAAACAGGTCAACATGATTAGTGCTTATAATAGTAATGATGAAAAAGCCCAAATGTGACATATAGAGTTGGCACTTACGTTCTTATCTTACGACTGATACTTAAGAATAGAACATTTACTTTTTCCATTGCTTGTAGTTGTCTGGATTGTTGTTCATTACAGTAAATAAGAGGAACATTGGCATTGGAAATTCACACAAATTCCATTGAATTCATGAACATTTTATTATTCTAACCCAAATTTCAAATATTGTCTTCAATGTAATGACATCAAAAACAGCAACAGGAGAATTAGGAATATCACCAATAGCCTGCTCACCGATGCTCAGTTTGGGTTCCACCAGGACCACTCAGCCACAAACCTCATTACAGCCTTGGTCCAAACATTGACAAAGGAGCTGAATTTCAGAGGTGAGGTGAGAGTGACTGCCCTTGACATCAAGGCAGCATTTGACCGAGCGTGGCATCAAGGAGCCCTAGTAAAATTGAAGTCAGTGCGGATCAATGGGAAAACTCTCCACTGGCTGGAGTCATACCTAGCACAAAGAAAGATGGTTGTGGTTGTTGGAGAACAATCAACATAGCCCCAGGACATCGCTGCAGGATCCTGGAACTCCCTCCCTAACAGCACTGTGGGAGTAACTTCACCTTGTGGACTGCAGCGGTTCCAGGGGGCAGCTCACCACCACCTTCTCGAGGGCAACTAGGGATGGGCAATAAATGCTGGCCTTGCCAGCGACGCCCAGATCCCAGAAACGAATTTAAAAAAAGAAACAGAGTTAACGTTTCAGGTCAATGAACTTTCGTCAGGTCATCGACCTGAAATGTTAACTCTGTTTCTCCCTCCTCAGATGCTGCCTGAACTTCTGAGTATTTCCAGCATTTTCTGTTTTTATTTCAGATTTCCAACCTCGGCCATCTTCGGATGATGATGTAGAATTGAGTAAAGGAACAGAATCATCAGAAGAAGAAATCCCTCCTTCAACAACTACACCATCAACAGGTATCAACAATTCCACTCTAATTATCACACCTCAAAATATGGCTGTACGTTTAGAAATCATGGACCTCCTTTGTTTAAGTGGCATTTCTCTTTGCATCAGCAAACACTACAATATCGTCTGAAACATCAGAGTCGAGCACAGCAACAGAACCATTAACAAATGTCATCAATTCTTCAACCAATATAAAACTATTAGCTGAGACAACAGTTATAAACAGGTCAACATGATTAGTGCTTATAATAGTAATGATGAAAAAGCCCAAATGTGACATATAGAGTTGGCACTTACGTTCTTATCTTACGACTGATACTTAAGAATAGAACATTTACTTTTTCCATTGCTTGTAGTTGTCTGGATTGTTGTTCATTACAGTAAATAAGAGGAACATTGGCATTGGAAATTCACACAAATTCCATTGAATTCATGAACATTTTATTATTCTAACCCACATTTCAAATATTGTCTTCAATGTAATGACATCAAAAACAGCAACAGGAGAATTAGGAATATCACCAATAGCCTGCTCACCGATGCTCAGTTTGGGTTCCACCAGGACCACTCAGCCACAAACCTCATTACAGCCTTGGTCCAAACATTGACAAAGGAGCTGAATTTCAGAGGTGAGGTGAGAGTGACTGCCCTTGACATCAAGGCAGCATTTGACCGAGCGTGGCATCAAGGAGCCCTAGTAAAATTGAAGTCAGTGCGGATCAATGGGAAAACTCTCCACTGGCTGGAGTCATACCTAGCACAAAGAAAGATGGTTGTGGTTGTTGGAGAACAATCAACATAGCCCCAGGGCATCGCTGCAGGATCCTGGAACTCCCTCCCTAACAGCACTGTGGGAGTACCTTCACCTTGTGGACTGCAGCGGTTCAAGGCGGCGGCTCACCACCACCTTCTCGAGGGCAAATAGGGATGGGCAATAAATGCTGGCCTTGCCAGCGACGCCCAGATCCCAGAAACGAATTTTAAAAAAGAAACAGAGTTAACGTTTCAGGTCAATGAACTTTCGTCAGGTCATCGACCTGAAATGTTAACTCTGTTTCTCCCTCCTCAGATGCTGCCTGAACTTCTGAGTATTTCCAGCATTTTCTGTTTTTATTTCAGATTTCCAACCTCGGCCATCTTCGGATGATGATGTAGAATTGAGTAAAGGAACAGAATCATCAGAAGAAGAAATCCCTCCTTCAACAACTACACCATCAACAGGTATCAACAATTCCACTCTAATTATCACACCTCAAAATATGGCTGTACGTTTAGAAATCATGGACCTCCTTTGTTTAAGTGGCATTTCTCTTTGCATCAGCAAACACTACAATATCGTCTGAAACATCAGAGTCGAGCACAGCAACAGAACCATTAACAAATGTCATCAATTCTTCAACCAATATAAAACTATTAGCTGAGACAACAGTTATAAACAGGTCAACATGATTAGTGCTTATAATAGTAATGATGAAAAAGCCCAAATGTGACATGTGGAGTTGGCACTTACGTTCTTATCTTACGACTGATACTTAAGAATAGAACATTTACTTTTTCCATTGCTTGTAGTCGTCTGGATTGTTGTTCATTACAGTAAATAAGAGGAAGATTGGCATTGGAAATTCACACAAATTCCATTGAATTCATGAACATTTTATTATTCTAACCCACATTTCAAATATTGTCTTCAATGTAATGACATCAAAAACAGCAACAGGAGAATTAGGAATATCACCAATAGCCTGCTCACCGATGCTCAGTTTGGGTTCCACCAGGACCACTCAGCCACAAACCTCATTACAGCCTTGGTCCAAACATTGACAAAGGAGCTGAATTTCAGAGGTGAGGTGAGAGTGACTGCCCTTGACATCAAGGCAGCATTTGACCGAGTGTGGCATCAAGGAGCCCTAGTAAAATTGAAGTCAGTGCGGATCAATGGGAAAACTCTCCACTGGCTGGAGTCATACCTAGCACAAAGAAAGATGGTTGTGGTTGTTGGAGAACAATCAACATAGCCCCAGGGCATCGCTGCAGGATCCTGGAACTCCCTCCCTAACAGCACTGTGGGAGTACCTTCACCTTGTGGACTGCAGCGGTTCAAGGCGGCGGCTCACCACCACCTTCTCGAGGGCAAATAGGGATGGGCAATAAATGCTGGCCTTGCCAGCGACGCCCAGATCCCAGAAACGAATTTTAAAAAAGAAACAGAGTTAACGTTTCAGGTCAATGAACTTTCGTCAGGTCATCGACCTGAAATGTTAACTCTGTTTCTCCCTCCTCAGATGCTGCCTGAACTTCTGAGTATTTCCAGCATTTTCTGTTTTTATTTCAGATTTCCAACCTCGGCCATCTTCGGATGATGATGTAGAATTGAGTAAAGGAACAGAATCATCAGAAGAAGAAATCCCTCCTTCAACAACTACACCATCAACAGGTATCAACAATTCCACTCTAATTATCACACCTCAAAATATGGCTGTACGTTTAGAAATCATGGACCTCCTTTGTTTAAGTGGCATTTCTCTTTGCATCAGCAAACACTACAATATCGTCTGAAACATCAGAGTCGAGCACAGCAACAGAACCATTAACAAATGTCATCAATTCTTCAACCAATATAAAACTATTAGCTGAGACAACAGTTATAAACAGGTCAACATGATTAGTGCTTATAATAGTAATGATGAAAAAGCCCAAATGTGACATGTGGAGTTGGCACTTACGTTCTTATCTTACGACTGATACTTAAGAATAGAACATTTACTTTTTCCATTGCTTGTAGTTGTCTGGATTGTTGTTCATTACAGTAAATAAGAGGAACATTGGCATTGGAAATTCACACAAATTCCATTGAATTCATGAACATTTTATTATTCTAACCCAAATTTCAAATATTGTCTTCAATGTAATGACATCAAAAACAGCAACAGGAGAATTAGGAATATCACCAATAGCCTGCTCACCGATGCTCAGTTTGGGTTCCACCAGGACCACTCAGCCACAAACCTCATTACAGCCTTGGTCCAAACATTGACAAAGGAGCTGAATTTCAGAGGTGAGGTGAGAGTGACTGCCCTTGACATCAAGGCAGCATTTGACCGAGCGTGGCATCAAGGAGCCCTAGTAAAATTGAAGTCAGTGCGGATCAATGGGAAAACTCTCCACTGGCTGGAGTCATACCTAGCACAAAGAAAGATGGTTGTGGTTGTTGGAGAACAATCAACATAGCCCCAGGACATCGCTGCAGGATCCTGGAACTCCCTCCCTAACAGCACTGTGGGAGTACCTTCACCTTGTGGACTGCAGCGGTTCAAGGCGGCGGCTCACCACCACCTTCTCGAGGGCAACTAGGGATGGGCAATAAATGCTGGCCTTGCCAGCGACGCCCAGATCCCAGAAACGAATTTTAAAAAAGAAACAGAGTTAACGTTTCAGGTCAATGAACTTTCGTCAGGTCATCGACCTGAAATGTTAACTCTGTTTCTCCCTCCTCAGATGCTGCCTGAACTTCTGAGTATTTCCAGCATTTTCTGTTTTTATTTCAGATTTCCAACCTCGGCCATCTTCGGATGATGATGTAGAATTGAGTAAAGGAACAGAATCATCAGAAGAAGAAATCCCTCCTTCAACAACTACACCATCAACAGGTATCAACAATTCCACTCTAATTATCACACCTCAAAATATGGCTGTACGTTTAGAAATCATGGACCTCCTTTGTTTAAGTGGCATTTCTCTTTGCATCAGCAAACACTACAATATCGTCTGAAACATCAGAGTCGAGCACAGCAACAGAACCATTAACAAATGTCATCAATTCTTCAACCAATATAAAACTATTAGCTGAGACAACAGTTATAAACAGGTCAACATGATTAGTGCTTATAATAGTAATGATGAAAAAGCCCAAATGTGACATGTGGAGTTGGCACTTACGTTCTTATCTTACGACTGATACTTAAGAATAGAACATTTACTTTTTCCATTGCTTGTAGTTGTCTGGATTGTTGTTCATTACAGTAAATAAGAGGAACATTGGCATTGGAAATTCACACAAATTCCATTGAATTCATGAACATTTTATTATTCTAACCCACATTTCAAATATTGTCTTCAATGTAATGACATCAAAAACAGCAACAGGAGAATTAGGAATATCACCAATAGCCTGCTCACCGATGCTCAGTTTGGGTTCCACCAGGACCACTCAGCCACAAACCTCATTACAGCCTTGGTCCAAACATTGACAAAGGAGCTGAATTTCAGAGGTGAGGTGAGAGTGACTGCCCTTGACATCAAGGCAGCATTTGACCGAGCGTGGCATCAAGGAGCCCTAGTAAAATTGAAGTCAGTGCGGATCAATGGGAAAACTCTCCACTGGCTGGAGTCATACCTAGCACAAAGAAAGATGGTTGTGGTTGTTGGAGAACAATCAACATAGCCCCAGGACATCGCTGCAGGATCCTGGAACTCCCTCCCTAACAGCACTGTGGGAGTACCTTCACCTTGTGGACTGCAGCGGTTCAAGGCGGCGGCTTACCACCACCTTCTCGAGGGCAACTAGGGATGGGCAATAAATGCTGGCCTTGCCAGCGACGCCCAGATCCCAGAAACGAATTTAAAAAAAGAAACAGAGTTAACGTTTCAGGTCAATGAACTTTCGTCAGGTCATCGACCTGAAATGTTAACTCTGTTTCTCCCTCCTCAGATGCTGCCTGAACTTCTGAGTATTTCCAGCATTTTCTGTTTTTATTTCAGATTTCCAACCTCGGCCATCTTCGGATGATGATGTAGAATTGAGTAAAGGAACAGAATCATCAGAAGAAGAAATCCCTCCTTCAACAACTACACCATCAACAGGTATCAACAATTCCACTCTAATTATCACACCTCAAAATATGGCTGTACGTTTAGAAATCATGGACCTCCTTTGTTTAAGTGGCATTTCTCTTTGCATCAGCAAACACTACAATATCGTCTGAAACATCAGAGTCGAGCACAGCAACAGAACCATTAACAAATGTCATCAATTCTTCAACCAATATAAAACTATTAGCTGAGACAACAGTTATAAACAGGTCAACATGATTAGTGCTTATAATAGTAATGATGAAAAAGCCCAAATGTGACATATAGAGTTGGCACTTACGTTCTTATCTTACGACTGATACTTAAGAATAGAACATTTACTTTTTCCATTGCTTGTAGTTGTCTGGATTGTTGTTCATTACAGTAAATAAGAGGAACATTGGCATTGGAAATTCACACAAATTCCATTGAATTCATGAACATTTTATTATTCTAACCCACATTTCAAATATTGTCTTCAATGTAATGACATCAAAAACAGCAACAGGAGAATTAGGAATATCACCAATAGCCTGCTCACCGATGCTCAGTTTGGGTTCCACCAGGACCACTCAGCCACAAACCTCATTACAGCCTTGGTCCAAACATTGACAAAGGAGCTGAATTTCAGAGGTGAGGTGAGAGTGACTGCCCTTGACATCAAGGCAGCATTTGACCGAGTGTGGCATCAAGGAGCCCTAGTAAAATTGAAGTCAGTGCGGATCAATGGGAAAACTCTCCACTGGCTGGAGTCATACCTAGCACAAAGAAAGATGGTTGTGGTTGTTGGAGAACAATCAACATAGCCCCAGGGCATCGCTGCAGGATCCTGGAACTCCCTCCCTAACAGCACTGTGGGAGTACCTTCACCTTGTGGACTGCAGCGGTTCAAGGCGGCGGCTCACCACCACCTTCTCGAGGGCAAATAGGGATGGGCAATAAATGCTGGCCTTGCCAGCGACGCCCAGATCCCAGAAACGAATTTTAAAAAAGAAACAGAGTTAACGTTTCAGGTCAATGAACTTTCGTCAGGTCATCGACCTGAAATGTTAACTCTGTTTCTCCCTCCTCAGATGCTGCCTGAACTTCTGAGTATTTCCAGCATTTTCTGTTTTTATTTCAGATTTCCAACCTCGGCCATCTTCGGATGATGATGTAGAATTGAGTAAAGGAACAGAATCATCAGAAGAAGAAATCCCTCCTTCAACAACTACACCATCAACAGGTATCAACAATTCCACTCTAATTATCACACCTCAAAATATGGCTGTACGTTTAGAAATCATGGACCTCCTTTGTTTAAGTGGCATTTCTCTTTGCATCAGCAAACACTACAATGTCGTCTGAAACATCAGAGTCGAGCACAGCAACAGAACCATTAACAAATGTCATCAATTCTTCAACCAATATAAAACTATTAGCTGAGACAACAGTTATAAACAGGTCAACATGATTAGTGCTTATAATAGTAATGATGAAAAAGCCCAAATGTGACATATAGAGTTGGCACTTACGTTCTTATCTTACGACTGATACTTAAGAATAGAACATTTACTTTTTCCATTGCTTGTAGTTGTCTGGATTGTTGTTCATTACAGTAAATAAGAGGAACATTGGCATTGGAAATTCACACAAATTCCATTGAATTCATGAACATTTTATTATTCTAACCCACATTTCAAATATTGTCTTCAATGTAATGACATCAAAAACAGCAACAGGAGAATTAGGAATATCACCAATAGCCTGCTCACCGATGCTCAGTTTGGGTTCCACCAGGACCACTCAGCCACAAACCTCATTACAGCCTTGGTCCAAACATTGACAAAGGAGCTGAATTTCAGAGGTGAGGTGAGAGTGACTGCCCTTGACATCAAGGCAGCATTTGACCGAGCGTGGCATCAAGGAGCCCTAGTAAAATTGAAGTCAGTGCGGATCAATGGGAAAACTCTCCACTGGCTGGAGTCATACCTAGCACAAAGAAAGATGGTTGTGGTTGTTGGAGAACAATCAACATAGCCCCAGGACATCGCTGCAGGATCCTGGAACTCCCTCCCTAACAGCACTGTGGGAGTACCTTCACCTTGTGGACTGCAGCGGTTCAAGGCGGCGGCTCACCACCACCTTCTCGAGGGCAACTAGGGATGGGCAATAAATGCTGGCCTTGCCAGCGACGCCCAGATCCCAGAAACGAATTTAAAAAAAGAAACAGAGTTAACGTTTCAGGTCAATGAACTTTCGTCAAGTCATCGACCTGAAATGTTAACTCTGTTTCTCCCTCCTCAGATGCTGCCTGAACTTCTGAGTATTTCCAGCATTTTCTGTTTTTATTTCAGATTTCCAACCTCGGCCATCTTCGGATGATGATGTAGAATTGAGTAAAGGAACAGAATCATCAGAAGAAGAAATCCCTCCTTCAACAACTACACCATCAACAGGTATCAACAATTCCACTCTAATTATCACACCTCAAAATATGGCTGTACGTTTAGAAATCATGGACCTCCTTTGTTTAAGTGGCATTTCTCTTTGCATCAGCAAACACTACAATATCGTCTGAAACATCAGAGTCGAGCACAGCAACAGAACCATTAACAAATGTCATCAATTCTTCAACCAATATAAAACTATTAGCTGAGACAACAGTTATAAACAGGTCAACATGATTAGTGCTTATAATAGTAATGATGAAAAAGCCCAAATGTGACATATAGAGTTGGCACTTACGTTCTTATCTTACGACTGATACTTAAGAATAGAACATTTACTTTTTCCATTGCTTGTAGTCGTCTGGATTGTTGTTCATTACAGTAAATAAGAGGAACGTTGGCATTGGAAATTCACACAAATTCCATTGAATTCATGAACATTTTATTATTCTAACCCACATTTCAAATATTGTCTTCAATGTAAT
Source organism: Somniosus microcephalus (assembly GCF_052327205.1). Taxonomy (NCBI): domain Eukaryota; kingdom Metazoa; phylum Chordata; class Chondrichthyes; order Squaliformes; family Somniosidae; genus Somniosus; species Somniosus microcephalus. Next base: position 39,720,091 of record NC_140992.1, on the reverse strand, counting down.
GACATCAAAAACAGCAACAGGAGAATTAGGAATATCACCAATAGCCTGCTCACCGATGCTCAGTTTGGGTTCCACCAGGACCACTCAGCCACAAACCTCATTACAGCCTTGGTCCAAACATTGACAAAGGAGCTGAATTTCAGAGGTGAGGTGAGAGTGACTGCCCTTGACATCAAGGCAGCATTTGACCGAGCGTGGCATCAAGGAGCCCTAGTAAAATTGAAGTCAGTGCGGATCAATGGGAAAACTCTCCACTGGCTGGAGTCATACCTAGCACAAAGAAAGATGGTTGTGGTTGTTGGAGAACAATCAACATAGCCCCAGGACATCGCTGCAGGATCCTGGAACTCCCTCCCTAACAGCACTGTGGGAGTACCTTCACCTTGTGGACTGCAGCGGTTCAAGGCGGCGGCTCACCACCACCTTCTCGAGGGCAACTAGGGATGGGCAATAAATGCTGGCCTTGCCAGCGACGCCCAGATCCCAGAAACGAATTTAAAAAAAGAAACAGAGTTAACGTTTCAGGTCAATGAACTTTCGTCAGGTCATCGACCTGAAATGTTAACTCTGTTTCTCCCTCCTCAGATGCTGCCTGAACTTCTGAGTATTTCCAGCATTTTCTGTTTTTATTTCAGATTTCCAACCTCGGCCATCTTCGGATGATGATGTAGAATTGAGTAAAGGAACAGAATCATCAGAAGAAGAAATCCCTCCTTCAACAACTACACCATCAACAGGTATCAACAATTCCACTCTAATTATCACACCTCAAAATATGGCTGTACGTTTAGAAATCATGGACCTCCTTTGTTTAAGTGGCATTTCTCTTTGCATCAGCAAACACTACAATGTCGTCTGAAACATCAGAGTCGAGCACAGCAACAGAACCATTAACAAATGTCATCAATTCTTCAACCAATATAAAACTATTAGCTGAGACAACAGTTATAAACAGGTCAACATGATTAGTGCTTATAATAGTAATGATGAAAAAGCCCAAATGTGACATATAGAGTTGGCACTTACGTTCTTATCTTACGACTGATACTTAAGAATAGAACATTTACTTTTTCCATTGCTTGTAGTTGTCTGGATTGTTGTTCATTACAGTAAATAAGAGGAACATTGGCATTGGAAATTCACACAAATTCCATTGAATTCATGAACATTTTATTATTCTAACCCACATTTCAAATATTGTCTTCAATGTAATGACATCAAAAACAGCAACAGGAGAATTAGGAATATCACCAATAGCCTGCTCACCGATGCTCAGTTTGGGTTCCACCAGGACCACTCAGCCACAAACCTCATTACAGCCTTGGTCCAAACATTGACAAAGGAGCTGAATTTCAGAGGTGAGGTGAGAGTGACTGCCCTTGACATCAAGGCAGCATTTGACCGAGTGTGGCATCAAGGAGCCCTAGTAAAATTGAAGTCAGTGCGGATCAATGGGAAAACTCTCCACTGGCTGGAGTCATACCTAGCACAAAGAAAGATGGTTGTGGTTGTTGGAGAACAATCAACATAGCCCCAGGACATCGCTGCAGGATCCTGGAACTCCCTCCCTAACAGCACTGTGGGAGTACCTTCACCTTGTGGACTGCAGCGGTTCAAGGCGGCGGCTCACCACCACCTTCTCGAGGGCAACTAGGGATGGGCAATAAATGCTGGCCTTGCCAGCGACGCCCAGATCCCAGAAACGAATTTAAAAAAAGAAACAGAGTTAACGTTTCAGGTCAATGAACTTTCGTCAGGTCATCGACCTGAAATGTTAACTCTGTTTCTCCCTCCTCAGATGCTGCCTGAACTTCTGAGTATTTCCAGCATTTTCTGTTTTTATTTCAGATTTCCAACCTCGGCCATCTTCGGATGATGATGTAGAATTGAGTAAAGGAACAGAATCATCAGAAGAAGAAATCCCTCCTTCAACAACTACACCATCAACAGGTATCAACAATTCCACTCTAATTATCACACCTCAAAATATGGCTGTACGTTTAGAAATCATGGACCTCCTTTGTTTAAGTGGCATTTCTCTTTGCATCAGCAAACACTACAATATCGTCTGAAACATCAGAGTCGAGCACAGCAACAGAACCATTAACAAATGTCATCAATTCTTCAACCAATATAAAACTATTAGCTGAGACAACAGTTATAAACAGGTCAACATGATTAGTGCTTATAATAGTAATGATGAAAAAGCCCAAATGTGACATATAGAGTTGGCACTTACGTTCTTATCTTACGACTGATACTTAAGAATAGAACATTTACTTTTTCCATTGCTTGTAGTTGTCTGGATTGTTGTTCATTACAGTAAATAAGAGGAACATTGGCATTGGAAATTCACACAAATTCCATTGAATTCATGAACATTTTATTATTCTAACCCACATTTCAAATATTGTCTTCAATGTAATGACATCAAAAACAGCAACAGGAGAATTAGGAATATCACCAATAGCCTGCTCACCGATGCTCAGTTTGGGTTCCACCAGGACCACTCAGCCACAAACCTCATTACAGCCTTGGTCCAAACATTGACAAAGGAGCTGAATTTCAGAGGTGAGGTGAGAGTGACTGCCCTTGACATCAAGGCAGCATTTGACCGAGCGTGGCATCAAGGAGCCCTAGTAAAATTGAAGTCAGTGCGGATCAATGGGAAAACTCTCCACTGGCTGGAGTCATACCTAGCACAAAGAAAGATGGTTGTGGTTGTTGGAGAACAATCAACATAGCCCCAGGGCATCGCTGCAGGATCCTGGAACTCCCTCCCTAACAGCACTGTGGGAGTACCTTCACCTTGTGGACTGCAGCGGTTCAAGGCGGCGGCTCACCACCACCTTCTCGAGGGCAACTAGGGATGGGCAATAAATGCTGGCCTTGCCAGCGACGCCCAGATCCCAGAAACCAATTTAAAAAAAGAAACAGAGTTAACGTTTCAGGTCAATGAACTTTCGTCAGGTCATCGACCTGAAATGTTAACTCTGTTTCTCCCTCCTCAGATGCTGCCTGAACTTCTGAGTATTTCCAGCATTTTCTGTTTTTATTTCAGATTTCCAACCTCGGCCATCTTCGGATGATGATGTAGAATTGAGTAAAGGAACAGAATCATCAGAAGAAGAAATCCCTCCTTCAACAACTACACCATCAACAGGTATCAACAATTCCACTCTAATTATCACACCTCAAAATATGGCTGTACGTTTAGAAATCATGGACCTCCTTTGTTTAAGTGGCATTTCTCTTTGCATCAGCAAACACTACAATATCGTCTGAAACATCAGAGTCGAGCACAGCAACAGAACCATTAACAAATGTCATCAATTCTTCAACCAATATAAAACTATTAGCTGAGACAACAGTTATAAACAGGTCAACATGATTAGTGCTTATAATAGTAATGATGAAAAAGCCCAAATGTGACATATAGAGTTGGCACTTACGTTCTTATCTTACGACTGATACTTAAGAATAGAACATTTACTTTTTCCATTGCTTGTAGTTGTCTGGATTGTTGTTCATTACAGTAAATAAGAGGAACATTGGCATTGGAAATTCACACAAATTCCATTGAATTCATGAACATTTTATTATTCTAACCCACATTTCAAATATTGTCTTCAATGTAATGACATCAAAAACAGCAACAGGAGAATTAGGAATATCACCAATAGCCTGCTCACCGATGCTCAGTTTGGGTTCCACCAGGACCACTCAGCCACAAACCTCATTACAGCCTTGGTCCAAACATTGACAAAGGAGCTGAATTTCAGAGGTGAGGTGAGAGTGACTGCCCTTGACATCAAGGCAGCATTTGACCGAGTGTGGCATCAAGGAGCCCTAGTAAAATTGAAGTCAGTGCGGATCAATGGGAAAACTCTCCACTGGCTGGAGTCATACCTAGCACAAAGAAAGATGGTTGTGGTTGTTGGAGAACAATCAACATAGCCCCAGGACATCGCTGCAGGATCCTGGAACTCCCTCCCTAACAGCACTGTGGGAGTACCTTCACCTTGTGGACTGCAGCGGTTCAAGGCGGCGGCTCACCACCACCTTCTCGAGGGCAACTAGGGATGGGCAATAAATGCTGGCCTTGCCAGCGACGCCCAGATCCCAGAAACGAATTTTAAAAAAGAAACAGAGTTAACGTTTCAGGTCAATGAAATTTCGTCAGGTCATCGACCTGAAATGTTAACTCTGTTTCTCCCTCCTCAGATGCTGCCTGAACTTCTGAGTATTTCCAGCATTTTCTGTTTTTATTTCAGATTTCCAACCTCGGTCATCTTCGGATGATGATGTAGAATTGAGTAAAGGAACAGAATCATCAGAAGAAGAAATCCCTCCTTCAACAACTACACCATCAACAGGTATCAACAATTCCACTCTAATTATCACACCTCAAAATATGGCTGTATGTTTAGAAATCATGGACCTCCTTTGTTTAAGTGGCATTTCTCTTTGCATCAGCAAACACTACAATATCGTCTGAAACATCAGAGTCGAGCACAGCAACAGAACCATTAACAAATGTCATCAATTCTTCAACCAATATAAAACTATTAGCTGAGACAACAGTTATAAACAGGTCAACATGATTAGTGCTTATAATAGTAATGATGAAAAAGCCCAAATGTGACATATAGAGTTGGCACTTACGTTCTTATCTTACGACTGATACTTAAGAATAGAACATTTACTTTTTCCATTGCTTGTAGTTGTCTGGATTGTTGTTCATTACAGTAAATAAGAGGAACATTGGCATTGGAAATTCACACAAATTCCATTGAATTCATGAACATTTTATTATTCTAACCCACATTTCAAATATTGTCTTCAATGTAATGACATCAAAAACAGCAACAGGAGAATTAGGAATATCACCAATAGCCTGCTCACCGATGCTCAGTTTGGGTTCCACCAGGACCACTCAGCCACAAACCTCATTACAGCCTTGGTCCAAACATTGACAAAGGAGCTGAATTTCAGAGGTGAGGTGAGAGTGACTGCCCTTGACATCAAGGCAGCATTTGACCGAGCGTGGCATCAAGGAGCCCTAGTAAAATTGAAGTCAGTGCGGATCAATGGGAAAACTCTCCACTGGCTGGAGTCATACCTAGCACAAAGAAAGATGGTTGTGGTTGTTGGAGAACAATCAACATAGCCCCAGGACATCGCTGCAGGATCCTGGAACTCCCTCCCTAACAGCACTGTGGGAGTACCTTCACCTTGTGGACTGCAGCGGTTCAAGGCGGCGGCTCACCACCACCTTCTCGAGGGCAACTAGGGATGGGCAATAAATGCTGGCCTTGCCAGCGACGCCCAGATCCCAGAAACGAATTTAAAAAAAGAAACAGAGTTAACGTTTCAGGTCAATGAACTTTCGTCAGGTCATCGACCTGAAATGTTAACTCTGTTTCTCCCTCCTCAGATGCTGCCTGAACTTCTGAGTATTTCCAGCATTTTCTGTTTTTATTTCAGATTTCCAACCTCGGCCATCTTCGGATGATGATGTAGAATTGAGTAAAGGAACAGAATCATCAGAAGAAGAAATCCCTCCTTCAACAACTACACCATCAACAGGTATCAACAATTCCACTCTAATTATCACACCTCAAAATATGGCTGTATGTTTAGAAATCATGGATCTCCTTTGTTTAAGTGGCATTTCTCTTTGCATCAGCAAACACTACAATATCGTCTGAAACATCAGAGTCGAGCACAGCAACAGAACCATTAACAAATGTCATCAATTCTTCAACCAATATAAAACTATTAGCTGAGACAACAGTTATAAACAGGTCAACATGATTAGTGCTTATAATAGTAATGATGAAAAAGCCCAAATGTGACATATAGAGTTGGCACTTACGTTCTTATCTTACGACTGATACTTAAGAATAGAACATTTACTTTTTCCATTGCTTGTAGTTGTCTGGATTGTTGTTCATTACAGTAAATAAGAGGAACATTGGCATTGGAAATTCACACAAATTCCATTGAATTCATGAACATTTTATTATTCTAACCCACATTTCAAATATTGTCTTCAATGTAATGACATCAAAAACAGCAACAGGAGAATTAGGAATATCACCAATAGCCTGCTCACCGATGCTCAGTTTGAGTTCCACCAGGACCACTCAGCCACAAACCTCATTACAGCCTTGGTCCAAACATTGACAAAGGAGCTGAATTTCAGAGGTGAGGTGAGAGTGACTGCCCTTGACATCAAGGCAGCATTTGACCGAGCGTGGCATCAAGGAGCCCTAGTAAAATTGAAGTCAGTGCGGATCAATGGGAAAACTCTCCACTGGCTGGAGTCATACCTAGCACAAAGAAAGATGGTTGTGGTTGTTGGAGAACAATCAACATAGCCCCAGGACATCGCTGCAGGATCCTGGAACTCCCTCCCTAACAGCACTGTGGGAGTACCTTCACCTTGTGGACTGCAGCGGTTCAAGGCGGCGGCTCACCACCACCTTCTCGAGGGCAACTAGGGATGGGCAATAAATGCTGGCCTTGCCAGCGACGCCCAGATCCCAGAAACGAATTTAAAAAAAGAAACAGAGTTAACGTTTCAGGTCAATGAACTTTCGTCAGGTCATCGACCTGAAATGTTAACTCTGTTTCTCCCTCCTCAGATGCTGCCTGAACTTCTGAGTATTTCCAGCATTTTCTGTTTTTATTTCAGATTTCCAACCTCGGCCATCTTCGGATGATGATGTAGAATTGAGTAAAGGAACAGAATCATCAGAAGAAGAAATCCCTCCTTCAACAACTACACCATCAACAGGTATCAACAATTCCACTCTAATTATCACACCTCAAAATATGGCTGTACGTTTAGAAATCATGGACCTCCTTTGTTTAAGTGGCATTTCTCTTTGCATCAGCAAACACTACAATATCGTCTGAAACATCAGAGTCGAGCACAGCAACAGAACCATTAACAAATGTCATCAATTCTTCAACCAATATAAAACTATTAGCTGAGACAACAGTTATAAACAGGTCAACATGATTAGTGCTTATAATAGTAATGATGAAAAAGCCCAAATGTGACATATAGAGTTGGCACTTACGTTCTTATCTTACGACTGATACTTAAGAATAGAACATTTACTTTTTCCATTGCTTGTAGTTGTCTGGATTGTTGTTCATTACAGTAAATAAGAGGAACATTGGCATTGGAAATTCACACAAATTCCATTGAAATCATGAACATTTTATTATTCTAACCCACATTTCAAATATTGTCTTCAATGTAATGACATCAAAAACAGCAACAGGAGAATTAGGAATATCACCAATAGCCTGCTCACCGATGCTCAGTTTGGGTTCCACCAGGACCACTCAGCCACAAACCTCATTACAGCCTTGGTCCAAACATTGACAAAGGAGCTGAATTTCAGAGGTGAGGTGAGAGTGACTGCCCTTGACATCAAGGCAGCATTTGACCGAGTGTGGTATCAAGGAGCCCTAGTAAAATTGAAGTCAGTGCGGATCAATGGGAAAACTCTCCACTGGCTGGAGTCATACCTAGCACAAAGAAAGATGGTTGTGGTTGTTGGAGAACAATCAACATAGCCCCAGGACATCGCTGCAGGATCCTGGAACTCCCTCCCTAACAGCACTGTGGGAGTACCTTCACCTTGTGGACTGCAGCGGTTCAAGGCGGCGGCTCACCACCACCTTCTCGAGGGCAACTAGGGATGGGCAATAAATGCTGGCCTTGCCAGCGACGCCCAGATCCCAGAAACGAATTTTAAAAAAGAAACAGAGTTAACGTTTCAGGTCAATGAACTTTCGTCAGGTCATCGACCTGAAATGTTAACTCTGTTTCTCCCTCCTCAGATGCTGCCTGAACTTCTGAGTATTTCCAGCATTTTCTGTTTTTATTTCAGATTTCCAACCTCGGCCATCTTCGGATGATGATGTAGAATTGAGTAAAGGAACAGAATCATCAGAAGAAGAAATCCCTCCTTCAACAACTACACCATCAACAGGTATCAACAATTCCACTCTAATTATCACACCTCAAAATATGGCTGTACGTTTAGAAATCATGGACCTCCTTTGTTTAAGTGGCATTTCTCTTTGCATCAGCAAACACTACAATATCGTCTGAAACATCAGAGTCGAGCACAGCAACAGAACCATTAACAAATGTCATCAATTCTTCAACCAATATAAAACTATTAGCTGAGACAACAGTTATAAACAGGTCAACATGATTAGTGCTTATAATAGTAATGATGAAAAAGCCCAAATGTGACATATGGAGTTGGCACTTACGTTCTTATCTTACGACTGATACTTAAGAATAGAACATTTACTTTTTCCATTGCTTGTAGTTGTCTGGATTGTTGTTCATTACAGTAAATAAGAGGAACATTGGCATTGGAAATTCACACAAATTCCATTGAATTCATGAACATTTTATTATTCTAACCCACATTTCAAATATTGTCTTCAATGTAATGACATCAAAAACAGCAACAGGAGAATTAGGAATATCACCAATAGCCTGCTCACCGATGCTCAGTTTGGGTTCCACCAGGACCACTCAGCCACAAACCTCATTACAGCCTTGGTCCAAACATTGACAAAGGAGCTGAATTTCAGAGGTGAGGTGAGAGTGACTGCCCTTGACATCAAGGCAGCATTTGACCGAGCGTGGCATCAAGGAGCCCCAGTAAAATTGAAGTCAGTGCGGATCAATGGGAAAACTCTCCACTGGCTGGAGTCATACCTAGCACAAAGAAAGATGGTTGTGGTTGTTGGAGAACAATCAACATAGCCCCAGGACATCGCTGCAGGATCCTGGAACTCCCTCCCTAACAGCACTGTGGGAGTACCTTCACCTTGTGGACTGCAGCGGTTCAAGGCGGCGGCTCACCACCACCTTCTCGAGGGCAACTAGGGATGGGCAATAAATGCTGGCCTTGCCAGCGACGCCCAGATCCCAGAAACGAATTTAAAAAAAGAAACAGAGTTAACGTTTCAGGTCAATGAACTTTCGTCAGGTCATCGACCTGAAATGTTAACTCTGTTTCTCCCTCCTCAGATGCTGCCTGAACTTCTGAGTATTTCCAGCATTTTCTGTTTATATTTCAGATTTCCAACCTCGGCCATCTTCGGATGATGATGTAGAATTGAGTAAAGGAACAGAATCATCAGAAGAAGAAATCCCTCCTTCAACAACTACACCATCAACAGGTATCAACAATTCCACTCTAATTATCACACCTCAAAATATGGCTGTACGTTTAGAAATCATGGACCTCCTTTGTTTAAGTGGCATTTCTCTTTGCATCAGCAAACACTACAATATCGTCTGAAACATCAGAGTCGAGCACAGCAACAGAACCATTAACAAATGTCATCAATTCTTCAACCAATATAAAACTATTAGCTGAGACAACAGTTATAAACAGGTCAACATGATTAGTGCTTATAATAGTAATGATGAAAAAGCCCAAATGTGACATATAGAGTTGGCACTTACGTTCTTATCTTACGACTGATACTTAAGAATAGAACATTTACTTTTTCCATTGCTTGTAGTTGTCTGGATTGTTGTTCATTACAGTAAATAAGAGGAACATTGGCATTGGAAATTCACACAAATTCCATTGAATTCATGAACATTTTATTATTCTAACCCACATTTCAAATATTGTCTTCAATGTAATGACATCAAAAACAGCAACAGGAGAATTAGGAATATCACCAATAGCCTGCTCACCGATGCTCAGTTTGGGTTCCACCAGGACCACTCAGCCACAAACCTCATTACAGCCTTGGTCCAAACATTGACAAAGGAGCTGAATTTCAGAGGTGAGGTGAGAGTGACTGCCCTTGACATCAAGGCAGCATTTGACCGAGCGTGGCATCAAGGAGCCCTAGTAAAATTGAAGTCAGTGCGGATCAATGGGAAAACTCTCCACTGGCTGGAGTCATACCTAGCACAAAGAAAGATGGTTGTGGTTGTTGGAGAACAATCAACATAGCCCCAGGACATCGCTGCAGGATCCTGGAACTCCCTCCCTAACAGCACTGTGGGAGTACCTTCACCTTGTGGACTGCAGCGGTTCAAGGCGGCGGCTCACCACCACCTTCTCGAGGGCAACTAGGGATGGGCAATAAATGCTGGCCTTGCCAGCGACGCCCAGATCCCAGAAACGAATTTAAAAAAAGAAACAGAGTTAACGTTTCAGGTCAATGAACTTTCGTCAGGTCATCGACCTGAAATGTTAACTCTGTTTCTCCCTCCTCAGATGCTGCCTGAACTTCTGAGTATTTCCAGCATTTTCTGTTTTTATTTCAGATTTCCAACCTCGGCCATCTTCGGATGATGATGTAGAATTGAGCAAAGGAACAGAATCATCAGAAGAAGAAATCCCTCCTTCAACAACTACACCATCAACAGGTATCAACAATTCCACTCTAATTATCACACCTCAAAATATGGCTGTACGTTTAGAAATCATGGACCTCCTTTGTTTAAGTGGCATTTCTCTTTGCATCAGCAAACACTACAATATCGTTTGAAACATCAGAGTCGAGCACAGCAACAGAACCATTAACAAATGTCATCAATTCTTCAACCAATATAAAACTATTAGCTGAGACAACAGTTATAAACAGGTCAACATGATTAGTGCTTATAATAGTAATGATGAAAAAGCCCAAATGTGACATATAGAGTTGGCACTTACGTTCTTATCTTACGACTGATACTTAAGAATAGAACATTTACTTTTTCCATTGCTTGTAGTTGTCTGGATTGTTGTTCATTACAGTAAATAAGAGGAACATTGGCATTGGAAATTCACACAAATTCCATTGAATTCATGAACATTTTATTATTCTAACCCACATTTCAAATATTGTCTTCAATGTAATGACATCAAAAACAGCAACAGGAGAATTAGGAATATCACCAATAGCCTGCTCACCGATGCTCAGTTTGGGTTCCACCAGGACCACTCAGCCACAAACCTCATTACAGCCTTGGTCCAAACATTGACAAAGGAGCTGAATTTCAGAGGTGAGGTGAGAGTGACTGCCCTTGACATCAAGGCAGCATTTGACCGAGCGTGGCATCAAGGAGCCCTAGTAAAATTGAAGTCAGTGCGGATCAATGGGAAAACTCTCCACTGGCTGGAGTCATACCTAGCACAAAGAAAGATGGTTGTGGTTGTTGGAGAACAATCAACATAGCCCCAGGACATCGCTGCAGGATCCTGGAACTCCCTCCCTAACAGCACTGTGGGAGTACCTTCACCTTGTGGACTGCAGCGGTTCAAGGCGGCGGCTCACCACCACCTTCTCGAGGGCAACTAGGGATGGGCAATAAATGCTGGCCTTGCCAGCGACGCCCAGATCCCAGAAACGAATTTAAAAAAAGAAACAGAGTTAACGTTTCAGGTCAATGAACTTTCGTCAGGTCATCGACCTGAAATGTTAACTCTGTTTCTCCCTCCTCAGATGCTGCCTGAACTTCTGAGTATTTCCAGCATTTTCTGTTTTTATTTCAGATTTCCAACCTCGGCCATCTTCGGATGATGATGTAGAATTGAGTAAAGGAACAGAATCATCAGAAGAAGAAATCCCTCCTTCAACAACTACACCATCAACAGGTATCAACAATTCCACTCTAATTATCACACCTCAAAATATGGCTGTACGTTTAGAAATCATGGACCTCCTTTGTTTAAGTGGCATTTCTCTTTGCATCAGCAAACACTACAATATCGTCTGAAACATCAGAGTCGAGCACAGCAACAGAACCATTAACAAATGTCATCAATTCTTCAACCAATATAAAACTATTAGCTGAGACAACAGTTATAAACAGGTCAACATGATTAGTGCTTATAATAGTAATGATGAAAAAGCCCAAATGTGACATATGGAGTTGGCACTTACGTTCTTATCTTACGACTGATACTTAAGAATAGAACATTTACTTTTTCCATTGCTTGTAGTTGTCTGGATTGTTGTTCATTACAGTAAATAAGAGGAACATTGGCATTGGAAATTCACACAAATTCCATTGAATTCATGAACATTTTATTATTCCAACCCACATTTCAAATATTGTCTTCAATGTAATGACATCAAAAACAGCAACAGGAGAATTAGGAATATCACCAATAGCCTGCTCACCGATGCTCAGTTTGGGTTCCACCAGGACCACTCGGCCACAAACCTCATTACAGCCTTGGTCCAAACATTGACAAAGGAGCTGAATTTCAGAGGTGAGGTGAGAGTGACTGCCCTTGACATCAAGGCAGCATTTGACCGAGCGTGGCATCAAGGAGCCCCAGTAAAATTGAAGTCAGTGCGGATCAATGGGAAAACTCTCCACTGGCTGGAGTCATACCTAGCACAAAGAAAGATGGTTGTGGTTGTTGGAGAACAATCAACATAGCCCCAGGACATCGCTGCAGGATCCTGGAACTCCCTCCCTAACAGCACTGTGGGAGTACCTTCACCTTGTGGACTGCAGCGGTTCAAGGCGGCGGCTCACCACCACCTTCTCGAGGGCAACTAGGGATGGGCAATAAATGCTGGCCTTGCCAGCGACGCCCAGATCCCAGAAACGAATTTAAAAAAAGAAACAGAGTTAACGTTTCAGGTCAATGAACTTTCGTCAGGTCATCGACCTGAAATGTTAACTCTGTTTCTCCCTCCTCAGATGCTGCCTGAACTTCTGAGTATTTCCAGCATTTTCTGTTTTTATTTCAGATTTCCAACCTCGGCCATCTTCGGATGATGATGTAGAATTGAGTAAAGGAACAGAATCATCAGAAGAAGAAATCCCTCCTTCAACAACTACACCATCAACAGGTATCAACAATTCCACTCTAATTATCACACCTCAAAATATGGCTGTACGTTTAGAAATCATGGACCTCCTTTGTTTAAGTGGCATTTCTCTTTGCATCAGCAAACACTACAATATCGTCTGAAACATCAGAGTCGAGCACAGCAACAGAACCATTAACAAATGTCATCAATTCTTCAACCAATATAAAACTATTAGCTGAGACAACAGTTATAAACAGGTCAACATGATTAGTGCTTATAATAGTAATGATGAAAAAGCCCAAATGTGACATATGGAGTTGGCACTTACGTTCTTATCTTACGACTGATACTTAAGAATAGAACATTTACTTTTTCCATTGCTTGTAGTTGTCTGGATTGTTGTTCATTACAGTAAATAAGAGGAACATTGGCATTGGAAATTCACACAAATTCCATTGAATTCATGAACATTTTATTATTCTAACCCACATTTCAAATATTGTCTTCAATGTAATGACATCAAAAACAGCAACAGGAGAATTAGGAATATCACCAATAGCCTGCTCACCGATGCTCAGTTTGGGTTCCACCAGGACCACTCAGCCACAAACCTCATTACAGCCTTGGTCCAAACATTGACAAAGGAGCTGAATTTCAGAGGTGAGGTGAGAGTGACTGCCCTTGACATCAAGGCAGCATTTGACCGAGCGTGGCATCAAGGAGCCCCAGTAAAATTGAAGTCAGTGCGGATCAATGGGAAAACTCTCCACTGGCTGGAGTCATACCTAGCACAAAGAAAGATGGTTGTGGTTGTTGGAGAACAATCAACATAGCCCCAGGACATCGCTGCAGGATCCTGGAACTCCCTCCCTAACAGCACTGTGGGAGTACCTTCACCTTGTGGACTGCAGCGGTTCAAGGCGGCGGCTCACCACCACCTTCTCGAGGGCAACTAGGGATGGGCAATAAATGCTGGCCTTGCCAGCGACGCCCAGATCCCAGAAACGAATTTAAAAAAAGAAACAGAGTTAACGTTTCAGGTCAATGAACTTTCGTCAGGTCATCGACCTGAAATGTTAACTCTGTTTCTCCCTCCTCAGATGCTGCCTGAACTTCTGAGTATTTCCAGCATTTTCTGTTTTTATTTCAGATTTCCAGCCTCGGCCATCTTCGGATGATGATGTAGAATTGAGTAAAGGAACAGAATCATCAGAAGAAGAAATCCCTCCTTCAACAACTACACCATCAACAGGTATCAACAATTCCACTCTAATTATCACACCTCAAAATATGGCTGTATGTTTAGAAATCATGGATCTCCTTTGTTTAAGTGGCATTTCTCTTTGCATCAGCAAACACTACAATATCGTCTGAAACATCAGAGTCGAGCACAGCAACAGAACCATTAACAAATGTCATCAATTCTTCAACCAATATAAAACTATTAGCTGAGACAACAGTTATAAACAGGTCAACATGATTAGTGCTTATAATAGTAATGATGAAAAAGCCCAAATGTGACATATAGAGTTGGCACTTACGTTCTTATCTTACGACTGATACTTAAGAATAGAACATTTACTTTTTCCATTGCTTGTAGTTGTCTGGATTGTTGTTCATTACAGTAAATAAGAGGAACATTGGCATTGGAAATTCACACAAATTCCATTGAAATCATGAACATTTTATTATTCTAACCCACATTTCAAATATTGTCTTCAATGTAATGACATCAAAAACAGCAACAGGAGAATTAGGAATATCACCAATAGCCTGCTCACCGATGCTCAGTTTGGGTTCCACCAGGACCACTCAGCCACAAACCTCATTACAGCCTTGGTCCAAACATTGACAAAGGAGCTGAATTTCAGAGGTGAGGTGAGAGTGACTGCCCTTGACATCAAGGCAGCATTTGACCGAGTGTGGCATCAAGGAGCCCCAGTAAAATTGAAGTCAGTGCGGATCAATGGGAAAACTCTCCACTGGCTGGAGTCATACCTAGCACAAAGAAAGATGGTTGTGGTTGTTGGAGAACAATCAACATAGCCCCAGGACATCGCTGCAGGATCCTGGAACTCCCTCCCTAACAGCACTGTGGGAGTACCTTCACCTTGTGGACTGCAGCGGTTCAAGGGGGCGGCTCACCACCACCTTCTCGAGGGCAACTAGGGATGGGCAATAAATGCTGGCCTTGCCAGCGACGCCCAGATCCCAGAAACGAATTTAAAAAAAGAAACAGAGTTAACGTTTCAGGTCAATGAACTTTCGTCAGGTCATCGACCTGAAATGTTAACTCTGTTTCTCCCTCCTCAGATGCTGCCTGAACTTCTGAGTATTTCCAGCATTTTCTGTTTATATTTCAGATTTCCAACCTCGGCCATCTTCGGATGATGATGTAGAATTGAGTAAAGGAACAGAATCATCAGAAGAAGAAATCCCTCCTTCAACAACTACACCATCAACAGGTATCAACAATTCCACTCTAATTATCACACCTCAAAATATGGCTGTACGTTTAGAAATCATGGACCTCCTTTGTTTAAGTGGCATTTCTCTTTGCATCAGCAAACACTACAATATCGTCTGAAACATCAGAGTCGAGCACAGCAACAGAACCATTAACAAATGTCATCAATTCTTCAACCAATATAAAACTATTAGCTGAGACAACAGTTATAAACAGGTCAACATGATTAGTGCTTATAATAGTAATGATGAAAAAGCCCAAATGTGACATATAGAGTTGGCACTTACGTTCTTATCTTACGACTGATACTTAAGAATAGAACATTTACTTTTTCCATTGCTTGTAGTTGTCTGGATTGTTGTTCATTACAGTAAATAAGAGGAACATTGGCATTGGAAATTCACACAAATTCCATTGAATTCATGAACATTTTATTATTCTAACCCACATTTCAAATATTGTCTTCAATGTAATGACATCAAAAACAGCAACAGGAGAATTAGGAATATCACCAATAGCCTGCTCACCGATGCTCAGTTTGGGTTCCACCAGGACCACTCAGCCACAAACCTCATTACAGCTTTGGTCCAAACATTGACAAAGGAGCTGAATTTCAGAGGTGAGGTGAGAGTGACTGCCCTTGACATCAAGGCAGCATTTGACCGAGCGTGGCATCAAGGAGCCCTAGTAAAATTGAAGTCAGTGCGGATCAATGGGAAAACTCTCCACTGGCTGGAGTCATACCTAGCACAAAGAAAGATGGTTGTGGTTGTTGGAGAACAATCAACATAGCCCCAGGACATCGCTGCAGGATCCTGGAACTCCCTCCCTAACAGCACTGTGGGAGTACCTTCACCTTGTGGACTGCAGCGGTTCAAGGCGGCGGCTCACCACCACCTTCTCGAGGGCAACTAGGGATGGGCAATAAATGCTGGCCTTGCCAGCGACGCCCAGATCCCAGAAACGAATTTAAAAAAAGAAACAGAGTTAACGTTTCAGGTCAATGAACTTTCGTCAGGTCATCGACCTGAAATGTTAACTCTGTTTCTCCCTCCTCAGATGCTGCCTGAACTTCTGAGTATTTCCAGCATTTCTGTTTTTATTTCAGATTTCCAACCTCGGCCATCTTCGGATGATGATGTAGAATTGAGTAAAGGAACAGAATCATCAGAAGAAGAAATCCCTCCTTCAACAACTACACCATCAACAGGTATCAACAATTCCACTCTAATTATCACACCTCAAAATATGGCTGTATGTTTAGAAATCATGGATCTCCTTTGTTTAAGTGGCATTTCTCTTTGCATCAGCAAACACTACAATATCGTCTGAAACATCAGAGTCGAGCACAGCAACAGAACCATTAACAAATGTCATCAATTCTTCAACCAATATAAAACTATTAGCTGAGACAACAGTTATAAACAGGTCAACATGATTAGTGCTTATAATAGTAATGATGAAAAAGCCCAAATGTGACATATGGAGTTGGCACTTACGTTCTTATCTTACGACTGATACTTAAGAATAGAACATTTACTTTTTCCATTGCTTGTAGTTGTCTGGATTGTTGTTCATTACAGTAAATAAGAGGAACATTGGCATTGGAAATTCACACAAATTCCATTGAATTCATGAACATTTTATTATTCTAACCCACATTTCAAATATTGTCTTCAATGTAATGACATCAAAAACAGCAACAGGAGAATTAGGAATATCACCAATAGCCTGCTCACCGATGCTCAGTTTGGGTTCCACCAGGACCACTCAGCCACAAACCTCATTACAGCCTTGGTCCAAACATTGACAAAGGAGCTGAATTTCAGAGGTGAGGTGAGAGTGACTGCCCTTGACATCAAGGCAGCATTTGACCGAGCGTGGCATCAAGGAGCCCTAGTAAAAT
Organism: Somniosus microcephalus; assembly: GCF_052327205.1. Lineage (NCBI taxonomy): Eukaryota > Metazoa > Chordata > Chondrichthyes > Squaliformes > Somniosidae > Somniosus > Somniosus microcephalus. The sequence goes on along the minus strand of NC_140992.1, from coordinate 39,702,890 downwards.
TGAAGTCAGTGCGGATCAATGGGAAAACTCTCCACTGGCTGGAGTCATACCTAGCACAAAGAAAGATGGTTGTGGTTGTTGGAGAACAATCAACATAGCCCCAGGACATCGCTGCAGGATCCTGGAACTCCCTCCCTAACAGCACTGTGGGAGTACCTTCACCTTGTGGACTGCAGCGGTTCAAGGCGGCGGCTCACCACCACCTTCTCGAGGGCAACTAGGGATGGGCAATAAATGCTGGCCTTGCCAGCGACGCCCAGATCCCAGAAACGAATTTTAAAAAAGAAACAGAGTTAACGTTTCAGGTCAATGAACTTTCGTCAGGTCATCGACCTGAAATGTTAACTCTGTTTCTCCCTCCTCAGATGCTGCCTGAACTTCTGAGTATTTCCAGCATTTTCTGTTTTTATTTCAGATTTCCAACCTCGGCCATCTTCGGATGATGATGTAGAATTGAGTAAAGGAACAGAATCATCAGAAGAAGAAATCCCTCCTTCAACAACTACACCATCAACAGGTATCAACAATTCCACTCTAATTATCACACCTCAAAATATGGCTGTAAATTAGAAAAATCATTGACCTCCTTTGTTTAACTGGCATTTCTCTTTGCATCAGCAAACACTACAATATCATCTGAAACATCAGAATCGAGCTCAGCAACAGAACCATTAACAAATGTCATCAATTCTTCAACCATTATCACATCATTAGCTGAGACAACAGTTATGAACAGTGTCAACCTGATTAGTGCACGACAAAAAGCCCAAATGTGACACATTGGGGGTGATTTCACCAATGGGGACGTGATGGAGGCAGAACTGCTGCTTGTTGGGTTTTAGTCCTGCCTCCATCGATGTCCAGCCTCCTGGGAAGATGGCACGGAGGCGGGTTGGGGGCGGGTTCGGTACCCACTCCCAGTTTCTGCCATTTTCCCGGCAGTCCTGTCTCCATACCCACCTCCCCAGGGCTGGAAAATCACCCCCATAGAGTTGGCACTTACTTCCTTAATTTATTCGTGGTACTTCAGAATATAAGATTTATTCTTTCCATTGTTTGTAGTTATCTGGATTTCTGTTCATTACAGTAAATAAAAGGAACATTAGCATCAGAAAGATCACGCAAATTCCATTGAATTAATAAACAGTTTTATTATTCTAACCCAAATTCCCAGTATTATCTTCAATGTAATGATATCAAAAACAGCAACAGGAGAATTCGGAACATCGCCTTGGTCCAAACATGGGCAAAAGAGCTGAATTTCAGAGGTGAGGTGAGAGTGACTGCCCTTGATATCAAGGCAGCATTTGACTGCATATGGCACCAAGGTGCCCTAGTAAACTTGAAGTCAACGGGGATCAGGGGGGAAAACTCTCCACTGCCTGGAGTATGGTTGTTGGAGGCCAATCATCTCAGCCCCAGGACATCGCTGCAGGAGTTCCTCAGGGCAGTGTCCTGGGCCCAGCCATGTTCAGCTGCTTCATCAAGACCTTCCCTCCATCATAAGGTCAGAAGTGGGGATGTTGACTGATGATTGCAGTGTTCAATTCCATTTGCAATACCTCAGATAATGAAGCAGTCTAAAATCAGCATTTCTACATTCTTAACTACAATTCAAAGGTATATTTCCATCTTTTACAACAAAAACAGGCTCCCTATACTGAGAATTTCTCATCAATTCAATTGAAGCAAGACATAATTCAATTAAAGTATTTGATTCTGCTCACTCCAACTTTCAAAGTTTTCTTCCCTTTAGTGACTCCACCAACAACTGACGATGTCGAATCCAAGTCAGGCAGCATCTGTGGAGAGTGAAACAGAGTTAACGTTTCAGGTCAATGAACTTTCGTCAGGTCATCGACCTGAAATGTTAACTCTGTTTCTACCCCCTCATATGCTGCCTGAGCTTCTGAGTATTTCCAGCATTTTCTGTTTTTATTTCAGGGTTCCAACCTCAGCCGTATTCGGATGATGATGTGGAATTGAGTAAAGGAACAGAATCATCAGCAGAAGAAATCCCTCCTTCAACGATTCCACCATCAACAGGTATCAACAATTCCACTCTAATTATCACACCTCAAAATATGGCTATAAATTACAAAAATCATGGACCTCCTTTGTTTAACTGGCATTTCTCTTTGCATCAGCAAACACTACAACATCATCTGAAACATCAGAATCGAGCACAGCAACAGAACCATTAACAAATGTCATCAATTCCTCAATCATTATCACATCATTAGCTGAGACAACAGTTATGAACAGTGTCAATCTGATTAGTGCAGATTGGAGCATGACAAACAAGCCCAAATGTGACACATAGGGCCCGATTTTGTGGCTTGTGTGGGAAATGGTCGGATTCCCCCGAATGTGAGGTTCTGACACACAAAAAAATGTGTCAGCCAGCTCCACGCAATTTTCCCTCAAGTGGCCAATTAATTTCCAGCATGTGGGCAGCCTTGCTAATTGTCCATTTCCAGTCAGGAAGCCCCACAGTATGATGTCATCATTCGTGGTGCTTTCAAGGTCCACAGCAAGCATTACTTCTTCTGTTGGCTTCCAAACGAACCATACAGGATGGCAAAGGAGCCTGCAGCAGCTGTGGCCAGTGCCAGACCCCGAGCTGCCTCCAAATTCGACGAAGTTTCACTGCAGGCATTATTGGATGGGGTTAGGGCCCACAGGGAGGTCCTCTTCCCTAGGTCAGGCAGGAAGAGGCCTCCCACTGAGACCAAGGCCGCATGGATGCAGGTGTCAGCAGATGTCAACTCGAATGTGCATGTCACCTTGGCATCACATCTCTAACTCCTTCCTCTACTCCCCCACAGGACCATCCAGAGCCCCCGTCCCCACTGTGGAGGAGGAAAAGGCTGTGCAGCCAGACTCCTCAGAGGAAGCTCCGACCTCTGAGGGCGCAGCATCAGCAGAAGTAAGCGCACCCAGCACCAGCGCAGACACTCACACTTCAGGGGGACCTTCGGGACATAGAGTAGTGTTGTCACCTGGTGTATCACAGCTCACAAGTGAGCATCAGCAGATTCTGGAGACAGGGACAGCAGTGGAGAGTCCTCGTCGGAGGGCGCAGGACTCTGCCAGCTCAGCTCAGTTGCGCTGCATGTCGACCATCTGCCTCTGGGTCCATCCGCAAGAGAAGAGGTGATGGATCTCCATGCACAGATGCAGGAGTCTCTGGCAGGTTTTGTCTCCAGGGTCGCTGCGAGTGCGGAGCGAATGGAGGAGTCCATAGCGACCATGAGCAGAGCCTCTGTGGAGTCATTGGCGCAGGAACGCATCACCATGGAAAGGATGGCAACCTCCATGGAGTAGATAAATCGCCAGGGTACGGAAAACATGGTGAGTGCTCATAAGAGAATGACATCTCTTGAGGAGCGTTGGCCATCTATTGAACAGAGAAACCAGACCTTCATGGAAGTCCTTCTGAGTAGGACTGCCAGTGCAGATATGGGTCCCCATGGCCCCCTAAAGCGCAGCAAGGTGCTCTCAAGCCACTTCCAAGCGCTGGCCCCTTCTGGTCTGTGCAGCTTCAGGTGAGTGAGCAGCAGCCTGGTGCTCCTGGTGCTCATCATGCTGTTCCTGGTTCTGCTGCTGCCGCCTCTGCTGCTGGAGATCCTCTAATGGCAAGAAGGGAAGGACGAAAAGGCGTCCCATGCTTCTGGTAGATGCCTCCGCTGAGGAAGCGCTGAGTGAGGGTGGCGAGAGGGGCTTCCCAGGAGATCACACTGGAGAAGTGTGTGAGGATCCAACCTTCCAAAGCTGTGCCTAAGCCTTGAAGAAGTAGCCCCAAGCCTGCAACAACCAGGTCCTTCAACATACAAATGCTGTCCCTTTAAATCGCAGCTTTCCCGAATGAGCTGCAGCTGACAGCAAGCAAGCCGGCAAGCTTCACGCCAGGTTTCATCAGCGGGGTTCCCCGCAGGCGTGTTTAGCGTGGGGAACCCCTGAAAATCGCAAGGGCACCCTAAAATCAGCTTAAACATGGTGATAATTGCTCATTACTGTTCCGATGGCCAGTCCCACCAGCGGCGGGCGGGACTGAATCGGGTCGCGGAGAAACAGCGGTCCAAAAGTTGGACAGGGCGGGGAATCAGGCAGGGGGGGTCATGACCCGCTTTCTCGGCGATTTTCGGCCCCCGGCCACCTGGAAAGCCGCCCGACGGCTGGCAGAAAATCGGGGCCATAGAGTTGGCACTTACATTCTTATCTTACTAGTCATACTTAACAATATAAAATTTATTCTTTCCATTGTTTGTAGTTATTTGAATTTTTGTTCATTACAGTAAATAAGAGGAACGTTGGCATCTGAAAGTTAACACAAATTCCATTGAATTAATAGAACTTTTAATATTCTAACCCACGTTTCCAATATTATCTTCAATGTAATGACATCAAAAACAGCAACAGGAATATCACCAATAGCCTGCTCACCGAGTTTCAGTTTGGGTTCCACCAAGACCACTCAGCTACAAACCTCATTACAGCCTTGGTCCAAACATGGACAAAAGAGCTGAATTTCAGAAGTGAAGTGAGAGTGACTGCCCATGACATCAAGGCAGCATTTGACTGAGTGTTGCACCAAGGAGCCCTAGTAAAATTGAAGTCAATGGGGATCAGGGGCAAAACTGTCCACTGCCTGCAGTATTATCCTGCACAAAGGAAGATGGTTGGAGAACAATCATCGCAGCCCTAGGACATCGCTGACTGATTACATCATGACAGTGTCCTGGGCCCAACCATGTTCAGCTGCTTCATCAAGACCTTCACTCCATCATAAGGTCAGAAGTGGGGATGTTTGCTGATAAATGCACACTGTTCAGTTCCATTTGCAATTCCTCAGATAATGAAGCTGTTTAAAATCAGCTTTTCTACATTCTTAACTACAATTCAAAGGTATATTTCCATCTTTTACAACAAAAACAGACTCCCTGTACTGAGAATTTCTCATCAATTCAATTGAAGCAAGACATAATTCAATTGAAGTATTTGATTCTTCTCACTCCAACTATCAAGTTTATCTTCCCTTTAATGACACCACAAACAACTGACGATGTCGAATCCAGGTCAGGCAGCATCTGTGGAGAGTGAAACAGAGTTAGCGTTTCAGGTCAATGATCTTTCGTCGGGTCATCGACCTGAAATGTTAACCCTGTTTCTCCCCCCTCAGATGCTGCCTGAGCTTCTGAGAATTTCCAGCATTTTCTGTTTTTATTTCAGATTTCCAACCTCGGCCGTCTTCGGATGATGCTGTAGAACTGAGTAAAGGAACAGAATCATCAGAAGAAGAAATCCCTCCTTCAACAATTCCACCATCAACAGGTATCAACAATTCCACTCGAATTATCACACCTCAAAATATGGCTGTAAATTTAAACAATCATTGACCTCCTTTGTTTAACTGGCATTTCTCTTTGCATCAGCAAACATTACAGCATTGTCTGAAACATCAGAATCGAGCACAGCAACAGAACCATTAACAAATGTCATCAATTCCTCAACCAATATCACATCATTAGCTGAGACAACAGTTATGATTATTGGCAACCTGATTAGTGCACTTTAGAGCTCGACAAAAAGCACAAATGTGACACATAGAGTTCGCGCTTACATTCTTATCTTACTAGTCATACTTAATAATATAACATTTATTCTTTCCATTGTTTGTAGTTATTTGAATTTTGTTCATTACAGTAAATAAGAGGAACATTGGCATCTGAAAGTTAACACAAATTCCATTGAATTAATAAACCTTTAAATATTCTAACCCACATTTCCAATATTATCTTCAATGTAATGACATCAAAAACAGCAACAGGAATATCACCAATAGCCTGCTCACCGATGCTCAGTTTGGGTTCCACCAGGACCACTCAGCCACAAACCTCATTACAGCCTTGGTCCAAACATTGACAAAAGGGCTGAATTCCAGAGGTGAGGTGAGAGTGACTGCCCTTGACAACAAGGCAGCATTTAACCGAGAATGGCACCAAGGAGCCCTAGTAAAATTGAAGTCAATGGGGATGAGGGGGGAAAACTCTCCACTGACTGGAGTCATACCTAGCACAAAGGAAGAAGTGGTTGTGGTTGTTGGAGAACAATCAATATAGCCCCAGGACTTCGCTGCAGGAGTTCCTCAGGGAAGTGTCCTAGGCTCAACCATCTTCAACTGCTTCATCAAGACCTCCCCGCCATCATGAGGTCAGAAGTGGGGATTGTTAACTGATGATTGCACAGTGTTCAGTTCCATTTGCCATTCCTCAGGTAATGAAGCAGTTTAAAATCAGCATTTCTACATTCTTAACTACAATTCAAAGGTAAATTTCCATCTTTTACAACAAAAACAGACTCCCTATACTGAGAATTTCTCATCAATTCAGCTGAATCAACACAAGTATTTGATTCTGCTCACTCCAACTTTTAAAATTATCTTCCATTTAGTGACACCACCGATAACTGACAATGTAGAATCCAGGTTAGGCAGATCTGTGGAGAGTGAAACAGAGTTAACGTTTCAGGTCAATGAACTTTCGTTAGGCCATTGAGCTGAAACATTAACACTATTTCTCTCTCCTCAGATGCTGCCTGAGCTTCTGAGTATTTCCAACATTTTCTGTTTTTATTTCAGATTTCCAACCTCGGCCGTCTTCGGATGATGATGTGGAATTGAGTAAAGGAACAGAATCATCAGAAGAAGAAATCCCTGCTTCAACAATTCCACCATCAACAGGTATCAACAATTCCACTCTAATTATCACGTCAAAATATGGCTGTAAATTTAAAAAATCATTGACCTCCTTTGTGTAACTGGCATTTCTCTTTGCATCAGCAAACACTACAGCAACGTCTGAAACATCAGAATCGAGCACAGCAACAGAACCATTAACAAATGTCATCAATTCCTCAATCATTATCACATCATTAGCTGAGACAACAGTTATGATTAGTGTCAACCTGATTAGTGCACATTAGAGCATGACAAAAAGCCCAAATGTGAAACATACAGTTGGCACTTATGTTTTTAATTTACACGTGATACTTAAGATAATAAGATTTATTCATTCCATTGTTTGTAGTTATCTGGATTTTTGTCCATTACAGTAAATAAGAGGAACATTGGCATCAGAAAGTTGAGACAAATTCCATTCAATTAATAGATCTTTTAATATTCTAACTCACATTTCCAATATTATCTATGTTGTAATGACATCAAGAACAGCTACAGGAGAATTAGGAACATCATCAATAGCCTACTCACCGATGCTCAGTTTGGGTTCCACCAGGACCACTCAGCTACAAACCTCATTACAGCCTTGGTCCAAACATGGACAAAAGAGTTGAATTTCAGAGAAGATGTGAGAGTGACTACCCTTGACAACAAGGCAGCAGTTGACCAAGAATGACACCAAGGTGCCCTAGTAAAATTGAAGTCAATGGGGATCAGGGGGGAAAACTCTCCACTGCCTGGAGTATTATCTGGCACAAAGGAAGATGGTTGTGGTTGTTGCAGGCCAATCATCTCAGCCCCAGGACATCGCTTCAGGAGTTCCTCAGGGCATTGTCCTAGGCCCAACCATCTTCAACTGCTTCATCAAGACCTTTCCTCCATCATAAGGTCAGAAGTGGGGATGTTCACTGATGATTGCTGTTCACTGATGATTGCAGTGTTCAGTTCCATTTCCAATAGCTCAGATAATGAAGCATTTTAAAATCAGCATTTCTACATTCTTAACTAAAATTCAAAGGTATATTTCTATCTTTTACAACAAAAGCGGGCTCCCTGTACTGAGAATTTCTCATCAACTCAATTGAATCAACACACGTATTTGATTCTGCCCACGCCAACACACAAAGTTTTCTTCACTTTGGTGACACCACCAACAACTGACGATGTCGAATCCAGGTCAGGCAGCATCTGTGGAGAGAGAAACAGAGTTAAAATTTCAGGGCAATGATCTTTCATCAAGTCATGGACCTGAAACATTAACACTATTTCTCTCTCCTCAGATGTTGCCTGAGCTTCTGAGTATTTCCAGCATTTTCTGTTTTTATTTCAGATTTCCAACCTCGGCCGTCTTCGGATGATGATGTGGAATTGAGTAAAGGAACAGAATCATCAGAAGAAGAAATCCCTCCTTCAACAATTCCACCATCAACAGGTATCAACAATTCCACTCTAATTATCACACCTCAAAATATGGCTGCAAGTTTAAAAAATCATTGACCTCCTTTGTTTAACTGGCATTTCTCGTTGCATCAGCAAACACTACAACATCGTCTGAAACATCAGAATCGAGCACAGCAACAGAACCATTAACAAATGTCATCAATTCCTCAATCATTATCACATCATTCGCTGGGACAACAGTTATGATTAGTGTCGAACTGATTAGTGCACATTAGAGCACGACAAAAAGCCCAAATGTGAAACATACAGTTGGCACTTACAGTTGGCAGAGGATATTTAAGAATAATATTAATAAATTTAATTAATTACATAGAATGGGAGATCAGGCGATGTGTTGCTGCTGCAATATGTGGGAGCTCGTGAACACCATTGATGCTCACAGTGATCACATTTACAGTAAGTGTTGGCTGCTCGAGGAACTCCGGCTCCGTGTTGAAGAGCTGGAGTCCGAGCTTCAAACACTGAGACACATCAGGGAGGGGGAGAGTTACCTTGACTCTGGTATCACGAGGTAGTCACACCAATTAGATTAATTAATTCAGATGTAGTCCGTGGCCAGGGTCAGGATGGTGTGACTAGAAGTGAGGCAGGTACGGGGATCCAGGAGGTAGTGTTGGAGGAGCCGCAGCCCTTCCACTTGTCCAACAGGTTTGAGGCTCTTACTCCCTGTGGGGACAGGAGCAGGGACTGCAGGGAGGATGAGCAACCTGGCCACAGCACCGTGGAGCGGGGGGCCATTCAAGTGGGGGGTGTTAAAAGAAATGTTGTAGTGGTAGGGGATAGTATCGTTAGGGGGATAGATAGAGTTCTTTGCAGCCGAGAGCGAGAGTCCCGAAGGCTGTGTTGCCTGCCCGGTGCCAGGATTAAGGACATCTCCTCTGGACTGGAGAGAAACTTGGAGTGGGAGGGGGAGGATCCAGTTGTCGTGGTCCATGTTGGTACCAACGACATAGATAGGACAAGGAAGGAGGTTCTGCTGAGGGAGTTTGAGCAGCTAGGGGCCAAATTAAAAAGCAGAACCACAAGGGTAATAATCTCTGGATTATTACCTGAGCCACGAGCGAATTTGGCTAGGACAAATAAAATTAGAGAGTTAAATGCGTGGCTCAAAGACTGGTGTGGGAGAAATGGGTTTTGCTTCCTGGGACACTGGCACCAGTACTGGGGCAGGAGGGAGCTGTTCCGTTGGGACGGGCTTCACTTGGCCAGTGCTGGGACTAGAGTCCTTGCGGATCATATAACTAGGGCTGTAGAGAGGGCTTTAAACTAACTAGTGGGGGGGAGATTCCTAGAGAGCAAATAATAAAAATGACAACAGAGAAGGTCATAGACTTAGGTAGCAGTGGGGAAATTAAAAACCAGAGCGTGTCAGGAAGGGGCAGAAGGTATGGAGTAAAAGGTAAAGTAATAAAAAGGGCAAAAGCAGGAACTAAGTGTCACAAAACATCTTTGAAAGTTCTCTATCTGAATGCACGTAGCATTCGTAACAAAATAGACGAGTTAATGGCACAAATAACTACATATGGGTATGATCTTGTGGCCATTACAGAAACATGGCTGCAGGGTGACAATGCCTGGGAATTAAACATACCAGGTTATTAACGATCAGGAAGGACAGGCAGGAAGGAAGGGGAGGTGGGGTGGCTATGTTAATAAAGGAAGGAATCACTGTAATACAGAGAAATGATATTGGGTCAAAAGATCAGGATAATGAAACAGTTTGGGTGGAGGTAAGGAATAATAAGGGGAAAAAAACACTAGTGGGCGTAGTCTATAGGCCTCCGAACAGTGGCAACTCTGTTAGACGGAGTATCAATCAGGAAATAATTGAGGCTTGTAATAAGGGAACATCTATAATTATGGGGGATTTTAACTATCATATTAATTGGACAAATCAAATTGGGCAGGGCTGCCTTGAGGATGAGTTCATTGAGTGTATTAGGGATGGGTTTCTTGAGCAGTATGTAACTGAACCGACCAGGGGGCAAGCAACCTTAGATCTGGTCCTGTGTAACGAGATGGGATTAATTAAAAATGTCCTAGTAAAGGATCCCCTTGGAATGAGTGACCATAACATGGTTGAATTCCATATTCAATTAGAGGGTGAGAAGGTTGGATCTCAAACAAGCGTGCTAAGCTTGAATAAAGGAGACTATGAAGGTATGAGAGCGGAATTGAGTAGAGTGGATTGGGAAAATAGATTAAAGGGTAAGATGAAACATGATCAGTGGTGTACATTTAAGGAATTATTTTACAACTTCCAAAAAAAATATATTCCACTGAGAAGAAAAGGGTGTAAAAGAAAAGACAGCCATCCGTGGCTAAGTAAAGAAATTAAGGATAGTATTCGACTAAAAACAAGGGCATATAAGGTAGCCAAATCTAGTGGGAGGATAGAGGATTGGGAAAACTTTAAAAGACAGCAAAAAATAACAAAAAGATTGATTAAGAAAGGGAAGATAGATTATGAAAGTAAATTAGCAAAAAATATAAAAACAGATAGTAAGAGTTTTTATAGTTATATAAAAAGAAAAAGGGTGGCTAAAGTAAATGTTGGTCCCTTAGAGGATGAGACCGGGAAATTAATGGTGGGAAATATGGAGATGGCAAAAACACTGAATGAATATTTTACATCAGTCTTTACAGTAGAAGACACTAAGAATATCCCAACACTGGACAAACAGGGGGCTAAAGGGGGGGGAGGAGCTAAACATGATCAAAATCACTAAGGAAGTGGTACTCGGTAAAATAATGGGACTCAAGGCAGATAAATCACCTGGACCTGATGGCTTACATCCTAGGGTCTTGAGGGAAGTGGCGGTAGGGATTGTGGATGCATTGGTAATAATTTTCCAAAACTCCCTGGACTTGGCAAAGGTCCCGGCAGACTGGAAAACTGCTAATGTAACACCCTTATTTAAAAAGGGCAGTAGACAGAAGGCTGGAAACTATAGACCGGTTAGCCTAACATCTGTGGTAGGTAAAATTTTGGAGTCCATTATTAAGGGACAGTAACAGGACATTTGGATAATCATAATTTAATAGGACAAAGTCAGCATGGTTTTATGAAGGGGAAGTCATGTTTGACAAATTTGCTGGAGTTCTTTGAGGAAGTAACGTATAGGGTGGATAAAGGGGAAGCAGTGGACGTAGTGTATTTAGACTTCCAAAAGGCATTTGACAAGGTGCCACACAAAAGATTATTGCTTAAGATAAAAAATCACGGGATTGGGGGTAATATTCTGGCATGGATAGAGGATTGGCTATCTAACAGAAGGCAGAGAGTTGGGATAAATGGTTCATTCTCAGACTGGCAATCAGTAACTAGTGGTGTTCCGCAGGGGTCAGTGCTGGGTCCCCAGCTCTTTACAATCTATATTAACGATTTGGAGGAGGGGACCGAGTGTAACATATCAAAGTTTGCAGATGATACTAAGATGGGAGGGAAAGTAGTGAGTGAGGAGGACATAAAAAACCTGCAAGGGGACATCGACAGGCTAAGTAAGTGGGCAGAGATTTGGCAGATGGAATACAATACTGGAAAGTGTGAGGTTATGCACTTTGGCAGGAAAAATCGTAGAGCAATTTATTATCTTAATGGCAAGAAACTTGAAAGTACTGAAGTACAAAGGGATCTGGGGGTCCTGGTGCACGAAACTCAAAAGGTTAGTATGCAGGTGCAGAAAGTGATTAAGAAGGCCAATAGAATGTTGGCTTTCATTGCTAGGGGGATAGAATATAAAAATAGGGAGGTATTGCTTCAGTTGTACAAGGTATTGGTGAGACTGCACCTGGAATACTGCGTACAGTTTTGGTGTCCATACTTAAGAAAGGACATACTTGCTCTCGAGTCAGTACAAAGAAGGTTCACTCGGTTAATCCCGGGGATGAGGGGATGGACATATGAGGAGAGGTTGAGTAGATTGGGACTCTACTCATTGGAGTTCAGAAGAATGAGAGGCGATCTTATTGAAACATATAAGATTGTGAAGGGGTTGGATCAGGTGGATGCGGGGAAGATGTTCCCGATGATGGGTGAAACTAGAACTCGGGGGCATAGTCTTAGAATAAGGGGCTGCTCTTTCAAAACTGAGATGAGGAGGAACTACTTCACTCAGAGGGTGGTAGGTCCATGGAATATGCTGCCCCAAAAAGCTGTAGAAGCTACATCATTACATAAATTTAAAACAGAAATAGACAGTTTCCTAGAAGTAAAGGGAATTAAGGGTTACGGGGAGCGGGCAGGAATTTGGACATGAGTCTAGGTTCGGATCGGTCATGGCCCTGTGGGTAGCAGAGCGGGCCCAGGGGCCGTGTAGCCTGATCCTGCTCCTATTTCGTGTGTCTAATTCTGTTAGATTCAGGAGATGGTTCTATGATAGTGGATTGGCGGTTAGGATCAGATCAGCCATGATCTTATTGAATGGCGGAGCAGGCTCGAGGGGCCGATTGGCCTACTCCTGCTCCTATTTCTTATGTTCTTATGTTCTTAATTTACACGTGATACTTAAGATAATAAGATTTATTCGTTCCATTGTTTATAGTTATCTGGATTTTTGTTCATTACAGTAAATAAGAGGAACATTGGCATCAGAAAGTTGAGACAAATTCCACTGAATTAAAAGATCTTTTAATATTCTAACTCACATTTCCAATATTATCTTTATTGTAATGACATCAAAAACAGCAACAGGGGAATTAGGAACATCACCAATAGCCTGCTCACCGATGCTCAGTTTGGGTTCCACCAGGGCCATTCAGCTACAAACCTCATTACAGCCTTGGTCCAAACATGGACAAAAGAGCTAAATTTCAGAGGTGATGTGAGAGTGACTACCCTTGACAACAAGGCAGCATTTGACCGAGAATGGCACCAAGGTGCCCTAGTAAAATTGAAGTCAATGTGGATCAGGGCGGAAAACTCTCCACTGCCTGGAGTATTATCTGGCACAAAGGAAGATGGTTGTGTTTGTTGGAGGCCAATCATCTCACCCTAGGACATCGCTGCAGGAGGTCCTCAGGTAAGTGTCCTAGGACCAACCATCTTCAACTGGTTCATCAAGACCTTCCCTCCATCTTAAGGTCAGAAGTGGGGATGTTTGCTGAGGATTGCAGTGTTCAGTTCCATTTGCAATTCCTCAGATAACGAAGCAGTTTAAAATCAGCATTTCTACATTCTTAACTAAAATTCAAAGATATATTTCCATCTTTTACAACAAAAACAGGCTCCCTGTACTGAGAATTTCTGATCAATTCAACTGAATCAACACAAGTATATGATTCTTCTCACTCCAACTTTCAAATTTATCTTCCCTTTAATGACACCACAAACAACTGACGATGTCGAATCCAGGTCAGGCAGCATCTGTGGAGAGTGAAACAGAGATAGCTTTTCAGGTCAATGATCTTTCGTCAGGTCATCCACCTGAAATGTTAACTATGTTTCTCCCCCCTCAGATGCTGCCTGAGTTTCTGAGTATTTCCAGCATTTTCTGTTTTTATTTCAGGTTTCCAACCTCGGCCGTCTTCGGATGATGATGTAGAATTGAGTAAAGGAACAGAATCATCAGCAGAAGAAATCCCTGCTTCAACAATTCCACCATCAACAGGTATCAACAATTCCACTCGAATTATCACGTCAAAATATGGCTGTAAATTTAGAAATCGTTGACCTCCTTTGTTTAACTGGCATTTCTCAGCAAACACTACAGCATCGTCTGAAACATCAGAATCGAGCACACCAACAGAACCATTAACAAATGTCATCAATTCCTCAACCATTATCACATCATTAGCTGGGACAACAGTTATGATTAGTGTCAACCTGATTAGTGCACATTAGAGCACGACAAAAAGCCCAAATGTGACACATACAGTTGGCACTTACGTTTTTAATTTACACGTGATACTTAAGATATCGTTCCATTGTTTGTAGTTATCTGGATTTTTGTTCATTATAGTAAATAAGAGGAACATTGGCATCAGAAAGTTGAATGAGACAAATTCCACTGAATTAATAGCTCTTTTAATATTCTAACTCACATTTCCAATATTATCTTTATTGTAATGACATCAAAAACAGCAACAGGAGAATTGGGAACATCACCAATAGCCTGCTCACCGATGCTCAGTTTGGGTTTCACCAGGACCACTCAGCCACAAACCTCATGACAGCCTTGGTCCAAACATGGACAAACGAGCTGAATTTCAGAGGTGATGTGAGAGTGGCTACCCTTGACAACAAGGCAGCATTTGTCTGAGAATGGCAGCAAGGAGCCCTAGTAAAATTGAAGTCAATGGGGATGAGGGGGAAAACTCTCCACTGCCTGGAGTATTATCCGGCACAAAGGAAGATGGTTGTGTTTGTTGGAGGCCAATCATCTCACCCCAGGACATCGCTGCAGGAGTTCCTCAGGGAAGTGTCCTAGGCTCAACCATCTTCAACTGCTTCATCAAGACCTCCCCGCCATCATGAGGTCAGAAGTGGGGATTGTTCACTGATGATTGCACAGTGCTCAGTTCTATTTACCATTCCTCAGATAATGAAGCAGTTTAAAATCAGCATTTCTACATTCTTAACTAAAATTCAAAGGTATATTTCCATCTTTTACAACAAAAACAGGCTCCCTGTACTGAGAATTTCTCATCAATTCAGCTGAATCAACACAAGTATTTGATTCTGCTCACTCCAACTTTTAAAATTATCTTCCATTTAGTGACACCAACAATAACTGACGATGTAGAATCCAGGTTAGGCAGGAACTGTGGAGAGTGAAACAGAGTTAACGTTTCAGATCAATGAACTTTCGTTAGGCCATTGAGCTGAAACATTAACACTATTTCTCTCTCCTCAGATGCTGCCTGAGTTTCTGAGTATTTCCAGCACTTTCTGTTTTTATTTCAGAGTTCCAACCTCGGCCGTCTACGGATGATGATGTGGAATTGAGTAAAGGAACAGAAACATCAGAAGAAGAAATCCCTGCTTCAACAATTCCACCATCAACAGGTATCAACAATTCCACTCTAATTATCACATGTCAAAATATGGCTGTAAGTTTAGAAATCATGGACCTCCTTTGTTTAACTGGCATTTCTCAGCAAACACTACAGCAACGTCTGAAACATCAGAATCGAGCACACCAACAGAACCATTAACAAATGTCATCAATTCTTCAACCATTATCACATCATTAGCTGAGACAACAGTTATGAACAGTGTCAAACTGATTAGTGCATATTAGAGCACAACAAAAAGCCCAAATGTGACACAGAGTTGGCGCTTACGTTCTTAATTTACACGTGATACTTAAGATAATAAGATTTATTCGTTCCATTGTTTGTAGTTATCTGGGTTTTTGTTCATTACAGTAAATAAGATGAACATTGGCATCAGAAAGTTGAAACAAATTCCATTGAATTAATAGATTTTTAATATTCTAACTCACATTTCCAATATTATCTTTATTGTAATGACATCAAAAACAGCAACAGGAGAATTAGGAACATCACCAATAGCCTGCTCACCGATGCTCATTTTAGGTCCCACCGGGACCACTCAGCTACAAACCTCATTACAGCCTTGGTCCAAACATTTACAAAGGAGCTGAATTTCAGAGGTGAGGTGAGAGTGACTGCCCTTGACATCCAAGCAGCATTTGACCGAGAATGGCACCAAGGAGCCCTAGTAAAATTGAAGTCAATGAGGATCAGGGAGAAAACTCTCCACTGCCTGGAGTATTATCCGACACAAAGGAAGATGGTTGTGGTTGTTGGAGAACCATCAACGCAGTCCCAGGACATCGCTGCAGGAGTTCCTGAGGGCAATGTCCTAGGCCCAACCATCTTCAGCTGCTTCATCAAGACCTTTCCTCCATCATAAGGTCAGAAGTGGGCATGTTCACTGATGATTGCACTGTTCAGTTCCATTTGCAATTCCTCAGATAATGAAGCATTTTAAAATCAGCATTTCTACATTCTTAACTAAAATTCAAAGGTATATTTCTATCTTTTACAACAAAAACAGGCTCCCTGTACTGAGAATTTCTCATCAACTCAATTGAATCAACACAAGTACTTGATTCAGCTCACTCCAACTTTCAAAGTTATCTTCCCTTTAGTGACACCAACAACAACTGACGATGTCGAATCCAGGTCAGGCAGCATCTGTGGAGAGAGAAACAGAGTTAACGTTTCAGGTCAATGATCTTTCGTCAGGTCATCGATCCTGAAATGTTAACTCTGTTTCTCCATCCTCAGATGCTGCCTGAGCTTCTGAGTATTTCCAGCATTTTCTGTTTTTATTTCAGATTTCCAACCTCGGCCGTCTTCGGATGATGATGTAGAACTGAGTAAAGGAACAGAATCATCAGCAGAAGAAATCCCTCCTTCAACAATTCCACCATCGACAGGTATCAACAATTCCACTCGAATTATCACACCTCAAAATATGGCTGTAAATTTAAAAAAATCGTGGACATGCATTTCTCTTTGCATCAGCAAACACTACAGCAACGTCTGAAACATCAGAATCGAGCACACCAACAGAACCATTAACAAATGTCATCAATTCTTCAACCATTATCGCATCATTAGCTGAGACAACAGTTATGAACAGTGTCACCGTGATTATCCAATCTTGGATACATTACGCTCGATCCCCTTGTCTAAGTCATTGATATAGATTGTTAATAGTTGAGGCCCCAGAACTGATCCTTGCAATACCCCACGAGTCACAGCCTGCCAACCCGAGAATTACCCGTTTATTCCTACTCTCTGTTTTCTGTCCGTTAACCAGCCCTCAATCCATGTTAGTATATTACCTTAAACCCCGTGCGCCCTAATTTTGTGTAATAACCTCTTGTGTGGTGATATACCTATCAATTCCTCCAATAAAAGGCGAAGAGTTACGAAGGTGACTAAAGGTTTTTATTGACTAAATAACAGAGCCCACTCTCGTGGGTGATCCGATCCAAGCAGGAGGAATACCAGCCAGTCGCTCACCTTTATACCTGGCCTGGTGGGTGGAGCCAAGGCGGAGTCGGCAGTGGTCATCCCAGGTATAGCAGTGTGGCAAGAGGCGACCTCGTACCGTGATACAATAGTGGTCAGTGATACAGTTATAACGAACAGTGGTGAACAGTGCTAACTACTAACAGTGATACAATAGTGAACGTGGTTTACCACATTCACCCCTTGTTTAGAATTAAGTCCGGCGGGGTGAAGTGTACTACCAATTCTGGTAGGTCAGTCTGTCCGGAGGCTTCGTAAGCCTCTCCGATCGCCGCAGCGGTGGTGTTGCCTTATCCGGTGCTGGTGCCTTATCCGGTGTTGATGCTGGTGTTTGCGTGGTCGGCGAGGGCTCGTGGGGTTCCGGCATGCCGTCTACCTGGACTGAGGTTGGGGGGGGTGGTGGCGGTGTTTCCGGATCGGCTGAGGGTGCGAGGTCTCGTAGGGAGACAGTGTCCTCCCGCCCGTCTGGGTACGCCACGTAGGCGTACTGGGGGTTGGCGTGCAGGAGGTTCACCCTCTCGACCAGGGGGTCCGTTTTATGGGTCCTCACGTGTTTCCGCAGCCAGACCGGCCCCGGGGCGGTCAGCCAGGTTGGTAGAGTGGTTCCCGTAGTCGACTTCCTGGGGAAAACGAACATTCGTTCATGGGGGGTGGTGTTAGTGGCCGTGCAAAGTAATGACCGGATGGAGTGCAGCGCTGTCGGGAGGACTTCTTGCCAGCGGGAGGTTGGGAGGCCCTTAGACTTTAAGGCTAAGAGGACGGCCTTCCATACCGTCGCGTTCTCTCTTTCCACCTGACCGTTACCTCTGGGGTTGTAGCTGGTGGTCCTGCTTGCTGCAATACCTCTCTCTAGGAGGAATTGCCGGAGTTCCTCGCTCATGAAGGAGGAGCCCCGGTCGCTGTGTATATAGTTCGGGAACCCGAACAAGGCGAAGAGGGCATTCAGGCACTTAATGACCGTGCTACTGGTCATGTCGGGGCAGGGGAAGGCAAAGGGGAAACGGGAGTACTCATCAACGATGTTGAGGAAGTACACATTACGGTCAGAGGACGGGAGGGGCCCCTTAAAGTCGATGCTCAGGCGCTCGAAGGGGCGGGTGGCCTTGATCAGGCTTGCTCGGTCCGGCCTATAGAAGTGCGGTTTGCACTCCGCACAGGTCTGGCAGTTCCTGGTCATGGTCCTGACCTCCTCGATGGAGTAGGTCAGGTTGCGGGCCTTAATGAAATGGTAGAGTCTGGTGACTCCGGGGTGGCAGAGCTGGTCGTGGAGGGTCTGAAGCCTATCGATATGCGCGCTGGCGCATGTCATTCGTGAAAGGGCATCAGGGGATTCGTTCAGCTTGCCTGGCCGGTACAAGATCTCATAATCGTAGGTGGAGAGCTCGATTCTCCATCTCAAAATCTTGTCATTCTTGATTTTGCCCTTCAGCTTGTTATTAAACATGAAAGCCACCGAACGCTGGTCGGTGAGGAGGGTAAATCGTTTGCCTGCCAGGTAGTGCCTCCAGCGCCGTACTGCCTCCACGATCGCCTGGGCCTCTTTCTCGACCGACGAATGTCGGATCTCGGGGCCCTGTAGGGTCCTTGAGAAGAAGGCCACTGGCCTCCCCTCCTGGTTTAGGGTGGCGGCTAAGGCGAAGTCGGATGCGTCGCTCTCCACCTGAAAGGGGATGGACTCGTCCACTGCGTGCATCGTGGCCTTGGCTATGTCTCCCTTAATGAGGGAGAAGGCCGCGCACGCCTCCTCCGTGAGGGGGAAGGAAGTGGCTTTCAGGAGGGGTCTGGCTTTGTCCGCGTAATTGGGTACCCATTGGGCATAGTAGGCGAAAAGCCCCAGGGTTCTCCTAAGTGCTTTAGGGCAGTGGGGGAGGGGTAGCTCCATGAGGGGGCGCATTCTTTCTGGGTCGGGGCCGATGATTCCGTTCTCCACTACGCAGCCGAGGATGGCAAGGCGCGTGGTGTTAAACACGCATTTCTCCTTATTGTAGGTGAGGTTCAGCCGTTGGGCCGTACGGAGGAATTTCTCCAGATTCGCGTCATGTTCCTGCCGGTCGCGGCCGCAGATAGTGACGTTATCTAGGTAGGGGAATGTAGCCTGCAGTTCGTTCTGGTCAACCATCTGGTCCATCTCCCTTTGGAAGACCGAGACCCCATTAGTAATAATTAGTCAATAAAATTGATATACCTATCAATTCCTCCAATAAAAGGCGAAGAGTTACGAAGGTGACTAAAGGTTTTTATTGACTAAATAACAAAGCCCACTCTCGTGGGTGATCCGATCCAAGCAGGAGGAATACCAGCCAGTCGCTCACCTTTATACCTGGCCTGGTGGGTGGAGCCAAGGCGGAGTCGGCAGTGGTCATCCCAGGTATAGCAGTGTGGCAAGAGGCGACCTCGTACCGTGATACAATAGTGGTCAGTGATACAGTTATAACGAACAGTGGTGAACAGTGCTAACTACTAACAGTGATACAATAGTGAACGTGGTTTACCACATGTGGCACCTTATCAAATGCTTTCTGAAAATCGAAATACACTACATCCACTGGTTCCCCCTTATCTATCCTGTTAGTTACAAGCTCAAAAATCTCTAACAGATTTGTCAAACACGATTTCCCTTTCATAAATCCATGTCGACTCTGCCCAATCATATTAGGATTTTCTAAGTGCACCGTTACCACATCCCTAATAATTGATTATAGCATTTTGCCTACTACTGATGTCAAGCTAACTGGTCTGTAGTTCCCTGTTTTCTCTCTCCCTCCTTTCTTGAATAGCAGTGTTACATTTGCTACCTTCCAATCTGTGGGGATTGTTCTCGAATCTAGGGAATTCTGGACGGTCAAAACCAATGCATCCACTCTCGCTGTAGCCACCTTTTTTAAAACATTAGCATGGTGGCCATCAGGCCCAGGGGATTTGACAACTTTTAGTCCCATTAATTTCTCCAGTACTATTTCTTTACTAATGCTAATTTATTTAAGATCCTTGATTCCTCACTATTTCCGGAATGTTTTTTGTGTCTTCTTCCGTGAAGGCAGATGCAAAGTATATGTTTAATGTCCCGGGCATTTCCTTATTCCCCATTATAATTTCTCCTGTCCCTGCCTGTAAGGCACCCGACGTTTACTTTTGCTAATCTCTTTATTTTTACACACCTATCGAAGCTTTCACAATCTGTTTTTATGTCTCTTGCTAGTTTACGCTCATATTCTATTTTCTCTTTATCAATTTCGAGATCCTCCTTTGCTGAATTCTAAAATCCTCCCAATCCTCAGGATACTATTCTTATTGGCAACATTATAAGCCTCTTCCTTTAATCTAATATTATTTTTAACTTCTCTTGTTCGCCACGGTTGGACCATTTTTCCCATGGGGTTTTTATTCCTTAAGGGAATGTATATTCGTTGTGAATTATGAATTATTTCTTTAAATGTTTGCCATTACTTATCTATCATTATATTTTTTAATCTCGTTTCCCAACCTACCATAGCCAACTCACCTCTCATACTTACATAGTTTGCTTTGTTCATATTTAAGTCCCTAGTTTCGGACTTAACTAAATCACTCTCAAACTCAACATAAAATGTTATTATGTTATGATCCCTGCTCCCCAGAGGCTCATTTACTACAAGGTTATTCATTAACCCTGTCTCATTGCACAATACTAGATCTAAAATAGCCTGTTCCCTGGCTGATTCCTCGACATACTGATCTAGAATAATATCTTGAATGCATTTCATGAACTTGTCCTCTGCACTGTTACTGCAAATTTGATTTGCCCAGTCTATATGAAAATTAACCCCCATGATTACTGTATTGCACTTGTTACATGCACCTCTAATTTCCTGATTTATACCGTGCTCGGCACTTACAACTACTGTCAGGGGGTCTATAAGTGACTCCCACCAGTGTTTTCTGCCCCTTGTTGTTTCTTAGCTCCACCCAAAGTGATTCAACATCTTGTTTTTCTGAGCTAAGATCTTTTCACTCTACTGTCTTTATCCCATTCTTTATTATCGGGGCTACCCCCTCACTGCCTCCTTTAAAATTCTGCCTATCTCTTCTAAAAGTACATGGTACTGAGGACATAAATGCTCCCAAATACATGAGTTAATATTTCAATTTGTGATCAAGACTTTGCATTCATCTCCTCCTGTGAAAATGGATGTATCAAAATAAGTATAAATTAACACGACACTTTAACAGAATCAATGTCATTGGACTATAGTTGCATGAAGAGAAAATATTCAAATTGATAGCATTAATCTTAGATCCATCATTTTTCACAAGTTTTGGTGGATTCAGCAAGAGCTTTGCTTTGTTTAACGAACATTTCTCATTAACACCAGCAGCTGCATAATCACCAAAAGAACCATTTACAATGTCATTGTTTCTTCAACAACAACAACTTACATTTATATAGCACCTTTGCCACAGTAAAATGTCCCAAGGCAATTCACAGGAGTGTTATCAAATAAAATTTGACACTGAGTCACATAAGGAGATATTAGGACAGGTGACCAAAAGCTTAGTCAAAGAGGTAGATTTTATGGAGCATCTTAAAGGAGAAAAGAGAGGGAGAGAGGCAGAGAGGTTTAGGGAGGGAATTCCAAAGCTTAGGGCCTAGGCAGCTGACAGCACGGCCGCCAATGGTGGAGTAAGTAAAATCGGGGATGCGCAAGAGGCCAGAATTGGAGGAGTGCAGACATTTTGAAGGGTTGTAGGGCTGGAGGAGGTTACAGAGATAGGGAAGGGAAAGGCCATTCAAGGATTTGAAAACAAGGATGAGAATTTTAAAACTGAGGCTTTGCTGGACCGGGAGCCAATGTAGGTCAGCGAGCACAGGGGTGATGGGTGAACAGGACTTGGTATGAGTTAGGATGGGGCAGCAGAGTTTTGGATGAGCTTAAGTTTATGGAGGGTGGAAGATGGGAGGCCGGCCAGGAGTGTGTTGGAATAGTCAAGTCTAGAGGGAACAAAGGCACAGATAAAGGTTTCAGCAGCAGATGAACTGAGGCAGGGGCGGAGTCAGGCGATTTTAGAGGTGGAAGTGGGGGTGGTCTTGGTGATGGCGCGGATATGTGGTCGGAAGTTCATCTTGGAGTCAAATACTTCAACCGCTTTAGCCTCAACAACTAAAACAACAGGTATTCATAATGCCATCCAAAATTTTGCACATCATGATACAGAAGAATAGTTATCAAGTGTACAAATTGTTTATATCATTCATGACATGCATATACAACTCCTACTGTTTAGAATTGTTCTGTAAGAATTCTCCTTCAGTTCTATTCAAGTGAATTTTCATTCCAAATGTTATGTTTTGTCTGCACCCATTTGGAACTGGATTATGCTTCTCCAAACTTACTTTACAGAAAGGAATATTTCAACCGGCCATTTTGGACTGAACTTGAAATCAGAAGTCAGAAGTACAATAAAAATATAGGCCTAGAAATTGGGTTTTGGCTTAGCCAGGGCTTTAGCGCCGGAAGTTAGTGCCGGCGTTAAGTCCCCCTGCGCGCGCCACAAATTCAGCAGGGCCGCGCCCAAATGGCTGCCGGCGCTACTGAAGGGTCTTTGCGGCGGTAGATCGGCGCTAACTGCCGTTTCGCGCCGCAATTCCGGCGCTGCGGCACCCGATGCGGTGCGGCAGGCTCGGGAAGTGCAGGCCTCCTCCTTCCGTTAAGGAGGAGCTGCCTGCACCCGGCCGCGGCCCGCGCAAATCTGTCTAAAAATGAGCCCGGCACCTCGGACAAGTGCCGGGCTTGCATCTGTTCCGGGGGGTGGGGGGGAGAAGTCCGGGGAGGGAGCTGCGGGCAGGCGGCCGGCGGGAAAGCGGCCGGCCGCCGCGGGGCCTTTAATGCGCCGGCGCAAACTCATGCAAGACTCTGTTGCCAGAGTCTTAGTTGCGGCTGCCACGGGCGAGGCGGCCGCAACTGAATTTCGGCGCTAGGGCCCGTCGGCATGGCAACCGGGACGCTGCGCACACCGATGACGTCATCGGTGCCGGCGCAGCGCTAACGGTGCAACGCCGATTTAGGGCCCCAGGGAATTTTTAAACTGGCCATAACTCTGGCGCTAGTCCCTCTAGCGCCTCAAAAGCGGCGCTAAGGCAACTGAATTTCTAGGCCACAGTGTGCTAATTCACTGCAATACCCCATCCACTGTATTTGTTTGATGCTAGAGGACTGGAGGATTGCAAATGTTACACTCCTGTTCAAGAAAGGGGAGAGGGATAAATCTGACAATTACAGGCCAGTCAGTGGGGAAACTTTCAGAGATATTGGGGGAAAAATTCAGTTGGTTAGCACTTCCAGTTAGTGCCTGGTGGGGGCGCTGATGCAGCAGCGCTGAGGCAAGGCGAATCCAGCGAAGGTTACCACTCACTTAATATGCAACCACAGACAGCTAATCCTCAATGTGAATGCCCACTGTCCTGGCAGCAGCCACAATGCCTTCACCCTGTGGTGTGTCAGCACTCTTCCAGCCACCACGTCAAGCTCGTGGCTGGCTGGTCGGTCACAAGGGCTATCCGCTCTCCGCCTGGCTCATGACTCCCCTCTGCAACCCCAACACTCCTGCCCAGCACTCATATAATGAGAGCCATGTCGCCACCAGGAACATCATTGAGCAGACCATCGGAGTGTCACTAATCACTAAACATATATTTACAACAACAATATTAATTATTCACCCTTGTGCAATCCCTTAGTGCCTCTCATTACTGTGCCTTTGCCTACTCTAGTGCTCCTATGAAGTGTTGGCCCAGTGGCTGCAGCACGGCTGGTGGAAGGCTACTGAGTGTCCGTGCGGGAGACTTCAGATGGCCTTGCAGGACGCCCTCGACCAGCTCTGGGCCTGGAAGGCCCGACTGTAAACTGCACTGTAAGGGGGGGCTTCTTTTAACTGGTGTATGGTAATTTACCTGGCCAGCAGCCTTTGCCTCTGAGCTCTGACCAATTCCAACCTTTTACCTGGTTTACGGTAATTCACCTGGCCAGCAGCCTTTTGCTGCTGCACTCTAAACCAATTTACAAACAGCGGTTTCGAATCGCTACCCCTCCTTCAGTTCTGAGTGGAGGAACTTATAATTAATGATTTTAAAACGGACAAGTGGTTTGGATGAGAGAAAAATCAAGTTTTATTACCTAAATAAACTACAATCAAAAGAATAAACTATATCACTCGAACACAGTAATTACAGTAAAACTATATAACAGGGGGTTGCAGACGGTGAAAACGAGGGATAAAATGGCTCCAATGTTACTTAAACAATCTTAGCAATTACCCTCAAATCACCACTCCTAGCTCCTGCTAGGTTGCCTTGCCGAGGAGTCAGAACACCCTGCTCACCTGTGGTCCAGCGAAGTAAAGAGAGAGATAGCTTCTCAGCAGCTATCTTTTATGCCTGGTGAAGTCCTGCAATTCTGCCCTGCAAGGGCTGTGTGCAAAATTCCCCGCCCAAAGGGTCAAAACACAAGAGAAAGCTGTGATTGGCTAACTCAGAGTGGTTGGACTGGGTTAATGTGTCTTCCGGAGCTCCCTAAGCTGAAACAAAAGGGAAATACAACTGCTCTATTGTCCAGAATGCTAGGTGATTTAGACCCATTCAATTCTTAAACGGATCCCATTCAAGATACAAAAGTCTCTTCTGCAGTTTAGATGTATCCACTCTATATACAAACAAATGCTAATAGCATTCAATTGCTTTGTAAACAAAGCATTGTCCTGTGGTAACGTTTTGTCTCCATTGAACCTTACTTCCAGACACAGAAAGCTGCTTTCCAAGCCCCTTTGTCTTCGGCCATGTGGTATGACAGCCATTTTTATCCCTGGAAATTTAAAAGCACAACGCCCAGGGATTCTTTAATCAAAAAAAATTAATCTTCAGAACTGTAAATTATTGCAAATTCTTACAGCACCACCTCAGCATGGGCAGCAGCAGTCTGGGCTGGCTGGATGACAGGCAGCGACAAGGGCAATGGCAGAGTGGCAGTGGTGGGAGCAGGAATGCTGTCATCCTGAGAGAGGACAGCAGCTTCCTGCTCCACTGACCCACTGCCACTCCCCCGGGGCAGCACCTCAGCATCCCTAGCAATCTGTTGCAACACAGATTGCTGGTCTGTTGCGACACCGTGAAAGCCCCGGTCGACGGTGGTAGACCCAGCCACGATGGCAGCAGTCAGAGCTTGCGTGGCATCAAGATGAGACTGCATGAGAGCAGTCTGAGATTGAATGCCACCAAGCATAGACTGCATTACAGCACTAAGACGTTGCGTCGCTTCCGCCTGTGCTGCAATGGAAGCTGCTAGATCGCCCATCACACGCGGCATCAGATCTGGGTTGTTATGGTCTCTCTGGGAGTCTACCATCCTTTGCAGACTGGAAAGGATGGGCTCCATGGTGTGCGCAGAGCCTTGTGCAATGTTGGAGGCGGACTCCTCCACGTTCCTTACCATTGCCGAGAGGCTTTCGGGCACCCTTACCATTACACCTCTCATCTCCGTGTGCATGCCCATCACCCTTCTTCTAAAGGCCTCCCCATCGAGGTCCTCATCCGAGTCCTCTGCAGCAGAACTCGCCCTCCAGGGAGCTGGCTCCCAAGCTACCCTTTCCCCCTGGCCTTGCTGCAGCCCGCTCGTACCCGGTGCCTCACCCTGTGCTGATCCTGTTACTATACTAGCCTCTAAAGAACATGTAGTGCCAGTATCTGAGCTGGTTCCTGAGGGTGAGACATGCAGTGATGTGTTTTTTTCTTCCTCCTCCTCTTCTCCTTCCTCGCTCTCTACGGTGCCCTCAGGGACAGGTTGCTCAGGTGCTTGCTCATTACCTGAAAGCATTAAGTTACAAGAGTCGGGTTAAGGTGAGGGGAGTAGGGCAGGAAGGGAGAAATGCATGCATACAGTATGATTAGCTGGAAAGTGTGAAAGGCTTGTGGGGTGAGGGGGAAATGGGATGTGAGAAGGAGGAGTCTTAGGCAGTCCCTCGGGACCGAGGATGACCGGGGATGAACATACCGCTGTTGTCCCCAAAGGGGTCAACGTTGCCAGTGGCCACGGTGCCCACCACCTGGCGCCCAATAATCTGCAGCACTCGAGTCACTAGCTCAGACAGTGGTTGGGTGTCGGCTTGTCCCCCGCCTGTGCACTTCTGCTCCCTCCTGTTGTGAGCCACCTTGGCCTGCAAGAGAAAGGAAAGCGTTTCTGTGAGTGTGAAGCAATGTGTTTGGGTGATGTGCCTGCCATAGTTGAATAGCTGTCATTGTGTGCAAGGTGTGAGATGTTGATGTGAGTGTTGATAGGCAGAGATTGTTGGTGGGTGAGCGCTGGGGGTGTGGTGCTTTGGGAAGTGTGTGCAGACTGTGGTTCAGATGGTGGTATGTAGCATTTGTTGAAGCATTGACTCACCCTGACCACCTGAGTGAGGTCGTTAAATTTCTTCCTGCACGGTGTGTGGGTCCTGGGGACCACAGTGCTGCTCGAGACATGCTGGGCTACCTCCCTTTACATGGTGTGGAAGACTTGCGGCAAGGACCTCCTGCCACTTGCCGGGTAGAGCACTGCCCTCCGTCTTTCCACTGCGAACACCAACGCCTCCAATGCATGGTCGCAGAATCTGTGGGCTCTCTCCCTGGGGCATTGATCTGCCACCATTATGGCTGCTTGAGTCGTCCAGCTCCTTCTCCTTGACCTGCTGCTGGCTGAAACGGCTGCACAGCCAGCAATGATGAGAATGTGGTTTCTGCAGCATCAATGACCCTCCCCTTTAAGAACTGGGAAGAGCCTGCAGCAATGATGACTTGTGATTAGACTGCCCCTGATATTGGTCAGCGCTTCAAGTTTAATGCCACTGAGCTGGGCCATTAGCGCTTGATTTAGCGCTCCAATCCTTTCTTTGTGCAATAAGACTGTATTTTGCATGCAGTTTGAAGCATTAGTGCTTGACACTAATTCTCAAACTTTTCAAAAGTTACCGCCCATTCCTGGGCTATAATGAATTTCTCCCCCATTAATCCTGGACAAAATTAGCTGGCACTTGGAAAAATATGGGTTTAATAAATGAAAGCCAGCACAGAGTTATTAAAGGGAAATCGAGTTTGACTAACTTGATTGAGTTTTTTGATGAAGTAACAGAAAGGGTGGATGAGGGCAGTTCAGTTGATGTTGTGTATATAGACTTTCAAAAGGCAATTGATAAAGTACCACATAATAGACGTTTTAGCAAAATTGAAGCCCATGGAATAAAAGGGTCAGCGGCTGCATGAATAGGAAATTGACTAAGGGGCAGAAAGCAAAGAGTTGTGATGAACAGTTGTTTTCAGACTAGAGGGAAGTGTGCAGTGGTGTTCCCCAGGGGTTGATGTTGTGACTACTGCTCTTTTTGATATATTAATGACCTGGACTTGGGCATAATTTCAAAGTTTCCAGATGACATGAAAATCGGAAATGTAGTAAACAGTGGGGAGGATAGTAACAGACTTCAGGAGGACATAGACTGGTGAAATGGGCAGACACATGGCAGATGAAATTTAATGCAGAGAAGTGTGAAGAGACTGATTTTGGTATGAAGATTGAGGAGAGGCAATGTAAAATAAATAGTACAAATTTAAAGGGGATGGAGGAACAGAGAGACCTGGGGATGTACGTACACAATTCTTTGAAAGTGGCAGAACAAGTTGAGAAGGCTGTTATAAAGGCATACGGGATCATTGGCTTTGTAAATAGAGGCATAGAGTACAAAGGCAAGGAAGTTATGCTAAACCGTTATAAAACACTAGTTAGGCCCCAGTTGAAGTATTGTGTCCAATTCTGGGCACCACGCTTTAGGAAGGATGTCAAGGCCTTAGAGAGGGTGGAGAGGAGATTTATTAGAATGGTACCAGGGATAAAAGACTTCAGTTACATGGCGAGACTAGAGAAACTGGGCTTGTTCTCCTTAGAGCAGAGAAGGTTAAGGGAAGATTTAATAGAGGTGTTCAAAATCATGAAGGATTTTGATAGAGTAAATGAAGAGAAACTGTTTCCAGTGGCAGAAGGGTTGGTAACCAGAGAGCACAGATTTAAGGTGATTGGCAAAAAAAAAATTTACGCAGCAAGCTGTATGGTCTGGAATGCACTGCCTGAAAGGGTGGCGGAAGCAGATTCAATAATCATTTTCAAAAGGGAATTGGAGAAATACTTGAAAAGGAAAATTTGCAGGGCTATGGGGAAATAGCAGGGGAGTGGGACTAATTGGACAGCTCTTTCAAAGAGCCGGCACAGGCACGATGGGCCGAATGGCCTCCTTCTGTGCTGTATAATTCTCTGATTCTATAGTGACCCCTCCCTAGGATGTCAATGATGGGGGAATTGGCGATGGTGGTGCCATTGAAGGCCAGGGCTGTAGTTGGGCCTCTTCTTGTTTGAGATGGTCATTGCCTGACACATATGTGGTGCAAACTTTGCCTGCCGCTTGTCAGCCCAACCTGGATGTTGTCCGGGTCCCACTTTAAGCTGGCATGGACTGCTCCATTATTGGAGGAGTTATGAATGGAGCTGTAACTGTGGAGTCATCAGCAAACAGCCCCACCCCTGATCTTGACAGAGTAAAGGACCGTGAATAAGCAGCTGAAGATAATTGGGCTTAGTCTGTTCCCAATGTCATCAGCAGTCCAAAATGGAAAAAGATAGGAAATTAGCTTTCTGCTTATCAAGTTCAATCACTGTTTAAAAAAATCATCAGTGTACACGACAGGATAATGGAGCAATTAGTGTTGTTTCTGGAATATTATCCATTGTATTTATCTACATTAAGAATACGTGCTGGGGAAATAGAAAAACATCTTGGAATAAGTATGTGAAGGACCTTTCAACAAGTTATTCTGTTTTTTCATTACAGCTCTTGCCTTTTGCACACTGAATTGTACAAATGGAAAATGTTTCGTTGACACCGTCTCCAAAGAGCCTACATGTTACTGTAACACAGGATACATTTTAGATGAATCAGGCACAGTCTGCAATGGTGAGATACTATTAATCAGTTTAATTACTTTGCAGGTGATAATGATTTGACGACATGTCTGTATTCTAGGGGTCAAAATCTCTTGAGCACCACTGGCAGTGCCACACTTGTGTTGATGGAGCGGGACTTCCATCTGTTGGTGTGGCCCGGCACCTTGGTGCTCCATTGTGGGGTGGGCTGTTGGCAATGCCAATGTCACGGGGGCTTCACAGGACGACACTGTGAAACTGGCACGCAGTACATTCTGAATTCTGTTCTATTTTTATAAACTTTAAGAGAAACGCTTTAAAGAACCATGATCCAGGATACTGCCACATTACAAACATATTCAAAGTTTGAACTACTGAGGTATTTGGGAACAGCGTGAGTCACAGTTAAATAAATTGAACCATACAAACATATTTCTGTATATATTTATTAATTATACACACACAGACACACACACAGACACACACACAGAGTCCCCACTGTTTCGTTGGTGTTAACACCATTTACCTACTATAAGCGGTGGACAATAAAACCAATCTCTGATTCATTATATAAAAACTGATCACCAATGCCTCATAGTTAAGACCAACAGCATAACATGATAACATGTACAGTTTAAACTAAACAAAATTAAAACACAAATGTACTTTCATTCACCTTCATGCATCCTACTATGGCCAGATCAAGTAACTTCAAAATACATACTCCCGTCTACAAATATGTTCTGGTTTTTGTAACATGCGAGGTTCTAGTAACTCTTAGATACTTTAATATCTGATATCTTCATTTCTGCGACAATATAACTCCAGTTTAATTCGGAACAGTTTGTCACAGAAATCTCCAGTGCATAACAAACTAGCAGATAGAGGGGTGCTGTGATGTGGTGTGTAAATCGGTAAATCCAGGAGATTAATGCAGTGCGAAGAGCTCATTGAATTGCCCAAAATAGCTAACATGCTTAATGGGCCAAAATATGCTGTGGCAGGGCAATGAAAGGTGCCCACTATTAGTTACACTTGCCTTTGGTCGTTTAATGTCGACAATATTTTAGCTGCGAGTTGCTGTAAATGGGAGATGGAAATGGCGCAGCGCCCTTTACAGGGCATCTGGGACCTGACTAAACAGGGCAAGCAACTGGCTTTCTCCTTAGCCAATCAGATTGAAGCATTGTGAAATCAACAGCACAATGATTGAGAAGGAAGTGTAAATTAGAATGGATGAATTCAATGTCAAATCAGGTACAGAAAGAGAAATAAAGAGGGGAATTTTCCATGGGGTCAGCCGGCACGATCGGTGGCAGGTCGGGTGGGAAAAATAAATGTTGACAGCGGGCCAGGACCCCATTGTTAACCCGCCACCACGCACCTTTCCCAAATGTCGGGTCTGTCAGCACTGAGCAGACCCAACACACAGTGGTGGTGGAGGCAATTCATGTCATTATGACTTTGTAAACAGAGAAACATAGAAACATAGAAGATAGGAGCAGGAGTAGGCCATTCGGTCCCTGGAGCCATTCAATGCGATCATGGTTGATGATCCAAATTCAGTACCCTGTCCCTGCTTTCTCCCCATATCCCTTCATCCCATTAGCCTTAAGAAATATATCCAACTCCTTCTTGAATATATTTAATGAATTGGCCTCTACTGCCTTCTGTGGTAGAGAATTCCACAGGTTCACCACTCTCTGGGTGAAGAAATTCCACCTCATTTCTGTCCTAAATGGCTTACCCCTTACCCTTAGACTGTGACCCCTGGTTCTGGACTCCCCGACCATCGGGAACATCCTTCCTGCATCTAGTCTGTCCAGTCCTGTCAGAATTTTATAATGCGATCCCGTCTCATTCTTCTAAACTCCAGCGGGTATAAGCCCAATCGACCCAATCTCTCCTCATATGTCATTCCTGCCATCCCAGGTATCAGCCTGGTGAATCTTCGCTGAACTCCTTCCATGGCAAGAACATCCTTCCTCAGATAAGGCGACCAAAACTGCACACAATACTCAAGGTGTGGTCTCATCAAGGCCCTGTACAACTGCAGCAAGACATCCTTGTTCCTGTAGTCAAACCCTCTCACTACGAAGGCCAACATACCATTTGCCTTCTTAACCGCCTGCTGCACCTGCATGCTTACCTTCAGCGACTGGTGAACAAGGATACCCAGGTCTCGTTGCACTTCCCCTTTTCCCAATCTATTGCCATTCAGATAATAATCTGCCTTCCTGTTTTTGACACCAAAGTGGATAACCTCGCATTTATCCATGTTATATTGCATCTGCCATGCTTCTGCCCAATCACCCAACCTGTCCAAATCATCCTGGAGTTTCTCGGCATCCTCCTCACAGCACACACGCCCACCCAGCTTTATGTCATCTGCAAACTTGGAGATATTACATCTAGTTCCCTTGTCTAGATCATTAATATATATTGTGAATAGCTGGGGTCCAAGGACCGATCCCTGCGGTACCCCACTAGTCACTGCCTGCCACTCGGAAAAAGACCCGTTTATTCCAACTCTTTGCTTTCTGTCTGCCAACCAGTTCTCTATCCAAGTCAATACCTTGCCCCCAATCCCATGTGCCTTAATTTTGCATGCTAATCTCTTATGTGGAACCTTATCGAAAACCTTCTGAAAGTCCAAATACACCACATCCACTGGTTCTCCCTTATCTATTTTACCAGTTACATCCTCAAAAAATTCCAGTGGATTAGTCAAGCATGATTTACCTTTTGTAAATCCATGTTGACTTTGTCCGATCCTGTCACTGTTTTCCAAATGCTCTGCTATTACATCTTTTATAATGGACTCTAGCATTTTCCCCACTACCGATGTCAGGCTTACCAGTCTGTAATTCCCCGTTTTCTCTCTACCACCTTTTTTGAATAGTGGGGTAACATTAGCTACCCTCCAATCCATGGGTACTGTTCCAGATTCCATCGAATGTTGGAAGATGATAAGCAATGCATCTACTATTTCTAGGGCCACTTCCTTAAGTACCCTAGGATGTAGATTTTCAGGCCCTGGGGATTTATCGGCCTTCAATCCCGTCAATTTCCCTAACACCATGTCCCTACAAATACTGATTTCTTTCAGTTCCTCCCTTTCATCAGACCCTATGTTCCTCGACATCTCTGGGAGGTTATTTGTGTCCTCCTTTGTGAAGACAGAACCAAAATATGTATTTAATAGGTCAGCCATTTCTTTGTTCCCCATTATAAATTCCCCTGATTCTGACTGCAAGGGACCTACGCTTGACTTCACCAATCTTTTTCTCTTCACATATCTATAAAAGCTTTTACAGTCAGTTTTTATGTTCCCTGAAAGCTTACTCTCATATTCTATTTTCCCCTTCTTAATTAATCCCTTTGTCCTCCTTTGTTGAATCCTAAACTGCTCCCAATCCTCAGGTTTACTGCTTTTTCTGGCCAATTTATATGTCCTCTCCTTGGATCTTATGCTATCTCTAATTTCCCTTGTTAGCCACGGTTGAGTCACCTTTTTTGTTTTATTTTTATGCCAAACTGGGATGAACAAATTCTGTAGTTCATCCATGTGGTCTTTGAATGTTTGCCATTGCCTATCCACCGTCAACCCTTTGAATAACATTCCTCAATCAATCCAACCGAACTCGCGCCTCATACCATCGTAGTTTCCTTTATTTAAATTTAGGACCCTAGTCTCTGAGTCAACTACTTCACTCTCTATCTTAATGAAGAATTCAATCATATTATGATCGCTCCGACCCAAGGGGCCTCGTACAACAAGATTGCTAATTAATCCTTTCTCATTACATAATACCCAGTCTAAGATGGCCTGATCTCTGGTTGGTTCCTCGACATATTGGTCCAGGAACCCATCCTGTAAACACTCCAGGAATTCCTCCTCCACAGTATTGTTACTAATTTGGTTAGCCCAATCTATATGTAGATTAAAGTCACCCATGATGACTGCTGTGCCCTTATTGCACGCTTCTCTAATTTCCCTTTTAATGCCATCCCCAACCTCCGCATTACTGTTTGGAGGTCTATATACCACTCCCACTAACGTTTTCTGCCCCTTGATATTTCTCAGCTCTACCCATACAGATTCCACATCATCACAGCTAATATCCTTCCTTACAATTGTGTTAATCCCCTATTTAACCAGCAATGCTACACCACCTCCCTTTCCTTTTTCCCTATCTTTCCTGAATATTGAATACCCCTGGATATTAAGTTCCCAGCCTTGGCCACCCTGGAGCCATGTTTCCATAATCCCAACCAAATCATATTCATTTACCTCTATTTGCGCAGCTAATTCATCCACCTTATTACGAATGCTCCTCGCATTAAGACACAAAGCCTTCAGGCTTGTTTTTTTAACGCTCTTAGACCTATTGGAATTATTATTTACTGTGGCCATGTTTGACTTAAACCATTGATTTCTCTGACTGCCACTTTTGTTTTTCTCCTTCATATCTTTTGCTTTTATCCTTGTTTCCCTTTCCTCTGTCTCCCTGCTCAGGTTCCCAACCCCCTGCCATTTTAGTTTAAACCCTCCCCCAGAGCACTAGCAAACACTCCCCCTAGGACATCGGTCCCGGCCCTGCCCAGGTGTCAAACCGTCCGGTTTGTACTGGTCCCACCTCCCCCAGAACCGGTTCCAATGTCCCAGGAATTTGAATCCCTCCCCCTTGCACCATTCCTCTAGCCACGTATTGATCTGAAATATCCTTCTATTTCTACTCTGACTAGCACGTGGCACTGGTAGCAATCCTGAGATTACTACCTTTGAGGTCCTATTTTTTAATTTACCTCCTAACTCCCTATATTCAGCTTTTAGGACCTCATCCCATTTTTTACCTATATCGTTGGTACCTATATGCACCACGACAACTGGCTGTTCACCCTCTCCTTCCAAAATGTTCTGCAGCTGCTCTGAGACATCCTTGACCCTTGCACCAGGGAGGCAACATACCATCCTGGAGTCTCGTTTGCGGCCGCAGAAATGCCTATCTATTCCCCTTACAATAGAATCCCCTATTACTATAGCTCTACCCCTCTTTTTCCTCCCATCCTGTGCAGCAGAGCCACCCCTGGTACCAGGAAGTTGGCTGCTGCTGCCTTCCTCTGATAAGCCATCCCCCTCAACAGTACTCAAAGTGGTGTATCTGTTTGAGAGGGGGATGTCCACAGGGGACCCCTGCACTACCTGCCTGCGCCTACTACTCTGCCTGTTGGTCACCCATTCCCTTTCTGCCTGTGCAACCTTTGCCTGCGGTGTGACCAACTGCTTAAACGTGATATCCACGATGTCCTCAGCATCGCGAATGGTCCAGTATGTATCCAATTGCAGCTTCAGCGCCACAATGCGGTCTGCTAGTAGCTGCAGCTGGACACACAGGAAATGTCCCTGAGTTACCACATAGCGCAGGAAGAGCATACCACAGGGCCGAGCTCTGCTGTCATGACTTACCCTTTAATTAATTGAAATTAAATTAAATCAAATCAATCCCACCAATTACACTACAGTTAAATGATATACTTAAGGGCCCTGGTTTACCAACAGTCCCCGCTACACCACAGACAGCTTAGAAACTGTAAACCACAGAGTTTAAGTTTAAAAAAGAGAGAAATACTCACCAACCAATCACTTACCTGCTTTCTGGTGATGTCACACTTCGATTACTTTTTACTTCTCTCCCTCCCTCTGAGCTCGGAGCTCTGAGATTGGTAAACCTACCTGAGCCCCGCCGCCGCTTTTAGTCTCGCCGCCGCCGCCGCTCTGAGGCCTACCTGAGCCCCGCCGCCGCTTTTAGCCTCGCCGCTACCGCCTCCTTTCCCGCAGGTCCGCCGCCGCCGCTCTGAAGTCTACCTGAGCCCCACCGCCGCTTTTAGCCTCACCGCTGCCGTCTCCTTTCCCGCAGGTCCGCCGCCGCCGCTCTGAGGCCTACCTGAGCCCCGCCGCCACTTTTAGCCTCACCGCTGCCGCCTCCTTTCCCGCAGGTCCGCCGCCGCCGCTCTGAGGCCTACCTGAGCCCCGCCGCCACTTTTAGCCTCACCGCTGCCGCCTCCTTTCCCGCAGGTCCGCCGCCGCCGCTCTGAGGCCTACCTGAGCCCTGCCGTCGCTTTTAGCCTCACCGCTGCTGCCTCCTTTCCCGCAGGTCCGCCGCCGCCGCTCTGAGGCCTACCTGAGCACCGCCGCCGCTCTTAGCCTCACCGCTGCTGCCTCCTTTCCCGCAGGTCCGCCGCCGCCGCTCTGAAGCCTACCTGAGCCCCGCCGCCGCTTTTAGCCTTACCGCTGCCGCCTCCTTTCCCGCAGGTCCGCCGCCACTGCTCTGACGCCCACCTGAGCCCCGCCGCCGCTTTTAGCCTCACCGCTGCCGTCTCCTTTCCCGCAGGTCCGCCGCCGCCGCTCTGAGGCCTACCTGAGCCCCGCCGCCACTTTTAGCCTCACCGCTGCCGCCTCCTTTCCCGCAGGTCCGCCGCCGCCGCTCTGAGGCCTACCTGAGCCCCGCCGCCACTTTTAGCCTCACCGCTGCCGCCTCCTTTCCCGCAGGTCCGCCGCCGCCGCTCTGAGGCCTACCTGAGCCCTGCCGTCGCTTTTAGCCTCACCGCTGCTGCCTCCTTTCCCGCAGGTCCGCCGCCGCCGCTCTGAGGCCTACCTGAGCACCGCCGCCGCTTTTAGCCTCACCACTGCTGCCTCCTTTCCCGCAGGTCCGCCGCCGCCGCTCTGAAGCCTACCTGAGCCCCGCCGCCGCTTTTAGCCTTACCGCTGCCGCCTCCTTTCCCGCAGGTCCGCCGCCACTGCTCTGACGCCCACCTGAGCCCCGCCGCCGCTTTTAGCCTCACCGCTGCCGCCTCCTTTCCCGCAGGTCCGCCGCCGTCGCTCTGAGGCCTACCTGAGCCCCGCCACCGCTTTTAGCCTCACCGCTGCCGCCTCCTTTCCCGCAGGTCAGCCGCCGCTGCTCTGAGGCCTACCTGAGCACCGCCGCCGCTTTTAGCCTCGCTGCTGCCGCCTCGTTTCCCGCAGGTCCACCACCACCGCTGCTCAGGTTAAGAACTATTTTCAGTTCACCTTCACACTTTACCAGGTTACCCACAGGGTCCTCGCTACTCAGGGATCATGTCAGAGAAGCAGGACGAGAGATAAATGGCCATGGAATCATCTCATTACTTGACAGCTGCAAATGTACTATAAAAGCTCCCATCTCACATATGTTCACTTTCCAAGCTCAGAAGCTGTTGCTCACTGCATTTGGAAGACAGATTGAGCTTTATGCAGGCTGCAAGTGTTTGGAGCAAACTCTCTATCCAGTGTCACCTCATTGGAACAACACCTCTCACCATTTACAGATTGCTTCTGTCATCTCAAGCTCACCTGCCATCTATTACATCAGAATGGGTACGGTTTATACTGTCTCACCTTGGTCCTCAAAATCCGACAATGATCAGCAGCAACACCAGCAGCACCAACAACCACACCAACCTTCTCCACAATCAACTAATGCTGCACAGGACAGAGGGCATCAGCACCTGACCACATTGCTGCCCGGAGCACCAGGGATGGCCTCACCATGGCCAGATTTACTTCACTTGAGGTTGTACACTCTGGCTGCCACATGATGCGCCAGGTTGGCACCACCCCACACCAACACCATAAAGCATCCCTACAATGCCCAAGCCATTCCTTTCACACTCATCAACATTGCAGGGGATACCGTTATGTCTCACCATTCACTGCAACTCACTAAGCCACATCCAAAGGTGTACACAAATCTGTCCAAGAATGCAAAGTGTTGAAAATAAAGATTTCAATGTTTGACAGTGCATTAACAGAAACGTCACATGAACATTGGCTAAAACACACAAGTGCCTACCCTTGTGTGTTGTTAGTTGGTATGATTGGACTGGGATGAGGGTGAGTGTGAGGGGTGGCTAGTGAGATGGGGAAGTGATAATGTAGATAGGGAGGTGCAGAGAGGTGGAAGTGCAAGGTAAGTTGGTGTGAAAAGGATGTGCAGGAGTAGGGTAGGGAAGGCAGAGTGATGAGCATGTGATGAGTGGCACAGCAGGATGAGGTTGAGTGTGGCTTTGTACTAATGTTTCATGATCTACTGAGATCATTGAAAGGTTTGCGCCACTGCAGTCTGGTCCTCCTGACGACATCCCTACTTGTGCCCTCCTGTGCAATGTGCAACCAGACCGTGTTTATCTCCTGGGGAGGTCTCTTCCGCCTATTGGAAGGGAAGAGAACATCCCTGTCTGCTGTGACTCCCTCCATAAGCATATGGAGGGAGTCATGGGAGAGCCTGGGTGCAGCCCTGCACCGTTGTGCAGTGCTTGTCAGAGTTTGCACCACCTCAATGCTGTATGTAGAACACTGACAGCACAAATGTCAAAGTAAATTTGCGCATGGTCCCTTTAAGGAAACCGGCTGATGACACATCATCAAATGACATCATCAGACCCGCTTCCTTCAATTGGCCAGGAAATAAATGCGCTGGGCGGGCTTAACAAGCCCAATCAGGGGAAAGCTATGTCGGAGGCTGGGCTGGAGCCAGCAGCGAGGCCGCTACCTGCCACCGACTTCACCTGCCACGGACCCACCCAGGTAGGGGATATTGCAGCTAAAGAGAGGGAAAGAAAGATTGCATTAAGAGAGAGAGAAGAAAGAGAGAAAGGAAAAGTTTAAATTTTTTTTTAAAATCTTCAACAATTAAAACATGAAGGAATAAGACTGCACACTTGTAATAATTAATTTTCAGTGCCAGAGAGGTTGACTGGCAGTAATTAATACATATCACGTCGTTAAAAGGATACTTAGGGGGAGAAATTCAGTTGGCTGCGCCACCCGTTAGCGCCTTAAGAGGGCGCTAAGTGGGTCGCAAGCGGGTCGCAAGCCACTGCCCGCGCCTTCCGCTAAATTCCACGGGACGCTAGTGGTGGCGCTAGCCGTTAGCGCTGCGCCGCTACCGATGACATCGTCGGTGTGCACAACGCCCTGCTGACGCCCCGGCTGCGATATTTGGAAGCGCCCGATTTACCGCTGGACGCTATGTGCGACCGGTTCAGGAGGGCCTACCTGCGGCGGAGGAGGCGCAAATTAAAGGAGAGGTGCGGGGCGGCCATTTTTGTTGTTGCCCGCCTGCCAGCATCTGCCTGTGCTCCCGTCCCCGGCCTCC
Source organism: Somniosus microcephalus (assembly GCF_052327205.1). Classification (NCBI taxonomy): domain Eukaryota; kingdom Metazoa; phylum Chordata; class Chondrichthyes; order Squaliformes; family Somniosidae; genus Somniosus; species Somniosus microcephalus. Next base: position 39,664,530 of record NC_140992.1, on the reverse strand, counting down.
TGAACCCCCCACCCCCCGGAGTGCCGGCTGCGCTCCAAGAGCCTGGCACTTCTCCTCAGTGCCGGGCTCTTTTGCCTGCACTCGCGATCCTCGGGGGCCCAGCTGGGCCCCAGATCACGCTGAACAAGGCCCCTCCCCTTTAAGAAGGGGAGGAAGGCCTGAAGTACTGCAGCGCGACGTGCCGCAGCGTGTGGCACTGCGGCACGTAGCGCGACGATATTCGCTTGCAGCGCCCCAAGAGGGATGCGGGGTGCCTCCAGTAGCACCGCACTTCCCTTTGGGACGCTACCACTGAATTTCTGGCGGGTGGTCGCGAATGCTTCCGGGGCGCTACTTTTAGCGCCCTGGCGAGGCTGGCGCCCCAAACGAGGCTATAATCAATTTCTTCCCCTTAGACTTGAAATGACTTGACTTAACTTTCTATGGTGAGTTTACTTCGTATCTACAGTGCAAGTACAGGAACTTCACACCACTCAATGCATTTGAATGGGGAGCCACTCAACGAGAACAGTGAATAGCAACTTTTCATTTTCTGTGTTTAATCACACATCTGCCCTTGCTTGAAGTCACTGTACCATTTGTACATAAATAATGACAAGCGCTATCAGACTCACCGTTACTTTGACAGCAAATTTGGGGCCATTATGCTTTAAGCGGCACCTTTGTAACTGACTCCTATGGTACTGAGAAATGATTAGCACTATTTGTCTGATATAGGTGGCTGCCCATGGTATGCATGTATGGACTATGTGGTGGGCACTGTGTATGTATGTGTATGTATTTGGCACTTAATTTTATAAAATGAATGTTTTCATATTTTAATTGTTATTTTGCTTACCTTATCAGATATTGATGAATGTTCCAGCCAACCATGCAGCAATGGAGCCACCTGTGTAGACTCTATAAATGCCGTTGCCTGTAACTGTTTGCCTGGATATACTGGCCAATTCTGTGGACAAGGTGAATTATATATTGAATTTCAGTATATTGGACTAGAAATATAGGGGGAGAAATTCAGTTGGTTAGCGCCTCCGGGGGGGCGATAATGGGACGCTAATGACTTACTGTCGGGGCGCGGCAATGTTACCGCCGCCCGTGAAATTCACCTGGCGGTTTGCGGCGGTGGCAACCCCTAGCGTCGTGCTCTCCTGTGCCCGGAGATCGTGACTTCATCCGGCTGTGCAGCGCCCCGGACCCGAAATTCGGTTGCGCCCCCTGCAGCATCGCCGGGCGATAACACTGACAGCTGCAGGAGGCGTTGTTCAGGAGGCCGGGCACTTCGGGAGCACTGGTCTTCAGTAGAAATGTGTTTCCTTCCTTTAGGGTGCATTTTGAACATTTTTAAATGGCGCGATTGATCAGCCTTGCACTCTGTTAGAGTGCTTGGGGCTGATCGTCGAGGATCCCGGCTGCCGTCGGCGACGAGGGAGATCGTTCAAATGCAGAGCCTGCAGCGATGGCCCTTTCCTTTAAGGGAGGGAAGGAGCCTCGGATCCCGGCAGTGCTGCAGTGGTCATTGTGCAACGCTGGCACCTCTACCACCCCCCACTGCTTGATTTAGACTCCACTTCCTTCCTGGCGCGCTAACACTGAATTTACCGAATGCTGAAAAGGATTAGCGCCTGATGCTAATTTTTCCAGCTTTCAAAATTTAGCGCCCCAAACGGGGTGATAACGAATTTCTCGCCCATAGGATATTACATCACTGGTGAGGGAAGGAGAACATTTCATTATCACATCATGTCAAGGGTTGAATAAGACTTCCCTGACTAAAGCTGTCTCAAGTTCTGCACTAGTTATTGCCTTTCTCGCTTCCTGTTTGGTATTTTCTCTTCTTCTTCCATATCATTAAGAGTCTTAAAGGAGGAGTGGTAAATAGAGAGGTGGAGTGGTTTAAGGAGGGAATTCCAGAGAGTGGGACCTAGGCAGCTGAAGGCACGGCCGCCACTGGTGGGGCGAAGGGAATAGGGGATGCACAAGAGGCCAGAATCGGAGGAACAGAGAGTTTGGGAGTGAGGGTTTGTAGGGCTACTAACTTACAGAGATATGGACTGATGAAGCCATAATGGATTTAAACACAAGAATGAGGATTTTAAATTTGAGGTACTGGGATGGTGGGGGGTGAGAGGAAGTGGGAGCCACTTTAGGTCAACGAGGAGAGGGGGAATGTGTGAGCGGACTGAGTGTGGGATACAATATAGACAGCAGAGTTTTGGATGAGCTCAAATTTACAAAGGGTGCACAATGGGAATTGTTCAGTCTACAGGTGGCAAAGGTACGGAGGACGGCTTCAGCAGCAGGCGGGCTGAGGTAAGAGCCGAGGCGGGTGATGTTATGGAGGTGAAAGTAACGGAGAAGATATGGGGTCGGAAGCGCAGCTCGGGGTCGAATACAACGCTGAGTTCAGAACAGTTCAGTTTAGCTTGAGTCAGTGGCCAGGGAGGGGGTTGGAGTTGATGGCAAGGGTACGGAATTTGTTGAAGGGGCCAAAGATGACGGCATTGGACTTCCCAATGTTTAACTGGAGCCCCTCCAAGACTGGATTTGGACAAGCATCTACCAATACAGAGACAGTGGCAGTGGAGGGGTGGTGGAGTGGTAGGTCTGGGTGTCACTAGCGTACATGTGGAATCTTACCCTATGTCTGTGGAAGATGTCAAGCGGCATCATGAAGAGGAGGGGGGCAAAGATAGATCCAATACATCTCTAGTGAAATCATAAAGGTGTTCTTGATGCATTTTTCTACATAGCAAACATAGGAAATGTCACGAACTGATAATGACCAGACAAAACCTTTTGCCAACGTTAAAGCCAGAGAATGAAAAATAGCCATTCAACCCATCTGTTTCAGGACCTGATACGACCATATTTTAGTTTCTTCCTATTCTTCTATTGCCTCATTTTGGAGGAATCAATTAGATAATAGAGCTAACCTTAGGAGGAGGAGGCAGTTAACTAGTGGCATTAAGGTGGAGTCTTAAACAGGTGGAGGAGAAGTTGATGTGTTTACTGAAAGTATGATTTTTCAGGCAAATCTATTATTGATGTAACTTTGGTTAACAATCTAACAACTTGTCTAATTTTACTTGTATTACATTAGTCTGATTAACCTTTCCATCATTTAAATACAGTAATTAATAACTGTGCGAGCAAGCCATGCCAACATAATGGGTTCTGCCATAATGACATTAATGACTACAATTGCATATGTACTGACAATTGGGAAGGCAAAGACTGCAATGCAGGTAGAGTATGGGAAATATTTTATTTAAATTTACATCTGGTTTAATACCGTAAAGAAAATATGGAAATTAAGTAAACAAATTGAATATCATTTTAAAGCAACTGAGTATTAAAAGTACAACTATTTTTTTGCTAGTTATTTACAATTAAATCTTCTGTTGACCAATAATCATATACAAACAGAAGTTGGTGTAAGACTGTGTGATAATGCAACACATTGTTACTCCAATGCATTGTGACTTAGAATGGTATGAAGTAGGTTTGTGACCAACATTATAGACATGGTGTGTTCCAATTCTAACATCCTATGATGGGAGGGGAGAGAAGGGAATTGACATTCATTCCACAGAGACAATGAGAAAGGAAGGGTAGGTTAGTGTGAAGGGATTATCACTAGTCCTAGCCCCTTTAGGGCTATCCCGGATCAGGCGTATTCCTCAGACGTTCACTTTCAACTAAAGTTTGAGGTAGCCGAATCGTAAAGACGCTTAATTGGATCTAAAGGTCTGGACTATCTCTCCCTGAAGGAAAGGAACAACCTGAAAATGTTACCGTCCTCCAGATAGCACTTTTAATAAGTTTAGCTAGACTGTAACATTCCGGATATTATGAGGGTCCGGAAAACTCCCCCAGAATTCTGCAACTCCTCACCAAAGAATGTACAGAGATTGAGTTTGCGAGTTTGATACAGAAGTATTATGTGAAACTATTCTAAAAATATATAGATTTATTAAAGAACTGACATATAATTTACAGTTGGTGAGTCAATTGCAACATTAACAGTTCCAAAAAAAGAAAGCTTACAATTCTATTATCAGAGAACCTACTCTCAAATCTTAACTTCGTTACAGTTTTACAGTTCTTAAAGTTTTATTCAGGATATCCACCAAAATCAAATACAGTACCTTTGATCCCCGAGGTACAAAGAGTTGGAGACTTACAGAGCTGGCTCTGAAGCCAAGAATTGCTTTGCCCCTTTAAGCGAGTCTACTATCCCATTTGAGAGTTCAATGTTTATACTTTTCCAGTGGTATTTCCTTTAAGGTTTTCTGCTGATGTAAGCTAATTATCACTAGTCATTTTTCTGCTGACCCCTGCAATTCTTAGTCACCTCAGCTGGTAGCACTACAGAACCATGTCTCTCCTCTAGGTGTTCTAAGTTTATAATAAAATACAGTGTAACAGCAGGTGCGCTTTACTTGGTATCATTTTTATGAAGGCAGATGTTTGTTACTTTTATATGCTTCTTTATGAGGTGTAAATTAGAACACCTTATACAGGGTGAACTACTGTCTTGTTCCCAAAGGTTCAGACTGTCAGGAGCCTTTAACCTTCTGTTTCAATAATGTTATTGATTCAGTGTCAACAACTATCTCAATAGCCAGAATGCTTTTTCATAGTTAGATTTCTAGATTTCCAGACCCAGTTTGTCATGTTTTAATAAGGTCAGAATTCTTTCATAGGTGTATTTTTCTGAATAGGTGATATGGCTTATTCCTTCACAAATGTTCATGTCACTTATGTATCTTTTATCAACCTCTCACGCTCATTGGGCACTAAATAATGTGTTGTTTGAAGAGGTCTTAAAAGCAGGAGAAAATGGCAGCCTAGTACATTGAGAAATAGGTTATTTCTAACATTTCAATGGTAAAACCACCTTGTTAGCGACATTAATCATTTTAGTTGCATTGACAGTTGGCTCCCTTGCTCTGTAAATTAGCAATTGCTATTCCCAATCTATCTATTTATATGAATGGTTGTAATATACAAATAGTATTTTATATTGACTATTACTGTTAAATATAATGATAAACAATTTAATATATTTAAAAATATATTAAAATTTATTTTGCTAACCAGATGTTGATGAGTGTTCCCATGGTAAGCACAAATGTGACCAAAGTGCTGGAATATGTACAAATGCCTTGGGATCCTACAACTGTTCCTGTAAGGAAGGATATGAAGGTGACGGCTTCATTTGTAAAGGTACAGTAATGCACGGTGATCTCGTGCCTCCATTACACATCAATGTAACATATACATGTATTGTAACAGGTACACATATATAGTTTACAAATACAATTTATTGCATTTGAATAACATGTAGTTAACTTGCTATATCATTGCTCATAGACAAAATTTTAAAAATGAAATTGAGGACCTCAGCAGCTGACACTTCTGCCTAGCTGCTAATAAACTGAGTGCCAAACTGGTCCAACTTAGTTAAAATGCTATTTAAAATGTGATTTTTAAATATATAGCAATTTTGATGTATTTAGTTACAATTTTAGATACAACTTTTAAACAATCATTTCAACTTATTTAAATGTTCAGCTTTTGCTGTGGAACTGTAGTGACTGCTTTCTGTGTTTGTTGTGGCACATGATTCTCAGATCTGATTAGTCCCTACCAACCATGTAACTGGAAATACCACCTGGTTTGCACAAACCAATCAGAGAGCATTTGGGAATGTAGCGCTCATTGGGGGAAAGTTGTGTCTTCACCACATGGGTGCTAATCTGGTGGAATGGATGGCCCGCCTGAGTCTGGCAGAGACATTTGCCCACCCGTTACAGAACCTGCCTGAGTCTGGCAGAGTGGTTGCCCACCCGTTATAGAACCCGCCTGAGTCTGGCAGAGACGTTTGCCTGCTCGTTATAGAACGCACCTGAGTCTGGCGGGGTGGATTGCCCACCCGTTATAGAAACCGCTCGAGTCTGGCGGAGTGGATTGCCTGCCCGTTATAGAACCCACCTGAGTCTGGCGGAGTGGATTGCCTGCCCGTTATAGAACGCACCTGAGTCTGGCGGGGTGGATTGCCCACCCGTTATAGAAACCGCTCGAGTCTGGCGGAGTGGATTGCCTGCCCGTTATAGAACCCACCGAAGTCTGGCGGAGTGGATTGCCTGCCTGTTATAGAACCCACCTGAGTCTGGCGGAGTGGATTGCCCACCCGTTATAGAACCTGCCTGAGTCTGGCGGAGTGGATTGCCCACCTGTTATAGAACCCACCTGAGTCTGGCGGAGTGGATTGCCCACCCATTATAGAACCCACCCGAGTCTGGCGGAGTGGATTGCTCACCTGTTTTAGAACCCGCCTGAGTCTGGCGGAGTGGATTGCCCGCCCATTATAGAACCCACCTGAGTCTGGCGGAGTGGATTGCCCGCCCATTATAGAACCCACCCGAGTCTGGCGGAGTGGAATGCCGGCCCGTTATAGAACCTGCCCGAGTCTGGCAGAGACGTTTGCCCACCTGTTGTAGAACCCGCCTGAGTCTGGCGGAGTGGATTGCCCGCCCGTTACAGAACCCACCTGAGTCTGGCGGAGTGGAATGCCCGCCCGTTATAGAACCTGCCTGAGTCTGGCGGAGTGGATTGCCCACCTGTTACAGAACCCACCCAAGTCTGGCGGAGTGGATTGCCCACCTGTTATAGAACCTGCCTGAGTCTGGCGGAGTGGATTGCCCACCTGTTACAGAACCCACCTGAGTCTGGCGGAGTGGATTGCCTGCCCATTATAGAACCCGCCTGAGTCTGGCGGAGTGGATTGCCCACCTGTTATAGAACCCGCCTGAGTCTGGCGGAGTGGATTGCCCACCCATTATAGAACCTGCCTGAGTCTGGCGGAGTGGATTGCCTGCCCATTATAGAACCCGCCTGAGTCTGGCGGAGTGGATTGCCCACCTGTTATAGAACCTGCCTGAGTCTGGCGGAGTGGATTGCCCACCTGTTATAGAACCTGCCTGAGTCTGGCGGAGTGGATTGCCCACCTGTTATAGAACCTGCCTGAGTCTGGCGGAGTGGATTGCCCACCCGTTATAGAACCTGCCTGAGTCTGGCGGAGTAGATTGCCCACCTGTTATAGAACCCACCTGAGTCTGGCGGAGTGGATTGCCCACCCATTATAGAACCTGCCTGAGTCTGGCGGAGTGGATTGCCTGCCCGTTATAGAACCTGCCTGAGTCTGGCGGAGTGGATTGCCCACCTGTTACAGAACCCACCCGAGTCTGGCGGAGTGGATTGCCCACCTGTTACAGAACCCACCTGAGTCTGGCGGAGTGGATTGCCTGCCCATTATAGAACCCGCCTGAGTCTGGCGGAGTGGATTGCCCACCTGTTATAGAACCCGCCTGAGTCTGGCGGAGTGGATTGCCCACCCATTATAGAACCTGCCTGAGTCTGGCGGAGTGGATTGCCTGCCCATTATAGAACCCGCCTGAGTCTGGCGGAGTGGATTGCCCACCTGTTATAGAACCTGCCTGAGTCTGGCGGAGTGGATTGCCCACCTGTTATAGAACCTGCCTGAGTCTGGCGGAGTGGATTGCCCACCTGTTATAGAACCTGCCTGAGTCTGGCGGAGTGGATTGCCCACCCGTTATAGAACCTGCCTGAGTCTGGCGGAGTAGATTGCCCACCTGTTATAGAACCCACCTGAGTCTGGCGGAGTGGATTGCCCACCCATTATAGAACCTGCCTGAGTCTGGCGGAGTGGATTGCCTGCCCGTTATAGAACCTGCCTGAGTCTGGCGGAGTGGATTGCCCACCTGTTACAGAACCCACCCGAGTCTGGCGGAGTGGATTGCCCGCCCGTTATAGAACCCACCTGAGTCTGGCGGGGTGGATTGCCCGCCTGTTATAGAACCTGCCCGAGTCTGGTGGCGTGGATTGCCCACCCGTTATAGAACCCGCCTGAGTCTGGCGGAGTGGATTGCCCACCCGTTATCGAACCTGCCCGAGTCTGGCGGAGTGGATTGCCACCCATTATAGAACCTGCCCGAGTTTGGCGGAGTGGATTGCCTGTCCGTTATAAAACCTGCCTGAGTCTGGCAGAGATGTTTGCCCACCTGTTATAGAACCCACCTGAGTCTGGCGGAGTGGATTGCCCACCCGTTATAGAACCCACCTGAGTCTGGCGGAGTGGATTGCCACCCATTATAGAACCCACCTGAGTCTGGCGGAGTGGATTGCCTGCCCATTATAGAACCCGCCTGAGTTTCATCTCATTGAAATCAATGAGTAGCACTGTCCTTTTAACCAAATGCCATGATTCTCTTGGTTTTACACAAAGCTGTCCTTTGATTTTCCGGTAAATTCCCTGTGACAATGGAAATGGGTTCAAATAGAAGTTTAAAAATTAGAAAATAAGAAGGGAGGTCAGGTAGAATATATTTTACACAAATGGTAATATGTTTGTGGAATACTTTACCGGGTAGAGGCCCTTAAAATAGCATTTATATCAACAAAAATGTTTATCGTGGTGGTAACCTTTGAACTATTTTTGATAGACTTATTTGTTATCGAATATTCATTCTCTATTTTCTCTCCCCGGTAGTTACATGGGTGTTAACTAAAAATACGGTCTTCTCTTCAATGCAATCTTTGTAAAAAAAAACTGTGTTGAATTTTAAATGATACAGATGTGCTAATTATATTTTCTTTCCATAGAGAAGCGGTTATTTAACTATGGACAAAATTTTGGAGATACAAAACTCTTCGGAGGACAAACTGACTTCAACTCTCCAATCATTAACATCCCACAGGGCTTTCCATTTGATGATGCATTTTACTACAGATTATATGTATGTATAAGATTTTCCTTTTTCAAAATTAGTTTTACTATAAAACCTTCTTTAGCACATACTAGCATAGACCTTTCCAGAAACCTTATTTAAACCTTTCTTGGTGAACGTATTCTACTATCGCAATTATATAGGATATACAGCACAGAAACAGGCCATTCGACCCAACCAGTCCATGCCGGACCAAGATAAACAGACCAAGAGGACACAGCTTTGATTTTCTAGTCTGTATTTAGCTGATTCCAATCTGGGTGGCAATAGAATTTTTGTGGTTGGTTTCAGTTCCCAAGATCAGGGGAGGGAATGGTCAGCAAAAGCTCCTGTTCCTGGGCACTGCCAATGATTTATGCTGAAAATGTAAATATGTACACATGGAATAAGGATAGGATTTTGACTGCCACCCCGCCACCACCCCCCCGCACCTCGGTGGAATAGCCTACCAACACTCATTGTCTGAAGTGAAGAATGGTCATTTTTGGAAAGGTTTTGGCCAGCACCTATGGAATCATACCACAGCATCATGATGGCAAAAAGGCAGTATGCAGCTATAAAACATAATGGGCCAGAAATTTGGGTCGGAGGCTTCCCGCGGGTGCAAACCCCCGACCTGCACTTACCTAGCGCGCCAGCCATCGTGCTGTGGGCCCGCGTGGGATTCCGATCCTGGGCCTGCTCCAGCTGCCAGTGCGCAGTGCTTGCGTATCCCAGGGGCGTAGTTAGTTTGAAGCGTCCCCTGGGATCACGTGGGCCATGGAGAGCCAATCGTAGCAGGGAATCTCTATTCATAGATTTAACAGGAAGAGCTGTCAAATCTATGAATAGACATCAGCCCCAAAACATAACTAAAACTTCAAATAATTTTTTTTTAAAACATCGCATTTTTAAAATAACTATAAATTACATAAAATAACTATTTTAAACAATAATCTAAATTTTTGAAAAAATTAATTACAGTTTTTAACAGGGCTAAAAATAAACTTACTTTTCTTTACAGTATTTAAAAATAATAAACCTGTGGAAAAAATGTTTTAATTTTACTTAATTCACCACTTACCTTGTTAAAAGCAGACCTTGCGACTGCTTTTTAAAAGCGTAGCTGCTGGAGATTTACCCTCCCAGAGAAACCTGTAAAAAGAAACGGAAGTTCCAGGCGTACGCGCTGCCTCTCCGGCGCACGCCTTCGACCTGTGAACCCCTTCCTTTAAGGGAACGGAAGTTCCAGTTTCCCGCGCATGCACGAAACCAGCACTTTCGTTGGCCCTATGCGTGAGTACCCAACGCGTACTCACCCGTGGGGACCCGAATTTCTGGCCCATGAAATACTAAATCTTTTTTGTTGACTCAGTTCTGGATGAACAGAAATTTTCACCAATTAAATATTGTGAAGTCTGAAGCCATTGTTTTCAGTCCCCGCCACAAACCCCATTCCCTAGAACTGACTCCATCCCTCTCTCTAACATCTGTCTGAGGCTGAACCACACTGTTCACAACCTTGGTGTCATATTTGACCCTGAAATGAGCTTCCGACCACATATCCGCAGCATAACAAAGACTGCCTATTTCCCCTCTTAACATCACCCGTCTCCGCCCCTGCCTCAGCTCATCCACTGCTGAAACCCTCATCCATGCCTTTGTTACCTCTAGACTTGACTATTCCAACGCACTCCTGGCTGGCTTCCCACATTCTACCCTACGTAAACTTGAGGTCATCCAAAACTCGGCTGCCCATGTCCTAACTTGCACCAAGTCCCGTTCACCCATCACTCCTGTGCTCGCTGACCTACATTGGCTCCCGGTTAAGAAGCACCTCGATTTCAAAATTCTCATCCTTGTTTTCAAATCCCTCCATGGCCTCGCCCCTTCCTATCTCTGTAATCTCCTTCAGCCCCACAACCCCACGTGATATCTGCGCTCCTCTAATTCTGCCCTCTTGAGGATCCCTGATTATAATCGCTCAACCATTGGTGGCCGTGCCTTCTGTTGCCTAGGCCCTAAGCTCTGGAATTCCCTGCCTAAACCTCTCCGCCTCGCTACCTCTCTTTCCTCCTTTAAGACGCTCCTTAAAACCTACTTCTTTGACCAAGCTTTTGATCACCTGCCCTAATTTCTCCTTATGTGGCTTGGTGTCAAATCTGTTGTCTTCTAATACCCCTGTGCAGCGCCTTGCGATGCTTTACTACGTTAAAGGCGTTATATAAATACAAGTTGTTGTTGACTCAGGTGTGCTATTTACTTTATTGCAAAATGAGTAGCGCTCTGAGAATGAATGAAACAATAATAATAATTGACATTAGAAATACTGGTTCTTTAACCATTGATGTGCCATTTTATTCTGGTAACTATAACAACAGAAGATAACACTCAGTATAATGAACTATCTTTATATAGTTTTCAGACAATGGACTGATTCTATTTCAACGAAACAATGATTACCTGCAGTATACATACTCAAATCCATTCTGGGCATTCAGTCGCTACTTTTATCGGCGGACTCCACCAATGATTGCTGTTTTCTGGGATGATGCAGACTTGACAAGAGGACTAGGATCCATTTACTGCCAGGTACGGAGGACCAGACTTCATCTTTGTCACAGAATAAGTGGTCGGTCATGTCTGTATTTGAGAAATATAATTTAAAAGTACCAAAATGAATGTTCTGCACAGCGCTGCAGATACCTTTTGATATGATAATGGGGATCTCTCAGAAACAGTGAGCAAAAAGTGACTTTATAACCTGGCATCGGAAGAGCGTTACCACAACGGGCAGCTCCTCCATACAAGCCAGATCAAGGCCTTTCAACTGCTCATCAGCAAATTCTGGCATCTACAGTCAACCCATTCCATTACTTTTAGTAGCCAGGAATACTCTGCAAACTCAAACACAAACATTCCAAAAAGGGTAGTAGGCAGAAGGCTGGAAACTATAGACCTGTTAGCCTAACATCTGTGGTTGGTAAAATGTTAGAGTCCATTATTAAGGAGACAGTAACGGGACATTTGGCTAAACATAATTTAATAGGACAAACTCAGCATGGTTTCATGAAGGGGAAGTCATGTTTGACAAATTTGCTTGAGTTCTTTGAGGAAGTAACATACAGGGTGGATAAAGGGGAACCAGTGGACGTAGTGTATTTAGACTTCCAAAAGGCATTTGACAAGGTGCCACACAAAAGATTATTGCTCAAGATAAAAAATCACGGGATTGGGGGTAATATTCTGGTGTGGGTGGAGGATTGGCTCTCTAACAGAAAGCAGAGAGTTGGGATAAATGGTTCGTTCTCAGATTGGCAACCAGTGACTAGTGGTGTTCCGCAGGGGTCAGTGCTGGGTCCCCAACTCTTTACAATCTATATTAACGATTTGGAGGAGGGGACCGAGTGTAACATATCAAAGTTTGCAGATGATACAAAGATGGGATGGAAAGTAGTGAGTGAGGAGGACATAAAAAACCTGCAAAGGGACATAGACAGGCTAAGTAAGTGGGCAGAGATTTGGCAGATGGAATACAATACTGGAAAGTATGAGGTTATGCACTTTGGCAGGAAAAATCATAGAGCAAGTTATTATCTTAATGGCAAGAAACTGGAAAGTACTGTAGTACAAAGGGATCTGGGGGTCCTGGTGCACGAAACTCAAAAAGTTAGTATGCAGGTGCAGCAAGTGATCAAGAAGGCCAATGGAATGTTGGCTTTTATTGCTAGGGCGATGCATACAGTTTTGGTGTCCATACTTAAGAAAAGACATACTTGCTCTCGAGTCAGTACAAAGAAGGTTCACTCGGTTAATCCCGGGGATGAGGGGGTGGTCATATGAGGAGAGCTTGAGTACATTGGGACTCTACTCATTGGAGTTCAGAAGAATGAGAGGCGATCTTATTGAAACATATAAGATTGTGAAGGGGCTTGATCGGGTGGATGCGGTGAGGATGTTCCCAATGAAGGGTGAAACTAGAACTAGGGGGCATAATCTTAAAATAAGGGGCTGCTCTTTCAAAACTGAGATGAGGGTGGTAAGTTTGTGGAATTTGCTGCCCCAGAAAGTTGTGGAAGCTACATCATTAAATAAATTTAAAACAGAAATAGATAGTTTCCTAGAAGTAAAGGGAATTAAGGGTTACGGGGAGCGGGCAGGAAATTGGACATGAGTCTAGGTTCGGAATGGTCATGGCCCTGTGGGTAGTGGAGTGGGCCCAGGGGCCGTGTAGCCTGGTTCTGCTCCTACTGTGTTCTAATTCTGTGTTAGATTTCAGGAGATGGTTTTATTCCTGTTCCTGGCTGGGGTGGAGATCGCCTTTACAGAAGGTAAGTGCTGTAGAAAATATAGGGACAGAGTGATCTCCTGAAGAATTTCGATCGCCTAGATGGGTCAGAGAGGAATTTCCCAGATTTTTTTCTCCCAAATTGGCCATTGGGTCGTTATCTGGTTTTTCGCCTCTCCCGGGAGATCACATGGGTTCGGGGGGATGCAGAGTGATAGAAGATTTGAGGCTAGGATCAGATCAGCCATGATCTTATTGAATGGTGGAGCAGGCTCGAGGGGCCGATTGGCCTACTCCTGCTCCTATTTCTTATGTTCTTATGAAGCCACCCCACCACATGCAGATTATTGCATCTCAGCATGGCAGGAAGGTGCACCCCTTGATGTTGTGAATTGCAATCCCTCACACAATAAAAATGTGGATAAAGCACATGTGGAAAGTCTGCCAATCTGAACAGTGAGGAGCAGCCTCCTTTGGAATTGGAAAAACACCATACAAATTGGGCCAAATTTACTGTTTGGCCCGATCATTCTTAAAAGAATACAACAGCAAAATACTGCGGATGCTGGAAATCTGAAATAACAACAGAAAATGCTGGAAATACTCAGCAGGCCAGGCAGCATCCGTGGAGAGAGAAACAGAGTTATCGATGAAGGGTCCCAGACCTGAAACGTTAGCTCTGTTTCTCTCTCCACGGATGCTGCCTGGCCTGCTGAGTATTTCCAGCATTTTCTGTTGTTATTCTTAAAAGAACGATTGATCAGGTCACTGAAGCAGCAAAAAGGAGCATCACCCCACAGTAAGCTCCCCAATGGGACTAAGCCCAGGATACCCAGGGGTAGAAATTTGTCTGGGCCCATTTTCAGCACATGCCCAACCGGGACACCGAAGGCCGGCCTGAAATTGGACCTCGGGCCTCATTAATATTTTTTCCGCTGCTGCTGGCACCTGTCGGGCCACTCGCCTTGCCAGCAGAGGCCTGAAGGAAAATCTCAGAAAATCTACTGGAAGCACTCCGCCTCCCTCTTGGGGCACTGTGAGTGAATATCATGGCGCTACGTGCTGCAGCGCCATGCTCTGCGGCACATCGCGCCGCAGTACTGCAGACCTTCCTCCCCTTATTAAAGGGGAGGGGCCTAGCGCAGCGCAACCTGGGGCCCAGCTGGGCCACCAAGGATCAGAGTGCTGGCAAAAGAGCCCGGCACGCAAGAGAAGTGCTGGGCTCACGGAGCGCAGCTGGCACTCCGCGGGGGGGGGGGCTTCACAGAAGGCCGGGGATGGCAAAACGGGCAGGTGCTGGCAGGCGGCCAGCAACAAAAATGGCCGCCAGGCACCTTCCCTTTAATATGAGCCACCACGGCCGCAGATAGGCCCCCCTGACCCCGTCAGACATAGCGTCCAGCGGTAAGTTAGGGGGCGCTACCGAAGATCGCGGCCGGGGCGCTGCGCACAGCGATGACATCATCGCCGGCGGTGCAGCACCGCAGGGCGCTAACGGTTACCACTGCCGCTAACCTCCCGCTGAATTTCGTGGGAGGCGTTAGCAGCACCATGCCCAGGCGCTAACGGGAGGCCCAAATCAACCAAATTTTTCCCCCATAGATCCTTATGATCCCAAAGTGATATAGTAACAGCTATCCAATCAGCTGAACAAATCGAGGACCATAGCTATTAAACCACAGCATCTTGAGGACAATTGTTATTAAACTATATGTATTGTAGAATCATGTGCAATTTGTTAATAACCGATTCCAGTTTTACACAGCTACTTTCACAAAACAGCCTGTGTGCTTGCACAAAGGAAAGATAAACTAAAGAGAGGAAATTTTTTAAACAGTTTTTTTTAACCATTTCAGGTGTATGATTTCCAAGTCAGATCTGATGCTCACAGTCAGACTTTTCAGAATGACCTTATGAAGCAAGTCACTGATTCCTATGGGCCAGAACTTAACAGTTCAAGCTTCACGCCTAAATGGGCACTCAAGATCACCTGGGAAAATGTCCTCCCATACACTGGATATCAAAACACAGAACCTCAGGGTGTACGTATTTATTAACCTCCAATTATTGTACCGTGCCAGCCATTCTACAATGCTAACATTTTTACACCTTGCTGCTGACTACTTTTGATTACAGAATTTGATTAATCCTGAACTATACTGCGAAAGATTCTGAATTGAGTTATAGCGACTTTAATCTTTTGAATGATTGAGCATGCACAATCAGATGCAGTAAATCTTGAGAGTTGTAAACAAATTTCTGAAGTTTGCTGCTTAAATAAAATTACTATTCCATAGTGTTTTTGACTCATATCATGATAATGCAATACATGGAGAATTTTTCGTGCACAAAAATCAGTTCTTAAAACTTTGTAGTTGGCTCAGAATAGAATATATCAATGTAATGTGGTCACTACGTTCAACCAAATGCCGTCTAGTTATTTTAGGTACTTGAGTTCTACGCAGGCAAATAGGTAAAATATTTGCCTTGAAATTCAATTATGCATAGCCCATTTTCGGGGTTAAAAACGGGTGCTGCAGGGCTCAATCTGGCAGGCACATGTTTAGTCTGCACTGGAAATGCGCCGTATGCCATATTGGTTATGGCGTCTTGGAGTTGTCCAGGGCCCCTGCCTGAAACTGGCGTTGGGCCCATTGCTTCTGAAAACTGGAGGCCTAATGTCTGTTTCAGGCCCCTGTATGAAATTGGTTCCCGACTGAGTGCAGCATATACTGTACCTGGCTCCGCAATAAAACTGTGAGCCACTGTCTCCCCACGCTCACGCCCCTCCTGATTGTACTATGGATCTGAACTATTCTAATATTATAAGACAAAGTACAATTTGACCAAGTATATCTGCAGCACCTTTTAATGTAAACGCTGGTTTATTTTCTTCAACATTTTGTGACAAAATGTTTCTTTTTCAGACCAATACTTACCAAGCAGTTCTAACAACTGATGGCATCTATTCCTTCTGTTTAATTCAATTCAAAGATGGTGGAATGAACTGGAGATATGACATAAGGCCTCACTACAGAAATTATGCGCTCATGGGCTATTATAGGTATTTAGAACTTGCAGTCTGTATTTTAAAACAGATTTCCAATAGGTAACAGTAGACTTGTTGTAAATATTGCTATTTATTACCACCCCACAACTGCCGATCTTAGCCATAAGATCATTTAACTTTGCTTGATTTAGGCTTTCCCATCCCGCTCCTGCTTTTCCAGGCATCACTCCTGAATTCCACTTCATTGGTTGTATAACTAAGTAACTTATTTCATTTTTTTTTTCATTTATAGTGGGTCCATGCGATCATATCTTGATTCAAGCATGCTTCTAGCCTTTAATGATCCTCACACCAGATTTAATGTACCACCTGAAAAAATCTACCACCCAGATAGGTACCCTGGGTTCAAAACAGGTTTGTTATCCTTTCAACATTTAAGTATTGATGCGCTATCAATAACTCAAAAGACTGAGATTAAGCGAGTAATTAACAGGCTTTTATTAACAAGAGAATGAAGGTGTGCCTCGAGTGGTCGACCGGTCCAGAATACAAAGGGGCTGTGGAGCAGTCACCTTTATACCTGGATTCGTGGGAGGAGTCAGCCGAGGCACAGTGGAATACAAACAGTGGTTTACCACAAGTATAGTATTGTTTTAAAAGTTATTCTTGACAGATATTATCTGTCAATTAACATTTATTAATTAAGTATGATTAACAGAAAACTAAGATGACTAGATATTAAAAAATAGAATCCCAGCTCTTTACCTGAAAGGACTAAATCATGCCAAGGACAGTTCCACGCCACACGCAGCTTCACAATACTTTTCCCAGTAGCCATTCTTCATGTGTAATGTTGGACAATGAGCATTAGCAGGCTGTTTGACTGCAGTGGTCATTACAGATAACCCCAATACTCTCCTCACCCAGTATCCATACATGTATCCAGAGATGGTCACTGAATAGCGAGCAGAAACATTGAATAATTTGCCCCCACTTCTAGCTAGCTAGCAATGACATCAACAGCCTGGCTGAAATGAGCTAATTTAGCACAAATCAGGAATCAAACCCTAGAGATTCTTCATCTTCAGTCCCACAACATGTGGTGCATTTACCCATTGGGGGAGTGTAAATATCTGCCTCCGAAGGGTTAATGATCTAGTGAAGAAGCCAATATTAATTTCATAATTGAATTTACCACAATTGGAGGAAAGATTTTCAACAGACAAGTTGCGTAATTGCCAAATTAACAGGTAGCTGGCAGAATTTTGCTATCAAAGAGATGCATTGGCCAGAGTCCCTATAGCCTTTTGTTGGTACAGCAAAAAAAATTATGAACATCTTTTCTTACAAAGATGTGCAGGTTAGGTTGATTGGCTATGATAAATTGACCCTTAGTGTTAGTGGGATTAAATACGTGGGGTTACGGGGATAGGGTGGGATATGTGTTGGTGTAGGGGTTACAGGGATCGGGTGGGATATGTGTCGGTGCAGGCTTGATGGGCCGAAATGGCCTCTATCTGCACTGTGGGGTTTCTGTGATTCTGTGAAAATGAGCCACTAGAAAATAAAAGTGTCTCTTAAAACATAGATAATAATCTACAGCCTTTGCCTTTAGTCACAAGCCTTGAGTGGTTAAATGTGCCTTCTGGGGATTGCAGGGTCTATGTTTTAATCTCCGTAACTTTAATATTTACAGGTAAAAATGGAAGGTGGGCTTACCGACTGGAAAGAAATAACAATTCCACAATAAACCCAAGACAAAAATGCATGGACTGGTATTTAAGGGAACCTGAGCCATACTGGAGCTACAACAGTTCCATTTGTCCCTGCTCTTTTTGGCAGGCTATATTTGATAGTGCCTTTACATGGGGAGACAACATATATTATTATGGATTTGGTGTTAAAGAACTTCAAGGTAATGGTTAACTTTTTTATTTTATGATCATACAATCAGAAATAATAATGTGAGAAGATTAAACATTTCTTTCTCTTAATCCAGTGAAGGCTGCAAGGCCTTGCACTTATTTGATTATAATTATCAGTGGAATAAAAATTAATGTAGACAATGTGATACCTACAACATTTTGCAGTAGATTCTCAACTAGGATTATGAGTTCGAATATCTGCCTCAACTAAAATTATCTTGTAGACAATTTTTGTAGCCCAAACCGGACTGCTGATTTTTTCAAGTCAATGATCTTACATTACATAGATTTACATAAAATTTACAGTAATGAAACAAGCCATTATATACTGGGTGTTTATGCTCCACACAAGGCTCCTCCTACCCTACCGCATCTAACACAATCAGCATATTCTTCTATGCATTCTGTGATCTGTCTGGGTCTTATTCTTCACTAATACAAAAGCAAAATACTGCAGATGCTGGAAATCAAAAATAAAAACAGAAAATGCTGGAAATACTCAGCAGGTCAGGCAACATCTGTGGAGGGAGAAACAGAGTTAACGTTTCAGGTCGATGGCCTTTTATCGTTCTGATGAAAGGTGAACGACCTCTATTGTTAACTTTGTTTTCTCTCTTCACCGATGCTGCCTGACCTGCTGAGTACTTCCAGCATTTTCTGTTTATATTTCTTATTCTTCATTGTTGGGTTTCACAACAGCCAGAATTTATATAGTGAATTCATTATTAATGCTTCTTGGTCCAAATGAAACCAGTTTATTATGGAATACAGTCATATTGTGAGGCTACACCTTGAGTACTGTGTTCATAACATTCAAGCCACGGAGGCTGTGCTGAGAAGAGCCTCAAAGCTAATCCCTTGCATCAAAGGATTAAGTTATGAGGCAATAATGGAAAACTAGGGCCTTGAAAGAGTTCCTTATTATAAAAATGTAAAAGACATAGAAAAGGTTACCCAAAACACTACTTCAAGATATACCGGTATAATTGAACAAGGAGACATCAGTTAAAACTGGTGAAAGGAAAATTCAGGACAGATGTCAGGAAAATTGTCTTCATGCAAAGAGATGCAAGCACTGGCATCTACCCAACATTTGGACGGTGGAGACAAATGGGGTTAAGTGTCAACCGTGGCTCAGTTGGTAGCACTATCGCCCGAGTCCGAAGGTTATGGCCAACGTTCCCTCTAAGCTGCGTGGCCGTGCAGCTCTCTGCTGGTAACGCGCTGCCTGGCAGAAGCTTTTCCAACGTTAAGTTATGGGCCACACAGCCCCTTTAAAGGGGCCCCGCACCCCCCCAAAAAACTGCGGGAACATTAGTTGTGGGTTCGAGTCCCACTCCGGAGACTTGAGCATAAAAATCTAGGATGAGATGTTAAACCGAGGCCCCGTCTGCTCTCTCAGGTGGACGTAAAAGATTACATAGCACTATTCGAAGAAGAGCAGGGGAGTTATCCCCGTTGTCGTGGCCAATATTTATCCCTCAATCAACATCACGAAAACAGATTATCTGGTGATTATCACATTGCTGTTTGTGGGATCCTGCTGTACACAAACAGCAATGCCGCCTTTCCTACATTACAACAGTGACTAAACTGCAAAAAGTTCTGAAGAAGGGTTTCGACCTGAAACGTTAACTCTGTTTCTCTCTCCACGGATGTTGCCTGGCCTGCTGAGTTTTTCCAGCGTTTTCTGTTCAAAAAGTACTTCATTGGCTGTAAAGAGCTTTGGGACATCCTGAGGTTCTGAAAGGCGCTATATAAATGCAAGTTTTTCTTTCTTTAAATTGATTTTCATCGGTAGCGCAAAATGGCGATAACAAATCGGCAGTCCGTTTTGCACGCCGCCTGATTTTATTTTCTATTGGTATCATTCGAAGAGAAAATGAGGTGAAGTGTAAAACAGCATGCCGATTCGCAATCGCCCATTTTGTGCTACCACCTCAGATTAATTTCACCCCCAAACATTTTAGACTCAATTCAAGCGACGGTTAGATAATATGATGGTGGGAATGTAATTTTTTTTAAATTCTGGATGGATGAGCTATGATGGGTTGTTTGTACATACATTGAATTTGTGAATATGTAGTGTAGTAGTTCAAACACTGATAGGCAGGACCACTGATGTTTAGTGCTTAAAGTACATGGTTCTTCCCATTTTTCACAGGAAAAAAATCGCAAATCATTCGCTTTGCTGCTAGTCCTTACTCATGTTCCCCAGTATAGATGAAGATAATATATAAGCCCTACTGAGAGCTATCACCTATGCCAAGGTGCATTAGTAACACTATGGCAATTTGAGAATTTCCTGCTTTGTGTAGTTTGATGTCTATCAGGAATCAGAAAACAAACCTCTGAGATTAAAAGATGGCCTGGGTAACAACACATTATTAGACACACCTTCCCATCTCCCTGGAAGGTGAAGTTATAAGCCTATGTCAGTTTGTTTAGGGGATGGAGAAAAAGCTGTCTAAGATGAGGACTATTCCTGTATCATTGTAGTTACCTGATTGTCAATCCTTGCCTAACCATTGATGCCATTCAGGACAGTGAATGTTGGCAAACTATTTGCAGCACCTTTACAGTCAAGTCTAAACTTGCCGTCAGTCAGTATCTACACACTTGCATTTCCAGCACATGGCATTGGATAATGATCAGCATGAATAATACAGCAGCAAAACATGAGGAAAGAAAACTAAGCACAATAACTTGACAGACATCAAACGCAATTCAATAGACAGTTTGACAGAAGATGTCAGGCAGTAGAACTACCTGCAACTTCTGTCATGCAAATCAAGAGAAGAAAAAAAACAAAGTGGAGGAGGGCTGATATGCAACGCACACCCCACCAAACCCCCCACCACCCCCACCCCCAACGTGAACAATCAACCTACAGGACTCCAAATGTCTGAACCTGAAGCAGAAAGCATGAGAATAGGAGCTTAAACAAAGCATTTTCTGAATCAAACACAAACTACAATTAATTTAATCATAACAAATTTGAGTATGGGTCATCTGATCAGTCTTTTAATTGTAGCTTGCCCTTTGCTAGCTGTTGCAGTGAGTAGTCATGTCATCAGAACTAACCTGGTCTTATTATATCAAAATCCTCAGCTGAGATACCGAGTGATAGG
This sequence comes from Somniosus microcephalus, assembly GCF_052327205.1. NCBI lineage: Eukaryota > Metazoa > Chordata > Chondrichthyes > Squaliformes > Somniosidae > Somniosus > Somniosus microcephalus. Next base: position 39,643,384 of record NC_140992.1, on the reverse strand, counting down.
CTTAATTAATTTAAATATAAAAGACATTTTCTATTTTTTTCCAGCAACATATCTCACGATGCAAAGCAGATTCCCTAACTCGCAAGGTTCTGGAGTGAGATGTTACTATTCATGGAATGGTGGTTTAATCTATGGTGAAAAAGAAAGATTCCTCCCAACACCATGGATTTACTTCAACTGGTTGGCTTGGGCGTGGAGCGGATACTCGTATTACTTACAGCAGTGGCGGAATTTTTGGTACAATGTTTTACCACCTCTGCGAAAGCAATACAAAGGTAAGAAAGAATTACCTGCTGCTTTAGGTAATGTTTTCAAATCCTACTAAACCTAGCAAAGAAAAGCATTGTATTTTTCAGTCCTTTTAATATCCATGTTTGTACATAATTTAATGTCGATTAATTCTACATGCATGCTAAACAGCAAAAGCAGCATTTTATGGACAGAGCTAAGCAATCCCACAACAAATGAATCAGGTCAAAGCACTGCAACCCAGCCACATCCGGTCCTGAATGGTGGTGGACAAGTAAGCAACTGACGGGAGGAGGAGGCTCCATGAACTTCCCATCCCCATCCTCAACAATTGCCAAGCCCAGCACATGAGCGCAACAGACAAGGCTGAAGCATTTGCAACCCTCTTCAGCCAAAGTGCCGAGTGGACGATCCTTCTCAGCCTACTCCTGAAGTCTCCACCATCACAGATGCCAGTCTTCAACCAAATTGTTGATTTACTCCATGTGACATCAAGAAACAGCTCAGTGCACTGGACACAGCAAAGGCAACAGGCCCCGACAACATCCCAGCTGTAGTGCTGAAGGCCTGTGCTCCAGAACTAGCTGCACCCCTAGCTAAGCTGTTCTAGTAGAACTATAACACTGCCATCTACCCAATAATGTGGAAAATTGCTCAGGTATGTCCTGTCCACAAAAAACAGGACAAATCCAACCCTAATCCAATTACCGCTTTATTGGCCTACTCCCAGTCATCAGCAAAGTGATGGACGAGTCATCAACAGTTCTATCAAGCGGCACTTATTCACTAATAACTTGTGTACTGTGAATAACATTCATACTACATAAGTGCCAGGCACTGACCATCTCCAACAAGGAAGAGCCTAACCATCTCCCTTGATAATCAATGACATTAACACCACCGAGTTCCCTACCATCGGCATACTAGGATCACCATTGACCACAAACTCAACTAGAACAGCCACATAAATACTGTGGCTACTAGAGGCAGTCAGAGGATGGGTATCCCGTGGCAAGTGGTTCACCTTCTGACTCCCCAAAGCCTCTCCACCACATACAGACAAGAATCAAGTCAGGTGTGTGATGGAATACTGCCAACTTACAACACTCAAGCTCAACACCATCCAGGACAGCCTGCTTGATCGGCACTTCATCCCTTAGCTTAAACATTCACTCCCTCCACCACCAGCATACCGTGGCTGCAGTGTGTATTCACAGGAGGCAGGGTAGCAAGTTGCCAAGGACTCATCAGCACCTCCCAAACCCGTTACCTGCACCACCTAGGAGGACAAGGGCAGCAGGTGCATGGGACATCATCCCCTCCAGGATCCTTTCCAAGTCACACTCCATCCTGACATGGACACACATCGCCATTCCTTCATCATCGCTGGGTCAAAATCCTAGAACTGTCTACCTAGCAGCATTGTTAGAGCACCTTCACCACATAGACTGCAGATGCTGAACTCGGGATGAGCAATAAATGCTTGCCTTGCTGGTGATGCCCATGTCGCGAGAATGAATAATAAAAAAATTCTCCCCTTTTGGAAGTTGGGTTTTGAATAAAACCTATAGGCCTAGAAATTCAGTTGTTTGCGCCAGCCGCTAGCGCCTTAGGAGGAGGAGATGTGGGGTGCTAAGCGGCTAGCGCCCGGACGCAGCGCGATCTGCGCCTCTCACCAACTTCAGTTAAGATTTAGCAGCGGCGCCAAGCCTTTGCGCGCGCTCAGCTGCGCGCACAGATCCTGACGTCATTTCATGGTGCAACGCCCTTTGTGCGCCCCAAACCGGAAATTCTGTGGCGCCGGCCTATTGTGCGCCTGGTGCCCCTAGTAACTGGTAGAGGGGAACGGTTCCCAGTCGCTGCGGGGCGCTAATTAAAGGGCACTCCTCCTGCAGTAGAAATGGCAGCCATTTTGCAACACTCCTTTGTGAGAGACGGATCTTTGGAGAGAGACAAAGGTAGAGAGCTTTCTGGTTTGGCTCAACACTCGCACAGGTACTTGTGGCTTCAGGCCACAGCTTTGCACTTGTCTTTAACTTCAGAGCCATAGCATTGATTGGAAACATATAATGGGGGCTGCAATGGGTGGAAACGTTGGGCTTCTCCATTGCATTCAAAGGGCTCAGAGACGCCGTGAGAGAGTGCCAGCCATGGCCAGACGGAGAAGGGGCAACAGGCGTCGGCAAAGGAGGCCTTACCCACCCAGGGTATACCGCCAGCAGTTCTCATATCTGAACATGTCTGACGAGCAGTGTGTTCGGAGGCTGCGATTCAGAAGGGCGGTGGTCACTGAGATCTGCCACCTGCTTCGCGGAGATCTGCAGCCACAGCTGAGGAGCAGGACATCTCTGTCGGTGGCAGTGAAGGTGACGGTGTCTCTCAACTTCTATGCCACCGGCTCCTTCCAATCCGCTACTGGGGACATTTCCAACATCTCCCAGTTTGCGGTACATTGCTGCATCCGCCAGGTGACCAATGCCCTTTTCAGAAGGAGACGTCAGTTCATCTCCTTCTCCATGACCGTTGACAAGCAGCAACAGCGTGCAATGGGCTTTGCAGCATTAGCGGGCTTCCCCATGGTGCAGGGCGCCATTGACTGCACGCATGTGGCTTTGCGGGCACCTCTAGAGAATGCCGAGGAATACCGCAACCGGAAGGGCTACCATTCGCTCAACGTGCAGTTGGTGTGTGACCACAGGCAGCTCATCCTAGCTGTCAATGCCCGCTTTCCAGGCAGCAGCCACGATGCCTTCATCCTGCGCCAGACTTCTGTGGCAGACATGTTCCAGGCCCAGCCTCACCCATGAGGATGGCTTCTCGGGGACAAAGGCTATCCTTTGTGCACCTGGCTGATGACCCCGCTCCGTGCGCCCCGCACCCCTGCTGAAGAGGGATACAATGACAGTCATCAAGCAACCAGGAACATCATTAAGCAAACAATCAGCGTCCTGAAGCAACGGTTCCGATGTCTGGATCGTTCCGGAGGAGCCCTACAGTACTCGCCTGAGCGAGCCTCCCATTTCGTTGTCGTGTGCTGCATGCTGCACAACCTGGCTATCCGCAGGACTCAGCCACTGCCACCAGACATTGGAGGACCACCAGAGGAGGAGGAGGAGGAGGAGGACCAGCACAGGAGGGAGGCAGAAAGTGCAAGGGCCGCCCTCCCCCAAAAAACAAATAGGCCAGTCTCGGCCTTTCCAAAAAAACAAATAGACCAGTCTCGGCCTTTCCAAAAAAACAAAGAGACCAGTCTCGGCCTTTCCAAAAAAACAAATAGACCAGTCTCGGCCTTTACAAGTAAAACAAAGACACCAGTATCGGCCTTTACAAGTGAAACAAAACATTTGGCCACACCTTCTACTTTTTCCCCCGCGAGGGTGATGCGTTTCGCATCCGTGACTGGCCCCTGCCCGCCCTGCAGCTCCTCCTCAATGGGACCCCAGTGGCTGCAGCAAAGCTGGGGGAAGGCTGCTGAGGGTCAGATGGCGAGACGGCAGATGCCCTTGGCGGTCGGCCTGGACCAGCTCTGGGCCTGGAGGGGCCGGCTGCTGACTGCTCCAACTCTGCTTGGGCGGCAGCAGTCTGTCCAGCGGCTGGTGGCAGCTGCAATGGAGGAGTGACAGTTTCGGCTGCAGGAATGCTGCCAACCTGACAGATCACAGGTACTCCCTGGTCGCCTGATACATTGGCACTCGCACGGGCCAGCACTGCAGCATGCGCAGCAATCTGCTGAAGCACAGACTGCTGGGCTGCTGCGGTGCGTCGAGTGCCCTGGCGATGCCTGGCCGATCCAGCGAGGGTGGCAGCAGTTAGTGCCCGTGTGGCCCTGGTCTGTGTCCGCATGACACCAGCCAGTGAATGCACGGCACAACTGAGCACTTGGCTAGAAGCCGCCTGTGCTGCCGCGAAGTCCTGCAGACTCCTGGCCTGTGCTGCACTGAATTGTTGCAGACTCCTGGCCTGTGCTGCACTGAATTGTTGCAGACTCCTGGCCTGTGCTGCCCCGAATTCCTGCACACTCCTTGACAGTGACTCTATGGAGTCAGGCATCCTTGCCACTGCAGCCATGAGCTCAGTGTGCCTGCACTCAGCCTGGGCGGCCATTTCCGCTAGGAGCCGCACCTCCTCTGCGCTCACCGTAGCAGGACTGGAGGCCACACTCACCCTCCTGGGCCCCGGAGCTTCACTCTCCTCCGACCTTTCCCCCCTGCTCCCCTCCAGGGAAGACGTGTCCCCATCATCGCCATGGGCTGCCTCGGCTGAGGGTGGCACTGATGGTCCGGCTTCCTCTTCCTCCTCCTCGCCCTCCGATTCACTCACAGTGCCAGCTTGAGGGCCCGCCTCCTCACCTGGCGATTCAGCATCTGAAAGCAGGGAGGCACAAGAGTTGCTTTAGAGTGAGGACAGGGCGGCAGCGAGGGAGGCATGAGTGCTGCTATGCACTGCATTGGTCCAACAGTGGCAAAGGATGCTGTTCTGAGGCGCAAGTGGAAAGAGAGAGGTCAAAAAGGTGATGCCCTTACCATTGGGGCCCACAACAGGGTCGGCATCTCCACTGGCGACGGGGCCAATCAGCCGGCCTGACATAATGCGCTCCACACGCTGCTCCAGGTCGGAGAGCTGTTTGAGGTCAGGATGGCCTCCCCCGGTCTCACGCTGCTGCCTTCGGTTGTGCGCCACCTTGCCCTGCAAGAGAAAGGACGGCCTCTAAGTACAGTGTGAAGCCCTGATCTTGTCTGCACTGCCTCCCATGGTGGACTAGCCCTGACAGTGTGAAGCCCTGATCTTGTCTGCACTGCCTCCCATGGTGGACTAGCCCTGACAGTGTGAAGCCCTGATCTTGTCTGCACTGCCTCCCATGGTGGACTAGCCCTGACAGTGTGAAGCCCTGATCTTGTCTGCACTGCCTCCCATGGTGGAATAGCCCTGACAGTGTGTAAAGTCCTGAATGTGCAAGTGATTTTCATGACAGTCCCATAGCTGCTGGATGAGGGCTGGGCATTAGGGCTTTCAGGTCCCTTTGCCCATAAACTGAGGTGCACATGCAGGGATGAGGAGGACACTGGAAAGGGTACTCACCCTGACAACCCGAGTGAGGTCGTTGAACTTTTTTCGGCATTGTACAGGAGTCCTGGCAACCACGCTGTTGGAGGTCACCCTGTTTGACACCTCCCTCCAGGCTTTCCGACAGGAGCTGGGCAGCAGCCTCCTGCCACCTTCAGGGAACAGAACATGGCGCCTGCGCTCCACTGCACCAACCAGCACCCTCAGGTCACCCTCGCTGAAGCGCTGCGCTCTCTCCCTGGCCTTCTCCATTGTCCTGGGCGTTGTACAGATCAAGCAGCAGTGGTCAGGCCTTGCTTCAGGGCTGCAGTGTGCAGGGCGTGGCAGCCAAACAAATTCACCCTCCCCCTTTAAGAGCTCACCGGCGCCAGAGTGTCTGCCTTCAATCAGCAACTCGCCGCACCTGCGCTGCGCCCGCCCTCGGGGGTATCGCCCCGGGCCGCCGGCTTAGCGCCTAATGATAGTCGTGCATCACCTGTTTCAGCACAGCAGCAACCTCTTGGGGCGATGCCACTGAATATCGGCGAAGGTGGCGCCGGGCGCAAACTTTAGCGGCCGCCCGGCTGTAGCGCCCCAAACGTGGCTATACTGAATTTCTAGGCCATATTCTTTTTATTTTCAGCAAGTTTCAAAAACAACTATTACAGCAGATTATTAGCCAATCAAAATGTTGTACTTTTGTTTTATTTTTGCAGTCTCTCAGTCGAACATCATGAGGTTGAAGTCACTTTAGTTTTAGATATGATGCCATAAGTATAGGCATTGACGCTGGAATGAGGCTCAACCATTTTCATCAATTAAGGGCGGCAGGCCTGCGATTTCCCAGCTATGATCCCTGCAAGTGCCATTCCATGCTGGGAACACCTAATCGAGGAATCAAGCCTTACAATTCCAGTGAACACTATGTTATTTTTATACTTGTGGTTTCATATTAGATTAAGATGGCCTTTATAGATTTATCATCACCTTTCTTAGCAGGACTGAAACTAGAAATGTAAGTCACCAAGAAATGTCAGGATCATTCCCCGCTTCCTATCTAATGCCAGTGCAGAAGTAGTTAGAAATGAATTCAGTTATTTTTTCTGTCATTGTTTAGAAATGGAAGTTGACCCATACCACGACTGCTGCAGAGATTCTGGTGATGATTATTACTGTAGTCTTTACCGAAAGAAGAGGCCCCAGGACTTCTGCTCCGGATACATTCCTCCACGGATAGGTATGTCATTTTACTTTTTAAAAATGTTTGGGTTTTATTTTCAGCACAATTACAAATATGTGGATTTTAATCATTTAAGCCTGGAAATTTTCTGTGAGGTATTATGTTTTAAATAAATGGATTAAAATCATTAAAATAGAAAATGGGATATTTGATATCAATGTGTTAAGCATTCATTTTGTACATCACAATTTTTAGGCCTTGGTTTTTAAGTAGAAGATACATGATAACTGCTGATCAAGAAATCAGATGAGATCCTAGATCAAGATTGTTCCACTAATTTTAATTGCAGATGGCCAAATTTAATGTAACTAGTAATATGAAAATAACACGTGTTGTTCATTGAGATTCTCATGTTACACTTGAGTAAGGCAATGACAGTTTACATTCATACAAGCATTCATTGAATACAGAGTAATGTCAGAGTGCTTTAAAGAGCAGTAGATAGAGAGAGGACACCAGACAGGAGGGAAATGGAAAAGGGTTGAGGGGACAAAATCATCTTTAACAAGGAGGATATTAAGGGGTCTTTTGAATGAGGGAAGGGACAAGGTTGAAATGCTGCTGGAGGGAGTTCCAGTAACTGAAGGAGCAGCCACCACTGGTGGAGTGGAGGGAGCGGGGAATAAAAAGTAGGCCATTTTCAGAGGAGTGGGGTATGCACGCAGTGACAAAGGGTTGGAGGAGATTGCGGAGGTAGCGAAGAGCAAGACCATGGAAGGATTTGATGGTGTGGACAATAATCTTAATGTCAGTTCTGTGGGACATGAGGAGCTAGTGGAGTTTGGTGAACAGAGGGATGATGGGATGCTACAGCATGTAGCATAGGTGAGAATTTTTTAAAATATTTATTCCCAGGAGATGAACATTGCTGGCAAGACTGGCATTTATTGCCAATCCCTAGTCACCCTTGAGAAGGTGGTGGTGGGCCTTCTTGAACCCCTGCAGTCCATGTGGTGAAGGTACTCCTACAGTGCTGTTAAGTAAGGAGTTCCAGGATTTTGACCCAGCAACAATGAAGGAATGGCAAAATGTGTCCAAGTCAGGATTATCTATGACCTGGCATCTTGGAGGTGATGGTGTTCCCATGCATCTGTTGCCCTGTTCTTCTAGGTGGAGGAGGTTACGCATTTGGAAGGCAGTGCACACTGGAGCTACGGTACGCCTGCGGAGCAGGGAGTAGATGTTTCAGCTGGTAGATAAGGTGCCCATCAAGCAGACTGCATTGTCCTGGATGGTGTCAAGCTTGGATTTGTTCAACTTTTTGTGGACAGGCCAAATGCGGGCAATTTTGCACATTGTTGGGTAAATGTTAGTGTTGTACTGGAACAACTTGCTAGAGGTTTAGATTGTGCTGGAATACAATTCTGTTATTGCTGATGGTGCACAGTGCCTCATGCATGCCCAGTTTTTGAACTATTGGATCGATTAATCTAGCCCACTTATCACAATGGTAGTGCCACATAACATGATGGAAGCTGTTGTCAGTATGAAGACAGGACTTGGTCTCCATGAGGACTGGCAATGGTCACAACTACCAAGACTGTCATGGACAGACACATCTGCGACAGGTAGATTGGTGAGGACGAGGTCAAGTAGGTTATTCCCTCATGTTGGTTCTCTCACCACCGGCTGCAATCCCAGTCCAGCAGTTATTTCCTTCAGGACTCGGCCAGCTCAGTCAGTGGTGATACTGCCGAGGGACTCTTGTTGATGGACATTGAAATCCCCTGTCCAGAGTATATTCTATGCCCTTGCAACCATCAGTGCTTCTTCCAAGTGGTGTTTAACATGGAGGAGTACTGATTCATCAGCTGAGGGAGGGCGGTAGGTGGTAATCAGCAGAAGGTTTCCTTGCCCATGTTTGGCGTGAAGCCATGAGACTTCATTGGGGTTGGGAGTCAATGTTGAGGAGTCCCAGAACCACTTGCACCCAACTATATACCACTGTTCCCCCATCTCTGGTGGGTTTGTCCTGGCAGTGAGACAGGACTTCCCCGGGGATGGTGATGGAAGAGTTTGGGACATTGGCTGATAGGTATGATTCTGTAAGTATGACTATGTCAGGCTGTTGCTTGACTAGTCTGCAGGACAGCTCTCCCAATTTTGGCACAAGTCTCCAGATGTTAGTGAGGAGTACTCTGCAGGGTCGTCAGGGCTAGATGTGCCTTTGTCATGTCCTAATTTGATGCCTAGGTCGCAACCAAGTGGTCCATCCGGTTTTATTCTTTGTAGCAGTTCGATACACCTGACTGGCTTGCTAGGCCACTTCAAAGGGTCATTTAAGAGTCAACCACATTGGTGTAGGACTAGAGTCACATATAGGCCAGACATATTTAATTTTAAATACGAAATTATTTATCAGAAATAAATTCTTTCTAACTTACCAGGTTTCTTCTTTGGAGATCCTCATGTGGTGACCCTGGATAGTGTAAAATACACCTTCAATGGTCTGGGAGAATTCATCCTATTAAATGTGAAAGATGACAATGGCGAACTGACGTTCAGCTTACAGGGACGAACCCTCAAAGCTGGAGAAAATAGAACATCACAGGCGACAAGCTTTGTAGCATTGGCAGCACAAGGACCAAGTGGAACAAAGGTGATTAATGTTGGTCATGAAAGAGATTTACAGAAAACTGCACAATGACTAAGCTGCACAATTTTAGCTGGATAAATGCCACTGGATAAGTGTCGACTTAATGTTCTCCTGTTAATTAAATCTGCTGGTCTTATACTGCAGAATGCAATAATGTTTGTGTGCAATATTTTACGTGGCTATGCCTGTTTTTGTTTAAATTCATTGCTTGGTGGATAACCGTGAAGCATAATGACATCAATCTTCACTCCACATTTGGTTATGCTATAGATGTTCAAAAGAAAATTATAGGTCTAGTAATTTGTTCCTGTTTTTCGGGTGCTAAATGGCCTACTCAGCTCCCAATATGGCGGGCAGGAAGCACGCGAACATTTCCCAATATCAGAGGCACCTCTGGCCTCACCATTCAAGTACGATGATTGTACGTTATGCCGCCACCCACCCCCCCATGCACCCAAAAATGGGCGTCCCTGAATTTCTGGTCCATAGTGTCCAATTGCCGAGCTCACAGGATGAATTGTGCAATGAGACACTTGTGCATTCATCTTCCTGCCTGCAGTAGCTGATCTGGTGCTGGTTCCTGCCGAGATAAGATGTACCTGGCTGTGTGAATTCAGGGCTTCAGTTACCTCCTCAATGGATTTGTACGTGGCCAAATAACACTGCTGAGTTATTCCTTGTGGTTACTTGGAAGGTCCATGTAGCATGAAAGTAACGATCGTCACTGTTACTGACAGTACATTGCAAATGGCTGACTGTCTCTTGTGGACCGATGCCATCCTCCAGTTACAACCTCTCTGCGCCTGAGCTTCCTCAGGCACAGCTCCTTCACCATTCCCAGCTAGCTGACTCTATTGCAGTAGACCCGCTGTTTGTAGTAGTACTTTTTGCAATGTGTAAGCCTCCCGTGTCCTCTAGGTTCCTGGACTACCAGCTCCTCTTTCACCGTGATGTACCTGCTGATCTCCTGTGCTGATCACTACTCCCCCTATGTTCAAAAATCTTCACATTTGTAATAGTCACTCGCAAAACATCTGGGGCTAGATATTGAGTAGCGCTAGCTTCGCTGGGGGCGGGGGGGGGGCTGTTCAGGAGGCTGGGGACGGGAGCGCAGACAGGTGCTGGCAGGCGGCCAGCAACAAAAATGGCCGCCCCGCACCTCGCCTTTAAATAGCTCCTCCCTGGCCGCAGGTAGGCCCCCCTGACCCCGTCGGACATAGCGTCCAGTGGTAAGTCAGGGGCGCTCCCGAAGATCGTGGCCGGGGCGCTGCACACGGCGATGACATCATCGCTGGCAGTGCAGTGCCGCCGGGCGCTACTGGTTAGCGCCGTCATTAACCTCCCGCTGAATACCGCGGGAGGCGTGGGCGGTGCCGTGCCCGGGCGCTAGTTGCTTTGCGCCCCGTTAGCATCCTCTTAGGGTGCTAACGAGGCGCAAAGCAACCCAATTTTTCCCCCCCTGAACTTTTTGATGTGCCTCCATTGCTGTGGAATGCTTCATTACTGTATCTGTAAAGAGTATCTGGAACTTGCTGTTTGGTTAATGATAATTACATGTTAGGAAATTATTTTCTGTTGCAGGTTCAGTGGAATCTCAATGATGATGATGATGAAATAAGTCTGATGGTTGATGGCAGGATCGTCAATGTTACAGGTTAGAACAACTGGTTTAATTTTAATCTCAGCCATTCCTATTTGAGGCATCCACAAGTGAAATACATTAGGGACATTATGATATGCATTTTAATTTAGAAGATATTGAACATGCTCACAATGACGACCAAAGATATTTTCTATCAAATGAAAATTTTGTGGACTTCTTCATTTCATTTAAATCGGTAGCTGCAAAGTTGAAAGGGGTCCAGCTAAAAAAAGTACGTTAGGTGGCTTCAAATCCCTGCATAATATTCCACCTTCTATTAGTCTGTTTCATTGGCTTCAAGTCTTTCTACATTTCCTTAATGAATAAGCATAACACGATGTTAATTCACAGTTCCTACAAAGCAATCGTCTTTAAGATAACTGCAACAAATCATTAAATGTTTGTGAAGTGTTGTAATAATGTTAACTGAATTGATGCGTTAGACTCAATGCACAGAAATTTGATAATGATTTACAGAGCAGAGAAACTGATCCTGGTCTTAGATAACTGATCTAGAACAAGATTTGGTCTTAACAGTATTTATCACAATTGCAAGCAATAATGCTTACAGTAATAATTTATATTGTACATTGTACTATATTTTTTAATTGTACATTCAAATATTTTGATTTTAATGGAATTTATCAGAAAAACTGAATTTATCCCTTAAGAAGGCTCTGCTATTAAATTTGTTCATAAAACAGTAAATATTTCATTACCTGAGCAGGCCAGTATAACACTAGATAAAACATTAATTAAATTTGATTGTTATGATCATTCTTCTTTACAGAAAATTCTACCATTATAAATCAAGTGGACTTACAAAAGACAAGCAATAACGAAATAGTGGCTGCTTTTGTTGGTGGAACAGCCGTTACTGTTTCAGGAAAAAAGGGGGCTTTGACTTTCACTACTTCATTAGATAATTCTTTTAAAAATACAACAGAAGGTCTCTTGGGTGAGTAATGACACCACTTTCAAAAATGTGTCCGTATTGCAACTTAAATAATGAACAGTTTACAAAATAGTCTGATTGTTGCATTTCTCAATTTAATGATCTCTTTCTGTTCTTGTTGTTTCATGAGTTTCTTCTTCTTCTTAGGCAGTCCCTCGGAACCGAGGATGACTTGCTTCCACATTAAAAATGAGTTCTCAGGTGACTGATGAGTCCAATGCGGGACCTACAGTCTCTGTCACAGGTGGGGCAGACGGTGGTTGAAGGGGCGGGTGGGTGGGGTGCTTGGGTTGACGTGCGCTCCTTCCGCTGTTTGCGTTTGGCTTCTGCTTGCTCCCGGCGAAGAGACTTGAGGTGTTCGCCACCTTCCCGGATGCTTCTCCTCCACTTTGTGTGGTCTTGGGCCAGGGATTCCCAGGTGTCGGTGGGGATGTTGCACTTTTTCAAGGAGGCTTTGAGGGTGTCCTTGAAGTGGTTCTGCCCACCTGGGGCTCTCTTGCCGTGTCGGAGCTCCGAGTAGACTGCTTGTTTTGGGAGTTTCGTATCGGGCATGCGAACGATGTGGCCTGTCAATCGGAGATGATCGAGCGTGGTCAAAGCTTCAATACTGGGGATGTTGGCCTGAGCGAGAACACTGATGTTGGTGTGCCTATCCTGCCAATGGATTTGCAGGATCTTGCGGAGGCAGTGTTGATGGTACCTCTCCAGTGCTTTGAGGTGTCTGCTGTACATGGTCCATGTCTCTGGCAAAGGCATGAGTTTATAATACTAAATGTACATCACTTGGCCTGGAAGTGATTAGAGAGGAGCAGTGATGTTATCCCAGCACTGCTTCCAAATAGAAAATATAATGCTTAGTGAGCGAGCAAAGAACAATGTCATTGGCTGTTCCAACCCTACCACTACATAAGCAGTGTACCCCTAGACCTCCACTAATTGGAAAAAAGCAAATGTCAACAGCTAATTCCAGTTGGTATTCCAGCCTGTATTGCAGGTATTTAAGAACAATTAATTTACTGTGGTTTTTCTAGTCTAAAACAAGGCAGTCACAGTTCAGAAATTCAGTTAATCTGCTAGATTGAACAGCCTAATATTTAGTCACATATCTTACCATTATTTAGATCATATGGAAAAAAAAATCAATCAGGTCACACGTACAATTGTAATGATATGCAGCTATCATCAGTCCAGTTGCAAATATTTATCACCATAAGATAAAAAGTGGTTTTTTTCAAGATCCTCTCTATAATGATTAGTGTCTTAGATTAATTGCTGGGCATGTTTCAAACAGAGCTGAGCAATCCTGACATTTTAGCACTTAGTGCAGGCAATGCCTTAGTCAAGGCTTTACTTTAGTCTCTGAGCTAACTCGAGTTAGAGCCGAGATGCATTTTTAAAATTCCAGTTTGAAGTCAAAAAACATTGGCTTGATTTAACCTGCACATTTAATTTAATTTTGAATGATTTCAGAATAAATCATTAATTAGAAAAAAAAAATCGGAACCAGAATAAAGTGTAGAAATTAGTCCTAGCTTTCCATGTACTACAAGATTATTTCCCATTTCTGTGCCTAGGTGTCTGGAATGATGATAAAACAGATGACTTTAAAGCTGCCAATGGAACATACCTCGACTTTGATGGAACAAATTTACCCAAAGAAGTTCAGATATTCTTTGATTTTGGCCTGACATGTAAGCACAGCTTTCCCATATTTCAAAATATTATTGCTAGGTAATAATCGATAATCCAGATAACTGGCCCCGCACCTAACTACCTTTGGGGCAGGTTTGATGGACCAACTGGTCTTTTCCTGCCCACCAATTTTGTATGTTCATACCTATGGAACAATGACAATGGCCCAAAATTTGTGGTCAGTGGTGAAGCAAAGGCATTCGCCACTAGCCCCAAAGAACGTTGCCCACAAAACTCTCGCAATCTCTGTGGCAAGAAGTTTGCCTTTTTCGACGTGCAATTGAGATCAGTGTAGTGTAATGGGGAATCCCTAGTGCGATGCTGCTGTGACGTCAACAAGCGGTCTAAGCAGACAATCACACATTGAAGAATTATCACAGACAGAAAACCAGGAAGTGAAGAAGCTGCTTTTATTCAGACTTTTTAAACATGTGAGAGAGTGCAAAATAAAGATTTGGGCTCTCACATGGGCAAAAAAGGTAAACCTGAAATAAATATGAACAAACTTTTTTAAAAATATATATTTTTAAGTTTTTTAAAAATTGAAATTTTTATCATAATGGAGAAATTTGACATTCCACAAAATTCAAATTCGTTTTTCAGGGCCACAATTTTTGCTTAGCAGTCAATACGCTGTTAAAACCTCAGTTACACCTAATCCAACCAGGCCTACATTTTAATAGGGTATTTAACAGCGATATTACCGCGGAAAAGCCCAAGTTTCACTGATTACACTGATGGGGGGGCGGGGGGCGGCCCCAACGCAGCCGGTGTCAGAGCAGGAAATGACTGACCGCAACTTCAGGATTTCCACGTTTAGATGCACATGCGCTACATCCTGAAGTTGTGTCAGTTTCAAAGGGATAATAACAGTGAACACTGTTCCTTCGCTGTTATTACCCACCTCAAATTCCGGGCCAATATGATTCTTGTTACATTTATCTGTTTGTGTGTGTTTTTTTTTTAGGGAAAGTGACTGTGGACAGCAGTCTGTTCACATACAACACAACCTCAGGAGAGACTTGGTACACCTATAACAACAACAGTTTTGTACCTAAGTTTTATGATGATCTTTTGAAAACCACGGAAAAAGAGAAAATCGACAAAGCTAATGAAACTTGCCAAGGAAACGACGACTGTATTTTTGATGTTTTAAGTACAGATGATTTATCTTTTGGAGCAGCAACATTACAAAGTGTGACATCATTCGCAGCACAGAACAGCACAATGAGTATGTATGCACATCTGTTAAATGATGACATTACCATTGACACATTGTCATTCACAATGTTAGATAGGGGATTGTTGATGAGGAATTATTAAATGGAAAGGCGACTGGAAGTAATGGAATGGGGTGGGGTCAGTTCAATATTCAATACCTGTTTTATGTTAATTACTGATGTGTAGTTTAAAACATAGCATTGAAATATTGGTCTCTGCTTTTTGCTATATCAACTTTATTTTTGCCTATGGTATTGCTAACTTAGTAGTTTAAAAGTTCCCATCTCTTAATGTCTTTGAATTTCTAATGTTTGAACAAGAATATACATGTTTATTTTGTGCACAATACCATAAATTTGTTTACAAACTAAAAGTACTTCAGATTGAAGGCTTCCAATAACATTAATGTAATATTCATTACATAGGATATATAGCACAGAAACAGGTCATTCGGCCCAACTCGAGCCTCCTCCCGTCTTTTCTCATCTAACTCTTTCAGCATAACCCTTTATTTCCTTCTCCCTCATATGCTTATCTAGCCTCCCCTTAAATGCATCTATACTATTCGCTTCAACCACTCCCTGTGACAGCGAGCTCTTCTGAATTCCCTATTTGATTTCTATTCACAGATAATTTCCCACCTAACATCACTGGAGTTTCAACAATTCAAACTCGTCTTAATAAACCAGTGTTCGTTCTTTTTACTGCAACTGATGTCAATAATGATGAGGTGACATTTTCAGTGTTGACTGCTTCTCCAGATATCACAATGACAGGTAAAGTTGGACTACCAATGGTTTCATCAGGTGCATTTACAGCTCTAGTCAATTACTATTTTAGCATTTAGTCTGGATCAAAATTAATATTTTGAATTTGTACTAGGAATTCATACTTTGATTTTGGGAATACTGTATTTAAATACAGTGCTGGAGTATTTGGATTTAAATAGAGAGGTGATCCAAACACAAGCCTTTTGGATTGACCTGAGGAGTAGCTTGCAAGTATGTTGGGAAGATTATAACAAAAGAGCACCAATTTAGGATAATCACCAATTAATTAAAGGGGAGATTATAAAAAATATTCCTTAGATGGTTAGAATTTGGAATTCTCTGCCACATACATTAAAGCAGAGTCCATAAATTATTTTAAAAGGGATTGGACCGTTGCTTTAAAACAAGCAACATTATGGGGACCACTGGTAAGAGAAGCATCATGTTTGATGGCCATGTACAAGATAAAACCCATGTTTAAACATTAACCATCTAACTATTATTCACTATTCCATTCTAACCAAAATTGTATTTTAGCTACTGAAGCATTGCCTTTTGTACTCATTTTTCCCAATGATATTGAGTTTTATTTCCAAATTCCTGTTGTGTGCAATTAGCTGTGATCTCAATTGTGATGAAGTCTTTAATTAATATGTTTGGCTAATTATAAAAGCTAATTACATCAGTGTTGTCCATTATTAACCCTCAGTAAGAGCACAAAAGAAAGCAGCAACACAGACAATTGATCATATATCTTTCAAAAATGTATTGGCGCCACTGTTCTTTGAGATATGTAATAGGTCACTGATGAAATTGTTTTGCTTCTAGACAAATTCATATTGTATATAATTTGAATAAATATATCAGAATATGAATGCACAGCATTTTTAAAAACCATGCATGAATTCTTTCTTTTATGCCTATAGAAAATGGAAACTTTTCTTGGCATCCAACAAGCTCCACTCCAGTGTTTGCCATAATACAAGCTAATGATTCCAAGGCTGTTTCGGAGTTAGGACTGACACTTACGTTGTGCAACTGCAGCATCGATTCAACTTGTAATTATTCCAGATCAGTTTTAAGCGTAGAAAGAAACAATACTGTGTTTAAGGTAAGTTACATATCAGAAATTGTTTACTTTTTAAGCAAAAGCTTTCTATAATTAGATTGGATTATTAAGAAGGGATGTAGATTCACTAGGCAGCCCAAAACACCCACAGTTTGACTGATATATCTCAAAATATTTGCATTTGGAAAACAGGACACCAATTTAATCAAATATGTTGGAGGTTCAGTTTCTACTTAAGGCTTAAGTGGTACAATTGAACATCGAATTATTTTCAGACACAACATTTAGCCTGTAGATCATGCATCGATCAATGTTAAGGACAAAGTGCTATCATATAGTAAGTAACAAGAGGTTTTTTTTATTCAATCACAGGAAGTGGGCGTTGCTGGCAAAGCCAGCATTTATTGCCCATCCCTAATTGCCCTTCAGAAGGTGGTGGTGAGCCACCTTCTTAAACCACTGCAGTCCGTGTGGTGAAGGTACTCCCACAGTGCTGTTAGGGAGGGAGTTCTAGGATTTCGACCCAGTGACGATGAAGGAACGGCGATATATTTCCAAGTCAGGATGGTGTGTGACTTGGAGGGGAACTTGGAGGTGGTGGTGTTCCCATATGCCTGCTGCCCTTGTCCTTCTAGGTGGAAGAGGTCGCAGGTTTGGGGGGTGCTGTCGAAGAAGCCTTGGCGAGTTGTGGATGTTACACACTGCAGCCATGATGCGCCGTTGGTGGAGGGAGTGAATGTTTAAGGCAGTGGATGGGGTGCCAATCAAGCAGGCTGCTTTGTACTGGATGGTGTTGAGCTTCTTGAGTGTTGTTGGAGCTGCACTCATCCAGGCAAGTGGAGAGTATTCCGTCACACTCCTGACTTATGCCTTGTAGATGGTGGAAAGGCTTTGGGGAGTCAGGAGGTGAGTCACTCACCACAGAATACCCAGCCTCTGACCTGCTCTTGTAGCCACAGCATTTATGTGGCTGGTCCAGTTAAGTTTCTGGTCAATGGTGACCCCCAGGATGTTGATGGTGGGGGATTTGACAATGGTAATGCCATTGAATGTTAAGGAGAGGTGGTATGACTCTCTCTTGTTGGAGATAGTCATTGCCTGGCACTTGTGTGGTGCGAATGTTACTTGACACTTATTAGCCCAAGCCTGAATGCTGTCCAGGTCTTGTTGCATGTGGGCATGGACTGCTTCATTATCTGAGGATTTGTGAATGGAACTGAACACTGAACGCTGGTATAAAAACAGAAAATGCTGGAAACAATCAGCAGGTCAGACAGCATCTGTGGAGAGAGAAACAGAGTCAATGTTTCAGGTTGATCATCGACCTGAAACATTTACTCTGTTTCTCTCTCCACAGATGCTGCCCGACCTGCTGAGTATTCCAGCATTTTCTGTTTTTATTTCAGATTTCCAGCATCCGCAGTATTTTGCTTTTGTATTACTGAACACTGGTAGGTGATTTTATGGTAGGGATTTCTGGTCTGTTTTTACAACACCTGATGCTGGCAGGGGCAACAAAGGCAGATATAATGGTCAAAACAAAAACTCTCCACATGAACCATATAAATCTAAACCCCGTCTGTTCATAATTTAGGTCCCAGCATGTATCTGTACCTCTGCTTACACGGGCGATTACTGCACTGAGGATTTTGATGCTTGTCAAGACAACCAATGCTTCCTGAATGACACTTGCAAAGACCAAACTGCACCACTGGAGGGCTATGCCTGTGATCCATGTCCAGACAATTTAAAAGGAGATGGGATAAAATGTTTTGGTAAGGAAAACTTTTGATTTCTATTTATTAAAGTTCATCATCAAAATATGTGCACCATAATGTAAAGTGAAACAAAGACTGATTCCCATTCAGGTGCATACAAAATTAATAAGTAAGAAATCTTAACATTAAAATGCAGGCCACTGGAATAGTTGTATTGTTTCATGATCATTTCTGGTTGTTTGAAGATGAGTCCTGGTTTTGAAAACGAAATGAGGTGCAGACATTGACTGGGAACCTATTCCTAAATCACGGGACATTATTTTGGAAGCTTTTTCTGCAACCATAAAAGAATTGACCAAATTATTTTAATTTTAGGAAATATCACCTAGTATAAATAGGATTTTTTTTACACGTGTAAAACCTCAATAAGTAGGAGTTTTGAAGAGAGGGATTGGGAAGTATTCCCCACAGAAGCAGAGTAAGGATGAAGCTCCATCAGAAGTGCTGGATGTTTGGTTATGTACAAAGAAAGTGTCTGAAACTGATTTATGTATTTTTGTTTGGCATTCCAGACTTAAATGAGTGCCTAGAAAATGTATCCTCTTGCGAACAGATCTGTACAAATGTGTTTGGAAGTTACAACTGCAGCTGCAATGAGGGTTACACAGTAAACACATCGAACAGCTCCCTGTGCACTGGTAAGGTACCAACGTTTATTGTCCAAACAGGCAATGTGGAAAAAGTCTTACCACTTTGAAATGTACATCTGAATTCTACAATTACATTTCACTGATTTTATTGCCATTTACTGTTATTCCCAATAAGAAAAATACAATTTAATTTTAAAATGGTTAAAAGCAAAATTATTTGGGATATTAAGTCACAGAACACAGTCCAAAGATGTGCGGGTTAGGTTGATTGGCTATGATAAAATTGACCCTTAGTGTTAGGGGGATTAAATACGTGGGGTTACGGGGATAGGGGTGGGATATGTGTTGGTGTAGGGGTTACGGGGATCGGGTGGGATATGTATCGGTGCAGGCTCGATGGGCCGAAATGGCCTCTATCTGCACTGTGGGGTTTCTGTGATTTCTGTGATTCTGTGAACACAATTTTGCCAATAATTGAAAGAATTAACTTTTCACTGCTCGACAACTTACAACCTGTAGTGGTTTCTTTTATTTTTGTTTTGTTCTACAATTTGACCACATGCAGCACAATATATACTGCTAAAAGTGATATAATGAAGCTGCACTGATGGCTCAGTCAGTTACTCAGTATAGGAGCTGAGATCTATAGATCACGCAGGTCCCAGATTCAATCCCTGATCAGTTAGTTCATCTTCAGTGATAATGGGATACGATAATTGTCCTCAGCACCACTGTTATTTCTGGCACTAAATGGTGTATGGGATTAACAGAAGTATAGTTAGCCTGAGATTTTTCCTCTCTTCCTACGCAGAAGCATTTTCCCTCCACTCGATGGGGATGATAATGAGATGGTCAGCACATATTACACTGAAGCACGTTAGGCACCACTCCCGTATTATCAGTCAGGGAGGCCCACCATTCACCCTGTACATTTTACATCCTCCAATGAGGGCCCAAAACAATGCTCGTACTAAAGAGCCTACACAGTTTGTATCCAGATGACAGGGCAGGCTAGCATTTTAAAATCTTTTGCACAGCCCTGAACTTAGAATAAGGCTACCATGGCTGCTTTTTCTTTAACTGTTGGCTCTAAGAGGCCAATTTTTATTTGGACACTGGCCTCCTTCCCTCCCTCTAAAAGGCTCTTTTGTATTGTAAGTGCCATTTATGTGCTGCTGGCGCAGGCTATCCCACATCTCAACCTCACTACACTCCCAGCATGTCATGCACTATATCTTGGGATTGCCATTGTAGGGGGTTTCTCTTGCTTGCTCTGGTCTCCTGCCAGGCTTCTTGCAATAATTACCCGTGAGTGGTTCGACCCACTCACCCCTACGGTTCTCGACCTTGGACTTAGGTGCAGGGAGCTATAGTGCAGAAAAACTCAATAGACCAGGTCGAATAGCACGAAATGGATGCTTTTATTAAACAGTTTGCAGCATTATAAAATACATGTCATAAGCACAGATTAAAGCTACTACAAGCATGCACATATCTATAAACTTAACTCTATGGAAATGGGGAACACACAGCACATCGTAAAAGGGGTAACACATTACAACCACCCTTAACCCCCTCCCCTAGACCTAACTAAGTTTCGACTTGAGGAACTCGGGATCATGCTCACCACTTTCAGAATTGCGAAAAGGGGTTCGCAGCCCTTTTGGCACAGCTTTCCGTCGTCACGTGGATTTGGAAACTTCTGGCGCAGCTTGTTTTCCTCTTGGTTCTCCCGCGATGAGGCTGCCG
The DNA here is from genome assembly GCF_052327205.1 of Somniosus microcephalus. NCBI lineage: Eukaryota > Metazoa > Chordata > Chondrichthyes > Squaliformes > Somniosidae > Somniosus > Somniosus microcephalus. The sequence goes on along the minus strand of NC_140992.1, from coordinate 39,622,790 downwards.
ATACAGCCTTGGTGAGCGCTCGCCACGGATGAATCCGTTACCGACGTGATGTTGAAGCACTGAATGCACCTGTGAGAATCCGTTACCGATGGGATGTTGAGGCACTGGAGTGCTGGGCCCGGAGTGTCCCTTTTCTCCGGCCTGGATCGTCGTTTTTCCCGAGGGTGTCTTCTCCTTCGGCCTGGGTCGTCGATGATCTCCCGACAAAAGTACCCGGGCCACCCTCGTCGTCTTCCCGTCGTGGCCGAGCCTTGCCTGGCCGAACACCGACCACGTTCCGAAACCGAAGTGCTGCCTTAACCGAAGAGTCTGTCCCGAAGCGTTGAAGAAATGAAAACCGAAGTGAAGCCACGAAGCGGGTTCTGATGGGCTTTTTCAATCCACAGTTATACCTTTTTGGGACATTCTTATCTCCTGCCAAATCATAGTCCTGTCTTTGTAATATTTTTGGCGGGCAGAATTCTCTGCAGGGGCGTTTTGTCTTCGTAACGGGAGCCGGTGATAGCTTAACTGCCTTCCTGGGCCGATAATGTCTTTTCTTTGTCACCGTAACTTGGTTTGTATATTGATCGGTCTGGAGATTGCCCTTGATGGCTGTTAAACGGCTTTTCTTTGTACAGTAAATGGGTTTAAGTGTTCGTTCAATTGTCCGCCCATTTCTTGATGGGCCTCATCCTGCTACCCAAAACTGTCCTGTACTTATAATCTAATCAATATGTATGCTCAGTTCCCTGAGTTTCGGTTTCCCGAAACTGGTTTTCGCGGGCTTAATGTCCTCAATCCACAAGCCTGTCTGACTTGCAGTAACAGAAATTCAAATGGTCCCAGAAGCTGGTCACGAGGTCCGGTGGCCATTTTGTGTGCCCTTTTATCAAAGGTTTCTCTGTACAAGCTTCTTTTGGTCAATAAAACTGTCTTATTAACCCTATTTTACTGCGTGATTATTAATGAAAATTTCGAATCTTACACCATCAAATTATATTAATGAGCTAGCCTGGCATTATGGATGCGACACAGCCGCACAGTGCACTTGAGGAAGTGCAGTCCCACTGCTGCTGTGCTGGGACTACAATATTGGTTCCAATATGGCCTTTAATGAATGGGTTGAAATCAGGGTCCCAGTACGTGATGATGTCACTATCACAACGCTGCATTCTTCCTTTCCACCGTGCCACCAAGCTGTCGTAAAGTACAATTTTTAAACCAAATATTGTTTTGTTTAATATTGAATTGAAAGGTCTTATAAGTCCTATGTGAAAACACAATAGGCAAAAAATAGGAATTTTGCTCTGGTAATATTTAGATACTGTACAGATTACAGTAGATTTCTTTGTAGGTGCTGGAATTCAAGAGGTCATCATGTATATATTAGTTAAATACATAACTGGTAGAAGTAAAAATAATGGGTATCAGAAAGAACGAGCTGTAAACTGGGAGAAAAATTGGGGACAATTTTGATGAAGGAATATTCTTTGAAAATATGTCCTGAAGGAGAAATGTATCCCTAGTTCAGTATGCTTTTCCCATGGATTGCTGTTAAGTTATCTTTGAGAAGACAGGGAAGAATTTCAACTGTAGAAGAACTGCAGTGGAAATCCTGCAGATTGGAGGGTGGCAAATGTAACCCCACTATTTAAAAAAAGAGGGAGAGAGAAAACAGGGAACTACAGACCGGTGAGCCTAACATCAGTAGTAGGGAAAATGCTAGAGTCTATTATAAAGTAAGTGATAACAGGATACTTAGAAAATATCAATGGGATTAGACAGAGTCAACATGGATTTATGAAAGGGAAATCGTGTTTGACAAACCTACTGGAGTTTTTTGAGGATGTAACTGGTAGAATAGATAAGGGAGAACCAGTGGATGTGGTGTATTTGGATTTTCAGAAGGCCTTTGATAAAGTCCCACATAAGAGGTTAGTGTGCAAAATTAAAGCACATGGGATTGGGGGTAATATACTGGCATGGATTAAAAATTGGTTAACAGACAGGAATCAGAGAGTAGAAATAAATGGGTCTTTTTCAGGGTGGCAGGCAGTGACTAGTGGGGTACTGCAGGGATCAGTGCTTGGGCCCCAGCTATTCACAATATATATCAATGATTTAGATGAGGGAACCAAATGTAATATTTCCAAGTTTGCTGACGACACAAAACTAGGTGGGAGTGGGAGTTGTTAGGAGGATGCAAAGAGGCTTCAAGGCGATTTAGACAAGTTGAGTGAGTGGGCAAATATATGGCAGATGCAGTATAACGTGGATAAATGTGAAGTTATCCACTTCGGTAGGAAAAACAGAAAGGCAGAGTATTATTTAATATGGTGATAGATTGGGAAATGTTGATGTACAAAGGGACCTGGGTGTCCTTGTACACCAGTCACTGAAAGTAAACATGCAGGTGCAGCAGGCAGTTAGGAAGGCAAATGGTATGTTGGCCTTCATTGCAAGAGGATTTGAGTACAGGAGCAAAGGATGTCTTACTACAGTTGTACAGGGCCTTGGTGAGACCACACCTGGAGTACTGTGTCCAGTTTTGGTCTGCTTACCTAGGAAAGGATATACTTGCCAAAGAGGGAGTGCAGCCAAGGTTCACCAGACTGATTCCTGGAATGGCAGGACTGTCGTATGAGGAGAGATTGGGTCGACTAGGCCTGTATTCACTAGAGTTTAGATGAATGAGAAGGGATCTCATTGAAACGTATAAAATTCTGACAGGGCTAAACAGACTGGATGCAGAGAGGATGTTTCCCCTGGCTGGGGGGTTGAGAACGAGTGGTCACAGTCTCCAGATATGGGGTAGGGCATTTAGGACTGAGATGAGGAGAAATTTCTTCACTCAGAGGCTGGTGAACCTGTGGAATTCTCTACCACAGAGGGCTGTGGAGGCCAAGTCACTGAATATATTTAAGAAGGAGATAGATAGATTTCTAGACACAAAAGGCATCAAGGGGTGTGGGGAGAGAGGGGGAATATGGTATTGAGATAGAGGATCAGCCATGATCATATTGAATGGCAGAGCAGGCTTGAAGGGCCGAATGGCCTACTCCTGCTCCTATTTTTCTATGTTTCTAATAGCCATTGTTTTAATCCTTCTCTTTCAGACATTAATGAATGCAGCAATGTTTCTACTTGTCCAGAAAATGCAGACTGTACCAATACAGTAGGAAACTACACATGTGTGTGCAAGACTGGATATGAAGGAGTGCCCTATAAATTCTGTCTTGGTAGGATATCTTTATTAAAACTTCACCACCAGTTGATCTTTCATGGCATCACTCACAAATAAAAGTAAACTAAAATTGTGCCTCTCTCGCTGTGTAACTGTCTCTTGTTCAGCTTCCATTTTAATTCTTTCTATCTTCTTCTTTTGGTCTTTCTGCTTGTCTTCCAATCTTTCTATCTCCATTTCTCTATGGATCTCATAGTCTTTCTCTTGTCATCTCTGTCACTGTTTAATCCTTTTATTTTCCTTTCTCTTTTTCAATATGTTCCTGCTAACTTCCATTTAAGTCTACATAACTTTGGTGTAATCCAGTTAGAGTTGTTATGGCAATGATTGTAAGCAGTGCTGCAAGTTTCTTTTTGGCAAATATACACATACACCTACAGATGTTACACTTTGCCTATATGACAGTCAATGGACTCCAAAGTTAAGTGTGTAAAGTATTTTCAAATATTTTTTCTACCATGCACACTGGGAAATTTGATCTCTGGGGAGATATTTTTTTCTTTTACTATTTAATATGCTTTTTTGAGGAAGCAATGTCCTGAGGAAAGGGTGAAGGATCCATGCTCACTCATGTCACCAATCAAGGTAGAGTGGACAGTCACAAATTCTCCATTCCTCATCACCTATCTGGAATACTGAATGCTATCTAGAGCAACAAGTTTTTTTTTCCTGATTGTTAAATGGATTGCACATTAAACAGCAAAATATTCAACCTATTTCAAATGATCATTAATCACAACTTCATTCTTATCAAAACCCCTCTTAGCTTCTTGTTGTATGCAGGACACCACTTGACTTATGTACTATGGTGGACAGGATGTACTAGAAAGGTTGGGTATGCTTAGAGTAGATAAGTCGCCTGGTCCAGATGGCTTGCATCCCAGGTTGCTAAGGGAATTGGGGGAGGAGATAGCAGAAGGGCTTGCCATAATTTTCCAATCTTCCCTAGATGCGGGGAGGTGTCTGAGGATTAGAAAGTGGCAAATGTGACACCATTGTTCAAAAAAGGGTGTAAGGACAATCCTAGTAACTGGAGGACATCAGTTTAACATTAGTGGTCGGTAAAGTTTTAGAAACAATAATCAAGGAAAAAATTAATGGGTACTTGGAGGGGTTTAAGCTAATTAAGGAGAGCCAACACGGATTTGTAAAAGTCAGATCATGCTTGAAACATAGAAACATAGAAGATAGGAGCAGGAGGAGACCATTCGGCCCTTCGAGCCTGCTCTGCCATTCAATGAGATCATGGCTGATCATCCAAATTCAGTACCCTGTCCCTGCCTTCTCCCCATATCCCTTGATCCCTTTAGCCTTAAGAAATATATCCAACTCTTTCTTGAATATATTTAATGAACTGGCCTCCACCGCCCTCTGTGGCAGAGAATTCCACAGGTTCGCCACTCTCTGGGTGAAGAAATTCCTCCTCATTTCGGTCCTAAATGGCTTACCCCTTATCCTTAGACTATGACCCCTGGTTCTGGACTCCCCGGCCATCAGAAACATCCTTCCTGCATCTAGTCTGTCCAGGCCTGACAGAATTTTATAGGTTTCGATGAGATCCCCTCTCAATCTTCTAAACTCCAGTGAGTATAAGCCCAATCGACACAATCTCTCATACGTCATTCCTGCCATCCCAGGTATCAGCCTGGTGAATCTTCGCTGCACTCCTTCCATGGCAAGAACGTCCTTCCTCAGGTAAGGCAACCAAAATTGCACACAGTACTCAAGGTGTGGTCTCACCAAGGCCCTGTACAACTGTAGCAAGACATCCTTGTTCCTGTACTCGAACCCTCTTGCTACGAAGGCCAACATACCATTTGCCTTCTTAACCGCCTGCTGCACCTGCATGCTTACCTTCAGCGACTGGTGCACAAGAACACCCAGGTCTCTTTGCACTTCCCCTTCTCCCAATCTATTGCCATTCAAATAATAATCTGCCTTCCTGTTTTTGCCACCAAAGTGGATAATCTCACATTTATCCACATTATAGTGCATTTGCCATTTTTCTGCCCAATCACCCAACCTGTCCAAATCATACTGGAGTTTCACGACATCCTCCTCACAGCTTACCCTCCCACCCAGCATTGTGTCGTCTGCAAATTTGGAGATATTATATCCAATTCCCTCGTCCAGATCATTAATATATATTGTAAACAGCTGGGGTCCTAGGACCGATCCTTGCGGTCCCCACTAGTCACTGCCTGCCACTCGGAAAACGACCCGTTTATTCCAACTCTTTGCTTTCTGTCCGCCAACCAGTTCTCTATCCAAGTCAATACCTTGCCCCCAATCCCATGTGCCTCAATTTTGCATGCTAATCTCTTATGTGGAACCTTATTGAAAGCCTTCTGAAAGTCCAAATACACCACATCCACTGGTTCTCCCTTATCTATTTTACCAGTTACATCCTCAAAAAATTCCAGTAGATTAGTCAAGCATGATTTACCTTTTGTAAATCCATGTTGACTTTGTCCGATCCTGTCACTGCTTTCCAAGTGCTCCGCTATTACATCTTTTACAATAGACTCTAGCATTTTCCCCACTACCGATGTCAGGCTTACCGGTCTATAATTCCCTGCTTTTTCTCTACCACCTTTTTTGAATAGTTGGGTAACATTAGCTACCCTCCAATCCATGGGTACTGTTCCAGAGTCTATCAAGTTCTGGAAGATGACCAGCAATGCATCTACTATTTCTAGGGCCACTTCCTTAAGTACCCTGGGATGTAGATTATCAGGCCCTGGGGATTTATCGGCCTTCAGTCCCATCAATTTTCCTAACACCATTTCCCTACAAATACTGATTTCTTTCAGTTCCACCCTTTCATCAGACCCTATGTTCCCCAGCATCTCTGGGAGGTTATTTGTGTCCTCCTTTGTGAAGACAGAACCAAAGTATGAATTTAGTTGGTCTGCCATTTCTTTGTTTCCCATTATAAATTCCCATGATTTTGACTGCAAGGGACCTACGCTTGACTTCACCAATCTTTTTCTCTTCACATATCTATAAAAGCTTTTACAGTTTTTATGTTCCATGCTAGCTTACTCTCATATTCTATTTTCCCTTTCTTAATTAATGCCTTTGTCCTCCTTTGTTGAATCCTAAACTGCTCCCAATCCTCAGGATTATTGCTTTTTCTGGCCAATTTATATGCCGTCTCCTTGGATCTTATGCTATCCCTAATTTCCCTTGTTAGCCACGGTTGAGTCACCTTTTTTGTTTTATTTTTATGCCAAACTGGGATGAACAAATTCTGTAGTTCATCCATTCGGTCTTTGACTGTTTGCCATTGCCTATCCACCGTCAACCCTTTGAGTGCCATTCCCCAATCAATCCTACCCAACTCGCTCCTCAGACCATCGTAGTTTCCTTCATTTAAATTCAGGACCCTAGTCTCTGAGTCAACTACTTCATTCTCCATCTTAATGAAGAATTTGATCATATTATGATCGCTCCGACCCAAGGGGCCTCGTACAACAAGATTGCTAATTAATCCTTTCTCGTTACATAATACCCAGTCTAAGATGGCCTGATCTCTGGTTGATTCCTCGACATATTGGTCCAGGAAACCATCCTGTAAACACGCCAGGAAATCCTCCTCCACAGTATTGTTACTAATTTGGTTGGCCCAATCTATATGTAGATTAAAGTCACCCATGATGACTGCTGTGCCCTTATTGCACGCTTCTTTAATTTCCCTTTTAATGCCATCTCCAACCTCCGCCTTACTGTTGGGAGGTCTATATACCACTCCCACTAATGTTTTTTTCCCCTTAGTATTTCTCAATTCTACCCATACAGATTCCACATCATCAGAGCTAATATCCTTCATTACAATTGTATTAATCCCTTCTTTAACCAGTAATGCTACCCCACCTTCCTTTCCTTTTTGCCTATCTTTCCTGAATATCGAATACCCCTGGATGTTGAGTTCCCAGTCTTGGCCATCCTTGAGCCACGTTTCCGTAATCCCAACCAAATCATATTCGTTTACCTCTATTTGCGCAGCCAATTCGCACACCTTATTACAAATGCTCCTCGCATTAAGACACAAAGCCTTCAGGCTTGTTTTTTTAATGCTCTTAGACCTATTAGAATTATTATTTACTGTGGCCATGTTTGATTTAAACCATTGATTTCTCTGACTGACACTTTTGTTTTTCTCCTTCCTATCTTTTGCTTTTATCCCTGTTTCCCTTTCCTCTGTCTCCCTGCTCAGGTTCCCAACCCCCTGCCATTTTAGTTTAAACCCCCCCGAACAGTGCTAGCAAACCTCCCCGCAAGGATATTTGTCCCGTTCTGGTTCAGGTGCAACCCGTCCAACTTGTACAAGTCCTACCTTCCCCAGAAGCAGGCCCAGTGATCCAGGAAACTAAAGTCCTCCCTCCTGCACCAACTCTTTAGCTACGCATTCATCTGCTCTATCCTCCTATTCCTATACTCACTAGCACGTGGCACTGGGAGTAATCCAGAGATTACAACCTTTGAGGTCCTGCTCTTTAATCTGCTACCTAGCTCCCTAAATTCTTGCTGCAGGACCTCATCCCTCTTCCTACCCATGTCATTAGTCCCAATGTGAACCATGGCCTCTGACTGTTCACCCTCCCCCTTCAGAATGCCCTGCAGCCGTTCAGTGACATCCTTGACCCTGGCACCAGGGAGGCAACAAACCATCCTGGAGTCACGTCTACGGCCACAGAAATGCCTATCTGTTCCCCTTACGATGGAATCCCCTACCACTATTGCTCTCTCACTCTTTTTTTCCTCCCTTCCTGAGCAGCAGAAGCATCCCTGGTGCCAGGAAGTTGGCTGCTGCTGCCTTCCTCTGGTAAGTCATCCCCCTCAACAGTATCCAAATCGGTATACCTGTTTGAGAGGGGGATGGCCACAGGGGTCCCCTGCACTACCTGCCTGCCTCTACTGCTCTGCCTGATGGTCACCCATTTCCCTTCTGCCTGTGCGGCCTTTACCTGCGGTGTGACCAACTCACTAAATGTGTTATCCACGACCCTCTCAGCAGCGTGAATGCTCCAAAGCCCATCCATCCGCAGCTCCAGCGCCGCAATGCGGTCTGCTAGTAGCTGCAGCTGGATGCATTTCTGGCACACATGGTCGTCAGGGACACCGGCAGTGTCCCTGAATTCCCACATAGAGCAAGAGGAGCATAATACAGGGCTGGGCTGTCCTGACATGACTTACCCTTTAATTAATTTAAATTAAATCAATACCACCAATTTAATGATATACTCAAGGGCACTTGCCTGCCAGCAGTCCCCGCTACACCACAGAGACCCTAGAAACTATAAACCACTGAATTTAAGTTTTGTAAAGAAGGAGAAAGAGTAAATACTTACCAACCAATCACTTACCCGCTTTTTGGTGACGTCACACTTGGATTACTTTTTACCTCTCTCCTTCACTCGGACTTCGGAGACTGGAGATTGGTACGCCTTACCTGGTCTCGGAGCTGTTTTTGAACTCACCGCTGCTCAGCCTCGTTCCCTCGCAGGAATGCCCGCCTGCCTCCGCTGCTCTGAGCCCTTACCTGGTCTCGGAGCTGTTTTTGAACTCGCCGCCGCTCAGCCTCGTTCCCTCGCAGGTCCGCCCACCTGCCTCCGCTGCTCTGAGGCCTTACCTATCCAATTGAATTTTTTGATGAAGTAACAGGGAGGATTGATGAAGGGAATGCAATGGATGTTGTCTACATGGATTTTAGGAAGGCGTTTGACAAAGCACCACATAGAAGGCTGGTTAACAAAATTGAGGCTCATGGAATAGGTGGGTCAGTGGCAGCTTGGATAAGGAATTGGCTTAAGGATAGAAAACAGCGAGTTGTGGTAAATGGCTGTTTTTCAGACTGGAGGATGGTAGACAGTGGTATTCCCCAAGGGTCAGTGCTAGGGCCACTGCTTTTTTTGATACATATAAATGACCTAGATATTGGAATACAGAGTAGAATTTCTAAATTTGCCGATGACACCAAGCTTGGGGGTGAGACAAACAGTGAGGATACCAATCGACTGCAACAGGACATAGAAAGGCAGACAAGCGGCAGATGGAATTTAACACAGAGAAATGTGAGATGATGCATTTTGGCAGAAGGAAGAGAGAGGCAATATACACTTAATGGCACAGTTTTAAAGAGTATGCAGGGACAGAGGGACCTGGAAGTTAATGTGCATAGGTCCCTGAAGGTGGCAGGACATATTGAGAGAGTGGTTAGCAAAGCATATGGGATCTTGGGCTTCATAAATAGAGGTATTGAGTACAAAAGTAGAGAAGTTATGCTGAATCTTTATAAAGCGCTGGTTAGGCCACAACTGGAGTATTGCATCCAGTTCTGGTCACCACACTTTAGGAAGGACGTGAAGGCCCTTGAGAGAGTGCAGAGGAGATTTACACAATGGTTCCGGGGATGGGGGAATCTTAGCTACAAGGACAGGTTGGAGAAGCTGGATTTGTTTTCATTAGAGCAAAGGAGGTTGAGGGGTGATGTGATAGAGGTGTACAAGATTATGACTGGTTTGGATAGGCTAGATGGGGAAAGGCTGTTCCCATTAGTTGATGGTACAAGAGCTAGAGGACACAGATTTAAGGTTTTGGGCAAGAGATACAGGTGGGATGTGAGGAAAAACTTTTTTACACAATGAGTGGTGAGGACCTGGAACTCGCTGCTGACTGAAGTGGTGGAAGCGGAGACAATGTTTTCAAGGGGAGACTGGATAGGCACTTGAGGGAAATAAACTTGCAGGGCTTCGGAGATAGAGCGGGGGAATGGGACTTACTGGATTGCTCTACAGAGAGCCGGCACGGACTCGATGGGCCGAATGGCCTCCTTCTGTGCCGTTATGACTCTGACTCTATGACTATGTTTCTGTAATGCCAAACTGTCCCCAGGATATCACAGTTCTGATGTAATATTCTGCAGTGATACCATACTAGAAGAGGGACAATGGGCAGTGAGCGGGATAACTGCTGCCGAGAAAATATAGAAAGTGATTGAAACCAGTCCTGATTCATGCAAGCACACTTCAAAAGGATTTTGTGCCAAGTTTACAAAATGGATTTTGTGCAAGATTGCCCTGGAACACCCAAAAATATAGTTTAATGTTTATAAATAGAAGAATTAAATATACCATACTAGTAATTTTTATGTATTTATTATGTAAAGTATCTCAGTACTGGAGGACTATTTGCACTCAGTGTCAGTATCAACTAGGACAGGTGTAGCATAGATTAGAAGCAAATTAAAGATCCTCCTTCAATACCCAACAATGTGACTCAACGCAACTCAGCAGAGCACTCCTTAGTGTACCAGTGTGACCTTCCTATTTTAAACATCCTTACATTTTATTTGCGTATTGGTGTCAAATCTTGGGCAATTTTCACCTCATATGTTGGGAAAGTGGTTTAAACCTACCCATTTAGGACTATTCCAATGAGGTGATGTTCATCCTCTCATCCTGAGCTGAGCCAAAGCAAGTCCTAGAAATTGGAAGGACAGTGTTCAAATCTACTCACCTATCCAATCTCTACCTTATATCTCAAAGTTTAGATTTTTCCAATCCTATCTTCTAGCATAATATGGAATTCAATCAAGGAACGTATACTTTCATTTTGAATTTCTGAACCTACTCCACTGAAATCGATTTGTCAATTCTTCTCATTTTAATGGGAGATTTCAATGATCAACAAACTGTTTTCTTCAATAATTTAGCACTGTACAAACTATTAACACCATACGTCTAAACCTCTTGTAATATATAACCTGTTATTTTCTGACATTATTCTTCCAGATATAGTTGAATGTCTTAATTATAGTCCCTGTTCAAGTAGTAACTCCATTTGTATCGACACTGAGGGGTCTTTCATAGGCCCAGTATTTCGGGTCTCCACGGGTGAGTACGCACGGAGTACTCACCCATAGGCTGAATAGAAGTGCCGGTTTTCTGCATGCACTGTGCATGCGTGGGAAACCGGCACTTCCGATCCTCTGAACGAAGAGGTTCAGAGGTCGAACGCGCGCGCAGGGGAGGCTGCGCGTGTGCTTTGAACTTAGTTTTTTTCAGGTTTTCCTGGGAGGGTAAGCCTGCAGGATTTACACATTTAAAAAGCAGGCATAAGGTAAGTGGTCAATTAATTAAAATTAAAACATTTTTTCCACAGGTTTATTATTTTTAAATATTTTAAAGCAAGGTAAGTTTATTTTTAGCCCTGTTAGAATATAAAATTATTTTTTTCAAAAATTTAAATTATTGTTTAAAATAGTTATTTAATGTAATTTATAGTTTATTTAAAAAATTTATTTGAAGGTTAACTGCTATTTTGGGGCCCGTAGTATTTATAAGTTTTGACAGGTCTTCCTGTCAATCTTATGAATGGGCTTTTCCCTCCTCCGATTGGCTGCCCATGGCTCACGTGATCCCAGGGGACGCATCGCACTAACTACGCCCCTGGGACACACAAGCACAGCATACCAGCAGCTGGGCCAGGCCCCGGAGCGGAATTCCATGGGGCCCTACAGCTCAACGGCCGGCGCGCAAGGTAAGTGCAGGTCGGGGGCTTGCACCCGCGGGAAGCCCCCGACCTGAATTTCTGGGCCTATATGTCTACAGGGATATGAAGGACCCAATTGCACAGTTGAGAAATACACATATCCAAGCGTAGGTTCTTGAAAGAAATGGCCTTGTTGGAGTTGTTATTTTACACCCTGTGACTACATCATATCATTAGTTTGGTCACTCATTTATCAAATGGTATAAAATATGTAACTGATGGAAGTATAGGTAGTATAAAATGAACCACTCTTTTGCACTCAATGGGATTTTTTGTGTGTGAAATAGTGTGTAAACGGGACATTATGCTGAATGAAAGTCACACTGGCATAGATTTTCAACTTGATAAGCATAAAACTGGCATTGCAGATCAGCCACCTATTAAAGGAAACACCTAATTTTTATTTCAATTGAAACCAATGCACATGAAAATTGGGCAGCTTCTATAATGGGCAACTGATCTGTAATGTCAGTTCTACACCCATGCGGCAAGTTGAAAATCGACCCCAATGTGCCTCTGGCCTATGATTCTAATCTTTATCCTCAAAGTAGTAACAAGCTTAACGAAAAGACATGTCTTTACAGCAATGCCTACCTACTCTTTGACCTTACAATGGCCAGGGTACTGATGTAATTTAAAGGGGAAGGTCAGGCGATCATGGGGAGGGGGTGGGAGCTGCTGAAGGTCCATCAGCGGGCAGGAAGACTTCTGTAGAGACACAGGACAAGTGCTCATGCTGCTCCTGGCCCCACAAAAATCCTTCAAAACACTTGCGTTCAACAGAAAAATCTCACCCATGCACTTTTTAGGAGAAATACATATAGAAACTGAGCCACTGAGAGAACTGAAACTCAAACTTCTAATGCATCCTTTTTGAGCCAGGAGAGCTGGACTATCTGTGCTGTGCAGTTTTCCTTACACTAGTGTAGTCAATATTCTGTAATTGTCCCAAAAAGTAGGTACTTTTGTGACGTGGGGATTAAACTCCTGTGAAATTTTAGTGTATTAATCAATAGTTAAAGCTTAGGGAAAATATATTATATATATATATATATATATATTATAACACAGTAGTTGATCTAAATGCTAAGACTAAGTACAATCTTCCAGTCAAGGAATGTAAAGGGTAGAAAATAATTGGACCACAGCTGAAGTAGGACGACGAAGTCAGGATCAAGTGTAGGCCAAAGGTGGAAAGTAGGAAAGGGGCAGGCTAGAGGCTGATGAGGTGGAGAAAGAGGAAGATAGAGCAGGGTTAGAGGGTGGAGAAGTGGGTACGGTACAGTGAGGGGCTTGTGGAAGAGAATTAGAGAAAGAGAAGGGGTGAGTGAGACACAGACTAGGGTCAGAGAGAGGAGGGCAATTCTGGTAATCTGAGCACCACAATGCTGGAACATGTATCCAGTGGGGTTAATACAACACTTCTAGAGGAGGATTTATTTATATTTATAGATGTTGACAGCCAACGTTTTCTCAAACAACTAAACAGTTGTTGAAGTGGCAGTAGTGCAGTGCCCTCTCACTCAAATACTGGTGGAATGCTAATGTTTCCTCTCACTTCAAAATGGGAGAAATGGTTTAGCAGATAGATGGTGCTGTAGAAAATGGGGAAAACGAAACACTTTTTACGAATTATTGATCCAATGTGACAGTATACCACTTACTTGCTCCTTTTTACAAATATATGACATCTCGCAGATGTTCATTTATTAATAGCTGAAAATTTACTCTGCAGATATAGATGAATGTCTTGATCCAGAATCAAATAGCTGCTCTAAAACACATGGTGTCTGTCGTAACCTGGCGGGTTCATATACCTGTCAGTGCAAACCTGGATATTCTGGTGTAATGTGCAATGGTAAGTAGACAATTTCCTAATGCATATGCTTTTGCGCTATTTTCCCAAAAGTTGTGATTACCTAAACCACCAAAAAAAATACTATAAAGTCTTAACTCTATCAACTGATTGACATATGTTTCACTATGGCCTCTAAAGACAATGGCTCGGTGTAGTCAATGAACTCATTCTGTGTATGTAATGTTTACAACACAATACTCACTGTGAAGATGGATGTGTTCCTTAGCCCATCAACTATGCATGATACTTTAAACTAACCAGTGGGGGGGAGGTTCCTAGAGAGCAAATAATAAAAATGACAACAGAGAAGGTCATAGACTTAGGTAGCAGTGGGGAAATTAAAAACCAGAGCGTGTCAGGAAGGGGCAGAAGGTATGGAGTAAAAGGTAAAGTAATAAAAAGGGCAAAAGCAGGAACTAAGTGTCACAAAACATCTTTGAAAGTTCTCTATCTGAATGCACGTAGCATTCGTAACAAAATAGACGAGTTAATGGCACAAATATCTACATATGGGTATGATCTTGTGGCCATTACAGAAACATGGCTGCAGGGTGACAATGCCTGGGAATTAAACATACCAGGTTATTTAACGATCAGGAAGGACAGGCAGGAAGGAAGGGGAGGTGGGGTGGCTATGTTAATAAAGGAAGGAATCACTGTAATACAGAGAAATGATATTGGGTCAAAAGATCAGGATAATGAAACAGTTTGGGTGGAGGTAAGGAATAATAAGGGGAAAAAAACACTAGTGGGCGTAGTCTTTCGGCCTCCGAACAGTGGCAACTCTGTTGGACGGAGTATCAATCAGGAAATAGTTGAGGCTTGTAATAAGGGAACATCTATAATTATGGGGGATTTTAACTATCATATTAATTGGACAAATCAAATTGGGCAGGGCTGCCTTGAGGATGAGTTCATTGAGTGTATTAGGGATGGGTTTCTTGAGCAGTATGTAACTGAACCGACCAGGAGGCAAGCAACCTTAGATCTGGTCCTGTGTAACGAGACAGGATTAATTAAAATGTCCTAGTAAAGGATCCCCTTGGAATGAATGACCATAACATGGTTGAATTCCATATTCAATTAGAGGGTGAGAAGGTTGGATCTCAAACAAGCGTGCTAAGCTTGAATAAAGGAGACTATGAAGGTATGAGAGCGGAATTGAGTAGAGTGGATTGGGAAAATAGATTAAAGGGTAAGACGATACATGATCAGTGGTGTACATTTAAGGAGTTACTTTACAACTTCCAAAAAATATATATTCCACTGAGAAGAAAAGGGTGTAAAAGAAAAGACAGCCATCCGTGGCTAAGTAAAGAAATTAAGGATAGTATTCGACTAAAAACAAGGGCATATAAGGTAGCCAAATCTAGCGGGAGGATAGAGGATTGGGAAAACTTTAAAAGACAGCAAAAAATAACAAAAAGATTGATTAAGAAAGGGAAGATAGATTATGAAAGTAAATTAGCAAAAATTATAAAAACAGATAGTAAGAGTTTTTATAGTTATATAAAAAGAAAAAGGGTGGCTAAAGTAAATGTTGGTCCCTTAGAGGATGAGACCGGGAAATATGGAGATGGCAAAAACGCTGAATGAATATTTTGTATCAGTCTTTACAGTAGAAGACACTAAGAATATCCCAACACTGGATAAACAGGGGGCTAAAGGGGGGGGAGGAGCTAAACACGATCAAAATCACTAAGGAAGTGGTACTCGGTAAAATAATGGGACTCAAGGCGGATAAATCACCTGGACCTGATGGCTTACATCCTAGGGTCTTGAGGGAAGTGGCAGTAGGGATTGTGGATGCATTGGTAATAATTTTCCAAAACTCCCTGGACTCGGCAATGGTCCCGGCAGACTGGAAAACTGCTAATGTAACACCCTTACTTAACTTAAGATAAAAAATCACGGGATTGGGGGTAATATTCTGGCATGGATAGAGGATTGGCTATCTAACAGAAGGCAGAGAGTTGGGATAAATGGTTCATTCTCAGACTGACAATCAGTAACTAGTGGTGTTCCGCAGGGGTTAGTGCTGGGTCCCCAACTCTTTACAATCTATATTAACGATTTGGAGGAGGGGACCGAGTGTAACATATCAAAGTTTGCAGATGATACTAAGATGGGAGGGAAAGTAGTGAGTGAGGAGGACATAAAAAACCTGCAAGGGGACATAGACAGGCTAAGTAAGTGGGCAGAGATTTGGCAGATGGAATACAATACTGGAAAGTGTGAGGTTATGCACTTTGGCAGGAAAAATCGTAGAGCAAGTTATTATCTTAATGGCAAGAAACTGGAAAGTACTGAAGTACAAAGGGATCTGGGGGTCCTGGTGCACGAAACTCAAAAGGTTAGTATGCAGGTGCAGCAAGTGATTAAGAAGGCCAATGGAATGTTGGCTTTCATTGCTAGGGGGATAGAATATAAAAATAGGGAGGTATTGCTTCAGTTGTACAAGGTATTGGTGAGACCGCACCTGGAATACTGCGTACAGTTTTGGTGTCCATACTTAAGAAAGGACATACTTGCTCTCGAGTCAGTACAAAGAAGGTTCACTCGGTTAATCCCGGGGATGAGGGGATGGACATATGAGAGGTTGAGTAGATTGGGACTCTACTCATTGGAGTTCAGAAGAATGAGAGGCGATCTTATTGAAACATATAAGATTGTGAAGGGGTTGGATTGGGTGGATGCGGGGAGGATGTTCCCGATGATGGGTGAAACTAGAACTAGGGGGCATAGTCTTAGAATAAGGGGCTGCTCTTTCAAAACTGAGATGAGGAGGAACTACTTCGCTCCGAGGGTGGTAGGTCCATGGAATATGCTGCCCCAAAAAGCTGTAGAAGCTACATCATTACATAAATTTAAAACAGAAATAGACAGTTTCCTAGAAGTAAAGGGAATTAAGGGTTACGGGGAGCGGGCAGGAATTTGGACATGAGACTAGGTTCGGATCGGTCATGGCCCTGTGGGTAGCGGAGCGAGCCCAGGGGCCATGTAGCCTGATCCTGCTCCTATTTCGTGTGTCTAATTCTGTTAGATTCAGGAGATGGTTCTATGATAGTGGATTGGCGGTTAGGATCAGATCAGCCATGATCTTATTGAATGGCGGAGCAGGCTCGAGGGGCCGATTGGCCTACTCCTGCTCCTATTTCTTATGTTCTTATACTACTGGCAACTTCCAAGCAGGAACTGGGTTGCAAACCCAGGGAGTCCGGTGACATAAGAGGCCCGGACGATTTTAATGGCTGAGCCTTATTTCCACAGATTTCTCCAGTTCCCGCCTCAACCTGACCAGTTCCGCTACCTGTCCGGCGGGCAGCAGCAGCAGCAATTTGGGTGGCAAGAGGACATAAGCTGGGAACCCACGGGATCGGTCCCTAGCAGTTAAATAAGTGGTGCGGGGCCCAGGACGTGATCGGGGGTAAGGGGGGGAGAGCCCGAGGCAAGGGAGGCCTACGGCAGTCCTGCTCCTCCTGGCCCACAAGGACAACTGAAAAAACTTTAAAAACCTACTTTCTTGGGCCTCCTTCTGGCTCACAATCCACCTTCTGACAGGTTTTTCCTGATGGGGAAGCCGTCACTGCTGCCCAGTCAGGCCTCCAACTAAAATTACAGATCGATCTCTATATTTAAACAAGACCTTGCCAGCCTGTGACAAGTGTCCTGTTCGCCTGCTCAAAAGAGCAGGTTAACATCGGGACATGAGGGAAAGCAGTGGAATCCACGGGGGTATGACGTTGTCTTCGTTTTAACTTGGTAAGGTCTACAAAGACACACAGTCTGGGTGTACAGGTTTATTATATAGTGGTCAGGCCAACATAAGGAGCAAGGTTGTGCTATAATTAAGATGTTCTGTGAAAAACTGATCAGTTTCAATGACAACTTCAGTCTTCACCTGTTATTGTTGATAGCACAGGTGGACATACAGCAATGGTTTAGATTCATACAATGTTTTACTTTTCCCAACAGATATCAATGGGTGTAAGTCATGCTCTCCAGATTCACAATGTACCCCTGATGGGAAAAGTTATAACTGTAGCTGCAACCCAGGATTTTCAGGTAAATATATCACAATTTTTTTGTATAGGCATTAAAAATACCTTAAGTGTGGCTCAGCTAATAAATTACGCATACAGAAGCAATCGTTGTTCACACTCCCATCATATTGAACATTGTGTTCTGGATTTTATACAATGAAACTATATACTGGCAAATCTCGCATGGCACTGTTCATGGTAGGTTGAAGGATATGCTGTTTTACAAGGGAAAGAGCATTATATCAAAAAGCGCATATTATTCTGTTGTCAAAATACAACTGTGTGTAACTTGACATATCTATTTACGGCCATGGGGTGCAATTGCTGTACTTTCCTCAGATAAATTAGAGGCTGATTGCTCATAGCAGGTCCTTGGTCAGTTAGAAGACAGACTGGCTTCTTTCTTATTTAAATTTTTTTTTAATGTGACTTCTTAATCAATTAAAATGGTGATGGTGTGGCAAAGCCACTAAGAGACTCTCAGTGACTTGTACAATTGCCTTTAATCATGTTTATTACCTTTTAATGTTGGCTCTGGTTAAACAGAGCTAGATCGACAAAATCGCGATCTGACGCGATGACGTCATCACGTGGGTCATGTGACGTCCCAACGGCGGGAAACGTGATGACGTCATGACGTCAGAGGTAGAGGGCGTTTCCAGCTAGTCCTCGTGTGGAGTGATAGTGAATAGACCTGTTTAGAGTTTCTCCTGCATTTTCTTGTTTTGTAAAGTTTTAGTACATTAAACTCAGTTTGTTAACTACTAGTGAGTTTATAGATTCTTTGCTAGGAGTGCAGAGACTCCTACATTGGTGACCCCGAATCCTCGCGATCGTTTTTCGCGGTGAACGCAGAACACGGGCCAGGAATGGAAGCCAATGCAGTGGCCTTGAAGCTCCCCCAATTCTGGGAACAACAGGCGGCCTCTTGGTTTGTGCAAGTCGAGGCGCAATTTGAACTCCGCAACGTCGTACATGACCAGACCAGATATCTCCACGTGGTCTCCGCCCTAGATAGCTCGACGGC
Source organism: Somniosus microcephalus (assembly GCF_052327205.1). Taxonomy (NCBI): domain Eukaryota; kingdom Metazoa; phylum Chordata; class Chondrichthyes; order Squaliformes; family Somniosidae; genus Somniosus; species Somniosus microcephalus. The sequence goes on along the minus strand of NC_140992.1, from coordinate 39,604,080 downwards.
GTCGAGAATCATCAGCCTTCTGGAGAGTCCCCCGAATGCTGACAAGTATGTAGCCATCAAGACACGATTGCTGCAGGTATTTGGTCTTACCAAAGCGGAGCGCGCTCGCCGTTTACTGACGCTAGCAGGGTTAGGTGACTCCAAACCCTCGGAGCTTATGAGCCACATGCTGACTCTCCTGGGGTCCGAGCCCCAGTACTTTCTGTTTCATGAGCTGTTCTTTACTCAGCTCCCTGAGCAAGTCCAGGCAGCCCTCGCCCGAGCAGAAACCGCAGACTGCGTCGTGCGGAAAGCGGCTCGTCCAAGTCTGTTTCGGTGGACAGCTTTTCACGTGGAATTTCATCACCGCTCAAATCTCGCAGGCCCTGTTGGGTGCCGACTTTTTGGGCGCCAACGGCCTGTTGGTGGACGTGAAAAATCGACGCCTCATTCACGCCGCCACGCTCGACGATATTTCAGGGGCGCGCAGCATGGCTGCGTCACACACGATTTCATGTGCGTGGCCACCGCCCGATGATTTTGCCCGTCTCCTCGAGGAGTTCCCCGAGCTGACGAAGCCCACCTTTTCGGCTTCGACCGTCAAGCATAGGGTGGAGCATCATATTTCGACTACCGGCTCTCCCGTTTACGCCAGGGCGCGACGTTTAGAGCCCAGCAAGCTAGCGGCGGCGAAGGCGGAGTTTGCCGTGATGGAGAAAATGGGGATCATCCGTTGGTCCAGTAGTCCCTGGTCCTCCCCGCTCCACATCGTCCCCAAGCCCGGCGGGGGATGGCGGCCCTGTGGTGATTAGCGCCGCCTCAATGAGATAACGACGCTCGACCGCTACCCCATTCCCCATATACAGGACTTCTCAGCACATTTGGCGGGGACGTCCATCTTCTCGAAAGTCGACCTCGTCCGTGGTTACCACCAGGTGCCAGTGCACCCTCAAGATGTCGAAAAGACGGCGGTCATTACCTCATTTGGACTTTTTGAATTCCTACGAATGCCCTTTGGACTTAAGAATATGGCGCAGGCGTTTCAGCGCCTCATGGATTCAGTCCTGCGGGACCTTGATTTTTTATTTGTTTATTTGGATGATATTCTGATTGCCAGCACCTCCAAGGAGGAGCACCTTCGGGTCCTTTTTCGATGGCTTCAGCAGCACGGCCTCATCGTTAACCCGGACAAATGCCGTTTCGGCCTAGCGCAACTTGATTTCCTGGGCCACCGCATAACCCCCGCTTGGGCAATGCCACTTCGAGTCATGGTGGAGGCGATCACGGAGTTCCCGAAACCGAAATCCGTGAAAGCCTTACAGGAGTTCCTGGGGATGGTGAACTTCTATCATCGTTTCATCCCCAGGGCAGCGCAGCTCATGTGTCCACTCTACGAGGCCCTCAGGGGCAGGACGGGAAAGGAGCCCGTGGTATGGTTGCAAGACATGGATCGCGCCTTCGAGGAGACGAAGACTGCGCTCGCCAACGCGACCATGTTGGCACACCCCCTGCCGGGAGCCACCATCGCCCTCACGACCGACACGTCAGACTATGCGGTGGGGGCCGTCCAGGAGCAGTGGGTCGATGGCGCGTGGCAACCTCTGGCCTTTTTTAGCCGCCAGCTACAACGGCATGAGCGCCGGTACAGTACTTTCGACCGAGAGCTGTTGGCTTTGTTTTTGGCCATCCGCCATTTTCGCTTCCTCCTCGAAGGGCGCCGCTTCATCGCGTTTGTTGACCACAAGCCATTGACGTTCGCAATGGCCAAGTCTGCGGAACCATGGTCGGCTCGGCAGCAAAGGCAGCTGACGTACATATCGGAGTTCACCACCGACGTCCGGCATGTGGCCGGTAAGGACAACGTCGTCAGCGATTGCCTATCCCGCGCCGCCGTCCAGGCCGTCCAATTGGGTATTGACTACACACAGATGGCGGCTGACCGAGCGGCCGACCCGGAGACCCAGGTTTTTCGTTTGGTTCCAGCCAGCCTCCAGCCGAGGGATGTGCCGTTCCATTCCGCAGGTACTACTCTGCTCTGCGATGTTTCATTGGGTGCACCCCGTCCGATTGTCCCGTCTAAATGGCGCCGGGCTGTTTTCGATGCCATACACGGCCTATCGCATCCTGGAGTGCTGGCGTCGCAAAAGCTGCTGGTCTCCAAATTCGTATGGAGGGGAATACGCAAAGACGTCAGAGACTGGGCGAACACTTGTGTTGTTTGCCAACGGGCCAAGGTGCAGCGGCATGTCAGGGCCCCGCTCGCCATCTTCGAGGTCCCGGAGCGGCGATTCGATCACATTCACATTGACTTAGTGGGCCCGCTTCCACCGTCCCGGGGCTTTACGTACCTTTTGACAATGGTGGACCACACCACGAGGTGGCCGGAGGCAGTCCCCATGACGTCCACCACCTCTGCGGATGTTGCTCGAGCTTTCGTTTCATCATGGGTAGCCCGGTTTGGTGTCCCCGCGGATATTTCGTCGGATCGTGGGCCGCAATTTTCGTCCGAACTGTGGAATGAGGTGGTTTCTGTGTTGGGCGTTAAACTCCACCGCACTACGGCCTATCACCCGCAAGCAAACGGCTTGTGCGAGCGGTTCCACCGTTCCTTGAAGGCGTCGCTCAGGGCCAGCCTTCTGGATGCATCCTGGGTCGACAAACTGCCGTGGGTGATGTTAGGACTCCGCACGGCGCCGAAGGAAGATCTCCAGTCGTTGGCGGCGGAGATGGTTTACGGGCAACCACTTCGAGTTCCAGGTGAATTCCTGCCGTCCCCTACGCGGCCATGGTCCGCGGCCAGGCAAAGAGAGACCCACCGGGATGCAGCCCGCTGTTTCCGCCCAGTTCCGACCTCACAGCACGGTTTGCCTTCGTCCAACGTCCCAGGGGAGTTGTCGAAGGCCAAGTTCATTTTTGTGCGCCAAGACGGCCATCGTACCCCGCTCGCACCTCCTTATGCAGGGCCCTTCCAGGTTTTGCAGGCAGGGGACAAGAGTTTCGTGATCGACGTCGGGGGCAAGCCTGATCACATCTCTGTCGATCGCCTTAAGCCCGCGCACCTGGACCTCGAACGACTGATCGAGCTGGCGCAGCCTCCGCGCCGCGGCCGGCCACCGGCTGCCGCCACACCTGACAGCGCCGTGTTACCTGCCAGCTTGCCGCCTGCTCAGCGTTTTCCCCTCCGGGAATTTAGGAGTCCGACCTCCTCAGCAATTGACTCTTCTCGTTAAAGACAATTCTGGGGGGGCGTATGTGGCAAAGCCACTAAGAGACTCTCACAGTGACTTGTACAATTGCCTTTAATCATGTTAATTACCTTTTAATGTTGGCTCTGGTTAAACAGAGCTAGATCGACAAAATCGCGATCTGACGCGATGACGTCATCACGTGGGTCATGTGACGTCCCAACGGCAGGAAACGTGATGACGTCATGACGTCAGAAGTAGAGGACGTTTCCAGCTAGTCCTCGTGTGGAGTGATAGTGAATAGACCTGTTTAGAGTTTCTCCTGCATTTTCTTGTTTTGTAAAGTTTTAGTACATTAAACTCAGTTTGTTAACTTCCAGTGAGTTTATAGATTCTTTGCTAGGATTGCAGAGACTCCTACAATGGACAACCAGACAATGAACAGGAGGAGATGGCTCCTTGAACATCTCCATCTTCAACCCTGTTGGAGCCCAGCCCATGAAAGCAAGGGGCAAGGCTAAAGTGTTTGCAAGTGTCTTCAGCCATAAGTGCCAGGTGGATGATGATTTTCTTGGCCTCCTCCCATGGCCCCATTGATACCAGTGTCCAGCCAACTCTGTTCACTCCACGAAGCAGCTGAGTACACAGCAATGGCCTCGAACAGCATCCTGGTGGTAGTGCGGATGACTTGTGCACCAGAGCTACTCACTCCCCTAGCCAAGGTGTACCAGTACAGCTGTGACAGTGGCATCTACCCAACAACATGGAAGATTGCCCACAAAAATCAGGACAAATCTAACCTGACAAATTACTGCCCTGTCAGCCTCCTTCCCAATCAGTAGTGATGGAGTCATCAATAGTGGCATCCAGCAACACCTAATCACCAATAATCTTCTGCTCACTGATATTCAGTTAGGGTTCCATCAGAACCACTCAGCTTCAAACTTCAACACAGCCTTGATCAGGCATGGGCGCAACAGCTCAAAGTCAGAGGAAAGGTGCAAAAATCTATCCTCAACATCAAGGCAGCATTTGACTGAGTATGACATCAAGGAGCCCTATCAAAACTGATGTTAATAGATGTCAAAGCAAAAATCCACCAATTGCTGGAGTGAAACCTGATGTAAAGGAAGATGCTTATCATTGTTGGAGCCAGTCATCACAACCCCAGGACATCACTGCAGGACTTCCTCAGGGAAGTATCCTTGCCCAACCATGTTCAGCTACGTTATTAATGAACTTTGCTCCATCATAAGGATAGGAGGGGAGCTGTTTGCTGACAATTCCAGAGTGTTCAGCTGCATTCATAAATCCTCTGATAACAAAGAAGCCCAAGCCAGTCTACAACAGGACCTGGATAACATCGTGGCTTGGGCTGACATGTGGCAGGTAACATTCATACCACATAAATGCCAAGGAATAGCCATCTCAAATAAGAAAGAGCCCAGCCACCTCCCATTGACCTTCAATGGTACCAACATCACCAAGTCTCCCAACATCAACATCCTAGTCACCCAACATCAACATCCTAGTCACCATTGACCAGAAGCTGAACTAGATCAACCATAGCAACACCGTGGCTACAAGAGCAGGACAGAGACTGGGTACACTGCGATGGGTGGCTCATCTCCTAACTCCTCAAAGAATTCTACAAGGCTCAAGTCAGGAGTATGATGGAATACTCAGCATCACTCGCCTGGATGGCTGCAGCTGCAACAACAGTCAAGAAGCTCAACACCATCCAGAACAGAGCAGTTTTCTTGATTGGTACCCCTACCACTCGACTCAATATCCACCCCCCTCCATCATTGGCACACTGTGGCTGCAGTATATAGGGTCTACAGGATGCACTGCAGCAATTCATCAAGGTTAGTTTAACAGTAGCTCACTCCCCTGCCACTTTTATCACCAAGAACAACAAAAGCACCAATGTTGTAGAAACATCATCACCTCCAAATTACACATCATCCTTGATATACCTATCAATTCATCCAATGAAAAGCGACGAGTTAAGAAAGTAACTGTAGGTTTTTATTGGCTAAATAACAGAGCCCACCCTCGTGGGTGATCGGATCCAACAAGGAGGAATACCAGCCAGTCGACCACCTTTATACCTGGGCAGGTAGGTGGAGCCATGGGCGGAGTCAGCAGTGGTCAGCCCAGGTATAACAGCGTGACAAGAGGCGACCTCGTATAGTGATACAACAGTGTGAACAGTGATAACCATAGAGTAACGATATAACAGTGATAACTATAGTGTAATGATAGTGAACGACAAAAGTGGTTTACCACATTCACCCCTTGTTTAGATTTGAGTCCGACGGGGTGATGTGTACTACCAGTTCTGGTATGTCAGTCTGTCCGGAGGCCTCGTAAGCCTTTCCGATCATCGCAGCGGCGGTGTTGCATTCTCCGGTGGTGATGCTGGTGTCTGCGTGGTCGGCGAGGGCTCGTGGGGTTCCGGCATGCCGTCTACCTGAGCTGGAATCGGGGGGGGTGGGGGGGGGTGAAGGTGGTGTCTCCGGAATGCCCGAGGGTGCGAGGTCTCGCAAGGAGACTGTGTCCTCCCGCCCGTCTGGGTATGCCACATAGGCGTACTGAGGGTTGGCGTGCAGGAGGTTCACCCTTTCGACCAGGGGGTCCGTTTTATGGGCCCTCACGTGCTTTCGCAGCAGGACGGGCCCCGGAGAGGTCAGCCAGGTTGGTAGTGTGGTTCCCGTAGTCGACTTCCTGGGGAAAACAAACATTCGTTCATGGGGGGTGGCGTTAATGGCAGTGCAAAGTAGTGACCGGATGGAATGCAGCGCTGCCGGGAGGACTTCCTCCCAGCGGGAGGTTGGGAGGCCCTTAGACTTTAAGGCTAAGAGGACGGCCTTCCATACAGTCGCGTTCTCTCTTTCCACCTGGCCGTTCCCTCGAGGGTTGTAGCTGGTGGTCCTGCTTGCAGCAATACCTCTTGCTAGTAGGAACTGGCGGAGTTCCTCGCTCATGAAGGAGGAGCCCCGGTCACTATGTATATAGTTTGGGAACCCGAACAAGGCGAAGAGGTCGTTCAGGCATTTAATGACCGTGGTACTGGTCATGTCTGGGCAGGGGAAGGCGAAGGGGAAACGGGAGTACTCATCAACAATGTTGAGGAAGTACACATTACGGTCAGAGGACGGGAGGGGCCCCTTAAAATCGATGCTCAAGCGCTCGAAGGGGCGGGTGGCCTTGATCAGGCTTGCTCTGTCCGGCCTAAAGAAATGCAGTTTGGACTCGGCACAGGTCTGGCAGTTCCTGGTCATGGTCCTGACCTCCTCGATGGAGTAGGGCAGGTTGCGGGCCTTAATGAAGTGGTAAAGTCTGGTGACTCCGGGGTGGCAGAGGTCGTTGTGGAGGGTCTGAAGTCTATCAATTTGCGCGTTGGCGCATGTAATTCGTGATAGAGCATCAGGGGGTTCGTTCAGCTTACCTGGCCGGTACAAGATATCATAATCATAGGTGGAGAGTTCGATTCTCCACCTCAAGATCTTGTCGTTCTTGATTTTACCCCTCAGCTTGTTATTAAACATAAAAGCGACCGAACGCTGGTCGGTGAGGAGGGTAAATCGTTTGCCTGCCAGGTAGTGCCTCCAGCGTCGTACAGCCTCCACAATCGCCTGGGCCTCCTTCTCGGCCGACGAGTGTCGGATCTCAGGGCCCTGTAGGGTCCTTGAGAAGAAGGCCACCGGTCTCCCCTCCTGGTTAAGGGTAGCGGCTAGGGCGAAGTCGGATGCATCGCTCTCCACTTGGAAGGGGATGGACTCATCCACCGCGTGCATTGTGGCCTTAGCAATGTCTCCCTTAATGAGGGAGAAGGCAGCGCACGCTTCCTCCGTAAGGGGGAAGGATGTGGACTTCATGAGGGGTCTGGCTTTGTCCGCATAATTGGGCACCCATTGGGCATAGTAGGCGAAGAGCCCCAGGGTTCTCTTCAGCGCCTTTGGGCAGTGGGGGAGGGGTAACTCCATGAGGGGGCGCATTCTTTCGGGGTCAGGGCCGATGAGTCCGTCCTCTACTACGCAGCCGAGGATGGCAAGGCGTGAGGTGTTAAACACACATTTCTCCTTATTGTAGGTGAGGTTCAGCCGTTGGGCCGTACGGCGGAATCTCTCCAGATTAACATCATGGTCCTGCCGGTCGCGGCCGCAGATGGTGACGTTATCTAGATAGGGGAACGTGGCGTGCAGCCCGTTCTGGTCAACCATCCAGTCCATCTCCCTTTGGAAGACCGAAACCCCGTTGGTGACGCCGAAGGGAACCCTAAGGAAGTGGTAGAGGCGGCCATTCGCCTCGAAGGCGGTATACTGGCGGTCCTCAGGGCGGATAGGGAGTTGGTGGTAGGCCGACTTAAGGTCGATGGTAGAGAATACTCGGTATTGTGCAATCTGATTGACCATATCAGATATGCGGGGAAGGGGGTATGCGTCCAGCTGGGTGTACCGGTTTATGGTCTGGCTGTAGTCGATGACCAGGCGGTTTTTATTGCCGGTCTTAACGACCACGACCTGGGCACGCCAGGGGCTGCTGCTCCCCTCGATGATGCCCTCCTTCAGGAGACGCTGCACCTCAGAGCTAATGAAGGCTCTGTCCCCGGCGCTGTACCGCCTGCTCTTGGTAGCGACGGGTTTGCAGTCGGGGGTGAGGTTAGCGAACAGGGAAGGTGGCGGGACCTTGAGGGTGGATAGGCCGCAGGTGTTACGCGGTGGGCGGTTTAAAGGCTGCTGGTTGTCGACTGTGAGTGGGGGGAGGGGTCCGCCGTATGCTAGAGTGACGCTTTGGAGGTGGGATTGGAAGTCCAGCCCTAGTAGGACGGCAGCGCAGAGCTGGGGGAGGACGAGGAGTTTAAAATTTTTATACTCCATGCCCTTAACCGACAGGGTCACGACACAGTAGCCGCTGATGTCTGTGGCGTGGGACCTCGATGCCATCGAGATCCGGTTGCGCGTTGGCCGGACAGTGAGGGAGTAGTGGCTCACCGTGTCTGGGTGGATGAAACTCTCCGTGCTTCCGCTGTCGAACAGGCAGGTCGTGGCGCGGCCGTTTACTTTGATGTCCATCATGGACTTGGACAGGTGGTGCGGGCGGGCTTGGTCCAGTGTGACGGAGGCTAGTGTGTGGCTCAGCGAGCTGCCGTAGTCTGCGGGTGAGGCGGTGGTCGAGTCCGGAGGCGAGGTGGCGGTCGAGCGTGGAGGGTAAAATGGCGGCGCCCATGAGGTTGGACAAAATGGCGGAGAAGATGGCTGCCCCCACAACTCACATGAGGCACTGCTGGTGTCGGTTGCCTGGATCAAAGATGGCCGCCCCCATGACTCACACGTGGGGATGCTGGCATCTGTGGCCTTGATGGAAGATGGCCGCCCCCACAACTCGCATGAGGCACTGCTGGCCTCTGTTGATCTCTGTTGGCCTCTGCAGGCCTTAGCAAAGTGGCCTTTCTTCAGGCAGCTTGAGCACGTCGCGTTTCTCGCTGGGCAGCGCGCCCTAGGATGTTTTGCCTGGCCGCAGAAGAAGCAGCCGGCGGCCCAATCGCGGGGGTCCGAAGTCGCAGCCGGTACCGGGGGTGGCGGTCCCGATCGGGTCCGGGACGCCGACGCAGAGGTAGGTCCCAGGGGCGGCGCTGCGAGGGGTATCGCGGTCGGGGTCGGTCCCGAGTCCCAGGGTCGCAAATTACTGTACCTGGAGTACGCCTCGAGGTCCCGATGGGCCACTTCTAGGGAGCGAGTGAGGGCTGCAGCTGTGTTCAGGTCAAGGTCCTTTGCTTCAAGAAGTCTTTGCCGTGCGTAGTCGGACCGCAGGCCTTTCACGAAGGCATCGCGGACATTATCTTCAGTATTTTCTGCCGCTGATACCGCTTTAAAGTCACAGTCCCTGCCGAGTGCTTGTAGCGCCCGTAAAAATTCATCTACCGACTCTCCTGACTGTTGCGGGCGGGATCTTAGGAGGTGTCTGGCATACATGGAGTTTACCGGGCTCCGGTACTGTTGTTTCAGCAGGTTGATGGCGGCTTCGTATGTTTTAAGGTCCCGGATGAGTGCGAATACTTTAGGGCTCACTTGGGCGGTCAGAACTCTTAGCATGGATTTCTGAGGCACGCCGGATTCTCCCAGGTAGGATTCGAAACAGCTCAGCCAGTGTTCGAAGTCGAGGGCTGAGTTTGCTGCCTGTGGGTTTAGATCCAGGTACGGTGGTTGGAGGGCTCGCAGCCAGGCTGGCTGCTGTGGCTGTTGTAGCTGGGCGTCTGGCTGGTCGCTTGGCTGGTCGTTTGACTGGTCAAGTGTCGACATTTTAAAATTTAGCCAATAAAATTGATATACCTATCAATTCATCCAATGAAAAGCGACGAGTTAAGAAAGTAATTATAGGTTTTTATTGGCTAAATAACAGAGCCCACCCTCGTGGGTGATCGGATCCAACAAGGAGGAATACCAGCCAGTCGACCACCTTTATACCTGGGCAGGTAGGTGGAGCCATGGGCGGAGTCAGCAGTGGTCAGCCCAGGTATAACAGCGTGACAAGAGGCGACCTCGTATAGTGATACAACAGTGTGAACAGTGATAACCATAGAGTAACGATATAACAGTGATAACTATAGTGTAACGATAGTGAACGACAAAAGTGGTTTACCACAATCCTCACTTGTTCACTCTTCCTCCAAAGTTACAGCAAACAACAGGTGGAACTCGCTGAAAATTCTACCCCATAATTCCTAATTACTGCAAGACTTTTCGCTGTTCACTCACAAGGCCGGATTCTTCATATCACCATGCGGTGAGATGCACAGAACATTTCTTGCCTGGGCAGTTGTATGCAGCACTGCAGCGCTATACAGTGCAATAATCTCCCATAATACAGAATGAACATTAATGACTTCAGTGACCTGGAAAAGTGTTATCTTTGTATCATAGGGAAACCCACTGTCAATTATATATTAATACAATAAATATTAAGAGTATTAATGTAAAATAACCATTAGTATGCTTAGGTCTATAACAATTTGTGCTTTTGAATTGCCCTACTTTAGGAAATGGTACGACCTGCACTCCATTGCCAGGCTCGTGTGACTCTTCGCCATGTCCTCCCTCATTCTGCAGTAATGGAGGAACCTGTGTACCCAACCCTGACGATGGCTGCAAACCATCCTGCCAATGTCCAAGTCAGTACAGAGGGGAGCGGTGCGCACTTGCAAGACTGCAGTTCATTGCAGAACCATTGCCAAGTACGTTAATACATCTGATATAGTTACTTTAGAAACATGTTTGTTGCTCAAAGTTTGTTTTTCAGTTTTGTTACTAATGAATTATTGTAAATATAGATAAGACTGCTCTCATCAAATATTTGAATCATACACTTAGTATGTCGAGTAGTATAAAATCTTTATTTATAAAATATGGAACTTCAAAAGTCGATTGAGATAAATATCATGATTCACTTTTTTAACTTTAAAATTCCTTGAAGAATATCTTTTTGAACTATTTTATGAAAGGGCAAGAAAGTATATGGGGTACTTTTTGTTCAAGGGAAAATAAAACTGGCCATAAATGCTGGCTTTGTTCAAAAAAAAGAGTCTATTTTCTATCCAACATAGAGATGCTTGACCAGAGCTTCACCCCCTGCAAGGCCACTCTAGTGACATCAAATAAGGGGATGTCCCAGAGCAGCTTCACTAGAAATAGAAGGGGTGCAACTTCAAAGCAGTGTAAGAGGCATATTAATGTCTCCTGCCCATGGGAAACCCTGCTACAGGCTGGAATATTCCTCTCTGAACACAGTTCAATTTCTGTACGTGGTTTTTGTGGGTGGTGACTAGTATTGAACGCAATGGTCTATGGTCTTATCAATGTATTATATTGCCCTAGTATAACTTCTGGTGACTTGTAGGGCTCCATTTTCTATTAACCATTAACTATCAATGGGAGTTAAATCTAGCCCTAGTGTTCTGGCTACATATCCCAGCATTCGATTTTCCTTTTTAATTGCCTCACCTTATTATCTAGGCATTGAAATTGATGAATTCCCCAGTCTCTTTCTAAGTCTCCCTCTGCTAGTGCAATCCCATTCGTTTTACACCTTTATGTTTTCAACCAATGTGCAATAAATTACATTTATCGGTCTTTACTTTTGCTTGCTAAATTGCACAGCTGATCTAAATCTTTTAGCATAATGACATCTTCTCTGCCTCTACTGCTCCTTATTTTAGTGTCACCCCCAAATTTGACGAGCATGTTTGACATCAGATCATTTCTGTAGATTGGAAACATCAGGAACGCGAACATTGACCTCCACAGGACTCCACTAAACAGCTGTCCCTAGTCTGACACTGCATCTCTGGAGTGCTCTCTCTTTACCAATTCTATAACCAACTTTTTATCTGTTCCTGTGCTACTCCTTGGATTCCTGTAACTTTTATTTTAGATATAAGTCTTTCACGTGGAACTTTATCAAGAACTTGCTGAAAATCCAAATAAATTGTATCATAGGGAACTCCACTTTAATACTTTTATATTTCTAATTTCTCTCTAACTACATTCTGACATCATTCATATCAATTCCCAGTAGACAAATCACTGACCTATTTATCCTTACAATAGAAATAACTCTCCGCGGGTCATACCATTAAATCTCCAACTGCTGTAACTCCTTTACCTAGCCACATTTTTCCCTGTTCCATCAACCTGTTCTGACTTTTCCTCAGTTTCTTCTTCCATTTCCTGAATATTTGAAAACTATTCAAACTGTTATTTCTTGTATTGCTCCACTGATTTTCTAACCTTTCTTCCCGCCATTGTTTGCAATAGCTCAGTCCCTGCCTCTGTCAGTCTCTTTTTCTCCACCATCCATTTCCTAACATGCTTTTTATGTTCCTCCCCCAGCTAAACCTCAAGCTCAAAAGTCTCTTCTATTTGGTCCCATACGAGTCATGAAACCTTCACAATCACCAATCCCCAAGAACATGTGAAACACTACCCTTCCATTTCTTTGTGTAACTAAGGCCCTGGTCTAAATGTATTTACAAAGTTCTTTCAACCTGAAACTATTCTTCCAACCACTCAAAATGAACAGCTTAAACATTAAATTAGTCTTTAAACAAATTAAATTATGTTCTATTTAACTTAAAACAGTCAGCTGTTGTTGAAGGTTGATGAATGCAGAATGGAATCACCAGCAAGAGAGTAGACGGGGAGGTGATGAGAGAGAAGGGTCAGAAAGGGAGAGAGAAAAGAGCACTTAGAAACTGCTGAGGTAATGGAAAAATGGGCTAGGTGATGAGTGGCAGCTACTGGTTAAATCTGTAAGAGACAGTGAAAAACTGGGATAGAATTTCAACTTACTGACCAAGCATAAAACTGCCGTTTTGGATTAGCCGCCAGTTATAGTAACCGCCCGATTTTCATTTCTGTTGCAATCAATGGAAAATGAAAATCGGATGGTTTCTATAACAGGCGGCCTATCTACAGTAAGTTGAAAATCTACCCCATGTGTCCGTGAAAAATTGGAGAAGATTTTCATTGACCTATCAAAAGATATGGACGAGATCAAGATGTAATGATGTAGGTGGCTGGTGAGTGAAGGAAGTAATTGTGAACAAGGAATGGAGGGGTCGGAGCCCTGGGGAATCCCTGAGTACAAGTCAGATGATAATTCTTTTACTACAGTACAAATAGAGCAATTTAGGAGAAAATTAGATATCCACAAACGTATTGTTGACATTGTTTTAGTACTGTCATCTTCTACTTTGATCAGCAATTACACCTGAAAAAAGAAAATACTAATTATGGGAAAATATATTTTGATGTTTTTCTTTTCAGCTATGCCAAAGAGATCAGTCAATATTACACTGCGACTACAAGGTGTTGATGTGAGTGTCTTAACTAACAGAAACAGCGCAGATTACATCTCTCTGAATAAGATCACCACAGAAAAGGTATGATCTGATTTGTCATTGGTGGTTTAATACTTGTTTAGTGATATTCAATAATGTTGTGTCACATAGGATAAATGCAGATTGTTCTAAAATAAATTGTTCTCTAATATTATAAAAATATGGGAGTAGATTTTCAGTAATCTGGTGAAACAGATCACTTGCCTTTTATAAAACCCGCCCAATTTTCATTCCATTGAATTCTAGAGGGAACAGCGAGAAGACACGAGAAGAAGAATGTGAAACCCAAGCAGTGTGAGACTGCCTATAGGGGTTAGGCTTATCATGTGGTCCACAGTTAGATTTCTGTTTTTTATGATAATAACCAACAGGTGTCCAAGCCATTGTCTTAGTGGGCACATGGGTGCATACAATGGAGCCTCAAGTGCCACATATAAAGTTTTAAATCCACGTTCCCATTAATTTGCATAGTAACCTTTCTTAACAGATCTTGGTGTTCTAATTTAGGATTCATCCACAGAGGCAACAGTACTAAAAAGTGACCTTTTCCAAACCTCCAACTTCACAAAATTCAAAAAAGACAAGTCAGCTAACGAAGAATACAAGTGCAAATGTCACATGCAAACAGTGCCAGGAGGCAGGGCCCAGTGTCCAGGCCCAGGCCCCTGACAGATTTCCCTTCATTCCACCCTTGGGCTGCCATTTGGAAGCTGGCTGTAGACCCCAGGAAGTGGAGAAGGCCATGTAGTGGTCTCCTCTCTTTCCAGTTGGCCCCAGACACTTACTGCTAAAGGTCTAATTATCGGTCAAAGCCTTCAGTGGGAGCCTTTATTCCAATCTTTGGGGCAGTTCTGCCCCTTTAAAGTCCCTCCCCATCTCTTCTGGTGCAACACCACTGGAGTTTCCTCGCTGGCACTGGCAGACCCCCTCTTCATGGTGGCAATCCAGCTGGGAGTTTGCTATGTACACATAATGAGCCCCGACACAGGAAAATGCGTCGGAACTGGGGTAGATATGGAGGGATAAATGGAAGTCCCACCACACAGGTACTTTGCATTCCGAAGGGGAGAATCCCCACACCCATATCAATATTTTAATCAGCAATAAAATTAATATGAAAACTAAAGGTTGTATCAATTTTATTTAAATGAGCAGCATTTTTAAAGCATTTTTTGCTTTCCAACTGAATTGAGAACAGGGAATATTTTATGTTCAGATGGTTTCTAAAAAATCTTAAACATGTCATACAGAGAATATAATATGCTTAGTAATTATTAGTTTAACTCACAAGTTAGACAATTATTGGAGTTAAAATTAACACATTGCATTTGTCTGAAATTCCATTATTATTTTAGTAAAGGAATTAAAATATTTATTTTAAATAGGTTTTCACCATTCATTTATCTCTGCATACATTTATCTCTGCAAACACATGAACATGTTTGTTATTAATATTACACAGCATTATTTCAATTCACAGCATTTTAAAGTTTACCATGGAAGATTTATTTAACCGTTCTTTTAAACTTCTTAGGTCCTTCAAACTATGTCCAAATTACAAAGGTTTGCTGACAATTCGAAGCCTGTTTTCTGGTTGGTATTTTTGAAATTTTGATCAGTAGATTTGCTTGTTTATTTTAAAACCACACAGTGTGTTAAAGAAAGAAATCTTTAAAATGATCTATCATCATTTATATATTTGAGTTCAAATTCAACCCATAGATGAGAATAAATAATAGGTATTAATTCAGTAATACAAAAGCAAAATATTGCAGATGTTGGAAATCTGAAATAAAAACAGAACATGCTGGTAATACTTAGCCAGTCAGACAGCATGCTGTGGAGCGAGAAACAGTTTTAACGTTTCAGGTCAATGACCTTTTGTCAGAACTAGGAGAAGTTAAAGATGTAACAGTTTATAAGCAAGTACAGAGCCAGGGAAAAGGGGGGAGGGAGGGGAGCAAAGAACAAAGGGGAGGGTCTGTGATAGGGTGGAAGGCAGGAGAGATTAAATGACGAGGGATGATGGTGCAAGGCAAAAGAGGGTAGTAATGGGGCAAGTAAGGAAACAAAAGATGGGTCTAGAGGAGCTGTAAATGGCAAAGCAGAACCATTACCAACACCTGCTGTCCGATAAAATGGAAGCGGTGGTTATGATCTGAAGTTATTGAAATCAATATTGAGTACGGAAAGTTGTAACAACCACCGTGAATAGATATTTTTTGCTGTGATTTTCTCACTATAAAGTGCTCCGCAGGCTTGCACACTGTCAAATCTCCCTCAACAAGAAAGTAGACAATGTTTCCCATATCCCTACTCCTAGTTTTCTGGGATGAGGTCTATCTCAGGGAATGGGATTAGCAAAATTCTACCTGCTCCCAGAATAGTTTTGATGAGGCACATCTCTTTCTATCATTCTGGGTAGAATCAAATTCACTGGGTTTGTGCTTCTTCCAAATCTGGAAAAACCTGGCTGATGTGCCAAGACCTTGGTGGTGGATGGGCATAGCGTTCATGGCAAGGGCTATACTTAAAGTCCTAAAAGACAAGGTGAAAGGGAATTCTATTGTTATCCATCAACAGAGATCTTAAAATCTTCCTCTTATCTGAGCCCGAGGGGGCAAACATTGGGCTGTTAAACTGTGTCACCATCTGTAGTTTGTGAACCTGACAATATGATGGAATGGTTAACACATTCATCTAGGCCTCCTTTTTCAGATTTCACTATTCTTAACAGGTCTATATAGACCCATCTGAAATAGCTTAAAAATAATGTGCTATAATGTTTCTAGAGCATTTGTACTGATGTGTACACTGTTCTTATGGCTAGTTCTATGGTTTCTTCCAACAATTACCACAGTCAAGTTTGAGAGACATCTCTCCTTCTTACAATGCCTCCAGTAATGCCCTTTTATTGTGGCACCTGAAGTATTAAAATAAAATATATGTAAATAAAAAAAATCAACCATTGAAATAACAAACCTAATAAGCTGCAAATAAACATTACTCATTTTTTTGTCTGTTACCCACCAACAGGCCACAGGGAAAAACAGTAACTGCTGCTGTTGTGTTATCATTCAACTACAATGGAAACAAGACCGTCATTGATTTCCTGAATGATGGATTATACACTGCGATTCAGAACGCCTTTAACAATTTACGCCGGTTTAGTCGTAGCCTGAACCCGGATGGTATTTCTTTTGACGTTTTACGTAGAGCTGACATTAAAGATATGACTAAATGTAAGTGTAAGATTTTAACATGATATTTTACAAACAAAAGTAACAAATCCTACCAGAAAGTTTTATGGTCAGATAGCACTGAGCACGTGCTAGATGACACCATGGGACACAATGCTTTGTTTACTTTCTGTGTGTTCCAAAATTTCAGACATATTTAAAATAGATTCTCTGCTATTCATCTAACCACAGGCTAATGTCATAGAGTCATAGAGTTTTACAGCACAGAAAGAGGCCCTTCGGCCCATCGTGTCTGCGCCGCCCATCCATCCCTGTCCAGTCTAATCCCATTTTCCAGCATTTGGTCCATAGCCTTGTATGCAATGGCATTTCAAGTGCTCATCCAAATGCTTCTTGAATGTTGTGAGGGTTCCTGCCTCCACCACCCTTTCAGGCATTGAGTTCCACATTCCAACCACCCTCGGTGAAAAAGTTCCTCCTCAAATCCCCTCTAAATCTCCTGCCCCTTACCCTGAATCTATGCCCCCTTGTTATTGACCCCCCCACTAAGGGGAAAAGTTCCTCTTTATCTACCCTATCTATGCCCCTCATTATTTTGTACGCCTCAATCAGGTCCCCCCTCAGCCTTCTCTGCTCCAAGGAAAACAACTCCAGCCTGTCCAGCCTCTCTTCATAGCTGAGGCGCTCCATCCCAGGTAACATCCTGGTGAATCTTCTCTGCACCCTCTCCAAAGCAATCACATCCTTCCTATAGTGAGGCGACCAGAACTGCACACAGTACTCCAGCTGTGGCCTCACCAGCGTTTTGTACAGCTCCATCATAACCTCCCTGCTCTTATATTCTATGCCTCGGCTAATGAAGGCAAGTATCCCATATGCCTTTTTAACCACCTTATCTACCTGCTCCGCTGCCTTCAGGGATCTATGTACATGTACACCAAGGTCCCTCTGACCCTCTGTACTTCCTAGGGTCCTACCACTCATTGTGTATTCCCTTGCCTTATTTGTCCGTCCAAAATGCATCACCTCGCACTTTTCAGGGTTAAATTCCATTTGCCACTTTTCCGCCCATCTGACCAACCCGTTTATATCGTCCTGTAGCCGGAGGCTTTCCTCCTCACAATTTACCACCCCACCAATTTTCGTGTCATCTGCGAACTTACTGATCATACCTTTTACATTCTCATCCAAATCATTTATGTAGATCACAAACAATAAGGGACCCAGCACCGATCCCTGAGGTACCCCACTGGACACAGGCTTCCAGTCACAAAAGCAACCTTCGACCATCACCCTCTGCCTCCTGCCACTCAGCCAGTTTAGGATCCAACGCGCCAAGGCACCCTGGATCCCATGGGCTCTTACCTTCTTGACCAGTCTCCTATGCGGGACTTTGTCAAAAGCTTTACTGAAGTCCATGTAAACCACATCCACAGCATTTCCCTCATCCACCCCACTAGTCTGGGGTAATCAACCCCAGACAACATAAAGCACATGTAAAGCCCAATAAGACCACATTCTTGAATATGCTCTGCAACAGCTTAACTTGCAGCAGAGCATCTCTATTGAATATGCAAATCTAAACCATTTAATCGATAACTACATTCTCCTAAATATATATTAACTTGTAACATAGTATAGCTATTCAGAAGTATGAGGAGAAAGCAAGTGTTTGTCGCCTTTATCATATTCTTAACCTATATACAAGAATAAACAATAAATTTATATTATGGACCTCTACAAAAATATTAAGGAGCTTTTGAATACATTTAAAGGGAACTGTAAACATTGGATCAAATTGTTGTAAAAATGTTATATTAAAGTCTACTTGACAATTTTTTGGGGGGAAAATATGACCCAAATTGACAAGAAAAAGAACAGTGATCAAGTAAATCAAGGAGCTGGAATAAATTGCCCAAAGAGGTAGGTTGATATGTTTCCCTTTGTCATCTAATTTTAGTGATGGTGTGGAGATGCCGGAGTTGGACTGGGGTGGACAAATGTAAGAAGTCACACAACACCAGGTTATAGTCCAACAGCTTTATTTGAAGTCACAAGCTTTCGGAGCGCTGCTCCTTCGTCAGGTGAAGTGAAGAGATGCATAAAGACACAGCTTATATAGTCAGAGAATAATGTCAGATGTTTACAGGTAATCTTTCTAACTGCCATTTATCACACCTCGGCAGAGAGATAATCACAGCAATCAAAGGTGTGAATGGTGTCCAAACAGGTCAGTCAGGAAAACATTACATAAGAAAACATAAGAACATAAGAAATAGGAGCAGGAGTAGGCCAATCGGCCCCTCGAGCCTGCTCCGCCATTCAATAAGATCATGGCTGATCTGATCCTAACCGCCAATCTACTATCACAGAACCATCTCCTGAATCTAACAGAATTAGACACACGAAATAGGAGCAGGATCAGGCTACACGGCCCCTGGGCCCGCTCCGCTACCCACAGGGCCATGACCGATCCAAACCTAGACTCATGTCCAAATTCCTGCCCGCTCCCCGTAACCCTTAATTCCCTTTACTTCTAGGAAACTGTCCATTTCTGTTTTAAATTTATGTAATGATGTAGCTTCTACAGCTTTTTGGGGCAGCATATTCCATGGACCTACCACCCTCTGAGTGAAGTAGTTCCTCCTCATCTCAGTTTTGAAAGAGCAGCCCCTTATTCTAAGACTATGCCCCCTAGTTCTAGTTTCACCCATCATCGGGAACATCCTCCCCGCATCCACCCAATCCAACCCCTTCACAATCTTATATGTTTCAATAAGATTGCCTCTCATTCTTCTGAACTCCAATGAGTAGAGTCCCAATCTACTCAACCTCTCCTCATATGTCCATCCCCTCATCCCCGGGATTAACCGAGTGAACCTTCTTTGTACTGACTCGAGAGCAAGTATGTCCTTTCTTAAGTATGGACACCAAAACTGTACGCAGTATTCCAGGTGGGGTCTCACCAATACCTTGTACAACTGAAGCAATACCTCCCTATTTTTATATTCTATCCCCCTAGCAATGAAAGCCAACATTCCATTGGCCTTCTTAATCACTTGCTGCACCTGCATACTAACCTTTTGAGTTTCGTGCACCAGGACCCCAGATCCCTTTGTACTTCAGTACTTTCCAGTTTCTTGCCATTAAGATAATAACTTGCTCTATGATTTTTCCTGCCAAAGTGCATAACCTCACACTTTCCAGTATTGTATTCCATCTGCCAAATCTCTGCCCACTTACTTAGCCTGTCTATGTCCCCTTGCAGGTTTTTTATGTCCTCCTCACTCACTACTTTCCCTCCCATCTTAGTATCATCTGCAAACTTTGATATGTTACACTCGGTCCCCTCCTCCAAATTGTTAATATAGATTGTAAAGAGTTGTGGACCCAGCACTGACCCCTGCGGAACACCACTTGTTACTGATTGCCAGTCTGAGAATGAACCATATATCCCAACTCTCTGCCTTCTGTTAGATAGCCAATCCTCTATCCATGCCAGAATATTACCCCCAATCCCGTGATTTTTTATCATAAGCAATAATCTTTTGTGTGGCACCTTGTCAAATGCCTTTTGGAAGTCTAAATACACTATGTCCATTGGTTCCCCCTTTATCCACCCTATATGTTACTTCCTCAAAGAAGTCCAGCAAATTTGTCAAACATGACTTCCCCTTCATAAAACCATGCTGACTTTGTCCTATTAAATTATGATTATCCAAATGTCCTGTTACTGTCTCCTTAATAATGGACTCCAAAATTTTACCTACCACAGATGTTAGGCCAACCGGTCTATAGTTTCCAGCCTTCTGTCTACTGCCCTTTTTAAATAAGGGTGTTACATTAGCAGTTTTCCAGTCTGCCGGGACCTTTGCCGAGTCCAGGGAGTTTTGGAAAATTATTACCAATGCATCCACAATCCCTACCGCCACTTCCCTCAAGACCCTAGGATGTAAGCCATCAGGTCCAGGTGATTTATCCGTCTTGAGTCCCATTATTTTACCGAGTACCACAGCATCTGTAACATTTGACCCCTTGTGACCCCACCTCATTGTTCTTTGATGTAATGTTTTCCTGACTGACCTGTTTGGACACCATTCACACCTTTGATTGCTGTGATTATCTCTCTGCCGAGGTGTGATAAATGGCAGTTAGAAAGATTACCTGTAAACATCTGACATTATTCTCTGACTATATAAGCTGTGTCTTTATGCATCTCTCCACTTCACCTGACGAAGGAGCAGCGCTCCGAAAGCTTGTGACTTCAAATAAAGCTGTTGGACTATAACCTGGTGTTGTGTGACTTCTTTGATTTTAGTGAAACAGTAGACCAGCATGAACTATCTAATGATACCAGCAGAAAGAGCTAACCCACTACTCATCCATCTTTAGCACTGTTGAGGGTTATTCCAGTCAAAAAATATTGACCCGTGAATTTAGCACCTTTTTCTTTATTAAGGGATTGTTAAAGGCAATTCAAGTGAAACTTATGCAGAATTACACAGGGGGATATAAACAAAATATGAGCATTGAACTCCAGCTCAGGTTTCAAAGAAAAGAGTTATAACAGTTAAATTAACAAGGTTGTATGATTAACCATTTTACAAATGCCAACATTTGTGAAAGCAGATGTTTTCATCTGCATTCGTCCTCTAAGTTATGCAGTTGCTCTGCCTACACAGATAACAGGTCACAGACCACTATTGGCATTTCCCAGTCCTTCTGGTTTGTTGATCAGTTCATTGTAACAGCAGTTTCTATTTTACACAAGATTCTAGGTTCATTGCTACATCATTCAGGTACCAAAGGCACATACTGAAAAGGAGTGTTTAAATTGAGTTTCAAATCTTGCTAGCAACATACTGTTGGATATTGTGTCTCACGTGTATTCAACCTCACCTGTAGTGCTTTATATACAAAATATATTGCGAATCTTAATAGAACGTTTGTATTTAATTATATGCAAACCAGCACCTCCCCTTCCCAAAAAATTAATCATCTTTTAAATTTTCCAGCAGCATCACTAGATTTTAGTATATTCTTCACCTATGAGAACTATGAGTGATTTTTTAAAAATTCCCTCTAAAAAAAACTTTTTTTTTTTAGAAATATGACCATTACTCCACCATAACAAATTGAATATTTAATGTTACTTATGAACTGGCTTTACAGTTTCACTGTGGCCCACCAGTCTACCTACACAATTTCCCCAAGCATACAAAGGTCTCACCCCCACCTCACCATCTCTCCATTTCTTCCTGGAACCTTTTATTAATCAACTTTGTGGTCAGCTCATTTGTCTATGTAAACAGTCTTTGTAGTTCTACAATCAATTCATTTCGTGAAGCTCGAGAACCTTTGATATGAAAGGAGCTTTACAAATACAAGTAATATTATTTCTTGTTTCTATTTATGCCAGTACTCTGCCCTCAATGCTCCTGTGTATCTGCATAGCTATCAGTGATTTTCCAAACATCTTTTTAAATTTACAACTTCCATGTGTTTGTGGCACAGAATGTGTGAAATCTATTGTAACTTTTATATAATAGGCAATAACGTGCAGTTGTGCTGTCGGGTTTGAGTCATGGCAAAGTGGTTTTCATTTTGTAGCAGCACAAAGCTGACAGTGTAACGTCAGAGGTAGGCCCTGATGTGAGTCTGGAAGGCAGCTGTCTGAGAGCCTTCAGGAAGGTTATCTCACACAATATCAATAAAGTGTTAAATTAGGCCGCTGCACCTCCTGGGCACTTTAAAAAAGGCATTGCTTCAGTTTATAATGTTTTTCGAATATCGAGCGGGGATGTGGGACTAAGCATGACTGCTTTCAAAGAGCCAGCACAGGCATGATGGGCTGAATGGCCTCCTTCTGTGCTGCAAGTTTCTATGATTCTATGAATATGAAAGTCTCTGCTCTCAAAACAGTCAGAATTTATCATCTGGGAAGAGAGCTCTGCGTGTGGATGTAAGTAAGTGCAGGGCTCTCTCCTGGCACCAAGAGTATGATTTACAGCCAGGGAGAGCCTACATTATAACTGGCCCTTACTAGTCTCAGACCAGCAGCACTGTGTAACCCTACCTCAGTAATATTAACAGTGCTGTCACTGCTAGAGTGAAACTTCCAAATGTTTCTGTTAAATTCACTCATGGCAGGTCAGGCAGGTCAGACTAGAAATAAGAGGGCTGATTATAACTACAGGCAGAGAATGGGCGGGCGGTGGGCGTAACCCGCCTATTTCCTGCCTGTTCTTGCTGGTGTGAGCTCTGAGCCCAGGCCTTATTTACATTCTGTTGGCGAGCTGTGGGCTTGCAATCGGGGCCCCATGTACATCAGAGGAGCCCGATTTACATATTATGTGACCTCCCACCTGAAGCAGGTGGGTGCCTATCTCAGGACCTTACCAAAGATGGCGGCGGCCAGAGTGGCATTGTAATTACGGCGCAAAGTGACCCAGTGCCATTTTCGGGCTGCTCCTGCCCTGTTTACCAGGCAGAGGGGGTTAAAATTGGCTCTAAAATACTTACTACTTGATTTGAGTGAGCAGCTGCAGAACATTACACCAGTGGCTCATTAATGACCTTTAATAAGGCCTGGACAAGCAAACTTCACCTTCTCTCTGAAATGTTTGTTATGGTCAACCTGTTTGTGCAAGGGTATGAGTTCTCAGATAACATTGCATCGCCTTATACTCACAGCGACCTTTTTTGTTTAAATTAAAGGAAAATATGACCTAAAATACTCTATTTTCTTCTTACAGTATCATATGATGATTTGATGAATCACTTAAGTTGCAATGACAGTATATTTGTTGGATACGTGCTTCAATGGGATGATCAAAATGGAATGATTTGCCGATCCCGCTGTGATTTGGGTTACTGTAAGAATGAGGCAGAGTGCCAGCATCTGACAACTGGACCTTTGTGCAAGTACGAAATGCATTTATTTTAATACATTGTAATGAACTGGTAACTGTTTATCGATGTTAAAAGGAAATGAATCTTCAGATCTTTAGTTGCATACAGTTTTTTGTCAGGCATTGCCCATTAATAGGTCTATTAGGCGAGTAAAGTTTGAGAGACCCTTCCTCTGGGTTTACTGCTGGCTGGAATTAAAAGAATTCTGTGGAGGTCAGTTTCCTACATTACAACAGTGACTACACTTCAAAAAGTACTTAATTGGCTGTAAAGCGCTTTGGGACGTCTGGTGGTCGTGAAAGGCGCTATATAAATGCAAGTCTTTCTTAGTGCAACACACTCCAATAACAGAATACAATATTATAAACAGAAATCTCAAAATGCCTTCATATTATTTACATCTTTTTTTAAAGGCATTGCTATTACCCTTAAAAAATAACTCCTCCAAATTTGAGTGAATGTTTTCCCCTGAACCTACGGTCTCATGTTTCTGAGTCAGAGTTCTAAGAAGCAACATCTCACCTTTCGACATCTGAGTTATCTCCGAAAGGCTGCTAGACATTGCTTTACCATTTCTCAGCAATCTCCAACCTCCACAGAATTCTTTTAATTCCAGCCAGCAGTAAACCCAGAGGAAAGGTCTCTCAAACTTTACTCACCTAACAGCCCTATTAATGGGCAACACCTGAAATGGCTTCATTGCTCCTCCAGTACGGTTAGTTTGGCCTAGTGTTGGCAGCTAGGTACATGTATGGTGCTTTCAAAATTCATTATAAATAAACACTTGAAGAAAAAAAAACTTTGTTGGGTCGACCTTCTCAAGTCTTGAGAAATGGCTAAAGCAGTCTCTGCTAACCTATTTCTTTAAACAGTGTCCACTGGAGCAGATAATATACCAAGATGAAAATGGCATTATGTGTAGTCTAAGTGTGGAATGCTTTTGAGAATGCATCCAAGATTGCTTCCTAGATCAGTATGTTTCTAGTGCATCATTGCTTGATTTAGTTCTCGGAAAAGAAATGGTGCCAATAACTGACATAGAACAATTGACAAGTAGCAACCACAATATCATGTGCTCGCTTTTCTCTTTCTTTATGCATTTTCCTGTCTAGTCTCTTTACTTTTCCTTCCTTTGCTCATGATTCTGACTCCTTTTGTCCTTTTTGTTTTCATGATTTCTTGTGTTTCAGTAATTCATGTCGTTTTTTATTCCTTCATTATTTCATTTATTCCTCTATCAACTTTTTAATTTCTCTTTCCATGTCTCGAACTGCTTTATTGTCTTTTTAGCTCAACAAAACTACTGAAATGATCCCACTGATGGCCTTGTGGCTGGTATAGCAGTGAGCCAGACAGATTAGGAAGTCTCAGGTTCCATTCCTGGTTTATTACCAAGTTGGCTGCTCCCAGCCGAGACAACTCTCGGAGCACCACAATTGGCTTCAAAGCCCCTGGGCTAGGAAAGGTGAGTGGGGGGGGGGGGGGGGGAGACAAAAAAGCCAAGGAGCTGAACCTTGATTGCAATCAATGGTCTTGCTGAAGAGGAGCGAGAAGTGGACCAGGCTCAGTCAAATAACCTGGCAAAACTCTCACATCGAAAATGCTCACAGTGGGCAACTGGCACCTGTGGAACAGCATCCCAGCATGAGTCGACATCTTGAGATAGAAAACTGGGGAGGAAATACTGCCAGGGATATAGTTGAGATGTTGGGTCAGAGGTAGGAAAAAGTTGAAAGCAACATACAGCTTAAGAAGAGTTACTAAGACATGGAACACTATAGTGTTAAATTGAGATCCATGTCCATGATTCTTTGAACAGTGAGTTGCTAGCTTTGACTGTGCCATCAGTGAAGTTACAGTGTGGAGACCAGGCAATTGCCTATGGCGGGGGTGGGGGGGGATGAAAAATCATAAGGCAGCACAACAGGTCAGTGTCACACACTTCAGTGGGTAGTTAGAGTGTGGCATTGGCAAAGGCCTACAAGCATTTACCCTACTCTTTTTTTTGGATGGGATAGAGCATGGTACATAAGAACAAAAGAAGTAGGAGCAGGAGTAGGCCATACGGCCCCTCGGGCCTGCTCCGCCATTCAATAGGATCATGGCTGATCCGAACCTAGACTCACGTCCACTTCCCTGCCTGCTCCCCGTAACCCCTAATTCCCTTATCAGCTAGGAATCTGTCTATCTCCGTTTTAAATTTATTTAATGTCGCAGCTTCCACAGCTCTCTGAGGTAGCAAATTCCATAGATTTACTACCCTCTGAGTGAAGAAGTTTCTCCTCATCTCAGTTTTGAAACGGCAGCCCCTTATTCTAAGATTATGCCCCCTAGTTCTAGTCTCACCCATCAGTGGAAACATCCTCTCCGCATCCACCCGATCAAGCCCCCTCACAATCTTATATGTTTCGATAAGATCGCCTCTCATAAGAACATAAGAACATAAGAAATAGGAGCAGGAGTAGGCCAATCATTCTTCTGAATTCCAATGAGTAGAGGCCCAACCTACTCAACCTTTCCTCATAAGTCAACCACCTCATCTCCGGAATCAACCAAATGAACCTTCTCTGAACTGCCTCGAGAGCAAGTATATCTTTTCTTAAATATGGAAACCAAAACTGTACACAATATTCCAGGTGTGGCCTCACCAGTACCCTGTACAACTGAAGCAAGACTTCCCTGCTTTTATACTCCATCCCCCTTGCAATAAAAGCCAAGATTCCATTGGCCTTCCTGATCACCTGCTGTACCTGCATACTAACCTCCTGTGTTTCCTACACCAGGACCCCCAGATCCCTTTGTACTGTAGCACTTTGCAGTTTCTCTCCATTTAGATAATAACTTGCTCTTTGATTTTTTTCTGCCAAAGTGCATAACCTCACACTTTCCAACATTATATTCCATCTGCCAAATTTCTGCCCACTCACTTAGCCTGTCTATGTCCTTTTGCAGGTTTTTTATGTCCTCCTCACTCACTGCTTTCCCTCCCATCTTTGTATCGTCGGCAAACTTGGATATGTTGCACTTGGTCCCCTCCTCCAAATCGTTAATATAGATTGTAAAGAGCTGGGGTCCCAGCACTGACCCCTGCGGAACACCACTAGTTACTGATTGCCAACCCGAGAATGAACCATTTATCCCAACTCTCTATTTTCTGTTAGATAGCCAATCTTCCACCCATGCCAGTATATTACCCCAATCCCGTGATTTTTTTATCTTGTGCAGTAATCTTTTGTGTGGCACCTTGTCAAATGCCTTTTGGAAGTCCAAATATGCCACATCCACTGGTTCCCCTTTATCCACCCTGTTTGTTACATCCTCAAAGAATTCGAGCAAATTTGTCAAACATGACTTCCCCTTCATAAAACCATGCTGACTCTGTCCGATTAAATTATGCTTATCCAAATGTCCTGTTACTGCTTCCTTAATAATGGACTCCAACATTTTACCAACCACAGATGTTAGGCTAACTGGTCTATAGTTTCCAGCCTTTTGTCTACCTCCCTTTTTAAATAAGGGCGTTACATTAGCAGTTTTCCAATCTGCTGGGACCTTTCCTGAATCCAGGGAGTTTTGGAAAATTACCACCAATGCATCCGCAATCCCTACTGCTACTTCTCTCAAGACCCTAGGATGTAAGCCATCAGGTCCCATTATCTTACCGAGTACCATCTCCTTAGTGATTTTAATCGTGTTTAGCTCCTCCCCCCCATAGCCCCCTGTTTGTCCAGTGTTGGGATATTTTTAGTGTCCTCTACTGTAAAGACTGATACAAAATATTTGTTCAACGTTTCTGCCATCTCCATGTTCCCCACCACTAATTTCCCGGTCTCGTCCTCTAAGGGACCAACATTCACTTTAGTCACCCTTTTTCTTTTTATATAACTGTAGAAACTCTTGCTATCTGTTTTTATATTTTTTGTTAGTTTACTTTCATAATCTATCTTCCCTTTCTTAATTAATCTTTTAGTTATTCTTTGCTGGCTTTTAAATGCTTCCCAATCTTCTATACTCCCACTAGATTTGGCTACTTTATATGCACTTGTTTTCCGTCGGATACTATCCTTTATTACTTTACTTAGCCATGGATGGCTGTCTTTTCTTTTACGCCCCTTTTTCCTCATGGAATATATTTTTCTTTAAAGTTGTGAAATATCTCCTTGAATGTACACCATTGCTCATGTACCGTCTTACACCTTAATCTATTTTCCCAGTCCACTTTAGTCAACTCTGCTCTCATACCTTCATAGTCTCCTTTATTTAAGCTTAGTACGCTGGTTTGAGATCCAACTCTCTCACCCTCCAACTGAATTTGGAATTCAACCATGTTATTCAACCAGGTCACTCATTCCAAGGGGATCCTTTACTAGGACATTTTTTATTAATCCTGTCTCATTACACAGGACCAGATCCAAGATTGCCTGCCCCCTGGTTGGTTCAGTAACATACTGCTCAAGGAACCCGTCCCTAATGCACTCTATGAACTCTTCTTCAAGGCTGCCCTGCCCAATTTGATTTGTCCAGTCAATATGAAAGTTAAAATCTCCCATGATTATAGCTGTTCCCTTATTACAAGCCCCAACTATTTCCTGATTTATACTCTGACCAATAGAGTTGCAACTGTTAGGAGGCCTATAGACTACACCCACTAGTGACTTTTTCCCCTTATTATTCCTTATCTCCACCCAAACCGTTTCACTATCCTGATCCTTTGACCCAATATCATTTCTCACTATTGTAGCGATTCCATCCTTTATTAACACAGCCACTCCACCGCCCTTTCCTTCCTGTCTGTCGTTCCTAATAGTCAAATACCCCTGGATGTTTAGTTCCCAGTCATGGTCACCCTGCAGCCATGTCTCTGTAATGGACACCAGATCATACCCATGTGTAGTTATTTGTACCGTCAACTCATCTATTTTGTTACGAATGCTGCGTACATTCAGATAAAGAACTTTTAAATATGTTTTGTGATAATTTATTCCTGCTTTTACCCCTTTTACTACTTTACCTTTATCTTTATATATTCTGTCCCTTCCTGACACACTCTGGTTTTTAATTCCCCCACTGCTACCTTGCTCTATTGCCTTCTCCGCTGACATTTTTATTTTTCGCTCTCTTGAAACCTCCCCCCCACTAATTAGTTTAAAGCCCTCTCTACAGCCCTAGTTATTTGATTCGCCAGGATTCTAGTCCCAGCACTGGCCAAGTGAAGTCCGTCCCAACGGAACAGCTCTCTCCTGTCCCAGTACTGGTGCCAGTGTCCCAAGAAGCAAAACCCATTTCTCCCACACCAGTCTTTGAGCCACGCATTTAACTCTCTGATTTTATTTACCCTAGCCAAATTTGCTCGTGGCTCAGGTAGTAATCCAGAGATTATTACCCTTGTGGTTCTGCTTTTTAATTTGGCCCCTAGCTGCTCATATTCCCTCAGCAGAACCTCTTTCCTTGTCCTATCTATGTCGTGGTACCAACATGGACCACGACAACTGGATCCTCCCCCTCCAAGTTTCTCTCCAGCCCAGAGGAGATGTCCTTAATCCTGGCACCGGGCAGGCAACACAACCTTCGGGACTCTTGCTCTCGGCTGCAAAGAACCCTATCTATCCCCCTAATGATACTATCCCCTACCACTACAACATTTCTTTTTACTCCCCCCACTTGAATGGCCCCTCGTTCCACGGTGCTGTGGCCAGGTTGCTCATCCTCCCTGCAGTCCCCGTTCCCGTCCTCACAGGGAGTAAGAGCCTCAAACCTGTTGGACAAGAGCAAGGGCTGCGGCTCCTCCAACACTACCTCCTGAATCCCCGTACCTGCCTCACTCATAGTCACACCCTCCTGTCCCTGACCACGGACTACATCTGAATTAGTTAATCTAATTGGTGTGACTACTTCCTGGAACACAGAGTCCAGGTAACTCTCCCCCTCCCTGATGTGTCGCAGTGTTTGAAGCTCGGACTCCAGGTCATCAACACGGAGCTGGAGTTCCTCGAGCAGCCAGCACTTACTGCAAACGTGATCACTGTGAACATCAATGGTGTCCACGAGCTCCCACATATTGCAGCAGTAACACATCACCTGCTCTCCCATTCTATGTAATTAATTAAATTTATTAATATTATTTTTAAATACCCTCTGCCCCGATTCTAGATGATGAATATCACACCTCTATTTAATTGAACTTACCAACTTATAAAGGTTTAAAAGGGAAGGAAAAGTGCTCACCAACCAGCCAATCACCTACCAGCTTGGCTGTGATGTCACTTTTGAATTCTGACCTCCCCTTGGAATGTTGCCTGTGGAGCCTGTTTAGGCTGCCTCGCCTCGCTGCTCCGGGCTGCCTCGACCTGGCCTCGCTGCTCCGCCTCCGCGATGTCTGCTAATCCTGAGACTGGCAGGGAAAACAAGGCCAGAAACAAAACAGAAACAGCACCTAACACCCCACTTACCCTAACTCTCTCACTTACCCAAACTCTCACAGCACTCTCTGCTACTCGCACTCCGAGTATTGAGTATTGAGACTTTAAAGAAAGAAAGGAAAATATAAGAATTACAAATTGAAAAAAATAAAGCTGAGGCATTACCCAAGTTATTTAAGCTTCATAAGTGGGTTGTGCAAAGATTTTACTGCTACTTATCAGCCATTGGTCGACATTGAAAAATCTTAGGTTAATTAGGCCCTATAGAGATATCTTACCTGGTAGATGTCTGTGAATTCAGTTCCGATTCCGAATGTTGTTTGTGTTTATTTCCAGATGTGTTCCGTGGACAGTATATTCCACTTACGGTGATTACTGTGAACACCTATCCCTGAACCTTAGGGCATTTTTTGGCATTCTGTTTGGAGCCTTGGGGTTTGTGCTGATAGTAGCTGCTGCTGTTATATGGAAATTAAGACCACCTAAAAGGGAAAGACTCATAAATGATGGTAGCAGGTATGTTATATTTATATTCCTAAATGTATTGCAAAAGAATGTATAAGGTATTACTATTTTCATCTCTTTATGGTTTTCAAAACAGTAGCATGTAGTTACGTACTGCTCATCATAAAGTCCTAAACCACAAGATTGTGCTCTGAACGGAAGCCACACTGCCAATCTATCCGAATTACAATTCAAACTACTCAGAGGCAATTATGTTTTGTTGCTACCGAGTGTATCAATTAAATCAAAAACCCTGTACAACAGTTTGCATCCATGTAGTATCTTTAACATGGCAAAATGTCCCAAATCAATGGGGCATGGACAGGTTGGGGGATCTACTTGGATTTGACTATTTTAGATACATGGGGCTATATTTTCCGCTTTAGAGGAAAAGGGACAAACCTTCAGTATAGCAGGACTTCTACATGTCCCTGACCCCGCCTCAGGGGTGTTTGCTTAATTGTGGCCTCCACTGATGAGTCTTCCTGGAGTAATGGAGGTGAATGACTAACTTTGTTTGAATTTCTTTTATTTGTTCATGGGATGTGGGCGTCGCTGGCAAGGCCAGCATTTAATGCCCATCCCTAAATGCCCTTGAGAAGGTGGTGGTGAGCCGCCTTCTTGAACTGCTGCAGGCCATGTGGTGAAGGAACTCCCACAATGCTGTTAGGTAATTCCAGGATTTTGACCCAGCGATGATGAAAGAACGGCGATATATGTCCAAGTCAGAATGGTGTGTATCTTGGAGGGGAACTTGCAGGTGATGGTGTTCCCATGTTCCTGCTGCCCTTGTCCTTCTAGGCAGTAGAGGTCGCGAGTTTGGGAGGTGCTGATGAAGAAGCCTTGCTGAGTTGGTGCAGTACATCTTGTAGATGGTACACACTGCAGCCATGGTGGGCCAGTGATGGAGGGGGTGAATGTTTAAGGTGGTGGATGGGGTGCCGATCAAGCGGGCTGCTTTGTCCTGAATGGTGTCGAGCTGCTTGAGTGTTGTTGGAGCTGCACTCATCCAGGTAAGTGGAGAGTATTCCATCACACTCCTGACTTATGCCTTGTATCATTAAATGTATTCAAGAAGGAGTTGGATATATTTCTTAAGGCTAAAGGGATCAAGGGATATGGAGAGAAGGCAGGAACAGGGTACTGAATTTGGATGATCAGCCATGATCTCATTGAATGGCGGAGCAGGCTCGAGGGGCCGAATGGCCTACTCCTGCTCCTATCTTCTATGTTTCTATGTAGATGGTGGGAAGGCTTTGGGGAGTCAGGGCCTGGGCTAATAATCCCACCACGGCAGCTGGGGAATTTAAATTCAGTAAATTAAATAAATCTGGAATGAAAAGCTAGTATCAGTAATGGTGACCATGAAACGACCGGATTGTCGGAATGAACCCAACTGGTTCACTAATGTCCTTTAGGGAAGGAAATCTGCCATCCTTACCCGGTCTGGCCTATATGTGACTCCAGACCCAGAACAATGAAGTTGATTCTTAACTGCCCTCTGAAATGGCCTAACAAGCAACTCAGTACCAAACCGCAACGACAAAGTTGCACTGTGGGAGCACCTTCACCATAAGGACTGCAGCAGTTCAAGGTGGCGGCTCACCACCACCTTCTCAAGGGATTTAGGGATGGGCAATAAATGCCAGCCTTGCCAGTGATGCTCACATCCTGTGAACAATAAAAAAAAGTGAGACACTCACCACAGAATACCCAGCCTCTGACCTGCTCTTGCAGCCACAGTATTTATGTGGCTGGTCGAGTTAAGTTTCTGGTCAATGGTGACCCACAGGATGTTGATGGTGGTGGATTCGGCGATGGTAATGCCGTTGAATCTAGTACATAAATCTCAGCATTTTTTAATTTAAGTAGCCCTGCACTGCCCATAGGAACGTTGGATGCAAAGGAGGAATAGGAACCCTTTGCATTCAGTGTTGATGAGAAATATGTTGGATGACTTATTTGATTATAATACATCCACCCATGTATGGATGGATATAATGTACATCCTTTATCCCTTCCATCAAGAAATCTTGGATGCAGCAGTGGCAAGCGGGAAGCCAACAGATCAGCGCTCCCTCAATTTACATAGAAGATAGGAGCAGGAGTAGGCCTTTCGGCCCCTCGAGCCTGCTCCACCATTCAATGAGATCATGGCTGATCATCCAAACTCAGTACCCTGTCCCTGCCTTCTCCCTATATCCCTTTAGCCTTAAGAAATATATCTAAATCCTTCTTGAATATATTTAATGAATTGGCCTCAACTGCCTTCTGTGGTAGAGAATTCCACAGGTTCACCACTCTCTGGGTGAAGAAATGCCTCATCTCTGTCCTAAATGGCTTACCCCTTATCTTTAGACTGTGACCCCTGGTTCTGGACTCCCCCGCCATCGGGAACATCCTTCCTGCATCTAGTCTGTCTAGTCCTGTTAGAATTTTATAAGTTTCAATGAGATCCCCTCTCATTCTTCTAAACTCCAGCGAGTATAAGCCCAATCGACCCAATCTCTCCTCATACATCATTCCTGCCATCCCAGGTATCAGTTTGGTGAATCTTCGCTGCACTCCCTCCATGGCAAGAACATGCTTCCTCAGATAAGACGACCAAAACTGCACACAATACTCAAGGTGTGGTCTCACCAAGGCCCTGTACAACTGCAGCAAGACATCCTTGTTCCTGTACTCGAATCCTCTTGCTACGAAGGCCAACATACCATTTGCCTTCTTAACCGCCTGCTGCACCTGCATGCTTACCTTCAGCGACTGGTGCACAAGGACACCCAGGTCTCGTTGCACTTCCCCTTCTCCCAATCAATTGCCGTTCAGATAATAATCTGCCTTCCTGTTTTTGCCAGCAAAGTGGATAACCTCGCATTTATCCACATTATACTGCATCTGCCCAATCACCCAACCTGTCCAAATTATACTGGAGTTTCTCGGCATCCTCCTCACAGCACACATGCCCACCCAGCTTTGTGTCATCTGCAAACTTGGAGATATTACATCTAGTTCCATCGTCTAGATCATTAATATATATTGTGAATAGCTGGGGTCCTAGCACCGATCCCTGCGGTACCCCACTAGTCATTGCCTGCCACTCAGAAAAAGACCTGTTTATTCCAACTCTTTGCTTCCTGTCTGCCAACCAGTTCTCTATCCAAGTCAGTACCTTGCCCCCAATCCCTTGTGCTTTAACTTTATACGCTAATCTCTTATGCGGGACCTTATCGAAAGCCTTCTGAAAGTCCAAATACACCACATCCACTGGTTCTCCCTTATCTATTCTACCAGTTACATCCTGTCCAATTCCACATGTGTAACTCAAATGGAAAATTTAGGCCATGAGTTCTATCAGTGGCTGAAAATATGTCATCAGTGATACAAGAGAATGTGATATGTACTACTTTCAGCTTTTGAATTTTTCTTTGTTACATTGAATGTCTGAAAGTCTGTGCTTCTAGGGATTGAAATTCAACAGGGCACTATTTTGAGCACACTGATTAACAACTTATTCATTTTAAGTATATTAACTCCATTAAAATAGTGCAAACGGGAATCTGACGACACATTAACGAAAAGATCAATTCCAGAAATACATCCTAAAACTGCATACAGGTACTAATAATCTTGAAGAGTAATTAGTAATATAGTTCCAGTGTCATGAGGCACTGTTTCTCAGTAAGTTGCTGTGTACAAGTTGTTCAGCCAGCTCTGAGATGGAACGAGTTAGAATTCCCATTTCTGGATCCTGAAAGAAATACACTACTGTGAATGAACCATTGAAGTCATCACACAGGCAGTATGAAGTGCATTACACCATTCAAAGACATCTTCTGATTAAATGGAATTTTCTTTCTTGCAGCACTGGAAGTGGGGAATATAATGGAAGATACTCTTCACAACAGAATGCATGGTAGTGTAAGTATTATAGCGATAATCTTACAACTATGACTGACCTACAGCCCAAGTGTGAGTTGGCTTCAGTCCAGTGTCAAAGTCAGACCCTGAACTCAGAATCGGGCTGCATTTACACTATAGTAGATTGAGTGCACTCCAAGATCCTCTGTGTTTCTAAGATACCCTATTCTTTTTCGGTCTTTAGAGGTTCCCTTTGCCCTTTCTTTGCCAATGGCATTCACCCGCATCTTCACATCTCCAAAATACCCATTCATAGCTTATTGATCTCTCTCTGTGTCTCCAGGACCTTGCTCACACTGTCAAATCTTCTCATGTCCTCCATGCTTCTAAAATCCCTCCTTCTAACTCTAATAACTCATGATTTCTCTGCCACCATTTTCTTTCTCCAACCAATATCAGTTTCGAACCTCATTCTATCACTGCCCATCATCTTAAATTGCTCCACTAACCACCATATCTGGTGATAGTTCCAAACTCTGGTCACCATGTGCTGCTGCAGAGAAAATCTTACCTTTCAACCTACACTTTCTCCACCATTTTTTTCTGTTCTTCCAGGTTTGCATTTTAGATGACCTGCTAAATGTATTTCTCTTATTATACAGCTTATTTCTTTTAGTATTTTAATAATAAATATAAATAGAGATCTTTCATTACTCTTTCTCACCCGTCACTGGAGCTCTCCATCAAAAAAAACTTGGTCCTCCAGTTTTGCCTTGGTACCTCTGGCCCAACTGCTCAACCCATGTTCTCCCCGCCACTGATGTTCCTATGCTGCTCCACAGTTCTGCCAGTCTTTGGGCTCTCGTCATCGAGTCACAGCCCATACCTTTGCACTACTCCTTCCTACTCCTGCTCTGCTGGTCACTGCAGTTCCCAAATGCCCACAGCTTTATTAAGATGATGAAGGAGGAAGCTGTCCTGCCAAGACAGACTAAATTTCAAGGCTAAGAAAGCTGCGTCGAAGAGAGTTTATAGTCACCACAAATACCTCAGTGGTTCAGGGAGAACATCCACCACCACCTTCTCAGGGCAACTAGGGATGGGCAATAAATGCGGCCTTGCCAGCATCATCCAGATCCCGAGAAGAAATTTTTAAAAAATAGTTCAGAAAGAGTGTTCCCAAGAGGACCATGATGATATAAAGTTCCCTCAGATTTTTCATTTACAATTTTCACACCCCATTGTGAGAGCTGTCCATCAAACCCTATTTCATTTACCATTTAAAAGTAATAGTCCTGGCTCCAGGTTTGCAAAGCTATGGGAGATCAATTAGTACATGGGTTAAGTATCCTTTCCATAAATATTGGCTGTGTTTGACAAGTAGGCTAGTTCGTTTAGATCTAATTAAATCAAAGCACTTCAAATACTGAAAAAAGTAAACATTCATTCAGGTTGTTCATTTGTTCTGTTCCTTGCACCTCAATTCCGTTCCTTCTCACTTGCTGTCAAATTGTGTTATCTTCAGCTGATCTGCTCATTCATTCTCTAATTGTTATGGAAGCCAGGTAAAGTGTAATCTCCAGACTTGGTTGTATGCATTAATTTAGTTATTGAATATTTGGTTAATCTAACCCAAAGTGTTGTTAACTTATTTATAGCAAAACTACAGAAAACTCCAGGCTCAGTCCTGAACTGGGTCATTCCATGATCCCATGCTCACGGGAGCACAGTTGGGCTACAACAATGTACCCCACTTCTCTGACCCGTGCTTCTTGGGGGCACAGGATCTCCTCTTATGATACGCTGAAACTGTAACTACTGTATCGATTATACTTAAAACATATTCTTTTTTTTTAGAAAAATAATTAAACGGTCACTGGAAACAGATGCTATTGATCCATCAATATAGATCTGAGGAATTCAATCAAATGTCTGTCAGTATTTCGCTAAAAATGACACACTGGCCCAAAGGAAATGCTACACAAAAAATGTACTACATTTTTATAGGATCAATCAATATTTTTAATTATATCAATTTTCAGTTACTTAGCCTTTAAATCAACAATATTTTGACAATGTTTACATAAAACTGCTATTTCATATGAACATCTAATCAAATCATATGTAACTTTTATATATATTAACACTTCAATTTTTGTGAAAAATAAGATAATTATAATGCATAAGACTATTTAACAAAGCAAAAATGGAACTTATTTTTATGAAGGGGATTGGAGGAGATGTTCATTTAATGTATTTGAAAGCTAATGATTTAAAAGTTATATACAATTTTTTATATAATACATTCTGTACCAAAATTATGTAATATCAAACTTTTAAATAAAATAGTTACTAAGTCTAATCAAAGGCTGGTGAATGGATTACTTATACAGAGCATTACATTTATGCATTACAAAATCCATGTGTAGGACCAAATAGTTTACGTCTCTTGATCCCTTGGATGAAATCTAATTGATATGGCATTTTATAGCACTACTGTCATACTTTATATACTCAACACTACATAATCCATCAATATAGATCTGAGGAATTCAATCAATGAACTGATAAACTCACCAGTGGTTGCACTCAAATTCAGGATGCAGTTAAGAATCTCCACTAAAACACTCCTTATTGTTAAAACAGGACCTTAAAAGAACTAGAAAAATAATAATAGTTCTCACTATTCATATTAGTGCTATTATTAATACAACATACAAATCAGAGTGACATGATAACCCACTGATAATGTATTCACAGTAATAAGCATAAGATTGTGCCAAAAACTAACATGCTGCCCTTTGGTTGTTTCTCTCCTTTGTTATTTGTCGAATTTCCCATCCAGGGTTGTGGTAATTTCAATGGTGTCAGCTGTGGCTCAGTGGGTAGAACACTCACCTCTGAGTCAGAAGGTTGTGGGTTCAAGTCCCACTCTACAGACTTGAGCACATAAATCTAGGCTGACACCCCAGTGCAGTGCTGAGGGAGTGCTGCACTGTCGGAGGTGCCTTTTGAATGAGATGTTAAACCGAGGCCCCGTATAAGAACATAAGAAGTAGGAGCAGGAGTAGACCATACAGCCCCTTGGGCCTGCTCCGCCATTCAATAGGATCATGGCTGATCCGAACCTAGACTCACGTCCACTTCCCTGCCCGCTCCCCGTAACCCCTAATTCCCTTATTAGCTAGGAAACTGTCTATCTCCATTTTAAATTTATTTAATGTCGCAGCCTCCACAGCTCTGAGGTAGCAAATTCCACAGATTCACTACCCTCTGAGTGAAGAAGTTTCTCATCTCAGTTTTGAAAGGGCAGCCCCTTATTCTAAGATTATGCCCCCTAGTTCTAGTCTCACCCATCAGTGGAAACATCCTCCCCGCATCCACCCGATCAAGCCCCCTCACAATCTTATATGTTTCGATAAGATCGCCTCTCATTCTTCTGAATTCCAATGAGTAGAGTCCCAACCTACTCAACCTTTCCTCATAAGTCAACCCCCTCATCTCCGGAATCAACCGAGTGAACCTTCTCTGAACTGCCTCGAGAGCAAGTATATCTTTTCTTAAATATGGAAACCAAAACTGTAGGCAGCATTCCAGGTGTGGCCTCACCAGTACCCTGTATAACTGAAGCAAGACTTCCCTGCTTTTATACTCCATCTCCCTTGCAATAAAAGCCAAGATTCCATTGGCCTTCCTGATCACCTGCTGTACCTGCATACTAACCTTCTGTGTTTCATGCACCAGGACCCCCAGATCCTTTTGTACTGTTGCACTTTGCAGTTTCTCTCCATTTAGATAATAACTTGCTCTTTGATTTTTTTCTGCCAAAGTGCATAACCTCACACTTTCCAACATTATATTCCATCTGCCAAATTTCTGTCCACTCACTTAGCCTGTCTATGTCCTTTTGCAGGTTTTTTATGTCCTCCTCACTCACTGCTTTCCCTCCCATCTTTGTATCGTCGGCAAACTTGGATATGTTGCACTTGGTCCTCTCCTCCAAATCGTTAATATAGATTGTAAAGAGTTAGGGTCCCAGCACTGACCCCTGCGGAACACCACTAGTTACTGATTGCCAACCCGAGAATGAACCATTTATCCCAACTCTCTGTTTTCTGTTAGATAGCCAATCTTCCACCCATGCCAGTATATTACCCCCAATCCCGTGATTTTTTATCTTGTGCAGTAATCTTTTGTGTGGCACCTTGTCAAATGCCTTTTGGAAGTCCAAGTACACCACATCCACTGGTTCCCCTTTATCCACCCTGTTTGTTATGTCCTCAAAGAATTCGAGCAAATTTGTCAAACATGACTTCCCCTTCATAAAACCATGCTGACTCTGTCCGATTAAATTATGCTTATCCAAATGTCCTGCTACTGCTTCCTTAATAATGGACTCCAACATTTTACCAACCACAGATGTTAGGCTAACTGGTCTATAGTTTCCAGCCTTTTGTCTACCTCCCTTTTTAAATAAGGGCGTTACATTAGCAGTTTTCCAATCTGCTGGGACCTTTCCTGAATCCGGGGAGTTTTGGAAAATGACCACCAATGCATCCGCAATCCCTACCGTCTGCTCTCTCAGGTGGACGTAAAAGATCCCAAGGCACTATTTCGAAGAAGAGCAGGGGAGTTATCTCCGGTGTCAATCAACATCCCTCAATCAGCATATCAAAAAACAGATTATCTGGCCATTATCACATTGCTGTTTGTGGGACCTTGCTGTGTGCAAATTGGCTGCTGCATTTCCCACATTACAACAGTGACTGCACTCCAAAAGTACTTCATTGGCTGTAAAGTGTTTTGAGACATCCGGTGGTCATGAAAGGCGCTATATAAATGCAAGTCTTTCTTTCTTTCATGGTCTCAGCTTGTATTTACTGCATCCTTTTTAACTAATGTTCAGCACACATTTCTGTTAGCGTACTGAAATTTTAACTGGTGCTGGAGAAGAGATCGCATTGTACATACGGGAAATTTAAAGGCCATTTGTTGCTTAAACATAATAGCAAAAATGTATCCAAAAAAAATCACCAAGACCATTGGATACCCTGCCCCCAGAGTTATGAATCAATAAGAATGTGTTGATTTTTCCTTTCAAGAGTAAAGAATGATGTACCTCCCTGGTTACGGAACTTCCAAAGTGCTAATACCAGTGATACTAAGTGGTATCTCATGGCACTGAGGTTGGTCCACCACCAATTAGTTTTTAAATATACAATTTCAGTAGATTCTTCTGTGGATTACCCCTCCTTGGGCACGTCACAGAAAAATCCTTTGATTTTTCTATGGAATGCCCAACGAATGGGGGAAACAAATTGCATGGTTTTCACACTGCCAACACTTTTCAGTGTCCTTTTGGTGCAACAATAATGTTGAGCCCACTACCCCAAAATCAGAAAGTAAAAATTTGAGGACACAGATCAGCAGCAGGATGTAAAAACATAACAGCCTTACTTTACATTAACTCACCAAGGAGAAAGCAATTTCTAGGTGTTTTTATACACATTTTTACAGGTATGTTTATCTTGTGTCCTTGCTTTCTCTCACACTCATATTACACTATTGGACTTCTCCATCAAATGACAGATCTGTTTAACCTGGTACAACAGAATCTGGAACAAAGTCAAATGGCCCAGAAATGTAACAGTGAAAAACATATTCCAAATTTAAAAAAGGTTGTGTACTCAAGCCAGAGGTGCCAAAACCATTGAAACTGCATTCCTTATGTTCTGGCACAATAGGAAGGCTGTTATCTCGTCTCAGAGATCCATCCTGGCAAATATCCACACCTAATATTGTTGGGACGACCCCATTCATTTCAGGTCAGCAGAGGCCAGAGTAGTTGGATCAGAGTCCATTCTTGGATGGGGTGGAAGCTGGTTTAATTGGCAGGCCTGCTGCCTGACCTCTGGTTAGGAGAGAAGTAAGAGACATGCTGCTCCCCCACTTTCTGTGACTACAAGGAAAAAATAGAAAAACAAACACAGGTGCAAATGTAAGATGGTCCGCTGAGAGAAAGGCAAGAAAGACAGACTGGGAGGCTTGGGATGTTTCAATGCTCAACAGAGCTCCTAAATCTCTCTGCACTTCCACAGTTCCTAGCTTCTCGCCACTTAGAAAATATACTGATCTTTCTTTCTTGGGTTCAAAGTGGATGACTCACACTTCCCGACACTGAACTCCATTTGCCCACTCACTTAAGCTATCAATGTCCCTTTACAATGTTCTGCTCCCATTTACATTAGTTACTGCCTAACAGTGCTGTAACTTGGATATACGGCTCTCTATTCCTTCAACTAATTTGTTGATAAATATAGTGAAAAGCTGAGGCCCAGTACAGATTCCTGGGGTTCATCAGTAGTCACATCCTGCCAATTGGAGCGTATACATATTATCCCGACTCTGTCTCCTACCTCCCAGCCAATTCACTAACCATATCAATAGATTGCCTCCAATTCCATGCACTTTCATTTGGAACCTTATCGAGTGCCTTCTGGAAGTCCATATAAATAATATCCATAGACACTCCCTTATCTCCTACGTTAGTGACCTCCTCAAAAAATTCAACTAGATTAGTTAGACATGACGTACCCTTTACTAATCCATGCTGGTTCTCTCTGATCGGTTCATATTTGTCAAAGTGCTGCGTCACTCTGACCCTAATAACAAATTATAGTAACTTCCTCACAACTGACGTTAAACTAACAGGTCTATAATTTCCTGGGTCTCTTCCACCCTTCTTAAATAATAGAGTGACATTAGATAATAAATTAAACATTTAGCTTAAAATACCTCCGGTCTTTTTATATTAACTCTGGGGGTCTCTCCCGATAATCTGTTCTCCTCCATAGGCCTAACGTTTGAACAAATTTCTGTATCGTCCGCAAACTTGCAGACCACTCCTCCAACACCCATATCAAGATCATTTATGAAAATGGTAAATAGCAATGGCTTTAACAACAATTCCTGTGGACACCACTGGTAACTGGCATCCAAGCAGATCCACCTGAGCCACTGGAACAAGACAACAGAATCTCGGTTTAACATCTTACCTGAAGGACATATATACTATAAATACTGATTAGAATTCTGTGGTTGCTGCAGATATGCTCCATATAAAATCAGCTGGAACACACCTGAACTAATGCTCAATACTTCGAATACCTGTAATTTTATAAATGCAGTGCCAACTTCCTTTCTCACAGAATTGCACAGAAAATATGTTGAAAAAAATATATTTTAATATAAATAAAAAATGAACCCATATCATTTTATTTCAGAAATAAATGTAGTTTTATTTTATGAATAAAACACAATTTATACAATGCTTTCAACATGCTACTGTGTTTCACACCATATGATAGATTCTCCTTGGACTGGCTAAAGCAAATGAATCTGCTTTGTTCAGCAGCTGTAAATGATTTCCTTCACTTCCCTGCACATATACCAGTGTGGTTCCAGATATGGCTGATATTCCATTACCAATATTGGGCAGGGGGAAAGGCATGCTGGTACCGTTGTCATTTTTACTAATGAAGCACCAGTACCTATACAAGGAAAATTCTGTACATCTATGCCAATGTTATAGGTATTGGTACGGGATTATATTTATTACTGGTGTCTGGGGGTATCGGTATCAGATCCATAATGGCCAATTGTACTCTTCTTATCCAGAAAATGCTCTTCAAACACATAGACCTGTGAAAAATGCAATCCAAAGAGAAAGTGAAATCGGAGAAACACAGCAGCAATGCACTACTGCCCCTTTTTAATTGTGAGCCTTAGCTTCACGTTGACGGATACTACAGTGAAATTGTACAGACCTAGTCGATCACTAATAGAAATGCATGTATAGTCTTTACAAATATTTAAGGAATTCAGAGGAAAACATCCAAACAGCTCTTATATTACAGAGGAAATTACCTCAGGTTTCAGTATACACAACTTAAATATTTTTTTTGTTTTGCAAGGATCCAACAAGACCTGAGTTAACACTACCATTTTTTTCTCAAATGTAGCATTCTGACAATGTTGCAATCCAAGCAATGCTGAGTACAAGACATGCAACAACCAAACTTCTACAAAACAGATTGAAAAATAAACTTTATACAAATGTGCAGCGTTCAGTTTCTCAGAAATCCCCGGCACCAACAAAATGTCTGTACACGATGTTATTAAATCTTATCATTGCTATTTTGATGGCTTTAAAACACTCTGAGTTGTTCATTACAGTAGCAGTGTCTCTTTGATTCACTTACATAGGCCATTTTCAAACTTACATAGCGCTCTTCTGACCACGACACTCGGGTGGCAGGTTTAAGGCCCAGAGCTGACCGACGCTGTCATTCTCTAGCACCACTTCTGTTGGGTATTGTCAGGTCCAGCTTAATGGGGGAAGATGAGTAAAACACATTGAAGTGCATGTGCTCAATCACACTACCTACACTGTTGGTAAGAAGTTTTAATCTGGTTGGAGAGGAAGGCATTTTAGTAGCTCCAGCATCAGTGTGCTGACAGTCAGCCAAAAACTTGAATCTCAGAATACAAACAAGCTTGGTCAACTTGATTCATTTTTTTAAAAGTTCTCAGCCAGGCACTGTGCTGTGCAGAAGACCGTTTCATCTGGGGTGGATAGTTAGTCGCTTACACAACAACACTTGTAGTTGTGACAGAAAAGGTTAGCGATCAAGACAGTCCTGCCCTGACCTCCTGGGTGTAGCCAGAAGTACAATGGCAGGAACCACCAAGGGGGAAACGGGTGGCAGGAGAAGCAGGGAAACATTACAAGGGGTGACTGCGTGATGTCTCGCCCCGATTCTATGATCCACACTGCCTTTGGTCATGGCACCTTGCCAGGACCATTGAATCACCCCTATACAATTGAAGATTATTTAGTAAATGAATCAAATATTGCTTCTTCAGCCATGCTTTGTCCTGATGTAGTAACCCTTTGAACAAAGCAAGACCCTTTCCCACTTTAAAAATGCAGTTTTTCTTTCACAGAATAGTTACGAGAATAACTTGCTGCAAGTTGTTAATGGCAGCTTTTATGAAGTAGAATCACCGAAATGTGCAGAACTGTAGAACATATTTTAATCAACATTATCTTAGAATAAATTAAAGGCTGCAATCTTGTTCTAGTTTTGATTCTGATGCAGAAATGTTACTGCAGTTCTCAGGAAGAATAGAATGCCTCACAGTCCACAGTTTGAATCCCCATTTCTAACAGACTCTACATGGCTAGCCTCACATTGTCAATACATGAACTATGATATAGGTTTATTCATACTTGCAGGGAATGCACCTCTTATCACCCGAGTGTGGAGTTAGATTGGGTTGAGAATCTGGGCAGAAATCTGCGGCTAGTCTATCTGCTCTC
Organism: Somniosus microcephalus; assembly: GCF_052327205.1. NCBI lineage: Eukaryota > Metazoa > Chordata > Chondrichthyes > Squaliformes > Somniosidae > Somniosus > Somniosus microcephalus. Next base: position 39,560,737 of record NC_140992.1, on the reverse strand, counting down.
CCAGCTAAAGGTCAAGATATAACAGGATGAAAACTTTGGCTCTTCCACCCTCCTACCTGAGGATGGAGCTGGGTTTTGGAATAGAACCTCAACAAAAGTTTGTCTCTGGTCCATTGTGGGTGGAGTTAGCCAGACAATAGTAGACCTTGAAAAATCTGAGACTGGCCCATCTAATTCCCTACCGAATGATGTTTAAAAACAGGAACCTGTGAGCAGATCCACGAGCTAAATTAACTAGTTCTTATGGTTTCAGAAGGGTGCATGAAGGTCCTAAGTATATAGCCCACAGCTAAACTGCACCCACAACATGCACCTTTGTAATGCTGGACTGGTATCAAATTTAAACATTGGGGAAACTGTGGATCATCCTTTGTTACCGGAACAGCTGTCTGTTGACATTTATACGGGCAGCCAAGACAGTTTTTGCTGCAGCACTAACTGCAATCTGGATTTTGTGGTACTATACTATTTTTTCAGTTTTGGGCTGAATTTAAACCAAGGGCAGAGCAGGGCAGTGAGGGAGTATTGCAAGCCTAATAGGTGAAAGGAATCCTTTGAAAGGCAGCTGTTCGGGGAGGGAGACTGGAAGCCAATATAGGTCAGTAAGCACAGGGGGGATGGGTGAATGAGACTTGGTGCAGGATAGGATACAGGAGTTTATAGAGGGTGGAGGATGGAAAGCCGGCCAGGAGAGCATTGAAATAGTCGAATCTGGAGAGGACAAAGGCATGGATAAGAGTTTTAGCAGCAGACAGGCGATTTTTTAGAAGGTGGAAGTAGGTGGGCTTTTGATGGAGAGGATATGGGGTCGGAAGCTCAGTTCAGGGTCAAATAGAAAACTGAGATTGCAAACAGTGCCCTTTAATAACTAATATAATTATAAACTATTTGCATCGAACCACTTAATCTGTGTGGAAGGACGGGTACCTGATTTGATAAACTTGAAAGCCATTACACTCAGAGAGGAGTCTTGAGAAATGTCGCTCAGTGTTACGCATATTTTATCTGAATTATATTGGAGTGCCTAAGCAACACCACAAGAGGGGTACTGTGCCTATGAAAAGAATACATATGGATCTGATTTTCTCAAATAAATGTTTGTCATCTTGAGCTAAGTTTCCCTCCTAACCCAGTTACTCTGTTTATTCATAATAAACTGAATTTATCATCTCCCCCTTCTTTATTTGCAACACAGATAAAATCGATCACCACCTAAATTTAATCTATGCTCCCCAATGTTCTCCAAGGCTCTGTTGCCACATCATAATCTTGAGCCTGTGGGGCAGTACAGTACAGACTTCTTCACAATCACTGCCAGTTTTCACTTGTATATCTGTGACTGGATTGTAGAAAGGGTGTTTCTACTGAGGTAAAACTAGTCCCATCAGTTCTGTCTTTGACTCGTCATTACTTGTCCTACTATTAGGAAGCACCAGCTCCACCTAGTGAACTAATAAAACTCATTTGAACTTAGGCTGAGAATTTACAGGTATCAAGAACCCTGGGACTTGAAGTAACGATTTCAAAAATTGAGGGACCTGCGCTCTTACTCATGGGGATAGTGACCAACCCCTGAACTCTACTGTAATTAAGTCTATCTGTGGTCATAAATCCATTGTTCCAATTTACAGGTTTGGCCAGAACTGCAGCAAGGAAGAATAGACAATTAAGTGTACTGTAATACTGAGGAAGAGAAATACTTTGACAGATTTAGCGTGACTAGCTTAATGCAAGCTCTCTTTCAGTAAACTAGTGCCGATGGCTTTTAAAAGTCTGCATCTTCTGTACAAATCTAAAATGGATAAACTTTACCTTGATATGAAATCCAGAACGTTAAACTGAACCATTCAACTGTCTTTTAGGAAAACAAATTAAATAATTATTAGAACATCCAATATGACAAATTCAATGCAAAATATAAACACAACTGCAATCTACTATCAACAAATTGTCAAATAAAATTTATATTATAATATATTTATTTTTATATATATATACTTATATACAGCAGGCTGTTGGATTACAGTATGCCACAAAATTACAAATATTTTCACCAAGAACAAAACAAATAACCTGTTGCTTTTGAAGAATACTGTTATTTCAGAAGCTGACTCGCTCCTCCCAGTAGCACCGCAATGCACAAGCAGTGCGAGGGTGAGTTAGTGAGTCATTTGATATCCTTTGCTTCAAGAAAATTGCTCTGGAAAATTCTGTCCGAAGTACATGGGTAGAATATTCCGCCATCCCAGCAAGGTAAGAAAGATGCTGGGGCAATAATCCAGTTCGTCTCGCGTTCCTTCCTCTCCGGAGAAGCTGGTCATCGCCTGTAGGTCAACAACAAATGGTTAGTATGGCTGCTTGTGTAGCTTGAGCCTTTGGTCCTCTTTTATGGTTCTGGGTGGTGTAGGCATCACACACGTTAAATTGGTGTTCCATTTAAAGGTTCTGACACCTTCTCATTATAAGACTGCCTTTATAACAGAAAATGCAGCTAAATAAGCATTAATAATCTGTGTAACTGCAGTTCTGCCAAAGTGTGGAGAACCATAGCCTTGGGTGACACAGGAAGTTTATTGGGGACATTTGCTCACTAGTCATAGTATTACATCCCATCCCCCAGAAATGGCACTGTGGGCAGAGAACCCCTGACTGCTGCATCAGGGGTGTGTAAGCCAATTCATTCATGTTCATTTTGTATAATGAACAGTATGTTGCAGCACACATGGCAGAAGTATCTTTGATAGCTCACATTAGCATGGCAAAAAAATCACAAACTACAAACAATGGGGATGAGGATGAGATTAGAATATAATGCAGCAGTTTCCTTTTTCCACCCCAAGGGCAGGAACACAGTTTACATCTCCTTCCTTATCTCTTCACATCAATAACCGGAACAGGAGAAATCCAAAGAAGCGCTATGTCAGTACCACGTACCTGTGTCGAGCGGTACTGTAAGTGTCTAGCAGGTGGCAACTGGCTAATTCCAGATTCCAGTCGAACATTTCCAGAATCTTCTGACATTCACTTCTCGTCTTCAACCCCAGACAAAACAGCTGCTCAACCTAACAGGAAAACAATGCGAGATGCAGCAGTTAGACCTCACATAGTCACAGATCATTTTAGATCGCATGGGCTCAGAGCGGGAGGTGAACAACTCAGCCTTCCTTTGCATACAAGTAACTATAATACCCCTCCACTGGTCACGAGACAAAATCTACTTACATCAAGAAGACTTGTATCGTACTCAATCAGGTACCATCACTGTGTAAGCATCTGAAGCAGCTCTGAATACCAGGGACAGAAACAACATCATATAACAGCAAAACCGAACCACCTCAAATAATAGTCGGAGCAGCTCATGACAAGAACACAAATGCAGAGTTGGGCTAGTAGGAATAAACTATTCAAGATTTGCAACGTGGGTTGAATGCTCCGGTACCTGTCTGGCACCTTTCCCTGACTCCACCATATCTTTGCATTATTGTCAGTTAATCACCACCACAGTTTTGTGGATTATAACCATCACAGAGCTCTCTACAATCAGTGCACTAGGCTTTATCAGTTCTTTAGTTAAGGCAAGTCTCCCAGTAAAAGCAAAACATCTAGGCAGGAAGGGGAGATAATATAGCGGGAAGAAGAAACAACAGAAAAGAGGATGAGAATTTTGACATTCACACGGATTCACCCAGTCATTTTCCAGAGTGGTCTCCCCAGTTACTAGATTGTACATTGCGCTCTGTGGTGCTCCACATCACCAGAGCTCTCATATCTTTAATTTGAATAATTTCTACTTTACAAAGATTGGACATTGAAGCGGCTTTGTAATAGCACAGCTGTCAACATCGGAGAAACGTTAGAAGCAAAATTGATTACACCATTGAAATTGATTACACCATGTAAACTGTGTTCCTGCCCTTGGGGTGGAAAAAGGTAACTGCTGCATTATATTCTAATCTCATCCTCATCCCCATTGTTTGTAGTTTGTGATTTTTTGCCATGCTTATTTAAAAAGGGAGGCAGACAAAAGGCTGGAAACTATAGACCAGTTAGCCTAACATCTGTGGTTCGTAAAATGTTGGAGTCCATTATTAAGGAAGCAGTAACAGGACATTTGGATAAGCATAATTTAATCGGACAGAGTCAGCATGGTTTTACGAAGGGGAAGTCATGTTTGACAAATTTGCTCGAATTCTTTGAGGACGTAACAAACAGGGTGGATAAAGGGGAACCAGTGGATGTGGTGTATTTGGACTTCCAAAAGGCATTTGACAAGGTGCCACACAAAAGATTACTGCACAAGATAAAAAATCATGGGATTGGGGGCAATATACTGGCATGGGTGGAAGATTGGCTATCTAACAGAAAACAGAGAGTTGGAATAAATGGTTCATTCTCGGGTTGGCAATCAGTAGCTAGTGGTGTTCCGCAGGGGTCAGTGCTGGGACCCCAACTCTTTACAATCTACAGTATATTAGCGATTTTGAGGAAGGGACTGATTGCAACGTATCCAAGTTTGCCAACGATACAAAGATGGGAGGGAAAGCAATGAGTGAGGAGGACATAAAAAACCTGCAAAAGGACATAGACAGGCTAAGTGAGTGGGCAAAAATTTGGCAGGTGGAATATAATGTTGGAAAGTGTGAGGTTATGCACTTTGGCAGAAAAAATCAAAGAGCAAGTTATTATCTAAATGGAGAGAAAGTGCTACAGTACAAAGGGATCTGGGGGTCCTGGTGCATGAAACACAGAAGGTTAGTATGCAGGTGCAGCAGGTGATCAGGAAGGCCAATGGAATCTTGGCTTTTATTGCAAGGGAGATGGAGTATAAAAGCAGGGAAGTCTTGCTGCAGTTATACAGGGTACTGGTGAGGCCACACCTGGAATACTGCCTACAGTTTTGGTTTCCATATTTAAGAAAAGATATACTTGCTCTCGAGGCAGTTCAGAGGAGGTTCACTCGGTTGATTCTGGAGATGAGGGGGTTGACTTATGAGGAAAGGTTGAGTAGGTTGGGCCTCTACTCATTGGAATTCAGAAGAATGAGAGGCGATCTTATCGAAACATATAAGATTGTGAGGGGGCTTGATCGGGTGGATGCGGTGAGGATGTTTCCACTGATGGGTGAGACTAGAACTAGGGGGCATAATCTTAGAATAAGGGGCTGCCCTTTCAAAACTGAGATGAGGAGAAACTTCTTCACTCAGAGGGTAGTAAATCTATGGAATTTGCTACCTCAGAGAGCTGTGGAAGCTGCGACATTAAATACATTTAAAACAGAGATAGACAGGGAATTAGGGGTTACGGGGAGTGGGCAGGGAAGTGGACGTGTGTCTAAGTTCGGATCAGCCATGATCCTATTGAATGGCGGAGCAGGCCCGAGGGGCCGTATGGCCTACTCCTGCTCCTACTTATGTATGTAATGGTGTTTACTTTTTAAAGTGTAATACACTAAGGTCAGTTACATTTTCAAACCAAAGTCAGCCATGGCTCAACATAACTATTGACAGAACAAGTTAAATCAGAAAACAGAACCTACGTGACCATGTGAAGCCATATAAAACTACTTTGCTGAATGGCGTGATGATGGTTTTCAACCTTCAAAAGTGTGAGGGTGAGTTTTGTCCTTTTTTAGGAAGTGCTTGTAACAAAAGGAAGCTGGGTTGAGCTGTACTTGGCCAGATGCCTTGATCTGTGCTCCTGCTCATTCATGGATGTGTGACTTGATTACAAGTTATCATTACACAATGCAGCCTGAAACTTTAACTGCTGTCAAACCACGGTCAGCAGATTAAGTAAAACACACCCCCACAGGGATAGCTCAGCTTGTACAAATCTGTGCGTGACTGCGAACATGGCTGAATACTGGTCCAGTATGGCTCAAGTTGGATTTTAAACACAGACTATGTGCTCTTATTTTAACAAGTCCAGTTCCTCATCTCCATAATCTCTAGAGAGGAAGCTCCATTAGTTGCGACACCGAGGGCACTGGCACTGCAAGAGTTTGAACAAGAGTCTTTCTACTGTCTCCATCAGTGATTACAAACTATTCCCAAGTGAGCAGGGCCAACCAGGCCCTACACCTGCAGCATTAACCCTTTGACTGCTGGAAGTTTTTTGTAGCTTTCCAAACTTGCCCTGGTTTCCTGATGCATAGCAAGAGCCGATATCAGAAAATAAATGTACGCACTGAAGTATAGAATATGAAGTAACCAGAAATAGTAACTCACTCTTCGAAGAATTAAAGAGGAATGTCACTCTTGGGGAAGAGCAACAGGAGGTAGTTTAATCTACAATATTACTCAATACCTAATATGTTAAAATGTATTTAGAATTCTACTGTCCAAGGGGACAAACTCGAACCTTCTCAGTGCAGATGAAGCCTGTGGGAAACCCGCCACATTACGTCAACCGACTGGTAAAGCAAGACCATCTACATTTAGGGGAGTCCTTTTTTCAGGGGTTCAATACAATTAAAAAGTTCAGGCCTGGTTGGTGTCCCAGCAAGTACTTGACTTATTAGTAGCACTGGCGCAGGGATTGACATGCAGGAGTAGGAAGGCGTTTGATCGCCACTCAACCCAGTGAGAACTGTGCAACGGTGGGACTACCACATACATTACCCAAGAGGGTCCTTTGCTGCCAAAACCCCTCAAATGATGGGCTTTCGGCGCAGTACTTTCTGACAGCTAAAAGCTAAAATTTCTCTTATTTTTCAGTGCCTCCACAGCACTGTTCTCATTTAAGGTTGGTGCGATTGAGGTAAAGGATGGATCCGAGCTCACGGTTACCTTGAGGTACTGTACGGCTTTTTGAACATTCCAGGTGTGGTTCTGAAGCGCGGTCTGACATTCCTCCATCGTAACGCCATGAACATTCTCCTGAACCTGAACATAGAAACATTTCTGAACGTCTGATTTATTACCACACCACCTCTCTGGTGTAAATGGGACTACCTCCGTGAAAACCAGTGTGTCTCTTGTGGAACAGTCCAACAGAAAGCGTCAATGTTTACACCACGTATACCGTGCCTGTAGTGATGGTACAATGTCATTTTTAATTGCTCACAACATTGGGAACTATTCCACCTTCAACGAAAGTAACTTTATTCCGCCTAGATCTGTTGCATTTTATAGTCTCTTTCGTAATTATTTTAATAACTAAAATATTACATGTGGTATAAATAACATTCACAACTCCCACCAATGGTTTATTAAGCATCCTTACTTGTTAGTAATGTTCAAGACTGGTATGAATAGTGTAAGCTACTGCTGGGAGCTGTGCACCTTCTACAGATTTGTATGAACTGCTAAATCTCTGTAAACTGGGCACATTTATACAGGTTATCTATCTGCACGTAATATGCAACTTACAGTACAGTATATACTACAGAAATAAATTACAGGTGGCCCTAATGCAATCTGGAGTCAATGAGTTCTACCTGTACCTTTAGTTCATTCGGATCCAGACTTTGATATACTGAATGAAGCTGCAAATTATGTCAGACTCTTGATTGTGAGTAAGGAGGAGCATGGATCAAACCTAGCCAGCTGGGCACTATTTATTAATGTATACAAGTACCACAGCCCTACCATTATTTTAACAATTCCTTTGCTGGGCTTCTGTAACTATTTTCACCCACGGTCAGAATGCTCGGAAAACACGCCGTCCATTTCTGTTACACAAGATAGATATACCTCAGTTATATAAGCAATTATCTAATGGGATATAGTTCTGTGGTGATTCAGGCAGTGCTCTCCAAATTGCAGAATTATTAGGTGACAAATGGTACATGAACTCTATCCATAGAGGACAGTATCACCATGTTTAAGTATTTTACACTTTTGGTACTGTAACACCACATGCTGAATGACAGCCACAGGAGAGCCACAGGTAAGTGCTCCATCTAGTGGTGGAATGTAGATTACATATAATTTGAATTTACTGCACAGGCTCCATATCAATTACAGTATGTCCTGTAGGTTTGGACATTAAAAAAAAGGACCAAGAAAAATTTCCCACCTGGGAAAATTAAGTTCAATGCAGCACTGACTGAAATAGCCACCATATTCTGTCTCCCCCAGTGGAGAACAAGTGGAAATGTGTTGAGACATATCTAGCTGCAGATTCCTATTACTCAACTCTGATCGTACTGCAAAATAACCACCCAGCCTAGCTGCTGTACAGGTAGAATAGGTGAAATGCATAGAAAGTTTACTGGAACACAAATGCAAGTTGCACCTGCAGTAAAGTCTTAAATCTAATTCTCTGAAAAATCCAACTTTTTTCATCTATAGAACAGAACCTTTTAACAGTAAATATGCGAAGGTGTCAAGGCAGCAATCCCTTGGCTGGGCTGAACCAGCTGATCTCGGTTAGGATAGCAATTAAGGGATTACAAATAGACTATCTAGCTCCTTCATTCCAATCATGTCGGAATCATTGTTTACCTCCTATGATGGGTTGTGTGAATATTCAGATAAAGTTCCAAACATAATTATATGTATAGAACAAAGTGCACTTAATAATAAGCAGTGATAAAGATAAAACTCATCAGCAAATGCAACAGCACCTCACCTTTCATAACTCTCTTCCCCCAGAACCTTCTGGGTTTTGCCTTCTCCACCCACCCCTTCTTCCGCAGTGGAAGGAGCAACCACTCTATTCTCCTACAGCCCAGGCCCTCAGGATTGTTACAGCTGCATGCTATTAGTGGCTTTTACAGTGATTACTTCCAGGAAGGAATTATTTGGTACATTAACTACTTACATCCACAGTTTCAACTGTTCATGCATTGTTACGGGATATAATTTCTTCTTCAATAACTTTCTTACTATTATGATACTGGAAGAAATTTTTGCTGTTATGCTTAGTACCTGCAGCTATGTTCATTGCTTCTTTTACATTTTCTAAAAGTTCCTGTACTTTTCCAGTGGCTTCTGTTATCTTCCTTTTTAAATGCTTTGCAGGGTCTAATTTTCTTACTTATTTCAATTCATATTGTCTTGTTAAAGGCGCTATATAAATACAAGTTGTTGTTGTTGCTAATTCATTTAGGGCTGCATTTGTTTAGTCTGTGCTTACGAGCTCTCAATCGGTATCTATTATACATGCTCAGCAATCTGTCCTTAAAGGGCCTCAACTAAGATTTTCTTAAATACTATTCTCTCCCCAGTCATAACTCTATAGAAACCCCTACCAGAAAATGTGTTTGTATGGCTGTTGGGTAAGGACAGGATCAGAACTCTATCTTAAGTCCCATTATTTTCTCCATTTTTAAAAATTTATATTAAATCCAGTTAAGTTCCCCCCTTTGGCTTGTTAGTTTCCCTTGTACCGCTGGTATTTTGTTCTCTTCCTCCACTGTAACAGCGGATACAAAGTATTAATTTAATGTCTGCCATTCCCTTATTACCCATATATCACCTACATCTGTTTTTAAAGGGCCCGCATCCCCCTTTACCACTCTCTTTCTCTTAAAATATTTATTAAAACTTTTACTGTTAGATTTGATATCCCTTGCAAGTTTTTTTTCATTTTTGCACCTCTTATTACTTTCTATTTATCCCTCTGTTGCTTTTTATAGCTCTCCTAGTCTGCTAGATTTCCTTGCATTTGTTTAAGCCATTTCTTTTAACTTGATACTGACTCTTGCCTCCTTTTTTGGCTATGGTTGCTGAACTGCATAATTGGAGTTTCTGCCTTTTAGGGGTATGTACTAGATCTGTATTGTATCAAAAACATTTTTGAATACTTCCCACTGTTTGTCTGTGGGTTTACCCATTAACAACTCAGCCCAGTTTACTGTGGTAAATTCATTCACATCCCTTCAAAGTTTGCTGTACTTAAATTTAAAACCTTGGTTTGTAATTCTCGTTTCTCCCTCTCAAACCTAGTATCAAATTCAATCATATTACGGTCACTATTCGCAAGACATTTCCTCTAGAAATTCATTGCCTTTACTACTTGAGCTATTCTGCTTCTCCCAGTCTATGTGAAAATTAAAATCTTCCATTATAACCATGTTGTTTCTGCTACATGCTTCTCTGATCTCAATATTTATACATTGCCCCACTACATCACTGTTGCCAAGAGGTCTGTAGACAAGTCCCATCAGAGTCTTGCATCCTTTACTGTTCCTTAGTTTTACCCTTACTGTATCCACTGCCTGGTCACCTTTACTGACGTCTTTCTTTCCATTGCTGTAATTGCTACTCCTCCTACTTTCCCAATCCTTTCCAAAGATCCTATCGCCTGTAATATGTATCTCCCAATCATGGCCAGCTTGTAGCCAGATCTCTCTAATGCCTACTACATCATACCCTTTAAGCTGATTTTGTGCTTTTAACTCATTTGTTTTATTTCTTACGCTACGTGCTTTGTATGTTGCTATACAGGCAATTTAATATGTTTCTATGTTTCAGCTCTCCTGCTTTATTTTTTAACAGATATTTTATTATTATGGTCCCCACCACTTACACCGCCCATGTTTAAATCAGACAACCAGGTAAGTCTTGCCAATACCACAAACCTATTTCCATTCCCATTGCTGTTAATCACAAAGTCGCCGCTTACAGCGTGTGGCTATTTTGAGTAGAAGTAAGTGCCCAGTGAGTAGTTCACACCTGGTTAAGGTGTAATCAACTATTATATTTCTTGGTTATGGATCCACACGGGGAACTCAGCTGAAGTGAAGCGAGGCAAAGTTGACTGATCTCTGCGGATAGCACCAGTATGGAAGCGCAAGTGAGGAGTTCATAGCTCTTAGTCATGTCCCCTCAGTGCGAGAATCGCGCAGAACATTACACGGTATAGATTGCTCCAGAGAAAAGTATGAGCGGGTCAGAATTATAGATGCTGAGTTCCAGCGAGAGGAGGGGGAGAAACAGTGTCACTCTTTAATGCCAAGTACTGTACTAGTTTGGCCTGACTGAGAATTGCTATGATTCATTGTGTATCTGCACCGGTGTTACACTAGCCGGATACCAACAAAAATAGCAGTTTGTTGATCAGAGCTTTTAATCAGTTAGACAATAATGAACGATGTGTGCACTGCATGTTTTCCTAATCTGAATTTAGGTTGCATGAGAGAAAATCATTATCAAACTTGGATGACATCAGTTTCAGCTTTCTCTTAATTTTGCAAGTACATTAAGATCCACATCTGAAGTCAATAAAAAATACAAAAGTGAAACATGTGCACAGTTCCCGTCTTATTAAAAAACATATCAACATGTTCTCAATTGAGCTCAACTGCCCTTTATCAACATCACGCATCATAATACAATCAATGTCCAATTATAACACTACCATACACGGCCTTATAATTCAGACAGTAATTACTTTTTAATTACACTAATCAGACTCTAGCAGCGCCATTGCAGAAAAAAAGTTGTTTTAATTCACATCTCAGCACTAATGATCAGCTAATGTTCACACAAACTTGCTGAACCAGTAACAATTTACAGAAATAACCCTTTCACTGTAAATACGTGTCACTTGCCATTAACTGGTGCCCGACATATATATAACACCAAATCACAGAAGCTTACAGTACAGAAGGAGGCCATTTGGACCGTCACGCCTAGGCCGGCGTGCCTGTGCTGACTCTTTGAAAGGGCAGTTGTTCTTAGTCCCACATCCCCGCGTTTTACTCGTAACCCTGTAAGTCCCTCATTCTCAAGTACCTTTTAAAATTACTTATGGAATCAGCTTCCACCATCTTTTCAGGTAGAGCGTTTCAAATCCCAACAACTTTAAGTGAAAAACATTTCTCCTCATCTCCCCAGTAGATCTTTTGCTAATGATTTTAAACCTCTGACCTCTGGTTACTGACCCACTCACCAGAAGGAAAAGATTTTCTTTATCTACTCTATCAAAACCTCTCATCATCTTGAAAACCTCTATTAGGTCACCTCTTAACCTAAACTTTTCCAAGGAGAACAGTCCTAACTTTTCCAACCTCTCCTTATAACTGAAGTCCCTCATCCCTGGTAACATCCTGGTAAACGTCCTCTGTACCTTTTCTAAGGTCTTTACATCTTTCCGAAGTGCAGTGCCCACAATGTGAGTTTCAAGGGAGATACAAGGCATTGCAAACTAGGTTGTAAAAACATATATTTTTTAAAAAGACAATTCTTGTTTGCAACTAAATTGGATTGGTCTGTTAGGAACTCTTAATAGTCAAGTTCTGTTGTGCAATTTCTTACATACTTTTTAGCGTCATGGAACATTTTGTGTAATGGTTTCCTACTGTTGATTTTTGGACTTAACATTTCGACAATCTACCAAAATACATGCTGGAAATAGAAAGAAATGTACTTGGCCAAAAAAGTTGATGGATCCACACAATGAAAGAAAGCATCTTTCACAACCTCAGGAAGAACTTACATTTATATAGGGCCTTTTATGACCTCCTGATGTCCAAAGCCCTTCACAACCAATGAAGTACTTTTGAAGTGTAGTCACTGCTGTAATGTAGGAAACGTGGCAGTAAATTTGCGCACAGCAAGGTCCCACAAACAGCAATGTGATAATGACCAGATCATCTGTTTTTTTTTTAAAGTGATGTTGGTTGAGGGATAAATATTGGCCTGTGAGAACTCCCCTGCTCTTCTTTCAAATAGTGCCATGGGGTCTTTAACATTTACCTGGGAGAGCAGATGGGGCCTCGGTTTAACGTTTCATCTAAAAGACGGCACCTCTGACAGTCTTTAAAAAAAAAATGTTTTACAACCTAGTTTACAACAACTTGTATTTATATAGTGCATTTAATGTAGTAAAATATCCCAAGGCACTTCACAGGAGTGTTATAAGACAAAAAAATTTGACACCGAGCCACATAAGGAGAAATTTGGGCAGATGACCAATAGCTTGGTCAAGGAGTGTCTTAAAGGAGGAAAGGGAGGTAGAGAGGGGAGAGGTATAGGGAGGGAATTCCAGAGCTTAGGGCCTAGGCAGCTGAAGGCACCGCCACCAATGATGGAGCGATTAAAATCAGGGATGCTCGAGAGTGCAGAATTGGAGGAGTGTAGATGTCTTGTGGGGGCGGGGGGGGGGGATTGCTGAAGGAGATTACAGAGACAGGGAGGGGTGAGGCCATGGAGGGATTTAAAAACAAAAATGTGAATTTTAAAATCGAGGCGTTGCTTAATCGGCAGCCAATGTAGGTCAGCGAGCACAGGGGTAATGGGTGAACGGGACTTGGTGCAAGTTAGGATACGTTTTGGATGACCTCAAGTTTACATAGTGTAGAATGTGGGAGGCCGGCCAGGAGTGCGTTGGAATAGTTAAGTCTAGAAGTAACAAAGGCATGGGTGAGGGTTTCAGCAGCAGATGAGCTGAGGCAGGGGCGGAGGCAAGCGATGTTACGGAGGTGGAAATAGGTGTCTTAGTTATGGCGCGGATATGTGGTTGGAAGCTCATTTCAGGGTCAACTATGACACCAAGGTTGCGAAGAGTCTGGTTCAGCCTCAGACAGATGCTAGGGAGAGGGATGGAGTCAGTGGCGGGGACTGAAGACAATGGCTTCGGTCTTGCCTATATTTAATTGGAGGAAATTTCTGTTCATCCAGTACTGGATGTCGAACAAGCAACCTGAAAATTTAGAGACTCCTCCATGGGGAGAAGTGGTTGTGAGGTAGAGCTGGGTGTCATCAGCATACATGTGGAAACCAACGTTGTGTTTTTGGATGATGTCACCAAGGGCCAGCATGTAGATGAGAAATAGAAGGGGGCCAAGGATAGATCCTTGGGGGGACACCAGAGGTAATGATGAGGGAGCGGGAAGAGAAGCCATTGCAGGTGGCTACGATTAGATAGTTACGAATGGAACTAGGCGAATGCAGGCCCACCCATTTGGACGATGGTGGAGAGGCGTTGGAGGAGGATGGAGTGGTCAACCATGTCAAAGGCTGCAGACAGGTCGAGAAGAACGAGGGATAGTTTACCTTTGTCACAGTCACAAAGGATGTCATTTGTGACTTTGATGAGTCATAATCAGAGTCATACGGCACAGGAGGCCATACAGCCCATCGAGTCCGTGCCAGCTCTCTGTGGAGCAATCCAGTCAGTCCCATTCCCCCACTCTATCCCCGTAGCCCTGCAAGTTTATTTCCCTCAAGTGCCTATCCAGTCTCCCCTTGAAAACATTGAGTCTCTCTGCTTCCACCACTTCCGTCGGCAGCGAGTTCCAGGTCCTCACCACTCGCTGTGTAAAAAAGTTTTTCCTCACATCCCCCTGTATCTCTTGCCAAAAACCTTAAATCTGTGTCCCCTAGTCCTTGTACCATCAACTAGTGGGAACAGCCTTTCCCCGTCTAGCCTATCCAAACCCGTCATAATCTTGTACACCTCTATCAAATCACCCCTCAACCTCCTTTGCTCTAATGAAAACAAATCCAGCTTCTCCAACCTGTCCTTGTAGCTAAGATCCCCCATCCCCGGAACCATTCTGGTAAATCTCCTCTGCACCCTCTCAAGGGCCTTCACACCCTTCCTAATGTGTGGTGACCAGAACTGGACACAATACTCCCATTGTGGCCTAACTAGCGCTTTATAAAGGTTCAGCTTAACTTCACTAATTTTGTACTCAATTCCTCTATTTAAGAAGCCCCATGTGCAGGAGTCACGGTTATGCTTTGTTAACCACTCTCTCAATATGTCCTGCCACCTTCAGGGACCTATGCACATTAACTCCCAGGTCCTTCTATCCCTGCACACTCTTTAAAACTGTGCCATTAGTGTATATTGCCTCTCCCTGTTCCTTCTGCCAAAATGCATCACCTCACACTTCTCTGTATTAAATTCCATCTGCCACTTGTCTGCCCATTCTGCTAGACGTTTCAGTACTGTGGCAAGGGCAGAAACCTGATCAAACATGGAGTTCCGGGAAAGATGGGCACAGATTTGGGAGGCGACAACATGTTCAAGGACTTTGGAGAGGAAAGGGAGGTTGGAGATAGGGCGGTAGTTTGCAAGGACAGAGGGGTCAAGGGTTGGTTTTTTGAAGAGAGGGGTGATGCCGGCAGATTTGAAGGAGAGGGGCACAGTAGCTGAGGAGAGAATCGTTAACAATGTCAGCTAACATGGAAGTCAGAAAAGGAAGGTGGGTGGTCAGCAGTTTAGTGGGAATACGATCAAGGGAGTAGGAAGTGGGTCTCATAGACAAGGTGAGCGCGGAGAGGTCATGAGGGGAGATTGGAGAGAAACTGGAGAAAGATGCGAGTTCAGGGCTAGGGCAAGGGGAAACCTTAAGAGGAAGTTTGACCTGGTGGGTTAGGGGAAGGAAGGGAAGTGGCAGAAGCCGCTAATGATGGTCTCAATCTTAACAAAGAAGTCCATGAGCTCCTCGCACTTCTTGTTGGAGGTGAGGGTGGAGGTTAGCAGTAGAGAATAGAAGCTGGGGTTTATCTTTGCATTCCAGAATGATCCTGGAATAGTGGGAAGTTTTGGCAGATGAGAGCAGGACCCGATAGTGCTTTATGTGGTCCAGCCAGGTCTGGCGGTGAATGGCTAAACCAGTTGTCAGTTCAAGTTTGGACTTAAAGGAGCGAAGATGAGGGCCATACCAGGAGGAATGGCCAGGGTGAGAGTAATGGTTTTAATAGAGACTAGGACATCAAAGGTGGTGGTGAGGGTGTGGTTGAGCAGATTGGTAGCTGCAGAAATGTCGTGGTGAATGGAGGGCCAAAAGCTGGACAGTTGGGATTTCATAAGTGCAGTTGTAAGAGAGTTGGGAGAGGTTTTTTCCCCCAGGGGCGGACACAGAGGGAAGGAGGGTTGGGAAGGGGGATGTGGGTGGAGAGCGATACCAGGAAGTGGTCAGAGATGGGCTTATCTGCGATTGACATGATGGGAGTAGCGAGACTACGAGAGATGGCAAGATTGAAGGGGTGGCCGTGAACATGGGTTGGGGCGTTTACATGGAGGGATAGATTAAGGGAGGATAAGAGGGTAGTGAATTCAGAGGAGAGAGACCATGCTGAATTGAGATGGAAGTTGAAATCACCAAGAATGAGAATTTGCTTGGTGCAGAGACTGAGGGAGGAAAGCAGTGAAGATATCTCGGTGATAACATTTTTATGGTACTTGGGTGGGTGGCAGAGAATTTTAAATGAGGCGAGATGTTCAAAGGAGGAGAAAGTGCTGGAGGAGTAGGAGGACAGACCAAGGTGTGATTTGGTAATGCATTGGAGTGTCAGCCTAGAAGTCTCTGGAGTGAGATTTGAACGCACAACCTTCTGACCCATAGGTGAGAATGCTACCACTGAGCTAAGGCTAACACTGGGCTATAGGTAGAAAACAATTTGGAACTTGGAATTTCCAGTCACTTAACAGGTACTCACAGAAGTGGCGTTGACTTTAGTATCAATTTATACTAATAATAATTTTTTTAAACATATTTTGAAAATTTGTAGCAGAACTTCAGTCAAAGAAAAAACATTGCATAGGGTCGGTGACTGGCAGGTGGAGGGGGGGTTGAATTGAATCTGAGGAAGTGCCCGGAGATCTGCAGAATGAGTTGGATAAAATATAAGTGGGCAGAACAGTGGCAGATGAAATTTACTACAGGCAAATGTAGAGTATTGCACATATCAAGCAAAAGTGGGCAACATAATTACTCCACAAATGGTGTTGAAATAGCTCAGAGTGAAGTTGAAAGAGGATCTACGAGGCTCAACATTAATAGTCCAATCACTGTGGAGAAGCAATCAACAAACCAATTAGAATGCCGAATAATGATGCCAGAATAGTGGAGTACAAGTTGGAGGAAATTATACCTAAAACTAGCCTTGTTCTCATCAAACCACTCCTTGGGCACAGTGTCTTATTCTGGTTACTGAGACAAGAGAGGCATTCCATCCCTGGAGGTGTGCAAACAGCCTCAAGACTGATCCCTAGTGTCAAGGGACTGAATTATGAAGATTGTCTGGAGAAACTATAACTATTTAGCTTTGAAAGAAAGTGAGTGAAAGGAGACTTTTTGGTCAGCAGACACATGTAGAGACCCATCGCTATGTTTAAGTGTCTCCAAATCCACACAGGTTGAATTTCTCTTTGCCTGATATGAAGTGTACACACACTCTCTCTCGAGGGATACATTCCACTTACCCAAGTCCAGAGAGCTTAGGCACAGATTCGAAGAGTCAGGTGTGCACAGGGATACTGCTGGAGCTAACCAGTTATAACTAAGCAACCACCAGCATAGAGCACAGCACAGCACAGCACTTGTAAGCTTCCCATTGCTTGTCTACCTAGTTAGGCCATTAGCTTGCATAGCTATCTGGAGCCGAGAGGACAATCCCAGCCTCCAGTGACCAATTTACCCCATCAGGTTCCATTAGTGAGCCAGACGTCTCATTTTGAAGCCACCTAAAATCCAAAGAAACATTGCTGACCTCTGCCTTGAGGTCATCCAAAACTCGGCTGCCCGTGTCCTAACTCGCACCAAGTCCTGTTCACCCATCACCCCTGTGCTTGCTGACCTACATTGGCTCCTGGTTAAGCAACACCTCGATTTCAAAATTCTCATCCTCATTTTCAAATCCCTCCATGGCCTCGCCCCTCCCTATCTCTGTAATCTCCTCCAGCCCCACAACCCACGCCCCCCCACCCAGAGATATCTGCACTCCCCTAATTCTGCCCACTTGAACATCCCTGATTACAATTGCTTAACCATTGGTGGCCGTGCTTTCTTTGCCTAGGCCCTAAGCTCTGGAATTCCCTGCCTAAATCTCTCCGTCTCTCTACCTCTCTTTCCTCCTTTAAAATGCTCCTTAAAACCAAGCTTTTGGTCACCTGCCCTTATTTTCTCCTTATGTGGCTCGGTGACAATTTTTTTGTCTTCTAATACTCCTGTGAAGCGCCTTGGGAAGTTTTACTACTTTAAAGGCACTATATAAATACAAGTTGTTGTTGTTGCCGTCCACCCACTCCAGGAGGGCCATTATTGGTAGGCCTTTAAATCACTGATGTGCAGATTTGGGTCCTTGCTAGGGAGACAGCAGGTACCAGGAACCTCACGGGTTACATGGCGAGCTTCACAACTCATCATAACATGTGTGGGTGCCTTGTCACTGTCCTCCTGACCACCATACCACATCAAACAGTGGCCCATCAGTTTCAGCCTCGCTGAATCAAATCATTTTCGGCACCAAACCTATATATGAGCATATATTCTCATATTCGGCCTCCAGATAATGCCTTCCTGCAAGTACCATTGAGAGGTCTGAGATTCCTCATCAACTATACAATGGACATCTGCTTTGTGTGTGTTGGCAGGACCCCCCCACAGGGAATGGTGTGACATGCCAACCAACTTGAAGTTCTAGTCCCTCGAGTCCAATGACACTTACCAGGCTTGCTCATCACCAACTGGCAATGAGATGTGTCCACCATGGAGCTGGCTTCTTGTCTCGAGTACTCAGTGATAAATCAGCCTTCTTTTCCTGCAATCATTTTCTTTTTGCCGCAAACCAATCTCACAGCTTGGTCCTGGGATCTCGCACATGAGCCAGAGGAAGCCTTTCACACTGAAGTGTGGAGATCACTTCTTCTCATCAAACTGTTTCATTAAAGCCTTCTTATACTGCAGCAAACTCCATAGGTTTTCCAACCTTCATACTATGGTAAATTGATTCAAACATCAACTCATTACATTGTTCTCTCCACACCCCAAAGATGTCCTCACTGGTTTGTTGTCCCAGAAGAAACCTTTTGGACCATGATTAATGACATACTTCAGCCAATGGGAACATTATTTAGGATATTTTTGTGTGTAATTACAGGTCCATGTGGATAAATGCAACCTAATGATACTGCTTCATCTTCCCAATGACCCTTCTGGTCTCTCAACGCACTGACTGCATCATAATCGACGCCCTACGGTCCTTCAGCTGTGGAATATTGCCTGCACTGTATTTTTCCCTTCTCACCAGCGCATTTCACCTGCAAGCGAAGTGCACAAGGTGCAGAATGCATGGAATAACATAACCCCATTGCTCTCAACTAATTATTCGGAAGGTTTTGCAGACAATGAGTCCAATTTAGCAGGTCACAGTGTGAAATACATAGGGATTAAAAACCTGCAGATCAATGGCAATTAGAAGATTGATGTCTACGGACATTATTCGGTTTAAGAACATCAGGTATTGGTTCAAGTCAGACAGCAACTGTGGAGAGAGAAACATAGGGTTAACGTTTCAGGTTGATGACTTTTTGCCAGGCCATCGACCTGAAACGTTAACCCTATGTTTCTCTCTCTACAGGTGCTGCCTGATCTGCTGAGTGTTTTCAGTATTTTCTGCTCCAAATTGGTGGGATTTTACCCGAGTGGTGATATCAGGCTTTATAGTTGTACAACCCATTAAATCAGAAACTGCTGATAGTCTCTCCTTGTCATTTAAGGAGCGCAGTGTAAAATGCCATTATACAGGAAACTTTGGTTTATCCGGAGGTTAACTGTCCGGAATGCTCGAGCCACCGGCAAAAATCAGGAGCCGTTTCGTTAGGTTTTTTTTCTTTTCGTTGCTTTTTTCTCAACAGTCAAGCTCTGCAAAGTCTCGCTGAAGCTGTTGCTAAGCTACAGAGACGTTACAGAGACGCTTGCAAGGTACGGCCGACTGTTTAGAAGCTGTGGGTTTGTTGCCCGATACGGAGCTCAAAATCTCCGTATGTTTCAACATTAGCGCTGGTTTGTCCGGCAGTTTTGATGGGACGGCAACAGCTCGGTCCCGTCGGTGCCGGATATCACAAAGTTTCCTGTAACAAGAGCTGTCAATCGAAATCATGTTTTTTTGTAAGGCATACAGAGGAGGATACATAGTCCGGAGCCCAATACTGTCAAAACGTTAAATTTACAGACCACTTGTAGTAGCAGTTGATGGCAGAAGGCAAGTTCCGCGACACTAATATACAGCGCATTGTTAGCAAGTCTTTGGACTTCAGGTCCAGGCCCCAGACAAGTGAAATTATCAATCCCAACTTGAAAACTGCATTTACTTCATCTACACAACATACTGGGAGGAGATCCATTCTTACAATAATCAAGCAGACCCCTGCCATTCAGACTGAGGAATTCAGCACAGACTAAAACAAGGAAGATAAAAATGAACATGGTTTTGTTTAGGTTTAAATCCATTCCAGCCACTCTGCATCATCTTGTAGCAAAAACAATACTATTCTGCTGTAAGTGCTCACTCTATTCAGCATTTCATCAGTAAATTTGCATTATACTACTTACTATTTTAATTTTGTCCGAAGGTGTAATACTATCTGTCTTGCCACTTGAGCTCTCAAAAGAAATTTTTTGCAGACTTTGAGAATTTTTCATTGTTGTAATCCCGGGCCCTGTGTTGCTATTATTGGATGAAAAGTTGGCTTTGTACTCAGGATGTTGCACCATAGGCCTCACCGTTGCCGTGGTCACAGATTTTTTGGAGCAGAGTTCATCCATACTCTCGGCCTCTTTGAAAAATTTTTCATATTTGTCCAGGTACGAGGGTCTCTCTGGAAGCAAATAATAATGGGTGCTGCTAACCTTCTTTCCATCTTTTACTATTGGCAGGATGCAAGGTCCCTTTGTGTTGTCCTTTCCTTGTGCTTGAATAACTTTGGGTGAGGCATATTTTGGGTCAGAGGCGAAGCTTTGGGTGGTGGGCATCAACTTGTTGGGAGATGTTGAGAGGTATGCACCTACAGTTAATGTTGCCATTGAAGATACAGTAGTCCGTTGTTGGGGAGAATTGACAGGAATTGCCATAGGACTTGGAGTTCTTGAGGATGGCTGGGACAATGGATCCCTGGGAGGAATTTGTGGCGGCTTGTCCTCTTCACCTCCAGATGCAGGCGACATCTCGCCAGACCTTCGGCCTAGCTCATTTTTCCTTAAAGGCCGAGGAGGAATGGGAATCCGTGGTGGGATCTGAGGTCTATCATCTGAAATAGTTGGAGATACACTTGCTGACAAGCAGGTGGGACTTGGCGTAGAGGCTGGAGTTGAAATAACAGGGACATTAAGTCTTTTCATGCATTCTTGTTGAAGTTCTTCAAATATCTCAGCTGACTGAGAGAAGCTGGTCTGTTTCATCTGCCTAGGCGGTAGAAACAAATTATCCTCCACTTTGAGTTTTCCTTTGCCATCGGTGTCATGCACAAATGCATAATTAGTTTCTCCTGCTTCTTTATTTCTTGGCAATTGAACAGTTCCATATTTTGATACTTCACCAATTAACCCAGTATCTAGACTGTTAATGGAAGAGACTTCAAAATCATCTTCATCCTGAGCAACATCATCATAGGCTGGAGGTGGAGGCAGGGGTTTGGAATCCCAGTCAACAATAGGAACAGGGTGCAGAGGCCTGGGCAAAGTTCTGGTTGGACTCTGAGGTGGCGTTTTGTCCAGTAGCGAATAAGAATCCAATACTAGCTTGGCCAGTGTAGGAATAGTGTGCTCCAGTACTGGGGATGGAGTCTGACTTGTCTGTTCATCTCCAAAGTCAATCAGGGCCATCTCATTATTTGTAAGACCTGAAGATTTACTCCAGTCTAATTGCTTCTCACCAAATTTTGTGGCAAAAACACGAGCAGCAGGTTTGTTGAGCTTTAAAGATTTCATCGGGCCCTGTTTCTTCAAACTGAGCTTCTTTAGAGGTAAAGAGACTGCAGCTTCCTCCTCAATCACAGGGTCATAGACAGGCTCTGAAATATATGCAAGAACAGAATTATTCATCTCAGAATTCAGAAATTAAATGATTTTAAAAAGGTCACTGCAGTCCATTCCCTTTGAGCATTTACCCTGCCATTATTTATACTAATATATTTGGTATGAATATGCACTTGAGCAGAATTCATCATAATGTATTATGTAGACATGAATGCTTTAATTTTACCATGGAAATTTACAGCACAGAAGGAGGCCATACAGCCCATCCCATCTGTGCCAGCTCTTTGCTGGTGCAGTCCAAAACTATTCCACTGCCCTGCTCTCTTCCCACAGCCCTACATCTTTCTCTGCTTCAAATATTAATCACATTTTCCCTTAAAAGATGTAACAGTCTCTGCCTCAACCACTTCCTTTGGCAAAGCATCCATGCTCCAACAACCTTCTGCATGAAGAAATTTCCCGTACAATTTTAAATTGATACTCATCACATACCCCCCAAAACAGTCTCTCCCTTTTCATTATCCTTCCTAATTTTATAAACCTCCATGAAATCTTCTCTTAGTCATTTCTGCTTCAGTGGAAATAGTCCCAGTATCTCAAGTCTCTCCTCATAACTATAGTTTCCCATTCCTGGTATCTTCCTGGTGATTCTATGCTGTACATTCTCTAGGGTTGTAATGCCCAAAACTGCATACCACACTGTGGTCTAACAATGTTTTGCACAGATTTTTAAAATTACTTTTATATCCCTATACTCTATGTCCCTTATTTATAAAACCCAAAATGCTGTTGGTCTTTTTTTTATGTTTTTATCTACCTGCACTTGCACTCTCTGTTCATCCACACCCTTCAGCATCTTTCCATTGAGCATGTGTTCCCATCGCTTGTCTGGCCATCCCATTCATCTGCCTATGTCTTTCTGAAGTTAAATCATCAAATCCCATTGTATATCCCCAATTAACACTACAATTTGATGCACTGCTATGATTCAGTGATGTGCAGAACTCTGAGGCACAGTGCTGTAGAAGGTGGAGGACAGTATCCATGTGGCACCTGAAGTGTTGTCCACCATAAATGCATTGATTTAGTGGCCTTATGTTATTATTATTTTTATTTTTTATTTTTAGAAAGAACTAGCATTTTTCCTTCTTTATGCCCTCAAAATGTCCCAAAGTGCTTCACAGCCAAAGCATTACTTTTGAACTGTAGTCACTATTATTATGTACGCAAACATAGCAGCCAATTTGCATTCAACAAGGTCCCACAAACAACTGACCACGTAATTTATTTATTTTTTGGTCATGTTGGTTGAAGGATAAATATTGGCCAGGACATTGGGAGAATTCCCCTGCTCTTCTTTGAATAGTGCTACGGGATCTTTTACATCCACTTAAAACAGGCTTTACTTTAACTTTTCATCTGAAAGACAGTACTGTACCTCCAACTGTACTGAAATAACTGCCTAGATTGTGTACTCAAGTCCTGAAGTGCAGCTTGAAGCCACAATCTTCGACACAAAGACAACGGTGCTACCATAAGCCAAGCTGACACTTAACATTTTGAAATGAAGTTTCTCTGATTTTTAAATGAAGCATCACAGCCACATTTTTGGAACCAAACTTTCAGCCGAGTGAAATGGCTTTCCTAATTTCCAGCATTCAGAGACAATCTTTCAATGACTGTTCTGATAAGAAGCTACTGTGTGAATCAATATACAGTACTGTAAATGAAGTCATTAACTTCATGGCAGGATCTTGTGGGTTAGCATCACTGAATAATAAAATTAAATGCTTGCCCCATGGTACATGAAATTGATATAAAGGCGAATAGTGTAGAGAGCATTTAGCTTCCAGACTGTATTCTGTTAGTGGACTCTGGTAGTGACAGGAGTAGTGCAGCTTCCAGGTTAAATCTGTACTTAACACATAACAGTAAAATATGCCGTGAGTCATGTGGAACCTCAGCTCATTTAAATTCTACTTTTCAGCTAGTAGACATCAACTGCCAGCTAATAAACTGAAAATCAGTATCGGTTTAGGTACTGCAGCACCAAAAATAGAACAGATTAAATGACTAGTGTAGTGTAGTTTACCATGTCTGTATTGGCTGATCAAAGGGAAGCTGATGAATGAACTTATTCACTACTATATTGCCAGCTAAACTGCTGAAATAGTCAGAAGCTGCTGGCATCTAGGACCAGGAATAACAAGAAGAATCACACAAAATGTATCTCTAGGGAGTGGATTGTTTAAATCAGTTAGAACAAATGAATATAAAGAAAAATGTAAAAATTAAAACAGTTCTAATTTCAGTACACCCCTTTAAATATTAAGCTCTAAAAGCAAAAGGATTAAAGAAAGTTAATCAAATTGGGGATTAAGCTGAAAAACTTGGGTTTTCCCTCTTATAGCAAAGTCAAGCACTTGATGAGTCAGTATCTTTCTCTTGTCTTCCCTGGTCTGTGCCTTAAAGCAAACACCAAACACTGCCAGGCTGTCAGTCACAGTGGAATGCCAGAAAAATAGACTGCAATGGTTGTCACTGTAGACGGCAGTGTCGGGTATATGGTATGTGATGAGAACTGAGATACTGTGAGTGACTGCCAGTTAAATGGTCAATTGGGTTGTTTTTCTCAAAAGTTACAAGAAAACACACGCACTCATAAAGCATGCAGGAAATGGCAAAGTGATGGTTAGTAAAACTGGAAAACCTGCACAGAAATTTCTGACAATTGAGACACTGAGCTTCATGTACAATTTGGAATTACAAATTCACAACAGGAACACAGAAATGGATTGAAAACCTAACTTTTCAATACTGGAGGTGATAACACTGAGCTTAACCTTTGGTTAACTAGAGAAAATATAACCTAAAGTAAATTTCATATGTAGAAATAAACAGAAGTTATTGTTTTTCTTTGCTTACTGAGGCATTTCTGATATCTACCCGGTTCAAACAGCTACTATTCGGCACCGCAAGCCGCCTTTCACTCTACCAATCAAGAATGTCCACAGACTAACTAAAGCCCCTTTGTGAGAAGTGCTGTAACTAATTGTTAGAAACTTGATTCCATCAATGGATTATGTACATCATCACAGACAGTTATGGTGGAACTGACAATGGCCCAGAAATTCGGGTCTCCACGGGTGAGTACGCACAGGGTACTCACCCGTAAGCCCAATGGAAGTGCCGGTTTCCTGTATGCACTGCGCATGTGCGGGAAACCGACACTTCCGTTCCCCTGAAAGAAGGGGTTCAGAGGTCGAACGCGTGCGCAGTAGAGGCTGAGCGTGCGCATCGAACTTATGTTTTTTTTGCAGGTTTTCCCGGGAGGGTAAGTCTCCAGAAGTTAGACATTTAAAAAGCAGTCGCAAGGCCTGCTTTTTACAAGGTAAGTGGTGAATTAATTAAAATTAAAACATTTTTTCCACAGGTTTACTATTTTTAAATACTTTAAAGAAAGGTAAGTTTATTTTTAGCCCCATTAGAAAGTAAAATTATTTTTTTCAAAAATTTAAATTGTTTAAAAGTTATTTCATGTAATTTATAGTTCATTTAAAACATGTGATTTAAAAAAAAATTATTTGAAGATTTAGTGATGTTTTGGGGCTTATAGTATTTATAAGTTTGACAGCCCTTCCTGTCAAACTTATGAATGAAGCATTCCCTGCTCTGATTGGCTCCCCATGGCCCATGTGATCCCAGGGGACGCATCGAACTAACTGCGCCCCTGGGATACGCAAGCACTGCGCGCCGGCAGTTGGAGCAGGCCCAGGAACGGAATTCCACGGGGGCTCACAGCTCAACGGCCAGCGCGCAAGGTAAGTGCAGGTCGGGGGCTTGCACCCGCGGGAAGCCCCCGACCCGAATTTCTGGGCCATTATGTTGTGAAAAGACAGATTTTTGGTGTTGTAGCATACAATATACTCCTGCCATAGACAATGAGAGTGTATATTACATTTGCACATGCATGACAGTATCAAACACTTCAAGGTCAGGAACAGCAGATTTAGATACAGAGATGCACCCCTTATCTTCTTCTAACCTTAGAAGAACATGCCATTTCTGAGTAAGACTGCTAAATTAAGGACAGTTTTATGTTGTGAGCCTCTATCCAATGGTTTAAACCTCCTCAAACTCATTTCATGTAGGACCCTTGCAGCTAGCAGATAGATGAGACTTTAATCTCAACAGTTCAGGCTGAATTTTAACTTAGATTGTTGAGGTGAAAGGCCAGTGTCTAACCCATTGGCCCACACAACCCCATAATTTTTTTATTATACAAAAAAAGACTTGCATTTATAAAGCGCTTTCACGACCACCGGACGTTCCAAAGCGCTTTACAGCCAATTAAGTAATTTTTTTGAAGTGCAGTTACTACTGTAATGTAGGAAACATGGCAGTCAATTTGCGCACAGTAAGCTCCCACAAACAGCAATGTGATAATGAGATAATGACCAGATAATCTGTTTTAGTGATGTCGATTGAGGGATAGATATTGGCCAGGACACTGGGTATAACTCCCCTACTCTTCTTTGAAATAGTGCCATGGGAACTTTTACGTCCACCTTAGAGAGTAGACGGGGCCTTGGTTCAACGTCTCAGCCGAATGTAGATAACATATTTCATAAGTTAGTTGCGTGTTCAGTGTTGTTCACTAGGTCTCTTGCAGGTTTTTTTCATGGCCGTAGCAAGTCTGAGAGGAATTTCTCAAGAGTTTTTCTTAAATTGGCCTCAGGTTTTTTGCCTCTCCCAGAGCACTGCATGATTAGGTTGGCGGATCAATAGTTCACGTGGTTGCACCATGTCTCGATGGAATGAGCTTGATGGACTGGATGCTCTCTCCCCGCCCTGCTCTCTGTATGTTCCGATAATTGTAGCAAAGAAAGAAATTCTATTTATATTGCTCCTTTCACATCCTCAGGATGTCCCACAACATTTCAGTCAATGAATTACTTTTGAAGTGTAGGCAAATGGGGCAGCGAATTTGTGTACAACACGGTTACAAAAACAAGTAATGACATAAGTGGCCAGTTAATCTGTTTTGGTGATGTTAGTAGTTATGTTGGTCAGGACATAAAGAAAACTGCTCTCCTCTTCAAATACTGCTCTCCTCTTCAAATGCTGCTCTCCTCTTCAAATGCTGCTCTCCTCTTCAAATGCTGCTCTCCTCTTCAAATGCTGCTCTCCTCTTCAAATGCTGCTCTCCTCTTCAAATGCTGCTCTCCTCTTCAAATGCTGCTCTCCTCTTCAAATGCTGCTCTCCTCTTCAAATGCTGCTCTCCTCTTCAAATACTGCTCTCCTCTTCAAATACTGCTCTCCTCTTCAAATACTGCTCTACTCTTCAAATACTGCTCTACTCTTCAAATACTGCTCTCCTCTTCAAATACTGCTCTCCTCTTCAAATACTGCTCTACTCTTCAAATACTGCTCTACTCTTCAAATACTGCTCTCCTCTTCAAATACTGCTCTCCTCTTCAAATACTGCTCTACTCTTCAAATACTGCTCTCCTCTTCAAATACTGCTCTCCTCTTCAAATACTGCTCTACTCTTCAAATACTGCTCTACTCTTCAAATACTGCTCTCCTCGTCAAATACTGCTCTCCTCTTCAAATACTGCTCTCCTCTTCAAATACTGCTCTCCTCTTCAAATACTGCTCTCCTCTTCAAATACTGCTCTACTCTTCAAATACTGCTCTCCTCTTCAAATACTGCTCTCCTCTTCAAATACTGCTCTACTCTTCTTCTAATTGTTCCATGGGATTCCGTGTCTACCTGAACAGGCAGACGGGACCTCCGTTGAACATTTCATTCGAAAGAAAGCACCTACTGACAATGCTGCACTCCCTGCAACGGTGTTAGCCTAAATTATGTGCTCAAGTCTTGCAGTGGGGTGCAAAGTCACCACCCCCTGACTCAGAGGTAAGAGTGGTACCACTGAGCAAAGCTGCCACAAGTAATATATTATAAGGAAAAAGCACGCTTATGCCAGTAACTGTAATATTCTTGCGTTATATTTGTAATTCATGACTTCAGGTTGCTCCCAGTGATAGAACTGTAACTAACAGTACTTCACCCAATTGTTATATAGTTCAAAACTGCCCTCTCCAGATACAATCTAAGTTTGGAAAGTCAAAATCCATAATTGTACTGGTCAGCGTTTTCCACAGTTACAGGGGACACAGTACAAAAATTTCACACACTACATGCATTATAGAAATACTAGTTAAAAAAAACATCTATAGTGCAACTGCAGGTAAGAATAAGAGGTGCATGGGCAAAACAGAAATGAGAAACATATGCTGGGATTTAACAGCATTTTTTATCTCAACAAGACTGTAATATGCTTCATGATGCAGAACTCCTGGACCTACTTTGTCAGCAGTGACTGCCAAAGAATTTCTAAAGCCCTTTGGCAGTTGAAATTGAATATTAATGAAATATAATAGAGTGGACATGAAAGAGAATTTCTGCTTCACTAATCTCTGTCTATACAAGTGTTCCATTAAGTTCCTCGCATTTACAACACAACGCAATGGCCAGACTGTGTTCAAGTGTGATTGAATGATAAATGAGCTCAACAGTATTCACTGTTCAACACACACACTGTCTCAATCTCAGTTCTGTGCAGATCCCCCATCACACAGCAAACCCATGCCTCCAGAGTGGTGGTACATCACAAAATACCTTTGAAAAGAGGAGCTAAAATGGAACAGAGTGGGCAGGAACACCTTTTAAACTGGAGAAAACGCCGTAACTTACTCTTGCCAAAGATGGTCGGCTGAGGGGGACGTGGAGGAGGCTCCTCTGCAAATGTTAAAAGAGAGAGACAGCACAGGAAGAAAAGGCCAAAGTCATTAGCACAATCACACCACAGTGCACCAACAGACAACGTGCATAGCACACATCATTTAACCCTTAAAGAACCATCTGGTGGGCATTTATCGAAAAAGAATTGGCAGTAACCTGCACAGTGTGATGCTTTTCAACAATAGTTCCAGGACTGCAAGTTCAGATTTCAATTGCAACTGTATTTTCACCTTTATTAAACTTGCTTGTCCCAACTGGACACCAGTTTTTTGCCAAGGTATCCTATACACACTGCTCAGCAGTGGAGCTCTCCCTCTGGAGCAGAAATACATGTCCTACCAGTCACAGAGATACATGACCCAGACCTCGATGGCTATATGGTCTAAAGATACACACACACACACACACACACACATGGCAGATAGTAAGAGACAGTTTAACAGATTCTAAATAGAACAGTAAAGCAAAAGGCAAGAACCCCACCCCGCAACTCTGTATTTGCTAGTGAGTGCTGAAATAGTTCAGCATCCGCACCCACCAATTACTCGTGAGTTTAGTCATCTTATAGGCAGACCACAAAGGGCGACACCTTATGTAAACAAATGATCTCATGTGAGCGAGAATGGAAGCCTGACCTCATCCTCAACTCACACTCATTTTTCAAGCAGCAGTGCTGGTAGGGTTGGTTATGGAGAAATTCAGTGCGTCGCTAATCAAAGGTGCTGTGACATCCGTTTAATGGTCACCACTTCAGTTCTCATAAACTACATTAGGTGTAATCAGTCATAGATTTCTCAAAGTTAGGTGCATATTTAAGGGTTAATGATTGTGTTTCACTCAAAGAGCAAATCCAACTTAGAGAGAGATTTAAATAAGGCACAATAACTTACAAAAGAAATCAGGTAAATATCCATCGAGTAATTTTATATTTCAATACCTGTACCTACCTTTGCAAAAATATACATAATACAGTATAATGCAAATACGTCCACAGTGGCAATAAAAGTATTCACAAATATTGTTAGTGCATAAAATTACTTTTTGAAGGTCAATGAATAATTTCTACATGACTGTTAACTTTTAAGTAGAATGACAGTATAGGAATAGTGTAGTACTTTCATTGTAAGTACTATTACTTCCCCATTTCGTTAAGTAAACAAGGTCCAAACGGTGTTCTGTTCTATTGGAGACTTTATATATCTATTTCTTCAGTATCACCTCCAATACAGTTCCCCAAACTTGTTAGGGAGCCACTGAACTGATGTCAGGTATAACCCTATTAGTGAGCAACTTCGGCTGTTCTTCGTCATGTTGCCGGTTTCTTACACTATGGGTCTTGGCTCTTCATCGCAGGTTTCTCAATAATAGATGCAAAAAAAAGCATTCTTTCTGATCCTGTAGGATATCAAAGCTTAAAAGCCTCAGTACCAATTTGAGCATACAGCAAGGACTGTCATTTCACAGTGTACATGCAACAGGCTCTCTAAGTGTGTGGTCACTAATGTATAAGGATGGTACGACAAAAAGGTCTGAACTTAAAGGCAGGATAGAGCCTTTGCACTTTTTAATGTAAAATCTGCAAAATTGCATTTATTAAAGCTGTAACCTTCAATATTTTCTAGGAATATAGTACTGAGCTAAGGATCAGATTGGTAAATTTTCATTATCTACATTAGATGTAGACAGATGTTCGTATTTATTAGGGCACAAATGCTACTGTAGATTGAAGTAATGAAAATGTAACAGAGCCAGATAAAGCAGAGAAAGCAAAATTTGCATAAAGCATGAGATTGGGATTTTACTTGGAGTTCTTACTTTTTGATCTTCCTGGTAGTTGGGTTGGCCTGGTCGGCTTCATATCTAGTCCAAGGACATCTGGAGGATCCATAGGATTGCCCAGGTACAACCTGTGAGAAGACAAACCAGCCACCATAAAATGTGGACAGGTAATAACACCTGGGGAATCAAAACAGCTTAGCATTGAGTTACAGTGCAACAAGTCACCAATTAGGTAAGAAGTGGGCATGTGTATGGCTCCAGATGTTAGGAGTATACTTGTTCCGTTTATAGTTGTATAGATTGGGCCTTGACAAGGACAGCAAGTACCAATGTTATCCTTAGCTAGATGAAGTCAGCAACTTATAATTTCAGTATTAATAAGCAACTGCTGAGAGACTTTTACGGTATTTATCTAGCTGTGGCATGCATATTATAAGTGCAGCTGATCGGAGACTGCTGCTGCTGCTGCAAAAAAGGAGTGGTCACTATTGAAAAATGTCTCCACAAATTAATACAGAGGAGTGGCGCAAAATAGGAACACAGGAATGCACAGGACTGAAAAATACTATTGTAGTCCAACTGGCTGGTCCCAGTGTCTAGGAAATAGGATATCCAGCAATACCTCTCATTATAGTGCTGGGGTTTTTACCATTTTCATTTTTTCTTTTTTTAAACTGAAATTAAGAAAACTGTACTTAAACGTTTGGGCTGAAGTAGGTCTAGCACTGGCTCTTCCAGCAGTTAAGCTGATCAATAATTCCAATATCCGGCTAGACAGGGGAGGGTGGATGATGTTTCTGTGTACTTGTGCAAAACAGAAAAGACAAACACATCATGGAGCTGTTCTGTTGAGTCGTAAACAGCGGTGTATACAGTCAGCTTTATTCAATCTGTCCATGCAGGTTTACCACTAGGACATGCATGTAAAATATTAATTCCTAAAACCCGAAACAAGCATTTTACAAGAGGAACTCTAGAAAAACTGCTCAAAAAGCATAAATATACTGAAGCTGACCAACGAGCCTCAATCATCCACAGAATAAAAGTCCAATTTTTGAATATGTCAATCAATTTCTAGTCTAATATGCAATCCAGTGCAACTCTGTTGGAAATGGTTCTGCTGCACACAATTAATCTGAGATCAGTGATGACATCACTGCATTTCACCCCGGCCCAATACACACAGTAGAACTCAGTCATCTCACTAACCTGTTAATCGTGTCAGCAAATCAAAATATAAGATAGTTGCCTCGATAGAGTTTAATATTTTAGAATTTCATTTTGAAGTATAATAATGGCAGGTGTAATGCTAGTTAATGACTGGCAACAAGATAAAATATTCTGATAAATTTATTATTATTTGTCTGTAAGGGAGTGGGGCACTACAATCAGCCTCTGAATATGGGGAGGGCGGGGAATTCAACAAGAGCGTTTCTCCTTCTGATCATTAATAAAACTGGAAGCACGCGTGTTATGTATTTGTGATGACAGGATGTGACTCGGTTATTAAATGCCCATGGTCAAGTTGCTTGCAGAAACTCACTGTCCAAGTTCATACATAAATAGTCATGGGCAAAATACCAGACGCTGCCAACACCATAACCCAGTATTAGTCATTGCCTTAGAAAGAAATAATGAGGTGGGAGGCAGAACAAAGGAACAAGAAGTGTGTAACAGTATAAATGCAAGTTGTTGTTGTTGTAAAGGCAAGAATGGAGGTCAGCAATTTAATGCTCAAGTATGGATTGTGTGTACGTACCGCAAAACAATAGTTAAACTCCCAAATATGGAATATGTTTTCATACTTTTAAAGGAACAGCCCTTCTCCATAGAAATTAAAGTGGAAGTGAAACTGTGGCTTTTAAGTATACATACACTTGAACTGGTTTACAGTTCAGTGGAGTAAGGCGTATTCCGGCATATATGCAAACTCCTACGTACTCATCTATTTTGTCGGGAAAGCCCCAGCAGCGCTCAAGTTTGGTGTCTCCGTGCCCCGTGTGAATAAAGCTGTTCTTGAGCGGATGGCTGATGTCATGGGCTGAAAGGCCTGCGACGGATGTCACTGTGTTTCGTGGGAACTGTCCCACCTTCAGTGTGCGCTTGTTCTGACCTCGCCACCAATAATTTTCAGCCCTGCAAAAAGGGAGGTAAAAACGCTTATTAAAATTCTAAGACCCCGATACGATGACTATTTAGGCAGACAGCGGACAGTCTATTTTGTTAGTAGTCTTATGTTTATGAAAATTCAATCTAATTAGCATATATGATGTTAATATGTTCTAGTTGTTAGCAATAGCAAATACACTCTCCAAGTTTCAAAGGTGGGAAGAGTATATATTTGTGTTTACGTATGCTAAAATTAGTGGTCATTAGTACTTAGTTAATTTTTTTTTACTGTAAGACAATATACTCTCTAAACTTCACAATGATTATGGGTTTTGAGGTATTGATAAATGTGGAAATGTTTGTGTTACGAGTGCACTCCTCACACTCCAACAGAAAGTATTTTGTGAAAATTAAATGTGGCCTACAAATTGTTGTAATAAAAACAAAAATTTCAATTAAAATTCTACTCTCCCTGAATAAGAGGCCCCAGGTTTGATTTCCAGTCTGTGGTTAGTTGTTTGGTAGGAGTTGGGTGCTGAAATTGACAGGATGTTCATCTGCTCATGGCAGCTTCCTAAGGCGCTTCCAATGGGTTTAGGCCCATAAAATCAAGTGAGCCATGCCAGAGCGCTGTATTGGACTACAATAAGTTCCAATAGGAGCAGGCCTTCTAACATCTAAAGCAGTGATGAAGTAAACAGGGAAGAGCAGCAGGGAGAAAATTGGGTAAAGAGCTAAGGTACCAAAAGGGTGGGTACGGGGCACAGAGAAGAGAGAGAGTGTAAAATTTAAGAGAGTGCAGTCTTAGGAGACAGAAGGAAAAGTAGAACAAGTTACAAAAAACAAGCTGGCATTTCTCCAGCACATGGAACATGCTTGTTGGATTCAGTGTCTATGAAAGAAAATTTACCGCGGCAGGGCTTTGCGGGGGGTGGGAGGGAACCCGAAAATGTCAGGAATGTGGAGGTCCTGCCGAACTTAATGGCAGGACCTCATTAGTATTTTTTAACTCCCGTTTCCCGCCCAGCAGCCGGCCAGATTAAGAGGGAAAGCCAGCAGTAGAAAGCCACAGGGGATGGTCCCCAGCAACCAGGGAACATCGCAGATTGGTGGAGGGAGCTGGACCGACAATCGGGAGGGAGTGGGGACCTAGAGAGATCACAAGTTTGGGGGGGGAGGGGGGGTGAGGGGGCAGCCGATCGCAGCAGAGGATTTGCTTGATGGGCCGGCGGGAGCAGTCTTGCTCCTCCTGGCCCACAAGCAGTGCTCTAAAAAGCACTTACCTGCTGGATCAGGCTGCTCCTGCCTCCTGAGCCCTGGGAAACCCGACCCACAGCCATTAAATTCAAATGGCTGCCAAAATCTGAAGAACGGAGCCTCCTTAACATATAATCACTGAGCTGCCTCTCCAGAGCGGGTTACTCGGATGCCCCCAAACTTACCGTGGTTAAACCAGAAGTAGGTGTGTTCGTGGTAGGTTGGGATCAGGATCGGGACCGGGACCCTCTCCCGCCCATTGTGGGGTTTAAAATTCCCCCCGGTGTCACACTATTCAGCACACAATACTGTTTCTCTATAATCACATTGATCTAGCATACATAGCTCTGTCTCTACATAATGTAAAGTCAGTAATACTGGTTGATAACCAACCCCAACATAGTTGATAGAAGAAAACCTTTGCATCCTATAGCATCTATATTTTCATGCAGTGATGTCACTACGACAGGGATTTGCCTTGTTTTGAATGTTAAAATTGATCGACTTGTAATATTTCTTCATGGGGAGTTTGTGTCTGACATGTATGGTGATCATTTTAAATTGATTACTGATGGCTGCGAGCAGTCAGTCCAGACATTACCTAGACCAGGACGCCCACTATTCATGTGTGTTCTCTCCACAGATGCTGACAGACCTGCTGTATATTTCCAGTTTATTCTGATTTTGATCTATGGCTCATAGCTATGTAAATAGAGTGACTTTCACTTCCATTTTGTCACTAATCTCTTTAAGTACATTTGAAGAAACCAGGAATGGCCGCAAACAGGATATGGGTTGTGGAAGCTTTCTCACCTTATTGTTCAGCACCCAAGTGGGTTGGTTGAAACAGTCTGTTTGATTTGACAATTAATCAGTTGTTCAATAAAAGACCAACAGGCAGCCTTTCACACTATCTCTGTCCAGAAAGATGTAATTATTCAAAAACTTGATTCCTGGCCTGAGACACAAAGCTAATTGTTTGGGATTGTTAATCCATGAAGGTGTGAGAGCTTCTTGCAGTAGATATTTCAACTAGAATGTCTGGTGTTGCTGGTGACTGATAGCTCCATGCACAGAACCTTCCTGACAGAGAGATAAATACTGGCGCTTTTTCCTAGTTCACTCGCTCTCTTTTCACTGTTCTGGCACATGGGTGAAGGCAAGCAGAAGACTACACAAGTTTGCCTTTCGCACATAAAAGCATTTTTATCAAGAACGCAAGTTACTTAAACTCGTGAGGAGAACTGCTAGAGGATTCTGGACTTTTATTGTTTTGTAACAGATTTATGTAAGTTATATGAAGTTCCGTGATTTATCTATCTACTGTTGTTTGATTCTTGCTTCTGCTATAATTATTTCTTAATAAACCTGATTCATAGTTATAGCCTGTTGTAGTGTTATTTGTCTGTCAATCAATCAACAACAATTTGCATTTATATAGCACTTTTAATCAAAAGAGAATTCCTAAAGTTCTTTACAAATAAGTGTAAGGAAATCCTGATGCTGAGCCAGGGAGGGAGAGATTGATCATCAGAAATAATCTTTAATATGTCTAAGTTTCTAAAGGTGGCGAGAGAGGTGGGATGGTTTAGGAAGGGTGTTCCAAAGAGTAGGACCAAAGCAGCTGTGAAGGAAATCCATATTATTTTCACTGTGTACCTCATCGGTAAATGGATTTATTTTTCACTGGGGGCACACTAATTCAGAGATTACTTCTCGCACAAGCTCACATGTTGGTTCATAGCGAGCATGGGCTTGCCTGTTGATGTGGCCCTTTGCAGTGTGCACA
Source organism: Somniosus microcephalus (assembly GCF_052327205.1). Classification (NCBI taxonomy): domain Eukaryota; kingdom Metazoa; phylum Chordata; class Chondrichthyes; order Squaliformes; family Somniosidae; genus Somniosus; species Somniosus microcephalus. The sequence goes on along the minus strand of NC_140992.1, from coordinate 39,525,330 downwards.
AGATAAGGTATCTGGAGGACATCCAAACCATAATAATCACATGCACTGTGATTTTTCAGGGCAGGAGTTTCATATACTGTGGATGGAGGGAAAACTCACATTATTTGCCACAATTAAAACTGCCTGACATCTAAGGTTATGGCAAAATTTAAGACTCTCAAGATAAATACCAGATTGTGGTAGACACCTGTAAAGATTGAGTAATATTAAGTTGCCAATTTCATGAATCCGCTTAATGAATTTACCACAGTTTAAGTAATATTCAAGATGGAGGGGAAAAAAAAGGCACGTGAACGAATGCCCCATCTCCCATTTCTCTGGAGGACTAAAGCTGTTATAAGGATTAGACATCTGCTATTTTAATCAGGACAGGCAATCTCTACTTTACGAGTAAATGTGGAATATTACTTAAAGGAGACTTTTCACTGTTTGAGCGAAGGAAAGAGCCTAGAAGAATTGCATCTCATTTTCATCTCAAAGAAGTAATGCGCAACACAACAATATTTTCATGACATACTAGTGAATCATAATACGACTGTTCTCCCAACAATTTACACGCCCTTTTAGTGTGAAACTTTAGGAATTGTTTTTTGAGGTCGTCCTTGGAAAGAGTTGGCATGTTGTAAATAGCCCTATACCAACAAAATGCTGAACTGCCATGCATAAGTCCAGATTTCAAATCCAAGTCTGCACTCATTCAATTTTCTTTCTACTTAGGGCCACTAGATGGAGCACTTTGTAGGACAGAAAGAGATAAAGCTGAAAGCAACAGTTCCACTCCACAGAAGAATGACTTCTGCTTGCTAATTGTTAAGTTACATTAGTCCTGAAAAAGCCTGCTAACTCTCTTTGTCCCGCCATCTTGGATAAAGCATAGGGATCTAACATTGGGTATGGTAAGGAGGAAGAGACCGGGGTCAAAAGCACAAAGTTGTCGTGTAAACTTTAAGGATTACAAGCTTCTGCTGACTTACTGGACACTGATAATTCAGAAAGTATTCAATAATTTTTCATACAATGGAGAAATCAAATATCAATTTGACAACATGCATGCTAGTAATCAAGTTAATTAAAATGCACTTGCTTTTCCATCACTTTGCACCGTACACACTGGAAGGGCTTTTTAATTAACAGAAAATCTGAATACAATCAAGTCCCCGTTTTTATGCCACTGTACAAATAGCTTTAACCAAGAACTATCAGTGGAATTTAAAGGCTCACCCTCAGTACAGGCAACTTTGGTTTATCCGGAGGTTAACTGTCCGGAATGCTCGAGCCACCGGCAAAAATCAGGAGCCGATTCGTTAGGTTTTTTTTCTTTTCGTTGCTTTTTTTTCACCAGTCAGGCTCTGCAAGGTCTCGCTGAAGCTGTTGCTAAGCTACAGAGACGCTTGCAAGGTACGGCCGACTGTTTAGAAGCACAGGGTTTGTTGCCAGATACGGAGCTCCGTATGTTTCAACATTAGCGCTGGTTTGTCCGGCAGTTTTGATGGGACGGCAATAGCTCGGTCCCGTCGGTGCCGGATATCACAAAGTTTCCTGTAAATTGTATCATGGAATCTACTGCACAATGAACATTTCATTTGTTATTTTTGTGGGGTGTGAAATAAATAAATGCAACTTTGTTCTTTCTTTCATACCTGACATCTCTGTACCCGTTCCTGGAGGGAGGCTGGAAGAAGGATCCACTTTGATCTTAGATGAGCTGATGAGCAGTATCATTCCATTAAACAAACACTATGGCACTTGGCCATTCTCCACTGAACTGATCAGTGTTCCTTCCAGACAGCAACACACTGAGAAAAGGCACTTTCTTACAGACACAGCCTGGCAGTTGCTGTCTGCAGTTATCAGGGACTGGCTTTTATCCTCATTATCTAAATAATATTCCAAGTGTGGGTTTGTGCCCTGCAACCATTCATGTTTGTGGCTTGATCCACTGGCCAAAACATGCCGCATTCACAGAATAACATCCGTGAGAGGCGGTGCGCCGAAGGTTATTGGAGGCTCTCGCAGGGATCAGCTAACATGAGGAACAGCACACTATTCAGAAACTCTACACCTCAACCTGTTTCCAGAATCAGTTCGCAACATGCCAGAGCCACACAAGTGGAAAATTACTCATGAGTGGGTGGATAGAGACTGATGCCAAGTTTCACTGAACAACCTCATAATCAAAATAAACCCAACTGCTGGTACCGATCTATATTGAGAGCTGTATGGTGTCTAATGGAGCTATCAGACTATATTCCTTCATCACAAGTGTTTTTTCCCCCCCTCATATCCAACCATTCGTGAATTTCCAGGATTGTGCTGTGCCAGAAGTCCTCAATTGCAAACCGGCTCTGGTTTGCGCCCCTCTGAAATCCATCAAGGGCATAAAAGCTCCTTCCTCTCAACTTTTCTTTCACCACTCCCAACCTCCTTCCCTCCTTTCACCAAGTTCCTGATTCTTACCACAATACGGGTCCACAAGCATCGGGACCCCTTTTGGTACATTGTACACATGCCCATTCTTCATGCGTGAGCCTGGACAATGCACTTGGCAGGCTATTCAACTGTCTGGGGCACCACAGCAGAGTCGAAGCCTATCCACATTCGATTCCCAAACACTCGCAATTTCCTGCAGGAGTCACTGGACTCCAGTCGGGCACAATATTCCTGGCTGATTTTATCACCACTTTGTCAAGAAGCCCTAATTGCATTTCAGACCGAGATCAGCTGTCCCAGCACAAACCAGGATCAAACTTTTAACCTGGCAGGTCTGTCTTCATTCAGTGCCAAATACAGTAAGTTGGTGCCTTTACCAAATTAGAGATATGGGGAATTTTTCTGTGTCATTCTTTCTTCAGAAAGGAAGGAACGAAGGTTCAACATTTGATGGTGGCCTAACTGGCCTCCAACCTCCTGTGTAGGCACAATATGATACCTGCAGAGAGATTCCCCTGGAACTCACCTGGTTGCATGCAGACATATAATCGTCTCACTTAGTGCAAAGTTTAATTTTCCAAAGGGGCACTTTTGACAGAAATTGTTAACTTCCATTCTTGATAACTTATATATGCAAATATTTTTTGTCAATAATTACAACACTATTCCTTTGCTTTGCTATTTTATCAAAACGCAAACAAAGGACATTATCGAAGAACTTGTTCCTTACAATTGGAGAAAAACCATGAAGTTCTGCTGATCCCTAGCTGTGTTATTGTGTTAGTGCTATTGTTTTTATATCAACCAAAAAAAAATGTTTCCCCCGTCACTTGTTCTGACAAGTTTCTTCCCTCTTCTTCTAAAGGCATTGACTCCTTGCCAGGGTAATTACATGGGCGCCCACTAGTACAGTGCCCAATTTTCTATCAGTTACGTGTGAGCCTCGACAGCGAGTGTTGGCGTACTATTCAACTTCAGAGGGCATCACAGATGAACCCAATCCTGTCCTCATCCAATGTCTACATGTGCACTTCCCACAAGAGTCCCTGGATAGTGAACAAAGCAGCATGAGCTTTTCCTCACCTAGCCCAGGACGCCATGGCCAATTGCAGAGCCCCTATTGCTGTGCTGGCGGAGATCAGCAGTATGCCGTTGTTTTACGGGCAATAAAATCCTGTTGCAGCTGCAATACGCAGGCACACACATACCTGCCCTCGATGACCGTGATAACGTCATTCATCTGAATTTGCAGTTTGTCCACTTCACTGAAGTCCTGCAGTGCTCGCATGTCTGTGGGTTGGGCCTGTGCCACAAATACATCTATTAGCATTTCGGACACAAAACTCAATCTCTTAAACAAGGTATTACTTTGCCAGTGAAGTGATAATTCAGACAAATGGAATGTGAAAACCAGGACACACTAACACCAAAATGTCAGGCCCATTTCCATCCACAAACACAGGGGCACCCAAAATCAGTCCAGAACGCCAAGCAGAAACCTGGGAATTGTGCTAATTTCTCAGCAGGAATGATGGCGAGAAAGGAAGAGTTAACCCAGGCTGCTCGTGGTTTCTGTTGCAACCACGTGCAACATACAACTGGATTAGGGATTAGTGAACTGGGAAGCGAATCGAGAGGGAGGAATAATTACTCTTCAAGTTTAAAACAAATTCAAGTATCACTGAACATTTGGGAGCTCTGTAGGAAATTCTGTATTTAATTCGACAGCTATGCATAGATTCTGAACATCAGCACTTTGGGTTCAAACTATATTCTGCTGCCCCACAACCTCTGAGCAGCACTCTGGCAGCCTGAAGCCTCTCGGCAGTCTCAAGCTTTGATGGAGTCGAGCTGCTTTCTTTTGCCTGTAGAATCTTCTGACGGTTAATCCCGTGTTTAGAGAGCTAACTATTTTTAATTGAACTTTTCAGCCTATTTTTGACAGGAATTATTCTGTCCTCTCCTCGCTGTCTGTGGCATGTCTGTGCCTTGTCCCTGCTTCAATTTCCAACACGTTGAAACAGATTTGAGATAATTCCAAGTAATAAGTGTACCACTATCACCAGCACTGGATATGATATCAGTATGTTAACTCACCTCAATCAGAAAGTCTCGGAGTGCCACAAATGTGGGTCGGTCCTCAGGTTTGTGCGCCCAGCACTGCAGCATCACATTGTAAATATCCTGGGGACAGTCTTCAGGCCTTTGCAACCTCTCGCCCTCCTTATCAATCTTGTGCAAGATCTGGAAAGGGGGAAAATATTGGTGTTGTAATCTATAAAGACAGCGGGCCAGGTGAACAAATAAATCATCATAGCCCCACATACAATCCACACACACAACCATCCATGTGCACACACACCTGTACACATACACAAGTATAAACTAACCAGTGATAAGTTTTGAGAGTAAAATTAGTTATTTTTGTAAAACTAAGGTCATCCGTATTGTCCTGCACAAGACACAAACATGTGCAAACATGCATACATGTATGAAATTATACATACACAAGCTCAGCCACAAAAGCTCTGAATTACATGTGAATAAAAACAGCTGCACACACATATACTCGAGCCAAAGAGACAAACAAAAACACACAGGCTGTGAAACACACACAAGTACTTGCACACACATGTGTAGACACACATACACATATCCACGCCATCACTAAGACCGCCTATTTCCACCGCTGTAACATCACCTGACTCCACCAATGCCTCAGCTCATCCGCTGCTGAAACCCTCATCCATGCCTTTGTTACCTCTAGACTTGACTATTCCAACCTCACTCCTGGCTGGCCTCCCACCTTCTACCCTCCGTGTAACTTGAGGTCATCCAAAACTCTGCTGCCCGTGTCCTAACTCACACCAAGTCCGGTTCAGCCATCACTCCTGTTCTCGCCGATTTACATTGGCTCCCGGTTAAGCAATGCCTTGATTTTAAAATTCTCATCCTCGTTTTCAACTCCCTCCATGGCCTCGCCCCCTACCTATCTCTGTAATCTTCTCCAGCCCTACAACCCTCTGAGATATCTCCGCTCCTCCAATTCTGGCCTCTTGAGCATCCCCAATTTTAATCGCTCCACTATTGGTGGCCGTGCCATCAGCTGCCAAGGCCATATGCTCCGGAATTCCCTCCCTAAACCTCACCGCCTCTCTTTCCTCCTTTAAGACGCGCCTTAAAACCTACCTCTTTCATCTGCTTCGGTATCTCCTTATGTGGCTCGGTGTCAAATTTTGTTTGATAACACTCCTGTGAAGCACCTAGGGACTACGTTAAAGGTGCACTATATAAATACAAGTTGTTGTTGCATAGATTAACCTTTAATAAATTTGCTGACACAAACCAAAATAGACATACAGTTATACCCACTCTGAGGCACATACATACAGACACCTTTGAGCCACATATGCATAGTGAAACATACAAAAGACACACTGGCATACTCCATATACCCACACAGATATAGACACGCTCAAGTCCAATACCTGACTCCCATTGAGGCCTATCCAAGGCTCCTGGCCATACGTATACATCTCCCACAGAGTGACACCAAACATCCAGGTATCGCTGGCATGTGAGAATGTCCGAGTCTTCAGACTTTCAGGAGCACACCTACCAAAATAAACAAACCAAAGACATTTGATAACAGCAGTAAAAGAACAGGCTTCGAAACACACGATTGAGACGGTTTTTTGGCTTTAAAATCAATGGAATTAAAATGGGGTTATACATTTATTTCCCGACAGATTATACAGGAACAGGAGGATTTATACTCGCAAGTGACAAATTCAAGGCTGTGCTATGAAAACTCTTAAGAGTGGAATAACTCTGAAGCTCATTATTCTTGGTTGAGTACCACAACTAAGGCAGATAATTAAAACATAAACTCGCAGGGATGACCCAAATAAGTATAACTACTACCAAGAAACTGAACACCAACAAATCCTTCATACACTTATGTAAGCTGTTCCCAGATCACTTTACAAAGTGCAACGGCACCACCTGCAGGCAGAGATCCAGTGCAGTATTACATCAAGGAAACTTCAGGGGCCAAATTTCCGCAGCCGTACCCCGCCTGGGCACCCTCGGACAGTTAGTGGGCACTAGTGTTTCCAGCAGCAGAGGGCAGGCGTTCGAACAAGATGCATCCCAACTGGCACGAGCGCCCGTCAGCCCCGTGAGAATAAGGTGCCCTCCCACTTACCCTCACAAACTTTGGTGGAGTCACCGCTATAGGGCGACGGCATGCATGTGATCCCAGCGTATCTGCCAGGATCGTGGTCCATGGATTTTTGCCCCCACTCATTTAAACCAAGAAAACAAAAGTGGATACTGATCACTTAAAGGGGAGTGATAATTTAAAGTATTTTACTCATCCCCAGCAAACTTATGATAAAATTAAATGCAGTTGAACAGTCCCAACTGCTTCATTGCAATATTGTAGAGAAAGCATTATTGAGTAGATGTATAATATATATTGAACTTATCGGCAATTGGTGGCAAATCATCAATAAACGTACAGTAGTAACATTCATTAGTTCTTTAGTGTGAATATCAAAAGTAAATCCTCTATCAGATTACAGGGCTGTCATTAACCCTAGGTTTATAACAGAGGTGTATGGTGCTACAGTAAAATTAACAGTTTTACACTTATGAATGTTACTGATGTAGGTGATTGAAGTTCATGCAACATCATTAGCACAAAAGCTCGTTCCTCTCAACATCACTGGCATTACAAAGTACATCAAGGGAAAATAACCAACTGCAATTTGTTTATAAAACAGCTTTGATAAGAATTAAATTAGTGTAGTACAGTAAATGTCACTGCACTACTCAGCATAGTTAGAACAGAAACACACACAATGTCACGGCACTGCTCTGCACAACTAGAACAATAAATCCGTGGAACAGGGCGGCTGCAGCCCCAAGTACTTCTTTTTTCAAGTCCTCACATTTAATTAAGCCCGTTCATGCAGATTAATGAAATTTAATTTAACACAGTGTCCAACACCTGGCAATGTAAACACAAGTGTTTAAGAGGTGGTAGCTACTGCTGCCTCACTCCTGACAACCTCTTCTTTCTGTCGCCTCCATCAGTTTGCGCTTCTTTCTTCTTCTCCTCTTTTCCAACTCCTTCACCTTAACCTGAAATTTGGAGCTGCGTGCGTCGATGCTGTAGCCAAAGCACTCCCTGGCCTCAGACAGCAGGCGCTACCGCCTGGCTTTCTCCTCCCTCTGCGTAATTCAGCTCCCACTTCTCCCGCCTCCAGTTTTCAACCACCGTGGGCATCTTGGCCATGTTCGCCACATTCAGCTTTTGTCTCACCACTGCTTCTTCCGGAGCTCCAGCTCCTTGGCCCAGAGGCTGCTCCTCATCTCCTGCAGGCTGGGCTCCCACTCGCTCTGGATCCAGACCATCTCCCGCAGCTGCCCCGGGCTGGGCCACAAGGCGGCGGCCTGGTACCTGCTGTACAGTCTGCGCTCAGCCCGGCGGCCGCACTGCCACTCCGGGCTCTCCCGGGCCGGGCCAGGTGTTGCAACAGGCCACGGCCATCCCGGGGACCCAAGGAGGCTGCAGGCCAGCCCCAGCGGCATAAACCCGATTCCTCAGGCCATTTAAAGCCCCCAAGAGGCTGCAGAGATGATGCACTAAGGGCGCTGCTATTTTGGGACTGGCTAAATGTTTCTGTCTGGTTGTGTTAGAATTGAGTCATGAAGTTACTGGGAATATCGGGGTCCACAACTTCACTAAAAATGAATAAATTAAAACAAATTCCACCGCCCTGCCACCCCCTCACCGCCCCCCCCCCCCCCCCCCCGGTTCTGTTCCATGTACAGGAAACTTTGTGCAATCCGGAGGTGAGCTATCCGGCAATCTGGAGCCACCGGCAAAAATCAGCAGCCGTTTTTTATTCTTTTTGTTTGTTTTTTTTGCTTTGTTTGAACAGTCAAGCTGTGCAAGGTCTGTAGCTATAGCAACAGCTTCAGCTACAGAGCTTTAGGGCCACACCCGAGTGTTTAGAAGCTGTTGCTAAGCAACAGTGTTTGTTGTCAAATACGGAGATAAGAATCTCCGTATCTCTCAACATTAACTCTGGAGAGTACGGCAGTTTTGAGGCAACGGCAGCAGCTCGGTCCCGTGGGTGCCGGATAGCACAAAGTTTCCTGTAACAGGTCTTTCACATTGTAATACACAAAGCATTTAACTATAAGAAGATTGATGGAAGTAGAAGTTGCCATTTCCATCGATTTTATCACACTGGGATATATCTCTTTCTTCAACAAGATTAATCAAAACAGCTGATGCTTAATACGAGTTCTACAACGGCTTGTGGGGGAACCGCACACTTCTGAGTGAGTTTGAACTGTGCAGGTTCCAGCTCTGCATGTGTGACATGGTTGCAGTGCAAATAACTTCCCACACGTACCAGGCAAAGGGGACCTTGCGATGTTCCTGCATGACGTAGTGATCATCGTTCTGTGGAAGAGCTCTCATGAGTCCAAAATCTCCAATTTTCACTAACTCATTCGAGGCCAGCAAGATATTCCTGGCTGCCAGGTCCCGGTGAATGAAGCGCTTGGACTCGAGGTAGGCCATGCCATTTGCGATCTGTATTGCATACTGGCACAGTGTCGAGATGAGAAAGTAGCCTTGGTTTTTTCTCAAACGATCCAGTAAAGAACCAAGTGGAGCTAGTTCAGTAACCTGCAGAAAGCAAGATGGATATTGTTAAAGGAATCTGTAAGTAGAAATAAAAAGCAAGTGAGTTTGGCCTGACAGTAAGTGCATTCTTTATGGAACAATGCAATACAATACTTCAGCCTTGTCCATTCTACCTTTTTTTTAACTTACAAAAGGAGATGGGTGATGCAGTGTCATTTAACTTAGGAATCTAGCTTAAAATCAGGCCTGACAAAAGTTATTACAGTTTCCGCGCTCTAATAGGGAACTGGAGTGGGTGGGGGTGGGAGAGAAACTGCCGGGTAGAGCCTTGCAACCTTTGTGACATGCCTTTTATTCTAGTCCTAGCATGAGGTTCAATGATCCCATCCCCTGCTGACTGGTAACCCCTCTCCCTAACATTTGCCTGAGACTGAACCACACTGTTAGCAACCTTGGTGTCATATTTGACCCTGAAGTGAGCTTCCGACCACATATTTGCGGCATAATTAAGACCGCCTATTTCCACCTCTGTAACATCGCCCGTCTCCGCCCTTGTCTCAGCTCATCTGCTGCTGAAACCCTCATCCATGCCTTTGTTACCTCTAGACTTGACTATTCCAACGCACTCCTGGCTGGCCTCCCACGTTCTACCCTACGTAAACTTGAGGTCATCCAAAACTCAGCTGCCCGCGTCCTAACTCTACTTGACGTAAACTTGAGGTCATCCAAAACCACCGAGTCCCGTTCACCCATCACCCCTGTGCTTGCTGACCTACATTGGCTACTGGTTAAGCAACGCCTCGATTTCAAAATACTCATCCTTGTTTTCAAATCCCTCCATTGCCTCGCCCCTCCCTATCTCTGTAATCTCCTCCAGTCCCACAACCCCCCACCGCTCCCCTCCCCAACCCAAGATATCTACGCTCCTCTAATTCTGCCCTCTTGAGCATCCCTGATTATAATAGTGGCCATGTCTTGTTGCCTAGGCCCTAAGCTCTAGAATTCCCTGCCTGAACCTGTCCGCCTCTCGATCTCTCTTTCCTCCTTTAAGACGCTCCTTAAAACCTACCTCTTTGACCAAGCTTTTGGTCATCTGCCCTAATTTCTCCTTATGTGGCTTGGTGTCAACATGTTGTTTTATAACACTCCTGTGAAGCACATTGGGACGTTTTGCTACGTTAAAGGCGCTATATAAATACAAGTTGTTGTTGTTGTTAAGGGAATGAGTTTGGCCAGTCTCCATCCAGTTCTCAGTGGGCATAAATCCACAACACAAAACTGCTTCAAATTAAGCGCAACTGGTATTAATTTGGCAGTTTCACTCAGCGAGACCATAAATGTTGAAAATGGAAACCTTACACTGCTGAACTTGCAGTTAAGACACATTAGCAGGGTACATACGTGGGAGCACAAATTGCAGCTGCTCTGTGCTGTTACAGATCTAGGACTGATCCTGTCAATTTGCGCACAGTGGAAAACTACAGACATTTTCCGGCACTAGCAGTACCCGCTGCAGGCTTAAAAAAAACTTACCGAGAGGGAAGAGGATATGAGGCAGAAACAGGGACAAAATAAATAAAATCTGACTGTTTCTCTGTAATCTCTCTAAATTGCTCCTTACCATTTTCATAGGGTGGGTCAGTACGACACCATACAGGCGAATAAGGTTGAGATGGTCGAGAGAATGCATGGCATTAACTTCTCGTATAAAATCATCCAGAGCGTCAGGTTGGTTTAATACATCGGTTTTCAAGCACTTCACAGCCACATTCATCTGGTTAAAAAGTAAGTATGAATTAGCTCCAAGTGCCAGCCACCTTTTCACACTGCCATCTAGATATGCCTAGTCCCCACTATTAACATGTATAATGTTACTCCAGAAAATCTTACACAGAATTTATCCTGAACTAAAGGTCACAGGGATTCAGTTCCATTTTACAACTCGCAGTTTTAACAACACTCATTCCCAAGGCAGACTGATAAAGAAATTCAGCCTCACCAGTCTTGGAATTTGTCAGTATTTACACAGGATTTACAGCATAGAAACGTGCCACTCGGCCCAACAGGTCCATGCCAGTGTTTGTACTCCATACACGCCTCCTCCTACCCTACTTCATCAACCTCCATCAACATATCCCTCTATTCCTTTTTCCCTCATGTGCTTACCTAGCTTCCCCTTAAATGCATCTATGCTATTCACCTTGTTTTTTTTAATTCATTCATGGGATGTGGGCGTCACTGGCAAGGCCAGTATTTAATGCCCATCCCTAATTGCCCTTGAGAAGGTGGTGGTGAGTCACCTTCTTGAACCACTGCAGTCCGTGTGGTGAAGGTACTCCCACAGTGCTGTTAGGGAGAGAGTTCCAAGATTTTGACCCAGCGACAATGAAGGAATGGCGATATATTTCCAAGTCAGGATGGTGTGTGACTTGGAGGGGAACTTGGAGGTGGTGGTGTTCCCAAGCACCTGCTGCCCTTGTCCTTCTAGGTGGTAGAGGTTGCAGGTTTTGGAGGTACTGTCGAAGAAGCCTCAGCGAGTTTCTGTACTGCAAATGTAGATGGTGCACACTGCAGCCACAGTGTGCCGGTGGTGGAGCGAGTGAATGCTTAAAGTGGTGGATGGGGTGCCAATCAAGCAGGCTGCTTTTTCCTGGATGGTGTCGAGCCTCGTGAGTGTTGTTGGAGCTGCACTCATCCAGGCGAGTGGAGAGTATTCCATCACACTCCTGATTTGTGCCTTGCAAGTGGTGAAAAGGCTTTGGGGTGCTAGGAGGAGAGTCACTCGCTGCAGAATACCCAGCCTCTGACCTGTTCTTGTAGCCACAGTATTTATGTGGCTGGTCCAGTTAAATTTCTGGTCAATGGTGACCCCCCAGGATGCTGATGGTGGGGGGATTTGATAATCGTAATGCCGTTGAATGTCATGGGGAGGTGGTTAGACTCTCTCTTGTTGGAGATGGTCATTGCCTGGCACTTGAGTGGCACGAATGTTACTTGCCACTTATCAGCCCAAGTCTGAATGTCGCCCAGGTCTCGCTGCATGTGGGCATGGATTGTGGCAGCGAGTTCCACATTCTAAGCACTCTCTGGGTAAAGCAGTTTCTCCTGAATTCCCTATTGGATTTATTGGTGACTATCTTACTTATGGCTCCAAGCTCTGGTCTCCCCCACAAGTGGAAACATCTTCTCTACATCTACCCTATCAAACCCTATCATAATCTTAGGTCACCCCTCAGTCTTCTCTTTTCTAGAGAAAAGAGCCCCTGCCTGTTCAATCTTTCCTGATAGGTATGACCTCTCAGTTCTGGTATCATTCTAGTAAATCTACAATTTGTAATAAGGGTCACATCGCCATTGTGGCGGTTTTGAGTAGACAGGTGGTGGAAAGTACAGCCAAGTGGGGAAACTTCAGTAACGGGCAAGATGCGATCATCCACGAGCCATGCTTTCGTCAAGGCCATGATGTCAATGCAATTATTCATAGTAATGTTGTGAATGACGAGGGCTTTGTCCGCAAGTGAATGGACATTATGGAAGGAGACGCGGGAAGGGGCGGTGATTTTTGATCCGCTGGCAGAGTCCAAAGAATCAGCGGTGGGAGGGGTTAGTTAGATAGGAAGGAGGTTGATGAGATTAGCCCCCAGCAGGCCTGTTGGAAGAGAAGGCCAGAGAGAGAGAGCGAGAGCGCGAGCGAGCGACAGAGACAGAGACAATGGGGCAGTTGGGCTTGCTGCTTATAAGGAGGCAGTGACAAGTGGCTCATGGGCCCTTCGGAGAATGCCAAGAGAGGTACAGAGGTAGGCTGTGGGCTTATCCAGGAAGAATGTAAGCCTGGGACAGCGGCAGGAGAGAAGGAAGGCAGAGCAATAGTGACGGATTGATGTAGGGATTTGGGGGGGGGGGGGGCAAGTACCCTAGAGAGGCAAAATGAAAAGTGGTAGGATTTAGTGACAGGAAGAGGAGGAGATAAGAGAGATGGGAAAAAATAGAAGTAATGGGCTTGGGTTTGGCAGCCAAAATGAACACGCGAATGGACACAGAGGAAATTCAGGGTACATAGGCATGGTAACGATTAGGTTACATATGTCCTGGTTATACAATAAAAGGATATAGTGAGTGATCTTAATAGTGATAAGTAGACAACAATGTATGTCCTGATTAGTTTCAATCAGTGGGCTTTGATTTAAATTTTAATCTCATTTTTAGAGTCATCACCGTGTGAATCTGTACTTACAAATTTTCCAGAAGGCGACTGCCATTCACCCCGCCTCACAACTCCAAAGGACCCGTCACCCAGTTTCTCGTGAAGCGTTAGATCTTTCTCACTGATCAGACAGGTCAGTGTCTGGTTCCCTTCAGGTGGAGGAGGAGTTGGTGGCTTGCGAAACGTTGTTCCTGGCTGAGGCTGGAATTCAGATTCAGGACGTTTTCCACTAAACACCTGGAAATATACAAACACAACTGTGAAAAGCCCAGTGACCCACTGATTTAAACCTGCACCAACAATGTGCCCTAATCAAAATCTAACAAAAGCATAACTACTGTGCCAATGTGACATTCCGTTTTCCACATCAAGCATTCTTGTGGAATGAGGTGGCCAGTTCAGTGCCAACAAGTGGCCTTGTTAAAACAAGAATACATTTAACAAATGGTCAATTACATTTCATTTCCTTTCTCATTGGTGGCTGTGGGATGATGTGAATGGGATGCACTTCTGCAAATTAACAAGGAAACACACTGACTTCCAAATGTAAGAGATTTAGAACTGAGAGCAGGAGGAACTTCTTCACACAGTGAGATGGGAGGCTGCGGAATTCACTTCCAGGCTTAGTGGCTGAGGCAGAAACTATGTTAACATTCAAGATTAGATTGGACAGATGGATGAAGGCAAAGGGATTGAGGGAAAATGGAAACAGGGTGGATATTTAAGAAAGGAGGGAGACAGAAAGCAGGAAACTATAGACCAGTTAGCCCAACATCTGTCGTTGAGAAAATGCTGGAGTCCTTCATTAAGGAAGCAGTAGCAGGGCATTTAGAAAAACATACTGCAGTCAAACAGAGTCAGCATGGTTTTAGGAAAGGGAAATCATGTTTAACAAATTTGCTGGAGTTCTTTGAGGATGTAACAAGCAGGGTGGACAAGGGTGAGCCAGTGGATGTGGTGTATTTGGATTTCCAGAAGGCATTCGATAAGGTGCCACATAAAATGTTACTGCATAAGAGCTAACGGAGTTGGGGGTAATATATTAACATAGAAGATAGGAGCAGGAGTAGGCCATTCGGCCCCTCGAGCCTGCTCCGCCATTCAATGCGATCATGGCTGATCATCCAAATTCAGTACGCGGTCCCTGGTTTCTCCCCATACCCCTTGATCCCTTTAGCCGTAAGAAATATATCCAACTCCTTCTTGAATATATTTAATGTATTGGCCTCTACGGCCTTCTGCGGTAGATAATTCCACAGGTTCACCACTCTCTGGGTGAAGAAATTCCTCCTCATTTCTGTCCTAAATGGCCTACCCCTTATCCTTAGACTGTGACCCCGGTTCTGGACTCCCCGACCATCGGGAACATCCTTCCTGCATCTAGTCTGTCCAGTCCTGTCAGAATTTTATAAGTTTCGATGCGATCCCCTCTCATTCTTCTAAACTCCAGCGAGTACAAGCCCAATCGACCCAATCTCTCCTCATACGTCATTCTTGCCATCCCAGGTATCAGCCTGGTGAATCTTCGCTGAACTCCTTCCATGGCAAGAACATCCTTCCTCAGATAAGGCGACCAAAACTGCACACAATACTCAAGATGTGGTCTCACCAAGGCCCTGTATAACTGCAGCAAGACATCCTTGTTCCTGTACTCAAACCCACTCGCTATGAAGGCCAACATGCCATTTGTCTTCTTAACCGCCTGCTGCACCTGCATGCTTACCTTCAGCGACTGGTGCACAAGGACACCCAGATCTCGTTGCACTTCCCCTTCTCCCAATCTATTGCCATTCAGATAATAATCTGCCTTCCTGTTTTTGCCACCAAAGTGGATAACCTCGCATTTATCCACGTTATATTGCATCTGCCATGCTTTTGCCCAATCACCCAACCTGTCCAAATCATCCTGGAGTTTCTCGACATCCTCCTCACAGCACACACGCCCACCCAGCTTTGTGTCGTCTGCAAATTTGGAGATATTACATCTAGTTCCCTTGTCTAGATCATTAATATATATTGTGAATAGCTGGGGTCCAAGGACCGATCCCTGCGGTACCCCACTAGTCACTGCTTGCCACTCGGAAAAAGACCCGTTTATTCCAACTCTTTGCTTTCTGTCTGCCAACCAGTTCTCTATCCAAGTCAATACCTTGCCCCCAATCCCATGTGCCTTAACTTTACACGCTAATCTCTTATGCGGGACCTTATCAAAAGCCTTCTGAAAGTCCAAATACACCACATCCACTGGTTCTCCCTTATCTATTTTACCAGTTACATCCTCAAAAAATTCCAGTAGATTAGTCAAGCACGATTTACCTTTTGTAAATCCATGTTGACTTTGTCCGATCCTGTCACTGTTTTCCAAGTGCTCTGCTATTACATCTTTTATAATGGACTCTAGCATTTTCCCCACTACCGATGTCAGGCTTACCGGTCTGTAATTCCCCGTTTTCTCTCTACCACCTTTTTTGAATAGTGGGGTAACATTAGCTACACTCCAATCCATGGGTACTGTTCCAGATTCCATCGAATGCTGGAAGATGATCAGCAAAGCATCAACTATTTCTAGGGCCACTTCCTTCAGTACCCTAGGATGTAGATTATCAGGCCCTGGGGATTTATCGGCCTTCAATCCCATCAATTTCCCTAACACCATTTTGTTGTATCCGTGTGTTAATGGAGACACGGAATGCAGGAGTTGGTTTAACAGGTGTTTACTGAACAAAGTCTGGAGGTGAACTAAAAGATACAAGACAATACAATACAATACAATACAAATCGCTTTATTGGCATGATAAGGTACATCTTATGTTGCCAAAGCATCAAAATACATTTATGGTTGAACACATAAACGCGGTTCCATTCATACAGTGTATAAACAGGTATATCCCTGAGTTTATAAATATATTTTCGCCTTGTTTATATATACTCTTGTCTTAGTTTACTGGTTGTCCCTCTGTTCATGGCAAGCTGTAACGTAGTGTGCCGCCAGTGTTACACAGCTTCTCTCCTCCCCCAGTAGGAATGGGAGTTTTTGGTTGTCAGTCAGATTTCTGAATTCAGGGCATATTTGTGAGAATTTTTGATAGAAATTCTCTCTGATGCCCTGATATTTTCCACAGGCTGTGAGGAAGTGCATCTCTGTCTCAACTACTCCCTGACTGCAGTGAGAGCATATCCTGTCTTCTCTTGGCAGCCTGGTCTGCCTGTGTCTGCCTTTTTCGATCGCTAGGCTATGTTCGCTAAGTCGGTACCTTGTCAAGGTTCTTCTCAGTTTGTTATCCTTTACCATGGTCAGGTAATCAGCTATGTTGTATTGTCTGTTTAGGGCCAAGTAGCAATTGAGTTTGCTTTGGGTTTTTGTTGTTTCTGCCCAATATGACAGATATTTTTCCTTTTGCTTAGCGACGATTGTGTTGGGTCGAATTCTTTGTGTTACCCTGTCACTGTCCTTATATAGCCCAAGTGGCCATTACCGGCATTACAGTACACAGGGGCTCTTAAAGGTACATACACCACACATTTCCCTACAAATACTGATTTATTTCATTTCCTCCCTTTCATCAGACCCTATGTTCCCCGACATCTCTGGGAGATTATTTGTGTCCTCCTTTGTGAAGACAGAACCAAAATATGTATTTAATTGGTCTGCCATTTCTTTGTTCCCCATTATAAATTCCCCTGATTCTGACTGCAAGGGACCTACGCTTGACTTCACCAATCTTTTTCTCTTCACAAATCTATAAAAGCTTTTACAGTCAGTTTTTATGTTCCCTGAAAGCTTACTCTCATATTCTATTTTCCCTTTCTTAATTAATCCCTTTGTCCTCCTTTGTTGAATCCTAAACTGCTCCCAATCCTCAGGTTTACTGCTTTTTCTGGCCAATTTATATGTCGTCTCCTTGGATCTTATGCTATCCCTAATTTCCCTTGTTAGCCACGGTTGAGTCACCTTTTTTGTTTTATTTTTATGCTAATCTGGGATGAACAAATTCTGTAGTTCATCCATGCGGTCTTTGAATGTTTTCCATTGCCTATCCACCATCAACCCTTTGAGTGACATTCCCCAATCAATCCTACCCAACTCGCGCCTCAGACCATCGTAGTTTCCTTTATTTAAATTTAGGACCCAGAAATTCGGGTCGGGGGCTTCCCGCGGGTGCAAGCCCCCGATCTGCACTTACCTAGCACGCCGGCCGTTGAGCTGTAGGGCCCCGTGGAATTCCGATCCGGGGCCTGGTCCAGCTGCCGGCGCGCAGTGCTTGCGTATCCCAGGGGCGCAGTTAGTTCGATGCGTCCCCTGGGATCACGTGGGCCATGGGTAGCCAATCGGAGCAGGAAATGCTCCATTCATAAGTCTGACAGGAAGAGCTGTCAAGACTTATAAATACTACGGCCCCAAAATAGCACTAAACATTCAAATGATTTTTTTTTAATTTATCACATTTTTTAAATAAACTATAAATTACATGAAATAACTATTTTAAACAATAATTTAAATTTTTGAAAAAAATAATTTTATATTCTAACGGGGCTAAAAATAAACTTACCTTGCTTTAAAGTATTTAAAAATAATAACCCTGTGGAAAAAATGTTTTAATTTTAATTAATTCACCACTTACCTTGTAAAAAGCAGGCCTTACGTCTGCTTTTTACATTTCTAAATTCTGCAGGCTTACCCTCGCGTGAAAACCTGTAAAAAAAAACGTAAGTTTGATGCGCACGCGCAGCCTCCCCCGCGCACGCATTCGACCTCTGAACCTCTTCGTTCAGAGGAACGGAAGTGCCGGTTTCCCACGCATGCGCAGTGCATGCAGGAAACTGGCACTTCCATCGGGCCTACGGGTGAGTACCCCGTGCGTACTCACCCGTGGAGACCCAAATTTCTGGGCCATTAGCATTGATAGAGAATTGGCTAACTATCAGAAAGCAGAGTCGAGATAAATGGGTCATTTTCTAGTTGGCAAACGGTAACTAGTGGGGTGCCACAAGGATCGGTGCTGGGGCCCCAACTATTTACAGTCTACATTAATGACTTGGATGAAGGGATCGAGTGTAATGTAGCCAAGTTTGCGGATGATACAAAGATGGATGGGAAAGCAAGTTGTGCAGAGGACTCAAAGAATCTGCAAAGGGATATAGACAGGCTAGGTGAGTGGGCAAACATTTGGCAGATGCAGTATAATGTGGGAAAGTGCGAGGTTATACGCTTTGGCAGGAAAAATAAAAAAGCAAACTATTATTTAAATGGAGAGTGATTACAAAATGCTATAGTTCAGAGGGACCTGGGGGTCCTTGTGCATGAAACACAAAGTTAGCATGCAGGTACAGCAAATAATCAAAAAGGCAAATGGAATGTTGGCCTTTATTTCAAGGGGGTTGGAGTGTAAAAGCAGGGAAGTCCTGCTACAACTGTACAGGGTATTGGTGAGACCACACCTTGAGTACTGCGTACAGTTTTGGTCTCCTTATTTAAGGATATACAATCAATCAATCAACTTTATTGTCATTGTTAGTGCACAAGTGCAGTACAACAAAATGTAGGCTTGCGGCTCCCGAGATTGTACATTTAGATTAAGACATTTAAACATTCAACATACATTTGGCTTGTAATACATTAACATAAACATTGGAGGCAGTTCAGAGATGATTCACTAGGTTAATTCCAGAGATGAGGGGGTTGACATATGAGGAAAGGTTGAGGAGGCTGGGCCTATACTCATTGGAATTTAGAAGAATGAGAGGTGATCTTATCGAAACATATAAGATACTGAGGGGGCTCGACAGGGTAGATGCAGAGAGGATGTTTCCCCTCATGGGTAAATCTAGAACTCGGGGCCATAGTTTCAGAATAAAGGGTTGACCTTTTAGAACTGAGATGAGGAGGAATTTCTTCTCTCAGAGGGTTGTAAATCTGTGGAATTCTCTGCCCCAGGAAGCTGTGGAGGCTGGGTCATTGAATACATTTAAGGTGAAGATAGACAAATTTTTGCAAGATAAGGGAGTGAAGGGTTATGGGGAGCGGGCTGGGAAGTGGCTTTGAGCCCAAGATCAGCCATGATCTTATTGAATGGGGAAGCAGGCTCGAGGGGCTAAGTGGCCTATTCCTGCTCCTATTTCTTATGTTCTTATAAATGCGATTAGAGCTATTTGTTCGCATAGACGGTAAAGAATGACATGGGTTGGTTGGGTCAAATGGCCTGTTTCTATGTTGTATCTTCTATGCAAGTGTTAAAGGTATACAACTGCATAACAATACATTGTGCAACAATAAACAGATCTCCACTTCTTTTAAAACTGATCCCTAACCCACTTGCACTGCCGGAAGCAGCTGGGCTCTTTCACACGACAATGCCCCAGACACATTTCATTCCCACCTTTTAATGTTGTACAGTTCCCCAAAAAAGACAGTCATATCCAGTAACTGGGAAAGCACTCCTTTTCATTTATGAATAGTAATTTACAGCACCCAAACAAATTTGTGTTGTCTCTTAGTAGCCATTTGGGCTATTGACTCACCAATTCTTACAGTCCATTAAAATGTGAGTGACCCCAGTTAAAAGATATTGGGGATAAAATTCAACTTTGGCAGTAGCACAGAACAGGTGGCAACAGATCAGCTGTCAGCTATACACCCTGCCCGATTTTCCTAGACCTTAATGGAAGGAAAACTTAGGCAGGATGTACAGCGGTTGGCCGATCCGCTGCCGCCTGTTTTGCGGACTCACCAAGTTGAGTTTTTCCCCCCATTCAGACTGCCTGCTCTTCCTGGCTTTAAAGGATATACTAACAGTCTCCACATGACAAAATAAAAATTTGTGGTGCTTATCAAGAACATTTAAAAACTACCCTCTATTTGCATTTTGGGAATTAATTATTCTTTATATTTTAAAACTCCTTTCTCTGAATGGCAGGAGATAATCTATTGGAAGAAAAAAAATGAGAATTCATTTTCTTAAAAAAATGCTTAATAGCAAATAGAGAATTCAAACTTGCCCTTATTGATCGTAAAATTTTGAATGGAATAATTGTAACAATCGTTCAACCATGTTCTATCCTCACTCTCTTAAATTGGATGTTATATCATTATTTAATTTCTACTGAAAACAGGCTGCCCAGCAACTCATTGCAATCAAGAGATATGGATTACATAGGATATATGGCACCGAAACAGGCCATTCGGCCCAACCAGTCCATGCCAGCGTTTATGCTCCACTCGAGCCTTCTCCCGTCTTTCCTCATCTAAATCTCTCAGTATAGCCCTCCATTCCCTTCTCCCTTATATGCTTGTCCAGCCTCCCATTAAATGCAGCTATACTTTTCGCTTTAACCACTCCCTGTGGTAGCGAGTTCCACATTCTCACCACTCTTTGGGTAAAGAAGTTTCTTCTGAATTCCGTTGGATTTCTTGGTGACTATCTTATATTGATGGCCTCTAGTTATACTCTTCCCCACAAGTGGAAACATTCTCTCTGTATCCACTCTATCAAAACCTTTCATAATTTTAAAGACTTCTATTAAGTCACCCCTCAGCCTTCTTTTTTCAAAGAGAGAAGAGATCCAGCCTGTTCATCCTTTCCTGATATGTATACCCTCGCATTTCTGGTATCATCCTTGTAAATTTTCTCTGCACCCTCTCCAGTGCCTCTATATCCTTTTTATAATATGGTGACCATAACTGTACACAGTACTTAAGTGTGGTCTAACCAAGGTTCGATACAGGTTTAGCATAACTTCTCTGCTTTTCAATTCTATGCCTCTAGAAATAAATCCTAGTGCTTAGTCTTTTTTATGGCCTTGCCACCTGTGTCGCAACCTTTAGTGATTTGAGTATTTGTACTCTGAGATCCCTTTGTTCCTCTACCCCACCTAGACTCGCACCCTCCAAGTAAGAAGTGACCTCCCTATTCTTCCTACCAAAATGTAATACCTCACATTTATCTGTATTGAACTTCATTTGCCAATTATATGCCCATTCTGCAAGTTTATTAATGTCCTCCTGAGTATTGACTATCCCCCAAATTTGGTGTCATCCGCAAATTTAGAAATTGTGTTTTTGATTCCAAAGTCTAAATCGTTAATATAAATTGTGAACAACAGTGGTCCCAGCACTGGTCCTTGTGGAACACCACTACCCACCTTCTGCCACTGTGAATAGCTACCTTTTACCCCTACTCTCTGCTTTCTGTCTTGAAGCCAGCTAGCTATCCATTCTACTACTTGTCCCCTGACTCTGCATTCTCTGACCTTATTCATCAATCTATTATGGGGTACCTTATCAAAGGCCTTTTGAAAATCTAGATATATTACATCTACTGCATTACCATAGTCTACTCTCTCCGTTACCTCTTCAAAAAATTCAACAAGCAAGACTTTCCCTATTGAAATCCATGCTGACTATTCAAAACTCTGTTTTTGGTTTCTAGATGTTCTTCTATTTTCTCCTTTAGTAGGGATTCCATTATTTTTCCTACCACCAATGTTAAGCTGACTGGTCTATAATTCCCTGGACATGTTCTATCCCCCTTCTTAAATATAGTTATTACGTTAGCTATCCGCCAGTGCTCTTGCACTACACCTAATGAATTATTAAATATGTGTAGTAATGCCTCTGCTATCTCTTCCCTAGATTCTTTTAAAATGCGTGGATGCAATCCATCCGGACCAGGAAAGAGTTCAAAGACTTAAAATGAAACTGGCTGCCCACTTGAAACAGGAAGCAGGTGAAAGGGTTACATTTGCACTGCACTGGGGCGAAGCTGTCCATTAGCTAACTGTAATTATAAAAAGGAAGATCAAAAGACTTAGTCCCGTTACTGTAAAAGACTGCTCGTTAAAAATAATGCTGCTGTAAATAGGAGGCACTTAATTTAAACCCATTCTTCGCCAAAGAATTTTGTGAGATTTGTGTTCATCCTGAATGATAAAAGCGAGTGTAGACTTTGTCACTGAGAAGCTGTGATCTGCTGATTGATTGGTACCAGGACCTTGAGCCGCTGATTACACTATCAGGCACTGCTGCCAAAAACGGCAATATACACATGTAATTTTAGAAGCTACTTAATCCTGGATATCCTGTTTGTTTGTACTCCTGGCACAGAGAGAGAGAGACAGAGAGATTTCAACCAAGGGTCCACAGAAATTCTGGGCCAAACATAATACTGTAAAAGAGCAGTCACAGATTTCAGTACAGTCCAGGATGTAACAGCTGATAAGAGTTTGGTACAAAGTACAAACAACCCCCACAAGAATGGAGTCCATTTTCTTTAGATCCAAACCAGTTCACATTCTCTCCTGAAACAAATCAAGTCCAGTGATCCACTGGATTGTTACGTTCAAATGCAGCATAACATCTCAGAACGATAGCAAAATACTGCAGATGCTGGAAATCCGAAATAACAACAGAAAATGTTGGAAAAACTCAGCAGGCCAGGCAACATCCGTGGAGAGAAATTAGAGTCAACGTTTCGGGTCAAAACCCTTTATCAAGACTAAAGAGGCACAGGGAATGAAATAGATTAAGAGGCCGGGCTGGGAGAGAACAAAAAAGAGACATTAAGAGGTATTCAAAACGAGACGAGATGGTGATAGGACTAGTGGAGACAAAAGACAGCTCTAGATTAGGTGTGAAATGCGCTGGCAGAATGGGAGACAGCTGCCATGTGGGAGAGAGAAAAAAAAGGAAAGGGGGGGAAGGGAAAAACCAAAACAAAGGTGTAGATAAAAAATATAAGTAAAAATGTAATAGGGGCAGAGGTTATGATCTGAAATTGTTGAACTCGATATTGAGTCCGGAAGGCTGTAAAGTGCCTAATCGGAAGATGAGGTGCTGTTCCTCGAGTTTATGTTGAGCTTCCGTGGAACAATGCAAGAGGCCGAGGACATCTCAGAAACTGCCTAAAGCTCACAAGTGAGCAATTACTGCAATTCCATGATGTCTACATTCACAGGTGTAGTGTAAGGACTAAAAGTAGGGACTCTTTTCCCACCTGCCGCCCCCTGCCCCCCCAATAGCAAGTAAATTTAGAAGCCTCTTAATGGAAAACCCTCAGTTATCAGCCAAATCTTCTCTGGATCCTATTTCTATTGTGCTAACACTATTAAAAGTAAAACTACTGATCCTAATTGGGTATCTCACACTTTGTAGTTGCCCAGCATCCAGTCCAAGGCTATGAAATAATACTCCTCTAGAGTGTTCAGCAGTATGATATTTCTCTGAAGTGGGTGCAGCTCACTTATAGGCAGCGATCCTCCTTGGTCGGGAACTGCAGTTCTTTTTAGACAGCAACATTTGGTGGGGAAGCTTTAAGAATAAACGGCAATCTCTTTTGACTGACTGAATATCACATTATTGATCAGTTGACAGACCAATGTTCAATACCACTGCCTGACTCCATAAAGGAGTTTAAATAATGGCTTATGACACATATAATAATGTCCTAGTCAACCGTATCTTTTTGTTACAGTTGCAAATCATATAAACTACGATTCCCAATGACAGTAAGGAGCATTGTGAATCACTGCCAATGAAGATCGGCTGCCAAGAGAATGATACTTTAATCTGAGAAAGTGAGAGAAAAAAAATATTGTGTTTGTGGAGAAGTAATTTTAGACACAGAAGTGGAAACTCGACATACAGACCTGGGAGTGCTGCCACATATGCCCTGGTACTTCCTATTCAAATCAGCTTCTCATTGTTATTTGTTACAGAGCCTCCTGAAAGCAGCTACTGCCATGGCAATGAAACATCCCTCTCTCAACAGAAACTCTCAAACAGATCTATGAAAATCACTGATCCTTAACACAATTCAAGCGCGACTCCAACTGCACCAGGTTAGTCAACCGAGGTAACCCAATCAATACCCTGTTTATATTACCAAGGACATGCTGGGGTGATTCCAACACTACGGCATGAACTTGGAAACTACATGAAATAATCCTGAATCATTTTGGCTGTTTGATCATCATTTATTGCATCCCCCAAAATATGTTTCAAAATGTAAACATCTCACTAGCAAACATCCATCCTATTATTTTACTTTTTAAAAACATCAGCATCTTATCTTCCTCACCAGTTTTCTCCCTTCCTCTCCTAAATGGGATATGGTTCCATGGGCCCTGGTTGCCTTCTATACCTTACCCTACAGCTATTATTCATGTGTGAGCCTTGACTGCAAGTACCAGCAGATAATTTAACTACAGCTTCTCAAAAATGAAACTAATACCAGATGGGTAGCAACCTTATGCTTTTCCCCTCACCCATTCCATTCCCTCCTCCCATAGCCAGATCCCCACACTGCAGGGGGACTCCCTTCAATATTTCCCTCATAATTCTAATTTATTCCACCAGTCACTGGGCAACAGCCAAGGTAAGGGGTGTGAAGCAGGCTCGGAGAGGAGGGGCAGGCACCTTTGGGTACTCAGGAGTTGGGAGTGAAGGTCACCTGCCTTTTAATGGTCAGTGAGTTCCTGAATTTTGAGTTGTTTCACATCTAAGGCAAAGGTCTGAAATGACGGAGTCCAGGTACATTAAAAAGTGAGTCCTTTAATACTCCAAAACGATGTCAGACTCAGCAAAATTAGCATCTAAATCTAACCTTTACCCATATTAGACACAGTAGAGGACAGCGTGCAAAGGTAATTTTGTGCCTTTTCAGAAATGAGGGATAGAATTTGAAACTCCTTTCAATGCGGATACAATAATCACATATACATCACTGTCACAGGCATACCTTGCTCATCCAGGATTTACGCTTACACATGGCTCTCCTTCGTTTTACAGCTTCCCATAGCCTCCTCTGGCCTGTGGACACACAATGGATCGTGTAATTTTCTAGCAGGAGCCAGTAAGTTTGTTTTAGTGATTTTCATCTCGCTTATGACATACCAACCCATCACCATCTTAGGTCTTTATAACACTAACATTATATAATGTATATATAACATTGTAACAGTAATTCAAATGTAATTCATTTGCTGTGATGCACTCTTGGATGTCCTGAGGATGTGCAAGGCACTATACAAGATTTTTATTTCTAATTAAAAGAACATCATGTTAGAAAATTAACTGGATAGCACACCAGATACTCCCCTACTCCAAACCGTACGTTAATAATTCATAAAAGGCCATACCAGACGGCGAGATATTTTGCCATGAAGTCCTGTTGAGTGAATTTTCATTGTTATTGTCGCAATGTGTAACTTAAACAGTCTTCACGTGGAAAAACACCAATTCCCAGCCAGGCTTAAAACACGTGAGGCAAGTGCAATCCCCAACCCCGCATAGCCTGAGCAAAAATCAGAGCGTGTACCTGACCTGCACACCACCCAACGGGACCTGAACTTGCCCGCATTTTGGGGGTACAGGTCATTTTAACGGTTCCGACACTCCACCAACACAAGAATGCCCCTTGAAGGGAGCTTGCGGGTGAGGAAACTGTACCACTGCTGCAGGCTTGAGATGACTACAGTATTGCTAATGACCGCCAGCTTTGAAGGATGCAGGCTGCTATCCAAAAACAGCAGTCAGTGGGCCGCCAGTCCCACTGCTTGTTCGACTGCCCCTGTAAATAAATATAAAGGTACTCATCTTTTTGGTCCCTTCAGGTATTTGCTGCCTGTTCCTTCATAGATTCAGGCGTAAATAAAGCTGGAATCCATCCACAAGGGATTACTAAACCCTTTTCAAAACATATTTCTCACACTATTGGGTAAGCAACAGGGCTTTTGGATAAACAGTCTTTTGTAGACTTTCATGCAATGTTGTACCTGGACAATCAGCGCATTCATGGAGTTTGGATCTCCAGCCAGAACTGAAGACTACGGAATAATCTCTCGTACTTAAATAGTCAAAAGTCCCCGAAGCCAGAACTTTTTAATAATCCGTTATTAAAGAAACAATGGCTCAAATTATTCCACAGAATGCTGATAAACGGGTGCTCCCGTATCATCTGATTTCCAAGGAACTGTACATGCCTTGGCCAAATACAACTTAATTAGCACCTAGAGCAAAGCTTTCACGTGGAAAAACACCAATTCTGACTGATTTCCAGGTCAATCAACTTGATTTTACCATGTCATAATTGATCTTCAGGTGTCCATTTTGAAATTGGAAAAGGAAGAACGTTTTTGATTTAATAAACTAAAAAATTAAATACAAAAATATGTCCGATTATAAGATGTCCCAGAGATAGCTGGGATAACACTAGATCAAGTGTCCTCTCTGCCACCTTTCAGAATGAATACCCAACAACAACAACTTGCATTTTATATAGCGCCTTTAAAGGCGCTTCATAGGAGCATTAACAAACAAAATTTGACACCAAGCCACATAAGGAAATATTAGGACAGGTGACCAAATACTTGATCAAAGAGGTAGGTTTTAAGGCACATCTTAAAGTAAGAGAGAGGGACAGAGGTGCTTAGGGAGGGAATTCCAGAGCTTAGGGCACAGGCAGCTGAAGGCACGGCTGCCAACGGTGGAGTGAATAAAATCGGGGATGTACAAGAGGCCAGAATTGGAGGAGTGCAGCTATCTCGGAGGGTTGTAGGGCTGGAGGAGGTTACAGAGATAGGGAGGGGCGAGGCCATGGAGGGATTTGAAAACGCGGATGAGAATTTTTAAATCGAGGCGTTGCTGGACTGGGACTAAATGTAGGTCAGCGAGCACAGGGGTGATGGGTGAAGGGGACTTGGAGTTAGGATATGGGCAGCAGAGTTTGGGATGAGTTCAAGTTTATGGACAGTGGAAGATGGGAGGTCGGCCAGGCAAGCATTGGGATAGTCAAATCTAGCTGTAACAAAGGCACGGTGATGAGGGTTTCAGCAGCAGATGAGCTGAGGCAGGGGCTGAGATGGGCGATGTTATGGAGGTGGAAGTAGGCGGTTTGGTGATGGAACAGATATGTGGTTGGAAGCTCATCTCAGGGTCAAATAGGTATTTCATGCTACCGTATTCTATCTTTTTTTAAGCTTGTATACACAATGATGTACTGATAATGACTACCCTGTTGCATCTAGAAACATATATACATATACATACATACAACACTTGTACGCGCCCATGTGGGATTTTTTTGCACTACAAAAATCCGAGAGAGAAAGAAATATAAAAAGTACTGCAAAGAATAGCACTTACCAGGACGGCCCATTCCAATTTTCTCAAGGTCCTCATTTTTCACATAGTCAAAGTGGGAGAGCCGTGTAACATTGAGGTCGTCACGGATGCGGAGGAAATACTGCTGCAACTGTACCTCAGTGAGGAGTTCAAGAAGCCACTCTGTTCCCTCATCTGACTGCATGCTCCCACTGAGCTTCTGGAAGAGAAAGAAGCACAACAGCATCAGAACACTGGCTGGACACGCAGCGAGAAACACTACAAAACAGAGAAAAGGTGCCAGATCAAAATGTCAGGGAATTAATTCGTTACCCAGTGAAAAATGGGGTTACAAGAAATATTTACAACAACAGCATACCAGAAACTGTGCATTGTACGTAGGAGTGCGGTTTGAATGCTGCAGGGGATGTCTTTACATAACGGATAACTGTGCCTCCCCGACTCCCCTATTTGATTTAAATTGATAATTTTTTTGGTGAGATATTCTTGTACTTTTCAAGGCGCAGGATGCTAGTGAGGGGGAATGGAACCTCTAGTACCTGGCGCTGATTGGATAGACGTAGAACAAAGCTCCCCCTACAACCCTGGGAGCAATTAGCATCAGTGTGACATATCCATTCCCAAACCATTGTCTAAGGGAAATTATTAACTGTTCCAAACAATGGCGAGTTTTGTGCAGTCGATTTGGCCAGTAGGAATTGACTTCAGACTGTCCAGAGTCACTTCACAGAGGACCCTTACAGTGTGCAGAGAAAGACAACTATCACGTGTCCCATTTAGCTGAGCTGAGTTTGAACCCAAGTTCTAGAAGAGAAA
The DNA here is from genome assembly GCF_052327205.1 of Somniosus microcephalus. NCBI lineage: Eukaryota > Metazoa > Chordata > Chondrichthyes > Squaliformes > Somniosidae > Somniosus > Somniosus microcephalus. The sequence goes on along the minus strand of NC_140992.1, from coordinate 39,497,097 downwards.
GATTAGTGTTTCTACGCATTGTGCCATTAAGTGCTTCAAAATGTACTATTTATTTTGGGGTATTGGTAAATATCTATCTATATTTTAAAATGTTTTACTCCCTTTGCTGCTTGTACACCAGCTATGGCTGCAATAATAGATAGGTGCCTAGATCATTCTGAAATTGGAAATCAGTGCGGTGTGTGACTGAATCTGCCTTTTTGCACTCCATGGTGCTGATCCATGCACAATGCCACCACATCTTGTTTTACAAATTTGTCAGTTTTCCCTCCGCTTTTCTTCCTTTCCTGAAGCTAGTGGCTTGTCTGGCGACGTGGTTCTTCAGAGCCAGAAGTCTTCCAGCACCTTGGTCAAGTGTCCATTTTTGTTGTGTGAACCTAGCAAGTAACCATTGAACTGTGGCGCTCATCACAGCTACACCCAATCTTGCCAAAACCCAACAACCGCACTTCCAACAGGAGTCACTGAATAGCAAGGCAGCACTGGAAACCTAGCAAATTAGTTTCCTCCCCGCCGCCTCCTCCACCTCCACAGATTACCAGGATTTAGTTTTGAACAGTTATAATCAGCATTCCCTCCACAGCTCAGCAGCAAAAAAATCAATAGACAAAGCCAGAATCTTTCCTCAATGCCAAACTTTTCTCACAGTGAACCTATCAAAGCGTTATTTTTGGCTCATTTTTATTGATTGACCCCGAGCAAAGGTAGAATTTTAAATTTTGTCTTCATCCACACACGCTGCCGATATCACGTTCAAAGTCAACTTTAAAACTGGCATCACCAGACTACAAGTTACTCCCATACAAAGAGATTTAAGTCAGACGAATATAACCGGCTCCAAAACCCTTGCTTATCCAACTGCCCACCACCATTTGCCATCTGGGACATGCCAGGACATGTACCTCATTCTAATTTGATGCTAGCCAACAGTATGAATTTGCCCAAGAATTCAATGCAATAAAGGAGTCCTGGACCCTGCTGTACCGAATCTAAATTTAATTTGCTTAGTGCAAGCTGAGCACAAAAGGAGGTTAAGAATTTTCATTGAACATATCCCAACTCACAACTTGCTTCCAACCTCCCACTGTTCAGAGAATACAGAACCTAGGACCTTAGATCCACGCTTCTTTTGGCTGTTACAGTTAGAAATGTTCCATTGTGGAAAACAAGCCAAAGTTATGACTAACACATTTTTTTCATTTGTTGGTGTTGGCATAAATGGTATAAACTACATATTTTCTGCTATGCTGCAGAGTGTTTCTTTTTCTTTAAATATTTTTTGAGAGGGTTGTTTTTTCCCCCCTGTAAAGGCCACTCATTACCATACATCCTCCTACCGCCAGGAGGGAGACACTGTTTGGGCCACAGGCAGAGCCACAAGAGATGATACTCTGATTGGTGGCATGAAGGGTTATTCACATGTGATAATCAGAGGAATTACTTCCATAAAGGCACAACCACGGGGGGGAAAAATTGTATTCATCCTCGCCAGCCGGTTAACAAACTAAAACATTTGATGACCATTCCATCAGGATCATATAGAGTGATCTGAATGGTTGGGAAAGCAAAGTACAGCAAGCCAAAGAGAGGAAAAAAATCAACAGCTAAGTTAATACTGAAGTCCAACTTATCTGACCTGAAGCTGTCAGCATCACTCTGCTGCACTGCATCTTCTTGTCCATTAGACCCAACCAATGTGCTCGAGCAAAGTTACCACTGAGAGCCACTATATGATGTTTTGGTAGTTTGCCATTTTAAGACTGCTTAGTGCCTTTATTCTCACACTGAAGAGATGGAGAAAATAATTGCAATGAAAGAAAAGTAAAATAACTACAAGAAAGCACATCAGTAAAGGCAAATAAAATGATTGGGAGAGCAGATTTTGGGCTTCAGAAAATCTGCTTTTCAATTTTTCCTTCCCTGATATTTACCTTAGTTTCTCTGGAAACCTGTGCTTTCATCCAAGGAGGTCTGCTTGTGTGGCCTCTCCATAATTACTTCTATTTTATGACTGGCTGGCAGCAATAGGGAGCGAGAGGTGCCTTACACTTCCCCTTCCTATCTCCCTCACTTAAGATAGGATGTCCCATCTCACATTGCTCTAACTACTGGCCCAGCAAAGGATGGGGAAAGTTATTCCCAAACATGGTGACTAAGTCGGTCAGGCAGCCTGATGACTCAAATCCAAGGCTGTCATCCTTTTGCCACAGTCATGCTACCAGCCTGCAGTTAGTCGGCTGGATCTTGCATAAAGGACGACTGATATTTTTTTTTAAATTCTCTTTTTAACCCCCTTCTATTTTCTCTGCAGTTGCATTTACTCACCATGGTGAGGACTGACAGCAGTGGGTAAGCAGACTTTGAATAAAGTTCGAAAGAGTAGCCGGCCACTGTACAATGTCCCTGCCATTACATTACACAGTAATTTGGACGGCAACATGTTGATGTTATGCAAATCTTGGCAAAAATGTGGTTATATGTCATTCAGAATGGGCTGACTCACTGGCCTAGGTCTATTAGCAGTCTAATTATACACTTGATCACAACACCACCTTTATTCACATTGTCAAACATCCCTGCCTACAGGCGCAATGAGATGCGACAATATCGTAATCTACAACACGTACTAGCTAAAAGCTGATAATCCATTTTGTGTGTGATACCATATAGCTCGTGTATGCCGAAAATACCCAGTATACAGGTTACATGTGCAATAGAGTTGGTATACGACAGAATAAGCTGTGTTAATAATGGCATTTCAGATACAACTTTTTCTTTCTTTCAACTGGTACCACACAACAGGACCAAGAATGGTAGACTTCTACAGTTCAAATGCTAGGCAGCTCTTGTATGATATGTTGACCAACATCAGTCATAGCGTCATAACAGCACAGAAGGAGACCATTCAGCCCATCGAGTCCGTGTCGGTTCTCTGTAGAGCAATCCAGTCAGTCCCATTCCTCCGCTCTATCCCCGTAGCCCTGCAAGTTTACATTACATCAGCGTAACATTATATGCTTCGGATTGTATTAAAGGAACATTCTCACCTGATTAATAAAAGTGGTAGTCAAACTGACAAACAGGGGAGTGTGCCATAAAAAGTCAGTGGTTGCATCTCTCACTAAATATTTATCGTAATTTTAATTAGAGTACTTTTTTCAAAAGGAGGGTTATTAGATGATGAAATTGAGGTAGTCTATAACATCATTTAACAGTGGACTGGGCAACTTTTTGAAAAGGAAGAATATTAAAGGATAAGGGGAAAGAGCACTGAAATGGCATTAGAGTAGATAGTTTCATTTGAAAAGCTAGCACTAGCACAAGCATAATGGACCGAATGGCCTCCATTGGTGCTGTAAACTAGCTGATTCTATGATCACAAAGTGTGAAAGTTTGTGCTGCAGCAAATACAGGAAACTCTCGATTTACCGGCACCTAAATAACCGGAAATCTCTCTTAACCGGCAAAATTCAGGAGTAGGTTCAGGTAAGTTTTACTTCATATTAGTGGCCGTGTAACCGGGGTTCCTGGATCTGTGGCCATGTAACCGGGGTTCCTGCACCTGTTGCCATGCAACAGGGACGCCTGGATCTGTGGCCATGTAACCGGGGTTCCTGCACCTGTTGCCATGCAACAGGGACACCTGGATCTGTGGCCATGTAACCGGGGTTCCTGCACCTGTTGCCATGCAACAGGGACGCCTGGATCTGTGGCCGTGTACGGGGTTCAGAAAAGAGAGCTGATTCAGCTGAATGTCGTATAGAGTGAACCTGCAGCACACTGGAGTTGGCAAAATATTGACAATATGAAAAACATCTTTAATAGAAAATGAATGATCATTCACTGGGCTGAAAATCAATACTGCTAGACCAAAGGCAGCACATTTAGCAACACAAGGGTGGAAGTGTGAATAGACCAGTTAGTACATTCCAACACCAACGCATGTTCCGAGGGCTGAGCTCCCACATACAGGATGCTTCTTGCACAGGCTTTTTTCAAGCTGCCTCAGCAAACATTTGTAAAGACAAGGTACAATAAGCACATTTGCACTTTCTATTACGGTGGTGGACCAGCGGTTTTTACTGCAGACCAGTGACTTCTATCAGCTTCAAAGTCAAGTCTGGTAATAACCTCAAAGTTGCAGAATCAGCAGTAAATTGCCACAGTAACTCTAAATGTGGTGGTGGTGTTCCAGAAAAATTGTTTAATTTATTCTCCTCACCCATTCCCTATTGATCAGTCACAATTACTCTGGTCAATTGTCACAAATCAGATGGAAGATGCCAGATAGCACTGCTAATTATAGTTTATAAATTGTAATAGTTTACATCACAAGAAATTGCAACACTGCGTGGTAAAGTCCTACATTCCTAAAATGACTATGACTTACTAACAGTAATACAGTACTGCAACATCTCATCAACAATAACCTGCACTCACAATACACAACAGAATAAAAACAGAAAATGCTGGAAATAACAGCATGTCTGTGAGCATCTGAAAAAAGGAAAGACTACAATCTATCTCCTCTTTTCAGATCCTGACAGACCCAGATGGTTTGAAACATTAAACAGTCATTTGTCTTCAACAAACATCCTCTTAAATACACATGGCCAGGGAACTGAGCCTTAATCTGCATTAACCCTTTGTAGCCTGCAGAACAAAGACATGCACCAAAATAAAATAAGGAAACTTTCTGCAGTTCCAGAATTAGCAGAATAATTCTTCTTTGAATTTCTAGCATTTTATATTTTTCTTCCTATCCGTTGCATAAATGTGTTTTGTGCCAATTTTCCAAAGTAAAATTGTGCATATGTTAGAACTATTGATAGTTATTTTTGTAAAACCTTTTGCATACATCATCAATCTGGACTTTAGGTTTGATTTTTCAATGTACAAAAGTAGATGTTAAGTGGAGAAAAAAAAATCACATTGCTGAATATCTAAACATCTTTTGTGCTGGAACATAAGTGTCTTGAGGAACAGATCAGGAACTTCATTTCACACAAGAGTGCATAGTTTAAAAATGTTAGAGAGCAGTTGCAGAACAGTGAGTTACTACTTCTCAGCAGGAAGGAAGGGGAGGGGGTAAGGAGCCTTGAGAATAAAAGTCATAATAGCCCTTTTTGCCTTATTCAGAACTGCTCCTCCTACCAAATAAACCCAGAGTGCTGTTAGCAGCAGTTATGCACCCTCCCCACAAGAGAATGCATTAGTGAGCATTCTGCGCTGACAAAATGGGAAGGAGAAGGGTGGGGAGGGAAGAGGAAAAGGAGTTGTGAGGAAGGAAAGGATGAAGCCGATGGCCTGACATGATGCTACAACTGGAGTAAATGTCACCTCCCTGTAACCAGACTCTGGAGTAAATCACCTGCTTCTATAAATTTAAGGATCTTGAAATCCACACAAGCTGACACACAGCAGGATGCAGGGTTTAAGTTTCAGACATGCTATGGAAAGGTCCGTTAGATCGCGCCTCGTCAGCAACCCAAATACTGAACACACAAGAGCCACAGTAAAGGTCAACCCCTGGGCCAGCCTAAAGGTTTCTGTGACTAGGACAGAAAGCGTCTTCTGCTTTAAACAGTCACTTGTTTTAAACAGCCATTCTCTTACAGGCACAAGGCCAGGGCTGGAAACCAGGCTTTAATCTAGTAACCTTTTTCTGCACCAAACTAAAATAATAAAATATCCAAATTTGCTTGAAGAATATAAGACATTAACTATATCCAGTGTTAATTATAATACTGTGAATTAGAAAGTGCGCTATGTTTGCAGGTGTCAAAATGTATGAGAGGAAACTGGTGCACTATGGAAAACTGGTGCCAGAAACATTCATCAAAGGACAGAGCAAACTGGTTGAAAGAAGTGTTGATTTAAAGACCAGCAAACAAGAAATTCCAATAAAGTGCAACAGGAGGGACTCTGTGTTAAAATCAAACCCCTAACGTCAAGGAGGATATTGCAAGAAGGATCACAAATTGGCTAAAGGAATGCAGACAATGGATGATTTTAAATAGGGCTACTCTCCACTAGCAGGTCACTAGTGAGGTGCCCCCACGGTTCTGTGCTGGATACCCTCCTGTGTATGACGTTTATTAACAATATAGAGCAGGGCATAGATAGCAGTTATTAAGTTTACTAATTAAACTAAATTGTGCAGTAGAGCAAGGACATTAAAATAAGGATATAGATTACAAATGAATTTGGATAGATTGTGGAAGTGGGTGCAAGACTGGCAAATATCCTTCAATGTAGATAATTGTGAAATTATGAACATAATTTGATGGGGACTACAACATGGGTGGGTTAAAGGTGACAGGAAGGGAGAGACACTTGGGAGTAGTCAATGACCATTCCCTAAAGGTTTAAACTCAATGTCAGGTGGCTGCAGCTAAAGCAAACAAGATCCTGGGCTCTACTGTCCAGACTATTCAGTATAAAATTAGAGCCATAATAATAGGGTTATAAAAGTCCTTGGTGAGACCGACTGTCTTTCCCATTACAGCATCCATTTGTTTTTAAAGGCACTTTTTTTATATTGCAAGGCACTCGTTAGTGCCACTCGATTCCCAAAGTGACAATCTTGTGCAGCCAACTACAAATCAAATGTAAAACTGCCAGGTACGCCAAGGTCAGCGGCTGTGAAGATCCATTTTAAGCTGGACTTCCGGGCCATCAGTCTTAGTTAGTCTTGGTAGTTTTAAATTTGGCTCGCAGCCGACTGCACAACACCCAGGCTTTAGGAATCCAGTGGCATTAGCACAATGTAAAAACATCTCTAATGAGTCCAGTGTCCTGCTCCCAACCAGGTCTTTCTAGCAACCTGTCCCAGCAGCTCTGGTGACAACTCTCCCTTTCCTGGAATATTTGAAGTGCAGATACCACGATTTGGCCACTAAGAACAAGGAGAGCAGACTGAGTACTGGACAAAACTTGGACTTCTCCAATGCATAAAATAGTCGACAGGGCTGCTCATGATTTTTGAATTTAGCTTCAAACAGCTGAGAATTGTAATCTGGAGCAGAGTTTTCCTTGTACATGTACAATGAAAATGTTCCTAGCCTGACCAATGTCAGAAAATAAATCACACTGAATTTCAAATACTGTATCCAGGAACAATGCTTAAGCAAATATAAAGACTGAAATCCTTGTCAAAGATAGCATCCACCATTCAGACATGGGAACACAAAACCCGAGATGGATGTAGGAAACTTGAGGATTAATAACCAGAATGGATCCAAATAAACTGGGCAATTAATACTTACTAATTTAAATATTAACATACAGATCAATGGGATATTTACTTGTGATGAGAGGGGCCGAGAGTACTATTGACAGAGTATCCTCAAAGTAAACACTTCATTTCACTGAATGTTTCAACTGGTAGTGCAGTAAAGATGCTTTTTTTATTGGATTGTCTGCACCTGTAGTTTCCCGCAGAGTGGGGCACGGCATTCAGCAGCAAGCCTGACATAAAGCTGAGGCCGACATCCAAAAAGACTATCTTAATACTTCTTTTCTTTTGCTTTGCATGCGTCACACTTCCAAGTGCTGTATATATTAGCCGAACCCTGCGAGAGGCTAATTAGCCAATTTGAAGATGAAGTTGAAGAAAGCTCCTCCAGCTCGCCTAGAATCCATTAGTAAACCCAGCCAGTAGGTCAATAACTCTTGCTGGACCCCTGTGTATTTACTAATTAAAGCCACTGATTCATAAGTCAGTACTGATTTTAGTTGTCCTGTGAACCAATTGTAAAACAAAGTAGAAAAGATGAATTGAGGAAGATGGAGACAGGAAGGGTGAATCTGTGGAGCCTTACTCTTCAATATCCACCAATGGTGGGGATGTGCTCCAGTGCGTTCATTTTCATAGAGGAGAATACACTTTATTTAATGATTTTAAAAGTACAATCTTCTCATAAAATAACTTTGTGAAGATAATCTGTTTTACACAATAGGTTTTCAAATTGGGGTCCCTAGACTCTAGGGAGAGAGTTAAGTGACCCCACTCTCCCCCCCCTCCAAGTCCAAAAGGTCATCATCCAATTGCCGTGATTTTTGATTTACTAACATGTTCTTTTTGTTGCTGGATAATAATAAAGGGCTGGAATTTCTGCCTGGTTCTCCAGATGTCCTGCTGTAACATTGCAGAAATCCTGGAGATACAGCCATTTTTAAGCTATTTACACTGTTTCCTCCCCCCTCGGGGTGCGGCTGAAATTATGGTGGGACACCCGGCAAACCCCAGCAAAAATTTCAGAGGAAAATCTTTTGCTGCAATGATAGCACTGGGTTTTTCTTGGCTCGCTGACACGGTTTTTCAGAAGACGGGGAAGTGTGTCAATTGTGCAGAAGGTCCCCATATAGAAAAGTCTGGAAACCACTTTTAACCACCAAAAAACATTGATTTTTAAACAATAACCAAGTGGCCTAACTTTCTTTAATTCAGTCTTAACTGAGCAGGTTACTCAATTTAAGATCAAACTACAACTTCCCGAACCCACTTAGAAAACAAACCAACCTTTCGCAAATGTAAAATGCACGTGTGAAAGGATTCATCAAGTTTTGAGAATTCACTCAAACTCAGCATAAATCTGGCTCAGGGACAAGTCCGTAAGGTTGAATTCTTTCAAATCAGACCTTTTGGTTCAGTACACATCACTTCTCTGCCCAAATTAGGGGTTTGCATGGACAATTTAATACCTGGATACAGAGAAGGATCCACACCACCTGTTTTTAAGAAGCAAATTCAGTCAATCTACATTGGTGCAAAGACCCATAAAGGTGAAGGCACTTTACTTAAACTGACTTGAAATTAGGTAGATTGCAGTGAAAAACAGAAATCGATAGGTTCTCGTTAGGTAAGGGTATCAAGGGATATGGAGCGAAGGTGGGTAAATAGAGTTGAGGTACAGATCAGCCATGATCTAACTGAATGGCAGAGCAGGCTCAAGGGGATGAATGGCCTACTCTTGTTCCTACATTCCTAAAGGTCAGATCAATCTTCATCTCAGAAATTATGCCGCCTTCATTTGTTTCTGTAAACATGTCGTTATGACTCCAGGCAGGTGGGGGAAAAGGGAACAGTGTTCCTTTAAAGGTGATTGAGTGCAAGGCAGGCAGCCGAAACGACAAAACAAAACGCTGGATCAGAAAACTCTGCAAGCATTATCGGAAGAAGAGCATTACTAAAGAAAATTTGCCCTTCACTCCAAACAAAACACTTCCCTCTTCTCCCAAGTCCCCACAGAGGTCCTTCTGAGGAACTGTGTCTGCTCAGGAACAAAAGAAGCAGTGAGACCCTTTTCAGATGCTGGTAACCCAGCCTCAGCTCATTCATTCCTAATTGGTTCCTGTAGCCTGAGTTTAAGAGACGATGGCAATCTTCACTTCCTTTCCTCCTCTTTCACGTGTTAATTGTTCTTGGTGCTCAGGGGTCAGGAAGGCAGCTCGGCCTGCTCACCAACCTCCGGAATGGGTCCCGAGTTGTGGATCACTGCAGGCAAAAAACTTTGTATTCAGCAGCGGTCTTTGTGCAACTTCACAGTCGATCTATACCCAGACTCTTTACAAAACAGGAACAATACATATCTCCCTGCTTTAACACCAGAGCTTTCAGAAACATAAATCTTTTTACTATGTGACAGATGAAGTGCTGACCTTTAACCCCTCACACACTGACTACCCACTGCAAATTTCACATCAGAAAACTGAAAAGTGTACAACAGTGTGAAGCGTTTAATTAATTTGAATAACAAAATATTCTAAATGATCAAAAAACTGAAATTTGGTCACATTCAAATTTGGATACAAATATGTGCTTGTTAAATTTCCTACTCCATATCACCAAATCACTTGATCATCAGTGCAACACATATTCTGAGATACAAGCTAACGATTTATAATATTTTAGTCAGGCAAATATAGTGCAGGTTCACCAAGCAACCAGGTCAATCAAGTCCATGAGCCTTCGAGAACAGTAACCCCCATCCCAAAATATTCCTCCTGCCTAAAATGTTGCCTAGCTTGAAATTACTGTGCGACCCGGTGAAGGAGTCAGACAGCGTGATGCCTCCAGACTGACCCCTGGTCACAGCATGAGCCTCGCAAAGACCTTTTATTGATTCAGGAAATTGTTTAATGGTTCCTCCAAGGCTGACCCCTTTGTATTAGATCCCATTTATATCCAACTTAGGAACGTGTTAATGGCAGGCTAACATTTACTTAAAAAAAACGTACTTAATGTCAAAAAATGCAAGAATACTATCAACTATACTAGTGAGAGCAGAAACTCATGATTTAAAAGTAAAAAAGAGGCAATGAGTGTGTTGAAATTAGTAATGAACCTTTCAGAGCTCGATTTAAAAAGTTTAAAGGAGACGTTAATTCAATTGCCCCAATCCTGTCACATATACATAATTACTAGTACTGGCGGTGTTCTCATTTCTATATTTTATGTAAATCTGGTGCTCAGACACCGTCTGCAGAAAGTTCCCCTGGAGTGATGTTGTGAATGGGGAATGATATCCAAAGCTGACTGTCCACAAGTACTGATTCTTCTAATCCCCATTCATGTCTCTACTTTCTATACAAACTTTTTATTCACCGTGCGACAGCTTTACAGTATCAAACAAGGGAGCTCCAACAAGCACCAGTAACTGGAGATACTGCCTCTTTATAATGTTTCGGAATAGGAGTCAATTCTAATCAATTAAATTCACATTAAACAGCAGAATCTTCAAACATGGGTTTCTGCTTGAAGATCACAGATTCAGCTCTTTAGTCCATCACTACCTCAAATACTGCTGATGGTTTTTGCCATAGTTTCTCTGACTGTGTAGACTGAACACGGAACCCACCCATATGGAGCAGCAATGCTGTGTCCTGATTGTTGACCTGTACAAATCCTACCTCCATCCCATGCTCAGACAGGCTCCAGTAAGAGCTGAAATGGAGTTGCAAGTCATGACACTGAATCAACTGTGTGCTGTCGTTTCGCCTACTGCTGCTGATAAATGGATTTACAAGACTACTATTTAAAGCAGGAGGCATCAGATTCTACTGGCGGATGTATTAGTAGCTGAGGTATTATCAAATATTTGGTGAGCAGGGTCATAGATAGCAAATGTAGAATTGTATGCACTAATTCCAAATACTGCCGCTGCCCTTCCCCCACCAACATGTTCAATGGCAGTGAATGTCCAGTGAGGCCCAGGACATGCTCCCTGGAACATTTTGATCTTTTACTTTAAAAAAAGGGTTATTCTGGTTAATATTTAGCAGTTCATTACTTCACAGTTGCTAGATTTTTAATGTTAAAAAAAAGGCAAAATAAGTGCCATTGGGGTTTAGCCATGTTCAACAGACGAACCAGACCATCGCTTCAATAAAAGCTACTTCTCCCCTCTCGCAGAGACACTCTGCCTCACTCAGACACTCTGGGGCGATTTTCTGCCGTTGGAGGAGGCGGGTTTGGAGACGGGAATATCAGATTCAAAGACGTCGGGTTCGGAACCCGCCTCCGCGGGATTTTGCCGGTGCCGGTTTTGGAGGTCGGGAAACGGACCAGCCTCCAGCTGGCTATAGAGATACTTGTCATCATTAAATGCTTATTAAGGGCCTTCCTAAGCCTATTTTGAGAGGCCCTCATGATTTTTCAAGGATTTCAGCGTGCTCCACGCACCTCCTGAACCACGCCAAGTAAACCTGGTGGGTTGACTTGTGGGTGTCCTCCTCACAGCTGCAGGTCGAACGAGACATCATTTATTGCAGCAAGGATTACTTGCAGGTGCCAGACCTGGGCTTTAAAAGGTCTCTGAGCACTTTTAGAAGGCCTTCCGAAGTCGGAGGTGCTGCAGCTTGAATCAATCAACTGTGGGACCTCCTTGGAAGACCCTCTCCCCACTTGCAATGAGCGCTTCCCCAAAGGAGGCATCTGCAAGCAGCATGGGAATCACTCGTTTTCTTTCTGCATGGACCTCAGATGAGGATGAAGGCCATCCAGGGCAGCAGCAGAACCAGGCAGCTCAGGAGCAACACCAGCAGGAACCCCAACCTCCTGCTCAGGCAGCTCAGGAGCAACACCAGCAGGAGCCCCAACCTCCTGCTCAGCCACCTGCACAGGGCAGAAGGCACCTCGCCACAGGAGATACCCCCGACAGAGGGTTCACAGACAGAGGGTGAGCTACCTGAACATGAGTGAGCAGCAGTGCCAAAGGAGGCCGAGACTTTCGCGAGAGGTTGTCCGAGAGATCAGCGGCTTGCTGCAGCAAGACCTGGTGCCCAGAGGAACGGGTGGACACCCCTTACCAGTGGCTGTCAAAGTCACCACCGCACTCAACTTCTTTGCCTCAGGCTCCTTCCAGGGATCATCAGCAGATATCAGCGGCAGCTCCCAGTCGGCCGCCCACAGTTGCATCACACAGGTTACCAATGCCCTTTTTGCTAAGGCCCACAATTACACCCAATTCACAAGGGATCAAGCAAGTTTAACCGCCCGTTCGGTTGAATTTGCAAATATGGCAGGCATGCCAATGGTGCAGGGCGTCATAGACTGCACACACGTGGCCCTTAGGGCACCCATCACAACCCAGCTATCTTTGTCAACCAAAAGGGCTTCCACTCCCTCAACTTTCAGCTGGTGTGTAACCACAAGAAGGAGGTCCTGCATGTTTGCGCCAAGTTCTGTGGAAGTTGCCATGACTCTTTCATCCTGCGGCACTCTAGTGTTCCTCCACTTTTCAATCCACCAAACCAACTTAACGGATGGCTCCTTGGTGACAAAGGCTACCCCCTGAAGAAGTGGCTAATGACGCCGATCAGGAGGCCAGCTAACGAGGCTGAAGAGCACTACAACGCCAGCCACACTTCAACCAGGTCCATCATAGAGCAAACCACTGGGCTGTTGAAGGTGCGCTTCTGTTGCCTTGACCGATCAGGTGGAGCCCTGCAGTATACACCATACAGGGTCTCCAGAATGGTCGTGGTCTGTTGTACACTGCACAACATCACACAGCGTTGTGGCTTGCAGCTTCCTGATGAGCAAGCGGCTCAGTTCCAGCCCTCCTCAGATGAGGAGGAGGGGGGTCTGGAGGAGGAGGAGGAGGAGGAGCAGGAGGGTGTCAGAGCACCGGTGTATCGACCAGCGGCACCACGCGAGCACATGGCTGCCCGGGATACAAGGGATGAGCTTATCCTGGCCAGATTTGCATAGGTTGCCCAAGTTGGCACATGTCCTTGGCTCCCTCTTAGGACATCATTGACAATGGACTTGGCTCTCGGCCTCCTTTCACTCAGGCCACCAACCTGACAAAGCAAGTGTGGCAGACGCCGCAATGTGGAGCTGCCTAAGGCGAAAGAACAGATGCCATAACGCCAACATTTTGGCTTCAAATCATTTTAATGCTTTCCAACAGGGATGGCATTTCATCAATACACAAACATTCTCTCAATCTGCACACAGATCTGGCGCTTATATTCCTTGCCAGCTGTACCCACAGAGGTTTCTTTGGCAGGCCTCTTCCTCCCAGATGAGTGGAAGAGCACCTCCATGCTAGCTGTCACCCCCTCAAACAACCTTTGCAGCGCCTCATCCGAGAACCTCGGGGAGGCCCTTGCCTTGGAATTGGACATAGTGGTTTCTCAGAATATGTTGCAGGTAGTGCAGGATAGGCAGAAATCCTGTGGAATGAGCCAAGGGAGCAAGAAGCCATAAAATCAGGCTGGAAAAGTGCTGTCGACAGAGGTGAGTTTCAGTCCCAAATCACTAATTGACCAAGGGCATCCCACACCTCTGAAATCAAGTGGCCAATCGGGGGAAAATCACAATTTTTTGAAAATTATCAGTGGAGGCGGGTTTCAAACCCACCCAAACCGAAACCCGCCTCCATCTCGCCTCCAGTGAGAAAATCGCCCCCTCTGTCTCCAATACCCTCTCCCTCTTACAGCGTCACTCTCCCCCTCTCAGAAACACTTTCCAAAGCCTACTCTCTCAGAGACACACTCTCTCCAACCCCTCCCCTCTCTCAGAGGTACACTCCCCCTCCGGCCAGTTCACAGAGGCACTCATCCTCCTGGACATGCCTTACCACCGGTGCCAGCAAACAGATCCTAGCCTACATTGCTCCTTCTCTTTGGGATGGGACTCTATGCTGCACACGGGAGTTTCAGAATAATTAATGGAAGGAATTCCTACTTTCTCACTTGCAGCACAGTCCAGTACTGGAATGAGGCAGGTGCAGCAGCAGCAGCATCAGGTACGACCTGCAGCCATGACGAAGAACAGTGGGTGGACTGCAGTGACTTTCCAGGCGGGTCCTATGGGGCAGCAAAGTTGCTGCTGCTGCAGCGCAAACTTGCATCCCAAGGCATAAAAACTGTAATATTCATACACTGCGGATGATTAGTTATGCTGCGTGGGAGCGGGTTAGGATTAGGATTGGGAGAGAGAAAAGAATCAAAGGTGTTGCATCAAATGAACATATCGGATTAAAATTTACACGACGTTAAATCAAACTAGTTTAGTCAAATCAGATCTATCAATACAAATAAGTCATTGGCAACCAACTGTATAAATGACTAAAGTAATGATTTGCAATAGTACTTTCATCAGTTAAAACATGAAGTGCGACAAGAAACCGTAAACAACGAAGGTGGATTCTCTGTCAGATCAGAGATCTTTCTTGTTTAATTTTATGAGACTAATTTTAATGGCCCAGAAATTCGGGTCCCAACGTGTGAGTACGCACAGGGTACTCACGCGTAGGCCCAACAAAAGTGCCGGTTTCGTGCATGCGCGGGAAACCGGAACTTCCATTCCCCTGAAAAAAGGGGTTCAGAGGTGGAACGCGTGCACCGGAGAGGCAGCACGTGCGCATTGAACTTACATTTTTTTGCAGGTTTCTCCGGGAGGGCAAGTCTCCAGCAGTTACACTTTTAAAAAGCAGGCGCAAGGCCTGCTTTTAACCAGGTAAGTGGTGAATTAATTCAAATTAAAACATTTTTTCCACAGGTTTATTTTAAAATACTTTAAAGAAAGGTAAGTTTATTTTTAGCCCCGTTAGAAAATGTAATTAACTTTTTCAAAAATTGAAATTATTGTTTAAAATAGTTATTTCATGTAAATTATAGTTATTTTAAAAATGTGATTTTTTTAAAAATGTATTTGAAGTTTTAGTGATGTTTTGGGGCTTATAGTATTTATAGGTTTGACAGCTCTTCCTGTCAAACTTATGAATGCAGCATTCCCTGCTACCATTGGCTCTCCATGGCCCACGTGATCCCAGGGGACGCATCGAACTCACTGCGCCCCTGGGATACGCAAGTACTGCGCGCCGGCAGTTGAAGGAGGCAGAGGATCGGAATCCTATGCGGGCCCACAGCTCAATGGCCGACGCGCTAGGTAAGTGCAGGCCGGAGGCTTGCACCCGTGGGAAGCCCCCGACCCGAATTTCTGGGCCAATATTGCTTTATTAAGACTGTGCAGCATCATCTGCCTTTATCTACGTTTTTTAAAATTTGTTTTTATGGGATGTGGGCGTTGCTGGCAAAGCCAGCATTTATTGCCCATCCCTAAATGCCCTCGAGAAGGTGGTGGTGAGCCACCTTCTTGAACCGCTGCAGCCCGTGTGGTGAAGGTACTCCCACAGTGCTGTTAGGGAGGGAGTTCCAGGATTTTGACCCAGCGACGATGAAGGATCGGCGATATACTTCCAAGTCAGGATGGTGTATGACTTGGAGGGGAACTTGGAGGTGGTGGTGTTCCCATGCGTCTGCTGCCCTCGTCCTTCTAGGTGGAGGAGGTCGCAGGTTTGGGAGGTGCTGCCGAAGAAGCCTTGGCGAGTTGCTGCAGTGCATCTTGTAGATGGTACACACTGCAGCCACAGGTACGCCGGTGGTGGAGGGAGTGAATGTTTAATGTGGTGGATGGGGTGCCAATCAAGCGGGCTGCTTTGTCCTGGATGGCGTCGAGCTTCTTGAGTGTTGTTGGAGCTGCACTCCTCCAGGCGACTGGAGACTATTCCATCACGCTCCTTACTTGTGCCTTGTAGATGGTGGAAAGGCTTTGGGGAGTCAGGAGGTGAGACACTCACTGCAGAATACCTAGCCTCTGACCTGCTCTTGTTGCCTCAGTATTCATGTGGCTGGTCCAGTTAAGTTTCTGGTCAACGGTGACCCCCAGGAATTTGATGGTGGGGATTTGGTGGCGGTAATGCCGTTGAATGTCAAGGGGCGGTGGTTAGACACTCTCTTGTTGGAGATAGTCATTGCCTGGCACTTCTGTGGCACGAATGTTACCTGCCACTTAGCAGCCCAAGCCTGAATGTCATCCAGGTCTTGCTGCATGCAGGCATGGACTGCTTCATTATCTGAAGAGTTGTGAATGGCACTGAACACTGTGCAGTCATCAGCGAACATCCCCATTTCTGAACTTATGTTGGAGGGAAGATCATTGATGAAGCAACTGAAGATGGTTGGGCCAAGGGCACTACCCTGAGGAACTCCTGCAGCGATGTCCTGGGGCTGTGATGATTGACCTTTAACCACCACTACCATCTTTCTGTGTGCTAGGTATGATTCCAGCCAGTGGAGAGTTTTCCCCCAATTCCCATTGACTTCAGTTTGACTAGGAGTCCTTGATGCCACACTCTGTCAAATGCAGCCTTGATGTCAAGGGCAGTCACTCTCACTTCACCTCTGGAATTCAGCTTTGTCCATGCTTGGACCAAGGCTGTAATGAGGTCGGGAGCCGAATGGTCTTGAGGGAATCCAAACTGGGCATCAGTGAGCAGGTTATTGGTGAGTAAGTGCTGCTTGATTGCACTGTTGATGACACCTTCCATCACTTTGTTAATAACTGAGAGTAGACTGATGGGGTGGTAATTGGCCGGATTGGATTTGTCCTGCTTTTTGTGGACAGGACATACCCGGGCAGTTTTCCACATTGTCGGATAGATGCCAGTGTTGTAGCTGTACTGGAACAGCTTGGCTAGAGGCACGGCTAGTTCTGGAGCACAAATCTTCAGCATGATAGCTGGGATGTTGTCGGGGACCATAGCCTTCACTGTATCCAGTGCGGTCAGCCATTTCTTGATATCACGTGGAGTGAATCGAATTGGCTAAAGATCGGCTTCTGCGATGGTGGGGACCTCAGGAGTAGGTAGATATGGATCATCCACTCGGTACTTTTGGCTGAAGATGGTTGCAAATGCTTCAGCCTGGTTTTTTGCACTCACGTGCTGGGCTCCACCATCATTGAGGATGGAAATATTCATGGATCCTTCTCCTCCAGTTAGTTGTTTCATGGTCCACCACCATTCACAACTGGATGTGGCAGGACTGCAGAGCTTTGATCTGATCTGTTGATTGTAGGATCGCTTAGCCCTGTCTACAGCATGTGCTTCCGCTTTTTAGCATGCATGTAGTCCTCTGTGTTGCAGCTTCCCCAGGTTGGCACCTCATCTTTAGGTACACCTGGTGCTGCTCCTGGCATGCTCTTCTACACTCCTTGTTGAACCAGGGTTTGTCCCCTGGCTTGATGGTAAAGGTAGAGTGAGGGATATGCCCGGCCATGAGGTTACAGATTGTGGTGGAATACAATTTTGCTGCTGCTGATGGCCCACAGCGCCTCATGGATGCCCAGTTTTGAGCTGCTAGATCTGTTCTGAATCTATCCCATTTAGCACGGTGGTAGTGCCACACAACACGATGGAGGGTGTCCTCAATGTGAAGACGGGACTTCGTCTCCACAATGACTGTGCAGTGGTCACTGCTACCACTCCTGTCATGGACAGATGCATCTGCGACAGGTAGACTGGCGAGAACGAGGTCAAGTAGGTTTTTCCGTCATGTTGGTTCTTTCACCACCTGTCGCAGGCCCAGACTGGCAGCTAAGTCCTTCAGGACTCGGCCAGCTCGGTCAGTATTAACTGGCCTATTTAGTGGGGGAAAGCAATCATTCTCTCTGTGAAAGTTGCTCCATTTCACAGGTGTAAATATTGTAAAGAAAAAATGAACTTGCATTAATATAGCACCTCAGGATATCCCAAAGCGCTTTACAGCCAATTAAGTAGTTTGAAGTGTGGTCTCTGTTGCAATCTAGGAAATGAGGCAGCCAATAGGCGCACAGCAATGTCCCACAAACAGCAATGAGATGATCTGTTTCAGGTGTTGGTTGAGGGATAAATGTTGGTCAGGACATCATCTTCGAATAGTGCCATGGGATATTTTATGCCCTCTTACTATTCTATGATTTGATCCGAAAGACGCCACTTCCAACACGCAGCACTCCCTCAGTATTGCACTGAAGTGCCAGCCTAGATTATGTGCGCAAGTCTCTGGAGTGGGGCTTGAACACCCGACCATCTGACTCAGAGGCCAGAGTGCTACCACTGAGTCAAATTCGGAAAACTTGTCAGACAGACCGTCTCTTTGAAACCTATTTGTGTTCCACCAGTGTTGCCATGCTGGTCAATACAGCAAATATGGCAGGTGGAATTCTTTAAAGCACTTGAAAATCATTAGGACCACAATATTCCTTTTGATCATCACCAATAAAAGCAGAGCATTTCATAAGAATTTTAAATTCTAGCCCTTCAATATGCATAAAACAGAATTTCATGCAAGGTACTACTGAACTAAAAACAGACACTCTTTCACTCGTGAGAAAGTCCTTCACAAGCTTGATACAACTGAACTGTTTGTAACGAACGGTCTTTCTGGGAAAATGAAGCCAAAAGTCACGCAAACAGGAAGGGGAAGCTGTGTATCCAACTTTACAAACTGATTAAAATTCAACCTGAGAGCATGAGAACAGAATGGTTCATTATTGGTGCAATATCCTAGTGATCCTTGTGGACACATACTGTTGAATATTACAGATCACAGAGAAAACAACTCTGTACAGCATACAGCTCTAACTTATTCAGGATTGTGGATTTCGGCACGACTCCTACTGATGCTTTACAAGAGTCAGCTGGCAGTGAACTTCATTTGATTTGTGTGAAAAACAGCAGCTTTTTCAAATGACCCACTTCCATATGCTCCTCATTCTGGTGACTCAGAACAAGGGTTAAAAGCTCATCCACAATGAGCTCAGTTGGGGTGGCAGTAGGACACTTCTATTTTGGCATGGAGTTGTGATTTTGGCATGGAGTTGTGATTTTAACATAAGAACATAAGAAATAGGAGCAGGAGTAGGCCATTTGGCCCTTCAAGCCTGCTCCGCCATTCAATAAGATCATGGCTGATCTTCTACCTCAACTCCACCTTTCCTGCACTATCCCCATATCCCTTAATTCCCTTCGTTCCCAAAAATTTATCGACCTCTGTCTTGTATATACTGAACGACTGAGCATCCACAGCTTCCTGGGGTAGAGAATTCCAAAGATTCACCACCCTCTAAGTGAAGAAATTTCTCATCTCAGTCCTAAATGGCCGACCCCTTATTTTGAGACGGTGACCCTGTGTTCTAGATTCCCCAGCCAGGGGGAAACATTTTCCCAACATTAACCCCGTCAAGCCCCTTAAGAATTTTATATGTTTCAATGAGATCACCTCTCATTCTTCTAATCTCTAAGGAATATAGGCCTAGTCTACTCAATCTCTCCTCACAGGGCAATCCACTCCTCCCAGGAACCAGTCTAGTGAACAGTTAACTATTAATTTGATAAGAACCGACAGAAGTACTGACCAAAGTCTAATTATAAGATTTGTTACATGTGCTGTTCATTGCATGATAGACATATATAATTGAATTGTTTCCACAATAATGAAAGGAGTGGTGCAAAATTGCAATGTGGGGCTACATTACCATAAAGGCATTTTATTCAAAGCATTCATCCGCATTAAAGATACACAGGGAGTGGCGGCTAGAGAGCACATGGGAGAAAAACCTGCCAGGAAGCTGAGCCCTGCCCCTTCCCACCATCATCATTTATATGTAGCAGGCCAGAAAGGGGAGGCCAGCAGTGGGGATGAGGGTGAGAGAAGTGAAGCTCAGGACAGGGAGGTAGTGGTAACCCTTGCAGCCCGATTTTGTTGTTTTCTGTTGCTATTCCACCCAATTGCAGAGGACAATCCAGAGGAAAGTAAGTCTACAATGGGCAAAATCAGCAGATTAACAGAACAGAGTCTGGAGAAATCAGCCCCCACAAATGCTTCCTGCCATTTAAATTAATGTTGTACAAGGGACATGCTAGAACAAATACTGACAGCACTTTTTAAGCTGTAAATAATAAATAGCCTACCAAACTCCCCTCAAAAAACAGACATGAAATCGAATGTGGAATATTCTTAGCCTATAACCCACTCACAGTCAGTTCTTTAACCTTTGGGACAAAAACTTACACTATAGGGCTCAATCACAGTTAGCACTTGAACATAATTAATTAGTCATAATACTACACTGACTATGGATGAGTGGAAGAGCCACTTTAAGCCCAGATGTGCTCACTCGCTAAAACCGCCATTGGCGTGACAACATAACACGAGCTTTAGCCACAGAGTACAGACTGGTCCAGTTCAATAAAGGAAATCCGTGTACAAGAGTGCAAACACAAGGATTTCATCTTTCTCTCTACTTCAGCTTTTAAGACGAGGCACTGAACTTGCTAGAACATAATCCACTTTTGTACAGGCCATCTTGAAGTATGAATGATGCAGCTGGGAGTAAAGTGTTTTCCCTCCAAAAGCACAGTGCTGTTACTGTTCTGTAAAATGGCTTTAAGAAGCTGTGCTCTCTCTGTGGCACATTTCGCACTGTGCAAATGAGTTTGATTTTGCGAGCATCAACCAAGTTTGTTATCTCACATTCTACACAAACAACGGTACACAGTCAAAAATACTGCGCTAATTGCAGTCCACCCAGCAGGAAACGGAGTGGTCATGAGCAATCATCTCTTGAAGTGGACTATTCAACGCCTCCTCTGGCTAAATATTTTTGATTATGCAACCGGTTAACAAAACAGGCCAACATTGGCTGCTGGCGCACTCATCCACAATCTTTACTGCTTCTGAAGCACTTGGGACAGATCTCAGTAATCATCTGGGAAATTCAGAGTTTGTCATCCTCCTGTTCTGAAATGGATGGCAAATCTAAAGATCACATCATATACAAGGTAAGTGGTTTTACAGATAACACTTGGTCCATGTGATCTCCTGGACAGCTTTCCGAGTGGCAGGCAGTGACTGGTGGGGTACCGCAGGGATCGGTCCTTGGACCCCAGCTATTCACAATATATATTAATGATCTGGACAAGGGAACTAGATGTAATATCTCCAAATTTGCAGACGACACAAAGCTGGGTGGGCGTGTGTGCTGTGAGGAGGATGCCGAGAAACTCCAGGATGATTTGGACAGGTTGGCTGATTGGGCAGAAGCATGGCAGATGCAATATAACGTGGATAAATGTGAGGTTATCCACTTTGGTGTCAAAAACAGGAAGGCAGATTATTATCTGAATGGCAATAGATTGGGAGAAGGGGAAGTGCAACGAGACCTGGGTGTCCTTGTGCACCAGTGGCTGAAGGTAAGCATGCAGGTGCAGCAGGCAGTTAAGAAGGCAAATGCTATGTTGGCCTTCATAGCGAGAGGGTTTGAGTACAAGAACAAGGATGTCTTGCTGCAGTTGTACAGGGCCTTGGTGAGACCACATCTTGAGTATTGTGTGCAGTTTTGGTCGCCTTATCTGAGGAAGGATATTCTTGCCATGGAAGGAGTTCAGCGAAGATTCGCCAGGCTGATACCTGGGATGGCAGGAACGACGTATGAGGAGAGATTGCGTCGATTGGGCTTGTGCTCGCTGGAGTTTAAAAGAATGAGAGGGGATCTCATTGAAACTTATAAAATTCTGGCAGGACTGGACAGACTAGATGCAGGGAGGAAGTTCCCGATGGTCAGGGAATCCAGAACCAGGGGTCACAGTCTAAGGATAAGGGGTAGGCCTTTTAGGACAGAAATGAGGAGGAATTTCTTCACCCAGAGAGTGGTGAACCTGTGGAATTCTCTACCACAGAAGGCAGTAGAGGCCAATTCATTAAATATATTCAAGAAGGAGTTGGATATATTTCTTAAGGCTAAAGGGATCAAGGGGTATGGGGAGAAAGCAGGGACCGGGTACTGAACTTGGATGATCAGCCATGATCGCATTGAATGGCGGAGCAGGCTAGAGGGGCCGAATGGCCTACTCCTGCTCCTATCTTCTATGTTTCTATGTTTCGATCGCCTGAAGGGGTAAGAGAGGAATTTTCCAGAGTATTTTTTCCTTTATTGGCCCTGGGTTTTTCTGCCTCTGGCTGCGGGGTGGGGGCGATGGGAGGTGTCTAGTCATGATGCTAAAGCCATCGTGAGGCTTGATGGACCAGCTGGTCTTCTACCATGTCATATATATCTCCCTCCACCCACCACAAGACTTCTTGAAAGCCCAGTACCTCTGGAGTCACCTGAGGTACCCCTTGTTATTTTACAGCGCTGCTGACTGAAGGAAAGACGTGCAAAATAAATGCTGTGGAACAGGCTCGCATTCTCAGCCACAGAAAATGCACGGTGCACGAGACCTAAAGCAAACTTGTACATTCACAGGTACAGGCATGTACCAACTGAAAGATTGTGGCCTAGAAATTCAGTTTGGGGCGGCCAGCTCGCTCGCGCCCAGAAAGTACCGCTGTGCGCGGAGCCACTTGCGCCCGCCGGAAATTCAGTTTCAGCGCCCCAACTCGAAGGCGGCCGCTATTCAAGGGTTTCGTCGCCCTCGCTTGGGGCGCTGAAACTGAATATCGGCGCGCTAGGTGCCGCAGCGCCACCCGCTGCGGAGCGGCAGGCTGCGGTACTGCAGGCCTTCCTCCCTCTCTTAAGGGGGAGGTGCCTGCAACAGCGAGATCGCCGCTCGCTAGTGCTGGCAAATGAGCCCGGCACCACGGAGAAGTGCCGGGCTCCCGGAAAACAGCCGGCAATGCCGCGGGGGGGGAGCGGAGGCCGGGGAAGGAGGTGCGGGCAGGCGGCCGCCGAAAAAGCGGCCGACCGCACCTCCGCCTTTACTCGCCCCACTAACGCTACAGGACGGCCCCGTTTTCTGATCGCTGTTTGCGGCCGCTGCAGAAGAGGCGGCCGCAACTAAATATGGCGGTCGGGCCAGTAGCGGGGCGGTAGCGGGGCACTGCGCACACCGATGGCGTCATCGGTGGCGGCGCAGCGCTACTGGCTAACGCCGCCATTACCGCAGCGCTGAATATCGGCGAAAGCTCAGCAAGTGGCGCAAAAGCCCTCTTTGGGCGAAAACTGGGCGCAAAGCCTACTGAATTTCTAGCCCTGTCTTTTCATTCCTACTAGCAGTGCAGTGATAGCAAGAAATGATGGACAGACGAGGAGAAGCAGTAGATTTTGGAACAAATCTGTTAATGAGGCAAGACACAGTTTAAAATCCGGCCATAGTTCAAAGACATGGTACCAAATGGAGCATTTCTGCAGCACAAAGCTCTCAAGTGCAGTGCAAATAGCACTAGTTTGGCAATTTTCACTTGAACAGACCCTGAGCATACAGTGTACAGGAAATGAAATGTCACACTGGTGGACATGTGTGTGTGGGGGGGGGGGGGCAGAGAGAGAGGGTGTGTGAGGGAAGGAGTGCATACAAGGTTGAGAGTTCACAATAAAGGGGCCTATGTGCAAAAAATTTGCACTTGAAATGAAATATCCCCCCCAACCCCCACCCTCCGAGAAAAATCTGACCTCTTATATGTTCAACACAGTTTTGGCTGCTCAAGAATATACACAGAAAGCAACTTTATTAGTATTTAAATAAGATGTGATAATGTGAAAGCTGCTGGGATGTAATCTACACATCAGAGCTGACTCTCTCCACAGGCGTATGAAGATCCATTGTGCCAGATTGGTAAAATACAAGAATCTCATCTACCCAGTCTGAAAAACAACAACTTGCAACAGCTGCAGCCTCAACCAGAGACAGGACACCAAGGGAAAAACCAGCAGAAGGATTTCTCCAACAAAATGGACAAAACAAATGTGGTTAATGAACCGATATAATATGACATCCTTTTCCACAAACATGGTCAATTCTAAGGGATTTATTACAGTTATTGATTCAAAAAGGTGAAGGCTTTAAATTAGCACCATTAGCTGCATTTCCCCTTTCAATATTCATCTCACACCTGTCACTTTAAAATTATCCCTCAGATAAAAATGTGCCTGGTCCAGATCAGGCACACTATCAGCATGACATAAAGGGACCGCTGATTAGTATCTGACCCAGGCTACACTTAACTTGCCAATGGTTAGTGCAACCATGGGGATACAATGGCACTCAAGAGTGTCTCAGAGACATTTTACTAACTGTGCAATACGGATGATATTGATGCAGAGGTTGTGCTCGTTGCACCTTTTTCACGATACGTTTATACTCCAGGTGCAGTGAGAAACAATCAATAGGTATGCATACATCATTGCTCCATTCCTCACAACCAAAGAAATCAACGACATGAAACCTGCAGAAAATAACCCTCAAACCCAAACAGATACAACAGCCGATAATCATACAATCTTTTCTATTTCTTGCTATCCTTATTCTTTTCCAGTTCGCTGCCTGCCTCAAAGTTGTTTTTCTGCACTTCCTCCCATCTGCTGCACACCGGTCTTGCTGCTTGATTTCCTCCAAATCTCCGCTTTGCTCTGATCTGCTTGCTTTCCTGCTTTGCTTTCCATTTCTTTAGCTGAATCACCACCTACACCATCTGCATCCCAGATGTCGTTGCAGTTGTATCACATCACCTCACTGATGTATTCATCCACCAATGATTTGAAATTAACCCCTAAACCATTACCAAAATAACTGCACCCTGCAAACCTAGCTGGCACTGGGGTCAGATGGCTTCGATTGATTGGCAGGATGGTTCAAAGCAACAACAACTTGTATTTAGATTGTGCTTTTAAAGTAGTAAAAAGTCCCAAGGCGCTTCACAGGAGCGTTACGAAACAAAATTTGACACCGAGCCACATAAGCAGATATTAGGGCAGATGACCACGGTCATAGAGGTAGGTTTTAAAGAGCGTCTTAAAGGAGTAAAGAGGGGTTTAGGGAGGGAATTCCAGAGCTTATGGCCTTGGCAGCTGAAGGCACGATCGCCAATGGTGGAGCAATTCAAATCCGGGATGCTCAAGAGACCAGAAATGGAGGAGCGCAAATAACTCAGAGGGTTGTAGAGCTTAAGGAGGTTACAGAGAAAGCAGTGGCCACCATCACAATAAAAACAGTTCAGTAACACCACAAAGGAGTATGCTGGGGGGACCTCGTCAAGCTGATATCCACTGGGGCGAGGAATTTGACTTTTTTAAGTC
This sequence comes from Somniosus microcephalus, assembly GCF_052327205.1. Taxonomy (NCBI): domain Eukaryota; kingdom Metazoa; phylum Chordata; class Chondrichthyes; order Squaliformes; family Somniosidae; genus Somniosus; species Somniosus microcephalus. Next base: position 39,471,746 of record NC_140992.1, on the reverse strand, counting down.
AGTTAATCAATATATTATAGTAGTTTTTCACCAATAAACAATGGGCGAATACAGGGCACAAAATGTACTTCTTCCTGCCCTCCACATTTTCATTCTACTTTATGGTTTACACACTGGAGGTTAACATAGAGTTAACTTTTCTAAGTCTGCAGCGAGGAGCCTTGCCTGCCACCAGAATGCATTGGAAAATTTTGGGCACGTTGCCTGCGATTTTCTGTCCAAGGTTGGAATATTGTGGCCAAAATGCCTGCAATTTTCCAATACTTGCTGGGGGCAGGTGAGCGAGCTTGCTGACACCACAGACATAGAACATGTAGGTTAGTATACACTTGGTGAGCTAGTGAGGGAAGGAGGATAAAAATGAAGCAGGACTCCTATTCCTGGTTATCATTTAGTGGCTCCTGTTGGAAAGAGCATGTGTGGAGGTTGGGCGAGGGCTGGATCGAACACTGCCATGGTTGAATTGCCTGAGGAGAGGGCAAGAAAATTGAGAGGAAGAGAGATAAACAAATATAACTGGAGCTCAGAAATAAAACAAAATAGCTGCAAGCACACAAAAGGTCCATCAGCATCTGAAAAGAGAAGACAGATGAATGTTTAAGGTGTAGATCTGACCGGATGAACGTTTACAAATGAAACATTTAGCTGTCTTTTCTTTTGAAAAGCGGACAGACCTGCTGTGCATTTCCAGCCTTTCATGACTCTATTTCAGATTTGCAGCTTTCTTCTTTTCAACCGTAACCAGCTCATCCCAAGAGATAATTCCTGAAATGCCATCAGCACCGATCGATTGGTTGCTGATAAATTTTTGCATCAAATCAGTAATCCACCTTCATTAGATCAGCTGTCCTCCAGCAGCTTAGCTTTACAAGAAATATTCACATTTTAAAGATTTCAAGTGGCTTCTAAAGAAATTATCTTCACCGCGAGGGAAAACCTGCTAGGAAACACTTTACAGAAAACAATCAGCAAGTTATTTTTTTTTTACTACTTTTTTAAAATCATTCTTTGCAGTGACTTCTAAACTAAGCCCATAGGATGTCATACAGCTGCTGATGTGATTTTATGACACCAAGGGGTATAGTGTCCTTTGGTTGCTACATAAATGAAAAAGTCCGTGTAAGTGCAAAACAGAGAAAACTATCTTGTACCTGCGTTAGTGAGCAGAGAAAATTGCATCCTTAAATGTGTTAAGCTGCACACCAGACAAAGGTACCTGCACACACTGTACTGATACCTTCACTATGAGGTTGCCTTAACAACATACAGCAAATTAGCATGTATCCAGGTGTGGGATACACATGCTGTGTACAGACTGATATTCACTCATGTCAGGTGCATGTGCGGTATCAGTGAATTTTCTTTTGATACTCGCCAGTCTTAGGAAAAGTAACACATTCCCACTTTTTAAATCTAGGTACGTCACTAGTAACTGCGATAAAAAAAAATCAAAACCACCCGACTTACTTTATAAACATGAAAACGTGCCAGAAAAGGAATGGATCTCTTCAGCTTGTCAAAGCGACGCATGCCTGTGCCGTGTTCTGTTTCCTTTACTTTCTTAATTGTCAAGTTTACAATGTTCTCCCTTTAAGCAACTCCAGGATTCCAACTTATCCATTCCACTCTCCCTGGAGTAAAAATTCCTCAATTTCCCATGACATGGAAAACTGCCGCTTTTTCTCAGGGGCACAATTCTACATCCCAACATTTTCCGTTTTCTTGGAATTATAAAAGCAGAACTCGTTTTGCATGCTCACTATTCACGACTCAAGTGATTTCTTTTCTTGTCGATGGAATAAACAGCAGCTTTCTCCAATAACATTCGTCTCAAAGCTGCCATACACTGCTGGAGTCGGCCGAGTACTGAATGGTAAAACTGTGCTGCTCTGCTATTCAACTGCAGCACAATTTGGACAGAAGCCAGGAGGTCAATATTAACTGGAGGATGGAGAGTTCATTTCCTGTGGGCCCCTCAGCTGATGGTTTAACAAGGCGATTCTCCACGCCTCCTCACATACCGCCACCCACCCGCCGCCCCCCCCCCCCCACCCCGCCAACCAGCACAGGAGCACACAAGATAAAGCAGTGCTATACTCGGGCCCTGTATTTAAAACTGGAGAAGGCTAACCTGCGGTTTCTTGTCTAAATCCCCAGTGAAATCAGTCAGAAACAGAGAAACTCTCAGCTGTGCACTCTAGTATCCATTCAATTTAAAGGGACACTATTTTTTAACAGAAGCTGTTTGATGAGAATTGCTCTTCATTCTTTAAAGAGCCAGCTGTCAAATGTATCATTTTCATCAAAATGCTATCATATTCAAGTGATAGTTTCAATGTAATATACACCAAGCCATGCTTTTGTAAACAGGATGGAAAAAGATTTGCCCTGCATTTTATCGTGAAGGTAGAGCTTTAATGATTCAAGACTTTCAGTGACTCCATTATAGACAAACCCGTGAGTATTCGGCAACAGTTTAAGGCCAATTTCTATACCAAGTCCAACAAAACTCTCAAGCAAGAGAATATAGATTCTGCAACAGATCTTCCCAGTTTCTGAGAAACATTATGGAGTGGACTATTCATATTTATATCTTAAGTGCAACAACAGCAATTTTTAGATTTAAAAAATAACAATTTAGAGCCACTTGATCTATAAACATATACAGGCCCATAATATGCGGTCAGCGGCGAAGCAAAGGCGCTCACCGCTGGCCCTGAAGAAAGCTGCCTACTCGTGATCTCTGTGGTGAGAAGTTTGCCTTTTTCGACGTTCAATTAATTTCAGCGCTCTGTAATGGGAATTCCTAGTGCGATGCTGCAGTGACGTCAACAAGCTGTCTAAGCAGCCAATCACATTGCAGAATTCTCACGGATAGGAAACGAGAAGCTGTTTTTATCCGGACTTTTTTAAAATGTCAGAGAGCGAAATAAAGATTGGGACTCTCACATGGGAATAAGGTAGAAGCTGAAATATCATGAACAAACTTTTTTTTTATTTTTATTGATTTTTAAAAATTGTAATTATCATAATGGAAAAATTTGACACTCCACAAATATAAAAATTAGTTTTTCAGGGCTAGAACATTTGTTTACCAGTCAATACGCTGTTAAAACTCCAATTACACCTATTCCAACAAGGCTTAACATTTAATGGGGATTTGAACAGCGATATTACTGCGGAAAAGAGCAAGCTTTCGTTATAGTTTCACTGACTGCCAGCTAAGCTATGGGCGGTCCACAGCATAGCCAGTGGCGGAGCAGTGAATGACCGCAGCTTCAGGATTTCCGGGTTTAGATGCACATGCGTGAAATCCTGACAGTTCGCCGTTATTCCCCACCGCACATTTTGGGCCATAGTACAGGAAACTTTGGTTTATCCGGAGGTTTGTATGTCCGGAATACTCGATCTAACGGCAAAAATCAGGAGCCGTTTTCTGTAAGTTTTTTTAGATCTCGTTCTTTTTTTTCCCCCCAGTCAGCCACTGCAAGGTCTGTAGCTATAGCAACAGCTTCAGCTAGAGACGCTTGCAGCTGCAGCCGACTCTTTAGAAGCTGTTGCTAAGCAACAGTGTTTGTTGTCAGATACAGAGATGAAAACCTCCGTATGCTTCAACATTAACTTTGTATGTCCGGCAGTTTTGATAGATCGGCAACACGCCGGTCCCGTCAGTGCCGGATATCACAAAGTTTCCTGTACTTGAAGAGAAGAGGGGAACAATGCAGTAGAGCAGGAGCTGGAGCAGTGGAACAGGAACGGAAACCTGAAGCAGCCAAACCAGCCCCCAAGAACAACCAAGCAGCTGCTCCGCTACTCCACCACTAGCGGACCTTCAAGGGGGGAAAACTCAGGACACATGCAGTATGGGAATGGGAGCAGTGGCATTAGAATCGGCAGAACTAACACCAGGATTGGGAGCAGGAACGGCAGCACTAGTACAATGGGCCTTTACAGCCAGCTTGGTAGCCGATATACAAGTTTCACAGGAACAAAAACACTAGATTTCTTTAACTAACAAGACCAACTCTAAAAACTGACGGTACCACCACTGCTGATCCTAAACCTAATTCCGCAGCCATTTTCTTCAAAATGCAACAAAGGAGCAATTCTGAGGAGAGGAATTCTAAGGCAATTTCCAAGGCTGTTGAACACCAACAGCCTCGATTGGAAATAGGCTGTTCTCTACACAAATGGAGGCCATTGTTAAAATAGATCTCAAAGTCAAGTGCAGTAAGCCTCAGACACAAACGGAAATTTGTCTACTGCTGGAGAGATTAAAGAAATACACGTGCTAAAGACACGTATCCAGACTGGATTACAAGGAGATGCCACTTTTACATCCCTGTAATGATGCTATTATACAAAGAGGCACGGCAGGATGAATCTATTCCCATAAAAGTGAGACAGACTGAATTCTTCCGAGAGCAACTGATCCCACTGAACCCAAGAAAGTATCTATGGCGGACCCGAATTGCAACAATGATATAAAAAAAAACAGAAAAGACAGAGAGAGAGAGAGAAAAAGAGGCTGAGTCAGAGATGGATCGAGTCCCACAGGACTAACATTTTAATCAGGGACAGAGGGGGGGAAATTCAGTATCGCCCCGTTTGGGGCGCCATTATTGGCCTTGCGCAAAGTTTAGCGCCTGGCGCTAATTATCACCTCCGACGGCAAACTTGGCTTTTATCGCCCCTGGAGGTGATTGGAGCGCTAAATCAGGCACTTCACACCTGTCTTAAGGCACAAAGGCCAAGGAGCGAGGCGCTACCTCAGAGCACTGGCGAAGCTCATGTGATGTCAGTCAGCAATGGAACACAAACACACTGGCACCGGCCAATTCTTAAAGGGGAGTTCTGACGAATGGTCATTGACCTGAAACGTTAACTCTGTTTCTCTCTTCACAGATGCTGCTTGGCCTGCTGAGTTTCTTCAGCATTTTCTGTTTTTATCTTAAAGGAGAGGATTGATCTTGCTCTCCATCCACATCCTGCTCATTGCAGCCTTTAATCTCGGCCTGGAGAGACCTGTACATCAAATCTGCTGGAAAAAACAATGGAGAGACCCAGGGAAAGAGCTCAGAGTGCAGCCCCCACAGTCTCTTCTAAATCGATACAAGGAAGGGCAAATCAAAATGAACCTGCAAAGTGCTGCTCAGTACCCAAAACTCCTTCACACAGCGTTGAATCTCTCCAGAAGTCTCTCTCTCTCTCAGAATGCGTGGTGCACAAATGTCACCAACAAAAAAAGGCAGGAAGCGGTCACCTTTAAATAGCGCTCCCCCAGTCCCTTCCTGACTGCAAAACGCTCCCCTCAACCTGTCGTTGCTAGCGGCAGGCGGTAAGGCAGGGGGCGCCACTCAATATCTGGTCCGGGGCGCTACCAGGGCGTTGCGCACTCGACTAACGTCACGATCTGCCGGCGCAGGAGATCGTGGCGGCAGTGTTTAGCGCTGCCGCAAAATGTCTAGTTAATTTCGCGAGCGGCACTAACATCGCCGCGCCCGGGCACTAGTTGCTTTGCGCCCCATTAGCGCCCTCTTAAGGCGCTAACGGGAGGCACAGACAACTGAATTTCTCCCCCAGAATGTCCAAATCGGCATGAAGCTCACATGGGGAGAGGGACAATGGGAAGTAACAGAAATAAAACCTAGTCTGCCAACAAAGAAAGTCCTCCTTTCCCTCCTCCTCTTCCCCCTTATACCTCTCCTCCCCTTCCCCTCCCTCTCTGTCCTCTCCTATTCACCCTTCCCTTCCTCTCCCCTTATCCCTTCACCCTATTTTCATCACCTCTCTTTCCCCTCACCCAACCTTCCCCTCAATCCCTACATCTTCTCTCATCCTCCTCCTCTCCATCCCTACTCCTCTCTCCTTCCTCTACCACGTAGCCCTCTTCTTTCCCTCGCTCGCTCCTATTTCCCTTTTGCTGTGCCCATCCCCTGTTCCCTCTCCCCATTCCCATCCCCTCACTTTCCATCTCTCCCTGATCATACTTACCATTTTCCCTTGTTGATTCTTTCCCTTCTCTCCTCTTCCCCATCCCAACTACAAACCCTCTCCCCTGCCCCTCCATCCAGCACCCTTCCACTTTTCTGTCTCCATCTCCTCCTCCTCTCCCCAGCCCACTTCCCTTTATCATCTCCTCCTCCACTGCCCACTCACGTCTCCCCTTCCCCATCCCTCTCCCTCCTTCCATCTCCCTCCAACCCTTTCCCCTCACCCCACTCCCCCACCAATCCACTCTCCCTTCATTCGCTGTGCTTTCCCCTAATCCCCCTTCTCCCGTTCCCCATCCCCTTTTCCCCTCACCTTTCCTTTTCCTCTCCCCAAAAGTTTCTTCCCTTCCCTCTTCTCTACATGCTCCACCTCTTCCTTCCCTATCTCTTCAATTCTCCTTTTCTTCTTCCTCCTCCCCTTTCCCCATTCCCATCCCCTCCCTTTCTCTTTTTCATTCATCTCCAGCGCTCCACTTCAATCCATCTCCCACCTGCTTCCCTTTTCAGACGTCAACAGGCCTGTGCATGCCTTGCATTTTCGGTTCTTATTTTCAGATTTCTTTTGAAGTTTTTCCTTTAATCTCTAAGTAATGCCCCTGTTGTATGCTGTACTCGATGGAAGTTAATTTCTCAGACAACTCTGTATAAGAACAGACTGCAAAAACGCGCCAACATTTTATAACCTGAAACCAAGATTTAAAAAAAAGCAGCTGACAGACTACCAAAGAAAAGACCTGGTCTCTCTATAACTGTAGTGTTTCGGCATGTTGGCAGCAGCATGTGACAGAAGGAGGCACAAAGAGAGCATCACCAATGCGGCAACTAAATTAACAGTTTACGAAGCTTCCTTGATAATATGGCATTTGATTACCTCCCAACAAGCTTGTTAGGACAAGGGTCTACTGTATTTAGGAAATAAGTGATAAATTTTGCAATTCAGATTAATACAAAACACATTATACATGTGTATATAGATAATCTTTATTATAAACATTGTGTCTGTCATCTACACCATGCTTGTTAAGTCTGTGAGCCAACTGGATCAATTTCCTTCTTTCTCATTGGTTCAGTCTGTTTTTTTCTTCTTTCTGATTAGTTGCTTTGATTATTTTCATTATTCATCAACCATGTTGTGCAAAACCGTTCTCCCCAATTTCAATTTTTCTCCCAAACACATTCCACCAAAAAGCTTCGACACAATCAGATTCTACCGAACCACATTCTAGGGGGAAAAATTCAGTTGCTTTGCGCCTCCTGTTATCGCCTAAGAGGGCGCTAAAGGAGCGCAAAGCAATTTGTGCCCGGGCACGGCGTCACCAACGCCTCCCGCGAAATTCAGCGGCGGTAACCATTAGCCTTCCGCCGCCGATGACATCATTGCCGTGCGCAGCACCCCAGCTGCAATCTTCGGTAGCGCCCCCGGCGTACCGCTGGATGCTATGTCCGACGGGGTCGGGGGGCCTACCTGTGGCCGGGACGGCGCTAATTAAAGGCGAGGTGCCGGGCGGCCATTATTGTTGCTGGCCGCCTGCCCTGCCGTCCCCGGCCTCCTGAGCACCACCCCCCCCGCCCCCCGCGGAGTGCCGGCTGCGCTCCATGAGCCCGGCACTTCGCTTGAGTGCCAGGCTCTTATGCTGGCACACCGATCCTGGGGGCCCAGCTGGGCCCCGGGTCACGCTGCGCAGGGCCCATCCCCTTTAAGGGGAGGAAGGTCTGCAATACCGCAGCACGTAGCGCCGCAATATTCCCTCGCAGCGCCCCAAGAGGGAGGCTGGGCGCTTCCAGTAGTGACCCGCTTCCCTCGAGGCGCTACCACTCAATTTCAGCCGCGGGGGCACTCATTTTTTCAGGGCGCTAAAAGTAGCGCCCCAGCGAAGTTAGCGACCCAAAGGGGGCGCGACTCAATTCCCCCACCCCCCCCACCCCCCTAGTGTTTTGTTCTGGCCCACTCCCTCTCTCTACAAGCCTTCAGGAGCTTGTTCCTCTACCATTCCTGCAGAAAGAGAAAAAGGGAACATGAAAAGAAATGAGAGAAATGAAGTAAAGAAGGAGAGGACAAGGGCAAAGAAAAGCAATATGACGATGAACAACTAACTCCTGTGTTTATTTGTTTCGGCAGCACTGTGCCAGGCAATGAGGAGAGCATAGAGAAAGATACAGAAAACAATGCTGTTTCCAGGTAACAATAGAGCAGGAGAAAGACTATTGGCGGTGGGAGCGAATGAGAGAGGAATCGAGAGGGAGACAGAACATTCTCAGAAACCCGGTTGATGGGTGCGATGGAGAAAAAGACACGTGCACACAAACCCTGTGAAGGCAGCGAAAGGGGAAGACAGAAGTTGATTAATCCTACTTGGGGGTGGGGGAAGGGAAAAGAAAGACACCTTTTTGAGCAGGGGAAACTTCAATTTTGGAACCTATACTTTCAAATAGGTAATAGCGTGTACAGACTACTTGAGTATGGCACTCACACTTAGTGTCAAGTTACAAAATTGATCAATCTCAACAGCAGGTCATTCCAATCTAACCCACTGTCCAGTTCACTGTGGGGAACTCTAGCTGAATAGGCATGGAGCCAGGTATGGGCACGGGGTGGGGGTGTTGGTGTTAAGATCAGTCATGCCCCAGAACTCTTATCCAGAAAAACTAGAGATGGAGTTACTGTATAATCAGACAATATGGCCTTTTGGTTGCAGCTTACGTACCCCTCAGCACTCATGTGCCAGGATGAGGAGGAATTTGAGAAATTACATGGGGCGAGGGACAGTCAGTGCAGCACTTGGAATTGGTCTGCGCATTCTGCTGCAAGGGGAGATTGGGAGAGCCAGCCTTCACGATTCTCTCATCAGCAGGTGGAAAGCAGATACTTCAAAAGAGGGTATTTTTAGAAAGGCAGGCAACTAATTTAGTATTAAAGTGAAGCACTATACTGTACCATTCATATAGTGTCTACTGTCTAGTTGAATGTAACCCTTGAACACCCATTCAGTATTGTGAATATGTATGATGGTTGAACTGAATAAATATGAAATGGAATAAGAACCTTGCTCCCACCCAGCTTTTGTTTGAAACTTTTATTTAAGGAAACTTGCTCTCCGCCCCCTCACACCATTGTGGGTCCCTTTCTCTGCCTCTTTTCTCTTACGCTCCCCATTCCCAGCTGCGCCCTGCTCCATTCAGTTCCCCCCACCCTTTCACTCGTTTTTTCCTTTCGTAGTCCTCAGCTAATTTTCTTTCCTCCCAGCTCCACACCACCGCCATCTATTCCATCCAATGTGTCAACCCCAGCCCTCCCTTGCACTTCCTTCTGGCACCAGCCTCCAGCCCCAACCTCCCAGTCTCCCTCAGCTATGAATCCCTCGCCTTTTCGCCACCCAATCCCAACCACAACCCAGGACTTTCTGGCTGCTATCTGTCTCGATATCTGGTAAACCCCAGGAACGGAGTACAACAATAAAGGAACATGTGGGAGGGATGTAGAGAGATATTGGGGGGCATACAAAAGAGAAAGGAGACAGAGTGCAGAAAAGGCTTAGAGGCAGAGAAAGATTGTGAAAAAGTGTTGCATGTAGAGCCACATACTACAACAAAAATAGCATGAGACAGCCATAGAGAGACAATAAATGAAGATGAACACAAAGAAAATAAAGTGGGCAAGAACTGGAACACACTTACAAGGGCAGAGACAACTTTTGTGTCTCTGAGCAACACCACAGAACATCAACTTAAATAACACACTGTGTTACTGGTTATAGTGGTCCTGTAAGGGGTCTGTGTGTGTGTGTGTGTGTGAGAGAGTGTGATAGAGAGTGAGAGTGTGAATAAGAGACTGTGTGCATGTGAAATATATTTTGTATAACTTGGCATAATGCAAGATGTTCTCCAATACACCATGAGCAATATCAAGGAAGATTCAATAGTTAAATATTTTGAACCATTTTTTGATTAAGAGCTGATTGAAGTTTAAATTTAGTTGCAACATTTGATGACGTTGCAGTATCCCTGATCAATCCCAAATGTTGTGATGAACCCCATTTTTTGAATAAAATGGAACACACCCTCGCTCCTAAAATGCTTCCTGCTCTACAATATTTAACACACGCATGCATACTGTCCTATTAAACTTTGAAATTTTCATTTTAGCATTTACACGTCAATTGACAGTTCCTTGTGAACTTCCAGAAGGAAATGGAACCAATGAATACCTGCCTGCAGATAAACACTAAGCTTCCTGTCCGGTCATTCATTCAGTGACCCCACTGTGTCTCACAAACCATCCAACACTAAAAGCAATGGCACTAAAGAGCACAGGTAGACAAAGGAAAACAGCAACACTGCTGAAACAGAAAAGTCCCAAGATCCCTCTCCTTCATTTTTCTTCCTCATTTAAAAGTGATGGTTTCCTGCCCTCATTTTCTCTCTTTACAGGTCACAGGCTACATGTCGTCTTCCCGAGCAGACAGCAGCATTGTTTGGGCCAGAGTTCCACAGGCACTTGCAGTTCATTTCACGATCACCCAGTAGATGGCAGGATTCTACAAGGCAAGTTGGTCAATCTGTGTCCTGTTGAAGAGGAATCTGAACTTGTTAAACCAGGTTACTGATTTGGTCTGACAGGGCAGAGAGAGCCAGAGCTGCTGCTGCAGCTTTGTAGCTGTGCTGCAGTGACCATGGGGTAAAATTCAACTTCAGCGGTGGGGAAATTTGGCTGGCCGATCCACTACCACCAGTATTGTGCCCCCGCTGAAGTTAAATTTCACCCTCCACATTGTGGTGTATGTAACCTGTTCCACCTTAAGAGAACTACCTTAAGAGATGTACTACTTTCTCTTGGCTGCTGTATACTGTAATACCGGTGGTGACCACACCGGTATATAAACGTTGTGTAGTGATTTGCTGGGCAGTTCAGCCCTGACCTCCGAATAGTAAAGACCTGTTAAAGTTATTCTTGTTGTCTGTGTCCAGTGATTTATAATAAGCATAACTGGGTCACACAGACTCAACAGTGGCGACGAGTCTGATCTTACCCTGCGGCAGTTTTACATCCAAGGCAGCTTCGTCCTCAGAACGGGCGTCGAGAAGAGGCATCCGCCCTCATCATCCTGCTGAGCACCACATCGCACGGGAGGCATCGAGAACCCGGGTTAAAAAGAAAAATTCTGACCACGAAGCCCTCCATCAGCGACAGGCAGTGATCATCCCTTCTACCACGGTGGTGGGTAAGCCGATCAGCGACACGAGCAGAAAGTCGGCCGTGTTGGCTGTGGAGTAGGGGAGGGAAAACGGAGGAAAAAGGGCGGAGAACTCGACCGCGGCCGGTGAAAAGGGCCGGGCTGCAATCGGGGCCGAGAGGCGCAGCGACTGGGGCAGCGTTAAGGCCACGAGAACCGCGGAGAACTCAACCGCAGCCGGTGTAAAGGACCGGCCTGCAAGCGGGGCTGAGAGGCGCAACAGCAGGGGAAGCGTGAATGCCCACGGGAACCGCGGGGGAGCAAAAGCAGCGTCGGAGAATTGAGAACCGCTGGGGAGGCGAGAACGGCAGCAGCACTGCAATCGCCATTGCAGCCAGCGGGGGAAGAAGGCAAACGCGGGAAGCCGCCATTGTAGTCGGCGGGGGAAGAAGACGAGCGCGGGAAAAACCGCCAAGCGCGGGAAGCCGCCATTTTAGTAGGCGGGGGGAAGAAGACAAGCGCGGGAAGCCGCCATTTTGGGAAAAAGAAAATTTAAAGAAACTTGCAAGGATGCCTAAACATGGTAACATCAATGCTTTTGATAGCGATGTCGAAGATTGGGCCACGTACGTAGAACGCATGGAAGTTTATTGTAAAGCAAATGAGGTACCAGATGATAAGAAAGCACTAACCTTATTAAACTCAATGGGTGCGAAGACGTACGGGCTATTGAAGCACCTTGTATCACCAGATAAACCGGCGGATCAGACTTTCGCGAATATTGTTGCTGTCCTGAAAAATAATTTAAACCCCACGCCGCTGCTGATAGCGGAACGATTTAAATTTTACAGAAGAACGCAGCTGAAAGAAGAAAGCAACGCTGAATTCTTAATTGAACTGCGTAAGTTATCAAAGTACTGTCAGTTTGGAACAGGACTAGCAGATGCGCTGAGAGATAAATTTGTGTGTGGATTGTTAAAAGGAACACAAAAGCGACTGCTAGAGGAGAATGATCTTACGCTTGATAAAGCTGTCACTATTGCAGCATCGCACGAAGCCGCAGCGAGAGGCACTGCGGAAATGCAGCTAAGGTCATCGGAACTCAGCACCAATCAAATGGCCTTGGGTGCAGTAAAGTGTTATCGTTGTGGAAAGACAACGCACGATCAGAACCAGTGCTGGTTCAAAAATCAGGAATGCAGAAAATGTTCCAGGCTTGGTCACATAGCTAAAGTATGCCGGTCAGGAAAGAAGACCAGCAACAAAATGTCACCGCAGGAAAAGTGCAGAAAGGTACACAAGGTGACAGAGAACAGTTCGGATGAACAGAAGTCAGATTCCGACTCCAGCAGTAAGGAACTGGGTTGTCTAAGAGTACACAATGTGGGTAATGAAGCAGACCTCCAAACTATCTGGGTCACACTTCAGATAGCAGGAGTCCAAGTGAAGATGGAATTGGACACTGGATCGGCATTGACGGTCATGAATAAGCAAGATTACAAAAGGTTATTCCCACATATTCCCCTACGGGATACGGAGATCGTATTGAAAACATACACGGGGCAAAGAGTATACCCCATCGGAAAGATAAAGGTAAAGGTGGTCCACAAGGGCAAAGAAAGCCGAGGAATGGACTTATATGTGCTACCTGAGGGAGGTCCACCACTACTGGGACGGGAGTGGATCAGGAGAATAAATATGGACTGGCATTCCTTAAAAGCACTAACGGTAGATTCCGGTAAAAAAGATGTCAAACCTAAACGATTGTCCAGAATATTGGACGATGCTAAAGAGGTGTTCCAACAGGGACTGGGAACACAGAGGAATTACGGCAAACATCAAGGTTGAAGAACATGCAAACCCGAAATTTTTCAAAGCCAGACCGGTACCTTATGCGATACGACCTGCTGTGGAAGCTGAGCTGGAAGGGCTAGAACGTTCAGGAGTACTGTCTAAGGTGGACTGGAGTGAGTGGGCCACGCCCATTGTTCCCGTCATGAAGCGTTCATCGAGCAACAAGCCGGGGGAACCGGGGAAGGTTCGCATCTGTGGAGATTTCAAGATCACTGTTAATCCGGTGCTTCACACGGTGCAGTATCCGCTTCCGCGGATTGAGGATATCTTCGCTTCGTTGTCTGGCGGGAAACACTTCACCAAGATAGACCTGGCGCAGGCGTACTTACAGATGGAAGTTGAGGAAGAGTCACGCCAGTATCTCACGATCAACACGCATAGAGGCTTGTATCGGTATAATAGACTGGTTTTTGGAGTGGCATCGGCTCCAGCAATTTGGCAGAGGGCCATGGAGCAGGTATTACAGGGAATTCCAGGCACACAATGTTACCTGGACAATATTCTGATTACAGGAGATGATGATGAGGAACACCTTGCAAATTTGGAACTGGTACTCACCAGATTGAAAGAATATGGACTTCGAGTTAATCGCCAGAAATGTGAGTTCTTTCAGAAGCGGATCTCGTACTGTGGTCATGTCATTGACCAGGAGGGGCTTCATAAGTCTCCTGACAAGATCGAAGCTGTTGTGAAGGCTCCCGCTCCGGATAATGTATCCCAGTTGAGGTCGTTCCTAGGGTTGATTAACTATTACTATAAGTTTCTGCCAAATTTATCCACGGTGCTGCACCCGCTGAACGCTCTTTTGCAGAAGGGAGTACCATGGAAGTGGAGCGAGGACTGTAAGAGGGCCTTTCGCAAAAGCAAGGCATTGATCACCTCAGAGGAAGTGTTGGCTCACTTCAACCCAACGCTGCCTATTCGTTTGGCTTGTGATGCTTCTCCATATGGTATTGGGGCAGTACTCTCACACAAGTTGCCAAATGGCTTGGAGAGGCCAGTCGCGTTCGCATCAAGATCATTGACCTCCGCTGAGCGCAACTATGCTCAGATAGATAGGGAGGCTCTCAGCCTTGTGTGGGGAGTAAAGAAGTTTAATCATTACCTGCAGGGCCAAAAGTTTACGCTACTGACAGACCACCAGCCGTTGGTATCCATTTTTAACCCTAAGAAGGGTGTTTCGGTGATGACAGCACAGAGGCTCCAGAGATGGTCCCTTTTCCTAGGGGCACGTCAATATCAGATCGAATTCAAAGGTACAAAGCAGCATCGTAATGCTGATGGGCTGTCGCGCCTGCCACTACCTACAGCGGAGGAGACACCAACAGTTGACCCTGTTGAGTTATTTCACTCGACCATCATCGAATGTTTACCAGTCACAAATGCAAGTATTGAAAGAGAAACCAGGAACGACCCGACACTGTCCCGGGTCTACGAATTGACAGTGAAGGGATGGCCAGCACATGGTGATCCACTGTTACCGGCATTCTCAGCAAGACGAGAACAGCTGTCCGTCTGTCAAGGAACATTGATGTATGGAACAAGGGTGATTATTCCTCCTAAGTTAAGAGAGAGAGTTCTAAAGGAACTGCATGAAGGTCATCTGGGGGGAGTCAAGATGAAAAGCCTTGCTAGGGCTTATGTGTGGTGGCCGGGTATCGACCAACAGATAGAGGATCTGACGAAAAGCTGCTCAGGGTGCCAAAAAGTTCAAAATGCACCTCCGATTGCGCCGCTGCATCCATGGGAATGGCCTTCAACCCCATGGCAACGAGTACATATTGACTTTGCTGGTCCATTCATGGACTCCATGTTTTTAATTGCGGTGGACGCACATTCTAAATGGCCAGAAGTGATTAAGATGACTACCACTACCTCGGAAAAGACGATCGCGGTGCTAAGAACGATATTTGCTAGAAGTGGTTTGCCAGAACAAATATGTTCAGACAACGGACCGCAGTTCATGTCAGAAGAATTCCAGAAATTCATGAAGAAGAATGGGGTGAAACATTATACCTCTGCCCCATATCATCCGGCTACAAACAGGTTGGCCGAGAGATTTGTACAAACGTTCAAAAAAGCAATAAAGGCCATGAGCGAAGATCAGATCCCACTACAACACAAGTTGGACAATTTCCTACTGGCATATCGAAACGCCACTCATGCAGTGACAAACCAAAGACCTGCCATGATGTTCTATAACAGGAGGTTGCGGTCCAGGTTGGACTTGTTAAAACCAAATGTGCGGAGGGAAGTCGAAAACAAACAGTTCCAGCATATAAATAACAAGACCACTCGGAGTTTCGAAATAGGACAACCAGTGTTAGCCCGGGACTATAAAAATGAGAAATGGCAATCTGGAACAATTCGGGCCAGACAAGGACCCCTGATGTACACGGTAGATATTGGTGAAAATGTAATACGACGTCATGCTGACCAACTGGTAGAATCGAGAACAAGGGTCGAACCCATGGTTACGGCAGAGACAACCGTGGAAGAAGTTAGTGAACCTGAAGCATCTACCTCAGAAGTGAATGTACCTGATGATGATGTCCAATCCATAAGAGATCAACTAGATGAGTCACCCCATCAACGAGAATCAGAGACCCCTGAAAGGCGTTATCCAACTCGGATCAGGAGGCCTCCTCAGAGACTGAATCTTTGAACTGTTTTGCATGAAGTTATATATATATGTTATTATGTTATGTTAAATGGGGATATACACTGTTAAGCTAAAAAGGGAGGATTGTGGTGTATGCAACCTGTTCCACCTTAAGAGAACTACCTTAAGAGATGTACTACTTTCTCTTGGCTGCTGTATACTGTAATACCGGTGGTGACCACACCGGTATATAAACGTTGTGTAGTGATTTGCTGGGCAGTTCAGCCCTGACCTCCGAATAGTAAAGACCTGTTAAAGTTATTCTTGTTGTCTGTGTCCAGTGATTTATAATAAGCATAACTGGGACACACAGACTCAACACACATCTCATGTGCCGTTACAGTTGTGTCGGCTTGGCTCAGTCGATAGCACTCTGAGTCACAGGTGTAAGACCAAACCGTGCTCCAGCGCTTGAGCGTATTCTAGGCTGACAATTCAGTACAGGACTGATGGAGAGTTACATTGTCAGGACTTCTGGGGTGGTCATCCTGTGATTTTGGCATTTTAAAATACAGTTTGTGACATGGTGGGCGAGTGCCTTTAAAAAAAATCAACTCGACTTAAATGCGACACACAGAAGGAAAGACAGCCGGGCTTCTTTTTCACTGGCTGCATTTTGTATCAGTCAGGGCAAGTTCCTCCCTTCAGCGCAGCTCATAGGTGTTTTTTTCTACATTTTCACTGCCACCTCCAACCTCTCGAAAGCTGCTGGCCCTTTGATGTTGCAGCAAGGCTTTCTTGTTTTAATGGCCCACTCAGTAGAGATTCAGAGAAAAATGTTTCATAAAATGAGAGAATGTTAACACACTTTGTGTGATTCAGGTTAGTCATAAACAACCTCACTAGTAAATATTTGCTCTCTATCAAAACACAGTGTTAAACTTGCACTCCAATAATACTTCTCACAGGCAAACAACACAAGCTCACGCAGCTATGATTTTCATGCTGCAGCCAAAGTCATCACATACCTCACTTCAGACATTATATAAATATTCAAGAGGCTTCAGTTTGATTCTGAATCAAAATATTATCCAAGCGAATCCTAAACTCCAGTATAGAACATTCCAGTTACTCCTTTAACTGTATACATTAAACACAAGAGTGAATTTATACTCTTAACACACAATTGTCAGGCCTCACTACCTCCCTTTTTGTGATCGCAAAATTGTCTTCACATTCTCAGCTTTGACCCCTTCAGTACGCTTTGTAAAGTCAATGTAAAACCATTGTATCCCTTATTGTGCTGAGAACATACAACTGGACGCAGGTGCTGTGGTGTATGTAACCTGTACCACCTTAAGAGACTACCTTAAGAGATGGACTACTTTCTCTTGGCTACTGTATATTGTAGTACTGGTGGTGACCACACCGGTATATAAACTCTGTGTAGTAATTTGCTAAGCAGTTCA
The DNA here is from genome assembly GCF_052327205.1 of Somniosus microcephalus. Taxonomy (NCBI): domain Eukaryota; kingdom Metazoa; phylum Chordata; class Chondrichthyes; order Squaliformes; family Somniosidae; genus Somniosus; species Somniosus microcephalus. The sequence goes on along the minus strand of NC_140992.1, from coordinate 39,454,657 downwards.
GCCCTGACCTTCGATTAGTAAAGATCTGCTTAAGTTATTCTTGTTGTCTGTGTCCAGTGATTTAGAATAAGCATATCTGGGACACTCAGACTCAACAGATGCCACGTAGACACAAAATGCACACATCTTCGTAAAGTTCATCATTGAGTTTGGCTTCATTTAGTAGATACGAAACACTTAAGCACTTGGGAGGGCTGTCAAATATTTAGAAATGTGAAGGATACAATACTGCTACTGTCATTATCTTAACAAAAATTTTAATATTTTCCTACAAAATAAAACACCAGAAATTACCTGAACATACAATTAAAAAAAACTGGGGATGTTTTGTCCTCTACAGGGTCTACTGTTAGATTAAAGCCCACCCCGGTTTATATTATAGTTTGCTCAAAAATATTGTCCAAGCTTGGATCAGTGAAGATGTATTCTTCACAAAGGGCCCACTAGTTTATTATACAACAGAGACCAGATTCCATTTACAAAACAGACCCACAGCAGCGAACCCATCGACAGCATATATATTGCCATGGTCAAGTTTTTGACCCCTTACAGGGGCATCTGTTCTATAATAAGTGAGATAATACACAGGAGGTATATCTGTCATCCGTTCAGTGGCCATATTCTAGTAATATTAATATCCCTACATCGATACACCAGATTCATTAAAAATTCCATACCGTTTTCACGAATGAGAAGTAGTATATGCTTTGGCTCTTTATTCAATATTGACACGATAACTGGTGGCAAACAACCAGAAGCCTCAGCATGTCTCACATATAGGCTCACATCCAGCTCAGCGCAAGAGGCAGCTAATAAAACGATACGGTCTACTGCTGGTCACCAACTGCATGCTTGTAATAAATTAAACATATCGATAAAGAGAGTTACATAAAAAGATTACTTGTCGTGATAATTCACGCCATTCTGCAAAGTTACATTTCTATTTGTGCACTTTACCTGTGTTAGATACTTCAGCTAGCCACTTAATGAAGGATTAATGTGAGTGCAGTCCCAATGATTAAATGTTATCTCCGAGGAGACGGTCCCTTTGCACAAGGGGATGAATGCCTGGAACGTACTCTAGAAGTGTCACAGGCACAAGAGACTATCCTGGATTGTCACATAGGAGAGAGCACATTCCTGTGGGCAGTGAAATTACCAACACTGAATAGGATGGTGGATACAGATTCAATAGTAGCCTTCAAAAGGGAATTGGCTAAATACTTGAAGGAGAAAAAATTGCAGGGATATGGGGAAAGAGCGGGGGGGAATATGACTAACTGGACTGCTCTTCGAAAGAGCCGGCACAGACTTGATGGGCCGAATGGCCTCCTTCTGTGCTGTCGTATTCGATGAGTCTATAATAATGCAGAAATGGTTTGGAAAATATTTCCTGGTGAACTCTTTCTTGAATTGCGCCGGTTTCATGTGTTCAGACATGAACCACCATAAAGAACAGAACTGTCACACACTACAGAGCACTGCAGGCCTGCTCCTGTTTTTGAACTGAAGTTGAAGAAGAGTGCAATTTAGATTATTTTATAAATTCTAGGGATTAAGAACTGTTGCTTGGTTCTTGACTTTAATTGCACTCAATTAACAGTAGTTACAATAGAAAATGCAAAGGAAGCAGCAGGAGAAGATACAATCGGGTTCGACTCACGTGATGGGGAGGGGGACATTTAAAAAAAATGTTTTTAATAAAAGGCCAGGATTCCTACTCCTGATCACTATCCATTGACACGTGCTGAAAAATGCATGCGTTGGGTGAGGATAGGATCGAGATGGGCAGTGATGCCAACACTAACTGAGTCTCACTCATGACAATAGGCACTTGGGTGAGGTACAGTCGGCCCACCAGCACCCTTGGAACATTATCCCACTGTCAATGAACGAACGCCTTCTGGGGAGGAGAAAAGCAGTAACAAAAGGGGGGAGGGGGAAGAACACACAAAAGGAGATTAGTACGCAGGTGGATTAATCTGATCCTGCAGTTATTTCTTTATCAGGCCTTGGCTTGTGAGATGTGTAAGACAATTCAAATCTGACAAACCAAAATATGGTTGCAACGTAATCCTTTCATTATGTTCGCCCAAGTCTTTGACACACGCAATGTGTTTAAGCAGTAGCCACACAGAGAAATAAACGCAATTACCCCGTTTTTCCCTGGGTAGAAACATAAACTTTGTCGATTCTTTCGATCCTGACTCTCTCTACAAATTGTTAAGGAAAGCTCAAGATCTTTATAGGTCTAGAGTCACGCACACTGCACTAGATGATTCATTATAGCATGACAAGTGTTATTGTGAACAAGAGCCCAGAAATGAGACACCTCCTTCAAAACACCAAATGCCAACTTGTTTACTATCCTGTCCTACTGTCCCACTTCCTATCTCAAAATAGTCTTGGCTATCTCATTTCACAGCGTGGCGACAAAAAGAAGTCAACAGGCACGAATCACACATCCTGCACGTTCAGCAGAAGCTAAACAGCAGTCAGCTAAATTGTACCCTGCTGCATTAAACCCGAAAGCATCCTGGGAACGAACAACTTTAACCATTTCATTATTTCTATCTACAGTACAAATCCATAAGTAAAAAGCAAAAACCTTAATCATGTGAGATTAAACTTAATCCTATATGTGTATATACACAGCTAGAGTATCTTACAGATGATGGGATAAACTTGTACTCCACCACAGAAACTAACCTTTAGGAGTTACCTGGGGCCTGTATCTCAACTGCCAAAATGTGCGTGTCCCCCTTGCTCACTTCTCTCATGCTTGTGCTGCTTAAGATCAATCAATCTTATACAGTCAAAATACACCTCTCTGCAGAGGTAGAGGGAAAGAAATGAACTGCAGATGGCTGAGAGAATTCTCTCTGGGTCATACTATGCACACAACTTTCTTCTACACTTCCAACCCTGCCATTTATTGCTGGCTGCCCCCATTCTCGTTTTGTTTTTGGTCTGTTGCTATCTCCTACACTTTGTTCCCCTTCCTATGGCTGCTAGTGAAATAGCCAAGCCTGACCTGACCCCACTCTGCCTTTTAATCGAGGCTTCCCCAGTTTTTTGTTCTGTGATTACTCGGTTCCCCTTGCTGGCCTTTTCATGGCTGCCTGCGGAATCCCCAAAACCCGCTTTTCTTTTCTTGTTTTCCTATTGTTATACACAGAGTATCTTCTGACACATCTTACGCAATGCCACAGGAAATTCACTATTATTAAAAAACCTTGTGTGTGTGTGAATATCGTGTTGTAGCGTGCCTTCCCTCCCACCAATCTGATTACAGCACCAGAGACAGCTGTCCTTTCAACCAATCACATCTTTGAACTTCATTCAGATCACGCAGGCTGCTGTTGAGCCAATCAGATCTCAGAACCGTATCACTAGAGACCACTCCCATCCCAAAACCAGCTCAAAAGGTAAATCTTCAACTGTGCCTTCAGCTACCTTCCACAAGATCCTCATTTTCTACTGTTTCCACTTTCCACTGCTCGCCAATAAAGCACCAACAGACATTTTGTTATGTTAAGGACGATATATAAATAGAAGTAATAGTTATTGTTCTTATTGGTTGTTTTCATGGCTGAACCTCTCGCATTCCATCAAACCAAACTGACTGCGGAGTTCCCCAGAAAGCATCTCGCATGGATTTACCAAATTGTCCAACGTGCATGCTCACTAGTTGCCAACGGGCTGACCACATACATGTCCGAGCTCAAAATCCATGCAATAGAGAAATAGAAAAAAGTGTTCCCAGCAGCAGAAGGCGCCTCCAGAGAAAGAGCCTCTGCAGTCTGGCTCCAATTATTCATCCTACCACTGATCAGCCCAGCGGTGGACAGCTCCATTCACCAGACCCTCGCACTCCAGAAAAATATGTGGTACCAAGAGTGGTGAGCAATACGAGGAAGTGGATAAAACCAAAAAATGCATAAAAGCAAAAGCTCTTTTTGTTAAATTGTGCTCATCAAGGTAGAATCATCGAACGATACAGCACAGGAGGAGGCCATTCGGCCCATTGTACCTGTGCCGGCTCTTTGAAAGAGCTATCCAATTAGTCCCACTCCCATGATCTTTCCCTGGGCCCTGCCAATTTTTCCCCTTCAAGTATTTATCCAATTCCCTTTTGAAAGTTATTATTCAATCTGCTTCCATCGCCCTCAGATTCCAGATCATCATAACTCGCTGCAGAATAAAGGTAAGAGATGTCAATGCTAGGGAATGGAACACTTTCCACTTCAGGCACCAGCATCAAGCACTCTCGTTTCAGGTAGAGCAGATGCTGAGTAAAGCTCCCTCCATTCTACCTGAATAATGTGCCTCCAGTCCAACCTCAGAACAGCACACTCTAATGCACTGGTGTGTAGGGTTGCAAAGGGGTGGAAAGTTTCCGGTAAATTTCCGGAAATTTTCCACGGGAAGTTTAGCTTGGGAATTTTGGGAATTTTGCCCAAAAAAGCACATGCTAGCATAATATTGTTTTTTTTGTATTTCTTTCTTTTTTTTCCCACAGGTCCTCTCTTAAAATTACTAACAGAGATGGAATCTTAATTATTAAGGAATTTCTTAATCAATATATGTTTATCTTCTTACTTGGCTTGTTTTAATAATTACAAGTTTTGTGTGTGACTGTGAACAAATGTGTCCTGATTGGTTGGATGAGTGGATGAGCGATTAGCCCCCTCTATTTGTAATATTTGCATATCGAATTGTGATTGGCCTGCAGGCATCTGTAAGACTGCTATAGTTTTTTTAAGATCCAGGTTAGGGGTCCTGAGGGAAGTCATTTTGTTTTCTGCTGATGTTGTGATGATGCAGTAAGTAAATCAGACTTTATACCAAATAAACCAGTTACTTGTTGAACTCTGTTGTCCTTCAATTTAAAATATACAAAATAATACACTATTGGTGATGTAGCGTCGTGTGTGTGCAGGTCATGCTTCCATCACATGGAGCATCAACAAAAATGTACTCACCCTGTTGCAATCGTGCTGATCGACCGCAGTTCGACACAGAGATGAATGCCCTTTATTTCTCTGCATAGAACAATGCCACGTTTACCGTCGGATGTGTGGAAGCATTTTACCCCAGGCATTAAAGATGGAAAGACTGTGTACATGTGCAAACACTGTAGAAAGCCATATGTAAAGAATGCCACAAAGATGCAGCAGCATTTATCCAAATGCAACAACTTCACTCAAAGCTCACAGCAGTCAGCCCAGAGTTCCTCTGCTTCCATTCAAGAAGATGATGGTTCTCATTCAGCATCAGGCTCCTTATCATCAGCAACTCCTGGCCCACTTGGAAGGTTCTTTGATACAATGGATAACCATAGCCAGAAGAATGCAGATGAGTGCCTTGCTCGAGCTGTATATGCAACAGGCTCACCCCTCATGCTCACAGCCAATGTGTACTGGAAGAGATTTTTCAATGTTATTCGCCCTGCATACTGTCCTCCCACCAGACATGCTTTGTCTACTTATTTGCTGGAGGCTGAGTATAACAGAGTCCAAGGAAAGCTCAAAGACACGAAGGACAACAGACACACAGGCACATACATTGCTGATGAGCTGAAAGCGGTCATCAACGATCTTGGATCACAAAAGGTCTTTGCAGTAGTTACTGACAATGCTGCGAATATGAAGGCTGCTTGGGCTCAAGTGGAGGAGGCCTACCCTCATATTACGTCTATTGGGTGCGCAGCTCATGGGCTTAACCTGCTCCTCAAGGACATCATGGGTTTGAGAACCATGGAAGCACTGTACAAGACAGCCAAGCAAGTTGTTAAGTATGTCAGGGGAAAACAGGTAGTTGCAGCAACCTACAACTCCAAGCAAATGACAAAGAACAAGAACACCACACTGAAGCTGCCCAACAACACTAGATGGGGTGGTGTTGTCATAATGTACAACAGCCTTCTGGAGGGTAAGGAGTCACTGCAAGAAATGGCAATATCCCAGTCTGGGGATATGGAAACCACCATCAAGAAAATACTGCTGGATGATGTGTTTTGGGAGAGAGTGGTTAGCAGCCTTAAACTACTCTCACCAGTAGCATCTGCAATTGCTCAGATTGAAGGAGATGACGCTGTCTTGTCAGATGTTCTCAGGCTTTTTACTGATTTAAAAGAACAAATCAGCATTGCCCTACCCACATCCCTGCTGCTCAAAGCAGAGGAGAAGGCAATTGTTCAATTCATACAGATGCGTCAAGAATTTTGTGTCAAGCCGATTCATGCTGCAGCATACATGCTGGACCCAAAGCATGTTGGGAGACCAATACTTTCTGGAGAACAGATCAACAGCGCTTACAGTGTGATTTCTACCCTCTCACACCATCTCAATCTGGATGTGGGCAAAGTTCTGGGAAGTCTGGCAAAGTTCTCTACCAAGCAAGGTCTTTGGAATGGGGATGGGATATGAGAATCATGCAAGCATATCAGTGCACATACCTGGTGGAAGGGACTTTGTGCATCTGAGGCCCTGTCACCTATTGCATCGGTGATACTCCAAATCCCACCTTCATCAGCGGCCTCTGAACGAAACTGGTCACTTTTTGGGAATACGCATACAAAGGTGCGCAACAGGCTGACTAACAAGAGAGTGGAGAAACTGGTGGCTATCCGGGCAAACCTACAACTTATTGAGCCAGATACAGAAGTGTCCACCACACAGCTAGACACTGACACAGAGGAGGAAATGGACACGTCAGAGCCAGAGTCAGAGAATCAGGAGGAGCAATGAGGAGTAGAAGACTCAGAAGACTCATGAGTAGAAGACTCAAAGGGACAAAATAAGGACAAATTACAGGCTAAATAAGCTGACGCTCTTTATTTTATTTTAGATGGGTCTTTTTTGTGGGGGTTCAATAAAGTTCAAAATTATAACCTAAATAAAGTTTTGAAAGCCTGTTTATTTGTATGGAACAGTATGTCTATTTTGACGACAAAGATAATATAAGGGTCAGAGACAAAAACCATCAGTGTGCAAAAAAACTCAAAATTCCCATAAATTCCCAAAATTCCCATGGAAAGTTTCCTCTTTTAAAAATTCCCAGAATTTTGCAACCCTACTGGTGTGCCATTTTTCTCCCCCATTTCTCAGACCAACCGCCCTTCGGCCTCTCTGAGTGACACTGCCAATTGGTGCTGAATTAGGAGCAGTTTTGTGCTGCCTACTAAGAACTGATCTGAGACTGTCCAAATTAATTTTGCACCAGGCCCTTATAGCCAGCAGACTGAGAAGGCTGTCATTCCACCAGTTTGAGTTGGATTTCAACTAAGGTGAAAGCCAGTGTCTAACCCATTGCACCACCCAGTTCCCTCAGATAAGAAAAAAAAAAATCAGCAAAACATGCCAAGAACAATTTTTCCAATTACTAGCACATCGGCCATAGTGTCATACATAGGCCAAGAAGCACAAGGCTGAGAGTGAATGGCAGGCAAAGGGCGAGGCCATTTGTGAGGACAGTGGATTTAAGATAGGACAGGGACTGAGTGGCAGGCAAGACTTCAGGCTTGCTGAGGAGCACAGGCCTGGGAGCAAGTGGAAGGGTGAATCCAAGACACAGAATAGAGCAAGTGTGAAAGAAAAGGAAAGACTCACATTTATATAGCGCCTTTCACGACCACCGGACATCTCAAAGCGCTTTACATGCAAAGAAGTACTATTTGAAGTGGAGTCACTGGTGTAATGTGGAAAATGCGGCAGCCAATTTGCACACAGCAAAGTCCCACAAACAGCAATGTGATAATGGCCAGATAATCTGTTTGTTATGTTGGTTGAGGGATAAATATTGGCCAGGACGCCGGGGATAACTCCCCTGCTCTTCTTCAAAATAGTGCCATGGGATCTTTTACATCCACCTGAGAGAGCAGACGGGGCCTCGGTTTAACGTCTCATCCGAGCACTGCACTGGAGTGTCAGCCTAGCTTTATGTGCTCAAGTCCCTGGAGTGGGACTTGAACCCACAACCTTTTGACTCAGAGTGTGCTACCAACTGAGTCACAGCTGACACTAATGGGAGCTCCAGACAGCTAGCAGGAGGAGGAGGAAGGGACAGGTTCAGGCTAAGGTGGTCCCAGTAGTAGCAGGGCCAGGAATCTGCAGCTGGTGTTATGGAAGTAAGTTAGAATTTAGCTCTTTCTTTTTTATATGTTTGCTGGGCTGCAAGCAAGGAGGTGTCATTGCAACTGAAAGAAAGCCAACACTTCCTTTGTCCCAGTTTTCTGATTTGCTTTTCCACAGTAGAAAGTGAGCCAATCAGAAAGAGAAACTGAAAATTATCTTCTCCTTATTAGATTGGTTCAGTGTTTCTACTGTGATAAAAACAGCCAAAAAATTGGGACATGAATTCTATCTTGAACCACCAAAAATCTCCTACGTGAGGCTTGCTACACAGAAAAAAAAGATTAATTCACATGGTTACTAACTAAAGCTGTCTATTTCTATAGTGAGTTTGAAGTCTGGGTGATACTTGAAACACTCCTTCACTAATCGAGTACCTGTATGAAATGATCTCCTTTATGACATGCTTCCAGAAACAACCTCACCAAACTCCTGTACTGTATTCACAGGGAAACAGTGACAAGAAACATTGGTCTCATAGGTTTCTGTCCCACCCTCTGGAATTGCCTCTTTAAAACCCTTCTGCTTCTTCACCTCTCTCTGCTCCCTTAAGACCCTCCTTAAAACCGACTTCTTAGACCATGCTTTTGGTCAGCCCTCCTCATCTTTCCCTCTTTGGCTTGGTGTCCATTTTACTTTTGCCTCCGTGAAGCAACTTGGGACATTTTTCTACATTAAAGTTGCCATGCATGTATCCGGTTTCTTCGGGAGGACAACAGATTTTTCACCTCATTTCACTGAAGAAGCATTCAAGTGACGGCTTAGGAAACTCTGTGTGGTACAGTTTGGCATTTCACTACAACTATACCTTTATTATAGGCAGCTGGGGTTTCACTTTCAAAATGTTTCCAGTGGTGCTAAAAGCCTATCACAACACTTTGTTAATGAGGATTTAAAATCTGAGTCACAAGATGGAGCTCTCCTCACTGCAGCAAAGTGCTTATCTCAAAAGATAAGCACCCTACTACTCAAAATACAACAAGGACACCATGGGAACTACTGTAACAAGCCCTCGAGCTTTGATCATTTACAAAGATTATCTGGGTAGCTCTGATGGTGGATCATTTTAAAGTGGCTGGCTACATCTTGGTAGTTGTATAAGGATAACAACGTGGACAGTAAATCAAAGCACTATTATTTCAGTAGTAAAGAACATTAATTTTGGGCATCCATGCCAACAGCAAGGTTGTCAACAAGTCCAATAAATCTATTAGACTCTTTCCCTCTTCAATTCCTCAACACACCATTTTTTTTGGAAACAGTGCCTTATTGGAGAAAAATGTGCATTAATTTCTCAAAAATTGAGGGCGGAGGTGGAGGGGAGGAGGCAGCCCTGTAGCTACAACACTGGACCAGTGAAATCTCAATTAATTCTATTTGAATCCCAACTCAACTGAGATTCACTCTGTAGCTTCTCCAAGGATCAGATATGCCCAGTACTGGCTGGAGAAAGATCACTTCTCCTTTTATGCATTAAAGCCCTTTTACAAAGCAACTAAATTGGGGCACTGACCACTTGTCTGAAAATGTCAATGGACTAACCAGGTAACTAGCTAGGAGGGAAAATAAGAAAAAAAAAGTCTATTTAAAATAATCTTTTCTGGTATTAAGACTCTTCATTAACCTGTAGAAGTCGTTCAGAAGTCGTTCAAATTCATGTTTATCTTAAATGCCTACATGGAGAAAGCTGACAACTCTAGCAAAAAGTGAGAAATTATACAAAGCTATCCCTATGTTATTTCTATGCAGACTGTATTACTTTCTGCATAATACTAAATAATATTCTAGTCAAAGTGTGATGTCCACTGCAGCTTTTAAACAAAACATATACAAGAGCAGTAAGGGAGCTATGCAGCATGTTAAGAGGAACAGCTATACCATCTCTGTGTAGGTTGTCACCAGCAATAAGCAAATACCTTGCCCCAATATTTCGGTGACTGCACTCTGCTACCCCTGCAGTAAACAATTGCTGCCCCAATTCAATCTCACCCGTCCCAAATGTCAAGAATATTACATCAGATGCTGGCACAGGACAAGTTCACAACGAACTGGTTTCTTCCAATGGAGCCTGTCTCCACTAAACAGTCTTGATAATCACATTCTGATACAATATTGAAGGAGGAAATTGCTGATTCTCCACTTATTTTTTTTAACCTGTCCTGGAAAACAGACTGAGGGTTATTTTGAATATTATAGACTGTCTACACAAATACTGAATGGAATTCTGTGTGTCTGAATTCCAACTAAATTTGCAGTGACAATTTCTATGGCAACAGCCTTAATGCTGCCCTGGAGGAATCATTAAAATTGAAACGGGGGGGGGGGGGGGGGGGGAGAAACGGTTGGCAAACTTTAACTGCTTTATGAACAATGAACAATTCCTCAGGGCTTCAGCTGTAACACAAATTAACAGGAGGCATCTTCCAATGATTTCTGACCTACAAACACCTTTAACGCGTCTATTTATTTTTGATGGGAACAAAGATCTTTACTCGATAGGAATATTACGGTCACTAAACGGGCATGTATTTCACTCCAATAGCTAAAAGGGGGAAAACAGAAATTATTCAAAGCAAATCATCACATAATGCTCGCCAGCTGTGAACAGAACTTCAGAATTAATTTAAGAAAATAATCAGTGCAAAATAGAACCAAGTGACTCATTTCTCAATCACAAAACAAGCCCATCAATGTAAATTGACTCACGTGATCTGTTCCTCAGCTTCTCTTCTGCAGACAGCTGCAGAATTCATTAACCCTTTGAAGTGCTGTGTTGTCAGGCGAAATACATCCACGTTTTAAAAAAACAGATCAAAACTCAAGCTCCCAATCTATCTGCTGTGCAAAGGCAGCATTATCATCACAAACCAGCCACAAAAGGCACAACCCTTTTTAATTTTGCTAGAGCCAAATACTGTAATAGGACCATGAAGAACCAACTGGACACATCTTCGACTGTAATATTCCTTGAATAAAAGATAAATTGTCATTCTGTTCTATTTTCCAGTGCAAAAAATGCATCTGTCTGCAAGAAGAAGAAAAATTTAAATATACAGTATTTTTAGCCTTTTGTCAAGCTGGAACATCTCATCCCAATGAGCTGGGACTAGAATGTTTCGGAAGCGTGAAAGACAATCGATGTAATGCCCGAGTGCCACATTGCTGCAAGATTCTTTATAGCATGTACTGTTTGCAAGGGCGTAAAATGTATTTACATTACACAGCTATACCTCCTCTTCCTCGCTTGACAGCCGCTGGTATTCCAACTGGTCGCTCATGTCTGGGTGATTTATTTCAGATCTCCACAATGGAACATGTAAGCTGTACTCTCAGTGAGGGAATGTAGCTGTTTTCAAGGATGCTGCATTAACAATGCATTGTTCACTTTCTTGCTGTCCTCCACTTCCCCCTTCCCCTCTGGGTCTCTTCCTCTGTGCTGCAATTTGCAAGTCCCCAAATGTTTCGCACATTTACTGGCACAGCGACACCGCATTAAAAACGCAAACACACACTATGTGTGTGCCCCTCGCTCCCACACGCACAACCTCTCAGACTGCATCAGCTGCTTTTAAACCATTCAGCTTCTGCTTTACTGGTTTAGAGATGCTGCATTAAAAACACATGATCACTCCCTCTGTCTATCCATCCTTTTGTCGTTCTCACACACAACGTAGACTCTCACTATGTATTTCTGTTTCTTGGTCTCTCTTTGTAAAATGCCTTAATTGGTCTGCTTCTTTCCCTTCTTTTTGCAGTCATTCATTACGTATTATTTGCCTCCCACTCTTCGACTCCCTGCATCTGTTTTTTTCCAGCTAGTGTGACTGACTCTGTCCTTTGCCAAACAGCTGTGTGACTGTATGTCCATACACTAGGACACAGATGCACACACAGACAGCAGTGCCGCTCCGTGCTGAGTACTGCCTAGCTCACTGGGAAAATTACCCTGCTTCATGAATGACTTGGGGGAGGGAGAAAGAAGGGGAAACAGAGAGGCCATTCCATTGTACACAGCAGTAACATTGATTCAATCAGAGCTTATTAAAATAGAAAAAGACATTGCTTACAGTAGGAACGACTAAAACAGCCATTCTTTTAGAATAATGAATTCCTTCCACGCCACCTTTACACTGGTGCCTGTTTAGTTTGAATTCTTGGAGGTCAGTGTCTGAAAACTGGCTCCTGATGTTTACAGTGCTAATCCGGTTCCATTAACCCAGCAACAGAATGGTTGACACAAAAAAATGCCATCTGGAGACGAAATAGAATCTGTAAACTTCTTGGCACTGTGAGCATTTCACTGGTTCATTTACCTTGGCTATATGATATACAATTGAACCCAAAACTTAATACTCCTGCAACATCCTGTGCTTTAACAGCAGTGTCACCCATCATCTCATCAAAACATCACCATCAAACTCTGTATGCACAAAGAGAATCAAAACTCAAATTCCCAGCATTATCGTGACAATCACATGTTGTGCTTTTCCAACAAGACCTGCTGTGGACCTGGCATATGAAACCAGGACTCCGTACAATCATTCCATTCAAAAACCAACAACCCTGTGAAAATAAATCATCCAAAAAGTGATCAGCTTTTCTCTCCTCTTATCAACCTTTGGCGAATCAGAGGAATGTGATGGAGCGGAAATCCTGGCCAGCAACCCATGCCAGATTCAACATGATCCTCTCAGCTCAGGTACACTCGCAATTCTTTTAAAAATGAAGTATTTCCAAATTAGGAAGGCTTCAAACATGTTTAATTTCAGAAAGTCAAGACAGCCTGCTGCAAAAATTCAGCTGCAACATTACCACATCGATTAAAACCAAGATTTTACATTTAGATGTTGCAAGCTTAGGCGAGGAGCACACTCAGGAGTTGAGCTCAAAACTTCCAACAGGTGATAGGTACAGGAAACTTTGTGCTATCCGGCACCGACGGGACCGAGCTGTTGCCGTCCCATCAAAACTGCCGGACAAACCAGCGCTAATGTTGAAACATACGGAGATTTTGAGCTCCGTATCTGGCAACAAACCCTGTTGAGCTTTTAAACAGTCGGCCGTACCTTGCAAGCGTCTCTGTAGCTTAGCAACAGCTTCAGCGAGACCTTGCAGAGCTTGACTGTTGAGAAAAAAGCAACGAAAAGAAAAAAAACCTAACGAAACAGCTCCTGATTTTTGCCGGTGGCTCGAGCTTGCCGGACATTTAGCCTCCGGATAACACAAAGTTTCCTGTAACAATACACGAATGTCCACTGTGAAGGAGTATTTTGGGCGAGGCAGTATCAACTGCAGTTACGATCCATGAAGGTACACCTTAAACAGTCTTCCACTGAGAAAGTTACGAACCGCTCAGATGAGGGTCTCAGCTTACCCCTCTCCATGCTCCTGAAATTACCTCATTTCTTAGTGAAGTGCAGTTGGAAGAACTTCCTTGAAACATTGTCTTGAATTTAATTTCTTTTTATAACATGCCCATTTTAGCCTCATTGTTGACACTTCTGTCCACCTGCATCCTATCGCCGATAGGATGAGACAATGGATTGCTCCCGGACCACTGCCAATGTCAATACGGGCAACAGAGGGCACACAAGAGCAGTTCAGTGAGGACTTTCCTGTGGATTCCTTCCTCCATTTGCAAGGAGGTGCCTCATTTTTGATCAATACCTTCATACATAGCACAATTCAAGTCCAGGAATGCATAAAGTGGGGGCATTGAACTTGCTCTGTGGCACTGCATACTGATGCTCCAAGCATGCAGTCCTACTGCACTACTCCACCCTTCTGAAGTTTTTACTTAGCTTGCTTGTACCAGATGGTTGTCCATTTTACAACCCATCTCTTTGGTGGCACAGGCTTTGGGTGAGTATAATGTAATGTAACTCAATCGGCGACATCTGCTTTATGTGAGTTTCATTCAGACCGTTAACACTGGTGTAAAACATCATTGACAAAACAAAAGCAGAGACAGAAATAAATAGTCCAGCAGTCCTGGAGGAATCCTGCTCCAATCTAAATGTAGGTCTGTACCAATAAACGAGGAGAAGCCACAATCGCAAGGTTTTAATCGAATCTGAAACTGGAGTCTTCCTTCCATGTCATACTTCAGCTCAAACACCTGCACTGTAAATGGGGCTTTTAGCGGCTCCGAGCGTCAACATTTCATCCTGGGTTGTGTGCCAACAGAAACAGAGTCCCTGAAGGCAGCCAGCACTGAAATGCATCTGCAGGGGGTTTCTGGAGGTTAATAGGATGAGCTCGTCAGTCATCAAACACAACAGTAAAAATGTCATTGGCTCAAAGAAAAAAAAAATCAATGCACATAGTCCTGGCTGAACTCATGAAAGAATAGATTAAGCCAAACATTGTGATCGGGTGTGCGGAGACTGTGTTCTGAGAACTGCAGACAGATATTTTTATTTTATTTGTCATATATTTATTACACACACACACACATATATATATATACACATATACATATACACACTTCGCTGGCCGAATGAGGTGCTGCTAATGAAGCTGTGCTGGTGGTTACCATGTGCTGATGGCTTATTTGAGTGCATTTCAAATCTATATTTAGGTCTGTGCCAGCTGGAGGACACTCTTTTCAAAACTAAATATAGGTTAGTGTCAAAGGGCTTATTATAACCAGAGATATGTTATTTTTAAATAGCAAACTTTTCTTATTTGTAATGTTCAGTACAATAAAATCATAGCAGTATCCCTGCAGTTACTGAGACAATTACCACACATTCCCAGGAAAATATCTGTCTCGGTGTTAACAATATGCTCACACACTTTCATTATCCCCGTTAATTTTTTTTTACTATTGCAAGTCACATACCCACTTTACCGACAAAATACAAAGAATGCCTCAAGGTTTATTGCAAGGATATGACAAGCAACATGGACAACAGGGTCTGAGCTCACAATGGCAATGTGTACTGCCTTTTACAGTTGCATAGCCAGACTGCTGAGATGACAAGGTCACTATTGGACTGTTTACACTTTTGTTGCTCAAAATAAGTAAGAATCAATTAGCACTGCCTCAAAAGACTTGCCCTGTCCAACTGTGCATGCTGTCTGTGTTAGTGGCTCCTCACTGTTCTATCCTTCAGCTTCCACACACACAGAAAGCAGCCACTTACACAGCACAAAGGGGCAGACTTTGTCAACTACTCCATTTTATAAAACCTGGCATCAAAAACTGCCAGGACAAGGAGCTTGTTTATACAGTACAACACAATGAACATTAATAAAAATGCTCACAAAGGAAAAGGGGAAAGAATATAAAGCGCTTCACAAAACTAATACCATTTATGAGAATAAAATTGCCTTAATTTATCTAATATATTCAATTTGGTACGTGGGGCATGCATTTCATTGAAAACTCATTCTAAGTACCTGTTACTCCTGTGGGTGACGCTGTGATCGATATTTTCAATGTTAAAGGTGTCACACTGTGTAACACACAATAGCTGGTATTTTAGAGTGCAAGTATATCACCCTGTGGTTGCACACTGACCACCAGGGATGGGGAGGAGGAGTGAGAGGATGCCCGTTGAGGAACATAGGAACATGATGTCATTTAGCGCCTCGAGCCTGTTCTGTCATTCAATTAGATTATGGTTGATCTGGACCCCATTTACCTGCATTTGATGCATATCCCTTGATACCCTAACCTAATAAAAACCTGTCGATCTCGGCCTCGAAAACGTTAATTGACATAGCATCCACAGTCTTTTGGGTCATCTTAATTCATCCATCCAGGAAAAAAGCTTGTCCCCCACAACTCAGCACCGATTAAATGATCCCAGGGTTTTACTTCCACTACCCTACCTGGATATCCATTCCAAGTATGAAGAACTTCCTAACATTAGTTGTACGTTTGCCTTTCATCATTTTGAACCAGTGCCTCCTTGCTGCACCATCAAAATTGAATTTGATGCAATGTTCTGGATTCAACTTTTCTACACCACTTACTATTGAGGTCCCTTGTTAGTCATCTTCCTTCAAGACTGAAGGACTCTTCACCATTCAATTTGGTCAGTTTATTGCTTCTCCACAGTGATTGGACGGACATATTAAGTGGCAGGTGTCAGCTGTGGCTCACCTCTGAGCCGGAAGGTTGTGGGTTCAAGTCCCATTCCAGAGACTTGAGCACATAATCGAGGCTGACACTCCAGTGCAGTGCTGAGGGAGTGCTGCCCTTCAGATGAGACGTTAAACCGAGGCGCTGTCTGCGCTCTCAGGTGGACATAAAAGATCCCATGGCACTATTTCGAAGAGGAGCAGGGGAGTTTTCCCCGGTGTTCTGGCCAATATTTATCCCTCAATCAACGTAACAAAAACAGATTATCTGGTCATTATCACATTGGGGCAGAAATTCGGGTCGGGGGCTTGCCGCGCGTGCAAGCCCCCGATCTGCACTTACCTGACGCGCCTGCCGTTCACCTCCAGGGACGCCTGGAATTCCTGTTTGAAAGAGAAGAATCCCGGGCAGCGTCTGACGTCACGCCGCCCAGGAGTGCAGCCAGCGCGAAGCCTGGAGCGCGCAGTGCAAGTGAGACACGCCCCTTGAGGTGCTGTGCATGCTGAAAACCGGCATTTCCTCCGGCCAGACGCGTGAGTACCCCGACCGTACTCACGCGTTTGGAACGGAATTACTGGGCCATTGTTGTTTGTGGGAGCTTGCTGTGTGCAAATTGGCTGCCGCGTTTCCTACGTTACAACAGTGACTACACTTCAAAAAGTACTTCATTGGCTGTAAAGCGCTTTGGGTCATCCGGTGGTCGTGAAAAGCGCTATATAAATGCAAGTATTTCTTTCTTTCAGGTCTATGACACTCCGAGATCGCCAGGAGAAACTAGGAGCTTCTCAAATAAAATGTAATTTTCAAGCAAGAAATTCCTGGCAGCACGAGGATTTTATAGATTTGTTTGAATGCAAGTACTATGGCGTTTTCGACAATAGATTATGTCTGTGTAATATGTCCATATAAACAGCAGGTGGCACTTCTTTTCCTAACAAATATGAAGCAAACTGTTTCAAAGCACCTCACCAGATGGGTGACACATAAACACACAGACAGAACGAGACACAAAAAAGCCATAAACCTCACACAAAAATGTACTGCCGTCAATGTAGATAAACACAAACCAGCCATTGTGATAACAGACATACCACCTCATTTCATAACCCAATATACACAAGTAATTGAAACCTTGCTGAAAAGTACAGTAGCTGCACTATTTCAGTAAGGCTGTGGGTTTTCATCACATGACATACACATCTACCTCACAAAGTCTGCTCCCACTGTCATTACTGCCTGAGTATTTACATTTCAAAATTCACTCTCCATTATTGACTACAATCTTGTCAAAGTTTTGTGCCTGAAAGATAAATTGCACTTACATAGAGCCTCTCGTGTAAAACAATACCTCCAAGCATTTTACAACGGGGAGAGGGAGATGTCAAGGGGGAGATGGAAAATTGAAGGGAAGCCACAGACAAAATGAGGTTTTTAAAGAGGCTTTTATAGGGAGATCGATGGGCAGTGAGGTCAGTAGTTTTTGGAAGACAATCTTAAGGAGCTGAAGCATAGTTACAACGGGGAGAGGGAGATGTCAAGGGGGAGATGGGATCAGCTTCTGATGTGGGAGTGAAGGAATTGGGGAATGAGCAGTTACCTAGAGTCAGAGGACCGGATGGTGTAATTTGGGAGATACAACTGGAGATCATCATTCAATAAGAGTGGAACAAGGCCATGCTGGATTTTGAAAACAAGGATGAGGACTTTAGTGTCAATAGATTGCGACATCTGGCAAGATGAGGTACCAGAGGGAACCGTGCACATCTGGAACTGTACTCGAAAACATCTCTGGGAACTGCCATTTACTGAGATGAAACGGCAGTGTTCTAGAACATAGGAGTCCAAACTTTAGCCTGTGGGCCACATTTTGCCCTCAATCCGGCCCTTGAACCATACAGACCAGGAATATCTCAGATTAGGTCCCAAGTCCGTGCTGGGTTAGCTGACAGTAAGAGCATTATGATTGACCTCAGCATCCCCAGGCTAGGGAGGGAGGTGATACGCTTTTCCAGCATTAGATGCTGGATAGTGATGTCATCAAGTAGTTGCAGAATTAAGCTTGGTTGTGATGCCCCATTGCTTGAATAGTCCATTGCTGATTCATGAGATATCGGAGGACACGCAAGTTTAAGAAGAGCAGAAGTGTAGCTTCGCGTAGCCTGGACGACCACATGTGCAGGAATCGTCACCAGCTACAGCAACTCGAGCTCTGGGTTTCGGAGCTTGAGCGGCAGCTGGAGTCACTGCGGTGCATCTGCGAGGCTGAGAGTTACGTGGATAGCACGTTTCTAGAGGTGGTCACCCCGCAGCTTAAGAATATGCACGCAGAGAGGGAATGGGTGACCGCCGGACAGGAGGAGGAGGACCAGGCAGGTAGCACAGGAGTCCCCGGAGTGCATCGCACTCTCCAACCAGTATTCTGTTCTGAGTACTGGTGAGGGCGATGGCTCCTCTGGGGAGTGCAGCCAGAGTCAAGTCCACGGCACCACAGCTACACGGGGGGGGGGTGGGCGGGAAGAGTAGTTAGGGGAGCAGACAGGCGTTTCTGCGTCCGTAGACGTGACTTCAGGATGGTATGTTGCCTCCCTGGAGCCAGGGTTAAGGATGTCACTGAGCGGCTGCTGGACAATCTTGAGGAGGGAGGGTGAACAGCCAGAGGTCGTTGTCCATATCGGTACCAACGACATAGGCAGAAAAAGCAATGAGGTCCTGCAGGCAGAGTTTAGGGAGCTAGGAGAGAGGTTCAAAAGCAGGACCTCAAAAGGTAGTAATCTTCAGATTACTCCCGGTGCCATGTGCTAGTGAGTACAGGAATAGGAGAATAGAACAGATGAATGTGTGGCTGGAGAGATGGTGCAGGAGGGAGGGCTTTAGATTCCTGAGGCATTGGGACCGTTTCTGGGGAAGGTGGGACTTGTACAAGCCGGACGGGTTACACCTCAACAGAGCCGAGACCAATATTCTCACGGGGAGGTTCGTTAGTGCTGTTGGAGAGGGTTTAAACTAGCTTGGCAGGGGGATGGACACCAGCATATAGGAGTAAAAAAGAGAAATAAGGTGCATAAAAGAGTGAGTGTGTTGGATTGTACTAGAGAAGATAGTACTAGAGGCAGAAGTAGTACCATATTAGATAGGAGCAGACTAAGAAAGACTACGAAAAATTCAAAAATGGGTTTAGAATGCATGTACATAAACGCACAAAGTGTGGTGTATAAGGTTGGTGAGCTACAAGCACAATTCGCCGTGTGGTAGTATGATGTTGTGGCAATAACGGAAACGTGGCTTAAAAACGGTGAGGACCGGGCACCTAATATTCAAGGATACTAGGTGTTCAGAAAAGATAGGGAAGGATAAAAGGGAGGTGGGGTGGCAGTGCTGATTAAGGAAGACATTGTAGTGTTGGAAAGGGAGGATGTTCTTGAGGGGACAAGGACCGAATCCATTTGGTTAGAGTTGAAGAGCAAAAAGAGTATGATCACGCTATTTAGGGTATTCTGTAGGCCTCCAAATAGCGAGAGGGAGTTAGAGGAGCAAATCTGCAGAGATATGCAAGAGCTATAGAGTGGTGATATTGGGGGACTTTAATTGCTCAAATATTGATTGTGATAATGCTAGGGTAAAGGGAAAGGAGGGGGAGGAATTTCTGAAATGTGTTCAGGGGAATTTCCTTGACCAATATGTTCTTGGCCCAACTAGAAAGGAGGCATTGCTGGATCTGATGCTGGGGAATGAGGTGGGCCAGGTCGACCAAGTGTCTGTGGGAGAACACTTGGGTACGAGTGATCCTCATATCATAAGATTTAGATTAGCAATGGAGAGGAGCAAGGAACAATCTAGAGTGGAACTTCTAAACTGGAATAGGGCTAACTTCAATGGGATGCGAAAGGATCTAGCCAGTGTAAAATGGAACCAAAGACTGACAGGAAAAACTGTAACGGAACAATGGGTAATCTTTAAGGAGGAGATGTTCCAAGTACAGGCGAGGTACATTCCGACAAGAGGGAAGGGAAGGGAACCAAAGCAAAGGCTCCTTGGATGATGAGGGAGATAGAGAAGATGATGAAACAAAAAAAGAGGGTGCATGTCAGGTGAATTCTTCAAGGGAGAACCAGACCAAATACAATAAGTTGAGAGGGGATGTGAAGATGGAAATAACATTGGCAAAGAGAGAATGAGAGTAGAATGGCGGTTAACATAAAAGGGAACCCAAAAATCTTCTACCGGCATGTAAACAGTAAGCGGGTAGTAAGAGGCGGGGTGGGGCCTATTAGAGACAAAGAAGGTGATATATGCTTAGAGGTGCAGGGCAAGGCTAGAATACTCAATGAGTACTTTGTATCGGGGTTTAATAAGGAGGTGGATGCTGACAAAATATCGGTAGAAGTGGAAAAGGTAGAAGTAATGGAAGGGGTGAAAATTGATAGACAGGATGTACTAGAAAGGCTGGGTGTGCTTAGAGTGGACAAGTCGCCTGGTCCCGATGGCTTGCATCCCAGGTTGCTAAAGGGAATTGGGGAAGGAGATAGCAGAAGGGCTTTCCATAATTTTCCAATCTTCCCTAGATGTGGGGGAGGTGCCTAAGGATTGGAAAGTGGCAAATGTGACACCATTGTTCAAGAAAGGGTGCAAGGACAATCCTAGTAACTACAGGCCGGTCAGTTTAACATCAGTGGTGGGTAAAGTTTTAGAAACAATAAGCAAGGAAAAAATTAACGGGCACTTGGAGAGGTTTAATCTAATTAAGGAGAGCCAACACAGATTTGTAAAAGGCAGATCGTGCTTGACTAATCTAATTGAATTTTTTGATGAAGTTACAGAGAGGAT
Organism: Somniosus microcephalus; assembly: GCF_052327205.1. NCBI lineage: Eukaryota > Metazoa > Chordata > Chondrichthyes > Squaliformes > Somniosidae > Somniosus > Somniosus microcephalus. The sequence goes on along the minus strand of NC_140992.1, from coordinate 39,433,606 downwards.
TGATGAAGGGAATGCAATGGATGTTGCTACATGGATTTTAGAAAGGCGTTTGACAAAGTACCACATAGAAGGTTGGTTAACAAAATTGAGGCTCATGAAATAGGTGGGTCAGTGGCAGCTTGGATAAGGAATTGGCTTAAGGACAGAAAACAGTGAGTTGTGGTAAATGGCTGTTTTTCAGACTGGAGGATGGTAGACAGTGGTGTTCCCCAAGGGTCAGTGCTGGGGCCACTGCTTTTTTTTGATATAAATGACCTGGATATTGGAATACAGTGTAGAATTTCTAAATTTGCCAATGACATCAAACTTGGGGGTGTGGCAAACAGTGAGGATAATACCAATCGACTGCAACAGGACATAGAAAGGCTAGCAGAATGGGCAGACCAGTGGCAGATGGAATTTAATACAGAGAAGTGTGAGGTGATATATTTTGGCAGAAGGAATAGGGAAAGGCAATATATACTTAGTGGCACAGTTTTAAAGAGTGTGCAAGGACAGAGGTACCTGGGAGTTAATGTGCATAGGTCCCTGAAGGTGGCAGGACATATTGAGAGAGTGGTTAGCAAAGCATATGGGATCTTGGGCTTCATAAATAGAGGTATTGAGTACAAAAGTAGAGAAGTTATGCTGAACCTTTATAAAGCACTGGTTAGGCCACAACTGGAGTATTGCGTCCAGTTCTGGTCACCGCACACTAGGAAGGATGTGAAGGCTCTTGAGAGGGTGCAGAGGAGATTTACCAGAATGGTTCCGGGGATGGGGGATATTAGCTACAAGGGTAGATTGGAGAAGCTGGATTTGTTTTCATTACAGCAAAGGAGGTTGAGGGGTGATTTGATAGAGGAGTACAAGATTATGACGGGTTTGGATAGGCTAGACGGGGAAAGGCTGTTCCCACTAGTTGATGGTGCAAGGACATGGGGACACAGATTTAAGATATTGGGCAAGAGATACAGGGGGGATGTGAGGAAAAACTTTTTTACACAGCGAGTGGTGAGGACCTGGAACTCGCTGCCGACGGAAGTGGTGGAAGCGGAGACACTCGATGTTTTCAAGGGGAGACTGGCTAGGCACCTGAAGGGAATAAACTTGCAGGGCTACAGGGATAGAGCGGGGGAATGGGACTGACTAGATTGCCGGCATGGACTTGATGGGCCGAATGGCCTCCTATGTGCCGTTATGTTCTATGACTCTATAAGTACAGGTCGCTAGATAACAATCTAGAAACAGTGTCCTATACTTCTGGAAGTTCAGGATAGTTTATTCCTTCGCAAGTGAAACTCCAGAATATCTATTCATCCCCACTGTTCAATCTTGGTCAATAGCATTTCACACTTGACATTTAATTGCACCCAACAGCACAGGGACCATCACATACCATGGAACATTTGAGCCAACATATAAACAAAACATCCAGGCAGACTCTGATTAAGTACAGATTGATCAAGATCAATATTCCCTCTAAATTTTCTTTGTTGAGCGCGGCCTGTTTATTTTGATGCGCGGTCCCTTTAAATTTGCTGCGCAGCCACGCCGGCGTGGTATCTTAGAGGGAACAGCTTGTGAGCGGCCTGCGCGGTACCTTGCACATTACTGCGCGCTCGCGCATGTGCACAGCTTAGAGGGAACATTGGTCAAGATTGTCACCTTCTGCAATAAAAAACTGCAGAAAATTGCTCCTGGGGCCTGCACGGTCTGTCCAGCTAAATCACCCTGCCAGGTGTATTTAACAAAAGCACATTCTTGCAAACTGCTTTGGGTTGTGCTCGACAACTTCTTGTCTCAACACTGAGGCAATATGAAAAAATAAGCAGTTCATAGCAGCTATAATGGCCCATCTGATATACCAGTCAGGATCCAACCTAAACTTCTAATTGGGTATGTATCTCTGAAGATAACTGTGTAACAGCATAGCAATAGCAAAACATTAATTTAACCAAAATCCCCTTTGGTCAAATAGGTAAAAATCTCAACATGTTACAGTTACGATAGGCTGGGTTGTTTCTACTGGTCGGTGAGAAGAAAATAAATTTATAATAATCACAAAAAGAACTAAAGTGAGGTCAGAAAAGAATTCTTTACACTGAGGGTGCTTAGAATATAGAAGCTTCTGCTACAAACTCTTATGAAAGTGGGGTCCATAAATCCTTCTAAAAGTTAATGAGATTGTTGTTTGAAACAGAATATTAAATGGCATGGGGAGCGAACAAGATTAGAAGACATGTGCTGGGGATTTCCACTTGCCAGCCCACAATTTAACTGTCCATTAAAATTTATGGGTGGTAATCACATGCTGGCGACACACAAACGGAAACCCTGGCCCAGGTGTCTAACATTGTATGCAGTACTTCAAATAGAGCCTCATCAGTATTTTCTACATGAGGTTAGAATCATATGCAAAGTGTGCACTAAAATGATAAACAAATTGTAATAAAGAAAATGTTATTTTTTTAATTATTGAAGTAATTTGGTTTTCAAGAAGTTGTTTGGATCGTGACCTGTGACTCTTCCAACAAATTTGCTGCTGGTTGGAACCTGAAGTGTCTCCACTGGAGGGGGAATCAGCAAACTTGTTTTATCCAATCTAAATCTCCCATTATTCGCTCACCATCCATGGAAATTCAGGATCGGCTAAAGGAGAGATTGGAAGGGAGCAGGCAATGGGCACTGCCCATAAAGGATAACCAATGGGCAGGAAAAATAAGCAAAAATTTAAAATGAAGTTTGCTCAGTTGGATATAATTTAATCCCTTCATTACTTTAAAGCCTCAATCACATCCCCTCAAAGTCTACGCTTTTCCAAAGCCCCATGTCTCTAAGCCTGTCCTGATAACTAAGGGTCCTTAAACTAGATATCAATCACATGAACCTGCTATGGACCTTTTCCAGGGCCTCAATATCAGAATCATAGATTAGTACGGCACAGAAGGAGGCCATTCGGCCCATCGAGTCTGCGCCAACTCTTTTGAAGAGCAATCCAGTTAGTCCCACTCCCCCACATCCCTGCAATTTTTCTCCTTCAAGTACTTATCCTATTCCCTTTTGAAGGCTACTATTGAATCTGTATCCACCACCCTATCAGGCAGTGCATTCCAAATCCTAAACACTTGCTGCGTAACAAAGTTTTTCCTCATGTCGCCTCTGGTTCTTTTGCCAATCACCTTAAATCTGTGCCCTCTCGTTATCGACCCTTCAGCCGCTGGAACCAGTTTCTCTTTATTTACTCTCTCTAAACCCTTCATGATTTTAAACACCTCTATCAAATCTCCTCTTAGCCTTCTCTGCTTTATAAGGAGAACAATCCCAGCTTCTCCAGTCTGTCCACGTAACTGTAATCCCTCATCCCCGAAACAATTCTGGTAAATCTCTTCTGTACCCTCTCCAAGGCCTTCAGGTCCTTCCTAAGGTGTAGTGCCCAAAATTAGACACAATACTCCAGCTGGAGCCCAACTAGTGTTTTATATAAGTTTAGCATAACTTCCGGGCTTTGGTACTCTATGCCTCTATTTATAAAGCCCAAGGTCCCAAATGCTTTATTAACTGCTTTGTTAACCTGTACTGCCACCCAATGTTCCCTCTAATTTTTTTTGTACTGAGCGGGCCACAAACTCCTTTGAGCGCGACCTTGACCTTTTCGCCCGCGAGCAAATTTTACAACAACTACTGTTACAACGGCTTTTACAACAACAACTTAAAAGCATATATACAGTAATGCCATATTGCCACCCCACCATCTCAAATCATGAGACAATCAAACAAGGTTCTATACAAGTTTAACATAACTTCTCTGCTATTGAAATGAACCCCAATGCTTTATTTGCACTTTTACGGCTTTTCTAACCTGCATTGCTACTTTTAATGATTTGTGAAGTTATACCCCAAGATCATTTTGCACCTCTACCCCATTTGGACTCTTACTTTCCAAGGATTAGGTAGCCACTTCTTCCTCCTACCAAAATGCACCACCTCACGCTTATCTATTATTGAAATTTATTTATCATTTACATGCCCATTCTGCAAGTTTGTTTATTGTAGAATTAATTAAAAGCTTTTAGTTCATCATGTACAAACTATTTTTTTTTAAATTCTTGTCAGAAATGACTGGGATATAAAAGAATGCAAAATAATGCATTAACACTTCAGAAACGTCACTCAGCTACACGGTTATGTATCGACAAACAATCCAAAAGCCCAAGGTGAGCTGAAAGAGAAATATCTATTCGTGCAATTTGTATTAATTTTGAAGTTTTCAATGTATTAGCCCATCCCTCATGTCACTATAGCACAAGCAGCAGGAGCAGCGGCTTTCCTATGGCGCTGACGTGCTGTACGTCCACATAAGTAATTAGAATATTAATCACAATGCAACCAGACAACCAACAAATATAAAGTGCTGCAGTTCTTTAGTTCACAGTATTAAAAATAGAACAAAAACAGGTATCCATAATTTCAACTTCAATCACTTCCAATAATAAACATTGTCTTCTTGAAGCAGCACACCCCCCATGTAACATGTCAGAAATGCAGCACTTATTCACAAGTGCGGAAAAACACATACACAATTTGCGTCACTGAATTAAAAACAAAAAGCAGGAAAAGCGATGATTTACCAGAAATAAACATTTGTGGCGGAGCCACCAAAGGACTCAGAGCGGTTGTACATAATTCCTTTAACAGCAATGTAGTTACTGTCTGTGCCTGTACCTTTAATTACACTGTTTGACTGTACAATGTCTAGTTACCTTTACAGCGCGGTTTCAACGTGATGACATCATGCCGTTAGTCACGTGATGCCCCAATGGCGGGAAGAACGTGATGACGTCAGTCTTCTGACCAGAGGATCAGTCCTCGTGGGGCCCTCGAGGAGAGGAGACCTGTTATTGATGTGTTCTAGCAGTTTCCAGTTTAATCTCGTTTCCTTTCATTGAAGTTCATTGTTTAATTGCCTGAGTCGAACTCAGTCTTTTTGATCGGAACCTCCGTTCCTACACATTCATCTTTCTTCCTGAACAGGAGAACCAATCAGACTGACTTGGAAATGTTTACTAATATGGTGACGTAAAGACGTTAATTTACGAATTTCACTTTTAATGTTTTTCTCTCAAACATTCTCCACAATATTAATCCCTGTTCTTATCATAAAAAGTGTTGAATTATTTTAGGTACTTCGCAATTAAATAGCGGAAAACAAACTCCATTGTACTCTCAATTTTTAATCTCCTATTTCAAACATTTATACCAAATCAAAATTGTACATTATCAGTTTAATCAAAGTATTTTCTGTGTCTTTCTCAATAAACAAATAGTAGCTTCTTCTAAAGTAGCTTGCTGCAATTTTATACATCATCACATAATTCTTGTTTCTATTAACACTCCACTAAACTTTTAAGAAGAAATCTATATTTACATTATTCCTGGGACTTGTTAGCACTATAGAACGACAGACAAAATAAAATGGATTGTGCTTTTCCCCTTTTTTGGTTCTCTTCCTAAACGTCTTAATGATTATTTTTTTTAAGTCAATAAAAAGCCATATGTAACTCCTGCATTTCCTCCCCTGCCCTCAATAGCATGGTTGCATGTTTGTGTAAAGCTACTCACTTCAGTCGATCGTCCAAAATCAAATATTGAGAAATTTCAATTTTAAAATGTTTTAAGCAATTCAGAGCCACTTTAAAAGCGTTTGGACTTCAAGACCTTGTTGAAACTTGCTCAGATGAGGGGAAAATTGATTTTTGCTTGTTTCTTCCAAAATCATATTTGAAACTTAGGGGGGAAAAAGTGTTTTCATCACTCATTTTTTGTGAAAAGTTCATTAAAAATCTTTAAATTCTTTCAAGCCTCATTGCAGCTTTGACAGAAGAAGGTGCTCTAAGTTTTTCTTACCCTCTTCAACGCTGTCGTTAAACATACAACAAAAAATAATAAAATAAACTCTAATTCCAAACAGAGCTCAAATAAGAAAGTGAATAAAGTGGTTAAACATCCTAAGGCGGCAGTGAGGTTATCTATCTCCAGCCTTGGTGATGCATTGGATCAGTTTTGGAGAAGTTGTTTCCTCTTTTTCTGCGGCCGTTCCCTCCGTCTCTCTCAGACTCGAAGGTACAAATGGGGGCACAAACTTTTCCACTCTCTCATAATATGATTTAAATAACCCTGATAAACTCTTTCAAAAAGGGGACACCTGGTAACATTTAACTGGAACTTACCGTAGGACATTCAACATCACTTTCCTGTATTTTTTTTTATGGCTTTAAACAAATATACAAATTTTCAAAAAAAAATTCACCGCGGGCCTAAAACTTCTTTGCCTTAGCCTCGTTCCAGTCTCTCTCTCTCTCTCCCCCCCCCCGTCTCTCTCTCCCCCCCGTCTCTCTCTCTCTCTCTCCCCCCCGTCTCTCTCTCTCTCTCTCTCCCCCCCGTCTCTCTCTGTCTCTCTCCCCCCCGTCTCTCTCTCTCTCCCCCCCGTCTCTCTCTCTCCCCCCCGTCTCTCTCTCTCTCCCCCCGTCTCTCTCTCTCTCCCCCCCGTTTCTCTCTCTCTCTCTCCCCCGTCTCTCTCTCTCTCTCCCCCCCGTCTCTCTCTCTCTCCCCCCGTCTCTCTCTCTCTCTCCCTCCCATCTCTCTCTCTCTCTCTCTCCCCCGTCTCTCTCTCTCTCTCGCCCCCCGTCTCTCTCTCTCCCCCGTCTCTCTCTCTCTCTCTCCCCCCGTCTCTCTCTCTCCCCCCGTCTCTCTCTCTCTCTCCCCCCGTCTCTCTCTCTCTCTCTCCCCCCCGCTCTTTCTCTCCCTCCCTCCTCTCTTTCACTCCCCCCTCCTCTCTTTCTCTCCCCCCTCCTCTCTTTCTCTCCCCCCTCCTCTCTTTCTCTCCCCCTCTCTCTCTCTCCCCCCGTCTCGCTCTCTCTCTCCCCGCGTCTCGCTCTCTCTCTCCCCCCCGTCTCGCTCTCTCTCTCCCCCCGTCTCGCTCTCTCTCTCCCCGTCTCGCTCTCTCTCTCCCCCGTCTCGCTCTCTCTCTCCCCGTCTCGCTCTCTCTCTCCCCCCGTCTCGCTCTCTCTCTCTCCCCGTCTCGCTCTCTCTCTCCCCGTCTCGCTCTCTCTCCCCCCCCGTCTCTCTCTCGCTCCCCCCCCGTCTCTCTCTCTCCCCACCCCCCGACTCTCTCTCTCACCCCGTGCTCTCTCTCTCTCCCCCCCCGGTCTCTCTCTCTCTCTCCCCCGTCTCTCTCTCTCTCCCCCCCGTCTCTCTCTCTCTCTCCCCCCCGTCTCTCTCTCGTCTCCCCCCCCGTCTCGACTCTCTCTCTCTCCTCCCCCGCGGCTCTCTCTCTCTCCCCCGTCCCTCTCTCTGCCCCCCCCGTCTCTCTCTCTCTCTCTCCCCCCCGTCTCTCTCTCTCTCTCCCCCCCGTCTCTCTCTCTCTCTCCCACCCCGTCTCTCTCTCTCTCTCTCCCCCCGTCTCTCGCTCTCTCTCTCCTCCCCCGTCTCGCTCTCTCTCTCCCCGTCTCGCTTTCTCTCCCCCCGTCTCGCTCTCTCTCCCCCGTCTCGCTCTCTCTCGACCCCCGTATCGCTCTCTCCCCGTCTCGCTCTCTCTCCCCGTCTCTCTCTTCACCCGTCTCTCTCTCTCTCTCCCCCGTCTCTCCTCTCTCCCCCCGTCTCTCTCTCTCCCCCCCGTATCTCCTCTCTCTCCCCCCCGAGATATCTCACTCTCCCCCCCGTATCTCTCTCTCTCACCCCCCCGTCTCTCTCTCTCTCTCTTCTCCCGTCTCTCTCTCGTCTCCCCCCCGTATCTCTCTCTCTCTCCCCCCCGTATCTCTCTCTCTCCCCCCGTCTCTCTCTCTCTCTCTCCCCCGTCTCTCTCTCTCTCCCCCCCGTCTCTCCTCCTCCCCCCGTCTCTCTTTCCCCCGTCTCTCTCTCTCTCCCCCCCGTCTCTCTCTCTCTCTCTCTCTCTCTCCCCGTCTCTCTCTCTCTCTCTCCCCCGTCTCTCTCTCCCCCCCGTCTCTCTCTCTCTCTCCCCCCCGTCTCTCTCTCTCTCTCCCCCCCGTCTCTCTCTCTCTCCCCCCCCGTCTCTCTCTCTCTCCCCGTCTCTCTCTCTCTCTCCCGTCTCTCTCTCTCTCTCCCCCCCCCGTCTCTCTCTCTCTCTCCCCCCCATCTCTCTCTCTCTCTCTCTCTCTCCCCCCCCATCTCTCTCTCTCTCCCCCCCGTCTCTCTCTCAATTCAATTCAATTCAAATGCTTTATTGGCATGAAAGTTTACAGGGAACCATGTTGCCAAAGCTTACATAACAAAAAGTACAGGTTTCCAACATTCTGTAGGTGTCAAACGTTTTTGACCCTCGCTGGGTACAGACAGTATTAATTTAAACAGTCGTTGACCCTCGTTGGGTGCATTCAGTATTAATTTAAAACAGTCGTTGGGTACATTCGGTATTTTAGCGTATATATGCTATGGGTGTGCTCGTTAGTCACTCAATGTTCCTCAGGTTGTGACATGTTGTTACATATTGGGCACCAAGATATGGTCTGTCTCCCTCCCCAAGACGATTCTTAATTTTGACAGGTCATCCAATTCTTTGAAATCTGGGGTTGTAAGGCTGAGCTTGTCAAAATATATGTTTCTTGTCTCGTTGAATTTTTCGCATTTTAGGAGGAAGTGCACCTCTGTTTCAACCTCGCCGGCCAGACAGTGATCACATAATCTATTTTCTTTAGGTTGCCAGGATTTCTTGTATCTTCCTTTTTCAATTGCCAGTTGGTGGTCGCTTAGTCTGTATCTGAGGGTCTGTCTCTGTTTTGTGTCTCTGATGGTCGAAGATAGTCTGCCAGTTTATATTCTCTTTTTAGGGCCCGGTAGCATTCTAATCTGCTTTGGCTTTTGGTTATTGTGTTCCAATGTTCCAGGTAGGTTTCTTTGCATTGTTTAATGATTTGGTTCACTCGGATTGGTGTTTGGGGAGCACTGTTGGTCTGGGACTGGTCAGGGTCCGGCTGGGTAGGAGAACTTAATTTCAGTAACAACTCTCTCTCACCCCCGTCTCTCTCTCTCTCTCTCTCTCCCCCCCAACTCTCTCTCTCTCCCCCCCGTCTCTCTCTCTCTCTCTCCCCGTCTCTCTCTCTCTCTCTCCCCCGTCTCTCTCTCTCTCTCTCTCTCTCTCCGCCCCGTCTCTCTCTCTCTCTCCCCCCGTCTCTCTCTCTCTCCCCCCGTCTCTCTTTCTCTCCCCCGTCTCTCTCTCTCTCCGCCCCGTCTCTCTCTCTCTCTCCCCCCGTCTCTCTCTCTCTCCCCCCCGTCTCTCTCTCTCCCCCCGTCTCTCTCTCTCTCTCCCCCCGTCTCTCTCTCTCTCTCTCTCTCCCCCCCGTCTCTCTCTCTCTCTCTCTCTCCCCCCGTCTCTCTCTCTCCCCCCGTCTCTCTCTCTCTCTCTCCCCCCGTCTCTCTCTCTCTCTCTCCCCCGTCTCTCTCTCTCTCCCCCCCGTCTCTCTATCTCTCTCCCTCCCCCCGTCTCTCTCTCTCTCCCCCCCGTCTCTCTCTCTCTCTCTCCCGTCTCTCTCTCTCCCCCCGTCTCTCTCTCTCTCTCTCCCCCGTCTCTCTCTCTCTCTCTCTCTCTCCCCCCCGTCTCTCTCTCAAATTCAAATTCAAATCGCTTTATTGGCATGATAAGGTACATCTTATGTTGCCAAAGCATCAAAATACATTTATGGTTGAACACATAAACGCAGTTCTATTCATACATTGTATAACAGGTATATCCCTGAGTGTATAAAATATACATTCGCATTTTTTATATATACTCTTTTCTTAGTTTACTGGTTGTCCCTCTGTTCATGGCAAGTTGTAACATAGTGTGCCGCCAGTGTTACACAGCTTCTCTCCTCTCCCAGTAGTATGGGAGTTTTTGGTTGTCATTCAGATTTCTGAATTCAGGGCATATTTGTGAGAATTTTTGGTAGAAATTCTCCCTGATGCCCTGATATTTTTCACAGGCTGTGAGGAAGTGCATCTCTGTCTCCACTACTCCCTGACTGCAGTGAGAGCATATCCTGTCTTCTCTTGGCAGCCTGGTCTGCCTGTGTCTGCCTTTTTCGATCGCTAGGGTATGTTCGCTAAGTCTGTACCTTGTCAAGGTTCTTCTCAGTTTGTTATCCTTTACCATGGTCAGGTAATCAGCTATGTTGTATTGTCTGTTTAGGGCCAAGTAGCAATTGAGTTTGCTTTGGTTTTTGTTGTTTCTGCCCAATATGTCAGATATTTTTCCTTTTGCTTAGCGACGATTGTGTTGGGTCGAATTCTTTGTGTTACCCTGTCACTGTCCTGGGGCTGGTTATTGTTAGCATTGTTAGTAGTTACTTCGCTGAGTCCCAGGACTAGTTGACTGAGGGTATTCTTCTTTATGGTCAGCTCTTGGCATTTCAGGGCGTCGTAGTGATAGCATTGGGGGTTGCTCATTTGAAGGTGATTCCAAAATTTGGTGGCTCTTTTTTGGATAGTGATTATTAATGGATATTGGCCTAGTTCCGCCCTGCATGCATTGTTTACTGTTTTCCTTTGAGTCCGGAGGATGCTTTTACAGAATTCTGCAAGTAGGATCTCAATTGGGTGCTTGTCCCATTTTGCAAATTCTTGTTGTCGTTAGCGGTCCCCCATACCTCACTGCCATAGAGTGCAATTGGTTCAATTACTGATTTGAAAATTTTGAGCCAAATGCTAATTGGGATTTCTATTTGGATTGATTTTTTGATGGCATAGAAAGCCCTTCTTGCTTTCTGTTTCAGTTCATTCACAGCCAGTTTGAAGTTTCCCGTAGAACTGATTTTTAAGCCCAAGTATGTGTAGTTAGTGGTTTGTTCAATTTTGGTTGTTCCTAGTGTGAAATTTATTTTGGGTCCCTGATGTTTGGATCTTTGCTGAAACACAAGGACTTTGGTTTTTTTGGGGATTTATTGTCAGGGCCAAGTCTGGCAGTACGACTCTAGCAGGTCCAGGTCTGCTGTAGACCCTCCTTAGTTGGTGACAGCAGAACCAGGTCGTCTGCATAGAGGAGGAATTTAACCTTGGATTCATATAGGGTGAGGCCGGGTGCTGTAGATTGTTCAAGTAGTTTTGCCAATTCATTTATGTAAATATTAAAGAGTGTCGGTGAGATTGGCGAGCCTGCGTCACCCCCCCGCCCCTGTGGAAAGTATTTTGTTTGTTTGTCTCCAATTTTAACTGCACATTTGTTGTTTGTATACATTGATTTAATTACATCATATGTTTTTCCTCCTATCCCGCTTTCGATAAGTTTCAGGAATAAACCGTCATGCCAGATGGAGTCGAAAGCCTTCTGGAAATCTATAAAGCATGCGTAGATTTTGCTCTTGTTATTGTGAACGTGTTTGTCAATTAGGGTCTGTAGGGTGAATATATGATCTGATGTTCTATAGTTTGGCAGGAGTCCAATTTGGCTTTACTCAAGACATTGTGCTCCTCAAGGAAGTTTATAAGTCTTTTGTTTATGATGCTACAGAATACTTTCCCAGGTTACTGTTTACACAGATGCCTCGATAGTTGTTTGGGTCGGTTTTGTCCCCACTTTTGATATATGGGCGTTATGAGTCCTTTGTTCCAGATATCAGGGAAATAACCGACACTCAGAACCAGGTTGAAGAGTTTTAGGATAGCCAGTTTCATTTTGTCGTCTGTGTGTTTAATCATCTCGTTTAGTATGCCGTCTGTCCCGCAAGCTTTTCCTGGTCGCAGGTCTTTGAATTTTCAAAAAGTTCTTTTTCTGTTATTATGGAGTCTAGCGGGTTTTGGTTATCTTTCTCTCTCTCTCTCTCTCTCTCCCCCTCCCCCCGTCTCTCTCTCTCTCTCTCTCCCCCCCCCGTCTCTCTCTCTCTTTCTCCCCCCCGTCTCTCTCTCTCTCCCCCGTCTCTCTCTCTCTCTCCCCCGTCTCTCTCTCTCTCCCCCCGTCTCTCTCTCCCCCCGTCCTCTCTCTCTCTCCCCCCCGTCTCTCTCTCTCTCTCTCCCCCGTCTCTCTCCCCCCCGTCTCTCGCTCTCTCTCCCGTCTCTCTCTCTCCCCCCGTCTCTCTCTCTCTCTCTCCCCCCGTCTCTCTCTCTCTCTCTCCCCATCTCTCTCCCTCTCCCCGTCTCTCTCTCTCTCTCTCTCCCCCCGTCTCTCTCTCTCTCTCTCCCCCCATCTCTCTCTCTCCCCCTCCCCCCATCTCTCTCTCTCTCCCCCCGTCTCTCACTGCCCCCCGTCTCTCTCTCTCTCTCCCCCCGTCTCTCTCTCTCTCTCCCCCCCGTCTCTCTCTCTCTCTCCCCCCGTCTCTCTCTCTCTCTCCCCCCCGTCTCTCAGTTCAGTTCAGTTCAGTTCAGTTCAAATGCTTTATTGGCATGAAAGTTTACAGAGAACCATATTGCCAAAGCTTACATAGCAAAAAGGTACAGTTTTCCAACATTCTGTAGGTGTCAATCGATTTGACATTTGTTGGGTACATACAATATTACTTTAAAACAATATTAATTTTAAACAGTCTTTCTACTTCATTTGGTACGTTCAATATTAATTTTAAACAGTCTTACTTTTAAACAGTCCTCAGGTTGTGACATGTTGTTACATATTGGCCCCAAGGTATGGTCTGTCTCCTTCTCCTAGGACTAATCTCAATTTGACAGATCATCCAATTCCTTGAAATCTGGGGTTGTTGGCTTAGCTTGTTGAATAATATGTTTCTTGATGTGTTGAATTTTTCGCATTTTAGGAGGAAATGCATTTCTGTTTCAACCTCGCCAGCCAGACATTGATCGCATATTCTATTCTCTCTAGGCTGCCAGGATTTCTTGTATCTGCCTTTTCAATTTCCAGTTGGTGGTCGCTTAGTCCTGTACCTGGTGAGGGTCTGTCTCTGTTTTGTGTCTCTGATGGTCGTGAGGTAGTCTGCCAGTTTATATTCTCTTTTTAGGGCCCGGTAACATTCTAATCTGCTTTGGCTTTCGGTTATTCTCTCTCT